>NC_132792.1:97192177-101992177 GCF_048418805.1 Vulpes vulpes
TAAATTAATGCCACCAATGGGAAGCATTTAGTACAAGGGGTATTATTCTTAACCAGATTTTTTTTTTAATTCTCCATTCTGCAAATTAAGTTATCACTATCTATTAAAGACCACCCGAAGACATCAAAGCTTTGAGGAAGTTGTATTTTTCTTTCCAATCTAACGTTTAAACTGATTTGACCCTAAAGTAGATACAGCATATGTTTTGTGTTGTTTTGTTTTGTTTTCCCAGTATCTTCATTATAAGGAAACGAGTTTTCGGTCCATCCACAGGAATTTCTGAACTGAAATAGTAGTTGCAGTCAAAGAAACGTAATTTTGCATGGCTGTGAAATAAGCATACAACTTTAGTTGTAGAATCTACATTTGAACATTGGAGATTCTAGATTTTACACATAACTTTATCACCATTCCAATTTCACAGAAATCCTTCAGGAAGGAAAAATGTTTGACTCCAAGTTTTTACAATGCTTCCCTTTCATGTGGTAGCCATATGTGCACAGGATGCTATGATGCCAGGTATGTGTGGTCCCAAGTTATGTGTGGTACTATCCAAAATATTAATAGCATCTAAACCTGTTTTTACTGAAATGTGAACAACTGTTAACATGTTCTAAAGCATAGCCAAACTAATTTGTTAAAGTTGTCATCTATGTGGGTTGATATTTTTTGTACTTCCTCAATATACTGCTTTGTCTAATTTTAGTCTATGATTGTTCTTTCTCTTCCCAGTGAGAATATTTCTCTTGCCTTCCTCCATGAGAGATGAATAAATCCCTTAGATCACAAAATGTAGATCTGTCTCAAGAGTCAGATTCCGGTTTGGGATAGTACTACATAGTATTTCTAGGAGGAGTTAAAGTGCCAACTCTCCAAAAGATGTAAATAAATAAATAAATAAATAAATAAATAAATAAATAAATAAATAAATAACTTTTTACCTAATCCCACAAATTAACCTACACAGGGAAAATGTTTTTGCAGGATTTCTCTGAATAGTTTAAGTTCAGCATCAAATGGCTGGAGGGAAAGACAACCACTAATTGTTTCTCTAAACATAAACTCCAAAAGCCATTCACGAACCCAAGCCACCATCTCAAGATTCAGTAAAAAACATCGACTTTGTAAATACTTGACTGCCACTGTTGATGATTGAGTAATAACACATAACATGTTGAAAGAGTTTTATTAAAGACAGGACAAGTACTTTCTTATGACTCATTAAGGTGTCTGGAAGCCCAAGACAAACATGAGGATCCCACCTTTTGGAGGGCCAAGTATTACGGGACCTGGTAGACAAAACCCACTGATCTCAGCATTCCTTACCTTATATCCCACATGAATTAATCAATTACATGGAATTGGTGAGCACTTGACCTTCATTAAGCAGTGCTGAGCAGATTCAAAATTACTTTCCATGCTTTACAAATAAATAGACATTAAAAACATACAAACTATCTGGTATATAGGATAAAGACAACACAGATGCTAAAGAAGGAAAATTGTATTTCGTCTTTCATTTGCCAATACAAGAGAACATAATTAACAACTGGGAATATGTAAGCATGCCTAATTAGAAAACATTTTCTTGCTTAGTAAAATTTATTTGGGGCATAGCAAACCACTATACGCTCAGTTACTTATGTTCCAACTTTTAGATATGTCGTTCCCATTCTTAAATCAAAACTAGAAATTAAGCTACAATCAAAATGTCATTCATGCAACAACAGTTTATTGAACACCATCATCTGTCAAATTATGTTACCCACTGAGTAATAATCTATGCAACATTTCATAAATTAATAGAAAAGATAAGTATATAAGGCTTAGGAATTTCAGTGTTGTGTACAGATAACTTGAATAATAGTTTAAAGTTGAAAAGGAGACAGACCCTCCATTACTCAGTCCCTCCATTAAGAACTTAAGCATCTACATAATTAAACTTTCCATGTCTTATTAATGCCTGATTTATTTAATTTCCACTTTTTTCTTACACTGACTCCACAGTATCCACTTTTAAGATATTTTGCATTTTTAAGAAAATCTTATATCAGTGACACAAATAAAATACCTGGGACTGAGTAGGTATTAAAATCTCATTTGAAAAAGATTAACTTTTTTTTTTTCAACTGCAAATTCCAACAATAAAGATATTGCTAAAGGAGGGATTAATGTTAAAAGAATTCTATGTCTACAAAAAAATGACCTCAAAGGAATTAATTACACAAAACATATTAGGTACCAATTCAAGTAAATCTTCAATTTAAAATGTCAATTGCAAAACATAAATCTCTTTGAGTAAGTTTTAAGTCATAGTGTCAAAGTTGCAATCTGGAGTCTAAACCAATTACAAAGAAAACATTCTTCATGATTTTTTAAAAATATCTTTAACATATGTTTTATTCTCTTTAACTTATCTATACTGTGTAACAATGCTATGTAACATTTTCAGAGTGTTCTAAAGAATGGTTCCAGATTTTTTAAAAGGTATTGTAAGTTTACTTCAAATCCAACTGTAGTATCTGCCTAATATGCTTTATTACTTCTCAGAAGCTTTCTTAGGTGGCTCATTTATAAAGACCTTTAAAATCATATGAAGGGGCATCCACAACCATCTGAGTTTTGTGTGTGTGTGTAATATGTGTGTGTTTGTTAAAATATAAATGTCTTTATATATAAAATATATGTGTTATACGCACACACATGCACACTAGCATATTAACATATTAAAGTTAGAACAATGTAAAGGAGGCTTTTAAATTAACATTTGTTGACAGATGTTTATCGACATTTGTGCAAAATGTCAGTAATGCATATGGGAAAGCAATGTTTTTAGCACACAGAAACTATTATTTGTTCCCAGTTCCTTTACTAGTCCACTGTGTCATCCTCCATAAATTACTGGATACCCATTCCCCTATTCCCATAACCATCCCCCCCACACACACTTCTCTTAATCTACAAAATGGGTAGTAATATTTGACTGCAAAATCGTTTAAGACCTTCACATGGGAAAGTCTGTACTAAATACATAAATATAGCAAATGTATTTTGCCATTATGAATAATAAATTCTGTCTTCAGTCTGTTTCTTTTTTTCACTAAAGTCATATTAACTTGACATTTTTTCCTTCATAAAATCTGAGTCATTAAGACCCTTTTTAAAAAATTTTGAATATATGTGCATAAGCACTTTCTATTTTGTGGTGAACTATATCAAGAAAGGAATGTTTTTTAAAATGTACAATATACATCAATTATGTTGTACTTATATAACTTACATAACTTATATTTATGTTATGATTATATGTAATTCACTGAAACTTTAAAAATTTAATTACATCATGTAGTATAGTTCATAGTTTGTCACAGTCATCTTTTCTTTCTGAGGCTTTCGTAACCACCCCAAAGGTCCTTGTTGATCCTCTGAAACAATAAAAATGGGAGGAAATCCTTACTTCACTATAGAAGTTGTAAAAAGAAAACAGAGATCTTATACTAGAATGACATCTGCAAGTAACAAAAGGTACTTTTGAAGGTATTTTTAAAAAGTGAGGCATCATCTCAAGGAAATAGATGTAGCATATTAGAAAAACCAGGTAGCATTCATTTCAAAATTATAAAGAATGTAAGGATATTCAGTAAGTTATCGACTAACAAAAAATGAGCATGTACTTTCAAAAGAGACCATAAAGGAAAAAAGCAGTTGATAGAACTGTAATCCATCTTTTGAGGTGTTACTAATATTGGGTGTAGAACTTACGGGCATGAAATAAAAATAATCACTGTAATTAGAACTATAAAATTTATAGATAATGATATAAGGAGGGAATGATCACTTTTTTTAAGATTTTAATTTATTCATGAGAGACACACAGAGAAGCAGAGAAATAGGCAGAGGAAGAAGCAACCTCCCTACAGGGAGCCCAATGTGGGACCCTATCCCAGGACCCAGGGATCACGACCTGAGCCAAAGGCCGATGCTCAACCACTGAGCCACCCAGGCATCCCAGGAATAATCACATTTCCTAAAATGGCAAATTACATTTCTCCCATTTAGAAAAATTTATAATAAACAAAATTTTTCATGTTACGTGTATCTACATAATGATGCCTATGGATAAATATTTTTAAAGTTTTAGATAGTACATATGAATTAATTTTATCCACTTAAAGTAGATCATGTCATTTGTTTTATACCTCAAATTTTTATATTTAAGTTCTTGTACAAATGAGGACAAGTAGGTTCCTTTGGTAGTCATAGTTTAACATAATTATTAAGATACCAGAATATGTGGTTAGCACTACAGCATTCAAAAACCAAAATATTGGTCATTAAAATATGGACATAAGTAAAAAAAAAAAAAGACAATAATGGTGAGTGGCAACTACATTTAAGAAAAAGGATAAAATTTAAATTTAAAAGTTAGAAGCTATCCATAGCAAAGGAAAAATGTAACCATCTGTGAGCATCAGTTATTTGAAAGTTAATTTTTTAAATTATGTGGATACAGTTTTGCTGTGCTATACTGGTGGTAGAATAAATAAAGAGTATTTCTCCTCATTAAAAGAAACAATGATCTATAGCACGGCTTATTTTCAAGAAACTCAAACACTGTAATTTGATCTCAAACTTTGAGGATTTTTTTTCTTTAACTTTCTGTGAAAATATAGCAAACGTTCTTATAAAGTTGGGGTTTCGGAAAAGGGGAGGTGTTCAAATTACAGACTTCTTGTGTTATAGTGAGGTAGATACATCATACACTAGAGGCATGGTATAAAAATAACAGGATTTTTAGGAACAGGGGTTTTTCTTATTTATGTTTGGAAATTGTTCAGAATTAAATAGAATGAACTGTTTGCTATCCTGCAGAGTGAAAATGGATGATCTCTATTATATGGTTTAACACTTTTCAAAGAATTACAATGCAGTTAATTCACTTATCTGTGAAGTTTTACTGAACAGCACCTAACCTGTCTTTGATAATTCAAAAGGTACTTCACAAATTTTTGGTACCTTTGAATTAATATTTATAAACCTTCATTACCACTATAATTAAGACATGCAGAGATATCAATTAATAGAGAATTCTAATGAGAGAATGTCAGATCAACTAAGTTTTATGTGTGTACAGACATCCCATTCTTGTCTGCCCACAGTGCCAATATTACTATTTACAACTTTGATATCTTCATGCTTATAAAATCATCAAACTCAAGAGTAAGTGAATTTTTCTGAATGCCAGCTTTTCTGACCTCTCTTTTTTCCTTTTTCTGATGGTAAGACCACGTGAGGTTCTTCTCAGTGTTCATACTCATAGCTCCCTATTAGGTAATTTCTAAAGAAATTTCTCAAGTTGGTCAAAATATAGATGGAGAAATAAGTGGATACAATATAAAACAGAGGAAGAGTGATTGTTCTTAGTCTCACCTTTGACACCCTGTGGACACATGCCACTGATGTGATTTGAACCTCAGCCCTGGGTTCAATATAATAGGTGGGAGTCAATATTCTTTTAAAGGGGAAATTCTAATCATACAATTCCTATCAGAGTTTTTAATCTTTCTATGCATAATCCTTTGGCCCTTATTCATGGCTTGTCCCTTCTTTTCATTTTTTAATTACCAAATCTTTTATTTATTTATTTATTTTTATTTTAATTCCAGTATAGTTAACATACAGTGTTATATTAGTTTCAGGTGTACAATATAATGGTTCAACACTTCTATACATTACTCAGTGCTCATCAGGACAAGTGTACTTTTCATCCCCATCACCTATTTTAACCCATCCCCCACCTCTCTCCCCTCTGGTGAACTATCAGTTTGCTCTCTAGAGTAAAGATTCTGTTTCTTAGTTTGTCTTTTTTCTTCCTTTGTTCATCTGCTTTGTTTCTTAAATTCCACAAATGAGTGAAATCATACGTTATTTGTCTTTCTCTGGGCCTGTCCTCTCTTTAAAGAAAGACTTCTCATTTCCTTTGGCCACTAGGTTTCCAAGCCCCCATTTGTTCTTTCTGAGTGGTATTATCAGGCCACTTGCAAACCCTAGAAACTTCATATATTTGCAAAATATAGCAGTTTCTATTTCATAGCATTGTTCCCATAACATCCAAACTTTACATTATTTGAATGGTATTCTCTTAGGATATCTATCTAGTATTATCCATTTGGGGTATTCACAACCTTCCTCTTTATGCCTCACGTGATCATTTCTGTGTTGCTGTTTTGTTGTTTTCATATCCTGCCCCTTTCTAAGGGATCACGTTTCTCTTTTTCTTAAAGGGCACTGACCCCCTCCCACCATCATTCAAAGTGAGGAAGATGAAACCTAAAATGTTTTCCCTAATCTTCGTACTCCTTTTCTTTATTTTTTATTAAAATTGTAACATAAAAATGTCACTCTGAAGAAAAGCCTTGGCTTCATCATTCCCAGCTCCCCTTCCCTGGGAAGAGAATACATTGCCTTTTAATCATGTTGGCCTTCCTTTTCCATAAGGCAATAAAAAAACAGTCTCAACAGAGGTTGCCAGTTATAACTTATGTATAAAAAATGGAATTAAAAACGTTTGATGAGGCAGAACCGGTTCCGTAGGGACCCCGCCCCCTGTATTTCCCAAGTTTTTATTTTCTCCAAGCCTTCCTCCAGCCTCTCTTCTTAATTTTGTCTTGCATGATTCTTTCTCCCAAACATACCCTTAGGATTTTCAAAGGGGCCTCCTTCCCTGATTCCCCCCCTTTTTTTTCTCCATTCTTGCCAGCATGCTTCTGCATTTATTTTCTATTGACTCTGTCCTCTGACTGTCTACAAATATTCATTATAGTTGGAAGTCGCAATCTACCTTCTGATGTATCAACTGCATATGAACAGAGTTCTGCGAGATTATTTCCTTTTTTTCATATTGACTAGATATATGGACTGGCTTTCAATTCGCTGCATAGTTTTCCAAATGGATTTATATTGCTGGTATGGAAACACGCCCACATCATCAATCTTCACCGTTCTTCTTTAATGATTTTTACCTGCCTTCAAATTGGCCAGTCTCCCCAGTCACGTCTCTACCTCATGCATTTGGATGTTAAACCTGCGTTTTCATAGTTTAACATTAAATCATGCTCTATTTTGTGGCATGCTTTCTTCTGGGTATTTCCTAGAAATTCTGTGTGTATCCCTTCTGGTGACTGTAGTGAGCACCTTTCCCCTTGCTCCTATTTGCTGCGGGCTGAGTGTTGTGTCAGCTATTAATGCACTCTGACGGTGTAAATTCTGATGTAACTTGTTGACCTAAGAGGTTCAAATTTCCCATATCCTTCTCTCTTTATTTGTAATAAATATTTTCAATGAACTATTTTGCATGGATCCCATTAAAGTTTTACTTTTTCCTGAATTTCTTGATTCTTTCCCACGTTTTTTCTTGTGTTTTACCCTCACTCGGCTCCCCACCATCAGCCTCTATGTGCCTAAAGTAACCACAGAGAGCACGTGTGTTTACCGTGACATGATGCACAGCTTCCAAGATGGTTCCCAAAGAATCTGCCTTCTTGTATTTACACTTTTGTGTCACCCAACCCCTGAGTATGGGCTGCGGGTAGTGGAGCTACTTCAAACAAACAGAATATAGTAAAATGATGGGATGCTATTTCTGAATTTAGAAGTTCCTCTCTTTCTCTCTCTCAAACTTTCTTGCTTGTTCACTGAGACTTCACCTGCCGTACAAGTGTGAGATTCGCTATGCAGAGGCTCACATAACAAGACAGGGAGGCCTGTGACCAATTGTCATCATAAATTAGGTCCCTCTGCCCAACACCCCGTAAGAACCTGGACCCCATCAACGACCACAAAACGGAGCTTAGAAATGGCTCATCTAGCCAAGCCTTCAGATGAGATCTCCTGACCCTTACAGCCTTGTGAGAGATCCATAGCCAGAAGACCCAGCTAAGTTGCTCCCAGAATCCTGACCCTTAGAAACTGTGAGATGGTAACTATTTGTTATTTATGTCTCTTGGTTAAGGGGCAATTTGTTACACAAAAATAGATAATTTACACAGTAATCTTCCTTATCTATGGTTTCACTTTTTGCCAGTTCAGTTAACCCTGGCCAACCAAGATCCCAGAGCAGATGATTCCCCTGACTTATCATCAGAAAGTCAATAGTAACCTAATGCTATATCACAGAGCCAATGCCATTCATCTCACTTCATCTCATTACATAGGCATTTTGTCATCTCACATCATGGCAAGAAGAGGAAGGGTAAGTTCAGTACAGTAAGATATTTTGAGAAAGAAACCACATTCACATAACTTCTATTATGGTATATTGTTATAATCATTCCATTTTATTATTAGTTGTTAGTCTCATACTATGCTTCATTTAGAAGTTAAACTTTATGGTAGGCATGTATGTATAAGGTGGAAAAAAACATAGTATACGTAGGGTTTGGTACTATCTGAGGTTTAACGCATCCACTGAGGGTCTTAGAATGTATCCTCAAGGGATAAGAAGGCAACTACTGTATACACAGTTGTCCTGGTCTTTCGGGCTCTAATAACACAATGCCATAGACTGGGTAACTTATAAACAACAGAAATTTATTTCTCATGGTTCTGGAGGCTCAAAGTTCAAGATCAAGGTGCCAGCAAATTTGGTGTCTGGTAAGAGTTTGCTCCTTGGTTCCTAGATGGCTGTCTTTTTACCACGTCCTCACACAGTAGAAAGGACAAGGACCTCTCTGGGGCCTGTGTTATAGGGGCACTAATTCCATTCAGGGGAGATCCACCCTTATGACCTAATCACCTCCAAGACCTCCCATCTCCAAATACTATCACAATGGGCACTAGGATTTAACATACGAATTGGTATGCAAGGGGCGGGGGGACACAAACATTTAGTCTATAGAAAGTTTTTTGTTAACTAATTTAGGCAAACTTAAACAGAAGAGTAATCTCTTAAAAGGGTAACAGGTAGCTCAGAGAATTGAGGAAGGCTGAAGAAGGATGTTCAGGGAGGGTTACAAGCACCAAGAGAGGCTGAAATGTGTCAAAGCTCAGTCAAGGCCCTGCATCAGGGACATGAGTCAGGACATCCTGTTGCAGGGTACTTGGGCACTGCTAGAGTTTGGATTTCCCTGCTGCCCCTATGGATGATCTCTAGCCATTCAGGCTTTTACATCCTTCCCTAGGGACCCCAAATTTGGTGTGGGGCCTCTTTCGGCTTAGCTGAGGCCACACATCTGTACCCCTGCCAGAGCTCAGAGGCAAGGACTGTCTGCCCAGCTTTTAGGAGCCAGAGATGAGTTCTCACTTCCCTCTGAAATCATGATCGGTGATATTTCCCCAAAGGAAAAAGGAATCAGGTGCTAAAGGGCCAAAACTGACAAATGGTCATGCCATCCTCATAAAGAGCTTTAGCATTCTCTCTTAGGTAATTCTGGTTTTCTTTTTAAACTTTCTCACCAAATGGATTCCCTTTTTAGCACAAACTATCTAAAATAATAGTCCATGCTTAGATATTAACAGCTATTCCTTTCTCACCACCCACTTGCCAGTTATTATAGTCCATTTGCTAGTCAGGTGTGTGAAGAACTAAAAGAGCATATTTATATGCTTTCATTTCTCAGGTATGAAAGGCTGACGACATTAACACTTTTAATCTGAAGGAATAAATTTACAGAGCACCCAGTGCTGGACCTGGACCTGCTAAAGTCAATGCCTGGCATTTTCTTTTTCTGCCACATGTCTTCCAAGAGCAATTTGAGTTTTTTCTCTTGCAAGGTCTGACGATGATACTCTACATTTGTGGAACTGATTATTTTTGATATTAATCTTCCCTGTTCTTCCCCATATTTTTAATTACTTATTTTCAGCCCCAAGAAAAATTGACCCTGTATCCTAATCCCCATTATCTAGACTCTTCGATAGATAGATAGATAGATAGATAGATAGATAGATAGATAGATAGATGATAGAGCATTTTTCCTAGGCCTTCCTTCTTTCTTTCCACATTTCTCCAACCTTACACCGAGGATAATAATCCCCTTTTGCTTGTTTTCTTTGATTTTTCTTGAGCTCCTCCCTGTACCCTCATCTTTGCTTGTGTTATGAATATCTTTATCTTTGAAGTTGCTGGCTTTGTCTCTTCACCTTCTTTCCTTCACATTCTCTTTCTTTTGGCTTTTATTATTCCTGCCTAACTACTTTAAAGCTCTTTCTCTGACTCTTCTACTGACCCTCATATTTGAGTCTCTATCTTGACTGAAGATGTTCTCTCCATCTTTTTCTGCCTTCTTTTCATCATATCGACTATAATTTTTAACTATGCATCATTAACAACATTTATTATGTATCTATTCTCTGATTAGAACTGCAAAAGGTGCTAAGGAGAACAAAAAGAATAAGCTAGAATCCTACCCTCAGGAGTTCAAGATCCAGCAAAGAAGGAAAACTTCTTTAAAAAACAAAACAAAATAAAAATTGTAATTTACCATGGTAAGCACAATCCTAAGAGGATAATCAAAATGCTTGAGAGCACAATTGAAAAGATCAGTTTTGCCTGAGAAGGTTGGAGCCGGCTTCACAGAAGAGGTGGCATTCACCCTGGTTCTGGAAGGATGAGGGGAGTTTTGCCAGATAGAAGTGGGAAAAGCTATTTAAGGCACACAGCTAAGTCAAGTCATGGGTTTTGTGGGTTGTTCACAAAGAGATGAATGGGGGCTGAAATCCAGCCCATGTTCTGTACGTTACTACTGATAGCCGAGCGCAGGGGTCGTACCAGCCCAGAGGAAGGTGAAGGGAGAAGCCACATGGGCTAGTGGTATGAAAGTGCAGCGTGTGTGAGAAGCAAATACTACGCAGCCTTTCATTTCTGCCCTAGTGCTCCCATTTTCTGTCCTGGAAACCCTTCGTCGTAAGCCTTTCCAAAGTTAAATTCTTCTTCTTAGGTCAATATACACAGTAAATATGTGGCCAACCTCAGAACCTGTAGTATTTCTAGTTAAATGGGTTATCCCAATCTTTTCTTTCTTACATTTATAATGTTTCTCGGTACGCACGGTGGTACAGTATCTCTTTAGCTATGCAAATATCTCCAGCTACTGTGTCCCGCTACTGTTACTGCCTTTGATTTAATAAAGCTATTAGCACAAAATTCTGTCAGAAAAAAATTTCCTTTTTTTTCTACTTTCTATATTTCTTCTAAAAGGAACTTTCTGGAATTTCAATAAACCATCTCTGTTTTAGACCTGAGAGAGATCTCAGAGGCATAAGAACTTACCTCAAACCTCTTATGTACTGAGACAGAAACCAAATCACAGATCCTGAGGGATTTGCTCCAAGTCAGAGTTGTTAACAGAAGAATCATCTTAGATTTTTTTTTTTTTAAAAAAGGTGGATACAACATAGTTTTAGCAAAGGCCATTATGGGTGTTCCCATGCTGTTGAAGAATCATTTGCTCTTCCTCATATGGGAAACTTATCTCAGGATACATTTTTCCCTTGCTAACTTTTTTTTTTTCTTTTTAACTCTGGAACCAAGAGTAACACACATATTCCAAAGAGTTGTCCTCTTTTGCCTTTCCTTTTTAAAGATATTACATTTCTCTACTAGTAGTAGAGAAATTCCATGCCTATGATTTTCCTCCTCTCTTTTTGTGCTGGCTTATGATTTGCCACCTGGTTGTCTGGCGAATGTCATGTTTAGAAGTTTCTCAGGACCCTCCAGAAAGATGTCATTCCTCTGCCTGGGCTGAGCTTCCCATGTTCCATCATGGATCCACTTGCTGGCATCCTGAGCACCTCTTGGTGCTCAGCCATCCCCTACGGTGGGCATAGAAAAAGGATCTCCTGTAAGACAGAACTCCAAGCCCCACCTAGTTGTAGCCCTCCTATTCTTTCTTAGGCAAAATTTGTATTCATCTTTTTTGACAGGTCCACATAAAGTTTTAGTTCTTAGAAATAAAGTAAAGATAGCATACAAATATGGTTCTAATGAATACACAATTTAAAATATACACATAGATTCCTTTATCATAACATTTTTATATTTATCCCCTTATGTCTCCAGTCGTGGAAATTCACCTGTATAAGATCTGCTTCAGGTGGCCAGAACAGTCTTTTAAAAATATAAATCGGGTCATGTCACTCCTTGTTTAAAATTCTCCGATGTTTTTCCATTGCAATTAGACCAAAATCCAGGCCCACGACCGTAGCATATATGACCCTGCAGGATATGGCCCCTGCACCTCTCTGACTTGCTATATTTCCACCCGCCTCTCCTGCCTCACTGAGCTCACACTCCACTGACCTTTCCATTTCTCAAACATGCCAAACTCCTTCTCACTTCAGGGCCTTTGCACTTACTGTGCTCTCTGCCTAGGAGGATCAGCCCCCAGAGCTTTGCCTGGTTGCTGTTTTCCAGCATTCAGCATCCTGTGCACTTACTCTGCACTCCATCACATCTATTGTTTCCTTCATTCTATTTACAGCTATCTGAAATTACCTTGTTCACTTGTTTGTTTATTATTGTTCGTCTCATCCCTATAGGATAGCACTGTCCAGTGGAACTTTCTGCAATAACGGAAATGTTTTCTCTGCTACACATTATGGTACCCATTAGCTACATGTGGCTGTGAGCACTTGAAATGTGGCCGATAAGAAACAAGTATGTTTTGTGTGGCTTCGTCAAGAAGTCAAAAAATACTAGGAAATTGCAGCAAACTCCTATATAAAGTCATTGGGCATCTACTGCTGAAATATTGCTGTAATTCTGGTTGCTTCACTTTAATAAAAAACTAACACAGCAAGGAAAGGTCAGGGGAAAGGCAAATAAAATAAAATGATGATGGAGGGGGTTTCTGCAGGGCAATGTTAGCCCAAACAGCACTTTGGTGTGAATTGGATAGAGAGGTCCTTTTTGGTAGACATAACCTCTGGCTTTAGCCCCTTTTTTGGAGAGTAGAATGCCAGTTGGATTTGAGGCAGCACTTACCTTCTCAGTGACCTTTGCGCAGGGCCAGTCTGCAGGACCATAAAGGTTGGCTCTGTGTTTCTACAAAGGGTTAAAATTATTTGTATTCTTCAGCTTAAAATAGTTTAAGTGGTGGACAACGAGTCATATTCTAACACACTGTAATTGTAAAGTATATGGTAAAATACATACATATATATATAGAGAGAGAGAGAGAGGGAGGGAGAAGTTGAGAGGGACAGAGGGAGAGTTTCGTTTTCCACCTTGAAATACTAGAAATAGGGACACACTTTGAAATTGAATCTCTAGTGTTAGAACCAAAAAAAAAAAAAAATTAAAGCAATCATTACCTGTCACAAATAAGCTTCTGAAATTTATACTCCTAGATTATAAACTAAAATGTAGATCTTTCAAAGAAGACTTCTAATTGTCAATTATACGTAAAAAGAATAATCTAAAAGTAATTCAACTTTTCAAAATTCAGATTTTCATGATCTTAAGCCTCTATTCCAGAATCCTGATGATCCATTCCCATTTCATGGCCTCGGCTATCTCTCTAGGAATCTGTGCTTGGGAGGTTATCCATGACCCTATCTTTCTAAAATCATCAATTTTTCTCTGCCTTCTCCCTTCTTGTTTCATCTGCAACTTTCAGCTGTGATGACCATCCACTCCTTAAAATTCAACAAACATTTTATAGAGAGTTTATATGCCAGACACTGTATAAAATCACAAGGAAATAAAAATACTTTCTCTCGAGGTGTTCATAGTTTATTGGGGGAGGCAGGCATGTAAATGAGTAATTTCATTATACTATGATGAGTGCAAAGACGTGGTCTCAACCCTGAATTAGCAGAAAATGGAACGATTCATACCATTTGTATTTAGGGTAGCAGGGAATTTTTTTTCTTAAGAAGAACCCACGTTTAAAGGATGACCAAAGTTTCTTTGACAGATAAAGTGGAAGGCTTGGCTTTCCAATGAGAGAGTACACAATATACAAAGGATGGAATGTGGATGGGCAGAGATCTACGAGTAGTCTGGAACATTTGAGAAGTGGGAAGACTGCATTGGGAGGCATTCTTGGAGATGTAACAGGGAGTCATTGAAGGCTTTAAGCAGAGGAATAATAAGATTAGATTTATGCTCTGGAAAGATCACAATGGTAAGGTGTAGACCAGTTAGGGAGGGTTACCGGTGAACCAGGCATGTGGCAGGTCAGAACTCAAATTAAGGACATTGATAACAACTGTAGATCATTCAGGGGTAATCTATGGACTAAACCTAAGTCCTGATGATTGGTTGAGTGGGAAATGAAAGAAGATATGATGCATCCCAGAACTGTGGCTTGGGTGAGAATGCATCAACCAAATTAGTGTGTAAGGCCAAATAGTTGTTGAGGAAGACAGCAAACTTCGTCTTGGACTTGTTAATTTGGACAATGTCAGACACTGGACATTGGTAGAAGGTAAAGCAGCCTCACCTTTGCCACTGAATTACTTATCTTTGATTTCCTTACTTCTAAAGCTATTGACAACATTGCCATATAATTAGATTTCCCCAAAAACCCTGTGAGGAAAGGGAAAGGTATCATTATTCTCGAAAAATTGAAGACCCAAGTAACTTGCAAAAATTATAATAGTGTGGGGTGCCTGAGTGGCTCACTTGGTTAAACATCAGATTCTTGGTTTTGGCTCAGGTCATGATCTCAGGGTCGTGGGATCAAGCCCCCCTCACTCCCACCCGCCCCGTCAGGCTCATGTTGGGTGCAGAATCTGCTAGAGGTTCTTTCCCTCTCCCTCTGCCACTCCCCCCGAGGTCTCTGTCTCTGTCTCTCTCTCTCTTTCTCTCTCTCTCAAATAAATAAAATCTTTTTAAAAAAGGAAATGATAATGGTGTATGTCAGGCCACTTTGTAAAATGATATTGTTTATTTACTATTGTTGTTTTCCCCTTCTGTTGTGCTTATAGTCAGTAGCACTACAATTCATGGGTAATTGGTCTTTAATTATCCCACAACGGTAATGTTCTCGCAGATTTCGTGGTGGCCTGAGGGCAAAGACTGGTCCTGGTTATCATTTCTGCAGGGTGCTAAGAAAGCAGCACCTTCTTAGCCCATGCTGACTGCAGGGATGGAACCTACAGAAAATCGACTAGCTGAACAGCTGCTGCTTTCTTTGGTAGTTTGTTCTACCTTCAGCTACCTCCGAATGGTGCTTACACCCAGGGAAAAAACCAGAATTCTCTGGGCAATACAGCACATTAAATATTAGAGAATCTATGCATAGACTGTGTTATACATTCATAGGAATCACAGTATTCTGGATTTACTGTTTCCAAAATGGAACATTATAATGCTAAAAATTAAGAAATATTTATTTTAATTTATGTTGGCAGTAAAAGTGAGTAATATGATCATGCTGAAAATGTCCTGGGTCTGTTGCAGAATAAAAAGTTGTTTTTAAAAAACTAACAACTTTGAGCACAAGGCAGTTTCTGTTTTCACTTTACCCTCAAGAACTCATTGCACCCGTGAGTCTGAACCCATGAGAATAATAAAATAATTATAGTTTTATTTTACTGTATTCTGACACTGAATTTGATCCACTAATGTCTGCATATTTGGGGTAGGAAAAAAAGTGAAACTGGCTAGATAAAGCTGATTTTTTTTTCATGATTTTAAATTCTCTGTGAGGAGACCTTGACATCATTTACATATTTCTTACTAAAAATTTCCTTGTAATGATCTTCGCACTCTGAATACAGGAGAAAATCCAATCATCACACACACACACACACACACACACACACACACACACAGGATCACACAAATCACAAATCCCAAACAATGTTTTAAAAGAATTTCTCAATTAATCAAGCAATGCTTTATTCTGTATCTCTTCCTTTCGTGTGCAGCCACCAGGAAAGACAATTATAAGAGTAATACAAATAGCATTTGTTTTTGCACTTCCCTATCTCATTGTTTATAATGATTGATGATTTTTTTGAGGGAAATATAGAGATTAGAAAGAACTTGAAGCTTCTACTCTGCACAAAAATTTCATTTTGAAATGCATTCAGTTCAAGGGTTAAATGAAAGCAAAGCAGTCACTTCAACCATGTTTTTGAAGAAAATAAAACAGCTTGATGTAAGTTAAATGAAGGGAGTCTATGGCTTAAAAGAAATGGACAGATAGAGAAAAAGGTCACAAGATTAAATTTTCCCTGAGGGGGAAGTCCTTCTTTGGAATCATTAACCTCCTTCTAGGTCACTCCTGGAAAAACAGCGGGAAATCCTCCTGAGCCTGGAAAGATGGGTGCATCCCAGCCACCCCACTGACCTGGCGGCTGGAAGACAGACCTGAGTGTGCCCCCAATTCCCCTTCAGGCAGGCTTGATTTTTAAGACCTCTATTTTAAAGAAACAAGATCTCTCCCTTTTGAACTCTGAAATAACAAAATATGAAGTATGTTCTTAACATGAAAAGCCTAATGCTATTTCCCGTAGACAAAGGAAATGCATAAAAGTGATAGCGGTTGTCTCTCAGTTGCAGTGATGTGGGGAGTTTATCCCCATTTTCCCACCTTTTCTATGAGATTTTCTTACACTTCTTAAATTAAAAGAAAAAAGTCATTTATTTTGGTTTTAAAAACATGTGATTGTTCTTTATCTGTGTAGATTTTTTTTTTCCTGTTTCATTAACTAGTATTAAGAGGATGTCCTTGAATGGAGCATGCAAGCTATTTTCTCTGTGTCCATTTACTGCTTTTTCAATGTATTTTTCTGCAACCTCTGTTATTTACATCCTGATTTATGAACACGCTGATTTATGATTTATACGTACATCAGTTAAATATTTTGAGGCTAAACTGAAATTATTTTTTTAAACCTCAAATTGAAATATAGGTATGTCCTAGCAAAATTATTTTTAAGTATTTCTCTTCAATTTCCTTTTTCCAGCACCGATTTAAAAAGAGTGAGTGTAATTATCAATGCACGGTTGCTAAACATTTAGTTGAAATAAATCTGACTTTTAAACTACAAAATAATAGTTGTTCCAGCCCTGCACCCCAAGCTCTCCTAACATAATGCACCACAAAGCAAAACTCCGTGTTAAAAATAGAATCTGACTACTTACCACCAAGCATGAAACAGAATAATGAGCAGAAGTTAAGACAAACTAAAAACTCTGAGGAGTGCAAGAGCCCACTGTGAGGCTTCTCCCCCCTCTTTGATGTCTTTAAATTGATACTAAGAAAAGGGACAAAATATGTTTAAGAGTTGCAAAGAAAAGAAAGATGCATAAACCACTCACTGCTGGAGAAGGAAGCACGAAGAGAAAAGTGCTCTGTTCGGGTTGTGCAGGTGGTTTGTGTATTCTTTTCCAAATTGGTTCTAAAGCAAGAGAGAATGTTAAAGATTTTAAAAGACAATGAGGCAATTTTGCAGTCCTTGGGGAATAAAGATAAACTGAAGCATCCAGGAGAAAGGAGAGGAAAATGCACTTTGTGAATCCTAACACAGCCTAGGTGTGGGTGCCGGGCTCAATGCACGTGCCTCACGGTCCCTATTTCAAGTTCATGTTCACACACCGATCGGATCGAATAACACAGAAGTAACCATCTCAAACGGGGGAGGGCTGTAGGTAACTTATGATGTAATATAAATGGGGTACAAAGGTAACAATTTCCTGACTGTGGCATGGTAAGAACGAGAATTGTGTGCCTCACTGTTTTCTAGCCAAAATGCATTTCTGAAGCAGGAAATAAAAAACACATCACCAACCTCACAACTAGACTAAACACATTAAATCTGCTGATATTAGTAACTGTCACGAGGCTGCCAGGCTCAGGGAGCAGCAGCTACTGACAGCTCCCCGCTCCCTACCTCTAAACACACTTTCCTCAGATACTTGGCTGAAGCAAAGTGAACAACTCTTCCATTGTCGCGGCAGTTTATTAAATGGTCCCCCGGAATTCCCCGCAGACCCTGCTTAAACAAAAATAACGAATGGGACACCCATTTGATGCACAACACAGATCTGAACTGAGAAGCAAAATAAAAGGTTTCAAGTGACATAGGCCAGAACACGTCTGAGTCCCCCCCACCCAAATAAATCACAAAAATGTCCATTTTCTAAGCTTCCTTTGTGTTCATTTGCTTAAAAATACATCACATTAACTCTTCACTTGTTTTACCTTAATTTTGCCTTTCGATGGCAAGACAATATTTTAAATTTCCGAGGATCTAAAAAAAAAAACCCACGTAAATATAAATCCTATATATCCTATATAGGTTTACCACAGTGCCTGTTTATTGCTGAGGCTTCAGGAAGGTTTACGACTGGCTTTTAAAATATTTCTCCTTTCAATTTCATTTGAAGGGCAGCTGTCTTTCTAGCGTCAGTTAATTGTTGGCACAACATCTGATCCATTTATTCACATAGCCAGACTTACTCCTTTTAAGCCAACCCCTTTGTTTACAGTGATTTCTTTTCCACTGCCCACCAACCCAAAGCCCATTTTTCTGCCTGGCATAGGATTAAGGAAAAGGTAGGAACTTGCCTAACGAGAAGGCATACTGTACTCTCAGGCAGATTTCTCCAGAAACCACCCTTCCTCCAGAAACCAGGAAAAATGCTACATGAAGTAAAACAATGACAAAGATGCCAATTATTGCCTCCTGAAAAACCTTGAGAATTTAAAACTAAATGGTATATACTTCCCGTGTTACCTTTATCTTTTCTTTGTTTCCATTCCCTCCTCAAACTCCGCCCCCCTCAACAACCTTCTGTTTTCATTTATCATGAAGATTTAGCAAGTACCTGATATTAAGGAAGTATATAGGAATAATTCTCTGACATCATGAAATTGATGATGTTCTGATCATTGCCATTAGTTTTATAGAAATTATAGTTTAAAAATGAAAAGATTCGATGATTTGGGTCTGAAATAAAATTTCAAAAATGAGTCAGCTACAATGAAGGAAAGACAAAGGCAGGGAAAAAAAACCCAATAGAAAACCTTGGAGTAAAATGTTTTATTTCCATTTGTTTCCAGTGCCTTGCTGATGTGAGGGGCAAGAAGGAGGCTAATACATCTCACTTTGGCAGTACTAATTGTTTGCATTATCACAATAATCAAATGCAGCCATATTAATCTCTCTGGTTATTAACTTGATTTTTACACATTAAGATTTAGATTTAATCCCCTGGGACCATCTATTAATGCTTTTAAAGTTGAAGGGTTTCAACAGTTTTAAGTTCTTTTCCTTCTTTTAGCTGCAGGCAGTAAAATTTGAACGTGTGTGGAGTTTTGTATTTTGCATTCCTGGGGGATTTTCAGACACAGTGCTGTCAAGGACCATGAATCATGTTAATACATAGCAACCTCTACAGCTATTAAAATGTCTGCAATAATGTGATTATTTTAAAATGGAAAAACTAATATCACATGTGTTACTTAAAGATCAACTATTCTTTTAAAGTCACAGAGAGAATGCATTTAGGGGAAAAAAATATGTTGTTTTTTACATGCAGCCAAAATATGAAATGTCTCATCTACTGAGAAAGAAAACTTTCAGCTCCTTTTACAAAATACATCCTTACTGAGCTTCAGGTCAACAGAGCATAAAAATGGCAAAAAGTCCAAGATCAATAAGCATGGAAAGCTGTTTTATTTCTGTTTGAGCAAGTTGTAGCGACAGTGACCTGCTGGAACAGTCTCCAGTTTTATGCTTTCATAGTCACAGAATGATGACATCCAAGCAGAAAAGGGAGCTTGGCCTGTTCTGATGAGCTGTCGGTATAGACCTGGCATTACCAGCTTGTCTTCCACTGGCTAGGGGCTTGGTCTTTAGAAATTTATTAAGGTTAGTGTATAGGCAGACATATAGGTAAACATTATCCAGGAAATTATATGGAACATTTGTACCATAAGACATAGAACACAAGAAGAATAAGAGCACTTTTTTTCATTGCTTAAAGGGATTTAAATTATCTTAGCCCCCTAATTTTTATGTTGGTTTTTAAAAATTAAATATATAACTAATGTGTGCTTGTTATGGCTATCTCATTAATTCAACAGATAGAGCAGATCTCAGGAATAGAGATCTACCCCTTAAATGATCAATATTTCTGAGATTCTTATGGTATTTTTTGTCTTATTTTTCGAAATGTCTTTCTCAATAAAAGAAATATAGGCCACATCATGTCATTATGAATATTTCCAGTTGGTAAGGATATTTTTAAATGCTTTTATTTTAATATTTCCTATCTGAAAATAGAAAACAAAGAAGCTGGTTTGGTATTTGAACAGAACGACTTACCAAAGGATGTGAGGTGATATATATGGCAATTTTCTCTTGAAAGGCAGAAATGTTAAAGAACTTCAAATGATCCCAAAACCTGAGGTAAATGGCCCATTTTGACATTTCCTTGAAGCATGTGGATATGTTCTGAAAGATATGACCAAGAGTTCTCATTTTTTTCTTTTTCCTTTTTTTGGAGTATTTATTCATTTAAGTAATCTCTACACCCAACATGAGGTTTAAACTTACAACCCAAAGATCAAGAGTTGCATGCTCTTCCAATAGAGCCAGCCAGGTACTCACTCATTTCATCTTATTGGGCAAAAGCTTGCCGCTTTTATTGGACTGATGACATTGGTACACATTAATTGTCCAATGGACAAAAAGTGTCGAATCATATCCAGTCTCTTGTTACCTAGGGATCAGAACATATGCAGTTTATATTAAATTAAAGACAGGCTACAAGGCCCCAGAATAACTTTAGAGTCCCTGAAAAAACTACTCATAGTCATTACTAATACTCAACTGGTGTAACATTTACCACTCCTAACATGCAGTCCAAATCATAATCAGTCCTTTAGAAATTATCCCACTAGTTCAACATTCAAGGAAGTCAATTACTTAGAAACTTCTTCCCTGGTCCTTTTTGAATCTTAGAACAATGTTGACAGTAGGGATAAGGAAGGATGAAGGATATTCTCCACTGTTTCATCAATTACCTTTTTTTTTTTAATTTTTATTTATTTATGATAGGAACACAGTGAGAGAGAGGCAGAGACACAGGCAGAGGGAGAAGCAGGCTCCATGCACCGGGAGCCTGACGTGGGATTCGATCCCAGATCTCCAGGATCGCGCCCTGGGCCAAAGGCAGGCGCCAAACCGCTGCGCCACCCAGGGATCCCCATCAATTACCTTGAAACAGATACACAAAGAATTCTACAAGAATAAAAATAATAGCCGTCTTCTAATAGTTTGGTGTTATTTTCGGCTGTGATGGAGCTAGAACCTTCCTTCGGAGTATGGTCTACTCCTTGTAGGGAGAGTTCAGCAGAAGCCAGAGCCGAAGTTTTTGCATGAATCTGACAAAGGTAAGAGAAGTCTATCACTTGCTGAACCAGATCTACACAGACAGGACCTCAGGTGTCCTTACTCGTAACTCTCCAGCCCTATGCCATTTTGCAGAAAAGGAAAGGACTGGGGAGTTTAGACCGCTTGCTCAAAATCAAACTATCTGTAAGTGATGTGATGTAGACTCAAGTCTAGATATATCACATTGCAAAATTTATTCTCTTTTAGGCAATCAGCTGCCTCAGACTTGGGGCTGAAGCTTATCACAAGTGTCACACATTTACTCTTAATGGATAGCGGAAAATCAGAGCAGAAACAAGCATAGGCTTTGGACAGGCAGGTCTTCTGGAATCTAAAAAAACTTTGGTTAAATCATAAATCTAACTTATTACATGACCCTAGGCGAGTTAATAATATGATAAATAATATGAGAATAATATGAGAAGAAGACACAGAAGAATAGCTACTATTCCCTGAATGTGAACATGATGCCAGATAAGGGACTAGACGCTTCACAAAACAGCTAATGTCACAACAACACTCTGAGGTAAATTTTGTTTTCTCAATTGTCAGGTAAAGAAACAGAAGCACAGAAAGCTAAGAAACTTGCCTAGGTTTCTTAGTTTTTTCTTCTATCAGAAAAGTGATTAAAGGCTTTGGTTCTTCTGACTTTCTATAAATTTGGAACATCTTAGACATCCCACATCTTTAAGATGCACTCACGGAATTGCCATGTTTAGTAAGTGAAACCACATGAAAGACTCTAAGCACTATTCTAAATGAATTGTAGATATTCAAGAAAGGTTGATTTTTCTATCCCCACCCTCCAAAGGAAAAAAAAGAGCATAAATTTCTCTTTCTAATTTCTTGCTGTGAGTCAGGCTTTTCTTTCTACTCTACTATCTGTAGAACTTCTAATCTTTCTTTAAGCTTCCCTTCCAAATCAACTTTTCTCTCCTCACACCAAGCCTGCGGCTATTTTGCATATATTTCTATTTATATTGTCTCCTCCATGACACTGAGCTGCTGTAAGGCAGAGATGTACCTTATTTCTATTTTTCTCAATACTTACTAATCTTCCTGAAATATAGTAATTGTTCACCAAACACTATTAGAATGATCACATACAAGAAATGTTCATTAAGCACATATATAGAAGCATCCCTCTACTAGGCCCAAACTATAGCTGACCAAGGGCTTCAGGAAACTTCTGGAGGTGTCTCAGAAGTGCATTGTCACAGAGATGAGGCTGCCCAACCAACTTCACTTTGCCCCCTGTAGAGTCTGATCTCTTATACTTTGCTGATCACTTGCATACCCAACAGAACCCCTGGTCAGGCTGTGAGCCCTGGCTTCTAATTTGCAGATATCCATATGTGAGTGATGATAACAAACACGTGTTTAGACATGCTGTTGTTCCTAGGTCTATAGGTTAAAATGAGTTACTCTCTTTGGTGGGTGATGTTCTCTGATCCCATTTTTAGTGAATGAGTGAAAACAGAAATGGCCAAATGAATATCTAAAATCAGTGTCAGGGGCACCTGGGTGGCCCAGTGGGCTAAGCGTCTGCCTTCAGCTTATGTCATGACCCCAGGGTCCCAGGATCGAGCCCTGCATCGGGCTCCCTGCTCAGTGGGGAGCCTGTTCCTCCCTCCTGCTTGTGCTCTCTTAAACAAACAAAATCTTTAAAAGTAAAATAATACCAATGTCGGCAAGTTTTATTTCTAGATATTAGTCAAGATTCTCCAGAGAAACAGAACCAGTGGAATATACATAAATGTGTATATTAAGAGGAGGTTTATTATAGGAATTGGCTCATATAGTTAATGGAGGGCAAGAAGTGCCATGATCTGCCATATGCTAGCCAGAGAACCAGGAAAGCCTGTGGTATAATTCAGTCCAAGTCCCAAGGCCAGAAAACCGGAAGTTCTCCTAGCTGAGAGTAAGAAAAGGTAGACACCCTAGCTCCAGAAGAGAGAAAGAGGATTCACACTTCCTTCTCCTTTTTATTCCATCAGGGTGCCCGCGTTGGATTGGATGATGCCTACCCACATTGGTGAGGGTGCACATTTTTCCTCAGCCTAGTGAATCAAATGCTAATCTCTTCCAGAAATACCTTTATTTAGAAATAATGTTTTCTCAGCTAATTAGCCATCGCTTAGCCAGTGCAGTTGATACATAAAATGAACCATCACATCATATTGTAATTTAAGTGGAATAATTAAGGGCGCCTGGGTGGCTCAGTCAGTTAAGCGTCTGGCTTGTGATTTTGGCTCAGGTCATGATCTCAGGGGTCATGAGATGACCCCCTACCCCCACCCCCATGTTGGGCTCCTTGCTGAGCACAGAGTCTGCTTGAGATTCTCTCCCTCTTCTCCCCAGCCCTCTCAAATAAATAAATAAATCTTTAAAAAATTTTAAAATAAAAATAAATGGAATAATGAATGCACCTTGTTCTCCTGGGCTGGGAACTGTGCCTGCAGAGGAAAGCAGGCACACAGGATGATTCCTGAAAGTTCAGCCAGCCCTTCACTGATGTTCTGTGGTCATTTAAATGCTACTGCGGATCCCCAGCACACATCCACTATATCATTTCTGAGCCCTCCCCACTCTGCAGGAGTTCTGCCCAACTTGGGAAACAATTTTACCTTCTCTAAAATAAACAAATAAAAACAGCTAACCAAACCAAAATAAGACAATGTGGGTAAGCTTCCGCATTTCCTCACTACTCCAACCCTTTTTCTCTTCTCTCAGATTAACCCTGTGGTCTTTTCACTCTACATTTACTCACTTCTGTCTTTCAGACATGCAAATATTCCATTTTTTAAGCAGTGGTTCTCAAAGTGAGGTCTCCAGATCAGCCGCAAGAACATCTTGGGGAAACTTGTTAGAAATGTACATTGCTGAGCTCCACCCCAGACCCATCTTTCGAATATTCCTGGATGGAGTCCTGATATCCTGTTTAACGAGCCTTCTAGGTGATTCTGGTGTGTTAATGTTTGAGAACCACTGGCTTTAGCCGGAGTTTCCTCAGGTTACTTTTCTCTGGAGCTGCTTTCAAATTCTCTTCCCTTTTGAACAGTCAAAGCTCTTTATCAAGCAATCTTCACTTACTCTTTTCCCACTTCCAATTTTTTACAGACTCACCTAAAATCTTGCTTTCAGAAATGACCAAATTACTGATTTATATGAGTTATGTGGAGGACTTTACAATGAAAGTAGAGACAGAAAACCTAACTTTGAAGAGTGGTTCACTGCTTTCGAGCTGTGTGACTTGGGCAAATTGCTTAAATTATCTAAGCCTCAGAGTTCACCCTTACAAAGTGCTAATAATAATACCTTCTTTACTGGATCATTGTGGAGATGAAATGAGATAATCATGTGAAAGTATTACACACACTATGACATAGAAGCTTAATAAATGTTTACTAAATGCAAATTAAAGTGGCATATACAAACTTGGTGTGTACTTTAGAAATGAAACATTTCAGAAATTTCATGGGCCGTGTAGTGAAAGATGTGTTTAAAAAGACCTTATTAAATGCTCATTTGCATGACACATCTTAATGACTTCAGAGGAACCACAATGTACTCTAGGTTAATTAACTATAGTTTTAAAAATTGCTACATATATTTTTATATGATATTGAATAATTTGTACCATTTCTCACAAAGGATTTTCTTTCTTTTTTTTTCTTTTTTTTTTGTAAATTTTATTTATTTATTCATGAGAGACACACACAGAGAAAGGCAGAGACAGAAACAGGCTCCATGCAGGGAGCCCGATATGGGACTCGATCCCAGGTCTCCAGGATCATGCCCTGGTCTGAAGGCGGCGCTAAACCCCTGAGCCACCGGGGCTGCCCTCACAGAGGATTTTCATCCTTTTTTTCGCCCCCCGGCCTCCATGTTGTTTGAATGTTGTTATTTTTGACTCTATAGAAAATGAGCAGAAGCAAGTAAAGAAACACTGCTTGGTACTGCTTTTCTCATTTTTGTGGAATTGAAACCAAATAAAATAGATAGAGATTACAAGATTTAGTCTATACAGGAAGAATCTAAGTTCTTTAATTTCCATAAATCTGGCTTCAACTTTTGTTGGTCTGCTCTAAAATGTGCTTTTGTTGTTGCTGTTCACTAAGAAAGAAATCTGGAGATCTTTGAGAGACGATCTTTGCTCGTCTTCTCAACCTCTGGGTTGCATTTAGTATGTTAACTGCCACCACCTGCCCTCCTGCCACTGGAAATTCAGGATGGGGTATTATTTTTGAAAGAGTAGAGGAGCCAGTGTTTTCTTTTGTGTTTTTTCATTCAGGTTTTTCCTTGTCCCTCCTCAGACTGCCCTCACACCTCTGTCCAGCAGGATTTTGGCCTGGGTTCATGGTCTCACTGGAGGAGTAGGACAGGGTATAAAGCAGGAAGAAGAATGTCAGTCTCTGATCTTTTTTTTCTTCTTCTTTTTTTAATTCCAAAACCTAAACTCGGGGAATTTAGAGGATTAGGACAGAGATAAAGCATCAGATTTAGAGAAATAAGTGTTTTCCCTTGAGTGTAGGTAGGGACTCCCTGAGTCTGGGGTAGAAAGGCAAGCTGGAGGGCACGAGGAGAGAGAAGAGCTCAATGAACAACAGCGTTTGGCAAGTGTGGAGGCCCTGGGAGAAACTCTGTGCCCATTTTCCTGCAAGAGGCTCCTTCCCTATAGACCCAGGAAGGCCCCGGCAGAGGAATCAGTGCCTACCACCTCTAGGTCGCCGGAGCTCTAAAGAGCACTGTGGGGTTCTTGTGTTCCCCCATTAAGCAAAAATCCGTGCTGGAAGCTGCCTGCTTGCAAGGAGAGCTACCAACAGTAAGAAGATATTACATGATGACCACTGTGGCACAATGGCCCATAATCAAACAATGAAGGGGACAGATAGATCTCTCAGGGATGATGTAAGCCCAGTCACACAAGCCCCTTGGAGCTCAGCAAACTCCGCAAGGAGATGAGAACCCCAAGTAGAACAAAATGAAGTTTCTATCTCCTCTTGCAGAATGAAGATGATCCTCTGGAAGTTAATTTGAATTGTATAGTAATAAAATTACCCCTTTTGTACCTTGTTAGTGGATTATAGATAATATCTACTTTATAGGAGTGTATAGCCCTTTGTGCCTAGACTATTCTGCACCCATTATGTGGGCCCGAATGCACTCAGTGAAGGTCCAGGCTCACAGCAAAGGTTCTGGAATAGTTTTGATGGAAACATTTTTGCAGCACTGGCATACAGAGTTCAGCAATTTTTCCCCAAATCTTCTCAGCTTCCTTCAATCCTCACTGTATCCACTGCTCTCACTTGATGGTTCATGTCTCAAGAATGTATATGTGCCTGATACTGCACCAAGCACAGAGAGTGCAACAACACACAGAGATGGCCTCAGAGAGGTTATGGTGTAGTGGAAGAGACAGATTATTTATTTATCTATCTATCTATCTATCTATCTATTTATTTATTTATTTACTTACTTACTTAGAGACTATTTATTTATTCATGGGAGACACAGAGACAAAGAGAGAGGCAGAGATACAAGCAGAGGGAGAAGCAGGCTCCATGCAGGGAGCCTGATGTGGGACTTGATCCCGGGTCTCCAGGATCAGGCCCTGGGCTGAAGGCAGCGCTAAACCACTGAGCCACCCGGGCTGCCCAGAGACAGATATTTTTAAAAAATAATGATTGTACAAATTTTACACTATGCATTCATTCAGTACAATGACTATGTGTTATTAAGTACCATGACGACATATAAAAAGAAGAACCCAGGAGTCCAGAAAAGTCTCATCAAACAAGGTGAAGTATGAAGAGCAGGCTGGAGTTTGGCAGCACAAGACAGAATAGGTTTGGGGGTCTCGGGGCAGGAGGTTAGGGTTTCATGGAGAATATCATGAGCAAGGACCACAAAGGTAACAGGATCTCCTTATCCCATTTAAATAGAGGGGTCAGTGTGTCCAGAAAGTAGAGAATGGCTGGAAAAGTCACATGGGATGAAAATGGAGTGGTCAGCAGCGGCCAGATCATGCAGCCACACATGGCATAACAGCAAACGTGGATGCTAGGAGCAAAGGAAAACTATCAAAGCATTCTACCCAGTGGAGTGACATGAGCAGATTTGAAATTTACATCAAATACAACTAGAGTGAGATACCATTTTCATCTACTATATTGAGAAAAATCAAGTACTAAAGTAGTGTGCAGGCCTGGCGAAGATGTAGCATACAAATACCCTCTTAGACTTTTGGAATGTGAATATACATTGATGCCTCCTTTTTGAAGATCAATTCAGAAAAATATATCAAAAATTTAAATGACCAAGTAGTTCTATCATAAGAAATTTGCACTATGGATATATCCTGAAAATATAACCAGTTAATTGTACAACAAAGCTCAATAAAGCATCATCTTTAATATTAAAAATTTCAAAAGCCAAAGCTAGAAACAATCTACACGTCCATTAGTAGGGGGCTGGCTACATAAATCGCAATTTGATTATATAATGAAGTTATATATATAATGAAGACATTAATTATGACTTATTAATAATATGTTGTAGATTTGGTTGGACTGATGTAGAAGTTCTTAGAGATATTTAAGTCTCCATGTATATGATTTCATTTATGTACATACTTAATGGCAGCTACATATGTATGGCGATTACAAATTAAGATTTTTTTAATGGAAGGATACATACACACAAAAAAAAAACTGATTACCTTTGGGGAGAGGAACCACAGGTGACAGATGGGAGAACTTGATTTTTTATTTTGTTTGGTTTGATTTCTTTTACAATGTGCATGTGTAGCAGACATAGTTTGTGGCCTTTACCCTATCCATTATCAACATCATCCTTGTTAATAGAAAGCCTGATATTGTTCAACTGCCATCTTCCAGGGCTGGTGAGCCACTCCTCAGATCAGGGATAATTTGTGTGCAGTCCAGTGGTCTAAAAACAATCTCATTTGCATTGCTAATTTGAGGGTGGTCTGTGATCCAGGTCTCCCCTAGGAGGTGGGAGGTAAGATCTGCTAGATACCCCCAGGAGACCTTGCTTTACTCTTAACACCAAAAGACACTTCTCTTGCTTCTAGGCTGCTGTAGCCATTTTGTGACAGTGAGGAAAATTAGTCATAGGGTGAAACCTCTGGACCTCTTGTCCTAAGAGATAATGTATTTTCTTATTGTTCAAATCATTGAATTAGGGGTATCACAAATTGGAATCAAATTTATCTTGTTTGATATGGCATTTTCAGTGAATTGATGTGCCAAGAATACAGCCCGTGAAGTAAGAATTGGAAGGGACAGGCAGGAGGCTGGGGCAGGCCAGGTGGGAGGAACTTGTTGCATTACTCAGACTCACCCTAGAAATAACAGCAACCATACAAGGTGAAGAGAAGAGCACTGGTGTGAGATCAAAGTTCTCTCCACTTCCTTCTTCTATTTTCCAAGTTTTTAAATTAATTAGTTTAAACTGTGAAGTGTTTGTACCCTCTCCCACTAATGGGTTTGAAATGATTTATGATAAAAAAGAAGGGGACAATAAACCCAGTTACTCACTTATAAAAGCAGAAACCAAAAAAATAAAAAAATAAAAAACAGCAGAAACCAAGACATAAAAGGGAAAACAAAAATTTAAGAAATCCTCATAGGATAAACTATAAAAACTGAGAAGCTATCCTAGCTCTGGGGTATAACTTTATCTATATATTCACCTATTCACGCTTCCTTCTATCCTTTTTTGAGAAGTAAGACAAATCCTTAATCTTTCACTCCACCAGCATCTCTATCTGAGCTCTTATTTATAAATCCTAAACCTTTGACAGAGCTATGAGTTCGACTAAAAGGACCAGAGAAGACAGAGCTGCTGGTATTGGTGACCCTGGGGAGGTTCCAAACTTCTAAATTCGGAAGATGGAAGTGAAAAGTGAGAGTCCTGTTCCAATAGTGCTTGGTAGAGCCAAAGAAAGGAGTCACCAACATCAAAATGACAGAGCCATTTACTCTTTTGAAGAACCAAGACAGTATTTGTTTTTACAACAACTTCTGTGCAAAATAAAGCCACAAAAGAATTAGCTCTGTGTCTCCTAATCTGTGCCAAACACAGGAATATCACCTGGGCAAAGAAGAGGAAGAGAGTTTCTTAGTCTCCTACACACTGTACCCTAAGAACCACACTGGTAGCATGTCTTTCTAAGCCTATCAGTGGGAGTCTCGGAGTTTCCCATATTTTATCAAGCCACATGAGGGAAGAGTGTGAGAAGGTGAAGAAAAGGAGGGAAAGAGAATTGGCTGATGGTCCCATAGATTTCCTTTTACTTCCGGATTCATGTTTCATTCCACAACGTCCACAGCCATTTGGGGCTCCTGTTCGTATTACACAGTTTCTCTGCGTGTGACATGAATCTCTGCCAACATAGACACCATATGATAAACCCCTGGGGACACGTTTCAGTAGGACTTTATGAGAGTAATATATGGCTATCCAACTTTTATCTCGAAGAGCAAATTCTTAATCAATGACCTACACTTAAAGCCTTCATTTTCCTCTCTAGGCTTCCAAAAGACTTAACTGTCATCTACCTTATGGGGCAATTTCCTAGCTTTTTAGTATTTTCTTTCCTCTCTGGTAACATGATTTTTTTTAATGAGTGCTCTCCTTAGGGAATTAATTATTACCTTGAAGAGTATATTCATATAGTTCCATCAAGATATCTTAAAAATTATTGAATTCCTGACAGACACACTCTGCAGCTTTTAAAAATTATATAATGTACGTGTGCATTTTTTCCAACTGTATTGAATAAAAAGTCTTTTATTTTGGGATACAAGACAGTCTCTCTTTTTCCTTCTCTCTGTTAAATGCATAAATCAAGCTCATTGGCTGCAAATACCCACGTGCATATGCCACTGCACAGACTCATTAGGGTTCTGTGTGAGAAGAAATCTATGTCATGGGAAGAAAGGAGCTCCACAGAAATGGACAGTCATCACTGCATGGGCATTTGTTTTGCAGAGAGGAGGCTCATTATAGCACACCTTGTTTGAAGTTTACAGAGCTTTTAGAAACCTGGTAATCATGCAGTCCCTCATTGAGAAACAATGGCCCTACTGCAGTTGCCATATTCACATGAGGCAACATAGCTAAATAATGGAAAGTTTGCAACCTCTAAGAGAGCAACAGCACAGCCCAAATGGAGGCTACTTTTCATATTTAACTCATAGCAGATCAGACCTTGTTGTGGAAAAATTGCATAAAATGCCATGAAGCCTAATACTTGGGCACTTTGAATTATATGCAGTGACAGGGGTTAAAGAGAGAGCAACAGGGACTCAACCTCACACTCTGCCACTGAAAATTTGGGGTTGTGTGAATACATTTGAGAAAGGTGGGGAAGAAATCTCAACAGTCATTCTATGCTCTGAGATGAAAGCAGCACCACACAGTAATAGGGCATGGGGCCATTGTGGGAGATGTCCTGAGGTTGAACTGCGGGAGATCACATGCTAATGGCATGAGTTCAGGCCAACAGTCCAAACTCTGATTGTCAGTTTCCATGACCGTCACTATCTGGGCATTGTGGCCAAGCCAGAATTGGGATTAGCATCAGGGGGACATGACATTGAATTGGGGGGCTGGATCCCTCCCTCCCAGACCTTTGTTTGCATGGGTTAATTTGCATGAGGGAAAGGACACCTGTAAGGAAGAAGTTTCATACCTACTAACACGATATTGGAAGAATGGAAAAAAGAATAAGTTATTGCCCTCGGCCAACAGAAGATGAGAAAGGCCATGGGCAGAGGCTGAAGAAGTTGCTTTCAAAAGGGATTTTGTTTTTAAACTTGGAGTATGGCAGTGGAGTTCAGAGCCTGAAGCACCAAATGTCAACTGAAAGTTAAGGAGAAAAATATCCTTCCATTTCTGCAAGTGTGTAATGGGTCTTTAACAAAGGAGAAGACTATAGGAGATCTGATACCATTTAGCAGCATGGAGGAATGTAACATTAGAGCACCAGGAAAGGCACTAGAGCTATAGAAACCAAGTTCCTAAGGAGGGACCTGGCATCAGAGCAGTGGCAAGGGGACTTCTCTTGGCGGCTGGCTGGCAGAGGGGACCTTTTGGGATGCTGAGGCAGGAGCACACAAGGAACTAATCATAACTATGGAGAGATGCCTACAGATAGCTCAAGGGGCCAGTGTAAGGGTGGCACTGAGGACTCCAGTAATATAGGTGGAGCCTCCAAACCAACAACCTGTACATATTACCATCACCATGATCTCATTCACACCTTTAGGCTGGTAGAATCTTGGGGCATTCCAATGGTGTGTAGTGACAAGGATGATACGTCCATTCCCTCTAGCACTCTTAGTAAGGACTAATGAGACAACACATGTGAAAATGCTAGTACAGTGCCTGGTACTAAGCACTCTGCTCATTTCCTTTCCAAGCTTGACCTTTATAAGAAAGATCAGTCTAGAATATTCATCCTTTCTGTGATCCCATACCAGAAAGACAACACATACTTTATTTTTTCATATTAGGGAAAGTAAACAGAAATAAATGAATTACTTTCTAATTTAGAAGATGCTTGTTATTTTACATAGGCATCAAACAGCTTGGAAATAAATAAGTGAAACATTTGGGGCTTTAGAGGATTTTTCAGTTCATTAAGACAGTAATGTATGAAACAAATACTTTAGTGGTTCTGGAAGTGCTTACTTCGCATGGGTTACTATATAAGCCCTAAAGAAGACAGTTAAAAGGTAAAGTGGGAACAAAAAAGAATACTCTCTAAGGCCACAGACACACTAAAGGATTGGTATAAAAGACCTTGATGGCGTTATATTCTATTTATGATATTTCACTAGATTCTTGTTACACTTAGAAAAAGCACTCTCAACTTTTTATGCGATGCTATACAACAGCCCTATTTGGGCTGATTGCAAGGTCATTAATGAGTTTCAATTGTCCCCAGAAGTCTTTTTTACACTTGATTTCTAGTGCTTGGAAATTTTCCAATAGAATGAACACTTCAGGATTAGAGCAAGGATGGCAAATTTCTCACCTCCTGTGTTTGTATGTGCAGACATCACTAATCAATCACTGTTCTTTTATGCTGAGTCATCTTCTCAATACAACTCCAAGGAGCCACTTCCAATCAAAGCAGTTAAAACCAATTTTCTCTATCTGCCTTAATGTTTTTCTCTCTGTGAAAATGCAAATATTTGAAGAAGCGTAAAAATTTATCAATCACTGACAACTAAATGTTAAAAAAAAAAAATTGAAAGCAGCCCTTGCTCTAGCATTAGAGGAGAGAGCTCACGAGTTCTGGAATAGAGGGAGGATAGACAGCAGAATCTAAGAGCTCCCTGAAGATATACTTCACCTACTTAACAATTTTGCCTAAGGCCAGTGCTGCCAAAAGGACCAGTTCTCTCCAGGGCATCTATTTCAGCCATTTACCATCAAATAAAACTTACAACTGGCATATGAATTCTCAGGCCAAGGGCATTTTATTTTTTTGAAATTTTAAAGTACTTGTTGGGTAAACTATTTAAAAAATTCAAGAACCATAAGAGAATCCTGGAAGCAGAAAGAACAGGCAAGTAAGGTACAGCTTATTGTAACAGGTGCCATGCATCTATACATTGTGCAAGCACAGAAACTTTTGGGCACACATACTTGAAAATTGCTATGTACTTTCATAGTTAACAGTCCTCTGCAGCAGACTGGCAGGCTAACAGGTAAGGCAAGGCAAGATGATACATTTAAAAAAGAAATTATGGGACTTGAGCTTATAGCCAGGATTTAGTAATGGGGACCAGATTCATTTCCCCATCAGAAACAACCAAAAAATGAACAAAATATATGAAACAATAATTTGTGAGACACTGGACATTGGGCCAGAAAGGATACTAATCTTGACAAATGGGCAAAAAATGAGGTGAGCCTAAGGTTTTCCCAACTGACTGCCCTGAATGAGTTTTATAGCCATGGTGCAGGGAAAGTGAACCCAGGCCAATCCAGAAAACTACCTGCATTGCAGAGGTAGACCTAAGAGTCCAGAGAAAACAAGGTAGCTACAGTTTATAAGAGTAATAGAGAAGAGAGAGCTACACAGAGAAGAGCTCCAGAGATCTACAGAGGGTCCCCCTCAAGAATGCAGCTCTGTGCTAATCAACACAGGCATGTGAAGGAACTCCCGAAAACTGGACAAAGAATCACTGGAAAGGGTTGGAGTGTGGTTTCTCAATCCCAGCACTATTCATACTTTTGGTTGCATAATTCTTTGTTATGGGGGCTGTCCTCTGTGTGGTAGGATGTCAGCATCTCTGGCTTCTACTCAGTAGATGCTGGTAGCTCTCTCCTCCCATCCATCCTCCAGTTGTGACAACCCCAAAGCCCACAGATCAGGAATCTCAATGAATTCCAGGCACAAGAAACATCAAATAAAATCTACAAAGGTACATAATAATCAAATTGCTCAGGTCATGACTACAGGGTCGTGGTATTGAGCCCCTCATTAGGCTCTGTGCTTGTTGGGAAATCTGCGTGGGATTCTCTCTCTCCTTCTCTCCCTCCCCCTTCTCTCTTATCTCTAATAAATAAATAAATAAATAAATTTAAAATTTTTTAAAGATTTTATTTATTTGCGAGAGATAGAGAGATAGAGAGAGAGAGAGAGAGAGAGGCAGAGGGAGAAGCAGGCTCCATGCAGGGAGCCTGATGTGGGACTCGATCCCGGGTCTCCAGGATCATGCCCTGGGCTGAAGGCAGGCGCTAAACCACTGAGCCACCTGGCTGCCCTAAAAGAGCTAAAATTAAAAAGAATGACCGTACTAAATGTTGATGAGGATGTATAAAAAAGAAAAAGAAAAAAATGGAACCCTCCCACTGCTGCTGGGAATGTCCAAAGGCATAACCACTTTGGAAAACAGTTTGGCAACATCTTACAAAGTTAAACTAACACCTGCTATATGACCCAGCTGTTCCATTTGTAGGTACTATGATGATATGTATTTAAATGTTCACAGAGACTTTTGTAATAGGAAACAACTGGAAATAACAGTTTGTCTATCAACCAGTGAATGGATACAAAAGACAAAACTGGGGTTTATCCACATATGTATGAGCAATAAAAATGAAAGGTCTATTTATGCATACAACATTAATGAATCTAAAATAAGTATACTGACGTTAAAAAGCCAGGCAGATGTAGAGTACACTGCATGATTCCGTTTATTTATAACTCTAAAAAATTAAAAGAAATCTACAGTGATAGAAAGCAGATCACTGGGTGTTGGGGATTGAAGGTGGATAAGGAAGTATATGAGGGAAGGAGGAAATTTGGGGGGGATATGAATATGTTCAATATCTTGATTGTTGCTCATTATCTTGATTATGAGTGTTATAAGGGTGTTAAAACATGTCGATTTGCATATTTTAGATATGTGAAGTTTATTTCAGTCAATGTAATTTAATCTCAATAAAGCTGTCAAATAATGGAAATTATAGGAAGAGTTTCTAGGGGATGTTGTAAAATGTTATACCTGACCTTGATACTAGAATGGAGGTCAAGAGATCTGAGTTCTAGTTCATTTCCCACCTCATATTTGTTGTATGATCTTGTTACAGTCGTGTAAAAATCTCTTGGATTCAATTTCTAACTTAAAAGTCAAATAGTTGATTTGATGACCTCTAGTGTCCTTTATAACTCCAAAATCTAATCATAGATAAAAAGCTAATAGAAGAGACGTTGCATGGTGAAATGGAATAGATTGACCTGGGTTTGAATTTCAGCTCCATTACTTATTACTTAACTTCAGATTAATTATTCAACCCCTCTACACTGTTGAGAGTAAGTTCCATGAGGAAAGGATTGTGTTGGTTATGGATTCCTATAACCCAGAACCTGGTAGAGATGCTGGCATATAAATAAATGTCTTCTTTTCTGAAAAATGAAAATAATAATACACCTATTTGCAGCAGAGGGTGTTGATTGCCCCACCCCCATATTCTGTTGTTCTAATTCTACCTTTATTTCAGCACAAGGAGACAGTTTCTGGCACCCTTTCTATCTCAAGCATCAGAAAGTCACCCTACTGAAGGAAACAGTGCTACCAAGAAGGGCTCTGGCCTCAGGAGAAGCTGATGCCCTGAGGGCCACCTTTAAGAATGAATGTGGGAGGGATCCCTGGGTGGCGCAGCGGTTTGGCGCCTGCCTTTGGCCCAGGGCGCGATCCTGGCGATCTGGGATGGAATCCCACGTCGGGCTCCCGGTGCAAGGAGCCTGCTTCTCCCTCTGCCTGTGTCTCTGCCTCTCTCTCTCTCTGTGACTATCATAAATTAAAAAAAAAAAAATTAAAGAATGAATGTGGGAGGCAGTGGATAATTGTAATAGCCTGCACCTTGATCATGGACTTCTAGGCTCCAGAAGTATGAGCAAATAAATGCCATTAAGTCTCCGAATTTGGGTTTTGTTATGGCAGCTCAAGCAGACTAGTACAGTAAGGCATCTAAAACACTATAAAGCAAAATGTAAACCCAACTCAAGAGGGACAGAAAGTTTCTGAAGCTGAACTTTTGATTATATTGTTGATCTCCAAGTGAGAAAGAAAAGTTGAAACTATTTAAAACCAAAGCAAACCAAACAAAAAAGAATCAATATGCAGGGTTGCCAGATTTAGCAAATAAATTACAGAATATTCAGTGAAATTTGAATTCCAGGGAAACACTGAATTTCTTTAGTATAAGTATATCCCAAATATTGTACACTCTACAATTATTTCCTATTTATCTGAAGTTCAAATTTAAGTGGACATCCTGTATTTTATCTGACAAGCTTATCAATGTAATTATATAGTCAGCTCTCTGAGGAGCCCAACTGTTTATAAAAAGCTCTGTACAAAAGATTTTTTTAAAAAATGAAGGATTGATTTGTAAAGCAAAGTGGCTCAACTTGAGGGAATTTTATGAGGCAGTCTAAAACCCAGGCTAAGCGGAGGCTCACAAAACAAACTAAAGACAAGAACAAATTCTTTTAAAGCTCAAGGAAAACAGGGAAGTTATTGGCCCACCATATGGAGAAGGTGGCATAAAGTTAGCAGATGACAGAGACAAGAACTGAACTTTCCTTCTGCCTTCTATTGTCCACCCAGGAAAATAGATCCACCCCACCCTCCACAAAAATAGACAGCTGATGTCAAGCAGGCCAGGAATCAGAGATAATGTACCTCACCACCTTCAGTGAGCTCAGAATATTTCTATCCCAAATTACTAAGATAAATTGAAGATGTGATCTTACAGATTGCTCTGAGATATCATTGGCAATGGGAGAGGTGCCAGAAAACAAGTAAATATTCCTATTTTGGGGAAGAAGAAGCACGTGGACACTATTGGATACTACAGAGTGGGAGTCCAGTGTCTAGAAAAATTTCTCAGGTAGTTTCCTAAGGAACAAGTCAGGTCAAATGAACTGCTTTCTTGCTACAATTATTAGATTTGTGCTTCAGGAGAATGCTATAGTGACAACGCCCCCATTTCAACAAAGTGTTTGATGAATATTTTCCATGATAACCTTGTGGACAACAGAGAAATGTCAGAATCATTTTTGTGTGTGTGTGATTCTGAACTTATATCCCACCTAACTGTGTTCATAATGTCTTAAATGAAGTTATGCTGATCAGATTTGCTATCAACATAAAGCTAAGAGAAATAGCAGATTCATTGGATTCTTTTGGTGGCAAGAAACTCAATGAGAAATAACTGAAACAGAAATTAATTGCAAAGGTACTAAGCCTCAGACTCATAAGAACCAAAGCTTCTGGGAAGGCTATAAAGTACAGTGGTTATCAGTGCAGACTCTACTTTGAATCCTAGCTCTACACGATGTTGGGCAAGTCACTTCTCTGTGCCTCAGTATCCTCACCCATAAATTAGTACCTGATATAAGCACTGTATCTTCAATTTTATATTATATATGGTGTGATTATTTCCTCTTACTCCTTGCAGAGCAGCTTTCTGCTTCTGAAATCCACATAATGGAGACAAACATGGCTCCTGTTAGCACTTGAGTCTGTTACCTTGCAAACCATGCACACTCTCTTAATCCTTGGCTAAGGGATGTTTTGTTTGTTCCTGATGCCTTCTCAAGACCAAACCATTATGATCAAGAAATAAATTCTCATATATTTATTAGTTCATTCATTCAACACATGTGAGTTGAGTTCTTAGCATGTTCCAAGCACTTTTCTAGGCACTAAAAGTACAGGAGTGAAAAAAAAAATGTCTCTGCTCTCATAGAGCACATATTTGCTGGAGGAAGATGGAAAGGGTCAACAAAGAACAAATTTAAATATTATAATAAAATGGTGACAAGTGTAATATAGAAGAAAAATGTGTAATAAATGGATAGAGTGACCTGGAAAAAAAGGAAACACTATTTTATAGAGGTGGTTAGGGAAGATCTTTCTGGTGAGATGACATTTGAGCAGATACCTGGGAAGAGAAGATACCTGGAAGGTTGTTCTAGGCAGAGGGAACAGGAATTGAAAAGCCTGGCTTGGATTCCAAAAGAACAAGGCCAATGTAATTGAAATGGGAAGAGTCAGGGTGAAACGAAGTAAGAGAGATTACTGGACCCAAGTCACGAGCTCAAGAGGAGCCTGGCAGGCCATGGTAAAGAATGTGGATTATTACTTTGAGTGAGGTGGGAGCCATTGCAAGGTTTGGAGCAGAGGATAACATGGAGTGATCTGGTTTTAGCTGCTGGGTGGAAAACGATCATAGGTGGCAATCTGAAAGCAGAAGGTTATTACAATGATCCATGTGAAATATAATGGTGTTTTGAATTCTAGTAGTAAAGAGAGTTAGCAGTGGCCAACCTCAATGTGCCTTCAGTACTGCTCTTATTAAACGTGGGGTGTGAGACAAAGAGAAGAGAGATGACCCCCCAAATTATCACAGAGTGAAGGGTAGTTCAAAAGTTCACTTCATAGTGAACTTTTACAAAAATGAGGAAGACTCCGGAAGGAACAGATCTGGTGGGGATTATCAAGAGTTTTCTTGTGGACATGTTAGTTTGAGATGTCCTTTGTCATCCAGGAGACATCAAGCAGGCAGTAGGTGTATGGGATTATGGGAGGGTTCAGGACAGAATGGGAGCTAGAGGTGGCCTTGCAAGCCATGGGATTTGACAAGCTTACCTAGAGAGGGGAGTTGAGAGAACACAGAGGTGATGAGAAATTGAACTTGGGGGTACCTGGAAATACACAAAAGAAGGCAGAAGAGACTGAGAAGGTGTGATCAGTAAAGTAAAATAAGGACCAGGAGGGGAATGATCAAGAGACCAGCTGGAAATGTCTGAAGCAGGCAACTGTGCTCGATTATGTCAAGGCAGGTTAAGAATTGAGAGATGAGGCCCTCATATGATGACAAGCCTTATAAGAGGGGTGTTGAAGGGACAGGGCTGTAGGTTTCTGCTACATGTAGTGAATCAAATAGATGAAAGCAAGAGAATTCAAACTTATTTTGATAAATTGTGGTAAGAAGCTTAAAGCCTCAAATAAAACTTAAACATGATAAATCCTCAGTTGGGTCTTAGTTTCAGACTAGAAACTATAAAATCTGTGTAGATATGCATATGAAAGACTGAAAGAATATGTCCCCAAACATTAACAATTATTATCCATAATTGTAGGAGCCAGAGATGATATTTCTTTTTCTTATATTTTTGTAATTTCAAAATTTGCCTATGATAAATATGCATTGCTTTAGTAGTCAGGAAAATATAACAAGTATTATAAAAGATCAGTTGTGTATAAATAGGGATGGGAAGAACTTGCTTTAATTTATGCAGAAAAATCCCAAAACTTGTTGAAAAAGATCTCAGGTTCCATTAATCATAAATGTATAACATGGGCAGCCCCTGTGGTGCAGCGGTTTAGTGCTGCCTGCAGCCTGGAGTGTGATCCTGGAGACCCGGGATCAAGTCCCAAGTCAGACTCCCTGCATGGAGCCTGCTTCTCCCTCTGCCTATGTCTCTGCCTCTCTTTCTCTCTGTGTGTGTCTCTATAAATAAAAAAATAATTAAAAAATGTATAACATGCATTTTTGCGTTTTTTAAAAAGATTTTGTTTATTCATGAGAGATGCAGTGAGAAGCAGAGACATAGGAAGTGGGAGAAGCAGACTCCCTGCAGGGGAGCCCAACATAGGACTTGATCCCAGGACCCTGGGATGAGGACCTGAGCCAAAGGCAGATGCTCAACCACTGAGCCCCTTTTTTAAAAGATTTTATTTTAATATGCAGATGTCCCCTCCCTTTTTTAAAGATTTTATTTTAATATGCATTCTTGTATTAATTCAACTGAAAGTGGGAAAACCAGACAGCCTCGCTATTGGAAAGTATACAGAGAAGGTAAGGATAGGGAGAGATGTGGAAAGTATGTCATGGGGAAAGGTTGAGGAAAATAGAAATGTGCCTACTAGAGGGAAAATTTCAGTCATAAAGGATATGTGATGAGTTGTCATGTGGTAAAAAATATCAGACTTGGGCAGCCCTGGTGGTGCAGCGGTTTAGTGCCGCCTGCAGCCCAGGGCATGATCCTGGAGACCCTGGATTGAGTCCCACATCAGGCTCTCTCTGCATGGTGCCTGCTTCTCCCTCTGCCTGTGTCTCTGCCTCTCTCTCTCTCTGCGTCTCTATGAATAAGTAAAATATTAAAAAATATATATCAGACTCAGCTTCACTTATAACCTTGAGCAAGTCGCTTAATTTTTCTGACTCTTGAGACCCTTGCTGATAAAGTAGCAGCAACACCTTCCACATAACACTGATTTGGAACATCCTCTTTTCTGACTCCCATGTCAGTGTCTCCAGAGTCTGGTCCAGAATCGGATGAATGCAGATCTCATGAGCTCCCCTTTGGGTTTCTCTAAAATATCTCCTCAGAAGCCTTGGTAAGCTATGTCAATTTCATTGAAGATTTTATCCACTTCAGTGAGAAGATTCACATTGTACACTTCTCAGAGAAAAAAACTAAAGTGCTCCCCCATGCACATACTGCTCTTCTAAACAGTCTTTGTCATGGTGGCAATGGGGAGGGGAGATGAATGGGAATGTGTATGTGGTGGGGGGGATTCTTCCACCATCAGACTCACTGGCTCCTTTCTAGCTCCTCAGGATACTGGAGTCATCAAATACCTTCATCTTCTTCTGTGAGAGCAAGTCATCCTCTTTCAGTTCCTATCTTTAATTCAAAAAACCAAACACTATTATTCTTAACAGAACAAAGATCCACTCATGTAGCAGAATCTACCTTCCATAGCAAACGTATTTCTGCCCTGAGTGTGACCTTTGGGATCTCCAAATCCCCTTCCCACCTCCCCAATGTAAGTGCTATCAAGTTTTCCTTGCAACATATCCAGTGCTCTTCCCATGAGGAAATGGGCTGAAGGACAACTCTTCATCCACTTATATATATACAGTATTTGGTACACTACTGTCACCCAGTAAATGATTAGGAAATGATGGGTTTTTAAAATTATTATCATGATTCTCTTTAAATATTTAAACAGCTGTGTGGCAGCTGAACATAGGCATTTATTTTCTATAGTTCCCAAAGACCCAAAAGGACCAACAGATATAAGTCACTGGGAGCAGAATTTGGCTCAATATAAAGCAGATATTGCCAGTGATTAGAAGTATCCCATAGAAGGGAAGCTTCTTAAGGTGGTATATCTTCTACTGTTTGAATTGTCTGATCCGAGATCTAAAACAGGAGACAGTATATGGGAATTGAATTAGTTGACCAAAACCCTCTCTCCTGACGGATAATGCTGTGATACAATGAAAAGTGTCTGAATGGTTTCTTCTGTCTTTCCTTTTTCTTTCCAATATCACCCAAATCTAAGGTGATATTATACCACCATAAACCTGATCCCTTTTGGGTCTGGTAGTGTTTAAAACACTCAGGGATAGAAAACTCTCTTGGAAGGGGTGGAGTCGACATAACTGCTAGTTTCCTGTCACCACTTCAAAGGCCCTGGGGGGAGGGGAGAGGTTAATGCAGCCGCTCAGGCCACCAAAACTGTGGGATACAGAGCTGTGCTATGTCCTGGGCCTTCAGGGCTGGAGTGATCAACCCCAGGGAGGGGGAAATGGTAACCAGACTCCAGGACACCCCAGGGGCTTTCAAGATATACATACATTTGCCATTTCCCTGATCTTTTCAGAGCACAGAATTAACTTAAAGTCCTCCACATGCCAGTGTGGCTTTGACTGTAATATAATCTTTTTAAAAGGTTAAGTTAATCTTGACTTTTACTGTTGCAGCATTTCAACCTAATGGTGTTCCATGCACAATCTAATTGGATTTTTATGGGCCTTTATTTAAAGAAATTTGTTTAGTGACAATGACAATTTGAGTATTATAGGTAGGTCCCTTTTGTATAATATCAAAGCGACATAGTGTACAGACTGCTAGAATATGATAACAGATTTCTCGTAGGCGGTTATTATCTAAAACCTACCTCAGTTTAAGCACAAGCCATACAAGAATTTATGTGCTCAATGATGTTATTACCGACCTTGCAAAATTAGAGCAAATGGGTAGGTGGGCCCGAGATCATGCTAATGGAAGGTTTCATGCTATACAATGAATATGTCATGTGACTTCTATAGAAAATTCCCCTCATTTCAATGGTGAGTTGAATATGAGGTTGAATTTTTAAAGGCTATTTGTCCTAAGAGATTATGAATTTATACTGCCTTGGGTTGTATTCCATCATTATTAAAGTCCAGGAGTCCTCCGCAAAGTTTGTTTTACCAGCCACAATTGGCAGTTACATCTCTTGCAATAAATTCCTTCACATTGGCTGTTTGACATTTCAGGGCTAACCCCTGGCTTAACTGACTGCAGGTAAAAATTTGACGCATATCTGGTTTTAACAAAGGTCTCTGGGTCTACTTACTCCCAAGTACTCAACCAATTTACATCTTTCTTTATGGAACTCTTTTTTTTTTTTTTTTAATTCCAGGAGGTACAATCCTGTTTTTTTTTTCAATTATTTAATGGTTTCGTTTGCTTTTGTTTTAGCTCTAGTTTGTAAAATTCAACTCGAGTCTTTCCTTAAGAATGTGGTAAATGGACATATTGTGAAAAAAAAAATCTTACTGATGTTTTTCAGACGTTCAAGATTATGGGTTATGCTGGGAAGCCTTTTGTTCGGAAGCCAAGAGAATTGCACTGTATATGGATATGGGGTTAAATATTTTCCCCAGGTAATTTAGGTATTGTTCATATGCGTTTACTAAAATGGAGGAAGCATAAGTTTTGTTCTGGGAATTTTAGGGATTAGGGTGTTAAGGAAAACAGAAGAAGTTTGCAGGATGTGGGAAAGAGTAGGAGGAAAAGTATAGCTAAGGAAAACAGAAAGTGGTGATGACTGGGTTTTAATTCTCCCTGATGATAGGGATAGGAGTAGGGATAGATCAACTTATAATTGGGAAAAGAAATGTGGTTGTTAGTGAACTATCTTTTCCAAAACGAAGAGCAGTGATGGGCAAGGGAGAGCCTGACAGATGTAACTTCCATATGCCACTGAAAATTCAACTTTTGCCAGCCTCTTAGAAGGCTTAGAAGACATCCACAATCCATTAATATTTTTAAGTAATTCTTTTTATTTTAGAATTGTTTTATATTTAAAGAAAAGATGCAAAGATCTTACAGAGTTCCCATATGTCCAATACCCAATTCCCCATTACTAAAATCTTACATTTAAATAGTATTTTTCTTGCAATTAATGAACCAATATTAATATATTATTATTAAATGAAGCCTATATTTTATTTAGATGTCCTTAGTTTTACCAAATGTCCCTTTTCTATTCCAGAATCCCATCCAGGACACCACAGTACATTTAGTCATCATGTCTCCTTAGGCTCCTCTTTTTTTTTTTTTTTAAGATTTTATTTATTTATTCATGAGACACACAGACAGAGGGAGAAGCAGGCTCTTCACAGGGAGCCCTATGAGGAACTGAGATCATTCCCTGAGCCAAAGAAAGGCTCTGGCTGAGCCATCCAGGCATCCTTTTTTTTTTTTTTTTTTTTTTTTTTTAGAAGCCGGCTCCTGGCTCCTCTTGACTGTGATATTGCCTTACACTCTCCTTGCTTTTGATGACCTTGACAGTTTTGAGGAGTACTGGTCATTTATAGAATGACCCTCAATTTGAGTTTATTTTTTTTCATGATTATATTAGGATTATGAATTTGAGAGGAAGACCACAAAGGTAAAATGCCACTCTTATCATATCACATCATGGGTACATATGATCTACATGTTAACCTTGTGAATGTGTTAGTGTTAGCCTTGATTACCTGGCTGGGGGAGTATTTGTCAGGTTTCTTCAGTGTAAGGTCATCTTTTTTCTAATTTTCCATACTGCATTCCTTTGAAAGAAATCACAATATGCAGCCCATATAAAAGGAGTGGGTATTTACATTCCACCTTCTTAAAGGACAAGTATCTATATAAATTATTTGCAACTCTGCTGATCCATTTATTTATTTATTCAATCATGTATCAATCATATATTTACATCAGTATGGACTTATGGGTATTTATTTTATATTTTGGGTTGTATATTTTATTTCTCGAATTGTTCCAACTTTGGCTCTCATGGGCTCTTTCAGTTTGAAATATCCCTATCATTGTGGGTTTTTTTCTTTTCCTTTCTACTTTCTGATGCTTAAAGATCATCTCATTTCATCTTGTATATTTCCTGCTCTCCCTTCTAGAATCAGCCATTTTCTCTTCTGCAGAAACCAAGATCTGGACAAGATGTGCTTGTTGCTTCTGCTTCTGCAGAAACCAAGATCTGGACAAGATGTGCTTGTTGCTACTAGAGCATGGTTGATTTTAGGCCCTTTCAGCTGACAGAACAAAGAAGTATATGTGTATACACTGACCCACATGCATGTACGTATCTCTAAATATTTCTCTTTGAACTATGTGCCTTTTATGTGAAGCTAAACCTAAATACATACTAATGTCTTTAACTAATCCATTACCACCTAGATCATTCCTTCTTCGTCCTTTGCTTATCAGCATATTCCCACTCCAACAATGAAAAGACTGAATCCTACCAATGATTGTCCATTTATTTAATTGTTCAATTTCAGTGTATATGTATAATGGCATCAGAATTATTAATCCATATCCTCATATGAGATGATTTTATTAGCTGGAGTACAGTGCTAAGTCCAACTCCTTCCACCTTTAGTCTTACAGACTCCACTTGTTTCCAAAGCTACTTAGGTCGATAACTTTCCCCCTCCCACCTCTTTCATTGAGGTTGTTTTATACATTTGTAATACAGTTGGATTCTCCTATCACAGTCTGCATTCTATTCTGGGATCCCCCAGCCTTCTAAATGATTTTTTAAAATTTATTTACATGAAATTTCACTCTTTATGTTTTAAGGTTCTGAGTGTTTTGACAGATGCATAGTGTCATATATCCACTATTACTGTGTCATACACAAGTGTTTTAATGGCTAAAAAATCCACCAGACTTCACCTTTACAACTGTAGCCTGCCGACATCACCTCTCTGGGACCCCTGATCTGTTAACCATCTCTATAGCTTTGCCTTTCCAAGAACTTCATATAAATGGAATCATGTACTGTGTAGCTTTAAATTATTTTTAATAGTGGTAAAGTATACATAGCATAAAATTTACTATCCTAACCATTTACAAGTTTATAGTTCAGTGGCATTAAGTACATTCACATTGTTTTGCAATCATTACCACCATCCCATTCTAGAACTTCCATGTTGCAAAACTGTAGCTGTGTACCCACAAAAAACCAGTTGACTATATTTGTATGGTTTATTTATGGGCTGTTTATCCTGTTTCATTGATCTGTGTATCTATTCTTTAAAAAAAGAAAAAAAGATTTTATTTATTTATTTATTTATTTATTTATTTATTTATTATTAATTAATTAATTAATTTATTTATTTTAGAGAGCTTCAGAGAGACAGAATGAGAGAGCGTGTGAGCGGTGGAAGGGGCAGAGGAAGAGGGAAAGAAATAATCTCAAGCAGACCGTGCTGAGTGCAGAGCCCAAAGTGGGGCTAGATCTCACAACCGCAACATCATAACCTGAGCCAAAACCAAGAGTTGGTCCATTCAACTGGCTGAGCCACCCAGAGTGCCCTGTATCTGTGTATCTGTTCTTTTGCCAATAAAGCACCGTCTTAATTCATTCATCCATTTTTTCATTCATGCATTTATCCATCCATCCATTTATCATTCCCCTAAGAAATATTTACTATCTTCCTTGTGCAAGATATTGTGCTACATATTATGGAAAACAACAATCATAACAATCATGGATATCATGATTCAGACATAGTAGTTGCCCTCTAAGAGCTGCAGTATAGCAGCTGGGGATATGGGTTGAAGAGTACTACAACATATACACAAATAGTGTAAAACAAATACAAGGTGATAAATGCTGTAAGAGTTGTACCGAGTCAATTTTCCAAAGAGAATGTTATGGAGACTCACTGAGAGAAGTTAAGATTTGACCAGATATTTGAAGGATGGATAGCATCTAAATGAGAAAAATATTGCAAAGATAACTGTAATAGGTGGAAAGCATGGTATGGGCAGTGTGGGGACAAAGTGCAAAGTTTAACAGTAACAATAGAAATAAAACCAAAGCCATGTCAAATTTAAATTTGCTCCTAGTTGTGTTGAAAAGAAACACTTGAAATTAAATTTATAACTCATTTTCTGTAGCCCAGTGTATCCAAAACATCATCATTTCAATGTGTAGCCAATTTAAAAATGTTGAACTATTTTACAGACTTCTTTAGTGCTAAGCCTTCAAAATCTGGCATATAGATTTTGCACATGTCAACTTGGAACAGCCACACTTCAGTTGCTTAATAGCCATCTATAAATTTTTGCCACCTATGAGATAGCACAGTCCTACGAGGTAAGGAATGACAGAAAAGGCTGCAAAGGTAGGTGGGGGACAGATTATAGGGAAACTTACATACTGAGGTAGAGTTTAAGCTTTATTCTATAACCATTGAATAAACACGGACACTTTTGAGCAACTGAGTGACTCCCACTAACATGATGCTCCTTCCCGGGGCATATCCCAGATAGGCAGCCAATCCTTGTACTCAGGAGGGCTGAATGATCAGAGCAATGTTTTATGGAGATTAGTTGGTCATATACACAGGGAGGTAGAATTGAAAAATAGGAGGACTAATGTATTGGTTCTTTTTATTTAAACCACATTATATGGGAGGTTTTTGATATGATATGGATCCTTTTCTTTTGCCTTCTTCATAAGAGAAATTAACGACTAAAATATTAGCTAGTTAATGTCAGACTGTCATTTCTAGTGTTTTGTCCCTTATTGTGTTGGAGTATGAGTGGGATAGGCTTAGGGTAGGATGCTTTTGGTGGCTTTTCAGAATGGGTCTTCTCACACGTTACAATTGCTACATAAAGAAATGAGATGCTTTTCTGAAAAGATATGGCTAGAGAGTGACTAGTTGCAAATAAATTTGTTTATATACATTAATTTTTTTTATTTGAGAACATTCCCTTGATAATGAAAATCTAGGAGCCTTCTAAAATGAAAGTGATAGCAGCATTAAGATCCCTGTCCTTAGCTGGATGTGGGAAAAAAACCAAACAAGTTCCTTGGGTTTGTTGTGATTATGGGTGCCATTCTTCTTGCCAAATCTATTCTCACAAACTAGCAGGAAATTAAAGCTGAAAAGCTTTCTTTTTTTTCCCCTTTCTTTTTTGACTTGAGATTATTTCTAAAGACAGAGAGTGAAAAATCTATCAGGAGGCCATTTTTTAAAATAGAAAATGTAATATTTGCATGCAGGGGTGTGTGTGGGTGCTGCGTTTTAGGCCTGTCAAACTTGACAGCGTCCTTTTAGGCTTTTCAAGGGAAACTGCGTAGTATCAAGCCATATTCTCCATCAGCTATGACAGATCTCTACATGTTAATATTCAGATTTGGTTGTACTTTCTTCTTTGTAATGAGGCTAACTTGGTTTTTACAGGCTTGTTGTTTTAATATCTTTTTAGTCAAGTTTGAACAGCATCAATTTGGACTTTTAACTCTTTGATAAGAATGAGATTTTAATGTAGGCCATAGATGTGTGGGCATATCTGATATCATTTATGAATATGAGCATTGTGGAGCTTTGCAGAATTTTTTCTGCTGCTTTTGTTTCTTAGCACAGTAAGTATCTGGGAGCCTAGGTCTCTGCTGCTTGGTCATGGTTAGAGTATGCATTTTTAGTAACTGTCTCCATATATCCAAGAAGGACATTCAGTTAGAGTTGCCGTCTATTAAGGCAGAGTTCAATAAATAGACAAAGGTTTTATTTTGGTTCTTCAGAAAAATGGAGGGACGTGGTGAGCATGAGCAGAGCGGGCTGCCAAGCAAATGTCTTGGGTGAGCGCAAAGTCTTACATGATTTTAGGAGGGGTTTCTTCTCTAGTCATAACATTAAATGAAAATAACACTACTGTAGTAATTAGCAGGATTTAAGTACATTATAAACCGCTCCAATCAAGAAGTACATTATAAACCGCTCCAATCAAGAAGTTATAGTGGCTTTGTAATTGAGAGTTAGGTTTGACTTCTGGATCCACCAACAATTGCTGTGTGACCATTAATTGTTCTAAGACTTAATCTTCGGTCTGTAAAATAGGTTAATAATAGCAGCCTCATTGGACGTACAGGATGTCTAACATGGAAACTATATCCAGTTGCTGACACACGCATAAATGGAAGCTGTTGCTATAAAACTATGCTAAAAGCTACACCTGGCTTGCAGGTCAAGACTGCTCTGTCCTGCTCTCTCTTGACTGGCTTTCTGGAACGAAGTCAAGTAAGGCAGTTGTGACCAACGTGTGCAACTCAGAGCTCCCACCGACCGTAGCATAAGCGCCTGATGGCCAGAGCAGTTCCCCTTCTGGATCCACCACCGTGTCTGCACACTTCTGACCAGCTGCGCCCAGGCAGTGATGGCCAGGGAGCTCCAGCAGGTCCGTTCTGGCCAAATGCTCCTCTCCTCCCCTGAGCAATGCTGGCTCAAGGACTCCTCAGGAATCCAGCTGAACCCTGCTTAAAACTACTCTCAGTTGGAACCCTCCTTCTATTCCTTCCTTCCACCTTTCCTTCCATAGACATCAGAGCTGCACAGTTGCTGCCCTGCAAACTCTGCCAGGCTCTGCAGGTGCATCTGCTGATCTCATCCCATCTTGATGCCACCTTCTTGGTGGACCTGAAGTCCTGGGTCAGCCCGTACCTGGTTTTCAGGGACTGCTCATGTAGGGTTCAATTTAGTTAAAAAAAAATCCAGGGAATGTGCCATATCAAACCATTGGAGGTCCTAGAATACAGAAGAGGAATGAATTGAGATAATTCATCAAGATAATGAATTGAGATAATGTACCTAGCAGAGAAGGAGTAAAGTGAGAAGAGCTATCCTCTTGCTTAAACGGCAGTGCTTTTCCCACTCCTCTGGAGCTAGGTGAACGCCAGGTTCAGATGCCCCAGCAGGATGCTCTTCTCTCTGGCCCCTGTCCCCTTGTACCATTTATTTTTGCTGCTCACTTTAGCCCTGAGAAGGGACTACTTATTTTTTCAAGTAGAAGACGGTTTAGGTTTGCTTTGAGCTCCTTTAAGGATATGGATGCACTTTTGCTGGTTTTGTGTCTTAGCTCCTATTAAAGGGGACTCTTGATTTTTATTTGCTGTTCATTAAAGAGAGAAAACCAAGTAGCCCATGAAAGCTAAGAATGCAAGTACTTTGGGCCCTTGGCTGGGTTCCTCTTGTCTCCTGGGAGGGCCCTCTTGGTGACCCATGGACAACTTTTATGAACAAGAGGCTATCAGAAGAGTTGTCACTTAAAATATTTTTTTTTTCCGGAGGAGCAGGGCAGATGGGGGGAGGAGGGGCTAAACAAAATATGTGAAGGGGATTAAGAGGTACAAATTTCTAGTTGTAAGATAAATCTTAAAAAAAAAAATTCTCTGCCTTATTTCATTAGACTGTTCAGTTATTGATTCTGTTCCAATTATGATGAAACTACTTAATGCTTAAATATTTCCCTGCAGCTATAGCTAGTGTCATGTTCCCCCCTCAAGTTCTAAGGAGTAAATGCATACGGTAAAAATAATTAACAGGAGGAAGAGTCACAAGTTTTGAGAACAAATTCTCCTGGGGGTAGGGGGTGGGCAACACTGGACTTACAAAACAGGCTGTTTACCTGTGGGGGCAGGGATTTTTGGGAGGCTGGGGAGTCCCAGGGCACTGACCCCTGGAGGGGAAATAGAATGCAGAGTGGGCTCCAGAGATCAAAGATGCTTCCAGGGGTGGCCTTTAGATTCACCACATGTCTGTCATGGAATTAGACATGCCGGCTGCCCCACACTTCATTCCCTTGCCTCCCTGCTGTGCTCTGAGTTCAAACCAAAAGTGCATGGGGAGGGGGCTGTGCAGGGAGAAGGGAGAGCTGATGCAAAAGAGGCGGCAGAGACAGCAGATTTAGAACAACTCACAGTTCTCTTCGCAAGAAGGTGCTTTCCCGAAATTCCCTGGCAGAAATGAAAAAAAAAAAAAAAAAAACAACCCTGGTGTTTCACACAATCCCTTTAGGGGCAATTTTATATCACTTTGCTAAAAATTGGATATGTCTTCCTAAGTCTTCCACAGCCATTGGCTCAGCAAGAGTTTGAAGTGTTGTGGCAGCGACCCTGACTTTTTCCCTTGCCTCATCCACTTCCCACTCACCCCCTGCCTCTCTTTTTCTCTTTTATGTGGATCTATCTGTGTCTAATTTAGATGGCAAGTTCCTCACCACTGTATGTTAGAGTGTCTAGCATACTGTGCGCACTTATAAATGTTAAATGATAATAATGATAATATGAGAGCCCTAAAGGTGCCAGCTGCTTCATTTCACTTGAGAGAAGAGGGTTTTCACTACAGACTGTAGTTAAATAAAGTAAGGGCAGTGAGGAGGGAGGGCATATGGGCTTTCTGGGGCAAGAAAGGGGTAGAGAGGCTGTTAAGAACTTGCAGTCAAAAAGAAAAGGGGCTTAAAAAATCAGGGGTGCCTGAGTGGCTCAGCGGCTGAGCATCTGCCTTCAGCTCAGGTCAGGATCCCGGGGTCCTGGGATCGAGTCCGGCATCAGGTTCCCTATGGGGAGTCTGTTTCTCTCTCTCTGCCTTTCTCTCTGTATGTCTCTCATGAATAAATAAATAAAATCTTAAAAGAAAAAAAAATCAGCCAAGACCTTGAGATGGCAAACAGAATTCAGTGCTTGACCTCGAGTCTTACAACTTTTCAAGCAATCTATTGGTTGCCCAAGGTTTCAAACAAATTTGAAGGCCTGAGTCCCTTGCCCAGCACAGAACAAATACTTTGTGCCACGAGAAAAAACCGCAGAGGGTAAGAGAGCCCACAGAGCCCCTGGGTCTCAGATCTGATTCTGTAGCTCACCAGCCGTCGAACATTTGCTGAATCTCAGTGTGAGATGCTGAATTTCTACGACGTGGTTTCTCATCTACAAGATGAAGGGGGCCGTTTACCAAATGATCCCCAAGAATCTTTCAGGTTCAGAAATTCTATGGGCCAATGGCTGCATGAAACTGACTGTTTCATCGCACACTTACTGCATGCTATTCAAGAAATATTGCTTTCAAACACGTTACCTCATTCAGCACTCCCAAGACTGTAAAGCAGCAATTGCTACAAAGCAGTGATTGCTCCTGTCTCTAGTTTTCACATGAGGAAACCGAGATGAGAAAGAACAGCCTCTTTTCCCAGGTGCCAGACTAGTGGCAGGAGAAAGAGCCAATGCCATCCTGAGCCTGAGGTCTCTCTGCTGACTTACAACGGTACACTCCATAGTGACGTTGCCAGCCAGGCCCACGTGGCCTTGTGAGTCAAGCCTAGAATGCACAGCAATGTTCTGGAAGCACTGGCAAGTGCGTTTAGAATATTTACTTTGGTCAAACCACAACAATTTAAAGTTACCTCCCTTACAGGCCTGAGATTACTTAATAACATACTCGTTAAGTGCTAGCCAGCTCTCCCTGGCACTTTGTTGCATCCTCATAGCAACCCTGTAAGATTAATCCGAATTTTATAGAGGAGTAGACTGAGGCACTGAGGTTCAACAGATGATGGAGATGGGGTTCTGATCCCATTTCCTTCCCCCAGTTCTGACTACTTGCTGGTCATCTTTTGATACCTGGTGGTTGGTTGGCTTAGAGCATTCAGCAGAGAAAAGCTCAACGCGGTAGAGAAAATGCCCAATGCAGAGCGAAAGAGCTCCTACAGTCAGGGCCCCAGGATGGAGAGCCACTGAGGCCACATGCCGGATCACATAAAGAGTCCTTGGGGAAATGTCTGGGACCCTGAAACTCTTAGCTCTAGCACTCGGTATCTGCACACGTCCTATGGTTCGGATGCCACATGGAGAGCTGGACCCCGGTGGCCTGCATTTCACCTTTGCCCTGCTCCATGTGCATCTTCAGACCAGAGGCGGGTTGCACTCTCTTTTCTTCCCCTTGTGGTGAGGCTCACAGGCAGGGAAATAAGGACATGCTACACTTTGTGCCGTGCACTCTTGTTTCCCATGAGTCTCTGTGAGAAAGACAGATGGAACGTTTATTTTCATGACTGGGGATGGGAGGGAAACAACATGCACCTGCTCCTCCATCCTTAGCTGAGTACTGCCCCCTTCACCCAACAGAGGCCGCGATGCAGGGTCGCAAAAGCAGTCACAGCCGCGACTTGTTCTAGCCCGTGGCCTTCTTGCTTAGTGAAGCAGGGAGAAGAGGTTCCATCTCTCCTTCGAAGGGATGCTGGAGGATGCCTCGGACCTAGTGCGTCCTTAATACAGAAAGTAATAGATGAAACTGGGTTTGGAAACCATAAATTTAGGTTTTATAGCAACAACAGAGACAAACCCACTGTTACTGCCCTCTGTCCACAAGAGAAATGATAGATGCTCCTTTACAAAGAAAGAAAGATGCTTTGACAAATAGCAACCATAAATAGTTGGGGTGCTCATTTTTCCCTCCTTCGTTTGTCTTTCTTTCCTTTCCTTTCTTTCCTTCCTTCCTTCCTTCCTTCCTTCCTTCCTTCCTTCCTTCCTATTCTTGTCATTTGAAAAACCATAATGGCAATGTGTTCATCATATGTGGTATTTCTAAATATACTGATATCAAATGAACTTAGTTATTTTGTTATGTGGAAAAAAGTAAGATGAGTAGTGTATATGCAGGCATTCCCTTTTGTTACTCAAAAAATGTATATGTAAACACACACAAAGAGTTTTGTTTTGTTTTTTAAATAAAAACAACAAAAACAGTGTTTACCCTATAAGGGTGTGGGCTCAGGGCATCTGCCCGCAGCCCCTGCCCACTGGGCTGTTCTACTAGCCACATTAAAAACCATAATAAGGGGTTGGACCCTCCGCCTCCCCACTCCCCCAACCACCCCAGCAGCCTGACCTAAGGAAAGGCTTGTAAATTTAGACACACACACACACACACACAATATCTTAGATACAGAGATGTACTCACAAAGACTATTTCTGGAAGGATAAACAATTGGTAATCTTACTTGTTTCTGGGCAAGGGAACTGGGGCCAGGGTCCTTTTCATTAAATATCCTTTTTGCTCTTTTTGATATTTTTGAATCTTGGGCATTTGTTTTCTAAAAAGATTATGACAGAGGCCAAAATAATCCCAATAAATCATCAGAGATAAATAAATCAGTGGAGAAAAATGTATGTAATTTTTCACGGCAAGGGCTGGGGACTGGAACTCCTCCTCAGAACTTCTCCTTGCCCTCGAGAAGCATGTTAACAGGAAGAAAATCCTGCATAGAGAGAAGAGAAAAAAATCATATTTCCCAACAGCCACCTATGCTCTCATGGAGCTCCTGCTGCTTCTGTTCGCAGGAAGAGGACCTGCCGCTGGGCTCTGGGCTCTGCAGAGAGCTCTCATCCTTCTCAGCCCCTCCTGGTCACCAGGGTTACCGAAGCGGACTTGGGCAGAAAGCAGACAGGTGGGCGGAAATGGGAGTAGGATGCTAAGTAGAACACAGATTGCAGAAGTCAACAGAGAGAGCCTCCAGATGTGTATCATGGCAGGTCCATCCTGGAAGCACTTGACCCTCAGCCATCTGATCTTGCCTCGTTGGATCTAGTCGTTCCCCTCAATCCACAGAGAAAATATGCTCCTTACACCATTATCACAGGTTGGCTGACTGGCAGAAAGAAAACAACATCCTAAAGAGAATGTTTATGCATTTGCCTGGGGTTCTGCTTGGTGGGTCCACTTGAGAGTTATGTGGATGATCTGAACTTACAAGAATAGCAGGTATCTTGCTACCTATTAACCAAGTTCTATTTTCCTCTTTATGACATCCGTGGAAAACAAGTGGCCTGTCTTCTGGAGAGAGGTAAATGTGACTTATTTTGGGGGGACAGCTAAACAAATTGCACTCCTCAAGTTAAATAAGGCCTTTATCAGCATTGGATGTATAAAGCAGGAGTATGCGGTGAGAGGTGGTCACCGACAGCTACACCCACGTGTGTGTGTGTGTGCGTGTGCAATTAGAGACTTCCAGGTTTTCAGGGAGTGTCCCTGACATGAGTCTGCTCCTTCTCTTCTTTATCCTGATGGAAATTCCAGAAACCAACCTAGCATTTGGTTCTGAATAAAGATGTTTGGCAAAGGCCAAGAAAGACAGAGTAGTGGGAAGGGGGAAAAGCCAGTGCAGGAAGGGAGCGTGTAATAAATGGGAGAGTGGAATGTGCTCCACCTGACTTAGCCAGATGCCTCCAGAGGGAAAGAAAGGAAACAGCTAAATGCCTTATATCCCCTGGAGACTTCAAAGGAAGCCTGCAAAGCAGGGCATCAGGGTAATCCTCACTCGTTTAATATCTGATGCGTTTGCATCTGTGATGTGAAGAGTAAATCAGAATTCCTGTTACAAGAACAGAATTTTAAGTGCTAGGAGTTAGCACAGAGGTCAGGCAGTCTTATCACCACCTTATCTTATTTCACATGGTATCCGGACGAATATTTTGGGACAGGAGTGGACTTTTTTCCTCCAGGACCATTAGGAAAAGCCATAAAGAAAATGATTCTAAACCCAACAGTCTGCTATGTGAAAGGAAGGTTAATTCTATCCTTGGCTGCCATCCGTCCCTTCCATGGACTGTCCAGATCCCCACTATTAAGACCGTTTTGCTGGAGTCTCAGTGCAGGTGCATTGTTATTTTAATTATTTAGGATGTAATTTCTGGGCCTGAGGTAGATGGATAGCACATCTTAAGGAAAACAGACTCCCCCCGCCACCACAATGAAATTGTTCTGTAAAACTTTAACAATGGATAATTCATATGTTTGTTAGATATTGTTAACTTTATTTTCAGAGGAGGCACTAACATTTTTTGCTGCCTGGGCTTTGGGGATCCACTTGCCATGGAGAGACATGAAGTCTAGATTTAATAAAAGCATGCAGTGCGAGGTTTATGCAATATTATTTTTCTTATACTGGGCTGAATGCTTTGATTATTACTCACTCTCAAGTAATCCCCAAGACATGAAACTTTCTGTATTATCATGTTCATGTTACTGGTCAAGGAACTTTCAAGTTTGTCAGTCATTATTACCCCATTTGATAGATTAATAAGATGAGGCAAACAGATACATTGTTGGTGGAAGGAGAAAGAATTTTACACACACACACACACACACACACACACATCCCTAAAATCTTATGAAAATAAAGTTCATCATCTTACAGAAATATATTTTTCCCCTAGACAAGTGTGAACACAAGCTAGTCTGAAATTAATAATAGGTCATGCAGTGATATAATTTTATTTTTCTAACATATCTCTCATTTAATCTTTTTGAAAGTAATGGTAGAATTTCTTATTAATAAGGTGGGAGGATCCTCGGGTGGCTCAGTGGTTTAGTGCTGTCTTCAGCCCAAGGTGTGATCCTGGAGTTCCGGGGATTGAGTCCCACATCGGGCTCCCTGCATGGAGCCTGCTTCTCCCTCTGCCTGTGTCTCTGCCTCTCTCTCTCTCTCTCTGTCTCATGAATAAATAGATAAAATCTTAAAAAAAAAAAAAGAGAGATGGAGATATTTCCACCCAAGTACCCCAGCTAGAAAACACATTCCTGATGCCTGGCAGCTAAATCCATGCTGATTTATACATTCCTACAACATAATATAGGGTCCTGGCTGAATAAGATGCTACATCAAGTTCTACATACTTGAGAACGCTCAGGTCCAGAGGTCTCCCTCAGAAGGGGTTACGCACTTGCCTTTGGCCTGTAAAGACACACAGGGGACAGCAAGAGGTTGTTGCCCTTGCTCTAGGTGGCCCCAGCATACTGGTGAGAGGATGAGTCAGGCAGAGAGCTCCCAGGTACACCAAGAGGAAGGGAAGTTTCTTGGAAGCCTGAAAAAAGAGAAAGAAAAGTACATTTGGCTATCTTTCATGTTTGGAGGGTAATCACCAGGCTTTTTTCTCTTTCCTGCTACTGCCTACCTTTTGACCACTTCACTGTTCATTAGCACCTCCGGCAGAGGGTGAACAGAAAAAGGGAGAAAAGATGAAACTCGAATTCATCCATTTGAGGTGCTAATTCCTGACTTTCACACCACGCTAAATTGCTTGGACAGGTTATTGGACGATTTAGAGTTGTTTTTCTCAACCCTTTGGTCTATCAGTGAAATTTGTATTGTACACTTTTTCAAAGCACCGGAGCATTTTTGTCCCATTTTCTTAGCAGCTCAATGAAACCTTTTTTGGCAATGACGAGACTTGAATACCATAATTCCATAAGAGGGCTAAAGCTAACTCTAGTTTTTCTGTGTTAATGAAGGAAAAGGGTAAGATTGGAAATTTAATAAAAAAAAAACACAGAAAAAAATATTTCATTGTTTGACCTCCTTCTCTCATTATAGCTTACATCAAAAGCCACTAACATAGTGAAAAAGATTAGTTTGAGTTTAATTTAACTTATATATTCTCTGGTGGAGATGCTAATAAGCAACCAAATGACCTAAAGCTAGAGAACAGGAGGGAGATGGGGAAGAAGCAAAGTGCTTGTAAAACTCACACATTGGATCATTAACCCTTGAATAACTGAGAGTTGATTTGAGATCATTCATGCTGTGTTTGTCTAAAAAAGTCATGAATTGTTGCAGCCAATTGCACTGAGCAAGTAGTGATACACTTGCTGAGAAGCTGTGTCGATACCGTAATGTAATACTTACCTAGGATAATAGGGGATGTAGACAACATGGGTAATTGGAACACACAAATAATTCTGAAACCTGATATAAAGTGATAGTTGCAACTGCTTTTCCACCAACCTGCTAACAGGCACCAATATTCACTCAGTTTTATTTCCTCTCTCCCCCCTTTTCTTAGCGCCAGAGGGATGGAAGTATAAATAAGCCACAAAGTGGCCCAAAGGAGGACAACGGAAACAAAAGAGAAAAAGGATTAAAAAAAAAAAAGTAAAAGGTAGTTCCTGTAATTGAGTAGCGGCCCCTGAAAGGTTGACAGATGACTGAATTTGCATCAATTCGTGATATCACTGTGTAATTTGCTTTGATGGAACAAAGAACCACTGTAAGCCTCATAGGACTCATATTTCCCATCCCTTTAAGGTTTATAGGTTTGAACTTTCAAGACCCGTGCTCCTGAGGCTGTTTATTTTCTCCTGCATCCTTAGCCTGCAGTTATGGTAAACTCCAGCCCCGAGGCCTGGACCAGAGCATACACATTCACCTGGTGACACTTTACCTAATCTCAAGATGAGTGGAATGAGGGAGTGAGCCAACTCTAACGAAAATGGCATCAAATTTGAAATTCACAGGCCCTGTATCGTGTTCCAGGGTCACTCTTTATAGGTGGGCAGTTGATAAAAACACTTAGAAGTTTTGAGCCATGATTCACCTATTTGTAAAATCAGGATCCTATAGGATTGTTGTGAGGATAAAAGTGAGATGATATATGTAAACGTACTTTATAAGATAGAACTACTATGTAAATCTTAGTTGATCTGGTAAAGAGGAGCGATCATATGACACATCAAATGAACAGCTCCGATGGTTCTCATACTCTAAATGCATATTTAGGAAAGCTGATTAAAATGCCAATTCTATGGCCCATCTCTGGACACTGTGATACAAGAGATGTGGAAATGACTCAGGCATCCTCATTTTAACTGTTTCTGTTGTTATTAATGCAGGTGATCCCTGAACTGCTCTTGCAGAAACACTACTGTGAAACACCAATTGACACATTTCGGCTGGAGTGACAAAAATAGGAGGTGAGCACGTTCTAAAAGCTGGATAGGGTCAATGTCGCTGCCCTATAGTGGCATTCAGAGCTGCTTGCCCCAAGCACCTTTAAAGAGACTGGGCAAAGCAACTCTTCAGTCTCCAGGCTGGCTTTAGGGCTCTATTATCTTTCTTTGTGTGATTTCTCCCCACTTCTCAGGGCATCTTTTCTTTGTGCCAAGAACATGATCTCTGGTTTTCTATGTCTCTCCAGGTGAGTCCCACACTCAAACTGTCTTCAGTCATAGTTTCTGACTCTCTTAGATTTCCTAGCCTTCCTCACTCTTCCACATTTTCATGTGAATAGCTTGTAGATGCCATTGAAAGGATGCTGTTTAGGTCAAATGTAGGATCAATTCCAGATAGCACAAATAGTGTCCAAGAAACAAATAAGATATTTGAACTAAGCACAGGAGATAATTGGGAACTCTACAAAATAAGTGTCTGTACATTGTGTCAACTATGATTCCTGCCCTCTTTGTGACTTTGGTATTGCTTCCTTGGGAAGAGCCATGGCTCAGCCACAAGAATACACACAGCAAGCTACCAGAGCAGGGAAGGGGAACTTGGCTTACCACATTTGACACACTTGCAAGCCCTGCTCTAAACATTGTTCCATGTGGTTGTCAGTGGCTGAGACTGTGTTCTCTAAAGTGAATTGCACTTCAGTTAAACCAATGTGAAGTTACCAGTTACAGAGATTAACTTGAATCTGCATCTGGGTCCATTTTCCTGCAATTGGTCTATATTCTTGCTTTTCTAATAAAAAAAATTAAAGTTTGATCTGGGTCTGGGTTATCTTCTCAGTGCTTGCTATGTACATTTGATGTGTGCAAACCCTTGTGTTCTCCAAGGAGAACTTCTTTAAGGCTAACTATACAGACACTGTTCTCTATTGAAGCTAACTTTTTTTTAAATCTACTTTTGTTTATTGAGTTTTCTTCCCCCCTACTACTTTTCTTTCAAATTTAAAAATGTAATAAAAGATATTAATTTAAATTTTCTTTTTCAAAACATAATCTATGAAATCTAGTCCACAAATTTTCATAATACTTCCTGGAAAATTGGATTTGTCAGATTCAACTTTCTTTTTGTTTTTTTAATTTAATTTCTTTTTAAGATTTTACTGATTTATTCATGAGAGAGAGAGAGAGAGAGAGAGAGAGAGAGAGAGGCAGAGACACAGGCAGAGGGAGAAGCAGGCTCCAGGCAGGGGGCTCGACATGGGACTCAATCCTGGAACTCCAGGATCACACTTTGGGCTGAAGGCAGCGCTAAACCGCTGAGCCATCCAGGGATCCCCCTCAACTTACTTTTTAAAGTAATTGTGAGAAATACATCTTTTTGCCTATTTCATTTCCATTTAAAACTTCACAAGGCACTTGTTGGTTTATTAAAAACAATTTAAATTATTCATCCCCAAATTAAAACACTAGGTATGACTTGAGAGTACTTTAGAGAACCACCTCCCCCGCCAAGATCCTAAATATCTTTTGAAAAGAAATATTTCAAAACTGAAATCAGTGAAAGAACACAAGAAAAACATATGAAGATAAAAAAATAAGCATTATCTACTGACCTCTTTGTAAATGTCATATAATAGCATCAAAGTATTTTTAAATACAGTAGCTAACTGTCTTCACTCCTGAAAAAGCCAGTGTAAGGTTTGGAGGAAGACCCGATATCTAATTCAAAAATTTCGTAACTGACTAATATATATTCTATACACTGTCACCAAAGAATGACAGAGCCCCAAAGTATAATACATGTTTGTACCACCATCAGTGGAACTGTGGGCCTAGCTTGTTTTTTTACCAAAAAGGCAAGAGCTTCCATTGAAGAAACTGATGCGCTCAAATTTGATTGGCCAGTATCAGAGTGGTGCTTGTTTCACTGGTTTCTTTTGAAAAGGAGATCCTAAGCCACATCTAGATCCTAAGCTTATCTTCAGAACTAAGAATTCACTTTGACCAAAATTCTGTCTGCAAAAGTATGACTCAAGTGAATTAAAGTTCAGAGCTTCTTGAATTGAATGGGCTGCGATTGTGCAAATTTAATTTTAGATAATATGCCACATTTAGACATTTGCTTCCAGGCTTCTATCACCCAGAGGGAGAACTGCTAAATCAGGAGTAAAACGACAGCGGTGTGTAGTGGAATAGCCTTGCACTGGGAAGGCGGAAACCTCGAAAGCAGCCCCTGCTCTGCCATAATTAACTCTGTGACCTTGGGCAATCCATGTGGCCTCTCTGGGCCTCGTGTGAAAAATGAGAGGGTTACATTCGATGATCTCCAAGGCTTCCCTAGCTCTCGGTCGTTTGGCCTCTCAGAAGGCACAGCACCAAATTACTCCAGCAAATGGTTCATAGATTCACATGAGCAATATCAGGTGAGCAACACTTTGATTGACAGTGCCAAAGGCTTCCCAAGGAGTTGGCTTTTCTGCCTTTGGTGGGGGTCGGGGGTAGTTAGTTGGGGGTAAATAGCAGTATATCCTGTTGAATTTATAGAAGGGATGGGAAATTCACCAACATGCAGGGCAGATTGGGAGGCGGAGGACTGAGCTGGGAGTAGGGCTAACGTTTACTCACTACTCACTGTGAGCCAGCCCTGGTAGTCAGTGTTCTTTTATCTATCTACCTATCTACCTATCTATCTATTTATTTATTTTTAGTCTTTTTTTTTTTTTTTTTTAGTCAGTGTTCTTGAGCAAGAAACAAAGTAAACCTCCAAACAGCCTCAGGAGATGAGTATGCTCATTACCATGTATTAAATCAAGCCAGGATTTTAGCTGGAAGTCATTGGGCTGTAGCTGTTGGCATCACAAACCAGCCCCACCCAGCTCCTGAGAGAAAGCCCAAGAAGTCAGGGGGTCTCTCTGGGCAGAGGATAGGCAGTGAACACAAGTGTATCTTCTGCAAAGAAGAAATGCAGGGTGATTTGGGTGCTCTGACTGCTGTAAGAAGTACCCTTAAGCAGGCTCATGCCTGCTTTCTGAAGTAACAGTCACTACTAGAAAACACTCCTTGGCCTCAAACTGCAACTTAAATTCTCCTATAATTCATAACTGATTAAAGAAATTCACCAAATTACAAAACTGTGAATGACACAACAGCAGAGTCCTGTACTCTAACAAGAAGCATTGGGTAATTTGTTTAAATATTAATACACTTGAAATGTTATTAGTAATTTTTATAGTGTTCAAGCACACAAAATATATATACTTTTCCTTTGACCTAGAAAATCATTTATTATAAAACTGTATCTCTCCGTAATTAAAAATGAAGAAGATATTCATTTTATATTTACATTTTTCTGTGTTTATAATTTATAACCCACATCCTTTTAAAAAAAAGGATTAAGGGAGGCTCTAAAGCCACTGAGTCTGCAGGTGGGAGTAAAATAATTATAAGTGTGAGGAAAGGAGGAATGGGTGGGAGCAGGGGATTGTACAAGGCGTTAGAGACATAAGCACTTAATCAATAAGAGGTGGCAGTGGCAGCACAAGGGATGAGTTTCATGTGAGGTCAACAGGAGAGTTTCTTTCTACTCCAGGGAAAGCAATAACAAATGGTGAGTGAGAAAAAGGAAAAATGAGAAATTTCTGTGGATACAGAAAAAAAAAAACCTCTATAATATATTCAACAGAATAGGTTTATGAAAATCCAAGTCAGTTTAATCCAACATATTCGAACTCTTCATGTGGGCATGCTTCTGGGAAGATAAAAAAGGTGAGTGAGAAGAGATTTCAGTCCTCAAGCAGTTGACACACTAGTTATGGGCACGAGAGGAAGAAGGCAAATAAGAACTGAACTTTATATTCAGGAAACAAATGATGGAAAGGGATATTTAAGAATAAAATGCACTTATGAATAAACTCTTTGATTTTTTTGTTCAAGAAATTATATAATTCACAATAGGTGTCAGCAAGGTTCTTCTGCTTAGGGCCAAAGAGTAAATGTTTTTGTGTTGGAGGGATTAGCCACTGCAATTGGACAAGACAAACCGATAGGAAGCATAAGAGTTGAAAAAGAAAGAGGTAGGGTACCTGGGTGGCTCATTTGGTTAAGTGTCTGCCTTTGGCTCAGGTCATGATCCTAGGGTCCTGGGATGGAGTCCTGCATTGGGCTCCCTGCTCAGCAGTGAATCTGCTTCTCCGTCTCTTGCTCCCCCTACTTGTGCTTTCTCTTTGTCAAATAAATAAGTAAAATCTTTTAGAAAAATAAAGAAAAAGAGGTAAAATTATCTTTGGTTGCAAATAATAGATTATATATTGTAATAAAAATGGAAAAGAATCAATGAAACACTACTACAAACAATACAAGGACTTAGGTTATAAAATGATAACTTCAGTAGGTCATACATTTATCATAAAAAGCCAATAGCCTATATAGATATAGATATGTAGATATATACACGAACAAAAAGCATGATGAAAGAGAATAGCCCATTTACAATGGGAAAAATGAAAATAAATAACCTAGGTGAAAAACTAGCAAGAAATGTCCAAAATCCATATCATAAAATTATATTACACTTCCAAAAGAGACAAAAAAATTTAAGCAAATGAAAAGACATATCATGTACTTGAATAAGAAGACCCAACATCATAAAATTGTCAGTTCTCCCTAATAAATAAATTTAAATTATTAATGAAGAGAACACCATCAATCTTTTTCTCAGTATAGATAAAGTCCACTTGATAGAACAAACAGGCAAGAATAACCAGGAATACCATGAAAAAAAAAAAAAGAATATGAGGAGGGAGTTAGGCATATCAGATATTAATATGTAGAGTAAGACCTCCATAATTAAACCATTTTGATATTGGCAATGGCAATGGGACAAGATGGAAAAATCTGGTAACAAATCCACTCACATGTGAAATTTATAGCAAATAAATATGGTAAGTACATATAATTTAGTATAATAAGGATAGCATTTCAAATCATAGGGGAAAAGGTGGACTATTTAAGAAGCAATAATGGGATAACTGGATAGCCATATGGAAAAAGATGAAATTAGATCCATTCCTCACAGCATATGCCAGGATACATTCCAAATGAATAGAGATTTAAATGCCAAGTAATCAAATCACAGAGCACAAAAAGAAAACACAAGTGAACTCCGTTATAACCTGGGAGTAAAGAAAGCCTTCCTGAGATTCATAATCTAGAACCAATAAGGGGAAAAAATGGTGTATTTGGATATATAAAATAAAATATTTGCACATGAATACATAGACACATAATATATTGAGGGAAAGGCAAATGACATTAAAAAATATTTTGCAGGGACGCCGGAGTGGCTCAGCGGTTTAGCACCTGCTTTCGGCCCAGGGCGTGTTCCCGGGGTCGCGGAATCAAGTCCCACATAGGACTCGCTGCATAGATGGAGTCTGCTTCTCCCTCTGCCTGTGTCTCTGCCTCTCTCTCTGTGTGTCTCTCATGAATAAATAAAATCTTTTTTTAAAATTTTTATTTACTTATGATAGTCATAGAGAGAGAGAGAGAGAGAGGCAGAGACACAGGCAGAGGGAGAAGCAGGCTCCATGCACCGGGAGCCTGATGTGGGATTCGATCCTGTGTCTCCAGGATCGTGCCCTGGGCCAAAGGCAGGCGCCAAACCGCTGCGCAACCCAAGGATCCCAATAAATAAAATCTTTAAAACATATTTTGCACTTATTTACAGATAAAATATTATTTCTATCAATATCTCTAATTTACAAAGAGCTTCTAAAAATAGAGCAAAAAAGGCAGCAACCGTAAAGTGTGCTAGAGATATGAGCAAACAGTATACAGAAAATGAAACACAAGTGGCTCTTAAACGTGGGAAAATGGACTCAATTTTACTAATGATAAAATAAATGCACAATAAAACTACATTGAGATGCTATTTCTTTCCTATCAGATTGGCAAAAGTCCAGCAGTTAGACAAGGCTGTGGGGAAACAAGCATGCTCATATATTGCTAAAAGGAATGAAAAATGGTATAACTCCTGTGGAGGGGAATTTGGAAATATCTACGAAAATTTTATATGCCTTTGTCCTTTGACCCAGCAATCTTACTTCCAGGAATCTATCTTAAAGATATATTGGCAAAAATATTAAAATATAGTCACAAAGCTAGCAATTGCAGTGTTGTTAGTAAGAACAAAACCTGGGAGCAATTCAAATGCAGTTACAGGGGATTGTTTGAACTATGAACTATGGAACATCTACTCAATGAAGGATTATGCAGGTGTAAAAAGGAATAGAAGTATATATTCAAATCCCACCACGGAGTTACCTCCATGATGTGATGTTGAGTGAAAAACACAGGGTAAAGAGAAGTAGGTAGAGTTCACCATCTTTTCCCTACGAAAGGCAGATAAGAATGCTTGCCTGTCTGTCTTCCTATATATTCTCTTTAAACACTATAACCTTAAATCACAAAATAAATTAGTTATCTATGGAGAGAGAGTGAATGGCATGGAAAAAGCCTAGAGATGGTAATAGGGTTCTTTGAATGTATCTTATGGACTTGATTTTGGAATCATGTAAATATTTTATATAACAAAATAAAATTTGAAAGAAAAAACAAAAAAGTGAAAGAAAAATGAAACAAGTGAACCTAGATAAATGTATATCCAGTTGATGGCATAAACATACACAGAAGTAACCAGGTGATGTTTAAGTGTAGTTAATTGTTTATCTTCATTGGGATACACCCTAAGGACAGAAGAACTGCCTCCCCCACCAACACAGAGAAAAGTGTTGGTGGTAATGCTGGTTTTGCTATCCTGAGACTGTTGGGATTAAGTAGCTGACAATTGTAATTTTCAGGTAAAGCAAAAATCATATGGTCCCATGGTTGAATTGGAGTATTATAGTATTAGTTTGACGTGATGTATCTTATGTACAAGTATTTGTATCTATATGGATTTGAGTGTGTACACATAGGTGTGTGTATTGTATGCATATGTTTGTGTGTGAGAGTTGATAACTATTGAAACTGGGGGAGATATCGGTAAGAGGTTCATTATATTATTTTCTTTGCTTGTGTTATTTTGAATTTTCTTTTTAAATTTTTATTATTATTTATTTATTTATTTATTTATTTATTTATTTATTTATTTTTAAAGATTTTATTTATTTATTCATGAGACACACACACACACACACACACAAGGCAGAGACACAGGCAGAGGGAGAAGTAGGCTCCATGCAAATCCCGATGTGGGACTTAATCCCGGGTCCCCAGGATCATGCCCTGGGCCGAAGGCAGTGCTAAACCGCTGAGCCACCCAGGCTTCCCTATTTCGAATTTTCTATTATGAAAAGTGCATAATAGAAAATGTAATAGAAAAAAAATTATGTATCCTAGTTTTGTCCACTGAAAGAACAGAAACTAATAATGAACCTAGAACAAAGAGCAACTCTAGTGCCTAACATCAGAGTCTCTAAAAACCTTTCAATCACTAAAGGAATCAGGACTTTAGGGAGAAATGGCTGATCCCAAGTCTGGGTAGGAAATGTACAAAAGGATGCTATCCTCCTATCGAAGGCAGCTATCAAAGATGATAGGGAGGTATTAAGAACACTATGAAGCCCATTTGAAGAGGTGATCATTGGCCAAAGATGGGACAATATGATCAGCAGTAAAGGTAATAAGGAAATTGATTGAATATGTTTAAGTCCATGATTATGTAATGATAATTAGGAAAAAGCTCATTGACTATCTTTGTAGGATTCTAGGGAATGAGCTCCTTATTTTGAAAACTGGGAAAGAAAGGGAAAGAACCAAGCAGGGAATTCTGTCTGTTCTGCATGAGCTGTACTTCAGCATACCCTGGTAGTTGATCAGAGGAAGTTCCTCTTTACGGAAATCTTCTATCAACTCAATGAAGAAGCAATGATATAGTAGGATAGCACGATAGCACCATTTTGCAGCCCATGATGAAGTGAATGAAGTAGATCTTAATGGTGCTAGGTGGATGTCATTGGTGGTTGCTAACAGCACCAAGAAAGACCACCAGATATCATGGCCCATTTAATGGAGGTATACAGCACCACCCATTGCCAACAGAAGTCAAATTTGTATCCGACCAAGCCTCAGGTCTAACTACCAACGTACAAGAAATTCACATTAAATGACATGAGCAAAATCTAGACTGTAGGCAACTCTTTAGGCAAGATCCTTCTTTCTGCAACAACAAAAGCCATTAAGAAGGAAGAGGGAAAGATAGAAAAAGAATGTATAGACTTAGAAGAGACAAGCAATTCCAACATGTGGGCCTTATTTGGACCCCAACTCAAAGAAGCAAAATATAAGAAAAAAATTTTACAACATAGTTGGGGCAATGCGAGCACTGAGTGAAAATTAGTAATATTAGGGGCTAATTGTTAATTTTCAGTTTTGTGTGTGTTTTTAAAAATGAATCCATTTTTCAGAGATATATGCTAAAATATTTTTAGGTGAAGTGACACGCAGGCACTTAAAAATGTTACCACATCACTCAGACATAGTTCTCTGATGCAATTTCTTTTTTTTTTTTTTAAGATTTTATTTATTAATTCATGAGAGACACAAAGAGAGAGAAGCAGAGACACAGGCAGAGGGAGAAGCAGGCTCCCCTCAGGGAGGACGATGTGGGACTCGATCCCTGAACTCCAGGGTCTCGCCCTGAGCTGAAAGCATAGCTTAACTGCTGAGCCATTCAGGTGTCCCTCTGATGCAATTTCTCTTCAGAGCAAATATCGTTATCAGAAATTTATATTACTAGTTTCCAAAATACATACATACATGCATACATACATAAAAGCGCTATGTGCCAAGTTTTTGCATTTGTGGAGAGCTGAGGATGACTTACTCCATTTTTTTAGACTATCCTACATTTAACATTGTATCTGCTCCCAGAGCCAAAGTATCTGAATCAACACAGCTCTTCATGTAAACTTCACTACAAAAACAGCTTCACTCTTATCAGAAGAAAAGAAAGGAGTTAACAGGAAAAGCTTTCTCTCTCATTTGTCACCGTTAATACCACCTTCGAAATAGTTGGACCTCATAGGAACCCCACCAAAGTGAAAAGTGTTTTATGCCAGGGCTATTATCAGCATTAGATACATTATTGACTGTGATTCAGAGGCACACGAAATTAGAAACTTGTGAAGGAAGAAATTTATTAAATAACTAAAAATAGACTTGCTGTTTTAGGGCCCATATTTCTTTTTCTTTTTTTTTCTTTTTTTAATAAAGGGCCCATATTTCAAAGAATGGGGAGGATTCTTTGTTCTTCATTTACTATTAGTAGATGGAGCACAGATTCTGGGATGAAATAAATCACCCCCCAATTTACTCAGAACCTCTTCTCAGGGCAAACACAGAGTCTTAGAAATTCAAATGTGCTCATACACCAGGAAATGTATGGCTCATTCAGGCTTTCCCGGTGATCCTGCCTAGGGCCCGTGAAGCCCAGCATCCTGTGTCCGGGGGTACGGGGCAGCATGGATGTCCTCAGGAACACCCAGAACCTGGTGAGTCTAGTCTGCCTTTCCTGCCCACATTCTTAGAGAAACATCAACAATGATCCATTAAGTCTCTATTCAGAACTGCAAACAACACCTAAATTGCATATGATTGTCAAGTTTGCAAATAAATTCAGGCATCACAGAAACTGTGAACAGAGCCCTGCAATCTTTAATATTTTTAAAAGTTAATCAAGGGCTCAGGAAATGCCTCAAATGCAAAGCAGGGGAACCGGTGCCATCTAATCACAGACCACCACCGCAGCCAGGCAAAACTCCTCCCAAATGCCTCCAAGTTAGACAAGAGGGACCACCAGGAAGGGGAAGCATTTCTGCCTTCATGCCTGTTCAATTCTTGGCCTTGTTTCTGGGCCTTCCAACGAGCATATCAATTAGTAGCTCCAATTGTGAGGGTGTTTTTTTTTGTTTTTTTGTTTTTTTTTTGTTTTTTGTTTTTTTTGTAATTCAAACACCTGTCCACTAGAAACTGGATGGAGGCCACTGAACAGTTGTCAGATGGTAACTGTAGTGTTTATAGATCCAATCCATAGATCTGCCTCCATGTTGCATAAAGTGCCAAAAAGTTATATAGCCAGACATCTGGCAACTGGAAGAGTGTCTATCTCTTTAGCACTCCGCCTAGCCCTCAAACTTATATTTGTGCCTGCTATGCTGGCCCCGGGAAAGCAAGAGTCATTTTAAAATTGTTATCTCCCTCATTTCTGTCCACAGAGTTATAGCAGCAACTTCTGGCAACTTATTCTCTGCCAGTGTTACAGTCAAACCAAGAGAGCAAAGAGAGCTTCCAGAACCTTCGGCCTCCCACCCCGGTATCTGTTTCTGTTAAGCTCTTCCTATTACTCAGTTGGGCCAAATACCATCAGATGGGCTCTCTACTTCCCTCAGGAGCCTAAGTCATTTTCAGAGAGTAATCTGAGTATTTGGAGAAGCATTCAGATTCATTTAAACTTTGGGGGACCGAATAGTGCTTTGTAGGAAATGTACTATAAAGAGTCCTGACAAGCCCACAGAAGTTAATGTACTTTGCCACCTTCTACATTTTTACTAGGGAGGGACCGAGACAAAGGATGAATAGAGTAGATACATCCTGTCCATGTGTTTTCAATGATAATTGATAGCCTGGAATCTGGTGGAGGGATGGTGGGGCCGTAAAAAAGTGGAACATATATTAATTACTGATGGAATTCTATAGCTTACCACAAAGGCACCTCTATTTTATTTTTATTCATTTAGGAAGCATTTAGAGGCTGCATTAGTTCATGTGTTCCTGAAAATTCTGTGCTGAGTTATACACAGAAATATTAGACAACAGAGGTCTTTACGAGGGAAATTTTGCCTCTTGAGAGTTTTAGGGAGGAAACCCTAATGCAACATCACCTTTGCTGTGTTTCCGGGGCTTCACATACAGTCTTTCATTTCATGATGTTCCTTCCTAACCAAGAACAGATGGAAACAGCTCCGCCTCTGACCAGAGAGCCAGCACTCTCTGCAAGCCTGATTCCTCCTTTCGCATCTCTCCAGTTTCTTATGATCTCGACTTTACCCCCACTTCAGCTCTTCAGGAAGCATTTATGGTATCCACAGGCCACTGACCAGCCCTGCTAGGGGCAGTAAGGGTTAATAGTATTTTTATTACAGATGAGGACAGGAAGGATCTGGAGAGAATCCCCTCAGGTAACATGCAAGGGGAGAGGCCTGATGTTTTGGCTATTTGCCATTAAAGCTCATTAAAAGGACTCCATGGCTATGTCTAATTCTGATGAATAATTAATGCTAAAACGTTAAGGGCTTCAGAATCTTAATAGTGACGGTGACAGAAGGCATGGGGACCAGACTCAATGGCTGTCCAGTCACTCCTGTTTTTGGCTCTCTTTAGCTCCTTGCCCTCAACTGTGTGGTCCAACCTCACTCTCTCGCGTGGCAGTCCATGACACACGCTCAGATGTGACTTCAATCATCGCTAAAATCATCAATGCGAGAGGGAGGAAGTGCTACTGGACTTTTTACCAGCTCATTTTACCAATCCCAGCTTCCACAATGACTCCAAAATGTAAGTAGAACTTAAACTCGAGCCTTTGGATATCCAGCAAAAGATCCCTCCGTGAGTCAGTCTTTATCAACAGAATCAAAATCGACATAACTTTGGTTGCAGTTATGTAATAATGAGAGTCTCAGTTTTTCTACCTCCAAATCAATCCTCCATCTCCAAAATCAGTAATTACTATGGCTGCGGAAGCATTTTCTGAATGCTTATGATTGCAAGAGGCATCGGCACACGTCCATCAGCTTCCACAGCTCCACAGTTGGTGGCAGTGACATCTCATTCCGCTGAGAGCGGGGTTGCAAAGATGAGCTCACCCTACAACTCTTATGTTCATGGGGAAGATATCGTGTTGAGGAGGCTGAGCCCTTACTCCCGCCTCTTTCCCTGCCATCCCCCGCTTTCTACAATGCCCTGAGCTGGAAAAACGGTGGGCTTTTACTTTGACTTTTCCTACATTCTATTTTCTTACTACTGTAGAGCCACAGAGTAGGCTCACCTGACACTGGGAGATAAGGGAATTTAGAAAATCTGCTCTCAAGACAACAGCCTGACTTGTGAGGCTTTCCTCTGACTTACTTTGAATTTCAAAAGCAAAATACTGCCTGTACTTTTACCTTTACATTCCTCCAGTAAATGTTACAATCTACCCCCCAAAAGATGATTGTCTGATGGACAGGAATCCTGCGTTTGGAAAGGTAAAGAGGAAAGCAACAGTATTTAAAAACCAATTAACCCTCTTACACATGTATTGATATAAGACGGGCTCGCATGCCCTTCCATTAAAAAATGCACAGTGTAGCATTGGGATTTGGTGTTGAGACGCATTGGAAAATGATCATTAATTTCTTTTTTAGGGAGTCTTTTGATGACCTATATCTGGCATTCTATATAAGAAGCAGAAAGGTCAGGGGACATTACAAGGTGGGAATACAAGAGGCATTTTACGATTTTGTAGACATAGAAAAACTAACATCTTTTTCAGCAACCAGTGCATGCATACACGTGTACACACACACACATACACAAACACATACACACACACACACACACACTGGCCCCAGGAAACAGTAAAACCTAATTATGATACCCATCCCTATTTTAAAGTAAGTGCCATTGAGCAAGAAATTATTCTTTAAAAAAAAAAGAGAGATTTTATTTATTTACTTGAGAGACAGAGAGAGAACACATGAGCTGGTGGAGGAGCAGAGGGAGAGGGACAAACAGGCTCCACGCTGAGCCAATAGCCAGATGTGGGGCTTGATTCCACAACCCTGAGCTCATGACCTGAACCGAAATCAGGAGTCAGACACTTAGCTGACTGAACCACCCAGGCACCCTGAGCAAGAAATTATTCTAGAGAAACAATGAGGCAAATAAAAAAAAAAAAAGACTTTCAAGATTTAGGAAGATTTTTCAGATGTCATCTTTTTGATAGCCTCTGAAACTTTACTTTGCTACTTAAAATTCTTACTGTGTTTTTATTTCAATATTGCATGAAAAAGTTTTCATCCAAAACTGTATACATATCACAGATATACATATATATAATCATATCATATATATCATATGCATACATATTATATTATGTGTTATAAAATATATATAATGTATGTGTATAATTTATATATATATGTATGTATGTATATACTTGTGCTCCTTTACTCAAAGAGTAAACTTAAACTTCACATTTAAGTTAATTAAGCAAAACCTGGTCAGTTGATGTCTGTTAGGCTAGGAAAACCTGATGACACTTCCGCCAACAAGCAGGAAGACCATCATTTTTTTCAAAATAAACATTACCTAGCTAATGCTTCCCTCCAGTGAATACAAAGTGACAGTGGTGTCTGTCCCTCTGTTTCCGTGCAGGAACAGACAGGAGCAGGAGGAGAAGGTGGGAATCCCTTCATTTAGACTCATGAGTCTATCTAGATAAATATATAATAGGGAGGATGGGAGGCTTCTGACAAACAATTCTACAAGGGGTTTAATATCCAGCAATACTAAAACCCCCAAGTGGTTGAATCTTGCACGTGTTTTACCAAGTTTATTAGGTCCTAAGTCCTTCTTTGGCTCAGGTGTAGACCTTCTGAAAGACGTGTGCAAAGTCACAGGCATGAGCTTTGCTTGAAGGGAGAGTAGGCACCTTCCATGAGATACTTGGATTGTGAAACCACCTCAGAAGGATTAAGAACACTTCTTAAGGATAAAGATTGGGATATATTAGAAAGATAATAGAGGTCACTGACAACTGTTGACTAATCACTCTGTCTCAGCACCCTGCAGAGTCCAGAGCCCCCAAAGTGGGCTGTCTGTATCCCAGGGATCTGCAAGACTATCCATTGAGATATGGGCAGAAAGCATTGAACTTTTATTTATATTTGTTTTTATCATGACAAAGAGAAATCTTAGCATGACTGGTATTTAATACATGGATTTACACCAACACCCTCTTTCTCTCTGTATGTTAGTTTAAGGGCTTCTGAAGGAGGATGAGATTCCACAACATGCAGGGATTCTTGGAAGTAACCCCATCATTTTCTAGTTTATTGTGACTTATAACTTCCATGAACCAAGTGGATTTACAGGCCGCATTCTTTAATGAGTAGACATCTTATACATTGTCAGGACATATATGTGACTGAAATGTTTGGGATCACGCAGAGAGAGGTTCTCACGTTATCTCCTGGAAAGGTGTCATAAGAGTTATTCAGCTTAACAATGAATTACACATTTTTTAAACAAAGATATATATGTCAAATTTGCTAGTTTTTTTCTGTGATAAAATGTGGTTGTCAATAATATGCTATCTAGATTTTATTTTTTATTTTCAAATCAGCACACTCTATCGGCACCTTGCAGATAAATGTGACCAAACAATGAGAGAAAATAGGTGTTTTGCAAAAAAAATCTCTGGTATGGAAAGAGTGTTTTTAAAAAGGATTTTAGAAGTGTTTTCACCATTACAATTTTTGTTTTGCTAAAAATGTTACCTGTTACTGACCAAAGTTTTTCAGTCTAGAAACAAACCCAGAAACAAAATATTCTTATCCATTTATATATATTTTTAAAGACTTTATTTATTTATTCATGAGAGAGAGAGAGAGAGAGAGAGAGAGAGAGGCAGAGACACAGGCAGAGAGAGAAGCAGGCTCCATGCAGGGAGCCCGACGTGGGACTTGATCCTGGGTCTCCAGGATCATGCCCTGGGCCGAAGGCGGTGCCAAACCACTAAGCCACCGGGGCTGCCCTTCTTATCCATTTATAAATCTTTCAAATGAAAAGATTCACAGTTTTTTAACCTGTTCAGTAAAACATAATGATTTCTGATTATTTTCAAAAATAACTTACTGAAACCAGAAAAGATAGACATTTCCTAACTGAATTTCAATAAGCTTTTCCATAATTGATGTACAGTTTGCAAATTTTAATACATACTAGCCAGAAATTTATATCTTTCATTTGGATATCTATATCTTAGTGAAATATATATAAAGCTGTGATGGTCACTAGAACAAAGTAGAAACAGACCTGCAAATTACTTACAACGCTGTGTGAAAGCAAGATTTTTAGAAAAATGAAGCATTTTAATCACATTGCTCTCATAAAAATATTAGTTCAATGTAATAATATAAAATGTTATTTTAGTAATAAATTTCTCTGAGTGCAAAAGTGTGTTCTGTATTCCTAATGAAACAGAATGAAAGCGTTTTTTAAATATTATTTATTTCAGTCATTTAAGATTTCCATTTTTTTGTGTATGCTTAAAATGTGTATAATAGTTTAGTGGCACGAAATTTAATCAACAAATGTAGAAACATTTTATATATATATTAAGATAGGCAGGCTCCAATGTGTTTACTGATGAGGAACAATATCAAAGAGATTGGGACTGATGCTGTAAGCCCTTGACATATATTTGCCTAATTAATCCTTGTATCGATTCTGTGAGAGAGGTATTATTATTATTCCAACTTTACACATGAGGAAAGGGGACCAGAAACCTTCAGCAGCTCAGCAGCTTGCCCGTAGTCACAGTTTGTGGATGGTTGATTAGAAATTTCTAAGTCCTAGCATCTGACGTCAGTACCCATGTTCTAACTACTCTCCTTAGAGCAACTTCTCAGTAGGTGACATGCTTAAGACCACAAAAAGATTCAAAGTCAAGTCAGGTGGCTGTTGACCACAGTTCCAACTCTTAGGGGTCGAGTTTTACTCAGGTGCCCATCTCTTCACACCTTATTCTAATTGTCTATCAATGTTGATTTCAGGTTAAGGTTGAGGTTTTGGGTTGGAAGGTAGGCTAATTATTTTTGCTGTTACCCTCTCCTATGGGAACACCTCGAGTCTGGAACACAAGGCACTAACCAAAGTACCTCATGTCAGCCACTGGCAGCGTGTCATCATCGCAAGCAAAGAACTTCAAAGAAAATAGTTACTTCATTACTGCCCGTATGAACTCAAGTCCCCCCAAACGACAGCAATATGACACCTACAGATGTTATAGCCAACTACAGAATTGATTGCGGAGGGGAGCAGCTGATGGGACCTTTGCTCTATCAAAAACATTTCTGCAACCTTTTATACAGTCAATTTATGTACGATGTATAGGAACTTCTGAAACGTGGGTTACTCTGTGATGGGCAGTGATGACGGCGACGGGGCCATTATTGTTCATCATGTCAACGAGTGCTCTTTAACAAGGAGATTACTGACAAGATGGAGCGTGATGACAATGAGGAAAATGTTTAAATGTTACTATCTATCATGTCAGCTCACTGTCCACCGCCTGGTGAAAGTTGGCTTGTTACAGAACCCTCATAGGCTAGCAAGCTGAGGCCACATATCTCAATGAAATAACCCCGTCATTTTTATTTTATTCTTATTTTCAAAATATACCCAAAGGCCGCAAGCACTCTAATGTGTCAAGGTCTCAGGCAGCAGTGAATTTCCGTGGCAGTTATAAGCCTCTGAAACTGGGTCTTATAATGGAAAAACTGACAGATCCTTAACTATAGCAGCACTAACAGGAGTCACTATGATAAAAGCTAGCTGAAAAAAAACCCCACAATTTGGCCCAATTATGAGGGGCTGCTACAATCTCCAATAAGCCTGATGTTCATTCTGACCTAATAATTTGTGCACTTCAGACCGAAGGTATTGACAGTTTCTAAATGAGTTCCTTCCACCCTGAATGTAGGCTGTGTGGTGAATCCAGGTGCTTGGGTTTGACAGTCAGTCCCTATGCCTGGGAGACTAAGTCAGCGGGTATGCCCTAAAACTTGTCAGAGAAGGAAAAAAGAATAAGTAGGGGATCATGGGTAAAAAGTGAATGCTTCAAGGGCATGGCCAATGGACAGTCATAGTCGGTGGGCATAAGAAGGCAGTCAAGTGGTGTGATTCAGTGTAATGGAAGCCAGAGTATACAATCAACAACTAGACGTTTATACAGCCTGTGGTCAGGCATGGTGCCAGGTTCCAGGGGAAGGACATAATTACTTCCTTTAAGGAACTGATAATTTAGTGAGAGATAAAAATGTCAGGAAATAAATACAAATTTTGCATGTGTCGCTTTCCAATAGGCCAAGGTAGGGTGGGGTTGCTGAATACCTCGACTTCCCCATATCATCCAGCTGGCCATCCATCTGTCCACCCACCCATCTATCCGTGCATTCATTTGACATTGGCTGATGAAATTATGTATCGAGTTCTGCTTCTTTCTGGCACTTAATATCTTCTCCTTCAAATCAGTGTGTCTCCCCCCTGCTTTCCTATTCCTATTTGAAGTATTGGTATTCTCCCATTTGCTCCTCATTTCGGCTACCTTTACATGCTGAGTCTTCCTTCCCAGTCCTGGTTGCTTCCATTCCCTCCTTCCCATTCCCATAGTTACCACCCCCAACCAGGCTCTCAGGTGATAAGTGCCTTGTGCATACATGTTGCTCAGTATTTGGCTTGGGGTTGAAATAGCTCACACACTGACCATTAGTGATCTGGTCTTCCATGCTTCCTGTCACTCTTTATTATGTCATCCCAGTTCATTTGTCTGTGTTCTCCTTTTGATGGTTTAACAATTAGTTCCATGTTTTTAGAAACCTTGTCTTGTCCACTACCGACAAATGAACTCCATGCCTAGATGGATTGTATGCTTTTTTACTTATGCCAGTAAATACTCATTCATTCATGAGTATTTCCTCCAAATTCAGCCCAGCCTCATCTCCTACATGAAACTTTCTATGACCTCCCCTTCACAGGTCTGAATATCTCATGCACATTTCCTGTGTGTTCCAAGAATACGTATAACATAACTCTATCAAAACACTCACAAAAGCACATTCTAAACATGATTTACTTGTCAATCTGCCACAGTTGTCCTAAGAACCTGAGGGTGGGGATGTCCTTTCCCATTCAACTTTGTATCCCAAGTGCCTCTCACAGACTGAAGTACATACTTGTTGAATGACTAGCTAAATAAGCAAATAAACAAATGGGTTAAAGGAATAACCATGAGCAGCCATCATATGTACAAACTTTGGCTACCAGGATAGTCAAAGAGTAAGAAAATGTCATCACTTAAGATAAAAGAATTTTCAATCAATTTGGCTGTCACAACTGTGAAACCATTTTGAATATAGACTTGATATTTTCAACAGAAGAAACACATATGTTTGGACTGACACCTTTTTTGACTTAGGCCAGGAATAAGCCTGAGACTCAGAGTATAATAAATTCTCTGCATCACTGTAACCACGGGCCTTTCAACCAAGCTTGTATATAAACTATTCCTAGACCTCAGACTCAAGGGTGCCGGTGGAAAGCATAACACAAGGAAGGAAGAAGGTATCTGTGCAAGCACGTGGCACGTACCTTGAGAACAGTGTAGTTGACTAAAATGACACAGACTTGAGTGGATGTTCACAGTTTACTAGATTGGTATTTCTGGCTCTTGTGTCCTACATGGCTCATGGAATTGGCCATTGATTTGGTTAGACCAGACTCAGTAACCAGAGGCATAATCTTCCAAGACAAAATCTCAAGGACTTGCATATTATTTGTACTTAGGTGAAAGCTACCCTTCCTCTTATCTGTTTCTTTCTTTCTTTCTTTCTTTCTTTCTTTCTTTCTTTCTTTCTTCTTTCTTTCTTTCTTTCTTTCTTTCTTTCTTTCTTCTTCTTTCTTTCTTTCTTCCTCCCTCTTTCCCTTTCTTTCTCTTTCTTTCTTTCTTTCTTTCTTTCTTTCTTTCTTTCTTTCTTTTTCTTTCTTTCTCTTTCTTTCTTTCTTTCTTTCTTTCTTTTCTTTCTTTCTTTTCTTTTCTTTTCTCTCCCTTCCTTTCTCTCAATCTTTTTCTTGTGATACTCCATTATTGAATACCTAATACACTTTGGGATCAGAACTTAGTCTTTAAAGAAAACAGTATGAATGTTTGCTCCCAAGAAATGTATGATCCAGTTGGAGAACTAATTAAGTACACACATAATAATAAGTCAACTATGTGCCATTAGAGTGATTCTGAAGAGCTATCATTTGATTCACAGATATTTTGTGAGCATGCACCAGAAGAAGGCATATCATGGGCATTGAGAATATAATAATAAATAAGGCATAATCCCTGATCACCATATTAATTTCCAACCCATCGAGGAAGATTGGCATATAAATATATAATTATAAAATTATCAGCATTAAGACAAATACTCTAGAAGGACAGATGAGTAGCATGTTACTCAATTGGGAATTCACAAATGGCTTCCTGAAGGGACGACTCCTGAGTAGAGCCATTGTTGTTTCCTTCATTTGTTTGTTTTAAAGTTATTATTTTAATTCCAATTTGTTAACACACAGTGTTATATTAGTTTCAGGTGTACAATATAGTGACTCAACAATTCCATACAATACCTAGAGTTCATCACAAGTGCAATCCTGAATCCCCATCACCTATTTAACCCATCTTCCACCAACCTCCCTCTGATAATCATCAGATTGCTCTTTACAGTCAAACGTCTGTCTCTTGGTTTGTCTCTGTCTCTTTTTCCCTTTGCTCATTTATTTCTTAAATTCCACACATGTGTGGAATCATATGGTATTTGTTTTTTTTTTCTGAGTGGCTTATTTTGCTTAACATTATACTCTCTAGCTCCATCCATGTCATTGCAAATGACAAAATTTCTTTCTTTCTTATGGCTGAGTCCATAAGAAACTCCATTATATATACTATATCTTCTTTATTGATCAATGGACAGTTGGACTACTTTCATAATTTGACTATTATGAATAATGCTGCTATAGACATAGGGGTGCATTTGAGGAACCTCCATACTGCTTTCCACAGTGGCTGCACCAGTTTGCATTCTCACCAACAGTGCATAAGGGTTCTTTTTTCTCCACATCCTCACCAACACCTGTTGTTTCTTGTATGATTGATTTTAGCCATTTTGATAGGTGTGAAGTGATATCTCATTGTGATTTTGATGTGCATCTCCCTGATGATGGGTGATGTTGTATATCTTTTCATATGTCTGTTAGCCATCTGGATGTCTTCTTTAGAAACACCTCTGTTCATGTCGTCTACCCATTTTTAAATCAGGTTATTCGTTTTGGGGGTGTTGAGTTTCATAAGTTCTTTATATATTTTTGGTACTAACCCTTTAATAAGTGGAACCATTTTTTATGTAACTCAGCTATCATGAGCACTTAATATGTGTGCCAAACATTGTTTTAGACACTATCTATATATTATCTCATTTAATCCTCACAGCTATCCTTTAAGGTAGGTACTATTATTACTTCCATTTTATTAATTAGAAAACTGAGGTACTAAGGTGTTAAATAACTTGTTCATGGTTACACAGCTTATAAGTGTTGGAATTCAGATTCAAGCCCAGACAATTTGTTAACTGAGTCTGGTGATTGTGATACACAGCTAATAGCATTCAAAAACACCTCAAATAAAAATGGGAGGCAAACAATCTGGCAAATTTTTTTCATCACACAGTCATGCTTATGCTATAAAAATTTTTCAGATTGCCTTTAAAGAGTTAAACATTCCAACAGAAAAATAGAACATTAAAGGAAATTTCAAAAGAAGAGATACAAACAATTATCAAATATATGGACATGTTTGCTCTCACTAAAAAGAAACACAAAATAAAACAAGATCTCTACTTTATCCATGAAATGGGAAGGATCATAAAATTATTGGTACAGATTTACTGAAAAAAAAAGTCGACGCATCAAAAGCCTTAAAGTGTATATCTCTTGGTTCAGCAAACACACTTTCAGGAATTTATATAAAGGACATTAAAATTCATGTTCAAACAATTTTATCAATAAGGCTATTCATCACAGTAAAGTTTATAACTATGTAAAATTGGGGATAATGTACAATCCAACAATGGGGGATCAATTAAATAAATTGTAGTACTGCCACACAATAGACTTCTATGTAGCCACCACAATGTAATCCTGAAACATAATATTAAATGACATAGGAAGTTATTCATGATTTATGATTAAGTAAAAACAATCAAGTTATAAAGTAATAGGTAGAGCATGTTCCCACTTTTATAAAAGCTACATTTAATTATAGAAAAATGTCAGTATTGCTCATCTCTGGGTAATAATAAAATAGAAGATTTTTATGTTCTTCATTTCATTTATCTAAATTTCATAATTAAAATGTATTGTCTTTGTAATAAGAGGAAATGAGGAAATTTTTTTTTGAGGTGAGTTACGTGATGAGATTAGGGAAGATACCTAGGCAGAGGAAATAGTACAAACAGTATGACTTCAGGTGTGTGGTGGGAAAGGGGAATAAATGCATTTTTTTTTTTTTTTTGAGAACAAGTAAGAGAGATAGCAATGGCTCTGTGTGGCATGCTAAGGAACATGGCTTACCTCTGAAGATAAGACACTGGTAGGTGTTGAGCAGAAAAGTGGAGGGAGATGGCCAGAGCTTCATTCCAGGACAAGTGTTCTGCAGGCAGATGGTGAAGGAAAGCTTGATAGGAGCTCCGGGTTATGGCTTTGCCACAGTAAGGAAAGGATAGCAGAGGTTTGACCAGGATCAACAATAGTAACAGAGCAGAAGCAATGCATTTGGAGAAACAAAATGTTTAGGAGATCATTTAGGTAGTTTAGGAGATGAATTCAAGACTGTGAATGACTAGGGAATGATAGGAAGGAAAAAAAATTTTTCCTTAAGCATTCTAAATGCTTAGATTTTCATTGTAGATACATTGAACTTGAGATTCGTCTGACACACCAGATGGTTGAATGAACAGTCCAGACCAAGAAGAGATACTTCCAACATGGGTGACCATGAAGAGTTTCATCTAGGATATGAAGAAAGGTAGACAGGAAAGAAAAACAGGATGACTAGAATTATTAGAGGTCTAGATGCTACATGCAAGTGAAGACAGAGATAAGACAGGATCTGAGAGTTCCAATTGGCTAAAGACAGCTTGTGAAGGAGAGTCACAAAGATAAATCTGGAAAATCTAGAGTCAGATCAAAAAACTCTTAATGCTGGGGCTTTTAGTTTTTTTTTTTTTGTGGAGTTTTCTCAGTGTGCGTGTGTGTGTGTGTGTGTGTGTATGTATGTAATGCTACAGAAAACAAAGCCCTTTTGAGGCTTCTTGGGCTGCAGAAGATTCACATTAGAAGTAGTGGTAATTACACTGGCGATGGTGTTCAACAAAATAAAAATACTTATACCCACCATTTTAAAAACACTTCCTGTTTTAATACCTTGTACCCTTACTGTGAGCCAGGCATTGGTCTCATTTATTATGTAGAATAATTTTCTGAAGAAGACATTATCACCCTCATTTGTAGATAGGAAACGGAGGTGTGGACAGGTTAACAAATCTGCCCAGTTACACAGTTAGCAAGTGGCAGAGTCTGGTTTCAAACTCAGGTCAGTTAGACACCTAAGTTCACAGAAGTGACTGATAGCAATGAGGAAATTGAAGAAGGCCTCTCTGAGACATAAAATTTGAGCTGGAGAGCAGACCAGTGTAGTGGGAGCAGAAAGGACATGGAGGAAATAGGGTATGAAAGGAGGCCATGGAGGAAGGCAGGGCTGGATGTTGTGGGACATTCAACTGGTATCAAATTTGGATTTGACTTGGAGGGCAACAGGAATGCAGCAGCAGGTCTTGGATGTGTGACATGTATGGGTGATGTGGTCTGATTCATGGTTTTAAAAGATTAATATTAGGACTTTGCCAGACAAATGGGGGTGGTGTGCAAAAAGGGAACTGTATGAAAAAGAATAGCACATGGGGAAACACAACACTGAAGATAACTCTGTATGGGTAGAATCAAAGTTTCAAGTAAAAGAAGATGACAATGAGACTGATGATCAGGATTTCCCAAGATCTTAGCTAAGAGTTTTGTACTTTACTCAATGAAGAGAACTGAACTATTTTCAGTGGAGCAATAACATGATCAGATTTGCATTCTAGAATCTTCCTTCAGCAGCTATAGAGACAATAGCGGGGCCAACTGGTGACTGGGAGACCAATAAGCCAGACAGGAAGTGATGAGATCCTGAGAAGGCAGGTCCAGAGGGAGAGAGTATTTCAGAGACATTAGGATGGGAGAACCCTCAGGTTGTCGACAGTGTATATAAAGAGGAAATTTCTCTGAGTCATAGAAGCTGTAGGCTACACATTCTAAATGCTTTACTAGAAAGGAAAGTATATGGAATGGATGCTAGAAGAATGTGGAATCCAGGAAAGATGTTTTTCAGAGAAGCAGAAATGGTTAAGCGTGATTTTGTGCTTTGAGGTCAGAGCTAGCATGGAGAAAAGGGCTGAATATTCTGGAGAGCAGTGATTGAAGAGTATAGTCCTCTAGGAGGGGAGAATGGGTGTCTTGACATAGCCTAAGAGCCAGGCATGCTGTCTTCTTTAATCTTCTGTTTCATGAGCAGCTTCTTCTAGGCATGAATCTTTGGTCAGCTGGCACCAATTCTGCATTTTGATGTTTTAACTTCACTGGCTGATACTAACTTTAGTTTCCCTCTTTGTCTCTGTCTCTCCTCCTTATGCAACTTCCTCCCATCCTAGTCAGCTGTAACCCACCAGGATTACCTCAAACATAGTATTTCTCCTTTCAACACCTGTGGGTAGGAGTGTCTCCAGAAGACGTTGACTGCTGAGCTGGTTTTCAGAGATGTGGCTGAAATGTGCCATTATCTCTAATCCTTACTTCCTGTGGGGGTAAATACTCTTCTCTGCTTTTCAGATGAAGAAACTGAGGCTCAGAAAATGTTACTAATTTACCCAAGTTCATGCAATCAGTGGGGTAATTAAGTTAGGATTAAAGCTCTAGAATGTATGACTCAAAACCCACTTACCATGTGATGGAGATCATGGTTCAGTGGTTTGGGGGATTGTAGTTGGAGGTAAGGAAGCCCATGGAGAGGTTTTGTGGAAACCAGACCTAAGTAGATAAAGGAGTAGTAAGTAGCAGTGGGAGTAGGGAGATGAGGATGGAGCTGCATTGGCAAGCACCCTTTAGGTGAAGTGTACCAGACTTCATCCTGGAAACTTGTAGGGAAACTGCTTGATGACTGTGTCCAAAAATGGTATTATCTGTGCCCCAGATCTTGGTTTCTAAGTAACAATCCAACCTTGGCTGATGCCAAAGCTGGGGCAGAGAAAGTACAAGGTGAACCTGGGATGTCTTATTGCTCCAGAAAGTAGTGAAGTGCTTGAAGATTAATGAGATCATGTCAGAAGGACACAGGATGCCACAGGAACTAGCTAGGAGGGATCTTCAGTGGCCGAATTGGAAACAGTTTGAGCAACAACCAAAATTAAAAGGGTAAATAAACAAGAAGAATCCATGTATCCATGATACATGGTGGGGGGAGCAAAAGAGGGACAGCTATTCTTTACAATTAATGGAGAAGAATAGAATTAGAAAAATCACCATTTTGCAATCTCTAAAATAGTGATTTTAGGCAGGCATTGTCAAAGGATGCTAAAACCTTTGGGTGGGTGGATGGTGGGGAGTAGAATTTCATACAGACTAAAAGTATTCCCACAGGGTATCTACTAACTACAAAAGTGAAAATGGATTTTTATACACACATCATATTTTAAAAAAGACAAAATGGTCAGTATATATCTCTTTATGTGATGCAATGGGAAGGATATGATATAATTTATGCAATATTCTTGCCATATGCTTAACCCAGATCTAAGCATGAAGAAATAAATCCAGGATATGGGTTAACCTACAACACAATTGTCCCGGACTCTAAAAGTTTCAATATCTTAAAAACAAAAACAAAATTAAGAAGGGAGGGTGACTATTCTAGATGAAAGGAAACGAAGGAGACATGACAACTAAATACAAAGAGTGACTTAATTGGATCCCAGATTTGTGAAGACTATAAAAAGTCACTTTGGGATAACCGGAGAAATTTGTATATAGATGACATTTTAAAATCGATGTTTGGAATTTCTAGTTTTTGTCTGGTATGTAAGGAGCTTGAAAGTCACCATTTCATTCTAACAACAAGGGAAAAGCTGAGCAAACTGAAAAGTTAACAAATTTTCTTAGATCTGTAAATGAAGGGAGATCAAAGTGCTGCCCCAAAATTGGAAAGGCAGACAGGTGGATACAGAGAATCAGAACTTAGCACAACAGGAAACCCATGAGTAGAAACCTCTGCCGAAACCAGGGCTGGGGTAGGAAAACCTGAACGATAATTGGCAAATTGCTGGAGGCTCAATGTGGACAAGTCTGAGAGTCAAAAACTCTGGGGAGCCCTTATACTTTTTTGAGTTTTACCTGTAGGAGTTCAACCAGGATCTCACAATGAATATCAGAGAAAAGTCTCCTCTTGCTTCTAGCAGGGGAAGGAAAAAAGTAACAATTTTGAAATATGTCAGAGCATTCTGTTTCTCTTCTTTTCTTCTTCTTCTTCTTAAATGTCATTACTTTTTTTTATCTGAGTATAGCTAACACACAATGTTGTGTTAGTTTCAGGTGTACAAAATAGTGATTTGACGAGTTTATATGTTATTCTATGCTCACCACAAGTGTAGCTATCATCTGTCCACATACAGTGGGGTTACAATATCATTGACCATATTTCTTATGCTGTGCCTTTTATTCCTGTAACTTATTCATTCTGTTATTCTTAATGAAGTTTACCCCAGAAGAAACTAGTTAACCAGAGACTAACCTGGTTGGGTTTTATCAGAGCCTAACTAGCTGGCGAAAGGGAAATATTCAATCCAGCCTGATCTATCCATTCTCTTTCACCTGGCAGGGTGGGGCGGATGGAGAAGACTACCCAGGAACACTTGTGAAGTTCACAGTCCAGAGACACAGGCTCACTAAAGGCCTGAGACCAAATCAAAGGATTATAGAATGCTTCCTTCCCACACCCCACCACCGTATTATTGAAGGTCTATTTATAGCAGTTCCTTTTACTCAGTACCTCATGTCTTGGCTAGCAGGAAAAAAAAGTTACAAGACATACTAAAAGGCAAAAATTGCAGGTGGAAGAGAGCAAGAATCAGAAACAAGTAAATAGTGCAGGGATGTTGATATCAGACTGGAGATTTAAAACAACTCTGATTGATATGCTAAGGCCTCTAGTGGATAAAGTAGGACAGCCTACAAGAACAGATGGGAAATGTAATCAGAGAGATAAGAATTCTACAAATCAAAAAGAAACGCTAGAGATCAAAACCACTGTAACAGAAATGAAGAATACATTTGATGGGCTCATTAGTAGACTGGGCACAGTTGAGGAAAGAATCTCTGAGGTAGACGATATCTCAATAAAATTCTCAAAAACTAAAAAGCAAAGAAAGACAGAAAAGCCAGGACAGACTATCCGGAAACTGTGGGAAGGCAGCAAGAAGTATAACATATGCACAATGGGAATATCAGAAGGAGAAGAAAGAGAGGAAGAAATAGAAGAGATATCTGATGCAAGATGGCTGAGAATTCCCCCAAATTCAAGTCAGACACCAGACCACAGATCCAGGAAGCTTAGAAAACACCAAGCAGGATAAATACCAAAAAATTACACCTACGCATATAATTTTCAAACTACAGAAAATCATTGATAAAGAAAAAGAAAACCTGGAAGAAGGCAGAAGAAATACTTTATCCATAAGGAGCAAAGACAAGAATCACATCCAACTTCTCAGAAATGATGCAAACAAAAAGAGAGTGGAATAACATATCTAAAGTGTTGAAAAAAAAAAAAAGACTCCACTAACCTAAAACCAATCTATGTTTCTTGGATGTGATAATGGTATTATAATTAAATAGAGGAACACCCAATTCTTAGGAGACAGATGCTGAACTAGTTAGGGATGCAACATAATGATGTCTGCAACTTTCCTTTTAAATATATATAGGGATATTTTCAAATAGTAAATTTAAAAACTATGACTATTATGTTAATAATAATTATAATAGAAAATTACCAATATAATAAGAACAAAGGAGAAATTAAATTATAAGAATGGCATTCTCTGATCTAGGGATCATAAAAAGCATTTCCATATCTCCAAAATCTGAAGCTCTGCCTATCCTAAGAGGGAAATAGTTTATTGATCAAGATAGTGTAGACTGTAATGTTAGGTGGATTTAGTAGAAATAGTTTAGACCCAGGATTCCATTCCTACATTTTTACCCCCAATGAAATGGACATTCTATTCACACAAAAATATGCATGCAAATGTTTATAGCTTTATTTATAATCATCCAATACAGCTACATTCCAAAAGTCTTCCAACAGATGAATGGATAAACTCTCTGTGTAACATTCTTACAATGTAATACTACTTGTCAATACATATGATGAACTTTTATATATGTAACAAGATGGGTAAATTGAAAAATCATTATACAAAGTAAAATAAGTCAGACTCAAAAGGTTACATGCTGTATGATTCCATAGTATAATATTCTTCAAAAGACAAAACTATAAGACAGAGAACAGATTAATGGTTACCAGCGGTCAACTACAAAGAGATGGCATGAGGGAGATTTTTGGGGTGATGAAACCATTCTGTATCCTGATTGTGGTAATGGTTGTATAACTCTCTCATGTGTTAAAATTCTTAGAACTATATCCTAAAAAAGATCAAATTTACTACATATTAACTTAAAAAAGGAATAACAATTTTGTAAACACTTGAATTCTAAAATTTGGTATAAAATTCAAAGACAAAAAAGTTAACCTAATACAACTATATTTAAGTAACATTAAAATATAACATCATCACCATCTTTGAAAATTCATCAAGCTATACACTTTGATTTGTGTACTTTTCTGATTAGGTGTTATACTTCAATGAAAAGTTTAAAAATATAAAATATATAGTCTGAATTTTTTTTTTTTTGGTAAAACGTACAGTTTGCTCTAGCAGATGTGGTATTTTACAGGTGAAAATAATGTTTTGGTTGATTGAGTAATGTGTTAGAAATAGCCCCTGCAGGTCCAGACTTTTGACATGATTTCAAACAACTGTAATCCTCTTTTTGTTACTTCAAGATCTCCTTCACTTCAGGACAGAGTAAAGGAACAAAACTACCACCTAACTAAATTTATGGCATGAAGGAATAGACAATTGAATACTCTAGTCTTCTCAGCTGTTTATTACTCAAACTATCACATGCCATCTATGTGTCTGCTGATACTGCTGATAGACCTAACTACCACTTCCCCTCACCCTTTGAAAAATTACATTATTATTGTGGGTAAATTGAACTGAGAGTACTGATCTGGCCAAGTAATTGAATCTCAATGAAATGCCTGGCAATCTGCAGATTCTAAAGTTGAATAATAATACGATATGTCTTGCATTTATGTCATGTTTTGTTTGTGGGGTAGAATGAAGAAAAGAGATTTATTGAGTGTTTAGTAAATGTCAGGCACTGGTTTGGTGTCTTATATTTGTTAATTTATTCAATTATCACAATTACCAATTTAGCTCAGGGTGTGTATCCTCTTTTTATAAATGTGGGAAATGACTATAGACTTTTCCAATTGAAAATGAATGTATAACTAGCACTCAACTTGAGAGTCTCAGAACCAGGATTAGCAAGACAGTCATCCACCTACCCTCACCACTGGTAACAGGGGTGCTTCCCGGCCCAAAAGTGGTCTCTGCTATGAAGACAGTTTCACATGAAGTTTAGGTGCCACTTATAGAGTTGACAATATCTTCTGCTGTATGACTGGGTCCACAGAGCTCCTGAAATACGTGTTTGTCTGAGGAACGTACAAGATTTTTCTCCTAGGAAGTGATTACATCAGTGGTTGCCTGAGGACATTAGTATCAGTATCATACTATCTCAGCCTTAGGAACACCAAGCTCCATAAAAATCCTATTGCTTCAGATAGTCAGCCTAAATTCCACAAAGTGATGGAAATTTGTCCTCAAGTGACAACCTCCTTACCACAGGACTTATGAACCGCATACTTGGATTTCTTCCATGGACCAATTCCAGCTGTCCCACCTTTTGATGATTTATTTCAGATACCTTCCAGGCTTTAGCTAGGAACTCTACCATGAAAAGACAGCAGGAATTCTAGGGAGTTGTCATGGCAACCTCTAGATATCATCTTCAGAATGCCCCATGGCTGTTGAGTCCAGATTTATCACAATTATGTTTATATATGGAAGGCAAGCTCTTGCATAGGCAACCAGACCCCAGTAAATGGATCTAATTTGTAATTATATGGATCACTCTAACGCTGCTGGCAGCAAGATTTGAGGAACTGCTGTTGAATGTTGGCTTATCGGGGGCTACTTGTCATGTTTACATGGGCCCATACCTCAAAAACCAATGGGGAGAGAATAGCTATCCAACCTGTGCGTTTTGTCAAAGAAAAACTTCGGGATTAAGTTTTATGAAGGTGCTTGATGAGAAATTTGTATTGGCTACCCTCTCCTCCCTAAAGTGAAGAGAGTAGCCTGAGTATTTCAGAGATTCTCATTTTTATTTCCTCTTTGTCTCATAATCTGAAAAACAATGGCAGCACAGAGCCCAGTTACGTAGTATCTGCTTCCAAGCAGGATGGCACTGGATCTGCCCAGCGTCTTGTGCAGTGGGTGTGTGGGTGTTTGTCTAGCATTGTCATTGCAATTTTTATTGCATCTCATGATGTGCACAGATGTGCTTGGTAAGCATCCCAAGAGGGAAAGAGATTCTGCTCAATATCCCTGTTCCCAAATGACACTACCTTATAGAATCACTTTCTGGGCTACCTCCTTTGGGATGCTGTAACCATTTAAAGTCTCTGGATTTTGGTGTTTTAACAAGGGTTTAATTACTAAGGTAAGTGTATGCACCTGCTAAGGCATTCCTAATTATTTGATAATGGTGCAATCTTTCTCAATACAGCCAGTTTTGTGGTGTAAGCTACACTAATGAAGCACACTGAGAGAACACATTCCCCCAATGTTGGGAAAGCTTATTTAAATTAAATAAATTTGCAAAGGACTGAATTTTTACCAGTGGCCTCAACAATTATGCAGCGGTGTTTCATGCTGGAAGCTGGTATACTCAATGTCTGAATGAGGCACTTCCCTTTACTTTTGTCCTTCCTACTGTCCTTAAATGAAATAGTGTCACTTAAAGTTTTATCTTTTTCACATTGCTTCACGTACCCTTCCTTGTTCCACCCTATCTTTTTTTTTTCTTAAAGAAAAACTAGCTTATCTCTCTTGTTGTTCACTTGGCAACCACTGATAGAAGCACAGTTTTGACAATGCTGAAAGTTTTTTTTTTCTTTTCCACCTGATTCTTACCATTGCCACATGTGGTCTGTAGTGGTTTAGTAATAAGATCTTTGCTATAACATCTGCAAATTAGCACCTTGCATTGCAACATCTCTGGAAACTTGCTGATGGCTTGCAATTGTACTAAGTCAGAGTTGACACCATATCCAAGTGTTTCAAACTTTGTTGCTTTGGACTAAAAAAGGAAGATTCCAATGGGCAGGTGGTTTCCACATCACTGTTAGGAGCTACATTAGCAAAACATAGCATCTCATTTCTCAAGCACACATTCATTTTAGTACACAAAATTACTTTGGGAAGAAATATGCACTTCTCTAAAGGGATTCCATCATTATTCTCTGTCCCTAGTCATTTGCTTTTTTGTCCAAAATATTTTGGTGAATGGGGCCAGTTACCAGTTTTCAGAAGGCCATCATTAACACAGTCTTCCATGTAAGAATAAAAGAACGCCCTTAACCATTTAATTTTCTAGAATTTTTATGTAAACCGAATTGATTTTTTATAATTTCCCAATAAAACAAGAGCATTCCTTTAAATACACCAATGACCTCCTACTGAGGTTTTAAATTGCTTATAAACGACAGCCAAGACAAATGACTGATGGGTACGAACACATACAAATGAAAAACTGTTGCAAATAAGGGTCAAAGGATTAATAGAATGTTCAGGACCCGATTTGGAGGGCCCTTAAGGACAGTTTTCAATTGTGCAGGGGTTCAGATGCCTCACGTGCCGCCATAGTTACGTGGAGATTATAACCACACAGGTCTAGATTATGCTGTCCTTGTTTTATCACACCATCAAACAGGGCTAGAGAATGCAGCAACTGGGGACCCCTAAGAACAAGCAGAGGCATGATGGGAGGGGCCTGGGTAGTAGCAGAGAGCATAACTTGCAGTGCCAGGCAAATCAAAAGGCGGAGGGGGCCTCCCAGCTGATTCCTCAGTGTCCTAGAGATTTCTGTTATTAATGTGGCTTGGGGCATGTACTGCTGATAATTACTGCTAGCTGGAATAATTAATAAGAATAATTGCTTGGCATGGAAAGGGAAAGGGAAGCTCTGGGAGGAGGAAGAAGCAGGCTAGAGGAGCAAGAGACTCCCCAAGCGCATTTATATAGACAGGAAGTTCAGCAGCAAGCATCCTGAGAATCAAGGAGTTGTCTGGATGCCAAGGGCAAAAGTTAAGAGATAGCAAGTAAGGCCAAGTTTGATTGTCTTACCTTGGGATGCAATGGATAAGAAGCCTGTCATGGCTTCAGTGAGAGGTGATTCCCTTTGGAAATAATAGGTGGAGATTGTGTTAAAACAAAAACAAAAACAAAAACAAAAATCAGTGAGAAGGGAATTAAGAAGTGACCTAAAATGAGCAGACAAGTCTGTGTATCTGTCTGTATAAAGACAGCAGGAGAGCAGCAAAAAAAGAAGAAAAGTAAGAAATGGTACCCCAGTGAGAGCTTGGGAGAGTTTCTCCCAGCTTGAAGGAAGAAAAACATCCATTAGAAACCAAGCATTGGTGTTGACAGTGTATAAAAATAACCACGATTTTAACGTAATAGGGTGAATTTTCTCAACACGATGTAGAGTTGCCAACACAGTTCTTGATGTTGTAGCTTTCTATATATTACACTTAAATATTCTCCCAAAGGCAGGGCAAGCATATGCTTGGTGCAACTTGAAGAGGTGAGGAAACTGAATGTGAAAACTTAGTTGTAAGCAACATATGGAATCTGGCAGCCAGAGCTCTGATAATGACGAACAAGCCCAAGTGCTGGGTGTTTCCCGTGACCCTCCATAGGAGACAGGGCACCTTGTGCAGTGTTGTGTTTTGAGATAAGAAGTGTTGTGTTATGAGCGTAAAGGCAAGGGGTGACGATTTGTGATTCCCTTTTCCTATAGAAACCATTCAGGAAGAACGATTAAAGACAAAAAAGATGGATTTACCCAATTATCCCCTACCCAACACTTGATGTTATGTATTGCATTTTAATGGATAATGACCTTAATCCTCTATGTCACATAAATGGATTACAATTGCAAGGCCGAAGAAGGAATGCTACTAAACAGCCAATAGTGTGTGGTGCTGGGGTCTTTCCAAGGTCATACTGCTGCTCAAAGTGGGGGTGATACTCTCCTCACAGCCTCTCGCAGCTTGTGGTAGTAGTCCCTGCCAGGTAAGGGACCTGCATGCTTCAAGGACAGCTGTTGCTCATCTTGGGTTGAGTAGTTCTGTGTCTTCACAGCATTTAGGGAGCTCTAAAGGGCATAATCCTAAAGGACCAATCAGTTTAAAGGATGGAGCAGGAGGATGATAAGAGAACCAGATGTAAACTAGGCTCCCAGTTCTAGGCAAGGAGACAAGGCCGGTAGTGCCACCATGAAATAGGATGGCTGAAAGGTTCTAGGGGAAGGCCTCAGCCCAATTGCTATGTTTCGAGGAAGTTTTGCCCACCCTAATTGCATGTGGCACTTCTTGGAAAACAAGAAGCTGACCTAGACCTTGGAGTTGCCCCCAGATGTCCAATCAATGCACTAAAGAGTGTAGAGACTAGACACGAGATGGGGTTTTGGTATTTATTAATGACTATGAAACAGAGTTAACACAATCTGGAGTAAACCCTGAGCATGTCTTGGAACCTGAGGAAATGCTGCTGGTTAAAAATGCAGTCTGCATTTGTTTTTCTCACAGCTATGAAAAATTGTAGTTGAAAAAGTGTAGTTACTGGCACAAACAGTTGAATTGGAAGCTGTGGACCCATTCAGGCTAGAGAGCAGGGTGATGGTGATCCCAAACTCAAGATTTTAGTCTATGCTAAGGAATTGAGAGAAAACTCTGTTAGTAAGGTGCAGCAGGAAGTTTGAGGGCTTTGAAGTCAAATATATATGGAAATAAGTCTTGGCTGTGTGCTCACCACAGAGTGACCTTGAACAAAATACATCACTTCCATCCTACCTGGTAGGATTGGTGTCAGAATTAAAGTAAACTATGTAAGCATCTAGCTCCTTGCCTGGCATATAATAGGTACTCAGGATATATCAGCTCCCAATTCCTTTACCATTCCTAGATGTTCAGAGCCTTGCTCCCCAGTTTTCCTATCACCCTCTTCTTAATCTCCCACAAGTGAATCAATAACAACCATAATTATAAGAGGTTTAAGGAGGAGCCTCCCTGACTCTCTTGCCTTTCAAGGTTTGAGCATCTGGCCACTCCTCTTTCCAGCAATCCTTGCTCATGTTCCACCAGGGGAGTACCCTGGTCTATCCAATAAAGATTTCCTGAGTGCCTCCTGAGGGTCAGGAAGTAGGCCCGCTTCCAGCATGACCAATGCCTTCATCTTCTCCAGACACCAAGACCAGAGCTGTTACAGGGAGAAATTCAGTGAGGTGATCCTTGGCTGCATGCTTCTAAAGGGAGGCCTGCCCAGTGCCACAGAGGGATGGTGACCTACAGAGATGGTGCTGGGAGCAGAAGATCACCAGTGGTTTGAAAAAAAGATCTTTTCCCTAAAGTGTGTTTATTCTGTGTCTGGCATTGTTTTAAGTGCTTTCTGAGTACTCACTCATTTAATCCTCATAACAGCTCTTAGAGACGGAGATAATCATCACTCTACTTTAGAGAGGATGAAACTGAAAGATAAGGGTGCTAGGGACGTTGTCTAGATCACGAAGCTAATTAGCGGCCTAGTAGTCTAGTTTCAGAGTCTTCTCTCTTAACCCCTATAACATGCAATCATGCCATCATGCACCCCTACCCACTTCCATCTGAATGTACAAAGCAAGGCAAGTGCATCTTCCCTACCTCTACAGTCAGACTTCTCTTTCTTTTTTAAGGGTGCTCTTCATGTTTGTTTTCATCTAATTTAATCCCTATTAAAATATTAACTTGAGACCAGAGGGTGCTATATACTATTTTGCTGGAAACTGGAGCTGGAAAAAACATGTTACCTTTGTTAAGGTTGTGGGCCAAGTAGATGTCTTTTCTGATTTCTCAGTAGAGAGGCCCAAAAAGGCGGTAATAAGTTTCTGAGTCATCAAGAGACCAGATGCAGCCAAAAGAGAAACTGTCAATTTTCAAAGAGGGTCTTTTTCTTTAGACCAATCTTGGGACTGAAGTGGTGTCAAACAATGCTGTGGCAGTAGAGAGGGGAATGTGAGTTTCCCAGATTCTTTAGGATACATTCCACCCATGAATGGAATCGCAGGGCAATCTGAAGTCCCAAGGGAACCAGTTCCCAAATATAAGTTTTAACTTGTTTACCTTAAATTGGGAGCCTATTACAATCATGCCCTTGGGATTATGCCACTGGCATTCAATCTAGCCTCATCTTTTAGGGATTGGGGCATGTCTCTTCCCAGCTTTGCTTAAGCCTGCATTATTTCCCAAATGCTTCAAAACTGAGCCATATTAACCTTGTCCCTGAGGAACAAACAAAACCCTGGCAGGGAAAGGCAACTTTCAGATCTCTTCTCCCCATGGTCCCTCAGGGAAAAAGCCACATCAGAGAGGACCAGTTCTTTAGCCTTCTTCTCTCCCCACCCTGATGTCTGGCTCAGACCAAATAGATTTTACTCTCTCTCCTTAGCTGTTGGTCCTTTCCTTCCTTATTCTGTTTGCTGACCTTGAGATCACTATCCCCCTTCAGCATGAAGGCTCAACTTTACAGAAACAGAAAGAGAATAGTGATGTTTTAAATTTAGGCACTCGAGGGCCTGTTTTATCCATTGTATTATCTGTAGTGTTTTGCAAATGATGTTCAGTGAATTAATGGAATCAGAAGGCAGGACATACTCTAAGGAATAGGGAAATAAACATTTCTATGGACCCAACTATAGAGATATTGAATGGCTTAGTTATGTAAAAATATGTTCTTATGATCATATCTTGTGTTCCTGACATAAGTGAGGTGGGTCTCCACCAGTACATGTGAAAATTTTTCTTAGAGACATAGGAAACCAGCAGCCATCTACCACAGAAAAAGACATGGCAAAATGTGGTGAGAAATAGTCTGGACATTATTTTGTTCATGGCTCCCTATCATGGAGCTAAGAATAAGTCTCTCCCCCCTTGGGATCTCAGTTTCCTTTTATTTAAAATAGAATGTTTGGGCTAGATGACCTCTAATAATGTATCAGTTAGGATGCTCTATGGTACAAGTGCCAAATGAATCAAGGAGAAGTGACTTCAGTGAAGAATGAGAAGTCCAGAGGCAAGACGGTTCCAGGGCTGGTTGGTTCAACTATAACTTTGAGGGTGAAGGCCCCCTCTCTTTCTCCTTTGCCATCTTCCTTACATTTATATATTTTCCTTGTAGGCTCGTTCCCTTACAGGCCGAATATGACTGTCACCGGTTTTATACGCAGGTGGCAGCATTCGGAGGGAAAAATAGGAACTACTCTGTCTTGTATCCTTTCTCAAGAACCGACCTTCCTTCATGTCTAATCAGAGAGATTCCATCACAATCACTTGGTATAAATCCACAAGGACTCAGATCACTCTCCACTCACTGCCTTGCACTGGTGAAGGGCAGACCAGCTCCAAGGAGCTGAATTACACAGAGGTCTGGCAGCAAGGAAACGTACAGGATGTCTGTTGGCTGAGAGGTCACTGGCATCTACCACAAATAGCATGTGATGCAAAGTGAATAAGAAAGATGACAAGCAAAGTTTGATAGAAGTAAAGAAAGGCGGTAGACAACAGAAAGGCCAAGCCCCACCATGAGGAATCCCTGAAAGGTAGGACTGTCACATGTCATAAATGTTCATCTGAAGCAGGCTTAGGTCTGCGGCACCTAGCCCCATTTTTAACTACTAGGCAGCAGGCTTCTTCCGGTTGTAGGTAGAAGAAGCCTTATACTAATTTGTCGGGAGCGAGGAGGTATTCACTCTGGTATTTCAGTGGATTCCACAGGGATCCTGAGCTCGGGTTAGATTGGCAATGCTGCTTTTTTCTCTCCCACGGCAGAAGTGACAGCACCATACCCCCTTGGTAGACCAGTCCCCTGGGCTTCTCAGAGTGACTTCTCATTTTCCTCCATGTCATGTTCTCTTTTCCTTCTGGGCATTTGTATGTGTCATCCCATCTGCTCGAACTCCTTTCCTCCATCTCTGGCTTATCCTTTTCATCCTTTAAATCTCAGCTTAAGTGTCTCCTTCTCTGGGAAGGAAGGAGATCCCTGAGATTCGGGGTCACTCTGGCCTCTTGTATTTATGCCTCTGAGCTACTAATTATGCCTTGTTATAAATGCCTGTGTCCTGGTCTGTCCTCCCCACTAGGTAGCATACTTCTTAAGAGCAAAAACCACATCATGCATGTTTATTCCTGGCACACAGCATTAGGGTTAGAACATGTTTGTTAAAATAGTGAGAAAATGCTCAATAGGAATTGACATAAAAACAAGTCAGGATTGGTGGTCAAGATTTTGGAATCACCAGTATCATTGAACTTCCTAATGAGAACATGAAATACTTTGGTTCTAAAGAGCATCACATCTCCCCTTGGATGGCAGCTTCGTGTCTAACGTGGAATCTACCACATAGGAACAACACCTCCTATAGTAATAGTGTGTGTGCTTGGGTGGTAGAGAGGACTCTATTGCCTTTGTGTATCTCAAATTCTCTTTGTTTTTCTTTGTTAGAGTTAATACAGCCCTTTGTGTCTTCTTATCTTAATCCCAAATAGATCTACACCAGTCGAACTATGGTGGTAGTGAGTATGGGGTAGTAGTGAGTAGGGGGTGACGAAACATCGTCTTCTGTCTTTCCTTTATCTGTCCCACATCCTTCCCTTCTTTTTCTTTCTTTTTTAAACTTCCTTCCCTCCTTCCACTGGTAAACTATTGCAGCTACTGTACGACAAGCACTCTGCTAGGTTCAGAGGTGCAGTGGGGGAAAAAGACATGTTCTCTGCCTTAATGGAGTTTATATTTTACCAGTGAGTTTCTATTTTACATCGGCAATGGCTCACAACAGGAGGAGGGGAGACTCCCACAGAGGTAGGAAATTCCCACATGGCAGGAGGGATTCAAAGGTGCATCACTGGTCCTTCTCCCCCACGGCTTATGCTTCTCCCAGGAGCAGAGGAGTTTACTGTCTGTCCAGTGAAAGGGGAAGGAGGAACTGAGCATGCCCTGTGTACTCTTTCTTCCTCCTTGCCCCTCCTCTCTCTAACTGGCCTCACCCACACTCTCCTCTACCTTGAAGAAGTCAGTTCATCCCCCTCACCCCACATTCTGAGTGTGATGTTGTGTTGCTAGGACACGGTGGCACCCTGGGAATGTATATAAAATCAGAGACCAAACTTATTCTAGGGAATCAGAGAGAACTTTCTTGAGGAAGTAACTTCTAACCTGAGACCAGAAAATGAACAGAGGAGAATAAGGTGAAGAAGGAGGTGTGTGTGATTATGTGGTTGGGACGAGAGTCTTGAGCTTGGAGAATGCTCATGAAGAGTGGAGGGAGAGAAAGAATCACTCGTGCAATTACAATCTTCTTGGTGATTTCTCAGCTCATGCTATGCAAGATCTCTTTGGGATAGAGGAGGCATTAATGGGCTTAATTATTCATTCATTCATTCATTCATTCATTCATCCATTCATTCAACTTATAGCCAACCTCCTAGGTGAAGGGAATATAATTCTAAGGTAGGTTTGGTCTCTATCCTCAGACAGCTTATCATCAACTGGGGATGCAGAGATATTAATAAGTGTGTTCACGAAACCATATAGGAGCTCTGCTGGAAGATACTGGTAAGGATTTAAGTAACGGTGTTGGAGAGAGGAATGTTACAAGAGTAGAGAAGGAATAACCCTTGCGTGTTGGAAAATGGATGTGTTTTTACTAAGTGGAAAAGAAATCCTCATGTCCATCTTTGATGTTTTCCTTCCCCACCCTTTCTGCCTTAGAAATCTGATGATTATATGATGTAGTGTTCTTCTGCCATAAACATTCTTCCATGTTTTAGCCAGGGTGATGTCACCATGAGACTATGTCTGGTGTAAATGGGATACAATCCCAAGGCAAATCAGAAATGAAATGAGATCTCTTTAAGAAGAAGGAATTAGCCTCAACATAATAAAATAGTTACAACTTAGTGGGAGATATGTAAAATGGTTTACATCACTGAACTGTCCCAGATGGTAAACATAAGGCAAGACTGCATCTTAAAATGGATGTATGGTGGCGGATATGGTTACAAACGTACAGTATGTGCCCGATGCATATGTGTGAAAGAAACTTTTCAAAGTCTAACTTTTTCTGGTCTCCAGGACAATGAATGCTCGTGATAATTGGCAACACGAACACACCCACAATTTCCAGTATATTAAGGATAACAGAGCATCTAAAACCAGTGACATGCTAAAAGAAAATGTGGTCAACTGGAAAAGAAGGAAAAGAAACCCCAAACAAATCATGTTACAAAACAGGCAAAAGAAAAGTAAAGAGCAGTGGACTCGACACCATGCATCAGACTGCACAAATAATCAGATGCCTGTAAAAATGTCCCTTCCAGAAGGGAGGCCAGCGGAGGGCTTCTGGCCTGCCCTCTCAGCGTGGCAGGGCCGGGCCCCCCGGGGGAAAAGGAGAGCACACAGTGGTGTGGGAAATGAAATCGAAGACGCCAGGGACACTGATTTGGTTAGCCCAGTCACTCCACTGTGAACTTCGGGTCACACGCAGTTAAGGGCGGAAGGGGAAGGCAGGAAGTATTCTAATGAGAATTCAATTAATTCAAGGAATCTCAGAAACCAGGTGTAAACTCTGCCGGATATTAAAAGATCCCTGAGAGGAGACAGGGTTTCGGAGCGCGTCAGATCAATTTGTGAGGCGCTGGCAAACTGGCAGCTGCCCCGCTGCAGCCCTGGCCCCCCCCAACAGGTCCCAGTAATTGCATCTTGGGGCTCGGGGCAAGTGTGACTTGCAGCCCCTCCCGAGGCTAATGAAGCCAGGGCCCCGCAGTGCCCAACCCCGGCTACTGGCTACCCAGGGGAGCTGAGGATGGCCGGCAGGCCCCAGAGGCTGGATGAGGTGCGGGCGGCCTCTCTGGAAGCAGCCCCCGGCGGCCCAGCAGGAGGACCCGCCTTCCTGTGGGTGTCGGCGGCGGGAAAATGCTGCAGGGCCTTCTGAGGCCTGGGCTGGAAGCAGCGGGAGCCTAATACCGACGGGGGCAGGGGGTGAAAACACAGCTGAAGAACAATGTCCTGCCCAAGAGAAGTGTTGAGTGGGGCCCCCGCAGGGGCCACTCCGAGGGCCTTTAAGGACTTTATGTCCGCATGATTAGCCAAGATGAAGGGGCCAGCTGCAAACTTTAATTTCCCGATGACACAAAGGAACCATGAACAATATATAGATAGGATTTGAATTTGTAATAAGCGGTGGCCTAATCCACAGCAAAGGATAGTCAGCGGAGACAAAAAAAAAAAAAAAAAAAAAAAAAAAGGTCCTGAAGTTTCTTAGGTTCCCCATTCAGACGCAAGACACACTCTGCCCAGAGTTTTACTTCAAGTACTAGGGCTGCCTGTGGGAAAGAAGCAGTACACTTTGGCTCTGGGACTCTGAATTCCCAGCAAACCTCTCTGTCCTCCTAGCAAGAAGAGGAACTAGAGTTTGTCTAACAAAGTCACATGCACCTGGTGGGGAGAATAGTCCAGATGAAGGAATGACCCCATTAGTCCACTGGGAATATTTTGTGGGGCACCAACCTTCTTTTATTGAACTCTTGACCCTCCACCAGGGAGGGGAATTTCAAAAAAATTATCTATGTGTTCTTCATTCTAAGATAAAAAGCATTTGAGTTTGGGGAGGAGGTTGGGTTTTTTGTTTTGTTTTGTTTTTTCCTTTTTTTTTTTTTTCCAGGGCCTTTGGAATCAAATTAGCTGCTGGAAAAGAAAATCTCAACCTTCATCTTTGTTCTTACCCTTTCAGCTCTAATCATCTTGAAGTGTTAAGGTGAATGAAAAAAGAAAGAAAAAAGTTTAGGTCAACAGGAAGTGTCTTGTGATGGGGACTGGCTTTAATAGCACAGGCAAAGCCAAGCGACAAAAGGGGCCAGATGTTTTGACAGGGCACTGTGGAGCAAACAGAGTCTGGGAAAGGGAAAGAAGCATTTCAACAATTCTCAGAACAGGGGGCTTTTTGTGTCCAACCCATGGAGAGATCCTGCGGCAGAAGCTTCCCTCTAAGAGGCAAGAGATGAGAAATTTGCATATGCAACAGTATTGTGAATGCAACATGTTCACCTTATTAATTATGGAAACCCCCCACTGAGGGGGCATTCACCCTGGGCTAGGAACTTTCCCTACATTATCTTATTTAGTCTTTGCACAGAGGCTGCAAAGTTGGCTTTATTGTTCCCATTTTACAGGTAAGTCTGTTCAGGCGAAGATAACTTTTACCCTCCCAGAGGCATTCTCCCTGTCACGTGAGGCAATTCAAATCGAAGCCCAGGCCTGCATGACTCTGGACCTGGGGCTCCAGCCCCCTCGCCGTACAGAAATCATAAGACAGACACTTAGAACTCCGGATGACTGTCTCCTTATCACCAGGCTCTGACTCTACCTAGACGAAGCTCCCATTGCTAAAAGCAAAGTCTGATGGGACAGGGCTGACTGAATTTACCCCGCTGCTCCTACCTACCGAGACCACCATCTCCACCCCAGGACCAATGACAATCACAAAGAACTTCCCAGTCACCGTTTTCACTCTGGACCTCTTGGCAACCTTGACCGAATTCCTTCGTGGGGTACCAGGGGAGGAATGCAGTCAGAGCCCTTCAGTCCTGGAAGACAGCCTCGCAGAGAGACACTCCCAGCTGGCTTTTCTTCTCCCCTTCTGCAGACACAAAAGGAATGGGGGCAATGTGTTTGCTGGATGAAAAAGAAAATCCTTCTGTGTGAGATGTGTGTGCGTGTGAGTCAGTCTTTGGAAGCTGTGGTCAAGGCCTCACCCTGGGAAACCCTATCCGTGTGCGCTTCTCTTTGGTACTGAAGGCACCCCGAGGCTGGGGCGGCTGAGTGGGGGCTCACCAGCTGCCAGGAGCTGGAGCCGATGGCCTTCTGGGCACAGCTGTTGAGGAGATCGGGCACCGCTCCCGAGGGGAATGTGTCATCACCCAACTGCCGGGTCCATGACGATGGGGGATGGATGAGGTTTAAAGCTCAGAGGAGCCCACTCTCACCCACTCTCCTTTCACCGAACCTTCTGGTCTCTTCGTCCAGGAGCTCTGCCTCTCTACAGCTTCTCCTTGGCCTTCCGTCCACTCTTTGTCCCCAGGATTCTCTGTGTCAGAGCGGGCTGCTTGGTCATCCTCCTGGAGAAATCTGCTCTGTGTAGGCCACTGGGCCCTGGGTGCTTCCGACCCACAGTGTGCCTCAGGAGGATGCTGGGAGATGTCTGTGAGAGTCGAGGGATGCCCTCCATCCATCCTTCCTGTCTAGGACAATCGAGCTCACTAATGTGACCGGAGAACAATTGAGCTGCTCATGGGTGCCAAGAAAGTGTTGGGAGTCCAAGACAAACGACGCTTGGCTCATTTTGTAAACAGCTTAAGTTCCGGTGTTGAAAATTACTTAAATCATCTTCTGCGCCATAAGCCAATTTTGAGAATGGATGCACGACAAAGCCACCCCATCTGTCATGAACATTCTCTCCAATTGACCTGTGGCAGGAGGTAGAAGGGGCGTGGTGGGGTACGGGTGCTCACAGCCCTGTCCCAGGCCTCCTCAAAGATGGAGACTGAGAGGGAACCTGCGTGTGACAACTTTGGTTAGCCCAGGTGAGAAGGAGAAAAGTAACTGAGTTGAAACTGTATTTCCATGTCCTTCTCTAAAGAATGTGTTACTAAGTGGATTAATGTGTTTTCTTTTATGTGAGGATCTGTGGTATCTCCTATCTCCTGAAACGAGATGTGTCTGCTGTGTTTCAATGGAAGTAGATGACCTGGCATTATAGAAACATGGCAAGGGAATTTTATAACATTTTAGGAGAAACTTTGTACCCCTGTATGTAGTTTTTTGGTCACTGATATAATGCTATTCATCGCATTAAAGGCAGCTCAGATAGACATGCTGGGATCTGAATCCCCCTGCTGCCACTTGCTCTGGCTGTTTGACCCAACTATTTCGCTCAATCTAAGACTCAACTTCTCCCCTTGCCAAGTGAGGTTGATAATAATACCTGCCTCAGGGGGTTGTTAAAAGGAACCAGTGAAACAATACATATGTAAGCACCCAGCTCAGGGGTCGCTTTACGTCAGTGTTCAATAAACAAAGGCTAGTTTAGATAATTTTCCTCTCAGATCCCTGTAAAGTTAAATAGGCCAATGTGTTAAGGGACTTGCACATAGTATGTGTTGTAAATATTATTACTCTTCCTCTCCCCTCCAGAGTGGTTAAATTTGTTGAAACATTGCTCTAAGACTATGCTCACATTTACTTTCTATACTTTAGGTCATTTTGCTGAATTATCTTGTGAATTTTAGCATCCCATCCACCTGCCATCTTTAAATCAACGTGTCTCCCGAAGGGACAAAATTCTGATTCATGCACAGAAAACAAGGAAATTCAACCACAAACAAATTCCACACTAAGTCACCCCGTTGAGGACCACGTGTGAGGATCACGCCTGGGCTCTCTCAGGCACCAAGTCAACTGGTCAACTTCAGACATGTCCTTTTGGTTCAGGGCCATAAACCAGAACTCCTCGGCTTGCCCCTCAGGCCTCAGAAATCTCTTAGAGCAAAGAGTACATCTACAGGCCTAGCTATATGATTTATTGTAGTCCTTATGTATTCCAAGTCATGGGGATAGGAAGAAGGCACTAAATGCCAAGGTTTTAAAGACAGTGCCTCACAGAAATGACCATAAAGAGCAGCTCAGGAGGCCACTTACATGAAGTTAGACCCGTTTAGGACTAGGGGCTATTACAGTGTGAGCTTATCATAACTTGATTCAAGTGCAATAAGCAAGAAGTGGAGAAGATGACCAGTCAGTGTGAGAAAGCCAAGCGGAGATCAGATAACCACATTAAAAAGATTAAAATGTCCAGCCTGCTATAAATGCCTGCTAAAATCCTAAAAAGGAGTCTGGAGAGACCCATAAAATCATAACTAAGAAAGTAAGGGAGCCCTGAAGCTTTAACCAGATGTTCCTGTGATATGAATGACTATGTTAGTAAATTTTCATCCTAGCAATACAGCTTTGTATTGATCTTTCGCTTTTATTAGTCAGTGCTGCTATGAGATTAAATATTGTCTGGAAGGAAATACAGGCTTCCCTCTCTAGAAGTCTCTTCTCAGTAACCCAGTGTTTGTTATCGCAAAGCGCACGAGGGAGTTTATAATGAATTGCACAACAGAGCAGGGGCTTGAGTCTATAAAAAGAGTTATATAAGGGGTAGCCTTATAGAGAATAACCTTATTTGGGAAGCCAGCATTGTGTGCCCTCGTGAGTGGGAAACCTATGGAGAGCTGTCTGAAACAGAAATAGACACGAGTATTTATAACCAGGAGCACAATCGCAATATACAGTGCTAAACACTTAATCTATGGTTAGATTTTACTCCAGATCCGAGCTGAAGTCAGCAGAATTAAATCTTCAAGTGTATTTCAGCAGCCTTAAATCCTTCTGATACTGTTAGCGGTGGCAGGATTCCAAAATGCATTCTGTTAATAAGACAGTAAAGTATAAAATCAAGTTATCTCCTTCAAGGAGAAAAACACAGAGCAGAGGAAACGAGTCTTGTAAAATTACATTCCCAGCACTCAGGCCTTTTCTACCTGAGTTCCTTTCAATTTATTCTTTTACTACCAGACCATTCTCCTTGACAAATAACAGAAAAAGAGAAATCATCTGCCACCTTTTTTTTTAAACTATGAAAGGAATAGCACCCCTGAAAAAAAAAAGGCTTAGGATTTTTCCTTCTTATCTTTACAGGTCAGAAGAGGTGAAGATTTTGCCAATCAGCTGGCAATATGCAGTATGAAGTCTCCTTGGGCTAGCAAAAAGAATTCAGCAGCTGTTACCTTTTCTTTCCCACTTAACATAACTTTTGGTTTACCTGCAGCTAAAAGGAATTTATGCAGCATGCACACGGGTGTTGTTTAAGTCCCAAGACAACTGTTAGTTTTCCCAGGAGTGGCATCAAGAGCTTGTTAAACTACCAAAAGGAAGGAAGGAAGGGAGGAAGGAAGGGAGGGAGAGAGGGAAGAGGAAGGGAGGGAAGGAAGGGGAGGGCAGGTACATCCACTACCAACACCTTTTGAACTCGTGACATTGACCTGAAGCACTCTACTTGCTCAAAATGAACAAAGTCAGAACGAAGCCTAAAACTCCTTCTCCATGCCTGCTCTCACAGCCTGGAGTTTGTGCACATCTGGAACAAGAGACCACCCACCGCTCAGAGATCCCTGCAGGGCGCGTTGGGTGAGTTAAGTAATAAATTTTAACCTTAACTCTGAATTTCTATGCTCTCATGAGTTTTAGTCAAGCTCCTTCTTGTTGCATCAATACGTATAACTGTTGGCAATTTCATGTTCTTTAGGCAATCTTTTTTTTTTTTTTTTTTGCCTGTCCAGGAGTTAGAAAAAGATAGAAACTCCCTTGTGTTATGAAACTAATGTGATACAAGAAATTGAGCTGTAGCAATCCATTGGGCAGATACAAAAATACATGAAAGTATAGATTTCTACTCCACTGGAAAACCATGTTATAGTTAGCTGAAAATTTAATACAGTATATTAATGTTTCCCCTCTAAGGTGTCTCTTCATAGGTGATTTTGGTTTGGTTTCTTTATTTGTAGATGAAAATGTCTGGAAAATCTATATGTAATACCTGGGTATAATGTCTGTATATCTTAGGACAAAGACACACACACACACACACACACACACTACTATATCACAGAGAATTATGAAATTAAGTAAAACAAGAACCTTACACATTAATGTAATTGAACCTAGGATTAGAGCAAAGAGACTTAGAAGTTCTTAAGAATTATTTGTGTTGAGCTAAATAAGATACACAAATTATTTTAGCGACTTCTCTCAGATAATCACCAAAACTGGAACCCAAAAAGCTTTCATTCTCCCCCCAATTTTGCTATGGAATCATGCAGACTTCTACATTCTAGTTATGACATCAGAGTTAACACTTTATAGATCATAATGCACCCCCATTATCCTTTAGTGAATTTAATGAGTGTAAGAAGAGACCATAGCTTTTTAGAGTTGATTTGAAAAGCATTCTAATCTAGGTAGAATCTAAGACATGCCCTATTTATAGCGACTCAACCACAGATCATGGGTGACTTTGGCAAATGGGGACCTTTTTGTTGTTCATTTCATTCGCTTCCATTGAAGGCGGTGTTATTTTGTAAACTTGTCCTCAAATTCTGGCTGTCTGACCTAGTCAGTGTCCACAGTTTTCAGTGTGTGGCTGTTACTATACAGTGTGAGCCACTCTAGTTCATTCTTCAAGCGTAGCTTTTAAGGCTCAGCTCCAAAATGTCCTTCTAAATCCGGCTGCTTTAAATTAATCGCTCCCCTCATCTAGCCTCCTGTTTGTCTCCCTTTTGATTAAAGTTATTTCTGTAAGTGACTTCATGGCAACTTATGAGCCTCCTAGACTCACGTCTCATTCTTTCTTAGATCCCCTTCGCATAAAACCTCCTTCATAAATGTCCCCTTAACTGAACTGCCTTTTCTAAAAACTGGGAATTAAATCTACCCGTAGGGAATGGTATGAAGACGAATGAGCAGAGGACAGAAACATATTCTAATGATGTCAGTGATGAAGCCAACACACCTGGTCCCAGAGCCTTGATAGGGTGTGTATGTAAAACTGAATTAACTGCAAGGGAATTTAATGAGTGTAGTGGATGTTCTCATCCTCCAGGTGGCCCCTGGAGAGAATGTTAGCGCCATGAGAAGAAGTGGAGAAAGGAAGAGAGGCTGCTGTCAACTCTAGGATGATAAAGAGGAGTTCTCTTCCTCTCCATTCCTCCATTCTGCATGTTTCAAAATGACAATAAGGGAAACGGTTTACAGCCAACTCCAGGTGCCCCTGACTGTGGACCTCCTGTCTCATCAGAGAGATGAAATGGAGACCCCTCTTTCTATAAACAACTCTGAGCTGCATTAATATTGATTGATTCCCACTTACAGCAGTTTCTTCTTCTTGTCTACATTCAATGACACTAAAATCCTGGCGACTCAGTCACTCTTCTGTTTCTATAGGACCAGATCAGAGAGCTGGAAATGGTCTCCAGCTGGAGTGAATTGGAAGCACAGAGACCTAGAAGGGGGCCCAGATGTTGCACTTTGATGCTATCTTCTGATGCCTCCATTATAACTTGCATCATTCTGCTGAGATAAGATGTCATCTTGAGATAACTTGAAATCCTACCATCACCTGATTGCCCAATGGCACTGTTTCATTCTTACCGCCTGCCCAAAGAGAGAAGTTCTCAAACGTTACATGCTCTTCCAATTCAGTCTAGAACTGTACTCAGGAATCTGTATTTTAATATATTGCCCAGCCCAGGTGACTCATTTTACTTGGTTGATAAACACAGTCCTATGACTGAAGAGGAAGCAAGATTAAGCTGGGTTATTTTCTACCCAGATTTGGAGGCAGGGGTTGGCAATAGGTGGAAGGGGGAAATTAGAAGAAACAGTTCCTTTATTTTTTACATTTGAGGAAAGAAAAATTAATAATATAATAATATAATTAAATCCAATTTAACAAAAAAGCACATCTATTTCTTCATCAAAAGCACTGGGCTGGTTATTGGAGATTCAGAAATTGAATCTTGGGTTCCTGGCTCAGACAATGGATCATTCAGTTCAGTTCTCTGTCTCAAAAAAGTACAAAATGGAACTTTAGGCAGAAGGTCATCGTTTGTCCTTGCTGTCAACCTTCCAGGAAGTATCCTATATTTCCTGGCTAAGCTTAGGAGCCAATTGTCTGTGCAGGTACCACTGGTAATAAGACCCAAAGGCAAATCAAAGATCATCCAGCCCTGTCTCCCCATGTCAGGCATGAGAAAAGTAAAGCTCAAGAGGTTAAGGGACTTGTGAAAGGTCACTGGTTACTTTGTAGCAGAGCTTGTACTACAGCCAGGTCTTCTGTCCACTGCTTTTCTCACTTTGCCATGTCATATGGCTTGGAGAAAGGTTGTCCATTAGTTCATTCAGCCTTTTGTCTGTCCATCCATTCATTCTACAGATATTTAGTAAACACCTACCACGTGTTGAGTGCTCTACAGTGAGGACATGAGCCTGGGGATGATCCTCTTTCTGTGTTCACAGTCTTATCCTCTAGGGTGATTGAGATTAAAAAAAAAAAAACGGCTTACATAAAGCCAGTTTTCTTTGATTTTTGTCATCAATGTGACTCTTATAAGTGTGAAGCAAAATCCGTTCATTGTCTTCTGGCATGATTTTCATGATTTTCGGATTTAGATCATGTAACTTCCTAGCATTTTATTTCACTGTCTGATCAATTTGGATTTTTTTTTTGTCAGTATTCTCCTTGAGACCTCTCCTCCACTATTATTTTCCAGAGAGGTAGCAACAAGTTGTACAAAGTGTTTTAGGAATGGATGCTCCACGATTTGGGTACAAAGTAGAGTAAAGCTCCACCCACCCACCTGCAACTTGCCTTAAGACAATGGCCCTTGGACCTGCAGCAACTCTAACTCTTTAGACTTGTGAGTCTAGACTGTCTTCTAGTTTCCAACAGACCCAACAGGTGATTATCCCAGAAATAGTTTGGATTTCTTTTTCTCTATGAGCCTCACCTTTCATTGTCATGCATGAAAGCACACATAATCTATTCACACAGCGTCTCAAGATGGTTATGGAATTTATTCTTCTTTAGCTGACATTTTACAAACAAAAGATCTTCATTACAATTTTGAAGTTAGAGAATTTCACTGAGGACTCCCCCATCCCCAATTAGCCTTGTTAAATTACAGGAGAGAATGAAACTCAGCCTTCTATGAACTAGCCACACCCCTTAGCAGCTGACTTTATTAATGAGCTCATCCTCTGGCTTAACTCCTCAGCCAAGGCAAATCCAAGGTAGCAAATTGCATTTTACAGCTATAAAACCTAAAACTTTATCCCACAGGAATCACAGTACCCTGAAAGAACTCACATTTGTATTGTAAGGAAAATGTCAGTACCTCAGAAAAACAAGTACCCACCATGTACTGTTTCTTGCATTCTTTGCACCATTACCTTCAAGGTCACTAAATACATATGTTTTGCCCATATGTATATATAACTTAGTCGTTTACAAAAAATATTTAATTTATCGCCCAATTAAAGGATAAACTTTTTATTATTTTTTAAAGGTTGTATTGATTGATTTTAGAGAGAGAGAGAGAACACATGTGCATGAGTAGGGGGAGGCATAGAGGGAGAGAAAGAATCTCAAGCCAACTCCAAGCTGAATGTGGAACCCTACTCGGGGCTCCATCCCAGGACCCTGAGAGCATGACTTGAGCCAAAATGAAGAGTCAGAAGCTTAATTGACTGAGCCTCCCAGGTGCCCTAAGGATAAACTTAAAAAAAAAAAAAAAAAAAAAGAGACCACATTTCTTATATTCTCTCTCTCTCTCTCTCTCAAAAACCAAAAACAAAACAACCCACTAATATATACTTTTTGGACACAGTGGATGTATAATAAATGAAATTTGACTAATGATCCATTTTGTCTTTAAATCCTAATAGCATCAGTTATTCTTCTAATTGTTGAGTGACTATCATGTACCTAATACTAGGCTATGTGTTATGAGGCATATATCAGATGTATGTGACATAGCCCGATACTAAAAAATTTTGCAACCTTACTGAAAAGGAAAACACATGAATTGGAATAATAGATCTGGAAGAACCTGAAAGTCTCTCCTGTCCAGCTTCCTTGTAGTAGATATCCCTGCTATTCACAAATATTTCTGATTCTGCTTTCTTCTGAGTATCTGGAACAATTGGAACTCTCAATCCCTTGAACTTTGGGTAGATTGTGTCACTTGCTTTGGCCAAAAATTTGCAAATGAAGGGATGTGCATCATATTGGTAGAAGCATTTGAGAGATGAGACACAAGCCTCCATTTCCCTTCTTTCTCTGATATAGCAATTGTGGAGGAGACTTCATGGCTGTCTTAGTCTATTCTGACTACTATAACAAAATATCACAGCCTAGGTGGCTTATAAACAATAGAAATTTATTTCTTACAATTCTAGAAGCTGGAAGTCCAAGATCAGAGTGCCAGCACAGTTGGATGAGGGCCCTTTTCGGGATCACAGACTTTTCATTGTATCCTCACATGGCAGAAGGGGCAAGCTAGCTCTCTGTAGTCTCTTTTATAATGGCACTAATCCCATTCATGAGGGTGGAGCCTAATCTCCCAATGGCCTCACCTCATAATACCATCTCCTTGGGCATTAGGTTTTCAACATGAATTCTAGGGTTCTTTTTGGGGAGTTGCAGGTGGGCAAATACAAACATTCAGACCACAGTAATGGTGAAAAGGGAGAAAGGCTGAACTCTAGAGTGTGGATCATAGAGGACAGCTGCCCTGGGCCCCTCTAGGAGTCTTCATATGAGCCAGAACACTAATTCTTGTTGTATTAGACCTTGAGATTTTAGGATTGTTACCACAGTATAACCTAGTCTATCCTAACTAACATGTTGTAGATGGGAAAATTGAAGTGTTAACTTGTGTGGTATTGAACCTCAGTGTAGTAAGAGTTCAGTATACACATGGACTGGGATGTTGAAGATTTATTCATGAAGAATATCTAACTTAAGCGATCTCAACCTTTCCTATGAGATTGCAATAGTTACTATTTCCATTTCTTTAAAAAGTAAACCAAAGCTTAGAAAGCTTTACTCTGAATATTTGAAACTATCTCATGGGTAGATTCTCTCCCAGCTTTTCCCCTGATTGAGCAGAAAGGGGGTCTCTTTTCTTCTGAAGAGCCCTGTCTTCACTTCACAGTGAATCCCACCTCTTCCTTTTCTCTGGGATGTTGCCCTAATGGCTATCTCTTTGTTTTTCATTATTTGTAACTGCCTTATTTCTACTGGCCCTTCCTTTACATTAAAAAATAGAAACTACTTAACATCTGAAAGTAAAAACTTTTAAAAATATAAATCCAAAATAACTGCATTCTAATTTGCCTCTTAAGTTATCACACTCTCTGTTTTCACCTCCTTAACCTATCACAGAAACTCCCATGGATGAGTCACCACTGACTTTGGTTACCATATTCAACGGATACAATGAGCCCTGCTGTTACTGGGCCTATTGACCAGGGTTAACTTGGGCTTTTAAGGCTCTTTTCTTTTCTGGATTCTTCTTACTCCTTTACTATTCTTTTTAAATCCACATTAAAGATTCCTCTTTCTCCATTGGCCTTTTAAAAGACTGTCCCATATTCATATCCTTAGTCCTTATTCTTGTCACTCTTCATGGGCTATGAAGACAACTGCATCTACTCTTAGGGCTTAATTACATGTTAATATGTTACATTCCCCCCAGATCTAAAGCTCTGGTGAAGTTTTCTCTCAGGGGCTTCATAAATATGTATTATGCCTCTTTATTCATATATCTCCAAGGCCCCTTTAAATAAATAGGTAAACAAAGAAGCAAACAAACACATTCTTTGCCACCCCAAACCTTTTTGACTCCACCTGCTACCCATTCTCTCAAACTGCAGGCCTGCAGTTCTCTTCTTTCACTATAATTAGACTCCACACTCTACCATCTACATAGCTCTCAATTTCTACATCTTATTTTTGCCATCCCTGGTACGTGTTTAACTGAAAGCCTTGTCACCCTCATCTTCACAAAATCACCTTCTGAATCCCCTCCAAACCATTCTTCACACTTCAGCCAGAGAATTGTTTCTAAAGTTCCACTACTATCACATCATTCTCTACATTGTTTAAAGGTGCTTCGTCACATTCCAGATAAAGTCTAAGTGCCTTAGCAGATACACAGTCTTTCATGATCTGATCTATGTTCAGGTCTTCAGCTTTTTCCACTGTTTCTCCTTTCTTCACACTTTCCTGCTGAGCCAAGCCAAAGAGGTGGCAACCTGGGAACAATGGCATTAATGGTGTGGCTTCCTCTACTCTATTCTTACTTTTTACTCCTCCAAGTGGCTTCCTCTGGAATTTTCCCCTTGGTTTCAAGTCTCAGTTCAAGAGTCTCCCCCACCACCACACAGGTGCTCCCATGTCCATACCCTTTCTTTAAGCATACATCTCTGATGCTTCTATCATATTACATGGTGGTCATGTGCATGGTCCTCTCTCAACTGAAGGTACAAGATTACTGGGTGCAGTCTATGTCATGTTCTTCTATGCATTCTTGTGCCCAAAACAGTGACTAGGAACAACAGATGTTCAGTCAATATTGTTAAATAAATGAATTAGTGATAGATTGTATGAAATAGAATAAAAATTACTTGCAAAATGATATATTAAAACACTGAAAAATTTATCAACATCTAGTTATGTTATATGAGAAGTTACAGGAACTTTGGTTTGCATTCCCTTATACAAAGTAAGGGGGACTCTGTTTTTACACAATCATCACACAGTTTGGTTGCTTTTCTCCTCTCAAATTTATTTAAAAGACCACCAGCCTACCTGAATTTCACAACACATAGAGCATTAGGCTTTTGAAACAATGCACAAAAATAAAGTCAACATCTATCATCAAGATGTATAAAATGCTCAGTCTTGGTTCAGAGCCCATAACTAGGAAAGAAACATGTGGCAAAGAAATGGACTTTCTTTTTTCCTTATATTTTTACTTTGTCTCATTTGTAGCCAAGAAGTTGCTTCTGAAACACAAGTAGGCATAAAGACAGCTTGATCTTTGAGGATTACTGATATGTCTAGAAGGTAGTCTCCATAACTCAACTTGTTTTCTAGATGAGTGGAACACACCAAATCATTTAGTGCTTTGATGAAATTAACAGGACTAGATGTACTTCTGTTTAATATGGACACATCAGATTGGAACCTATATTTTGATTTTGTGTGTGTGTGATGGTACTGTAAATTCTCTTCTTTCATTTTCTCAATCTCATTAACTTCATTCTCGGTTGCTTCATTATTTTCAGAACTGTCTTCTGTAGCTGCACTTTTTTTTCTAGCCAACTAATCTTTCAGCTGTTACAGTATTTTTTAATTATATTTTCCCAATATTTCTTTCCTTGTCATCATTTATTTTTAATTTACATGCATATATTATTTTTATGATTAAGCATAAGAATAGCTGCATTTTGTACACAATGTATAGTTATGAAACTTTTTATAGGGTTTTTGCCTCCTGTGTCTCACAATGAAATTCCAATTCTTCTGTTCTTCCCAGATTTATGCAGAGAAGCAGCCATTAGGAGGCACATAGACCCATGTAGGTAGGCTCTGAAGATTGGATCTCAATCAGTGATTGCTGTGGATTATCTAGTTCTGATTCTGAGGCTTTGTGTTTTAAATTGCTATCCTGAGTAACAGGATACACTCACAAGGCATTTAGAAAGTGAGCTGTTAGTAAAACAAAACAAACATATAAGAACCTTTCTTCAAGTCATGACTACAACAAACCAGTTCCCTGGCATCAAGTGCTATGGTGCATGATGAATATACCCCAATCAAGGGTAAGTGTAATAAAGAATGGAGCAGAGATCTAGGAGAAGTTGAGCCATAGAAAGAGTGAGTGTTCTGGAGAGTAACCCAGTCATCTACACTGTCTCAGGTTGAAATTCAGCCTCCAAGTGCTTATGTTCTTTGTAATTCCTTGCGTAAGTATTACTAGGACTCTAGTTCAAAGCATGGGTATTCTCTGGCTCCATTCTAGGGGACAGAAAGAGCAAAATAATGATAAGAATACCAGATATCATTTATGGAGAGTTTACTATGTGCCAAACACCATTCTAAATACCTTTGATATGTATTATATCATTTAACTTCATGACCAATCTATGAAGTAGGTACTTAATAATTTCCATTTTAATAAATGAGAAAACCAAGCACTGAAGTAAAACAACTTGACCAGATTCACACAGGTATTAATGGGTGATGGATATAGGGGTTAACACTAGGCTGTCTTACCCCAAAGCTCTTTTTTTTTCTCCAAAGCTCTTGATCTTAGGTACCACACTGATAAAAATTATTGGGAAAATATATAATTAAGAGAAATAGTGGAGGAATGGTTCCTTCTCTTCCCCCCAACTCCTTACCATAAAAGCACTTCAGTCCTTGATCTTCTCTTCTTTACTTCACTCAGATCCTTATTGGGCTCAGCCTGTCTTATGACTTTGAATAACAATTCTATGTTGACAAAGTCTCAAATTTATATCTTTAGTCCAAATCTCTTTCATGAATTCCAAAATCATATATCCAATTGCCTTCTTGACATCTCTACTTTGACACCACATGGATATCTCAGACTTAATATCCCAAACTGAACAAGTCTTCCCCAGTCATAACCCTTCCATAGCCTTCCACTTCTCAGTTAATGGCACTTCCATTATCCCAGCTGTTCAGACCAGAACCCCAAGTCTTTCTTGATTCTTTCTTTTACTCCAATCCAATCTGTTGGCAAGTTCTACTTGCTCCCTCTTCAAAATTTTTTCAGAATCTGTCCCCTTTTCCTACCACCACCATGAAACCTGCCTAGTCCGGACCACTATTCTGTCTCACCTGAATTATTATAATGGACTTATAATTTATTTCTTTTCTTCCAACTCCATTCATGTACTGTTTATTCTATACAGAGAAGTCAGAGTGATCCTTATAAAATGTGAGTCAGATCATGATCATCCTTTGTTGAAAACCTGCAGTGGCTCCAAATTTCATCTAGAATAAAGGCCTGTTTTATAATGGCCTATAAGACCCTGTGTCATCTGACTCTCCTTCAAAAATATCTTGGGAGGAAAGGGTATTTTCTCCTCACCTCCTTTTCTTCTCCTCCTCTCCTTCTTCCTCTTTTCCTTGTCCCACTCTCCTTCATTCTCATCTTCATCTACTTCACTGTTGACTTACTCCATAACACAAGTTCTAGAATAAAATGGAATTCAGTACTTGACAAAGTCTGGCAAATGAAACTTGGATTCTGTCTTTGACCAAACAACTGTCACTCTTCCATGAAGACAAGAGATGTGGAACTCATCCTTAACTCCCTCTCCATCATTCATTATATTCAGTTAGTCCCAAGGCCATAGACATGACCCTCAAGTCCATTTCTTTCTTTCCATCTTCGCTGCTATTACCTGAATGCAAGCTCTCTTCATCTTCCACCTATATGCCCTCAACAATCCCTCAGAGGTTTCCCTTTCATTGGCCATTCCCTCCATCTATTCTCCATCTGACAGCCAAAGTTGTATTTCTAAAAGGCAAACTGGACATCATTTCTTGGCTTAAAGATCTTCACTGCTTTCCCTTTATTTATAGCTTTATTTTTTAAACTTTTTGGATCAAGGATCCCTTGGAAGTCTGACAATAGATACAAACTTCCCAGAAAGTACCCCAAGTACCAACGTTTAAATTAAATTTCAGGTGACTCACGATGCTCTGAAACCATCCAAGGAAGTGTTCAGCTAAAAGGGATTCTATGTTAATGAACCTTAGGAGAATCCACGAAATTTTTCAATCTCTGGCCCATAATCAGCAGCCTGATATTCCACAACTACCTTTATTCTTCCAGACGTAGCTCAAGGGAAAGATTTCCTAATCTCCTGAGGGAGTTAATCTTTCCTTTTCTCTGCATCCAAAGTGTATATAGCAATTATCACATCAGGTTTTAAATATTTCTAAACAGTTTCTCTCTCTAGAACTCTCAATTTTTTGAGGAGAGGGCTATCTCATTTTTTTATTTCTGTTTAAGTCCTACCACAGACCCTAGGACACAGTTGACAATCAGTAAATATTTACTGAGTAATGCTATCAAAGGTTTTTTTAAAAAGGAAAAAAACGATGAATTCCTATGTTAAATATTTGCCCATCCTTTACTTCTTCTACCCTTTCTGCTATTAACAAAAAAGAGATAATTTGAGTGCATCAAATTACAATTATATGGGTTATATTGCAATTAGATATTATGTTGATAGCTATATACAACTGAGATAAATTTTCCCTCAATTCTGAGCTTTGGCATTATAGTTCTTACCATTAATCTTCGTTATTTACTAATTCCAGGACTAGGATAAGTTTTTGCCTCTGGTTCTTCTTTTGATCTCTAGAAAAATAAAATTATGTCCAATTTTGACCTTTCTTTGCCCCAATATATTATTAGGAGAGAAGTTTCAAGAGCAATTCACCTGCTTATCAGCTCTTTAACTCTGGACTTGTAGTCTCTTTACTCTGGTCCATAGTTTGGAACAGTGTTTCTCATGGAATGGTCCAGCAAATGTAAAGCACCTTGGGCACTTCTTTAAGGTGCAGGTCCTGGGACCCACTTCAAACCTATTAACTAATACTTTTGGGAGGCAGAAAGATATTCTGGAATTAGCATTTTAAAACTTTCCTAGGGGAATGCTCTATGCACTGAAATTTGGGAACCTTGGACCTAGAACTCACTTCATTCTCTAAGGCATGCATGTCCATCTGGGTTTCTTCTTTCTTGTCTTGACTCTCTCTTTGTTAGCACCATACCTTAAGTTCACTGTGACTAATGAATACCTTTACTTTGCTGGTTTGTTTCCATAAGCAGGAACAAGGTTACAGAGCCAGAAAAATCTGGGCTTAAATCTCCCTTCTGCCTCTTACTTGTGTGAGATGACTTCTACTCTTCAAAAACCACATTTTCTTTTTAAAAAAATATTTACTTATCTATTTATTCATGAGAGACACAATGAGAGAGAGTCAGAGACATAGGCAGTGAGAGAAGCAGGCTCCTCACAGGGAGCCTCATGTAGGACTCCATCCCAGGACCCCAGGATCACAACCTGAGCCAAAGGCAGATGCTCAACCACTGAGCCACCCAGGCGTCCCTAAAACCACATTTTCTTTAATGTAAAGTGAGCTAGCCATACTTACCCCATAGGATTGCTGTGAAAATTTAATGAGATAATAGATGTAAATTATTATTTAGCATAGTTCACAACCCAAATGAAGTTGGGTAGATGGTAGTTATTAGTAATAATGGTAGTTATTAGTAATAGTAGCGATCATAAATGACCCTGAAATTTGTCATTTTCTCAGTGAGATATCTTTTTCATAGTATATGCATGTTTGCATGGAGATATGCATATATAAGGATAATATCTAATTAATATAATAATATTATATGTTAATATAACCATAATAATACATATAGTCATATAAGAGGTTTCTAATTAGTAGATCATTTGTCTCTCCTTATTTACTTGTTCAGTTTGTCCTATCATCTGACTCCCATCTGTCTGTCTAGCATTTCAACAATCAGCCTTAGCTCTGAAGCAGAGGTAGTCGAGATCAAATCTTATTCAGCACTCAGAAAATCACTTCATTCTATTAGGAAAATTTTTAAGTACTTAGATGCATCACTATGAAGACTAATTTTGAAAAGTGTGTTTGATCAGTGGTACAGCTTTGGTTGATAGCTCTGCTACTCCCGAAGGAATCTTAACAAAATATTTTCAAAGAGAAACACTTTGAAGCAAGAAAAGATTATGGGGGGAGGCAAACTTGGGGGGACAATCATGCTTAATAAGAATTCTTCATAAGGTTTCTCATTTATTAGACAATTTTATGAACTGTGAGTCATGTCAATGGAGCCTCTTTATCAACTACTACCAAAAAGTGATTCTCAAAGATCTCTTCAATAATGTGGGGAAAAAATGGTTCAAGGGGATTCTCAAAGATTTTTCTATGGAAGAAAAAATAATAAAGCAGTATAAAGTTGATTTAAGTCAGACTTCCTTCTCCTGAACTAAAATTTGTCATGATCACAGCCATCTTGATGTCTTGAATTTCTTTATCGTTAGAAATTTCTAAGTGAGAGTGAAGCTGTAACACGAGTTCCCATTTTTTAGTTTGAAGATTTCAGCAGGGATTCCATCAGCTCCTGAACTGTTGCTGTATCTACCTGATGGCTTTCAGGAGATTGAATTGAATAGCACAAAGAACTCTGGTGTTTGGAACATTTCAAGTGAGTGTCTGAAATGCAAGAGTTTCCATCTTTATTTCTTAATATGCCGAATCATAAAAGTCTTTATTGGAATGGGGGTGGGTTGGAAAAGAAGATGCTCAGTGAGAGTTTGAAGAGATGGGTGCATTTGTTGACTATGAGACCGGTTTTCCAGAGGGCACCGTAAACCAGTAGGGAGCAGTGGGAGACTGGGTGTAGAGGAATAAAGTGCTGAGCAGTAGGGGGGTGACATCACAGAAGAGAACAGCGACCACAAGATTGGCAAACTATCATGTATCTTCTGAGAAGGCTTCACCAGAACCTTCTGTCAGCTTTTTCTTTACTGATGAGCCTTCTCTTGCTTTCATGTCCTTCCTCCTGCTCAGATTCCACGATCTATCACTTCAGTCACACTCCTCCTGGTATCCTTCGCCTCTTCATCCCCTTGTCCTTTTATAACCATCTATCTGGCTAAATCCTGGAAAATTCGATTTGTCTTTCCCTATGCACGTGCCTGGGATTGTAACCACTGCTTAGAGAGAACTGTGACTGGGCAGTCTGGGGTCACTGTAAACTCAAGTGATATAAATTCAAAGAGGCTGGGCAATCATATTTTTTTCTTACTCACTGCTCTGTCCTGTTCTGCATGGGACGGGACGGGATGTATTCAGCTTTGTTACTTGGCCCAAATATTTAAATCCTTGTCCCCTCAGCTTCTCTTTACCCCCTCCAGCAAAGAATCACCTATTTTGTTGGAAATACAGACAGTGTTGAATGGGAGCACCTCATTTCCTGCTCCAAACCCCACAAATGGAGGCACATTTTATCCACACTTTGCGTCTTCCCTCCTCAGCAAATATTTCTCCCATCTTAACCTTAAATGCCCTCCCCTCCTTCTCCCTTTCAACCAAGCATCTTTTTTTGTTTGGTTTGGTTTTTTGTTTTTTGAGACAGAGAGAGCACAAGTGAGGGAGGGGCAACGGGAGAGGGAGAGAGAGAGAATTCCAAGCAAACTCCCTGCTGAGTGCACAGCCTGTCGTGGGGCTCAATCCCCTGACCCTAATCTCATGACCTGAGCCGAAATCAAGATGCTTAACTGACTGAACCACCCAGCACCCTCCAACCAACATTCTTGAAAGCACTGTTTGCATTTACTGTTTTCACCTTCTTGCCTTCCTTTCCCACCAGACTCCCTAGTGGTTTCTGTTCCTTTCTAATTGCTAAGTCCAAGAGCTATTTTTCAACTGTATCTGACTTGACTCAGCCACTTTCCCCTGGCCATATTTTGCTCCTAATATCCCAGCCCTGCTTTTCTACCCTTCTTCCAGGCTCCTCTTCCATTGTCCATCCTTTAAAGTATTAGTTTTTTATTCAATTTAAAGGTGTTATATATTAGCTTCTGTATGACAATTGTCATTCATGACCTCTGGTATTCTTGTTCTTTATCTAAATTACTTGTGAGAGGTATTTTAAATTTGAAGTTATCAAAACCTCATAGGCTTTGTCATAGGCATTGAAAATACTACAAAAATTTCAATTATTTTTTTAATTGTGAAGAAAATTTTAGTTTTATGCTGTAACATATGTTGATCCTTTCCTTTACTGTTACTGTTTCAGTGCCATGCTTAGAAATGCCTTGTCTTTATTAATATGAGGTAAACATCAATCTCATTTTTTATACAAATTTTTTTTTTGTAAAGAAGATTTAGGGGGTGCCAGGGTGGCTCAGTGGTTGAGGGACTGCCTTTGGCTCAGGGCATGATCCTAGGTCTGGGGATCGAGTCTCGCATCAGGCTCCCTGTGAGGAGCCTTCTTCTCCCCCTGCCTATGTCTTGCCTCTCTCTCTTTCATGAATAAATAAATAAATCTTAAAAAAAAAAAAAGAAAATTTAGGTTCACAGCAAAATTGAGAGGATGGTGAGATTTCCACCATACATACAGAGCCTGTGTGACTATCAACATCCCCTCCAGAGTGGTACAGTTTTTACAACCTATGAACCTTATTTTCAAACATCATTATCATCAAAGTCGATCACTTACCTTAAAGTTTACTTTGGTGGCATACATTTTATGAGTCTGGAAAAATGTAAAATGACATGTATTCATCATTAGGATGTCATACAGAGCATTGTCACTACCCTAGCAAATTCTCTATGCTCTATCTATTCATCCTTCCTCTCCAGCCCCAAACCCCTGTCAACTATTGATCTTTTTACTGTCTCCATAGTTTTGCATTTTCCAGCATGTCATATAGTTAAAATAAGACAATATGCGGGTTTTTTTTTAAGATTGGCTTCTTTCCCTTAGTCATATGTGTGTAAGTTTCTTCCCTATCTTTTCATGGCTGGGTTTCTTTTTCTCATTGTCAGGATATGTGTTGCAGTTTCTTTTCTTTTATTTATTTATTTATTTTAAAGATTTTATTTATTTATTCATGAGAGAGAGAGAGCGAGAGAGAGGCAGAGACACAGGCAGAGGGAGAAGCAGGCCCCATGCAGGGAGCCGGATGTGGGACTCAATCCTGGGCCTCCAGGATCACGCCCTGGGCCGAAGATAGGCGCTAAACCGCTGAGCCACCCAGGGATCCCCATGCTGCAGTTTCTTTATTCCTTCACCTACTGATGGACACTTAGCTGTTTCCAAAGTTAAACAATTATGAATAAAGATTCTATAGACATTTGTGTGTAGGTTTTTGTGTGGACATACATTTGCAACATCTGTGGGTAAATCCCAAGGAGCATGTTTACTGTATCATATAGCAGGAATATGTTTAGTATTGTAAGAAACTCCCACACTGTCTTCAAAATAGCTGCACCATTTTGCATTCCTATCATCAATGAATGAGTTTGTTCTTTCACATTCTTGTCAGCATTTGATGTTGCCATGTTCCAGATTTTGCCCATTCTAATAGGTGTTTAGTGGTTCTATTTTTCTTCTAATATTTTTATGGTTTAATTTTTGAGGTTTAAATCTATAGTTTATCTGAAGTTTCTTTGGGTGGAACTTTATTATGGTATATAAAAGAGAGTTCACTTTAATTTGTTCCAAATGGTAAGCCACTTGTCCCAAAATAGCTTACTGAACAATCCTCTTCCAAAGATATTTTAAATGTTGCCTTTTTTTGTTTTATCAATTTCTCATAATATTTGGATCTATTTCTAGAGTTTCTATTCTGTTCTGTTGATCTTCCTATTTCTGTACCTGTTCCTTAATGCTTTTAATAATGTAGATTTATAATGTATTTCAGTAACTTATGGGGAATATGGACTTCTAAAACTTTTGACTGGTTTTATACTTCTATTATTTTCAGATGAACTACAGAAGCATTCTCTCAAGTCATAAAGGGAAATTTGCTATTTATATTTTGACTATAATTTGTTACATTTGTAAATTAATTTGGGAAAATATGGACAGCTGTGTACTCTTAAACTTTTTCTTCCAGATGTTATGTCTCTCTTTTTTTTTTTTTTCTGGTTCCCAGGAAAAGATTTAACTGTTCTACCTATAGGTTTCATATTTCTTGTTGATTTCACTGCTAATTATTTCTATTTTTGGTTTTGGTTACTGTCATGAAGGCGATTTCTGTTTCCATTATATTTTTGTACAGAAGATTTATGTGATTATCTTGATTCTAGATACTTTAAAACAGTTTCCTAGTAGTTTTAATAATTGTATAGTTTATTTTGTAGGCTTTTAAAAATGTTTTAGTATATAATTTGCAAAACAGATGGCAACTTAATGTTTCCAATAAATACACATTTTAAATTTTGTTTTGTATCTTACTACTAAGTAAGGAAATTTCAAGAAATTATTAAAAGGAATGGAGATTTTTCTTGTATGTAATTTGAAAGTCTCTGATTTTACTATTGGGCATTACATTATCTGTTTAGTAAACAGATTTGATATGTATGTATTTATTTGTATGCACTTAAAATATCTCTGGAAGGTTAAACAGTAACAGTGATTATCTCTGAGAAGGGATTTGACTGATGGCACAGATAGGTAAGGAAATATACTCAGCGAATATACTTTGGCATCTTTTAAGTTGTGTATCATTTATACATATAAGCCCATTCAAAACAGAAATAAGAATTAACAAATCAAAGCAACATTTGTCATCTTATTAAGAAAGTATTTATTTAGTCCTAGTTCCTAAGGCTTTTTAAAAAAGATAATCAATGACCAGTGGTGACTTAAACACATTTCTTTCTATATTCTTTGGCCTGATCACATGTTTTTTTATTTGGTCTTTAGTTTATTATATTTAAAATGTGTCTAATATTAAATCATCTTCATTGGTTGTGGCATTTTTTTTTCTGATGAGTATTTTATTTAGTGTCTTTGTATCTATGGCTATAAACAAAATTGTCTTGCAGTGAGGTGAGTGTGATGTTTTGGTCCAGTTTTGGTGTGAGTATTGTAAAACAAATTGACAAGCCCCCCCCCCCTCATTTTCCATATTCCAAATTTACTGGAATGGAATTTCTCCACTGCTTCAAAAATTGAAACAACTCATCTGGTAACCACTTGCTTCTAAAGCTTATTTTGGAAGAAATATTATAATAAAATCTTCACAGAATTTTTTATTGCTATGATTCTATTAAGGTTTTCAACAATGCAAATATGCCTTAATATTTCTCAGGAATTATTTACTTGAAAGACACCTCCTAAGTATGGCATGGGTATGATTTTAGATTAAGTCTAGATCATGCTGTGGTTACAAATGATGAAAATCATTAAGAAATGAATTCATTACCATAAAAGGTGTATTTTCCAGTTAAAAATTATAACATCTCTTTTATAAATCACCAAACCTTGCTCTCATCAAAATAGAAACACATATTTATATATTTGGTAAAACAATCTGAATTTTTTCAATGAACTCACACGGTTGCATGTATTCATTGATCACATTAGCCAACTCTTAAAAAATATTTGATTTCCTGCTCAGAGTCCATCATGGTAAGGACTGAAATGACAAATTCATCTTACTCTGGAGAACAAATCTGTAACTCAGCCATATCTCTGCCACTCGTGAATCATCAAGTCTCGGCTTTACTTGTGGGATAAATATATCTGTTATGTATACCTTCTTGTCCTTTTTGTATAAATATATATTTCTTTCCTTGCATCCAGTTTTATTTATATGCATCCCACCTCTAATACTCACAGTGGAGACTCAACTTGGAGCAAATCAATTAAAGCCACTGGTTTTCTTTTCTTTTTGCCACACAATACTGCCAAACCCAAACCACAAATTTGCCAGAGTCTTTACCGTATTTTCTTCAAAGTAGAGGAATGAGCTGGAAAAGGGAGTGAGGTGAACATTTGATCAAGATGACAAGCACCAGTGGATTCCTGCTGCTTGCTGGAACACAAGCCTGATGACATGTATTTGGTGTCATTCCGATGTAGATTCTGACAGAGGCCAATTTATGGTCCAATTTATGTCTTGACTCTCATACGAAGGCCAAGCAAGCTATAAAATGTAATAAGAATTTCTTCAATCAATGTCCAGAGGAAAAACAAATCACTCAGTTACTGACACAATATTGCATCAACACTCGGGTAAAGTTCTCACAAGTGTGTGACATGCCCCCAAGCTACAGGGAGCCCGAGACGGAAAACCTGCCTTAGCAGCCCCTCGCCCTAATGGAAGAGCTCCGAAACTTTATAGCTGCTAATAGGTCATCAGCTCTTGTTTTTCTTTATTTTCCTTTATTCTAATAGTACTACCATTGGTGGGGGTGGGGGAGGGAGAAAAGGAGAGGGAAATTAGATAATGAAATGAGTTTTATTCTCCTTGCTTCTGAGATTTTCTTTTCAGTCTTCTTTCTGACCTCTTGGCTGCGAACCCCTTCATTCCTTTCTCCCCCACCACCTTCCCTTCCTACCAGTTCCTCCGTTAGAGGGAAGTTATTCATTTGTCCCTTGGCAGATCATTCTAACTCAGGCTCCTGGTGAGGTAACACAGATGACTCCCTGGTCACAGTTTCTATCCAGCCAGTCGTGGGCTTGTGTATTTTCCCTGTGCCTATTCGTTTAGATGTTTCCCAAGCAGATACATGCTGTCAAGCACTGTTACAGGTTGGTTCCTGGAGGGGTTTTGGAGAAGGAGGATGGGGGAAGGGGAGTGGTGTGGCTCTCCATGAGGTCTGTTCTAATTTTTTTGACTTGTTCCCTCCAAATCCTGTTTTATGACTGTCGCTGTGCAACACACACACACACACACACACACACACACACACTTGCATGAGCACACACATAGTGAAAATCTATAGGAAGCACTGTGCTCTATTTCAAATGTGACTTCATGTATGTGTGTGCACTTAGGGCTGGGAGTCGGGGTCCCCTTTTTTATTGGGATGGGGAGAGAGTGACTAGCCCAAGGAGGCACCTCCTGTTTGAAAGTGTTTGCCTTCGGAATATGAGGAAAGTTGTAGAGCAGGCCATGAAAACAGCAGTTTTAAAAGAGGGACTTTTTCCCCTTTCTGTCAAAGAACAGGGGAAAAATTAAGAGGATAGAAATGCTGAGAGACCTTCTGGTGTCCTGGAATGCAGGCTGGGACAGCCCCAGCTCACATTGTAGGCCCATACTTCATGGCTAAGCAGGGAGTCAGGAAGGTATTCCTGACTTGGTGGTGTTGCTGTATAGGTCAGCACTACGGCACGTGAAAAAACAGTCATGCAATAATTGTCATTAGTATTTGGTAATATATGTAATATATTCCTAAAAGGGAGTAAGTATTCATCCAGTCAGGGCACCTTTCCTCCATGCACACTCAAAGAACAGATGGTCTCGTGCGCTGCTTGGCCTTGCCTCTGAAAACTTCTCAGAACCCTCAAGTCCAAAATCAACCGCTCTTCCTTGTGTTCTGAAGGCCAATCAACTGTGATTGTCACTACCAGGGTAAAGCCAGGTGTTCTAAGATCCGAACCTATACAATTGGGTGGACTTTAAACAAAAAATACAAAGCAATATTCAAAAGTGAGTATTTATTTAGAACGGGAAGAGAAATCACAACCTCTTGGAGCCGCGGAGATTCAGATTCCTTTCTCCTGAGACCTCCTTAGGCATTTTACTGGTTGTATTTACATAAAAGTGACTCCTGGTTACAACCTGGCCTCCCATTTCCACCTAGAACCTCTTTCTCTATCAGCAATTTTCATGGTTCGTGGGGCTGGTGCAGGTGAGCAGCTCTTAAAACTTAAACTTCAGGGCACCTGGGTGGCTTAGTGGTTGGGCATCTGCCTTTAATTCGAGGTGTGATGCCTGAGTCGGGGACGGAGTCCCTCATCAGGCCCCCCATCGGGAGCCTGCCTCTACCTCTGCCTGTGTCTCTGCCTCTCTCTGTGTGTCTCTCGTGAATAAAAGAAATCTTAAAAAAAGAAAGAAACTTACACTTCTGTCTTTTATAATGTCCTCAACAACGTGTGTCTCTTCTCCCAGATTATGAGGCGAAGCCCATGTGTTGTGTCCTCCACCTGCTGTAGACCTGGGCATCGTGCTCTCAATAATGTGGACACTCAGTAAATGCATGTAGAAGCGCATTCTGAGCTGTTTCACTGTTGACTTCTGTTGAGTAATTTTCCTGATTATAAAAGTACCCTGTGTTCATGACTAAAGTTTTGAAAAACCCAGAAAATGATTCAGAGAAGAGAATTAAAATATTGGCAACGCCATTGCCATTAAATGTTGTTTCCTTCTGATTTTTTTACTGCATGTTTTTTTGTATGTTATAGAATTTTATTTAAAGTATCCTACTTTTCATTTTTATCATTTTCTAATTTTCTATGCTACAAGGAATATTTTCAAAGCCTGACTTTTAAAGGTGAATAACCTCTCACTATATAGATGTATCATATTTTCATAGTCCTTTCCCTAATGTGACTCACTGCACTGTGTCCTATGTAGAGAGAGACTCTTTCCAACAAATAAGCACAATACTCCAGAGAATCCTTCTAATGTCTTCAGTCTTCTCACCTTATTTATTGGCCTCTAGGGTGGAGATAATATAGAAATCTGGGAGTTAGACTTCAAAGGAGTGGAGAGAAGAAAGATAGAGGGTGAATATAACTTGCTATGAATTTTAGGTTCCCACAAAACAAAATTCCCTCCACCAAATAGCCTATTAAACTTATTAAATAAAAATTAAGTAATAGTATTTTTTCTTTAGTCTTATAACCTAACAAAATGTTAAGCACAGAGTTAGTCGATACATAGATAAATAAATAGATAAAAAGGACAATAGATTCCATTGAAATAGCACCCTGAGACCCAGTTTACCCATTTAATTGGAATGATGGCCGAGGGAGAAATTTAGAGCAGAGCATTTCAATGACTCTAAACAAATGAATAAATGGTTCACTTAATTCATTTCAATGTCTGGGCTGGTGGTACCCAAAAGTCTATTCAAAAAAAATGTCCCATTGCATTGCCCCAGGGGTTGCTTCTTTCTGCCCTGCTCTGAATATATATAGATGTTTAAAATTCATGTCTGATATAAAAACCATCTATATAGATCATGTTAAATGTCTAGGGTTCTACTTTGGAGTCTCAGAATTCTGACCAACACCACCAGAAGAACATGATCAGATTTTAAAGAAGTCTGCCTTAGGTTTAAAGGATACCTCCCCAAGCAGGAAGAGTTCTAAAAAATGCTTCAAATATAAAGTATTTATTTGTGACTAAGCTATACTTAAAATGAAAGAGACTCAGACGTGGATTGCACAAATATTTTTGGAGAGGTTATACCGTGCCCAAAATCAAACAGTGTGTCTTCGTATTCTTCACCTCACTTAGTTCTTAAAAGAATCCACTGAGAAAAGATTCTTTAACTTATATGGGTAAACGGAGTGAGACTCAGAGATGTTTAATGATGAGCCCATAACCCTCATCTGTTGACCCATATACTCATTCAGGAATTTTTTTTGAGTGCCTACTCTGGACAGGCCCTGAACAAGGCTGTTAGGATACAGTCTTAAACCAGTCATAATCCCTGCCTTCAAACTGGCTACAGTCTTGTGTACAAAACAGTATGCTATCAGAGGAAACAAGTCACAATGGGAAAAATACAGCAATAGGAATAAAGTAAGTGGTGTCATGGGGGTGACCATATTTTATGGTCAATTGGTTTTTGACCAGGTTGCCAATCCACTTCAATGGGAGAAAGAAGAGTCTTTTCAACAAACAGTCCTGGAGTAGTCAGATATCTTCCTACAAAAGATTGAAGTTGGAACTCAACCTTACATCACATACAAAAATTAACTTAAAATGGAAAATCTAAAAGTAATATCTAAAACTGTAACATGTTTAGAAGAAAATATGGGTGTAACTCTTTGTGGCCTCAGATTAGGCATTGGTTTCTTAGATATGACATCAAAAGCAGAGGTGAAAAAAGAATAGGTCAATTAGATTTAATCAATATTTAAAACTTTGGTGTCTCAAAGGACACCATCAAGAAAGTGAAGAGACAATTTAGAGAATGGGGGAAAATGCAAATCATATAACTGATAAAGGACTATTATACAGAATTATTTCAATTTAACAATTAAAATATAGATAATGCAATTAAAATATGATATTTGAAGAGATATTTCTCCAAAGAAGATATGCAAATGGCCAATTAAGTACATGAAAATATGATCAACAATAGATTCCATTGAAATAGCACCCTGAGACCCAGTTTACCCATTTAATTGGAATGATGGCCGAGGTACTGGCCAGCAGTACTGGCCAGCAGGCAAATACAAGTCAAACCGTAGTAAGATACTATATCACATCCACTAGGATGGCTATAATAAAAAAGACAGGCAATCTCAAGTTCTGTGCAGGATATAGAGAAGGATATAGAGGATATAGAGAAACTGGAACTCTCATACATTTGCTGGTTGGAATATAAGATGGTGGAACTGCTTTGGAAAAAAAATTGACAGTTCTTTAAAACATTAAATCTATAATTACTTATCAGGCAGCAATTCCACTCCAAAGTACATGTACTCAAGAGAAATGAAAACATATGTAAAAACCCTGTATTAAAAACTTGCACATGAATCCTCAGATAACGTTATTCATAACAGGCAAAAGTGGAAACAACTCAAGTGTCCCTCACTTAATTAATGGATAAGTAAAATGCAGGATATTCTCAAAAGGAAATATTATTCAGGCATAAACAGGAATGATGTACTAATAGGTGCTACAACATGCATGAACCTTGAAAATCTGCTGAGTAAAAGAAGCCAGACACAAAAGTCCACATAGTATATGATTCCATTTATATGAAAGGTCCAGAACAGACAAATCCAGTGAGGCAGAAAGCAGATTAGTGGTTACCAGGGGCTGAGGGGAGAGTAGATGGGAGAGACTGCTAAGGACGATGAGATTTCTTTTTGGGGTAACGAAAACATTCTGGAACCATGCAGTGGTAATGGTTGGTCTACTTCGTGAACACTATAACACCGAATCATATACTTCAAGAGGGCGAGTTTTGTGTTTTGTGAATGATATTTCAATTTGAAAAAGAAAAAGAAAAAGGGAGATCTATAATTACCTAAGAAAGGTCATAGATTATCCGCTCTGACAATACGTGATTGTTCAGTTCTACTAAACTCCATCTCTCAAGAAGGGGACAGTAGACTATTTTTGTTTTATTCATGTTTAAATTATAAGACAAAGGAATTATTTTCTCCATATACATTTTTTTCCACATATCCATGCAGATATGGACTTTTGCTCTATGCTGCGGAGTGTCTTGACATAAAAATTAACATAAAAAATTATTTTCTTCGACCTACCTCAAGAATGTAAGCCTCCGCTGGGAATCTGCCAGACCAAAGGTCCAGGCCCAGGCTCACTGCTTATCCAAGGATCTTTCTGGACCAAGTGATGGAGCATGAGAGAGAGAGGCCTAGGCTGGCGTAGTCACTGCCATAGACACTTGCCTGGTCAGCATTTACCCATCCTTGAATTTCCTAAGCAACAAAAGAGACCACCTAGTGTGACGGTTGCCAGTCCTGTCCAGCTGTCACTCAGTCTCCGAACTTGGAGGAAAGCCTGTCTAGACAGGGCAATGATACTCTCACAATGTGAAGCTGGCAGGCCATCATCTTTTAAGAAAACCAACAAATAAAGACAAAACAACAAAACCCAGTACGGTAATTAGAGACCAGACCTAATTTGAATCCTCCGTAATGAAACTCAGTCTTTTCTTGTTTCTTCAAAGGCATTTGGAACAATTCTGAATGAACGAGCAGAGCCATCTCCAGAGTGAGATTCATCAGGACAACTGCCGCCAGCACCGAGCCCACAGCGCTCAGCGCGCAGGGCCCAGGCCTGGGGGGTGCAGGGCCTGACCATGATGCGGTATTTCAGGGAGGCTCTGATGCGGATGTGGGGAGAAAAGGAGAACGAGCTCCCCAGCTGAAACCATCCTGGGGCTTTTGTAATCCCTACGCATTCACACAGTCAGCCGCAAGCCTTCCCCACAGGTCCCAGGGAATAAGACGCTTGGGCCACTTTTCTGCTTTTCCCCTCATGGGTGCCTGAACCAAAACAAGGGAGGGGGAGAGGGGAGGAGAGACACACAGGTGGACTTGCCACCATCTCCACTCCTCTTGGATTACTTCAGGGCTCGAGAACTCTCTGGAAGTGAGGAAGGTCAGGACAAGCTGGTCAAGAGCTGGCTTTGAAGCCAGGCTGCCAGCATGGCAGATTGGGGTTCACAGTGAATTTCTTCAGACTCCAGTTTCCTCATCTATAAAGTGATCTAAACTCCTACCTCTGAGTTGTCAGAATTAAATGAAATTGCATGCTTATTAAATGGTAGACATTATTTCAAACACCAATGATAGCATCCCATTATCTGTGCTCATAAATCCCTCTATTTTTAACCCTCATACTTCCTGCAATATTTTCTGACTTGGCTTAGATTCAGCTGTCACGGAGTCCATCCAACTATTTCTTTATATCAACACAATTCGATGAATATTTATTATGGTCTGCATTAAAATCCTAGGGATCAGTCAGAAGCGTTTTCACATTCCTGACCCAAATACATACACCAGCTGTGTGACCCCAAGAAAGGGGGTTAATCTTTCCAACCCTCATTTTTTATATATATGCTTTATAAATGGAGACATTAATAAGATAACATGTCTCAAGTCCTTGGACAAGTACTTGGAAAACAATTAGTATGAATAAATGACAATGTAGCTCCCCTCTTCCTCCTCCTCCTTCCCTTATATACTAAATTACCTTTATTCATGTTTCTTGGATAGTTCAAATCAATTAAGCTATTTTGACCAGATCAACAACCAATAGCCTGATGGGTAGCTGATCTCACTGTGGTAAATTGCACAGATGGTGGTAGTGGCTGCGATATTCACGGTCTTTGCAGTCCAGGTGTCTGGCAAACGGAGAAACTGGGCTGAAGTTTTAAAGTACTATGTCCAGAAGAATGTCTGTGGGATATACCGGGTCTGCCTGTCTGTCCCTATCTCTGTCTGCCTCTCTCTCACACACACGTACCCCTTCTGGCTTCAACTTAGTCCTTCCTTCAGAACTACTCAGCGTTGCCTTTCATTTCTTTCCATATAAATGTAGAAATAAATTTCTCCAATTTACTGAAAAGTATCTCCCAAAGGGACTGAAGGAGGCAGGAAATTAAACTGTGGTGCTGAAATCATTTCAGCACTCTAGCTTTACCCCACAAATGTAAATTTAGGGAATTCCACTTGTCAAAGTCCTCTTTGAAGCTTTGAATAATTGGATCCCAATTATTCTTAACCACATTATTCAGGCCTATGTTCAACTTAATATCTAAATAGATTACATTTTTTGCCACCTACTAAAATTCCCCAAAGTGAATATTGCCACATTATGCTCTTCAGTTAAGAGTGAAATTTCTGACTAAAAATGTTTTTACTCCTATCTCGAGATGGCTGCAAAATCCTCCATGATAACTAAAGCTGTGAGAATTGGCATCACATTTGAATTGGTATCAACTTGTAGTAAAAATATGCTCAAGAAGAAGGAATCATTGTACTTTCTACCAATCACTTTAATACCTGAGACATCTTCTTTCTTACTAATAGCTCTTCCTAATGGTTATAAAGTCAAAACAGATAGCAAAGAATATAAAAGGAAATCATAGTATCTGGAAGTATCTCTCTGAACAAGTTGAATACAGTATAAATTACATGTTCTTATTCTACTTTCAAAAGGAGTTAATGTTTAAAATCGTGCCATGCACATTCTCTTGTTGAATAATTTTTTTGGTTTTCTGTTTCATACACTGTTATCAAATGGCTCCATTATATTTTTATGAGCTCTTAATATCTATCCTTCCCTTTTAACTTTGCCAGGGAAAGTAAGAGAGTAGCAAATAGTGCAACAGTGCTTGAGACAGCCTCCCTCACGCCCCTACATCAGAGGATTATTCTGTCTAAAATGTCAATAGGCAAGTTTGAGAGCCCCTGCATTACATCATGTTACAGATTGGGACATTGATGTGTTATAATAAAATGTCATACCAAACATGAGTAGAGAGTCAGGTTTACATTTTATGATTAGTTGAGACAAAATTACTATATGGATTTATTGCTCTTAATTTAGTATCATAACCAATGGGAACAGGAAGTGGCTAAGAAGCTTGCTGGGTGATAGATGTGAATTATTCTAGAATAAAGTTTTGTCTTAACATTCTCACCCCTGCGGCATCCACAAAGTGAACAATTAACTTAAGGTAAAAAGTAACTTTAAAAAAAAATTTATTTAAATTTTGCATTGCATCTTTCCAAATTTTAAATCCTAGAATTTTCAGAACACATAGAATGAATAAGCAATACTGAGTCCATGAATTCAAAGTTCAGAGCCTTTACATCTATAAAACATTTTAGGTACCATATAAAGTTTATCTTAAAAAATATATTTATTTTTTAGAGACAGAGCAAGAACAGGAAGGATAGAGGGAGGGGGAGAGAGAATCTCAAGCAGATTCCACATGGAGCATGGAGTCCTACTTGGGACTTGATCCCATGACCCTGAGAGCACTACCTGAGCCAAAACCAAGAGTCAGGCACTTAACCAATTTCACCACCCAGGTGCCCCTGAAGTTTATTTTTATAGTAATTTTATATATAGTGTAGTATAGTTGCATACTGTTTGCTATCTGTATGTGAAGAAAGAGAGAAACATGAGTAAAAACAATTCCTAATCCACTGGGTGGCCCTCAGCCCCAGGCAAGGTTTTTTATGCATTTGCTTGATGCTTCCTCATTTCTTCTCACTACTCTGTATATAAGAGCAAGCTAAGTCTTCCTTCCTTCCTTCCTTCCTTCCTTCCTTCCTTCCTTCCTTCCTTCCTTCTTTCCTTCTCTTTTTTGTTTTGTTTTATTTATTTCTTCAGTACAAAGTTGACAATGAGAAAATTAGCAGGGGTCATTGCAGTCATGAGACTTAGGAATGATTGGTGAAAAATAATTCCAAACATCAATTCCAGTCCACACATCAGCTCTGTATGTCTTTTTTATTATTTATTTATTTATTTATTTATTTATTTATTTATTTATTTATTTATTTTAGAGATAGAGAGTGAGCAGGGGAGGGGCAGAAGGAAAGGGAGAGAGAGGCAGACTCTCCACTGAGTGTGGAGCCTGATGTGGGGAACGATCTCATGACTCTGAGATCATGACCTGAGCCGAAGTAAAGTGGGATGCTCAACCAACTGAGCCAGCTCTGTGTGTCTTTTATTCTAACTTTTGAGGGATGGGTCATTTGCTATGTGGTTGGTTTTCACAACCCTCATGTCAGCTGGTGTCAGTTGTTTTGCAGAAGCCACCTGTATGGTAAGTTAATGTTTCACATCTCTGCAGGACTTTTTAACAGGTGAAAGGAGGGTGACAAGTGAAGAGAAAGTGTATATGGCCCTCCAGGATGCTGCAGGACACCACTTAAGGCAAATCATTTTTCTGCTTAACCTCTCAGTTTCCTCCTCTTCTCCTCCAAGCTGTGGTTTGTATTTAAAATCCTAGATCATAACAATCAGGTGGCTGCATCTTCTATTTCAGTGCGTGAACTAATCACGAGCACTAACGTCCACCTTCCCTCCAAATGGCCCCCCGTGTAGGAGGTTGACAGTTTAAAGAACATGCTGTATATATTTTCAAGATCATCTTAAAAATACTTATTAGCAGTTGTTGAATGTGGATCTGCAAAATTATGGGTAGTTTTCTCCTTTTTCCACAGTTTGAATGTCCTTCCCATATTTCCTTGGACATAACATAGCTTAGCTTTAGGTCTTATTGGATAATTCATTAATAATGCCATTACAGTGTGTATATACAATGGACAAGGAAAAATATAGCAAAAAGTTTCGAGGCTACTGAGAAATGTAAAAAATATCAGACTTCAGAACTAAAGCATTATTTGAAAATATAACAGAAATAATCATAAAATTATGTATGTTTCAAACCAATTTTGAGGTAGATTTCCTGAATGCTGTATTTAAACTGTTCTTTTGAATGGACACAGACACATATACCTTTTCCATACAGGTAGAATTCATTAGTAGACCAATTTCCTTAATAGTTAGTCATCAAAAGTTAGAAATTCTAATTTCTTAACATGTAGTTGTTCAGAAAAGACACCTTGAAACTCAAGGGTTTCACTACATTCAGCCTGTTGCAGGACAACTATCCATTCCTTCAGCAACTACTCTCTTGAAACCTGAAATCTCAAGATGTAGGGACACATAAGGTGCACTGACGGAAGATTGCAAACTCTCCATGTTCAAAAATGCCCCCAAAAGAAATCTGGACCCACTATATGTGAAGAGGTGAGTAAAATATATTCTCTGCAAAAGTGCTTAGTATAAAAATGCCAATTTTAATTTTAGAAACTGCTTTAATGCAAAGACTTCCAAAATGAAAAAAAAATTATCAGGAAAGATGACTAGGAATCTATTCTAGATTTCCTACTGCAAATACTACAGTAATGACTAGCTATAAAATATATATGTACTATATGTAAGTGCCAATGTATACACATGCCATGTCTAGGACAGAACTGCTTGCACTGAGCTAAGGCTGTGTACTGCTTCTGAGAAATCACTGCAACAAAAATGTAAATGGTCTATAAAATTAAAAGACTTTACTAACCCCATAAAAACAGAATGCTGGGCAGGACCGTGGAATCACTACAATGCTAGGATTTTTCTATTCACAAACCGATTTGCAAAGGAAAAAGTAACATAGGACTTACATTTCTGGTCAAGATGAGTAACAGGGAGCAGAGTTACCCTCCCCTAAAACACCTGACACAGGAATAAAATACATGAAATGTAGGTTTGCAAGACACTGTATACCAGATAACAAAGGACAGTATCCTTGAGAGATGGCAAACAACGTGAGCACTAAGCTATCCCCAGCATACTGTCTTAGGGAGCTTGAGGCCATGGTGCAGGGAGAGATGATCATGGTAGAGCCCAGTAAATTCCGGGAATTAAAGGGATGCACCTGAGAGTCCAAGAAGACCAAGGAACCCACAGTTCATAGGACAGAGTAACAAAGAGAAGAAAGCTGAACAGAGAGAGGGGTCTGCAGATCTATGGAGTCTCCCTTTAGTATTAGTCTGAGTATTGATCAGAACATTCATATAGTTTCCTTATAGAGAAAAAAGAGAATTATAAAAAATGAACAGGTGACCAAATCAGACTCAAAGTAAGTAGAAGAAAATAATACAGACTAGAGTGGAAAGCAATGAGTTGGAAAACAGAAAAACAATAGAAAAAATCAGTGAGACCAAAAGCTTGTTTTTTAGGTAGATCAATAAAATGGATAAATTCTTATCCAGATTAATTTTTAAAATAGAGAGAACACAAATTATCAGTATGAAAAATGAGAGGTGAAACTACTAGAGATTCTACATAGATTAGGGAAATGTTATGTCCAACTTTATGACAATAAAGTTGATAACTTAAAGAGACCAATTCCTTGAAAGACACAAACTACCAAATTCATCCAAGAAGTAAGAAATCTGTATAGCCCTATGTCTATTAAAGAAAATGTATTTGCCTTTTAAAACCTTTCACAAAGAAAACTCTAGACCCAGGTGGCTTTAGTAGTGACCTCTGCCAAACATTTAAGGTAAAAATAATGCCAATTTGTTTTTTTTTCAGAAAATTAAAGATTATTTCTCAACTCATTTGATGAAATTAGCTTTATTCTTAAATAAAGATATCATGAGAAAAGAAACTACACGTGGATATCCTGCATGAATACATATGCAAAAAATTCTGAACAAAATTTTGGCAAATTCAATGCAATGATATGTAAAAATAATAGTGCATATTACGAAATGGGTTTATCCAAGGAATGCAGGGTTGGTTTGATATTTGAAAATTAATCAATGTAAGTCACCCTCTCAAGAACAAAGGAATAAAAACCCATGCATTCATTTATTCCTGATTAGAAAAAAAAAAAAAAACACAACTTAGCAAACCAGGAATAGAAGTGAATTTCTCAACCTAAATCTTGCTTAATAGCTAAAGACCAAAGACTCTCTCTCTAAAATCACAAAAATGATCATGATGTCTGCTCTGACCTCCTCTTTGAAACATTCTATTTGGGGTTCTAGATAGTTCAAATAAGGAGTAAAATGAAAGGTATCCAAATTGAAAAGAAAGAATCAAATAGTCTTTATTTTCAGAGGACATGATTAGCTACGTAGAAAATCCAGTAAGAGATGCCTAAGTAGCTCGTTATTGAGCATCTGCCTTTGGCTCAGGTCATGATCCCAGGGTCCTGAGATGGAGTCCCACATCAGGTTCTCTGCACGGAAACTGCTTCTCCCTCTGCCTATGTCTCTGCCTCTCTCTCTGTGTCTCTCATGAATAAATAAATAAAATCTTTAAAAAAAAAAAGAAAAAGAAAATCCAATAGGATTTACAAAAACGCTGGTGGCACTAATAAAGGAGTTAGTAAGGTTTAAGGATAAAATATGGATATAAAAAATCAATTATATTTCTATATACTAGAAACAAACAATTGGAAATTGATATTTATAATTTACAATAGCATCAACATTTACAAAATACTTAAGGACTGGTCTGGCGAAAGATATAAAGACGTATAAACACTAAAAACTATGAAAGAATGCCACTGAGAAAACTTATAGAAAGTCTAAATTAAAAGAGAGATAGCTTGTGCCTGGACTGGATGACTCAATATTTTTTGAGATGTCAATTTACCGCAAATTGCTCAATATGTTCAATGCAATCCCAATCAAAATCCCAACAGAATTTTCATAGAAATTGTAAACTTATATTCATATAGAATCTATCTTAAATTCTGGACATGTGAAGGCCCCAGGATAGCTGTAACAATTTTGAAGATAATCAAGCTAGAGGACTAATGCTGCCTACCTGTAAGACTAGAAAACTTCGGTAATCAAGACGGTTTGATATTGGCATAAAGATAGATTGATGGGAAGGAATAGAGTTCAGTTATAGACCATACATACATGGACAACTGATTTCCGACAAAAATGCAAAGAAAATTCAAGGGAGAAAATATAGTCTTTAATGGCTGGTATGAGACAATTGGATATCCACAGGCAAAAAACAAAACAAAACATTATCTTATGTCATATGCAAAAATGATTTCAAAATGAATCATAGACCTAACAATAAAATCTAGAACTGTAACACTTCTAGAAGAAAACAGAGGTAAAAACCCTTGTGACTTTGTGTTAAGCCAAGGTTTTTTAGATGACACCTAAAACATAGTCAATAAACAAACAAACAAAACCCTAGATAAATCATACTTCATCAAAATGAAGTTTCTCTTAAGGGGATTAGAAAATAAACCACAGACAGGGATAAAATATTAGCAATTTACATATCTGATAAAGATAAAGGACCAGTATGTAGATATATAAAGAACTGTTGAAACTCAACTAATAAGGAAAAATATAATCCTTGCATATAAAAATATGAAGAAGAGGGGGACACATAGGTGGCTCAGTCAGTTACTTAACCGACTTCCTTCAGGTCAGGTCATGACCCTGGGGTTCTGGGATTTAGTCCCTCATCAAGGTCCCTGTTCGGCAGGGAGCCTGCTTCTCCCTCTCCTTCTGCTGCTCCCCCTGCTTGTTCTCTCTCTCTGTGTCAAATAAATAAATAAATAAATAAATAAATAAATAAATAAATAAATAAATAAATTTAAAAAATGAGGAGAGGTTAGAACAGACATTTCACCACAGAATATATATGGATATATGGGGCACCTGGGTGGCTCAGTCAGTTAAGTGTCTGCCTTTAGCTCATGTCATGATCTTGGTATCCTGGGATTGAGCCCCGCATTGGGACTGAGCCCCATGCTCAGCAGGGAGTCTGCTTCCCTTTCTCCTTCTGCACCTCCCCAAATCTTTTGCTCTCTTGCACTCTCTCTCTGTCAAATAGATAAATCTTTTAAGAAAAGAAAATATGTGGATATCAAATAAGCACAAGAAAAAATGCTCAATATCATCAGTAATTAGCAAAATACAAATTAAAACCACAGGGAAATTACACAATCATTACACACCTATTAGAATGGCTAACATTAGAAAGACTGATCATACCAGTGGTTGGTGAGGGTACAGAGGAACTGGAATTTTATCTACTGCTGCTGGAAGTGTAAAATGGTACAGTTGCTTTAGGAAATACTTTGGGATTTTTTTTAAAAAGTTAAAGATACATCTACCATCTGATCCAGCCGTTCTTCTATTAGGTATTTACCTGAGAGAAATGAAAGCACATATCCATACAAGACTTGTACACTAATGTTCATAGAGGCTTAATTTGTAATAGCTAAAATCTGGAAACAATTCAAATACCCATCAACACATGAATGGATAAACACACTGATAGATCCATACAATGGAATACTACCCAGAAGAAAAGGAAATGAATGCATTACAACATGGATGATTCTCAAAATAACTATGTTAAGTGAAAGAAGATAGACCACAGAAGAGTACCTACTGTGTGATCCCACTTACGGAAAATTCTAAAAAATGCAAACTAATTGATGGTGATGGAAAGTGGATCAATGGTTGCCTGGGAACAGGGGATGTGATCCTCCCCTTGGCAGAGGAGGAAAGAGGAGCAGGTTACAAGATGGGAGAACCCCAGCTGCCAAGACGTGGACAAGTGCTTTTCCTTTGCACAGGTGAGCACTTGGTAGGAAAGATACTCTTTGCTCAGGATGAGATAGTTTGGGTAGATCTAAGATTGCTGAAGAAGGCCATTTATTTATAATACAGGGAGTGGAAAATTAGGCCATTGTATTTCTGCACAGGGGAAGAATTCATAAAAAGTCACACAGAATTATTCTTATATAACTGACAATGACATCGTTGTAAGGTGGAAACAGAGCTTTATTTGTCTTACTTAAAATGATATATAGAGCACTTGTCTGTTTATTCCACTGCAAACAGCTTCTGCAAAAACAGCCGTAAATCCCTGGGGGTTTCTACTGATAGTTATAAGTTACTTGAGCAAAATCTTTCACGCAACTTGCTGCCTTGCAGGTATCCATTATTCTAAATTCAAAGACCTTTTTCTTGTTGTTTGTTTGTTTGTGTTGAGTGTGTGTTTTTCCCCAAAATTATGTTACATGCAATATTACTTTAAAAAAATATAAAATATGTCAGAACACAGCTACTTTTCAAAAAGGTAAGTATATATACCTCAATCAAAACACGCACAGCCAAAGGGGGAAACACTCAATAAATAGGCTTCGTAATCAAATGTGGCTCAGGTTAAAGTGACGTTAGTTTGATGGATTCAGCTGGGGCCCTAGGAAATAGCCTCTGTAATTAAGCTACCTAAGCTCAGCCTGCCTGGGAGCTCACGGACTGCTCAGAGGTGCGAGAGCCACAACCAAGGGGCAAATTTAGAAATGAGTAGATAGCGTGGCCACCCCTGTGCTGGTCCCTCCTCAGGCCTCAGCCCCTTCCACCGAGACCTGAGCCACAGACGGGCTCAAACGTCCATGGCATTGATTGGCAAGGCCTGTGTTTGGGAACGGGGTAAATAAAAGGCCCAAACCAACAAATGCTGAAGTCACTTGCCTCCTCTATTGTCACAATACCTGGAAACTGTCATTTCTGCTTTCCATATAGATTGAAGTATACGTGTGTGTATACACTCATATGCACATACCCCTGAGTACAGAGGCACCTAAAAGAAAACAGCACAGCTGAAGGAGGAGCAGTGGCTTCGTAGCATGTAATTCTGGGTTCAAGGTTTAACTTGGCCATTTTTTAGCTTGTGACCTAGAGTTTGAGAAAAAAGAATTTTTGAGCAGTTACTATATCCTCAAGGTATTAGGTCCTAGGAAGATAGTCACTGCCACAAGGGGCTCCCTCTCTAGCTGGGATGGAAAAACATAAATAATTTTAATATCATATGCCGAATGGTAAACTAGAAATAAGTAGATGTGTGATCATGCAGGGATAGGAGATTTCAGATTTAACCTCCTGAAGAAGAAAACGGAATCAAATTTTATAGGATGAGGAACTTAATGTTCTCGAGCTTCACTTCCCAGATCTATAGAACGGAGTGTGTAATATGTACGTCTACAGTATTGCTTTGAGAAATAAGCAAAACATAATACGATGTTTCTGACAAGAAATACTTGTTCCTGCCCTGATGGCCCTCTTCCTTTCAATTATCTCTCAAATTAGAAGAATGAAATAAAACAATCTTTTGCCAGCAGTGTACAATCATATCCCACATAGAAGGACGGGAAGGAGAGAGTATTGTCAATCGAAATGAGAATTCTTTATTTCTCTTTATGATGACAAATTGATTCATAACACTGAAAGAGAGGAGCTCCGGCTCAGGCGTTCTGAACGTTTAGTTTTCCTCCCTCATTTCTTCTCTCATCATGCTTGTATGAAAAGGAAACCCAGTCCTCCCATTTTGAGAGGTGACTATTTTACCCATTGTTCAGTGCATATATGTGACAGCCTTGGGCCTTCCCTGGTGTGGCAGACACAGAAGAGATACTCAGATACTCCTTCGAGAAGAGGATTGCTGCCCAGCTTCAAGGAGAATTGTTCGCTGATGGTCTCCAGCTGTAGGCTCCCTCAGAGCAAACTCTAGGTTTGAAGCGAGGGTCTCAGTCTTCCCAGGGTTGCCTTCAGCCAGTGGTGTGCTGGCTCATACGAATGAGCAACAGGAGACAATTATGGGCACATCTTTTCCCAACACTGTGTTCATTGACATCACGTTGGTAACTTGAAATCAGCCTTGGTGCAAGTATTTATACCACAGAGATTAGCAAACACCACAAATCAGAATCTTCCCCTCCCCAAGAGAGCCATTTTTAAACATTTGCCAGGATACTGGTAACCCAAGCCAGTGCCTGAACAGCGGTGCCAGGACCCTGCTGTGGGGTGCCTCTAACAAGCCATGTTTGCCCTGGTGCTCCCTGTTGAACTTGCAAAGGGTGTCCAGTCTGCATGTTGGGTTTGTGCCTCTTCCTGTCCAGTACTACGTCCTCCCATTTTCCTTTCTTTTTTTTTTTTTTCCATTTTCCTTTCATAGGAAAGAAAGGAAAGGTTATCTTCCTGAGAAGCTTCTCCCCTCCTAACTGTACCTCAGCATCTGCCTCCCAGAGAATTCAACCTGGAACAGTTGATATTAGAATTAGCCTTAAAAAAGATGTGCTTAGGAGGGATTTGGGGACTGGATAATCATTTCCTGGAGGATAATGAGAACTCATCCTTGGTACGAGATGATGCATAGATGCCCAGGACAATGTGGTAGCCAAGGGCCCCAACACAGTGTTAGGGAGGTGGTTAGTAGAAGGAAGCTTCCCCAGAGGCAAAAAAGGTGGGTGGATGACAAGGGATAAATGTGTGCACATATGCACATGCACACACACATCAAGTGAAGCAAGAATGGATGAGCAGGAATCTGAGAACAGTTGCCCCAGTAAAAAGTTAGGACAGCATACCCAGTTGTTTGGGGACCAGAACTGTATTCAGTCCTGGAACCCACAACAAGAGAAGTGCCTGGGTCTTCAGAGGGGAGAATATCACACTACCACAGCAAGTTCACACCATAATAATCTCCCCAGTCTTCCAAAGGGACCCACAGCCCTATGCCCAGATGTTTGCTCAGCACAAAGGCGTTCCCCTATGGAAGAGGCACTAAACAGCCACACAGACAAAACAGACAAAATGATTAGAACAGGCGATGTTGGCAAGCTTTAATTAGAGGCCATCCCAGTCCAGGCAGGATGAGCACACAAGTGACCATGAGCAGGGATAGAAGGTAAGCATGGTTCTAACACCACAAACTCCTTCTTACCAGGGTCAATCCAGCCATTTCCATCTCTGAATGTTCAGCCTGCCACCCCTGGTGGTAAGTGCTGAGGCTCCAGCTGACATTGTTCCCTAAGAGACCTATTGACCACTTGGTGACAAGTTAAATGCACTGGAACTCTTTCATTCTGGAAGGGCTGGTGGTTCATTTTCACAGGACTAGATGACTATTGTAAGTATAGATTTGCTATTTCTGTTCACAGGGCCTCAGCCAGCACCAACTCTCCAGGGGCTCATGGCCTGCATCCCTACATGGCATAGCTGCTCACCAAGGACCACCTTTTTTGGCAATAGAAGTACAGGATGGGCCCATGTCTTGGGAGCCACTGGAAGTACCACATTCTATGCTACCCAAAAGCTGCTGGCCAGATGTGGTGTTGGAATGGTCTATGGAAGGTGCAGATAAAACCCCATCACGGAGGTAATAACCTATAAGGTACCATTCTTCAGAGCATGGTAGATGCACTAACTGAGACTACGTGGAATGGTGTCCTGCTAGGAAAACCTGGCTCTGGGAACCAAGCAGTCAGAGCAGGAGTGGCTTCACTTACCATGTCTCCCAGTGACACTTTGGGAGAACTTCTGCCTCATGTCCCTGCAGCTCTGGGTGTTGTGGGGTTGGAGGCCTTCATCTCCAGAGGGGGGTCTACTCTTTCCATGAACAAAGGTCCCAAGCTTCCTGGGCATTTTGGCTTCCTGTGTCCAGAGACCAGCAGTCAGGAAGAGGAGTAGCCATTTTGTCAGGAACCACTGACTACTCATCAGGAAGAAGTAGGGCTACTGTTGCACAATGGAGGCAGATGGCTGTTTGTGTGACCCCCTTGGGCATACCTCTTGGTTTTGTTTGTGTGGCCCACTTGGCATACCCCTTTCTTATTCACTTGTAAATACAAATGGACTAGTGCACTACCCCAGCCTGAAAATGTCATGGTTAATGGGGGCTCAGACCCCTCAGGAATGGGGTTTTGGTCAGTAGAGTTAGCAGCAGAGGGAAGGAGAATGTTGGAACAGTGAACCAAACCAGAGGTGGGGAGGATGCCACAAGTCCAGCTGTAGCCCTGATTCAGACTGCAGCAATGGGGCATTCCACCTACATCCTTCTTTTATGTTTCCCACCAGGAGTAGAGGCCCATCAGAGCCCAGAGTTTCTGTGCCTGGAAAGGAGATGCAGAAGTGAATCCATGTAGACAAGGGGTGACTGTGACAGATATGGAGGACATGCTGCTTAGATGCCTCTACAAGAAAGATGTGCTGCCCAGCTTTAAGAAGTATGGTTAGCGGACAGCTTCCAGATGCTAGCACCCTCAGGATGTGCCTCAGCTTTCAAGGAGGGGTAACATTCTTCTGGAAGAGGCCTCCAACCAATGAGCGTGCAAAGTCTTGGCAAAAGAGCCAGGCCATTCTTGTCCAATGCAGAGCTCTTCTAGTGGACAGTCTTTGCTCTGGAGCTTCTTAGACTTAGACCATGGGGCACTAATTGCCCTGTCCAATCCTGCTGCCTCCTTTTTTTCTTTTGTGGGTATTATTACCTAATAGGTCACTTGAACTCCTAACCCAACCTATAACAGGATGGGCCAGAGCCAAACGAATCTGATAAGCATTAGGGAGTTGTCGTCCTGGAGTCTGTCTGTGGTGTAAAAAACATTTCGGGATCTTTCTCTTCAGGCTCTAACCCCTCAAAGAGAAACATCTCTGCCTCTGACTTTGCAGGCTCAGTTCAGGCAACTTTGATGATGGAGACCCCCAACTTACCACCCAGACGTTACTGGGACTTCACATCCTAGTCTTTTCTTATTTACCTTTCTAAGCACTTATTTTTCCCTGTTCCTTCTATTCCCAACTTCCTGGCTCTCAAGGCTTTTAGTTTGGGGATCATGTTCTCCACTGTCTGATGACTTTGCCTCTTCTTCACATCCAGGTCCGGCCTACTTGTTTCATACAATCACCACTTACTGGTTTTCCCCTTACTGTACTGGAGGATTTCAATTCTACCCTTCAGAATGAGGTGTCTTGCTCCTACACTGTACCTGGGTCTATCAATCTCGTGTATCTTCCCATGTCTATACTCGCAGTACTGAATGGTCCACCTATATTCTAAATGACCTTACACCTATGTCCTTGCTATCCAGACCCTTAGAACTCATCTAAAACTCCAGTTTTAACATAAACTGCCAGGCAGGCCACTTGTCCTCCAACGTATCCCATAAGCTGTGGAGATTAATTTGTCAGATCTGGGGAAAAAGGCAATGCATTTCTTGCCTTTTTTCTTTACTCAACACCCCACACCCCTATTAATCGTATGTGCTCCCTATAGACTACAAATTACTTCAGAAGCATCATGTAGCATTTCTAAGCATCAAGAGTGATTCACATTAACTTAAATTCCTGTTTCAAAAATCAAACATTTATTAATCATTAATTGAGCACCTACTATAACCAGCACTTAGTCACTTCCAAACAAGTTGACCCTAAAAGAAGCACATGAGTAGGATTTGGGTTGTTTGCTTATTCATTTGCTTTTACTATTTTCCTTATTTAGTTGCTTCACTACTTACTCCTTCATTGACATTTTGCACAGGTATTCTATCATTTTCTAGTATTTTAGGTTGGTGATCAAACCAGTATTACTGCCTTACAAAAGGAAGTTTTGTAATGTTATTTAAATTGACCTAACCAAGGATATTTCTAGAACTGACACATTTTTTTTCTTTCCTTAGTATTCTGACTCGACTCCCTCTCTCATATTTATACTTTTTCCTCTTTTCTCCTTCTGTTGGAAAACCCAAGTTTAGAGAAAGAGAGTATCTTCTTTTAACCACCACTATGATCTTTGCTTGTTTTTCTTTCTTTTAAGGAGTTTAATGATTTTGAAAGTTTCAAAGTAGGAGTAAAAATTAAAAATTTAATTTTGAAAGCAACCTTTCAAATATATACCGAGAGCTCAAACCATTTGCAGCTACACAACTCACTGTCAACATTAACCTGACTTTACTATTCCACTGTCTGACATCACTATTGCAGGAAGCTCTTGACAAAGATAAAATTGCAAATATTTTTGTTTCAGAAATGTCCCCTAAATCCTTTTTCCAAACCATAGATTAATATCTTACTCAACCAGCTCTTATTAGAGTATCTCATTCTCAAGACTCATCAAATGTTGACTCAAGACTCTCTTAAAAACTCTGGCATTGCTGTGTCCACCAGCCCTAAATTATTATGTCACCAAGCCTGCCCAACCCCAACCAGGTCACCCTGCCTAGCAGACATGACCTCCCTACAGACCTCCCCCTATGCCCCAAAACTTCATAAATATCTCACTTCTGTCCTTTCTTCTTAGAGATGCTACTCAGCCTTACTTTATCATGGGTTATTTTGCTATTGTTCAGAGAATCAGCAGATAAGAACAAGCAACATTTGGTGGATACCTAGCTCTAATCTACCTCCCATGGTGTATAGTACCACCAAGGTGTTTTTAGTCTAGCAGGAGAGAGGGCTAAATAAAAATCTGAATATGAGACAGGATATGGTAAGTGCTATAACAAATGCCTAAGCAACCAATTCCGATGGGACTCAGGGAAGGATTTGCTGGTGTGCTTTGCTAGTGGAGGTGATGACAGAATTTAGAGTGTGATAAAAGTGAGCTTGAAATATTATGGAAGCTTACATCTTGCAGTTGTTTTTCCTAAATCTCAGAGAGATGGCTCCTGGAGATGCCGAGAGCCATTTTAGTGAGAAAAGATGTGAAACAATTCCAAAATTTCTTGAGCAGTTACTCTGTGTCTGGCAAACGTGATGAATCAAGGGGCTCCATCAATGAAATATACTCGAGATACTCCTATTTAAAACCCTTTTGCAACAGGACAGACTGCCTATCTGCCAGAGCCATCCCACTCTCTCTACTGCCTGTGGACCCTCTTCCCGGCCATCTGGTGGAATCTAAGTTATGAGGCAGGACACCATATTCCATGATCAGTCACCCATGCTTCCTGCAACCTTCCTGAACATTGGATAAACACACCAAAGCACTTGTTTAAACAGAGCTTATTAAAACTAAACTCTTATGATCCTCTTGTTATATCTTTTCATGAGGTTTGGTTGGTGAGGGAAAAGGTGGAGCAAGTGGTCTCCCCAGTACATTTTGGTAAATATGAAGCAGATTAAACAAAGTGAGGTGGATTTTTTCCCCTGGTAATTGTATCGATTTTCTCTTAGGAGAGTATGGATTTTGTTTGTGCAGCTGACAATTACTGTTGGAGGTAAAATGTGGCCTGCCATTAGTCTTCTGAGATGGTCCCAACCTGAGAATGATTGAAAGGGTATTTTGTAAGCTTAAATGGAAACTACTGCCATTATAAACAAATATTCTGGCCACATTCTGATTATAGGATTAAAGTTTTAAAGGGACAAAAGTTTTATGTATATTCATGGTAATTGTGTTTCCACATTGACCGTAAGAAAAATGCCAACCTGATTTCCATTGAGATTTTAAAGTTCCAGTGTTTTACAGTGATTCAGCCTAACCTTGCTAAGAAATGGTCCAAGGATGTGGAGAAATAGCAGGGGCTGGCAGCGAGGGTCTCATTCTGCTCTTTGTCCAGACAACAAGAGTTCCCACAAAATGACCCAAAGTTGATCAGGGCCATAGTAATCTTATCAGGGCAACAGAGGCTCAACCTTCTACCTCATTAGCACTGTTTATCTCATATTGTGCTAGCATTCATTTTCACTAATATGATACAAAAATGTAATGATGTATAAGTGTTTTTTAATGTCATGTAAGTGAAAACAGGTGGGTAATTTACCAAGGGCTCATACAGATTGGAGCTGGCTGGTGTTTCACAAAGAGAATGCTGGAGCTTTTTTTGTGTGTGCAACTTGTTTTTACCTGGGTCAGATTTCAGCAAACTTGGTTTTTAAAATCACTTAGTCAAATCCATGTGAGACATCACACCACAGGTCTGTGGACCCAAAGCAAAAATCAGGAGAGTGATTTACTGGAGCTGAATGCCTCAACAAACAACAAGCACGTTTATATAGTTAACCTCCATTCAGAAAGGAAGCAAAGAGGGAGAGAGTGGTCTAAACGAGGTATCATGGGTATTAAAAAAAAAAGTCTGTATTCAGAGTATAAGCCTCTGATTAGAGCATTTGCCCTGCCTATGTAACTGGCTGTGGAGCTAATGGGCAATCCTTGAGGCATAAGTCAAGAGTGTTAACTTTATAAGAGTCACAACACACATTGGGTGGTATTGATTGTTCCCTATTTTTTCCAGGAAGTTAGAAAGGTTTAGGAAACCTCCAGATCTTTCCATAAGAGACTCACGTTACTTCCATGCTCCCACCATTATTACCAAGATATCAATAATTTGGATTAATTTCATCTTCATCAATATTAGCTGAGCTAATAAATCTAGAGAAGCCAGGTGTCTTAGTTTCTTTTTCTGGGATGAGTGTTATTCAGATTCTCCCCTGACTATTTTGCTGATGAAAGGTTATAATATATTTAATAAAATCTGAGGAAGTAAAGAGCTAATTTTGTATGCAAAAGTGAGATTCTCCTTTCGACTCCCAAACATATGTAGAGAGAGCACTTTTCTTGAACTTCTAATTTTCCAGAGTTTCTATTTTTCCCACTTTAATATTGAAATAGAAGAAAAATGTTCCCCACGGAGCACATTTCTGCAGCCTTGTTCTGTGTCTCACTTTGCCTGTCCTGCCTGTGATTCTACATTCCAGAATGCCCTGCGGGAGAAAGAAATTGTGTCCAGACACAGCCATGGGAATGGAATTTCCCATACCTTGAGAGTGACCTCCAATTTGACCTTAAAATTAAAAACTTGTTTGTGAACTCCTGAGAGAGAAAAAAGTATATAACAGTAGCCGCTGTTTAAAAATATAATTGGCAAGCACAGTACAGAAACAACACATGAGTCAATCATGGGCCCCCTAGATCCCAGCAACTCACAGCACAGATTTCCTGTGTTTTGCTGCCCATGAATGGACGAACCACCAGTGTAAACATCCAGGAGGGAAAGGAACTATTCCCTTCTAATCCCAATTTGCACTGGTAACTTTTCCCAAGTACTTGTTTTAGGACTGGCGTTTCTTACTCATTCAGTCACGGTCTGAGAATTTGTCATCAAGCTTGTTTGTGCTTAAAAGCGCAGATTAGGACTTTGGCATTAGAGAAAGGTGTAAGTCTTAACTCTATCATTTGCCAGAAGTGTGACCTCAGTTTCCTGATCTGTAAAATGGTGATAAATAATGGTGAAAAGTTGAGATAGTTGTTTTGAGAACAAAACGATAAATACTAATAGCTACATTTCACTAATATCCTATGTCAAGAATTTTTCTTCTTGCAGAAATAGCTGAAGGATTATTCCTTATGAGTAGGAGAACCTTGAGATGACTGTACCCTCTTCCAGTGAGATGATTCACACTATTGTATATCACTAATATTGACAATATATCACATTTCACAGCTTACAAACATATTCACATTATAGTACCAAATCCTTGCAACTATCCTGTAATTAAAGATTATATTGCTTTTATTGTCCAGATGTCATGGTATTACTTCCATTAACATCTTGGAGAGGTAAGGTCCAAATGTTGGAAGTGACTTTTCAAGATCAGAGATTGTCTGTGCAACTAGACCACAAATTTGAGGAAGGTCTTGCCTTGGAAGTCCTTTGCCATTCTGGCTTAGCAAATGGATGAAGTGAATAGCTGTAGTGGGAATTCTGGATTTATTCTCCTTCATTAAAAAGGAAATCAAACACCTATCTTAGACAGGGTCTAGAGTGCCTGTGGCCAGTAGGCATTTCCATGTCAACCAAGAAAGCATTGTTTAGTGCCAATGCATTTATTCTTTGCAGTTATTGTAAGCTGTAGTGATTTAAGAGATGGTTAGCTGGAAGTTGGGGTTTTTTGGTTGTTGTTTTTATTTGCTTGTTTTTTGTTTTGTTTTGTTTTTTTGCCAATAAAGGATTGTTGGTGAGATCATCACAAGATGACATATTACTGCATAGCAAATGGGCAGGTTGTCTTGGGCTGTTCAAGTTAGGAACAACCACTTTTTGGTTTTGGCAGAGTGAGAAAAGAGTTTTCAAAAGGTTAAAAGATAAATTTTATGTGTATTTCATGCTGCTTAATAACTGCTTTAACCTGCCAAGGTAGAGCTGAATTTCACTAATATCCTATTTAGTGGAGGACCAGCTGTGTCTAGAACTCTGTCACAAACCATGAGGAATATTTTCTTTTTTAAATGACACATCATGATTTCTGCCAGAAGATGCTGAAAGTCTATCAGATATTAAGTCACTTGCAGACACTTGCAAAAACAATACAAGACAAAACATGATCCAGTGTTATATTTTAAAAACTGTCAGACATTGGATGAGTTGAGGAGGTAGTGGTCAGCTGCAGTAGCCAGAGAAGAAGGAAGGAAAGCTATCCTGCTGAACCTGCTCAGAAAGGGAACTCCCTGTTATGAGGAATCCCTTGGGAGAATCCCAAAAGAGCATCAGGGTCTCTGAAAACCAGATACAAAACAAATCTTTTTCTTATAGGAATTGTTGGATAACCATTGCTCTTAAGCAAAACAGTTCATGGTGATTGCCTTCTTTGCTGAAACATCCCCTGTTTTCTGAACTAACAGAGAAAGACTAATGTCTGTAAATTCCTTTTTGAGTCCTGCATTCTGTTTCTGTGTGGGTTTTTTTGCATGATTATCTAATGTATTTAGAAAGAAACTCATCCCTTTACATCCCAAATAAAGAAAAAGAATATTGTAATGGGATTTCTCAATGGTGGGGTAGGGGGTTGTAATTACTTTTTATACCTTCTCAGAATCATGCCTTTAAGAAGATCATATAAAGAACAACACTCTCCTCCTTTTTTTGTTGGAATGAGAGTAGTCCAGTAAGAATGCAGAAACTCAACTCTAATGCCAAGAGAGCTTTTTGGTGGTCTGCTCCCAGTCATTGAGCAAGCAGTGAGCCCAAGTCTAAGCACCTGTGAACGTTCCCACACTGAGGCAGAGGATTAAAAGCAGTAGGGTAATAGAGTATATAGGTATTAACCTATATATTTTTTGGAGGTTGAAATTGATAGGGAACATAGGGCAGAGGTGATTCCTTTGGCTTGTTTCTTGCTTTCCTGAAATTTCCATCTTATTTGAGATGAAAGGAAGCCAAGTATGGTCTAGCTCAGAGATGGAGACCCTCCTAATTTGCCAGACCCTAAAACATCTGTTTCCTTAAACTCACCCAGCCAACCACAGCTGATGGGACAGGTTGAACACCAACACAGGTGGAGTGAATCTATTGTGTGGCCAAAGACCAATCAGATTGACTTTTTCAAGAAGTTAAACTAATAAACACAGACACAAAGGAAGTTCGATACTGACTCAAGATATTGAAAGAGACTAAAGAAAAGCCCAAGGACTCATGCTGTTGAACTCCTAGAAGATGCCCTGCTTCATATTTGCCCTTATGATAAATCCCTTTTTCTTAAACTAGCTGATTTGCAGCAAAAACCAACTCGAAGAGCCTATGCAAGTCTGTCTGCTGCTAAAGGAATTCAGATGGGAGGGAGCATAGGGGGCTGGAGGAATTATTTTCAGTTCAGAGTTCCTCTCAGAGGGAGGAATCCAGTGTCCCTATAAAGACTTCTATCATGGTTTTCTTTATTTAAGTTTCTATGATGTACTATATGTCACCTAATCAAATTTAAATAATAAATACTAAAATAAGTCAAAAAAGTTTTTATCACTATATTTGTATTCTTATGGTAATATATGTTCATTATAGAATCCAGAAAAGCACAAAGAAGAAGACAGAAATAGCATACCTCAAGCACTAAGCACCATCAGTATTTTGCTATTAACACATATAGTCAGTTATATCACTTACTACAGAAGCAGCATTGTGATGTATATACTTTTTTAATCCTTCCCCCCACTTAATATAATTGGAACACATCATTATATAGTATTTCATCATAGTCTTAATTCCTTTATTGTTGGATGTTTAGGTTATTTCCAATTTTTTACTACAAAAAATATCCTAAAGTAGAAAATCCTAAAAGAATACTTTTAGAAAATATCCTAAGATAATCATCTTTGTCACAACATATAAGCATTTGTATGCACCTCTAATCCTCTAATAATTTAGTCTATTGGGTAACCTATTAGAGGAAGATATATTTCACATCAGCCCAAGGTAAGCTTTAGCGTGTTTCTAAATATCAAAGAAAAGGAAGAAAACATAAAAATTACCCATAGGTGTGGCCTTATAAAATTGGAAAACTAGGCTCCTTGTCCCCATTTTTGCCTATACCTAAGGACGACATGCCTTACTATCCTACTGAAGTCTGAAAAGGGGGTAGAAATGGTAGCAGCACTGTTGTGCAGCAGGAAGAAGGTGAGGGATTTATTTCCGTCATCAAATTCCAAAGGTACCAACAAATAGGGAAGGCCAATACCCAAAGGTGGCCATTTGAAACTGAAGATCCATGGCTTTATCCTCAGAGGCCTCCTTTGAATTTGGGCTCCTTTCTTATGTAACCAACATGCTCAACTCCAACCTATATGTCAACTTAGACTTCAAGAGAACAAGAGAAGAATAAAGAGGTGATCAGATATGCCTTATGAATCCCTCAATCATATGTTTTTATTTAGGTAAGAAATTTTTAAGGAATGAATGCCATTTAAGCCTATTAAGAAGCTTACTTGTTCTAACATAATGCACAAAAACACATTGGTGAATTATCAAGCTGACAGTGCACTTAGTAATGAGTGAGGATTAATGTCTTTGCAGAAATGTGATTCATGAATAAAAACGGATACAAAATTAAACTCTAGGCATACACAGTCATTTATAATCTTTAAAAAGAAGACCGTGCTGAGCTGTGAAGTATTTCTGCATAAGACCAAGGTGAGAGTTAGAGAAATAGGAGGCAAGAAGGGGTGTTGGTGGTCAGTTATTCTCATCTGCCTTTCTGAACAGTTGGGCTGCCGTGGCCCACTGCTCTCTGCCCTGCTCCTGGCCTTTAAGCCAGCCCAACACAACCACCCAAAGGTCAGGAACAAATGCCTCCAGATTGTTTGCGGTTAGACCTTCCTTCTTTATTTCCAGCTATTCTTCTTCCAACACTGTTTCCACTGGATTCCAAACTCTTAGTAATTATAGTGATTGTTATGGCTTGAATTGTGTCCCCCTAAAAAGACGTTGAAGTCCTAGCCCTGGTACCTGTGCCCATGGCCTTACTTGGAAATATGGTCTTTGCAGATGATCGAGTTAAGGTGACATCACACCCGAGGAGGGTGGGCCCTAATCCAGTGTGACTTTGTTCTCAGAAAAAGGAGAAATCTGGACACAGACACACATGCAGGGAGAACATCATGTGGACATGAAGGCAAAGATCAGGGTGCTGCATCTATAAGCCAGGAAATGCCAAAGATGGCCAGCGAGCAACAGGGAGCTGGGGGAGGCAGGGGGCAGACTCTCCTTCCTGGCTCTCAGAAGGAACCAAACCTGTCAATACTTTGATCTTGGACATCCAGCATCCAGACCATAAAACCAAAATTTCAGTTATTTAAGCCACTATGTTTGCAATAAGTAAGGGTGGCAGGGCTGGCTAACTAATACTATAACACTTCCTTAGCCAGCGCTGCACTCGGCCCTCTGTCCTCTCTCTTCAGATTCCCAGGCTCCATCTGTCTCCCTAATCCTGACTCCCAGGAACCCATTCTCAGTCTGGCTACTAGTTCTGGTTCCTCTGGCCCAGATCCCCTACCCCCTTCAGATATCTTTCCACCCTGAGCATGTGAGGGAGCAGGAGAAAGGGAGCCTAGAGGCTTAGGGTTTAGACTGTAAGGACCTGACAAAGGAGCTGAAATGAGCTTGAAAGCAGCCATTGAGCCTCTTCTGGTTTACAAGCTGTAGCAAAGAGAGGATTTAAGAGCTGGTTCTGCCACTGGGAGTTTCTAGAAGGCAGCAGCTCCTGTGCATCTGCAGTACAGCCACTTCTGGTGCAGGCTGGTGCCCAGGAAGGTGGGCCCTGCAGTCAGGCAGCCTACATTTACATCCTGACTCTCTCACATACTGGGCATGTGACCTAGTGGAAATCATCCATCCGTGCCTCAGTTTCTCCATCTATAAAATGGGAACAATAATAGTCTCTACCTCACGTGGTTATTTTAAGGATTTAAAGAGTCCGTATATGCAATGCGCATGGCACAATGCCTGGTACATGGTCAGCAATATGCAAGTATTTGCTTTTTTGTTTTTTTTTTTAATTTTTATTTATTTATGATAGTCACAGAGAGATAGAGAGAGAGGCAGAGACACAGGCAGAGGGAAAAGCAGGCTCCATGCACCGGGAGCCCGACATGGGATTCGATCCCGGGTCTCCAGGATCGCGCCCTGGGCCAAAGGCAGGCGCCAAACCGCTGCGCCACCCAGGGATCCCTGCTTTTTTGGTTTTTTTTATTCTGTAGAAGACCATATGTCCCAGTTTTCCTGGAACTATCTCAGCTTATACCTGTGGTTTTGGCATAATTACAGCACTACTGCCAACAACAATTGCCAACATCCCATCCCCTACTTGCCTCCCCACCCCAAATTCACTCTTAAAGTGATTCAGGATCACTCTCCAAATCAACAACATCTCTGATTCTGAAAGATGAGGTCATGTTTATGGAAGCCCCAATTCCTTGCCTTGGTATCTGGAAGTATTCCCTTCTTAGAGGAGAAAAGGCCAATCCTGAGAGAGTTGTCTTTGAGTATCCCCCTAAGGGCTACCATCCCTGGGGTGCTTTCTGTGACCAGACTGGGAATCCTGTACCTCTTCTCCCTGCCATCTCAAGTGCAAGACCCTGCAGGCCAGTCCTCTTAAGGATAATGATGGGGTCTTCATTATCAGCTATGAAGGAGCCTGAGGGCACAAACTCCACACAAAGTGGGGTTCTATAGACAGAGATCTAATCCAGCATACTGGGCAGAACTTTTGGGCCTTACTAGGAGACACTCACTTAAAATGCATTCTCTTTCCAGAGCCAAATTCTTTGGCTCCTCAAAAATCCTGCATTTTCTCTCACTTCTAATCTGCCTCTAATCTGAGTTGAGGCCTGGCTCAAGTAACCATATACTCCACACTGGCCTCTTCCGGTTCTTCATTCCCTCAGCCTCCCTCATTCTCTTCCTCCCTTTTAATAGTGTTCATTGATCCATCTATTATGTGCCAGGACTGGTTCTATGTTTTGAGGATTCTGTGGTGAATAAGACAGAAAAAGTCTGTGCCTTTGTGGAACTTAATATTTTCATGGGGGGAAAGAAACATTAGACAAACAAATAAGTTAAGAAAAAAAGTGTGTATAACATTTTAGATCAAGGACCAGCAAACCTGTTCTGCAAAGGACCAGGTAGTAAATATTTTAGGTGCTGTAGGACTGGGTTGCCACCATGCAGCATTGCCACTGAGGTACCTAGTCAGCCGTAGGCAAATAAATGGGTGTGGCTGTGTCTCAGTAAAACTTAATTCATAAAAACAGGTAGCAGATCAAATAGGCCATGAGTCCATAGTCTGATGCTCCTGTTATATATAGCAAGTGACAATTCCATGAAAAAAATAAAGAAGGGTATATTGTAACTGAACGAAGAATAACTTAGGGTGGTTAGCAAAGCCCCTAGAGGAGCAGGCCTTTGCACTAAGCCTTAAATGAAGGCAGAAGCCATGGCTCAGAGTATTCTGGGCAAAGGAGTCAGCTGATATAAAACCCAAACAGAAAAATGAGCTTGGAATGTTCTAGAATGAGAAAGAAAGCCAGTGTGGCTGCAGTATATCAGGAGGAGCAACTGGAAAAGTACTGAGAGAGGGAGGCAGAGCCAAGGTAAGAACTTGGACTTTATTCTAAATGAGACAAGCAGCCATTAGAGGATTTTAAACAAAAGAATGACATAATCTGATTTATGTTTCTTACAAGTTCACTCTGGTTACTGTGTGGAGAATAAATGATAGGAGATAAGAAGTGACCACAGAGGCTTGTTTGTGGCCTGTAGGAATAGTCTCAGTGAGTCTGGTTTTTATAGCTAGTCCAGACTAGAACACCGGCTGAGAGTTTCCAGGAATCCCACTGTTTCAGTGAAGGCTTTTTGGTTGCAAGCAACAGAAGCCAATTCAGAATGACTTGAGTGAAAAGGGAATGTATTAGAAAGGAATGGAAAGCAGGTATCGAAAAATCAGCCCAGGGGGACGCCTGGGTGGCTCAGTGGTTGAGCGTCTGCCTTTGGCTCAGGTCGTGATCCTGAGGCCCTGGGATGGAGTCTTACATCAGGCTCCCCGCAGGGAGCTTGCTTCTCCCCCTGCCTATGTCTCTCTGCCTCTCTGTGTGTGTCCCTCATGAATAAATAAATAAAATCTTAATAAATAAATGATAGATAGAGAGATAGATAGATAGATAGATAGATAAAAATAAAAATCAGCCCTGATAAGGATAGAAGTATAGGAAGCAGAGACTACTTAAATACAGAAAAAGGACTCCCATAAATGAGGAAATAAAAATTCCTGAATCGCTAAGATTCCTCAGAGTCCAGTTGGCTGAGCTTTTGCTGCAAGCAAAAAATAAAAAGGGGAGAGCACAGCACCTTGCCTTAAAATCTCAGCAAGAGTACACATGATGAGGGAGACGTGATCATTCTGGTAAGGAATTAAGGCATCATTACCAGCCAGGAGAATGGATGTTGGGTGGCCCAATTCCAACAGAAACCTTTGAGATGCTTTTTCTGGTCTCAGTTTCTACTGAAGGGAAAACCACTTTTCTTCCTTTAATTGTTCTCTCATCATTAGCTCTAGTTCCCCTTAGAAAGAAGACACAAACTGGGCTAGAAAAACATGTCCTGCTTATCCACTTCCCCCCGAGGCACACCACCCGGGGATCAATTTCCCTGAAAAGCTGCTTTGATCGGGAGAGTTAGAATCATGTGATCTGGAAATCAAGGTGCTCCACTGACAGCCCCAGCCTCATGCATCAGAATCAGAACTTCAAACTGGCCATGTGGTTTCCTTGCAGTTTCTCCAGTACAGCAAACATGCTCATTTTCTCCTCTGTGGTTTTGCCTGTGCTTTTCCCCTTACCTAAGACTCATCCAAAATTTCTTAAAATGTTTATCAGTACCATTATCTGCAAAGTACCGTGCTAAGCACAGAATAATCACCCTGGTGCTTTAAAGCAGTGCTTCTCAAATTTTAACAGGTGCCCAAACCACCCGGGGACCTTGTTAGAATGAAGAGTCTTGCTCCGTTGTTGGGGATAAGGCCTGATAGTCTGCATTTCTCACCAGCCCCCAGCTTTAGCTGATGCTTCAGGCCTGCTAGTCATGCATTAAGTAGCAATTCTGAAAGTAAGGTACTTGCTAATAATCTTCATTCAGTAATAATTGCTACCATTTGTGGTGTTTTGAATTTTACAAAGTAATTTGTAACTCTTAGGACAATTCTGAGTCACACAGTAGAAGTTATTATATCCACACTCTAAAAAAATCTTACTTTTCCCAACACACACACACACACATACTCACTCACACATTCACACAAACACATTTCTATATACATGGCTTCTCTGAACCATTTTATTACTTTATTTTATTTTATTTTTGAACCATTTTAAAATAAGTTTCAAATGTCATGATACTTTACACCTAAATACTTGAAAGAGTATCTCTTGAGAAAAAGATACTCTCTTGCTTAATCTCAACAGCACTGTCAAACATTAAGACATTTAACATTGACACTCTAATATCTAAGATATAGTACATATTTGAAGTTGCCTCATTGTCCCCAAAATCTCCTTTACAGCTGGGTTTTCCTTCTTTGGATTCAAGATCTAATCAAAGATCACACGTGGCAGTTAGTAATATGCGTATTGGTCTCCCTCTTGTTTTTAGTCTCTTATGATAATATATTTTTTGCAGTTTCTGGGAATGTTTTTATAGATTGTCCTATGATCTAGATTTGCCTGATTGTTTCCTCATGATTAGATTCAGGTTGAACATTTTTGATAAACAATTACATAAATAATGCTCTCTACTTCTTGTTAACATTATATTGGGGGTTCATGGCATCAGTTTCATTCATAATTGGCCATGTTAAGTTTTAATGGCTCAGTTAAACTGGTGTCCAGCAGATTTTTCACTGAGAGGATATTTTATCTCTGCTGTGATTAATAAATAATATATTGGCTGATGCTTTGAGATCTCTTCTTCCATTAGGTGTCGCATATTTCTAAACCATTTTATTTTTAAATAAATATAGATACACAGGAGGCCGCAAAAAATAAAAAGTATAGAGAGGCCTTGTGTACCCTTCAACCCACTCCCTGCAAAATTAACCCTGTGAGTAACTATAGTACACCACTGAAACCAGGAACCTGACATTGGTACAGTTCATGGAGTTCATTCACTTTTACACTCATATGTGTGTTTGTGTGTATATAAGTCTAAGCAATTTAATCAGGTGTGTAGCTTTGTGTAATCACCACCACAACCAAGATCTAGTGCTTGAACTAACTGATATTTATAGAACATTCCTTTACCAGTAATGGTACAATATATAATATTTTCAAGTGCACAGGAAATATTCAACAATATAGACCATGTTATGGTGTTAAGATCTCAATAAATTTTTAAAATGTTGAAAACATGCAAAGCATGTTAAATTAGAAGGCAAATAAAATAGAAAGCAATTAAATAAATAGACCTGGAAATTTCCCAAATATTTTGAAACTAAATAGCACATTTTTAAATAAGTCATTGGTCAGAGAAGAAATAACAAAAGAAATTTGAAATAATTTGACAAGAATAAAAATTAAAATTCAGTATATCAAAATTTATGGGATATGGTTACAACGGTCCTCAGAAGAATTTATAGCATTAAATGTTCATATTAGAAAAGAAGAAATGCCATAAGTAAATTGTCTAAGCATCACCCATAAGAACTTAGAAAAAGAAGAGCAAATTAATCTTAAGTGTAGCGCAAAGTAATAATACAAATAAGAGGAGAAGTCAATGAAATAGAAAACAAAAGAGCAATAGAACAAAATCAATAAAACTCAAAACTAGCTCTTTTAGAAGATAACAAAAGTAAGAAACCCCTGGACTGATGAAGAAAAAGAAAGACACAAATGGTCAATATCAAAACTATCACTGCATACTCAGGGAACTAAAAGCATAATCAGGGAATACTATGAAAAACTTTGTACCAGCACATTCAACAACTTAAGTGACATGGACAAATTCCTTGAAAAACACAAACTACCAAGGCACATGCACTCCAGAAAGAATAGATAACATGACTAGCTTTATATTTATTGAAGAAATTTAATTTATCCTTAAGATATTCCTGAAAGGAAATTCTACTGGTGATTTCTATCAAATGTTTGAGGAAGAAATAAAACAAATTGTACACCAACTGCCAGAAAATAGAAGTAGAGGAAGTATTGATACCAAATATCTCTAATATCAAAAGTGAAGAATTTACGAGGAAGGGAAACTGTGGATTAATATTTCTGTGAGCACAGACACAAATCCTAAAATAAAATTTTAGTATTCAAATCCAGCAATATATAAGATTGGTAATGCATTATGACCAGGTGGCTTTTATATCAAAAAGGCAAGGGTGGCTTATGATTTGGAAATCAAATAATATTATGTAACATATTAGCAGACTAAAAATGGAAAATAGTATTATGATCCTATAGATGCTAAAAAAAAACATTTAAGAAAATTAAACATCTGGGGCACCTGGATGGCTTAGCCAGTTGGGCATCTGCCAACATGCTCAGGTCATGATTCCAGGGTCCTGGGATGGAGCCCCACATCAGACTCCCTACTCAGTGGGAAGACTGCTTCTCCCTCTCTCTCTACTGCTCCCCCTGTTTCTGCTCTCTTGCCCTCTCTCTCAAATAAATAAATAAATAATATTTTTAAAAGTAATATTAAACATCCATTTATGATAAAAACTTCAGCAACCCAAGAATAGGAAGAAAATGACTTAACCTGATACCCCTTATTAAAAAACCTAAGCTAACATCATACTTAATGGCAAAGGACTTAAAGATTTTCCCTCTAATTAGAAACAAAGCAAGATGTCCATTCATCCAATTTCTATTCAACATGCTGGCCTTGACCTCCACAATAAAGTAAGAAAAAGAAATAAAATGCAGGCATAACAAAGAGAAAGAAGTAAAATTCTGTATTAATAGAAAACATGATCTTTTATGTAGCAAATCCTATAAAAAGTACCATAAAGCCATTACCAGGGTTTTAGGCCATAAGGTAAAAAAGTGAAAGTAGAAAAAACATGTTAAAACTCAATAATAATAAGAAAACCTAAATGAAAAAAATAGGCAAAGGATTTGAATAGCATTTGGACAAAAAAGATATGTTGGTAAATAAGCACATTAAGAGATGTTTAGCATAATTAGTCAATTGTCAAGGAAATGCAAATTTAAACCCCAAAGAGGTAGCACTACACACTCCCGCCCACTAGAATAGGGAAAATTGAAAAGATTGACACCACCTAGTGTTGGCTATGTTGCGGAGAACCAGGAATGCTCATGCAACGCTTGTGGTAATGCAAAAAGTATAGTTACTTTGGAAAACTGTTGAGCAATTTCCTATAAAGTTAAACACATACACTTGGCATTTGATTCCACAACCCTACTCTTAGTTATTTATCTACCTAGGAGACATGAAAATACAAAGGCATGTAGGTAATTGCTTATATAACAACATTATTCATAAAAACAACAAACCAGAAATAAATCAAATGACCATTAACTGGTAAATCTATAAACTTAATTTTGTTTTATGAAGAAATAAAGGAATAATACTCATCAGTAGAGTGAACTTAATTGTGATTGTAGCTATCCAAATAATACATTTGTTAAAACAGAAGGAATGTTACACTCAAAATTGGTGTTTTTTTGGTATGAAATTTATACGTCAATATGGCTACTATCTAAAATATATGTAAGTACATAAAAATATATGTGTATATATTTAGAAGTTAGGAGTAGATTCAAAGCTGAAGTTGTAGAATTTTAAGTACAAAGCAAGGACAATATTTGAAACCATGAATTCTGTATGAATTGTGAATGCAAGGCAACAGCAGTAATATCATCATCTTTTACAAATGAGGAAACAGGGTCACATATATTATATGATTTGTCCACAGTTATACAGGCATTTTAAAAATCCATAACAAGTATCCCACTATTCCATTACTATATATGAATAACTATGCATAAATTACGTACACAACGGAATTGTAAAGGGGTTGGTTCCACCAGGTAAAAAGTCAAGTCACGATTCGCTTACCTGTTGTGACCCACCCAGCTCTGTATGCTATCTCTACTGGAATTAAAACAAAGATTATTTTTTATATTCCCTGTATGATGAACAAGGGGTAGTGGAAGGGGAGGTGGGTGGGGGGATGGGGTGACTGGATGATAGGCACTGAGGGGGGCACTTGATGAGATGAGCACTGGGTGTTATACTATATGTTGACAAATTGAACTCCAATAAAAAAATATACAAAAAAAAAAAGAAGAAGAAGAAGAAGAAGAACACACAGGAGCCTATTTTCTCCCTTAACAATAAAAAAAAAAATTAAAAGGCCACAGATAAGAAATGCTGATCAAAGATTTTTCTCTCTTTCTCAATGTTCATTTTGTACAGATTATCTCTCTTACCCATGTAGAAGTATACATGCATAGAAACAATATCTGGACCCATACAGTCCTCAAAAGAATAAGTAATTAGGTAGAGGTGAGTATTATTTGGTGGTTAGGGACAGGGGGGAAGTGGATAAATGAGGGAATAATGAAAGAGAGAATCCAGAGACACATGGAAGATTGAGGGTGGGTAACATGACCAGGAAAACCCAGAATATCTGTGATCCTTAATTGTCTATTATTTTGTCATTTGATAGAGTTAAATTTGCTGTCTCAAAGGCTTTTTAATTATTAACTTTGGGGCTACGTTTGCATTTACAGATATTAATAAATTCCTTACACTAATTATCCAAAAATTAACACAGATTAAACAATAAACATTAACTTTCTGTGACCAAAACAATTACCAGGGCTCAGGAAAAGAACCTGCACAAAAGCATTAACTCAGCAGACAGAAGCATGTCTGCTCTTATAGATTTACAGGCAGCATTCAGCACGGATTAAAATGCAGGCAAAATGAACACACACTAGGAATGTGACAAATTTTTATGCAAGTATAATTTTATTCCAGAGAGGCAACAATTCTTTTTTAAAATGAAATGACTAAAAAAATCTAGCGAAGGAGCTAGTAATAACTACACCGCTTCTCATATTTCTTTTAAGAAATTAAATTAAAGCATTTTTCATTTTGATGGGCAAAAAAAAAAAAAAAGAAAAAGAAAAAAGAAAAGTACAAATTTCCTAAAAACAAGAGTATTTTTGGTTTTTGAAACAGTAAGCGAGATCTCTCCCTTTTCCACAAAGATTCACTTCCCGTGTGCAGGTTTGTCATTATGGAATATACGTGTTTTTATAGTTGTTAAAAACCCATGAATTTGGGGGCTCCTGACAGGGACACTAAACTGTTTTTAACGATGGTGGCATGAACAGTAAAGTAACTGGAGATGGTATATGCCATACTGCATAAAATAGATCATAATATCATCAACTTGGATATTAGAATGGAAACTTACGTAAAGATCAATGAAAATAGTAGGCTGCAGTAAAAAGCATAGCAGTTGCTGAGAAAAATCAACTTAGAAGGGATCTTATGGTTTGAAGAACAGATAACTACAGCGCAACTGAACTGCCAAGTCCCCACCGCATTTGCAGCCAGGAATGGGCAGCGGGAGAAGGGAGAACATGGTCTAAGAAATGGTGTTCATGGAACCGGCTCTACAGACATGAACATGTAGCTTCTTGTGGAGGCTGTGGCTCCAGTGGGTGACATCTAGGACTACAGAAGGAATTCTGGCGATCGGCAGGCATGTGTAGGGTATGGAGATATACCTACAAAACCCTAATTGAAGCATGCAAGTGATTCTTCTTGGGAAATGAAATTAAGTTATAAACCAAGGCAAGAACAAAATGGGATGGGGGGGGGCAACGTGGGGGAGTGGAGGAGACATGGCAGGGGGATACATTTCCAGATTTCCCACTTCATGCCGTGGCTGTCTTGCTCCATTACTTCCTATGATGAGCAAGTGCTTTAGGGGCCAGTTTTTTCTGCAGCAGGTCAATGTTCTCTGTAAAGAGAAGCAACAGGAAGAGGGCAATGGTTTTGTGCTGTGAAGGAAAAATACAGAAAGCCGTGAAAGAGAAAGACCGAGAATAATATTTCTTAGGAGCTCTTCCCTCCTGTAGCTTTTTTGTACTCGCCAAACATTATTTCAAGGACAAACAGTTGTCCTTTCATGGAGCTCAACTAAAGGAGCATGATATTTCGGGTGGAAAGAGGGAGAGAGAGATTTAATTCTTTTCCTCATGTAGATATAAAGAGTGTATTTGACTCCATAAACAATTACTTGTTGCTTATCATTTTTATATGGGACACAAGCCATTCGTATTATTTACTTACAAGGGCTTAGAGACAAAGCTACCAAAGGAAACATAGTGAGTAGTTACTAAAATGGGCATGTGAGAAAGCAAATGAAAGTTCAATCTCAGAGAGATTTAATAGCAAAAAAATAATAATAATAAAAGATAAGCTCAGGTAGTAAATGGAAGGAGGGGGAAAACAATAACATTAAAAAGAGGAAAGACTTGCTTTAAGTATTGCTCTAAGGGGAGTTCACCAAGGTAGAGTCTGGAAGAGCTAAATATTACTAACAGCCTTCAACTTCAGGATAAATAGGTAATATAATAATCGCATTTGTCTTCATATTGCACTTTCCCTCAAAGGGTTTCAAAGCACCTCACATACATATTGGAAAATAAGCTCCTGACCACAGGAGCGGCTAAACATTAGAACAAGTTGCCAAGGGAGCTTGAAGCATCTGTTTTGGAGGTCCTTAAATTGGAGTGGCTTCCTATTTATCTGGAATTGTTATGGGCCATTGGTTTTTCAAGTATTAGCTTGCATCCAAATCACTCGGAGGGCTTGCTAAAACAAGGATTTTTGGGTCCACCCCCAGAGCATTGTATCAGTAGGGCCGGGCAGTGGGATGGGTTGGAGAGTTTGCATTTATAACAAATTCAGAGTGAGGCCATGGCTGTGGTTACAAGGACCACACTGGTTTATACATGGATCTGTCTGATGATGGTGATGACCACCCTCCATTGCACTCTGACTGTGTGCAGATCACGTACACTCTATTTGGTGAGCACCCCCTTCCTTCCTATTGCAGCCAAGTGTAAACCTGCAGATGAAAGATATTAAGCTAATACTCCAGTCATTCAGCAAGTAGGGAGCAGCATTGGCATTCCAACATGAGTTGACCTGAATTTGGGCCCGTCCCTCTTAACTGCTCTGTTATGGTGTCCAGTGGTGGAGATACGAATGATCTCCAAAAAACTGTGTACCACTTACAAGTTTTAGAAATCACACAGGATGCAGGAAAAAAGTACAAGCACAAAACTTAAAGAAAGTAAATGTTTCTCTGCAGCGTCCTAATTTTTAGGTCCCTCCTTTGGTAGGTAAGGCCACAATCTCTACTCTAGGTATTAGTTATGAACTCTACCTCTGTAAGCCAAGTACCAGCCGTCCCTTCATTCTCCTTTTCAAGCTTCTCCCCACTCTTGGCACCACCAAAAATTAAAATCCACTGATACAAAACCATGTTAGAGTGATGCAGATTTCATAAGAGATGGTGGGCAGGGTTCACCACACCCCTGACCCTCCCCCACTGAAGCCTAGTCCCATTTGCTTCCCACTCTGGGATTCTTTTCTTTCTTTCTCCAGTCTGCATGTTATTACCCTGCTTTTAATATGTATTTCTTTCCTTCCTGAAAATGGTCACCTCCCAGGTATCTCCAGATCCTGGAAGTTGCTTTTACCCAATGCTTGGCTTATGGAAGCATTTTCTTTTCCATGGTGGTCTCCCCACAAAGAAATTTTCAGTCAGCTGCTTGAGATAAAATATTCTGCATATCGTTATGTATAGAACTACTTCCTAGAGACTGTAGAGAACTCCTTACCACCTAGTAATTTCAAATGGATGGTGTACACATTTTTAGATCTGTACTCTTCTAGATCAACTACATCCTAGATCTAGAAAAGTGTTCAGATTGAGATATGTTGAAATTGCAAATTCAGAAACTTACTATGAAAAGAAAAATATAAAATAGCTCATCGATAATTTTTATATTGATTAGGCATTAAAATGGTAACATTTGGGATATACTTAGCTACATAAGATACCAAGATAAATTTCATCTCTCTTTTTACTTTTGTTATCATGACTATCAGTAAATTTAAAATTACAGATGTGACTAGCATTACATTTCTATTGGGCAGGACTATTGTAGATCCTATAGGGAATTAAGCAAACTGACAAGAGGAGGCTATATAAGGTTAGCTTTTTCTGGAAGTTAGTGCACTGAACAGTTCTTTATCTGCAAAACAAAACCAATGAAACAAACAAAAAACCCAGAGAAGAGCTACAATATACTTATTTTCACCTGGCAAATATCAAAAACTGCAGTCTTCAAGGGCTTCAGTGGATTAGGGTCAGCAGACAGGACTGTGACTTAGGACAATTCTTTGTACACTTGCTGTAGCACTTACAGTATATGCCTTACGTTGCATAGCATTGTATAGTATTTGATAAATTAGCAGTGAATGAATATCTTCCTTATCTGGACTATAGCATTTTGGTAGCAAGATTTATGGGTTTTATTCATTTTCCTTCATTGCACAGTGCCTGATGCACAGCAAGGGCTCAGTAAATATTTGTTGAAGGAATGGCAGCTTGGGGGTGCTGGGGAGTAAAGTGGGTGACAAGGCACAGGACTACACCACCGGGGAATATTTGGTTTGGCTAAATGCAAACATAGTCCAAACTAACAAATTCGCCAAAGAGGGCCCTGGCCTCATCATTCTTAAAGCCATAGGTCAGGGCTTTGGTTGCACCTTATTTAATTATGAAATGTGCTATTCAGCATGCAATTTAATGTTTGTGGCACATTCTCCAGGTTGCAATTTACATAGCAGGAAATGAGTCCAGAGTGTACATTTTTGTGAAAGATTTCAGAAACTCTAAAAAGAGACCTGAAAATTAGAATATCTGTGAATCCCTTGGTGCTAACTGCAAAGAAAGAAAACGCAGGCATTTAGGAATTTAACGAACATCAACAAGTCAGCAGTGGACAATCCAGTACAGGCTAAATGGAGTGTTTCCACAGATGCTTACACTCTTCCCCACTTCTCTCTTCTGTTTTCTCTTAATTCTAGCCAAATTTAAAGAATAAAATTGACACAAATATAGGAGAGAGATCGAGGTCAGAAAATAGAGGTTTTTATTTAGCAACAGCAAGAACACAAGCATTTTGCAAGAATAAGAAATAAAGAAAAAATAGTTCAGCTTCTACAACAGGCAGGCCAAGAATGTGCTTCAGGTATCAGCAAATACGGGAAACAAGAAAGATTTTCTTTCAAGGATAGGATATTTCATATTAAAGAATACCCAAGTAATCATTTGGGGACATATAAAAAGATGAGAAACTCAACAGACTTAAATATCATCCTTAATATATCTTAGTATTGTTTTATTTTGAATTGAATATGCTGATGTACACCGAAATCCTAACAGCTCTTGGATCTTAATCCGGACCTGCGAGAGTCCAATTGCAATATGATGTATTTTCCACACTTGGAAATACTGTGGGTCAATTCACGATGTCCAGACAATAGTTTTATGCAGTGCAGTTAAGTGGAATATGGTCATCATGACACCAAACCCCTTTAAACATGAAACTTTGAATTGTCTCATCAGGGTTGGCCCCCAAAATCCATGGTTAAATTGTTAGATAACATACTTTGTCACCACTGATGTTTTTTTTTTCCTTGAATATAGCCAAGGAAAACTGGATGCTGAGACCATAAAAAATATCTATATCAGGGGGAGTTTCAGGGTAGCAAAACCATTCTTTATTATTCTATATTGGTCCACACATGTCAGTATACATTTGTCAAAACCCATGAATGCACAACAATAAAGTGAACCTTGTGATAATGACAGGTGAAAGTTACCTCATCAGTTGTAACACAAGTACCACACTGGGGTGGAATGTTGTTGATGGGGAGGTTGTGTGTGTGGTGGGGTGGGAGGTATGTGAGAACCCTGTACTTTTGTTCAATTTTGATATGAACCTGAAACTTCTAAAAAACAAAGCCTAATAAGTAATAAATATTTTATATTTTATATCTGCCTCTACTGTCTATGTATCTGCCTCAGGTTGAAAAACATTTTTTACTTAGTGGGAGCTTTCTGTACTAAAAATGATGATGGAAGATAAATAAGATGGTATTGGTGGTGTGGCATCCAACATAAAGAAAGGAAGAAAGAAACCTCACTGACCTCACAGACCTGGAGACAAAAAAGAAATCTTAAAGAAGGAAAGAGGTGGGGGTGGGTGGGAAGAGAGAGTGGGAGAAGAGAAGCAAGAGAGTGCTGCCGAAATCCCTGGGAAGTGGTTGACCTGAGGTTCCACCTTGCTCACAGTTGGGATGTACAGGCATGCAGTCTAGTAGTGGAGGTGGTGATTGCTATCTATCATGTGAGATCCAGGATCATGGGGTCAGTCATGGCCACTCAGAGAGTAGCCTAGGACTAGTTGAGTATGATATAATAAATGAGACATTTAAAAACCAGCCAGAAGAGAAAGCATCTAGAATGTTGCTTGCCCATTAGAGAAAAAGACTAAAGGGCATCCCAGGTGGCTCAGGTGCTGCCTTCGGCCCAGGCCGTGATCCTGGAGTCCCAGGATCGAGTCCCACGTCAGGCTTCCTGCATGGAGCCTGCTTCTCCCTCTGCCTGTGTCTGTCTGTCTGTCTGTCTCTCTCTGTCTCTCATGTAAAAATAAATAAAATTTAAAAAAAGACTAAAAATGCAAGGGAACAAAAATAGTAATAGTATCAATGAGGAGTGGGATCTCAGATATCAGCAACAAAAATCTATCTAAATCCATTATTAAGAATAAATATATCAAAATAGGGGAGTTGGTACCACTGCAGGGGATAATTTTTTAAACAAGCTGCTGGTGGCATTTCTTTTCTTTTCTTTTCTTTTTTTCTCTTTGGCATGATGAGATGCTCTCAGGTAAAAGAAATTTTGAGCTGAATATCAAGAAAAAAAATTCCTGACTGTGAGAACTATTGGATTACAAAGTAGTCTCTCAAGGGAAGAAGTAGAAACTCCATCTGCACTGCTCTGGGAATAGGTTTGTTAGTTAAATTGTACTCCTTTTCTTAGTTGACTGCTTGACATTTCAGCAACAGAGCCAAATAATTCATGGGTCAACTAAGAAGAGTGCTTATTATAATCATCTTTTTCAATCTCCACCAACAGCAGTGAATTAGAAAAAAATATATATAGTTACTATTTTGTTCTGTGTGATAAAGCCTGTCAGGTTTTTACAGTATGAAATCTGTTCTTCACTACTCTTGGTTTGCTTCTTGAATGATCGCTGATATCCATAAAAAGGAATGTCTTGGCAGCATTTGAGAGTAGACTAGAAATAATGAAGAGGGATTGTGTCCACTGCTTGTACAAGACTGCTAGAAGAATCTTAACCATCCTTTCGTCTTCAAATAATAACCTTGCTGATAATAAACTAGATTAAAGCCAACAACAAACCAAATGACTTTTAATTCTCTTGGAAGCAGAAAGGAAAAAACAACAGTTAAAGTAAAAGAAGGCTTGCAGAGAATCAATAAATTAAGAACTGCAGATTGTGACATTATTATCCTGTAAATACTCCTTAGTGGTTCTTCCAGGATCTCTTCAAACAAAGAAATAGAAAATTAACAAAACCCCATCCAACAAACACAGTAAAGGTGAGATCCTAGTTTCTGGGCCTGGAGCGGAGACCTGGGCAATCCCTTCAGTATTCTCAGCCCCTAACATCTTTAATAGAGTTAGAGGTAGCTGTCGAGGGCAGCCTTGAAAGGCACAAGAAGCTAAAAAGAATCCAAAATAGACAGTGCACAATTTGGACATGGTACCAGGCAGCCACTCTTAATACCCCATACATAGAACCCATTTGCCACTGCATGAATATAAGTTTTGGATGGTTATGGGCACTTGTGACATCTCCTTTGCCCTACCTGTGACCTCTCTGTAGTTCTAGCCATGGAATGTCTGATCATCCATGATTGGCAAGTATCAAGAATAGTCCCTTCCTGAAAGCAGATGAGGATCAGCTAGCTTTCACCATGTAGGTGGGCATGCTCATTTAAAAGACACATGCCAGTTTGGGATTTAGTTAATTACAATCAGAATGTTCATTCTCTTGGATTGAAGCACATTTAGGTCTAGAACAGTGATGCTAGTTACGAAGATGTCATTGTGTCTTACACAAACTGCCAGGATCCTAAGGATGGAAACCTAGGCAGACTCCAGGAGGGTGCCTGCATATTCACTCTATCTCCTTTTGGGAAATACACACCATTTGAGAGAGAAAACATTGACTTGAGTATCAAATGTTCACGCACCCATTTGAGCAGTCAGTAAATAATTACTCATTGGGAATTCAGAGGTAACCAAAAGAACAATAGTCCTTGCTCTTTAGGAACATCAGTTTTTGAATCTTTGCTCTATTACCAATCACATCCAAGACTATGGCCAAAGTAAGTCTTCTGAAACTCAGTGTTCTCATCGGGGAAAGTGGGGCTATTAACACCTATCAAAGAGTGTGGCTCTGAGAAGGAGTTATACATGCATAGACAATGCCTGAGCACTTCACAAGTACTCAGTAAATGGCCTCTAAGCACCTGTTCATGCTTTCAGCTCTCAACTATTTTGCTATTTGTATGTACTCTACTAATTAGATTTCAGGGTTATCTGATTAGTAGTATATAAAAGCAAGGACTGGGACGCCTGGGTGGCTCAGTGGTTTACTGCCTGCCTTTAGCCTGAGGCATGATCCTGGAGACCCGGGATCAAGTTCCACATCGGGCTTCCTACATAGAGCCTGCTTCTCCCTCTGCCTATGTCTCTGCACCTCTCTCTCTATCTCTCATGAATAAATAAATAAAATCTTAAAAAAATAAAAGCAAGGACTGTTTAAGGACCAATCTTCCTATACAGTGATATCTCTGTGAAACAACCTTAGAAGGAGCCAAAAGGACATATAATCACAATGAATATGTCAAAAACAACTTTTATGGGTGTTAAACTATCTCTTCCACTTTTGTTGAAGAAGCCATATAAAACTGGGGTTCAATAAAACAAAAGTCATCCATGACATAAGAAACCACAATTAAATTATTCTTTAGATTCATCAATGTTGGATCCTCACATAGTGAGGATTCTACGCGTAGTAAGGTTATATTAGCTCACGTAAAATATATAAAAGAATATAAAAGCACTAGGAATGCCGAGATCATCTAATTCAGCTTCTTTACAGATGAAACCTTTACCTATATTGATGAAGTAAAGCTAGCACAGCTGGTAAGGGACAAGGGACTGGACCAGAAATATCCACTTATAATTTCTGATAATGTCCCTTTCATCTTCATAATTGTAAGAAATACATAATTTTGAAAGATTTATTTGAGAGAGAGAGTGCATGAGTGCAAATGAAGGGAGGGGCAGAAGAAGAGAATCTCTCAGACTCTGCACTGAGCACAGAGCCCTTCTTGGGGCTGGATTTCATGACCCATGAAATCATAGCCTGAGCTGAAAGCAAGAGTGGGCCCCTCAAGCGACTGAGCCACCCATGTGCTCCAGAAATATATTTGACACTGCAAAGTTAATCAACTATATTCCAGACACTATTCTAGCCACTGGGAATAGTGTCTAGAATACAGTTTAGTGAGGGAAGACAGGTACTATAACAAAGATCCTGTCTATTTTTTGGATTAGTGAAGAGCCCCCACGGGACTATCATTCAGTTGAAGCCTAAAATATGAGGCTGGAAAATGGGTTAAGAAAGTGGGGAGGAGGAAGTAGGGAAGGAAGAGGAGTTGCTAAGAGGCAGAAAGTGTGGGGTTTCTGAGAGGCAGAAAGTGTGGGGTTAAGGGAAGGCCGGGAGGGGAGGGTGGAGAGAGATGACGCTCAAGAGATGAATTAGGAAGGGCTTGGAAATTCAAAGTAGAGTTTGGGAGTTACCCTAAGTGTTATGAGAAGACTTGGAGAAGTTGAGAAGTTGAAATGATAATGCTTGCATTTGGTATGGTCAGTCTGGCTGCAACATGGAGAAACAGTTGGAGAAAACAGCAGAGGTGGAGGGCTGTTAGGGGTCATGGATGAACTGATGTGGTATGAAGATGAAATGAACCAATGTGAGAGGTATTCGCAAGGTGAAAGTGGGGCTGGGGACTTGATAATTGGATGTGGGGGCAGTGACGAAATGGGAAAAGTCAGGACTTATTCAGGGGCAACACGGGGGACCCATGCAGAGAGGTGGAGACAATTAGGGAGCACCCAGAGTCACAGGGCGGGCGGGGGGGGGGTGTAGAATTTAAGATACTACAAGATACATATATCTTGTCCCACAGACTAGGAGATTCTGAACACAGAACCTGCTCTGCAACACCATCATCACCTGGGAAAGATAATAAAAAAATGGAGATGCGAAACATTTTACCAGACATTTGGAGGAAATGCAAATTTCCTAGAAAGATATTTGCAATCCGAAGCAAATCCTTGGGCAGATGGAGCTAGGGGAGCTGGAGGTATGCTCCCCAAGCAAAACTCCGGTGGTAGTAAACACACTGGGTAAGTGACAAATGCATTGGGATGTTGTGAAAGATGTGTTTGCAGTTGGGCTCAGAGAGCACAGAGAGCCATACATGGATTAGGTGCACCTGTGCGTAGCACAAAACACTTCAAAACAAAACAGTGGGGCCTGCTCTGTCACCAGAGGGGAAGCAAATGACAAATGGAAGCTTCAAAATTGCCCCAAGACTTTAACACTTACACAAACGCTGATAATGTGGCCTGTGCAAATGACCCCTTAGCTTTTCCCTCCAGCTTCCGGTCAGCATACGTCCTATTTCTGAGTCTCTCCAACACTGGGAAGAAGCAGGTGCAGCCTCTTTGACCAGCTTTGCCGACAAGGACTCTGCTTCTGCCCGCCCCCCACACCATGTCACCCCTGTTTCTTCAGAGAAAAAAGCTTAATCTTTCCAAATGTTCAACCCCTCTGCTCTTCCAAAGCTCTAAAACACAAATCTTTTGTGAAATTACCCAGTACCAGCTTGTCAGAATGACTCAGGATTGGTGTCTTAGGTACGATTCCTCTGGGAGCAGACCTGGAGACAACAAGTGGGAAGTGTATGGGAGGAAGGAAAGGACACTGCAGGGGAGTAGGGTGGTGAGATAAGGAAGGGCAGGGAGCCAGAGAGAGGGTGTATTATCAAGCCAGCTGCCACTGTAGGTGACTGGCAATTAATCAGAATGATCTCATGTAAAGGATGAAAGAGCTAGGGTATTTATATATCAAATGTATACATCAGTCACGGGTTGAGGACTTTAGGTGGGTGTGTGGGTGGATGAGGGCTGTTAATTCTCATGTATTAAGCCAAGTGTTAAGAGAAAGCCCTCAGGCAAAAAAATACATATCCTGGCAGTGGGAGGTCCAGAGTTGTACAGAGAAGAGGTAAGGATGAGGAGATATGAGCGGGCCCCTGAGAGTGTCTCCTAGAGTTAGCAACAGAGTGAGCTTCCCAAGTTGGGGGTGGAGGGAGGTCTCAAGATAGACTACAAGGTCATTGACAACAGACACACACACACACTCACACACATCCACCAGCAGAGATGTGTGACTTCAAGGCTTATTGAAAGCAGAAGAAAGTCATTTTATCGTTGCAGTGAGGAGAGAGACCAAGCAAGAGAAAATAGACAAAAAAGATTTCATCCAAGGGGGTTCTGACAACATCTTTGGGGTCATTTGACAGAAAGGCAGTTCCATCTGAGTGCTAGCAGTTTCCTGAGAAATAACAGAAGAAGAAAAAAGCGTTCGTTGAACTTGCTTGTCAGGTGCTATCTGACCATTTGGCATGTCTTAGTACCTACCTTGGCACTTCAGGTATACCTCGAGTGATAAACATAAAAATTACAATCCAAATATGGTGAAAGTTGTCAGTGAAGGACAAACAAGTCCGAATATATAAACTTTAGTGTTGAATCTCTTTACAGGAGGCTCAAATCTATAAGGATTAATGACCCAAATCAGTATGCCAAAGCATCTTTTCAGTTTCTTAAAGAAAAATTAGGGTGAGGTATTTTAAGAAGATAATCAGGCATTCATAAGAGGCTGGTTCTGAGATTCAGAAGTCCTGGAAAGCAATCCCTAAAACCTAGACCCCAGAGGATGGTGTTTTGAGTACTGCATCTGGGAGGAAGTATATCACTCTGTAACAGCTGGACAGGATCTCATGAAGAAAGAGCACAATATCAACCAGCCTAGGATCTCCCCGCCACACCCCCCACCCAAGACCTTATGTCTCCCATTTCACATTTCACAGACAATCCATCTGCTTAGGTATCTTTGCAAACCTCTGCTGGCAGAAGTGAAAGCCCACAGACTCCTAAGAAGAATGGAAACATGTGGTCCATGGGGCCTAGAAAAAAACCTGACAGATGTGTCAGTGTGACTAAGCCTATACCGAATATCTGATCTTTGCCTATCCTGGTTCAATTTAAGAGCTTCCTAAGAGTGACTTAGAGACGTGGGCCTTCTATACTAATTTTAAACACATTCCAACAAGGCTAGAATGACAGTATCACATGGTGGTTGAGAGCAGAAGCCCTCAAGTATATATACAGGTATATTTAGTTCAGATCCTGGCTCTTCCCCTTACCGATGACCAGGGCTTAAATACTTTCCTCTTTTTTTTTTTTTTTAAATACTTTCTTCTTTAAGTCTTCATTTTCTCATCTAAAAATATGAATGAGAATAATATTTACATAATAAAGTTGTGAGGAGTAAAGGAGCTAGTGAATAAAGCACAGTACCTGGCAGGGAGCCAATACTCAGTATCATTTAACTAGCACACCAGGAGTAATGATGGCACCAGTGGGGGTGATGGTGACTGTGTTGATGGTGATCATAGAATAAAAGCTCAAACTTCCATTAGGATGCTGGTCACTAATACTATTTACCCAATGTTCTCAGCTCCCCTTCTTCCAGGCACATGGTAGGATTGCATTGCCCTGTTCACTTTGGATTTAGATGTACACTTGTGGCCCACTAGGGCCAAGAAATGCATGTTATTACTTTGGGGAAGTTTCCAGAACCACTGAACAATCTGCCACACACTCTTTTTCTCTCTGCTCTAAAAATCAGCAATGCTTCTGTTAGTGGCTATTTCTTCCTCTTTGATCACAGAAGGAAGACAACATGGAGCACAGGTCCCAGCTGATCCATAACGGGCAGGTGGTATGAGCATAAATGAAGCTTTGTTGTCTTCCACCATGGAGATGTGGGGATTGTTTGTTTCCATAGCATAACCCAGGCCATCCTGACTGATAGGAGTGATTTTGTGTCAATGATTCTTCTCTGAAATGGTGATTTTTAATATGAAGGAAATATCTTAGCACCATATTCTGGCTTCCATCTCCCCATTTTCAATAAAGCCATAATTTCCAAAAGGTAATTATTATATAAAATCCTTGGGGATTCTCTTCATTAACAGTTACAAAGTGCATGTTTTGTGTAAAGAAAGGAAAGACAACAATGTGCCCTTTTGTATCTGTATCTTTTGAAGCAATGTAGTTCTTCATTTTAGAAAGATAGTTATAGCTTCCCTTTGTTGTTAATTGGGTTGATAGTCCAAACTTTTTTTTTAAATGTTTTATTTATTTATTCATGAGAAACACAGAGAGAGATGCAGAGACATAGGCAGAGAGAGAAGCAGGCTCCCTGCAGGGAGCCCAATGTGGGACTTGATCCCAGGACCCGGGGACCCGGGATCGTGACCTGAGCCAAAGGCAGACATTCAACCACTGAGCCACCCAGGTGCCCCTAGTCCAGAAATTTATACACATAACAGGTGGTAGATATTTTCTCTATGACACATCTAGTGTTATCCTATAGGGTACCCATTGCTAAGGTGATCAAACTAATTCATTCCAGTTAAAGGACACACATAGTCACCTTTATCATATTTTAAATACTCTTTTACATTCATTGTATGGTAATAATTTCTTGTCACAAGAAGTCTAAACCAGTTATGAATCTACAATATGAGAACATAGCATTTCAATGAACCACTGGCATTAGGATTGCTTGAAATGCCGCTACTACATTGGCAGGGATTCCAATCCCTTCACCTGGACATCATATACCATCTCTAGATATGACATGAATGTGATGAAAGCCAAATTCAAAAATACTGCTAAACTAAATCCAGAAAGAACAATGTGTGTTAGTTCTACTTCGGACTTCGCAATTAATTTCAGGAGTGGAAGAGATGGAAAGAGAAGGAAACTAAAATGTAGTGAGCAACTATAGAGCTTTACAAGGCTACTGGCACTAGAGATGCAATAGTGAACAAGACAGGCACAGTTCCACCCTGAGTCGAGCATTATTGTGATTGAAATGGACGAAACTAAAGAAACAAAAACCTCTTGTAGGAAATAGCAAAATAAATAAAATCCTTTTGAAGTGCTATAAATGCAATGAAAACAAACAAACTGACATTTGGATTACATCCAGGGGCAATGAAGCCATCAAAGGAAGAGTAAGGTGTTCCAATATAGGATTTTATAACCTGTGTAACTACCACCCATAAAAAAGATACAGAACACTTCCGTCACCCCTGGTGTCCTTGTCAGTCAACAATCCACCACCAACCCCACTTCTTCCTTCCTCAGGTTGATCAGCTTTCTGCCATCATGCATATTCTTGGACTTCCTGTAGATAGAATCATGTAGTATGTACTTTGTATCCAACTTGTTTTGCTCAACATATTTTCGAGATTCATCAATGTTGTGTGTATGTATAGTTCATTTGTTTTTGTTACTGAAGATTGTATTGTATTCAATTGCATGCATATACCCCAATTGGACTATGCATTAACCTATTGATGGACATTTGTACTGTGTTCAGTTTCTGACAATTACAATTAAAGTTTTTCTCAACATTTTTATCCAAGTGTTTGATAGACATTTGTTTTCATTTTTCTTTCTCCAGCAGAAATGCTGGAGCCATAGGGAAGGTATGTTTGATTTTATAAGGAACTTCTAGTTTCCCAAAATAGTTTTGCCATTTTACACTCTCACCAACCTAACATAGAGTTTTCTTTGTTCCACATCCACTTTAACATTTAGCAATGACGATTTTTAAAAATTTTATTTCAGCCTTTCTAGCAAAAGGGAAATGATACCTCATTGTGCTTTCAGTTTGCATTTTCATGTTGATTAATGATATTGAACAGTTTTTCTTGTACATTTTGGACATTCATATATCTTCTTTTGTCTGTTCAAATCTTTTTCCCATGTTGAATAAGGTTGTTAAATGTAGGATTTATTTATGTATATGGATATTATTTCTTTGTCAGATATGTCTTTGCTTCGCAAATATATCTCCTGGTCTGTGGCTTGCCTATAAATTTGCTTAATGGTGTTCTTCTAATTTTTCTAAATTTTAAACTTATCAATTGTTTTCTTTTATTTGTCCTAAGAAATCTTTGCCTATACCCAGGTAACATAATGTTCTTCTGTGTTTTCTTCTAGAAGCTTCATTGTTCCAGCTTTTATGTTTAGACCAATGATCCATCTCAAATTAATTTTTAAGTTACATATTCCCACTCAGACACATACATATATTTTATGTATGTATAGAGGTTGAGTTTCTTTTTTTCATATGGATATTCAATTGTTCCAGCAGCATTTGTTTAAAAAGAGTTTCCTTTCCTTGTTAATTGACCTAATACCTTGTAAAAATTAACTAATTTTGTGGGTCTATTTTAGAATCTTCTGCTCCATTGACCCATGTGTTTATCCTTATGCCAATGCCACTCTATCTTGACTAAGATTCTAAAGCAAATATTGCAATATCAACTTTTTTCAAAATTATTATGACTATACTAGATTCTTTGCACTTTTGTAATAATATTAAATCACTCTCCTGGGTGGCTCAGTAGTTGAGTGTGTCTGCCTTTGGCTCAGGTCATGATCCTGTAGTCCTGAGATTGAGTCCTATATCAGATTCTCCACAGGGAGCCTGTTTTTCCCTCTGCCTATGTCTCTGCCTCTCTCTGTGTCTCTCATGAATAAAAAAATTAAAAATATTTTCAAAAATTACCCTCCTGAGTTTTTAAAAAATATTTTATTTACTTATTCATGAGAAACAGAGAGAGAGAGAGAGAGAGAGAGAGAGAGAGAGAGAGAGGGAGAGACACAGCAGAGGGAGAAGCAGGCTCCATGCAGGAAGCCTGACTTGGGACTTGATGCCGGGTCTCCAGGATCAGGCCCAGGGCTGAAGGCGGCGCTAAACCGCTGAGGCACCTGGGCTGCCCCCACCCCCCGCCCGCCCCCTGAGTTTTTGATTGGGATTATGTTGAATCTCAAGATCAATATAGGGAAAAATTACATCTTGATAGTATTGAATCTCCAATCCAAGAACGTGGTACCTTCCTATTTTTAGTTATGTCTTTAGTACCTCTTAGTAATGTTTTATAATTTTCAGTACAGAGATCTTACACATCTTTTGATAGATTTATGCCTAGGTATTTGATGTTTTGCTGCTATAAGAAATGCTCTAATTTTATTTCCCAATTGTTTTCTGCTAGTGTATAGAATTATTATTGATTTTTACACATTAACCTTGTATTCTGCAACCATAGTAGAGCTACTTCCTCATTTTAGTAAGTTTTTTGTTTTGTTTTGTTTGTAAATCCCATTAAAGTTTCCTGTGGACACAATAATTGGAAGTTTTGCTTCTTCCTTTCCAATACATATGTCATTTGTTTATTTTCCTTGTCTTATTTCCCTGGCCAGGACTTCCAGAATAATGTTTAATAGAAGTAGCATATCAATTACATTTTTTATTAACACTTCATTTTTTTAGAGTTGCTTAGCATTCTCAGTAAAATTGAGAAGGTACAGAGACTTTCCCATACATAGGTATCACCTGTTACCCAAAAATAGTGTTTCTATGGAAGCTTTCATAAAACAAAATGCCATAAAATGAAGAAGCAACTACCATTAAATTATATGGAAAATTTTTTGAGCTTTCCCGGACCCCAAAAATAACTTCTGTTAGACTTATCTGATCTCTTAAGATACATCTTGTTAACAGATGCACAGAATAAACCAAGAAAAAACACAGATGCTCACAGAGACAGTTGAAAACTATGGTGGCTTGATACTGAGATGTAGTTCCTGAGGAAGGAGAAGGGTGGGGCCTCTCTTGTTGCTCAGGATGTGCATTGCCTCTATAAAGGCTCACTACAAAACAAACACTGAACACTATTTTTGCTTTTTGCCTTTTTCTGTAAAAGTGAAAATCCTCTGGATTTCTTTCAGTTAGTGAAAGCAAGTACTATGGTAGGTCTTCTGTAAAAGTCAAGTGGAATAACATTAACTTTTAAAAAGTGGGGTATATCTGTGACCCCCTACCCTACATGAATAGCATCCCTTATTATCAACATCCCCCAGGAGAGTGGTACTCTTATAGTCAATGAAACTACACTGACACCAAAATCACCTAAAGTTCATAGTTTGCATTATGGTTAACTCCTAGTTTTATACATTCTTTGGGTTTTCAAAAATGCATAATGATGTGTAGCCATTATCATTGTTTCATACAGAATACTTTTACTGGTCTAAAAATCCTCTGTGCTCCACCTAGTTATCCTTCCCGAACCCCCAAAACCTGGCAACCACTGATCTTTTTACTGTCTCCATAGTTTTGCCCTTTCCAGGATATTATAGAGTTGAAATTACACAATATATAGAATTTTCAGTTTGGCAACTTTTACTTAGTAATATGCATGTAAATTTTCTTCATGTCTACTCATGGCTTGATAGCTCATTTCTTTTTAGCACTGAAAAATATTCTCTTGACTGAAGGTACCACAATTTATCCATTTAACTACTGGTAAATGTTGGTTGCTTCCAATTTTGGCAATTGTGAATGAAGCTGCTGAAACATCCATGCATAGGCTTTTATGTGAACATGTTTTCAACTCCTTTAGATAAATACGAAGAACATATTTGCTGGACCATACGGTAAAAGTGTCTTTAGTGTTGTAAGCAATCACCAAATTATCTTTCAAAGTAGCTGTGCCATTTTACATTCCCAGCTACAATGAATGAAAGTTTCTGCTGCTCCACATCCTCACCAGAATTTAGTATTGTCAGTGTTCCAGATTTTGACCATTCTAATAGGTGTTTAGTGGTATACCATTGGTGGTGTAATTTTCATTTCCTTGATGACATATGACATAGTGTATCTTTTCATATGCTTGTTTGCTATCTTTATATTCTTTAATGAGGTATTTATTGAGGTGTTTGGCCCACTTTTTTAAAAGGCTGGACTTTCAAGAGTTCTTTGTATATTTTGAATAATAGTCCTTAAGCAAGTGTGTCTTTTGCAAATATTTTCTCCTGGTCTAAGGCTTGTCTCCTAAGATTCTTGATCTTGTCTTTTGTAAAGCAGCTTTTAATTTTTATGAAGTACAGCTTATCAATTATTTCTTTCATGAATTGTGCCTTTGGTGTTGCTCTAAAAAGCCATTTTCAGGACACCTGGTTGACTCAGTTGGTTGAGTGTCTGACTCTTGGTTTCAGCTCAGTTTATGATCTCATGGTCATGGGATGGAGCCCTGCATTGGGCTCTGTGCTCAGTGGGGAGCCTGCTTCTCTCTGTCTCCTACTTCCCTTCCCCTCACTTGCACACACTCTCTTCCTCTAAAGATAAATAAATGAACATTTAAAAAATAAATAAAAAGTCATTGCCATCCTACCCAGAGTAAGCTAGGTTGTATCTTCTAGGAATTTTATAGTTTCACATTTTACAATGAGATCTGTGATCATTTTGCCTTAATTTTTGTGAAGGTGTAAACTCTGTGTCTAGATTCCCCCCTCCCCCTTTTTTGCATCTGGATGCCCAATTGTTCCAGCACCATTTGTTGGAAAGACTATCATTGCTCCATTGTATTGCCCTTGTTCCCTGGTCAAAGATCAGTTGACTATTTATTTGGGTTTACTTCTGGACTCCATTCCTCTATTCTGCTCCATTGATCTATTCTTTCACCAAAAGCACACTGTCTTTATAGTAAGTCTTGAAGTCACGAACTGTCCTCTAATTTGCTCTTTCTCTTCAATATTTTGTTGGTTATTTTGGTCTTTTGCCTCTCCATATAAACTTAGAATCAGTTTCTTAATATTCATAAAATGACTTGCTTGGAATTTTAATTGGGATGGCATTGAATCTATAGATCAAATTGAAAAGAACTGATATCTTAGTAACATTGAATCTTCCTATCAATGAAGATGAAATATCTCTCCACTTAGCTCTTTAATTTCATTAATCAGTTTTGTAGTTTTCTTCATGTAACTCTTGCACATATTTTGTTAGATTTATGCCTAGGTATTTCATTTTGGGGACGCTAATACAAATGGATATTCTGTTTTAAATTTCCAATTCCACCTGTTTATTGCTGGTATATAAGAAAGTGATTGACTTTTATATATCAATGTATCCTAAAACCTTGCTAAAATTGTTTATTAGTTCCAGAAGTCTTTCTGTCAACTCTTTCAGATTTTCTACATAGATATTGATGTCATCTGCAAAAAAGTCAGTTTTTTTCTTCCTTCTCAGTCTGTGTATCTTTTATTTTCATTTCTTATCTTATTGGATTAGCTTAGACTTCCAGTATAATCTTGAAATGTGTGGTGAGAGAGGGTATCCTTACTTTGTACTTGATCTTAGTTGGAAAGCTTCCAGTTTCTCATAATTAAGTATGATATTAGCGGTAGGGGTTTTGTAGATAATCTTTATAAAGATGAGGAAGTTCTCTATTCCTACTTTATTGAACGTTTTTATAATGAATGGGTATTGGATATTGTAAAATACTTTCTCTGCATTGATTAATATGGTCATCTAATTTTTCTTTTTTAGACTATGGATGCGATGGGTTACACTAATTGATTTTTGAATGTTGAGCCAGACTTGTATACTTGGAATAACTCCCACTTGGTTCTGCTGTAAAATTCTTCTTACATATGATTGGATTTGATTTGTTAATATTTTGTTGAAGATTTTTTCCAACTATGTTGACAAGGGATATTGATCTGTAGTTTTCTTTTCTTATAATATTTTGTCAAGTTTTGGAATGACTTAGGAGGTATTCACTCTGCTTCTATCCTGTAAAAGATAATTGTAGAGAACTGGTATAATTTCTTCCTAAATGCTTAGTAACATTCAGCAGTGAACCCATCTGGGCCTTGTGCTTTCTGTTTTGGAAGGTGATTAATTATTGACTCAATCTCTTTAATAGACATAGGCTTATCCAGATTGTCTATTTCTTCTTTTGTGAGTTTTGGCAAATTGTGTCTTCCAAGGAATTGGTTTCTTTTATCTAGGTTATCAAATTTATATGCATACAGTTGCTTATAGCATTCCTTTATTTATCTTTTTAATACCCACAGGATTTGAATTGGTGTTCCTCTTTCATTTATGTTATTAATAATTTGTGCTCTATTTCTGAGTTAGCTTAGCAAAAGCTTATCAATTTTATTGATCTTTTCAAGGAGCCAGCTTTTGGTTTCACTGATCCTTCTCTCTTGATTTCCTATATTCAATTTCATTGATTTCTGGTCTTATTCTTCTTACTTCTTTCCTTCTGCTTATTTTTTTAATTTAATTTGCTCTTATTTTTCTAGTTTCCTGAGGTGAAAACTTAGATTATTAATTTTATATCTTTCTTCTGTTCTAATATATGCACTTAGTGCTATCAGTTTCCTGCTAAGCACTGCTTTCACTGTATCCCACAAATTTTGGTAAGTGTGTTTTCATTTTCATTTAGTTCAAAATACTTTTAAGTTTCTCTTGTAGTTTCTTCTTTGACTCAGGTGTTATTTAGAAGTATGTTGTTTAATCTCTATGTATTTGAGGATTTTCCAGTTCTCTTTTTATTATTGATTTCTAGTTTAATTCCATTGTGAGCAAATATTGTATGATTTGTAATCTAAAATTGTTAAGGTGCGTTTTATGGCCTAGAATGTGTTATACCTTAATGAATGTTCCATGTGAGTTTGAGAAGAATGAGTATTCCACTATTGTTGAATAAAACAGTCTACAAATGTCAATTACAGCCAGTTGATTGATGGTGTTGTTGAGTTAACTATGTGCTTACTGATTTTTTTGTCTGCTGGATCTGTTAATTTCTGATAGAGTGGTGTTGAGGCCTCCAGAAATGATAATAAATTCATCTATTTTTCTTTGCAATTCTCTTAGTTTTTCCCTTACGTAGCTTAATGCTCTATTGTTTGGAACATACACAGTAAGAATTGTTATGTCTTCTTGAAGAATCGACCTCTTTATCATTATGTAATGTCCTTCTTTATCTGATAACTTTCCTTTCTACTCCTGCTTCTTTGTGTGTGTTAGCATGGCATATTTTCCTTCATCCATTTACTTTTAATCTATATGTATCTTTATATTTAATGTGAGATTCTTGTAGACAACATATAGTTAGGTCTTGTTTTATGATCCATTCTGAAGGTCTCTGTTTTTTATTTAGTACATTTAGACCATTGATGTTCAAAGTGATTACTGATATAATTGGACTAATATCTACCTTATTTGTTACCCCTTTCTATATGTTGCTCTTGTTCTTTGTCCCTTCTACTCTTTTTCTGCTTTTTGTGATTTAAATGAAGCATTTTATAGGCTTTCATTTTCTTTCCTTTCTCAGCGTATCAGTTATATTTCTCTTTTTACTTCTCTTAGTGGGTGCTTTAGAGCTTGCAATATACCTTTACAGCTAATCTAAGTGTACTTTCAAATAACACTATGCCACTTCATATGTAGTATAAGTACCTCATAATAACAAAATAACCCTAATCCCTCCTTCCTCCCTTGTATTGCTGTTGTTCATTTTACTTATAATAGGCAGATACCGGAAGATATATACATAAGCATACATAATCAAATACACTCTTGCTGTTATTATTTTGAGCTGTTAAATCAATTAAGAATAAGAGAAATAAGTTTTTATTTTATGTTTACTTATTCCGCTTTTGATGCACTTCCTTACTTCATAAAGATCCAAGTTTCTGACCATTATTTTCCTTCTCTCTAAAGAACTTCTTTTAACATTTCTTGTAAAGCAGGTCTGTTGGCAACAAATTCCCTCAATATTTGGTTGTCTGAGAAAATCGTTATGTCTATTTCACTTTTGAAGGATAACTTCACAGGGTACAGAAATTTATGTTGGTGATTTTTTCTCTTGATGTTTTAAATATTTCACTCCACTCTCCTTTTGCTTGCATGGTTTCTGAGAAGAATTTGGGTGTACTTTTTATCTTTGTTCCTTTATAGGTAAAATATTTCTCCTCCTTTTTTCTGGTTTCTTTCAGGATTTTTTCTTTGATTTTCTGTAGTCTGAAAGTTATATGTCTAGGTATACTTTTATTTTTTTGGCATTTATCCTGTTTGTTGTTTACTGAGCTTCCTGGATATATAATTTGGTCTCTGGCTATTAATTTGGGGAAATTTTCAATCACTAATGTTTCTAATATTTCTTCTGTTTCCCCCTCTCTTTTTTCTACTTACGGTATTCCCAGTCTGGTAGTTCCAAAAACCCTGTCATGTCTAGTTCTGATGCTTGCTTTGTCTCTCCAAATTGTGTTGTTTGCCTTTTGGTATGCCTTGTAGGTTTTTCTTGAGAGCCAGACACAATGTACTGGGTAAAAGGAACTGCTGTAAATAGTCTCTTGGTATTGTGGTAGTGGGATAGAGGAGGGAAAGCATTCTGTAGTCCTATGATTCAGTCTCAGTCTTTTCATCAGCCTATGCTTCTGGACTGTGAAATTCATAAGAATTTCTCAGGTTTGGTTTTTTTGGTTTTGTTTTGGGGTTTTTTTTTTTGTTGTTGTTGTTGGTTGGTTGGTTTTGGTCCCACCTCAAATGGAACAGAATGGCTAGACTGGGCTGGTGTTGAGTATTTCCCTTTCCTCAGGTCAATTGGGCTCTGATAAAATCCCTGGAGGTTAGGTTCTGGTTAACTGGTTTCCCCTGAGGTCAGATTTTGTTAAGAAGAACAGAATACTCTGACATATTTCAAAATGGGTCCTTTCCCTGACCTTTGCCAGAAGCATGAGGGGATTTTTCTCCCAAGTTTACAGTGGGAACCTCGCCAAGCTGCTGGGGTAAGTCTCACAGTACTGTGGTGACATCCCTAGAATTGGATACTACTGGAATTTTTAACTCTCATCTGAGAATCCACACTGAGCTTCTAGCAATGTGTCAATTATAGTTCAGGTTTTCCTTCTCCAGCCCTCCCATGGTGGTTTCCACTTGTGACTCTGCTCTGGTAAGCCCTGACTCCCTATATTTGACAGCATCAGTTGGCTCTGTATCCTGATGAATTATATGAGAAAAGAAGGGTGTTGAGTACCTGGGACTATGATGCCATTTATTGAGATACAGAAAGTTTGGAGAACAAGTTTGTAGCAGGAATCTTGGTGAGAGTGGAGCAGGCAAGGAGGGAGTATTTTGGACATGTCTAGTTTGTGATTCTGTTAAATATGCAGGTAGAGATAGCAGGTAGACTGTTGAATACACAAGTCTGGAGCTCAGTGAAGAGGCCTGGAATGGAAATTCTAACCCTGTACAACAGGCATTTTTAACTATATGTGATGGTGAATCTTCCAGCTGTAACTTAATTTGTTCAATGTCACCAGTCTACAAGCTAGGATTCAAACCCTTAAAGGCACCCCCATGCACTTCCTTGGAGAACTAAAACTCCATCTCAAATGTCTCATGTTTCTCAGAGCACTTAGCAAAGTACTCAGGGCAGAACAGAAACTTGGTAAGAATAGATTGAATAATGTCTGAGGCTATTAGGAAACTCACCTAACAATAAACGTTGTATTAAATTTACACTGCTGCATTTAAAGGGTACACTTGATTAATTGCTTTCTGGCAGTCAGTTGCATACCAACTTGGGCAGGAAGTGAGCAGAGGCAGGGAAAACAAATCCGGCCTATTTGAGTCCCAGTTAATATTGATCCTGAATGGTTGGGCCTGGTCATTTGAAGTCTCTGTTTTACCCAATAAGGACAAAACTTTCCTTTTCTTCTAGGTGCCTTGCTTTTCCTTCATCTGCCCCTAATGTAATAACACTATCCTGGCTGCCATATTAAGATCATCAAAGCTTCCCGAGTCCTCTTGCATCATTGCATGGCCCAGAAATGCGGCATCTGTGACCCAATCTCCAGCAAGAAAAGCAAAGACTAGCACGCTATGCTTGAGCACCATAGTGAATATTTTCATGCTGGTTTTTATTCACTTTTTTTCTCTGCAAGTCTTTCTCATTTAGCTTTTTGTTATATATTTAGCATACCCTGTGTACCTACCGGCCAGAATACAAGCAGCTATTTCTTTCCAGTGATATGGGCATAAGCAAAAGTTTATCTCAACATTTTAAGGTTAGCAGTTCACTGTGTTTGGGAAGAGCTATATTTTCCACCAAACATGATTACCACAGAAAGAGTTGCATTAAACTGCTGATATGTCATAAGTCCCTCACTTTGGAACAGTATTAGGATTAGCAGCCCTGAGGTTGTCATGTGGTAATTAAGGGACTGTGAAATGTTATATAAAGGCTCACAGCTGGCTGTTCGAGACAGCAAAATTGAAAGGCAGATTGCTATCACCAGGGGAGATCAACTCTTCTAGATCTGTAATATTAAGCCCTAATGTTTGCTGGAAAAGCTGCAAGTATGTCAAGAGTTAATTTCTGGCCATTGTATGACCCTCATGGTTTTCCTGTGGCGCATAGTAGTCATGAAAGAATACCATTATCACACTGGATGGGGATGGCGTGCGAGTTTCTGCCAACATATGAAATAAATTTGTATTGCTGGTTCAAGTTCTTTTGTAATGATACTCCTTGATCATTGGTTCTTACAGGAGAAATGAGACAGCATTTAGAAGATAAAAGTTCTCTGTCCACCAGGGCCACTGACTTACCTCAGCCCTCAGGGGAATAGAAAGTCACACAGATGCTTAGGAAGCTATTCTCATGCCACTTGGAGCCTCCTGATGTTTTCATTGTCGTTGAGTCCCTGGTAGTATTATTGAGAAATAAGGGATGATCACTATCGGTGTATTACATATGAGACAGTAAACTGGTTCTGAGACTAATAGCCAAAGCAAAACGAAATCATTTAACCTATTTTCAGAGTTGTTTGTTGAGGGTATATTACAAAGCTACAAATATCGTCATGATTACAGAGCACACCGTAATATTAACTCAAGAAATTTCTCCCCCTGGAGAAGGTGGGGAGTTATTCCATTGTGCTAACTCCATCTAGAACTTGCTGGCTACACCACAACAAGCATAAGAATAAGATGAATGCCTGTTTCACTTAGGAGTGCACACGGTCATTTTCACCATGCAGCCCTCCTCCCCCAGACTATAGGTGTCTGCCAGAAAAGCCTCTAAAGTGTAGAATTTTCCTCAGTTTGGATCATTAGGTTTCCCAGCAGCTGAGCACAAACCTGACACTTTATCTGGAATGGTGGGGGTGTAGGGTACCAGTGGGAGTAAAGTGGTTGTGTAGACACTGGGTTGATTGGAAGGTTTTACCTCTAAGTACAATACTATCTGGCTGCCATAAATGTAGCCATTGAAAAGAACTTTACTGTTTGAATTCTTGACATATAAATTCTAAAATAATAACACCTTAGAAAACAATGACTTGAATTACAAACCAGTCCTGCTAACTCTTATAGATGAATGAGTAAAATCATTTAAGTCTCAAACTGTTAGGAACTCAAACTATTTTTGAATAGCCTACTTTGTGCAATGGTTAGCTTAGAACTACATACAAGTATGCACTCTGTAAATATGTTCTCTAAGGAGGAGGATACAAATAAATTTTGATTACAAACTCGAGAGTGTCAGAAACCACCTTGAAATTGTACATAATCCAGTAGTTTCAGTTCAAATATGTTTTCAAGATTTGAGAGAATATAGGTGCTTAAAACTTTTCTCAAAGTCTACCTGAAAAAAATATGAGTCTAGTTAGGAAAAGCTAAACCCCATTCCTCCCCTAAGTTAAAAAAAAAAATCCAGTCTAATGTTTTCAATGTTGGGAAGAAGAATCAGTTAGAAAGTTAGAAGATCAGTTAGAAAATCAGAAGAAGGGTAATAAAAGGATTTTATCCCAAATGTCAGGTCTGTTTAATGAATACTACCTACCTGCAGAGTTGCATTGAGAGGCTGAGTTTCTTAGTTATTTAGTGATCGCCACCATGGGAAGGAGAAATGGGACCTATTTATATGAGGTGGCACAGAGGTATTTAGCTTTGTGAATCTGCCAAAATGGAAGTGATATGATGCAGACTCAAGTAGTCATTCTGAAATATGCTTATTTTTTCTTATTAATCATAAGAAAGTGATCAAGCTAAAAACTCAAAAGGTAAGGTTGGTTCTGAGTCAAGATCAGAGAATGACATGCAACAAAAGACCCAGATTCTTCTTTTCTTCTTATAACATATATGCAACTGGCTGTAAGAGCTAAAATTTTTATGTTATATATTATTATATTTGTCATTACTATATATATTTAATATATAAATACATTTAAAATAAAAATATATATTAAATTAATATATTAACATTTATATTATATTTAATATTATGTATTGAAATTTATATATATTTTATAAAATACATATATTTATGTTTTTTAATCAATGAAGGTAGTGGTTAAAGATGGCAGCAAATTCTGTGACATTTCTCTGATTGAGAAATGGGATCTATGCACACTGCCCTTAAAACTGTCTCCTTGAAGTCTAAGACAGATGTAGGCAATTACAATAGTGTGATGGTTGAATTCAGACTCTGGATTCCAATTTCAGATCTGACACTGTGTCCTTAAGCAAGTTTTCAACAACTCTCTGTTTCTGTTTTCTCACCTGTAAAGTTAGTATAATGATGGTTTCTGTCTAATAGGTTATTGGGAGATTTAAATGAGATACTATGTGTGTAGTGCTTAGTATATAGGGTCTGGTACTTAGTTCAATAAATGGATTATTATTATTATTATTATTACAATAGGATTAAGTAGAAGTGCTTTGGAATCAAATAAAGGGCTATTATCCAAGTGGTAGTAATGAGAAATCAGAAGAGATTTTACAGGAGAAATGACTTTTAACCCAAGACCAGCAGATGAGAAGGAGTTGCCCTAGGAAACATGAGGTGGGTTGGGGGGTGGCTTAAAGGAAGGAGGGGGACAGAGACTTCCAAGCAAAGAGAGAAGCTCACACTGAGTCTCTGGAGGCAAGGGAGAGCATGTCACCATACTGGACTTCACTCCAATTTCTGACTGCAGCCCTATAGAGTCTTTAATCATTATCCAATTCCCTGCACATCAAAATGTCATTGACTTCCTAAATTAGAGTTCTTACTTCCCAGCCCTTCAACCATTTTTCATCATTTACTCTAATTCTTCTCTAAGTGTCAACTACTCCTCTCTCTAGACAAAGAGATGAAACTGTTCTACACACCGTAGTATGAGGCCAGCAAGCATCCGACTCTTGCCTTGTGGTCTACTCTGAACTCCAGCTCTTCAGGACCTCACTAACCACCTGGGCTTTTGCATTAATACTTTGAAGTCATCTATCCTTGGTAGGCTGATCAGTCAGTTTCTGGCAAATAATGACTTTATCTAGACCCCATGCAAATATTCATTAGTGAAAACAGAATAGCTCATTTAATAGCTTAAAAATTCTGTAGAGGCCTGCATGGATGAAAAAAATTTAAAAGAGGGCAATATTCAGCTGACTGGCTGAATCACTTTCTCAAACCAAAACAAATGTTCTTTATAGAACAGCTATCTACTGGATTCTCTAATACCTCTCCTAAGATGGCAAAAAGAAGAAAAGGAAGGGATTACAAGTGAAAAGATGCCATGAAAGCAAAAGCTACATGATTCCAAGCAAATCACACAAAGTTGCCTATAAAAAATTAGTCTGTCATCAGTGTTCAGGAGCTTGTAAAAACTTTGCAATAGATGAAACTGCAGACTTCTGATCTCCTTACCAGGGGATATTGTCCAACTGCACAAAAGGACAAGCTCTGGAAAGAAGGCCCAAGAACCTTCTAGTACATTTGGAGAATATATCAAAAATATCACAGCTGAGAATGTAGACAGAGTCAGTTCTGGCTTTCGGAATGTCCCACTCAGGGAAAAAAACTTTCTCAAGACAGAATTAAATGCAGTTTCCCAAGGGAGTTGGGATCTATGCAGACTTGGGTGAATCGCAAAGAAGGATTAAGTTAAAAGTTTGGCAAATTCTCTCCTCATTTTCTCAAATGAATGTCATTTCCAGTGATCCTTGCTCTGAACATTGAAGTTATAAGCATGTTGGCTAATAATTCATCGTAGTAATATGAAGTATTTTGATGGCACATACATCTAAATATCTATTTCATAAAATTACATTTGTTAAAATGTGAACATGGGTGAGAAGAACAAAAAATATCGCTTTTCCTGTTATGTTTGGTGGGTTCTCATTGTCTACTACCTACAAAGATAATATGCCCTTGGGAATTAATAGTCATGGAGTTTATAAAGCATGCAGCCAAAGTCTTAAGGTTTTCACCAATCTGGTGTTTCTTCAGGAAGCAGAATAATGGCAAGACCATTTATTAGGCAATGACATGTAAACACCACTTGAGTTTTCTGGAAGGCCTTGAGTGTAGTGGAATAAAATTCCACTTCTTCCTTGTGTAATAAAATTCATTCTAGGCATATGGATATTTCTATTTTTTCTCAATTGGAAGGTGGTAGAGAGACACATGAATAGCATAGTATCTTAAGCTGGTGTCATTTGCTAAAGGAGGGAATGTCACAATGGAATTCATTTAAAAATTTTTAATTATCAAGACTAATAACAGGAAGGAGGTCAAAAATCTTGAAGAAAATAGTAGCCGTATTGATTGATATCATGAATTACCAAAGTGATGGATTATTTGGTGCGTAAGACATGCCAGACCCTGTGCAGGTTTGGGAGAGGTAAAAATAAGACAAGGGCATGTCCTGTTTCATTAAATCCAAAGAGGCTGAAGGGAAGGTAGCAGGGGATAGGATAAGGTGACCAACCATCCTTTTTTTCCAGTACTGAAGGGTTTCTTGGGTGTTAAAACCTGGAATGTCTCCAGCAGACCAGTGTAAGTCAGTCATTCTCCCAGAAGAAGCTGAACAAATTGCTTAGGGTCAGTTTATGACTGTGTAGGAAATGGTGGGCCTTTGTTTTGACATATAGCATTTTCCAAAGGTAACTCTCTCCTGGAGGTCAACCAGACAGTTAGCCGGCTTCAGGGAAGCAATGAGGAAGGCCTGAAAGCAAGCAGCTGCCATGGAATAGAGAAGACAGGATGATTAGAAAGACCTGTGAGACAGGATTGGCACTAAAGGTACAGCCTTGGGGTGATTAGAAGTGGGAGGTGAGGACAAGACAGGACTCCAGGGTGACTAGGAGTGTAGGTGAATGGGGATGGCATTACCTGAGGTGGGGACACAGGAAAACCAATGATCCTTTCAAACATGGTGTGTTCCCAGGAATTGTGAAGTGCCAACCATATTGGATTCTCTGGCAAGAGCTTCTGCTGGTCCTATTCAGCTCGTCACTCTGCCCACATAGAAAGACTTTCCTTCACTCTGGGTTGCAATGGTCATTCAAAGGATTTCTTGCCATTTGTAGTTTGCCCTCTTCCCCTGTTGGCCTCCCAATGTGTATCTCAGAGAGACTTCCTTTTTGTGATCATAAGCTAATCATAGTATAGAGAGTCTGAAGCAGTCACAAATAGCTGTCATATGCAGGTGCCTATTCTCAAAGTTCAGCTCGTACCAAAAGCAGTCAGAAAGAAGTTTACAAAGGCAAAGTGGTTCCACTTTGTTTACGTATCTGCTCACTCCAGCCACCAAAATATTTGTTTTCTTCAACAGTTGTTTTTGAAGAGTTCGGGTTACGAAAATGAAATCACATAGAGAAAAATCCATACTAACAGAACCCATTATTGCAGGGATAGCTACAGCTAAAGTTGGGTTTCATGTCCCTTATTACATATATGGAACCCAGAAGTACCAGATTTCACCAGTCTGTGAAGTAAAAATAAGCTCCTCCATCATCCACCTGAAAAATTAGAAAAATGTTGTGATTTTTCCCAGAGTTCTTCTCCTGACAAATTCTTGAAGATTCACAGCCAGATTTGTCTACACTTAACACCAAGCAGCCATTTTTTGTTTGCTTGTTACCGCCAACCAGTGAGTTCAAACTTGCCCTTGAAGCAGACTCAGTAGCCACTGATTTTTAGAGCTTGTTACCCACCATTGGTTTCTGTTCCCACCTATAAATCACCTCCAGTTCTGCCATTTATATGGTATACTTTACAGACCAAGTGAGTGATTGGAAGTTTATTCATTTTCTGTATAAACTAGCCAAGAATGGATTCTGTGTTTGAAGCTAAGGACACTGATCATCACATAGACTTTCTTTAAAATGCCTCACTGAGTCAAACTGTGTGCTTCTATTTAGCATGAGGTACTAAAAAGTTTTTGGAGGCTCTGTGGACATGGTAAGGCTTCACTGATCGGCTTCACTCTAAGGTGATTTTGTGGGGAGAAGACTCGCAATTATCAGTATCTATAGGTCTTTTCTTTTGGCCTGAAAAAGAATCCGCTCAAAGAGAAGAACTTTCTAGTTTTTTTTAAAAATTTTCTTTATTTATTCATGAGAGACACAGAGAGACAGGCAGGGACATAGGCAGAGGGAGAAGCAGGCTCCCTACGGGGAGCCCGATGAGGGACTTGATCCCAGGACCCCAGAATCATTCCCTGAGCCAAAGGCAGATGTTCAATCGCTGAGCCACTCAGTCATCTCAGAACTTTCTAGTTTACTTCCTGGGGGTTATAAGTTTAGTTTCATCATTTTGAGAACAAACTGGAAGAGAGGTCACGAATCCCACCCTTCAGTATCGATCCTTTCATAGAACCACTCTGTTTTAATCCTTCAACTCTGTCCTGTATGCATTAGTGTACTAGACTCCTGGTGAAGCCTCTCCAGAGAGTAAACACCTGGTTGTCTGCTGGGTGGGTGAATAAGGGAACCTCAAGAAGTGGAGGAAAGAATCCAAGGGTCTATAACTTTTTTACATGGAGTCTCAACCAACAGTCCCTTTTTAGCTCCTTTTTGTGCAAATGCACACAGAGTGTCACACACACACTGTCATATACACCTTCAGAGTTACCTGGATGTTCCAATTCCTGAGCTCCTCTGACATTCTGCCAAATTCTGGAATTCTTTCATTGCTGGCTAAGGAGCTTTCCTTGGGTTTGTTAAAGTCAGATACCTCTTTTCTAGCTACTGACTTTTTTTTTTTCTCTCCTTCCTCTTCCATTCCTTGTCGATAATTATTTTCATGGAGGTTTGAGAAGCAGAAGTAGATTAATATCTTTAATCCACTTTTTTAACTGAAAGACTAATCCATTTTAATTGCCAGATAATGTTTTATCCAATGGGTCTTCCATAATTCATCTAAATGATAACTTACTTTTTGACTTGTATACTATTTCTCACTTTGGATATTTTGAATAATGCTGCTGTAGAGTAGATATGTGGGACTGGATAAGCAGCTGTACAGAAAGTCCAATGTGGCATGCTCAGTCTAATGCTACCAGTTAAGCATTTACTCTGGGAAATTTCGGATCCTTTGGATAAATGTTCAGTCCCTCAGAATTCTTCCTCTTGCCCCCTCTAAATTAGTAGCTGAGATGTAGAGGATCAGATAACTTATGTCCACATGGTGACAGAAAAGGACCTCACCCAGATTCTGGTCTTGCAGCTGTTCTCATCTTTAGGCTTTATAGTGGAGGGTGGCAAGAGAAGAGCATCTGTTGCAGAATTTCACTTCTTCCTATATAACATCTCTCCCCACTTGGGTGTTCAAGACATATGTGCAATCTTGGCTAATTTATTTACCTCTTTTCCCATAATTCACTGGTACAGAGGGGCAGCCTTTCTTCCCCATTCCTCTTCATTTCTGTTTGGGATAGTATCCCAATACCTCTTTCCCAAGGTGGCATTTACCCTTCGTCTTTCCCTTGAGTTGTAAGCCTAGAGTGGCTGCCAGAGATCATGGTTTATGAAGGACGAGAATAAAAACTATACATTTAATAGTGTCACAATAGTATCTCTTATAAGCAAAATTAAACTATGGTGCTAGAAATCAGAACAAGGGTTGCTCCTGGTGGAGATATTGACTAGGAAGGGACCAAAAATGTTCTGGGATGAAATAAACATTCTATATCTTGAAGGCATATGGGTTGTGAAATTGTGTGGTTTTGTTAAAACTGATTGAATTGTACACTTAGGATTTGTCCACTTCACTTCTTCAATAAAAATATTTTTAACTGGAAAGAAACCAACTTTGTAACCCTTATAAATATCTTTCTGGTTAAGTCTTTGAATATATTCATGATTACTGCCTTAGGGTAAATTCCTCAAAGTAGAATTTTGGGGCCAAAGGACATACACCTTTTTAGGGATTTTGTTACATTTTACCAAATCACCTTCCAGAAGGGCACTTTCCCATTTATGCTTCAAAAAAGTCTCTGAGAATGGACCCCAGGATTTTAACTATCATGGTTTCATCTGCCATTTAGCTCTAGACATACAAATGGGGTAATTTACTCAAAAATATATAAAGATAATAGATTCTTTGAGAATTATGAAGTCTATTTTATGGTTTGGGAAGAATGTGTATCTATTAAATAATTAATATATGTGTAACAGGGATAAATTTCAGTTGTAAATTCAAGTATATAAAAATGATAACCTTCCCGAGTCTCTATACCTTAATTTCATTTCCATGTCTGAGTCCCTATTCTTCTGCACAGAGGGAAACTAAGGTAAGAAAATGAAACTAAGTCCTTCTGGGAGTTTACACTGGGGTCTCCTGCAGAGACAAGGCATGGGTGATGGGTGTTGGGCATCAATTCTCATGCCTCAAGTCTCATTCCAGACAGGTGGCACAATTTTTTGGCCCAAGGTTCCCTGGGATCCAGAAACTCCACAATACCAGCACCATGCCCCAGGCAGACATTCTCTTTCCAAACACCATCCAGCCTCTTCTCTACAGGTCATCTCCACACCTCTACTCTCAGTACCTACATATCTCCTGCCTCCTGTCTTTCTCTACTGCTCCTACACCAGACTCTCTTCTAAGGGCTGAAACTTTTAGGTTCATTATAAGGAAAGACTTGGAAATTATTTATTTTCCACTCAGCCCAACTGTGGGTTCAACGACCAGAAATGGAATGACTCCTGAGCTGGTGGAAATCATGATGACGTCCACTAACCTAGCGTCCTCCACTAGCCTGAGTTCAAATGGCTAGTAAGCAGTGGACCTGAGTTCTAATTTAGACCTACATTGTTAAACTGGCCCTCTGGTGGTCTGCAAGTGAGGACAATTTCCACAGTGACAGCCTTTTGCCTGGCAGCAGTTAGGATAGCAGAAGACTCAGGACCAGTCCGGAGGCACAGACCCCTCCGCCCCCATCATTCAACCGCCTGGCAGCACTGTGTGGGTGCTGCCAACAGGAAGGCTTTGCTTGCCCAGCTCAGTTATTTCTGCGCAGTGTCAGGGAGAACTGTGGTGCATGGGAGGAGAGCAAACCTCAGAACTAGCTAATCCCTTCCATCCCGAAACTTGATCATAGGGCTGCTAACCTACTCCACCTGAGCACGAGTGGCTGATTTGAGCATGGCCTCCTCTGCTGTCCCTTCCACAGTCTCTGGTGGAAGTGTTAATGACAGGGAAATGGCCAGCGGCAGGAGGGAAAGAGCAAAGGCAGAAGAAAGCCAGGCGATGGTGCAAAAGACAGTAATTAGCTTTCAGATCATCATGATTTGAAGTTACTCAAATCTGAGTCATTTTAGAAGGTGGCTCTCTTGAGGGTTACGTTTTCTGAATGGGGAGTAGGGAGAGAACAGCAAGCAGAGCTAACAGTGGGGAGGGGGCTGTGCCTATCTCTGTCGCAAGGATCCCACAGTAGCAGGTGTCAGAGTCCATCCTTCTTCCCTCCCCTGCTGCCACCGTGCACCTGAGCATTAGCAGCACAATCACTCAGTTGGATAATTACTGGGGGTTGTGTGTGTAAAGCCAAGGAGGGACCAGCATCCTATTGCACTGCTGGTTTGCTCGCAGAGGAGCTGGCACAGCGCAGCCTCACGCAGTAGGCAGCAGCCTTCATGTTGGCATAAACCTACAGAATCAAATGCTTTTGCTTGCTCCTCGCTGGTTTACACCCTCTCTGCTCATTCCAGAAGGAATTAGCCCAGCTCAGACTAGGTGCTATGCTGTTCCATATGGACCACCACACAAAGGATACAAAAATGTCACGCTCAGCATTAAAGCAGGGGCTCCCACTGCTATCTTGTGACCTTCATAACCTCAATCTGAAATGCAGCTTCCTTATTCTGTATACAGCACGGCTGGCGTATTGCAAAAGCCAGTAGATCAGATTTTCCCCCCTCGCCCCGACTCTTTTTAGTTTCAAAACCCTTCCCAAATAGAATTGAGTTAAAAGAAAATGCTGGTTTGCTCTTTTTCTTGGAGGGGAAGAGAAGGATGAAGATCTTTAGAAACCAGTTCAGACGAGTTTGAATACAATTAAACAGGTGGCTCCTATCTGCCTGCCGCCCGCAATTTTCAGATTTTTGTTCTAAGCCCCACGTTGCTTAGTTCCCACCCATGTGAATAGAGAGGAACCGTGACTGAAAGCCAGTAAGATCCGTTACTTTCTGGTAATGCCCAGGTAATTCTTAGAAAAGCCACTATAGTATCCGGGTACCCTCAATTAATATGTATTGACCTTGAAAACCATTTTAAAAATCTATGCTTACCAGCAATAATTTTGATGCCCTTATCTAGTCAAAGAAATAAAAGTAATATGACCCACTGCAGAAAGGGCACGTGGCTCTACATTCCTTCTGAGTCTTCACAAGGTCAGGCTCACAAGATACAAGGAACAGAAGAAGCCTGAAGTTGAAGCTCACTGACCCAGGGAGGGATTAGTGTCCTGAAAGAGCCCTGGTGCTGTTGCTTCCCTGAATAGAGGGAGAGAATTTAGACACCGGCCTTGGCCAATCTGACTAGGTCATTCCATGAAGAGATGTTTAAAAATCTCTTGAACACCCACTTTGTTCAAGCTTCTAGACTACTCCAGGGAAGTCTCTGTCTTGGATGTAGGCTGGTTCTTTGTGTTTGAAGAGAGGTTTCCAAGGATTAATTACTTATAACCTCTGACACACAATATTAATGCGAGGACCATTTGTCAAAAAATATGACCAAAAACAATAGGACTCTGAAGCCAGTCTGGGTTTGAGCCCCAAATCGATTGCCTTACCAGCAAGGTGGCCAAGCCTGAGTTTTTGTTTCCTCATCTATGACTTGAGAATAAAAACTCCAAATCTTCCTTCACAGGATTGTTGAGGTCATTAAATTGAAGTCACAAAAATTGTCACAAATCATTGTTCCCTGGGATTTTTTCCTTCACTCCATAATCCTAGCAGTTTTAAGTTTTTCCAAAAGTCATTCTGAGGCACCCAGAGGAAAGGGATTTCCATATGATTCTTGGCCTCTTGGATTCTTTGGGACATCCACTTTCATCTGCCTCTCAAAGGTAAGTGCCAGGCTTACGGCGATGGCATCACGGGGGCTCACACCCACATCCAAGGACAAAATCTCTGCCACTGTCAGAACTTCTGAGGCCAGCGACACACTGGCCTTTTTTTTCTTTTTCTTCTTTTGCTGGCTGAGCAGGAAGATGGTCTAGGGCTAAGACACATCCAGGCTCACCCCTTCAGTGGACTCACCCCAACATGTGACTTCCATTTTCTAATCCTTTGGGACAAGATACAGAGATGAGACTTCTTCCCAAAGACTAGCTCAGACACATCAGGATCCCATGAGCTCGACCTCTTGTTTGCCCTGTGTCCAGTGTAGTTCTAGTTAGTAGTCGGGGCCGTATACATGCCTGTGGAAGAAGTGAATGAAGTCAGTCATCTTATCTCCTTTAGGCATGATGAAGTACATGGATATGAATGCAGTCATGAGGGTGTTATGTGACTCATGCCATCTTGCCATGTTCAAGAACCCAACCAGGGTGTTCTTAGATTTTAAGAGAGTTCATCATGCCTTATTTTGTTCATGGTGTTAAAAAGTCATGGGAAATGGTTAGATTTGTGGTTTCTTGTTGGTTGGTTTGCTTTTTGTTCCCTTTTCACTTGCCTTTAGGTCCTCCCTTCTTCCCTGATGTATTATTGGACTTGAAGCTGGCTAATTACTTACAGTAATGTGTTGCGTTTCTGACAAACCATGGATGATGCACACCCAGAGTGCCAGCCACTGCCGATCTCAGAGCTTGCCTGTGCTTTTGCTCCACACAAATGGTGCTCCATTTTTCTGCCATTGAAATCTCTCTTATCTTTTGAATGCCACCTTTGAGGAACTTTCTCTAACACCCTTCACCCCTACTCCCATTTGGACACCAAATGGTCTCCCCTGTGTTCCCAGAGTTGTTTGAGTCACCTGACCAGTCTCATGCCAGTTATGTATTCATTATTCATGCATTTGTCTCATTGGACAGATGTTAAGTTCCTCAAGGATGGGGAGTAAGTCTTATTCACCACTATTGCCATGGCCAAGCACAGGATAGATGCTTTATAGTTGTGTGTCATTAGAAAGCCTTTGAAAAAAGAAAACTAAAAAAGCAGCATAAATATATCTGACTCATGCTCATCCTCTCCTCCTCCCCTCCACACTCACAGACATATGGATACGAACCGTGAGCATGCCTGTGAGTGTGTTAATGGTCAGACCCTATCCATTGCATGCACTCAAAACATTACAGGTCCAGGGAGTAAATCCCTCCTCTCAGGTGAGCCTTTCACATTCTCTTTATTGTGGAGAGGTTCTGTTTTTAACTGTGCTTTTACAATTAGAATAGCCTCATCTTCACATCTCTAAGTCCCACTTCTTCCTTTTCACATTTGTTGTAGTAGATATAGAACATATAGTAGTGCAAATGAATGGGATACTTTTGGCACCTTACAGGAAGTAAATTTAAAAGACTTCAGAATCTGGGGCCAGCCAACATTCAACGAGCAGACTGGATACTCCAGGTGATCTAGAGGTAAGAAATGAGAAATTTGGGAGGCCACTGACTTTTCACAGAAGATGATCTCCATGCTCTTTGGCACAGGTGTTTCTGTACCAATGACATCTTGATCAAGTGTATGTTCAGTGGTCTAAATTATCGTCTCCTATCACTGTGCAGTGTAAGCATTTGCATACTAGATTTTAATAATGGTATATTGGCTAAATAAAATTATATTTATTGTGATCTTCTTTTGTTATGATATACAAATCATTATCCTGTAGGGAAATTAACGACTTTTCTTAATCATGGTCGACAAATTATTTTACCACTAAGAAACACTGAACTTTTCTCATGACTTCCTAATATATCTCTGTGAATATATTCTTTATTCAAGGTTCATCTGATTGCATTCAATCCTAGCTCAAAAAGAGGAGAGTTTTTAAAATATAAAAAATAGTGACTCTGATAGACATTTGCACACAAGAACCAAAGTCTAACTTTAGCTTTGTTGGCTAGATTTGTCCCATGGGTTGGAATTTCTGATCCCTGCTGTAGATTATTTACAGGGAGTTTGACAGTGATATTTAGGAGTAACATAGGAAAACCAAAAATTACTCATTCAAATAGTAAGTTTTTAGTACAAAGGTATCGCATGATCCAAGTAGAAAATTCAGATATATAAACATAAGAAAATAAATATTTTTAATTTAATTACTCAGAAAAAAAGACTTATTTTAGTATCATGTAAATATTATTAATAATAGATGTAAAGCAGTAAAGTGCTGGTAGATGTTTATCCACTGACTCCCTGAGGGATAAAAGCAGACTGGATTTGTAGTATTTTCTGATTTCTGTGGTGTAAATAACATCCCATCATGGATGATTTCGAGCTACCAACACTTCAACAACTGGCTTAGAAAATTCCTGAAGTCTTAACTCTTGCAAACCATTTCTGGACATGGAGTGCATTTCTGCTGTTTGTTATTTGTACCAATAATGCAATGCACATAGATAGGCCTTTGTCTAGATTGTTGTTTTCCTTCAGATAGTTTCCCAAAACTGGAGTTTCTGGGTCAAAACTATGCAGCATACCTGGGTGGCTCAGTGGTTGAGCATCTGCCTTTGGCTCAGGGCGTGATCCCAGGGTCCTGGATCCAGTTCCAAATCAGGATCCCCACAGGGAGCATGCTTCTCCCTCTGCCTGTGTCTTTGCCTCTCTCTCGTTCATGAATAAATAAGTAAAATCTTTAAAAAATAAATAAAAAATAAAATAAAATGTACTATCATTGGGTATGTATTTACCACAAAGATACTGATGTGGTGAAACAAAGGGACACCTGCACCCCAATGTTCATAGCAGCAATGTCCACAGCGGTCAAACTGTGGAAAGAGCTGAGATCTCCTTTGACAGATGAATGGATAAAGAAGATGTGGTCTATAGATACAATAGAATATTCCTCAGCCATCAGAAAGGATGAATACCTACTATATATATCAGTGTGGATGGAACTGGGGTATTATGCTGAGTGAAATAACTCAATCAGAGAAAGATAATTATCATATGGTTTCACTCATATGCAGAATATAAGAAATAGTGCAGAGGACCATAGGGGAAGAGGGGAAACTGAATGAGAAAAAATCAGAGAGGGAGATAAACCACAAATTTTTAACTCTGGGAACAAACTGAAGATTGCTGAAGGGGAGGTTGGTGGGGAGATGGGGTAACTGGGTGATGGGCATTAAGGAGGGCACAAGATGTGATGAGCGCTGGGTGTTATACACAACTAATGAATTATTGAAAACTACATCTGAAATTAATGATGTGCTGTATGTTGGCCATTTAATTTAGGTTTAAAATTTTTTTAAAAAATTAAAGCTTTTAAAATGTATTTTCAAATGCTCATGTAAAAGTTTCTCTGTAGTGATGAATGGGAATGTCAGTTTTGCTGGAATCCTTGCCAATATTGGGTATTTGAAATAATTATTCGACAATGTGCTAAGTTCCAAAGGGCATCTTGTTATTTTCAAATTTTCATTTATTTGATTATTTTAGTTTAAGATTTTATTCTTTCATGTCTCTTGGCTAATTATATTCTTATGTGTTAATTCTGCTCAAATCTTTTGCCATTTTTTCAGAAGGTGGTCTCTGTTATTGATCTTTGAAATATGAACTTTGAGATATCAATTATTTTTCTGCTGTATATGATGCAACTGTTTTTTTCTTTCTTAGGCATTTTCCCTCTAATTTAATTTATAAAGATTTTGATTTATAGAACTTTTACATTTTTATGAAGTTGGCACTCTCAGCTTTTCCTTTTGATTTCTGCTTTGATATCATATGCAGAAAGACCTTCCTCATTCCAAAAAATATAAATGTATTTATACTGTATATTTTTGTAACATAAAATAGCATAATTGTATAAATGTTTATTAGTAACTTTTAACACACTTTTGTTTAATTTTTTATAGTTAAATATTTAAATTATAATTTATTTGACATGTGGGATAGAGATCTGACTTTTTTTTGCCAAATTGGTCTCAAAACCAATTACTAAGAAATTAATCATTCAGAAAGTACTTGGGAGTATCTCTTTTATTACATAGTAATTTCTTATATACTTTGAAGTATTGTTTATACTATTCATTGGATTATTTGTCTTTTGCTGAGTTGCATGGGTTCATAGTGACTATAATTAACAATATTATATTATAATTTGAAAGTTGTTAAGAGAATAAATCTTAAAAGTTCTCATCACAAGGAAAAAAATTTGTAACCAAGTGAGGTGATGGATGTTAACTATATTTATTGTGGTAATTGTTTTGAAATATGGACATGTATCAAATCATTATATTGTACACCTTAAACTTATACAATGTTATATGTCAATAATACCTCAATAAAGCTGGGAAGAAAGAAAAAACAAAGTACCATCTCTGTATTCAGGAATATAATACCTGTTTGTACTTTGGTATTGATGGTTTCAAAAACTTAATAAACTTTGTGCTAGGAAGTTGTCTTTAACTGAAGGTAGCACAAGATAGCTGATATATATTAGAATACTGATATACATTAGAATAGTTATCATAAAAGAGAAAAATATGAATGCTGTACCTCAGCCCAGTGAAACCAATTTTGATTAAATATTCCCAACCTTAACCTTTTCTGACATTAATCTCTTTTCTCCATTTTTAAGGAAGTGGTACTATCTTTCTGCATGTGATTTCTTAATGCTAATCTAGAGTTGTGAGTAAGACATTTCTAAAGCTCCGAACCCTTAACAGGAACAAATCACAGTGGTAAATTTGGTAAATCTTATAACTCTTAGTCAAATACCACTTTTTTCATTTATGAATGTTTAAATGAGATTTTTAAAAACTTAATAAACAATATTTAATATCAAGTATAAAGAGCAACATACTACAATACAATGAGAGGCCTGTATTGCCTGCAATCTTTTATTTTAATCATTGTGACCCTATGCAGACTTCACAGCTTCCTGGTAAAGGAACATGACAATAGATAAGAAAGCTCAATCTCTGGCTTTCTTCATTTCTTTTGCATGTAAATTGTGGTGTGCTTGCTTCAGCAGCACATATACTAAAATTGCATGTAGATAGTGCTACCACCTGAAGAAGGACAGTACAGTCAACCTATAGTAGAAATTCAGATCATTCTGCTTGCTAGTTGCAGAACTTTTGAGTAAATTATTCAATCTCTTCAGCCTCAGTTTCTTTATCTGAATAATGGGAATAATAGTATCTTGGGATCACAGTGAAAAATGAATCAGCAAATCTAGGTAAAAAAGAATGTAGCAAAATGTGTAGAATATAAAAATCACCCAATAAATGTTATTTCTATTCCCTTCCTCCTCCTTCTGCTCAAATATAATTTCATGTTGCCTTCCCTGAAGTAAATTGTCCCTTGTCTTATTATCAGAAGCATTACAGAGAAGAGTTCATGCTTACTTCCTGGCAATTCCACCAAATATTCTATCAACATGAAAATTTTCTCAGCCTCTTCTATGTCATGTACACACCTTCAGATATAGTCTGTGCATTTATCAGGAAGTTTGTTGCAACACCTTTCTTCTTATTTTTTTTTTTTAATTTACACACTAAATCCTCCTCTTTGCAGTATACAATTTTTTGGGTATTGACAAATGTACCAAATAGTATATCCCTCACCACAATTGTGATACAAAATAGTTCTACTGCCCCCAAATGCTCTCTTGTACAGCCCCTTTGTAGTCAGCCCCACTTCCCATGCCAATCTTTGTAAACCCATCTCTCTGCTCTCTGTCTCTGTAGTTTTGTTTTTTCTAGAATGTCATATAAATGGAATTATTTTATCTAGACTTCTAGGTCTAGTTTTCTCATGTAATAGAATTATTGTATATTTATTAATACCATTATGTGTATCAATAATTCATTCCTTTTTTATTGGCCAAGTAGTATTCCATTGTATGGTGATACCATAGTTTATCCATCCACCAGTTGAAGGATATTTGAATTGTTTCTAGTTTTTAGCATTAGCCAAGTTGCTATAAGCATTTCAATACAGGTTTTGTGAGGTCATAAGTTTTCATTTATTATGAATAAAATCCCTAGAAGTGGCATTACTGTGTCATAAGGTAAACATGTGTGTGTTTTCCTTTAAAAGAAACGACCAAAATATTTTCCAAAATGACTATCTCACTTTTGCACTTAACACCAGCATTGTATGGGAGCTCTAATTGCTCTGATTCCTTGCCAGCACTTGGTATTATTTATTGTCAGGTTTTTTGCATTCTTTTGTTTTGTTTTTACCGTCTAATAGGTATATGGTGGCAGCTCATTATGGTTTTAATTTGCATTTCTGTAGTGACTAATGATGTTAAGATTTTTTTAGGTGTGTTTATTTGCCATTGTGTATCTTTTGGAGGTAAGTTTTCAAATCTTTTGCCCATTGTCATTGGATTGTGTGTTTTGTCCTTGACTTTTGAGAGTTTTAAAAAATGTATTCTGGATACAAGTCTTTTGTGAGTGCATGATGAAAAAAAATAATTTCACAGCTTTTGGCATGCATTTTCATTTTCTTAATGCAGTCCTTTACATAATGAAAATTTTGAATTCAATAAAGTCCAATTTATTAATTTTCCTCTTCTGGCTCATGTTTTGGCATCTTTGTATATTTTTTATTGGAGTTCGATTTGCCAGCTTATAGTATAACACCCAGTGCTCATCCCATCAAGTGCCCCCCTCAGTGCCTGTCACACAGTCACCCCATCCCCCTGCCCACCTCCCCTTCTACTACCCCTTGTTTGTTTCCCAGAGTTAGGAGTGTCTCATGTTCTGTCTCCCTCTCTGATTTTTCCCACTCATTTTCTCTCCTTTCCCCTATAATCACTTTCACTATTTTTTATATTCCCCTTATGAGTGAAACCATATAGTGTTTGTCCTTCTCCAATTGACTTACTTCACTCAGCATAATACCCTCCAGTTCTATCCATGTTGAAGCAAATGGTGGATATTCATCATTTCTAATGGCTGAGTAATATATTACTCATTGTATATATATAGACCACATCTTTATCCATTCATCTTTCAATGGACACCGAGGCTCCTTCCACAGTTTGGCTGTTGTGGACATTGCTGCTATGGACATTGGGGTGCAGGTGTCTCAGTTTTTCACTGCATCTGTATCTTCAGGGATGTCCACTCTCACCATTGGTATTCAACATAGTACTGGAAGTCCTAGCCTCAGCAATCAGACAACAAAAAGAAATGAAAGGCATTCAAATTGGCAAAGAAGAAGTCAAACTCTCCCTCTTCACAGATGACATGATACTGTACATAGAAAACCCAAAAGACTCCACCCTGAGATTGCTAGAACTCATACAGCAATTCGGCCATGTGGCAGGATACAAAATCAATGTCCAGGGATCAGTGGCATTTCTATACACTAACAATGAGACTGAAGAAAGAGAAATTAAGGAGTCAATCCCATTTACAATTGCACCCAAATGCACAAGATATGTAGGAATAAACCTAACCAAAGAGGTAAAGGACCTATACTCTAAAAACTACAGAACATTTCTGAAAGAACCTGAGGAAGACATAAAGAGATGGAAAAATACTCCATGCTCATGGGTTGGAAGAATTAATATTGTAAAAATGTCTATGCTGCCCAGGGCAATGTACACATTCAATGCAATCTCTATCAAAATACCATGGACTTTCTTCAGAGAGTTGGAATAAATCATCTTAAGATTTGTGTGGAATCAGAAAAGACCCCGAATAGCCAGGAGAATATTGAAAAAGAAAACCAGAGCCACGGGGTTCACAATGCCATATTTCAAGTTGAGCTACAAAGCTGTGGTCATCAAGACAGTGTGGTACTGGCACAAAAACAGACACGTGGATCAATGGAACAGAACAGAGAACCCAGAAATGGGCTCTCAACTCTATGGTCAACTAATATTTGACAAAGCAGGAAAGACTATCTATACACTGAGAAAAGGACAGTCTCTTTAATAAATGATGCTGGGAAAATTGGACAGCCACATGCAGAAGAATGAAACTAGACCATTCTCTTACACCATACACAAAGATCAACTCAAAATGGATGAAAGATCTAAATGTGAGACAAGAATCCATCAAAATCCTAGAGGAGAACACAGGCAACACCTTTTTTGAACTTGGCCACAGCAACTTCTTGCAAGATACACCTATGTTTTGGCATCTTATCTAATGACTTTTTTCTCAACCCAACCAGGGTCACACAGATTTTCTAGTGATTTATTTCAAAAATTTGAGAGTTTTATGTTTTATATTTTGATCTTGATCTCTTTTAAGCTAATTTTTGCTTAAAGTGTGAAGGATGGATTAAGGTTCACCTTTTTGTATATAGACACCCAATTGCTCTAGTACCATTTTTTGAAAGGCTTTTTCCTTTAAATTGCCTTTACACTTCTTTCAAAACAGTTGACTTGAGACCTTGCTTATTTTCTTATATAAGCATTTAATTCTATAAATTATGGTTTCAAAATTACTTTAGCTCTAATCCAAAAATTTTGAAATTTTGCATTTTTATTTTTATTCGTTCAAAATATATTTAATTTTTGCTTTGGCTTTTAAGCTACTTAAAAGTATGCTGTTTGTTCTGAAGTATTGGTATTTTCTGATATCTTCCCATTATTCACTTCTGAAACATAACTCACAGATTTTGCATGACTACTCTTTTAAACATCTTAAAGTCCATTTTGTGACCCACAATTATAGTCTATACTAGTGAATATTTCAATTGAAAGGAAATGAATTTTTCTGTTAGGTGGAGTGTTCTAAAAATGTCAGTTAGATCAAGTTGGTTGATAGTATTTTTCTTTTTTTTCTTTTTCTTTTTTTTTTTTAATTTTTTTTTTAATTTTTATTTATTTATGATAGTCACAGAGAGAGAGAGAGAAGCAGAGAGACACAGGCAGAGGGAGAAGCAGGCTCCATGCACCGGGAGCCCGATGTGGGATTCGATCCCGGGTCTCCAGGATCGCGCCCTGGGCCAAAGGCAGGCGCCAAACCGCTGCGCCACCCAGGGATCCCGATAGTATTTTTCTTGTCTTCTATAGCCTTACTTATTTTTCAGTCTACTTTTTTTTTTATCAATTACTCAGAAAGGAGTCTTGAAGTCTCCAATGACAATTATGGATTTTTCTATTTTTCTTTTTTAGACCTATTAGGTTTATTAAAATGTATTATGAAATTTTTGGAAAGTTTGCACACTTTTATGATTTTATGTCTTCTTGGACAAATTATCCCTTTTTTAAAATCACAGAATATTCATTTATCTCTGATAATATTTCTTGACCTAAAGTCTACATTATCTGGCACTGATTAACAATAACACTCTTCTTTTGATTTGGTATATTTGCATGGTATATTTGTTTGCATTTTTACTCTTAACCAATTTATGTTTGTATATTTAAAGTGAGTTTCTTGTATATAACATATACAATTGGATCTTGCTTTTAAAATCAATCAGTTTGTCTTTTAGTGGTGTTTTAAACAAACATTTATGTAATTATTGATATATTTGTATTTAAATGAACCACTTTGTTATCTGATTTCTATTTTTTCTATACGGTCTTCTTTTTTCCTTCTTTTTACCTTCATTGTTTAATTATTTCTTGTGATTACATTTTATTTCCACTCCTGTTTGACTGGGTATTTCTTATGATTAGATTTTATTGACTATTTATATCTCTAGAAATGTATTGAAGTTGCTCTAGGATTTAAAATATGCATCTTTAGGGTTATGCTCAGTTGGTTAGGCATCTGACTCTTAATTTCAGCTCAGGTCATGATTTCAGTGTCCTGAGATTGAGCCACATGTAAGGGTCTGTACTCAGCAGGGAGTCTGCTTGAGATTTTCTCTCTCTCTCTTTCCCTCTGCCCCTCCTTCCACTCATACACTTTCTCTCTCTAAAATAAATAAATAAATCTTTTAAAAAATAAATTATAATATACATCCTTAAATAAATAAATAAAATGTGCATCTTTATTTAATTAGTGTTTATCCTCAAATAATACTACAATGCTTAACATGTAGTGTATGATTCTTCTAACAATAGATTTCTAGTTTGCCTTCCCAAACAGTGTGCTTTTATTATCATTGTTGTCATATATTTTACATATATATATATATATATATAATACATTGCTTTTTTGGTTTTAGACATTTAACTTTTTTTTAAAAGATTTTATTTATTCTTTCATGAGATACACACAGAGAGAGAGAGAGAGAGAGAGAGGCAGAGACACAAGCAGAGGGAGAAGCAGGCTCCATGCAGGAAACCTGACGTGGGACACGATCCTGGGTCTCTAGGATTATGCTCTGGGCTGAAGGCAGGGCTAAAGTGCTGAGCAACTCAGGCTGCCCTCATTTAACTTTTAGAGTAATTAAAAGTAATCAAAATGAATTTTATTATTACGCAGTCATTTCTGCCACTCTTCATTCCTTTGCACAGATCCAAATTTCTGCCCGGTTATCATTCCTTTGGCCTGAAGAATTTCTTTTAGCTTCTCTTGTAGAGTAAGTGGGAAATGAATTCTTTCTGTTTTTGTTTTCCTGAAAAAGTCTTTATTTCTACTTATTTTTTAAAGATATTTTCCCTGAGTATAGAATTCTAGATTGACAGTTTTTCTTTATTTCAGCACTTTAAAGACTTCATTCCTATAAATTGACTTTCATAGTTTCTGACAAGAAGTCTACTATAATTCTTATCTGTCATTCCTCTGCCTGTAATTTCTCTCCTTTTATCCCCCTAGCTGTCTTCAAAATTTCTTGTTTTCAGATGTTTATATCTGTAATTTTCTTATCCTACTTGATGTTCTTTAACATTTTTTATCTGTGCTCTATTGTCTGTCATTAATATTAATAAATTTTCAGTCATTATTCCTTTGACTCTTTGCCTTTCAGCTTGGGTTTTTTCTATTGGCCTATACTCAAGTTCACTGATCCCTTCTTTGGCTATACGAGCCTATCAATAAATCCATTGAAGACATTCTTCATCTTTGTTACTATTTTTTTCATTCCTGGTAATTCCGTTTGGCTCTTTCTTAATTTCCATCTTTCTGCTAAAATTCCATTTTATCTTGCATTTGTTCAAGTTTTCTGTTATAGCCTTCCACATATTAGTCATAGTTATTTAAATTTTCCTGTCTTGTAATTTCAACTTTTATATCATATCTGAGTATGGTTCTATCAATTGATCTGTGCCTTAGTAATGTGTTGGGTCTTTTTCTTTTCCCTTGCTTTCTCATATGCAAAGATTTTCATAAGTTTTGTTAAAAGCCTGATATCTTATGTAGGACAGTAAAGGTTGAAATGAAGTAGCTTTTTTATTTTGGTTTTGATGGGGGAATTTGGTTTTTGTTTGTTTTTGCCCAAAATGGGCATGTGAGTGTGTGTGTGTGTGTGTGTGTGTGGCTTTTAGTGTGGGAGACTGAATCAGTCTAGTTAGCCATTGAACTGGTTTGAGACCCTGATGTTGCTTTGATTACCTTCAGGGTACCATAGGCTTCAAATTCCTCTGTTAGTACCTTGCATTTAGAGTATGGTATCAATAGGGACAATGTTTAGGAAGTGTTTCAACTATATGCTCCATCTTCAGCTCTGGGTCTTTGCTTTGTGCTGAATTTCAGAGAGGCTATCTCTCCATACTCTTGCTACTACCCCAGCAGTTTACTTCATTATTACTTGTATTTGAAGGTTGTCAGTTTGATGGTGGAGGGCAAGGAGGGCATTTTCTGTTGTGCTAAGTAAGCTGCAGTCTTAGGCAGCACTATATCTCTGGGTCACAAATGTGACTTTTCTCTAGCCTTCACCCAGCTATAGTCTCAACACATTATCCTGTCCCTCCTTCCAGGGCAAAAGAGTAATTTTATGTTTACCGTCCTTAGCTACCATGGGTTTTCTCCAGTGTTCTAAGGGCAGTAGAGTGTGTTCTCTCTGCAATTTAAATCTTATGTTTCCATAATAGAGGTAAAGAACGGGATGTGGGCAAAGTTCTGTGGCCCTCTCATAGCAGCTACTGTTCCCTCCCTCAGATTTAGACCACAAGGGATGAGTTGGGCACTGCTTCAAATCCTTTTTTGCAAGTGAGTGGTAAGGTACATAGAAAAGAACCTAAGAGTCGGTGCAAACTATCCCAAGGAGCTACATAGTCTCTCACCACTCAGTCTCTACCAATTCATCAACAATTCTTGATGAAATTTATCTACTTCTGACTACATCTGCCTCAGATAAACAAGTGCTCAGGTCCAGTCTTACCCTGAAGGAAAACTATATCTTCTTAGGTTTTGGCTAATTGCTTGCCACATGACCTCAGTTCCCTTATAGGTTAAAAAAAAAAGTTAACTTGAAGTGTGTCAATCTTTGTTGTGTTGTTGTTTCTAAGAGCATGAGTGTTGTTCCTTCCACCTCTCCACATCTTAAGCAGAAACTGGAGGTAGCTGGTTTTAAATTTTCTTTAGCTTTGTTCCACAGAAAATCTTTAGCTTCAGGCTATGAATATTTTAGAATTTTTCCTCTATCTTTTCTAGGACTATTATGTTCCTTTATCTTTTATACCGACATTTTCTTCTATAGGTGGAACTGAATTGCCATTAATTGGCATTTTCTAGTACTTTTTACTTATGAAGTATTTCAGAATCATTGAAATAGTTTTCTCTGTAACAGTTGCATAGGGGAAATGAATAGCATCTGTCCTTTTGTACATGAGAGCATTGAAGCATAGACATATGTAGTCATTTGTCTAGGATCAGAGCAAATATATATATTAAAACTTCAAAAGTTAATATGTTAGTTATTTTAGGCTCCTGCTCTGACATTTCACTGTGGCAAAGCTGCCAGGACATTTTCCCTCAGAACCATAGGGAGAAATCAAGCCTCATTAGAGTAGTTACAATAGTAAATTTTCATGTATTTTGAATATTTAGTTTAAACTCAGCCTAAATAATGACCGTTGTGATCTCCAAAGAACTTTGCCAAACCTTTACTATGCTAGTATCCTGAGTGCAAGGCAAGGCTGTGGTAGAGAAAGAAGAGCTTTAATTCTCTTATAACTTTAGACCCTGGTCGGAATTGATCAACAGATAAAGAATTCCAGTAGGGACTAACTAACATGGAAGTAATATAATCCTAAATATAGGGTCAGGAATTAACTTCTTAATTTTACCTGGGAGAGTCTCTCGCATCCAAGCACGTTCCTTTCTAGAGTCAGGGCACCTGTGTTCTCACTGCCCTCTTGTGAACTATCTCTGGTTCCAGGCCCTGAAGTTACCAAATGTTGGTCTTTGAGCTTCTTTGATTCCCACTTAATAGTGTCTTTCCATCAGTGTATTTAGACCAATCAAGTCCACAACAGAGAGAATTAGTATTGGATCATAGAACTTGATAAAAAGTTGGAAATCATATTTTTCAGCAACCCAAAATCAAATCACTGTGCTTTCTTGCATTACTTTAAAAAAGCTTTTAGTTATAAACATAAGAAAAACAGGAACTAAAACAAAAAGCTGAGTACTTACTCCCTTTTCATTAAACTTTTATTGTCTATGCTACAAGTCAGTCAACAATAACTGTTGGCTATATAAATCTGAGCAAAAAGGAGATACAAAATCAATGGTCATGGGCAGGAGAACTGGGGGAAACAGAGGTGAATGAATCAGATCCCAAGATTTTGGAAGCCATACCAAGCCATTTTTTATGGCAATGTGGAAGCAAATTGCCTGTAAGAGCAAGGAGGGCAATTGGACTACCATTGAATCCTTCCTATGATACAGTAAAGTTGAAACCACCTTTACTTTAAATAGTTAAATGCATTGGAGTTGACATAAAGAAGAAAATATCAAGGTGCAAAGAAGTGAATATAATCTTTCCATAAAAGTTAATGCTCAGTGGAATGTTAGTACAACCAGGACTTAAGACTCTGATTGCATCCTAATTTTGATAAAAGTCATAGGAAATGTTTGCCAAAGATTTAAGTGTTCTGTGCTTATAAGTTGACTGCTCTTTACCTACTGCACTTCCTCATCCTGTGCACTAAAGGCTAACATTTGCCTTAAGGTTGCAAACCTGGGGGGTCAAAGCCCATGAAATTTTTTATGGGTCAAAGTCCATGAATAAAATAATGGGTCAAATGACCTAATAACTCTTGAGGAAATATCAAACTATCAAACAGATAAAATAATACAGAACAACCCAACTTGAATTTTAATGGTAAGTTTTGAGAGTGGGGTCGTGAAGAAAGGAGTCAGAGAGGAAGATATAAATGTTTAGATAGAAGCAATAAAAGAAAGATGAGAGAGTTCTAGGTAAGATGCAGTAAGTACACTAAACACCTCCTCCAAAACTATAAAACCTGAACCAAATGCATGGAGCTTATACTGGTGTCCCTGGGGAGTAAACAGCAGCAGGCTAATCAGGGAAGAGTACCAGACTTGCAGTACCACTGGATCTATTCCTCTCCAGGACCTCCCAGCCTGAACTAAATGCAGCTGATACGAGGAGTGAACACCCAGAGCAGACAGTGAAGTCTATGAGAAAGCCTCTAGCTCTGGTTGGAGGAATAAGGGGAACTCCTAATGATCAGAGAGTACAGAAATTCTCCACTTTGTGTGACTATTTCTTCTTTTATTTACATTCTCTCATGCACTAGCTGCAAGATGATCCACTAAGGTAGTGGCAATGACCAGTAATGAGCAGTAATTTGTACATTTATAGCTAAAAAATAAACATCAAGCTAAACCTAACATCTTATTCAAAAATTACTTCAAAACAGATCACATATCTAAGTGTAAAGCATAAACTATAAATATGTAGAATACAATTTGGATTAAGCAATGAAATTTACACATGATACCAAAAACACAGAAGAAAAAAATAATAATTTAAAAAAATTGGATCTGTAAGTATTGATGTTAAGAGAATGAAATGGCAAGCTACATACTGGAAGAAAACATTTCTGAATCACAAATCTGACAAAGGACTTGTATCAGAATTTTTTTTAAAAAAAACTTGTAAAACAAATAAGAAAAAAAAAAGTTAAACATGGGTGAAACATTTGAACAGACCGTTCACCCATTGAGGCTGTAAGGATGGAAGGTAAGCACATGAAAAGATGCTCAACATCTTTAATCCCTAGAGAAATGGAAATTAAAACCATGAGGAGATACTACTACACACTTACTAGGATAACTAAAATAAAAAATACTGACCTGTGAGACAACAGAGCTCTTCTATATTGCTGCTGGGAATGCAAAATGATATAGCACTATGGAAATAGTTTGGCAGTTTAAACATGTTCTTAATCTATGATCCAGCAATTCCATTCTTAATATCTACTCCGCAAAAATGAACGTGTCTATTCTCAAAACAATCTGTTTGTGAATGTTTAATATAGCTTGATTCTAATTGCCAAAAATGAGAACCAACCCAATGTCCTTCAGTGGCTGAACAGATAAACTGTGGTACATCCATATAATGAAATACTGCTCAGTAATAAAAAGGAACAAACTTTTGATATATTCAGCAACTTGGATAAATCTCAAAATATTATTCTATAAAGAAGCCAGCCTCAAGTGTTGCATAGTCTATGGTTACATTGAGATGGTGTTTTCAATAAGATAAAACTGCAGGCATGGACAATATATCAGTGGTTGCTGGGAGTTGGGATGAGGGAGACGGTGACTATAAAGGGACAGCAAGGAGTTTCTGGGAGGACAAGGAACTTTTCTGTATCCTGTTCTGTATCCTGGTGGTGGTAGCATGAATCTATACATTTGTTAAAATTTATAAAACTGTATACCTAAAAAATACCAATTTTAGCCTGATTTTTTATGAAGCATTTTTTTTTAAAGAGAGACACAGAATTGAGCCTAAAGGAATTTTTAGCCTCAACTTTATTTTATGATGTTGATTTCAAGTCCAGGAACCAGAGACATGTAATAACTGCAGACTAGTATCATCTTATCACTGAATCCTGTCACCAAAGACAGGGGTCCCTGGACCCTCTGAAAGTAGTTAAGTGACAGACTGGTAATTCTTGAGATGATTTGACAGCTGTAAATAGCCAGTCTGTATAATCCTGGTCAACCAGAAATATTTTTGTCAGTTATTCAAATTGGTTGTCTCCGATTTCCTGCCTCACTGCCTCAGATTTCCCAGGGAGCTGCCAACCCATTACATTTCCAGATATTTGGCAAACTAATTATGGGCCATGATTTAAGTTGTTCTAACAATCATTGCTCTTTTCTGCCTTCTGAAATCCAAACTTTTTTTTTGTCTCTTTGTCGACCCCCTCCCCCCAGAAACCTGGAAACCACCTTTGTAATTATTTTATTTATTTATTTAAGAGAGAGAGAGAAGCAGAAGGAAAGGGAAGGGGAAAGGGTCTCAAGTCAACTCTACACTGAGCATGGAGCTTGAAGCAGGGCTCAAACCCATGACACCAATTCCATGACCTGAGCCAAAATCAGGAATCTGACACTCAACTGACTGAGCCACCCAGCCATTCCTGGAAACCTCTTTTTTTAAGTCAACTTCATATCACCCCTCATTTCTTTAACTTTCATTTCTTTCCTGAGAGCTCCTTATAGATCCTTCTCTTTGAAGGAGTAAGTATAAACGAAGATGGCTGGTTAACTGGTGGTGGCCTAGGCCAAATTATGGTTTATTTTCTGCTCAATTTCTTCTTCCTCATCCCATTGCCAAGGTTCAGAGAACCTTATTCAGAACCAGTATGCTCCAGCAATTCATTCACTGGACCCCATTCAGCTGGGGTCATATGGACCACCATCAGCTGTCCACTTTGTACCCCTCACTGCTTTCTCCTAATTTCTAATAATATGTCCATTGGTAGAATTGCCTATGATAAATCAACAATTAAACATATTGGATGTATTTTGCAGAGCACTGCCACCCCTGTCTCTATCCTAGTGCTTGTTCTGTAGTTTCTGTACAAAACCTTCTAGTCTTATGGATTCAGATTACAATTTAGCTGACATCATAAAACCTTTATATGCCAGGTGCTCTTACATGTATTATCTCACTTAACCTCCAAGAACACCCAACATCGTGAAAGTATTCCTTAAGCACTAATTTGTATTATGTGCTATCTTAAACTCACATTTAGGCCATTTTAGAGCTTTCTAGGGCCTTGCAACATGATGGCATGGGCATATCTATAGGAACACATAATATTTTCAGAGAATTAGTTAAGTGAGGTATACTATACATAGTAACATAATACTTGATGGGTACATGGTGTTTTTATGATCCACAAAGATAAGATGTCATTTCTCTAATTGACAAAAAAAAAAATGATACATTAAGTATTTATTTGTATCATGTGCAAATCTGTCACAATCCGGAAGCTTTGGACAAGTTAATACCACAAGCTTTGGCTGAGCTAAATTTGAGTATTCTGCTGAACTGTTTTGGGTTTTTGAGTCTTTTATTCCCTTGTCATGGTAAAGCATAACAATAGCTAGGCAGAGGCAGTTGGATTAAGAGAGTCATCATCACCTATTCTTTCACTTAACCAGTGCCAAAATCAATTTTGAAGCATTATCTCAAAGTTGCTTTCGACTCAATCTGGGTGTTTCTCTTCAGCTAGAATATCACCCCCTACACTGGAATCTTTATTACATCACACTAATCTAATTTAAATGCATTTTTACTGTACTTGGTTTAATGAATGTGGAATGTGTCACTATGAAATTGCACCATTAATTTGATAAATAGGACTTGAAGGTATAATTTTTTCCAGCATTGCAGACTAATGAAGCTAAAATACATATATAATAAGAAGTGTAAATAATAAATTATTCTTTGGAGCAAAAAAATTAATTAGATCTTACCACAGATTGCATCTCAATGTCAATTTTTTTTTTTTTTTCAAAACTACTGACTTTCAAACTACTTGGAACACCATTGTAAACCTTGGAAAGTTCCTCAAGTGATTACCTCCCATCCTGGGAATCTGTTTTAAGAAACTGCTATTGTTCAAAAAATCCTTTTAAGATGCCAGTACGGATCCCCTGTTGTCATTTCTACAGGGCATTTAGAGTATCTAGATGAATTAATCTTTTTCTTTAAGTTGTGCGGTTTTATTTATTCATAAAGACTCCTGAAAATCCTTTCAGATAGTATGCTGTGGAGACAGAAAAAAAAAAAAAAAACCCAAAAAAACCAGGAGTCTTTCTATGCAAATTTGCCTCCAAAGGCAACAGAGTTCTATTCACAGTGATTTCAGGGGAGAGTTCCTCCTACAAGCTGGTTGTTCATAGGAAGTCTGTGCCATCCATGGGATGAAGGATTTGATAACAGAGAGCAATGGGTCACTCCCAATTACTGTTCAGATGCACACTCTGTGGGTAAGAACCAGATAGTAGCTAAGCTAGAAATTAGCTGGTAATATGCACACTAAAACCAGAGACCAGATAATGCTCCAAATGAGATTGTATTCCTTGGGTGGAGAGAAAGGAATTATGACTGGCATAAGTGAGTTTTGGTTCAGGTTCAGCATAGGAACAGTGACTTAAGTGTCTGTACATATTAGCCAGTAATTCCTAGCACTCTAATTAATGAAATCTTCGCAGAGGACATTAGCTACAGGATGTCCGTCTGCTTAGAAACACGAAGACTACTACAACCAAAATGTATGGCAATATGAAGCCCATTTGGAGACTCCAGTTCTTGTTTTTATTACCTATATTAATTTGAAAAACAAAGTGCCCATCATCCCCAATAACTATGTTTTATGTATTTTTGATTTATCAGATATAAGGATTATTTCAGCTTCATTGTCAAGACGAGACTAAATTTTCCCTTAGAGAAAGATTCCAAGGAGAGGGGGGACAGAAGCTCTTGGAATTAGAATGAACTATGTGGGGTCCACACACCCCCTCTTTGTCCCCAGCTGGAGGTCTGTACATTCAAAGACCATTTAATCATGCTCTGTCCCTTCCCAGGCCTGATGCAGGACGCTGGGCCAAATGCTATCCCTGGCCTTATTTTCTATTCCTAGTGTGTAGTTTAACAAACAATGTTTTTTATTCCTTGTTATTTGATTTGGAGCCAAATTTCTGACGTGGCATCAGTTTGGTTGCCAGATAATGCATTAAACCTTACTAAGGGGTAAACATAATGATCTTCATTAAACCCCTTAAATGAACCCACCTCCTGCTTCTTCAGGTTGAGAAAAGCATTGACAGGGAACATTGTGAAGCGTCTTGGAGCTATTTTCTTCTTGTAACAGGGGGAGGGAGAGATGAGTGGCAGCTTTTAGGGGGCGAAAGAAAGTTAGGTAAACATAAAAGGTTTTGTAAGATTTCCTCTCCTAATGGCAAAGTTTTCAGAGCAATAAATCACAATTCAGTCAATACCATTAGTTTTGGGGCATTATATACCCTCATTAAAGTGCATAAACAATTATATTTATTGAAGGTAATGTACTGTGTAGTGCATTATAACGACACTCATTAACATATGTAATCATCATTCGAATGGGCTTTACTACAATGTAAACTGATAATGGCATGATTACACACTGGGTTATTAACTTTTCAGTCTTAAGATAATGAAAGGTGATGCAAGAAACCGAAAGCACATATGCGTAGCCCTTCATTTGTGAGTTACGCACTTCCACGCCAAATTCTAAGTTCAGGTACCCATGCTCAGGAGCTCATTTTGCCTCTTGTGTTGACACAGTACCAGAGTCAATAGTGCTTTGAAGGAGGGGTGGGAGACAGTATGTGATAGGAAGTAGCTCAGACCCAATTATGAAGATCATTCTGTGGGCAACCTATTTTCTATTTTCTATTGTGGCTTGTCTGGTTCATTCTCTGGTTTCAATACTCTTCCATACCAGACTTGGTCGATATCACCTGCTCTAAAAAAAATGGGAACTTCCTCCAAATTTTTCCTTTGGAAATTTCACTTAAAAGGCATTTAGCTAGTGATGGGGAAACATTGGAAAACTCCAGATTAAGGGATGTTCTACTAAAGTGACAAAATCATGAAAGATGGTGCTCGCTTCGGCAGCACATATACTAAAATCATGAAAGATGAAGAAAGAGTAAGGAATTATTCTAGATTAAAATATTAAGTGATCACTTAATGCAATGTCTGATGCTAGAGTCGATAGTGAAACAGAATTTTTTTCTCTTTTGTTATAAAGATGTTTTTATCTATACACATGTAAAGATATCTAAGAGTCTAAGTCCCTTTGTGTCTTCAACTTACTCTCAATTGAATCTAAAAAAGAATATATACTTGATAATAATGTTACTACTAATAATAATACATAAGGAAAGAGTTAAAAAGCAACTATGAAAAAAATTGTAATTTGAATGAAGAATATTCAGGAATTTTTTTGCACTACCCTTATAGCATTCTCTAAGTCTGAAATTATTCTAGATTAAAAACATTTAGAATTAAAGAATTGGCCATAAAGGGCACCTGGGTGGCTCATTCAGTTAGGCGTGTGTGCCTTCACCTCAGGTCATGATCTCACGGGCCTGGTATTGAGTTCTGCATCGGGCTCCCTTTTCAGGGAGGAGTCTGCTTCTCCCTCTTCCTCTGCCCCTCCCTTTGCTTCTGCTTTCTCTCTCTCTTCCTCTCTCAAATAAATAAAACCTTTATTTTTTATTTTTTTAAAGATTTTATTTATTGATTCATGAAAGACACAGAAAGGGAGGCAGAGACATAGGCAGGGGGCGAAGCAGACTCCCTGCAGGGACCCTAATGCAGGATTCAGTCTTAGGACCCTGGGATTACGACCTGAGTCAAAGGCAGACTCTCAACCAGTGAGCCACCCAGGCGTCTCAGTAAACAGAATCTTTAAAAAAAAAAAATAAAATAATAAAATTAAAAGGAAAGAAAGAATTGACCATAAAAAGGCCACGGCTTTAATTAAGCAGATCTGTTGGCTGGCGTTATCAGCAACAAGTCAGAATAATGATCAGGATTTCCGACTCATTTATGTCCTTTATCTGCTCTGTCAGTGGAAGTCCCAGATTTGTGAGGACAGTTCGTAATTCCTTTGCTCCCAGCTGATACCTATTTCCTATATTTTAGAGTCAGGAATGACAAAGGATTTTGTGATATGAAAGGCAAAAGACATTGTACTCTAATCACCGAGATTAAAGAGTAATAGCAGTAGCTACTTAAAATTCCCTCTAAACCAAGACTTCACAACCAGTTCTGCATCAGCTTGAGAGCTGTTCTCAAAAGAATGATTGACTTACATTTCTGCGGAAGCTGAAGGAAAGCACTCCTGGCTGTTTTCCTCCTACACAAACCACTGCATTCACACACTTAAGTAGGACCCAGACTTGAACCATTGGATCGTGCAAAGTAGTCATCAGCTTACCAAACCACGCACAAGGAAATAGTGAGACAAATAAAGCTACAGTAAGTTACCTACTGAAGGAAGAACCAAGATGAGACTCATCCCCCAAGTCTCTGGCATTAGTCCTTTTTTGTCCCTTTAGGCCACATAACCCTATGAAAGCAGTAATGTTAATCCAATTTAAAGTCTGCTTTAGAAAATATTTTCTTGAATTGTCTCGTATTCACAGAATTTCACAGAAATTGAGGACTTCTATCGCTAAGAGCTATCCTTCTCAAGGTCTGATTGTAAAGGCAGACCGTGCTCAAGAAATGCAGAGCAAACTTAATCAATAGCCCTCTCTAACTAAGGGGAAATACGTAATACATCTGCATCTGTATAGAGATAACTAGACTTGAAGACTACATCCACGGGGTTAATGTTTTTATTAAATCATAGTAGTGTTGGCACAATCATCTCTTCTCATTATAAATACTGAGCGCTTTTATTTGCTACAGGGTATAGCTTTAAGAAATTTCCAATTGACTGACAGCTGCCTGTCAACTTCTGACTCTGGAGAGATCCAGGAACTCAGCTTGCAAAGCTCCAGGGAATTCTAAGGAGCTCCAAGACGGTTAATGGCTGTCCATTAGCGTGAGGCCCAGCGGAGCCCTAGAATCTGTTAAGTGGGAAGTTCTTGCTGTAGAAGGTCAGATAATTCCCTATTGCCATCCGAGAGAACTGGGAAAATTCAACTTGAAGCAAAGACTGGGGTGCTATAAGTTTATGTACTAAGGGAAATCATTTCATGCAGTTTGGTATTACCGTACACCATGTTTTATTTATACTCTATACTAGATGAGAAATTGAATACTATGCTCTTTTCTGGCAATGGAAACTTGCCTTATTCTCCTGAACTGGGCACGGCATCAATACAGCAGCTTGCAGCCTTTTTGACTATGTATTATAGAGTGGCTTCTGTGCATTATATATTAAATCCGATATGCACTGTGAGTTTATATGCCACACACACTACATTTTTCTATATTACGTCCTGCAATCTATCATATTAAGTGAAAGGGGTGATGGAGTGGGCCTCAGGTAATGTAAAGAAGATTGCTAACAGCTTGCATGCTGCGTTGAGAGTAGGTATTTCTGCAGTGTGCTCTGTGTATATACAGCGAGTGAGCACACAGCAAACTGACCATGTAGAGGGCTCAACGTCCCTGGCAATGGAATTAACCACCTATATACTACCGAAATTACCTACCAGCCCAAGCAACATGCCTGCCCCATTAACAAAGCCCAGAAAAGTTTCATGTGAACCAAACAGTCCTTCCCAGAAGTGGGAATAAAAATGAGGTCTGGCTCATTAAAGAAAAAACAGGCCCCCTAAAACAGTCAAGTCAGGCTAACAACGGACCTCAGCACAGGAAACATGGACAAACGTTTAGCAATTACAGCCTCTGGGCTGTCGATACATGTCTCATGTTCTTCAGCCTAGAATGTGGAAGAAGCCTGGAGGTCCCATCTCTAAACACTATGTAAAAAAGAACACAAAGGCAATGATTCATGACTGATGAAGGAGGAAGTATTGACTATCCTTTTTGAAATTCAAGTGCATTTGCTCATAACATTATCTGTTCATGTATCAGAATACCTAAATCCGGGAATACTGTGAATTGTGTTACCTGTCTCATCACCGTCCCTCAAATTGTCTCTTATGGAACTTTCTGGATTGGGAAGTATACATAAACTGGGCCTCTGTCTTTTTTAGAATAACTTTTATGGCTCATTGGGAAGTCTGATGGCAAATTTTTACTTTTCCGTGAACAGTTCTTGGTTCTGCTCACTTATTGATTTAAAGATAAATGTTTTCTCATTACCTGGGACCTAGGTATTGTGACTGCCCATCAAGACTTTGACCTTGTGTTCAGCCACGGCGGGTTCCCCTGGCCTTGGACTGCCTGGGATCCTGCAGTTACTTTAATCTATAGCTACTAATCTTGGAATTACACTCTAAGAAAAGAACCCCACTATTAGACACTCACGAAGGACCACAGGACACCCCTGCCTTCTCATTGTCACTGCAGAATCTGTTCCTAAAAGCCGTGGAAGTGGTCACCAGGATGAATAATTTTTTCTATCAATATTAGTGAAAAGAACCATCACTTACGGTGGTGTATAATCACTCATTATTTCTATTCTTCTAGTGCTGATAAACTTCATGTGGTGAGGGGATTGTAGCTTTTGTAGAAAGAGACACTTGGCCTTGAGTATCAGGCTTTACAATGCATCTCTGGTGCAATATTATCAGGTGACACCAATTCATCCCAGAGCATTTTACAGCTTAACAGAAGGTTTTGATTTCCTGGAGGAGTCTTAATTGATTCTGAATTCTTTAGCATTCAACCTTCCTCACGACGATTGTTATAAGACTTAATACAGGAAATATTAAGTTTAGACAAAGAAGGCCCAGAAGGGATACTTTCGTGGACTGTCAAAGATATGTTTCACTATTAAGAGGAAGTGCCAAGCTAGCTGAGGAGCCTTGGGTTTCAGCTTTAGGTCACCTTATGTATTTCTCCAGCTGCCTTGGAGGGGGCGGATCCACATGATCCACGACCTGCATTGCTTGGTGATGTATGGAGTGACACTGACAGGTCAAGGAAAATGAGCCAGAGTAACTTTCAGCTTTCTTCCATCAAGGAGAAAGCTGCCAGAATTCAAAACTCTAAGGATGCAGGAGTGCTGAGAAATACAGCATCAGGAAAATGGCTCCATCAGAAGAAGCCCCTGCACTGTACGAGGAGGCCTGGAACCTGCTTTGCCACAAAATTTGCACCAAGTTTCTATCCTGCTCCAGTCAGCAGACTGTGGGCATAAATTTTAGAAGGGCTAATCAAGGAAATCATGAGGATGTGGTATTAATAAAATAATACCAGTAATGGCACATGTTTACCTTCATAGATGGAGAGGAATCCTTGGGTTGCTTAAAATATCTAGGGTATCATGATGTGCCTGTCTCTGGATTATGAGGATGCTGCATGGCCTGCCTCCTTCTTTTGAGCCAGTTCATCTGCATTGCCCCTCACCAACACAAGTGGGTAAGGTGAAAGGTTGTCCTCTAGTCACCAGAGGAAGAAATTATCTTAACCAAATCTTCATTTATTCTTTCACTTATTAAAATAAGAATTTTTCAGGCACCTGGGTGGCTCAGTGGTTGAGTGTCTGCCTTTGGCTCAGATCATGATCCTGGGGTCCTGGGATCAAGTCCTACACCGGGCTCCCTGCAAAAAGCCTGCTTCTCCCTCTGCTTATGTCTCCGCCTCTGTGTGTCTCTCATGAATAAATAAATAAAATCTTTAAAAAAATTTTTAAAAATAAGTAAAATAAAAAGTTTTCCACATACCATTCTGTGTCCAACACACTCTAACACATTTACAGAGAATGAGGATGGGGAGGATTTTTCCCCATTCCTAAAGTGAAGGAGTTATGTCACGAGGCCAAGTTGCCACAGCCAAGCATTAGTCAGCAAAGATTGGTCTTCCATGGGCCACTCTACAAACCCAACCACAGGGCCTGCTTTGCTTTCATTTTTTTATTTCTTACACTACATACATATGCAAGGTTTCCCAGTATACCATCTTATACCAGTTTATTAAAAAAAAGAAAAAGTACATAATCATTCTAAAGCTGTCAGAATTGCCTGGAAAAGCCCAAGAGTTCAGTACGAAAGGTGCTATTAGGTTGGGAAAAACACCATGGCTGCCACAGATGGCTCATTTTCACAATAGACCTAAGGTTTAAAAAAAAAACACTAGTTGTTTTGCCTGCAGCATAAACAAGGAATATTCTCCTTGAGCAAGAGGAACTGGCTTTGCAGAGATGAGGCTCCAATCTGTCTTTCTAAATTCTGACATTAGAAAGAGACACATATGGGTACATAAACAAATACTCACATGGCAAAGGTACAAGTCTGGGGTAGTTGCATCCAAAGCTTGACTTTACAATGTTATTTTTCATGATGGTGTCAGTAGTGTTTTAAAAATTAATAATAATATTTTTATTGTAAAAGTAACATATGTTCATTCCTGAAAATTTGGGAAATAAAGAAAATCTATCCGTAATTTTACCATCCAAGGATGACTATAATAACTCTTCGGTGTATTTCCTTCCAGTCTACACACACACACACATACATATATTTACATATACATATATGTATACATGATATACACATATTCCATGAATATCTTTAAAATAAATAATATATAGTATACATTATACATAGGCATATTTTCTGTGTATATATCTATTACAAACATACATACTTCTCTTTTTACACCATTGAACAGTACAATGTATTTATATTTATGCCCACTTCTATATCTTTCTTTTATTGCTTAATATTGTAATTATAACAGGAACAATTTCCCATGTTCTTAATCATTAGTTATGCTCACTGAGCACTTTTAATGACTACATACTATTCCATTATGTTTACACATCATAGCTTGTTCAATAAGTCATCTGCTCTCAGAAATCTCAAAAAAAGTTGCCAGTTTTTGTTTTGTTTTGTTTTCTGTGGACAATGCTTCATTAGCCATCCTTATATTTAAATCTTTGGCTATGTCTCTAATTCTTAAAATTACCATATCAAAGAGCGATCATGGCTTCAAACATTTTTTTCGGACTCTTAATATATATTGCTAAATACTTTACCCAAACAGACTTTGTTCACAGAGGTTAAGAAATTTTCCTGATTAAATACCAGGGCATATGGGAACAGAGCCAATTCGGTACAAAGAGTATAACTTCACAATTTTTCATAACTTGAAGAAGTTAAGTCTACTTCAGAAATAAACCCAAATGGAACTATTTTGTAGCTGACAGTTGTAATGCTACAATGACCACCCAGATTTTAGATTGTTTTCATCACAACCTCAACCCTTCAAAAGTAGCATTCATGACTTACATTGCATTTTTAGTCACTACCTTTTATTTAGAAATACATCTCCACTAATTACCTCTTAATGTTATAATTTCCTCAATCCCCTCACTGTTGGGACCCTCCACAGAACAAACAGTTTTATTAGAAGGACTTGGGAAATGTCCTTGTTTATCCTAATGTGTAGGATATCTTGGACTCACCTGAGGAATTATCAACATCTTTCAGGATACAATATCGTCTCCCAGCTCTCATGCCTCACCCTAAAATCTCCCTTGAAATACGCAGTAATCTGAAAATTAGGAAAAACATTTTATTGTATATCTGTGTGTTTTTAAATGCTGGCAGTGAGTTGTCATTTTGTCCCTTTGACAAAAGGCTTCTCCTGTATAAATACACTCCTGAGCAATTGTAGAGATCAACATTATCTTTATGAAGTACACTGAAGCAGTGAACATATTGCTACTCAGGTCCCACATGTACCTGCATGGAGTTAGATTTGAACCCACAGTCTCCATATTTCCAACTCCAGGCAGTTGAGCTATGCCCCCCAACACACACACATACACACACACTCACACACACACACACACACATACACAATGCCCCCGATGATCTAAGCTCTTATGTGGAAAATTTGATGGATAGAGAAAGCTCAAGCACGAAACTGGAACCCCAAATCAATAAACATATTAGGACTGGGTGCCCACAAATTGGCAGCCATTTAATTCCCCTGCTATTAATGCTTTTCTTCCAGACATGAGCTGGGTGCAATGTGTGAACCCAAGCAGTTTGCCCTGGAAGCTGCTTCAGTGGGCCAAAGGAGGGACCTTTCTCACTTAGTGCTTCAAGTAGTCTTCTTAGTGTGTATTTATTTCAAAACTTGGTAAAAACTCATATTTCCATCCAATTGGTATTCATTGGTTGAAAGGAAAACTTCATGGCATTCCATTTATTAAAACTTCATTTAAGAAAAAAAAAAAAGATCTTATTTACCTATGAGAAACATACAGAGAGAGACAGAGACACAGGCAGAGGGAGAATCAGGCTTCTGGGAGCCTAATGCAGGACTTGAGCCCAGGACCCTGGGATCTCCACCTTAGCCGAAGGCAGACACTCATTCACTGAGCTACCCAGATGCCCCTAAAAATTCTTATTATAAATATTTTCAAATAATAAAGATAATATAATAAACGTCTATATGCCTATCAGTCATTTTCAACTTTTTTTTTTTTTTGGCTCATGCCTTTAGTTTTAAGGGTGATCCTGTTTGATTCTCTAGAAACAATAGGCCTCTGTTGATGGTGGCAGTACGAAGTCCACAGGATTTAGAAGATCTGTCATAGAGGTTTTTCTCATCTCGGTGTGAGATACAACCATCTGATCAATTTGCTAAAATAAAACACCCAAGACTCCATATTGAATCCTGACATCCAATTCTTGGGCAGCCCTGTTGGATCTAACTCAAAGTATAACTCCTATCTGCCCACTTGCCCTTACTTCCAATACTTCCTCCCTGGTGTGAATCCTCATCAGTTGGCCTGCCCTGATTACTGCAATATAAAGTCTCCCAACTCCACCGTGATCTGATCCCCACCAGGCAATCCAAACAATTATGTCAGCCTCCTGCTTACAACCCTCCAGTGGCTTCTACTTTTGTCACCACGACCCTTTCCGCTAATCCATGTGGCCAGTATGTACTTTTATAAACATAAATAGACCAAGTCATTCCACTTCTCAAAATCCTCCAAAAGCTTCTTATTGCACTTGAAGTTAGACACCTTGGCCTGCACTTTCTATATATCCTGACCTTGCCTACTTCTCAGAAGTAAATTTCCAGTTTATCTTCATTTTGCTCACTGTACTTCAGCTGTACTAGCTTTCCTTTAGTTCTGTGTCAAGTCATGCTCCATCCTCCACAGGGCCTTTGCACTTGTTTCCCATCCCTTACTCTATACCCCAGATCTTCACTGTTAACTTCTTCCTGTCATCCAGGAATCAGCCCAAATACCACTCCTAAACTAGCTTCCCAGCTCCAACACTTTATTACTTACGAAATTATATCATATGCTTATTATCTTTCCACCTACTATTACAGTAGTTCTATGAAAGAAGATACCTTTTCTGCCTTATGCACCACCCTATCTGGAATTTCTGTAACAAGTTTTGTCATGGGAACACTATAAAAAATTGTTGAAGGAAAATGAATGAATGAATAAATAAAATAAACAAAAAGGAACTTCAGAATCTTATTGTAAGAAACTTAAAGATAATAGCTATTTTTCTAAATGAGAAATGTAAACTTAGTAACAGAGCAAGCAGATTTACAAGCCCTCTTGGGGGCTCTGATAGGTTGTGTGGGACCACTGAAAATTCTAACTGCCTCGTGGGGAGACAAAGCCAACAGTGTTAAGTTAGCAAAGACTGTGGAAAGCCTCCTTTAATCCCTAGATAATATTCCTCCTTGCCTCCCCTGCCTAATACCCCAGCTATCAGAGGAGTGATAGTGGGTAAAACGTGTGCCCAGTGGTCCCTTGAGTACAGGTGCTCTGTGTCCTACCTCCTAACTTCCCAGCTCATACGTGTTGCCATTTCATTTTTCCACCACTTTGACTCCTCATCTTGTTCCTGAAACTGATCTCTCCACATTTGTACCCTAATTCTCACTTCCAATTCTCAGTCTTTATTCCCTTTGGCCTTATCATCGTTGCCTACTGCTGACCACTTCATTCTTGTGGAAACTCTCTGCTCCTGCAACTTTCATGGCCTTGAACTTCTGGCTATCTTTCTACCGCCATAGATTCCCTGCTCCCATGTACTAAATCTGTGTCCTTGACATTCTCCAAGGTTTACACGTTAGCCTTCTGCTTTACTATGTCTCTTCTCTGTTATCCACATGCTAATTACAGTGTGAAGTCATCTATTTGGATAGCCTAACAACGAGTCTGAATCTTCCAACTGAGCTCATCTTTTCTCCAGAACCAGCTTTCCTTCCAGATTTTCGTATTTCCAATGTTACATTAATCATTCGGTTAAAAAAAAAAAAAAAAAAAAACTTAAAAGCATCTTGGACTGCTCAGTCTTCTCCTAGCCTCTTCCACCAGAAACATCCCATTTTAATTTCATAGTACTGTTTATTTAAGTCCCTTTCTGTTAGTATCATCAATTAATTAATTCTCCCATCTCCATTTTTTTTAAATCTGTTCCAGTAAATCCAGTCAAGTTAACCTTGAAACATGCTTTGCCCACACAACTATATTGCTCCAAACTGATCTTTGGCTGCCTGCTCCAAGTGACGGTCCCACCTCTGACCATAGCATTTGCTGTCTTCGTCACTCTTTAAATGCATTCTTTTAACGCGTTCTCTCTCATGCTATCCTGTGTTGCATGTGTATTCCCAGCTAGACAGAGAGACTCAGAAAGGAATAGATGTAATAATTACAGCTAACATGGATTGAGTGCTAATAAGGTTCCATGCACCCTGCCCAGTGCTCTATGTTTATTTTCTCATTTAATTAATAATAGCACCTACAGTCCAGGGAGGTGGTGCTGCTTTAGCCCCATGGCATGGAGGAAATAAGGATTTAGGTCACCCAGCTAGTCACTGAAGAAGCCGGGTGGGGGCCTGTTCTGCCTAAGTTTAAGGCCTGCGACCATGCCCAGCGCAGGACCCATTTGTACAGGACTCTTAGTAGATGCGAATGACGGCCACACTCAGCACCCTCGTGGAAAGACGGGGTGTAAGTGCTGGAGGTGCCCTCAGCACACTGCAGAGCGCAGGAGGAGGCAGGGACGCATTTGCCTCATTCGTTCTCAAGTGGAGCGCGTGTCCCCTGTCACCGGAGCCACTGCTGTGATTTACAAGGCACCGGTTTCTGATGAGTTCCCTGCCTCCAGGACGCAGTAATAGGAGCACCTGTTCCGGAGCCCCGGAGGGTGCAACTGGAGCTTTCTGGGCGAGGGGGACTGTTCGCGGAGCGCGACATCAGAGCCGCGCAGCACCGCGGCTGTCACTGGGCCAAGGCGCAGACCAGCTGAAGCCGCGATGCCAAGGAACATTCTGTCCAGGCTGCGTGCATGTTAAGATTCCCAGAAAGAGAAAGACACGTTGGATGAGAAGCTGAGGCAAGATTCTCCAGGCTTGTACAAGGCATTTAGCTTTTAGTTGTTATAAAAATGAAAATAATTGCGAAAGCAGGGAGAAATCCGCAGCTGCTCGGGGCTATTCATACCGTAAGAGATCCCACCAGGCCCCCTTTATTGTTGCAGTTTTGGCAAATTATTTTCTTATCACACACAACCTCCTCACTTCTGTTCCTGGATAAGCACTTAGGCTCGTAAAGCTGTGGGTCAGCCACAGTTGAGCATCCAGCTCGCGGAACAGCCGGCCGTGGGGAGCTCGGGAGCCCGCCCCTCCGCAAAGCAGCAACTGGAGTCCATAAAAAGCTGGCCCGGCAGGTCCATCGGGGGGCCCCGGGTCTGGGGGTTCGGCCTGGATCCCCCGCCCGGGCGGCCGAGCCTGGCCGACGGCCCCGGGCTGGGGAGCACCTTCCCCGGGGGGAGCGCCCGGGCAGGTGCGCCCGCCTGCTCCCCGCTGCAGCGGGGCTGGCCCGCCGCGGACAGAGGGGCCGGGTGCCCACCACACATGTGCGCTGGACAAATGCGCTGGCATCTCCGGCGTGGGCAGAGAGCATGCCGCTCCCATTATCCCGGCCCATTAGGGAAGCAATTGGAAAAAAAACATTTAGCAATTTGGACAGGAGTGAGGCTGCAGAATGGCTCGTTTCTCTGTGACAGCCTGCCACGTACAGATGAAAGGGAAGGCTTATAACAAATTTTCATTACCCCCAAATAAAAAAGCAACAGCAGGCAAAGCAAGGGCTTTGAGGCTGAGAGGTGGGGCCAGAAATCCACCCAGAAGACCACAAAGGAGCCTCAGCAAAACAAATCAATCACTCTCTCCAGTCACTTCCACTTGCAAAGTGCGGTTCATGCAAATGGCAATCAGGCCTGTCAGCCTGTCAGGCTTTGGCCTTCAGCTCCTTGCCTCACACTATTCATTAAGTGCACCGAAATACAGCCTGCAGGGCTCTCCTCTTGCTCAATGCCCTTGCTCACCTTCCCTCAACAACCTGCGCCCCACAGGAAAACCCACCCCAGAGCTGGGGGGCAGCGCAGCAAGATTTGGTAAAGGGAAGCCACGGGGAATTTGCAAACAGCACCAGGGTCTTTGCGTTTTGCTTTGCTTCCAGCTTTAGTTAGCACAGGGTAGAAATCAGACCTCAGATTCAGAAGGGCAAAGGGTCCTGTGGGGCTCCCAGATGCTCAGGGCTGCGATGCTCCCACCCCTAATTCAGGTTCTGCTGAGAGAGCCCAGGACACCCACTAGGCACAAACCCCAAATGAAACCCCAGCCTCTGCATATCCCACACAAGTCCCACAGCCCACTCCTGCTCTAATGAGTCTGGCTGCCCGCAGAGCTGTATAATGCATTGCGCCTTTGACCTTATTAGAAGACAACTACACAAATACCGCCTTTTCCTGGCCTGGGTGTCTGTCCACAGGTATCCCCAGCACGTTTACCATGGCAGATAAAAATGAACTGTGGCAGGGGGTTGCAGGCTGGATGTTGAATAAGACCAGGGCTGGAATAGAGAGGCTTTCCGTTCCATGATTTCTCAAAACCCCAGTCTTTCATTATCAACCACTTCAAAAACACATGTTATTAAACATCTGGGTTTTAGTGACATCCAGGGCTGCACAGAGAATGGAATAAATGGGATTGAGTGTGTGTGCATGTGTGTGTGTGTGTGTGTGTGTGTGTGTGTGTGAGAGAGAGAGAGAGAGAGAGAGAGAGAGAGAGTGAGGGATGTTTAAGGATTGTTCCCCATTAGGACGCTAGTGTTGACAGCTAAAGGGCAGAGTCTGGTTACAGCCCCGAGAATATCAAGACCAGGCTCTGGTGTGACCATTTTTATTTGTACGAGATTAAACTAGTGTGTAAAGAAATAGCATACAGAACGTATAAAGATGTTTTAGTCTCCCTAATAGGGCAGATGCTAAATGTCAAGGATTTGTGATGTTTGTGGTGCATATGCACAGGTAACTACAGAGCTCAGATGGAGAGTATCCCCTAATGGCCTAGTGATCTGAAAAGGATTCACTCAGGACAGGAACAAAGATTTGTTGAGTGCCTGAAGTGTGCCAAGACCCTTAGACAAGTTGTATTTTTGAATGGTAAACCGAGACCCAAAGGTTTTCCTAACTTGCCCAAGGCTGTGCAACCAGGGAGGGCCAGAGCCAAGAGGAAGAGTGCAGTTTGGGGAGGACAGAGCATTAGCAGGAGACAACCACAGAGCCAAGGCAAAGAGAGAAAATCTAATTCTACCCCTGAGCAGCCCCTCTGTCCCAAGCACTGGCCAAGACACCCAGAGACACCTAAAGGCAGAAGAAATGAGGTTTTCCTTTAAGAGGCCTGAGACCAAGATGCTATCAGAGGCACCACTATCATTAAGCACCATGACGAATAACAGAAGGTACCAGAGAATGAAGAAAAATGAAGAGATGATGACTGGGATGGGAAAAATCTATTCGAGAGGTAGTAGTAGGCTGGTTTGACTGAGGTACTGGCCAGAAATTTCTTTCTCTTCACCCAAGGATCCCAAGCTGGGATTAAGGAAACTGAATACTGACCTTTCCAATTTCCTCTAGCTTTCCCAGTCCAACAGAAGTAGAGGCACTGGTCAAGAGGGAAATGGAAGGGGAAAGTAGGTTTAAGGTTAACAATTCTAGAAACAACCTCAGTGTCCATCTGTGAATGAAAATGTGGTGTATATATACAATGAAACATTTGGTCATAAAAAAGAATGAAATCTTGCCATTTGCAACAACATGGTTGGACCTAGAGGGTATTATGCTAAGTGAAAGAAGTCAGAGAAAGACAAACACCATATGATTCCACTTACATGTGGAATTTAAAGCAAAACAAAAGACCAAAAAAATAAAATTGAACTCATAGATACAGAGAACAGATTGGTGGTTGCCAGAAGTGAGGAGTGGGTAAAAAGGGTGAAAGTGATCAAGCAGTACAAGTTTCCAGTTATAAAATAAATAAGTCCTGATGTAATGTACAGCATAGCATCTACAGTCGGTAACTCGGTATTGTGTATTCGAAAGTTGCTGAGAGAGTAAATCTTAAAAGCTCTCATCATAAGAAAAAAATTATAACTATGGGTGGTGATGGATGTTAACAAGACTTACTGTGGTGATCATTTCACAATATATACAAATATTGAGTCATTATGTTGTTACACACCTGAAACTCATATAATGCTCTATGTCAATTATATCTCAAGTAAAAATAAATAAATAAAAATGAAGGAAAAAATTTTTCAGGAGTGTGCTACATCTTCACTAAGAAAATGGCACCACTCTCTGTTTTTCCTGATGCTTACACTGTCAATGGACAGATGAAAAGAGTACCAATAAGTCAACACTGAGTGAAGAGACAGACTTTCTGTTTTGCAGGGTGTGGATCGCTGAATGGGGGATTTCAGAACTGAGGACTTGCTTGCCATATTCATTTCGCCCTGGTTTGCTTCATTCATGGAGGTTAGTTTGGGTCCAGAAGGGAGGGAGAGGACCTGGCACTAGGGATATACTGATCACCCAGAGAACACACTCTGATGTTTTTACGAATAATCTGCAGGCCTTGGATTTTAGAATAAACCGCTGACTCACATGGTCAATGCTTTCGTGACACCTCACTTCCTATTTTGAAGAATACTGAAACGATGATTAAATTCAAGCTTACAGAACTGAGGTACAGAGTCCAGGAGTGGTCTCCAGCTAAAACCATGGTTTTGTACATATACAAACGACCAATAAATCTATATTCAATGTCTTCAAGTACTTTGTCAATAGTTATAAGGTGTGGGTAGTAGCATTCTCTTTTATAGCACCCCGACATGTACCCTTTCATTCACTTTCTCATTATACTTCCTTTTACCACCTGCACTCAGTGGGCAAGGTGACAACACAACTTACCCATTGCCACATAGTTGATAAAGAGCAAAACTTGATCCCAGGGGTTTTTTTAAAATAAAATAATTATTCCGATTTTTTAGTGTCAAGACTCACCAAGCCTGGTACAGCCATTCTCTCCTATCTTCACAGTCATATACACCAAAGCTCATTCTCACTCTTGATTTATGGCCGAGGGATGGAGGCTCCAAGAGGGAACATGAGTTGCCCAGATGGAGCAGCGTGTGGAGGCACCTAGGATGTGGGAGGATGAAGCCCTTAATGAGTGAGAAGGCTGACTGCAAGGCCATGCTGGACTTCGAACCATGGAACCAGATTCCAGGTTTTGCCCACTTTGTCTTCAAGCACATCTTTTTCAATCCTGGGCCTTTATTTCCTCTTCTGCTAAATAAACATACAAACCCAGGGCTTTAGCTTCTAAGTCCAGGGTTCTTTCCCACTGCCTCACAGGATCCACTCAGAAATCTGTTTCTACACCAAAGTGTTTACAAGAGTCCTGCTTCACTTTGCCATTGTGCCAACTCTCTGTTAAACAGAGCTCCAATATCCATGAAACAAGAAGCAGCAAGTGTCTCTTGGGGGGGATCCCTGGGTGGCTCAGCAGTTGAGTGCCTGCCTTTGGCCCAGGCTGTGATCCTGGAGTCCCAGGATTGAGTCCCACATTGGGCTCCCTGCGTGGAGCCTGCTTCTCCCTCTGCCTGTGTCTGCCTCTCTCTCTGTGTCTCTCATTAATAAATAAATAAAATCTTTAAAAAAAAAAAAAAGAGTGTCTCTTGGATTAGGACAAAAACAAACAAACAAACAAACTCTACATCAAGTCATCGGTGGGGTGGTGGGGGGACACCTGAATTCTTCAAGATACCACGGCATCTTCCCACTACAAGGAGACCCTAAGCTTAAAAGGAGGTCCATGGCAAGGACAGAGCTATGTCTCATGGTGAAGGCATTGGTGGCCAAAGAGGTGCAGTGGCCACTGAACACCATGACTTCAGGAAGCAGAGGAGCAAATGGATGCCAAATTCAACACTTGTTTTTATTGCAGCAGTGGGGTGCATTTTGCCATGAGCCCTCTTGATAAGGGATGTAATAAAAACACTGTTCTGCCAGACTTAGACTGGGGAATGGCTCAGAAAATCTAACTGTATAAATAAGTGGATTTCTGGTCTGAAGAGAAGTCTTTCTTTAGTAAGATTCTCCTGATATAAATTTCACAAACCAGTGTTTCTCAAAGCGTGATCTCTACACAATTTTGACAGGTGTTGCACGGGGTACTGGTTAAAAATGTGGACCCCTGAGTCCCCCCGCTATCTTCCTGAATCAGAATCCTCAGGTGGAGCCCCAGAACCTGCATTTTAACATATTCCCCAAGTGATCTGTATGCACACTGAAGTTTGGGAGGCGCCACTACAAACAAAACAAACCACTCCCATATCCACAGTGCCCCCTTGAAACAAGAACATTGGCCAGCTAAAATAATAAAGTTTGTATTTATCCCGGGAAGCAGAATTGCTCCCCAAGGAAAGCAGTTGGCAGATATCCTGCTGATGGGCACCGGCCATGGCTACTGCAGTTATTTCCACGCAATGGACAATTCTTCCAGCACCAATGGAACTTCAGCTTAAAATAACAATGAAGTTGTGTGCAACAGCAGTGAACCTTTCAGTTTACCATTCTCCAACATCATATGGACTGCCTAATGCCGTCAGATCCGATAGTACCATCCAGAAGCAAGCTAGGTTTCGCTTTAACCTCATAGATCAGGTCTGGGAGCGTCAGAATAATATCACAGGGCTGGCTTCCATTTTGCTTTTCCGGAACACATTCTGACTCACTTCACCTCTCAGCATAGATACTGCACTGCTGACCCCATCCTTTCCTATTCACTTGTTTTAGATCCTTCTCCTTCAAGTACTTTTCCACATTCAGCCCCAGTGAGCATGCAGGGGTCTTAGAGAACATGTAGTCCTTCAGAGCCCAATGGGGAATGTCTAAAGCAACTAAGAAAAACAATAATTCACGTCTCCAAACTCCAAAGGGGGAAAAAAATCCCAGCAAGGTAAACGGATGTGTAAATAAATGTAAAAAATATATCAACATTTATCAGTTTGGTTTAGAACAAAGCATGATTAAATATTCACTGTAGACACTGGTGAATTCTGGCAGAAGCCCTTAGTTAGGGGCTGAGGTCAAGGACACCTGGGAGTCCTTCTTCCCTCTGCTCACCCTTCTGCTTTCTGTCTGACCCACAAAGGGCCAGAAGCACACTTTCTCCGCATAGAAGGAAAACCTACTGGGGCATTTCTTCTTTACAACCAAATGCAAAGCTGCCTGCTGTGTAAATAGATGGAACTAAGAGACTAAGTGACACCATTCTCAATGCAAAAGACGTTAACCCTAAGTTTTCACAGCAATGCACTGGAATTCTCAAAGGCTAAAAGAAGCTCACAAAGCCCTCTGCAAAAGTAGAGCAACCTTGTTCTACCAGTGAGCTCAGATTCTGTATACTTAGTTCAATCACTGACTGGAGAGGGCGGGTAGCTCAGCAGGAAAGCAAGGATCTAGGTGGAAGGCAAAACGGTGTTGGGTCAGGTGGATCTGGCTTACCAAGACATGTTGGCTCAACATGCTTGTGGATTTCCTGATTTGGACGGGACATCTTATCACCTGTTAATAGCAGAAGACTCCCTTTTAAAGGTAATGGCTACATTTTCTCACTTGTTCATGGAACTTGCCCGGTTTGATATTTCTGACCCTCCCATTTTTCATACAAATGGAAATCCTAGGAGTGTGCTCTCGGAAGTTTCTTATACCAGCTCTTCTTGTCTCTCCACCTGTTTCCTCAATGGCCATTCACTTGTTTTGTGATACTCACAGTAATACGTGCGATCTCAATTCCCTAGAAAAGATCAAACCGTAACCTGTTGTCATCCAGGTTTTCTGACTGCCCTGCCGCAACCACATCTTTCACTTTTGCTGCTGAAAAACATCTTGCCAAATTGCAAGGGGATCAGTAAAATAATGGGTTCTATCCTCCTTGGCAAAGAGAAGCATGCAAGCAAAGCATGAGGAAGAGAGGGGATAGATTCTGCAATGCATTCTTGAAAGTAGCTGCAAGAGTAAATCTTATATGTTCTCATCATAACAACAATAAAATGGCAGTTACATGAAGTAAAGGATGTATTAACTAACCTTAACATGGTAAACATTTGAATACATGCATGTATCGAATCATATAGAATCATCATGTGCTCTTATACCTTCAACTTACATAATGTTATATATCAATCATATCTCAGTAAAGCTGGGAAAAAAATAAAAAGAGAGGGAGGTAATTCATTTTCATTCCCATTCTGCACTCCAGCGAAGCTGCCCAAGGTGCTCTGTCTCTTCTGATAGCCTGCTCATCCCATAGACTGGGAAGAAATGGGTTCAGTGTAAATAAATGATAATGAGTCCATTGAAGCATTATACAAAATGGTCCCCTAGTGGCAGGAAAGAGTTAATGTACCTCCCAAAGTGCCTAACTTACAATCAGGGTGGGACTTCACTCTGGGAAAACTAGGCTCCACAAACTTAAACGTTGATGAAAGATGTCAGCAAGATGGGAAATCAGAAAAAAGAGGGTAATTATTTTTTTTAATCATGCATGAGTACTCTGCTCTGGTGGGTACTAACTCAGTCATTTCTAGTAGGCGAGAGAATGAAAAAGGCAAAAGATGAAAGAAGAGAGACCCAAAGAGAAGAAAAAAAGACACAGAGGAAGAGACATGAAAAGAAGAAAGAGCAAGTGACATGTATAGTATTTTTTATTTGTCCTGACTGCATTTGAAATGTCTGAGTTGCAAAAATTGAATCCCCCATGTCTCAAAGCCCCTCCAGGTAGTTGAAAACAGTCACCATCTGCCTCCCAGAGGAAGCTAATCCTTGGCTTTTATCAACTACAGTAAACTCTACTTAGTGTTACTAGTTGCAGGTATCAGAATTTTCTCCCTGGAATTATATTTTAAGGATCTATGTATCTCTATCTTTTTGCAAAGGCAATAAAAGATCATGTTATAAAAATAAACTTTTAGTGTGCTTAAACTTTATTTTTTAATCTCCTAAATTTGATAGCCTAGACCCACACAAGAGTGCTAAAAATGTGATGCTCTTTGAGGGCAGTAGATTCTAACCAAAGTAGTAATGATGGTGGTGGGGGTGGTAGTAGTGATCTTTCTCTTAGAACTCTATTAGAGTATTTTCTTTGTAATAGATATGACATGTTACAATTTGATGAGCAAAAAAAGTAAATAAATGTTGCTTGATAATAAAACAATAAGTAAATGCCTATATCCTTTTATTTATTTTTTCATATATATTTAAACTATCATATCTATTCTAAAAATTTAAGATAGATATATACAAAAAGATGAGAATTCTCACATAATTTCACCTGCCAGCGATAACTATTCTTAACATTTTGGGATCTATACATTCATTATTACATATGATGTATATTGTATACTCAATATACAATTTATTATTATATATTGTATTATATATTGTATATACAATTAATTGTGTTAAAATTAATCCTTGCATACTGTTTTGCCACATGCTCAATTTTCTCTTAATATATAGTTAAAACAGTATAGTTTTCTATGGATCTCTTTTCATTTCATTAATTATTATGTAAAATCCTAAAAATTATTTTTTAATGAATGCATTTGTTTCATTATGTAGGTACATCAAACATTATTTACCCAATTTGTCTAATTTATGATCAGTTATTTATGTTGGTTCCAATTATCTGTATTTGAAACAATGTTAAGGTAAACATTTCAGAGCTAAATCTTTGTGTACACTCATGATTATTTTCTAATTCTATTAAATAGAATTATGAGATCAAAGGATTCAGCCTTTTAAAGTTGACTCTTTTATATTATCAACTTAATATCCTGAAAGCTTCTATCAATTTGCTCTTCTACCAGCAGTGTGCATACACGTATTTTCAAAGTAAAGAGTCACATAACAGATGCCATCCAAAAAAGGTTAATTTTACATTTCTACCCCCAATACAAATTTGTGGTAGGTAGTAATAATCTCAGCAATATAATCATAAAGATTTTTTGTTAGGTTGAAATGATAATGATGAAGATTAACATGTTTATTAATCTCAAAGATTTTTCTAGAAATACAAATTTGGTATCTCAGGATTGCTATAATCACAAACAGTAAACAAAAAGATTGATTACACCATTGTATGATCAACTTTGGGGGCAAAGAATAGAGAGGTTCTTGTGCACACAGTGTCTTAAGGAGCAGACTTAGAGCAGAAAATCAAACACAATGCTTCATTCACTAATTCACTGGTGCTTTCTTTCAATATTTAATGACTATCCCTGTTTTCACCATACTGTGCTAGGTTTCATGGAAGCCCCAAACTAAGAACAGCTCTTTTTAAAAAATATTTTATTTATTTATTCATGAGAGACACACAGAGAGAGGCAGAGACATAGGCAAAGAGAGAAGCAGGCTCCTCACAGGGAGCCCGATGTGGGACTCGATCCCTGGACCTGGGATCACTCCCTGAGCTGAAGGCGGACCCTCAACCGCTGAGCCACCCAGGCATTCCACTAAGAACAACTATTAAGTCTAGTTCTTAGAGTAGACCATTTACTTACCAGAAATTTCTTCAAAAATTCAGAGGCTTGGGGCACCTAGGTGGCTAAGTCACTTAAGTGTCTGCCTTCAGCTCAGGTCATGATCCCAGGGTCCTGCAATGGAGCCCCACATGAGGCCTCCCTGCTCAGTAGGAAGCCTGCTTCTCCTCCCTCTGTCTGCCACTCCCCTTCTTGCACTCACTCTCTCTTACTATTAAATAAATAAATAATTTTTTACAAAAATTTCAGAGGCTTCCAATAGTTGTCCAAAATGGTAACTGATCATTTTACAAAACCAAATTAGCAAAGCAAATGATTCATTAATTAATCAACTGATTTATTGAGCATCTTTTGTACACAAGGCACACCAAATACCGTGAGATGGTTTCTGCTCTTAGTAGCTTCAGATCTAACCAAAAAGATGACAATAAACGCACACAAAAACTTAAATAGCAACCCATGGTGCAGAAAGAAAGTGCTGCTGGAGAGACTCTGTGTAGTGAAAAGTCTAGTTTTGCTCTGCACTGTGGTGGCCAGAAGTAGAACTTGGGCTATGCCTTAGCAAATGGTGGCATGCCAATGAATCAAAGGGGACATGTCAATGGGCAATCTACCTGAGCAAAGCCTCAGAAGTTGGTGTGCAAGGCATAGTGGGGAGGAAGAGAAGTAAGAAACCCAGAACAACCTTCCTGACATGGAGTTTTCAGTGTGAAGAAAAGAAGGAAATTCTGGAAAAGCAGCTGATGGCAGATTGTTGCACATGTTGAAAGCTAAGGGCTAAGGATGTAGGACTCCATCCTAAGGAGAGACAATTTTATAGGCATGAGGTGCAGGTGGGGACAAGATTCTAGAAAAGTCTACGGGTATGGAGAGCAAGTTGATGTAGTGATATCGAAGGAAGAGAGCAACATTAAGAGGCCAGTATGGAGAGGGGCCTGACAGGCTCAATTGGTAGAGCATGCAACTCCTGACCTCAGAGTCAGGAGTTCAAGCTCCATGTTGGGTGTGGAGAAGAATTAATTAGTTAGGAAAATAATTAATTAACTAACTAGAGGCCAGTTTGGAGACTGCAGTAGTAACCTAGGTATGAGGTAATTAGGTGCAGTGTTTCTTCTCTGTCCCCTGACTCAGAGACAATACTTACATTAGATAACTATAAAATCAAGTGTGGATTTTAGTAACCCTTGTTGGGAATATTTTTAATATAATTATTAAAAGCTTCAAATATTAATAAGAGGGAATTCTTCTCCTTTATGAATGCATGCATTACATATAAATTTATATGTTATTGTGCATTTTGAGATTATGATTCACATATCTTACCTCTAACTTTGGAGGAAGTAAGCTCTAATTAAATATCTTGTGCTTGAAAATGTTGGGATAATTTGCAGAAAATATTTCAAAACTTCTTTAAATGGTTCAGCAGCATTTAAACTTTTAAGAAAGACTACATCTCGGTGAAAAGCATGAATTGTCTACTGTCTTTTTTTAATGAGAATTTAAGAATGTTTATTAAAAAAGAAATAAATTTTCCATTTCAGCTCATTTGGCTTCATCTGCTATTAAATCCTACATATACCCAAGAGTTATACTGATGTACTTAAATATTGTTTCTGCGTTGAGATTGCCTAATGAGGCAATTAGTGGAACTCCTCAGATAGCTGGACCAAACACATTTCGGCAGACAGAAGAGGTCCACTCAAGCAACAATGCAAAGTGCCTACACTCCCTGCTCACTTCTACTTGACACTGTGGCTTAGACAAGGTGAGTGGTGGATTTTGGAAGGCAGACAAAACCATGCACTTTGCCCACATTGATAAAAGGAGCTTGATGCTCGTGTGTATGGAAATGATGTAAAAAGCCTAATGTCGAAGAATAGAACTTTGTCTTTGTTTCTTTCTGAAGTACTAGTTCTGTGCCTTTGCTCTAATCCAAAGCTGTCCAAACTATAGTCCTTAAAAAACTACCTCTTGTTACTTATTTATTTTCTTAAAATATAGATTGAGTTCCTTTAGATTGATTAAAAACTTTTACAAAAATTCATTTTAAAAGAAACTCTTAAAAACGACCATAAACGGAACATCTGAAACACTTGACACAAATAGAAGATAACTATAAGAAGAAATGCCATGACAATAAAGTGCTGTTATTATATACCATGTTATTAAGTGCTATTGCAATGCTATTTTCTGTCAACGCTGGGAGCCTGAGACATTTTCTTTTTTTGTGGCAGGGAGAGATTGGCAAAAGCTGCAGAAGTGTTTAAAGTCATTACAAACCAGAGACTTTTTCCTTGAATAACTATATTCAGGACTGAAAGAGACTTGAAGATAATTTTTTTTACACTTCCACCCACTGTGATTATTTATTTAATAGGTAATGCAGAGTAATCACCAGGTACCAAATTTGTTCTAAGTAATTTAGAACCATTAGCTCATCTAATGGTCATGATGACCCTGTAAGGTAATGCTATTGTTATTACCATTTTACAGATGAGGAAAATGAGGTGCAAAGGGGCTAAGTAATTTGCTCAAGGTCATATGGCTAAAAAGTGTCAGAGACAGGATTCAAAATCACGTGTTTTCACTGGAGTTGTCTCAACACCATTCCACACTGTGTGAGAGTGGGTCTCAACGTTCTGGGAAGCCATGTTCATACATTATCTAAGATCCTAGCTGGTGCTGCCTGAACTGTTAGCCCACACCACCCATGCCTTGAGGAGCACACACTACCAGCTGTCCTGTCATTCCACCTTCTAGTTGAATCTTCCCATATGGCCCAGTCTTCAGTGATAGCTTTGTCCCCTGACCTTCTAAACCACTTTCTTTCTGCTACTCTCTACTGTTAGCATGGATAAATTTCAATGGTTACTTGAAGTTTCAATATTAACACATTAATAGTAAGTGGCATAAATAAATTACATTAGTTTTATATCATATATGTAATATAGGATAATATATAACATATCAGTGTATCTGTGAATAATATGCTAGCAAATAATATTTTTTTAAAGATTTTATTTATTTATTCATGAGAGACAGAGAGAGAGAGAGAGAGACAGGCAGAGGGAGAGGCAGGCTCCACACAGGGAGCCTGATGTGGGACTCGATCCTGGGACTCCAGCATCACACCCTGGGCTGAAGGCAGGCGCTAAACCGCTGAGCCACCCAGGTGACCTGCTAGTGAATAATATTAACATATTTTTCTCCCCTGGTAGATTTTACGTCTTTTAAAGGAAAGAAATATTTCATATCTCTTTGAATCAATTATTAAACATAATAAGTGCTTTATAATGATTTAATGATAATCATTGTACTCTCATATAGACCAGTGTTTCCAGAGAAGTAATGAGATATAAGAAAAAGAAGCACATAAGAATAAATTTTCACACAAAAAATAGAATTTCCAGAGAGAATGAAAGACCAGAGAGCCATGCAGTCCATGCAATGGAAGTTTGCCTCCCAGATATTTTGTATGTGATTTGGTAGCAAGATAAACGAACAAACTGGCTGTTATCTAGAGCTGACTACATTGACAAGTACCATTATTTGATTTTGCAAATGAGAAAACTGAGCAACAGAAAGAGAAATTTATTCAAGATTGTATAATTCCTACTTGAGTGTGGAACTCAGGGCTACTTGTATCCAAGGACTGCATTTCATAAATATGGCACCTGCACAAGTGCTGAGGGGTCAGATGCCAATTTACCTATGAGAAAATCTAAGTTTGACATCAAATGTGCTTTCATATTGTGGTAAAAAAACATATAATATATATTTACCCTCAACAAAATTTTATGTGCACAGTATCCTATAGTAAACTATGACACAATGTTGTACATCAGGTCTCTAGAACTTTCCCACCTTGCAGGACTGAAGCTTTACACCAGTTGAACGACTCCCCATTTCTCCCTCTCTGCAACCCCTGACAACCACCATTCTTTCTGATTCCATGAATTGGACTACTTTAAATACCTTACATAAATGGAGTCATGCAATTCTTCTGGGTTAAACATTCAGAAGTGGGATTGCTGGATCCTGTGGTCATTTTTTTTTTCAATTTTTTTGAGGAAAGTCCATACTGTTTCTCATAGTGGCTGCCCTCTCTTATGTTCTCATCAACTGTGCACAAGGTTTCCAATTGCTCCATCTCCTTGCCAATGTTTGTTATTTTCTGGGTTGTTGTTGTTTGGTCTTGTTTGTTTGTTTGTTATTTTATATGGGCCATCCTAACAGGTGCAGAGTGTTATCTCATTGTAGTTTTGATTTGCATTTCCATGATCATGAGTGATATTGAGCTCTAATCCAAAGCCGTCCAAACTATAGTCCTTAAAAAACTACCTCTTGTTACTTATTTACTTTCTTAAAATATAGATTGAGTTCCTTTAGATTGATTAAAAACTTTTACAAAAATTCATTTTAAAAGAAACTCTTAAAAACGACCATAAACGGAACATCTGAAACACTTGACACAAATAGAAGATAACTATAAGAAGAAATGCCATGACAATAAAGTGCTGTTCATATATCTGTTGGCCATTTGTATGCCTTCTTTGGGAAAATGTCCATTTTTAAAAACATACTATTTTTTTTCTATTGAGTTGTTATATATTTTGAGTTTCTTATATACTTTGTATACTTATCAGATACAAGGTTTGCAAATATTTTTGCCCATTTCATAGGTTGCCTTTTCACTCATGATTGTTTCTTTTGCTGTACAGACACTTTTTGGTTTAATGTAGTCCCACTTGTACATTTTTGCTTTTATTGCATGTGTTTTTGGTATCATAGTCAAAAAATGATTGTCAAGATGAAGATTCTGAAGATTTTCTCTCCTATGTTGTAGAATTCATCTATAAAGACAATCTGGTTATGGACTTGTCTTGGTGGGAGGTTTTTGAGTGCTGATCCATGAGTTAGGAATAACTCATTATAGGTTGGTTCAGTCTTTCTCTTTCTTCATGATTCAGTGTTGGTCGATTGTATGTTTCTAGGGATTTATTCATTTCTTCTAGGTTATCCAATTTGTTGGTGTATAATTGTTCATCATCTCATTCCTTTATATTTCTGTTGTAAAAATTGTGTTTTCATTTTCTGTTTTTGTTATTTTAATCTTATTTCTTTTTTTCTTAGTCAAGTTAAAGATTCTATAATTTTGTTATCTTTTCAAAAAACCAACCCTGTGTTGGTTTTTAAAATTCGTTTCTTTCCCCCTCTATTTTGTTCATTTCTACTCAAATCATACATTTTCTTCTGTTAAATTTAGGCCTAGTCTGTTCTTTTTCTAATGGTGTAATACCAGGTTGTTTATTGAAATCCTCCTTTTTCAATGGAAGCATTGATCACAGTAGTACCTCAGAGTACTATTTTTGTTGCATCCATAAATGTTAATATATCATGTTTTCATTGAGAGATATTTCTAACTTTCCTTTTGATTACTTCTTTAACCCATTAGTTGTTCAAGAGTGTGTTAATTTCCACATGTTTATGAACTATCCAGTTTTCTTTCTACCATTAATTTCTAGTTTTATTCTTTTGTGGTTGGGAATACACCTGGTATGATGTTAATCTTAAATTTTTTGAGACTTGTTTTGTGACCTAACATGATACGTTCCAGAAAATGTTCCATATGCACTTGAGAAAAACGTGTACTCTGTTGCTGTTGGGTGAGATCTTTTGCATGTCTGGTAGGTTTATTTGGCCTATAATATTGTTCAACTGTATTTTTTGTTCAAATATTCTACATTTTTATTGACTTTGTGTCGGATGTTCTATTATTGAAAGTTGGGGTATTGAAATCCCCTACTGTTATTGTATTGTTGTATATTTCCCCTTAAATTCTGTCAACATTTATTTCATATATTTAGATGCTCTGATGTGGGATATATATATATATATATTTATAATTATTATATCCTCTTGGTGAATTTACCATTTTATGTTTTCTTATACGATGTCTTTGTCTCTTTTGATAGTTTTTCACTTAAAGGCTATTCTGTCTGATATAAGTATAGCCATCCTGTGCTCTCTTTTGATTCTCATTTGCATGGAATATCTTCTTCTATCCTTTACTTTCAGTCCATGTGTATCCTTAAATCTGAAATGAGTCTCTTGTAGACAGCATATCGTTGGATCTTGTTTTGTATCCATTCAGCTATTCTGTCTTTTGATTGGAGAGTTTAGTCCATTTACATTTATAGGAATTGCTATGGCTATTTTGTTACTTGTTTTCTGTTTGTCTTATAGTTTTTGTGTTACTCTTTTGCTCTCTATCTTCTTTTGTATTTTTTTGAATTTTTATAGTGACATGCTTTGAGCCTTCATTTTATTTTGTATATATTTTATAAGTATTTTCTTTGTAATTATGATGGCACTTGCATAAAATATCTTACAGTTAAAAATCTATTTTAAACTAATAACAAATTGACTCCAATGTAGATAAATACTCTACAATTTACTCCTCCCTCACACATGCGTTATGATACTGATGTCAAATTCTTTTTATATGTATATCTGTTAACATTTTTATACTCTAGTTATTTTTATACTTCTATCTTTAATTTCTATACAAGATTTAAATTAATTTAAAGTTCACGGTATTACAGTATTTATTTATTTACCTTTAGCAGTTAGTTTTTTACTTTCATATGCTTTTTATTGTTGTTTAAGATCCTTCATTTCAACTCAAAGATCTTCCTTTAGCATTTCTTATAAGACAGGTCTAGTGGTGAAAATCTCTCTCAGCTTTACTTATCTGGAAAAATCTTTATTTTTCTTTCATTTTTGAAGAATATTTTTGCCAGATACAGTATTTTTGGTTGGTAGGGATTTTCTTTTGTTTTCAGTGTTTGAATATATCATCTCAGTCCCTTCTGGCCTACAAGTTTTCTGCTGAGAATCTGCTCATAGTTTTATGGGGATTCTCTTACATGTAACACATCACTTTTCTCTTGTTGCTTTCAAAATCCTCTCTCTCTTTGACTTTTGACTTTTTGATTATGTGTCTCAATGCAGATTTCTTTGGGTTTATCTTAGTTGCAGTCTACTGGGCTTCTTGAATCTGAATGTCCATTTTCTTCCCTAGATTTTGAAGTTTTCACCATTATTTCTTTACATAAGTTTTCTGTTCCTTTCTCTCTCTCTTCTCCTTTTAGGAATGCCACAATATGTATCTTTTTTGATGATGGATATGAAAGAACAAAGAGAAAAAAGTTGAAAATGAGTAAAGAAATGGCCCTTTAGACCTTCTTCACTTATTTTCATCTTTTTTCTCTTTCTCTGGATAATTTCAAATGATGTGTTTTTGAGTTCAATGACATTTTCTTCTGCTGATCAAATTTGGTGTTGAGCCAGTATAGTGAATTTTTCAGTTTAGTTATTTTATTCTTCAGCTTCAAAATTTGTCTCATTTTTTTTCTTTGTTGATATTCTTGTTTTGTTCATGCATTGTTTTCTTTAGCTTGAGGAGAATTTTTACTTCTAATTCTTTGTCAGATAATTCATATATCTTCATTTTTTTAGAATCAATTTCTGGAGATTTATTTTGTTTCTTTTCTTGGGCATGTTCCCCTGTTCCTTCATGTGTCTCATAACTGTGTTGCCATCTGTACTTTAAAAAAAAAAACAGCCACTTTTCCCAGTCTCTATGGACTGGCTTCATACAGGGAAAGACCCTTGCCAATCAGACTGGATAGGGATTCTGAGGGCCCTTGAAACCTCTTTTTTTGTGATGCAACTTCACTAAGGCTGTGCCTATAATTTCTCAATTAAGGAGGCTTGCTGATTTCTTATTCAGAGCTCATAAATCTCTCTCTCCCTCTGGTGTAGATCTGTGGCACTGCAAGCTGTCTGGTTTCAGAGAAGTAAGCTGCCCCCACTCCTCCTTGTTGTCAGCAGGCACCAGGCATCCACACTATGCCAACTCCATGTCAGCACCCCAAGTCAGACAAGACAGATATTGGTCCCTTGGGCAGCTCTCTGAAAAGCTGGAACATTGGATACACATTCCACTCTTCTCTTTCTCCCAGAGGAAGAAGTAACAAAATAGTATGCTGTCTTCTGGCACTGAACTTTGCTGTCCTGGAGGAGGGACTGACATTGGTAAAGTGAAATTGCTCTTCTCACCTGTTTTGATGTAGCTTTTTTCAGTTTTGTACTCACCTTGGGTACTATAACTTCTTAACTGGATTCTGGAAATCTCATAACTATATTTTGGTTCATATATAGTTTTTTAATTGGTATTTCTATGAGGGAACAGGGGTTGGGACTTCCCTTTCTGTAATCTTGCTGATATCACCTTTTGCTTTTTTTAATTATTATTATTTTTTAGTAGAGTACTTTGGCTGGAATTATTTAAAAAATAAATTGTGTATTGCTATACCAGTGAGGAAGTATAATAAGTTGAACTGATTTTAAATGGTGTAAGAGATTTTGGATGGACTCCCAAATTGGTGTGTCCTTCTCTGACTTCTTTCATATCCACATTTATAATTGGTTACCTAGACATCATCTGACTCAAACAATTATCATGGGTTTACTTAAATAGCTTAACTGACTAAGATTCTAACAAAAATCAATTTTACTTTTTCATTGCACCACCCCTGCCAATCCACTCAATAAATCCTTCTTCAAACTTGAGATTTTGAGAAAATAAGATAGTTTTTCTCATCACTCTCAGGTATTATTGAATAATGTCAATTTTAAGATAATAAAACACCCAATCCAGTCTAATTTCAAAACTCAAAATTCCAAGCAAATTTATAACATTACTCCTATCCCAACTCAGGTTTGATACAGGCCAAGGAGCCTGAATTAGGAGAGGGAGCATGGATGATTTGTCCCTGCCCCTACTTCTCATCTTGCTTTACTACTGGTTTCCCTTTCATTATGGTGTCTCTGAACTGGAGCAGTGGACAGGAAAGAGATTAGGGCAAGAATAGTCTTATCTTGAATTTGGTGTTAATGGATGCTTTTTGGATTCTCTGAAGACCCTTTACCATCACTAGGGATCTACTGTCTCAGTTCACACAGATAGTGCTTCTTTTAGTGGCTGCTTATGATCCCCTAACCTCTGACTTCCAGTGGTTTCACATATATACCACATTCCCCCTAGAGAGTAATTTTGGCCCTTATGACATTCTGGTAAATATCTATCCCTTCTAATTTCTTCCAACTTACAGAAAACATCATAAAACTTTGAAATGTTAGAAGCCTTATTTCTTTGCTTTGCCACCAGTAGGCTGCCTCAGCTAAACTTTTCCCTTCTTAGGTATTCTAAATCCTGCATCTCTCAAATTCCATGGTGACATACTTATCATGCTCTTCAAATAGTTCTCTTGGACTCCTCCTCACTTGGCTTGAAGTGAGGACAAGACATCTTCCCTCTCCTCCCTTACACTGATCGCTCTCTCTCTCTAAAAAAGTCCTTGCCACCTGCCTCTTTATGCTCTGAGTGAATTCAGGGCCCTTGACAGAATTCAGATATAAAATTAATAATAAAACTCCCTCAGCAAACTAGGAGTAGAAGGAAACTTCCTCAAACTGAAAAAAAAAAAACATTTTTTAATGCTGCCGTTCTCATCATACTTTATGGAGCATAACTAAATACTTTCCTCTAAAATTAGAAACCAGGTAACATGTCTGTTCTTGCTACTCTTATTCAACATAGTGCTAGAAGTCTAAGCTGGTGTAATAAGGCAAGAAATAAAAATAAAAATCATAATAAGAAAAGAAGAACTAAAATGGTCATTATTTGCAAACAACATAGAAAATCCCAAGGAAACTAAGAAAACAAAACAAAAAACCCTAGAACCAAAAAGTAAGTATAACCCTAGAACCAAAAAGTAAGGGTTACATAAAAAAACCCATCACATTTCTCTATGTTAGGAATGAACAACTGGACAGTGAAACTGAAACATAGTACATTTCCAATCACACCAAGAAAAATAAAACACTTAGGTACAAAACTAACAAAACATGCACAGTATCTGTATGTTGAAACTTTAAAATTCTAATGAGAAAAATGAAAGGATATCCAAATAAATTGATAGAACCACTGTGTCGTGAATTGGAAGACTCAACAAATTGATCTGTTAAGTCTGATGAAAATTCCAGGAAATTCTTTTAAGACATAGACAATATGTCTTAAAATTCTAAATTCTAAAATTCTAAAATTCATATGGAAAGGCAAAGGAGCTAGAATACTCAAAACAATTGTGAAAAAGTAGAATAAAGTTGGAGGAATCACACCGTCTGATTTGAGATGTGAAATAGAGCTACAGCAATAAAGACAGTGTGGTATCAGCAGAAGAATTAAAACAGAGCCTTCAACTGAATTGAGAATCAAGAAATAGAACCAAACAAGTACAGCCAATTAATTTTTGACAAAGATGCAAAAGCAATTCATTGAAAGAAGGATAATCTTTCCAACAAATGATTTTGGGCTATTTGGACAATCAGGCAGAAAGAGAAGGGGGAGAAAAAAATAACCTTGACCAAAGCCCCACACCATATAAAAATTCATTCAAAATGTTTCAAAGATTCAAATGTAAAGCATACAACTATAAAACTTTTATAAGAAAACAAAGAAAAAATGTTTGTGACCTAGGGTTAGGGACCAGTTTTTAAACACTAGAGATAAAATTTCTAATAGCTAAATAAATTAGACTTCATGAAAACTAAAAACTTTTGCTCTGTAAAATACCCCATTTAAAGAATGAAAAGACAAGGTATAAATTAGGAGAAACTATTTACAAATCACATATCTGACAAAGGACTCATATCCAGAATATATAAAGAACTCTATCAACTCAAATGTAAGAAAACAAACAATTCAATTATAAAATGGGCAGCATACTTAAACAAACACTTTGCCAATACAGATGGCAAATAAACACATGAAAAGATTTCAACATCATTAGCCATCGGGGAATTGCAAATTAAAACAACAATGAGATACCATTACACACCTATTAGAACAGCTAAAGTTTAAAAAAAAATATTGTCAGTACCAAATGGCAGCAATGATGTAGAGAAACTATATCTTTCACATACTCTTGGTGAGGATGTAAAATGGTACAGCCACTCTGGAAACAGTCTCATAGTTTCTTGTAAATTTAAATGTAAATTTTTCACATGATCCAGCAATTACACTCTTAGATATTTATTCTAAAGAAATTAAAACTTCTGTTTATAGGAAAAAACCTATACACGAATATTTATTTGTAATAGACAAAACGTGGAAATGAGTCAATTGTCCTTTAATGGGTGAACGGATAAACAAAGTGTTCTGCATCCATACAATAAAACTCTACTCCGCAATAAAAAGGAACAGACTATTGATAAATGTAATCACCTAGATGTATCTCAAGGCACTTATGCTAAGTGAAAAAAGCCAATCTCCAAGGGTTATATATTGTATGATTGCATTTATATAGCTATCTCAAAGAAATAAAGTGATAGGATGGAGAAGAGATCAGTGGTTGAAATTGGAGGAAGAACAGGACTTTTAAGAAGTAACATAAAGGAGTTTCTTTGCGCTCAACAAGATAAATTTTCACGGAAATATACATTTTTAAAAGTTCATATAAAAACTTGTGAAATCTGAGGGCCCCTGGGTGGCTCAGTTGATAAAGCGTCTGCCTTTGGCTCAGGTCATGACCCCAGGGTCCTGGGATGGAGCCCCACATGGGGCTCTCTGTTCAGCAGGGAGTCGTCTTCTCCCTCTCTTCCTCTCCCTGGCTCATGTTTTCCCTCTCTTCTCTCTCTCTCTCTGAAATAAATAAATAAATATCTTAAAAGAAAGAAAACAAAATCTTGTGAAATCTGAATAACTTAGGCTTATACTTGAATTAATAATACTGTACCAATGACAGTTTCCTAGTGTTGACAATATACTATGCTTACATAAGATATTATCATTGGGGGTGTCTGGGTAAAGTATATATGGAACTCTCTATTTTTATAATTTCTTATGAATCTTTGAATCTTAAACTATTTCAAAGTAAAAAGTCATTAAACAGATACACACATATATGACAGTGTCCCTTCCCTATTGTAATGACTCCACTTTGCCAATAGAATTAAGCCCACACTACTCAGCATAATTTTCACACTCTTCAGAATGTTTTCCAAGCCTCCATTCTCATTCTCTCTTCTACAGTTTCCCTTCTACTCCCCTTATACACCAAAATACCCTGTGTTTCTCACGCAGTCACATCATTGCAGATTGCTTTCCTTCTATTCCCCTGACAAACCCTTACCCACCTTGCACAGACAGAAGGAGAATCCTCCTTCTCCTCTTCACTTTCTGGTGTCTTCCCTTTGAGAAGGAAAATGCTCATGACATTCCACAGAAATGTTTGGGATGGTATTGCACCTTCCTCTTCATTCCTGACCTTCTCCTCCTCAAAGACAGAAGACATCTGCAGCAGTTCATCTGATGGAGAAAAGCCTGATGTCCACAAGGTGAACAGAGTGGGATCATATGGTATTTGTCTTTCTCTGACTGACTTATTTCACTTAGCATTATACTCTCTAGCTCCATCCATGTTGTTGCAAATGGCAAGATTTCATTCTTTTTATGGCTGAATAATATATAAACCATGTCTTCTTTATTCATTTATCAATCGAGGGACACTTGGGCTGCTTACATATCTTGGTTATTATAAGTAATGCTACTATAAACATAGAGGTACATGTGTCCCTTTGAATAAGTGGTCTTGTATTCTTTGGGTAAATACCCAGCAGTACAAAAGCTGGATCATAAGGTAGTTCTATTTTTAGTTTTTTTTTTAAGATTTTATTTATTTATTCATGAGAGACACAGAGAGATAGAGAGAGAGGCATAAACACAGGCAGAGGGAGAAGTAGGCTCCATGCATGGAGCCTGACATGGGACTTGATCCTGGGTCTCCAGGATCAGGCCCTGGGCTGAAGGCGGCACTAAACCGCTGAGCCACTCAGGCTGCCCTATTTTTAGGTTTTTGAGGAATTTCCATAGCTTTCCATAATGGCTGCACCAGTTTGCATTCCCACCAAAAGGGCAAGAGGGCTCCTTTTTCTTCATATCCTCACCAATGGCACAATTTTTTGTGTGCAAAACCCCAACAGTCAGAACCTCAGAATGAAAGAGATGTGAGTGGTAGCATTTGATCTTCAAGCAAGACCTTAAAACTCTAGTTGAAACCCAACTCAACTGTTCTCTCCTTTTTGAAGCCTTCCCAACTTTGACAGGCACTCCATCACCCTGTCCTTCATGTCCCCAGTGCTCTTGGATCATAGCACATGATGTAATAATGCACCGGTGATGATATTCACTGAACTGTGAACTCAAGAGTGGTATCCCCTCGGTTTCTTTCAGCTTTGAATTTATAGCAAATAAAAGGGAGTATAGCATATAGATACCTAAAAAGGCACCCATCTAATTTTCAGAAGAGCAAACACAGGACATTAGGAAAAGAGCCCTGAAGCCAAGAATTATTTGCTGCAAAATACCTCTAAGACAAGTCTGTATATGTAAGAAGAGAGGAGGAAAGATCTCTGAGCATATTCAAGATGGTAGGTATATCTTAAAGGAACAGAACTTGGTGTTAATCAAACATGAAGTCAGGAGGGGGAAAAATGGGGGGGGAAAAGGTTCTCTGATAGCTGCTGAATACAGCCAGAGGCAGCTGAATTGGACCATAAAGCAGTAGCATTTGTCCCTGGAAAACTCCTTCAGTGAGCATGTAGAAGAGGGCATTCAGTCTCATTATCCAGCAGGGTCTCTTTTTTTCCTACCTAACTTCCCTCTTTCTCTGTGTCCAGCTATCCTGTTTCATTGTATTCTGGAATTTGGTCCTACCCACTACATATTTATGCACACAAAACTATAAAGTAGTAGATAAGGCATCACCAATGGTGCAGAGGGTGAATTCAAGTCCAGCTGCTCTGTTTCTACCAGCAGCAAGCAGACCTGTCTTCAGTAGGACAGCCAGAACGCATACATTTTCCAATATGCCACGAAGATTTCTTTGGAATCAAGCAGTTTGCTATGTTGAAATTGGGTATGTGGGTTTTTTTTTCTAGAAACATTCTAGCCAGCTAACATTGAATTTATGACTTTGCAGAATTCCCTGAGAATAGGTGAAGTGAAAAATAGTACCCATGTTGTCAACAAATTCCAAGAATAACGTTCCTGTCTATCCATCCATACAAGGAAGTTTACATGCCATAAACATATGGATGAAAACAGTAATTCACTAGCGTCACAAGAAGGTGGTTTTTTTAAAGTGTGGGAAAAATACAGTAAATTTTCAAGCCTACTAAAAAAAGGTAGGATATAATCTTCCTGTCCCATAATTTCGCATCTTATTCCTCACTCATTGTAAAATATATTTGGAACATCTAACGTAAAGTGTACCTGCTTTGGAATTGTATGCAAGCAAAAAACTGTTAGTCCCATAAGAAGAGAGTAAATTTTATCATATATTCATTTTAGTACAAGAGACATATTACATATGCATAAATTCTATTATTCTTGCATGCTCCATGGCTGTTTACTTTTCTCATCGTGGGTGCTCATTGTTACTCATGGCTTTGTACACAATTTTTTTTCAAAAAAGGCATTTTTTTTTGAGAAGCAAGCTTTCACATAACTTTATCTTTTAGCTGGGTATGTATGTGATAAGAAATTGTAACTCGACAGACCACCGTGGTATAATCAGAGATTATCTCTTTTACCTGAGCCTTCTCACATAATATTCACCACTGAAAGATCTTGTTCTAAAATTTTCAAAGAATTTCATGCTAATAATTTTCTGTGTCTGCACATCTGAAGAATTGGACTTGTATCAAAATTGTTCTGGAGAATATAACTCAAAGATCGGCAAACATCTTAAAAATTAATCATGCTAACTTTATATTTTAAATAAATCCTTATATTGTTCCTAAACCAGAGCCATTAAAATGGTGGGCAGCCAATAAATATTATTTGTGGTTAATAACCATACCCATATTCGCTGATCCCCCACTACGCTGAGCTCTGGAAGGTAGGTGTAGCAATTATTTTTTGACCCTGCTTCGGAGAAGAAACTGAAGAGGAGGAACTCTTACTGAAGTTATCACCCTAAGAGTTACGGGTAGATTCTGGAATGAGATGAGGGATGCATCATTCCCAAGACACACTGCACTCCAGTCTTCCCTGCTCCTCCGCTGGCTGGGAAAATAACAGCTATTTAGCGATATTAAGTAAAATAATAATGATGCATTTTATTTACAAGGCACTTATCCTCCATTGGCATGCAAGGTGTCTGCCTGGAAGCACAGCAGTGAAACAATTAAACTTTATTGAGCTGTCTGATGTCATCCCCGTGTGGATGTTGGCATATTGTAAGACCTCGCTCAGGGTTTTTTGTATAAGACTTGCATTTTCAGTATAACTACCCTTGATTCTTTGTGTATCTCTAATTTCTTTCCATAACATCAATAAAAGAGAATATTGAGGGGAGAAAGGTCTCTTCCAAACAGGGGGTCTGACTCTCGGCTGTGATTTGCTTGGCAATTGGAGATTTTGTGTACAGTCTCTTACAGCAAAAGGTGAGAAATGCAGAAGCAATGGCTTTTAGAAAAACACAGAGAGCAGCAGGAAGCCCTCTCTGCCCAATTACAAGGTGATCCCAGTTCATTTTTACGGTTTGTTTCTTCTTTTTTTTTTTTATCACATATGTTTCCAAACACAGTCTTGATGTCCTGTGGGGCTGCTTTTGTAAAAAGCCATAGCCTCTGATTTAAGGAGCTTCAAAAATAGCTCTCCGTTTCTTCAGTCTGAAAGAGAGCAGTCAAGTAACAGCACATTTATTCTCTTTGAAAAATAGAAAGATGTCAAAAGCAAAGTTCATGGCAAAATTAGGCTGATTTGTTTTGTGCTTCTGTGATTCTGGCTGTGGAAGTAAACAGGGGGAAAAAACACAGGGGTTTGTTTAATAAGCAAAAAACACTATTAAAATGAATTCTGTGCTTAAAAACTTACCCTTGAAGGAAGAATCATCAATTATACAAGCTTTGGGAAAGGAGAAAAAAAAAACAAAGCTTGATATCCACAGTCAGACATTTTCCCCTAGTCAGCATACAATTCAGGCATCATGTTCAGAAAAAGGACAACCTCATTACTTTGATACAAATGATCAGTGGTTCTCAGAGATTCTCTGTGTTGGTTGTGACAGATGCTAAGCAGTAATCCTGCCATTAAAACTTCCACAATAAAAGCAGCTTTGGCTGGTAGTAACAAAAGGATGGCTCCAATTTGGAAAACTTTCAGGAGATGCCCAGATGAGATTCTCCAACAAGTGCCACCCAGGAAGAGGCCATTGAAGTTCTAATTGAGACAGCAGCCATAGCACTGACTTCACTCTCCTTGCACAGCACAATTTGACACTCTGAAGTCCAGTGGTGACAATTCTGCTGCCCCAACCTTGCATATTTCTTAGGATGGAGTATCAACTAATTTACAGGGTCCTGCATCACCATCACCTTCTATTTTTCTGGATTTGTATACATAGGGTCTGGAGCGAGGGCTAGATCTAGTTGTCCTTTTTTTTTAAAGATTTTATTTTATTATTTATTTGAGAGAGAGTGAGAGTGAGAGAGATCACAGGAGAGGGAGAGGGAGAAGCAGACTCACTACTGAGCCTAGAGCCGAATGTGGAGCTTGATCCCAGGACCCTAAGATCATGACCTGAGCCAAAGGCAGATACTTAACCAATTGAACCACTCAGATGCCCCTAGACCTAGTTTTAATCTCCAAGAAAGTAAATGTGTGATTTCTTCTTCCAGAGCTCACAACTGATAGAAAGTTTCTCAACATTGGAAGTGACAAGAGGCCAAAATCAATTCTGGGAATTGGCTGGGAAACATCAGTCCCATTTCCAAGTAAAATATACTTTTATATTTAACTGGACTATTGTATACTGAAATGCTGAGGTTTGGCATTTCTTGTCGTTTGTTGGTTGATTTGTTGTGGTCATTCTTAATGAGACCCAGTGGGAAAAGAGGCATACACAAAGCATACTGAATTTTCTAGGTTAGGTCTTTGTTCTAACATGGTGGTACAGTCATGTGAACAAAACAGCCTATTTGACCTTCTTTCTATTCCTATTTTTTTCCATAAATATTATGTTGGCCAAGATATCTGGGTGTGTGTGTGTGTGTGGAATATGCATTCTGCACCAACACAATGATCTTCCAGGAGCACAAATCATTCCTGGAAGTGCTGATTGTATCTTCACTTTTCTCAAGTGCACTAAGCTCCCACATAGCACAAAGCCCTATAACACATGCTATTCCTTTTTCCTGGAACATTCTTCTGTCCTCAGCATGGTCCAATTAGCTTCTTTTCTTCCAGTGGATCCCAGCCTAGTAATCACTCTTTGATTGCCTTCTCTAATGGTTCTTTATCATATGCTCACTAAGCATGTACATCTCCTTGCTACTGCTTATCACAGGTATAATGTTATATTTTTTCATAAGTCATCTTTTAACTAATGTCTTAAACAGTCTCTATGACTAGAATATAATAAATGCATGTATGCTCTACACATGACCAATTTTCAGTCAACTATACAGAGGAAAAACGAATCAATAAATCTACAGATGATTTAAAGACTACTTCTAACTAAGGGTTTCAAGCCTCTTCCCATTTTATCTTGCATCAATGTACAAGTTAAAGAATAGAACATACCTAACTTATTTGCATTTTCTTTCTCTCTTTGTTCCCAATTTCTTGAGTCCACTCTTTTTTTTCACTTTTTTAATGAGACTGAAAAGGTCCCTAGCAGCAAAGAGTGGAGAGATAGGATCCTCAGACTTGGGCATCAGAAATGAATGCCAGTGGTTAGATCAAAGGTCAGCAGTGCAGTGTAATCAAAGATAACTCCCAAGATTTTAGACCATGGCTTTTTGAAAGCATAAAGTAAAAGGAAATTTAGTGCTTTTTTCCCTATCTCTGCCTTTCCTCTTTAGATAAGATAGGTAATCTAGAGCCTTTTCATTTATTTTCTTGGCATATAGATAAATAGACAAGATGATAGAAAATATATAGTCTGAAGGATAGGTTGTCCCAAATTGTTGCATACTTTATGTTCTTTTGTCCAAGTATAGCTGATGTTGCATAAATTTTCAAATATTGTGGCCATGGCCTCTAATAGCTACTACTCTCTCTCTTTTAGCTTGACTGATCCATTTCATTTTACCATTGAATCCATCTTTAGACACACTGATGTCTGACATTCCCCCTGTCTACTCATCTGGGACCAACAAATTGCTTTCCTGAGTATGCTTCTTGGTCCTACTGTTATGAAGCTGGAAACGGACGGAGAAACATTAGCCCACCAATGAGATGGGCAGGATCCCATAGACCACTCTGGTGGTCAATAAGGAACTTGTTCAGCTTCTCAAGGAGCTAAGATGATATCGGACCTGCTCTGAGATTGGAATTGCAAACCGCAAAGTACTGTAGAGGCTTACCAGAGCTCCAGGATGCAAAAGGTTTTCCATGAGAAGCAAACCCATTCCATTTGTGGCTTTTGTGAGTTTTGCACTATCAAGAAATGTATTTTTAAAAAACCTTTTCTACAATGCTAGCAAAAGCCACAAATTCGATACCTTTGGTTTGCATGCAAAACGTGATGCCTGATTCAGGTTAGACTTTGTACTGCATTAGCTAATGTAATAGAACTTCTTCCAAGAAGTTCCCAGGTCAACCAGTTTAAACTTCATATTTCAAAGACACTTTGAGACCTCAGCCAAACATTCACAAAGTAATGAATGGCCATGTAATTGTCAAATTTCAACCTTAAAATATTTAAATGTTGTATTGCCCCATCTCAACACTGCTGATAAGCCCTCATGAAAATTATGGGCTAAAATCAACATTGATTCCATTAGTGCGATAGAGGCAAGTTCGTATTATAAAAACAGGAAATAATTCAGGTTAGAATCATCTACTCAGCTGTGACATGATAAAAAGGCATACGGTACAGAGGATCTCCAAGAGAAAAATGGATTCCTGCAAATGGTGAAGGACTTTAAATTGGAGCCGGGTAGGGGAGGTAAGTTGTAAATCTCATTTTTAAGGGAACCTCAAATAGGCCTCACCGGCTGTTCTATGGCCCATATTACTGAAATCTCCATGATTGCTGATTCTCAGTATTGTTCTCCTACAGTCAGTTTTCCTGTCTAAAAATTAGATTCAGATGGATTTCCCAAGGCTATTCTTGCCTCTCTTCTATGGAGTTTGGTGCTGACGTGGGCCAAATGACCGCAACATTCCACTCTGCACCATTTGGGGTGACTGCGCTTATAGGGTAAGTAGAACCATTCCCATTATCTTGTATATAATCTGTGAAGTCTAAGTTGGATTATTTGGTATGAAAGGTTTAAGGTATTATCATTTTTAGTAGCACACCTTCATTGAGAAATGTGTAAGAAACATCTGAGAATTTATGGATCTTTCCCAATGACTTTGTTACTTGTGATTCTATGACTTAAAAAAAAAATCTTCAAAAGAGTAATAGTAGAATTTTTCAAGTATCTCCTCTTTATCTCCCAACATATCATTAAGCTTTGGATTCACAGAAGCAAAATGGCCTTAGATGATGAAGATATAGATTATGGACTGAGGGCTACATAATTAAACATGTAAGATATCAAGGTAAAGTACCAGAATACATAAAGAGGATAATTTCTTTAGTCAGCAAATGGGCAATAACAGGAAAAGAATTTTTGTCTTGGGATAGTGAGCAGTTGTATAAACATATGATGCAAAGGCTTTTTCAAATAGACATAACATTGCCATATGTTCCATCTGAAAACTGCAGAGGGACTTGGGAAAATCAGAATGATTTAAGATCGCCTATACACATCTCTGCCACCATTTGGTTAGCTGAGCCCAAGCAGCTAAAAGTAAGGAGTGTAGTTAAATAGGGACACGTTGAGAGACCATAGTGTGCCCCAGAGATTTTTGTGTTAAGATAAAGAAAGCCATTAAACATCATGGACAAACTGCTGCTTCCCTTAAGATATGGTAAAGTGTGTGCACTTCCTCTGGTTGCTCAATCCTACCAGAGCTCATGGAAGGATTTCCTCCAGATTCAGGTCAGAGGCTGCTTAACATGGCAAGAGAGGTTTAAACAGTGGGGAACATATGGATTTGCCCTCTTCAGTACTTAGCTATGAGAAAGAGACAATGCTGCTAGGGTGTCAAAAGACCAGTAAAGTAAATAGAACCCTCTACATAAAGGAAAGGCAGCCTACAAAGCAAGCACAATGGAAACAATGGCACTTCAATGCCAAGTACAGGCTGTGCCTGCACAATATCAAATCAACCAATCAAAAGGGTGAAAAATACAACACACATAAATGTTTTGTCTATATAACCTAGCCAGTGTGTTTGCTTTCTTTTTGTAACTGCAGTGAACAATTGTTTTGGTATCATGTAGGCACAGCCACCATGCAAATAATTGGCACCCAAAGATGAGTCATTGAATCAGTTGTATAGACCACCACTCTCCATTTCATTGACTAAGGGGGGAAAATGAGATTGATGTAGGAAGCACACCATATGACCAGCAGTGGCAGTCCGCTCCATAGAGCTGACTCCATTAATCTTAACAGGGTCCAATTAAATCCAGTAAGGTGAACCAGCAGTGATCCTTCTGAAAGTCGTTTTTCCTTCATCCAGAGGATCAGATTTATTAATTCACAGATATTTTTATTGTCCAATCCCTTAATAAAGAGGATAGGTGGGAACTTTTCCTGGCCAGAATTAATCAGATTGCCCTTAAAATTTAAACATTCATTTCAATTTGCTTCTCTTACTGTCTATAGTCTTTTCACCAGAACAAAAACGAAGTTTGTATCATTTGAAACCACCCAACCATAAAAACATAAATAACTCTAGAGTGAATCAAAACCAAACGAAGCTGCTGAAATTTATGTCCCTGAAATATTCATTTGTATATGCATGCATGTTCTTGTTTATTATTCATTCTGTATGGCATCTGATAGGCTCCCAATTTGAAGTCTCTCCTCAGTTATGGAAATCCTTAGAATGATTCCATCCTGTGTGGACTCCCTCCTGCCCAACTATCCCAGTTCTAGTTGTCCTGTAAGTCCTACTCAGCAAATGGTGAAACCTCCAAATCTTCACTTCAATCTCTGAAATTTCAAACTTCATGTCATTGGGCTACATTCACAGAGAAAACACCTCCTTTCACTTAAACTCATTGATTCATTTGTCAAGTGTAACCTAGTATGCTATTCAACTCATTTAATGAATTTTTTATTTCAACAATCACCGTTTTCATTGTTAAGAAATTGTAATAGCCAGATCTTGTTTCTTAAGTACTTCTTATAGTTTAATAATCTCCTGTTCATATATCATGTTTGCAAAAATTTCTTTATCCCTCTGATGATATCTTATATTCTTAAAATCATTTTTGGATTATTTATATTATTTCTCATCTTTCTGGAGTGAACATTTTCTAATTTGTGATAGTAATAGTCTCTCTTTCATTGTGTTGGCCATCAACAAACAGTAGGTAATTCTTTGTTACCCAATCTTAGTTTAGGTTTCCTCAAAACAGACTTGAGAAAGTGGTGTAAGAAATTTATTTTAAAGGAACCCCAAGAAAGACAAGCAAAGTTGCAAAGTGAGATAGATAAACAGAAAAAGCCAATGGGAAGGAATATTTGGAGGTTGCTCTGTTCACCCAGGACCTTTGAGAAATGCAAAGAATCTTTCTAGAATGGTTTGCTAAAGGACTTCCATCCTTCATTAGTTGAAGGCTGCCCCTGGGACTGTCGACTCCCTCATACTTTTGAACTGTGTTTGCCCTTTGGCCAAAAGGTTTTTCTTAGTTTGGGAGAAAGCCCTGGGCAGAAAGCAGAGAAGATATGCAGTTAAGGTTGGATCTGCTCAATGTGCAGACATGCATGCAACGGTACAAGGCTGTATAAGGCTATTCATGGCTATTGCAGCTGAAAATAGAGGCAGCCAAAAGGATTTCAAGGCTATGGCAGCTGAAATTAGAAGCAGCTAAAAGGATCTCCTGCACTCTGTAGAAGAGTTTTCCAGAATGTATCCTGAGTTGTGATAATTCCTGACAGAGAGTGACCTTTTTGCAGGAGTCACCTTTGAGCAGTGACATTAACCTAGCCTTTTATCATCAGCATCTGATTTGGCCTGGCAATGAGGGTAGCCCATCTACTGCCATCTTTTTAGGGTGCCTCTTTTTTCTGGTTTACAGATAGTTCTCAGTCTTATTTTTAGGAATAAATATTTTTTGAAATGTTTTCTATAATGTTTTCTAGGAGAGAAAGATTTCCACCTGTGCTCAGTCATCTGCCTAATGTGTAAATTAGACTCTTCTGTTATCTGTCTTAAAGCATCACTTGCAAGATCACCAAGATTCCCCTATTTTCCAGTAATTTTGGATTTAGAGATTACACCCACATTCACAACATCTATTTCTATCTGTTTCACCAATGTTGACCTCCTCTCTGCTATCATCTCACTCAAATTCAAAATGATAATTTTTGGAGGTGAAGCCCTGATCCTCTGAAAAAAACTCCAGAAGGACTGTTTCGGTCAGTCTGATTGAAATATTCCAAAACCAGTGCCCTAGAAAAGTTCATCACTAAATGTTCATCATTATATTCATTAAATATTTGATGTCATTACTCTCTTTCCATTACATAATTTTGCTTTGAATTATCATGTTGTATTAGTTTTCTAGAGCTGCCATAACAAAGTACCACAGACTAGGTGGCTTAAACAACAGAAATTTATTTTCTTGCAATTCTGGAGACTGGAAGTCTGAGGTCAGGATGGTGGCAGGATTAGTTTTTCCTGAGGATTCCCTCTTTGGTTTGCACCTTCTTGCTATATCCTCTCATGGTCTTACCTCTATATCTATATGTGTCAAATCTCTTCTTTGCATAAGGACTCTAGTAACATTGGATTAGGGCTCACTCTAATTACCATATTTTAACTTAATTACTTCTTTAAAAATCCTATCTCAAAATACAATCACATTCTGAAGTTGTAAGAGGTAGATTTCATCCTAGGAATGGCAGGGGTTGAGGAGGGGACATAATTAGCCCAAAACACATGTCCATTAGGAATTCTTCAGATTCCCTTCAATATTGCTCAAATGGAATGAAACTCTATTTAGTTCCCATGCACTTTAAATAGAAGAAGTTACCATTGCTACAGATTTTTAAATCATAGGTTTTTTTCTCCAATTTTTACTAGAAAAGTATTTCTGCCAATAATCTCTTTGTGCAGAAAGAACACAAAGCCATGTGATAAACCAACAAGACAAAATATTTAGGTCAAATCTAAATACAGCAAAACCTCCTTAATATGAGATAAGATTCTAAAACTTATGTGAGAAGATAAACTAAGTTATAGAATCATTTTAATTAATTTATTTTTAAACTTATATGTAGATATTAAAAAATTAATCAAACAGTTCAAAGCAATCTTGAATGTAAAGAAAGTCTTCCTCTCACCTTAATCCTAGTGCCCAGCTGTCCTTCCCAGAGGCAACGACTATTATCTGTTTCTTAATTATCACTCCAGAGATATTCTATGGGAATGCAAACATGTATATTAATGGATCTTTTTTGCTTTGTACAGTTGAGGTATACTTTACATATATTTTGCATTGTGGCTTTTCCACTTAACAGTCTTCACAATTACTCCATATCACAAGTACTTAATTATTTTCAAATGCCAAATAATTTTTTGGTATATATGGGCTTACAAGTACAAAAATTTTTTTAGCCATACCTACTGATGGCCATTTAGCTTGTTCCAGCCTTTTGCTGCAATCAATAAGGTTGTAATGAATAGCCTTCTTTATACAACTTTGCACAGAAGTGTGAGTATACTTGTAGGATAAATTTCCACCCACAGAACTACAGGTTCAAATGTTACATGTTTTTTTAACTTTGAAAGACATTGAGAAATTTCCCTTCATAGGGTTTGCATCAATCTGGAATCTTACAGACAATGCATATGAATATTTACTTCCTCACATCATGTTAATATAGATTATTATCAAATTTCCAAAATTACTTATCATTTAGTAGGTAAAATAGTGGGATATCATAATTTTTCTAATTTGCATTTCCCTAATTATGGGTGAGATTGAGAATCTTTTCCTGCACTTAAGAACATTTGGATTTGTTTTTTGAAAAGGCATTGCTCACAGTCTTTTTCCATTTATCAACTGTTTATCTTTTGTTAATTACAGAATAAACTTTAAATAACCATGGGAGGCTACTCAATTATTTATTATTTCTAGAAACAGTATCAGATGAACAATGTGGATTTCTAAATATGCTTAGGTCTCTTAAGTCTGCCTTGATAAATGAATAATAGGGAATAATAGAGGCATCATTAGATAATGAATCTCAGTTCTACCACAGTCTAAAACATTTTAATAACCTGAATAGGTGAAGAGTTATACCATGTTCATTGATAGAATGATTTAACAGTAAAAGTGTCAGTACTCTCCAATTAATCTTGACATGCAATGTAATTCCAATAAAAATTCCCAGCAGAATTTTTTTTAGGAACTCTACAAAATTATTCTAAAATGCTTGTAGAATAAAAAAAGTATACAAATAGCCAGGTCAATTTTGAGGAAAAAGAGGATCAATGAAAAAGGGAGCTTGCTCTATCATAAAAAGCTTTCATAAAAAATTAGTAAAAGAAAATTGATCAATGGAACATAAAAGTTCTCATGGAAAAAAGGGAAATGATATATTATTTAGAAAAAATATAGGGAAAACTCATACACTCTAGATAGAAAAATAGTCTTGAATTTCTACATATGCCCTATTCAAAATGGATGCCAAATAGAACAAAGATTTAAAGAAGAAAGGTAAAATTATAAAGTAATAGAAGAAAATGTACAGAACAAGCTTGAAACTTAGGGATAGGGAAGGACCTCTTAAAGTAGTTGCTCAAAGCATAAAACATTGAGATATCTATAAAATAAAGAGCATCATAAACAAAGTTAATGAATAGCTGACAGGGAGAAGACATTTATAATCTCTAACACTAAGATCGGATTACTATTTAGGATACACTATGAACCCCTGGAAATTAATAAGAAAAATAGGAAACAGTAGAAAAATCAGCAAGGAACATTATCATGTGATTCACAGAAGGAAAAATCTAATTCAGGTTGTTGCAGGTCAGGTTTCTTGGAAGGCAGACTAAGTGATGGAAATTATAATGGAATAAGTTTATAAGGAAGTTCTGTCAGGATAAATACCTGTGGAGGAAAAAAGGAAGGATTGGGCAGAGACAGAAGTGGGCCTGGAATGCAACCTCAACAAATGACTCAGCCCATCTATCTTAGTCTGCTAGGGCTATCATAACAAATTACCACAAACTGGATGGCTTAAACAATGAAATTTCTTTTCTCATTGTTCTGTATCTGTGAGTCCCAGATAAAGGTCAGCAAGGTTGGTTTCTGGTGAGAACCCTCTTTTAGGCTTGTAGACAACTGCCTTCTTTTTGACTTCACATCACCTGGTCTTTGCTCTGAGATATGTGTGGAGAAAGAGTTATCTCTCTACTCCTCTGCTTATAAGGCCAGGAGTCCTCTAGGATTAGGACTCCACCCTTATGGCTTCATTTAACCCTAATTTCCTCCTAAAATCCCTATCTCTAAATATAGTCACACTGAAGATAGGGGCTTCAACACAGGAATTTGGAAGGTGGAGGGCTAGGGCACAATTTAGTCCATAGGGCCACTTGATGAGAACTCCAGAGCTGGTATAGTGAGACAGATGCTATTATCCAAAAATGCCTGCAATCTCCTATAGCACATGTTCTTATGAGGTGACCATGATACTCCTCCCATGGTAAAGAAGGGTCTACATCCTGTCTCCTTGAATACTGATAAGCTTCTCTAACTATATCAGTCAATAGAAAACAATGAATACGTGACTTCCAAAGCTAGGTCCTGAAAGGAAATGTAGCTTCTAGATTGTTTGAATACTCATTCTTGAAGTATTTAGCTGCCATATAAGCAATCTGACTAGCTGGCGACCACCATGTTATGAGAAAGCTCCAACTAACCCATATGAAGAAAGAAAATGGCAAGGCCTGAAATTATACAAAAAGAGGGAGAGAGATGCTTAGCTAAATTCCAGCTGTTTTAACCCTCTGGTTTTTCGGGGTTTTGTTTTGTTTTGTTTTGTTTAGCTCTAGTCACTATCTGATGGAAATCCTAAGACTTCTGATCCCCTCCCAAATTCCTGAGCCACAGAAACCCTGCAGTGTGATTTGATATGATATCTATCTATTTGATAAATAACTAGAATAGATGGTGCTTCAGAATTGTCTTGAATTGGGACAAATAGACTAGAATTTATATTATATACATTATATTCCTACTTTTACCACTCATTGAATGAGGACTGTTCTTTGGGCAAGGTAACTCTCTTCAGCCAAGGGCAATTACCCAAAAAAGTGCTGATTGCTGAAGGCTGTTGACCAGCAGAACTCTCAGGAACTTGGAGAAATAAGTCCTTCAGTCTTGAAGCAGGAACCAGATGGCATATTACAGCATCTTCCATGGTCCATCCCTTGTACCACTTAGATCCATTTCTTTTTATAAGCTCTGCATGCAGCAACTCCAGCATTCTGGTGGGCCTATTTTCCTGCAAGAAACATAAAAAAGGAAGATTAGTGCGATGACCCACAGCTCTACAGCTGCAACTTGTCTTAAAGCACCAAATGATTCTCATTTTTTCCCTTCTTTACTCTCTATTCTAGATTCCTTTCACTGTCAGAGACTCTCCTAGTTTAGGTGACTTACCTGACGGGGAGACCCAGTCCCTCATTATTGATGGGTCTAAACAGTCTAAACTCCTGCTCAATTCTTTCTGTTGCAGCTATAAGTATTCATTTACATCATAATGGGGCAAAGTACCATAAACATACCCTTCTGAATCCTAAAAACCTTCTTCCCTCCCTGAATTCTATAATAGATGCCCTACTTCCTGCTGAATCAGAGCCCTTTGGTCTGATGTGAGGTTATGTGGGATCCATGTAGAAAGATTAAACACTGTAAATCCTGACATAGTGGTGCTGGCATGGACTACAAGAGAAAAAGATTATGTGCCTATTCTAGTGAAATGAATTAATATCCTTTTCAGGGTGGAGAGGTTCAAGATACTCAACTTGACATCAAGTCAAGAGACAGGTCCAAATTGGGGGGTTCCAGTGTTGGTTTTTGTTGCTGGCAACTTAAACTTTCAGCAGTGACAGTAGCCAGATCAGCCTTAATGAGTAAGAGCCCAGAATATTGAGCCCATACATAGCTTCCATCCCTCTCACCATAGCTATTTCATTCGTGTGTCCATTGTGCCATCACTGTGATAGCCAATAACAGAGGCTAGTTCATATCCCTGGCCAAGTTATTGGGTCAACTTGATTGTTTAGTGCTTCCTCCATTTAGAGGCTCTCTAGTGGGTGTTAGCATATTATAAGATTTTCACATTTCATGCTCATTCCCATATGTCAACTCACATGCCTCTACCCCAGATTGTGTTCCCAGTCCCCCAAGCATTCTCTTTCAGAGCAGGTCCCTGACAAACTGCCCAAGTCATTTGCCAGTGCACATAGATCTATATATACTCGAACTTTGGGCCATTTCTCTTCCGAGATAAAGAAGAAATACTAGATACATCACCACAACTTAAGCCCATTAGGAAGATTTCCCCCCACAATTACATTTTAAAGCCATCCATGATTGGGCTGTATTGGAGCTTCTGTTCCTATCATCTATTGCCACTTAACACAAATGTAGTAGCTCAAAATAACATATTTTTCTCTCACATATCTAAAATTTGAGCAGAACTTGAGGGGACCAAGTGAAACAGCTGAAATCCAGGGAACACAATCATGTGAAGTCTTTTAACTCACATGTCTGCAAGTTGATGTTGGTTATTGGCTGGGACCTCAGCTGCTAAAGCCACTGTAAGACCTATGCATCCCTTTTAATAAGGATATTTCATTTCCTCAAAGCCTAGTATCCAGGTTCATGGGCAAACCTCTCAAGAAGAAAACTCCAGGAAGAAAATATAGAACCTTTTATGCCTAGCCTTGGAAATCACTCAGCATCACTTCCACCTTACTCTATTGGTTAGAACAGAGTTACTAAGGCCAGCCTATATTCAAGATGAGGAGAATTGGACTCTGTCTTTTGATAGGGTCAAAATATAGAGTCATAAAATGTTAAAGAATTTTCAGACATATTTTTAAACCACCACAGTTTACAAATATACTAAGCCAATCCATCTGTGAACCAAGCTTAGCTTTTTTCTTCCATTGTCAGCTGTTCATGAGAGACCTCTCATTTGTCCATGAATGTGATCTAAGAGAGAGGTACTAGTATAACAGTGCAGATGACATGACAGTCTCGAGCACCTGCTTGTGCAACTTACTTTGCCTTCTGGTTCTACTTGGGCTGGATCCCAGATGTATCATTTCCATCTTACAATGGATAGCTGCTAGGCTTGTCCAACTTTATGGCTTGGTAGGTCTGACAAAAACCTATCTCATAATAGGAAGTTCTGGCCATATGGTCACTTGATTATACATTGTCAGGTGTTCCATCTCTACCAGGGCCCAGCAGCTGGCTAGGAGCTAATTTTTGAGTGGCACATAATTACTCACTATAGATGGCATGCCCTTGCTCCAGAACTCCAGGGCTTGCCATAAAATCCACTGAGTGTGTTTTCCCACATCAGGCACATCTAAAATTACAGAATAAGCCAAATTGTATATCCCAATTGGCAGGACTGCTAGCCTAGCATCCTGGACCTGCTACAGAGCTTTATTCTGTTCTGGGCCTCATACAACGCTGATAGTCTTTCATGTGGAAGACATTACCATCAAACCCAAAAAGAGACCACTGTATTTCTTTCTTTGTGATGAGAAGTATGAGACACAATAATTATCACTGTTTTTGTTACTTTGGAATAGAAAATCCTGGTATGTGCCAGACCAATGCATTTCTGAAATTTCACTATGATGATTAGCCCCTGTATCTTCACAGTGTTCATCTCATATACTCTTAAGCACATGTCTTAATGTGGTTTCCAATATACTTACTGTTTCTTGCTACATCTAGTCAAGTTAGCATAATGTCATTGATGTAATAGAAAAGTATGTTCTGCAGGATGTCCAGACAGAGCAGGTCTCTTCAGACTATATTATGACAAAGAGATGGCTATTAACATTTGTCTTTATAAACTGTAAATGGATACTACTTTTATTACAACAATCATGTCTGACTTGCTTCTCTGTTGGTTAAATGCAACTGTGTCTGTGTCTATCCAGGGTGTCTCATGCCTCTATTACTTTGAGATGCTATCATCCTTATTACTCTCAGTAAACCCAGTTCTAGGTATCTGTTTTTCCAATTAAATAGAGAGAATGCTATCAACCAAGAAATTTCAGGGTCTCCTTCTTTCCCAATTTTTACCCTGATATTGGCACCAGTAAACCTGTCTAGATTGAGGTTTAAAATATCTCTGGAGGTTCCCCTACTTTTATGTTTGAGTCTTGGGTCTGAACATTGGCTTTTCCTGCTTTCCAGCAGCCAAAAAGGCCTTTTTCATACTTAGCCTTTAATTGTTGATTAACTAATCTTGACTATTCACTACCTTTTTCTAAAGCACCGGTTTTCCCTGGCAATAGCCATCTAACTTAATTGTTCATATGATTATCATTTTCCCCTATATTTTTAAAATGCTGGCTGCGTTGCAACCACTAGTACATTTCTTTTCATTGGCCAACCCATTTTAGTTGATGAGTGATGAAAACTTCAACAGTATTACTGCTACTTTTTGCAGGATCAATCTAGCCCTAATCCACTACCACCAGTGGGGTACTTACTGCCAGCAGACCAGAGGTTAATCTAGCCCTAGAATCCTCTCTTAGTGTGTGCTTTCTCAAACCACCCCACTTTTGGCATGACTGTTGCAGATTGTGTTCCCAAGAAAGCAGATTCTGAAATGAATATTAGCATGAAGAAAATTTATTAGATAATGTTCTCAAGATCAACACATATGAAAGAAGGAAGGAGGCAGGATTGCAGAGAGGTAGAAAATGGGCTGCAATGCATTCTTAGTAAAATTTCACCCAATCTCATAGAGAACCTTTTAGGTAGGCTGATCCTTCTCAGTTGTCCCATGTTAGGATGAGAGGGCTAGGCCTGACTTCTAAATAAACCAGGTATTGGAAAGGGCACATGAACCTGGACAAGGCAGCTCTCTTTTCCCAAGGGTAATTTCTGGAGAGGGCTGACAGCTGACAGCCATCAGGTAAAAGCATTCCCAGCTGGAGGAATTAAGTCCATTCCTGAAGGAGGATCTGGGCAACACATCACATTACCCACTACTTAAGGATAGAAAAAGATATACAGATTCATAATCACGTAAATATAAATTTAAACAATTAGCTACCTCTTATGGCCATCAGATTGTCAGAGATGTGGGAAAACAGGAGCCTTTATATACTACATAGAGAATGTAAACGAGAATGAGAGATGAGGATATAAATAAGTACAAATATTCTGCACATAACTTGTCATTATTTAACAAAATTAAATAAACATATACCTTATGACTCAACAATCCCATAAAACATCCAACACAGGTCTATAAAGTTACATGAACAGGAATACTCATGACTGTGCTATTTGTGGTAATGGAAACTAGGAGTAAACTAGGTCAACATCACTAGAAAAATACATAAGCAAAATACGGTGGTTATAACATGTCAGAGTGAGTGTCTACAGCCAAGAGGGGCAGGGGAATGGGAACTATGTAAAGAAATAAAGGTGAAAAATAAGTAAAATAAAGAGAGGTCATGAATGAACCAATGATTAACTCAACCCTTGGCACCTAAGGTCCCAAATGAGCACATTAATGTAAATATATTAAACAATTTGGTGCAAATTTTCTTTTAGGTACATTTGAAGTTCAAAACCTAATAGGAAGGAAGTTAAGTTGGTTTGAAGAGTACTCCTAGAAAAATTCCCTCCAGTTCAAAAGATACCTTACAAAGTTTATGCTTAGAATGACAGTTTCCTACCTACTTAGACAGTTGCAGATACATCTAGTTCCTAGAATATAGTAAGTACTCTATAAATGTTGAGAGAATGAATAGTGAGTAAATACATAAATGAATCAATAAAGTAAGCAAGCCTATATTTGCACGAATAAATGAAGATAAGAGGGTGACAATGAGTGCAAGATTTAATCACATTCTGAAAAAAAAAAAAAAAAAAAAAAAACAACAACCAACCCTGGAGCCCAAATATTTCAAAAGAACACAGAAGAGATAAATTGGGAATCCAGAGGAGGAAAACTTCTATGGGGTCATCCCAGCTTCACTGTTCATGAGATGGCACAGACCGGACACCAAAGCCGATTACAAAAGGTTATTATTTGCCTGTTCAACAGATTCTAATAGAGTCCTTCTTTCCTTTAATAATTTTCAGAAGGAGCAAAGGAGTGTGAGCACCCCACTCTTCTTACCACCCATCCCAACAAGGAAAAGAGGAAGGCCTCCTTGCTACTTCATGACACACTTTGTCATGAGAATACAGGCTCCACTAGATTCTTTTCTAGTCTGTGCATCATCTTGAGGACAGTTACACCAAATCCCTCCCTTCCAATCTTTATGCCAACACACACCACTTATAGTGTCACCCTCCCCATTAATGAGCCCAACCCTTGACAGCTCTTAAAGATTGTCGACTGGAAAGAGCATATTAAAATCAACCAGCCAGCCTAACAAGAAATCAGCAGAAACTAAAAATAGAAATTGCTGTTCCCTTTTCAAGGACCAAGCCCAACAGGGATTCTCCTGAAAATTCCCAAGGGCTGCCCAGGGCAGTTTTTGGCCCCTCTTCTGATCTGATCTCTCTGCCCCTCCTAAGATACTGGCTGGTCTCTAAGACAATTCATAATAGAAAAATATTAGAACATCTTTTTACATTAATTTACCTCTTTTTTAAGTCTATGTTTGTGGTTACTTTATATTTTACAGGCTATATAATCACCGTGGTAAAGATGTATAACTTACAAAGCAATAAATAAATATACACCAGCAGAGCATGCTTAAATAATTTACTGACGGGGCAAGATTCTGAAGGCCTGCAACCCGTGTCCTTCGTCTCCAAGGTCTGGACAGAGTCCTGTCCTGTTCCTCCACCCAGTTGGCCAGGGACCATCAGACTTGTTCCTGCCAGCTCCATTCTTCAGCCTTTTTATTGTTTGTCTTTGTCTTGGTTCTAGACCAAATTCCTGTAAAGTCCTTCCTTTGCCTGGCACATGGCTGTTATTAAAGCTTTTATCTCTTTCCCAGACTGAAAGGCCTTTGGTTTTCAATATTCTTTCTGTGCCTTCAATGGATCTGCCAGGTCTCCCTCAGGGCTTGGCCTCTGATCTCCAGCTGTGGCCAGGCAGACAGGGGAGGAAGGCTTTGGGGAAGCACAGATCTGCCCTTACTTTCCTGTGCTCCCAGTAGCGTCCCCCTTCACTCCCCATTCCCCATCTTATGGGTCCACTCAATGCTCCCAACATGCTGCCAGGAAACATACTATAACTACTTCTTGAAAGGAATGTCCCTTCCTCTATTCTAGAAGCTCTCTCCTTTCTGGATTTTATAGATGTGAACATCTTTATTATGATGTATCATAGACCAGATACCACCTTGCCTTCTTCTAGGTTGCATAAATAGAATCTAAGTAGGATATTGATGCACATACACAATAAGGGAGACTCTATTTCTAATAATTAAGAAGGAAAGGGAAAGAAAATCTAAATAACCTAAAGATCAATAAAAAATCAAAACCAAGTATTAAAGATTGAATCAAAGTACTAAAAAATAAGTGCTGGTATGAGCAAGAAACTTGAGAGTCCGAACATGGTGCCTATCCCATAATAGGTTTTCGATAAATATTGATTATTCCTGATTGAACATTATTCATTCAAGGCAGAAAAAGTCTTTTTCTTTAATATTGCTTTTGACTGTGTTTTCATTAAAAACAGAGATCCATAAATGTGTCTCCTATGATTTTCTTATAATTAGCCATGGAGTACATAACAAAATCAGATTTGTGTGAATTGAACACCACCCCACCTGAGCAGGGAAAGTTGAATTTTGGAAAGATCTAGAAGCACTGTGTCTGGGGCTTAGAAAGGTATTTCATTTATTTTCCAAACTGGGACACTCTTGAGAGTAAAAGGAGATACCATTAATAAATACAGTGAGACAACAGACATCAAGAGAATGTCCCAGACAAATCAGACATCACATGGTTATCATATGACCCACCAAACTGAAGATGACATTGATTTGAATCCAAACATATACAGTGATTGATTTCTCATTACATTATTCATTATCACCCAATGAATTACATAACTCAGTACTTCCGGGTTAGTTAAGACCAAAAGGAAAGGAAAATCCTAAACTTGAATAAATTAAATCTGCCACAATGATTTGTTGACTTGTAATCAGAATTGCAGTCTAATAAATTTCTTTTTCTCTGAGTCAGTCACGTATTTCATTACCTGATTCTTTTTTTCTTAAAGATTTTATTTATTTATTCATGAGAGACACAGAGAGAAAGAGAGGCAGACACACAGGCAGAAGGAGAAGCAGGCTCCATGCAGGGAGCCCGATGTGGGACTCGATCCTGGAACTCCAGGATCCTGGAGCTGAAGGCAGATGCCAAACCGCTGAGCCACCCGGACTGCCCTCATTACCTGATTCTACTACTAAATGTTACAATTAATATTAGTTCTTACTTTCTTACTGTCTAAGAAGCTTTAGAAATGAATGGCCATTCACTACTTTGTAAACCACTGAATTTCTTCTATTTTCTGACACCAAATTCCAGCCTCTGCCCCACACTGGTCTCTCCCCTTCTCCACCTCTGGGTCCCATTATAGACAATTTTTCCTCCATCTCTTTCTTCTGTTCTCACATTATATGCCCTCTGGGAAGTTTAAGTGGCTCTCCCAGCCATCTAGTTATAAATGACACTTAAATCTTCACCTCCTGTCCAGATCTCATTTTTGTCCTGAGCTCCTAACCCATGTAACTGACTGCTACCCGACTTCTCTACTTAAATGTCTCCCAAGAACCCCCAAGAACTGAATAAAGTTCAAGATGTTCAAATCTGTGTTCAACATCTCAACAATGCCCCCAATCCACTCTTCCTTTGGTGTTCCCTGTCTCCAAAAACAGCACCACCATGAAGCTAAAACCCATGTTTCTTCCTCGAGCCCATGCTCTTTTACTATATCCATTATCGGTTTGCCAACTCCTATCAATTCTATCTCTCAAATGTCCTTTTTTCTCAGTCTTAATCGTGACCAGTCTTGGCTAAACTAGGACCATCTCCCAACCTCTTAACCAATCATTCATTCCCCCTCCAGACTTGCCTCCTCTAATGCCTTTCTATTTTACAGTAAAAGTGATTTCTAATAGCACAAATCTATTCCGTTTGCTTTTCTGCTTCAAACTGCTCTCTGGCTCTTAAATGTAGTTTGAGCAATATCATTTGAATGTCCCCCCACTATCTGGCCCGCCCACCTCTCCACACTCCTCCCCCCCCCCTTTCCCTTTTGTGCTCTATCCTGGCAATCTCTAACATCATCAGACTCGCACTTGCTTCTGACACATCCTATTGCCGCTGCTGGGACATTTCCTGCTTCATCTAACTTACTCCTACTCATCCTACTGCTACTGACTCAAATATTTCCTCAAGGAGCCAGTGTCTAATTCCAAAACTGTATTAAGTTTCTTCCTATGTGTTCCTATAATACACTTTCTTTGTATTAGTTGAAACTCATGAAACTGCCTGTTGTAAGTCAGTAACAGTCAAATAAAAGAAAATTCATATAGTTGAAGCTAATACTTGCATCTGCTAAACTGTAAATTCCCTGAGGGTAGCAACCTGGCCTATTTCATACACTGTTTCACACAGTTCCTAGCCCATGGTAAATAGCAGATATTTGTTGAGTGAATGAATGAATGAACAAATAAATTAACTACGATTTCTAGAAATGGGTCATCATTTTAATTGATCTAACTTGAAGTTATAACCATTTTCTTTTGAACAATTATAATTGTTTTCTGTTGCTCAAGTGTTTGTCCACTCATATTAAATACTGAAAAAATATATTCTGAGTTTTCAGCAAAATGCAATTAGGTGAACTAATAAGTAGCATCTTGGTCTGTAGAGCACAAACCTGGACTAATTTTATTTAAGTTACTACTCTTGATGAGAGTGATGGAAGGCAAAGAATCCAGGGAAAACTGGACTCAAAAACTCTATATATTCTAAAATTATTTAGCTTCTATGAGAAGTCCTATCATGATGCCTTTGAAAAGGTGACTCCCAAAGTTTTAATTTGAAAAGGACTTTAAGAACGGAATACTTTGAATAAGTATCATTCAAAAGGCCTATCACTTTGAATATTGCATAGCCTCTCAAAAGATGAATATGGGCATGCTAGCACTCTGCTAATTCCCATTAACTATGGCGATCCTTAGCGAATTGCTGCTTTAATGAGGACGTCATTGCGTATACAGTGTCTGCAAACAGAGGAGTGTACCTTTGCTTCAGTTCTTCTGACAAGTGTAGTTTTGCCTTAATTATTTATGATCATACACCACAGCATAGGAGTGCTCACGAATATTTTGTATGAGTAATGAAGTTTTAGTAATAAGAGCCTTCATTCCATCCTTCTGCTGCTAAAGCTTACAGGGGAGCAGGGTGAGAATTCAAGGTTTTTGTGGATTAGTGAACTGGGAATTAGCAGGATTCCCTAGGATAGAGTTCTAAATAATACAATGAAAATAAATATCTACAAGTACAATTCTTACTTTTTCAAGCTCTTTAACAGCCCTCAGAAGACCCTGGATGAACCACAAGGAAAATGATAAGAAATGAAGCAGCTAATGATAACAATAATTATGATAATAATACTGCTTATATAACTCTTTATGGGTATGTCTACACAAACATGTGAGATGGATGTTGAGACGATTTCTAAATAATTCAGAGCAAATAGCTTACAAGTGTGTGCAGAGGGCAGCTGGGAAGATGAGAGTTCATTTGATCAGAATCCTCCAGTCTATATTGGTCAGATTAGCTGAACAATTTCTCATATTTCTCTTGAAAACTTTCAACTCTGTTTTAAGCTCGGTTCTGCCTATAATTTATTTTTGATGATGGCCAAGTCTTTTAATCTCTCCTAGAATAAATTTATTTATGTTCAGCAGAGGGAGATCCAGTTGAGACTGTTTGTGGCATCTTTCCCAGCCCTCGTGTTTTTGGTTTTACAACATTTGCAATCATAGACCCATTGTCTCTTACTCTTTCACGAATAACGTATTGAGCAGCTATGTGTATAGCAGATCCTATAATAAGGACCAAAGAGAAGTTCATCCATAAAATTGCTTAAAGACAATATTAAGCTGTTTACCACAAAGCCCCTTTTCATTCTCCAATCTTCTGCACCTATGTGTCACACACAACCACTCCTGTTTTGTCATTTGTTTTCATCAGGACCATGGGGAAATATGGAGGGCTTGATAAAGTGTTTTCAGAAGCATAGGGTATATGTGATGTCTTCCTCCTTTCTTCCTCAATCCTCAGAGCGTTCTCGACGTTGGCCAATAGCATGAATCCTTCTCTGTGTTTCTCACCTAGCACCACCGAAAGGCAGCCTCCTGTACTCACTCAACTAGATAAAGAACATATGATAGCAAAGGAGCTCCTGTGACTCAACAACTAGAAAAGAAAAGAAACTGCCATCCAAGGCTAAGGACATTCCAGAATGAGAGATGTACCAAACACCCCACAGGGCAAAAAGAGAGTGTACAATGGCTACATTAAGTAATTTCTAGGAGCTAATAAGAGTAGCCAGTTTGAGTTGCCCCCCCAAAAAGAACAAATAACAATTCATTGTAGACAATAAAATGAGTGGAAAATACAGAACAGGAAAAAGACATTGTAAATTATTGGATCTGCCAGATTGAGTTTCTCAGTTATACCACAGCCTTAGCCAATGGCACTACAAAAAAAGGAGAAAAGCTGACATGTGAAAAATTCACTGCCTTGAGGACATGGGTTTAGTCCACACACTACACTGAGTATAACTCCTTGGTAAATAATTTTATATTAAAATAAGATTTTATTTTCTTTGGCTGGAAAATTATATGTGAGAGTCCTTGCTCTTGTGTATAAAGGGTTCTAGGCCTTGAGTCAACACGTCAATCTTTGGTCTTTCTCATAACACTGGTTATTCTCATTTATATCAACAAACTCTAAAAATGGCTACATTCAACCATTCAACAAATACTTATTGAGTGCCTATCATAAGTCAGGTCCCTACCTTAAGTGTGGAGTATACAGCAGAGACGTAACAGATATGGCCTTTGATCTAATGGAGCTCAGAGTCTACGGGGGAGATAGACAATAAGCAAACACAAAAAATAAATAAAGAAATTTTTTTTAAACTATGAGTTTTTTGAAAAAATATAATGGGGACAAGGATAGGAAGCATCTAATTAAGGGAAAGACTTCCCTGGGGAAGTGACAGGTGATCTGAACCTAAGGGATAAGGAGTTAGTAGGGAACACATAATTAGGGCACATGCTAAATACCAACCATGCTGACATTGGAGTGGGTTTGGCATACGGAGTGAAATACCTATGCGTGCAAATGGAGATTTACATTTTCAAAAAGCTGCTTTGTTTATAAAAATGTAATAAATGCATGATGATTTTTAGGCAAAAATAAACTGATATGGTGGGAATAACTTTGATCAAACCTGAAGAATATGGTTTCTTGTCAATGTTAAAAAAAATTAATCTCTGAATAATAAAATACTTGCCTTCATCTGGATATCTGTCTTATTTTCATGTTCAATTTTAAAATTACATCTAAAGATCTCCAAAGACCTTTTTCTATGGCCTTTTTTCATACTCTACTCCAATTCTGAACTACCCTAAGTGCCAGTAATATTTCTTCATAGCACATTGCTTAAGAGTTTTCTTTTTGTATGTGTCTTCAATAAGACTGTGTATATGCATATTTACATAATAAAGTGTAATCACCACTCCGCCTAAAAGCCTTTGGTATAATTTTAAAGACTGTTAGCAAATTCTTTCTCTTTTCTCTAGGATATATTATATTAGAGATCCACATGAGTGTAAAAAATCATTATGGCATATTTGCCCAGTTTCTGTTCTGGTATTTATTACTAGAAAATTAACATTTATATACATATATGACACACATATGTACATGGCACAGGACCAAAAAAATAAGACAATGAGATTGTTCATAAACAATGAATTCACATTTGACCTGTAAAATGGGCACAAACAAAATGCCATCTATAAAACGTGTATAGCAAAGCCATCTAGCACTACCAAGCATTACTGTTTCTCTATTCACAAACTTGATCACTTCCCAAGGCTGTTCTCTCTTTTCTATTTCTTTTTTCCCTTCTCTGGCCTGCTGCCACACTTGCATTACCAGGGTTACACGTAATTTATAGTACCAGCCTAGACCTTTTGGTAATCTCTTTTCTTATGAATTACCACCACATGCTCTCAACATTAACATTTTCCTCCTAGATTTATTCATTATCCCTTCAGAGTCTCCTTCATTTAAAACCAAATTCTTTACCCGAAAAACAACAAATAGAGCAGAGGTGTTCCTGAAATCCAATATTGCTTTGATATAATTCTGTAATTGTACATCTATGGTGTCTGTAATGTTTCTGTGTTTACGTGCCTCTTCAGTCTCTTGTCTATTTCTCTTATTACCATATCCATGCAACCTGCTTATAAAAGCTGTCAAAACAACACAACATATAAACTCGGAACAGGTTCAATGAACTGTTTCAGCTGCTTTTTCTTCTCATTTCCTTCCACTAGCTTCAGGAATCCTTGGGTTTCGGCAGTGGGAATTGCAAAACCCTCAGGGCAAGTCCCTTTGTGGCTCATTCTGCATCTTATTTAGTGCTGGTATCCAGAGGCTATAAGTAATTCCAAACAGGCTGGCGCCACAGCTCAGGTGACTCCAAACATCATTCAAGTTTGTCGATATTCTCCCTAACTTCACCCGAATAAGGGATCCGTCATCAAGGACTAACAGAGCAGGGGGGTGGGGGGGCATTCAGCTACCCCGTTTCCGCCTGGAGCACCGGCAGGGTGGACAACTTAATGAGACCAAACTCGAGGCGTCGTGAACTACCCTCGGTTCCCCACTCAGAAGGAAAGTAAAGGCTTTAAGTGCACAGGGTGGATTCAAGTTAGACGCAAAGATAAATCCTCTGAGAACATGGTAAACACTCGAATATGTTACCAAAAGAAGCTGAAGAATATATTTCCCTGGTGGATATTTGTTTATTTTTTTTTAAGTACATTTTCTCCATCGTCTGAGCTTGCAGACAGATGGTCCTGCGAACCCCGGGAAACAGCCTTGGTGACCTTTGATGCATACCTGGCTCCCGCCCATCTCTCCCTAAATGTCACATCCTCAGAGAGGTTTCTCCCTCCCTCCTGTCCCACAACTCCCTCCTTGTCTTTCTCCTTTTACCCTAAGGGTTCTCCTTTCCACCTCTTATAACAACTTGTAATTACACACCTACACTTGTTTTTTCTGCAGCGAGCCGGTTATTAAACGCTCGCCAGCACACCACTACCGCCCCTAATTGTTCTTGCCGCTTCCCTTCACCCTCCGCAAGAGCAGTCAAATTGACCCCTTAAAAACTTGAACCAGGGGCGCCTGGGTGGCTCAGCGGTTGAGCGTCTGCCTTCGGCTCAGGCTGTGACCACAGGGTCCTGGGATCGAGTCCCGCATCCCCAGAGGGAGCCTGCTTCTCCCTCTGCCTATGTCTCTGCCTCTCTCTCCATGTCTTTCATGAATAAATAAATAAAATCTTTAAAGCCCCCAAACTCGAAGCAGATCAAGCCATGCCTCTGCTCAAAAAATCTCTAGTAGCTTTCCATTTTACTCAGTTGAAAAACAAAATTCTGACCACAGATAAAAAATCCCCATATGATCTTCCCAGCCCTACTGTCTCCTGTGTTTTTCTGATCTGGTCTTCTTTCCTCATTGCTCATACTTGCTCCTATCACGCTGCAGCCCTGCTGTTCCTCAAACATACCAAGCATGCTCCTGCCTCGGGGTCATTGCTTTCGCTTCTGTCTGCCTGGACAGCTTTCCCCCAGATGGAAGCTTGGCTCCCTCTCTCACTTCATTCACTTACTCCCCTTCCATCCAACTCACCAGATCAGACTGATCTCTGACTATTCTATGCAAAATAGCACCCACCACCACCATGCCACCTTCCTCTCCTCTTTACTGACTTTCTTTTTTTTTCCACAGCAGGCATCACTGGTTTACGTATTGCATACAGATTAGTGTTCAGGCCTTTGCTACTCACCTGCGCTCCTCTCTTCTCCCTCCCTCTGCAAACTGCATTCACTTGGTTCTCATGGCTAACTGACTGCCAGCAAGGGCCAGCCTTTGGGAGGCACCTGCTGATGACTAGAGGGAAGAAAGAATAGAGAGGCCAGCATATTTCTTCCTCTCCCTCACTGTGCTTTTAGGTGACATCGACAACAATGACCCCAGGTTCCCTGATGGCTTCAACTTGTACCCTCATAACTTTTCCCTCAGTGGTCCCAGTCGCCCATAAGCATCCTTATTCCTGGGCTCTGGGAAGCCTACTTCCAATCATCTCCCAGTCCCAGAAATGATGGCTACTCATCTCAGAGTTGAAGCCCAGTTGCTTCTGAGGGTTTTCAGTGCTTCCAAATATTTGAAACGCAGTTCTAATATTAAACTCCCTGTTTGGGGGTGCATGAGTGGCTCAGTTGGCTGAGCATCCAACTCTTGATTTTGGTTCAGGCCATGATCTCAGGGTCATGAGATTGAGCCCCATGTTGGGCTCCATGCTGAACATGGAACCTACTTGGGATTCTCTCTCTCCCTGTCTCTCTTCTTCTGCCCCTCCCTCACCCCCATGTGTGTGCTTTCTCTCTAAATAAATAAATAAACAAACAATAAATAATATAGTAAAAAAAAAAAAGAAAGAAAGAAAGAAGGGCGCCTGGGGCGCCTGGGTGGCTCAGTTGGTTAAGCGTCCACCTTGGGCTCAGGTCATGATACCAGGGTCCTGGGATCCAACCCTGAGTTGGGCTCTCTGCTCAGCAGGGAATTGCCTTCTCTGTCTCCCTTTGCCCCTCTCTTCCCCACTTGTTATCTCTCTCTCTCTCTCTCTCTCTCTCTCTCTCTCTCCATTTATATTTCTCTCTCTCTCTCTATATATATATATATGTATATCTCAAATAAATAAATAAAACCTTTAAAAAACACATAAAGAAGATGTGGTATATGTATACAATGGAATATTACTCAGCCATGAGAAACAACAAATACCCACCATTTGCTTCAACATGGATGGAACTGGAGGGTATTATACTGAGAAGTAAGTTAATCAAAGAAGGACAAACATTATACAGTTTCACTCATTTGGGGAATATAAAAGATAGTGAGAGAGAATAAAGGGGAAAGGAGAGAAAATGAGTGGGAAATATCACTGAGGGAGACAGGACATGAGAGACTCCTAACTCTGAGAAACCAACAAGGGGTAGTGGAAGGGGAGGTGGATGGGGGATGGGGTGACTGGGTGACGGAAACTGAAGGGGGCACTTGATGGAATGAGCATTGGGTGTTCTACTATGTGTTGGCAAATCGAACTCCAATAAAAAAAAAATACAAAAAAACCCCACCACCTCCCTCTTTTGAAACACCTACAGTGGGCTGTTACCCTAATTAGATCTTATAGTACACCCACCTATCTCTTTCATGAGGCTAAAGAAAAGTGGTAACCAGTCACTCTTCTCCACCAGGAACAGTGTTGTTCTCATTTTTTACTTGGCTTGCACCAGGTCCTCTTTAAATATCATTTCCTTAAAGAGATCTTTCCTTCCCACCTGTTTTAATTAGATCCTCCATCTTTGTGCTCTCTTATTCTGTTTTCATTTCCATTTCTTATAACAACTTATAGTTGTACACTTATTCACCTGTTTATTTGTGTAATGTCTCCTTCTACCACCCAACTAGACATAATAAGGATCTCTTCTTTCTTATTCAATACTCTTGCCCAGCTCCCATTATGGTGCCTGGCCCACACTAGATGATCTATGAGTATAAATCAATGAATGAATAATAATAAATGATTTTAGTTTGGACTAATAAATGAATTTAGATTGGACTGCACAGTGTTTTGCATACATACAATACATTTTTGCATATGGCCTTCAAGAGTCTTGATTCCAGTATCAACACGAAAGCAAATGAAGCAAGCATATTCATGTGATTTAAGCACACCAACTTGCCTAGTGTGGCAAAAATGGAGAGAAGGCTCCAAATGGAACTACGAGCAAATGATGCCCTTTACAATAAGGTTCTTCGTCTCTGGGTTTTGTTTTTTGTTGTTTATGTCTTTTTGCACGTTTTCCTGTTTTATTTGTTTTTGTAGTAATTTCATGGTATTTTTCCCCCTCTAATCTAAAGTGAACTGAACTATCAAAGGGTAAGAGCAAATTTGTGCTTGACTTTTTGTCTTAAATAGTTACCGTGTTTGGGTCATGTTATGGATTTTCCACATAGGTTTAAATTGGTCTTTGCAATGCTCTGTTCTCCGTTCTTGTTTCTAAAGTAAAGAGAAAGCCTCAAACGAACACAGGGAAGTCTATCATGCATCACTTTTTTTAACTTTCCAATTTCTATTTGCTCCTTTATTCTCCATACTTCTCTGTCCTCTCTTTTGTTTAAAATCTCATTTAGCATTCTCTTGAGGGGAGAACATGAGATTACAATCTAACGATTGTAATGAGAATGGGTTAAGTTGGTGCCGTTTCCCATTTTCATTACAATCTTGGTGGCAAGAATAATGTAACAGAATTTTTAATGCCTCGTATATTACATGAACATTTTCCCGTGAGCTCCTGCTCCTTTTCTGCGGACAGCACTGTTGCTGTGTGCTGTAGGACTTTGATCTTTTTATATTCTGCATTATAATCAATTGGCCATTTCACCCCTTCCCCATAGATTACAGTCAAACAAGTGAAAAATATTTTGATCTATAGCATACCACTACACCTCATGACTATAAAACCCTCTCACCTGTAGACCAGTACCTGCAAAATCCACATAGCCAGTGATTCAAATTGGACAGAAGGCACCAACCAGGTATCCTGATGGCCAGGCACTTCTCTGAAAGGCACTCTGGGAATCAGAGTTTTGTAACGTAGGGCATAAATAGAGTTGGTTAATTTATATACCAGGAGTTCTTGGGGAATGGGACTGTGAACCCCAATTGGACTGTGAACCCCAAGTGCTCACCCTTGAAATGAAAAGACCCAGAGAGCTTCATTGCTCCAAGTGCAGTTCCCAGACCAGCAGTACTGGCATTACACAAGAGCATATGAAAAATGCAGACCCTCAAGTGTCAGCCCAGTGCAGGGCTGGGCCCCCCGGATCACAGAGTCTTCTTGCATGGCTTCTCAGAATCCTCCTGGTTCCATGCCCTGTCTCCCAGATGTTGCTCCCACCTAAACCTTTTCTGGCCCTTTCCGGGTTCTATTTTCTCTGAAACCATTGGACAAACTAATTCTCAAATGGCCTTTGTAGCAGAAATATCTAGATCCAAATCTTAGTTCTGTTTATACTGCTGTGGGGGAAAGTTATCCATCTTCTCTGTGCCTCAGTTTCTTAGTTTATAAATTGGTGATAATTATATTTACTAAATTACTTACAGAACAAGAATAAACCACTGTGGTAAAGAGAACCCCAAAACATGAGGGCTCAAACCACATAGAAATGTCTTTATTTGGGATGCCTCGGTAGTTCAGCAGTTGAGTGTCTGCCTTTAGCTTAGGGAGTGATCCTGGGATCCTGGGATCAAGTCCCACATTGGGCTCTCTGCAGGGAACCTGCTTCTCCCTCTCTCTATGTCTCTGCCTCTGTGTGTGTGTGTGTCTCTCATAAATAAAAAATAAAATCTAAAAAAAATCTTTATCTTTTGAAGTAGCCCAAATTAGAGGTCAACTCTGCTTTACCCACTCTTAGAAAGTGAGATTCTTTCCAGCATATTTCTCTGTGATTCCCTAGTGCATTGTGTTTGTCTTCACAGTTGAAGCTTCACTGCAGAAAGGGAAGTGTCTACATGACACACACCTTAGCAATGGGCCCAAACTAGCTGAAAGGGGGTGGGAAATGCGGTCCTTCACTGGATGCCTTGCTCTAATTCCATGACTATGCAAACAGACCAGGCATCTTGATGGGAAGGCAACAGTCTCCACCACCCTCACCTAGCAGGGTTATTTGGGGAGTTAAAGGAATTATGGAGGAAAATTGCCCAGCACACTGCCTAGCTCCACACACACTCAGTTCTCAATAATAATAGCTGGTATGCTTATCATCCTATTACCAACCCTCCTGCTAACATAACCATAATTCATTGAAGCTGTTCAAAATTTCAATTCATGGAATGAAAAATGAATGAATTTCAAATCAGCCTCCTAAGTGGAGCCATAGACACCTCAGATCAAACCACCATGGCTTCCAGTCAGGTATGTGTGACTTTGGCACCTACTTAGACAAGTCATGATCTCCCAAGAGCTTAATAAGCAGCTCCCTCACCTCTACTACTTCTGTCCTCTAGACCTGCAGGCTCAAGTTGAAGCAAAGCTGGAGACAGGGAGTTAAATGCTCATAGTTGATCAACAGAGAGCTCTTAGGAGACAAAGCATGAGACAGTCTGACCCTGCAGAAAGCTCTAGAAAAAGAACTGCTCTACAAATTCAGTCCCATTTTGAGCCTTTTGTACCCCATAACAGTCAGCCTAGGGCTGGAGGTTGCATGGGGGCAAGGCACTTTAATATTTTTTTAAATATTTTATAATATTTTTAATATTTTCAGTCCCATTTTGAGCCTTTTGTACCCCATAACAGTCAGCCTAGGGCTGGAGGTTGCATGGGGGCAAGGCACTAATATTTTTTATACAATTCTATCAAAAGGAAGGCAGCTCAGCTGTTAGCAGACCACTCTGCAGCAGGCAGGGGAGGTCTGCACCAGCCAGGTAACAAGGGTGTAGGTAGGGTCTGACAGCAATCATTTTCTGTGGGTATTTGCTGCTTACTTCCACCATATTAGAGAAATAAAGTACTAGGGCAAATCAGAGTAGAAAAATCCTTATCAAGGTAGGTGGATGAGGAAAGATTTTGGTCTCATGTCCCCAGACTAAACCTCTAACTCCAGCCAGCACTTGGCCACAGGGAACCATAAGAAACATGAATCACACAATGTAATTTTTCACTACTACTGGAAAAATGATTCGTACCACATCAAGAAACAAAATGTTTTCTGCAAACAGGCATCCAAGCTACTGGTTATTTAACCTGTTAATGCAGCACCACTCTGTAGAAGCAAGGTAGGTACTTAAAACTAATTGCGTATCCCCAAACAACAATATGGGTTTGATCCAAATCACCATTTTTAACAGGTCATTAGATAAATCAATCAGAGCCTCTGGCTCATCAATAGAAAAACAAACACAAAAATAAAAAACAAAATTGGCTCCAACTGTGCATTCCTTGGGAATGATGCAAGGTACTTTTATTCACTGTGTACTGTCCAACTTCTTTTAGAGCACATCTCATGTCAAAACCTAGTTCTTCCTTTCCAGGACCACTCTCCAAGGCCTTATCACATCATACCAAGGTCACAGCCTCCAACTGAGTCTCCCCTGCCCCTGACTCTGGGACAGAGCCAATCCCAGGCCTCAGTTCCATGTCAGTACAGTCTGACTTGGATCTGGGTCCACATTCCTGAGCTCTGCCATGGTATTGTGTGTAAGCCCTTGAGGTGTCCCAGTTCTGGTAACTACCTCAATGCCTTCTCCACTACCTGATTTGCTGTCTTTGTTCCCAGCCTGATGCCCCAGGTCTGGGTACTTGTATCCCCCAGTCCATTCAGAGACTTGCATGATCACCAGTCCTAAGACTTCCTACTGCTCAGTAACAGATTCCCTGGACCACCTGCCGCCTGCATCTGCACCTTCTGTCTATCATCAGATAGCTCTCCTCCCCACAGAGGGGAAAGAACAGATGGAATGTTCCTAACAGAGTGGTGTAAAGAGAGAACATCAGATAAACTGCTATAGAAAATGAGGATTAAACTCTTTTATTAGGAGAGGGGAGTTGCTAAAGATGGGAGCCAAGGAAATGGAGAGGTTATCTTCACTCAATCGGGATAGCCATTGTCAGTGGGCTTGGGAGAGCCTGGTGGCTGAGAACTTGTTTTCTGGAGTCAGAGCTGATGGGCATCCCAGCCGATCACTCACTAACATATAAGAGAAGTTAAGTACTCTATGCCTCAGCCTCAGTTTCCACGTCTAGGAAATGGAGGAGTAAGGCCTCCCTCACAGAATTATTCTTGTCCTTGCTCAGATGAAAAGAGATTTACATGTAAGCCTCTTGTGGTAGTTTCGTAAGCACAAGCCTACTATACGGTAAGAACTCAATAAATATTAGCAGAGAAGAAGGTACATGTAGGGTAGGTCATGTCTGGGGAGAAGGAATATGTTACATATTTAGAGTAAAAACCTAGGCTAGATGAGCCATTTCGTCAAAAATCCGTAAGTTCAGAAAATGCAGGAGCCATGAGAATCAGTGAGGTAAAAACTGGAGCAGAAATGTGAGTCCAAAGCAGGAAGAGCACTGGAATGGTAGCCCTGCAGCTGGAGGTTTTAGGAAATGATGAGGAGAAGGTTGTAGTGGAAAAGTGGTATTGAATCAGGAAGGTCGCAGAGAGGAGTGGGACCTTGGCCACACCCAGGGGACACATGCACCCCAGAGTGCCCCAAGGCGACAGAGAAATCTATTAGAGAAAAAGTAAAGGGAAATAGAAGAATCTGGCACACATTATTGGAAGGACAGTGAGTGGAGAGAGGTATATAACAAGGTACTCGGAGCGACTCGGAGAGGGAGCACAGTAGGGAAGTCCACAGAGGGAGAGGTAAAGAAGCAGTCAGCTGTGACAGGAGAAGAGGCAATGAAGAAACATAATAATATATAACGCTAGTTCAAAACAACAGCTGGGAATAGGGAATTGATAGTGAAGCGATAAATACCAGCAATGAGGGAGCTAAATACCATTAAAATGCACAATAGTTAATAACAATGAAGCTGAAGTCTGGAAGCAATTAATAAATTAATAAACAATAACAAAGTATAAAATGCACCAAGAAAAAAGCAAGGTTATAAATATAACCCTTCGGTGAGAGAAGGGCAGGGGTTCATCAGAGGGGAGAGAGGGGAGGATGATTCAGCCAGATTGCAGAAGCGTGTGCTCCGGGTTCTGAGCTGCTGGCAGACAGGAGAGGCCCATTCTATCCACCTGCGAGCAGTGGAAGGAAAAGCCGCCCACAGAGAGCGGTGGGCCGGTTCTCCTGATGAAGCTGCCATCCCCAGGGCTTCTCACCTGCCACCATCATCAATAAAAATGCTCTCAGGGACTGACTGCCTAGACTGTGCAATTAATGATGCCCAAATGTGCCAGGCTTCATACTTTCAGTAGTCTTTCCAAGTAACAACTAGAAAATGTTCTAAAAATGTAGGCCCCAGACCAGACTGGAGACCCCATTCTTAGATTCGGCTTCTGCTCAGCCCCTAAGTTCCATTATGAATCTCAACACACCTTTTTGAGTGGTTCTGGGAGTCTGGAGCAGTTCTGGGACTCAGCAGAAATCCCCCAGCCCAGGTGGGGGACTGCCAAAGGCTACATGGACTCCCATTAGTTGCAACCTCAACCACAGACCTGAAAATCTCCATCGGCAAGGGAGCTCCTCCCTCATGGGACCTTGCGCACCTCTGTGCTGTGTTTTCATTATTTCTCTTCTTCTAATATAATTTATGGTATTTGGGAGCTACATGTCTTTTCCAAAGCACAGGTCAAGTCTTCTTTACTCTTCATTCAGATATTATTCTCGACTCCAGGAGAGTAAGAAAGAAAGGGCAAAAATAAAAAACAGTAGCAACAACAGAAAAATGAGGACTTGTTTTGCTTCCACAAACTAGCTTGGGCAAAACTTCTACCATATTGAGAGATGGACAAGGGAAAAATGGTAAACTGGTTTGGCTTAAATAGGCAGTTCCCCCCCTGGTTTTTTTTTAACAAGTTTGTCCTTTCCCCATTTGGGGGTGACTTCAGCTTGTTATTTGTGCAGTATTTCTCATCAATAAGTTACTAAATGCAGGGAAAATTTCTCACCCTTTGTTTCCGGCCATATAGCACCTCCTGTTTGCTTTTCCACATTGTTCCCTCCCCACTCCCTGATATCTAACCCCTGCCCCATACTTTCCTCTTGTGTCCAGCATCTCCTATTTCAAGAAGGCCTAACGTTTGACACTATGGCCCTAGCTGTAGCCTGGACTTAGCAACCAAAATATCCCCAACTGGATGGAGAGTTTCTGAGCATCCACATTTCAGTTCAATAATAAGCATAAGAAAAAAGAAAAAGAAAGTAAGGAAACTAGACCCAGGAGAGAAACAGCTGATACACATTACAGATAATTCCAGGGTCCATGGGGAAAGAATAAAAGGAAGAAGACAGAAGAAAAGAGAAATTGAAGGAATAATTAAGACTTTCCACAGGATATTCAGAATATCAGGATGATATTGCTTTTCTATTGGTACAAAAACATTAATGATCGACCATACACATTTAGGATTTAAATATGTTTAATGTACTCAAATCAAGTAATATTTATTGTATCAGATGCATGATGTATAAAGTAATATTAACTGCATTAGGTAGCAATAAACATGAAAGAATAGTTTACTTGAATCGACTGCAAACATAGCCCATCTCTCATAAAGAGCTATTTCTGAAAAGTAGGAAAAATCCAAGGGTGTAAGTTACAGCTCAACAGTTCTGACTGCAGTAAGTTTCTGGTGAGTAAAAGCTTCAGCTTAATAGAACAGAAGCCACGCTTTGTTCTGGGCACAGCACATGGCATCTGTTGCGCAGGATTAAGTTCTGTGCATTGATCATGCCTTACTGATGATCATAATAATTAACATCAATCCTGGAGACAGTTAATACACAGACGAGGGTGACCTTTTCACTTCAGAATCTAAATTATTTGCTATTGGGTAAATAATTTGTTTTTACTGGGTTAGACATGAATTAAATTGATTCTAACTACTGTAAGTTTGATACAATTGATACACCATTGTATTCTCTCTTATGATTAGGTTGTTTGCACGTATATAAGGACTTGTATAGAGGTACAAAGAAACCTATTTCCTGATCTTTTTTTTTTAATTCCAAGAAAGCTATCTTGAACAAATTCACGATGAAATCTGCCCTCAATTGAATGAAAAATAGTAAAAAAAAAAAAAAAAAAAAAGAAGAAGAAGAAGAAACACCGAAGAGTAGTTGTCACTCTCATCAACAAATTTAATAATGACCTTCTGTGCACTGCATAACAATGACAGTGGTATCACCTCAGTATGGACTAAATAACTGTGATGTTACAGTTAAATATTTATATCCATGCCCTAGTGTAAAAGGGCAAAGTTCTGAGTCATTACATATGTAGATAAACTATCCATGTGGTCACACAGGCAGAAGCTAACAGAACTCCATCACAGGGTGGTTGATTCTTCTTCAGCCTCTACAACTATTCAAACATGTTTGGCCTTGCAAGAGATGAAGTCTGAGGCTTGCAATCTAGACCTGCCACTGCCACTGGGTTGTCGTGTCATCTAAACAAATCGCGTTCTAAATCCAACCTGCGAGCTCCCCAGCTGTGGAATATGAAGAATGGCACTTGCCCTGCCCACCTCATGGGTGTGTTGTAAGGACTAAATGGGGCCAGAAAGGAGAAAGTGCCTTGACAATACTCTACAAGCACAAAATGGCTTTATGGTGACTATTAATTAGCCAGAGGACAGCAATGTTGGAAAAGAATGAGAAATCACCTTATTTCACCAATAACACCTCTGAGCCTCAAGTCCAAGTTCCAACAGGTAGTTAGTATTGAGCTAGACCCAGGTCTCCGGGTTCCCCAGTCTGCACTCTGCACTATGCCGCTCACTTGCCTGAGTCTTGGTTAGTTACCCTTTGGTGCCATTCTAACACAATTAACCTCTAACACCGGTGCTACATGGTCTTTCAACCTCAGTATTAGAAAAGAATTCTATTACACTAATCAAAGTATGTCACCAACATTTTTTATAACGAATAGCTGATATTTTAGAATCCCAAAACTATCCATTTCAAGTACTCAAGATTGTCCTTATTTAAGTTCAAATTGCAAAATATTAGCAAATACCTGTGGAGCACTTAAGAGTGTGCCTGGCTTTGCCAAGGGTTTTCCATTGCTCCATTTAGTTTCCACAATAACCCTAGAAAACACACAGGTTTTCATTCTTCTTTTAAAGAGGATAAAATCATATGTCTGTTCCTCATCCTGCCCTACCTCCACGTGATTTTTAGGAAGGAAGCTAATCCCTCTAAACTAAACTTCCGGGGCTCTGGGACGAGGGGCTTCTGGATGTGTTCAGCCACCCCCAAGCACTGGGAGCGTCCCGCCCCTCCCCTTTAGCGGTACAGGCTCTCCCGCAGAGCCTGCTTCTCTATGGTTGCAGCTGTTGCTGGAGAGCCCCTTCCTCCAGAGTCCTCACTTCCCCTGGGTCCTAGTCTCTCTTGACACTCTCTCCTCCTTTGTTCCTCAAGCCATAACAGAAGGAGCAACTTCCCATTGTTGGAAATCTTGAGGTTGCCTCACTGTTTCCTCTTGACTTTTGCAGCCCTTCCGACATCTTTGCACTTCATCCCCCAAATTCCCTCTGTTGAATTATTGGGTCTTCTCCTGATTGGCTGACTGACACACTTAAACAAGCAAGTGCTTAAAGAGCACAGACTGTGTTCGAATGGGGACTGTCTGACCATAAGTCTGTGCCCTTAAACTTAAAAGGTTACTGCTTCCTGCAGTTTCATGGACTAAGTGGTCTCCATGCTTTTCATTAACTTTTTTGATTGTGTACATTTATGAAGAAAGAGTTTGCAAGCACCGACCCCCAACACATGCATATGGTTTGTAAATTATACAAAAGTACTACTACTACATGATATGTTAAATACTAGTAAAGTTTGTTTTAATTTAATTACATTTTGTTTAATTTTTGAGATTTTTTTTCTACACTACAAAAAAGCCATCACACTTGGGTTTTGAATCCAGTGGAAATATGTCTTTAATTCTTTATTGCCTTTGTGAATTTTTAGCCCCTTTCTTCTGAAACGGGGAGGCAGGCTCCAAATGAACTCTCATTTTTCTCTCTCTCTGCACAGCTAAGGAATGGGGTGCCAAGGAAGAAGCAAAGAGACAAGTGAGGATAAAAGTCTCCCAAATCTTTATTCCCAACTTAAGACCACATTACACTCTAGAAAGATAAGCATCCTTTTTTAAACAGTTTTATTGATACATGATTCACAAACCATAAAACTCACTCTTTGTAAAAGTACAATCTAATGATTTTTAGTATATTCACAGAGTTCTGCAACCATCACCACTAATTTAGAACATTCTCAACATCCAAAAAAGAAAGCCATATCCATAAGCAGTCAGTCCCCATTCTCCACTCCCAGACCCCAGAAACCAGTAATCTACTTTATGTCTTTATGGATTTGACTATGCTGAACATTTCATATAATGAAAACATACAGTATGTGGCCTTTGATGATGGCTTCTTTCACTCAGCCTAATGTTTTCAAAGTTCATCCATGCCATAGTATACACAAACACTTTACTCCTTTTTGTGGCCAAATAGTATTCCATTGTATGGAGAGACCAAATTTTGTTTTACCCATTCATCAGTTGATCGATATGTAGGTTATCTCCCCCTTTTTAGCTACTATAAGTGGGACCACCATCAACGATCACATATGAGTTTTTATGTGGATGTATGTTTGCATTTCTCTTGAGCCAAAGTGTAGATTTTCTAGGTCTTATGGCAAGTTTATGTTTAGCATTTTAAAGAGGAGCCTAACTATTTTCCAAAGTGGCTACATCATTTTACATCCCCACTAGCAGAAATATCTGAAGGTTCCGATATTTTCACATTCCTCTAATGCTTTTTATAATCTGTCTTTTTTATTTTAGTCATCCTGGTGAATGCTAAGTGGTATTTCATTGTGGTTTTGATTTGCATTTCTCTAATTATCCAACCTTTTTAACAGCTAAATAGTTATTTGATTAACATTAATACAATAATGTATTCATATAAATTAAATATTAATAATTATTTTCAGCGAATGAAACATGAAAGATAGCCAATTTCATTTGCATACAGAAGAGCATTCTAGTACTCTAAAAAATGCATAAAAATGCAATGTGAAAGCTAAGAAACCATTTCATGTAGAACTGTAACTGTATCAAGATATTTTTTGATTTCCCTTTTGATTTCTTCCTTGACGTTGGTTGTTCAGAGCTGTGCTATTTAATTTCCACATATTTGTAGATTTTCCAATTTTCTACTTGTTAATTTCTAGTTTCATACCAGTGTGGTTGGAAAAGATACATGGTATGATTTAAATGTCCTCAAATTTGCAAAGACTTGTTTTGTGGCTTATCATGTGATCTCTCTGGGAGAATGCTCCATGCATGCTTGAGAAGAATGTATGTTCTGCTATTGTTGGACGGAATGTCCTATATATGTTACATCCGTTTGGTCTAAAATATGGTTCAAGTACAATTTTTCCTTGTTGGCTTTCTATCTGGATGATCTCTCCATTGCTGGAAGTGAAATATTGAAGTCCCTTGCTATTATTGTATTATTGTCTATTTCTCCCTTCACATCTGTTAGTATTTGCTTAATATATTTAGGTGCTTTGATGTTGGGTATGTATATATTTATGATTGTTATGTCTTCTTGATGAGTTGTCTTCTTGATGAGCAACTCTTGATGAGTTGCTTTCTTTATGTCTTGTTACCATTTTTGGCTTAAAATCTATTTTGTCTGATAACAAGCACAGCTATCTCTGCTCTCTTCTGGATTCTACTTTCATGGAATATCTTTTTCCATCGCTTTACTTTCAGGCTCTGTGTGTCCTTAAAGCTTAAGTGACTCTTGCAGGCAGCATATATATTTTTTATTTACCCATTTTTCAAAATAAGATACAGAGATGACCAATAGGTGCATGAAAAGATGCTCAACATGACTAATCATCAGAGAAATGCAAATCAAAACCACAATGAGATGTCCCCTCACACCTGTCAGAATGTCTATCATGAAAAAGACAAGTGATAACAAGTGTTGGCAAGGATGGGGACAAAAGGGAACTTTTGTGCACTGTTGGTGGGGATATGAACAAGTGTGGCCACTCTGGAAAACAGTATGGAGGTTCCTCAAAAAATTAAAAATAAAACTACCATATGACTCAGCAACCCTCATTTCTGGATATTTATCCAAAGGAAGTGAAAAGAGAATAGTGAAGAGATAATTGCACTCCTATGTTCACTGTAGCATTATTCACACTAGCCAAGATATGGAAACAATCTAAGTGTCTGCCAAAAGTGAACGGATAAAGAAGATGTGATATATATAATCACAATATTATACATAATATTGTTTCTATATGGAATATGGCAAATTATTCAGCCGTGAAAAAAGGACATCTGCCATTTTTGACAGCATGGATAGACCTCGAGGACATATTGCCAAGTGAAATAAGTCAGGCAGAGAAAGACAAACACTGTATGATATCACTTATATATGGAATCTAAAAAAACTGAATTTGTAGAAACAGAAGGTAGAATGGTAGTTATCAGGAGCTAAGGGTAGAGGAAATGGGAGATTGTGGTCACAAGATACAAAATTCCACTTAGAAGATAAATAAGTTCTAAGGATCTAATGCACAACATTGTGGTTACTGAAAACAATACCGTACTGCATACTTGGAAGTTGCCAAGATTTATTCCTTAAATCTTAAATGTTCTGATCACAAAAAAGAAATGGTAGTTATATGATGTAATGGAGGTGTTAGGTAACACCATGGAGGTAATCATATTGCAATATATAAGTGAAGCAAATCAACTCATTGTATATCTTAAAGCTTCAGTGTTGTACATCAATTGTATCTCAGTAAATCTGGGGGAAAGTATATCTTTTTATTCCTGTCAATTTAAGAAATATGTAGTAAGGAATGATTTTGGAAAAGTTAAAAAAAAAACAAGTTACCTAATTGTCCAAATCAGCCACACCTTTAATAAATTTTTGTGTACTTTATCTCTCAGTTTCTGATAGAAATATGTTACAATCTCCCATAGATTTGTCAATTTTGCTTATTATTCTATCAATTCTTAATTTCTTTTTGGGGGGATATGTTGTTAAGTGAATACAAGTTTCTAATTATTTTATTTAATTGGTGGATTGTTTATTATCATTCCAATTTATATGTTTGCGCTAAATTCTTCTTATAGCATTAATATTGCTATATTAGCTTTCTGGAAGTTCTCTTTGATGTGATAGGTAGAACAATGGTGCCCCAAAATATGTCTATATTTTAATCTCTGAAACCTATAAACATATTGCCTTACAGGTCAAAAGGGACATTATAGAAATAATTAGGATCTCGAGATAGGAAGATTATCCTGGATTAACCCAGTGGGTCCAACGTAATCACAGGGTCCTTATAAAATGAAGGCAGGAGACTCAGTGCCATCCAACAAGATATAATGACCAAAGTAGAGGTTGGAATGATGTAATTGGTGGAAGGGGGCATGAGCCAAGGAATCTGGCCAGTCTCTAAAGATTGGAAAAGAAAAGAAATGGATTCTTCTCTAGAACCTCCAGAAAGAATGCAGCCCCACCAAACTGTAAACTTGGAAACCATAAATTTAAAATGCAATAAGACCGACATACCTTCACCCTGGACTCTAGCCTCTGCAATATTTAAAAGAACCTATGGATCATTTGGTCTCTTCAAATAGGGTCTACATTCTTAACCACCAGTGCTAATTTGATTAATTAAGCCAGACTTTTGATTAATATTTTCAGCTCATTCACTAAAACCTCTCTTACAATGAACTATATTTTAGAACACTGTATCTTTTTCCTGTTTTTGTCACCTACTTATTTTAATTGAAATTCAGGATATTATTGTTGTTGGCCATTGATAAATACCAACCTTATCTTTGCTTATATAATACTTTTTAAAATAAACGACCATTCTTAAATGCCTCAGGAAATGGTGTGTATGGTGGACTGTATTGTCCACATCATTTATCCCAAAAGTTGGAGATTGACTACATTATTAGAGTCACTACACCGCTCTTGGCCAGGAAGGCTACAGACCTTTGAGAAGATCTTTCCAGAAGTTTTGTTCCAAAGTGAAATAGTACCAAACTAAGGAGTAATATATTCATTCAGTTATTCATTCCACAAATAAATATTAAGTACCCACCATGTGCCAGACACTGCACAAGGCACAGAGGATATAGCAATGAACCAGACCTTCAAATTCCTGCAGCCAAGGGATACACATTCTCATGAGATGCCTTTCTCCAACCTTCTGCGGCTGCTGCATGAGGTCATGCATGGTGCTTAGCTCGCAGCAGCAGCCATCTTGCCCCTCTGGGGAAAAAAAGTCATCACACTGAGGATGACAAAGCTTCAAAACAGAAAGAAACCAGTTTAAATGAGTGTGAACAGCTCAAGGCCCCAAAGCAATTCGCTTTCAGCGGCCAGGGTTTTTCTACTTCTAATTCTCAGAGCTTGCTTTCAGAGCACTAATGTCCACAGAAGAAAAAAAAAAAAGAGCAAAAAAATAAAAATAAAAATAAGACTCATTCAGACTGTCCAGATCATGGCCCCATTTGCCAACCGAAACTCGTCTGAGAAGCAAGAGCATAAAGACGAGGCATTTCTCTAACTGGCATTCTCCACACACACCTGCTTTCAGGCGGAAATACCGGACTTCCAGAACAATGCCTAGTCCCTTGGGGTCAATTCCTCTAACTGCCGATCTCCTAACTCTTGCAAAGCTCCTGGATAGCTAACCTAGGGTAGTTCTGATAGAGCTAAGCCTCAAACTGCTCAAAATCTCTATAAAAGCCTCAATTCCCAGTACATTTTGAGACCAAGTCTCTAAGTGTGCCTCTGCTCTCAGGGCATAAATTGAGCAGGAACATGGGGATCTCTAATCTGCTACCTTTTTTGATGGCTCATGAGGGAAGACACTGAAAAACAGGAAATGAAAGGGCTCAGCACACACACACACACACACACACACACACATACACCTTAAAACCCCCCAGACACAATTGGGTTTCTCTGTTAAATACTCTCATAGTACTCTAATTTTCTTTCATGTCTGTTATCACAACGTGTTACTCAATACTTATTAATGCTTACATTTGATCTCTAAAGGTAAGAACCTTATCACGTTTGTTCATCACTGCATTCCCAGTGGATGAATGAATGCATGTTTTTTTTTTCATTCACTGGGCCATACAAGATGTAGGTGGAAGACTGACCTCTCAGCGGAAAGCATGCCCTCACCCTTGCAAATGGAGGTCCTGAGATTATAAAGCAAGTTGGCAACCTAATCATTGCCTCCATGGCCATAGCATATGACAGCCGGGGTTCCTTCTAGGCTTACCACATCAGAGACCACACACACACTAGAATCTCTTTTCCAAATTGCCCATGTATGGCTTCATGTCGGGCTCTGTCCCTTGAAGATCCCGCCTCCTTCCCATTGCCCTGCCAAACCAAGAGTCAGCTTCCAGCCTTATTTACTAAGAAGATCCTTGATATCACATGTATCACCAATTGTGCCTATGCTTAGTTTATAGTTACTCCCTTTCAAGAACTGCCAAAAAAAAAAAAAGAGAGTGTTGGTTGGCAATATCCAAGGTGTTTTTAGAATGGGGGGTACAAAGTATAACATACATAAAATGTCTTCTTTCCTCACTGAAAATCCAAGAACATCTTAAAATGTAGGATTTGTTCATAATTTGGATTTGAATTGGTAACCATCACAGCATTAATTTATTGTCATTCCAAGTTTATAATGTAAATTCTTTAGTAAGCATTTAAAGGCTCTGGCTTTATATACTACGTTCTTCTAATCTCCCATGGAACACACCTTAGCACCTTCACTTTGTTTCCTGAGGAAACTTTTCCTAAAATTTCGATGTTAAGAATTTAAGCCCCCCATGCACCAAACATGTTGGGGGACATTTGTGCATCAAAAGGAATATGTGAACAGAGAAAAGCAGAACAGAGGCAAACTGACCATGAACTCCGTGAAGTTCTTTCAAGGCCCCAGGATTGCACCAACAGTATACTAACAAAATCCTATATGTTCCTATAAATTTTGCAAAACTAAGCTATTTATGCATTGTTTTTATATAAAAGCCCCCAAGTTGTATAAGCTTAAAACAGATTATGTAGGCTTAACCTCTAAGCTCACAGTCTATATCCACAACCAAAGCTAAAGTTCAGAAAACTGTGATATTGATCTGTTTCTTACCACCTAACAGATAATTCTTTTCAGTTGGGAAGAACTACCTGAATTATTTTCCCTGTTATTTTTGTCCTTTTCTTTTTCTTTTTTCTTTTTCACCAACCCATTCATGCCCAATTTTTACAAAGCAAAAGAGGTTGACAGGTTATGCTCTGTGGTTCTTTTCCAAGCTTCAGTACATTCTTTGTGGATATGTAGCATTCTGTTGGGGTTAAAAATATGCACAGAGTCCCTTCCAGCTGCTCAACCCAAAGTTAGTCTTGGAGTACAAAGTGCTCTACTTTAAAATTACCAATATCATTATAGTTATTTTTATTCAAGAACCTATGGCCCTACGAAAACCTGCACTGAAGTAAAATGAGTATTTGATTATTTTTCTATGAATATTTGAAGAAGCAACCGTCTCAGTCACAGAAATACACACACACACACACACACACACACAATCTTTGGAAAAGAATATGTTTTGACTGCAGGGATGGATTTTGTACGAATAGAACCCTGAGGCATCTAACACTTTAAATAATGGTTTCTATTCCAGGGAAGAAAAAATATTTTTCCTTGATAGCACTTTTTTATATTCACTACATTGGAATTACTTTTTCAAAATTCTGCCAGTGAAGACTTATCATATGTGGGTGCCATTGCTGTAATATAAAGATAAGGATTGAAGCAAATTCTACTCATAAGCTCATGAGCCTATAAATTGGAACTATCCTTCATAACACAAAGCATTTTACCAGTCCAAAAATTATTCTTAAAGGCAAGACAATAGTTTTCTCCTGCAGAATTTCCCCCTCCTCAACTGCTTGAACCTTTTCAAAGGCTTCAATCATATTTGTTCACAGACTATTTATGAAAGATACAAACAGCCTATTGGCTATCAAAAGTGTGGAAAATACACTCCGGTTAAATATTTTTATCAGTTCTAGATTTGGATAGCTACCAAAGCATTTCAATAAAGTATACAACATTATTTTTATAGACAGAAAAAATTTTAGAAAATTTTAGAAAATTATAGAAAAAATTTTCAAATCTATATCAAACTGAATGAATAATATAATTGTCATTAGAGTGTTTTGAAGGAAGATACTTCATTCAGAAATGTTGCCTTGTGTTGGGAGGTCCTAAAAAAACACCCACAAATCCTAAATTCTGTAAGCCTGGGCTTAAACATAGGAATATCACTTCTCTTATCCATCCTTTCCTCCAGAGGAGGCCCACCTTCCCATTAGATGTTTTATAGTATCTGCACTGACCCTTCATTGTTGGAAACAATGGTACATATCACCTGTGTGGCTATGTGTTTAACGTCTCTATCCCCTGATAAACTGTAAGGTTTATCACACAAAGCGTGGACGTCGTGTTTCTTGCCCATCATTATATCTCCCACTTCAGACTGCACACTAGAGAATCAATAAATATTTGTCAAGTGAGTGAATAAATGAGTAAATAAATGAATAGGCAATGAAAATATTACACATTGCTTTCTGGACCTGTTGTTCTTAGGTGGGAAAAAATCAATTGAGTGAAATTCATGCTATTATTTGCTACGATTTTAGTCTTACCTTGATAGATTCTTGAAATTTTTGGGGGGTTCCTGAAGGAGAGCCCTCCCACCCACCCACTTCTTTTCGACCCACTCTGCATTTTCTTTGCCTTCTGAGGATTATGATGGGTCGATCCAAAAGAGCTGTAAATAAGAAATTTATTTTTAAAAATTGCAATCATTGCATTACATTATGAAGATAAAAAGCAAGCTAGAAAGTGATGCTGTACCCGTCCTTACTGTGCCACGTGGTACCATAAGATAGCGAACCTCATCCAAATGTTCAGGTTGACAGACGCTTCGCCCACTAAGAACTCCAAATCTTGTTTCAAGGAAAAATCTTTGGAAAAAAATCTCTGTCTGTTGTCACCATAAAATAACATGTTTCACTATCACAGAATCAGGCAGCAACTTACAAATTAACGCAGAGGCCGCCGCTGCTCATGACACAAACCTAGCACCCACAGGTCATTAGGGCTTCCTGTAACAATCCTAATTCTTCAGTAATTTGGTGTTGTTTTTCCTGTTTATATCAGAACTTGCACTTGGCTTTATTATTGTTGAGGAAGGGGCTCAATATTTCTTTCATAAAGATAATTGTTTCTGTGGGATTTGGGGCTTTTCTCCCTCCCCCACTTAAGAGATGCCTATGTGGCTGAAAACACATAAAATGGAGACGCACCTCTTCATTAAAAAACTTTAACCTCTCACTAATGATGATATTAATACCCAGCGTGCGATAAACACCTGAGACGTACTTTGTCCTAAACAACACAGCCTTAGAGAACCTTGTAGTCAATAAAATAAAATACCCCTTTCTCTTTAATTAACATATGAAATAAACACAATCTGTGACACCTAGTGTGCAGCAGCAATTAAGAGGCATTGCTTAGTTAAACCTCCTAATACCTCATTTAAATATGCAATTAAGGGATAATTGCCTTCAATCAATAAAAAAATTGAAATATTTCGCAGGGGCTTCAATTATTTTTTGCTAGGCTTTCCACTTTCCACTTGGCCAGCACTAAGCCTGGGAGCCTTACTTCTTTGGTTAAAGTGACATTACCCTCTTTCCTGGTACTGGCTTTTAAGCATGCTATTAACATCGCAAGAGACCAATAACTGTGCTAAGCTTTAGAAATCATCTCTTTTGGCCTCGGCTAGAATTTCTCTGGCTTGGAAATTGCCTCTTCGTGACTTGCCTTAGGTTATGTTCTTTGTTTTTACTCAGCCTTAAGCCTTCCATTTTCATCTTGTTGCAAAGGAATCCACAGCGAAGGAGGAACAATTTGCAGCCCTTTTCTGATGAGGCACCAACTGCAGGAAAAGCAACATTGTGGCCATCAGATTTGTTGGTGCATTGACTTTGGCCCGCTGGGTTTGGCCCCTCAGTCCTCTCCCCGCCAACTCAAGTTAAGAATGTATGTATTTAAAAAAAAAGAAAGAAAGGAAGGAAGGAAGGAAGGAAGGAAGGAAGGAAGGAAGGAAGGAAGAAAGGAAGAAAGAAAGAAAGAAAGAAAGAAAGAAAGAAAGAAAGAAAGAAAGAAAGAATGTATGTATGTATTTACAAACTGCTATGCACAGAGGAAGAGATATTCTAAACCGAACCTTCACACTGAAGTGTGTGAAGTGAATCAGGAAGTAACGAGAAATAGCTAAAAGGGTTAGGTGTGTGGCCAGCAAAACGTAACCAAATATTCATCCCAGAAAGGCACAAATTGAATAATACGTTGGGTTGACAGGGGATGGTCTGAAGTGCTGAAGCCGATGCCAAATGCAAATATGTAGTGATAATCTTATAAAATAAACCGTAAAATTGGAGTATATAATCAATCAGCAAGGAACAAATACCCCACGGACAAAGCCATGTGAAATATTAAGTGACATCTGATGAATTCAGGGCCATCTAAGCAGCTCTGCTACATAATGCAGGCAGTAAAAAACGCCACAGCCTGAGTGATCCGAACTGGTGGCCAGCACGTGCCTAAACTTCTGTTTTACTTTGATTGAGCAGATTGGACCTTAAACGATCAATGTCGTTTTGTTCCAAACATGAGAAATCACATAAGTATATCACAGCTCTGGGATGCAAAAAATGTATCCTCTTCGATTTGGACTATTCACGCTGGGAGCCCAGAGAATGGCACGCTGCCACCTGTACTGACCACCCAGCCGGACCTAAAAGGAACCTCAGGAACAGATGACATACGCAGAGCTTGGCACCTCTGTGCCTAAATTTGGACTTCTCTCCTTCCTATTCGACCATACTTCCTGGTCTCATCGATTTAATCCGACACACATCTCACTACTCTCAGACAACTGAGCTACTTCAATGCCCACACACATATACACAAAATCTGACTCTCATTCTCTGTCCCAACTTCACTTTCTGAGTGACACAAGACTGTGACCCCATTTCCATGAGCCTTCTACTAAATCTTTTGGGCAACCTTTATCTCTCAAAGAAAACTAGTCTCAATAAATCTTCATTGATAACAGCAGCACAGAGATAATGCCAAGTGCCATTCTAAATGCAGTTCAAGGTCTCTTTCATGTAATCCTCATAACCCCCCAGAGGAGGGTCAATTCTCATCCTCATTCTGCAGATGAAGAAATTGTGACACGGAAAGACTCTATCACTAAAAGCGGCTGAGGTTTAAACTTAGGACAGTTTTATTCCAGAGTTCAAAAGCTTAGCTGCTATACTAGACAAACTCCGATCTCAGTTCTCGAAAGTGTGAAAGTGTGGCTAATTATTTCATGGAGTGAATCTGTGATTATGAAATGATATAAACCATGTTCTTCCAGGTTTCATCTTCATGACTTCAATGACCCCGAATTGAAAAAACTCTACTGGGTTTCTCCTTTACTCACACACTACTACCACACTCACAACACTTCTGACACCCCACGGGAGGGTTTTCCACACATCAAGCAATTCTCTGACACCAGCCGAGTGTCCTACAATTCAATTCAATTCTGACACTAACCAAGTTAGCGCAGACCCACAGGTTAAGTGATCAATCCCATGAGACTGCCCCCTCCTTCAGACCCAAATGCAAACAGTAGGGCTCCAGATCACCCACAATTTCTATTTGACTTGGCTACAAGTTAGAGATTCCCATCATCCCCCTTCTTGGATTTGATTATTTGCCAGAACAGCTCACAGAACTCAGGGAAACAATTACAATTACCAGTTTACTATATAATAAAGGCTATGACAAAGGACACAGATGAACAGCCAGATGAAGAGGTACATAGGGCAAGGTCTGGAAGGGTCCCAAGCACCAAGGCTTGTATCCCAGGGCAGTTGGGAGGCACCACCCTCCTGGTACATGGATGTGTTCATCACCCAGAAGCTCATCAATCCCCATACCTTTGGGATTTTTAGGGAGGCTTAATCATGTAGGCAGGATCAATCATTAACTCAATTTCCAGCCCCACTCTCCTTCCCAAAGGATGGTAGCTGGGGCTGAAAGTTCCAAGCTTCTAATCAAGGCGTGGTCTTCCTGATGACCAGCCCCCATCCTGAAACTATCCAGAAGCCCACCAAGAGTCACTTCATTAGAACAAAAGACACACATATTGCCCAGGAAATTCCAAGGGATTTAGATCTGTGTCAGGAGGGTAAGTCTAAGACCAAATATTAGAACAAAAGATGCTCATAATGCTCTTATCATTTAAGAAATCACAAGGGTTTTAGGAGCTCTGTGCCAGAAATCAGGAATACATATATATAATATATATATTATTTCATTGACATTCAAGAGAATTGAAACTCTACCACAGTATCCTCGTTCCTCTAGAAAACAATCCTCTATTTTAATTCATTCATTCATTCATTCATTCATTCATTCAGTAGACATTACTGAGTCACTAAAATATCCATCAGGCATCACTATGCTAAACACAGAGATAGAGATGAATAGTCTTGCCCTCTCCCCACTTCCCTATTCATCTTCTACACTCCCTTCAAGAAATCCATTAGATTGAGTAATATGAACTTACTACCATCATTCAACTGTTTCTGATCTACAAAAGCAGCAATCTTGCATAGTTCAACCTAATAAAAAACAAAAAAACAAAAAAACGCTTGATGGCTTCTCAATCTATATGAAGGGCAAAGTTGAGTCTTCAGAATTGATCCTTGCTTACCTACTCAGGTACATCTCTTGCCATGGGGCTTGCTTCCCCATTTCTGCTCTTCTTCCTCTAGGGCCTATCTCATATGGCCTTTGAGAGAGCTACTTCTTGCCTACTCTTTGTTGGGAGATACATCTCCATGGGCTGTTGAGCTCTATCCGTCTTGCTGGGTATGCCAAGAATGCAAGGCCTTGACTATTCTTTACCTGGGTACTTTCTCAGGTTCTTCTTTGTAATGAGCAAACTTCAGGGATGATCTCTCTGGGACAACAAGCAGGTTTGGTTATTGCTTGTTATAAAACACTCAGTTTCCCAAGCTCGGTGCTCCTCAGCTACAACACAGATCCATCTGGCCCATGGCACTGGACCGGTGGACATGGGAGACAAAGGAGTAGATTCATGTGCTGATACTCAGGTTGCCTGTTCTACAGTGAATAATGAAGTCCTATGTTTCTGACCCAGGAGTCGAGTGGTGGCCAGTATCTATGAAATGGTATTAGCAAGCTTACTAGAGTGCAAGCAAGGTAAAGTCAGGTCCTAGAGCTGATACTCTTTTTTTCAGATTCTGAGCAAACATGTTCTATGTGGAACTTTGATTTTCTCCAGTGGAGTTCATCCTTTGTACCATCACAGTGCTTGGTGGACTCCCTTATTATTGTACTTAATAATATTAGTATTGATTAGAGAAATATGCAGCTACAGAGCTGTGAGCTCCATAACAGTGGGAACCATGGTTTATTATTTTCTTTTTTTGTTATGCTAAATTCCCAGCATGGTTCCTGGGAATTAGTGTTCATTCAAAAAATGTTGAATTAAATTGTTGAATGAATAGTATAATATTTCTGCTCTTTAGTAGCTTATAACCTAAATTTGTTTCCTTGTTGGTTTTGCTCTTAACCTTTTGTTTTTCTATATAAGGTGGATTTTGGGGGGGGGGGGGATTTACTTTATAAAAAGTAAAAATTTTTATAAAATTTTGTGGATTTTTTTTTTTGCTTTAGTGTGCCTTTATTAGATCTGACATTTTCCTCTCATCCAGGAGAGACACCTGCCCGGGGAAGGCAGGGTGTGGGCGGTGGCTGGAGGGAGAGAAAGGAACAGATTCAGGAGAGAACAGGTGCAGTTGCCCTTGCTCTGCTCCCCAGCTTCCCCCAGGCCATGGTGCCTGGGGCCAAAATAGCAGCTCACACTTGGGTTTTAAGGGCTGAATGGGGAGCTTGAGTGGGAGAGGCGTGAACTAGAAATAAATGGTAAAAAAAACAAAAACCTTTTGTTTTTCTATATAAGGTAATGGGAAAAGGGTTAAAATCATGATAAAAAGATACAAAATGATATATTATATATTACAACATTATAAAAGTTAAAGTCCTAGTTTCTTTCATCAGCACCATGCTTTAGAAGTGGTTACTGGTCTAGGATGTGGCCTTCCATGTATTTTCTATGCATATTAAAACATTTATGTCTATTTATTTTCTTTACATGAGTTGAATCATACCATAAAAATACTCATCTATTTTTTCCACTTAGCAACATATTGTGGATAATTTTTCAAGTCAATACCTACCTCATTATTTTTAATGGCTGCGTGGCATTTGTTTATTAGCTTAAGGTTATAGATTACATAATCTATTTAGCTAATCCTCCAAAAATGAACACTTGGCTTTTTTCCAAGGTTTTGCTATTATAAATAATTCTGCAATGAATATTTTTATATGCATTTCTGTGCCTAGTTTTGAATATACCTGTCAAAGAAATTCCCAAAAGTAGACTTGCTTGGTAAAGGTGTATGAATTTTAAGTTTTTAATTGTACATATTAATTGCCAAATTGTTCTCCCAAAGTATGTATCAATTTACACACCCACCAAAAAATGTACGGGTGTGCTTGTTTCTCCATACCTTCTCAAATACCAGGCATTGTTAAAGTGTCTTCCAAAAGAATATTTCGATCTCTAATTTCTACTTACTTAAGTATATTTTATATGCGTATTGCTATTTGTTTTTTTTTTTTTTTTTGGTGAATTATCTGTTTCTTTTCCTTCCTAAGATCTGCTGTGTTTTTTGTGTGTGTGTTTTGGGGTTTTTCTGGTAAAGAAAGTGCAGCTTCATTTACTTATTTATCTGATACTCATCCTCCCTCTGAGCTTCTTCCTGCTGCGCAGAATCTTTTAATCCAACAGGTAAAGTTAATCCAATGAATCCACTGGTTGATTTTTAGGAGTGCTTTGTGAATTAAGAAAAATTCACCTTGTGTCAGATGTATCACAAAAAACCCACAAAACTTTCTCTTTGTTATTTTGTATCTATATAGAAATTTTTAGATTTTTTATAATCAAATTTGTCTTTCCTTTACAACTTTAGGCTTTATATAGCTGTTTGTTTTTCTTGTTTAATTTCAATTTCTGTTCCATCTTGAATTTATTTTGAGCTGCAGATAAGTTAGAAATCCAAGTTTTTCTTCTTTTTTCATAATTGCATGCTATATGTCTAAAAAAGTCAATCTCTCTTCCCACACATTGCACTCACTATATCTGTACAATTCTGGTCCTCTCGTGGTTATGAAGACAATGCTAAAATGGATTTTTCATAAAGAATATTAGTAGAGTCAGAGTAATTTTTTGTATAAGCTGTAAAATGAGGAGGCTTCATATTTACTACAAAAATTGATAGAAGTCATTGCCATCCTCTCCAAGGCATTTCAGATGTCTTGGTTTCCTCAACTAAAATTATACTTGAAATAAGAAAGCCACGGCTTAGGATTTGATGCTGATGGTGTGTAAGGCAGAGAATTCCTTGTTGTGCTAGTTGATCCTTCTTAAGGTCACCAACGGTGTCAGTAAGGTTCAGGAGAAGGAAATGAGATTCTGGAATTCTGGACTCTCGGCCTGTGTTGGGCACACAGTGAGCTTGTGTTTCTTCCACCTGGTATAGCTCCAAAACAGCAAAAATGGGGCCTCCAAAAAGCTGGATGTTTGGGAGGAATCAAAACAGCTGGGGTGGGGTTATAATAGAGATATCAATTCCCGACAGAGGGTAATTTGAAAAACAGTACATGATTTGTGAGGGGTTCTGAGAGCTAGACCTACCTGCCATGCAAATAGGCAGCCCTACTTGCCTTCCCTGAGCTGTCTCTGTAGGTTCTGTCCCAGGCTCCTGTGCACCTACCTGAGTCCCTTCACCCGCTGGGCACCTATTCCTCATCAAATCAGTGCAAGAATACATTCATTCAGTATCTATTGATTGCTTATTAAACATAGGTAGCTACACTAAATCTGTTCCCTACCTTCTTAGGACTTTCATTTTATTTACTTTTTAAATATTATATTATATTAATTTGAGGGAGAGAGAGCAAGCATAAGCACAGGGAGCTGTAGGCAGGGGCAGAGGGAGAAGCAGACTCCCTGCTAAGCAGGGAGCCCAGTGTGGGGCTCGATCCCAGGACTTTGGGATCCTGAGCCGAGCCAAAGGCAGACACTTAAACAAACTGAGCCACCCAGATGCCCCAGGGCTTTCATTTTAGCAAAAAAGATAGATATTTGATCACCCATTTTTCATTTTAACAAAAGATGAGACCAGGTGCTACGAGAGTAGCTGGTTAACTGGACTCAGTCCAATGGCTGAGGAAAATCTTTGGTGAGTTGAATTCAAAAGGATGAATGGGAATTAGCCAGCTGGGGTGGAAGTAGAGTGCAGAGCCGCTGAGGAAAACTGCTAAGCAAAGGCTGCCGGTGCAGCTTGAATGGTGTGTTATAGTAAGAGAAAGAAAGCTGTGCCTGGGTTGGAGGCAGAAGAGGCAAAGAGCTGGATGTGGGCAGCAGCCACAAGCTCTGTATTGGGTTATGGAGGCCAGACTCATAAACAACCTGAGCAAGGAGGGCTGGGGTAAGTGCATATGTACTGTGCCTGAGAATTAAAGAGGTGATGCAAAGCAGAGGGCCTGGCACCTAGCTTCAGGGACCAAGGGAGGCTGGACCAGAGCAGTCAGGCCTTAGAGGTTTTCAAACCTGGGTTTATACATTAAATCTCTGGATTTTAAATGGTGCCTGCCTGATTTGAAAACAAAAACATAAACACCAGGTGAACAAAACACTCTCATTCCCAAAGTCTGCAGGCATTAATTAGATGAATTAGAAGACCTCTAAGATATTTTCAGACACCTAAGTTTTATGATTTGTCATTTAACAATATATTCAGGCCTTCTTGGTTGTAAGATGAAAATGTGCCATGCTTCCTTTTCTGCCAGCAGAGCGTATTTCAGTGTATAACATTTCCGAGTAAATATCTCAGCTTCTTTCTAATAGCTTGACTTTTACATTGGTTTTTACCAAGTCCCTTTAGTTGACTAAATTGTAAGGTCTCTCTCCAAAGTCAGTTAAACATATTAGAATTTGTAAGACTAAACATTTAATAACTAGAAGTTGAGGACATATTTTCAAAGATGATTGAGATATTGAAATATAGGCACGTTAATAATTTTAAGAACACTTCTTAAGTTTATACTATCTCAACTACTTCACACAGGTTTGCCAATGTGTTATATCTAAAAGATAGTCAAGGCACACCTGAGTGGCTCAGTGGTTGAGTGTCTCCCTGCAAGAAGTCTGCTTCTCCCTCTATGTGTCTGCCTCTGCCTCTGTGTGTGTGTGTGTGTGTCTTATGAATAAATAAATGAATAATCTTTAAAAATAATAAAAATAAAAAATAACAAATAAAATATAGTCAAAATTTCTTACCATTCTGAAATTATTCTTAGATCAGCAGTTTTGTACATGTAAGCTGATTACCTATGCTTTGACAATAGATTGAATCGCTGTGTTGACAGTGCGGTCATCAGATATATGCTTATTCTCTCTCAACACATTAACCTATATTAACAAATTTGATGTGTATGGTGCAGAAATAGAGTGCATGTCAAACTTCTATGTTGTTTTGGGTTTAGGTGGAGATTTTTCCTAAAGATTTTTTCCTAATAATTCAGTAATACAAACTCAATGTTGAGAACTTGGAAAACACACAAAAGTCCAGTTAAAAGTAAAAGATTATCCATAATCTCAACATTCAGAGATACTTGCTAGTTGAAATAGTATTTTATGTAGAAGGTTGGTTTTTTTTTTTTTTTCAAGATTTTCTCAGAAAATCTTAGAGAGAGAGAGAGTGCAAAAGCAGGGGGTAGGAACAGAGGGAGAGGGAGAAGCAGACTCCCCCCTGAGCAGGGAGCCTGATAGTGGGGTTGGACCCCCACCATTCCAGGACCCTGGAATCATGACTTGAACTGAAGGCAGAAGCTTAACCGACTGAGCCACCCAAACACCCGAACAAGTTTTTATTCTATTTTTGTCATGTAAGCTTATGTCATAGGTACTTCTCATATCAAAAAGTTGCTCAAGGAATGACTTTTATTCTATAGGGTTTCATTTTATAATGTGCATTATATAGATCTGCCATTCTCCCACTGTTGGGCAATGAGGTTTTTTACAATCTTTACAATCTCATTGTTAGGACAATGCTGTGAAGAACGTACTTGGCACATCTACTGAAAACATCTTTGAGGCAGACACCTAAACTGTAAGTGGTAAAGTGGAAACACAGTATAGAAAAGAATATTATACTGAGTTCCTTTGATATTGTTAAAAAATAAAACCAGTGCACGTTATTTTTGGAAAATAGAAAGGAGAAAGTTGTACACAAAAGGCGCGATTTGACAAATTCTAAAACAAGTCATATAAGAAGGTAAATAATGCTAAGGTTGCGATTTTTGCTTCTCTAGCTTCCTTTGAAAAAAGAGTCATGTTCCTGATTTGGTTAAATAATAGGATCAACACAGTATACTGATTTACATTAGAAAAGAGTGCTTCTGGGTTGTTAATGCTCTAGCTGTTGACAAACCATAAAACATTCCAAGCTGTTTTGTGAATTAACATGTCCCCACTTAAGTCAACTCTACTGTAGTTACCTACATAGTAACTCATTGTCCTGGTGACAGAGCTGGGGGAAACTCCCAGGCTCCAAGTCAGTTTCCAATGGAGCATTCAGGCCATCATTTGATGCCATCAGAAATGAGATCCGGTCCAGCCACCTCATGCGTGGCCTCCTGACCCAGGTGCTTCAAATCTCTCATCCTCCCCATTTTATCTTTTCTTTCCCTTGCAAAGTAATTCATCATGCTTTCAAGCTGAACAGACAGCAACTAGGCACTCCTTTACCCAAAAGAAAACCATTTACAACCACCAAACTTCCATCCTACAGCCTCACTCCTTATCATTTCCAGCACCTTTTGAATATCATATCTTGTTTATTAAGAATACTTAACACCGTGTCAGATTTAAAACATGGCTATTTGTATAAATTGTCTAGCAGAAAGAATAGTATCTTCTTTAAACAGGTGGTTGCAAATTCATTACGTAGGGTTTCTCATTCAAATGGATGCCGCATCCTCATCACAAAAGCAATGTTAGTGTAAGCTGTCAGCTTAGATGTGAGCACATCCTGATTATATCGACTGGGCAACAATTGACTGGCTGCTTACCATGTGTCCCACAACCTTGGCAGATGTTCCATGTGTCCAAACAGAAGATGCATGGGATATAGACTAGTCTCCTAGTTTCCTATTGTGAATTTTCTTTTAAAGATTGATCCAATCTGAATATATAATAGTTTAGGAATGTAGAGAAAACATTCAAATAGCTACTTCCTGAATTTGATTTATTAATTTATACATACATACTTACAATGGCCTCCAATATAATATAAAATTATATCAATCTAGAACTACTTATTTTCCCACATTACATATCACAAAATTGTTGTGTTCAAACCTCTCACATGTACTTTTCTTTCATGTGTATTTTTGACATCAAGGTTCTCATCATAATTGGACCTACTTTTTGAGATTCCTAATAGTTTTTTAGGTCACATGATGGTTATGTCCCTTTAAGTTGCAGGAGACATAATCTTTTCATTTTCTTTGATTTGTGGGTAAAGAAGGAAGAATTGGGTTATTTTCCTCCTTTCTTACCACAGTGTCATTACCAGTCTTTACCAGCTCCTTCTCCTGGTTTATTTCTTTTCTCCCTTCATCCTTGATGCCCATTCACATTCTTCTTCCCAGTGGCACCGCACTAACGTGTTTGATATATGTCCTTAAATACCTGTTTATCCCTATGAAAGAAGAAGTATTGTTCTGGGTACGTATTTTCAATTCACACAAATAGTATTGTGCTACCCATTTCCTTGGCTTCTAACCTTTTGTCAGATTCTGTTTTCCAGCTCCACCCATGCTGCTCTAGAATACGTGGCAGTTGTTCCCATCTGTTGCTTATATTCCATTCTATGGCCCCACTAAGGTTGCCAGATAAAATATAGGATGCTCAATTAAATTTGAATTTTTGATAAACAACAAATAATATTTTAGTAATAATTTGATCCCATGTGACATTTGGGACATACTTATACTAAAAATTATGCTTTGTCTATCTGAAACTGAAATGTAACTGGGCCTCCTATATTTTATCTGCTAAATTTGACAACTCTTGTCCCCTACCCACTTTGCTTATCTATTTTCCTAGTGATGAACATGCAGACAGCCTCTGTCTTGTCACTATAGCAAATGACAACACAACAAATGTCCCTATATGTGCTTATATATAAGGGAGCTGGGAAATGGCAAAGTTTGCTTTCCAAACAATTGCACTAGCTCACACAATCACCAGTAGATCCTTGGTATTATCTACTTTTCAATTTTTCCCTTCAGGTATAAATTGGATAATATGATTGGTATTTTTTTTTAAGTTTTCAGATGATTCTATCACTGGAATGATATCCTAAGCAGCAAGCACCAATGATGAGTAATGCTACCTTTATTACATACCAAGTTTCCATGAGGCAGATTTTACATTCTCCATTTTGTTCCATTGGACAAACTTGTTTCTAGGCTCTTTATTTTGTTCCATTGGTTGATTTATCACCTACATTACCAGTTGCTCTACTGTCTTAATTAGTGTTGCTTTGTAAAACAGTCAATGTCTAGTAGGGTAAATTCACTAACTTTTACGTTTTCAGAAGTGTCTTGCCTATTTTGTCCTTCATTCTTTCATATAAATTTTAGCAACTCTGTTGGCATTCTCAATTTAGAAGAAGACTGATATCTTGAAAAGCTTTTGGGTTTCCTGCATATGGGTCTTGAAGACCTTTTGGTAGATTTATTCTATCAGATAATTTATAGGTGTCCTTTGATTTTTTTTGCTCTTCTACATATTTAAAAATTATGTTTTCCAATTAATTTATGCAGAAGTGCATTTGATTTTAAATTTGCTCTTGTTTTACCACTGTGATAAGCAGGATAATGACCCACCCAAAGATATCCACATTCTAATCCTTGGACCCTGTGAATATGCCATCTTACATGGCAAAAGGGATTTTGCAGATGTAACTGAAGTTAAGGACCTTGAGATGGGGAGGTTGCCCTGGATTAGGTGCTGAGCCCAACCCAAACACATGATTCCTTTAAAGTGAAGAGCCTTCCCACCTGTCATTAGAGGAAGATGTAACCACAAAAGGATTTGAAGATGGAGGAAGCAGACAACTAGCCAAGGAATAAAGATGGAAAACAGATTCTCCTCAAGGCTTCCACAAAGAACTGCAACTCCTTAATTTTAGCCCAGCAAGACCTGTGTCGGACTTCTAACCTACAGAACTATAAAGTAATAAAAATAATAAAATGTAAGCCACCAAGTTTGTGTTAATTTGTTAAAGCAGTAATAGTAAACTAATATAGTCGGCCTTCTTTCTAAGGTTTCATATCATTTTAAATATATATATTTATATATACAATTATATATATTTTTAAATTCTGGTGGGGTTTATCTATTCCTTATGTTCTACTCATTCTACTGCCCTGGCTGGGACCTCCAAAGTTGAATAGATGTAGTTGACTTCCTTGGTTTATTTTCAACTGTAAGAAAATACCTCTAACCTTCCTTTTTATTAAGAATGATATTTTGATATGCCCCCTTTATCAGATTAAGAAAATTCCCTATTGTCCTAGATTTCTTAAGTATATTTTTGCTTCAATTTAATCATAAGTGATTGTTGACTTTTATCATCTTTTGAGGTGATCACATGATTTTTTTTCTTTTTAATAAGTTAAGTAATAAATTCCACTTATAAGTTTTCTTATGCTAAGCCACTCTTTCAATCCCGGAATAAATCCAACTTAGTCATGGTGTATTATCTTTCTACACCTTATTTCATTAGGTTTTCTAATATTTTATTCAAATCTTCACACTCATGTTCATGAATGAGAATGCCTATAATTTTTCTTTCTGAGACTGTCTTGGCATGTTTGTTTTCAAGATTTTACTCATCTCATAGATTGGGCTTGAGAACATTCATTCTTTTTCAGTGCTCTGCAAAATTTTACATAAGATTAGAAAAGTCTTTTCCATTTAAAAATGGTACAGTTTCATTGGCAAAGCCATCTGGTTTTTCAGCTTTTGTAAAAATTTTTAAGTAATGGTTCATTTATTTCATAATTATGGAACTACTCTGGTTTTGTACTTAATTATTATTTTCCCAGAATTTGTCCATTTTGTCTTAATTTTTAACTTTATTGGCATAATTGCTCTTAGTATATTTTGTAAGTCCTACTTTATTGGAATATAGAACTCTTTTCATTACCACTATTATTTTCTGGTCCCTCTTTCATTTTTTTAGTCAGTCTTTTCAGGATAATCCAATTTTCTTATTTTTTCAAAGAACCAACATAGTGATCCTATGTATTGTATTTTTTTCTATTCACTTGTTTTTGCTCTTATCTTTATTCTTGCTTTCTTTCTACTTTCATTGGGTTTGTTCTCTTATGGCTCTAATTTCTTAAGCAGAATGTAGCTAATTGTCAGTCATTCTTGTTTTCCAGCAAAGCATTTAAGATGTTAAGTTTCTCTCAAAGTACAGCTTTCATTATGCTCTCCAAACTTTGATATAGTGTATTTCCATTATTGTACAAGTCTAAGTATTTTTTTACTTTCATGATGGCTTATTCTTTGAACCATGGATTATTTGGTAGAGTGATTTTTAATTTGTAAGCCATGAGGATGATTTTTATTATTGATGTTGTCGACTTATAATTGCATTTTATCAATTTTATTCGGGTATATGTTACATACCATAGAATTCATTCATAGTAAGTGTAGAACTCAATGATTTTTTATTTTTTTAGTAAATTCGTCAAGTTGTTAAACATCACTACCATCCACTTTTGGAACATTTCCAACACCCCAGAAAGTATCCCTCATGCCCATTGCAGTCAAGTTGTAATTGCAATTTGGTCAAAGAATATGATCTGTATGATATGGATTCCTTTGAAATTATTGAAAGTTCCTCTCGGCCTAGATCCACACTACCTAATACTGCAGCCACTCCACTGTGATTATTTAAATTTAAGTTACTCAGAGAGAAATAACATTAAAATGTAGTTCTTCAGTCTCATCAGGTATATTTAAAGTGCTCAATAGCTGCATTATTGGACAGCACAGGTCTAGAAGTTGTCTTTTTTCATCAGTGCAGGAAGTTCTATTGGACAGCACTGGCCTAGACATATTTTCCATCTCCTTTTTTAGTTGATTCTAATCTGATATTTAATCCATCTATTGAGTGTTTTATTTCTTTAAACACTCCATACATAGCTATTCTATGGTCTTTAACAATTTTAATGTTTCCACACTTGGGGGGGGCAGGCCTGAATCTCTTGTTTATTGTATCTGATAATGTTTACTTCATGATGGATGTGTCCTGGTCGTTTAGTGGTTTTTTTATTATGAACTCAGTGCTTGATTGTAACGTGTATGAATCCTATGAGCCTAAATCCTATGAGCCTAAAACTTTCTCCAAAAAGGATTTGGTTCTGCTTTTTCTGTTATCTAAAGAGCACCAGTAACAAAAGACCACTTTTGTGATTCTATGAACCTCCTGGCCACTGGCCCAGAACAACCCCAGCCCCCACTGCCTAGCACTTCAAGCTCCCATCCTAGCCCATTTTATATCATTTAGAGAAGAAGGAAAGTTTGTTAAGTATCTCTGCCATCTCTTACCAGCTCAGTCATTTATCCACAAGTATGTCCTATTGTGATTTTGTTGTTCTACACAGGATCCTCCTAGTGCTCAGCCCCCCAGACTGCCAAAATTTGCTTTCTATTACTTTTTAAAACAATTTGATTAGGAGGCCTCTATGGGTAGCCCAAAATAGTACTGATTTATATCAGATTTATATGTCTTCTCCAAATAGCATTTTTCCCCAAACTAAAATAATTGAAAGAGCATTCTCACAAAAGACTTTGTAAAGATTTGAATAGAAGGCAATTGTTTCTTTTGTAAGAGAACAACATTTCACCTCATTTTCAGACTATGCAGACTTTTTTAACTAACAGAGAGAGCATAGTGCAGTGAAAATAACTTCAACTTTGAGGCAGACAGCCCCTCAAAGTTATCACTCAATAACTATAAAAAAAAACGTTATCACTCAATAACTGTATGTTCTATGCAAGTACCTTAATCTGGGCCTCAGTTTCCTCATTTGCTCAAATTAAAAGAATAAACTATGCCTAGCAGAGTTATGAGGATTAGTAACAAGGAAACTGGCATACAGGATAATTCAATAAAAGTTGATAACTCTACTAGTGAAAATGATGATGAGTGACAAAGTACTGAAGCATGGACTATCATCTCCTATTTGGTAGATGAAAACACAGAGGCTTTAAGAAGGTGAATTCCAAGAACAATCATGCGGTCAATTCATATGAAGCTTTATACCCTTCAAAGTTGTGAATCATACTGGCCTTTGTTGTTAGTATAGCCGCCCGTGGCTTTGGGATAGACAAGAAGCATTGTTTGCAAGAGTTGTGAATGGAGCTTGGATGTGTGATCTGAGGGGTTTGTATATAGCTCCTCATGGTGCAGGACAGAGCCGGGGAGTAAAAAGAAGGGGAAGTACATCAGACATGGTGCAGAAACTCCTAAAAGCTATGAATCCTAAATTTGAACCTGATCTACCAAATCGTTAGGAAGGGAATATTTGTCAAAGTGAATGGATTAAGAATACTTTATTTAACAGTGTGTTCAATATTTACATATATGGCTTGTGAGCCTCCATTTGTTTTCTTGCCGGAGCTGCACAAGTATTGGTTGCAAACCAATCTTTGGGAAAATCTGCTATGCTCTCCTGTGATAGGAGAAAAGCTCTCTACTCCAGGACATGGGTTACTATTAAATGGTTTGAGTTAGGGAGTCCTGAGGGGATGGCAGTTTGCATCCACTCTACCTCTTCCTGTGGTAAAAGACAGGCACCCCACATATACAATTCTGTCCAAGGTTTAGAGCTCTGTTTTCTCATTGCAGCCTTACCTACCTACATGCCTTCCCGCCCCAGCTGTACTTAAATCTAACCCACGAAGGTGGATTCAGGGGTATCATTAGGTGAGAGGATATGACAGTGCAAATCCCACCATGTTGGGGGAGCCCCACTTTGGTACAGTACTGTGACAAGTCAGTGCACTGACTAGTTTACAGGGCTGAGCAGGTGCAGCTGTGAGTCGTTTCCTATCACCCCCGCAAGATGTTCCTTCGTCAGTAGAAGTCCATTGACTTCTCCTCAGGCATGAACTACCCATACCTCTTACCTCAAACCATTTGCCACTTGGATTAATGACTCTTGTACCTAGCTCTGACTAGGAATCAACCAGAATATTTTGAACCTACAAATTTTTAAGCCCCACTTCCAGAAATTCTGATTCAGTAAGAAGTCTGGGGCAGAAGCAAAGAAATGTTCTGTGCTCATTGTTCTTTGTTGTTGCTAGTTCTCTCGTGTGTGTGTGTGTGTGTGTGTGTGTGCGCGCGTGCACTCCTATATGTGTGTCTCTGTTTATTAGGCTTACCCCGATTATTCTGACACAGCCAGCTACGAGAAGCTGGCTTTCAGTCTGAGAATCAGGATTTCAATTTGTGTTTCTTCTTATGTTGTATGCTTCCTTTTCCTATGTAAATATTAAGCCCCTGAGGGCAGAAGTTGTGTTTTGCATGTGTGTGTCACCCACTCAGCATCTGGCGGCATGCACTGTGTCTAGCACCAACTCTGCAAAAAAACACATCGAGGTAGAAATGAAGCCCAGAACTTCCAAGGCAAGAGCAATGAAATTGAGCATTACCATACCCACGTATAATTCACAAAGAAACTGGTTGCAATTGTTGCTTCTTGGGTTCTGAGTGCTCTGGTGTCACGGCGTGGAGAGCCTTTGAACCCTGTGGCCATCCCATGATTTGCAGCATATTGGCAGCTTCAAGCCCAACCTCTCCAACAGCTCTTTGTTTTGTTTGCTTGTTGAGCGGAGTTTAAATCCAAATTCAACTGTGAATCATTAAAAAGGGGATTTTTCTTAAAACCAATGATTTGTCTTTGGACAACTGGCAGCCCCGGCCCCTGCTTGAGCCTCATTAATTTCAGTGAGAGTTGTTAGGGACGGAGGAAAGCCAGCTGGGGCTGCCAGCTTTTAACTCCTGCTCAGGGGGCTTAAAGAGGTAGTCCCAAGGTTCCGGCAGCCCTACCCTTCTTTAAAATCAATTTAAAAGAGCAAAAAGTGAAAAAGCCATTGTAGAAAAAAATATCATCGAGGTGATCTCACTTTTTGCATGGGTAGCTTTGCTTTTCCCCAGGCATGTGGGCAACAATGTCCCCACCTGAATATGATGTAGGGGAATGACTTGAGACATTCACTTAGGTGAGAACCTTTTGTTAACCAGAAAATTGGTCCTTTTGCCTTCCTGTTTTTTTAATATATATGTATGTATATATCTATACATAAGTATGCTTTACTTTCTCTATTTTTTTCTTAAATGGTACTTGTGCAGACACCTTATTGATGTTTTATTCATGTGGACAAACTGCTTCCATTATGTGAATGTACAATAGCTGGAAGTCAATGGGAGTCAAACAGCTAAAGCTCTATGCAATGGTTTAAAAATTGCAAGACCGATAATAACAACGTATGAGTATGCCAGTGTTGAGATGGAGTTGGGCAAACTTTATACTTCAATGTACAATGTACATATTCATCTTCAAACCCTCAAAGAAGACTCATCACCGTCTGTTTCTGTAAATAGGAAGAACCTACAATCTGCTCAGGATAACAGCATAAAATCTTCAACTTTACCTGCCCTGTATATCAGGAAAGGCAAGTTGAACTGGCTGCTTGTGTACCAGGAGTGCCTGCTATGCACCAGACATCATGCTGGCTGCTGCAGGACACGGAGCTAGTAGGTCACGACTCTTACCCTCAAAAGCACCCCATCTGGAAGAAGAATTCATTTCATTCACCCTGTGAAATCTCAGAAGGGAGGATAATGGACACAGGTCACAAGAGTAGAAGATCCATAGCTGCAAGATGGGAACTACATAGCAACCTCACAAAGATCTTCCCAACTATTTGGGAAAGAGGAAGCATGGGATGTTCACCTGAAAGTGTAAGGCAAGAAAAGATAGAGAGAGAGAGAGAGAGAGAGAGAGAGAGAGAGAGAGAATGGAGAAAACAATTCTAATTTGTAAGGAATGAACTGGTAAGACTTTTAAAGATCCTAAGAGCTATTAAATATGTTTACTCAAGACTCGTATGCACGTATTTCGTTGATTGTCTATGAAATCAATTAGCTTAAATAAATTACAACCCTCTCTTTGAAAAATTATAATAGCTACTAAATCTAAAATCTTTGTTACCCATCATGAATCCACCCTGGCCAACCAGCCCCAATACTGTTAGCCCGGTCATCTGGCCTCGGGCCTCATGTCCCTGGCTTGCCACAGAATTCTGCTCAAGGCTCCTTCTTTACAGAGGCTTCTACCCATAAGCCTATGCAGATCCAACGTCTCACATTCCTTCATTCCCTCTGAACACAAGCAAACAAATACATATTGATTGGTTAGTTACTTTCATGCAGCTACATCGATTTTTAACTTGTTTAATTTTCTTTTTGTATGCTTATGTCTTTTTTATGTGCATCAAGTATCCGTACATCAGACATTGGGTTGTTAGATCTTCAAGAGCAGAAACAACATGTTATGCTTCTTTTCTATCTCTCCTGAAGTACTAAATTGTTGTTAGTTGTCTAAAGGAGAGATTAACTCAAGGTTAGAGAATAAACCTAGTAAGAGGATTAATTACAGAGGTGGGGAAGATGGGTGAGTTAGTAACTGCACATTGGTATATGAAACCTGATTATGTGCAAAAAGGCGACAACATATTTTTTATTAAGTTGTACAAGGAGTGAAGAAAGGGAAATGAAGATCCCAAGCCCAAACAAAACAAAACATAAACAAAAACAAAGTCCCATACACACACATACACACACTTTAGAATTGTTTCTACTACTTCAATTTTAGCAAACATTGTGGGATTCTATCTTTAATACTGAAACAGCTAAAATTTTCAGTAGAGATCCCAGCTAGACGTTAGAGCCTTTTGCTAGGCTGTGGTTGCTGGTGTCCAGTATCTAAACAACCTTGACAACCTCTGGCAAGATGCTCATATCACCAGACTTCAGCCTGCATCATGATGATTATGTGACACTGGAGAAGCACATCTAGATCTTTGTCCAAAACTCAATGCATATGGTGTTGATATCTGTATCCGCAAACCGGTCCAGGAGCCACCATCATTCCTTAGGGTCTTTCTCTTTGGACCACATTCTATCTGATCCCTTGTTCATGGTGGGTCCATCCATCCCCACCTACCATTCTGGCTACGGTCCTCTCTACATACATAAGTGATAAATAGATGATAGAAAGATAGATAGATAGATAGATAGATGATAGACAGGATATATATAATTCAGTTAATTATTAGTATAAAATTTCTCTGATGACCTCCTACCTCTTTTGGGCATTTCATTGATTCCCTCAGAGTCTCTATCCCTTGACCATATGTGATCTGATGCTTAACTATACAAGTTTGCTCAGGTTGACATCTTTCCAGTTTTTTTAGTTTCCCTTCAAGCAGTAAGATTCTTACTTAAAAAAAAAAAAAAAAAAAAATAGAGGGCAGCCCGGGTGGCTCAGCAGTTTAGCGCCACCTTCAGCCCAGGGCAGGATCCTGGAAACCCGAGATCAAGTCCCACGTCATGCTCCCTGCATGGAGCCTGCTTCTCCCTCTGCCTGTGTCTCTGCCTCTCTCTTTCATTCTCTCTCTCTCTCTCTCTCTCTCATTCTCTCTCTGTCTCTCATGAATAAATAAATAAAATCTTAAAAAAAGAGAAGAAAAATTATATCTCCCTTGGACAAATATGTCTTCAAAGAAAACACCTTCCCAATTAAGTTAACTGGAGTTCCCCAGAGGTGGAAGTGGTTTTGTCATTGTTCCTGTCTTATTATAGTTTAAAAAAGAAAAGACATTGGAAGGGGACAGATAACCTGGTTAGATACACAGGTGGTAGAAGAGGAGGCAAACAAAAGAAATCCACCATGAGCTTTCCAGGCCCAGAAACTTCTAGTCGAACCCAGGAGCAAGTGATAACATTTTCTACAAGTCTAGTATTTCTGTTCTCTGCTGACTTAATATTTCACAGAAGCTTCTCTTGAGAAGTCCAGCATGTCTTCTGGTGTTAGAGTTTCCCATTCCTTCCTTCTGATTATCAGGATACTTTCCTACCTTCTCAAAGAACCATGGCAATTGGATCACAATTGTTCTCCTTTACCCCTTCCCTTGTCCATCCTCCTCAGTTCCAACCATGTTTACCTCCTCTCCACTTCAACCACCACAACCATCACCACACCTTGGACTTGGTAATCACCAAGAATTCCATCACCTTCAGGATCTCAGACTCTGACCTGTTTTCAGTTCTTTCACTTCTTCCCTCCCCTGAGTGAACCTATTCACAGCAAGTTGGCTTATACTCATATCTTCCTAAAGAAACTTCTCTGAGGTGACTGAATGCCCTCCTTTCCAATGGTGAGTGCTTATCCTATCAGATATCTTCAGAGTTGGCACTTTTGAACAATCTGTTTTTCTCAAAAATCTCTCCTCCCTTAGTTTCTATTACCCAGTAAGAACTCCTTTCTTCTTTCTGGCCTTTCCATCTTGGGCTTTAGTACTGGTTTGTCTTGGCCTGCCTCCCCCCAGAATTCTCTCTGGGGAATTCTAACTCTTCTAACTCACTGTGCTATACCCCAGAGTGATCTTCAATCTGCATCTCCTGCCTCTTCTCTCAATGCCATATATGCATTTCCAACTCTCTACCTGAAAATTCAATCTGTCACGGGGCCTAGCACATTATTACTGTTTAATAAGTATTTATTATATTCAATTGAGCATATATACTATATTGAATTTAGTAAATATTAAGCACTAATTATGTAGTGGGTACCATAGCAAGTGCAAAGATGAAAAGATACATCTTTGTGAGCTACAGAGGGAACGCTCGTGTGAGACCCTGGCTAACCATGGAATAAAGTTCCATGGACCAGAATTTGTCCTTAGAGTTCCTAAAAGGGCAAGTTCTCAGGGACAAATAAAGGAAAATTCAAATTAGTCCTAGATAGACCTTATACAAAATTCCAACCCTGGAATATGCTCAGATGGTCTTAAGGAAATTATAAAATGATTCCTCCAGAGAAAATTAAGGTATACAGCAAGGGGTAATAAACTATAACCACAACTTAAATTCAATTTGCTGCCTATTTTTGCAAATAAAGTTTTACTGGAACACAGCTAAACATTAATTTGCATATTGTCTGTGACTGCTTTTATACTACAGTGAAGTAGTTTTTCAGAGACCATGTGGTGCACAAACTCCAAAATCCTTAATAGCTGACCCTTTAAGAAAATCTTTGCCAACCCCTGCTGTACTGTATGACAATTTTTAAAATAATATATTTCTAGGCCTTACCCAGACCTAAGAATTAGAATTTCTAGGGGAGGGACCTGGGATTCAGGATTTTTAAAGGCACTACAGGTGAATGTTAGGATCAGGTAAGTTTGGAAAACTTTTGCAGAGTTTTGAATAGCTTAATATTTAGAATCCTAGAGCTCTAGGGGCTTCTGGGTAGCTCAGCTCAGTGGTTGAGTGTTTGCCTTTGGTTCAGGTCATGATCCTAGGGTCCTGGGATGGAGTCCTGCATCAGACTCCCTGCAGGGAGCCTGGTTCTCCCCTTACTTGTATCTCTGCCTCTCTTTCTGTGTCTCTCGTTGAATAAACAAATAAAATATTTAAAAATATATATATCCTAGAGCTTTGGATTTTCATGTCAGTGCTACCATTTCTATTTCTATTACTTCAAGCAAGGTGCCTACTTCTCCAAACCTCCATTTTCTTAGTACAAAGTGGAAAAACAAAAGTATCTTGCTCATAGGGTTTTAGAGGGGACTGAATGAGAAGATGCTTCCTCCAAATGTGTAACACAAGGGGTCAGCGTCAGCAAGCATCATTATCATTTTCTTCTCTTCCTCACTTATAATCACCATCCATATGCTCTCCCTGCTTCGTGAGGTTTTGATGGGGTTCTCTTTGAAAATGGTGGACTACTTCACCTTCAAAAGTTCATGACCCTGAGCACTCCAGCCTTCTTTTTAAGTTTAAAAATATTCAGCAAATAATACTTTAAGTGACTTATGACATCTTTTATTTAAGGAGTACAAAGTACTTTACAAACAAGTAGATGTGATGGGAGAGATGGAGAAGGTAAATTGACCTACCCCAAACCACACTGCAAACTTCAGGAACAGAATGGACAACGCCTAACTCCCAGCCTACCACCAACACACCTTTCCAAATCAGCCTCATTATCAGTTATTTATGACCCTCTTGAAGATAGGCTATAGCAAATCTATCAGCAAAAAAACCTTTTACAGGCCCACAGAATGCTCACAAGGCTTCTCTCCCTTTACTAGTGTTGGGATGTTGACGAGGAGAGGGCAGTGAACTTACCTGAAGAGCTCCACCATTACTTTGTGTGTCACTCCCCTTCTCGGAACACTCCAGTGGGCCCCAGTTGATTCTCCATGAGATTTAAGTTTCTCATCATGCTCTTTAAATTCCACTTCTCTCCTGTATCTAACTTCCCTCAGCCTTGACTTCATTTGTTCACATTTCACCTTATGGTATCCACTCTACCATGGCTTACACAAACAAATCCCAGGCATTCCTACCACATCTTAGACTCCATGAAGAGAAGAAAAACATTCTGAACAAGAGAGATGATGCTCTGAACTGAACGTTCTTCCAGGCAGACTACATTTGGGAAATTATGCTCCATTTTGGATTTTCTGATGTTTCAGGAAATCAAAGTACTGCTCCATTTGGGGGTGGGGGGGAAGCTTACAATAAATTGAGCTGTTCAAAAATGGGATATACTGTTTGAAGAAGTGTGCAATTTGGTTGTGGTCAAGTTTGTAAAGGATGTCATGGTGGTGATACATATTTCTGACACAGAGTGGAATTAAACGACTTTCAGAGTAGAGCTGAATGCTTAAGAGAATAACAATCTTTTGATCCAGATTCCAGCCTTACACCAGCATGAGTCAAACCTCCCTGCACCTCAGTTTCTTGATGATAATAGTGCCCGTCTCTCAGTGTTACAGTGAGAGATTAAGTGAATAGATATATGGAAAGAACTAAGAGCAGACACTGACACGTAGTAGGCATTTCATGAGTGTTTTTAGCATTTCATGATCATTTTCATCTTTTTTAGTAGAAGGTCTCTATTTTTATTTGACTGAAGTTTCCTTGCATTTAAATCCAAGACATACATTTTTTTAGCAGGAATATCACACAAGGAATGTTGTGTCATAAATGCATCATATGAGGATTTACATGATGTCTATTAGTCTTATTATTGGTAATGTTAACTTTGATCACTTGATTAAGGTAGTCTCTCCACTCTAATGTTACACTTTTTACCTTTGTTATTTTTTTAATAATAAATTTATTTTTTATTGGTGTTCAATATGCCAACATACAGAATAACACCCAGTGCTCATCCCGTCAAGTGCCCCCCTCAGTGCCTGTCACCCATTCACCCCCACCCCCCGCCCTCCTCCCCTTCCACCACCCCTAGTTCGTTTCCCAGAGTTGGGAGTCTTCATGTTCTGTCTCCCTTTCTGATATTTCCTACCCATTTCTTCTCCCTTCCCTTCTATTCCCTTCATGTGTCCTTTATACATATCAAAGCCCCTACTATTTTCTGCAGAATACAGGTCAACAACCCCAGATAATTAGCTTTTTCACAAATGCAGCACTTCTTTGTCTGCAGTGAGGTTCTGAAGGAAGATTGGGACAGCCCAAGAAAGGAGACACCCAGAGCAGCCTCAGCTCTCAGAACCTTTGAAGAGAGAGAGGAGAGGGTTCTTAGTCCTTTTCTTCCCATGGCTTCCAGCCACAGGTGATGTTTGAGTAAGCAGCGTCTTCAAACACAGTGGTCACAAATCAGCCAAACAGAAAGAAAACCAACCATGAAAACTAAGTTCTAAATTGCATCCAGCATGTGGACAGCACTCAAAAGCACTCCTACAGCCGTAATGCAAATTAACTGGGGCTGTAGACCAGGAGCTGAAAGAAATTAGACTGAGCTCTTAAGAAATCAGACCACAAGTAAAAGGGGATTTCAGTAACATTCTCTAAGATTTGTCACTAATATGGCAGCAGTCATCCATGTAGTCCATGTAGTCCATGGAGTTAGGGCAGTTGCTTGAGTTGTCTCTGGAATGCACAGATCTGCTCATACCCCTCCCCTTCTTTAAAACTCCCAGGGCTCTCTATTGCTCACACTACCAAGGCTGAATCTCCCACGGAGCTTTCAAAGTCCTTCCTAGTTTGTCCCTGTCCCACCCATCTTTTTCTCACCTCCTGGAATCTGGGCGGCCACAGGAAACGTCTACCATTCCTGGAAAATAAACATGATCTTTATATCCCTGCCTCTCCCTCTCCATTATCTGCTACAAACCCTGTCTGACCTAAAGACCCAGGCTGCCCTAATCCTCCCAGGGAGGCTGTCCCTCCCTCCTTTTGCTTTGTAACACCTCCAGAACTTATTAAGCATGATATTGTGATGATATCTTTGCCATGTCTGTCTCATCCAACAGACTATGAGTTTCATGAGAACAGGGATTATGATTTATTTTTCTGCACATCTCTAACATTTAGCATCATTTTCAACAGACAGCAAGCTGTCAATAGCTTTGTTTAATTAATAAAGGAATGAAGGAAGGAACAAGGAGTCTAAACAGACCCAGGATTATCAGCGTAGCCTACTGAATCTCTGATTCAATTCAGAACCTATAGGTTCTTTTTGACTTAATTTAATATAAGCTGCATCTGGCATCCCATGCATATTTTTAATGGTACTTTAATAAAAGAAGCATACTTCACTCCTTTCAAATTAGAAATCTGATCCCAACCTCTCCAGCTACCTTCCTACTTCTGTAAATAGCCAGGATTCTCCTCTCCAGCTCTGTAGAGCTAATATTGTTTTTGCCTGTAGTGTAATGGTTTCTGCCCCTTTTGTTCCTATTTATTTGTGTTTGTCCTGTCTCCTTCATTACATTTTAAGTCTCTACCTATAAGTGTTGACTTCTTTTGTAATTCACCCCAGTGTACAAGATATCCATGGATGACTGACTGCCATATTAGTGAATAATGTTTGATAATTTTATTGAAATTCCTTTTGACTCACGCTCTGATTTCTTTAGGGTTTAGCCTAATTTCTTTCAGCTCCTGGTCTGCTGGCCCATGTTGATTTGCATTATGACTGTATTAATGCTTTTGAATGCTATCCATGTGCTAGATGCTGTTTAGAACTAAATAAAATGTCTTGCCCTAGTGATTTGTTTGCTTTCAACTTGGCAGATTTGTGTGACCCCTGTGTTTCTAGGAGCTGAAATTGTCAAGACTCTTTTAATGCACCTCTTTGTTCGGGCAACCGCACGCCTGGTGGCTCTGAGAATAGCTGTCGTTTGGAGAATAGCATTTGTAGACACAACTGCTGCTGAAAAGAGAAACTCTATACATGGACTATTTCAGTGGGAACAAGGCAGCAAAAAGAGCAACTATTGTTCCTTGTTAAAAGACATAAGTGAAGCCTAGTGTATTAATTTGATCCGGAACATGATGCAGCATTTTGCTCTAAATCTGGACATGATTGTATCTATATCATCCAGGACAGTGCAGTTCTGATCCCAATCAGTGTTTATGAGCACCCCCCTCCCCAAGGCACCCAGGATAGAAAGGATCTGGCCCCTGCTTCAGTGAACTTTCAAGATGGCTTTGAGCAAACAGCGTTAGCCACAGCATGAAGCTCCTCAGGTCCCTGTCATGCTCCCGAGCGTGGAGCATCATAAGCTCAGGCAGTCTCGGCACTGTAAAATCCACACACAGCTCCAGTCCGAAGGAACCAGAGGCTTGGGGTATTTCTCTGAAACTTGGATTTATGCCACTACAGTTGAGCAGAAGTTGGAGACTGAGAGGGCACATTTGCCCTTCGCCTGCCAATGAAATACGGCTCCTCGGTACATTTGTTCGCGGCCCTGATCTTTCTACTGAGGGATCAAGCATTAGGCATTTGCCACTTTTGCTACACTGAATCTTCTGGCTCAACCCAATGTGCCAAATCTCTTGTCATGTGACACATTAAAAAATTGAAATTCAGCTGCCTGTCTCCCTCCAGAATATTTACAATTCTGGAGCCGTCCATTCCAAAACCTGACTACGGACAAAGGAAAAAATGCATGCCCTCCTTAAAAACAGCATGAATAACGGTCAGAAAGAACCTCAAGCTAACCCGATGGGTCTAGTCACTTGCCATCGCTTCCCCGAAAATATCCAGGTCGGTGTGTTACCACTGTGGATCCCAAGAAAGCTCGAAAAGCAATCATTTAAAAAATCAAATGCAAACAGGTTCAAAGAATCAGAAAACAAATTTAAAGGAGGAAGAAATCGGGGATGTCTGGGTGGCTCAGCGGTTGAGCGTCTGCCTTCAGCTCAGGGCGTGATCCCCGAGTTCCAGGATCGAATCCCACATCAGGCTCCCTGCACGGAGCCCGCTTCTACCTCTGTCAATGTCTCTGCCTCTCTGTGTGTGTGTCTCTCATGAATAAATAAATAAAATCTTTAAAAAAATGGAGGAAAAAATCTTAAAGACGTACTTTTAGGAAAGGTAAATTCCTGAAGCAAGATTTGTCAGTATCCCAAAATGTAGTTCCAAAGGAAATAAGAAGGAAGAGAGGGAAATTTATTAATCAAAAAGGAGCAACAAAAGAAACTGAAAGATAAAATGTAAGTGAAGGAGAGCACAGATAAACCAGGAAATCTTCTAAGGGTAAAAAAAAAATCACAAAATCTTTACATCTTTACTAACTGGATAAGCAAAAATATCCCCATCATTTTCATTGATTAGATCATGTGCATTGATTTGATCACTGGTGAAATCAAATACTTTTCCTTTGTGTTTTCTAACCAATCTATTTTCTCTTTTACAAATTGTTTATTACTGACTGATGCTCACTTATCTATTTCTTTCTTTATCAATTTGTCTGAACTCTATATAGTAAAAAACTGTTGTACTTATTGTGTCTGAGAGATCTCCACTTAATGTCAGAGTTATATGCCTTAGATACACAGACATAAACATATTTATTTATTTACAAATGTATGTATAATGACTTCTGATTCTGATCCATTTTTCATACTCATCAACATACAAACAGATTTTTGGAAGACAAGATTCCAGTTAGGTCACCCATATGGTAGTAAATACTGAGTGAGAATATAAGTGGTAGCCTGTTGGGGTAGTAGTCAGCATCTGGGTACATTGAAAAATGGTGGGACACAATAAAATGGAATTCATTTGGGCAAGGGCAGTATTGCTGAAAGTCACTTGGAGGAGCTGGGAAGGATTCATATATTCAGACGGTAGGAAAATTTGAGAGCCATAGTGATGGACAGGCTTATCCTGCAATTTCATTATCAGCTTAGAAGTAAACATTGAACACAGGATCCCTGCAATATTCTCATTATAGTCAGTGCTGAGTCATATTCTTAAATCCTACTTCATTCATTCTGGTCTTTATTTAACTGGTATTTATGGGATCCTCAAATAGCTAGTAAATATTACTCCATAAGATAATCAAAGTTTCTGTCCTGGTAGAGTTTACAATCTAGTGTGAGTGAGACAAACAATAAACAAAGACTAAACGAATAATACAAATTGTTGTAAGTGACAGGAAACAGAATGCAGTGATAAAAGCAACATGACCACATACATACATATACGCACACTCACGTGCACACACACATATAAATGAGAAAAAAATGGAAAATAAGATGCGCACAAAAAGGCTCAGGAAGGAATATTCCTTTTCCTGGAGAAGTGAAGACCTCAGAGGGTTATTCTCGTCCATCACAAATGCCCCAGGTACCATGAATACAAATAGTAGCATAAATTTAAATTTGTCAGTCACATAGTTTTAAAGATAATATCTTCAAAAACACAAAGAAGTTAAATAAAATACATCTCCTCTGCTAATATTTTAAAGGGGGAGGTTTTCTTTTATCTGAGATTAGCTTCCCAAATATTCAGAGAAGAACAAATGGTCTTAAAATGCCTGCCAGCTCGGGGTCTGTTTTTCTCGGAGTCCTTCCTAGGTTTTCCTTCTTTCTCTCTGCTCCTTTGAACAATTATTACAGGCAGCCCCCATAACAGGAGAGAGCCTGTTGGAGCATCATGAGGTGAGGGGGCTTCTCTTCTGACCTGTCAGAGTCCCAGAATCTCAATTTCAATTTTTAGCTGCTTCTACTCTATTCAAATACCCTGCTTTAATCATTTTTCTCAAAAGATTCTTCAACTTGGGATTCTGTAGACACAACCCATGATTAGGTAAAAAGTAACGAAGCCACACTGTGCAATAAACAATAATCAAAGCATATACGTGTATCACTAGATCTTCTTCCCACACATGTACATTTTTAGGTATGGCCACTATGAAGAGCTGTATGATTTTCCTCCCACACTGGGGTGTCAGAAGGTGACATTCCTATGAGGTACATTTGTGTGTAGTGGTAGGGCCTGGATGCAAGGAGAGAAGGGACATACCTGTCCGTCCCCCTTAAAAGATGAGAAAAATTGAAGTTGTAAGGCTGCTTTGCAGGCAGTTCTGAGGTGTTCAAAGAGAGAAATAGATTTTAGATATAATTCTCAAAGTGCGAGCCTCTAAACAAAGTAGTGAATGAATGCCCATTTCTAGTTGGCATGGAGAGTCTCCAGGATTAGGGATTGGAAACTTGCTTTAAAAATTCTAAAGAAAAATCCTCTGAAAATATAGTTATGGCACACTAATTAATGTGTTTCAGTGTCCCTCCGTTTCGGTCACCTCCAGAGCCTGAGATTGTTAGAAGCACTTAGCTTTGCTTGGCAGTGCTCACCCTTAAGAATGGGAGCCCTGGCGGTCTTTCTGACAAGCCAAGGCATAGATGTGTGTCAGCTGACATGAAAAGGACCCTTCTGTGACATGTATTTAATACTCAATGTTTTATTAAATGGTCATGAACATTCTTTTTCTGTCCATCTCTTCCTTCCCAGTCACATCTTTTTTTTTTTTTTAATCAAGGCCACCTTCCAGAGCTGCCACCAGTCCCATAGTCTGTAATTTTAAATGTGTTCTCTGCTGTAATTTAAAAGATAACTCATTCCTATTTCCAACATTTAATGTATTCCTTTTTTTTCTGAAAGCAATATACGTGTGTAATTAATAAACAATTTAGTATGTTGAGGAACCTAGGAACTTGGCAAATGTTCTGGGGATATGAAATCTCAGGAAAAGCAGCACATTATAAGAAATAGTAAGTAATTACTTATGTAAGCTTTCTTTTTAAATTCTAAGAACATTAACTACTAATTACCTACTAATTACCAGTACTTCAGCAGGTGTTTGCACTTAACTGTAGGCTAAAGCCCCTGTGAAAAACAAACCCCTCACAGCCACTCTCAAGATCAAAGCTGAGTCCCACTGGACCTCGAAGCATGCCATAGTCTCGGCAAAACTGGTTACAAGCCAACTCGCTCACCACTTGGCTACATTAGGTGAAAAAGTAAATCTGAGCTTGTCAGTTCGCCTTCCCCTTGTTGCCCAAATGCAGTCATTATTCGCCGGGAAGGACCGGTTTGAAAGGCAACACAAGATATGTGCCTTTAAAAGCGAGCTATGATGAGAGTCTTCATCAGAAGTGCATCTGTCCCACTTCTGCTGGCTGAAGCCCCGCTCTGCGTGTGATGAGCCTGGAGCATCACCTAGTCGCCGCCCCACCTTCCTTTCCAGAGTCTGCAATGAACATGTGCTTATTTCACTGCTTTTCATTCTCTTTATCTGTATATGAAAGCAGTCTGAGATTTTTTTCCAACCTACAAAGTGCAGATTCTCTGATCCTCCATTTCTCAGTGTTTCAAAACTCAAGCTATGAGCCATTCACAAAAGACCCGGGATGGCTCTGCACACAGTGGGTCCCCAAAGCCATGGGCAGGGTCAAGTGGGTCTCTCAAGAATTCACAGCTTCCTCTTCAAGACACCTCAGTCATACAAGCACCACCCTTTGCTGATACAAAGAAGGAATGGAGAAACCAAAAGGTGGCATCCTGTGGCACAGTCCCACTTATCTACCGTAGGACGGTCAGGTCTGTCCAGGACACATTCCAAAGCAGCCATGTCTCTCCCTTTGCTCTCTCTGTTAGTTTCCTGTGACCACCAGAACAAAGCCCCACAAGTTTGGTGGCTTTAAACAACAGGAATTCATTCTGACACAGTTCTGGAGACCAGTGCTATTGGTGGGGCCATGTTCCTTCCAGGGACTCCAGAGAACCCATTCCTCACCATTCCAAGGTTTGGGGTGGCTGCAAGCATTCCTTGGCTTGTGTCTACATCACTCCAAACTCCACCTCCATGGTCACTTTTGCTCTTCCTCTTCTGGCAAATCTCCCCTGCATGTTCCTTATAAAGACACTTGTCATTAGACGTGAGGTCTACTCAGATATCAAGGATGGTCTCATCTCAAGATCAAGGTAATTAACATCTGCTAAACTGCCTTTTCCCAAATAAGATCATATTCACAGGTTCCAGGGATTGGGAGGTGGACTTGTCTATTGGGGTTCCGACCATTTAACCCACTACAGTTCCCTAAATGGCCTTTCACCCATTAATTCAAGAATTCAACTAATTGTATTGAGCCTTACAGTATTTCAGGTATTATTTCAGGTAGAGATGAATCCATGAGCAAGATGGATAAGATCTCTGTCTTCAGGGAGCTTAAATATTATAATCCTCCCCCTCTGTGTGTTCTGTCCATTCATTTGAAATACACACATTCCCTTAGAATCTGCAATGTGCAATTGATATTCAAAACACACACAACTCTTGGAAATCTAGTTAAATCCTAGCATGTGTGCAGGTCAGGGAAACAGGAGACATGCATGAAAAGTTTCTTTTCAAGTTTTCAGGAGCACAAGAAAAGAAAAAAGCATAGATGTGCAAATTTTATAAATTCATTTTACAATGTAATTGAAATGCCAAAAGATTGAAGAATTCAATGTTGATGAAGAAACGGATATTAGCGCAATGAAGAACAGCTCTGTCTTTGTCAGCCGGGCCGTCTTTTATATGTCACAGGCTGTCACTTTCTATTGCGTTTCAACTGACTAATTACCTCAGTTTATTAAAACTGAATATGAATTCACATATTTTACTTTCCAAGCTTTCAAGTGCTCCTGTTATCAAGAGCTATTACCCGAAGATATATCCCACAGTCCTGAGGTTTCTCAGGTGAGCAAATGAGTAGGCCCACCTCGATGGGGGTTGGAGAAGCTGGATGGCCATACTGGAAAGCAATGGTCCGCTGGCGGCTATGACCACATGCGTTAGTCCGAGGTGGGGCAACCAGGTCCTACGGCTGTTAGGGAAGAGGTAGGGGCACAGATGAAACTCTGCCTCTAATGGAAGGCTGCTTTCCAATCAGAGGTAATGACCAGACGTAACCAAAGGAAGGGACCATGAATTAGTTATGTTGCCAGGTCTGAAAGCACCTCACCTGCCAATTATACACTTAGATTTTAAGTGTGTTGGGTCCTGGTGGGTTAGAGGGATGGTTCCTGGTAGTGATGGTGTTTCGTGTGTATGTGTTTTGGGAACCTGGGGGTGGTTGTTTTGTTCTTAATCCAGAACCACATTGGCAAGCACCCGCAAGTACGACGGAGGGGATAGTGTTTGCCGAAATTTAAGTCAGCCTCCGAAGAAAACGCAAATTTCATCAGACCACAATTGTATCTATGTGATTACAAGCTTTAAGAGAGGCGTGATCAGAAAAGTAGATTCAAAAAAATAAATAAATGAAAGAAAGAGAGAGGAAGAAAGAAAGGAAAGAAAAAGAAAGAAAGAAAGAAAGAAAGAAAGAAAGAAAGAAAGAAAAAGATTCTAGAAATGAGTAACTAGCACTTTGATCTCCAACACAGTTCCAGAAGCCATTCAAATTTCAGTTGGATTGTTATCAAATAACAAGTTGGAAGGAGCAGAGGCGGCCACTTACCTCCTTTCGAAGGGAATATCTAGGCTTTTAAACTGCAGACCTTCTGATGACACCGTCATATCTCGGCCAGACAGGTAATGTGGTATGTGAGCCATCAGGAATTCTCAGTAGTGTTTTCCTAAATCGAGGCAGTCCATATTTGTGGGGAAAAAAAAAAATCAAACAACAATACTTTGGGAAGTTATGTAGATGTGGCGAACCAGCAAAGAATAAAACACGGGGTCACGGAGGAAAATGCTACTTATCCTCAGCTCTAGTTACAAATGCAAAACGGAATACTCAGGAAAGGGAAGGGGCTTGTTTTTTCCTCCACAGATTCAAATCATTTGTTAAGAAAGGTAGTCATTGTGTGCCTTTCCACGGTTGTTTGTGTCACGAAGCTCCAATCAGAATGTGCATATGCTTCAGAGTTGACAAGGAAAATGCTCACCAGACCAGGGTGCCACCTCGTCCCCTGGACCGCAGTGTCGCCCGCTGACGCTGACGTGTCAAGCCTGCTCCAGAGCCGCGGAGTGCCTCAGGCCCCACTCACTCCGTCACAGGGTAGTAGCCCAAGGGCTGCGCTTGCCCTGGGCACTGTTCTTAACAAAAATGAACCAATGTTTAAAAAATCAAGGTATCTGCCCATAACAGTCTCAATTTCCAGCATCTTGTGAAAATTGTGCAGATGTGGCCCCACTGAGCCAGAACTCCTACAGAACCACCATCCCCAGAGCTACGTGGCAGCTGCCGCTCTAGCCCAGACAAGTGCCCTTGACTGCCCTTACCCCCCCTGGCCACCCCACACCCCCCCCAGATCTCACCTGTGGATGTTCCTGGCCTGGCCCTGATGGGCTTAAGAAGTTATGAAGTCTGCATATATCCGGTGGCCCTTACAGGCCGCACCGAGTCCCTCTTTAACAACACATGGCTTTTAGGATGCATTTCGCCCCGAGTCCTCCTCCCTAGATGCCTCTGCTTTGCTACTCCAGACCTGCCCCAGCCTAAGCACTGTGAGTGTGCCCTCCCCTGAATATCACTATCCCACTATCTCAGCAATGCTGTTAGGGACTTTCTCACCAACGAACTCTGTTTTCCAAATAATATTTTACCTGAAATCCCCAAATACTAAATAGATAAAAGGAGAGCTACTTTGTTTATATCTGGGGGACCAGAGTCCTGCCTCCTCCCTCTAACTCCCCTAACCACTACACACAGTCGCTCAAACAGCCTCTGAAACATTTCAGTGGAAGCCCCCCAAATTCCTCTGACGCAGCTTTCATTTTGGTATCTTTTACATACTTCTCCATGATATTAGTTATTTGATCTATATTGTGTTCTTTAAGTAAATTGTTCCTAAAGAGCTGTGCCTAATGCTAATGCACTTCTGTATGTAGAGTGTGAAGTAAATCTTGGTTAGCTTCTTCCCTGCCATGCTTTGGGATAGCCATGGCTCCTGAGGGAGGAAAGCTGGAAGTTCTCTTACCAACAGGATGCACTGCTGAAATCAGCACACAGAGAATGACATGGAGATAGCATCCAAGGCAGGAAGGGCGCACCGTCTCATTTGTTCGCTTACAGGGAGGGCTCTGGACCCGTCTATCGCACCGAGGTCCAGCCCCGTCTGGGCAGTGTAAAATAATCACTGCGGGAATGGGAAAAACAAATACACCACTGTGTGGGTAATGTTCTGTTTCCCAATCTCATCGTTGCTTAGATGGGTTGCTCAGTTTGTGAAAATTCATCGAGCTCTACCCTTACGATTTGTGCAATTTTCTGTACATGTGTTTTATTCAATAAAAAGTAAAAACGAAAAGAGAAACAGTTGAGTATGAATCTTTTATTCACTGTTTCCTAGATTGAGACCCATCTGTACCTATTGTACGGTGGGTGTCCCCTTGCTCAGGGCAGGGACTGGACTCATTCACACGTACATCACTGTTGTCTGCTTCAAGGGCTGCCCCATAGGAAGGGGCAGCATGCTCTTGTTGAGTAAATGAACATGGCTTTGGCATAGCTCAGTAAAGTGAGATTGGTTCAATCCCCTTCTCCCCACATCTCTTTATAATCCAAGCCTCTATACCGCCAGTTGCCAACTGCTGGTTCTCCATAACACTGGTCTCCCATCCAAGTAACAGACAGGAGTGAGAGCTCTATCCTAAGCCTGTGTTGTCATAGAGTGTTATTCAGATCCTGATGAGCATGCACCAGACACTGTACTAGGAGCCAGGAAGACAGAGATGGAAACAAGTGCTGTTGAAGGAATCATCTACAGATACAAGTTGTCAGAGCCATGAGGTATCTGCCATAAGACTTATGAATAAAACACCATGGCAACAGCTCTGAAATCTATCTAGAGAAGTCCTGAGAATTTTCCCAGAAGGAGATGACATGTGATCTGGGTAGGGGTTTACCAAGTGGTGATTTCACAGTTTCTGTTAATCATCTTTTATGTTGTGAATGGTTTTCCACTCTTCTGAAAAATGCTCATCTCTGAGTCTTTCAGAGAAAGAAAAAATCAGGTGGCTCCTCTCCAGATCTAGCTCAGAATTGCATTGCAATCATTTGAAAAGGTTCTAGCCTTTCTTAACCTTCAACCTCTATTTCAAAGGGCTCCTTTGATTATATTGGGCACCCCCTCAGGTCATCCAGAATAATCTACCTATTTTAAGGTCTAATCGTAATTCCACCTGCAAAGTCTCTTTGCCTATGCATTATTATCACATTCACCAGTTTTAGGATTAGGCTGTGGATGCCTGTTTTAGGATTAGGCTGTTACTCTGCTCAGCACACCTTTCATTTCACTATTGCTGAAATAGCAGAGTATTGACTTGCTTCCAATCATACATTCTCACTAATGACAAAATAATTTTGTCACGCATGTTCACCAATCAGAAGTTGAATGCAGAGAAATCTGAAGCATGACAAAGACACAAGTTGCCACTGCTTGGTTTTGAAGACAGAGGGGTCACGTGTCAAGGAAAGCGGGTCCTTATTCCTACAATTGTGAGGAACTGGATCCCACCAACAACCTAAAGGTGCTTGCGAGCAGATTCTTCCCCAGAGCCTCCAGACAGGAGCCCAGGCCAGACACACTTTGATTTCAGTCTCCTGAGGCCCAGAGCTGAGAATCCAGTCAAGCCCCCCTGGCCTTCTGACTGATACTACAGCAGAGAGGCTTGTCTTCAGCTGCTACAGTTGTGGCGATGCAGTATGCAGGGACAGAATGAATTTGAGAAATGTCCTAAGTACAAGTCAGGACAGAAAATGCAGGACCACCTGAGCAGAGCTACCCACACACGGGGCCTAAGAGGAGACACAGAGGGCAGGGCCCAGAGCAGGTGTGGACAGGAGGGAGCAGCCCAGTCCTGCAGCCAAAGTGCAGGCAGCCGCCGGGCCCCTCACCTGGCTCCTTACTCAGACTCACACTGACCAATCCTCTCCTGTCTCCGTCACTCCAATTAAAAACACCACGGTAAAGACAGGACAGTAAGAAGCCACCTGCTCAGTGGAATAAGAGGAGTACACAAAGGGCTTTCTCACCTTGCAAGATTTTATCAAACAGTACGTAAAATTCTAGTATTAGAGATTCATTCCTTTGGGTTTGAAGAGCACTTCTGGGAGGGGTCATGCCTAATAGAGCAAATGCTAGCTCCTTAACAGGATCGCTTTCCGGTTTGGCAGCTGGAGAAGTGGGCAAAGGCTCTGGGCAAGGAGATCCAGGAGACAGACAAAAGTGAAGAAAGCAAGAGAGCTAGCATAGCAAGAAGAGGACCCCCCAAATAGTTGCCTCTCTCCTGAACTCTCTTGACACCAATCACAAAGACAGATTCTCTCAAGCACCAAGCAAGTGAACACAGGTGCTAGATCAGAGACAACCACACATTTTTGCTGCCCTTCCAATTCAGAGATGGAGTGTCTTCCCCTCCTCTTTAATGGGGCTGGCCTTAGCAGACAGTAAAACGTAGCAGAAGTGATATTCCTGGATTTCCAAGGCTGGTTTATAAGAATTAACAGCATTCTCCCTAGTCTTTAGAAACACTGGTTCCAGCTCTGAGCCACGATGAAAAATACACAGTGGCCCTGACACGGCCAGGCTGGCAGGTGACACAGGGAAGCTCAGGTCCACACCCTCCCCTGAGCCCAGCCTTCCAGTAGTTGCTGGAAGTTCCCAGGCATGGAGTGAAGCTGTTCTCCTCACCTGCTGAATGTCACCAAGTGGCCTCAATCAGCGGCACCTGAGGAGAAGAATTACACAGTTAAGCCTTGTCTGAATTCTTGGTCACAAAATCGCAAGGTATGGTAAGCTGGTTGTTGTTTTGAGTTACTAAATGTTGCGGTGATTTGTTATACAGCAGTTGATATCTGGAAATAAGGCAGGCCTGGCCTTGTTCCAGCTTTATTTCGGGGCTTAGAAATAAAGGCCACAGAAGAAGATAGCTCACCTGCCATCCTTTTAGGAAAGACAGGACACCTGAACCGTCGATCCCCTAGTATGGACCCTCTGGAGGATAATGTCGTGGGAAAAGAGACATACCTCTCAACCCCAGAATCTCTGCCACAGACACCTGCTAGTGCTTGTGCTAACTCAGAGGCCCGATGGCAACAAACACCACCTGTCTGTTACAGATCCATCCTCTGAGCAGGGAATTACCTGGATTCAGCATCCCCAGCCTCACAGCACAGGGCTCCTCTGTGGCCTGAATGCCACAGCTACCCTCACATCCACGGAGTGAAGTCTCAGAGGACAAATACTCTGCGTGCCATTCACTTAGAACACCCCTGGTACAGTTTACCTTTCATGGTTCCAGCTTAGTCACTCTAACTGTTAAATAACTTGTGACAAAGTGCAGGATTTCCTTGATGTGACAATTACATGGCACTAAGTAATCTTGTACCTACTGGGTTTTCTGCTCTCTCTGTTGCTGCTGCATCTGAGCACAGGGCTCCTGCTCTGTTTGTGGTGGGGGAGAGCACAGGGCGTGGAGTCTGGGCAACCGAAGCCAGAAGCCCAAAGCCTCAGGAAGATTCTGTGCCATGGGTCATCAGTCCCCGCGGTGGGGGGCTGCCCACTTCAATTTGCATTGCATTAGCTGGAGGGGGCCCCCCAGATGGCCTCCTCTTGAAACATCCTTGCTTTATTTTGGAAAATGTTAACTTCTTATTGGGCATTGGTACCTTTGCAATGGAGAGCTGGAAATGGGCTTTTTATGAAAGGCCAGGGTCCCTCGGACAAGAACGTTCCTCAGTTCAGTACTCATCAAGTGCCTGACATGTGGGAGGTGCTGTAGGTACAAAAGGAACTCAGATGCTGTGCTTGTTAGGGAAGAACTCACAGCCTCATGGAGATCATCTTTTACCACCATCACCCGGAAAGTCTCTGACTTCTGGAAGTTATCAGATGGAAGGGGCTGGAGACGACAGAAACAGAAACAAAACTTGAGCCAGGAGTTTAGAGGATCAGCCTCCAGTATGCGCCCCAAGTCTGAGTGTGTGAACTTCCCAACGTGCCCAGCTCTGGCCTGGGGTTCCTCATCTGATGCACGTTGATGGTCTCTAGGCCACATGTACATCATAGGTAGCTGTGAGAATACAATACGATATTGTCTGTTGAAAGTCATCTAAAAAGTATAAAGCTCTGAAAATGCGAGTGGGAGTCTGGTGTGACCAAGCAGATGGTTAATTTAAAGCCAGGGATCCCAACACAGCATTAACCCTTTGCATGTTCCCCAGTCCAGCCAGCAGGCGCCCTGTTCGTTCATTTAATAATGTGCCCTCCTGTCATTTTTAACTTCCATATTCTCTATGTCATCTTTCTCTCCTTCTCCATCCATTTCCTATGAAAAATATTGCAAGATGCTCAGATGTGGCAAGGCCCCTGCCTAGCACATGCATATGCATTAGGTAGAGCTCATGCCCCTTGGAGACACTGATGTCACAACTCTGGGGAAATGGCTAAGTAACCATGACAACATGGCGCAGTGTTGCATCTTGCTTGGGAGGGCTTCGAGGATGGCCAGCCCGTCATGTAGGCAGGACAGTGACATTCCCCCGGCAAGGAGTGCAGAGTGTCCGGGTGATGGCAGCCGGCCAGTGGTGACAGAGGGCCGTGCATGCTTCCTTCCATCTGGCCTCCCTGTCCCCACTCTGGTGCCTGGAGGGGCAGCCTGTGATTTATCAGACTGTGTGCTCCCACTTGGGAGCAACGGGAGATAATCTCGATCACGGACAGTGAGGGATGCCAGGACACACAGCCCATGGTCTTACAAGGTTGGGTCAGGGCTTTGATCTTTGTCAGTTTCTTCCCATCTTAAACAGGTGCCACTAACCCAAGGGTACCTATCCCAGAAGAGTTTATGATTTTAAAGTCATTAACTAGAATAAGCACACTCTGAAGTGTGGACAAAGAAGGGAAGAGGCTGACCTCTGGATAGAAATCAGCCAGCATTTGTAAGCACTAAGAATGTTTTTCTCTTAAACCACCTTTGTGTCAATAATAATAATTTAGTCACCATGTTACTTCCAAAGTGAACTTTCCCAGGTAATCCCTCACCACTATATTTTCTAGACTTTTTTTTTAAAAATATGTGTTTAGTGCCCCATCATATGCTGCTGAGATTTTGGAACCGTTTTATTCCATTTGCTCAGCTCCTCCCACTGCCAAAAAGTAATAATACAGTGAATACACAGCATGTATACATGGTAGCAGTCAATTGCAGAAACATTTCCACTATTAAAAAATAATAATTTAATGGGGCCTCCGTGTATGAATGTTACCCTATTGTTCTGGCCTATAATTTCCATAGCATTAAAAAAAAAACCTCCCTCACTAACAGGATGTATATTGAGAGCTTATTCCAAATGCCATGCTCAGACAATTCAGTAACGTATGAAGGAAAAGAAAGCAAACCACTTCAGTGACAACAATAAACAATAAAATGAATGTGCAATCACTGGTACTCATATCATCCCCGTTGGGTGGCTTTGTGAGACACACAGCATCAAGGGCCTCTCTCCATAATATCACACTCTATTTTCAATCCTACCTCCTCACAGCCAAAAGGACTCAACCAACATGCCCAGAGTTTTGAAAAATACCAGTCACAGTGGCCCCTGATGGCCCTGACCAGAAGAGCTTCTCTGATGGGAGCCTGGGTTCTGCCCTAAGTTTCCCCATTGCCTCCATTGGTGCTGGCCTTCCTGTCCTCATCACCTTCTATATGGCCATCTGATCCTTGCCACTTACCAACTGTCCGGGACAGTGACGATTTGACTACTGGCCAACTGCCAAGAGAGCTTCTCTGGACTCCACACTCATAAATGTCAGAAGAGTTCAGCTATTTTTACTACCTTGTAAGAAGGAAGATTTATAAATAAATTCACAAGCAAAACTATGATTCACCAGTATGGCAAAGACAGAGTTGCAGCATGGGCAAATACTACAAGGGTCATGTTAATCATATTATCCTATAAACTTAAAAGATTACCTTCCATCATCATCCTGAGCGATATATTTTTTTAAATCTGTCCATGGGAAAGGGCAACAGGACAAAAAATAAGCAAATGGGATACACTAAACAAAAAAGGTTTGCACAACAAAGTAAATCATCAACAAAATGAAAAAGGCAACCTATTCAATGGGAGAAGATATTTGTAAATGATACAACCGATTAGAGGTTAATCAAAATATATAAAGAACTCACACAACTCAATATCAAAAAATTAAAATATGGACGGAGGACAGAGAACCTGAATAGACATTTCTCCAAAGAAGACCTACAGATGGCCAACAGACACATGAAAAGATGCTCAACATCACTCATCATTAGGAAACTGCAGAGATATCACCTCACACCTGTCAGAATTGTTATCAAAAAGACAAGAAATAATAACTGTTGGCGAGGATGTGGAGAACCTTGTCACGGGGAACCTATGTGTACTGTTGGTGGGGATGCAAAATGGTGTAGCCACTGTGGAAAATTATTTATATATAATTTAATTATAATATAAAGGAATATTACTCAGCCATTAAAAAAAAGAATGAAATCCCGCCATTTGCAGGAACATGGATGAACCTGAGAGAGTATTATGCTAAATGTAACAAGCCAGACAAAGACAAATACTGTGTAATTGTACATATATGTGGAATCTAAAAAATGAAACAAATGAACAAAAAAACAAAATAGAAACAGACTCATAAATTCAGAGAACAATCTGGTGGTTGCCAAAGGTGAGGGGGATGGGCAAAATAGGGGAAGAGCATTAAAAGTCACAAACTCCCAATTATAAAATAAGTAAGACATGGGGATGCAATGTACAGCATAGGGAATGTAGATAATAATATTGTAACAACTTTGTATGGTGACAGATGGTAGCTAGATGTGTTGTGGTGATTACTTCCTAGTGTGTATAAAGGTTGCATCACTACGTTATACACCTGAAACTAATATAATATTGTATGTCAACTACACTTCAATTAAAAAGGAAAAAAAGATTATGTTCCATGGTAAAATGTACTACACTTGTAAAGAGGAAATAGTCCAGGTTGCACTGGACACTTTGTTTAGAATTTGAGACCACCACAACAGCTGTGTATGGCGGTGCAAACTCAAAATTAGCCAAACAATAAACAGAAGAGCCATTTATCATTTCTTTTCTCTTGAGACATTTCAAAGAGATGGTTTTCCTGACACTAGTGCTGCTGCTGATTTAGTATGCTACCTAAACCCCCTACACACCAGGAAGGTTAGCCAGATTTCTGGTCCTGAGTCATCACTCTTTTCACACAGGTAGAATATTTAGCTTCTGATACAAATACCCAAAAATTGAGAAATTCTAGGCCCTTTATACTGAGTCAAGGTTTTTAATTGCAACTGAAAGAAGTTGATTCTTATTGATTAGTAAGAGGGTTATATTACTATGAGGATATTACATAACTTACACAATGGCAGAAGTGTAAAATAATGCTTGAGGCTACTCTTCGGGAAACATACCCTGAACAAAGCCTTGAACTGGTCTAATAGAAAATTAAGCTGATATCACTGAGCATGAGAACTTAGATTTGCACTGAACCATCTTCTGCATGAGAAGGTTGAGTTTGCCACCACTGATTCCACTCTTGCACCAAAAACTCAACTCTGCATTCACCCCTCCTGCCAGCTTCAACATGCAACCTTTTTGTCCTTAGGCTTACTATCCCATAGTTACAAAATAACTGCCACTGCTCTGAACATGATTCACATTCAAGTCAGGAAGGAAAGGCAGAAGGTGTTGCCAGTGATATTCCTTTTCTCATCATCCCCTTTTATCAAGGAGCAATAATTTTCCAATAATTTCTAAGCAGACTTTCTTGTATGTCTCATTATACAGAATTGAGTTGTGTTCCCTAGCATCTCTCAATCTTCAAGGTAATCTGGAAAAGAGGATGTCTAGGAAATGGAGTTGAATCATCCCTTAGGGCTGGGTACACTGACAGTCTTTACAAACATGGGGTTCTGTTGTTCAGTATATAGAATAAGGACAACCCGCTGGTTATGGAAACTTTGTTTTGCTTACCAATGATCTCTTAAACTTGTTTACTGGCACTAGTTCTTCCTCTAAACAATTTTAAAAACTCAAGCAGGCAGACTTTTCTCATCACTTATGTCACAATGTCTCAATTTGCAATTAGAATGCTCAGTCTTCTGATACAGTCAAAAACCTCAGTCTTCTGTCAAATTCTCCCTCATTTCCATTTTCTCATGAGTATCCCACAGTTGGTCCACAGGAAGCATTTATGCATTTTTTACCCCAGAAAATTATGAGAAACAGGTTTTGCATTATAACTGTCTCTCTTTGGCTTGTCCATCAGCAGCTACCAAGCCCTAACCTTATGCTTTAAATTTCTCATATGGTTCACATGTGCCCCCCAAGCTCAGGAAATACATATCAAGCTCTAAAATGGGTCACATTAAAGCCACTCACAAGGCTGAGTAAGGGGAAGATATCCTCTACCTTTCCCATTGGTGAAGCATCACAGTATAGCATGAGCTCCCCTTGGAGAAGTCCCTCAAAAAAACCTCTTTCAATCTCTATTCTATATCCCTATATACCCAACACATGGATAAAGATCTTAAAAGTCATATAACTGGGTTTTAGCTATTTCATTTTTATCATATTGTACAGAGAAATCTGTCTTCTGACTCATATTGACATTTGATATCTATCTTCTTAGGATCTTTACTAAAACTTGTATCATAATTGTCCTATTACACATGGAAAAATGTAAAGTGGTTATTTTTTGCCACAACTATTCACCATCTGCCACAGGTTGCTACAGGAGCTGTCCTCTTACTATAAATTACAGAAATTAAAACAAAATATATGAAATAACTGCTTTTAGACATTGAACAGAGACAATGAAAAACTGTGATCCCTGAGAAAAAAAAGATACAAGGGAAAAAAGCTAGATGAGCCTTACGATTTTCCCAGCTCAGAACCTGGAGGTAGTTTCCAGGCCAGGGAATGGAAATTCAAACAATGCCTGAAGTTCTTAGTGAAGGAACACTGACAAGAGTTCGGGAAAGCCAAAGGAGCTAGAATTTTCAGGGTAAAGGAAAATATACAGAGAAAGAGTTCCAGAAATCTGTATAGGAGTCCTCTTAAAACTTTGACTGATCTGCTCATGCATAGGTCGGTACCCCATGAGATCAGCAAAGAATAACTTCAAAGGGGAGAACAATTATTGGGCAGCTAGAAGATGAATAAATCTCAGAATTCACAAGAACTAAGAATTCACTGACCTCTCTCAGAAAATCCACAACCAAGAAGTGGGATAAATTAGTTACTCTATAATAATGGTTACCCTAATCAAGTTTAAAAACAGGTCTTGAATACCAACTTATCCCAGCTAACTTATATGTGTGTCCAAACAAAGCCGATCACTCTTAAGAGAGCTATAATGAGATATGATGCACAACAAAAAATTTGTAATAGCCAGTATTGAATAAAAATAACTATATACACAGGAAGCAAGGAAAATAGACCCATAACCACAAGAAAAATCACTCAAAGGAAACAGACCCAGAAATAACAAATATTAGGAGAGCTATTTGAATGGAATTAAAATAACTGTTCTGAAAATGCTCCACATGCTCAAGGAGATTTTAAAAACAACATACATGAACAACAAAAAAAAAAAGGAAAGAAATGGAAAATATAAAAATACCAAATTAGAACTTCCAAAAATGAAAAACATTGTGTATAAAGTGAAATAAAACATTGTGTATAAAATGAAATAAATACACTGGAAGAAAGTGACAGCAGATTAAATACTGAAGAAGAAAGATTAGTAAACTTAAAGACAATAATAGAAGCTATCTAAAATGAAGAACATGGAAAGAAAAAAGAAAAAAGCCTGAATAACATGTGGTCTCAGTGGCCTGTGGGACAATATCAAATGGTCTAAATTACATGTAATTGAAATTCCAGAAGGAAAGGGCAGACAGATGAAGATATTTGAGGAGAAGAGAAGGAATAATAGCCAAAATTTTCCCATGTGATGAACAGCTACAGATTCCAGATGCAATAAGCATGATGAGCCCCAGGTAGAATAGTACACCACAGTTAAATCACATCATAAATAACTGAAAACCAGCAATAAAGAGAAAAAAATCTTGAAAATCAAGCAGAGGAAAAACACTTCACATACAGAAGAGACAAAGAATGAAAGCAGACTTCTTGTCAGAAACTGTGCAAGTAAGAAGACAATGGAAAGACATCTTTTTCAAAATGCTTAAAGGAGACACTATCACTCTAGACTTCTACAAAGATGTCTACAGCCAGTAAAAACATCTTTCAAAAATAAAGGTGAAATAAAGAATTTCTCAAACAAAAGGTGAGAGAACTCATCATAAGCACCGCTGTGCCACAAGAAAATTGGAAAAGGAAGTTTTTCAGGCAAAAGCATATGAAACTAGACTGGGATTTGGATCTACCCAAGGAATGAAGAGCACATGAAATTGTAAGTTTGTGGGAAGCATAAAAATATCTTACAGTATGTGACATACAGAGAAATAACATGTATGACAACAATAGCACAAAAAGTGTGAAGGTAAAATTGAAATGTGTTCTTGGGTTCTCGTAGTCTACATGAAGTGTGGTAGGATTATATGAAGGTATACTATGATAAATTAAAGACGTCTACAGTCTACAGAATTCTACAGAATTCTACAGAAATTCTACAGAAACCACTTGAGAGTGAGACAAAGCAGTATGGTCAATAACTCAATTATGGAGATAAAATGGAATTTTAAAAATAAAACAATTAGTCAAAAATGGAACATATTTCAAGGGAACTCAAGTGTTTTCTTGGGATTTAACAGTCATTTTATTGCCTTTAACCAAGCACTGTGGACTCCACTGAAAGACTAGGCTTTCAACACTATACTTTGGGTGTCTTGCTGCCAGTCGAACTGTTCTTCAAAGCAGGACCAATCTTGACAAAAATATAAATGTGATTTCTGAAAGAGAAACACATCAATGCATTCCCACGTTAATACATATGAGATAATCCAATGGAGTCCAGTTATAAGTCAAGTTTTTTTATGGCTGTGAGGTCCAAAGCTTGGAGATAGCTTTGAACAGAGTGGGAGAAACACCAGCAAAGTCAAACTGGTGTCATACACTTGTAAGCTCAGAGAGGGCAGGAGCTATCTTAGCTTTGTTTGCCACTGGATACTGTCACCTAGCACAGCAATTGGCACTTGTTAGGTGCTTATGAATGTCTGGGAAAGAAGAAAGGAGGGAGAGAGGAACCTAGTCATGGAGGCCTAAGGGGTTCTCCAGAAATGTGTCTGCACCTATCAGAAATCTATGCATTTCTGTCATTTCTTGCACACAACAATAACAACAACAAAACCCAGAAACTAAAGCGAGGAGCAATACATATCTTAAATGAATGTGACACTTAGGGAAAAAAAAACTAGAGTCTTTTTAGGACTAATTTTAAAAAGAAGCAGATATATCCCTCTCAGATGCCTTAAAAGATTTCCCTTGACTAACTAGTCAGGCTTGTGCCAAGAAACATCCATTTGCTCTGACTGCTCAGCTAGCAGGCTACAGTCTGACAATTGTCCTAAAGATTGATGCATAATATAATCAGGAGAGTATATCTGCACAAATTGAGAGGTGTGGTTATTACAATACAGGTCTTAATGCACATCAGAGGCCATTCCTCAGGCGGAATATTCAATTTAGAAATCTATTGTCACCTAGATACATCTGCCAATAAATCGTCAGAGAGATACATTTATATTGAGGGCAAAATACTTTGCCTTATGGTTCCTCTTAAGCTCCTTGAAGATAAAATGGTTTATCTTCAGCATCTTTGTTTAAATGGCAATAAAAGTCTCACCTAACATGAAGGTCAAGGTAAGTAGGACAATTGACACGCACACCAATTCCTCATGAAGGGAGAATGTCTCTACTCCGAATCTAGCAGAGTTTAAAAGAATGGCTATTGCTCTGCTCCAATCCCACTGGTCGTTCGAACGTATAAAACATGAGGTTTAAAATGTGTGACCATATATGGTGACTGAACACCCAGATTTTCCTAAAAGAAAAGATTAAATATGCAAACAAAGTCCATCGAGTCTGTTTTATGAAGACACTGTCATATGGTTAATCAAAAATTCCTAGTCCTAAATGCAGCACTGCCATCCCACCAACATACATGGCTAACACACACACACACACACACACACACACACACACACACACCTATTTCCACACACCTACCTAAGTATATACAGTATTATCTGCCTCATTTTTATTGAAATAAGTGTTAGTTTTTTGAAATGGCCAAACAAATTAAGAAGAGAAAAAGCCTTATGTATATGATCCGTCTCTTCTCCTACAGAGAGGCACTTTTTCTGGACCCCTCCAGCAGCAAAACTGCACTTCCATCAATTGCTGATTTAATCAATATACACTTTTCTGGGCAACACCTATCCCAACCATTGGAGCAAGTTCAGTGCCAGCAGCTCCTACACTGTAGACAGGCTGGGGAAGGAGGAGGTCCATCCCAGTGGGATGACTGTTTATTTTATATTTCACAAAAGGGAAAGGGTTTCTTTCAACAAAATTTTTTTTGCTTGGGAAGCCTGAATGCAAACTTACAGCAGTGACCTAAGCTCACCTCGGGAGCAATATTAGCTGACAACCACCTTGGGAGTGAAAAATAAAATCCATCCCAGCTCCCTTTGACTGATCTAAGCTGCTTTTGCTGTCATTTAACACCACAGATTGGATTTAATTTGAGGAGACTTCTAAGGCAATTGGGCAACTTAAGCATTTAATACCGACCTTAATCATGCCTCTCCTATACGCTTTCAAAGGTTTCCTGGTTTGTAAACAAGAACTGGAATCAGATGTGAGAGCAAAAACAGTACTTTGTTTTTCACTCTTTAGTTTGTAAAAGTTGCTTTGCAAAGAAGGAAGCAGGAGGAATGAGTGGCAATCACAGAATGACAGCTCGGCCTCCCGAAGCACTCCATCACGATTAAAACCAGCACAACTGATGGGGAGACCAGAGCAAAAAGAAACCTCCCTGGCACAGGAGGCCTTCCAGCGGAGACATGGGGGGGGCGGCGGGGAGACCTGGGAATACTGGGATTGCACAACCTCTAGGGTCCCTCACCATATTCCGTGTGGTTCCAGAATCAGGTAAGCCTTTTCCTTTTGTGTTACAATAAGATGGCATTTCTGAGGCCGAATTTCTGGGCCACAAAGATGTGGTGAGGCACCAAGGGTCTGTGTTATAAAGACCCCCTGACCACATTTAGCTAAAAATTAAGGGACCGAGGGATAATGAGCCATTTTTTTGGCTTTGCAAAGCCTCATCTAGGGCTACTCTTTCCTTTCATGGCATCCTCACCAAACATAGGAAGTCTGAGCCAAAATCTGGAGCCTGGTTACACTGGCATAGAGTGGGATCACTGCAGCTTCATGTTTTTATTAAATATTCATTTTGAAATCCTCCTCTACTGATGGGAGCAGGGCATTACACTGTTGTTCCATGGTCAGAAAAGAACCCGCACCTTGATTTCTGCTCCTGGGAATACTGCTTCCCTCCAAACTGAATTTCATGTCTGTAAACAGTTCCCACCAAGCCAACACCTGGAGCCCAGAAGTTGCTGAGTCCTGCCTGTGGGTTTAGTCTCCCAGTGGACAGAAGCCCTGTGTGTGCAACTAAGGGCAGAGGGCGGGTGTATCCGCTTTGATGTCAACCATGACCCCTGTCCTTTCATCCATAAGTCACAGCTTTGACAGGCTTCTGGAAGCTGCTCATGACAGCCTTCCTCAGCAGCACCATTCCATGACTCCTCATCAGGCCTTCTCGAGTAGTTCTGCACCCACTGCCAGAAGCACATCCAAGCCTCTACCCTTTGCCACCTGGAAAGGATCCCTGCAGAAACTTCCAGTGGGCTCTCCTGCCCCTGCCCACCTCCACGAGGGCTCTCCACAAAGCAGATGGCAGACCTTGATGATATATCACACGTTTCTCCTTTTTTTTAAGATTTTATTTATTTATTCATGAGAGACACACAGAGGCAGAGACATAGGTAGAGGGAGAAGCAGTCTCCCTGGAGGGGAGCTAGAGAGGAAGGAAGCTCCAGCTTCTGCTATCTCTCACTGTAGCTCCAGCACTTGGATCAGTGTCCAGCACACCTGACATGTAAGTATTTGCGGTGTCTCTGTGTGTAGTGTGGTCTGAAGGGAAAGCTCAGGCCTCTCAGCCAGAGAAAGCTAAGTTTGAATCATGACTCCTCTAGTTTGGGGAAATTCATGAACATCGCCAAGTCTCCATTTCTTCACCTATAAAATAAGCTCTGCCTTGCTGAGTGGTTGTGAGAATTGGGGATAATATACACAAAGCCCCAAGCACAGTGTCTGATGAGTAAGTGCTCACTATATTAGTTATTATTAGTCACATTACTGATTTTACACATTAGTCTAAGGAGAGCTTCCTAATCTTCCTTAGGAGATGCTATATTCATTTTCTTTTGCTGTGGAACAAATTACCTCAAACTTATTGGCTCAAATCCACATACATTTATTTTCTTCCAGTTCTCATGGATCAGGAGGCTGGGTGTGACTCTTGGGTTGTGGGTTGTCTACTCGAGGCTGCAATTACGACTTCAAGCCGGGCCTGGCACCTCATCTGAGGGTCAGGGGCTCCTTCCAAGCTCAAGTGCTGGTTAACAATTCCTTGTCTTGAAGCTGTAGAACTCATGGTGGCCTACTTCTTCAAGGCCATGAGGAGGGAGACTCAGTTCTTCCATCTCTGACCTCTAGATCTTCTTTCCAAGGGCTTGCCTGATTAGGTCAGGCCCACCCAGGATAATTCCGCTTTTAAGATGAAGTCAACTGAATAGAGAGGTTAATTACATCTGCAGAATCCTTTCACCTTTGCCATAGAAAGCAACCTAGTCATGACAGCGCTGTCCCATTACTTCTGCCATATTTTATTAGTTAGAAGCAAGTGACAAGTCCTGCTCATACTCAAGGGCATGGGCCATTGAGGATCTTCTTAGAATTCTGTCTACCACAGATATCATTTTTAATTCCCACGGAATCTGATCATTGCTAGTTGACCTGGAGCCATAATGGAGTGAAGTCAGTGAATGCCACTGTTAGCCCATTTTCTATCCCACTGAAAAACCCCAGAAAACCAGACATAAGGGGCATGGCTGTGGCAGCTGGTCAGCAAAAGAGCAATGGAGGGAAACCAGAATTCATCATAGGTTATTTGGGAATTCAGCCTTTTCACCCCTTACTCAGGAGGAAAGAATAATGGGAAGCATGAAAATGATTGCTGCTATAGATCCACTAAAGTCAACTGGCCAGTGGCCATTGTTCACTCACAGATAAGTTAGTGTGGACCTACGTAGGATGAATTTGTTGTTGAAGAAATATGTGCCTTCCTGAATGCACAGGCATGCACACGCACACGCAGCCTAGACAGCCAGATGTGTTCCATCGACACCCAAGGGATACCAGCAGCAATAGCCTCAACGTGGAGTTCCAGGTGTTGGGGCTTGGGCTGGTGAGTTAGGGTGTGTTTTCATGTGTGCAGATGAGAAAACAATTTTTCTCTGCAACTGAGAAATGAGTATCCACACCAACTTCTTTCAGATGTGGTCCTAGAAGTGGCAGCTGTCTCAGATAGACTAGGTCATCACCTAGCTGGGTCACAAACAGGAAGTCATCAGAGTGAATTGTAATCTGTCATCTTAAGCAGCTGTACTACTCAGGATTCAAGGGAACCAGCTGGAGTGCAGTGAACAACTTGCCCATGTATCTCCCTATGGGCTTGGACTTGCTGAGGCCCCTTCCGTCCTGCTGGCCGGGATATAACACAGATATAACTGTATCTAAAAATCCAGGCAGCCTGGGTGGTTCAGTGGTTTAGCACTGCCTTCAGCCCAGGGCATGATCCTGGAGACCCAGAATCGAGTCCCACGTCAGACTGCCTGCATGGAGCCTGTATTTCCTTCTGCCTGTGTCTCTGACTCTCTCTCTCTCTCTCTCTCTCTCTCTGTGTGTGTGTGTGTGTGTGTGTATGTCTCATGAATAAATAAATAAAATCTTTAAAAATAAATAAAATAAAAATCCAAAATTAGGAACACAGTTTCATGAATGCATACAAAGTTCTCCAGGAACATGCCAGGGGGCTTCAGAGGAGCCAAGACCTGGTCGTGTGGTCCAGGTTCAAATCCTACAGCTGAGAGGCAGAGAACATAAGAAGACTTCTTTGCAGGATAGAAAAATCCAGTCAACAGATAGAGAGTCTAGTGCCTGACCACGTGCTTGCTTTATTTGCCCTTTCATCATTTCTGCTTATTAGTTTTCCTCCATTTTTTTCTCTTCCTCTTTCATTATCTCCTCCTCTAATCCTTTTTTATGACCTCTCCTGGATATATGCTGTTCTCCAGTCCACTTACTCACTCTGGCTTTCACACTTGGATTGCCCGTGTCCCCTCTAGCCCTTTTCTCTCCATTCCTGTTCACTCTCTGTGCCCCACACTCTCTACCCAAACCAGTGCCTCAGGACTCCCAGCTCCAATCATCTCCAAATCTTTGTATATAGACTGCGTAGCCATAGTGTAAAGGTCCTCTGAATGCCTTCACCAAAACATTATTTTTTTTTAGAAAAAAATCAATGAGCAGATTAGATGTAACATACTGCCCTTGTCAAAGTGATAAATAACCCCCCTTGAGTCTGGTGAATACTTTTTGAATAGGTAGTAGCTTGAATAAATTGTATCAACAAAACGAAAGATGCAATAGTCTGTTCTGTGGTCTGAATGTCTGTGTTCTCCCCAAATTCATATGTTGAACTCCTACTCTCTAAGGTGATGGTATTTGGAGAGAGGTCCTTCGGGAGGAGATAGTTCATGACGGTGAAGCCTTCATGAATAAGATTAGCGCCGTTATAAAAGAGGCTCCAGAGAGCTCCCTCTTCCCTTTGGACCACATGAGGACACAGTGAGAGTGGGGCCATCTATGGACCAGGAAGCAAGTTCTCACAAGATTATCTGCCAGGGCCTTGACCTTAGACTTCCCAGCCTCTGGAACTGTAAACAGATTTCTGTGGTTAATAAGCCCCCCACTCTCCGGAATATTGTGATAGCCACCCAAATGGACTAAGGTGATCAGTACAGAAACATCTGTAAGGAAAAGAAAACCTCTTGTAGGTGGGTTGGAATTCATTTCTGCCAGTAACCCATGATATTACTGTAGGCACTTTTACCGGCCAGACAAAGAGACCTTCATTAGAATTCACAGGTAACCCTTAGCACAGAGAGGAAATGGGAGCCCCGCTGTGTGGCTTCCCTCACGTTCTCATATCCTTCTCTTCCGCTTCCACCCCTCAGCAAGTTCACAGAAAGCAGCTTGCACTGTGCAAGATTACTGTTTTATGCTGTGCTGCTCTTGCTCCTTAAACATCCTCAAAACCGATTTTCTGCATCATAACAGGTATACTTACAAATATCTTGGTGATGACACAAAAATCTGAACACTTCAGCCATTCTGTCAATGTTTGAGGTAAAAAATATTCCTGACCCAGCTCCAGCTGAAAAGCAACTTGCTGAAACATCACCTAAAACAGGAGGTTCCAATTCATTGGAACTCAACTTATTACACGCTTGAGCAGCTACTGGAACAAGAAAAAGCTGTGCAAGATTTTGCAGGCCAGGGTGTGAGAAAAAAAAAAAAAAGAAAAAGAAAGAAAGAAAGAAAAAGAAAAAAAAAGAAAAGAAAAGAAATGGGAGATATTCTTTGAACCTTTACTCAGTGGACTATGACAAGCTATGTGGGCTACCAACCTCCTCCTTGGAATGTCACTGCTGACAAAGGCCAGGCTGGTTGAGGTGTTGGGCTTCTGAGCAGGGGTCTGTAACTCTTGGTCAAATAAATGCTAACTTAATCTGAAGTCAAGAAAATGCTCCTAAGGTTCAGACCCATGCATGTCTTCCCTAGACCTGGGAAAGTGGGAAGTGTCGGATAGGGTTATCTTTCTTAACCACGGTTCTCAACTAATATTCGGAACCTGCTTCTTGAGTGGCTTTGGTCACTCCAGAAAGGTTGATTTAAGCCAAATCTGCATGGCATCCCAGTTCTTTCCACTCTTCTCGGAGTCAAGGGCATCTCAGCAAAATAAAGTCTCTTCAGCTTATCTTGAAATAATGAAAACTATAGTGTTCTTTCAGGCTCTAGGTAGAAAGCCAATGGTGATGATTGCCATGGTCCATGGAGCTGAGAAGTGGTTAGTGGTGGACGTGAAGCTACTGTGTCTTGCAAAGGTTCGTTCTTGTGTGCAGTCATGGTTGACAGCCTCTGCCCTCTGAAATGTACAAGAAACTTTAAACTTTCCTGCTTCCAGTCACCTGCCAAAGGCCCCAGACATTTCTCAGATGCCTGGCAATAAAATGGTTACATATTTTTTTTTTAAAAAGTACTATGCTTAAAGTAGTCTATATGCCAACATCCCAAGGGCCCTCTCCTTTCTTAATTTAGGGAAAGTCAGCTAGTAGATGGCAAAGCAAATCAGATGAACACTCCCCTCTCCAATCCTCCAGATTTCAGCAATCATTCTGGCCATGCACTTGCTGGAACCCAGTGTTCACTCTAAAACAATGGGGGGTGACATTGGCTTTAACAGTGTATATCATAATTTCCCATTTACCAGGAAACTTCCTTCACCAAGACAGCCAGCTGCAACAGACAGGGTGAACACAAGCCTATAAGTATAAAAATTCAAGTCCTAAAACAAAGAGATCTTGCTTTTAAAATAAGGTCATACAATTTTAGGTACATTGTTATATTCATCCAGAATTGTCCCTAAAAGTTGTTAATTGAAAAAAGAAAAACACTGTTACATCACTGCATAAGCTTCAGCAAGGTAAAGTCTCTAGATCAGTGTTGTTCAATAAGAATATGATGTTAATCAATAGTGCAATTTTAAGTTTTCTAGATGTCATATTAAAAATGATGAGGGACATCTCAGTGGCTCAGTCAGTTAAGCACCCGAATCCTGATTTTAGCTCAGGTTGTGACTTCAGGGTTGTGAGATGGGGCGCCTCATTGGGCTCCTCTCTGAGCATGGAGCCCACTTGAGATTCTCTCTCTCCCTCTGCCTCTGCCCCTCCCTCCACTCATGCTGGTTTGCTGTCTCTCACTCTAAATAAATAAAATATTTTTAAAAATGATGAAAACACATGGCTGGAATTAATTTTAATAATATTAATCTATATGCCCAGAATATTATCATTTCTACATGTAATCAATATAAAAAATTCTTCCATTTTATTACATTCCTGCCTGATTGTCATGATAATTAGATTGTCAGTGTAATGATGATATAGAAATTGCCTGAGCTGTGGTCCAAAGAGATATATTTTCAAATCCTGGCCCACCATTTAATGGCTATGTGACCTTGCACAAATCACTTAGCATCGCTGAACTTTAACCTCCTCATCTTTGAAGCAGAGCTATTAATCCCTACATTATAAAGGAATTTTGTGTTATATGTTATATGTATTAGCACAAAACTAGCACCCAGTAGGAACACAATAATAAGCACCTAACATTATTGGTATCAATCATAGACTATACACATTTAACAGTGTAAAATGTGTCTATATTTTTTAATATTCTATCCCTTTATTTATAATTTTACCTAAAGAATATTCTTACCAAATCAGCATTTCTCTGTATTACTGGTTGCCCTCTGTTTTGCTGTTATTATAGTTAGAAATATTTAATCTAATAAGGTAACATTGACAGAGGTAGGACTTTATGATTTTTTAAACCCTTAAGGATAAAGGCTCTAAAAATCTATTTAAAAATGGCAAGCACTTGGAGCTGATACTGTCCAGCATACACTGCAACTTGCTGTACCACCTTCAGTCATCTGAGACTTATATTAGACTATTATATTCCAGGGCCATTGGGGAAGACCATTCTGCAGGTTTCCCTGAGGGAAGCAGACATTACCATCATATGGTTTCACATATAGGAATATGGGAGGGTACCACCTTAAAAGAGGGGAATGTCCTTTTCTCTATGAGGGACTTGAGAAATTTGGGAACTTGAATTCTAGAAAGAAGAGGGTAAAAAATCACTCCTAATAGGACATAAGACAAGGCCAGGGTAAAGAGTCCTCCAGTAAGAGATGTATATAGTGGGATTTAGACTCATGTATCCTAGGAGGGGTCTTACCCCAGGTTTTAAATTTCTCTACATTATAATTTCTTTTTCATCATCAGCCTTCTGTAAGAATCTTGTGAAATATTACAGTATGGTCTCAACTTCACAGTGGGAAGTTTAAAGGGAAAGACTAGACCCATACCTAACAGAGCACTACCAGGGAGCAAGGGTTAGCCTCAGGAAGGAGGGAGATCCTGAGAGGGCAAGGGGTAACCCACATTGGGCCTAACTGTGATCTGGCTGGAGCAGAAGCAGGAGGCTGCAGGGGATCACTGGCCCAGAGCGACATATATGACAGCATACAACAGCAATGACAGACTGAGGAGGAGAATGTTAGCATCTCCTGGGGAGTCCCCAAATGTAAGAAGGGATGAGCCCACTAAAGGAAGTGAACTCCGAAAGGACGGGCGCTCAATTATTATAATGTAGACATTGAAAAAATTGTGATATTCTATATTACAGCCTGTGGGAGGCTTGATCATTCCTGCCACACAGTGGGGAAATACTAACCCCTCTAGTCATTTGCTCACATACTTGTACATTCTTGGACAAATTATACAACTCCTCAGATCTTCAGTTTGCTCATCCTCAGAATGAGGGAATTAAACAAGAGAGATGGGTTAAAGTTTCTTCCAGAGAGGTAGCCCTGATTACATCATGATCTGATTAGAGGCCGCCTAGTGGGTGAATAGAAGCCAGATTTGGACACAGCCTGGTCATTCAAGTTTTGAAAGCCATTCAATAATCCAACTTTACATATGTAGCAGAAATATCCTAATTGCACACTCGAATCAATTCAAGTAGGAACAAGTTTAATAGATCTAGTGAAGATTTACAAAATGAATGAAACTGCTAAAAAATATATGGAAGTTAGAGCATACTCGTTCAACTTTACTAAAGCATTAAGATATCGGGATGTATTGTACCTAATTTGGGACTAATTCAAATCTGTATTAGTCTGAGGAAGCACATAGTGGGTGCTTAATAGGTAGGATTTGCATGAATGACTGTAAAAATGCTGCCAGATAAGTTCAGTTGACTCTTGAGGCTACTTAGTTATCTCATGCCTTTCCATTTTTTAACCTCATTAATTCCACTATAGCTACTGTGGTGCTCAGAAGTGAAAGCTTATACTTATTTTAAAAATGAAATCTCGAGGGGAGGAGCAAGATGGCAGAAGAGTAGGGTCTCCAAATCACCTGTCCCCAACAAATTACCTAGAAAACCTTCAAATCATCCTGAAAATCTACGAATTCGGCCTGAGATTTAAAGAGAGACCAGCTGGAACGCTACAGTGAGAAGAGTTCGCATTCTATCAAGGTAGGAAGACGGGGAAAAAGGAATAAAGAAACAAAAGGCCTCCAAGGGGGAGGGGCCCGCGAGGAGCCGGGCTGAGGCCGGGGCGAGTGTCCCCAGGACAGGAGAGCCCCGTCCCGGAGGAGCAGGAGCTGCACCAACCTTCCTGGGCGGAAAGGCCTCCCGGGGAATTGGAGCAGGATCCCCAGAAAGGCGGGGATGCCCTCGGGCTCCCTGGGACAGTAACAGAGGAACTGCACCCGGGGAGATGCGCCGAGCTCCCTAAGGGCTGCAGCGCGCACGGCGGGACCCGGAGCAGCTCGGAGGGGCTCGGGCGGCGGCTCCGCGGAGGGGGCTGCGGGGCGGGAGCGCGAATCCAACAGCGCAGGCTCCGGAGCACAGGGAGCCGGGACACAGCCCAGGATCCGGCCTCCCCGCAGGACAGGCAGAGGCCGGAAGGGCCCAGGACAGCAAGGACGCTCCTGCCTGGAGCTAAGCAGATCAGCGGCCCTGCCCCGGAGCCTCCAGGCCCTGCAGACGGAGAGCACCGGAGTTACTGCAGGAGCTGACTCCAGGGCTCCAGAGCTGCCGCCACCACTGCGGTTGTTCCTCCAGGGGCCTCACGGGGTGAACACCCCCCACTGAGCCCTGCACCAGGCAGGGGCAGAGCAGCTCCCCCAAGTGCTAACACCTGAAAATCAGCACAGCAGGCCCCTCCCCCAGAAGACCAGCTAGAAGGACAAGTTCCAGGGGAAGTCAAGGGATTTAAAGTATACAGAATCGGAAGATACTCCCACGTGTTTGTGTGTGTGTGTGTGTGTGTGTGTGTTTTCTTTCTTTCTTTTTGATTTCTGATTGCTTCCCCCACCCCCCCCTTTTTTTTTCTCCTTTCTTTCTTTTTCTTTCTCTTTTTCTTCTCTTTTCCCCCTTTTTTTCTTCTTTCTCTTTTTTTCTTTTTCTCTTTTCTTTCCTTCTCTCTCTTTTTCTCCTTTTCCCAATACAACTTGTTTTTGGCCACTCTGCACTGAGCAAAATGACTAGAAGGAAAACCTCACCTCAAAAAAAAGAATCAGAAACAGCCCTCTCTCCCACAGAGTTACAAAATCTGGATTACAATTCAATGTCAGAAAGCCAATTCAGAAGCACTATTATACAGCTACTGGTGGCTCTAGAAAAAAACCATAAAGGACTCAAGAGACTTCATGACTGCAGAATTTAGATCCAATCAGGCAGAAATTAAAAATCAATTAAATGAGACGCAATCCAAGCTAGAAGTCCTAACGACGAGGCTTAACGAGGTGGAAGAACGAGTGAGTGACATAGAAGACAAGTTGATGGCAAAGAGGGAAACTGAGGAAAAAAGAGACAGGCAATTAAAAGACCATGTGGATAGATTAAGGGAAATAAATGACAGCCTGAGGAAGAAAAACCTACATTTAATTGGGGTTCCCGAGGGCGCCGAAAGGGACAGAGGGCCAGAATATGTATTTGAACAAATCCTAGCTGAAAACTTTCCTAATCTGGGAAGGGAAACAGGCATTCATATCCAGGAAATAGAGAGATCCCCCCCTAAAATCAACAAAAACCGTTCAACACCTCGACATTTAATAGACGCTTGCAAATTCCAAAGATAAGGAGAAGATCCTTAAAGCAGCAAGAGAAAAAAAGTCCCTGACTTTTATGGGGAGGAATATTAGGGTAACAGCAGACCTCTCCACAGAGACCTGGCAGGCCAGAAAGGGCTGGCAGGATATATTCAGGGTCCTGAATGAGAAGAACATGCAACCAAGAATACTTTATCCAGCAAGGCTCTCATTCAAAATGGAAGGAGAGATAAAGAGCTTCCTAGACAGGCAGGAACTGAAAGAATATGTGACCTCCAAACCAGCTCTGCAAGAAATTTTAAGGGGGACTCTTAAAATTCCCCTTTAAGAAGAAGTTCAGTGGAACAATCCACAAAAACAAGGACTGAATAGATATGATGACACTAAACTCATATCTATCAGTAGTAACTCTGAACGTGAACGGGCTTAATGACCCCATCAAAAGGCGCAGGGTGTCAGACTGGATAAAAAAGCAGGACCCATCTATTTGCTGTCTACAAGAGACTCATTTTAGACAGAAGGACACCTACAACCTGAAAATAAAAGGTTGGAGAACCATTTACCATTCAAATGGTCCTCAAAAGAAAGCAGGGGTAGCCATCCTTATATCAGATAAATTAAAATTTACCCCGAAGACTATAGTGAGAGATGAAGAGGGACACTATCTCATACTCAAAGGATCTATCCAACAAGAGGACTTAACAATCCTCAATATATATGCCCCGAATGTGGGAGCTGCCAAATATTTAAACCAATTAATAACCAAACTGAAGAAATACTTTGATAATAATACACTTATACATGGTGACTTCAATCTAGCTCTCTCTATACTAGATAGGTCTTCTAAGCACAACATCTCCAAAGAAACGAGAGCTTTAAATGATACACTGGACCAGATGGATTTCACAGATATCTACAGAACTTTACATCCAAACTCAACTGAATACACATTCTTCTCAAGTGCACATGGAACTTTCTCCAGAATAGACCACATACTGGGTCACAAATCGGGTCTGAACCAATACCAAAAGATCGGGATAGTCCCCTGTATATTCTCAGACCATAATGCCTTGAAATTAGAACTTAATCACAACAAGAAGTTTGGAAGGACCACAAACACGTGGAGGTTAAGGACCATCCTGCTAAAAGATGAAAAGGTCAACCAGGAAATTAAGGAAGAATTAAAAAGATTCATGGAAACTAATGAGAATGAAGATACAACCGTTCAAAATCTTTGGGATGCAGCAAAAGCAGTCCTGAGGGGGAAATACATCACAATACAAGCATCCATTCAAAAACTGGAAAGAACTCAAATTCAAAAGCTCACCTTACACATAAAGGAACTAGAGAAAAAGCAACAAATGGACCCCACCCCCAGCAGAAGAAGACAGTTAATTAAAATTCGAGCAGAACTAAATGAAATCGAGACCAAAAGAACTGTGGAACAGATCAACAGAACCAGGAGTTGGTTCTTTGAAAGAATTAATAAGATAGATAAACCATTAGCCAACCTTATTAAAAAGAAGAGAGAGAAGACTCAAATTAATAAAATCATGAATGAGAAAGGAGAGATCACTACCAACACCAAGGAAATGCAAACGATTTTAAAAACATATTATGAACAGCTGTACGCCAATAAATTAGGCAATCTAGAAGAAATGGACGCATTCCTGGAAAGCCACAAACTACCAAAACTGGAGCAGGAAGAAATAGAAAACCTGAACAGGCCAATAACCAGGGAGGAAATTGAAGCAGTCATCAAAAACCTCCCAAGACACAAGAGTCCAGGGCCAGATGGCTTCCAAGGGGAATTCTATCAAACGATTAAAGAAGAAATCATACCTATTCTACTAAAGCTGTTTGGAAAGATAGAAAGAGATGGAGTACTTCCAAATTTGTTCTATGAGGCCAGCATCACCTTAATTCCAAAACCAGACAAAGATCCCACCAAAAAGGAGAATTACAGACCAATATCCCTGATGAACATGGATGCAAAAATTCTCAACAAGATACTAGCCAATAGGATCCAACAACACATTAAGAAAATTATTCACCATGACCAAGTAGGATTTATCCCCGGGACACAAGGCTGGTTCAACACTCGTAAAACCATCAATGTGATTCATCATATCAGCAAGAGGAAAACCAAGAACCGTATGATACTCTCATTAGAAGCAGAGAAAGCATTTGACAAAATACAGCATCCATTCCTGATCAAAACCCTTCAGAGTGTTGGGATAGAGGGAACTTTCCTTGACATCTTAAAAGCCATTTACGAAAAGCCCACAGCAAATATCATTCTCAATGGGGAAGCACTGGGAGCCTTTCCCCTAAGATCAGGAACAAGACAGGGATGTCCATTCTCACCACTGCTGTTCAACATAGTTCTGGAAGTCCTCGCCTCAGCAATCAGACAACAAAAAGACATTAAAGGCATTCAAATTGGCAAAGAAGAAGTCAAACTCTCCCTCTTGGCCGATGACATGATACTCTACATAGAAAACCCAAAAGCCTCCACCCCAAGATTGCTAGAACTCATACAGCAATTTGGTAGCGTGGCAGGATACAGAATCAATGCCCAGAAATCAACGGCATTTCTATACACTAACAATGAGACTGAAGAAAGAGAAATTAAGGAGTCAATCCCATTTACAATTGCACCCAAAAGCATAAGATACCTAGGAATAAACCTAACCAAAGAGGTAAAAGATCTATACCCTAAAAACTATAGAACACTTCTGAAAGAAATTGAGGAAGACACAAAGAGATGGAAAAATATTCCATGCTCATGGATTGGCAGAATTAATATCGTAAAAATGTCAATGTTACCCAGGGCAATTTACACATTTAATGCAATCCCTATCAAAATACCATGGACTTTCTTCAGAGAGTTAGAACAAATTATTTTAAGATTTGTGTGGAATCAGAAAAGACCCCGAATAGCCAGGGGAATTTTAAAAAAGAAAACCATAGCTGGGGGCATCACAATGCCAGATTTCAGGTTGTACTACAAAGCTGTGGTCATCAAGACAGTGTGGTACTGGCACAAAAACAGACACATAGATCAATGGAACAGAATAGAGAACCCAGAAGTGGACCCTGAAATGTATGGTCATCTAATATTCGATAAAGGAGGAAAGACTATCCATTGGAAGAAAGACAGTCTCTTCAATAAATGGTGTTGGGAAAATTGGACATCCACATGCAGAAGAATGAAACTGGACCACTCTCTTTCACCATACACAAAGATAAACTCAAAATGGATGAGAGATCTAAATGTGAGACAAGAGTCCATCAAAATCATAGAAGAGAACACAGGCAACACCCTTTTTGAACTTGGCCACAGTAACTTCTTGCAAGATACATCCACAAAGGCAAAAGAAACAAAAGCAAAAATGAACTATTGGGACTTCATCAAGATAAGAAGCTTTTGCACAGCAAAGGATACAGTCAACAAAACTAAAAGACAACCTACAGAATGGGAGAAGATATTTGCAAATGACATATCAGATAAAGGGCTAGTTTCCAAAATCTATAAAGAACTTATTAAACTCAACACCAAAGAAACAAACAATCCAATCATGAAATGGGCAAAAGACATGAAGAGAAATCTCACAGAGGAAGACATGGACATGGCCAACATGCACATGAGAAAATGCTCTGCATCACTTGCCATCAGGGAAATACAAATCAAAACCACAATGAGATACCACCTCACACCAGTGAGAATGGGGAAAATTAACAAGGCAGGAAACCACAAATGTTGGAGAGGATGCGGAGAAAAGGGAACCCTCTTACACTGTTGGTGGGAATGTGAACTGGTGCAGCCACTCTGGAAAACTGTGTGGAGGTTCCTCAAAGAGTTAAAAATAGACCTGCCCTACGACCCGGCAATTGCACTGTTGGAGATTTACCCCAAAGATTCAGATGCAATGAAACGTCGGGACACCTGCACCCCGATGTTTCTAGCAGCAGTGGCCACAATAGCCAAACTGTGGAAGGAGCCTCGGTGTCCATCGAAAGATCAATGGATAAAGAAGATGTGGTTTATGTATACAATGGAATATTACTCAGCAATAGAAACGACAAATACCCACCATTTGCTTCAACGTGGATGGAACTGGAGGGTATTATGCTGAGTGAAATAAGTCAATCGGAGAAGGACAAACAGTGTATGTTCTCATTCATTTGGGGAATATAAATAATAGTGAAAGGGAATATAAAGGAAGGGAAAAGAAATGTGTGGGAAATATCAGGAAGGGAGACAGAACATAAAGACTCCTAACTCTGGGAAATGAACTAGGGGTGGTGGAAGGGGAGGAGGGCGGGTGTTGGAGGGGAATGGGTGACTGGCACTGAGTCGGACACTTGACGGGATGAGCACTGTGTGTTTCTGTATGTTGGTAAATTGAACACCAATAAAAATTAATTAAAAAAAAGGAATAAAAAAAATGAAATCTCACCATACTATCATAAATGATGCTAATGGCAAATAAAAATGTATGTAGACACCTAAAAAAAAAGTTAGCACACCTATACAGAAAATTCTGAAATAAAATTTTGAAGAGTATTATCAAAAGAAATAACTGACGAGGCTCTTGATCAAGGTGAACTATTAAAGTGTTCAATGGAAAAAAAAAATAATAAAGTGTTCAATGGTAACAAGGGAGGCTACACCTTAGGGTGGGATGAGGTTGCAAAATAAATCTCTCTAGATAAGCAACAATAGATTTTCTTAGCTGGGTTTGCACCTAGAGGAAGGAGCAAAGGAAAGGTGACAGTTGGGAAGATGGCATAAGGTTAACACTTCAGCAGAAGGGCAGAGCCAGGAAGTACCAAGTTGCTACTCTTTTCCATAGAAGAATGTAATATTCAATCTGGAAAAAGCAGAATAATGGTTATTAAAAGGAACATAAAAGCTTAGATAATTAAAAAGTTCAGGTCTCCAGGTCCTGAGAATTCCATCCAGGGTGTTCAGAGAACACTCAGCCATCACCACTTAGCCTATTTAAAAATAGGAGAAAAGCTAACAGGTTGAGGATGAAAAATGTGCAATTTGCTACAAGAGGGGTGAAAAAATGGATTCACTGGATGGTAAATGAATCTTGGGGAAATCTAACCTGAATTAATAAATTTATGGTTTGTAAACTTTGAGAAAAGAATATGGTCTTACTAGAACCAAGAGGGGATCACCAAGAATGTACTAAACCAAACTGATTTTAACTCTTATTAACAGAGTGACTCAGAGAATAGATTATAAATATGTCAAAGGCATAAAGTCTCTGGATTTTAGCAAAGCACTTGAAAAAACCTTAATCTTCCCTTAGACAAAAAATAAAATAAAATAAAATGTGGACAGTAAAGGATAAAACTTAGTTCAGGGTTATTCGAACAATCAAAACTTCAAAAAATATTAACTGGTAACATGAAAAATAAATCCCATCCTCCTCAACTTTTTTTTATTAGTAACCAAAGTTAAGACATAGAAAGCATATTTATTTATTCAAATTAGGGAAGACACAAAGCTGGGCAAGTTAATGAAAGCCCATACATTTGTTAAGACTCTTGACTGCAAGGGACAGAAGCCCAGTTTAAATTAACTTCACAAAACAAATTACCCAGGGGGTAAATCACTTCAGGCATAATTGGATGCAGTTGCTCAAATAATGGAATCAAGCTTCAGACTCTACTCTTGGCTCTGCTTTCCTCTTTGTTTGCTTCATTTTCAGGCAGGTCCTCCCAAATGAGGTCAACTGGAGCATTAGCATCCCCAGGTTTATGTTCCATCAGCTCAGCAACCATAATGGAAAGAATGTTCCTCTTGCCTAAGAGTTCCACAGAAAGTCCTAAGTGTGAGACTTATTACCTTAACTTGGGACATGTGCCCATCACTGAACCAACCCCAGCGATTCAATGTTTTGATTGTCCAAGCTTGGGGAGACACATCCACCTAGGGCCCACGGACAAGAATAGGGAGGAATTTGTTCTCCAAAGGGATTCTATGCCGGCCAAACATAGCAAAATAGTACACCAAAAAAACAATAGGCTAAGATAATGGTTAAAAAACTAAGATTAAATAATAAATTAAAAAGTCCTGAACTTGATTTAAAACAATCAATTTCATAAATTAAAGATGAAGATAGACCACATTTGTCAACAAATGGTTCATGTGAAAAAGATTTAGAGGTTGTGTTAGACAATAAGCTCATTATGAACCAACAATGTGTTACAGAAACTGGAAGAACTAATTCAATTTTAGGTTGCCTTAATAGAAATATTATAACCCAATTATGGGATGTTATGGTCGCACTGTTTACTTCATCGGTCAGACCACAGCTGAATTAACATTCTAGAAGGACATTCCCAAGGTACAGAACATCCAGAGGAGGCTGATTAGGATAAAGAACTAAAAATCAACTTAGGGGAAGACCCAAAGAAGTTGGAGATTTCCATTCTCAGAAAGGGAAGACCCAATAACAATGTTTAAATATTTGAAAAGCGATCATATGAACATAAAACTGACCAGCGGCGCTACTTCAACGGGAAGAGCTAATACCTGCAATTAAATTAAAGGGAAATGGATTCAGGTTGGTTTAGCAAGTAGTACTGCCCAGTAAAATAATTGGCTCCCTTGAGATGAACTGAGCTTCTCTCAAATATAATTATCAGAGATGGTGTAGGATTGTGTCTGGAACTAGTCAGCTCCTAAGATCTCTTCCTCAACTCTTGAAGCTATGATCCAGCCGTTCCAAGAATATTTGTTAACTTCTCTGTCATGGAAAAGTTAACAGATAGTGCACTCCCTTTCTACATCCCCAGGAGTCAGGGAAGAACCCAGGCCTCCTGGGTCTGGTACATCAATATGACCACTCTGGCTGATTGGAAGAAGTACAGTGCTATGTGCAAAGTAAACTCCATGTGGAAGAAACTTGGAATACAAGACACCAAGGAATTTGAGGATTTGGACAAATGTTTCACTCACCTTGGCGCTCATCACCATTCAAGGTGTTTTAAACTAATCAAAATACCACAATCTGATCATTCATTATTCTTTTATCAACTTTTTCAGAGAAATGGTTGAAATTTCTATTAAAATCATTTTGATCATCCATGGATTTCTTTATTCATGTTAATTTTCAACACAGATATTATAAAAATGAAATAAAGTAGCAAGTATATTGCAAAAGCATAATGAAATATCTGAAAATTCTTTCATAAGTTATCAAACAGTATATACACATAAGGAGTTATTATAATTATTATTCATTTCACCATAGCATAACTTAGTGTTGGTTATATTAAAATAGTCTTTATAAAATTATGAGGATTCACTAAATTCTTGGAAGACACAAAATAAGCAAGTAAAGGATATCATGTTGCTCTGATCTGAGAACTCATTCTAGCCTAAGGAGATGCTATATTGATACAGTACACCTAAATGTCACTGAATAGCTGTGAAGATTAAATGAAAATTTGTCTCTGAAAAGTGCTTTGCAATATGCTGTATAATTCCAAAATCAAAATATTATCATTCTGTTCTCATTATTAACAATTTTTCATTATCCCACTAAATGAATTGGCTGCAGAAATATAGATGTCTAGATCATAGTGACCAACTCTACCTGATAATTAATATCAGAATTCTGGCACTCAGCGTGGGTAAAATCAAATAATAGTTTCCTTATATGTAAGCGCTTAGAATATTAAATCCATCTCTGATAGCTTAATTATTATTTATTAGTAGAGGGCACAATCTGAAACATAGGGACTTTGTGGCCACTCTGTATGTCACAAATCACTCTTATAAATATTTCTTATGTTAGCAAAATCGCATGGTAAAAGCACTAGATCAATAATAAAAGTATGTTGGAAACCTATATTAAGACAACATCCTTAAAAGGGACCATTGAAAACCATTTCGATTCTCTATTATCATAATTCCAAAAGGCCAATCAATAAATAGGATTTATAAAGCCTAAATATTCTATAGATTTGTGTTAGTGGCTTTTTAACAAGATGAATTTCATAATCTGGAGTGGGGGATAACTAAGAAATAATGAAGCTAAACCTTCTTCTTTTAAAAATGAGAAAACAGAGGCCTTATCCAAGGTAAATTAGCTAGGGAGACCAGATTTAGACAAAAGACAGAAAATATTATGTAGTCTTTATGGTAAAATCTGGCCATACATTTAATAAAATTACCCAATATACTGTAGTCCTTTTTTTACGGTTATCATCTTCACTGAATATGTATTATTAAACTTGTGAAAGGAAGCCTGATATAAGTTGGATGTTATATTTGAAGGACTATGGTTTATTTCCAGTAATAACCAAAATTACAATCAAAAAGGAATAAAAATGTTACCCAATACAGCTACATACACAAACATGCAGGGAACTGGAATTACTCTACTGCATGTACAAAGTCTGCAAAGAAATATGTCCAGGCATGTATAGCTATGGAAAATATGAAGGACTTGTAAGAAATGTATAATATGTGGGAAATATTGACCTTGCTTCCACTTGGGGTCAAAAAATGCAAAGAGATTCTTTCGTATATTTTATTTCCCTGGGGAGAGCATGTGACTTAATATGAAAAAAAATCCTTGAGCAATGCAATCTCTCTAGTTTCCAGTGGCGTTTTTATTTTTTCCTAGCCCTACTTTACCTCAGAATTATCTTTGCATTGTTCAAAAGCAAAAAGGAAATTTTTGGCAAAGTTTAACCCGGTCAAGATGGATGTTAATTGCAATGTTATAATACTAATTTGTGCATCCTTACTCAACCATAGGAAACTCATTATGGCCTCATTTAACATTCTGAAAACATTTTTAGACCATTTATAGCTTCAAATGGAAATAAATATAACTATATGTGTAGAATTGTCATTTTAATCAAATTAAATTTTCCAATTAGAGAAAGAAGTCTTGTTAAGATCACCTATAATTCTTATTCATAGAAGACTTCAGTTCAGGTTATAGAACTCTGGAAGACCATTTGGAACAGGAAATTTTGATTCTTGCAGTGATGTATTTATCAGTTTTGGTGATTTTAGTAAAAATAGAAATACTATATTATAATAATGTATTAATGACCCATACTTTAAATCTTTTAAAACACTGGCTAGTTTGGGAATCAAGGGTTGAATGTCAAAAATGGTGAAAAACTAAATAAATATATCCCTGAACAGCATCATCTGTTTAGAAGAAACAAAGAATTGAAATTTTGCTTTTCAAGATAAATGAAAACCCTGACATTCTTTCAGTGCAGTTGGCTAAAAACTTATCCATGATGGTTCCAAAACAACAACAACAACAACAACAACAAAAAAAAAACATGGTCATAATACTTATAAAGTGTAAGTAAGAGAAACCAAATCAAAATAGAAAGTTGAATCTGGTCAGCTTGAAGAGTTTAATAGTATCATTAATAATAGATTCATAAACTGTGTCCATTTAAATACCAAAGTTGAGTTCTTAAGCAGAATAAATAAATGTACTCAGTGGAATCAAAGACTTTTTAGGATGACTCATTACTTTCAACCCTGACATTCAGCTAATGATGATACATTACATTGCATTTATATCACATCGCATTTATATTACATTAGGAATAATCTCTATGACCTGATGTTCAGGGTCTTTTTTTTATTCCAAACTTACACATTTTTAAAAACATTTGATTTCAAAAAGCACAAATCTGTGTGCTATAATTAACATGCTGCCTGAGGTTTATAAGAGTTAGAAAGCAAGAACTTCCAGGATTCCTGAAGAGATCTAAACTTACAAGACAGATGGTATGCAGCCATCTCAACAGCAGGCTAAGAATTGGGTCTAGGTAGAGGAGGCTGTGCCCCCAGATGTGTGATTGGAGAAGATTGGAAAATATCTTCTGTTCCACCCCTGACCTGAAGAGTATTTGTTATTCTACTTTTTTTTTTTAAATGCATTCCTGTGGCTCAAGGCTGCATCTGCCAGAGTCGCCTGTCAAAATTTATCCCACACATTACTGAAAACATTTGTTCAACAAATATTTACTAAGTGCCTACTATGTTCTAAGTACTATGAGGCTTACAGAGATGTGTGAGCCATAGGGCTACAGAAATACTATGAAGTGAAAAAAATTAGGGATAGAAAAATCTGGCTTCAAACTTCATCATCACTCCTTTTTTTTTTTTTTCTAGATTTATTTATTTATTTATGATAGACACACAGAGAGAGAGACAGAGAGGCAGAGACACAGGCAGAGGGATAAGCAGGCTCCATGCCGGGAGCCTGACGTGGGACTCGATCCCGGGACTCCAGGATCGCGCCCTGGGCCAAAGGCAGGCGCCAAACCGCTGAGCTACCCAGGGATCCCCTCATCATAACTTCTTACTGGCTATAGGATCATGGATAAGTAACTAAGCCTTGGTGTTCTAATCGGCCAAGCCGGGATGATAGCACCCGTATATCACGTTGGATTGACTATTTGAAAGGGACCCAGGAGGGATGCCTGGGTGGCTCATTGGTTCAGTGTCTGCCTTCAGCTCAGGGTGTGATCCTGGATCCCAGGATCCAGTCCCACACTGCGCTTTCTGTAGGGAGCCTGGTTCTCCCTCTGCCTATGTCTCTGGCTCTCTATCTGTGTCTCTCATGAATAAATAAATAAATCTTAAAAAAAAAAATGAAAGGGACTCAGGAGAATGCTTTGCACAGTAAAAGTTGAATAATTATAGCTGTTGCTATTATTATTATTGTTAACCATAGACACTACCCTCAAGGAATTTAAGGTGAAACAAGGAGGTGAGGTATGTTCATGCATAACTATGAGACAAAGTGCAAAGAGCAGTTCAGAAAAATGTAAGATGGCCTCCAGAAGTAGGGGCCAGGGAAAGTTTGAGAAAAGAGGTCACATTTGTGCTGGGTCTTAAAGTCTGAGAAAATATTTCTTTAAAAGTAACAAGTCTCTTAATACACAATCAAGATTTAGTTCATTCATGCATGCATGTATGCATTTATTCACAATAAACATTCTTCAAGTTTAAGGGGGCAACTTGAAGAGAATAGTACATTTTGATTACCATGAACAATTTCTAGGATTTTTGTGCTTGCAGGGAGGACAAATCTAGATGGAGTGCTGATAGAAGAGGTAACAGTGAGTACTGGGTATCAACTTTAAGATGAAGTGTACCCAAAGGACCCCTGGCAGAGAGGGGAAGTGGGCAAGAAGCAAGTAAGAAATTTCTCCAACAGAACATAAAGAGTCCTAACTCTGGGAAATGAACTAGGGGTGGTGGAAGGGGAGGAGGGCGGGGGGTGGGGGTGAATGGGTGACGGGCACTGAGGGGGGCACTTGACGGGATGAGCACTGGGTGTTATTCTGTATGTTGGTAAACTGAACACCAATAAAAAATTAATTTATTAAAAAAAAGAAGAAATTTCTCCAAATCCCCAAAGGTTAATGAGAAAGGAACGATTCCATTGGAATAAGAATGAAATGCATCCATAGACACTGGCTGGGGTGTGTTTGCATTGAGGAGATTTTCAGTAATGCATTCCATCTCCAATGGTGGCTTATTAGCTGTACTTCTTTTTAAATGTTTTCCAGTGATTGCTCTAGGCATCATAATATGCATTTTAATATATCCCAGTCTACCTCCAAATAATTATTACACTTCTTCATGTACAGTTTGAAAACTACAACAGTCTACTTTTGTTTCTCTGCTCATGTCCTTTATGTTCTTGTTTTCATGCATTTTACTTACACGTATTTTATTAACCCACCAAGCATTATTACCATTGTCATTCTTGCTTTAAAGAGTCAATTATGTTGTAAAGAGGTATAAAAATGAGTGGGAAACATCTTTTATCTTTACCAACATATTTACCATCTCTAGGCTCTTTCTTCTTTTTCTTTCCATCTGGTAATATTTTCTTTCTGCCTGAAGAATTCTCACTAACATTTTTTAAAGTGTGGGCTGCTAGAAATAAAATCTCTCAGTGTTTAACTGAAAAGGCTTTCCTTATACTTTCATTTTTAAAGATATTTTCTCTGGATATAGAATTCTAGATTAACAGGTTTCTGGTTTTGCTTTTTGTTTCAGCAATTTAAGGATATTATTCCTTTGCTTTAAGCTTGTATATTTCTGACAGGAAATCTGTAAATTTTTTTGTTTTATTCATTGTACTTAATATTTAGATTTTCCTATGACTTCTTTTAAGATTTCTCTTTTTTGATGGGATGAGCCCTGGATGTTATACTATATGTTGGCAAATTGAACTTCAATAAAAATAAATTTAAAAATTTTTTGTTTTTTATCATTTTCAGGAATTTGATTAGATTTTTTTGCTATATTTTGTGTACGTGTGTTTATCTTCATTGTATTTACTGAACTCCTTGATCTGCAATTTTATAGTTTTTGTCAAATTTGGGAGGAAAAAGTTAGGCATTATTTTTTCAGATTGCCTCCCCCATTCTTCTGGGGGTTCCAATTACACAAATATTAAACCACTCGATATTGCTCCACAAGTCTCTGAGGCTCTCTTCATTTTTTTTTTTTAAGATTTTATTTATTTATTCATGAGACACACAGAGAGAAAGAAAGAGAGGCAGAGACACAGACAGAGGGAGAAGCAGGCTCTGTGCAAGGAGCCTGCCGTGGGCCTCCATCCCGTGACCCCGGGATCACGACCTGGGCCGCAGGTGGCCCTAAACCCCTGAGCCACCGGGCTGCCCTCTCTTCATTTTTAAGTTTGTTTCTCCTTTTGCTTCATTCTTGACACATTCTATTGCTGTGTTTTCAAGCTCACTGACTTTTCTTCTACAGTATCCATTTTGCTGATAATCTCATTCAATGAAACTTTCATTTCTGATGTTGCAATTTTTGTCTATAGAAGTTCCATTTAGGTCTTATTGTATCTTCTACTTCTCATCATGTTGGTGTTTTCTTTTAAAAAGTTTAACATAGTCTTATAATTTTAACATTCTTGTCTCTTAGTACCATCCTCTCTGTCATTTCTTCTCAATTCTTTTGTTTTTCCTCATCATTTTAGGCCTTTTTTTCTTTTTGGTATATCTAATTTTTTTACTGGATGCTGGACGTAGTTAATTTTCACATTGCTGAACACTGGATACTGTTATGTCCCTTTAATGAGTTTCAGTGGTTTGTTTCAGTGGTTATGTTACCTCAGATCAGTTGGGTCTCTTCCAGGTCTAATTTTTAAGCTTGAGTTAGTCAAGAGTCACCTTTACTCAAGGGATTTGACTCTACTTCTACTGTGTAACTGCTGGGTATTTTTGAGCTTACAAGTGCTTGGTTACTCTTTGCTCAGCCTTGTGTGATATACTTTATGCGTGCATGACTTGGTATTCAGTAAACACCCAAGGAAACTCTCTTATACATTTCTAGAATTCTTGTTCTGAGTGCCTCTTTCTAAAGCTTTGCCATCCAATTTTGTCATCTCTGCCTCCCTCTCATACTCTGATCACCATCCCCTGAACTCAGTAAGACTACCAGCCTCAGTTTGGGTTTCCCTTCCTTGTGCTTATTGTCTAGAAATTGATTCCAAGCCAAAAGTGGGGTATTATGGAATTTACATCATGTTTCCCTTTTCCAAAAGATCACGGACCTGTGGTACCTGTTGTCTGATGCCTTTAAACATTGTTTTACATTTTGTAAATAATTTTCTAATTTACTGTAAGAGGATAAGTCCAGTCCTTATTACTCCCTCATGGCCAGAAGCACAAAGCCAGAATTGGAGGTGCTGAAGAAATAAATTTTGACTTTCACATGACAAATGATGCCAGTCAAAAAAAACAAGAAACACAGTGGTGATGCGAGGTCTATTGTCTTTTGCAGTGCTTAAAAAGTCTATTAGAGCTTGTAGGTTTTAACAAATTACTGTCAAAAAGCATTACCTAATTTTACTATGTCCATTTAGAGGAATATTTCTCAAAGAAAATTACAGGTCCCTATCCTATTCAACATTTTTATTAATGACTTAGATTGAATAAGTCTATCAAATGTGACAAAAAAAATACAAACCTAAAAATGTTAGCTACTCTTCTGCATAGATTCAGAAACTTCAATAGCTGAGACAGGTTGAATATAATGATAATAAATGTAAAATTTTTATTTAAGTCCAAAAGACCAAGGGCACACATAGAAGACAGAAAGATTTGCTGTCTTAAACAATTTACATGAGAAATGTCTACCATTTTATTTGGCCACAAGCTTAATGCGAACTGTGTTGTCATTGATTTTTTTAAATATAAGGGAAAATGAAAGGAAAGAACCATGGAAAGAAAAGAAAGGAAAACAAACTTTAGGCCGAAGATGATAATCCTGCCTTTAGACGGCTGAGGGCATGGATTTTGTTTTACTTATTAATGTATTCATCTCACAATGTTTTTAAAAATCTCAATATGCTTTTGTACAAAAAATTGTGTTTGGTTCCAAGCATCACATTTTAAGCAGTACATTGACAGTCTAGAGTGCACCCAGAATAGGGAACCTAGCATTCTGATGATTTTGGAGAGTATCCTAATATAGAAATATTTGAAAGCACTTTTTGTTCAAAACAAAAGAGAAAAAAAAGGAGATAAAGGTAGAGGAGAAATGTAGACTGTTTTCAAATAGCTAAAGACCTAGCAAATATTTAATAGGATTGTCAAATTGTTCTGTGTCTCTCCAGAATAGAACACTACACTAATGGAGGAAAGTTACTGCAAAATAGTTTTGGGTCTATCAATGGAATAGCATCTTTCTATAGGAATGAAGTCTCAGTCCCATACGCTGGACTTAATCAGCACATCCATCATTTAAAATATTTTAAAGAGGCGTTTTAAGAATGCTTCCAACTCTAAATCCGTGACTCCTTAGTATCAATGAAACAGAGTAAATGAGTTTGCTTCCTTCTAATTCATGCCAAAAAAAAATCCTTGGCATTGTTTCTCTGTTACATTTTCTACCACAAACCAGTGTTTTTGCTACTAAAGGATAATCAGTTTCAAATTTTGCCAGCTTAGAGTAGTTCTTGAGGTAGAGATGCATAAAGGGATGGAAGAGAGGAAAAGAAACACATAAATATTCTCTGTTGGGAGACAGGCAAGACACAAAAAAATAAGCTTAGCCCATTCCATGAGCTGGCATAGGTCTGTATGCTATAAACCAACTGGCTGTTGTACTCAATGTTTTGCATTAGTAGTCAGTATATTCAATCTGATACCACTTTTTGACTATTCCAATAACTAAAATATAAAAATGTGTGTCTGTGGCAAACTGCAGAAAATTGTTGAAACTAAATAGGTATGTTGGGATCAATTACACCACTGGCTCTATTTTTGTGTATGTTTGGCATTTTCCATACTAGAAATCTCTTATTTTTTCAATCAGGTGTCCTCCAGTTAGATTAAGAAGTATTCAGAAAGAATACTTTATCCCTTCTTCTCATTGTGCCTTTGCATGTGGAGGGAGCTTCACTAGTACAACACCCTTTGCTTCTATGACCCCTGTTTCAATTTCCCCTGGGAAAGTGGAAGGACTTAACTGGCTGGTGAGTTTGCCCCCTTTTTGAGGAAAGCACAAGTGTCATCTACCCTTCACACATAGAGGCAACTCCAGTAAAAGGAGGCTGGTTCAGTAATACCTGTCGCTAAGACAGCAAGACCTGTTCTGTAGTAAAGTTTTAGAAAGGCCATTGCTGTCCATCTAGAAAGGCCATTGCTGCCCATCTAAGCCTTGTACTCTAATTCAGGTTTCTGAAAGCTGATAGCTGTATACCAATATACCTGAATTGTTTGTCATTCTCAAAGAATTCAAAACTCTGAAAAATATATATATATATATCAGTCCCTTAAAGTCCCAGCAATTTTTACCCCATAACTATAAACCCTTTCCACTCCTTCTCTCTGGTATGTTCAACTTTTTTGACCACCCTTCCTGAGACATTTCTTCTGAAATGCTATATCAAGTGAGTTACTACTTCCTCATGCTCTGTCTTTCAGCACTCTGATCATACCTATCTTCTATCATTGACAGAGTTCTGTTGTCATTATCTGTTTGCAAATCAGTGTTGCCAACCAGAAAGTGCCTTCTGGAGCAAAAAAAAGTCTTATTTACCTATGTATATCCAACACTGGCATAATGCCTGGTCCTCATTTAGGTGTGCTCAAAATGTTCCATTGCAGAATGAGCAAATGAATAAATGACTTACTTAGTTTTTTGAGCAAATGGTTATTAATTCTGAGTAGTGGCTCCTTTTCAAAACCTTAGTCATTTTTGCTGATATAATCTAAGAGCACTAATGCCTGAGACAACAGTCATGTATCTCAATTGAATTTTAATTTATATTGACTTTATTAATTTATAATCTACAGGCTCTAAAGGCAATATGTTAATTTACTGAGTTCTTCATTTATTATACTATGGAAGTAGGAGTTAGGAATCCTAAGTTTTACTTTTGGCTCTATCACTGATACATCTTTGCCCTTGAAGAAAACACTCAACCAATTGGTGCCACAGTTCTATATGTATAAAATAGAGGCAATAATCTTCTTGGTAAAGTGTTCTAATATTTCTTATCAATGAACACTTTCCATATAAAATCTGTATTTTCACCTTTAGTAATAATTTCAGACCACAGATGAACCTTGGAAATTATTGAAAGCCACTATATTTAATACCTAGATATATGTTTTTTTAACTTTTTATTGGTATAAAAAAATTCTTTAATATTGAAAGAATCAGAGTCCATGAAATTACTTCTGTTCAATGGAGAGGTAATCATTTATATACTTTGACTAAATTAAGGAATAAAGACAAAATTTGGATATTATTAAATTTGGTGATACTTGAGGGGGAAATAGTCACATTAAAATATAATAATTTATCTGTTGCATAGTTATTTTAATAAGAAAGTTTGATTCAGTATCAGAATGGAATTACATAGCTTCTTAATTTCTAGTAACAGGAAAATCTCCCTTTGACACATTTCTGTTTCTATAGTTTATGCTATGAAAGAAGGAAGATGAAGAGAAAGAGACATTACTAGAGTAGCCAGGACGTCTGTAACGAGGACTGCCAGGTACCCATTCAATAGCTATTCCTCCCTTTTTCCTAAATATAAAATTTCAATTTTGTTGTTGGCAGCAAGATTCTAGGGTTTAAAAAAAAATTACTTCCCTCCTTCGCAGCTAAATGTGACCAGGAGATTGAGTTGTGGCCAATAAGATGGTAGCAGGTGTTGTTGGATGTGCTTTCCAGGGAGAATCCTTAAAAAGATGACAGGCATCTCTAACATCCCTGCTGCCCTCTGCCTTTCTCCCTTCTCATCTGGAATATGGACATGATGACTCAATCTTTGGCAATCATTTAATGACTTTGAGGATAGAAGTCCGTGCTAAGGATGCCACAGCTGGGTTCCAGGTAACACCGTGAAATCATCATATTAGTCCCTCATCTTTCCTCAGAACTAATTACCTCAAAACTTCCTTTTTGTGAGAGAAAATATGCTCTTCATCACTCTTAGCCGTTATGATCAGGTTGATGTTGCTAGCTGTCAAATGGAATTTCTGAGTACAAAACACATGCTGCTGCAAGATAAAGGCAGTCCCAGACCCACATTAGTTTAGAAGTTTTAAGGGACAAGAAAAGCACTGTGAGGTATTTTACTGCCTTCACTTACCAAGTTAAATTTTAAAATCTCATACTGAGAAATGACCAACTACTTTGGAAATTCTGAATGGGGTCATGGCCCTAAAGGAACTTTCTTTGCCTTCTTTCTATCAGTCATCCAGACCAAATAGCTCCCCACCAAGCACAAAAACACATTCCATTTAGCTTTAAGCATCAGTGATTCCAAGTATCTGTGGACCATGAGGAAGTTGAGATCAGCCCCCTATGGATATTGCCACCATTGTTTTTGTGATGACATGTATCTCTTCACAGATTTGTTTCTCTCTGCAGACTGAATTCCTTGAGGGCTGAGATGGCCATATTAGTCAATGTGTTCTTAAGTAATAGCACTCCATAGATAGATGTTGAGTGAATGAATGAATGAATTCCTAGGGTCTGAAGTTTTCAGGAACACTCTTCAGGTGTCTAAACTCTAATATGTAAACTCACTGGAGTGACAGCCTTCAGCAGGCATCAAGCATATCCAGATGCCGAGGAAAGCTAGTTCATTCTTTCCTCTACTGAAAAAAAGGAAGGGGTAAAATGATGTTAAGAGGAAAGGATCGTCCCTTTCCCTCCACAATCAGGGATGAGACATTCCACACGAAAAGGAAGGTACTGGACGCCTGAGTGGCTCAGTCGTTGAGTGTCTGCCTTCGGCTCAGGGCATGATCCTGAAGTCCCAGGATCAAGTCCCACATCAGGCTCCCTGCATGGAGCCTGTGTCTCCTTCTGCCTGTGTCTCTGCCTCTGTGTGTGTGTGTGTGTGTCTTTCATGAATAAATAAATAAAATCTTAAAAAAAAAAAAAAAAGAAAAGAAGAGGAAGGTACTTACTGTACCACTGCCTACAGTTTCTCCACAAGAAGCAAGAGATTCTTTGAACATTTGACTGAGTGTGTTCCCTTCATTTGACAGTATACCCAGTTTAAAAGAAGTAATTTGTTAAATGGATTATGCAAAGTTTTAGCATTACTGCCTAATATCTTTCCTCACATATGCCTCTTGTTAACTTCCCAAAACAGCCCTTGGCTCTCAGAAAGACAAGGAGGGAGTCCAATTAGCTGCATTGGTCCATTCTCCTTGAGCAAACAACCTATTTGGTGTTTCACATTCTTTTAGTTTCTCAGGTATAAATGTGATTTAGTGCCATCCTATCTGGACACCAGATGTTTTATTTGAAAATAGTTACTAGGACCTAAGTGGAATGAAAACTAATCAGGTTTTTATAAATTCAAATAAGGTAACTTGTTTCTTTGAGAGAATCTTTGGTGACTGAGCCCATAAAGAAGTATTTCATCAGATGAAACTTGAGCATCACACGAGAAAGCACTGTATAATCTTCCCCTATAGTTGTGGGTACTCCGTAAATATTAAACAATAACAACAAAACCACCATGGTCATGACCCACAACATCCCTGGATTCCCTTGGCTTTTCATGAACACTGTCTAATTGTCTAAAGGTATAATATTTGTAAAGGAAAATCTGTAAACCAAGTCTGAGTTTATGGTTTGTAGGAAAGGGAAGTATAGTTCTTGTCAAGGAAGTTTAAAAGTTCACCTATTTATCTCTAGATACAGATAATAAGTCGAGGCACTTCTATGCTTCATTATCTTCTAGGGATAACTTAGGTTCAAGTTGTTGGTTTGAAAGCTAAGTTCAATTATAAGCAGATGGTGTGTGTTCAAGTTTACTTATCAGATGGAAATCAGTGAAGGTGGTCAAAGGGTACAGACTTCCAGGTATAAGACAAGTAAGTTCTTAGGATGTAATTCACAGCATGGTGACTACAGTTACAATACCACATTGTATATTTGAAAGCTGCTAAAACAGTAGATCTTAAAAGCTCTCACTACACACACACACACACACACACACACACACACACACACACAATTATAACTATGTGAGGTAACGGATGTGTTAACTAACCTTATTAGTGGTAATCATTTTGCAACATATGTGTTATTGAATCATTACATTGTGCACCTTAACCTTCACAATGTTACATGTTAATTATATCTCCATCATGCTGGGGGGGGAAATGTACTTATTGTATTTATTTGGTAGGGCTGCCATAACAAAGTACCACAGACTGAGTGCCTTAAAAAACAGATTTATTTTCTCACAATTCTAGAAATTAGATATCTGGAATTGAGGTGTCAACAAGGTTGGTTTCTTCTGAGACCAGTCTCTTTAGCTCATAGATGGCCATCTTCTCTCTGAGTCTTCCCATGTCTTCTACCTGTGTCCTAATCTCTTCTTACAAGGACATCAATCTTACTGGCTTAGATCCAACCCTTATGATCTCCTTTCAACTTGCTTACCATTCTAAATGCCCTCTCTTCAAATATAGCCACATTGTGAGGCATTAGGGATTAGAACTTCAACATACAAATTATAGGGGGCCATAATTTGAGGCATAACTTCAACATACAAATTATAGGGGGCCATTATTTGAGGCACAATTTGAGGCATAATTTGTGCAGAGGTGCACAAAAGTGAACCTCTGTGTTCACTTTTTACAAATCCCTCATTTTGTATGGAAGAAACTGGATTGAGATAAGGTCAAGTGACATGCCCAAGAAGAGATTTGTCATAGAGATAGGATTAAACAGGGACAGAATTAGAACCACAACAGTCTGTGAGACTTCTAGTCCACTGCTCTTACTCTGAAAATTTAGAGAGAAATTTTTTTTTCATGGAAACCTTGCTTTATATCCAGTGGAGCTGTGGTGTTAAAAGCATTCCAGTAGTCCTTGATCACTGTGAATCTATGGATTGGGCACAGTGAAGTTCACATGGAGCTCACACACATCTTCTTAGTCCCAGATGTAATTGCACTGACTTCTGGTCTTCACTTATGAGGGAAACTGTGGGACTTCCTATACCCATCAAGAAGTGTATGTATTCTGGGCGCCCTTAAGACAATTCACCGGCAGTGGGGAGAACATATTAGAATTTCTATCTCACGTTCTTCATCCTAAAGTAAGGAGCACATTTGTTTAGATGCATTTAGTGTGCGGATAGACTGGTTAGGTGTCATGTGGCACCTAGGAAAGAATGGACATTTTCCAGAGAGGCATCTTGAAGTGCTCTCATGACTTACAGTTTATAGCTTGTCCCCAGTTAAATGAATTTATGGCTTATATAATTTAGTCTGAACTAAGTCACCCCCCACAAAATGGACAAATGGCTTTAAAAGATTCTCTAAAAGAACCTGCAGATTGAAGATAGCATAAATAATACACACACGAGTAAATAAAAAAATAGCTGAGCTGAATACTTTTATTCCTATATAGGCCCAGCCTCTGACACAAAATGGGTAAAAGCAGTGATGACCTAATTATAGCTGACATATTGAATCACATGCCTGTCATGCTCTTTTCTTTTTAAAGGAGTAAAAAAAGTGGGATTTTATACAATTGATGGAGAAAACTTTACTTTTACATTTTTGCTTATTTTATCCTTATTTCATCCTTTATACATTTAGTTGTGGTCATGTGGTCATCATATACAAAGCATGTACATAGGATGCTATCATGTGCTAAACATATATTTTACAATGTTCATGAGTACATGCGTAAATACAAAACATTATAAATTCTTGCTCCCACTATTTTTGCTGCTGTATGATCTACAACATTTGGTGGCCATTGACCACAGCATTTGGAATGGAGAAATGCCTTCCCATAAGCAGTTACCCTGCCTTTCTTCTAGAGTTTTCTGGTATACAGTAACAGATCCGTATTTGGGGGCATTACTGTTTGCTTTGTTTTGTTTTTAGTTGTTTGTTGAAGTTTAACATACATATTAAAGTTCCATAAATCAGAATGCTTTTTCTCAAAATGAATACATATGTGTCCCCAGTACTCAGATCAAGAAATAGAACTCTAGGGGTGCCTAGGTGGCCCAGTCAGCTAGGCGTCCAACTCTTGATTTCAGCACAGGTCACAGTCTCAGGGTTGTTAATCTCCCCGCTTAAGATTCTCCCTCTACCTCTGCCCACCCACTTCTTAAAAAAAAATAAAAAAGAAAAAGAAATATAACTCTAGGATGTCCAAGCTCCTCTCCTGCTCCAGTCCAGCACTAGTCCAGCCAAGGGTAATAACTACCCTGTTTTTACACCATAGCTTAGTTGTGCCTATTTTTGAAGACTATATAAATGGAATCATGCTGTCTTTTCATTATTGATTTGTAGTTTATACATTTGGACTTTATACATTCTGGATGCAAGCTCTTTGTATTGAAAATATGTATGTATTTACACGCATTGAAAATATCTTTCTCCATTCTGTGACTTGGCTTGCCTTTTTACTCTCTTGATGGTGTCTTTTGTTAAATAGTTCTTCATTTTAATATAGTCCAAACATCAAAAACCCTTCTTTTATAATTAGATCTTCTACGCCCTATTTAAGAAATCTTTGCTTATTATAAGGTCATGAAGATGTTCTCTTCTGATTTATTTTAAAATTATATTTTTTGGCCTGTAAATTTAGAATTGAAATTTATCTGGAATTATTTTTATATAGTGTGAGGTAGTGGCAACTCATATTTTTATTTGAGTATACCAATTAACCAGCATCATTTACTTTAAAATACTCTCCTTTTTCCCCCTGCACCGCAATGTCATCTTTTTCATAAAATTGGCTATGTTTGGGTTTGTTTTTGAATGTTGTATTCTGTTCCCATTGGTCTATTATCTATCCTTACTTCACTATCACACTCTCTTAATCACTATAGCTTCAAAATAACTCTTCAATCTGGAAGAGTAGGTCCTCCATCTTTGTTCTTCTTCAAGATTATTTTGACTGTTATAGGCCCTTTGCACTTACACATAAATTTTAGAATCAGCTTGTGAATTTCCATTAAAGGTGCTAGAATTTGGTCATCATTTCATTCTTTTTTATAGCTGAGTAATATTCCATTGTGTATATATAACACTCTTCTTTATTCTTTCAACTATCAATGAACACTGGGTCACTTTCATAATTTGGCTACTGTAAATAATGCTGCAATAAACACAGGCTGCATATATCTTTTCAAATTCATGTCTTCATATTCTTTGGGTAAAGCCCAGCAGTGGAATTACTGGATCATATGGTAGTTTTATTTAAAATTTTTTAAGAAACCTCCATACTGTTTTCCACAGTGGCTGTACCAGTTTGCATTCCCACCAACAGTGCAAGAGGGCTCCTTTTTCTCTGCATCCTTATCAACACTTGCTGTTTCTTGTGTTTTTTATTTTAGCCATTCTAACAGGTGTGAAGTGATATTTCATTGTGTTTTTGATTTGCATTTCCTTGATGATTAGTGATGCTGAGCATCTTTTCATGTGTCTTTTGGCCATCTGGCTATCTTCTTTGGAGAAATATTTGTTCATGTCTTCTGCCCATGTTTTAATTGGATTATTTTGGGGGTGGGGGATTGACTTGTATAAGTGCTTTATATATTTTGAATACTAACCCTTTATTGGATATGTCCTTTGCAACTATCTTTTCCCATTCAGTAAGTTGCCATGTGCAACAACACAGATAGATCTAGAGGGTATAATGCTAAGCTAAGTGAAATAAGTCAGTGACAGAAAGCCAAATACCATGATTTCACTCATATGTGGAATTTAAGAAACAAAACAAACAAACAAAGAAAATAAGAGACAAACAAGAAAACAGACTCTTAAATATAGAGAACAACTGATGGTTACCAGAGGGTAGTGGCGGGGGTGGGGGAATGGGTGAAATAAGTGAAGAGGATTAAGAACACACTTACCATGATGAGCACTAATTAATGTATAGAATTACTAAATCACTATATTGTACACCTGAAATGTAACACTTGATGTTAATTATCTTGGGAAAAAAATGCAGGGATTTTAATTGTAATCACATTGCATGTATGGCTCAATTTAGAACAAACTGATATCTTTACAATATTGGATTTTCTGATCTATGACCATGGTATAGTGCCCCATTTATTTAGGCTTTTAATTTCTACCAGGAATGAATTGTGGCTTTTCAATTTAAAATGTGTTTAATTTTATATCTTACACTGAATTTACTCTGAGACACATGATGTTTTCTGTTACTGTTGTAAAATGGTATCATCTTTTCAGTGTCAATTTCTAGTTATTTGCTGCTGGTATATAAAAATAGAGATCCATGTTACAAATGATCTTTTATCCAGATATTGTGCCAAATTCACTTTTTAATTCTTAATCAGTTTTCCTATATCCTGAAATCTTGCTAAATACACATATTAATTATAATGGCTTGTCTCTAGATTCATTTAAATTTTGTTTTTTAAAGATTTTATTTATTTATTTATTCATGAGAGACACACACACACACACACACAGAGAAGCAGAGACACAGGCAGAGGGAGAAGCAGGCGCCATGCAGGGAGCCCAATGTGGGACTCGATCCCGGGTCTCCAGGATCAGGCCCTGGGCTGAAGGCGGCGCTGAAGCCAGGCTGCCTGATTCATTTAAATTTTTGACAAAATCGGGATGCCTGGGTGGTTCAGCAGTTTAGTACCTGCCTTCTGCCCAGGGTGTGATCCTGGAAACCCGGGATGGAGTCCCACATCGGGCTCCCTGCATGGAGCCTGCTTCTCCCTCTGCCTGTGTCTCTGCCTCTCTCTCTGTCTCTCATGAATAAATAAACAAAATCTTTAAAAATAAATAAATAAAAATAAACTTTTGACAAAATCATATCATTTATAAATAATGTAGGTATTTTATTTCTTCCTTTCCAAAACAAATGGCTATTTATATATTTATTTATTTATTTATTTATTTATTTATTTTTTGTTTGTTTTTGCAATTAATGTACCAACTAAGACTTTCAATTCAATCTTGAATAAAAATAGTTATGGTAGACTTTCATGTCTCATTCTTAGTCTCAGGGGACATCTTCCCCTACTGCAACACAAATATAAGTTTTGCTCTAGTGGTTTTCATCTTTTATAGATAATCCTTACAATTTAAGAAAGTTCCTTTCTATTTCTACCTTGTTAAGAATTTTATAATACACTTTTTGAATTTTATCATACACTTTTAATATCTCCTTATGTGAGGAATTATGCTTTTCTTATTTTTGCTGAATGCTAAACACTCTTGGAATAAAGCTGTGATACCCTATCCTATTGTCATGTTGCTAGATTTAATTACCTAATGTTTTGGTTAAGATTTGTTGTTTTTTTTTAATAAATTTATTTTTTATTGGTGTTCAATTTACCAACATACAGAATAACACCCAGTGCTCATCCCGTCAAGTGCCCCCCTCAGTGCCCATCACCCATTCACACCCACCCCCCGCCCTCCTCCCCTTCCACCACCCCTAGTTCATTTCCCAGAGTTAGGAGTCTTTATGTTCTGTCTCCCTTTCTGATATTTCCCACACATTTCTTCTCCCTTCCCTTCTATTCCCTTTCACTATTATTTATATTCCCCAAATGAATGAGAACATATGTTTGTCCTTCTCCGATTGACTTACTTCACTCAGCATAATACCCTCCAGTTCCATTCACGTTGAAGCAAATGGTGGGTATTTGTCGTTTCTAATTGCTGAGTAATATTCCATTGTATACATAAACCACATCTTCTTTATCCATTCGTCTTTTGATGGACACCGAGGCTCCTTCCACAGTTTGGCTATTGTGGACATTGCTGCTAGAAACATTGGGGTACAGGTGTCCCGGCGTTTTATTGCATCTGTATCTTTGGGGTAAATCCCCAACAGTGCAATTGCTGGGTCGTAGAGCAGGTCTATTTTTAACTCTCCACACAGTTTTCCAGAGTGGCTGCACCAGTTCACATTCCCACCAACAGTGTAAGAGGGTTCCCCTTTCTCCACATCCTCTCCAACATTTGTGGTTTCCTGCCTTGTTAATTTTCCCCATTCTCACTGGTGTGAGGTGGGATCTCATTGTGGTTTTGATTTGTATTTCCCTGATGGCAAGTGATGCAGAGCATTTTCTCATGTGCTTGTTGGCCATGTCCATGTCTTCCTCTGTGTGATTTCTGTTCATGTCTTTTGCCCAGTTCATGATTGGATTGTTTGTTTCTTTGCAGTTGAGTTTAATAAGTTCTTTATAGATCTTGGAAACTAGCCCTTTATCTGATACGTCATTTGCAAATATCTTCTCCCATTCTGTAGGTTGTCTTTTAGTTTTGTTGACTGTATCCTTTGCTGTGCAAAAGCTTCTTATCTTGATGAAGTCCCAATAGTTCATTTTTGCTTTTGTTTTTTTTGCCTTCGTGGATGTATTTTGCAGGAAGTTACTGTGGCTGAGTTCAAAAAGGGTGTTGCCTGTGTTCTCCTCTAGGATTTTGATGGAATCTTGTCTCACATTTATATCTTTCAACCATTTTGAGGTTAAGATTTGTATATCTAGGGAAACCTATGTGGCTCAGTCAGTTAAGTGTCTGCCTTTGGCTCAGGTCAGGATTTCAGGGTCCTGGGATGGAGCCCCATGTCAGGCTCCTGCTTCTCCCTCTCTGTCCTTCTTTCTCTCAAATAAATAAATAAATAAATCTTTTTTAAAAACATTTGTCTATCTAAACAAATGAAAGACACGGTCTTAAAATTTTCTGTTTTTTCATGATTCTATCAGTTTAGAGAGCAAGATTTTATACTGTCCTATAAGAAGAATTGGAAGTATTTATGCTTATTTCTTTCTTCCATATTTGTAAAACTCTACTTATGAGACCACCTCAGTTTTTGTGGTTAGGTTTTTATTAATAGAATCAATTTATTTAGCCAATATAGGAATATTCAGATATTTCAATTCTTCTGTCAATTTTGGTAAATTGTGTTTTTGAAGAATTTACTTTTTTATAAATATTTAATTTATTGCCATGAGGTTGATATAATATTTTCTTCTTAATTTCAGTTGGCTCTGTAGTAATATCTCCTATTTCATTCTTGACATTAGTAATTTGTGTTTTCTCTATTTTTTTTCCTTGATTGATCTTTCTAAGAGTTTATAAATTTTACTAATATTTTCAAGGAATCAACCTTTGCTTTGGTTCATTTACTCTATTATATATTAAAATTTCATTAATTTCTGGTTTCTTCTTTATTGTTTCCTTCTTCCTACTCTATTTGGATTTGGCTTGCTGTTTCTATTTTCTACCTTTTTGAGAAAGAAGCTTAAATCATTGATTTTCAGCTTTATTATTTTTAAATATATCATGAAAGGCTCTAAATTTTCCTCTGAGTACTGCTTTAGCTAATGCCATAACTTGTGATATACTTATCACTATCTTTCAGAAGAAAATGTTTTCTAACTTCTATTAAAGTTTCTTCATCTGTTGGTTATTTAGAAGTGTATCAGTCAACACACCAATCCATTAAGTATTTTCTAGTTATCTGTTTGTTATTCATTTCTATCTTAATTACACTCTACACAGAGAACATGCTCTAAATAATTTCAAGATTTTGATATTTGTTGGAACTTGCTTTGATCTAACACATCATCAATTATAGTAAAGATTTACTGTGCACTTGAAAAGAATATGAATTAGATGTTGTTAGATATAGTGTTCTGAATATGTCAATTAGGTCAAGTTATACAGATATTCTATATTCTTAATGATATTGACATACTTTTTAGTTCTATTAATGCTTGCTTAATTTTTAAACTATATTACTGGAAAAATGCAGATTTAAAATCACAATATCTTCCTTTTGGGCTGACTCATTTTTACTTATGAAATGTCTCCCGTAGTCTCCAGTAATGATACTTACCTTGAAGACTATTTTGTCTGATATTGGTATAGCTACACCAGATTTCTTTTGATTAGTACTTTGTTGTGTTTCCTTTCTTTTACTGTAAGCCATTCACTGTCCTTACATTTAAGGTGTAGCCCTTGTAATCAACAGATATTCAGATTTTTGTGTTTCAGTCTCACCTTCTTAGTTTTTACTGATAATAGTATTTAAACCATTTACCTTCAATGTAATTAATGACAAAACTGGGTTTACACATAACATCTTACTATTTATTTTTTATTTGATCCATCTGACTTACCTTTTTTTCTCTTTTCTTTCTACATCTGAAATCTAAATATATGCGTGTTAGATAATGTTACTGTATCCCAAATATCTACTCCATTCTTATTCCTACTTCCATTCTTTCTTTTATATGTTTTATTTTTATATATATTCTATTAACCTTCCTTATCATTCTTTGATACTGTTTTGTTTTGTGTCTAATCTATGTTAAATATATCCATTGGTACTTATTTCATTTTTTTTTCTGAAATTTTTATTTGCTTTTTCTAGATTCTGATTTTCTAGTGAAATTTTTTATCTATATTTCTTTTGTTTATTTTTTAGCATAATAGAGTTATTTGAAAGCCCATGTCACTTAACTACAATATCTAAATCACCTGTAAGTATGTAATACAGTCTAATTTTCCTCTTGGAGTTTGGTGATATGATCATATTTCTTGTCATTCCTAATGATTTTTTTGTTTGAATGACAGACATGATGGCTCCAGATGATTTTTTCTTTCACCATAATCATTTCTTCTGCTAGTTATTATGGATGCAGGAGGAAAATGATCCCCTTTATCCAGTCAGGGACTAAGCTAAGTCAAGGCTGTGTTGCACTTTTAGTAAGACAGTATAGTTCTGATTTAATCTGGTTCCTGGGAGCAAGGCACTTTTAAAAGCAAGAGCTTTTAACTGAGACCCTTATGAGTCTTTCCCCACCCCACCCCCAGAATCAAGAAACTCTGGAAAATCCCCTCTCTGTTTTTAAACTTAGATTTGTTAGCCTCAGAGATACTATTAGAATTTGACAAATATTTTGAGGAAAAAAGTAATCTTGTGTTTGAGGCTCTCTAAACAAAACAAGCATAGGCCCAAAATTAACAAAATCCTTCAGAAAAAAAGAGAATGAAGATTGTTATCTCTAGAGGTTCTCTCTTCTCCAGAACTTTAGTCCTTCTGTTTCTCTTTGGTTCTCCATTTCTATGATATCCTTAAACATACGTAGTGTGTGCATGTGTGTGTGTGTGTGTGTGAGTGTGTGTGTCTGAGTGTTTTACTCATCTTTTCTGGTTTTTCTCAGCAGGACTTTAAGTTTGACAAAACAATTCCATTCTACATAGTAATAGAAGTGCTCAATCCCTGGGAAGTAAAAGAGCAGCAATCTTGATTACTTGTTACCTGGAAAAGGCTTTTAATCTCTAAATTCCATCTTAGGGACTTTTCCTTTTTTACTTTAGGACTAATACTCATTTTTAAAATCCTTCTTTTTAAAACCTAAGGGTAGCATGGAATAGCGAAGTTGAATTCTCCCTTTGTACTTCGAAATCTAGCCAGGCATAGGGTAATTATAAAAAGTTAAATAAGCATAAAGCAGGCTGGCAAGAAAACTGCAGAACATGGTGACTTGTATAATGTTCTCTTCTCACTGTCAAATAGAAACCCTCTGTTGCATTAACTAAATGTCGAATGAGTAGCTGAGAACACTGTGGGCTTCTTAAATATACTACACACATCACTTGCCAACTTTCTCTACAACAGGGGTAAGTTATTCATAAAAACTACTTTTTCATTATATATTAATTCTGATCTGAATTTCATTAGGATATGAAAATTACATAGAGTAAAATTCATATTATTCATATGAATATATATCTCTCTGAGGATGTTGTTTTGAAATTATTATTTATCATATTTTTAATAGGAGAATAATATTTTCCTTCAAGTGTTTAAAGATGCCCAATAAATGTTAGAATAATGTATTAAGTTTTCCCTATTAACATAATCAAATTCTGCTATTCTACTTTATTTTTACTTATAATCAATAATAATAAAAATATTCATAGTTTTAATAACACGATATCTAAAGATTGTTAAATGCACACTATGAGGAAGGTCACATGCTTACTGCTCATATGCATCATCTCACTGAGTTATCACATCAGCTGTACAAGGTAAGTATTCTTGACCTAGTTTTACAGATGAGGAAACTGAGCTTAGGCTCATACACAGGTCTGTCTATTTGTTTCTAAAACTAATACTCTTAACCATAACTGTGTGTTGTCTCTGAAGAAAAGTGAAAGCTGGTATATTGATTTCCAATTTGATAGATACCTATTTCTTGTTCAGATTTCACCAGATGGACAGAAAAGTACAAGTACAAATCAAATTTATCAATCTTACTATATATCAGAGGCTCCAATAAATGTTGACATAGAGCAAAGAATGCAACCAAAATGAATTTCTGAATCACAAATTTCTGTACCACCTTTGTCTAATAAGAACTTAAAAAAATGACCTTATGATTTCTTCTCATCACTCATCTGTGCTTTTTCTCCCATGATAGGCTTTCTGTCCCTATTTTCTTGCTTCCTCTTCAGTGCCTAGGAGCCTAATCTGATCCCTAATCTAATTCTAATAAAAGGAATAGTGTTAATCCAATCCACTGTCAAAACTAGGTCCATTGAGTTGTGTTTAGTGATTGGTTATCATTTGGATAAAATCATAACCATGTAGAATGACCTTTACCTATCCTCACTTCCTTTTTTCCTTCACCCTGGCTTTTAATTATTATTACCATCATTACTGCTGTTGCTGCTGCAGCTGCAATTGTTATTATTATTGTTCACATGTCTTAATTAATGCTTTCATTTTATACCACTTAGCCAGACATGTCTACTTTATTGATATTTCTCCACCATATGCCTCTTTCTTGTTATAGTCTTAATAGAGATATCAAAGACTCCTATCTCATCATAAATTAATTCTATTTCCTCCAGGATACTTAAAAGTTTTAGGTCTCTATAAAAGCATCTGGTATAAATTTACTTATTTTTTTCTATTCTGCATTTTTTTTACATCATTTGTTAATCAAACTAATAAGAATAAAGGTATGTCTTAAATAATAATCCCCATGCCCATGTTATTTGCATGATATTCAATTTCAATTTTTCTGGTCTTATTAGCATTTCATTATTCAAAGTATACTTTTTCCCCTCAGATTGAATCAACTAACAGTTAAAAGTATTTTTAATGGTTTTAGAAACTTCCTTAGATAAATTATATAAATTATGGTCTAGTTTTGGGAAGTAACACTCCTGAACATAACCCCTCTGGGCACTGGCATATAATACTCTAGGAAATAGGGATCGGTGTAGCCAGGCAACAATTTCAAAATCATCACATGGTCAAGCAGTAAGGTGGATATGAAAAATGCAGGCAGAGGTTCTATAGAACCTCTCTGGAGGGGATGTCTTAATATGTTAGCATTACAAAAATGTCTCCGGCTCCCCAATCTTAAATACATAATTTGTGAATAATATTATGAGTTTGCAGCTGGCAGTGAAGTGTGATATATTGTTAATGCTTTTTGCAAATGTTAGAGTGGATATCTATCAAGACTCTATTGTCTCTGATGGCTTTCATATAGCACAATCCAAAAAATACTTCAATCTCCTGCTAAACTAGAGATTTTACTGTTCTGCAGATCATTAGAATTTTTATTACATCTAAATAATAAAAGCTATTATTAGGGTCAATTCATAGCTATGGAGTTTGCAATTTTAGGATTTTCTCTATGGATTTGGTTTGTAGTCTCTAGAATCTAAGCTCTCATTTTGGAGGAAAAAAAAGAGATAAGTTAACTTTTTGTAGCTTTCTTGGATAGGAAGACAGCCGTGACATCATTTAAATACTATGCCAGAAAACCAAGCATATCAGTTTCCAATTAACATTCTCAATCCAAACTCATCTCAATTTTTCTCAGGTGGAAGGAGATTGGGCTATACTAAAGGGTTGTACTTATAGAGTGATTATGAAATTTTCTCCTGTCATTCCGTTTTGTGTGATTTCTCTGGGCAATTTCTGATGTTGCTACTGTAGCAACAGCATATTTAGTGTTTGTCAGAGACAGTAGCATTCTGAATTGTGAGGGAGGGGCCATGATTTATAATGTGCTACAAATGGCTCTCAGCGCTAGAATACAAATTCAAATATGATAGTTGATACCAATCTGCAATGTATTTTGGAGTAATCCCAATTGCTTATGAAAATCCCTTGATGGTTTGGGGATACATTTTTGTCTACCAAATAGTCACTCTGACTGCACTGAGGATTCAGATACAATTTTTAAAATGCAAAAGGGATTTCAGGGTAAATTAGATTTTTTTAAACCCCAAGTGTTCAAAATAGAGGCATCTTTGCTGTAAGCACCAAGACCCTGTAAGACTCTGCAGATAGGGTGGCTCTGAGAAAAATTCCATTCCTGATAAATATGACTGAGACTATCACCTGAGCACAACTTTAAATGATCTGTGTATGATTGGCATTTTCCTACATGATGAGAGAATAGTGTTTATCTCATCATTTGTTTTTCCAATGTCTTTATTGAACAAGAACACCTAGTATGTGCTAACACACACACACACATACACACACACTCACTGGCAGCTATTTCTACAAAAACCTAAAGAGTGCCAGAGTGGAAACAAGTGTCCAATGTGGCTACTGAACCAACAGAGTCATGGCATATTTTGATTACCTATTAGACTCCAACACATTTATTATACATTACTTATTTAGAATTTCAGAATAAACTCATTATAAACAAATCTCAAGTTCAAGTGCCTGTATCTAACTTGAGGGAAGAAAAGTAGATAGGCACAACTAGCTAGACTAATCATTATACTGTCACCAGCAGTGAGAAGGAACATTCCCAATGGCCTTGCCTTCAGCCATTGTTATCTGAATGGGATGGCCAACAAGAAGACATTGAGGGCTGGGAAACAGAAAGGCTGACTTTTTGTAGCAATGAACATGGCCCTTGCTGTTGGAAAGCTCCAAGAGAATTCCTCAACAGTAATCCCTAGATCAAGGATAGACCAGAATCTTTTGCTATTTTTCATCCTGTTTTGGATGGGGAGAAGGTCAAGCAGACATTTCTCATATTGCAAGTTAAAGCCTTATATTAGTTTACTAGAGATGCCATAAAAAAGTTCTACAGATGGGGTGGCTTAAGCAAGAGAAATTGATGGCTCAGAGTTCTAGAGGATAGAAGTTCAAGATCAAGATGTCAGCAGGTTTGGGTTTCTTCTGAAATCTCTCTCCTTGGCTTGCAGATGATCATCTTTTCCCTGTGTCTTCACACTGCACGCAAGTGTCTGTATATTAATCTCTTTTTCAAATTGAATTAGGGTTATCCAAATGACCTCACTTTAACTTGATTAACACACTTTTAAGGGTCCTATCTCCAAATATAATCACACTCTGAGGTACTGAGTTTTAGGACTTCATTATATGAATTTAGAAGGGACAGAATTCAGTCCATAATGAGCCTAGATATTAATATTGTTTTTTATCTCTACTAAGTTTCCTGATTTTTCATGATTTTGTAACATTAGTTAAAAGCATGTACATACATTTGGGTGCCTCCCTGCTTGGTATGATAAGAATATGGTGTTAAGGAATCTAATAGAGGAATTTGACACCTGTTGGTTACACAATGGGTCTGCTAGGATCACTTGTATAGTTATCAGCTACCTTGCACTATAAGCTATGGAGGATTGTATTATACTTCGAGCTTGGCCATGTTACTTTCTTTCACCAATAAGATGTGAGTGAAAGTGAGATGTACCATTTCCAAAAAGCATAAGAGCCATTGCATGCCTCCAGCATGTCCTCCTTTCTTGTAGCATAAGCTATGAATCTTCCCATATAGGGTGCATATCATGGGCAAAATAGGCCTTTGTTGTTATAATTCATCAAAATTTTAGAGTTGTTTGCTACCATAGTATGATTGAGTCTAAGCTGGATAATACTACTTGCGTTCTTACCCCTGCCCCTGAGGTTCCTGTTCATCTGTGTGTTACCATTTGTCAGTTGCTAGAAACCCCTCTAGCGTGTCCCACTCAGATCCTTTCACCCATCCTGAGTAGCGTCATAAGTTTTCCCTGCCCAAATAAAACTCTAATTCCTTATTTCCTCCAATCAGCAACCAGAAAATCAACCTCTGCTGTGCAGTTTAACATATAATTTTGCCAGAGGAACCTCTGATTTAAAGAGAGATACAGTAATCCAAATAAAAATCTTTCTAATAATTAGATTTCAGAAAAGTTGTTTGCGGAAGAGGAAGGACATTCCAGCATCTCTAACATTGCTGTATGTATGTACTTACCAGACACACCTTCCTGCCACTGTTAGAAAAAAACCTTCAAAGCATAAATCCTTATACTTGAGCAATACCTAGGTTATATATGCCTATAATTACTTACCATGTGCAGCCACTGTGAAAGGCTCTTTACATTCATTCTATCAGTAATCTCTTCAACAGCTCTGTACAATAAGCATAACTTATTATCCCCATACTTTATTTTTTTAAGATTTTTTATTTATTTATTCATAGAGATGCAGAGAGAGAGAGAGGCAGAGACACAGGCAGAGGGAGAAGCACGCTCCATGCAGAGAGCCTGACGTGGGACTCAATTCAGGGTCTCCAGGATCACGCCCTGGGCTGCAGGCAGCGCTAAACCGCTGCACCACCGGGGCTCTCCAGTCTTATGGTGAGAATAAAGGGGAAGAAGTGGAGGCAGATGTTTCCTGTTAAAATGGCTTAGTGGGTTCGAAATTCAAAGTCGATCTACCTCTTCTGCTTCAAACACTTATAAATAATAGATAAGAAAACATAATAAAAACAAACAAACAACAAAACCAGAAAGATGTATCAAGGCTCCAAAGCAAGCCAAAACTCCCTGTGGATCAAAAAAGAGACAAGAACTTAAAAAAAGGATGGAAGGAAGTGAAGATGGTCAAACCATAGCCTATCAGAGGCTGGTGGTAGTCATAATGCTCAGCTACAAGATAGTAGAGACTAAAAGGATTCCATGCCATATGATATCTAGTGCTAAGTTCACTACTCGAAGCCAAAAGCTGGAAGATGGCTCTCCACTACTTGAAAGGAAGTTTTTAAAAACGCTCCTGAATGAGGCCTGAGGCTTCAACTTTTATAAAGCCAGAAGTAGAGCCAAATGGGAGGAACCAAGCTTCCTTGTAACCCCTGTGAAGGCATCAGCTATATCCCCCAGTACCATCAGAAATATGGTACAATTATGAAATCTTGTTCTTACCTAGGACATGCAGGCCTGAGTAAAGGCAACAGCAAGACGTTTAACCAGAAAGAGGGAAGCACAAAGGAAAAGAGCAAGGGATAAACAATCTCCTCACTTACGATGAGATTATAAACCCAAATTCCAAAACAGAGAAAAGTAATGTTAACAAAGATAACTATAAATAAACCAACTAATTAATTAACTAATTAAACTCAATCCAAATGAAGTCAATGTCATAAAATAGTCTAACAAAGACCTTAACATATGTATGCTTAGTATGGCCATAAAACCAACAATATCCAGAAAAATAGAATAAACAACGAACCACAGAGATAAAAGAAGGTTCTTATGAAAAGTAATTAACTGAGAGTCTTAGAAAGGAAAAAAATCAGAGAAATAGAGAAAAGCAATAGGATAAATCCTAGATCAGATTGAAAAGAATTAGTAAATTTGAGCAGCTCCAATACATATCCAATAAGGGTTCCAGAAGAGAATTAAAGAAAGAATGGCTGAGAATTTCCAGAGTTAAAGAAAAACAAAAGTCCTTAGGTTCACTATGACTCCAAGTTCTAAGCAAGATAGAGAATAAATGCGTGCCCAGATTTAAAAAAAAAAAAAAACTAAACTAAACTAAAAGCTGCCAAAATTGACAAATGGCCACAAAATAATGGCAATTAAGCTGGCAACAAAACTTTCATTAGCGACAATACAAGCCAAAAGACAATGGAATGATATTTTCAAAGTGTTCAGGGAAGGAAGCAGTAAGCTCAAATTTTATACACAGCTAAACATTTAATTAAGAGTAAGAGCAAAATAAAGGCTTTTTTACACTTATAAAATTAAAGAGTTTGCCACCCACAGATGCTCATTAAAAGAATTATTAAAGAATATGTTTCAGCAGGAAGGAAAGTGAAGCCAGAGTGACAGCAGATGTGAATGACTTGCAGAACTCACCAAGATCCAATGTCCACCCCACCCCCATGAGAGAATTATATGTTCCTGTCCCTCTTAAAGTCAGGCTTGGCCATGTGACTTGCTTTGGCTGAGGAAATGTGAACAAAGTGATATATAATTCTCTTATGTGAAAGCTTTAAGAGCCAGCACATGTCTTCCTGTTCCTTTTCCCCTCTGCCTCAGCCACCAGCATCCTTCCAGATGGGGATGTTCCTTAAGAAGATTTTCAGAATGCAGAAGCTGAACCTCTAGCCAACCTGGAATGTGTGCAAGAGATAAAACTTTTTTTCTTAAACCATTGCTTTTTAAAAGTTATTTCTAACCACAGTATCTTGGCTGACACAAAGGACAATTACAGCAGTCCCTCCTTATCCACAGTTTCGCTTTCCATAGGGTCTGTTACCCATGGTCAATCACACTCCACAAACAGATGATCCTCTTGCTGACATATCCTCAGAAGGTCAATGGCAACTTAACATAACACTGTGTCACTGTGCTTACATCATTCATCTCACTAAATCTCATCATGTAGGCATTTTATCATCTCACATCATTACAAGAAGGATGAACACAGTACAAAAAGATATTGTGAGAGAGACCACATTCACATAACTTTTATTATAGTATATTGTTAAAACTGTCCTATTTTATTCGTTATTGTTGTTAATCTCTTACTGTGTCTTAGTTATAAATAAATGTTATCATAGGTGTGTATATATAGGGAAAAATATAGTATATGTAGGGTTCAGTGCAAAAATTGATCAAATATGCTGGAAATTTTAATTAAAAATCAATTACAAAAATACTAACTTCTGGTGAGCATCTAAATATTTAGGCAATAATAACATGGATTATGTTCAAAGAAGAGTTAAAGCATCTTCTGGAAGACAATAAAGATACTGAATAATTTTAAACTTTGTTTAAAAATGTATATACAAGTGCACATGTTTATGTGTAAGATACCCAAATAAGAAGGCAAACAAGAGTTCTCAAATGGCAAGGTAAAAAAAAGGCTAGTATTGAAAGCTTACCCAGTTCATGTGAAATTAGGAGGCAAGAAGAGGAAAATAAGAGGTAAAAAATAATAATAAATAGAAACCATAAAATAATATGGCAGATGGGTCCAAATATAAAAATCCCAATAAATGAAAGAAATAATATCACAATTTAGAAGATCAATAGCATTAGATCAAACTGAATCTTTATTTAAATTACATCTTTAAAATCTAGCCATTTGCTGCTATAATTTATTTTTAAAAAATACTTAAACCAAAACCACACAAAGAATTGGAAGAAGAGTAGACTAGACAAATACTAATTGTTAAGGGCTGAAAAATGTCTCCCTTCCCCAAATTCATACGTTGAAGTCCTACCTGCAGAGTATGGCCATGTTTGGAGATAGAGTCTGCAAAGAGGTAATGAAGTTAAAATCAAGTCATTAGGGTGGGTTCTTCATTTCTTAAGATTTTATGTATTTATTCATGAGAGATATAGAGAGAGCGGCAGAGACATAGACAGAGGGAGAAGCAGGCTCCCTGCAAGTAGCCTGATGCAGGACTCGATCCCAGGACCCTGGGATCATGCCCTGAGCCGAAGGCAGACACTCAACCACTGAGCCACCCAAGTGTCCCTATCCTATGATGGGTTCTAATCCAATTGGACTGGGGTCCTTACAAGTGGGAATTTAGATACAGACACACAGAGGGAAGATGAAGACGATGTGAAGACACAAGGAGAAGGTAGCCATCTACAAACCAATAAGAGAAGCCTCAGAAGAAAGTAGCCCTGGGCACCTGGGTGGCTCAGTCAGTTAAGCCTCTGACTCTTCATTTTGGTTCAGGTCATGGTCTCAGGTTCCTGGGATCAAGCCCCACATTGGGCTCTCTGCTCAGTAGGGAGTTTGTCTCCCTCTCCCTCTTCCTCTGTGTGTGTGTGTCTCTCTCTCAAATAAATAAATAAATCTTAGAAAGAAGAAGGTGGAGGAGGAAGTAAAGAAGGAGGAAGAAGAAGATGGAGGAAGAGGAAGAAGAAAAGGAAGAGGATGAGGAGGAAAAGATAAAGGAGGAGAAGGAGAAGAAGGAGAAGGAGAAGAAGAAGAAGGAGAAGGAGAAGGAGAAGGAGAAGAAAGAAGAAGAAATCAGCCCCGCTGACACCTCAATCTCTGACATTAATCCTCAGGAACTGTGAGAAAATTAATTTCTGTTGTGTAAGTCACCTAGTCTGAGCTACTTTGTTACAGCAGCCCTAGCAAACTAATACACTAACCCAAAGAAACCTGGTCTGGCAATATAATATCAGGCTACAGTAGAATGTGAGTCAGAATGCTCGAATAGCATTAAAACAGAACATCAACCATGAAATATATCTAATTCTTCCTTGAACCCTTTCTGTCAAACCTTAGTTCATACCCTGCCAAAAAAAAAAAAATCTCTCCTGTCAGTGTTACCAAAGACCTTCACATTATCAAAAACCAATGGTCAGTTTCCTATCTTCATTCTACACAAATTTTTGCAGCATTTGACAAAGTTGATGATACCTTCCTCCTAGAAAGCCTCTCTTCACTTTCCTCCCAAGTCACCATCATTTTTACTCTTTCTCCCTCTCACTGGATGCTCTGCCTTCCCTCAACCATAAACACTGGCAGGGCTGAGGGATCAGGCTCTGGATGTCTTCTCTTTCCATCTTCACATTTATAGCAGAGGATGCTGGTTGTCTCCTCAGAACAGCTGCACTTGTGGGAGAAGGGTGACAATAACTACAGACCCCTGTGACATGGGGGTGGGGCACAGGGAGTGAATATGAGAGCAGACAGACAGGTACCACCAAAATAATACTGCAAAGTATAATTCTTCATTTATATCCTACACCTAATCCTATTACTAAATGGCAATCCCATTCAGCCAGTTACTTAGGCAAAAATCTTAGTACCCCATTCTTGATTCATGTCTTGCTATCTTATCTGGCATCCAGTTCATCAGCAAATCCAGTGGGCCAAATTTCCAAAACAAATTCTGAATCCTCCCACTTCTACTATCAATTCTATAGTGCAAACCACTATTGGCTTTCCCATGTGGACTGTGACATTAACTTCCTTGCTGGCCCTCCACCTCCCTTCTCATTTCACTGCCATGAGCTCCCAAACAGCCCACCGACTTATCCATTAAAAAAAAAAAAAAAAAGCCCTACCCTGTCACGCCGGCCCTCACCATGAGGACCATCCCTCCAACATGAGGGAGTTGTACTCGCTTCATAGAGATTGCTTCCTCCTTGGGGACTTTTCCATGGTCTCTGCCTGGAATGATCTTTCTGAACTCCAAATGACTCGCCTCCATGCTTTGTTCAGTCTTTTTCAAGTATCACCTCCTGGGGCTGCCTTCTCTAACCATCCTGGGACTAGAGCTCCCTATTCCAACCTATCATCTCTCACCTCTCCCCTGCTTCAGTCTCCTTTACAGCACCAGCAGCTCCCTGACATCAGACACTGACTGTTCATGATAGATTATCTGTCTCCCCCACTAGGGCATAAGTTCCCTGAAAGCAGGGACTTCCCTGGTTATGCATACTGTTTTATTCTGGAAAAGTGCTGGGCACATCAGAAGTACTCAGGAAATACCTGTTGGCAGAATGAATACATTACTCAGTGAGTTAATCATGACATCGTATGTACCTAATAGCAAGAAGGCATGAAGTGGTTCTCTCTTAAGCACCCTCTAGTTAGCAAGGCCTTGATATACATAAGCCAAATTTGAGATTAATGAGAAACTAATAATTCTTGAGTATAATGGATAAATCAGATTTTAAAAGAGTAAGAATATAAAAGATTTGAACAAAGTAGTGTTTAATCTAAGATACACATAAAATCCTATATGCCCAAAATAGAGTATACATCTCTTATAAGCACACATTGATAAAAACTAAAGATATCCTAAATCAGGAAGGGAGCCCTAACACATTCCAACTAATCTATGTCATATAGCCTATATTTTCTGAGCACAATGCAATTTAAAATAAAAATCAACAATAAAAACACAGTAAATTAAATAAATGTTTGGTCTATGGATTAAAAGAAGCAGAAGTTACTGAATGATGCTAAAAGTAGATTTCAAAATTCATGATAAGCATCTAAAGTATTGCTAACTCTAAGTATGGCTGCCAATGAACTTGTCACAAAAGAATCAGTTGTTTTTTAAAGGGATGTGTTCTTAACCAGATGGTAAGAATCCATTCACAATTTGTATGTACATCAAACCAACAACACGTACACTTTAAATATCTTACAATTTTATTTGCCAAGCACACTTTAATAAAGCCAGAAAAAAGTAAATCGTAAGTAAAATAATTAAGCCTTCAAATTAAGAAACTAAAAAAAGAACAAGAGTACATCATAAAAGTATATGAGGAAAGAAGAAAAATGTGAAAAAAGACATTTATTAAATAGAAACAAACAACAGGGGGAATCTATAAAATAAGAGTTGATCTTTGAAAAACTAAGATCTTAATAAGTAATATTATAAATTAAAAGATCATAACTACAGATAGAAATGGATAAAATCCTAAAAATACTTTGAATAACTATATGCCAATAACTGGATAATCTATAAAAATCCTCTGACTCATTTTGGCTCAGGTCATGATCCCAGGTTCCTGAGATTGAGCCGTACATCTGACTCTGTGCTCAATGTGGAGTCTGAGTTTCTCTCTCCCTCTCCCTCTGCCCCTCCCCACAAGTCTGCTTTCTCCACCTCTGTCTTAAATAAATAAATAAATAAATAAATAAATAAATAAATCACAAATAAATAAATAATATATTGCACTATATATATTATGTGTATATATATCTGCATATATATACACACACACACAAAATTTACAAAATTGGAAAAATAGTCAGTTATTAAACTACACATCAGAAAAAGTAGCAATTCCCTCCAACCACAGAGTCTCCTCCCTCAAAACAAGTTTTATGGGTAAAGTTTAATGAACCTTCAAGAAATCTACAGTCTCCACCTTAAAAATTATTTCAGAAAATAAAATGTGAAGGCAAGCCAATTAAGTTCACAAAATTACTAGAACTTATACCTAGAGAAAAAAGATGGTAGGAAAACAAAACAAAAATACAAGAAAAGATTGCTACACTTGGCTCATTAAAATTAAAAGGTTTTCTACACCAAAAGATACCATAAACAAAGTGAAAACTCTAGCCCCAGACTAGATAATGTTATTTGTATATATATATACATATAAGTATATATATATACACATATAACAAAGGAATATATGAAAACACAAAATCAGAAAAAATAGGCAAAGTATATATCCAAGCCCTTCACAAAGAGGAAAACAAAATTTATTATAAACTTATGAAGAAATGCTGACTCACATTTGTAATTAAAGAAATGCAAAGTAAAACAATGATAAGGTACCATTTCATTCCTAACACATTGGCAAATCTAAAAACCTAATAGTACCTCATGTTAAGGAGAGCGTGGAGAAAGACCTAGCACTCACACTGCTGGGAGCATATGAACTGGTTCCACAACTTTGGAGATCAATAGGGCAATAAAGGGGTGCCTGGGTGGCTCAGTCAGTTAAGCATTCTACTCTTGATTTCAGCTCAGGTCATGATCTCTGGGTAGTGAGATTGAGTCCCACATCAGGCTCCGTGTTCAGCACAGGGTCTGCTTGGAATTCTCTCTCTCTCTGCCCCACCCCTGCTGACAATCTCTCTCTCTCTCAAAAAGAAATAAATAAAATCTTTTTAAAATATATGGTGATAAATAGTAAAGAGCATGCCATGATGACATAACTATTTCAATTCTTTTTTTTTTTTTTTTAATTTACTCATGAGAGACACACACAGAGAGAGAGAGGCAGAGACACCGGCCGAGGGAGAACAGACTCCATGCAGGGAGCCCGACATGGAACTCGATCCCTGGTCTCCAGGATCACGCCCCGGGCCAAAGGCGTTGCTAAACCGCTGAGCCACCCAGGCTGCCCTCAATTCTTTTATTTATTTATTTATTTATTTATTTATTTATTTATTTTTATTGAACTTTGATTTGCCAACATATAGTATAACACCCAGTGCTCATCCCGTCAAGTGCCCTTCTCAGTGCCCATCACCCAGTTACCTCATCCCCCCCACCTGTCTCCCCTTGCACTACCCTTTGTTCATTTCCCAGAGTTAGAAGTCTCTCATGTTTTGTCACCTTCTCTAATTTTTCCCCACTCGTTTTCCCTCCTTTCCCTTTAATCCCCTTCACTATTTCTTATATTCCCCAAATGAGTGAAACCATATGATGTTTGTCCTTCTCCAACTGACTTACTTCACTCAGCATAATACCCTCCAGTTCCCTCCATACACGTTAAAGCAAATGGTGTATATTTGTCCTTTCTAATGGCTGAGTAATATTCCATTGTATACATAGACCACATCTTCTTTATCCACTCATCTGTTGAAGGACATTGAGGCTCCTTCCACAGTTTGGCCATTGTGGACATTGCTACTATAAACATCAGGGTGCAGGTGTCCCGGCGTTTCACTGCATCTGTATCTTTGGGGTAAATCCCCAGCAGTGCAATTGCTGGGTCGTAGGGCAGATCTATTTTTAGCTCTTTGAAGAACCTCTGCACTGTTTTCCAGAGTGGCTGTACCAGTTAGCATTCCCACCAACAGTGCAAGAGTCTCCCCCTTCTCCACATCCTCTCCAACATTTGTTGTTTCTTATCTTGTTAATTTTCCCCATTCTCACTGGTGTGAGGTGGTATGTCATTGTTGTTTTGATTTGTATTTCCCTGATGGTAAGTGATGTGGAGCATTTTCTCATGTGCTTGTTGGCCATGTGTATGTCTTTTTTGGTGAAATACCAAGAATTGAAATTGTTCACATTGTTCATGAAATAGGCAGAAGACATGAACGATTTCAATTCTTGGTATGTAATCCAAATACATTCTCCAGTGGATGTGCCTAAGAAACATGCACATGAATGATTGCTGCAGCTTTTTTGTTGTAGCAGGAAAAAAGATAATTGGAAAAAATTTAATGCTTATTAAGAGTGAAGTGAATACATAAATTGTATTATATTTATACAGAAGACTTTATACAGCAATCAAAATAAATGAATTAGAGCTACATTTATCAACACAGATAAATCTTAAAAATATTAGCTTGAGGAAAAAAAGGAAAAAAAAAGACCGGTAGTAGAATATCAATATATTATCAGTACAAAGATTAAAACAATGCAAAACAACACTGTTTAGTATTTATATGTGGGATATATATATATATATATATATTGAGTCTAACAATAATATAAAAACATGCATAGGAATGAGAAGGACAGATTCAGGACAGTGTTGCTGAGATGTGGGAAATGAGAGACGGCTATAGTACAGGAGATGTATACAACAGGTTTAAACTGTGTGTGGGGTGGAGGGAAAGAGTATTTTCATTTCTTAATAAGAGAACCAAAGCAAATAAGGGAAAATGATAACATTTGCTGAAGTTTCATAGGAAGGTGGATGTTTGTTACGTTATTTATTCTCTACGATTTTTTTTTCTGTGTGTTTGGACTATATCATAAGAAAAAAAACAAAAATAAACTGGAGACCAGAAAGGCTAAAAGATCAGAGGATGGGGGGAGGCAAAGTAGTGTAGGGTTATCAGGAATTGGAGAGAAGGTAAAACCTAAAGGAAGAGCCAGGAGGATAAGCAAGGTGAGCAGGAGGTGGAGAGAGGCAAGCAGCTGCCAGCTAAGGTGTGGAGGAAGGAAGGCATGCCTGCACCCCTGCACCCCTGCACCATTTCATCCTCGCCTCCCCTGCTGCCCAACTCCCTCCATGGATCCCCAGGAGAGGGGGCTGGTGGTGACAATCCCCACTCACACTGATCCCAGCCCTGCCACCTGTGCTCTCCTTGCTCCCAACAGCTGGCTCTCTAATTACTGATGGGACTGGAGGAGTCAGCGTTATCCACTGATCCCCACCTAGGAGCAGTCTCTGCGTTGACTCCTGAAATGTAAATGCTGAGGAAGAGATGCTAGCACTCCTACGACTGCTTTTTCCTGCCATGGGAATCACTCCCTGAGCAATGCCACCTTCAAGAAACTACTGACCATTTAATTCTAAGTAAAGCAATTTTTACTTTCAGGAGAGCCATTACTGTGAAAGGGAGAAGTTGCTGTGGTAGGCGAAATTATACTGTGTATTGTGATCACAAAGAATGAAGTAGAACTTACCATCTTTAGCCCCAAATAGTTCCCACCTCTGACTTTCCCTCCCTCCACTGAAGCGAGTGAAGTGCGACACCACCTTGGCTTCTCTTTCATTGGACACTCCCGTGTCCAGTCAGTTATTAATCGTGTCCATTTGCTCCTTCTTAACGTATCTCCCCAACGTGTGTCCCCATCTCTCATCTAATTGGTCTCCACACCTGGTTCTGCCCCTCCTTAAAGACATCCTCTAGACCACCATCTGATAAAGGCTATTCTAGCCCGGCTCTGCTTTTATTACACCATTCCTCCAAAAACACAAATGGTACCCCAGTGTGTAAAGACAGAGCTCAAACTCTCCACTTTAGTATTCAAAGCAAGCCTGCCGAGATCCGGTCCCCTATCTCCTGCAGCTGCTCCACTTGGCTCATCCCACCATTCCGCTCCCACGCTGTGCCCTGCCAAATGGTCATTCTTAAACATCCTCTGCCATTTTCCACCTCTGAATAGTGACTTAGAAAGTTGCCTTTCTTTTCTCTTTTCCCATCCCCACCTAAGGAAATCCAATCCACCCTTCAGCATCCAACGTTAATGCTTGTCTACTCTGTGGAGTGTTCCCTGAAGCAAACTCTACCTTCCTCAGGACTGGCAAGTGCTGATTATAAATCACAGAGGGGCAGACTGGCCTTTCTATTTCATTACTAGATTTCCACTTATGCCTACCATACTATCTTACATATGATGGGTGCTCACAATATTTAAATGGAATGCATGTAAATATGTATTTATAGATGTACTACCTATAATCACATATATTTTTATAATCACAAAATTGATATAGATCTGATTTTAACCCTGCACTTCTGTCACCGAACAGGCCCTCAATATGTAACTGTGAATTAATGGTTGACTGAGTAAATGAACGGATGGATCTTGCTGTACTTACTTTACGATGGAATGAGATATCATAGGTCACTATATATCATTGTCAGTTGCCCTGTGTTCTTGCCAATGTCTTTGCTCAGAATCCTTGGGAGTACATTTCTAAGTTCTGAGACCAATAGATAAACATTAACTCTATTTAATACACTTCTAAAGGGAAAATGTAAATGGAAGAATTTGTCTATATGTATTGCACTTTACATTCCAAAAGACAATGTTAATCACATAATTTGGTGTTTCTCCACTTCTTTTCATTTTTTTTCTGGCCCCTCTTGCCTGAGTTGATTCCTTGGCCTTATAATGAGAATGATTCCTGGTGAATACTAGCCATTAAATTCTTTTTTAAAAATATCACTCAATTGCCCTCCTTGGGACTAATAGCATCCTTCTCTACAAATGACTGCTGCAGGTTATCAGGTCATACATTCTTGAAATATTCTATCCTTCATTTATAACTTTTAAATTAACCCAATTATTTCTAATGGTGAGTTGAGTATCTTGAACAGAAAAAAAAAAAAGTGTTGTTATGTGACTTAATTCGTTGTTGAAAGAGGATGGGAAAGCTTGTGTGAGTGGAAATTGATCATTAAATCAACATATCCTCTGTGCCTTTTACAGCACCTCCTCCCGAAAGGAAGCATCACTATGCAGGGACTGCCGGGGCCTGCAGCACCCTCTTGCTTCTGCACATCTGAGAAAATGACCACGCAAAAATGGAACTCAATTTTTTAAAACGTCAATCAACTGATATTACTTCCAACGTAATCTTTTCAACCCACACTGCATTAAATATATATATGCACTAAACCCTCCGTCAGCTAGAAAAGAGGCTAACGAAGTTTCACTCTATTTCAATAAGAGTGAGTCAATTTAGGGGCCTTTGTTGTGTCTAGAGGCAAGATTTTTCTCTTGGGTTATCACAATACCGTGGGTGTCAATCAAAGAGCGACAGTCAGAGGACCAAGAGAATATCAGATGAGATCCATCACCAGGATGAATTTTGGGCTGTATTTGTAAATGATTTCCTCAGCTAGGTCATCAATCACAAAGTCATCTGCATGGAGAGGATACTTCATTATTGTTCTATGGGGCTCCAATTAAGTAGAACATGACAAACAACTATCAAGTTGACAACTCATCCAAGGATTCAGCAATTACCACAACCCATGGCCATGAGAGGAACGTGGGTCTCTCTGCTTCTTTCTCAGGTGAAGTTTGATGGGAATGAAAGATTCACCTCAAATAGCCTTCCGAGTGTCTTGCTCCTCACCAAGAAGTCTCCTTGCAAAGACCCCCTATTCAACATTTCATGTGGCATCATCATGAGTTAACGTCAATTTTAAATTCCTCTACGCCTGCAGATAGTCTGACAGTAATGCAACGACTTCCCATGCAAAATTAGGATAATGATATGTTTTTATCCATTCCCAGAGCTCCTGTTGCAAGCCACCAGCATTGCAGCAGATTTCAGGCCCAAGATCAGAAAGGTAACCAAGTTTAAGCACTGTACTTAGTAGAAGTACAAATCATTGACTTGATTTTCCTATTCACGCAGAAGTGTTTAGCGTCTACCACACCGAGGGCGCGGCACCACTCCATAGGAATGATAGGCGTTTTCAGATCTTCGGGGGGAACAGCCTGGTGGCATTTCAGCCGCCTTTGATTGACTAAGGTGATTTGATTTCCACTAATAACTCACAAGAGCTGTTAGGAAAATTGGATGGTATTTATAATTCTAATTTGTTTTACTCTGAAACTCTAGGAAACATCATCGTGGTAAATAGATTGAAATGTCAGGGTTATCACTTGCCACACAAAGTTTATTTTATTTTTTCCCCACTGAACAAATGCCAGCATCGTAGCCTGCTGAGACCAAGCTTATGTGAACTAGTGATCCAGGCAGCCTTTGGCAGTTCCGAGTGGCCATTTGGCCCGCCTGAGCTTACGCTGCATAGATTCCCCGGGACGGTCTCCAACTTCAGGATAGTCAGAGACTTTTCAGCGCCGCTGGGGCCCCCGTGTCATCCCGCAGCAGCGCCTGCTTCCTAAGGAGCTGGCTCCTCTCGCCGTTCCAAGAGGACAACTTGAATACTGTTCTGGCAGCTTTGCAGCCCCATTCACTCTCCCCCTGTGGCTGGAGAAACTTTTTGAAAGTGCTAGGAGCACGGTTTGGAATCTTCGTCCAGAACGACTTTGAGGAAAGCTGCTGTGAAAGTTGGGTCTGGCTTCTTTGGCGAGCTCTGCTGAAGAGCCAGATGCCGTTTTTGTGCGCGACACAGGCATACGGGGAACACGGCTCCAAGGACAATGTCCAAGGCATGACAGCGCAGATGCACCCGCAGCTTCTTCACCAACAGAACTTCAGTCCTGTGAGTGTAAATCCCTCTTGCGCAGAATGCAGTGGTCGGTTTCAGGAATCCTAAATTGCCATTCACAGTTTTTTCCCATTCCCTAGTAAACCGGACCAGGTGACGCAAGTTGACTATGCCTCTGTAAAGTGTGTGGTCGTTGATGTCATTAAGGATTCATGTTACGTACCTGTGAGATGCCCATTTTCCAAATGAAGAAGGTAGATGCGATGAAAGCAGGTTGGCGAACCGCCCAAGATAGAGAGCAAATCAGAATTCCATCATGCCTGCTCTCCTGAGCCAGAGTACAGCTCCCAGGGCCTGTCTCTGGGTGTGAACAAAATAAAGTTTGTAATCCCATCTCCTGGCTTAAGTTCATCGGCCTTGTGAGGAATACATTGTTTTTAATTAATTTGCTTCATTTTGCTTTTGATTTGGAGGGCTTGCTAGTTTCATTTTGATTTAATTTCGTTTCTTGATTATGTAAAACACATACATAGATGAAAAGTTGATCCTACAAAGCATTGATCCCATCCGCTGTCTCTTCCTCCCCCTAGGGGTAACCATTTTTATTAGCCTTTGGTTTATCCTTTCATTAAGTATAAGCAAATATATTCATATATGCTTATCTTACATCTTTCTTGGACATAAGATAGTTTACCAGATACATTGTTCTGCACTTTGGCATTTTCATTTAACCAAGAGATCTCTCCAGAACAGTGTACACATAGACAGACACTCCACACTTGGGACGCCTGGGTGGCTCAGCAGCTGGGCATCTGCCTTCGGCTCGGGTCGTGATCCTGGGCCCTGGGTCCTGGGATCAAGTTCCGCATTGAGTGATGCTTTGGGCTCTCCCTCTGCCTAAGGGGGAGCCTGCTTCTCCCTCTGCCTGTGTCTCAGCCTCTCTCGGTCTCTTATGAATAAATAAATAAAATCTTTTTAAAAAATCAAGATAAGACACTCTATACTTATTTTTACAAGTGCATGGTACTCTACTATGTAATTGTACCATAGTTTATTCATCTATGTTGATAGACAATATAGGTTATTTCCAGTCTTCTGAAATTACAATAAGTGCTACAGAAAATATCCTTGTGTATATATGCTTTCATATTTTTGCCGGTTTATTTGGGGGGAAGATTCCAAGAAAGGAGCCTTCTTGTCATTGAAAATGTCTGTGTGACTTAGCTAGCTATTACATAGTCTCATCCATTGGGTTTATATCATTTTTCCTTTCTACCAACAATGTATAAGAATGCCTATTTCCCCTCTGTCTCATCAAGAAAATATTTTCAACATTTTGGATTTTCGCCCACATGATGTCAGTCTCCCATGTCCTAGTTATCAGACCCATCTCCATATTTTGTGTAAGAACCAACTTATTTCACCAAGTACTCACACTTCAGAAAGCAGCTTGATGATATTATTATTATTATCAACCTTGACTCCTGCTTTCATCAAAAGAGCACTTCTCCTTCTTGGAATGAAAAGAAAACCTCCCTCCTATGAGTTCAGGTGATACAAAGCATTGCATGGCCACACAGGAGCCATTAACAAAGCTTCCTATTCGTTCAACCAAGATTTGCTAAGTACCTACCATGAACCTACTAGATGCTACTAAAGCACTCAGAGACTGGGCTATAGGGCTGTAATGTGGTGAAGTTCTAGAAAAATTCTAATGTGTCAATATACAAGCTATGCCACAATAGGTTTCAAGTAATCCCAAGCAAATGTGAGATCCAATCCTTGCCTAACCATCCATGAATAATAATATGACACTATTTGCCTAACGCTGACATTCCATGTTGCTCCATCAGAAAGGAGAGGAGGGAATTTTATATATAAAAGAGTTAGATGAAAGAAAAAGAGAAGAAAAAAGGCCAGGTGAATAGGCATAAGATTTCTTCCGCTGTATAGAAAGCTGATTCAACTGTATATTGCCATTAGCACCCAGCAGCATTTTGTACACAGAAATTTACCAGCAAATGTTTGTAGAGTGTAGGGAACAATTTTGTAAAATAATACTTGTGCATACTTGTGACACTAAAAGAGAAATATCTCAATTCTTCGTTCTCTAAGCCCTATGACATGAGGAATTTTGCCTATTTTATCCTTCCAATTTGGAAAAATTTCTTCCTATTAATCGACTTCTGAAAATAGTAATAGCTGACCTTTGTTGAGTAGTTTCTCTGTGGGCACACTTCTGAACTCGTAACATGCATTATCTCATGTTATCCTCTAAACAACCCTGTGAGGTAAGTGCAATTATTTCCCCCATTTTACAGAGTGGGTAAGTGAGGCACCAAGAGGTCAAGTAACCTAGACACAAAGTTCAGTTCTTGTGAGTTCTAAGAATGAAGATCTAGAAATAACATGCTTCAATTCACATGTAAACTGAGACCTGCGAAAGAATCTGAGTTACCATACATAGATTGATCTTTTTTCCTAAGGGGACTGTCACACCATAGCCAAGTCCCATCGTCCTCCTCTTGCTATATCTACAGGAAGTTGACCCACCTCCTACCTGTTCTATGTGGATCTTATTCTGTGTGCCCTTTCTGGCTCAGACTTTCACTCCAAATGAGTTGATCTTTTTTCATTGTGAAAGGATTCCCCCCACCTAGTTAATTACCACAGCCATCACCTTATGCACTTGTCTTTTTTTCTGTTATACTTACCACGTTTTGCATTTGATTCCCTTTACCAAACTCTCCCTATTTCTCCTACCCTCGAGCCCTTGGCAACCACTTTTCTACTCTCCTATTTCTAAGAGTTTGACTTTTTGATTTAATTTTATTTTATTTTAGATTCCACATATTCCATGTAATATTTGTCTTTCTTTGTCTGGCTTATTTCACTTAGCATAGTGCTGATGCCCTCAAGGTCAATCCAGGTTATGATAAATGGCAGGATTTCATTCATTCTCTTGGCTAAATAGTATTCTACTGCAAATATATGTCACATTTTCTTCATTCATTCACTGATGGAGATTTAGATAGTTTCCATCACTTGGCTATTGTAAATGATGCTGAACTGAACCTGGGCATGCAGATATCTCTTCAATATCCTGTTTTCATTATGTTTCCGTATATACCGAGAAGGGGGATTGCTGGACCACATGGTAGTTCTATTTTTAATTTTTGAGAAACCTCCATATTGTTTTCCATAGTGGGTGCACCAATTTACATTCCCACCAAAAGTGCACAGGGGTTCTGTTTTCTCCACATCCCTGGAAACATTTGGTATCTCTTCTTTTCTTGATGATAGCCATTCTAACAGTTATAAGGTGATATCTTGTTGTGGTTTTGATTTGCATTTCCTTAAAGATTACTGATGGGTGTTTTTTTTTTTTTTTTTAAAGATTCCATCCATCCATTCATGAAAGACACAGAAAGAGAGAGGCAGAGACACAGGCAGAAGGAGAAGCAGGCTCCATGCAGGGAGCCCGACATGGCACTCGATTCCAGGTCTCTAGGATCACACCCCGGGCCAAAGGCAGCACTAAACCGCTGAGCCACTTGGGCTGCCCAAGATTACTGATGTTGAGCACATTTTCATGTACCTGTTGGCCATCTAAACATCTTCTTTAGAAAAATGTCTGTGTGGTTTCTTTCTTTTTAATTGGGCTATCTGGGTTTTTTGCTCTTGAGTTGTAAGAGTTCTTTATATATTTTGGATATGAACCCCTTATAGGATATGTGGTTTGTAAATATTTTCTCCCATTTCATAGGTTGCCTTTTCATTTTGCTGATTGTTTCCTTTGCTGTGCAAAAGATTTTTAGTCTGATGTAGTCCCACTTATTTATTTTGGCTTCTGTTGCCTTTGTTTTTGGTGTCAAATCCAAAAAATAGTCATTGCCAAGATTGCTGTCAAGGAGATTACTCTTCTATGTTCTCTTCTAGGAGTTTTATAATTTCAGGTCTTATGTTCTGGTCTTTAATCCATCAAGTGAGCTGATTCTTAACCTTATTTCTATGCATCCAACTAGTTGTTTACCATTTCCCAGAAGCCTAGGCCTGGCTTCATAGTTTAAAATTCTTCACTATGTATTAATAGAAATTACATTGCTCAGCCTTTCAGCTGTTTAGATCACTATGCAATGGCTTTCCAGGACCCAGCTGTCATCTGCCTTCCCCATATGCTATCTAAAGAGAGATGAGTTTCAAGGTTCTATTGCTGGACCTCCTGCCTTGCAATTTGATATCAATTATGGCATTTAGGTAATCCTGGCAAAAACAATCAAAAAGCTCAGTATAACATTTATGGGTGAACTACTGTTCTACAGTTTTTTAACAACTTGCTCTAAAATATGAGGTCAAGTAAGGGCCACATCTTTTTAGCCTTTCCAGAAAATGTGTTGTTTCTTGGTTCTATTTCATTTTACTTCTTGGTGTGTGAATAAATTAATTATCTAACTAGAAAACAAGGCAGAAAACTTTTAGCTGCATATTCATTTGCACTGGTTCTTGAAGAAAAAAAAAACTGTCTTCTTTTAATCAAAGTTGGTCTAAAGAACTCATGTTGATTTCACAAAATAATCCCAAACCTCCTATGTGATCATGTGCTGCTACTGGCTACATAAGTGTAGACTCATCATGATGATTGCAGTAACTTTATCTAGTCATTTAGTCCATAATCATATTATGGATGTGATATTCAAGGCACTAAGCCTATGTCCATAGAAATGAGTAAGATAAAGATCCTGCCTTAAAAATATCTCACTTTCATAGGAGAGATGGCACAAAATCAGGAGGTCATCATATAATAGTTAGATGTTATTAGAAAATAATGCACATTTGTCTTACCATTTTCTATGTAATCATATATTGCTTTCATAATAGAAAAAATTCATTCTTCTCACTTTAAAAAAGTCTTCAAACTTGAATATGAGCCTCTTGCACTAGCACTGATTGTTTGGAACTCCAGAAACATGGCATCTGAGGTTGAGGGCAGGGCTCATTCATCCTTGGCCACTTCACAAGTGGGACAAAAATGCTATTTCTCTTTGAAATTTGCAACTCTGAGTGTTTGCATCCAGAGGCAAAGCAAAAACAAATGAACCAAAGGACAGGAAGGTTTACATTAAAATTGTTAGACAAAAGCATGAATCACTGCAATGCAGGTTTATGATGCCACCTAACCACAGCAATGTATGGGTATTGAAAAGTGCTGGAGTTTCTTTCTTTCATTTATTGAAAGCCTTGTATGCCATGTCATGCGTTGAGTGGTTGAGGAAGAGAAGCAACTCACTTAGCCCTGAGGGATAGGCAGTTCCTATCCCCCTATAGGGGATAGGACTTCTGCCATAAACCCCTAATAGAAAATCTTTCTTTGATAAAAACATTTGGCATTCAAAAATTCCACATCCAATATGACCAGTTTGGGGATAAGGAATGAATCCAAGATGGTGCCATCAACTATAACAGAAGTGAATATCTCATCACCCAGTACCTGCTCCAGCGTTGTGATGAACTCTTCCAGAGAGACTACATTTTTCATGTATTCCCAGCAAAAGCTAAAATACAGCATATCCCTGTAAGATTTACAATATAATAATCTTTTCTGATTTTTCCAGAGAATACTATTTGGTACAAATACTAAGAAAAGTGTGAGTTGCAAAGACTGATTTGATAGTTGGTATATGGAAGAGCCTCAAAGAGTGAAGTATCTTGATATAAGTCAAGTCACATGAGACTGGATCAACTTCTAGAGTCAGCCTCACTAAAATGGAACTACATGGCATCCTATACAAGTTTTTCCATCATAAAATTTTTTTCCATCATAAAATTAAGAGAAAACCTTCCATCATGAGCAATGTCCACCAAAGTAGCCATAAAAGATGATTACTCAACCTCAGTTTGTTGTTGAATCTCAAAATCTATCTCAAAAAATACAACATCCCTCTCCTATCAAATCTGATGCTGCTTATCCCATGTTAAGCTTTACTTAACATATAATTTCTCTTCAGAAACAAAAAAGGATCCATGCATATGTTTCTATTCCAAACAAAAATATATGAGAAATAACTCCTTTTTCTTACCTTTTCTTTACCAATAGTTATTCTCCACTCTTTTTAAATCCAGATTTGAATCATGCTTCCACTATTATGAATTAGAAAAGCACAATCAAATATATTTAAATTTTATTTTATATAACCCCCTTTAGGCCACAAATTCCAATGATCCATGACCATAAAACCTCAATTCCAGGAGAGAGATTTGTGAGACATCAGAGAAATAGTTGTAGTCAAGGCCAGAACTAGATCTAAAATATACACTGTTATTCTTTGGTGATAGATCAGATTTGGTCAAAATTAATCAAATTCTCCAAGCCATATAGATCAGATTTGGTCAAAATTAGTCAAATTCTCCAAGCCATATTCATTTATTCAATTAATAAATATTAATTGAACATCTTCTAGCACAAGGATCTGAGTGAGGAGCTTGGGATAGAACTGTAAAGAAGTTGGTATTCAACTTCAAGACATGTATATTCTGCTTGAGAATTCAGATGTTAAACAACTGGTTGCATAACATATTGTTTAACTATATTTGAGATTTGGACAGCCAAGAAGAGATACATAATTTTTAGCTGGGAAAAAAGACCTGGTTCAAAGCAAAGTAGGGGTTTCATGTAAGATTCTCTTCCTGAAATTCAGGAAGACAAGCAGTAATGTGTGCAAATACCTATATTATTAAGTTGAAATAAAGAGTATTTTCTTTTGGTAAATATTAACTAAATATTATCATAATGTAGAAAGATAAGATCCATACCATCTGAAAGTTTCAGGCCCATTATTTAGAAAGCCAAACCCCAGTTGGTGAAACAACAAAACAAAAACAAAAAACAGGAAAACTATAACTACTGTTTGGAAACAACAGATTAATACAAGAATAACTTTATTGGATGCCACCAAATTTCCCTTAGCTCTGCAAAGGCATGTTCCTAACAGAAAAAGTCAGAAATAAATCTTTGAGATAAGACTTCAAGGTCATAGCTAGATGGCAATATAAACACCCTACAGAAGAATATGTTTTTATTTTAATAAGAGCTTAACTGCAAAATGTCCTCAGACCACTAAAGGTTCAGGAATGAAAAAAGATCAATCATATGTTCCTCTTAGTACTCAGTGGAAATTATGCATTCATTTTGGGTCCTTTAGCCTCCTGGTGGTTTCCCTCTGTTGTTACCTTCTAATGGGGCCTGGCTATGCCTATACATAAATTATTATCTAAAGCCACTTTACACCCATAAAAAACAAACCCCAAGATAAAAACTGTACAATACTGACTGGAATAATGAGGAATAACAGCAAAATGCTCATTCCTTGCTTCCAAAAGTATTTGGGCAAATGTTTTATGCCTTATTTCTCAAGTATCAGCTTGCCTATGTATACTTCACTCATTCAAGGCAAAGGTGGTAACAGGTATACATTTAGGAGTTTGCACACAGTTGAGAGAATTCAAAATTGTTTTATGGAAAAGTTAAACATTGTCTGAAGCATTGTGTCTTGCCCTAAGCTTTTGGAAACTTTCACAAGACCTTGCATTGCACCTTGTGGTTCACAAGGACACAGCTATAGCAGCTCTGTCTCCTAGCAATTTCACATGCAATGGCTACAGCTCTCCCACACTGAGCTGCAGAGCCACACTGGGGACCCCCTTCGACCTTCATCAGATCCGGATCCAGCAGGTCACAGGCCCAGAAGAGAAAAACACACCAGCTTAGTCCTTTCCAATCAAAACCCAAATTCAGAGCTTCTGCACAATACCATAAAAGCAAGACCATCATATTTGTGGAAAAAGCAGAGAATATTATAATGGGATCATTAAGATCAACCCTAAAGTATGTTCACAAATATCATGACAGCATTGCGGATACTAATTGCTATCTTAAAACACCACTCCAGTCTAAGTGCTAGTATTAGACAAGGGTGCATTCTGTCAAATGTTGTTTGGCCCACAATTGAAAGGGTTATTAAAAATTTACTGAAAGGGATACTGGAAACACCATACAGGACAAAAGGTATGTTTGAAGCTCCAGTCATTGTCAGTGATGCCACATGAAGTGACAAGCACCAGGAGTCCAGATATGGAAGAATGGATTTGAAGGCAATTGTGCAAAGTGTTGTGTTGTTGTTATTGTTGTTTTTTATATCAATACCAAGCCCAACGCTGCCTGCTTTGAGCTCTGTCAGCCACACCGTGATGAAGCATTGGTGGTCCCGTGCACTGCCCATCTAAGAAATGTACCTACCGATCTGCATCTTATGAATATTTGATCCAGCTACAAATTTGAAAAAAAAATCACTAGTCTCTGAATTATTTAATTGTTTTTGCCAAAGCCCTAAATTATTTTTCCTGTAATAAAATAAAATGTATTGGGTGGGAAACAAGAGTCCAAAGAGACAAATACCAACTCCAGCCCTAACAGCTGAGGTTCTAGCCGTGCTGATTTTCTTTACGACATAAGTGGTCTACTTGGCTGATAGCAACAGAGACTTGGGTCAATACTGTCATTCCTGCCTGCCAGCACAGCAGACTTCATGCATTCTCCTTTGAATTAACTTGACCACAGGCTATTTCTTGTAGGGTATAATGAAGAAATTGGCCAAAGTTCCTGCAAGAGATATAATGTTGACATGAATTCTTTAAAACACATAAACAAGCCTTGAAAACTAGAAAGGTCATGGTGAAAGAAGCAAATTTCCTTCCTTTAATATTTATGGGAAGAAAAGAATTCAGATCTGGGAAGTGACTTATGAGCATTAGCAATAGGTCAGGAACCGAATGTTGCATGTGACCATGGGGACTAGACAGGTGACTAATCTTTGGGAAGGGCCATGAGGACATGCTATACAGTGCTATATATACTGTGTGTGTGTGTGAGTGTGTGTGCACCTGCACTAAAGTAGTGATATGAAAGAATCATAACAACTCATTCTATGCTGAAAGTTCACAGAAGGATAGCAGATTTAAAACTAGAAAAGGATGAGCCCAAAAAAGCTTTCATAAGACAGAGCCAGCAGGTATTTTCATAGTAGTTGTAGGGGTTGTTGACAAGGAAAATCCTCAGAGAACTGTAAAGCTCATGGAGATATCCAAAAGAATGGATGCCATGTCAGATGGACTCTCAAAGGGTCTCTCCACCATTCCACCTCCTGGTATTCCTGCCCTATGGCATCCTACTGTGTGCATGCAGGACGGTGACTTGCTAATAAGCAGAATCTGGCAAAGGAATGTCCATGGCTCCATGTGTGTGCAATTATGTGACATAAGATTGGCATGCCTGCCTTGAGAAGAGTCTTCCCTTTGCTGGCTTCAAGGAAACCATGTGGTGAAGGCCAATGTGGCAAGGAACTGAAGGCAACCTCTGGTGAGAGTCAATAAGAAACTCACTCAGGCCCTCAGGCCAGAAGCCTGGAGCCTCGGGCCAGTGCTGGTAGTAGATTCTTTTGCAGTCAAGCTACAGATGAGTCGAGAGCCCCAGCTGACACCTTGGGAGCAGCCTTGTGAGACCCTGAAGCAGGGCACCCAGCTAAATTGTGGCTGGATTCCTGAACTATTGGAACTGGAACATAATAAATCTGTGTAGCCTCTAGAAGAGGCTAAATTCACGGTGATATTGTTATGCAGCAACAAATAACTGATACAGATCCCAAGGGCTTTGACCAGGTTCTTTTATTCCTCACAGCTCCTCCTTTTTACCACTTGATCACCAACTACAGGTTCTACACAAAATAAAGAAGATAACTAGGGAGACTCAGAGAACCAAATTTTATGTCAGAATATCACTAAGGAGAACAATGCAATACATAGAAGAAACTACAGCTCTGGTACTTGTGGATCTCCACTTGCTCTCCAAGGAGGATGAATTCTGACCTTCTAAGGAATAATAATAATAATAATCCATAATCCATGAGACATAAAAGAGCATACAGATGTGTCAGCAACTTAGCCTATGATACATTAGAAAGAGCTTTGGAGACAGATTCAGGCTCAAATCCCAGTTTTGCTCTTTACTAGGTTGGACAATATACTGAGTCTCCATGTCCTCATCTGAACAACTGAAATAATCAATCTAACCTCAAACAATGTTGAGAAAATGAATAAGGTACTAACATCAGGATGCAAGATAGTAGGTACTCAATAAATATTAATTCTCTTCTTTCTTTATGCCATAAAAGCAGTGCATCCTAGATTTTTAGAAGAGAATTTTTTTAATCAGGGGAAGTACAATACTGAAATAAAATGTGAACAAGGAAAATGAAAATGAAAATTTCACTAAAAATGAAAGTCTGATTAGATAATTATGAATAATGTTAACAAAAGGGAAACATCCTGAGGAATCAAGGTAGCTGCTTAGAGGATCCTCCAGTAAGTTCACTTTTTTTATAAAACATGTGAATAAAAAAGAAGAGTTATACAATCAGTGATTCAGAGGAAGAAGAGGAGAAGATAACAGAACCATATGAAGAATGTCACCAAGTCCATAGGCCAGAATTTTTGACGTGGTCTGGTGAAAAGTATGAAGACAAAAAAGCAATAAATGTACTAGTTTGTACAAAGAACTGAAAAATAAAAAGGATGGTGTTTTTGTCTGGGAAAGATGGTACAATATTATCAAGTGATATGAAAAAAAATTACTTTTACTTTGCAATCACCTTCACTAAGGAGGGTGATCATCAAACAGAAAAGTGAAGAATAAACATAATTAAGACACAACCAAAGAGAAGGATTGTAGAGATGATAGGAAAATTGTATCCTGGCTCAGATAATGACTCCCAGGAGTAAGAGTCTGCAAATACAACTGGAGAACCACTGTTAGTAATTTTTGAAAAAAATCCTTTAGAACCAGAGAGGCAAAAACAAAACAAAACAAAACAAAACAAAAACTTACAAGGAGGCAATATTTTTAATTTTTCAATAGCAAACACTTCAGAACCAATCTTGATACTGACACCCAACTAAATTCTTTAATGGATAATTAATAGGTAGCTTGTAAACACTTTGAGAGGAAAACAATCACCATCAGAAGCCAAAATGGGTTCACTGAGAAAGTGTTGAGCCAAACAAATTTCACTTATTTTCTCACAAAGTTACTGAGTTGGTAAATTAGAAGATACCTCGGCATACTTACAAGGTCTGGTAATGAGAATTGAAAAAATTATTGTATATTTAGCTTAAAGAAAAGGGCTTGAGGGAAATGCTGTCTTCATGGGTTTCAAAGACTACCTACCACACAGGGTCAAATCACCACTGTGACCTTCATCCCTCAGCTTCGATGGCTCTTTGAAGCTCTGATCACTCAGGGTCAAATGTGACATCCTCCCATACATCTCTAGCACATCAGAGTGTCCACCATCATAATACTTGTGAGAATGTATTACAATTGTTCATTTAATTGCCTACTTCTCCAGTGGATGGTGAGATTGACAAAGGTAAGACCCAAGTCTGCCTTCTCTATTGTTCTATCTCTCGAGTCTAGCACTGCACCTGATAAAGGGTGGATACTCTATAAATACTTGCTACTGGTATAAACAGAGTGAGTAAATAAATGAATTAAAAAATATTTCTATGTCACAGGGATGTAGTTTTCATCTGAGCATAAGGAAGAGCTTTCTTACACTTAGGAATCTTTAAGATTTCTTCAAAAATCACAAGTCCCTTCTTGTGAAAGTATTCAAGAATAACCTAAAAAAAAAAAAAAAAAAACAACCATCCATATGGTATTTTGTGCAGCAGAATGGAAGTTCAATTAGATGATTCTACACTCCCTTCTACCTCTGCATGCAAAGCCACTTCATGTTTTTTTATAACACAGAGTCAGTCCTCCAGAAAAATCAAAACCCACAACCTTAAAATTCCAGAGGTAAAACAGATGTGCCAAACCTGAGCTCCTGGGGGCTGATTTTATTCCTTCAGTGTCTTCTATCTGTCCTAGAGCAGGGCTTGGCCCAAACTGACAGGTAATAAATTCTTGATAAATAAATGTTTACAGTAAGTATAGATTGTTTCTCAAGTGAAAAGGATGATCAAGATATTTAGTCTGACCACGTTTCACAAAAAGAAGTGCAGCCTGATGGTTTTAGTGACTTCTCAAAATTCACAAAGCTATTTGGGGTAAGGCCAAGATTTGAACCAATTTTCTGCTCTTTCCATCTCTGAGTTGCCTTGGAGCTCTTTCCAAAAACAAATGAGGAAAAGAAATACTGGATCTCAGGACAACCAGGCCATTTTGAAACACAGGAAGCATCTTTATGGTCAAAAAGTAAGGGATCAAATCATCACTGTAATAACCCCAACAGCAATATTGGACGAGACTAGAAGAGATAGCACAGAGCCAGAGGGAAAGTAAATCATCTTTTACCCCAGTCACTGAGTATCTATCATGGCATTTCCTAAAGTACAGTATGGAAAGACAAAATAATAATAATAGTGATAATAATGGCATATTTTAAGGCTCTGTGGTGGGTTGTAACCCAAGAACATAGCCTTACGTGCACGGAAAGATCTGAGCTAACTAAGTGTCTGCGATTCCACAAGAGAAAAGGAAAGTAGACAGAAAAACCATTACTTGGTGCCTTGGTCAGTAAGAATACATATGGAGATGGCAATAAAGGGGATGTTCTTGCATGCTTCTCCTCTCTGCATCCATTTTATTTATTTGTTTGTTTGCATGTATCTATTATCCAAGTTGGCAATGAGTTTTGAGGGCCTTTCTTTTTTCTATCGGTGATCTGTATTGATCTAAATCATCCCAGAATTGCCAAATCCTCATGCGACTTTACACTCTGTAGCTACGGTGCCCAAGTCCAGAATCAACAGAAAAGATTTATTCAGCATTGTGCCTTAGGATGACAGGTATTTTGTTTTCTTTTGCTGAACCATTTGATGAGCCGAGTGTTAAACGCTGCATTCGCCCACTCAAAGGACATTCCCAGATCGCCCATGGCCTGGTCGCTGCTGTGATTATAGATACAGCAGGGTGTCGCCTCCATCCTCAAGGAGACTGTAACCAAGTACCAGGTACTGTGGTGGTGGCTTCCTCAGACTTCTGTCAGGTTCTGTGGGAGTCGCCCCGGGGACACCTAGCTCAGCCCAAGGGAAACAAAGCCTGCCAGAGGAGCTACTGCTGGAGGTGCCCCTTGAAAGAAGATAAGAATTAGCTGCTTGGACAAGGGGTCAGCAGTTTTCCAACAACACGTGCAGAGGCAGGAACTGTGAAGGGTCTGATGTGGCTGAAGCTTGTGGCCCATGTCACAGGGGGACTTGAACAGCTCCACATGTTGTGTGAGACTCCGAGGCCTTCTCTCTCCCCTTTACCCTATTGCCACTGCCTCGATTCAGGCTGTCATTGCCTGTCTCTGGAGATACTATCATTCCTTTCCAACAGCTCTCCCTTCTGCCAACCTTTCTTCCCACTTTTCGGTTCACCCCCCCACACTTCCAGAGAGTTAGCTTTCCAAAACACAAATCCAATAGTGTCGTTCTCCAGCTGTGTCTTTGCCTATGAGATAAAGCCCAATGTCTTAGCACAGCACATCAGCAATGTACACTCCAGCTTCTTGCTTTTCTGACTGAATCTCTCACCTCCTCCCTCCTCACAATTTAGAATGCAGTAACACCTAAGTCCTCAACATACCCTCTTGTATCATGCCCTTCCCCCACCTCCGGCCCTTGTGTGTGCTTAGTATTTCCGCTGCCTGGAATGCCTTTTGGTGTACCAAACTGCACACTTTTGCTTTTGCTTTTTTAAAAATGTTATTTATTTATTCATGAGAGACACACAGAGAGAGGCAGAGACACAGGCAGAGGAAGAAGCAAGCTCCCCCCAGGGAGTCTGATGCGGAACTGTATCCCAGCACCCCCAGATCACGATCCTGACCAAAGGCAGACACTCAACCACTGAGCCACCCAGGTGCCCCCCAGCTCACCTTTCAAGGTGCTCTTCAGTAAAGCCTTTCCCAACTTGTTTGGGACATTGTTCCTCCACTTTCCCATAGTCTTTTGCACATATCTCCACTACACCAATTCTCACCTTGTAGTGAATCTTTTTCTGTATAAGTTCCCCCACCCACGGGAGTACCCATACCTCAATTTTCTTTGATTTAGCATTACCCTTCGGAATGAGCCAATACCTGCAAAACAACAGGCACTCGATGTTGGTTGATCAAATATAAGCTACCATTTCCTCATTAAAGCTTAACACCTCCATTAGTTTGACTTTTTATTTAGACCTATCATCACCATACGTCTGAATGTGGGACATCTCTCCCCTCCAACCTACACCTCAGGCAGGCACTGCCCCACCTGTCGGCTACTCATTTATTCCAACTGCTGCCTCCAAAAGCAACAGACAAGCCTCCAATGCTTTAAGGACCCATGAGCCAAAGGAAACACCCCAATAAAGAGTTATAAGCACCTTTGTTAGAAAAAAACCTGTATCTGTTTCAAACATCTGTTGAGATTGGAGTGTGAAAATGAAGGTGACTAATTTGACACATCCTACATCGTTACCACAAATACAAAAATGTGCTTTGAGACAAAGGCCTCAAAGTAAGTTCTTCCTGCCCTGGGACGAACTAATTTGTGTAAATGAAAAAAAAGCCATGAGAAGCCTTTACACTTCTGTTCCCCAGGAGGAAGGGAAGGGACACTTTTTCACTTTGTGGGGAATCAGCAAGAATGGCTCACACTGGAGCCTGGCTGGTCATTCCTGTTCCTTCATGTGAACTGGCTCAGAATCTTCCTATCATTCAAAGAAACATATTTACACGTGACTCCTTTCATAAAAGTTAATTCTCAAGTTCAAATCTTCATCTCCAAAATGTGAAAAACCCACAGAAACACTGATGGGCCAGAAGAATGATGATTTCTGTAAAAGGTAGAATCAATATTGGAAAAAAATTATATATATATATATATATATATATGAAGTGAAAATTAATGTACTATTTGAAGGTAATCAGCCTTTCCACAATTATTTCATGGTCATGGATTTTGTGTTGATGCTGGCTAATTAGCCAAATATGAATTATATATGTATATTTTAAGTAAGCATGTATGCATACTAAAGGCTTTTTTCCCCCTTTATTTCATTGTGAAGCAAATCATTTGATGTGGCTCTGCATAAAGCTCTAATACACATCAAAAAGCAATCAACAAACTCTTTGAGTACATCAAGCAGGATAATTTAGATGGTTTTTAATCATGATTATGAAAATATAATTAGGTGGTTTCATGTTTGTTGCTGAGTATATGTAGGGGAAAGTGATTCTCCAAATAGAAAATGTGGGCAATATTACACAGAAACCACAAGAGAATGGTAGGCATGAGGCACAAACACACACGCGCGCATGCACACACACACACAGAAACCACTGCTTTCTTTTTTCGACATATCAGCAGCTCTTACATTTAAAAAGAATCTCACTTCTTTCAAGGTGCCAAAAGCAATCTTATTTAATAAACTGATTACATAGTAGTAGATTTGAAAAATGCCTTCCTTTAATGTCATCATAAACTTTAGCTGTTGCCTGCAATTTAAAACAAATCCTCCCTGCCATGGCCCCTACACAAAAAGAGGCAGGAGGCTCATCAGTGCTCAAGCAGCTTGTGTGTCATTAGTGACCGCTGGGAGTAGGTACAGTCATGAGTCTGCACAGCTAAATGATTGTGCACTCATGGCCTTCTCTAATCCGTTTGAAATAAACCCGATATTTATCTATCTCCAATTGCCCAGTTTAGAAGTTGAAAGGATCTGTAAGTCCTCATGCAGGAGGATGAATCACACACAAGCAAAACACTGTCTCATGCCAACCCATCCAGGCATCCCCACCTGGACGGAAGAGATGACAAGAGGGACTCCACACCCCCTCTCCCACCTGGACTCCCTTCCCTGAGTTTCCTGGTGGACTCTTGCAAGCCACATTTCATTTTTTCCCCCTGTGCAGCCAGAGTTGATTACTGGCTCCATTAGAAAAAATCCATCCTTCCTAGACCATCTCGGGAATCGCGTACGAGAGCCTGGGGTGGAAGTAATTTGGTCACCAGCAAGCTGGCCCCTTTTGTTGAGAAATTCAAAGAGTCGCATCACCATGACTTTAACGAAGCCACAATTAGAGTGGCTTTCTTCCAGCACCACGTGTAATCTGTTTTACCACGAAAATGCGAAGTTGCTGTCTGTGCACACAATTTTAGCATTTCTGGTTTTTATGCCATCTTACTTACAAGAAACTCCCAGCTGTTATAATTTGTCTCATCCATCGCTCTCTTGTAGAACCAGCCTTTGTTCCTTTTTTTCAGTGCCAGGGACTTGCTGCGTTTCACCTGATGTGATTTGTCCAGGCATTAATAATGCATCTTCAAGATGCAAGATGCATGAATTCCTTTAGTAACAGATCTGCTGGCAGAGGGCTGTATTGTATTGTACAGCTTTGCTGCATAAAGGGAAGGCAAAGGGACAAAGGGAAGGTCATCAACCTCAGGAGTGAGAAATATTGGTTCCTTCAGAACATCTTTCCAACCAGCTCATGGTAAGGGCATGCTGAGGACAATGAATATTAGACCAACAATTCTTTTTTAAAAGATGGGAAAAAAAGCTATTGCCGAGTCTTCAATTTGTCCCCATAGAGGACACTGGGTTGTACACACAGATGACAGCTCAGGAAGTCCAGGGTATCTGGCTGTTCTCATATCTGACTTACACATCAAGGGAGATTGCCTACTCACGGGTCCTAACTCTCCCTTTGGGCCTCAGGGCACACTCCAACTACTTTCTCAGTGGCCTGCACACAATTGTCATTACTGTTACTCATATGAATTTTTTATTATCTTGCATTTGTGAAGAGCTCATATTTTCAAGCTGCTTTATAATCATTAATAAGTTATTTCTAACAATTATCCTGAAAAGTAGGACAGGATTCTTTTCTCAATCTTACAGTTAACAGAAGAGTAGTGGAGATGGGTTACAGGCAAGAAGTTCACAGGGAGTATGCTTTCCAAAGTTGGAATAAAGACACATTTAGAGATCCATCCCGTCTCCTAAACAAAATAGGTACCTCTGGAATGGTAATGTGAACCATTTAAAGCAGAGTCTAAGGACCCAAATAGGAATAATCAGGTGCTTAGTGGACACAGTCATAAACCCTACAGGAAAATAACCCCTCTCCAGATGATTGGATTTCGAACTCAAGGCTAGCAATGCCACCTGGCTCCAACGTCTTAGATTTTCTTAAGAAACAATGACTTCATCATGTAATGCTAAAATCAAAAAGTTCAGCCACGGAAACAGTAGCTTGTGCAGATGATCATTTAACTTCTGGTGTCTGTGAGGGACTTTGGACAACATTTGTCAATATACAACCAAAGCATACTCCGTACAGTCATGACAGTGAGTTCACCTGCCTCCAACACCCACACTTACCATTGCCAGCACCACCACCCCCCCCAAAAAATCTCATTTAATCAATAACATTTGCTTTCAGGGCAGCTCTCCTTTACTGCTGTTCCATCTCTGTCTGGGTTACCATAGCAACTATTCTCAGAGCAGTGTGATACCCAGTTTATACATTTCAGCCCTGTCACATGACTGACTACCTGCTTCTACTTTAATCATTGCTGGAGGGAACGCTCAAAAAGTGGCTCCTTCCTGCTTCCTGTTGCAGGCCACCAAATTGCCGTCATGTTTTACATTTCCTCCCACAACCTAGAAAACACGTGTTAATTGTGCTGCCTTCCAAAGTGAGAAGGGGGATGGCTACAGTGGTAGGGGACAGAACCCAAACGGCTAGAGTTAGCAGAGCCTTCCAGGCCCTCACAGCCAAATTCTTCTTTTTCCCTACAGAGATGCTCTCAGATGCAGCAGGCCTCCTTTTTAAGATCTTAATTGCAGAATAGAAGATGTTTCTGACCTCATCCTAGCCTGAGATCCATCATCCAGGAGCCCCATGACCTCCGAACACTCATCCCCATTCACGCAGCCATTCCATGGGCCCCCTACAAGGCAGAGCCTGCAACTTGGGACTCTCAGGAGCCTCCCCTGTTGCAGCTTTGAGGGGTCCGTTTAAATCACATTATAAACCTAATGAAACACAGCTAATGAAGCACAGATGTCCTATCAGATTTGGAGCTCTGACTCCCTGTAAAAGCCCAGTAAAAATAAATGAAAGGAGCCTTGTATCCATGGAAATGGGCAGCTCACATGTTAATCCTTCCCCCTCACCCATTTATGAGTTCATTACCATCTCTAATTCCAGGGCTTCTGAAAGCATTTGTGGCTTCTGGGTCAGTCATTTCCTGTAAACTCACATCCCTGGCTTGGCCTCTTTGTTCAGAGACATGGGAAAGTAAGTAGGTAAGCATATCGCCTATCAGTTACACAAGCTCCTGGTTACTTTTTTTCTGTTTTGAGATGCCGAGATGAATCTAGAGTCCTGTGTCCTCCTGGGACCTAGAAGCTGACCTTTCATGGACCAGATTTCCATGTCAATTGAGGATAATACTAGGGAATCAGAGCAAGAATGATCCAGTGCCAGAGAGCTCATGTGTCATGGCATGGTTCATGCCCAATATTCGTTCCTCTCTTAGATTAAGACATGAATGTTCCCTCATCAGACAGAGACACTTGCAGTCGGCATTCCAGTAGCTACTATTATTTGATAAGGTCATGAGGGAAAATGGCAAAGGGTGTGTGTGGGGGGGGAATTTTGCTGGGAAATAAGGTCACATTGAACCCAGAGTCCAAGGCACTCCCCAGGAGAACAGGTGTATTGGACACCCAGCAGGGCTGAGAAGCACCATGAAGGCATCAGCTGCCCAGTGGCCAGAAGGTCCATGAGGAGATGATGTGTTACAAAAAGAAGATAAGGCGTGTAAAGCATCTCCAAAAACAAAACTTGTCTCTGCCACAGATTCAGCTTGATGAGAATAACTAAAGGGTATAGAACAAGGTATAGAACAAGGAACAAGAACTTCTCTGTTCATTGTACACTTTGTTTCTTTTAGTTTTTGGTTACTGGGTAACAGTCATTCTCTTTCTTAGGGATTTGCTTAAAGAAAGAAACCAGTTCATGTTGGAGCCAAAGTGGCTCTCTAGGGAACATCCTTTGGGGACAACTCTCTACATGTTTCATTTTTACAGATTATAATTTTGAATTCTTAAATTCTCAAAGATGTCCTCTGAAGGAAAGAGTACATGTTCTCAATTTAAAAGTAGATATCTGAGCACCAATTATTCTTGGTATTAAAGTACCTTCTTAGGGAGATGGATTTTACATCTGTCACTTGATCTGTCCTGGAAACGAGGGATGGGAGATGTTATTAGATGGGGAAACTGAGGCACAATGCAACAGAGAGATCTTCCTGGGGCCATGCATTCGTGTGAGCAATAGAACTGAAAGGCTCCCTGACAATAAATTTCAGACCCCAAGTAAGAAAGCATTACGAGCCTTAGACATTGTTTTCAAAACAATCAATTTTGTCCATCCTAGTGGCTGAAAAATGAACATTTCCTAAAAATGGTCCAAGAAATTAAAGCTTAGGCTTGTGATTATTACAGTGATTTGTCAGTGGTGGTGTATGATTTTTGGAAGAGTACCAGCTGTATTAGCAAGAGGATAAGAGTGCAGTTCATTTTTCATTTGCCTAATATAGATATCCTTGCTTCGCCAAAGAAAAGGCTAAAAAGAAGTGATAAAGCATCGGTGATGCAGCAACATAAGCGACTTCACAGAAAATGATTTAAACCTTTCAATGCCCGCTAACACAAGAGATTTTCATCACTGATTTATGTGAAGAACTGTCTGAATTGTCAGAAACAGAAACAACCCTTGTGGGGAGGGGGGAGTTACGTGGGCAGCTAGGACCATTTACCTACTCTCTTCCATCTGACCAGAGACCTCTAAGGGGTGAAATCTGTCACAAAAACTAAACACAGTGACCTGTACGTTGCCAGGGAAGGTGTTGACAGAGCTATCTGCTTATAATGACAAAATGTGAATGTGCGTCATGGATTAACAACCTGTTGTCTCAATACATCTTTCTCCCAGTTAAGACCAAGTGGCTGGATGGGTGCAAGAAACTCAGTTGCAAGGAAGAGCTGGCTACTAGCTCTCCCGGAATTCTGCAGCTAGCACTATTTTTCCTTTCTCCTCAACCATCCATTCTTCCTTTTTTGGCCTTTTATTCAACCCTCCCTCCCCCCACATGTGTTCCAGAGGACATGAGCTCAAGTTCATAAGACATCTTAAAAATGTAAGCTGCTTCAATTAGGTCAATTTTCCCTCAACATTTAAAAGTGAAATAAAGACCAAAAAGAGTCAGAATTCTTCATAAGCTCCTTTAAGTAATGGTTGACATTGTAAATTGAGACATTTCCACTACTTGACAGTGGATGCTTTAAAGTGAAGGTGCTGAGGGTTTTCAGTTTCGGAGGTCCGAGAACCCACTTTTGCTGTTGCGCAGATGGCCCCAGCCAGAGGGCAGGCGTGTGACAAGGAGCAGCCCTGCCTTATTCCTTTGTCCTTATCAACTCTCTCTCCAAAATTAACAACAGTTGCAAAGTTTTATCTTTAGGGGGGAAAGTCTTTAAAGTAGGTAATGCTAGCATTTGAGGGTAAAGTCTTTAGGAATACGTCTTAAGTTAATAGCTCTGCATCTTAACCTAAATACAGGAATACAATTCCATTTTATAGACAAAGTGTTTCAAAACGCTTTGACATCTCCTTGCTCCTGAGTGTCTTCATGATCCTAAGGGAGAAAGAAAGCATCACAGATGAGCTCCCAGAGCTGAGTGGAGCTTGACGGCCCGACAGAAGCTGCGGGGCAGATTCAGACTAGAACCCATTGCTTAATCCCTGTTTTCAACTCTGTGCTGCTACTTTTTTTTTTTTTCTAAAATTGCATACTTAAATAATAAATCAGTTTTATACTTTGCTTGGATGTCCATACTTTTGAAAAACCACAACTAATATATAAATCAAGTAACTAAAATGGCAAATTCCATGTTCTGTATCTTGAAAATGTAGTACTTTATTCCTGGATTAAGACTCTTTCTTGCTTTACTCAAAAGCTATAAATAAATTTTACAATCATAGAATTTTAATATTTATGAATAATTTAACTCAAATTACTGTGACACCACGTAAGTCCTAGACCAGAGGCTCTGATCCTCAGTCCTGATTTTGCCATCTCCTGGGTGATCTCCAGGTATCAATTTTCTCCTTTGTAAAATAAAGTGATTAAACCAATTTATTTGTAAGTTACCTTTCTTTAAGTCTAGGTTTTATGAAGCTGAAATCTATCTTTTAGGATACGAGGTTATCTTCACAAACACTGTATTGACACTGACCCTGCCTTGTTTTCTCCACTAAGCAAATAAGGAGCTTTTTGCTTCTGCTCCCATCCAAGCACTCCCTACACAGCGATGAGGAATGTTAAGGTTGAAGTAGAAAGTCATGGGTATGCGGGACTATCTATACTGATGACCCAGAGGCCCCAAAGACTGGCCACAGCAGGAGTGGGGAGGAACCAGTGTCTGATAAAGAAAGGAAATTCACCCAGTTAGCCGCCCTCACCCAGAGCATCGCCATGCCCTTTCCTAAAGGGACCCCTCCTGTCAGCAGCCAGGTGACTGTTGGCCTCTGAGCAAGGACTCAACTCTTTAGCTAAATAAGGGATTGTAAACAGAAAGAGGACCCATTCAGCTCTGGACTGGGAAGAACAGCTTTCCAGACACAGAGCCTAGAAGGGAATTATGTCCCAGCACCTACCATTCACAGAAATAATGAGGGAAATAATGAGTTAGGTTTCAAAGAGCACATGAGCTCCTATACCTAGAAAAGTGCTAATAGTCTAGTGGTGGTGGTGGTGGCTGTGGTGGCCATGGTGGTGGCCATGGTGGTAGGGTACTATTTATGGCAATATCAATAGACATCAACCAATATTTACATTAAGTGAATATTAAGTGTTTTATTGAGCAAAACTACTAAAATATATTTGGCAAAATGATTACTTCAATCCTTATATTTGCCTTGATAAATCCACTCAAAACTTCCAGCTTGAGACCATTCTTCAGGAAAATATATGTAAATGTGTTATCTTGTTCATTTCTTTCATGTATTAATTCAATCAACAAATGTACAGATTACCATCTATATGCCAGGCACTATGTTAAGAATAAAAGGAGGAAAGCCAAGGGACACCTGGGTGGCTCAGTGGTTGAGCTCAGGTCATGATCCCAAGGTCCTGGGATCAAGTCCCAAATCGGGCTCCACACAGGAATCCTACTTCTCCCTCTGCTTATGTCTCTGCCACTCTGTGTGTCTCTTATGAATAAATAAATAAAATCTTTAAGAGAAAGAAGGAAAGCCAAAAAGACAGTGTCAGCCTTCAGAGGCCATATTGTCCAAGAGAACAACTGACTCCAATGTGGGTACAAGTGCCATAACGAAGACCCTACAAAGTACAGTGACAACCTAGGAGAAGACAATATTGCTAGAGACACATTTGAGAGAGAGGAAAAAAAAAACAGCTGCCTTCTAGAAAATAAACTAACTTAACCTTATTCCTAGTAAGTGTTTATAGGAAGGAAGAAACCACTGATTATGATGAAAAGACCACTAAAAATAATATGGACATGGAAAATTCAGGTGTCATAGTCTGGCATTTTTAGAGTGGCAGACACATATAAGATATGCTGTCATGTAGTATCGAGATCCTGAGGGAAACTTGAGTCACCACCCTTCTAATTTCACTTATACAGGAAAATCCTTTTATTTCTGTAAGGCATTTACCTGCTTGGTGAGAGCTAAAAATTGGCAGAACATTTAAAGCATTCTGTGATGTGTTCCATCACCTATGAGTAGTCTGCTTCTGTAGTAGACGGGTGGAGGGTGTGGACCAAATGGACTCTAGAAAGGAAAATATGCTAATAACTCCTGGGCTGATTCTGTGGCCAACTTGCACATCCAGTCTTAAGCACACAAACTGACTCCACCACACCCAGACATTCACGCCCCATGAATAACATTTGGTGGAGTGGTAATGACATTTTAGTAGGGCACTGTCATTGCTTAGACTAGCACAGGGTTGCCAGCACCATGTTGAGGAAACTTTCCTATGAAGGCTTTATCTGTCATTCCCCCTCAGTCTTGATACATGCAGATGCCCACCATCACCATCCCTACCCAACATCTATCCTCCACTTTCCATTCTTCCTGTCCAACATGTCCTCTCTTGCACCCGAAAGGCAAGTTGTCCAGCTTCCATTTCTACTAAGGTCTGGGAACATGCACCCTCTCCTGTTTTTATCTTGTTTTGCTTTTACTTTTTTTTTAAAGAATTATTTATTTATTTGGAAGAGAGAGAAAGAGAAGAAGGAGAGAGAATCCTAAGCAGCCTCTGCACAGAGTGTGGAGCCCAATGCAATGTTCAAGTCCACAACCCTGAGATCACAACCTGTGCTAGAACCAAGAGTCGGCCACTTAGCTGACTGTGCCACCCAGGCTCCCCTTGTTTTGCTTTTATATTCCCTCTCTCCTAGCTCTTTTCTCCTTCTTTTTCATTTCATTTTTCTTACACTTTATCCCTTCAGACTTCCTCCCTTTTTCCTTCCCATATCACTGTACCAGGAAGCACTTTTTTTGCAGACCTAGTCTCCATTCTTTATATCAATACATAATCTACTGTCTGCACATATTCTCTTTTATAGGTAAGGGAAGAGGTTTCTTTAAGCCATAAATAAAAAAATCTAAAAATCTATTTATACATAAGTAAAACAAGTTAAGTAAGGAGCAAAATAAAATCTCTTCCATTTAAATTAAGGACAGGACAAGAAATTCTGCCATCAGTTCTGACCATCATACTGGTAGACATAGCCAGTACAAAAAGTTTGGAAAATAAATGCGACGGGAAAATGGGAAGAGACAGAAAACTAATTACTTGTGTATAAGGTGTTAATCTATCCAGAAATCTAAAAGAATCAACTGTAAAATTGTTCTAACATAAGAGATAAATAAGATCGCCAGATACAAGATCAACATACAGAAGCCACTAGTATCTTTATTTATCAACAATATTCACTTAGAAAATGTAATGAACAAAAGATTTTATCTTGATAATAACAAAGCACTAAGATTAAACCTAATAATAAATATGCTAAAAAATCCTCAATATTTTATGTGTAACAATCTCTCCAAATTAATCTCTACATTAAACATTGTCTACATGACTTGATTTTCTTGATTGCAAAGTTCGTATAAAAGGGAAAAGATTACGGATGCCTGGGTGGCTCAATAGTTGAGCGTCCAACTCTTGATTTTGGCTCAGGTCTTGATTTCACGGTTGTGGGATCAAACCCCACATTGGGATCCATGCTCAGCGGGGAGTCTGCTTGGTATTCTCTCTCTCCTCTCCCTCTGCCCCTCCTCCTACTCATGTTCTCTTTCTTTCTTCTCTCTCTTTAAAAAGAGAGAGAGAGATAATAGATTTAAAATATTTAAGAAAATTTAGCAAAAAAATTAAATGTGAACTTGTGCAACCAAATATTAAATATACTATGTAGTTATGTAAATTAAAATGGTGTGGTATTTGGGACCCCAGAGGAAGAGAAAAGAATAAACAAGGAGGAATAAATAAAAAAAGTCTCATATATATATATATGTGTGTGTGTGAACCTAATACATAAGATCAATCAAGCATTTTAAATAGGTAAAAAAAAAATGAAAGCAGAATGTATGCAATAAATAGCACTGGGAATATCATTTAGGTACTTTAGAAGAAAACTCAGATTCCTATATCACTCCATATACAAAAATAAATTCCAAGGCAACTCAAGAGCTAAACATACACACAAACTAATATAGTAAGAGAAAATATGGAGGAAGAGTTTGATAATCTTGGGATTAGGAATATCTTTCTAAGCAAGAATATAATGCTACGTATATTCTATATAAACCTCTATAAAGAAAAAGATAGATTAGAAAGGATTTTTAAATTCTTTAAGATGAAATACACTATACAGAAAGCTAAAAGGCAAGCAACTAGGAGAAAACATTTGCAACATTTGCAATAAGTGTGTTTCAGACAACAGATGACTTTCTATCTTACATAAAGAGCTTTTACAAGTCAAAAATAAAACAACCTAAGAGGAAAAAAGTGGACATGGATAAACTAACATTGGCTGTGAGGATATTTGCCAAGCAACAACCTAAGTTTACATGGATAAACTCAACTAATTCGGATGATGACCCTTTGATCAGATATTATTAGTATCTCCATTTTATAGGCAATAAAACTGAGATACAGAGAAATTTAAGAACTTGCCCTGAGTTTTACAATTGTAACTGCTGGAGTCAGGGTTTGAATTTTTAAATTCTGACACCAGAGCGTAATTCACAGAAAGAATAAAACACATATAGCAGATGAACTTAAGAAAAGCTTTTCAACTTTCATATCAAGGAAATGCCAACACTAACACACAAAAAGATATTTTTATCTACCAGTCAGTTTAAAAAAGGACTAAATGGGCTAACAGGATCAACATGGTGAAGAGTGTAGGGAAACCACTATTCTCATACTCAGTTACCGGGGATGTCCCCTGGCATAACATTTTTAGAGGGTCATTTAGCAGTGTCCATCAAACTTAAAAGGACATGCCCTTTGATCCAACCACTTCCATGTCTATCCCACGGAAATACTTGGACACGTGACCAGAGATACACAAACTGCAAAACTGAGAACAGCCTATATGTCCATCAGTAAGGGAATGGTTAACAAGACGATTATATATCCAATCATCAATAAAATGTAGTAGAGTGGGGAAAAATGTATTATGTCTATAAGGACTGACATGGAAAGACCTCTAAGACATATTATTAGGTTGAAAAAAAGCAAGTTTAGATGATATATATAACCTGATATCATATACAAATATGTACACCTATTCATTCATTCACTCAACAATAACAAAATTAGCACCTGCCACATGTCAGGAACTGTTCTAAGTGGTAGAGATAAAGTGGTGACCAAATAGAGTCTCTCCTAGAGCTTACATTTGGGTGGGCAGGCAGACAATAAACAACCACATCAACGAAGAACAAAATAATTTGGATGGTGTGCTACTTTTCTACCCTTGCCGTAACAAATTACCACACATTTAGAAGCTTCAATACCACAAATGCATTGCCTCACAGTTCTGTAGGTTGCAAGGCTAATCCGAGAAGTACCCAGAAAGGGTTGCATTTCTTTCTGGAGGCTCCAAGGAAGGATCTGTTTCGTGGGTCATTTAAGTTGTTGGCAGAATTCAGTTCTTGTGACTGTGGGTCTGAAGTCCCCATTTCCCTGCCGGCTGTTATCTGAGGGTCATTCCTACCTTCTAGAAGCCACTGGCACTCTTTGGCTGATGGCCCCTTCCTCCATTTTCAAAGTCAACAAACACAGTCAAGTCTCTGTCACACTATGACCCTCTTGTCCTTTGTCTCTCTCATCCAGCCTTCAGTCTTAAGGACTTACAGGATTAGATAGGGCCCCCCCAAACATAATGCAGGATATTCTCCCTCTCTCAAAGTCTGTACCCCGAATCACATCACATTTAGTCCTCGTTGCCATGGAAAGTAACATATTCACAGGTTCCAGGGATTAGGGCACGGACATCTTTGGAGAGGAAGGGGGCATTATTCTGCCTATTACAAATGGCAATAAGTGCCATGAAGAAAACCAAAAGGGTGTTTAAAAGGTGGCACAGGGTGGGGCAGAGCTAATTTAAATTGTGTCATCAGAAAAGACCTGCCTGAGCATCCGAACTAGAGGAGATAGCTATGTGACCAGCTGGGGGCAGAGCATTCCAGCTATATATTCATATATACCAAAAAAAGGTATAAAGAGCTAGATATGGGACTGGCTCTTCACTGGCTACCTCCTGAGAGGAATGGGATTCAGGGTGAGAGAAGATAACAGGTTTTACTCACTAATCTATATCTCATTTGTTTGCATGTTTTATATGTGCAGTTTTTAAAAAAATATTAATGTTTGTAAAGACCAAAAAATATCTTTCTCTTGGACCCAGTTGAAGCTAAGACAATCTAAGACTTGAGTATTGGTGAAAGTTAAGTAATTCTGAGTTTTAGCATACATGTGTAAAAAATAAAAATAAAATCTAGTCATAGAGTCCATGAAAGAATCAGTCTAGAAGGGAATAACAAACGATGACCTTCCTTTTCTGAGTCTTCTAAGGAGGGTATGCTTGCCAATTAGACATTTTCACACATCAGCAACCTTGGAAACTTCTCACAGCTCTAACCTCTTTATTTTGCTTCTAAGTCCTTAACACAGTGTTCATTTGCTGAGTGAGAACCCTAGCTACTGCACATTGTTTCATGTGGTTTTCCAAGGAGATCACTAAAAGCTTCTCTGAGATGAAGGCAGGCAGAAGAAAAGTTACTTGAATGGACTCTCTAGTGTAGCAATCTGTCACAGCAAAAAAGTAAGACTGCTGGAGCCCATTCCCACTACTCAAGAAATGAGGGAGAGATCACAAGAGGACACTCAGAAACTCCTATCCAGGAATGAACCGGGGTGACCGCGTAGAGCAAAGACAGAAGACCAAAAGGCTCTCCCAGGACACAGGAAGTGAAGCTTCCAGCAATTTGGTATAATTTCAAGATCCTAGGATGCAACTGCAAAAAACAGACCTCATGGTGCGTGTCTGAGAGAAGAGTGTGTGTGTATGTGTGTGCATGCGCATGCCTGGGTACACATGTGATAACCAAAATTACAGCTCATGTGGAGCAAAGGTATTACACTCAAAAGCAGTAAAAAAAAAAAAAAAAAAAAAAGACAATGGCCACAGCTACAAATTAAGCAGTTTATATTTGTGGACTAATCACATAGATTTTTTTTCAGACACCCTGCCTATCAAAGACGGAATTCTCTGAGCAATATGTTTATAAGTCTAATGGACTCTTCTGTCTGAAGCTCCCTTCTTCACCTCAAGAGTGACTAATCCAACACTGAACACATCACCGTCCACTCACAAGTATTTTCTCCTCCCAGCCCTTCCTGCCTCAGATAGGAATACCTTCTTTTCCTCATCATTTGGGCTGGAGAATTTAGGATCATTCCTAACTCATTTCTCACCTCTGATGAGTCATCCCCTTCAAATCCTTTTTGGACATAGGTGAAGTATAAATCATACATAAATAAAGATAACATTTAAAAGGCCACCAAATACATGGTCAACAATTATGCCAATTCTTTCCTCTCTGTTCACTCTGTCACCCCCGTGGTCAAGGATTTTATCCCAGAAATGTTTATCTGACGCATTTCCTCAGTGGCCTCCTCCACCCGCTGCCTATCACCTCAGACCAATCTTCCTGTATGTCTCTAGCTGGCAAGTACAAACACAGCCACATTATCATCCCATGACCAAATTATGTTTCTAAGTCTCTTTCAGGTTTGACTGGAGTTCAAAGGCAGGAGGCAGGGCCTTCACAAGTTACCACTTCCCCTACTTCTTTCTGATGTCTTAGGATGGCTTAGATACATCCACACATTGGTCCCTCACTTCTGGGCCTACACAGACTCTTCCTTCTGAATGTGGAAGTGGAGAAAACATTGTCCTCTGACGACCCTGATGAGGGGGCTAGAGCTTTTCAGTGTTGGAGGTCATCATGTTCAGTCTCATGTGCTGGTCTAGCTCCCTCCAACCTCCTTTCTTCCCACGAGAGGTGGCCAAGCAGGACTGAGAACTGACCATCTGTCCTCTGCAGCTCAGACACAAAGCAGAATATGAAACCAAAAAAAAAAAAAAAAACATGCTTGTCCACAGAGCGACCAGCATATCCCAGACCCCCACTGTCTGTGTTCATGCAGTGAGTCCAAATATTTTCTCTCAAGCCTAAGAGAGAAAGAGAGAGAGTGTGAGAGAGAGAGAGAAGAGAAAAAAGAAAGAAAATCAACAGTGTCCAGAAGCACAGCTCTGACTACATGCAAAAACTTGCATTCCCAAATTAAATATTACTTTCCCATTTATTTCTTCTCACAACAAATATTTTTCAGACACTTACTAGGTGCCAAGCACTGAACAAAGCAAAGAAGAGCACTGACCTCCAGGAGTTTATGTCCTGGTGTGGGAAATAGATTAAAAAAAAAAAAAAGTCAGCAAAGTCATGTCAGGCAGTGACAAGTCCACAAAGGCATAAAACAGCGTCCTAGGATAGAGAGCACAGGGGTCTCTTCGGTGAGGCAGCCCTGGGCGAGTGACATCTGAGCTGTGTTGGCAGAATGGGGAAGAGTCGGCCAAGACTGTGCTTTCAAGTCAATGGTGAGTTGACAGTTTTCCCTAATAAAAATGGGTGAGGACATGTGTTTCATGTTTATATTGGTTTGCTAGGGCTGCCATAATAAAGTGCCAACCAACCAGGTGGCTTGAACAACAGAAATTCATTGTCTCACAATTCTGAGGCCAGGAGTGTGAAATCAAGGTGTCAGAAGTGTCATGGCTACCTCTGGCAGTTCTAAGGAAGGAGTGGCTCCTGGCCTCACTCCTCCCTTCTGGTAATTTCTTGGCCTGTGGAAGTACAATTCTAATCTTCCCACGACATTTCTCCCTGTGTGTGTGTGTCCGTCTCTAAATTTCCCCTTGTATAAGGATGCCAGTCATATTGGATCAGGGGCCCACCTTGTTCCCACATAACTTCATGTTAACTAATCACATGTGCAAGGACTCCGTTTCCAAATAAGGTCACATGCTGAGATGCCGGTCTTTGGAACTTCAACATCTGAATTTGGGGTAGCACAGTTCGACCCATAACTATGCTTCTGTGACAAAGGGGCCCATTCGGGTGTGCGGGGAACAAGATTTCCCCGTAATAATCTGACCAGCTCTTCCAGACCAAGGCTGTCTCCCCCACATCACCTAGCACAGCACTTCACATATGAATGAATACTTGTTGATGGTTGATTAATGGTACATTTTAGGCTAAAATTTAAAAATGTGTGTGTTACTGTGTTGAGGTAGTTGGGGATTTGTTTGTGTGCCAGCAACAGATCTCATGCTTAGCAGATAGGAAAGGCTTAAATCGTTTCAGGGTCTGATATGATTAGTAACTGTTCCCAGAGACCATGCGGAAAAAAAGAGCTGGCATCTAACGCTGAGCCCGCCCCTTTGTCTGCAGGCCCGGCTCCCAGGGGCCGCAGGGCTGAGGCGCTCAGGCGCGGCTGGCAGAGGTCACAGTTGTGGAAGATCCGAGAAGAGATGGCAGTGTAAGGACAGCGGCGATCGCATCCAGCCAGGCCTCGAGGCAGCTCATCTCCTCGCCCAGCCCGGGGACACACAGCTGCCCCGTCCAAGCTCCGAGGGGCAAATTCCCCCACTTCAGAGAAGCAGCCCTGGGCCGCTGAGCAGAACCTGGCCAGCAAGGAAGCGGCTGGTCTTGGCAAACAAAACACAATGCCCCGGGCAAAAACAAAGCAAGAGGGAGCCTGGAAAAGCTGCATTCTGAGGAGCCACTCCCTCCCTCAACCAATTTTTTAGTCCAGTATCTAATTCTAAACCTATTCAGAGAACGCCATGGCAAATTCCTTTCGCCTAAATTCTCTGTGATTTGAAATTCCTAGAAAGCTTTTCCTTTTCCTTTCCAACGACCTGCTCCCATAGCATATTCCACATTGCAGCCAGCTATTTGGTGCTCCGATATTCTTCTTGAGAGCAACACAGACAACCGCAAGATCTTGTGTAATTTAATGAGGATTTGTGTTACAGAGAACTGCACTTTTAAGTGCCATTTATTGTTTTCCTATCTTTTTAGCTCATAAAATGAGCTATTCATGACAGGCTACATTTCATTGTTGAAAATTACATTTATGTAAAGACATTAAATACAAAAATCTCTTGTGAAATATAGGTTTAATTCATTTATTAGTTTCCCATTGCACAGGAGCTCATGGGCCTGACTTAGTTGTGCGTAATGGGTCCTCTGAACGGAACAGTAACTATAGACACGGACGAAAAAAGGTCAGGTGAAATTGTCAAAGAAAAATCTAGTCATGGTTAGGCCAGAGGGTCTAAACCAGAGATTTTTATCACTCTTATGTTGATAATAGTAATAGCTAGAATTGACATTAAGTTTTTTCCACGTGATAGGCTATGTGCTAAGTGTTTTATACCTTGCCTCATCTCAAATCCTTTCAACTTCACAATAAAAGAAAAAAAAAACTCACTTCAAAACATTATGTAACTCGTTCATGCTCATAGCTAGTATTGGCAAGAGCTGGAATACAGGCTCTAGTTTGTCTATATCCAAATGCTAGGCTTAGCCCAACATACTACAAAAATAAAAATAGAAAAAAAACACAATCAAAATACCTCAAAGATGAAACACTATAGGAAAAATACCACTAGTTTCTTCCTCTAGAAAGTTGATTTTTAAAAAGAACTTCCGTAAAAGCCAGGAAGCAATGCTCTAAAAGGTAAACTGAGGCCTAGGCCTTGTAGACACAGCTTTTTAGAACTTTTTTAGAAACACGACTGCAACAAAAATACCATGTTGCAATATTTTTGAAGGTAAATTCAAGAAGCACTGGAGACTTATAATGATAAAAATTACATGATAACCTTTTATGCAACAGGCTTATTGAAAACAACATTACGTTAGTGATGCATTCTAAAAACAACTAGTCGTGCTGGGCTAAATTTTCCAAGAATGCAATTTAAGCCCACAGTAAGGTATATTATGAAATGAATGGAATACTGTGGTTCAAACACAGTCCTCCGAATGGTCCATCTGTGGACCTTATCTCACCGATTCTCATTAAACAGTGATTTCATTTCTCTACATCATCACAAGCTCTACTCCTGGGCAGTCGTTCAGCTGCCTGGCTAGTCTCACAACACATGCAAATATGAATTAAAGGCGGCCTCACCACAAGACAGAGGAGAGTTTGCTGATACCCTTCCCAGTGTGAAGCACGGGGCCCCAGCCATCACAGATGGGAAAAAGAAATTGGTGGTCCCAGCAGGCCTTCTGCTTATTACCCGGGAGGCCTCATTTGGAGCGTGGCAGTCCCACATAGGCGCATGCACACACACACACACACACACACACACACACACACACACGCAGATCTACACCACTCCACCCACCCCCTATATTCCACGCGCTGTGAGGTTAAAGATATGTTTGGACTCTCTGAAAACAAAAATCCCAAAGCCTTTACAGCTACCTTGTCACTGACTCTCATTGCTCCCAGTCAGACACGTCAAAGAAGGTATGTTTTCCTCATTAGACTTACAGGAAATTGGAATGTGAAATGTAACCATTTGTCCAGAGCCAGGAGGAAAATCAAAGACAGAAAACAGAAGTAGAAGTTCTCTGTCCTCTGACCTCCTCTAGTTTGCACCTTTCTTACAGCCTGACTTAGTATCTACAATATAGTCTGGTTATTTGTAAAGTCACCTCTTCTCCCTCATGTGACAAGCAGCTCCTTGGGGTGCAAGATGATTTCCAGTTTGGTTCTGTGTTCTCACCACAACATGGTTCTCTCTAGGGTAACTCCTCATGTGTCTGGGGCCTGGAATAAAAGGGTCAACAAGATACAAATGGAGATGTTGAATGGATCTGGGTAGCTCTGGCAAGAGAGGCTGTCAAGGAGGGCAGATGCATTAGTGACTTTGCCTTATGGAGTGCCTACCCTTTCAGATCTGTTTACTGCTGGTCATCGTGAATGGAGGGCAGGGAGCATATGCTAGAAAAAGAGAAAATACACTCAATAGTGGCTACTAAAAAAGCTAGTGGGAGTCAAAGTAACGAGTGAGCAGGAGCCTGACATGAGAAGCACTGGTCTCTCCCTAGCTCCTGGGAGGTGTGAGGTGATTCCTGGAAGTACTTATCCTTTCAGTTTCTGGGAGCCCTGTGGCCCTGAACTCACATCAGCCCAAAGGGAACCTCTTGGGAGGGTCTCATGTTCCACTGGCTAAGATTAGCCCAATCCTCGTCCAGGCAGAGGTCTGAACCAGTTGTGAACCGCCCCAGGAGTAGTCAAAGTCTGCAGGTGTTTACCATTCTATGCTAACAGCCTGAACTGCAAGTACCAGCTGCCAGCCACATGGGAAGCCTTCATGGGCCTTCTAGCCCAGCCAAGCCATGGATGAATACAGCCTGAGCCAACTTCACGGGAGTAGGAGAACTTCCCAGGGGCAGGAGAACCTCCCAGAAGAAGCCAAACAACCCATAGAATTATAATAATAAAATGGCAGTTATTTTAAGTCACAAACTTTGAAGTGTTTTGTTTGCTACATAGCACCAGATAACCAGAACACTGAGCCTGATGCCAAAACAAAACAAAATTCTGCAGGGCACGGTAGGGGGTGGGGCAAGAGGGGAGTGTCTTGCAGCGAAGAGTGAGAATATTCTGCATGTGAAATTATATAAATTATTGGCGGTAGAGTGCAGACTAAAAGATGCTCTTTAAAGATGCTCCCTCCCCTATGAATCATACTCCCTGACCTCGTATAGTCTAACCCTAGCCCTTCCACAATGAATGTGTGACCAATACAAAATGAGGCAGAAGTCACTTGGTATGACTCCCAAAGTTATCATGTCATGAAAAACTTTGTGGCTTTTGCCCTGGAGAAGCCATCCACTGTGAAACAAGTCCTATGACCCTGCGAGTGCCATGCTAAGGAGAGGTGCCATGGAAAGAGAGAAAGATGCCCAGTCAGCCCTTTGAACTGAGGTGGCAAACATGAGAGAGAAGAAGTCATTTGGGTTTTTTGTCCAGTCAAGCCTCCAAATGACTCTTGCTTCAACTGTACCTGATTTCCACCACATGAGAGACCCCAGGCAAGAGCCTGTAGCTGAGCCCGATCAACCCACAGAACTTGGGAAGATGATATGAAATTACTTTTAAGCCAATAAATTTTGGGTTGTTTTGTTGTGCAGCAATAGGATAACTGGAAAATTAGGTTTGTACAATATAAATATCTCAAACCTTTTGGTCCCTTCATATACAGACAACATTTTCTGCTGGTGACAAATGCGAAGTCTGATATATCCTCCATATGACCAAAATGCCAAAACAAATCACTCCTACACCAGGTCATAGGAAGAAAACAAAGTGGAGAGAATGACATTCTGGCATATATCAAAAGAACTTACGACATCTGTGAGCTATTTCTAGTATAGCAATGAAAATGGGACAACTGGATATTTGGGTTAAAGAACCAAGGGATCCAAAATGACTTGGACTTGTATGGATGTGGGCAGCCTGCACTAGGTGAGGATGGGATCATTAGTCCTTAGTCTCCACGTGTCCACCATGGCCCACTTACAAGAAATTTCTCCCCAGACACCTTTCAGATTACAAACCCAACAAATCATGCAACATCAAAGAAGTTCCCAGGTTATATAGAAGACTAGATTATATGGGAGAGCTGATCTAAAAGAGCAAGTGTGGGAGAACAGTCGGTCTTAGGTGGTTTAAGGAAAGGCAGTACGCTTAGGAACCGTGGCCAGCCATGCAGCGGATGGGCTCACAGGCCTCCATACCACAGCAGAGCTCCCTGCCCAGCCAAGCCTTGGGTCCGTCACCTATTGCCACTTACCTCTCCCTCAGGTGTATATGTGCTTTTTAATCCCCACCCACCCCAACTTTCTTAGACATTTCCAATACCAGAGGCACAGACTCATCCTAGTAAAGGCACTTTACTATATGTATTATTATAAGTGACTTAATTCTGTAACTTTGCTTAGAGGCATTGGATAATGCCTCAAAGATGGGCTCTGGAGTCAGATTGACCCGAGTTTGAGACCCTGCTCTGCCACTTACTAGATGTGAGAATATGAATACGTGATTTCACCTCTCTGAGCCTCAGTTTCCCCTCTGGTAAGAGGCAGATAATAATGGTGCCTACATAACGGGATTCCTAAGACTATTAAATGCATGGAAGATGCTTAGCCCATTGAACATACTCAAATATTAAGTATTACATTATTATTATTACTCCCCCTACCTCTTGCAAGGATTTGTACATCCTGAACTAAAACAACTAAAGGGGAGAGAGACAATTTTCAGCCTAATTCTCCCACAGGGTTGTTAGCCTGGGTCTAGAGAGGATTTCATTATTTTGCAGATACTTCAACCTAACTCTGTTGAAGGCACCTTTCACCCTCCACTCCACTCTCCTCCCACCCCACCCCCAGCCTCCTGAGAGGGAGCAAGGGGCCAGAGAGCCCAGGAGGACTGACCACCGGCACAGGAAGAAGGAAGTCTCTGGAGGTGGCAAACCATGAGGAGGTGAGGGACAGAAGGGGGCCCTGAAAGGGATGATGGAGAAGAGAGAGGGAGTCAAATGAGAAAGAGGTTCCTCTGCCAATGACCAGAATACTGGACCAGAGCCCAGTCCAGTGAGGCACACAGTTGGAAGCAAAGATAGTGGAACAGAGCAGAAAAGTCACCCCCATCTCTAGCTCCTCTTTAGGATTTCAAATGATTTGGAATATATTATGAAAAACCCAAATATGAGACCTCTTGGTCTTGGAGTGGGTACTTGGCTAGCTAACAGCAAGACCATTTGCAGCAAAGGTAATACTGTCCATGATCTCCACGTGGGAATGGCTGGGGTACGTGGTTACGTTCTCTGTATAGTGTAAAGCACAAACAAACAAACAAAAAGTCATTTTCAGACTACAAATCATAATTTGTAGAGGAAATGGGAAAACTACTGACTTTATTTGCCGCAAAGGAATCAGACATTCCTTATAAACATTCTTCTGCAGCCTCATAGTGTCTTGCTAAAGCTAGCAGTAGGGTCAGGAGGTGCCTTCTTGCTCCCACTCTAGCCAGGTGTTCTCCGTCATTTCTCAGCCTCAGGTCAGCCCTGCTTGGGGAAACCCTGCCCACAGTATCATGTTGAAGTTGTGGGGTTGTCTCCTACGTTGTTGGCCTCTGCTGGTCACTGGTCTTATATACGCTCTTATGGCTTTGCTCAGCTCCTGGATGGCCTGTAGGTTTCTGCTTTATAACCAGTGTATCAGTCAGCTCATGCTTCCATAACAAAATATCATAGGCTGGGTAGTTTAAACAACAGAAATTTATTTTCTCACAGCCGTGGAGGCTGGAAGTCCCAGATCAGGGCGCCAGCCAATTCAGCTCCTGGTGAGGACTCTAGCTTGTAGATAGTGCCTTCTTTCTGTGTCCTCATGTGTTCATGAGAGAGTTCTCTCTCTCTCTCTCTCTCTCTCTCTCTCTCTCTCTCCTCGCTCTTCCTCTTCTTATAAAACCACAATTCTTTAAAAAATAAAAATAAAAATAAAATAAAATAAAATAAAACCACAATTCTATCAGATCAGGGACCCACTATTATGACCTAAGTGGATTTACATACCTCCTCAAGGCTCTAGCTCCAGATACAGTCACCTTGGGTAAGCCAACGTATGATTTGGGCTAGACACAAACATCCAGTCCCTAGCAATAAGACTCGCTGCGTGTCTGTCAGCTTTTCTCTAAACCTCCTTCCCCTGCACATCCATAGCTGATCCCAAGGTTCCTTGTCTCTTGGCGGTGCTGAGTCCTTCACTACCAAAAGAATGAAGGGAAAAGCTGAAGAGTATTTATCAATAAATTTCCATTCTCACATTGGAACAGTGGTCTGGCATCATGAGGGACCTTCACATTTTGTTTCAATTGATTGCCTCAATAGGTGCTGTTAGCCTCTTTTTCTAGATGAGGAAACAAGGCCAAGAGATGTTAAATGACTTGTACAAAATTACACAGCCCACAAGTAGCAGAGCAGAATTCAGGCTAGGTCTGCTAGAGACCAGAAAACCCATCAAATTCTTCACACTCCTTTCTGTCAATGCCACCATTGCATAAGTTCAGCACCTCCTCATTTTTCACTAGGAAACTGGCATGACATCCTCATTCACCTTCCTGGCTCCTGTGCTACTCACTGCCAATTGCCCATCAGGGCATGTTGTAATTATACTTATGGCATTTCTCTGCTTTAAAACTTAGAAGCAGGGACACCTGAGTGGCTCAGCGGTTGAGCGCCTGCCTTTGGCTCAAGGTGTGATCCTGGATTCCCAGGTTCAAGTCACATCAAGCTCCTTGCATGCAGCCTGCTTCTCTGTCTGCCTGTGTCTCTGCCTCTCTCTCATGAATAAATAAATAAAATCTTTTAAAAAAATAAAAATAAAAATAAAACTTAGAAGCAGTGACGTGGCACCAACAAGCACACCCAGTGCCCAGATATTGGTTACTAAATACCATTCTTCAGTAGAAGAAGCCAAGGTTCTTTGAAGAAATAGCTGATTCTAGACCGAGGCAGGTAAGATACAATAGATTCTGGAGCATCCTGTAAGCCAGAAAACATGGAAGTGCTCAAAACACACACACAGAGACACACACTCACAATAATGAGGACATTTCAAAACAACAGAGGAGACAACCTGAAAGCATTCCCAATGACCAAAGCTAGAATAATTAAAGAAAAGAATAAATAAAAATAGTATTGGTTATGACCGAAAAATTACTGAAATAATAAATATCCATGAATCTATATTAGTATAAATATAAAGCTGAATAAATAAGTAAATGAGGGAGAAGGAACAAATAAATCTTCCTTACAGAAGAATTTCCAAATAATAAATGTAAAAGAAATGAGAGAAATAGAAAACCACCATTAGAACACCCCAGTAATTGTTGCTGCAGGCAAGATCCTCCAATGAATATTAAAATTAGAAGGTGGAACGTTAAGGAGAAACAAGATTTTTGTGTAGCCTCAAATTATCTTCCCTATACTATTTATTAATTACTGTGGTGGTTTTAACATATGTCCATAAATTCTTTGATACTCCTCTCTCCAGGGAGTACAGCTTAATTCCCCTCCCTGTGAGTGTGGGCTGGACTTAGTCATTCTAAATAATGGTGTCTTACTCAGTTTGGGCTGCTACAACAAAATATCACAGATTATGTGGATTATAAACAAGAAGATTTTACTTCTCACAATTCTAGAGGCTAGAAGTCTAAGATCAAAGCGCCAAGCAGTTTCAGTGCCTGGTGAGAGCCTACTTCCTGGTCCATAGATGGCTATGTTTTCACTATGTCCTCACACGACGGCATGGGCAAGAGAGCTCTCTGGGGTCTCTTTTATAAAGACACAATTTCATTCATGGAGCCTCTACTCTTTTGACCTAATCACCTCCCAAAGGCCCCATTTCCTAATACCACTACACTGGGAGTTAGGAGTTCAACATAATGAATTCTGAGGGACACAAACATTCATTCCATAACAAATGAAAAGGGAACTAGTAACATTTCAATGGAATAATCTAACAGATACCCCTTTAGCAAGTGATCAAGGTCAACATCACCAGTAATAAGTCATGTTGATATCATGTATCCTTTGATATGATGCACTGAGAGAGCACTTCACCCCTATGGTATTCCTCCGCAAAATCCAAATCCCAGTATAATCATAAGAAAATACCAGATGAACCCAAATCGAGGATATTTTACAAATGCCTGACCCACACTCTTCAAGAGTGTCAAGGTCATGAAGCACAAGGAAAGTCAAACTCACAATTGGAGGAAAATATGAAGACGTGACAACTAAATGTAGTGTGGGGTGCTGAACTCAATCCTGGTACATAAAAAAGATATTAATGAAGCAACTGGTAAACTGTGAATAAAATCTATGAGTTTTTTAAAAAGCAAACAAAATACTGTGCAGTATCTAATTGGCATACAAACTGCTGCGCAGGGCACACAAGACCCTCTGGATGTAACTCAGATGTCCCTTTGTCCTCTCTCACCACCTCCCACTCTGGTCTCTCAAACTCAGCCACACCAAACCGAGGGAGGCCCCTGAGGAAGCTAAGTTAGTCAGACCTTCTCACCTTTTCTCTTATTTCACCCTCTGCCTGGAATGCCTTCTCCCCTCTGCTCTACTCATCCATTTATCTGATAATTACCTTTTTTAATGTTTTAAAAATTATTTTTATTTTATTTTTAAAATTTTTAAAGATTTTATTTATTTATTTATTTATTTATTTATTTATTTATTTGACAGGTGAGAGAGAGAGAGCACAAGCAAGGGGGAGGGATAGAGGAAGGGATGAAGTAGACTCCCCACTGAACAGGGAGCCTGAGGAGGGGCTCAATCCCAGGACCCCAGGATCACTACCTAAACCAAAGGAAGACACTTAACTGACTGAGCCACCCAGGTGCCCCTAATAATTACTTTTTTTTTAAAATTCAGCCCAAGAATCTCTTCCTCATTGAACTTCTCTTCTGACTATCCCCTCATCCCAGTAGCCAATCTTTCTCTCCCTCCCTCTTTCACTTTCATGGATATCAGGAATCCCCTACCTACATTAATCAGTATCTATAATATTTTAGTGCATTTCCTTAAATGATTGCATCTTCCTCTCCCAGGTAATAAAATTCTTGAGGGGGGCCTGATCTTATTCATCTTTCATAGCCTTGGAGCTTAGTATATGTTTTATACATATTGGATGAATTAATGAATGAAAAAAATAAATCAATTAATGACTAATGAATAAACTCACACTAGAAATCTTTTGGTGAGAAATGATAGATGTGTAAATTCATCTCAGCTTTGCAGTCAAGATTGAACAAAATTGTCACTCAAAATTTCAAAATGCTTTATAGGAATACATACATCCATTCTTAATGGATATATCTTGAGGTCAGCAGACATATATATTATCAATGGTATATCATGAGGTCAGCAGACATCCTGTTGGAGAGCCAAGGCCTGCCACAAACAAGCCCACCTCATGGAGGGCCCAGGCCCAGGAGCTCACCTCTGGACATTCCTCCTCATTTCCAGTTACTCAGTCAATTCAATTAAAACAGCCCCACACGGAGCTACACTGGGCCTCCTTTAAATGTGAAGCCTTTAAAAATATATATAAAATAGAATAAAATAAGATAAAAGCAGAGCCTTTATTTTAGTCAAATCTGTACCTTGAAATTATATCCTTTCAAAACTCTCCCAAGTCAAACAAATGGCTTCCTAACATGCTTACAGAGTCAAACTCCTTTTCTATGGCAACTTTCACCAAACTTTTCATGTGAAGTTTTAGTGCACTGCCATCAATCTGTGCATCTTCATGAATTATGTCTCCCATCTTCATGAGTTCTATCTCCCTTCTGCAGTGTATTTCAGTAACTACACAACAATACATCTTCATTAATTGTAAGAATTTGCACTCTCATTTAAATGTTGATGACAGAGCTTTCTGTGCTTTTGTCCATATGCTACCTAGAGAAAAAAAAAAAGCTATGATAGAAGCTATGTTTCTCAAGGTGTGTTACATACTAGGATAGTGTCTAAAGTTAAGCAGGGATTTTTTTTTATCAAGAAGATGGTTAAATATGGATTGGACTGGAGAAAAGATAAGATTCATTTATATAACTGTAATCAATAAATTTAACTACTAAGCACAAAACACATGCTTACAAAGCATTGTGCTAAAACTGTAGTATATGTACAAAGGTTTAATATTATTTCTACTCTGAGAGGAAAAGAGATCTAGAGACAGAGACCACCCATATCCCTTTAAAAAGATGACTAACATTACAAAAAAATATGCATAAAGTTCAACTTGAAAGTTCTCCATCCCCCTTTCTCAAGGGCTGCTAGGCAGTAACGTCAGTTCCCAGGGTATTATCTTGACATAATGGGGGAAACACTGACTGCAAGAGTTCCTGCCTGTGACCAGGGCTCAGAACTTAAAACATGTCCCTCAGGCCCAGTCTAGTCATCAAAGAAGAACTGGCCTTAGACTCTAGTTCTTTCCCACTGCCTCAGAAACAGGGAACCTTTCTTGCATTAGTTAATGCTTTCCTTAGAATGCAGGTAGAGGAGAAGGTGACTAGTTACTATTTGCTCAACCACTTTAACTTAGAAGGAAAAAGTTTAATAAATCAGAATAGTCTTCCAGTTGGGCGCACCCAGTTGGGTCAATCCTGTTCACCATTATAAAATTTTCTTTTCGCTTTTAAAATATTCTGAACCAACACACAATTATTGTTTAGATCTTCAATATTATGACTCTAACGTCTGTCTTTTCCAAATAAAGGAACAAAGGGCTTGTATTCACATACAAGCATTCCTTTTCATCTCAGCCCCTGAGTTTCAATAGTGCAAAGAGAATTTTAAGAAAAATACTCTGCACGTTGATGAAAAAAAAAGTGCTGTAGGAGTTGAAGGAAGGGAAGTTTAAGAAGTTGGGACTTCAGTTTAGCTTTGTAAAACAAGCAGATTTAAAATGGTGAGGAAAAGGGCAACAGATACTCTGAGCAGACAGAGCAAAGCAGGAATGTATATGGTAGCTTCAATGCATTCTTTGACTCACTGACACCGAGGCTGCGTGTAGAGGCAATAGGAGATGTGATTAGAGTCAGGTTGATGGCATACAGTGAAGGTTTGCAATGTCAAGAAAGAGATTTTCCTCTGTAAATGCGGGAATGGAAACTACTTGTGATCTGTGTTCAGAAGAGGGACATGTGGTGAGCAATATCTTAGGAAGCAGAAATATGCTGCTGGGATGAGAGGAGAAGAATTTAGAGAGCAGAAGAAAGTAGTAGAGCCTTTACCCGAATAGTCTAAATAGAAAAGAAGAGGTATGTGAGAAAATGCTGTGAAGGAAAAATCAACAGGACTTAAGCATAGATTGGGCATGAAGAAAAAGAGGAGACAAGATGGCTCCCCAAGGAACCAAGGGAATAGCCACACAACCGAAAGAGAAGATTAAGTACCCTGGAGTCAACTTTCCCTTCTGTCTCTCACATTAGCTGTGTGACTCTAGGGAAATGACTTAGCTTTTCTGTGCTTCAGTTTCACCATCTGTGAAATGAGGACAATAATAATACCTACCTCATAAGGTTATTGCAATATCAAATGAGTGAAAATATGTAAAACATTGAGAATAGTGCCTGGCACCCAGTAAATAGGAGCAAGTTTAGATGCTGCTCTGGTGCTGTTGTTGTTACAGAGAAACCAAGACTAATAGCAGTAGGGATGAAAACAAATCCCTTCAGAAATTGCTCTGGTGAGACTAGAGAGATAAACTCAGAACTGGAATATATTACAGTAAGTCATTTTTACCGTTTAATGGTAAGTCTTATTTACCATCAGGGTACAAAGCTCCCCTTTCTTCTCCCCTGCTCTCCTACTAATATTCCCCTAGCTGCCCTCATGGGTCCAGGCCTCCTACCAGATCCATCCTAAAATTTCCAACCCTAGTTTATTTAAATGGAAATGAAATTTCATTTGGGATACTTACTGGTTGGAAGGGGATTGTAAAATCATTTTTTAAGTAGAGAAACATCACTTTTAGATGCAGAAGCCTCCAAGGGAGACACTTTCCAAAGGACACTGCTGCTCTGGATATTATATAATTGGGGCATCTAAGGATGAAAATAAATCCTAGGAACATTTGCCCCTTATCCTGCCTCAGACAAGGGCATTGCCAAAGCTCTCAGTCACCATTTTCCCAACTGCAAAGCTAAGCTAAAAATACAAATATTACTCTAATAGGAATTGTATTCGAGAGAAAAGAAACAAGGGGAAAAGCATGAATAAAGAAAAAAAGAGAATGCATATTTAGAAACTATTACACATTATTAGATTGTGGTAAGGGAGGAATTGTGGCATCTAAATACTTAATGCAAGGACAAAGTTGGGGATGGGGAACACTGACCTTAGTGTCTTCACAACCGAGCCACAATTTGACATGGACCAAATTGCTTAATCTTTCCATGACTTAGCTTACTCTGGATATTGTGAGACTTCCCTCACATCTGATCCCCTAGGTTCTTTAAGAGATAGGTGACTTGAGTAAAGGACATCATGTTCATTCACCTGGTTTTCATTTTATTTTTTTTAATTTTTATTTATTTATGATAGTCACACAGAGAGAGAGAGAGGCAGAGACACAGGCAGAGGGAGAAGCAGGCTCCATGCACCAGGAGCCCGACGTGGGATTCCATCCCGGGTCTCCAGGATCGCGCCCTGGGCCAAAGGCAGGCGCCAAACCGCTGCGCCACCCAGGGATCCCTTTCATTTTAATATAATAATGATGAGGGATGCCTGGATGGCTCAGTGGTTGAGCATCTACCTTCAGCTCAGGTCGTGATCCCAGGGTCCTGGGATGGAGTCTTGTATCGGGCTCCCCACAGGGAGCCTGCTTCTCCCTCTGCCTATGTCTCTGCCTCTCTCTCTGTGTCTCTCATGAATAAATAAGTAAAATCTTTAAAAAAAAAAAAAGAAAGAAAAAATATATGTAATAATGATGAAGGCAGCGAGAATCAGCACTAATGCCCTATCCAAGGAGCTTAAGGTGCACTCCAAACACCATCGTTACTCTCAATGTTCTTGCTACTTTTGTCCTGCATTTTGCCATCAGTGGTTAGGCCAGCTGGCCCTAATGTTTTACTGTCCAAAAGCCTCCCTACTTTAGACATCACCTTGCAGTTGATATTTTAAAGGGTTGCAAAGTGAAATCTTTCTATCCAATTGTTGGAAGAAAGAGAGAAGTGATGTTTGAGGCAGGTTGTCACATGATTTTCATCTTAAATGGAGGCATCAGAGTTCAAGGTGGTCTCATAATTTGATAGATAACCAAACTTGTCAGGCCCAAACAGGTTTTTCCTAGTGTGTCGTCATGTCTTTGGCTTGGCCATGGCCTTCCCAGCTCTTCTAAGGAAGGCTAATAATGTCTCTCATTTCCATCCCATTTCCTAAGCCAGTTCTTCCTAAGGCTAACAGTGTATCAATTGTCTTCGCGCATCCTACTGTTCCAGCATCACTTTGAGTTAGCCATAGACCATCAATGAGCACTGGGTTCACACATTCTCCCTAAATTCCTTTGTTGTTCACTAGTCAAACCTCAGTCCCTAGATTCCCCAAAACTCCTTAATGTCAGCTCTGTTAGAGTGGTAACTCTCCCATCAAGCCCCCAGGCCTACCTCACATGGGTACAATCCATAAACCCCATGATTCTAACCAGTTATCTTGCCTAGTTGCCCAGACTAGATTGGACAATGGCCACCTCATCAATAACTGATGAAAACATATGACCAACCTCCATGGGGTCTCTCTGTGCCTAGAACCTTGTCCTAGCTCTAGAGAGAAGGAATCTCTGAAATAATTGAGACTATTTCCCACCATCTGAATGGGATGGTAGTTCTAATAGAATCACATCATTTTAGAAAATAAAATAATTTTACACACACCTCTAAGTTTGGGACTGAGGTCCTTCTTTCCCACCCCACCCCCACCTCCCCGCCCTGACACACACACCCTTTTGCCAGCATCCATCCTCCTGGAACTGGACTACACTACTTCTACCAGCTGGTTGGCATTCTGCTGCCAATAGACAGACCTCTCAGATGACAAATGACTACCCATCTGACTCCATGTTTGAATAGCCACCTGCAGCAGCTGCTACCTATACCACAAATTGTACCCAAGAACTTTCTCTGCCATCACTCCCATCTTGGTAAGGACAATCCAACCCTCTTGCCACTTGACTTTTTCCTAAAACTCGAGGATTGTCTTTCTTAACTGATGGACCCTCTCCCTAGGGCGGGGGGAGCACACATTCATATATACAGGAAAATATATTTTAGCCACAGGGGGCTCACTGACCCACCAGAGACCAATGCATGGGCCCTGGATTAAGAACCCCTGCCTTCAAATATGACTCAACATATACTCAGTTCAACTTGCTCATCCAGCAGCTGAGAAGGGGACAGGACACCCAGAGCCCCAAGTTACTGATGGTAACATCAGATGCTGCAAAGAAGCCATCTGGGTTGGCTGCCCCAAAGAATGACCCTTCCTGTGCACACATCTATAACACTCCCAGGAAAATTTATGGTTTTACTTAAAAATTAAATTAAAAAATAAATAAATAAATAAATAAATAAATAAATAAATAAATAAATAAAATTACTTAAAAAATAAATAATGCATGTCATTTAAATAAGGCATATCTTAATTTTGCAATAATCCATTAAATAATAGGCTTCAGTGGAGGAAAATTAATATAAAATACCAACTGGCCCTGTCAGGAATAAATACCCCAATAGTGGGGGCAGGGACCTTTGTTGCCCATCCTGCCTACTTCTAAGCCTTAAGGCAGAGTTGGGAAGGGAATGTCCCAGTATGAAGCTAGTGGTATGGCTTTCCTGGTCTGGATCAGAGGTTCTAGAAATGCAACTGGACCATCAAACACATGAAATGCAGAAAATGGATCTTTTAGAAGGATTCTTGAAGAGCATCATTTCCTTTCCTCTTCCCTTTTTCTTTGTAAGGGTTTTACGGCTAGGGAAGAAGTGAGGATAGGACTGAGATAGATGAGATTTTGCCTCCTTTCCCTTCCCACAATAATCCCATACATCAGTAGTTACAGAACCAAAGCTAAAATTAGAGTGAAAAAATATCATAAATATTATCATTTCTTTTTTACATACATAGAATCCTGAAATCAGTATTGGGAGATTATTTTATCTTCTAGAAATAAATCACCACTATTTTTAAAAATCTAATAATGATGACTCCCCAAGTTCTGAGTATGTTATGCCCCTGACATTTACTCTTTTAACTTACTGTTAAATACTTACTGTGCATATACCATATGTCAAGTCCCATTCTAGATACCAGGGGTATAGCAGGGACCTGCAAAGACCCTACTCTCAGGAAGTCACAGTGAACTAGAAAGGCCAACATTGAACAAATGTAATTTCTGTGAGGCAAGAGAAGTGTGGGCGCCTCCCATAGGTGGACCCAACCTGCACAACAAGTTCTTCCTTTCTCATATCCAATATCCATCTTACATCATCCAAGCCCATTTTTCCTTGACATAGAGAAGGAAGACATGATTATGTCTTTTGTGAAAATCTTCATAAACAGTTACACGCATGAAATCATCCCTTATTCTTCTCTTCTCTTGATTAAACAGCTTCAGTTGCTTTAACATTGCCTCGCAGGACATATTTCCATGCCTTTAATAATAACTTTCCTTGCATTGGTGCAGACCTTTACCATTTATAGGGCACTTTGCAGTTTACAAAGCACTTCCGCATCATTATCACACTTTGATCCTTACAACAACCCCACAAGGAAGGTACTGCAGATATTTGCTGAGCACCAAGTATGCCCAAGGCACTGTTCTAGGGCTGTGGGAGCACCTGTGCCACTTTACACTTGTCCCTGCTGAAATTTATCCCAGTTTTGTGAAGCCATTTTCTCAATGAGTCAAGGCCATTTTGAATTTTATTTCTGTCGTGCAGAGCAATAACAACCCCACCTAATTTAGTGCCAGCTGCAAATTTAATGAGCATAGTCTTAATTCCTTCATCTGGGCCATCAATATAGTTATTGAGTAGGATAGATCCTGACCCCAATACCTCTGGGACGGCACTCAATATGTCCCCCCAGATTGATACCAGGCCATTGATGACTGCCCCCTGGGCTGAAGCCTTCCAGCCTCTAGCAGAAATGAAGACAGGAACATACTTTTCTAACCTGCCCAAGACAATGCCTAATTTAAAAAATCAAAATCTTTACTAAAATTGAGATAGATTCCATCTATTGATTCCCCTGGTGTATGTAGCCTTTCACAATCATGGAAGGAAATTAAATTGGCCTGGCACTATTTGCTCTTTACAAAGCTTTACTGATTGCTACTTAGTATTTTATGTTCTTTCAGGTGCTATCCAATTGATTATTTGATGATTTATTCCAAGATCATCCCAGGTATTGATGTTGAGCTCACAGGTCTGAAATTTCCAGGGTCATCCTGTCTTACTCTCAGAAATGGGCACCTCATTTACCCTTTTGCTATCCTGAGGGGCTTTTCCAATCCTCTGTGATTTGGGGGGAAACACTGGCTAATAGTCCTAAGATGAAAGTTGAAAATTCATTCAGTATCCTACAGGGCAAGCCATCAGGTCCTGCTGACTCGAGCATATTAGGTTTTTCTAAGTTTTCTAACTATGTCATCCCTTTGGCCTTCTATCCTCCTATTACAACTGGGACTTATTCTAGGCAGCAATTTATAGCTGATATTATCTTTCCCCTGGAGGAGGGGAGTGAAGAGGACATCGTAAAAAATAAAATAAATAACATAAAAAGCTTTACCTTTTCACAATCTTTTCTGCTTTAGCATGTCTGGCAGAGACAGTTCCATGTGTTTGAATCCCATTGCTTTTCCTCTTCTTGGCCATACTGGAAGACTGCATTTCCCAGCCTCCTCTGCAGTTAAATTGAGGTTACAGTTACAGGATTAGGATTAGGCCAATCTAATGATGGAAGGAATGATGGCTGCCATTTTCTGGCCTGGACACAAAATTATCTGCATGACCCTCTATGCTTTCTCTTCCCCTTTGCTGATAGCCATGGGCATGGCATGTTGATGAGGTAGCAACACAAAAGCCAAGACTGGACACGTGAATAACCACTCAGGAGTGCTGCCTGGAAGAGTTATGTTGGGTAGGTGACACAAAGAAGAGATGCATTCTGGTTCGGTGAAACCATTAACTATTAAGAAGTTTATGTGTGCGTGTAGTGTGTGTTCACTTGGCTGCAAAATCTTGCTCCCTACAGTCTTCTCACACTGACCTGAGTTTTGCCTTTTGAGATCATACAGAGGACATTTCTTTGTCATTTAAACAATCAAATTTTATCTGAGTGTCCCTTTTGGACTACTGAAATATTTTAAGGATATCTTTTCTAATTTTTATTATCTTTCCTACATACATATTTTTTTACTTTAACCTTGCTAATCAGTCATACTATTTTATATATTGATGTACACTGCTCGTTCACTTGAGGAGACGTGGCCAAAGGACATTCATCCGTCATGTGCTGCACAGAGAAGAAAATGACAAGATCAAAATTTTTAAATTCTAGAGAATTACAGTGGGTTAGGTATGTGTGTGTTCTAATTTGAAGGGGTTCTATAACATTATTCAATAGAAAGAATAACATCAAATACTTGTGTATCTATCACCCAATATTTTTAAATGCTCACACTTCTTGATATATACAAGAAACAAGCCTGATGGTCCAGGCCTCTCTGTTCTCCACTCTGCCCTCATTTCCTTTACTCACCTCAGAGAAAGCCAGTCTACCCTTTTTACTTAATCTACACATATATGTATACATGTATCTATGTAATCATAAAAAATATATTGTATGTTTTAGTTTACATGACTGGTATTGTATGTATCTCTACATAGCTTAATTTTTTTCACTAAACACTATATGTTGGGATACAATCCTTGTGGTACATATAGATCTAGTTTATTCATCTTTAATTGCTATGTTGTTTTAATCCATTATATAAATACAGCCAGAGTTTATTTATCTATTTCCCTGTTCATAAATGGACGTTTTGGTTATTTCCAATTTACCTCTATTACTATACCACCAATAGCTCTCCAAAGTGGATGTGCCACTTTACTTCCCCACAACCTGTGTATGCAAACTCCTATGTTGCCGTTCCTTCAGCCAAACCTGGTGCTGTTAAGACAGTTTGATTTTTGCCAGTTCTATGTCTTACTGTTTAGGTTTGTATTCCATTCTGGTCAGTCTTCACTTGTGTCCTTCAGAACTTCTTAAGATTTTTCCAAAAGGTACTGTTTATATTATTCATATGAATTCCAAGATATGTCACAGTTTTGTTGATCATATAAGTGAAATAACTTGTACCATTACATTTTCTATTTGAAAAGTAGAAATACTAGTGCTGGTATTTAGAAACACCATTGATTTTTGTGCAGTTAATAATTCTCCAAAAGGAAACAGGCTTTTCAATAAACAACCTAGAAAAACATCTAGTGAGGAAAACTTAAATAGTTTCAAAGTATTTCACAGTATTTTCATTTGCTAATAATGGAGCTCATTCATTCAACAAATATTATTTAACATCTACTGGATCCCAAGCGCTGTGCTTAACAATGGGATGGCTCCAGTGAGAATAAGACAGACAATGCCTACAGTTCTTGGCCCTTCAGACGATCTAATGGCACTACATTTAAAAAAAAAAAAAAAAAGCAAACAAAAAATGAAATCAGATCTCTTTTATATTTATTGTGAATCCGTTTTCTCTGATTGCACAAATACAGTAGCTCTTAGAATCCCAACGCTTCCTCTGAATTTTCCAAACACTAGTACTGACATTTGCTTCTTTCTGCAATGTGATGTCACTGCAGGAAATTGAAACTTCACTCTCTCATAGACAATACTGGTTTATATAATTGCAACACACTGCTTTTCACCAGACCAGCCCTCACATACCCACACAAGTCTGTACTTCACGATGTACTAGTGCTTGGGCTTTCCCTTCTACATCGCATTGTTCCCCCTCACTAAAGAGTAGGGGACAGGCAGACTGTCCCTTCAGGACATGTCCACTTGAGTGGAATTCAACAAACTCTCAGAGCACAAGTACACCTCCTTTTACTGGATGATCCATAAGCAATGCGTAGGCAGCTAGCAAGAGATGACCCTCACCTGACAGACCCAAGAATTGCAAATCCAATTCCCCCAGTTGCTCTACTCAGGCCATTGGCTACATTCTCTTATGTACAAGGAAACTTCTGTAGGATTGGCTCTACTCCAGGGGCTTCTCTGGTAATACTACTGATGGTGCTCAACAGTATCTCAATAAACTTACCATGAGCTTCCCCCCATTTCACACCCTCCCTCTCTTCAGGGTGTAAACCTATGCTGAGGTTTGGAACATTCTGTGAGTGTTTAGGAAAGTTTTCCTGGGGGAAGAAAATCTAAGAGATAAGAGAGAGCACATGAGAATGAGAGAGAAAGAATCGGAATATAAAATAAAAAGGAAATTCTATTTAATTGGAGTCACTGCTTTGCCCCCCACAGTTCCTCCAAGGTGAACTGGTTTTCCCTGTATCCTTTTTCCAATCTATTGTTATGCTATAAAATCTGTCCTTAGGGGGATCCCTGGGTGGCACAGCGGTTCGGCGCCTGCCTTTGGCCCAGGGCGCGATCCTGGAGACCCGGGATCAAATCCCACATCGGGCTCCTGGTGCATGGAGCCTGCTTCTCCCTCTGCCTATGTCTCTGCCTCTCTCTCTCTCTCTCTCTCTGTGACTATCATAAATACAAAAAAAAAAAAAAAAAATCTGTCCTTAGTTTTCCTCCTCTAGTGATTCTTAAGAAAGTCCATACTGAAAGTCAAACAGACTGACTATTGAGTCTGTCTTCTCCTATCACTCTGCCCCATCTCCTCAAGGAAATGTGGCTACTTCTGACAAAGCAGAGGATGAGTCATAGATCATAATGAGTAAAAGATTAAAACTCAAAGGTATGATCACACCTACACAGTAAAGCTGAAATGCAAGAAGATATAGAGTTCTGGAATCAGACTACCTTGATTTAAAATCTCAATTCTGCCATTTATTGATATGGAATTTTGAGCAAGTTACTCAACTTTTCTGTGCCTCTCTTCCCTTATCTGTAAAGTGGAGCTGATAATCGATCTCAAGTATTTTATGGTAATTAAATAAAGTCAACACATGGTAAGCACTCAGAACAATACCAGACACATAGCAAAAACTCAAATAAATACTAGCCATTGTTCTATAATTTAAAATAACTCATGACTAGTTCATATTCAGTTAATCACATAGCATCTAGAGTTTAGAAGTTTATCTCACTACTTCCATGATCTGATCATGTCTGAAGACTGGATGATCGTCATCTTGAGAGCTCTGTATCCCCATTAAGCTGCCCTGCATTCAGCTGTCTGCCTCTTTGATGCTTGGTTCCTAAGATATGTACGGTCCAGATGTCTCTCTAGGCAATTTTGCACTCTTATTACTGGTTAGCATTTCAAATAGAAACTCCTTCTGGTCTCCTGCCATGGAGATATCTACATGGCTCACTGCCTCATTTTGTTCAGGTCTCTGCTTAAATGTCACATGAGAAGTTGTCACTAAAAACAAAACAAACAAAAAATTTGCTTACTCTATTTTTCTCCATAGCACTCTCCAGTACCTAACATTATGCATATATATTTCCTTTTCTGTTTATCATCTCTCACACTCTACCAGAATAAAAACTGCAAGACAGCAGAGATGTTGTCTATTTATTCACCACTGTATCCCCAGCACCTAATACAATGCCTGGCATGTAGTGAATCCCAAGAAATATGTGTTGAACGAATGAATGAAGACCAGAAGTGACTTATGACTAACCTTCAAAGATTCCTGTTGCCTTTCTCCTTGAAACCCAGAGGTAACAACTAGTTTCATGTTAATCTAATTGTAATGGATGGCCTGATCATCCATTTGTTACATGATTTCTTTTCCTTTGATGCCCATGGTTCTTGGTCATGCTGCTTCAAAGAATGAAGAGATAGACCAGATGAAGAGTGGTGGGCAGCAAGGCAAAGTTTATTGAGTGATAGTAAAGCAGTTTATTGAGAATACAAAGTTCCCAAAGAAGGAGGGGACTCATGAGAATTGCCGATCTGGGGTTTGGATCCAGGGGCTTTTATGGGCTTCTTGGCCAGCTGTTTTAATCTGATTAACCCTTCTCTATGCCTATCACCCAACAAGGTTTTTGTCATCCACCTATCATGTGGGAAAGGGTGGAGGGTTCCTTCCAGAGTGGTATAAAATCCTTTTAAGAATGGTTTCCTCTGGGGGGCAGGGGGTGGGCCTTGTCCTTGCCTGCCTTTCTTCTAACTATCCTTCATTACATTTAGATTCGTTATGAGGCACAAAACTGCTGTGAATGATGACCAATGGCTGCCAAGGGATTTGAAGGAGAAATGATGACATATCCTCCATGTATTTTTCCATCTCTTAGTCAAGACTAAGCCAATCCAGCCATTCGTTCTGTGCTTTTCCACTGCTAAACCTCACTCCATCTTACTCGTCCTTACCAGAGGAGGAGAAGTTACCTCCTCAGCAGAAGGCATCCTCTAAAATCTCTCTTACCATCCAACCACTAGGAAGGGAAGATATGATCTTCCTGCCTAATGTCCAGACCTAAGATTGGCCCTGAACCCTTTACTTCTGACCTGAACACAACCTTCAAACTTAATTTTCTGGCTCCTTTTGTTCCAACCCTACATGACACTGAAATAGTGAACAACCTCCTTCTTCCCATAAAAATTACCTTCCTACTAGAGCAAATCACTATGTTTTCTTGGAAAATCTATATTGCTCCTGACTCGTATCCAAATTCCTTCCCCTTAGAAATGGAATGAGGCATAAGAAAGGCTCTGAGTTCCTCTTTTGCTCCTTAACTTAAAAAAAAAAAAAATTTTGTGAGGATGGAAGAGGAGACAGACTCCTCTGAGATCTGATATATAGGCATCCACACACACCACATTTTGCATATGGTTAGAGGGCTCATCAGGTCCATTGCAGCACTTTAAAATGCAGATTCCAAGGCTCCACCCCAGAAAATTCTAAGTAGGTCTGGGATAGACTCCAGGAATTTGCATTTTAAGCAAAAACTCAAAGTTAGTCTAATGCAGATCATTTCCAAAACACTTTGAGTAACATTGCCCAGGAGTTCCACAGACAGCAGATTAAAAACCCAAGACCCTGAGAATGACAAGTGGATGATTTTCCAGAAGCACTTTTTTTTAAATTTATTTATGATAGTCACACACACACAGAGAGAGAGAGAGAGAGAGGCAGAGACATAGGCAGAAGGAGAAGCAGGCTCCATGCACCAGAAGCCCAATGTGGGATTCGATCCCGGGTCTCCAGGATCGCGCCCTGGGCCAAAGGCAGGCGCCAAACCACTGCGCCACCCAGGGATCCCCAGAAGCACTTTTTAATGAGAGGTGTGGCCCTTCTCATCCTCATTCCAGGTTTCTGGTCACATGTCATCTTCTCACAGAGGACTTCCATGACCAACTTATGACTCTCCTATGTTGCTTTATTCCTTTATAGTAGTTATTGCTTTGTAACTATTATGTATGTATTTATTCGTTCAATTACAGGTGACCCTTGAACATAATGCAGAGGTTAGGGGCACCAAAACGACCCCTTATCCCACCACCATATAGTCAAAAATCTGCTTATAACTTTTAACTCTCTAAAAACTTAACTCCTAAGAGCTTACTGCTGACTAGAAGCCTTACAATAACTGATTAACACATATTTTGTCTTGCTATGTATATCATATACTGTAATCTTACAATAAAGTAAGCCAGTGACAAGAAATGTTATTAAGAAAATCATAAGGAAGAGAAATACATTTGCAGTACCATACTGTATTTATCAAAAATAAGCTGCATATAAATGGACATGAGCAGTTCAAATGTATTGTTCAAAGATCAACTGTACTGCTTTAGGGTCTTCTCTCCAAGCAATCCAAGTTTTATGAAAACAGGGGATTGTTACCTTTCCTTTGTTGCCTCCCCAGCACTAGAACCATATAGCTGTACAATAAATGAACGATTAAAAAGTGAACACATTTGTGAATGAACAATTCTCTTAAGTTCACAAAATCATTCAGTCTTTCACCCGTAATACTACTCAGCAAAAAAGTCTACTCACTAAATACATCTATTGAAGAAGATTCAGGGGAAAAAAACATGATGGTATTCTGTAACCGACAGATACAAGGCATTGATGTTGTCTGGGAACATTACAATGGCAGAATTATGAGGCTTAAGGAATGCTCCGCCTTTGGTCAGTTTATTGGCGCTGAGTAACGGATTTGTCGAAGCTCTGTGCTACAGGGTGACAGTGGCAGCAGGCAAGGCACCCGCCCTCCAAAGCCAGCCACTGACACCCACCACACCGTGCACGCGCAAGGAGAATCAAACCACTGATCTTCCAAAACTACTCTACTGCCACAGAAAGGGGAGAAACATGCTTTAGCTTTTCCTGGGTGACACCAAGTAAATAACATTTCCTTTTTATTTTATCTTCTGATTCTCTCTCTCTCTCTCTTAACTTGTCTTTTGGATATTTTTCCCAGGAAAACTTTCTCAAAAACTCAAAAAATGTTCCAAACCTCAGTGTAGGCTTACACCCTGAGAATTTGTTATTCATGAAGCAGGCCTTTGAAGTCTGATTTCCCAGAATTGATGCTTTATCTTTAAACAGTGAACATGCCCATTGGCTCAAAGGGGCCTGACAATCACTTAGGAATAACTCAGACATTTGTGTCTGGGCAAGGTCTCCCCTACACAGGGAACCTTTTGTAAATATTAGTTACTAGAACCGTAACACTAATAGATGTAGTTAATAATTATCACCATGTGCCAAAACTGCACAGTTTGCTCCCTGATTACAATATTAAATTGCTATTGAGCTGTGGTATTCGCTTCAGGCTATACTAGTAAGAACCCCCCAAAGACTCTGGCTGGCCTCGCTGTACAAAAATGGAAAATGTGCCACAGCACACAATGCTCAGGCAGCAGTGGGCTTTGCCAGAAAACAAACACAAAACTCAGACAATAGAAGGAAAGTTTTATCAGAGCTGAAGTGTCCTTTCACTTGGGAACTGTCATCTCTCAGAAAGAACAACACGCACACACTTGATAGCGGCTTACGGGCGAGCCACTGCTACGGGCACGGGCACTGGCGGCGCAGACGGCGCTGCACGGCCAGAGCTCCAAGGCTTTGTTTTATTTGCATCCGATTACGTCTAGAGATAGGCCCAGCTGGCTCGGAAAAGTTGAGGGCCCCTCGGAATGCGAACAGGCTTCTCTGCCTGGGAGCAGGGAGAGGGTTTTCCTTTCTCACACACGCCCCCTCCTCTGTGCTTGACAGGTCAAGTGGCCGGGACAATGGGGCCAAGCCAGTGAGAGCAAAACTGTCATTTAATGGAGAGGTGTCATTAGCTCCGGCACTGCCCATTCGAAAGCAGACACAATGGGGGCACTTGTCACATGCAGCACACACCAAGCCACCCCTCACCCACCCTCCCACGGCCGTCCCACCCCCATGTTTGCAATTGCAGAGACCCGCCGTGGGCGCCTGCGTGCTTAGCAGTCGGTGGAGCGCACAGCCGCCCCGCGCGTGCAAAGAGGAGGCTGGCTTGGGCCCCTCGGGGACACAGGGCTACACCTACCACTGAGGCTGAACGCAGTATGTGCTGCCTTATGGGAATCAGGGCTCCTGAAGGCAGCACGGTGACGAGAGAAAGAATGGTGGCCATGAAGCAATCCATTAAAAGAGATTCAGGGGGAAGGATGCTGCTTGGGCCTTGACCCCATCAGGCCAGGCAATCCTGGAAAGAACCATCAAAGTGCTTTTGTGCCAATTAGGAGAGGTTACACCAGAGCCATCTGCAGTCCCCTCGGCAGATGTGCACCTCTGGCTGTGCAGGCAGACACAGTCATGGATGTTCCTGGCACAGAGGATGCAGTGAACGGCTGCTCCAGCCCTTGCCCTCACACACCAGGCTACCTGCTCCAGGTTACCAAGGTGTGCTGGGCCAGGTCCCTTCCATGGGCTAGGTAAGACACTGTGTGTGAGCCTGGAGCTCAATGGGCAATTCAAGCCACCACATCACCTGTGACACTAGAAATTCCCAAGAGAAACGGGGGGGGGGGGGGGGGGAGTGAGGGGGGGTGTGCCTAGAGGTGGAAATGTTTATTACCAAGAGTCCAAACAAGAGGCCCCTGCAGGTTGACTCTTGGCACACCCGATGGACATCCAAAATAAAGGACTTGATACTTTTTGAAAAGTCTTTCCAGTCTCTTTATTTCCAATATACGTGTTCATTGTGATTTTTTTTTCACATTCATCTATCCTTTAGGAATTCCTCAAGGATAAATGAGGTTCTTAACCATTTTCACCATTCACAAAGCCCCATTTGACAGATGAAGAACGTGAGTCTCAGAGAGTTTCAGTAATTTATCTGCGGGGTGAGTATTAGAGCTGGAATTACAGTGTGCATTGTACAACGCCAGAGTTTGTACTCTTCCTGCCTCCATTAAATCACTTTGTTGAGGTGTTATTAACTTGAACTCAGGGATCTATTCTGAGACGAGACCTTCTATATAAATACCCAACTTTGTATTGATTTTTTTTCTTCTAGTAGTGGTTTTTGGGAGGAGCCATAGGTAGTGCTGCTCATATGTGCTCCCTCTGCCCCAAACCTCCATCCTCACATGGGCTTTCTTGACAATAATCATCAGGAGCTACTTGGCATGGTTGTTCCCTTCAAATTCACATGCTCATTAGGGTGGAAAACAAGAGACAACAACAACAAAAAATCGAACTTCCATTGTTTATCCTCTTTCATCAGGCTGTGCTTGGTAGCTGACATTGAGACTTGAAAAGTCCAGAATACAGCAGATGAAATAATGTGAGCAAGACCTCCCCATATCCTGGCAACAGGAGAATGATGATTGGGACAGCAGCTCAGGAGATCAAGCTGCCTACCACAGAAGACAGCCAGTCACACTACATTGGTCAATCAGCTGGTCATGCAATTGGTTCTAAGCAAATTTTGTACCAGACACTGTGCTAGATTCTAAGGATAAAAGACAAGAATGATAATAACAATGGCAGTAATAATAACCACAGCAGCTAACATTTATTGGAAGCTTATTTTGTACCAAGCACTTGTGATAAGAGACTTCATAGGCATTAGTATTATCCCTACCTGATGCACAGAGTAGATGGTCACTTGCCCAAAGTCACAGAGCTTTGTAAATGGTGAAAACGAATAAGAATCCTATATTCATCTTTGAAGAATTTATAAAAAGTAGACTAATATGAAAAAAATCATAATGAACAAGTATATTTTTGGAAATAGAGAACGGAGAGGCTTTTTAAAACATATGAAGTCCATTACAGCTACTATCCATCAGGTTTGCCCAGTACCAGAGACTGGGTGGCTTATTCAGAACAGAAATTTATTTCTCACATTCTGGAGGCCGCAAGTCTTAGATCAGGGGTCACCGGCACAATCCGGTTCTGCTGAGAGCCCTTTCCTGGGCTGCACACTGCTGACTTCTCAGGGTATCATCACACGGCTAGCTCTTCAGGGTCTTCTACACGAGGGCACTAATCCCAACCATGAAGCCTCTGCCCTCATGATCCAATCATCTCCTACAGGCCCCACTTCTTAGTACTATTGCTGTGGGGGTTATGATTCCAACACAGGAATTTGGGGGAGACACAAACATTCAGTATATGACGAATGGAGTATGAAGAGGGAAAAATAAGAACATCACAGTGGAGTCATCGGACAGACCCCACCTTAACCAAGTGGTCAAGGTCAATGTTACCAGTAATAAGTCACTGATCCCATGTATCCCTTTATATAATGAACTGAGGCTACTTCCATCCCTTGCACAGGGCTTTGGGAAAATTTAAATAAAAATACGCATGTAGAGAACTTAGGACAGAGCCTCTTACATAGAAAGTCTGGGTATTTTTTTAGTCTAATTGATCACTCTCTCTACACCGAGTTCCGAGCAAATGGAGAGAAAGACTTGGACCTCCAAATGGATCCAATCTTAGTTTTGTAAATGATGAAACTGGACAGGAGAAGTCTGCTTGACTTGAGGTCACAATGGGCTTTCTATTCCTCCTAGCTCCAAGCCAACTGATACCTTGAGATCCACAAAAAAGAGAATAACACCTACTATTTCAGGAACACGGAAACAGCCTTTTGTCCTCCTTCTGTCATTCGCAGCACGACAGGCCCTGAACATTCTATTTCCCTCTGTTGCCCTGCTACTCACTACAGGCAGGCATTCGAGCTGAGTCTTTACAATCTCAACCTCCTTTTTAAACCGAGTCCATCCTACTGTCTTGCGTATAAGACTAAATCCCAGCACCTACCTTCCTTTTGCTTCTTCTTGTCTTTCTAGCCCTAATATTTATCTTTCTCACTGATTCTTGAATCTTCTTTTGGAGGCCCCCATAATTAATGAAAGTCAAGGATTTCTTGGTAGCATCCATTGCTCAAACTAATCTCATCCACCCTCCATTTCCTAAATTGGATAATCTTGCATCAGGAAATACCTCCCCACCAGACAACAATTAACCTGGGACTACACACAATCTGTTGTTGCTCCCCCTATTCCCAATTGGTGTGCCTATCTACCCTCCCTATCTCTTATCTCCTTTCCTTCCATAAATTTCCCAGGAGCTTTCCCTGGGGGGATAAACAACAGCTGTATTCCCACCTCCAATCCCCCATGCTACCATGAAACTCATCTAGTTCTGATTAAAATTTTCACTGCTCATCTCTTTAGTCTTCCTTTCTCAAATCTGTCCAGAGAGTCTAACATTGGCATGCTCATCTCCAAGCTTTTATTTCTCCTTCTCAACCACAGCACTGAGAAGACCCTCATGATAAGGGCTTCTTGACTCCCTGCTGACCCTCTGAAATCTTCCCATTCTCTCTATCGAATCTCTTCCTACCCTAGGTGCTCCCTAGATTTAAGAGCTCTTTTAGTCCTCCTGTAACAAGCAAAATGCCTGGCTATATTTCCTTTCCCTTTCCCACCAGTCTAGCATGGTATTAGAGGTGCTTGCCAACATCTTTGGAACAAGATCAAATTGTGTTTCTTCTAAAATAGTCCAGGAGGCAGATATTCCAGGACAGAAAGAGACTTAGAGGCCACAGATCAGTCTTTGCAGGCCTGAGCTATTGATTGACTCCAAGACTGCTTGGTACATCATTTGTCATCATCACTTGGTCCTTGATTCTACAAAGACTATTTAACATTTAGGTTCAGGGGCTTTATGCTTCAGCTTGTGAGATGTGTGCTTTCAAACATCCACACATCCTGGACTCCCTATGCCTGTGCCTTGAGGGCAGCAGGCATAGAGGTCTGGTCCACAACTGGACCACTGCTGCCAAGTGGGGCAGCAGGTAGATGTGCCCTGGTCCTCTCTATAAAATTTCCTGAGCTAGAAATGATTAGTTAGAAGTGATTAAAAGATATACAATCACTGGAGGTAAGTTTTATAAACTGACCTCAAAGATCAAGCTACCACAATTTTTGAATACTTGGCAAGCATTGTATTAGCCATAAGTTGTAATGATATAAAATTTATCTTCTGGGAAAAGTACATTCAAATTTTGAATGTGACTTAAGAAAAATAACTGCCCCAATGTATTACTTATTTCTTTCTCTGGAGAGAAGGCATGACTGAACCATCAAATATACAGTGGGATTCAAGGGGATATCAGGCCTGCAGAGGAGAATTTGGCCAAGAGTCTTCTAGAACACCTAGACTCTAGGATCTTAGCCTATGTCCTCCCTTCAGATCCCTCTTATCCAGCCTCCAAGATCCAACCTTTCCTTATGATCTAATGGATTTCATTTTCCTTTTCCTATCAGTCTAGCTAGAGCCATTCAATCTCAATTTTTTCTTAAGAAAATTCTACTCTTCCTTCAGTCTAATAAAAATGACTTTATTTTTCTTTCAATCTCCCACTGTGCCTGTTCTTACTTTCTAGATGAAAGCATGCTTTTAAATTTTCCTCCTGGAGAGTCTCAGCAAACCTGATTCCCAGAGACCTACACAGGCATTTTAATTTTCTTTTATTAAAAAGATGAGATTGCAATAATTCCATTGAGTTTTTCTTCCACCTGACTTAAGAGGATGATATCTCTGCATTGTAACGACCCATTCTTCTTTACAAATTCATTAACAAAATTCTGCCTGTGTCTGAACTCCAGGTTGGTTCCTTGTAATCCACAATCATGATAGTAGGTTGCATAATTAGCAGGGGAAAGTTAACTTGAGACAACGCTGGGTAAGGAAGGACACTGACTTCAAAAGCACCTGAGCAAACCACATGATACCAGAGGGATGGTATTGCCACTGTTCCCACTTTGACCACAGAACTGGTTACAAGTCAAAACAAATTAAACAATAGGATTTGAGGCACCCAATCAGTGACTACCAATCTCTTTATAATTTAAAGGATAAAACCTATACATCAGTCTTCCTAAGTCCTTGACCTGCAGAGAAGCATGCAAAGAAAATAAAGATATTTTCACTTTTCAATGCCAAAAAAACCTCTACAACCAAAAGATGCTTTTATTTTATACCCAGTGAATCTGCTAAGGTCAAAAACAGCCACCCAGATTCCCTAGTCTGTTCTCGATAAAAATGGACACACACATGACTGCCAGCAATAAAGATGTCACAAATTATGAAGGAAAATCTATGTGACCAACCGTTTCTAAAGCCCACTTCCAAACCCCACCATCAGCAGCCTTAATTTCCTTGCATAATGTTTAGGTCTGCAAATGGATGTCCAGTGTTCAGTCCTGAGGTTTCCAGACTTCATATTATAGATAGGAGTTTGAGAAGGTTACTAAATTGCACATCCCCTCCATCCTGAATTCTGAATCAATTTAAGAGTCAAAGGTCAAAACGGTGATTTTTATTACTTACACAAAGAATAAGACAGCTCAATATTTACTGAAAAGGAACAACTCCAAGATACAGAGTTAAATTCTAAAAGCTGCCTGAATAACTCTATGTGGTATATGTCATCTTTATGCATATGCATACATGACCAGAGACCAGAGCAGCCTTTTTGGACTTAAGACTCTGCGCATGAGAAATTCAGAAAAACAGAGAAGATAACTAACTAGGCAGTCACTTTAAAAGATTATGGCTCAATTCATCCCCTGTTGGGCACAGAGTACTAAATGAAGACCATACACATGTAGCCACCTATAAGCTATTAACCCCCTCCACTAGAGAAAGAGCGAATATCACATTCTTGCTACCTCACCATTCACAGATATTGCCTATTTCCATTGCAATCCACCAGTTAGATGGGTAGGGATGAGAGAGAGTTTCAATTCAATGTTCCTACACAGGGGACAGTTAGAATGTTATATAACATTCATAAACAGGTGTATAACAACAGATTTAAATTTAGTTGGTACAAACCAGTCCTTGATACAAGTAGCCAGGTTACAGGTATCTCTGATCAAGCACAGGCTTCAACTGACGCTTGTCCATGCAGTCTAACTCAGGGATCAGTAAACTTCTTAAAGGGTCAGATAACAAATATTTTAGGCTTTGGGGCCATACAGTGCTTGTCACAAACTACTCAACTCTCATTGCAGGGAGAAAGCAGCCATAGCCAATACATACATGAATGAGGGTGGCTCCATTCCAATCAAACTTTATTTACAAAAACAGATGACCATAATTTGCTGACCCATGGTCTAACCTGTTAAGCAGGACAACGCCACTTCTTTAAGTAATTTGGTGCAAAATGTAAGAAATATTTCCATAGCCTGGGACTTCATCATCATTTACCCAGACCATTGTAGTGACTCCTGAGTGCTGGCAGCAGCTTCTTCCTGCTGATTCATCTTATGCACTCCACCATAGTTGTACCCCCAAAATTCAATCTTGATTCCATAACCTCCCTACATAAAAACTTTCCATGTCTCCTAGTGGTTTCAAGAATGAAATCTAATCTCCATCATGGCTTACAAAACAATCCCTCTCTGGTTCCAAACTACTAGTAAAGTCATTCCTCCATATACCAGCCTCCAGCTCTACTGAAGTGTTGAACATTTTCCAAGTATGCTATACACTTATACCTTCAAATCTTTTCACATATACATCCAATCAGAGTAATTAATGCCAACTGCCAAAATAGACAAACTTAACACAATAAAAGTTTATTTCTTTTTCATGTGAAATATACTGCTGGTCAGAGGTACTCTCCACTATCCAGTGATTTAGAGATTCAGATTCCTTCCATCTTGTGACTTATCCATTTCTAAATATTACTACCAAGCACAGTACAGGCATATCTTGGACGTAATGCAGGTTCAATTCCAGACCACCACAATAAGGCAAATATCACAATAGAGTCAAATGAATTTTTTTTGTTTCCCAGTCCGTATAAAAGTTATGTTTACACTATACTATAGTGTAGTAAGTATACAATAGCATTATGCTTCAAAAATGCAAATACCATAATTTAAAAGACTTTATTGCTAAAAAATGCTAAGTTGAATTTTCATCATCTGAACTTTCAGCAAGTCATAATCTTTTAACTGGTGTAGGGTCTTGCCTCCATGCTGATGGCTGCTGTCTGATCAAGGTGGTGGTTGCTGAAGGTTGGGGTGGCTGTGGCAATTTCTTAAAATGAGACAACAATAAGGTTTGCTGCATTGATTGACTCATTCTTCCACAAACAATTTTTCTGTAGCACGCAATGCTGTTTGATAGCATTTCACCCACAAAAGAACTTCTTTCAACATGGGAGCCAATCCTGTTCAACTCTGCCTCTGCTTTATCAACCACATTTATGGAATATTCTAAATCCTTATTGTCATTTCAATAATCTTCACAGCATCTTCAGCAGGAGTAGCTTACATCTCAAGAAATGATTTTCTTTGCTCATCCACAAGAAACAACTCCTCAACCATTCAAGTTTTATCATGAGATTTCAATTCAGTCACATCATCAGGTTCCACTTCTAATTCCAGTTCTCATGCTATTTCCACATCTGCAGTGACTTCCTCTACGAGGTCTTGAATGCCTCAAAGTCATCTATGAGGGTTGGAATCAACTTCTTCCAAATTCCTGTTAATGTTGATATTTTACCTCTTCCCATGAATCATGGATGTTCTTAATGGCATCTAAAATGATGAATCCTCCCCAGAAGGTTTCCACTGACTTTGCCCAGGTCCATTAGAGGAATCACTATCTATGGAAACTATAGCCTTACAAAATAGTAAGAGTTAAAATAATAAGATTCTAAAGTCTCATCATCAATAACATAATTCAACTACTTATTATTCAATAGTTAATATTTAATTATTTAAATAATAAGACTTGAAAGTCAAAATTACTCCATGATTCATGGGCTGCGGAAAGGATATTGTATTGGCAGGCATGAAAACAACATTCATCTCATTGCACATCACAGCTCTTGGGTAACCAGATGCATTTTCAATGACCAGTAATATTTTGAAAGACATCTTTCTTTCTGAGCAGTAGTTGAGCACTGTTGAGAACACAGTGGGCTTAAAATATTCAGTAAACCATGTTATAAACAAATGTGCTGCAATCAAGGCCCATTGTTCCATCTATAGAACACAGGCAATGTAGGTGTAGCAAAATTTTAGGACCTCAGAATTTGGAGGATGGTAAATGAGTATTGGTTTCAACTTAAAGTCACCAGCTGCATTAGTTCCCAACAAGAGAGTCTGCCTGTCTTCTGAAGCTTTGAAATCAGGCATTGAGCTCTCCTCTCTAACTGCGAAGTCTTAGGTGTCTTCTTCCAAAAGAAGGTTGTTTTGTCTGCAGTAAAAATCTGTTTAGTGTATCCACCTTCATTGATTATCTTCTAGATCTTCTGGATCACTTGCTCTAACTTCTACATCAGCACTTGCTGATTCACCTTGCACTTTGATGCTATAGAGATGACTTCTTTCCTTAAACCTCATGAACCAACCTTTGCCAGCTTCAGACGTTTCCCCTGCGGCTTCCTCACCTCTCTCAGTCTCCACAGAATTGAAGAGAGTCAGGGCCTTGCTCTGGATTAGGCTTTGGTTTAAGGGATGTTGTGGCTGATTTGATCTTCTCTCCAGACCAGACTTTATCCAACTCAGCAATAAGCATGTTTTGTTTTCTTATCATTGGTGTGTTCACTGGAGTAGTACTTTTAATCTCCTTCAAGCACTGTTCCTTTGCATTCACTACTTGGCTAACTGGTGCAAGAGGCCTTGCTTTTGACATGCTTTTCTCACAAAGCTTAATCATTGCTAGCTTTTGATTTAAAATGAAAGATGTGTAACTCTTCCTATCACTTGAATACATAGAGGCCATTGTAGATTATTAATTGACCTAATTTCAATATCGTTGTGTGTCAAAGAATAAGGAGACCTGAGGAGAGGAAAATAGATGGGAAATGGCCAGTTGGTCAGTGGAAGAATCAGAACACATACAACAATATTTACTGATTAAGTCTGCCATCTTATATGGGTATGGTTCATGGCACCCTAAAACAATTACAATATTAACTCAAAGATCACTGATTAGGTGGTTACTCCATTTATCATGGTGAGCATTGAGTAGTGTGTGGACTTTTTAAATCACCATGTTGTACACCTGAAACTAATATAATGTTATATGTCAACTCTACTTCAATAATAAATATATACATACATATATATATATATATACACACATATATATATATATGATGTTTAGGCATAATTGGGCAAATAAAACTAGATTAGTAATTAGATAAACATTTTGCTGATATTAAAAGGCAAAGATGGGTAAATGAAAAAGTAGATTACAAAACAGCATGTGTAATATGATCCTATTTTAAATTTAAAATGCACAAGCATTTTAACACACATATATGTATGTATAGATATATGCATAAAAATGTAATATGCATAAAAAGATCTGTAAAAATATACAATGTTTAGTGTAAATATCTTATGTTTTTATCATTTTTTTAAAGATTTTATTTATATATTTGAGAGAGAGAGCATGAGCGGGAGGAGAGGCAGATGGAGAGGAAGAGGCAGGGAACAGGAAGCCCAATGTGGGACGTGATCCCAGGACTCTGGGGTCATGACCTGAGCCAAAGGCAGACGCTTAACCGACTGAGCCCCCACATGCTCCTCTTTTTATCATTCTTATGATCTGTATTTTCTAACTTTCTACAAGATATTTGCAATAGTTACTTTAATCAATTTATTTTTAAGAAATCTCCTTAGTAAAATGTGATGACTTTTATTGCTTCTGGTGAGACATCCAAGAGTTGTGAGAATTTTAATAAATGTGATAAATTCAATTATTTTTAAAAAGATCACTGATCACAGATCACCATAGCAAAGAAAATAATAATGAAAATCTTGAAATATTGCAAGATTTACCAAAATGTAACACAGAAACACATAGTGAGCCAATGCTGTTGGAAAAATGGCTCCAATAGATTGTTCAACACAGGGTTGCCATAAACCTTCAATTTGAAAAAAAAAAAAACACCACAGTATCTGCAAAGTGCAGTAAAGAAAATGCAATAAAATGAGGTATGTCTGTATGTGGCAGCAGGAGAAGAGAGAAATGAGCAAGGCACACCAACACTTAAGTGACTAGGATACTAAGTAATGCATCATTTCTGCTCCCAATCCCATTCACAAAGATTCAGTCACATGGATCCAGTCCAACTGCAAGAAAACTGAGAAATAGAGGGATGCACACAAACGACTGGTGAGTAGAAAATCTCTGCCACATATACTATGCCCCCTTCTTCTCTTTCCATTTCTTCTCTTACCTTCCTACTTCTTTTCCTTGTAAACACCCTGTCATCTTCCAGACTCTGATCAAATGTCACCTTCGTCACTTCTTCAGATAGAATCTGCCCTCTTCTATGCTCCCATTAGTTTTAATATAAATACCTACTGCCTGTGTCTTATCTCACTTTACAATTATTTGCCTGTACATCTAACTCCAATTCAGAAGACAAGAAGAACTCCTTTCTTATCAATGGCTTCTCACCTCCCAGCACCACACCAGATTCCTACAAACACACAGTACATATTTGATATGTGAATGAGTGAATGAATGAGTTCACCAACAAGGGCTATAGAAGGATTTTCCCATGAAAACAAAAACAAAAAAACAAAGAGGAGTCACTTTCTTGTGTGTCCTTATCATGTCTCTGAGTTGCTAGCTAAGGACGAAACTACTCATGGTAAAGGAGCTCTCAGTGAGGATGATTCCTGGGCCAAATTTATTTAAACGGAAAACATCTAAAAGAGCCACATGATTATAGGGTACCCTTAAAGTTTAAAACAATATAATAGTCTGATTCTGGAAGTGGAGGACTTGAGGAGTTTCCAGTTAGGAACAGGCATTGTTGCTTGGGATGCGCTGTCCTCGGGTTTTCCTCTGAGAAAATGGGAGAAGTAGACAGTGGCGCAAATATTTCCAGGCAGCCAGCCAATTTAGTAATCCCAGGCCTGTGTGTGTGTCGTGAGATTGATGTCCTCTCTCAGGCTGACATTCTTTGAGTCCCCTCCCATGTCTAATCATGCCTGTCTTATAGCTTTAAAATGAAGATCCAATTCAGAAAAAAGTCGGTGGAGTCCATCCTATTTTCTAAAGCAAAGAAGTCTTGGGTACTGGAGAAGTCTCTGCCTCGAATTTTTGGTAGCCGGCTGCATTCTGACTGAGGTTAGGTAACCACAACAAAAAAGCAAAACGAATGACTTCAGTGAAAAGTTTGCCCCGGGCAAAGCCAAGAGGTATGATATTTCTGTTGGATCAAAATCAACAGAAGCACTTATATTGAGGCCAGTATTGTTCAGATTTCCAGAGATAAGTGTAATACATTTAAGGACTTTTAAAGATTTTTTTTTCCAAGCTTTTGAGATTTCAATTGAATGGTTTGGTTGGCTGGCTTTTATTCCCCTTGACCCAAAGGATTCATTAAGGAACCTTAGTCATGAATTTGGGGCTAGTGTGAAACAGCTGCCTTAATATCAGTGCCCTGTGATTTATAAGTTCACCACTTTCCTGGGAGGATCTAGGATCATATTAGCTGTGACTCTCCTAAGCACGTCTCTCGATGAAACCCTGCCATTAGCACCAAAAATTCCAGCAGACTGACTAGCTGTGGGCAACATCTCATCTCGCTGACAAAATCTGCCATCGGCCTCGATTAGTTTGGAGAGCCTGTCTCATCAGAAAAGCTCTGTGACAAATCTACTTCTGGTGCCAATGCTAAGCACTGCCATCAGGACAACAGTCAAAATACATTTGAGTTCTGGACCCGTGTGAAAACGTATCACTGAAGTAGACTCCTTGCTGAGGGACAGTTGCTGCCCTGTGCTGAGGGTGAAAATTGGTTCCGTTGGGGAAAGCTTCAAAGCCATTTTGGCCATTAAAATGTGACTGGACATATCAGGAAAGCAGGAGGGGTGGAAGCTTGGTGTGGGGATGTCATGGGGAGTTGGTAAAGAACTTGCTCCAGAAGATGGCCAAGTGGCCGTGCATTCATTCTTGGGAGCAAAAGCACTGGGACCGGGGCCCCATTACAGTTCAGTTCTTTACCTTACCAATTACTGATGTATTTACCCTGTTTGGACTAACTTTGTGTCAAAAATTAGTGATGCCGATGTGGACTGCCAGTCTGAGATGTGCTAAGGCTTGCTACCCAGAAGGAAAATAACAATTCTGTAATCTTTAATCTGGAAAGCACTCTAAATTTCTCAGAATGAGAAACAGAAGCTACTGAAAAGCTTCATAAAACTTAAGAATGCTCATGCTGCCTCATACGGTGGGAGTGGCTTACTCTGGGTGGGGGTTCTCAAGGTACAGTCAGGCCAGCAACATCAACATCACCCACAAACTTACTAGAAACGCAGAATCCCTGGCCCCCAACCTAGACCTACTGATTCCAAAACTCTGGTTGTATGGCCCAGCAATCTGTGTTTGAGAAGCCTTTGGGTAATTCTGATGCCAGCTCAAGTCAGCAAACCATTGCTTTGTAGAATATGGAGGGATCTTCACAGTCAGCAACTAATCCAGCCACTTACTCAACAGATGACCTTATTATGGAAGTCTTTTAATCTTGCTGTCCTTCCATCCTATTCCATCTAGAAAATGGTTGTCATTTCAACCACTGAGGTCCAAACCTGCTGCCTTACCCAGGCCGCTGGCAAGATAATCAGAACAACCTAGGCTAAACCCCTCATTTCTTCTGCAAAGGCTCCAAGGTTGCCAAGATGTACTCTGACCTCATTTTGTATAAATCTAGGTCCCCCACGGAAATGAACAGAACATGGTGGTTTTGTTTTAATTTGCCCTGGGCCTGAGGATGGAAAAAACTAAAAGGTTAGATATTACAATCCAACTAGATCAGGGGTGGGCCTATCCAGCTGTCCACCTATTTTTGTAAACAAAGTTTACAAACTTTTTTTTTACAAAAATCACAGCCGTGCCCACTCATTACATACTGTGTAAGGTCTGCTTTCAAGTGACACCAGCAAAGTTGAAAAGTTGTGATAGAGACTTGGTGGCCTGCAAAGCCTAAAATATTTATTCTTTGACCCTTTCCAGAAAGCATTTTCAGACCACTGATCTAGGTACATAACTAGCCCACGTTGAATGGGAACCCAGAACAAGAGGTGGCAGGTACAGATAGGGTCCTGAGCTGGGAGGAGCAGGGACTTCAGGGATGACAGCAGAGGGGCCTCTGCTGGGAGAGCACAGTGCTCCGGTGCTGCTCCGGTGCCTGGGAGCCCCAGGCCTGGATATAGGGACCAGGTACAGGGCCTCCAAAAGACAATCTGATTTATAAAAAGGCCCTCTGATGATTCTGCACAAACTAGTCCATGGACCGTACTTTGAAAAATGCGGAATGACCTGGCTGTTCAGATGTACAAAGATATAAGCATACCCTGGAGCTCTTACAAAGTCCATCAAATAAAAATCTGGTCTAGGTCCCATAATTGCAGCTGTGACTTTTTTGTACTTTCTAACAAATTTGGCAGGGCGCGGGGGGGGGGGGGGGGGGCGGGAGGTGGGAGGATAAATTTAAACTTCCAGGCTAGTTTAATTAATTTAGCCTAGAATGTGTGTGATTTGTCATTTAACATTCTTCTCTAAATTTATATTGCTAATATTCCAACTCCATACTTATAAAGAGAATTTTAAATCTATAGAACCCAACTTCCAAAAGACCAGAAAGCTAAATGGAGTTTTAACTTGTACCACTGCATAAACCAATTCTTGTTCCAAATGGAACCTGTAGGAATTTTGGAATTAGGAAGTTCAAATCTCTCAAAAAAGCAGATGGGCCGATAGTTTGCACATGTCAAAGGAATTTTCAGGATATATTGAAATAACTGATATCTCTAAGGTAACAAAGGAGATTTCAAAAATTGTCAACTTTATAAACAAATGCAAAATTGTTTAGAATTCTAGAATTTTTCTAAAAAGAACTTTTGTTCTAAAACTAAGACATATTTGAAAAAATAAATAAAACTAAGATATTTATAATGCTTTCTTTTTATTGTAAAAGCTATATAACCCCATTGTAGAAAATATACGAAAGAGTAAAACCTACCCATGATCCCACCATCCCAACAGAATCACTGTTACTAAAAGGGAAAAACTCTTGGGGCACCTGGGTGGATCAGTCATTTAAGCATCTGCCTTTAGCTCAGGTCATGATCCCAAGGTCCTGGGATAGAGCCCCATGCTGGGCCCCCTGCTCAGCAGAGAGTCTGCTTCTCCCTCACCCCTCTCCACCACTTGTGTTCTCTCTCTCTCTCTCTCTCTAATAAATAAATAAAATCTTTTAAATAAAAAGAAAAAGAAAACTCTTGAAATTTAAAACTGGAAATAATCTATTTTCCTGGTATGGAAAGACCTGTTCCTAAATTGTTGAAGAGTTAATAAAACCTCAAAGGTCAGTGGTAACAGGTAACCAAGACCCAACTGAGTATTAGTTCTTCGTAACATTATCAACATGCCCTCCCTCGAGCCCTTTCCTACCTCTGCCTTCAAGATCCACCTCCATCCCTTTCTTTTGTTCTATTCCTTCCCCTTGGTTTCCATTTCTGTCTTCCTTTCTTAATTGGCAACAATATAATTACAACCAACATTTATTGAACCTTGTGCTGGGCACGTTACATGAATTATTTCATTTAGTCTCAAGTCTCAAGGTTCTTGAGACTAAATGAAATGCATAGTGCCCTGTGCATGGGTAATATGATGTCCTCATGCTACCAAACAGAATCTGGAAGTGGCACAACAAATTGTTGGAAATGGTCCCAAATTTGGTCACCACTCCCTGTATGCATGGCTGTTCAAGTGGTAGCATCTACATCTCTAAATCTTAAATCTGGGCTTGGTCAGATGATGCTTCAATGAGACAAGATAAATGTGATAAAATTCAAGGTTTGGAAGATGCTTGCTCTTCAGATCTTACCCACTCTTGCTGCTGGGAACTTACGGCCACCATGGAAAGAAACCCAGGATAGTTTGTCAGACGAAAAGAACTAGCATGGGGAAGGGTCCCACCTAAGGCCCCAAACATATGTGTGAGCCTAAACTATACTATAAAGGACAGAAATAAGTTGTCCCAGCTGAACCCAGCTGAACTGTCAAACCACCAAATCCTGAGCAAATACACGATGATTTTTTAAGCCACTAAATTTGGGGAATTTGTTACACAATCAAAGCTAACTGACTCAAGCAGTTTACCCAAAGTCACACAGTCAGGACTAAAAATCAAACCTAGAAGGTCTTTACGCTAGAACCTAAGTGCTCAACTCCATGTTATGCTGTGGAACTCCCAGGAATCTAGTCAGTACCATGGGTAGAGTCAATGCTCAATAGTGATACCATGTCCCCTTAAAGATAACAATAATGATGAGTTATCTGTCAAGATGGGCCCATCCCACATGTTGCCATTAGTAGCTCATTTCTAAATTCAGACCACGGGCACCTGGGAAATAATTAGCTGCATTGTTGCTGTCCTCCTATAACAAATTTGAGGGCAACTCTTTATTTTTGCTCAAGTTAAACAGTTTGTGGCAACAAATGTTACTTATACTTTTCTAGGAATAGAAATGTATTTACTTTTAATCAGTTGGGGACTCATTAGTGAGGCTGTCTTTATCTCCCTGAGCCTTTGCCTTCTTAGCTTGGTTTTTTGGGGGGTTTTTTTGGCCCTGTATTAGTGTTTTGTTTGTTTTCTATAGAACTCCCTGAAATAAACTCTAATGGGTTGAACAAGTCAGAAGAGAAACAATGTCAATTGCAACGTAAGGGTCAACCCTATAACCTACTTCTTTTCACAATCCTTTCCTATGCCTAACAGAAATGAATTACTGATTATTGAAAGTAAAAAGGCTATTACCCAATTAATCTAGAGCTGTATGAAGCATTAATCTGGTGATGAACTACTAATAATGAGAAATTCTGGAAAAGAATATATATCAAAGCATTTCTCAGAAACACAAAGCTTTTAAAATATTAGTCTACAATAATAGACTCTTTAAAGATCTGTAGATGTAGGAATAAAGTAAATACAATATTTTGATGCATAATAAACAGAGGTCATTATAGAAAGACAAATCTGGGATACTGAATTTGAAAACAATTTTCACCACAACTGAAGTGATCAGGTCTAGCCTTTTCCTCTTATTTTCCCTACCTTATAAGATCAGTGGAATGAAAAACAGTAGTGTTTCAGATAGTGTAGCTTAGTAAAAGTCTTTCTTTGAAATTCCAATGGTTCTTAAGTTGTTATTAATTCAGGATCTGTCCAAAATTCTACCCTCCTCAACATACACACACACACACACACACACACACACACACACACACTTTCAGTGGCATGTGACCCTTGCAGACAGAAGTTGCCTTGCCTCTTGCCTCATCAGATGGCTAGTTCTGAGGGTATACTGGGGTATTTTTCATCAGTAAATGAAGTGTGGACAGTCTGTAGCTCTGGGTTCCCTGTCCTGTGTACCCTTGAGATGGATTTAGGCAACTAGGCACTTCTGGGAGCATCTAGTCAGGGATTCCCTGCTTCTCCCTTGTGCATGCCCTAACTAGCCCTTTCCCCTGGTTTCTGGTGTCCAGTTTTTCCTCCAGGTCTCAGGGAGGAACTACAGTCTATCCCTGCAGCACAGCTAGGAGGCTGAAGCCTGGCCCTCTCACTGGGTTCCTGAGCTCTGGAGCTGGTCTTCACATCATTCTTGCACATTATCCTGGTTCATTTTTGCATGACCTAGACGGGCTCCCATCAGATGATAAGCACGGCCATCTCCCAGAAGTCTTTCCTTTCCCATTATATCCTCTCTCTGACCTTGGATTTTTATGCACATCTGCCAAGACTTAAGTATGTTTAACCCATTGGGATCCAGGATGCTGGACCATCAGTCCTTCCCTGGGAAGAAAGTTGGGATTAGTTCCATGGAAATTCCTCCTGGCTTCTTGTCTACGCTGGTTCCAGCAATTCTAGACTCATTGCCTTCTACATGGTCGAGAGAGGGAAATGTTGCACCATTTCAGGGGAGAAACCTGTTTAGAAAGCCTAAGGACCATGAAGATAGCTTAATGTGAGCAAACTGCCCCTGAATATCATTAAAAACAAGAGTATTATTTAGCTCTTGCTTCGTTATGCAGTTTTCTCTGTCAAATCACAAGAAGAAAAAAACCATTAGGGCAAGGAAGAAACTTACTTTTTTTCTTCTAGATTTTGACTGGAAGTTTTTCTTCTGAGTCTTTTCCCATCATGTGCTTATTTGCATCTACAGAGCTCTCTCTGCAGCAACACACATGAGAAAGTAACAGCTTGGTGTGGAATCCACCACATTTAATTATAAAACTGCATCCCTTGCATTTCCTCCAGCTCCTGTATATCTAAATGAACTGTGTTACTTTCAAGGATTTATTCACAAAATTTGTACCTTATAACCAGATTGTATGGCTATTTTAAAAGGATATAGTTGTTTTGTTAGAGTTGAATCCACTTTTTTTTTTTTAACCAAGTTTCCTACCTTTTCCCAGTCTCATTCAGAAAGAGAAGATGAATGAGATCTGCTTGGCTGTTGGCTGTTGAGATGCCCAATCCCATTAATTGTGTTTTGGCAAATCCTTTGCACCTCAAAACTCAGAGCTTGGTACCTTTTACTCAATCATAAGCCATAAAATACTCAAGAACCCGTAAGCTCCTTTTCTTTTCAGTGAAGTGTACCTTGGCACTATCAAAAACTCTCTTAGAGACAAACTCTCCTCTAAGCTCAATTTACATGGAATGAAGTGCCCTGGGCAGCTTGCTGTTGGAATTCATTCAGTACCATGTTTGCCTGCAAAAGGGCATTTACTCTTGACATTTTTGAAGATATTCATTTTACAACCCAATTTTCACACTCAAATAATCACCATCTGTGTTGTCCAGTTTAAAACGATCATGGAAAGCAAGTGCAAATTATTTTCCCCTTCATTTGGCTTTTCTTCCTTTGTATATTTTGTTTTGTTTTAAATGGTAGGAACATAATTAAACTTACTATTCCACATCCAAGGACTGTTGTTTTATACAAAAAGAGGCAGGGAGAGAGAGAAAGGGAGAGAAGAAGGACACCTGATAATGAATAAAATGCATTTAACCCCTAGCAAGCTTTTTCTTATAGAGCATTATCATTATCATTACGTCCACAGTATCATAATCCTGCCATGCTATTATACCACTTTTGTTCCACATTTCACCGTAATCCATCAATTCAGAAAAAAAATTCATCCTGATCCCAATTTGAGATTCTTTAATGTCTGAAAGCCAACTTAGTCTACATATCATATTTGGTTTATAGTTCAGTGCTCTTTAAAAATACTCTGTTCTAATGGCATGCTGATTTTGTAATATTCCTGGGTTCTCCTAAACGGAGAAATATGTCTTCAAATGAAGAAGCAACAGACAACCTAGGAGCCTCTAGATTTCTGTACCTCTCCTTTTACAACACTCATTACATTAAAAAAAATTTGTTTTTACTACCTGTTAAGTCCTAGTATAATACATACCATGTCTGTTTTATCTACTCCTGGAGGGACAAGGCCTCTTCACATTATGTTTGGCACTTTCAATGTGCCCTAGAAGCCTTTATTAATTGAATTAAGTCAATGAATGAATGTTGACTTTTCTTCCCTTCCTTTCATAAAAGGGAATCTGAACCCAGAGCCCATCATCCCATAAAAATCTCCATCACAAGAATTATTACCCCTTATAAACAAAAAAAAGGGGGGGAAGAACACTCAATATATTTTGTATAAAAGCCAGAATGGTTCCCTGAAAAAAAACTACATTTTTTTATATTACAGTTTATACTGAAAAAAAAATTAAGTGTGGAAAAAGAGATATTCTAACCAATTACAGAGTTTCATGAAACTTTCCTGTCTCAGCTAGTTTGACAATATTTAAGGCTCAGTCTGGTCAAAAACATTTTTCAATGGATTTGTGTTTATTTTAAGATGGTGTTAACACAAGCTGAACAAAAAAGAACAAATATAAAATTCAGTCTATTACCACTCTGCATGAAGTGTTCCCAGGACTTGGTGACCATCACACAGTAAAGAGATATTACACGAACGCAGGCAAGACGCAGATGGAAACCGTGTGGGCTCATAGTGGAATAACACAATTTATCTCCACAGGTGAGAGCAAGTGCCAATGGGAGTAAATACTGTATGCCTCTAAATTTAAACCAAACACATATTAAGAGCTCTGTTTTGATCTTTGTTGGAGGAAAAACAAAGATGTTGGACAACTGGAATAAGTAAGTACCTCTCTGTTCTCTGAGAGGGCAGCATGTTTTAGAATACATATTGCTCCATTTTGACGGACCCCTATATGAGCACATCTGGAGAGGCAAAGCAGTTTAACATCTGTGCTCCTGAAACTTAGAGTTATTGTTGAAACCACATCGGTGACCACGCTATGAGTTTCTATTAGTAAACCACGTGACTGATTTTAACTATTATTTTTACTGTCTTATACCTAGGTTAGGATTTTCCTCACAAAAGCAAATTCCCATGATAGATAATCAGGCCTCTAAGTAGGACTTCCAAAGGTACTGGATACATCCAAAAGTATAGATTTCCAAATTAACTGGAATTTGTAGCAGTCCTTCATCAGACAAAAGCCAGTGCCTCAGTTGATAAAGTTTAGATTCACACTACACTTGCTCTATTTGAACATTCAGCACATAGACTCACAACATCTACCTCTGTAATCTCTTTAACAAAACAAACATCAGAGAAAAATGCGCTAATGCTCTCAAATTTTAAAATACAGATTCATATCACAAAGAGAGACCCCCCCCCTTTGCCAATTTTTATATGCCATTTTTATGGCAAGATGAGCCTAACGTGTAAGAGCGAAAGTATAAAAATGAAAATGACTTACCACCACAGGTCCTTGAATTACAGTCTGGTGGTCTCAATGGCCTTCTAGAAAGTTCTCCACCATCTAGTGCTATGAATGTCTACAGTTAAAATATGCTTTTTTCCTGGCTGAACAATTAATTCATTTAAAATATAAAAATGAGGAGTGCCTGGGTGGTTTAGTGGGTTGAATGTCCAACTCTTGATCCCAGCTCAGGTCTTGATCTCAAGGTCATGAATTGAAGCCCCACGATGGAATCCACACTAGGCATGGAGCCTACTTTAAAATATATATATATATATATATATATATATATATATATATATATATATATCTGACACCCTCTTATTAGTGTATTAGGGGCGTGGTAGTCATCATGACAAATAAGCTCCCAAATTTTAGTGGCTTGACATTAAATTTAGTTATTTACTATTTTTTTATTTCCCATCCACCTAACAGTCAGATGAGCATTTTCTTGGTCATTCAGGGAGTTTACTTCCACATGGTGGTTAGGAATCCCAGTCCTTCCATCTGTGTTGCCACTACCCCCTGGGCCTTTGGAAGCCTCTGCTTCAATCCAGAGTAGAAAAAAAAAGATTATTGTGATAACCCTATCTGCTTCAAACTCTCAGCCTGAAGGTGACTATATATATATATATATATATATATATATATATATATATATATATACACATCTTCTTTACTCATGTTTTATTGGAGAAAACAAGTCACATGGCCACTTGTGCATGCAAGAAAAGCTAGACAATGACAACTCCACATTATCAAAGGAGGGACACCAATTTTATTTTGATAAACCATCTATGATACTGGTTTCCTCACTAATTCCCAAAAGATTTAACTCTCAGCAGCGTCATTTGGGGGCAGAGAGTACAGAGACTCCAGGCTTGTTACACCCTCCACTCTGCTATCTGCAAAATGTCTTAGAGACCAGATTCATTTGGAAACTGGTAGTCTAAGTAATGCTTCAAAGAGTGGTCAAATGTCCAAATGTATCTTGACCAATTTCTGTTGGCTGCTCTTCAGAACTCTGCAATAACTGCTGTAGCTAAAGTGATGCATTGTACATTGTTCTATACCCGAACTGGGAAGCTCTTGCAATGAATGCATCCTGGAAATAAAAAAGGGATCATTAGTTATTGGTTCAGGGTAGCTCTAAAGAAAAGGTACTTGGTTATACTCGTTTCCACAAAAGAGCTTCTCAAGCCCTAATGTCACTTGGCCCAATTAAATATATAAATGGCAAGGGGCCAAGTTAATTATAGCTCTAGGGACTTGGAGTAGACCAGGCTAGAAACAGAGTAACAAGAAGAATGGCCAAAGCTTACACTTTGCTTTGAATCCAAACAAAGCTTTTGCCTTCACTTGCCCTTAAGGGGAATATTCTGATCTCGATGTAAGGTAGAAGTGTCCTGAAGAGCTTTGGCTCTTGATCCTTATTATGGAAAAAAAAGGGAAAAAAAAAACCTGGATGAATATTAACCAAACCTGCAAAGAGGGCGAGCTGAAGTAAGACTCATTATAGGGTACCGAGAGGCAGATGCAGAATGTTAGCCATTCAAACTCTTTATGTCCCACAAGAAAGGTCACAAATGGAGAGTTTCCAAGAGAGAGCCACTCTCCTAGGAAAATCTCCGAGGAAAAGTGCAAGGATATATATGGGATATTTGCATTTAAGCAAATGCTGATCCTTTCCATCTGGCCAGGCGCTCTTAGAAAGCATCTAGGAAGTTCTGCCCCTCACCCCTTCTGCTAATTAGGCTGCTCTATGCATCAAGAGCTCTGCCCTGGAGGAGTGTCAGCAGAGCAGTTACTGCGTCCAGATGTGGACACTTCCTTAAAGGTGAAGTACAACAGGGGGAAAAGATTAATCTGCAAGGCACTGAAGGCAGACTCCGGGTAACCCAGCGATGTGTTAAATGAAAAGGAAAAGCTGCTGTTGAATTTTATCTCCAAGTGGTGTCATTATTTCCAACTAACTTACTCCTTCAGGCAACCCAGATAGTTTGTTTTCCTGAAGCCCTTTGCTCGACGACGTTGCACACGCCCTCCTCTTGCTAGGCCCCGGAGAGGAATGACAGCAGCTGAAAAAACATTCCATCCCAGGGAAAAGGAAAAGAAGGGCTGGTGATTACCGAGCGGGTAAGGCTGGCAGGTCGTCACGCGAGGGCGCCGGGCTCCGTCTGCAGCTGGGAAAGGGGCCCGGGGTTGGGGGGCAGAGACCTCGGCCACAGCTCGGCCAGCCGCAGAGGGTTAAAGTTCAGGGGGCTTCTCTCCAAAGAGCCGAAAAATACAATTTGTAATGCTGTGTACAGTGGAGCTACAATGTGATATTTCCCTCCACTTGTTAAATTGGGATTTTTGTTTTATGTGCTTTGGATTTAGCTCCTGGGTGCTCTCTGCTTAGTTTAAAAGGGTTTCCATCTCCACATTGTCATACATGGAAAAAATATACTGAGGCGGTGCACCGTACATCGTGACTTTTATTTTGCTGTCAGACTGCAAGTTGCAATATACCTGTGTGCATTAAAGACTTGGGGGCTTTAAAAGAGGGAAAGATTCCTTCACACGCCAGGAGCTACAGCCCAGGAGGAAACAACCGCCGCCTTCGTGCCTGCATCAACCACGCCGCCCAGATTTTGGCAGCGGTTCCAGTCGCCTGTCACTACATTCCTTTTGGGGAAAAAAAAAAAAAAACCCGCCATTTCTTAGAAACACAACTAAGACAGTTTTTGTCCAGCGGCATGGACCAATTTGGGGTTCATCCAAAAACATACTCATCAGATTTAGTACTAGAGGCCTGTGAACTTTGAACTGCTCTGTGTTCTTCTTCAGGAACAGGGACAGACTACGGTGGTCCCTCCTCAATGTCCCGGCCCCCCACGGAGCCCAGGGCAGGCTTGTCCAGCAGCTGCCACAGAGATGGGGGCAGCCACACCCCTAGACCAAAGCCCTAAGCTGGCCGTGTGCTCACCACCTGAACAAACGGCTCCGCACAAACATGGCATGTCTGGGGCTGGACCAGATGCTACCTGGGGCTGGACATGGTTTTATTATTCTCAGCCTTATACTAGCTAGTTCCCGGGTGGGGGGCAAGGGGTGGGCAGAGGGCAAGAAGCTCTGTGGAAGGTCCGAGATCATCGACCCCCAGAAACACCATGGAAGCTAGAAACCACTCATGCACCACCAGTGTGCTTGCCCCATGACAGGTGAGGGCTGATGCTCAGCACGGGCTGCAGCAAACCTCGGAGCTTTGTCAGAGATGTCACAGACAAGGGGATCATGTGCACAAAGCAGGTCCTTGACCACCGTGCGGAAACCCACCGGTGTTAAAATGCGGGCAGCTGAGCGAGATTCAGTCAGTCGGAGTTTAAACAAAGAACTGGCAGTCCGTCAGTCATCGACGGTCATAAAGCCAACTTACAAGTAAATATCCATCTCAGCCAGCAAGCTACAAGTTACCAGTCCTTTCTGTTCTAGAATAGGTCTTCAAGGAAGATAAACTATTTGTAAGGAGACAGAGAGAGAGCGCACTTGGAAGCAGAATGGGACGGTGGCAACAGGAGGAAACAAGGCAGATACAGTTTTAAAAGGAAATCTTCATTTCTACTTTATTTTTTTACACGTTTCCCTGGCTCTTGGATTGAAAGGTACCCAAAAGAGAGCAACACCTAGTGCAGAGCAGAGAGTAGTTTTATTTACACCAGCAGGCTGTTTAGAACTCCCATTTTATTCGTGGCAATTTGATTGTTTGGTCACGCCTCCTAATAAGTGAAATGTTACACTGGAGTATTTGTTTAAACCTCGCAGCTTCAGATATAGTAAGTTGCTGAATGATGTTTGCTAATGGCACACATTCGATAATTCCTATAATGTGAAATCTCAGCCAGATTTAATGTTTAATTTCCCTGGGATTCACTCGGAAATTATTACAGACATTATGTATTCTGCTCCCTGGACTTGGAATTAATTTCAAAACAGAGTAAAAGTGCATCCATTTGGGTGCCTTGTGGGAGTTCAGATCAGTAACATTCCATTTCTCCTGAAGTTTCTGAAGTTTAAAAATACCTTTTCACTTTACTGCATTTGATCTGGGTTCAGTAGCTACATGCCACAGTCACCCAGAGCTGCATTTTTGTTTTGGTTTGTGATCTGGATGTGCCATTGCTTGATGAGTTCAGACTCTTGAAAAGCTGTATTGATATTCCAAGGCTTTATCTGCCTAACTCGAAGGTGCCTTTGAATGGTTATCGTGATACAAAATTATTACCAACATGCAATGATCTGGCAAGGAAAATCATTAAACAGATACATCTATGTCTTCTTTTTATGAATGTCTACCACAGAAACAGAATTCACGACATGCATTGCTTTGATTAATCAATCAATACATTGGCTACACTTCCGATACCTGGCCCAAGAAGAAAGCTCAGAGGCTGGCAAACCTCCAAACATTATAGAATAAAACAACCAGACCTATGTTAGGTTGTGATCCAAAAATTCCCAGACAATAAATCTTTAATTTGCTACCCTGGCAACCCTCACCAAATTTGAATTAAAAGAATATTTTCCATGCAAAGCGTTGAAAGGACTTGCCTCCTGAACAGTTATAAAAGTTTAACCTTTAACTGAGGCACACACTTCCTCCAGTCCGAAAGGAAACTGAGTGAAGAAAAAGACATCAGGGGATTAATTCACAAGTTTTACCCCAAAATGAATGACAGCTGTTTGGGACTTCAATTGCACTGACGTCCCATTAGGTTCGAAACATCCTGAGTCTTGCAATTATCTCATAGATTTCATAAAACCTTGCGAGTTAAAAAAACTTCACCTCCCCTCTCTGGTCTCAACTACTGAACTCTCACACCTAACCTCCCAATAACTGCTTCAGGTGAGCACCTGAGCAGCAAAGGATGTCACGTGGTTGTTTCTTCCCAGGATTGTTCATTTTTGTCAGGTAGATCTTATTTCATCAGCTCTCCCTCCCGCACCGTGGTGTCTATCATTTTAGTTTCAAATGAACAGAACAATGGATTAAAGGTGGCTTGGAAGTTTGCTGGAAGCAGTAGAACCCAGCTTTGGAATTTGTAGCAAATCTGGAAATTTGTTCTGCAAATTTAAACCTTGAAATGATGGAAGAATTTCAAAGCCTGAAGCCACCTAGAGACCATCCAGAGGTCTACTCATATTTCTCAACTAGGAAAATGGCAATCTACAGAAGAAGCCATGCACCCAAAGTCCTATATCACAGCCATGACAGTGGCCAGGTGGGCGAGGGGACCTGGAAGTGCCACATGGACCCCTCAGTCTCCATCATTCCCTCACCCTGTTGCATGATTCTTATTTCTATATTGTCTCAAGACTGAGCTCACAGGAGGCCAGAATGATGGCTTTCTTGCCTCTGGATCCTAAAGCGCACAGCTGAGGACTGGAAATGGAGATTTGCAGTAGAGATTTTTTTTCTTTTCCTTTTTTCTCCCAAACAAAAACAGCTTTATCCTTAGGTATTCAGACCTTATCACCATACACTCTTAAAGGTTTTTTTTTTTTTAAAGAAGAAGAAAAATTTAAAGATTTTTTTTTTAATTCATGATAGACAGAGGGAGAGAGAGAGAGAGGCAGAGACACAGGCAGAGGGAGAAGCAGGCTCCATGCTGGGAGCCTGACGCGGGATTCGATCCCGGGACTCCAGGATCATGCCCAGGGCCAAAGGCAGGTGCCAAACTGCTGAGCAACCCAGGGATCCCCAAAAAGAAGAAAAGTTGAAAGAAAAAAATCAAAACTGCTAGGAAGTTCACCAGCCATGTATGCCCTCTATTAATATTTACGTGATAACCTTCCAGGAGACTAGCTGTGTCTATCTATGATACATATTCACCTGGTGCCAAAATGGAATTAAGCTCCTATTTAGTCCCCAACTTTTCCCCCTTAGCAATGTGATCAGGAGATCTTGCAATGTTGGTGAGGACAAATACACACCATCATTTTGAAGCACAGTATAGGTTCTCTTACATGGATATACCATAATGGCATTTGTTCTTTTTTTGGAGCTCTCACTCATTTCCCTTTCTTCATTACCATAAGTAATAGTGTAGTAAATATCTTCATGCATGTAATTGTGAATTTTAAAAATTTTGGTACATACTGCAAGATTACCTTCCGGGAATGCAGCAATTTTCACTTCATACCAGTTTATTAAAATGTGCACTTCTTCATACCCTTACCAAAATTGGAAGTGTCTGTCATTACCTGTTCTGATATTCTGGCAAAAAATACATTTCAATTTCTAGTTTGGGGGATTATTAACAAGGTTTTATAAGTAGCTGAGGGCCTATCATTCCTAAAGCATCAAGCGAAGTTCTAGTGCCATAAAAGTGTACAAAACAGATATGGCCCCTGTCCTTGTATAGTTTATTAATTCTATTGAAGACTCCAAGGATGAAAAATAAGTAAGTTAATATCCACTGCAAAAAGGTCTATGAAGGAAAGCAGCATGGTGTTGTGATAAAGGGTAGTGTTGTAGACAATGGGAGTTAGAAGAGTTCCACCTTAGGAAATGACAGTGGAGTCAAAACATCACATATCAGGAGGAGCCAGTCAAGGAGAGAGCAAGGCTGAGGACCTTCAAGGGAGGGGAACAGCAGGTGCAACACCCTTGAAGAATGAAGAGCAGCGCATGGCATGCCTGGGAAATGGCAAAAGGCAGATCTGCCTCAGAAACAGTAAAAAGAAACAGAATGGCATGCGGTCAGATTGGAAAGGGGGCCAGGAGTCAGGTCATGTAGGGCCAAGAGGCCTTGGAGGACTTTGAATTTTATGCAAGTACAATAAGAAGCCACTGAAAATTCAAAGCAGGGAAGTAGCATGACCTAATTTATGTGTTTAAAAGGCCACATGGACAATGGACAGGAGAGGTCATGGGCAGCAGTGGAGAGAGCCATTGAGCAATCGTTGCAGTATAGCAGATGCAAGCCCAGAGTGGGGTCTGTGGAGACAGGGAGGAGGGACAGGCTGTGGATATATTTTGGAGCTGGAACAAGTGATAACTGGTGATATGTTAGAAGTGGAGTTTAAATAAGGGAAAGGATGTCTGATTTGAGCAGCTGAATAAATGATGATACCATTTGCTAAAATAGAGAAGTCTCAAGGGGAACAAATTTGGTAGTAAATCAAGGATTCCATATTACCATTATTTATAATGGTAAAAATCAGAAACAAACTAAATATACAGCAATTGTGATGGTTAAATAAATAATGGTATACACACAAATTATGCCTTCTGTGAAAATTATGATTCTGAAGAACAATTATTATATAAGAAAATATTCATAATGTTAAGTGGGGGAAAAATATCACTGTTTACGGTCCACAAATATAGGTATAGATAGAGACATAGATGAGAGAGAGATAGAAGGGAAAAAAGTAGGCTTAAAGGCACGGAAATGCCCATAATGGTTATATCTTGGCGTTGGGATTACACGTGATTTTCATTATTTTCTCTAGATTTCTCTTTAGGTTCCAAAATTCCTCTAATAAGCAGGTCTTACTGTTATCAGCACACCAAAAAGTCATTAAAAACAACCAGTTTACCTGCAGTAAGCCACCAGATTTGGGTCAAGTTCATGACTGAACCCCATAACCCAATGAAAATAGATAAAGTACATGGTTGTGCTGTCATGCCTTGCCCGAAGACCTTGAGGATTATTACTCTGCTTTTTCACATACACGTTTTGCCAAATATGTGTATGCTTCCAGGCTAATCCATGGAAGACTTAAGACTAGAATTCAAGTCTCTCGATTCACAGGCAAGAGCTTTTCCCACAGGGACTGATTCCATCTCAGCACAAGGCAGGCTCCTCTGATCTCATCATGGATGCTGAGACCACCCCCAACAATTTGCAGAATCCCTCTGAGCCAGCCTTGCTTACAGGCAGAGTAGACCACCACCGCTGTATGATTTCAGGGACACCAGCATTTCCATACACCTTCAGCCTTCTTTCACCTGTTTAGCTAATACCCAGGATTCTTTAAACAAGGATCGGTTCATTTTATTCCACAATTAGAAATAGGGCTTAAAAAGTATATATCCCTGGGAGAGGTAATCCCTTGGTTTAAACTTACCCTAGGTGTCCGATCTCTTATCAAATACACTCCTGAAAAGGGGATTTGAAAGGGCCACCTGAATGCTGCATACTTAAAAGTTAGGGATTTTCAAAACAAGGGGACGGGGGGCGGGGGTTAAGACTTGGGTTAAATGGCAAAGGACACAAATATTTCATGAATATTTCTGTGTACTGGCCCCTTAGCTAGTTGCTGTATGTACACTATGGTTAATCCCACCACCCCGGCAAGGCAGGATCATTATTGCCAACTGACATTCATTCATTCAAGAAATGTTTATTGGGCATGTGCTATGTATGCTTGCACTCTCATAATTCTTGGAAATACTACAAAAATCAAAACAGACAGTCTCTGCTCTTGTGGTGCTAATTCAAGATATGTGCAGGAGACGGACAACATGTATTTTAAACATGAATGCAGTATAGCAGATGGTGATAAGTGCTAAGAAGAAAATTAAGGCAGAGAAGGAGGATAGCAAGTGAGAGACAACAGAAAACATGTCAAGATCATACAGCCAGCAAGTGCCTGAGCTGGTCTGCTCCCCCATCCTACTGCTCCCCTGTGAGGTACTGCCTCCCCAGAAAGCGCATCCTACCTGATAATCCTGCCCTGCGTTACTCTGCCAGCAACCTCCAAATATCCTATGGGTAAGCCTCTGGTCAGCTTTTGGTAAACAACCGGTAGCCTACTGTGTGTCACGTAAAATCTATTTACCAGTAATTGTTTAACATGATTGGTTTTTGCTTGAGCATGAATTTAAAACTTCTTCAATTGTGACGACTTTCAAAAACAAAAACATAGACCTCAGCCCATAAATGAAATGGAATAATTACCCCCTTGAAGTTTTGGAGCCCCAGACTTCACGGAGTACAGGCAACATCAATTTCCATGCTTGTAAAAAAAGAAAACAAAAATGCGAATATGATGTAAACCTCAGTATCATGTGGGGTCCCCCATCTCCTTTTTTTTTAAACATTCTGTTAAAATATATTTTCCCTACACCAAGGGCAAAAAAAAAAAAAAATTCTACTGCAAAGACAAGGGAGAAAAAAAAATGAAGCGAAGGTTGGCATTTTGTTGTTCAATGCATCTCTATGTGTCTATAAAAATCCATCTTCGAAACATCTCACCTACTAAATATAAGGCATTCAAAATACATAGTTTAAACCCATCCGTGGCATAATACCATGGAAAGGTCAGCCCACCTGGAGTTTCCAGCTTCTTTGTGGACAAATATGGCCTGATCATGAGCTGGGTGAGAGAATATAAGCCTCTACTGTATCTTAGCAAAGAGAAGAACAGGGGCAAACAGAGAGAATATTAATTTTCATCAAGAGAAAATCAAACTTGTCCAAGAACTTTATTGGCAGAAGTGAAATTAGTTTTTCTATAGCAAATAGTTAGTGGAGTTGAGGGATTAGTCTATTGCCCAAGAAGGAAAGTAAACCCACTGGCATTCAGAGGCATCTTTGTTCTCAATAATGCATTTAACTCTCAAAAACAAATAAGATTTGTCTCTGCACTTTCACTTTAAAAAAAAAATCTAAGACTAGATTATCTAAAACTCTCCCTTGCTAAAAATCAAATTATTAAAGCAAGTTTCCTAAATTCATAAGGCTCCAGACAACTGTTAATATTTTTATTGAATGTAAAGTGCCAGCCTGGGCCGAGTCTTCCTCGATTCAAACAAAACTCAATGTAAATAGCAACAGGCCCAGGACTTCTCAGTGGACAGACGGCAGCTATACTCAGTCACTTCCTACTATAGTCCAGGGGCCTGGCACATAGAGGCTATTTTGTGTAGAGAATCAAAATAGGATTATTGTATTATCTGGAAACTCTCAAGATTAAGGTAGTAAGAATGATGCTGCAGAATGCCATGGCCTTACACTGCCTTGTTAATATTCCTGCCAAGTGCATCTTCCTAGCTTTGGGTGACGCGGAGTACCATGATGGCCAGGTAGAAATCATTTTCAGTACCATAGGTGGGGGAAGAGGATGTGAAACCTTGATTGCCAGATTTCTAGTTAAGACATCCCGTGAATTTACTGAGGTGTTGGATGAAGCAACCCCCCAGCCAATGAGAACATACATTTACTAGACTCAATGATTACATAATTAGAAAAACTCTGAACTTGTTCTGCACTTTGAGTAGTTGCCATCAGAAAACCTGAGGTCTCTAGATTTCCTCTTTATATCTCCCCTCATCCAAGTAGACGAACGGGTTGGGATGCAGAAAACGGTAGACACAAAGGATCAGGAAATGATGCAGAGGTAGGTCAGTCAGAGGAGAGCATCTGGCCAGAGCCCTGTTCTAGAAGGGCTTTACCAGTTCCCTAGGGAAGAGAGGCTGGAGTCACTCCCATAGGCACTCTGTCAGGATTTTCATCTACGGTATATGTACTTAATCTTAAATTAACTATTCGGTAAACTGTAAATTACACACGCCGGAGGATAAGTTCTGCCAATCTCAACAAACCCTTTGGCTCTTTTTCTAAGTTAGAGAACAGCTTCAGCTATTGTCAAAACCCCAATGGGACCATCAGGTTAGTACAGATCCTTGCAAGGTGCCTTAACATCCTCGTTTCCTGCCTCGGTGGAGGGTCTAGCTGTAATGATAATGCATGTGAAAGGATTCTGTGAACCCCACCAATACTTAAATAGTGTTAACATTGTTTTTATTAGTCCTGCTTCACGATATCCTCACTTCTGAATGCCACCCGATCTCCAGCAATAGCGGCATGCGTCAAGGGGCCCTTCAAGCCTGTCGGCCTCACCTTGTACATCACCCCCAACCACAAGGCTGTGTTCATACCTATATGAACGGAACACAGCCTGTCTGAGTAATATTCACTGGGGCTTATAAAGCAATAACAAGCCCATCTGGGGTGATTCTCATTTACCTTGAAGAACATGCACAGACAGACACAGACACGCAAGTGCACATCTTTTTTTCTTTTTTCAAAAAGAAAACCCTACTAATTTGAAGGTAGGCATTCAATATCTGGTGTTTAAAAAAAAAAAAGTCTCTATTTTTACCTGGTCTCCTGGTTTATTTAATTGCCTCCAAAGCTGTTTTCCACTTTGATTGCACAGTTTTACCTAGCAAAGTTGTCCCAATAAACAGAGCTGAAAGCAGTGGGCAGAAGTAATGAGTATGGGAATTCCTCGTCTTATAACTAACTTCTTCTGCTCCTTTCCTGAGGTTTGAGATGATGGAACAGGCCCCCAAAACTACAGAGAATAAATCATTATGAATCAACATATTACTTTTGTTGGTATTTCTAGCGCTGTGATCTACCAGCTACCCATAGTGGGATTTTAAAAAGTTTCTTTCAAGAATTTCATTCTCCTTTGTCTCCAGAATAAATAAAGTGCAGTGCAGAATAAGTGCAAATGGGATTTTGAAATTCATCCCCGAACCACATGAATAGGAAGGCCTCCTTCTTGCCTTTGGTAAACAACAGTCTTTCACATCAGAGCAACTTAAGAGCCATGTGTGCTTTTTTTCCCTCTCACTGGAAATGACATTTTAACTTGATCTCATCTGATAGGATGAAAAGGAATTGTGATTTATGGCGTGGCAGTGTAAAAACATTGTATCGCAGTAAGAACCTATGCAACCGGGGTTACACCTGCCCCGGGACAGAATAGCTGATTAGTTTCCAGTTTGAACACAGGTGTGGAAGCAGAACAGTTCGTTGTTCTCATTGGTGTGACCTCCGCCACTCTGACTCCCTAGAGCCTGCCATCTTTACCCCGAGAAGGCAACATGTTGGCTTATGAACTACATAGAGGTAGCAGAGTCTAGTTTCCAGGAATCCTGTAGCATCAGGACTCAGGTGAAAGATCTTCTGTGCAACTAATGGGAAAAATACATAAATATATATGAAATTTAAATCTACTATCTATTCTAAATGCATGCACAAGAGTCATTTTATTCCCAGCCTAATCCCAAATGCAAAGAGAAAGATTTTCTTTCAAAATCTCTGTTCTCTAGAGTTGATGTCCATCTGCTCTCCTTTACACACCAAGATATCAAACTCCTTAGCCTGGCACTTAAGGCCCTTCCATGATATGTCCCTAAGTTTTGATTCAACTCCATCCAACCTTGTCCTGTAATTCCAGTCAAATTGCACTATTCAGGGCTCTAAAGAAAAACCAAGATGCTTCCAAATCTTTACATGTCATAAGCACACCTATAATATTCTTCTTTCTGGCTCTTCCTATTAAAATCCTAACACAACTTTAAGGCACAATTCAAATAACACCTACTTAGTGAAGCATTTCCTAATTTCCTGACTTAAGAATCTTCTTTCTAGGGGCATCTGGGTGGCTCAGTCGGTTGAGCATCCAGCTCTTGGTTTCAGCTCAGGTCATGATTCCGGAGTCCTGGGATCGAATCCCATGTCAGGCTCAGGCTCAGCATTCAGTGCGAAGTCTACTTATCCCTCTCTCTCCCGGGCTACTCCTCCCCCTGTGCTCTCATGTGCACGAGTGCACTCTCTCTGTATCTCTCTCTCTCTCTCTCAAATAAATAAAATATTTTTTTAAAAAAGAATTTATTTTCTAAACTCCCATAGCTAAAGAAAAAAGGCCTTTCTCAAATACATTTCCTTCTCTTTGAAGAAAGTCAGAGAAAAACAAGTCTTGACATTCAGGTGAAGAAAAGCAACAAAATATGGCTCTGGGGCAGCCCAGGTGGCTCAGTGGTTTAGCGCCACCTTCAGCCCAGGGTGTGATCCTGGAGACCCAGGATCGAGTCCCATGTCGGGCTCCCAGTGTGGAGCCTGCTTCTCCCTCTGCCTGTGTCTCTGCCTCTCTGTGTGTGTGTGTGTGTGTGTGTGTGTGTGTCTCATGAATAAATAAATAAATAAATAAATAAATAAATAAATAAATAAATAAAATATTTAAAAAAATACGGCTCTGTCCGTTGCTTTATAACCAGTTCATTTAATCCTCACATAATCCTACAAGGCAGGTATTATTATCCTCATTTAACAGATAAGAAAAACTGAAGCTGAATTTCATTTTTTCCCTCCAGCTTTACTGAGGTATGGTTGACAAATATAGCTTGCATATATTCAAGGTATATAATATTTTGATTTTTATGTATATTGTATAATTATTACCACAATCAAGCTAACTAATATATCCATCACCTGGCATATTTATTATTTTTTGTGTTTGTGCTAAGAATGCTTGAGATCTACTACCTTAGCAAATTTCAATTATATAATATGTTATTATTGCTATTTTTTAAGATTCTTTTTTTTTTTTTTTTTTTTTTTATTTATGATAGTCACAGAGAGAGAGAGAGAGGCAGAGATACAGGCAGAGGGAGAAGCAGGCTCCATGCACCAGGACCCCGATGTGGGATTCGATCCCGGGTCTCCAGGATCGCGCCCTGGGCCAAAGGCAAGCGCTAAACCGCTGTGCCACCCAGGGATCCCTAAGATTCTATTTATTCATGAGAGACTCAGAGAGAGAGGCAGAGATATAGGCAGAGGGAGAAGCAGACTCCCCACGGGGAGCCCAATGCAATACTCGATCCCAGGACCCCGGAACCATGACCTGAACTGAAGTCAGACACTCAACCATGGAGCCACCCAGGCACCCCTATAATACGTTATTAACTGCCGTCACCATGCTGTACCCAAGGTCTCCAGAACTTATTCATCTTATAACTGAGAGTTTTCACCCTTTGACAACATTTCCCTATTTGCTCTGCCCTCCAGCCCATGTTAACCACAATTCTATTTTCTGGATCTTTGAGTCTGATTTTTTTAGATCTCACATCTAAGTGAGATCATACAGGATGTGTCTTCCTGTGTCTGATTTATGTCACTCAGCATAATGTCCCTCAGGTTCATCTATGTTGTCACAAGGGGCAGGACTTCTTTCTTCTTCAAGGCTGAATAATATTCCACTATATGTATATATCACATCTTATTCATCCATCAACAGATAGTTAGGTGTTTCATATCTTGACTATTGTGAAGAATGATGCAATGAACATGGAAGTATAGATATCTCTTCAATATAGTAATTTCATTTCCTTTGGATAAATACCCAGAAGTAGGATTTTTGGAGCATATGGTAGTTCTCTTTTTAACTTTTTGAGGCACCTCCATACTGTTTTCCACAGTGGCTGCACCAGTTTGCATTCCTACCAGCAGTGCAAGAGGGTTCTTTCCCCAGAGAGCTTCTTTGAATGAAACCTTTGCCTGTCAGACTTAAAAACATATGCTTTCCAACAAACAAGTCTATGTCACATTACTCATATTTATGCCTCTTAGAATATTGATCACATATTGCTTTGAATCTAGTTTTTTGCAAACATGTCTTTTCTTCCCGACTGGAGCAGATGTTTGTGTTGTTGTAAGAGAAGAAAAGAAGCCACCTAGATTGCACCTTTGTTCCCTGGGCCCTTGCACAGCAAATTTCTTGCTCAAATATTTGTTTAATTAAGACACAATCTTTCAAAGGGAAAATTTTTCAAAAGAAAAGGATAAAGATAAATGTCTCTAACTATTCATCTTAAGAACAATCAAAAAGAAAATAAATAATAAGAAATCTTTCTTAGAAATTTGGCTACTTAAGAAAAAGAAATTTGGCTACTTTGAAATTAGAAAAAGAAGGCAATTATTTTTGGTAATGACAACAGCTTGCATTATTTGAATCCTGATTATGTGCCAGACACTAGACAAGCATTTAATTTTTATACCTGCTGGTGAAGGAGGTAGCCTGATTCCCATCCCGCAAATGAGGACCCAGAGGGAGACAAAGGTTAGCAAGTAGGAGAAGCAGGATTTCAACACAAAAGCTTGCGATCTTGAACATGGCACTATCTCATCTTTGCTTCTACTGGCCTATTTAATATTTGCTCTCAGACAGGACCCCATTTCCCCCCTGCGTCCCTGTAACAGAAGGCCTCATGCTCCAGTGACAGACATCTTTCTCAAATCTGTATTTTCATGATTCCTCAAATAATTTCTCTTCATTTGAGGACAGAAGCCCTGAGCACCAGTGGAGGAAAAACAGTGCTATCTTTTTTCTTCTATAGGGTAATGTGAATGACAGGGATTCAGAGGAATCTTTTCTGCTTCCAGCCCGTAACAATACCCGTACTACAATCGGTACTTCGCCGTGTAAGCAGCATGACCCCTAGTGGGTACCAGTGGTAAGTATCTAGATATTAATACCAATACAAATACAATGGTGTGTTTTTAATAGGTGGATAGAAAAATAAGTCAAGATGTTGTAATTTCAGCTATATTAATTAAGGAGGTCACTATGAAACAAGAAACAACAGGCAAGTAGCAAAATGTAAGATATATTTCATGCATTTAAATGATTAATAGAATTTTTAACATTAAATATATTAGTACACTACATTAGAATATAATATCCAGGAACGAATTCTAAAGTAGGTTTTTATATTTTCTTTCATTTACCACCTTTGGCTTCCATAACCCTTAATTAAATTCTCTCAATCTTTGACAACATATCTTCAACAAAGATAGCTTGCACTAGAGTGCTTTCAAGAAAGGATTAAAAATGGTAAGGTTGGGACATTTTCAGTTTGTCTAGATAAAATACTCTCATGAATCCATCATTTTAAAATATCCCAATCCACACTCAATGTTACTTGTAATTTCACTGATGTTTAATTTATTTTACTGCATTATTACAGTTTAATTAAACAGCAGACAGGAGCTTCACTGGGATCGCTCCTTCTTTCTACCCAGCAATGTTCAGGTCTTGTACCTTGAAGCCAAACAACAAAAGAGATAGTCAAAGGAAGACTGTTCTATGTTTCATTTCAATAACTGGGTCATATTCATTTCCTTTTTACTACCGACAGACGATCTATAGTAGTCCCCTCTCCCAACTTTCTTTAAAAAAAAAAAAAAAGTAAATAGTAATTCTTATTAACGGCAGTGGCACCTGCACGGGGGTGGGCAAATCTGGTCACCAGCCGGTCCCCCTGCTGTTTTACTCAGCTGGCAACATGCTCTCGACCCTGGCAGCTGCTCCTGCTTTGTTTTTCCTTCCAGGCAAATAGGAACTTCATGAATGTTTAGAAATTCTTTTTTTCCTGAACCAAAACTTTGGTTTCAGAAAGCAACAATGAAATTGACAACAGATGATAAACTTTTATGTATGTGTTTAATTACCTAAGTAATACACGAATACAATCCTATAAAAAATTTAACGTAGAAACGTCTAAATGGTAAACACCCTTTTCATCCTCCTCCCCAGCCATCTCACTCTCTCCTCAAAGCCTGGAGAGGTCGGGAGCATCCTCTCCACAGAATTAAACATAAAATGGGACAGCTTCATTAAAAACTACTTCAGATCACTGGGAAAGGACCAAAGGCAAAAAACAACTCACGACATTTGTTATTATTTCCTGCTAATCCTTCGTTACATTCACAAATAAACAATGTGAGCTTGCTTCACTCTACATAAATGAGACCCTCCTAAATGTGCTGTCCTGAAATTCTTTTGCTTCCCATTACGTACTGACAAGACTTCTGTGTTGGAACCCATAGACCTCTATTGACCTTTCTTAATTGTTCCACGGCATTGAACAATTGGGTGTACCACCATTTATTGGGTCATTTCCCTATTGATTTAAGGTTGTTTTTTAACATTTTCTTATTACAAACAATCCTGTAATGAACACTGTGGACTCTCTTGGTGAACATATGCAAGAATTTCTGCATGAGACTAGATACCTAAAAGTGAAACTCCTAGTCAAAGATTGTGCTAATATTAAATTTTGGAGGACAGTGCCAAATTCTGTCAAAAAGGCAGAACTATTTTTTAAATGATTAAACCTTTGAGAACCAATCCTAAATGTTAGCACTGGAAGGGCTCTTAAGATTGCCCAAACACCTTTGCATTTTAGTACAGCACTGAGGCATATGGAATTGATGTGACTGGTCCAGGGTCATGCAATTAAACTCCAGTCCAGGGTTTTTTGGTTTCCCAGCCCGGTACATTCTTAACTACACAAATCTTCTGGGGCAAAAATCAGACTTGAATTTTGGAGTAATTCTTTCCAGCAAAATGAAGATGTTTTACAAATAATTGAAAACATGTTTTCTTCCTTTGGATTTTTCAGTAGTATTGAGAAAAATTAGAATTTGTATTACAAATCAAATGTTCAGAGTGGTAATATAACTCTACAAAGCATTCGAACAAGTAGGTTCTATATTGTAGACAATGCTGTAAGAGAAACATGCAAATGGAATCTGATTTCCTTACTAAATGACATTAGAAAAGGAGTCTGCAGTCCTATCTTCAGGTGCCCATTGTTTCTTTTTTTAAAAGATTTTATTTATTTATTCATGAGAGACACAGAGAAGAGGCAGAGACATAGACAGAGGGAGAAGCAGGCTCCCCAGGGGGAGCCAGATACGGGATTCGATCCCAGGACTCCAGGAGGATCACAACCTAAGCCAAAGGCAACACTCAACCACTGAGCCACCCACGTGCTCCAGGTGCCCATTGTTTCATAAAAAATATTCCAGTTGCCAAACTAAGCTACTCAATCATTGCTGCATGACAAATCATCTCAAAGTTAGCAACAGAGACCATTTTATGATATCCCCAATTCAGAGGGTCAGGAGTTTGGAAAGGGTATAGCAGAGGGTTTTGTTTTGTTTTGTTTTGTTCTTTTGTCTCTACAGTGTCTGGGGCACCTGCCGGGAAGACTCAAAATCTGGGGGTGGATTCAGCAGCAAAGCCGGAACCATTGAAAGACACGCTCACTCACACATCTGGAAGCAGGTGCTGTCTGTCACCTGCGATCCCAGCTGGGGCTGTTGGCCAGAGCCCCTTGGCACAACCTCGCTCTGTGGCCCCTATGCCTCTTTATGGCATGGAGACTGGGTTCCAGGAGCAATATTCCAAGACTCACCTTCTAGTAATGGCAGTGTGAGATCAGGAGAAGATCACAAAAGTAAGTATAAAACTGAACAACCTTATCAAAACAACCATTTCAAGGCACTGGAAAATGACCAAAAGTAGACAAAAACTTGAGACGTGTTTACTCCTGAAAACTGCACTGGGTAAGGTTGGTGATTCAGTGGCATTCTTGCCTCAGGGCATCCCCAGCTCAGCTTTACCTTCTGGAAGTGGTGTTCTGGGTTTAAAATGGGCAACTAACAGCTAGAATAAGGCACTTTAGCAGTGAGAGAAGCTTAGAAGATCAGAGGTAAAGTCTCCACTCATCGTTGGCAGACTGCTAATGCACACATGTTAAAAGAAAACCCCAGAAAGTCCAGCAAAAACCATAAGCCCAGGGGATGTGTACATGGAAATAGGTGGTAGTGGGACCTTCACTAAAGGAACAGATAAACACATTGTGGAGAATGCATGTTCTAGAATTCCATGCAGCATAGTCTAGATGTACATATGTAAAACAAAAAGGATAAATCTTAACATATTTAGGGGATAACAATAATTATAATAATAGTATCAAGTAATACTTACATGGAACTTAGCAAAGCCCCAGGAATCAGACATTTTTCTAATGTACTTCTACATATTAATTCTTTTCATTGTCACAAACCTAAAAGGCAGTCCATCAGCTAGGGTTCAAACAGAGAAGAATAACCAATAGGAGATATAGCTAGTAAGAGATGTATCACAAGAAATTGACTGCCGCAAATGTGAGGCTGGCTAGCAAGTCTGAAATCCACAGGCTGTCTGGAGGGGAAGATCATGGGCAAGCTCAAAGTCACGGGCACAGACGGGAGTTCCCATCAACTTGCAGGAGGGAAGGATGGATCACAAGAGGATGGACCCTCGCTGGCATGGGCTGAAGCTTCATCCACAAGCAGAATCTCTCTGTAAGAGTGTGGTAAGCAGAATTCTAAGAATGATTTTACCTTCAGACAATCACTTCCCTTTTGAGGGTGCGGGGAATCTGTGAATGTGAAAAGATATCACTACTATGACGATGCTATGTTATCATCTACGGCAAAGGGGAGGTTGTCTGGATGGCCCTGCTCTAGTCACATGAGACCTTTAAAAGTAGAGTTTTCTCCAGCTGGGTGAAAGACGAGGAAGGAAGAGATTTGAAGCCCAAGAGTGATTGCTGGTTTTTAAAATGGGGCCAGCGGGGTGGGGGTTGGGGGGGCACATGCCACAGAATATGTGTGTCCTCTAGGAACTGAGAAACGCTCTCATGCAACAGCCAGAGAGAAAGTGAAGCCCCCCATTTTATAGCCACACGGATCTGAATCTGAAGAGACTCTACCCCACAGCCTCCAGATGAAAGCCCAACCAGATAACACCTTGACGTCAGCCTTGTGAGGCCCTGAGCAGAAAATCCAGTCGAACTTGCCTGTACTTCTACCTAAAGAGCTGCGAGGTAATCAATGGGTGTGTTTTAAGCTGCAAAGTTGGGATAATTTGTTTGGCAGCCTTATGCAATGAACATTTGTGTCCCCTCAAAACTCATATGCCGAAGCCCTAACCCCCAATGTGGCTGTATTTGGAGCACAAGAATAATTAAAGTTAAATGAGGTCATAAGGTTCAATAAGATCAATGTCCTTAGAAGATAAACACCAGAGAGCAAGCGTGCTCCCCCCTCCCCTACCCCTTCCTCTCTCTCCCTCTCTCTTTCTCTCTGTGTGTGTGTATACACACATACACACACACACACATATATATATGTACATACATACATACATAAATGGCAGGAGCAGGCATCCTGGTCTTCAGTCTTTCATTAATAAATATGATGTTACTTGTAAGTTTTTCAGATATTCTTTATCTGACTGAGGAAGTTCTTTTCCATTCCTAGTTGTTGAGTCTTTTTATCATGAAGAGGTGTCGAATTTTATCAAATTATTTTTCTGGGGAATCCCTGGGTGGCTCAGCAGTTGAGCACCTACCTTTGGTCCAGGGCATGATCCTGGGGTCCTGGGATCAATTCCCACATCGGGCTCCCTGCATGGAGCCTGCTTCTCTCTCTGCTGTGTCTCTGCCTCTCTCTCTCTCTCTCTCGAATAAATAAATAAAATATTTTTTAAAAATTATTTTTCTGCCTATAATAAGATAATCATGTGGGTTTTTCCCTTTATTCTATTTATATAGTGTATTACATTAACTGATTTTCAGATGGTCAACTGATCTTCCTTGCCCAGAATTGATCCCACTTGGTCATTGTATATGATCCTTCTTTTATACTGCAGAATTTGGGTTGCTAGTATTTTAAGATTTTTTTGTGCTTATATTCAATAAAGATACTCATTGCTAGTGTTTTCTTTTTCTTATGATATCTCTGTTTGCTTTTTAATCAGGGTTTCTGCTTGGAAATTTGGGGGAAATTTTTACCACAGTTCAATCTGCCACACAGTTCGTTCCTTGCCATAGTTGTATTCAGATTATGTATTTATTTCTCAAATTGGTTTCAATAGTGTACATATTTCCAGGAATATGTACATTTCACCTACGTTACCTAATTTATTGACCTACAGTTGCTCATAGCATTCCTTTATAATCCTTTCTTATTTCTTTAAAGGTGAGGTGATGTCCCCTCTTTCATTCTAGATTTAATCATTTGAGTCCTCTCTTTTCCTTGGTCGCTCCAGCCAGAGCTTTGCTAATTTTGTCGATATTCTCAAAGAAAACCAACTTTTGGTTACATTGATTATCTCTATTGACTTTCAATTCTCTATTTCATTTATCTCTGCTCTAGTCTTCATTTTTTCCTTCTGCTAGCTTTGGGTTAGTTTGCTTTTCTTTTTATTCTCCTTCAGGTATAAACTTAGGCTAAGGGATCCCTGGGTGGCGCAGCGGTTTGGCGCCTGCCTTTGGCCCAGGGCGCGATCCTGGAGACCCGGGATCGAATCCCACCTCGGGCTCCCGGTGCATGGAGCCTGCTTCTCCCTCTGCCTGTGTCTCTGCCTCTCTCTCTCAATCTGTGACTATCATAAATTAAAAAAAAAAAATTAAAAAAAAAACTTAGGCTAATGATTTGCGATCTTCTGTAATGTAGGCATTTAAGACTATAAATTTCCCAATTTCCCTTGAAGCACTATTTTAGTTGCATCTTGTAAGTTTCGGTATTTTGTGTCTTCATTCTTCTCAAAGTATTTTCTAATTTCCACTTGTTTAGGAGTGTGTTGTTTAATTTCCATGTTTGTGAATTCTCAATTTTTCTTTCAATTTTTTTTTCCGTTATTGATTTCTAGTTTCATTCCATTCCATTAGGTTCAGAAAACAAACTCTCTATGATTTAAAGTTGTTGTAATTTGTTTTAAGGCTTAGCATATCGTCTATTTAAAAATTATTCCATGTGCACCTGAGAAAAATGGGTATCCTGCTATTGTTGGGCAGAGTAGTCTATAGATGTCTGTTAGGGGCAGTTGGCTTATGGTTTTGTTCAAGCCTTCCATTTCATTACTGATCTTCTGCTTGCCATTCTGCCCACTACTGGAAGTGGGGAGTTGAAGTCTCTATTATTGTTGAATTGTCAGTTCTCCCTTTGGTTCTGTCAGATTTAGCTTTGCACATTTTGTGTATATACAAACACACACATACAAATACAGATATATAAATATATATACAGGTATATATATATTTGCTAAGACCTTGTCATCATACCTTCCATTACATCTTTAAGTGCTGTTTCCTTTAGTTCCTTAAACATATTTATAATAGTTGATTCAAAGTCTTTGCTAAAACCAACATCTGGGTCCTCTCAAAGGCTACTTCTGTTACCTGCTCTTTTTCTTTCATACTAATTACATTTTCCTGCTTCTTTGCATGTTTCATGATTTTTTTTGTTGAAAACTGGACATTTTGGATAATAGACCATAGCATCTCTGCATTTTGATTTCCCACCAGCACCTCTCTGGGTCTGTCTTGTTTTTACTACTGTTTATGTGTTTATTTATTTAGTGATTTGACTAGACCATTTCTGTGAGGTTTATTTCCCCCATGGAGCACGGCCTCTGATAAAACTTCTCAGAAGGCACACTCTTAGAGACACTCACAGTCACCCTGAAGTGACAGTTGTTTTATCAGCACTCTCTTTGGTTGTGTCATTCCTTGATCTCTTGTTAGCTTTTTAGCTTCCTGTTCATCCTGCCTCTACTGCTCACACTCAGCTATTAGCCTCCACAAACTGGTGTCTGAGGTCCATATTGTTCTTCACAATGCCCGTTGCTGCAAAGTGCTCCCCAATCCAATCCAATTAAATCAGACCTTTTTGCAGAGACAGTCTTTGAGGCCAGTCTGAAGATTGTTCCAGTCCCAGAAGAGTTCTTCCTAGCTGTCCTTTTCTCCAAATCTTTCACAGTTCTACTTCTAGCTGTCCTTCAGTTTAGCTTACTGCTGTTGTGGAGTTATTAATCTCCTCATAATTGTTTGCTACCAGAACTTCCATTCCTTTTGATAGCACCCTTACATTTGAATTTGACCACACTCTGTCCCAAATAAGACTTATGTCCTTAGGAAGAGCTATGGAGCTCTCTGTTCTTACAGGTTGCCTCTCTCTGGTAAAACTTCTGGGCCATTGTTCTGGAGCTGAGGGCAGAGAAAAGGCCCTGCTTCTCTTGGAGCAACATCCTGTGGCTCTCGTTTTCTTGATTTGCTTCTCTTCCTGTCGCAGAACCTTGACCTCATGAATGAAGGTTCTGGTATTCTATGCCAGCCTGGGATAGAATCTCTGCAACCTGAAGCTTGGGATGACCAATGAGAAATTTTGACAGCTTACTCCTCCAAGGAAGAAACTATAGCCCTAGACTGAGAGATGGGGCAGTGGAAGCCCTTCTTGGCCATACTCATTTGGAGTAGAGCTTCTATCACATTGAGCTATGAGGGGAGGGATGGCCTATGGCTCAAATGCCACAGAATCCTTCTTATAGAGAGTTACTACATTCCCTTAAATAAATATATTCCCATACACTATATGCCCTTAGGACAATTTCCAGAAACTTTAGATTATTTTTTTTCACATTTTTCATGAGTTGTATGGCTGAGATCAGTGGAGCTCCTCAAATTACCATCTTAGAAGTGTTCCTTACATATTTCTTCAAACAGATGAGATGTGTCTAAGGCCAAGAGACTCTAGGGGAGAAACTGCCAAACCAGGAAACCCAAAGGTTGGAAGCCACCAGGACTGACTTGCAGAACCATTAAGACAATACCCTGCTCACCAAGCCATGTGCCCATGGGCTGTGTCAACCCAGAAGAAATAGCACATTTTCCTTATGTGTACAAGTAGAGGGACATCTTTTTCTAATCCACACAAAGGCACCGATGTTTTTGCACAGCCCCAGAAGCTACAAAGACTTCAGCTGATGGGTTATGTAGGATGAGTCAACCATCCAGAGCAGTAGTTCCCAATTTTGACTGTTCATTAGGATCACTTGGGGAGCTGTTGAAAAATACCAATGTGAGGGTTCCACCTAGGCCAATTAAATCAGACTCTCTTAGGATGGGGCCCAGCCATCAGTATTTTTAATAGCCCCTCAGAGTATTCTAATGTACAGTCAGGATTGAGAACCACTGATCTAGAGCCTGGAGCCAGGGGGATGGGATTCTTTGTATCCAAACACCTCAAAAGGATGTAAATGGATGATGGGGTTCCAGTGCTGGCAGCTATAAAATGCTCTGAGTAAATAGTGAGTAAAATTGGCAGTGAGTAAATAGTGAGTAAAAAGTCAGTCAAATTATAGGAGATAATTTCTGTCCTAAAAGAAATGGCTATAGTTGTCCCCCAAAAAATAAAGAAAAAGAGACAATGACTCTGTGAGCATAGTTTCCACACTCCCAACTATCAATCCAAATTGATACAGCTCAAGCCAGGCCCATCATGTTCCCTTGTGTCATGATGACACCTACAGCGGCAGGCTTTGCCCATTCCTTTGGCCACATTACTACTTCACACTCTTTTTGGCATGACAGGATCAGAGGCTGCCTTTACAGAGGCATGGATTCCCAGATGCCAGAGAATACAGTTCCTTCATCTCAAGGAAAGGCTGCTGTGCTTTAACAAAAGGGATTCTACTTAGTTTCCAGAATGTTCTGCCAAAAAATACTCACTATTGCATAAAAATAAATCACAAAAAAAAAAATGATGATGAGAGAGTTTATGAACTGATGGGATTCTCAGGTCATTTGTGAGCCCTCCTTCTAATCTCGGATGTTCCAACTCATTAGTCTTCTCTGTGCTCCGCAAATGTTTCATTCCCTCCCTTTCTTCCTTCAAAGATCCCTGACTCACCCAACAGAACCGTAGGACAGTAAAATTGAAAAGCTTGCTGAAGGAGATCTTCTCCACAGGGGAAGGCATATACATGGCTTTTGTGACCCAATCTCCCATCCTTTTCCACTTCAAATATCAGGGATTGAGTCACAATGCTCTCTAGCTGTTGACTTTATAACCAGTGACTGAATCTCTCTGAGTCTTGCATGGAACGGGGCAGCTAATACCTACCTGGTTTAGTGGATTAAATGATCTCAACAATCCACCTCGAAGTGTGCATGGCAGGCATACGTCCAGTACTCGCACTACTCTTGCTCCCCACCTCAACGTGTACACACATGCACACGCAGACAGGCATGCACACGTGCAAGTACACATGCAGGCACCTGCACACGTGTGCACACACACAGGCACACACCTTCCCTCCCAGGAAAGGAAAATGAACAAAGCCTTCAGGAAAGAAATGACTTACCAGTTAGTGATACCCCAGTCAGTGACAGTGACTGGTCTTCAGTAAAGAGGACTTGATCAACCAAACAAAACAACCTCAACTCGGGATAAATGGCTTTTAAGTGTTACCTGGATTTGGTCTAAGGAAAAAATGTACTCTTCCAGTGTGCCTGCATCATTTTAAATGTCCTGGTATATCCCACACAACTGCCCAGTCAAAGAAACATGCCAGAGGCCATTGTGTGGGAAGAGCTTGGGCTGTGCAGACCTTGCTTGTACAGTACAAAGAAAAGCACTGGGGACATCTGGGTGGCTCAGTGGTTGAGCATCTGCCTTTGTCTCCAGGTATGATCCCTGGGTCCTGGGATCGAGTCCCACATCAGACTCCCCATAGGGAGCCTGCTTCTCCCTCTGCCTATATCTCTGCCTCTCTCTGTATGTCTCTTCATGAATAAATAAATAAAATCTTGAAAAAACAAACAAACAAAGGAAAGCACTGGATTTCTGGGCCTGGCAGTGAAGCTTCTGGGAAGGAATATGGTACTCTTCAAACTGTTAAAAAAAAACATTTCTCTCAGCGGCCTAAGTCGGGCCTCCCCTCTTCTTCAGGGCCTGGCACATCGGGAAGTACCCCCCAGGAATTCTAAAGTCATCAGGAGATCCATACAGTTCCTGAACAGCCTTCCCACTCTCGTCCCCTGCCTTACCCCCCTGCATTTTTCCATCTCCCCAGCCCTCCTGTTTTCTACATTTTTTAGAACTTCTCTATATTTATTCTAGCAGTAGCCTGCCATGCAATAAAAGAATGGGGGAAATCTCATTAAAATTATATCAAAAAGAAAAAGATGGAGTAGAGCTTGAAATTCCTGCAATCTACACACAATAACCTAATCAACTAGAACACACAGGTTAAATGGAGTCCACCCTATGGTGAGCCCAGATGATTAAACCCCCTCCCAGGGAATTGCTACCTTCAGGATACCTGGTGGTGAGCCATATTAAAATGCAGCCATGAAAATACCTCACATTTTAGAGCACTTTTAACCTTCCCACTCACTTTCACAACTATTTATCTTACTGACTTCAGCATGAGGGCCCCGGGAGGCAAGAAAAGCTATGGCTATTATCCCGTTTCGATAGTTAAGGCAAAGGAGGCAGCGAGGTTTCTCTGAGGTCACCTAGTTAACGATGGGAGATGCCAGGCTGAGAGCTCAGTCTTGGCTCAAATGGACCCAGGTCCAAAAGACAGCAGATGATTGATCTAAAGATTGTCCTGGCATCTTCCTCTCCTTCAGCTTCTCCTTTTAATTTGACGCAAGCCCAGGGAAGCGAGAGAACAGTGTTTGCTCCAAACTGAAAGCCAGGTTCCTTAAATCGTTCTTTGCCTGGAAACGCAGGGGTAGCAGGAAGACCAGGGCCACTATCTGTACACTGAGTAAATAAATGTCTTAACAAATTTGCACTGGTTTCTCTCAAAGTTAATTTCTACTAGCTTTGGTCAGGGCATATTTTCTGTCAAAGAATATTTAAAGTAGCATGGAGAGGGGAAGTAGGGAGGGCAGTGCAGAGGTTCGAAAAAAAATTAGCACTAAAAAGAGGCCCCAGATCCTAAAAGGTTGGAAATCACCACTTCAGACTATGTCTTTGCCGACTCTCCACTCAGAATTCACCAGTTCTGATTTCCATTCCTTCAGGGGCCTGATCTCTGCTTTAAAATGATAGTAAGCTAATATGATAATATAATATGTATTAATAATTTAATGCTTACCCTTCCTAGGTAATATATGTGCATTTTAAAACGGGCCTTTTTAGACAACACGCTTTAATCCAAAGCAAACTTTCCAAGCCACTGTTCCTTAGCTCTGACCCCTCACCTGAATTCCAGACCTGTAAATTCTCAGCTTACTAAACCTCTCCACTTGAACCTCCCAGAGGCATCGAAACTCAATATGTCCAAAATTGATCCTGCACTTCTATTCTTTATCTCAGTCAGTGACAACATTCATTTATCAAAGCCAGAGAGGTGGAAGCTAGGTTTCCTACTTGCCACCCCTAGCCAGTAACTGGGTGAATGTATGTAATTCAGCATTTCCCAAACTGTGTTCTATGAAATGTCCTGTCAATAGGCAAAGTAATTCCCCTGATCAAGTAAGTTTAGATAATGCTAAGTCAGACAAAACCAAGCCTTTATCATAGGACTTAACGGGATATGTCTAGGATGTTGCCTTGTATTGCAAATATCCAAAAGGAAAACATACCACTCAGTGTTTCCCAAACTCATTTGCCCAGAGAACCCTTGTTTCCTCTGCAGAGTATCTTGCAGGATCTGTGTATTATAGAACATGCCTTGAGAAATGGTGTAAGATATATTTGAAAATGTGCTTCATTATCACACCACTTCATGCAATTTCTGTGATGTAGATGAATCATGAGATAGCAGTGTGCATTAAAAAAAAAGATCATTACATGACTTGAAAGCCAGAAGTGTAAAAGAAAATATGTCTTTCCAAATACTTACCAGGACATCCTAGTGAAAACATCACTGGTATTTGTGGCACTTCTTCCTGAAATGTGTTCATGAGTAAGAATGGGAGAATGTTTGAAGCCAACAAATGGCTGCGTTAGCTTTGGGACGTGGTGTTAAAGGGGGAGAAGGGAAAGCTGTCCAGGCTTATTCTCTGCATGTCTGCATTGTTTGACTTTGTTATAGCGAGCATATGTTACTTTTGTAATTTGTTTTCCTGAAAAATCAATACAGGAAATAAATAAATAAATAAATAAATAAATAAATAAATAAATAAAGCCTGGTACACTAAGTGCTATTTTTAAAAATCAATCCAAAAGAATAAAAATGCAAGAAGAGCCAAGACATCCCTTAAAAAACAGAATAGGGTGTGAGAAGTTGTACCAATTACTATAATGTCCTCAAAGCCATAGTCATTTTTAAAAGGAGATGGTGGCATGGTTTATAGAGACAGACAGATGAGTGAAATTGCATAGAAATGTCACAAATGGAATCAAGAAGTTATGAAAATGGGGAGGGCAAAAAAAAAAAAGAAATTACGAAAATGTAGTGGAGAATTAAGGTGGCATTTCAAAGCAGTTCAGAAAGATAAAATCAGTAAATTCTATTAAAACAATAGATTAGAAACTTCCCAAATACACTTGCATTTCTAATTTATTTTCATACCAAAATAAATTCCAGATGGATCAAAGATGTGAAAGTTACACTTGAAGTCATGAAAATAATAGAAGAAAATATGAATGACCATTTTTATACCTTTGGTTTGAAGGAAGCTTCTTTAAACTTATTTTGTTTTAAGCCAGAAATGATGAAATCCAAAGATTTTATTTACAATCAAAAAATCATATATCGACAACAGAAAATTTTTCTAAAGCAATAATCATCAAAAGGTTAAAATACAAATGATATGCAGAGGAAAGTGTTCTCAATATACATGACAAGCTAACGTTTAAATGTAAAAAGCCCCCTTGCAAATCACTGAGAAAAAACTGGCCACCAGTTGACCCCAAAAATGATAAGCCCCAGTTTCTGAAACTTCACTTTAATTAAAATTAAAGTTAAAATCAGAGGTCACAAGCTTTAATAATAAGAATACTGAGAAAATATTGAGAAAACAAATCACTGAGCAAGACTTGAACATTTTATTATAAAGATAAGGAAGAAACAGCAGGATATTTAAAATTCAGACACATATTTAAAACTCAAATACTTAAATTTAAAATTCAGGTACTAATATTTAAACCTCAGTTAAAGATAAGGAAGAAACTGCGGGATATTTAAAACTCAGATACTTATATTTAGAACTCAGGTACTTATATTTAAAACTCAGATAAAGATAAGGAAAAAACTGCAGGATATTTAAAACTCAAAGAAATTAAGAATATAAATACTACCCAGGTTGGAGTGAAGGTTCTTTTTTATCATCTTTGTACTTAATCAGTGGCTTGTCATTATAAAACTGAACCCTGGATCAGTCATTTGCTCTCCTATGAGGTTCTAGTTTGTGAATAATATTTTTTTGTCACATAACCTTTCATTCTGAGAATTAATTATGTTTACCTGTTTGTTATAGGAAATCTTATTCATTGTTCATTTGTTATATGAAAATGAATTTAAATTAATTCAACAATGTAATATTTCACCCAGTGATTTTTACTTTATTGACATTATTTTAACTATTTCAAATAGCAAAAGAAAAAGAAGAGGAGGAGGAGGAAGGCAGTAGAGGCAGAGAGAAGAAGGAGAAGGAAAAGAAGAAAAAAAAGGAAAGTTTGCTCTAATTTTCCTGGAGTGGAAAACCACCTCTTTTTCTCCCTGCATGAAAATTACAATTACAATGCAAGTAAAAAAGAATAGTAATTACAGCCAAAACAATGCAGACTTTCCACTTTCTCCTCAACAGGCTTTAATATGAAAATTGGCCAAGAACATTGCATCGGTCAGGATTTCTCTTGGTGAAAGCTACCAAAAAAACTAACATTGTCTAAGCAATAAACACATTTAATTACTTCATACGATAGGAAGTCTGTGATAGGAAATTCTAGAGACTGTTTCAGTCTCTCACTGATGTCAACTTACTAGAAAGTCCATTTCTCCACAATTCTCCTGCAAAAATCACCTCCTTAAAAAGAGAATCCTAAGCATCTAAGAAGCTTCTTCAGCTGGGACACCCCTTAAAGGCTGAGTCATACCCCCTGGGGCCTCCAGGGCCCACATCTATTGTAGTGGTTGTCACACTAACTGGTGACTCAAAACTGTCTTCCCCCGTCATGATGGCAATGAGGGACTCCCATATGATTTCTCCACTAAAAAAGTGCCTGGTCCTCGTGGAAGCCCTCAACAATTGTTCTTTGGATGAATGCAGGATAGAGACCTGCTCCAAAGCAAGTACATGGGAACCCCATGCACTTTTCAACATCCCCTAGATGCTGCTTAGAACCTTGCAATTAAGTGGGACAAAACAAAAGAGAACTATTCCATCTAACAGTAGGGGAACTCCAAAGTTCTAAAACCAAAGGCAGTGGAATCCTTCAGGACACCAACCGGCAGCCCCCATATCATGAGACCAGAAGTATCCAAGACCCACTGGCATTGCCAGGTTGGGTCCAATCCAAACCCTGAAAGACGGAGCCCAAAGTTATTCACTTCTCACATCTCAGACAATGTGTAAAACATTAGGGGCATTCTTTATTCTTTTCCTTTTAGGTCTCACGGGACACCTTCTCCCCCAAAATTAGGCTGTCTCTTTTTTACTCCTGTTTCTTCCTTGCCACCCAGCCCAGAGGAGACTTTTACTGACCCTCTTGGAAGAAATCCCACCCCCATCTTAATCAGCAGCATTATCTCTGTCATGAGAACCTTGCTTATGATAGGGTTAACACAGATACAGGCTTTGGAAACTCAAGAACCAGAGACTAGAGTCTATGGCAGATGTGGAGGGACCGACAGGGTGAGTAGGACAGAGAAATAAACATTGGCACAAAATTATTTTCTCACCAGATTTTTTGTGCTAGTAAACATTTGCATGCTTGCAAAGGAAACTTTTTCTTCTTTCACGTGTCCTCAGCAAACTAATTGTTCCAAATCTAGTGTGTCGGAGGAGCAATTCTCTCAAGCCGACTATGCCATGGTAGGGACATGCTGGCTTCTCCAGGCTCCGGTAGGTGAGCCCTTTTTCAGAGCAAATCTCTTGTCTCACTTACCTGAGGGTCACTTGATCTAGGACCCTCGGCTTCTCCCTTCTGCTTTTAGCTCCCATCTACCAGAGCGAGTCAGTCTGGCCACAGGCAAGACTTCAATCTGCTCTCTTCCTCTTCAGCTGAGGCTAGTGGATGCCTAGTGCAAGAGATGAGGTAATTCTCACCCAATTCTTGAGTCTCAGTAAGTCAAGAAATCAAGAGTCAAGATCAGAATCTGTCTCTCCCTTCCTAAGACTCCCTCAATCCTGTTTTGTCATTGCTAGCTGTGGTTCTCTATAGTCTACCATGATAAGTTAACATTTTTCTTCTACAAGAAAAGGACAAGGAGAGGAATTTATGTTTCCCATCTTGGAATTATCTTGAAAACATTGCCCAGGGCACCTGGGTGGCTCAGTGGTTGAGCGTCTGCCTTTGGCTCACGATGTGATCCCTGGGTTGGAGGATCAAGTCCTGCCTTGGGCTCCCTCCAGGAGACTGCTTCTCCCTCTGCCTGTGTCTCTGCCTCTCTCTGTATGTCTCTCATGAATAAATAAATAAAATCTAAAAGAAAGAAGAAAGAAAGAAAGGAAGAAAGAAAGAAAGAAAGAAAGAAAGAGAAAGAAAGAAAGAAAGAAAGAAAGAAAGAAAGAAAGAAAGAGAAAGAAAGAAAGAAAGAAAGAAAGAAAGAAAGAAAGAAAGAAGAAAGAAAAAGAAAGAGAAAGAAAGAAAGAAAGAAAGAAAAAGAAAGAGAAAGAAAGGAAGCAAGCAAGCTGAGCAGCATTCTGCAGACTTACTCCAGAGTCCTTTCTGCTTCATGGCACATTCTCCATAGCTCCCAGGCCCCAGGTCCCTGCAGCAAAATGTGTAATTCTCTGTGTATTGTGTGTAGGGCCAGCTCTGGGGAAGAGAGAGTCTATCTTCTTCCCCATAAACCTGGGAAGTATCCCTTGGGGCTTACCAGTTGTCCCCACCAGCCCTAACTGTCAGGAACTAACTGAGCTAGAGTCATTAAGTTCACTTCTCTCTCTCCCTTTCTAGAAGATTCTCCCAAGACGAAATAATTAATTTATCTTTTCTCTGGATCCAAAGTTTCCTCCTTCTGCTTTGTACCCACTGTAACTCCTACTTTCCTTCTTGCCCCTGAGACCTTTCCTGGGTCTGTCCCTGGGGTGGGAAGCAGACTGTCTCTTTCAAACTTGGCTTCTTCACAGTCCACCTGTGTTTCCAAACACCATGGCTACTTCCCAGAATGCACCTTATCTCTGCCTACATGGATCATGGCCTTTTCCTCAAAACGGTTGCACTCTAGCTTGAGGGATGATAACCAGTCTCCGATGCACTCTTTGGGGAAGCTTCAAAATCCTAGATCTGGCCCCACTCAAGGCAGGTACACATCGTGGTTTATAGCTCTTTATCTTCATAAACTCTATTTTTATACTAACTTAATTTCTATATTGATAGCACATTCTTCCAGGGTGGTAGAAACTCAGCCTCTCTCAATGTGAAAACTACCTTCTACCTTCTTTGCCCAGAATTGAGTTTAAATTCTAAGAAGGCCTCAGACAGTGCTAACATGTTGAGTCTTCATAGGGAGCAATGAAGTGTTTGTTCTTTGTTCCTTTGTGGCGCCTTGAGCCCTTGGCTCTCCCCACAGCTGCCCTACTGCTGTGGCATAGGAACCCTTTGCCCTGGGGGTGTCATCTTATGGCTCAGGAATCTGCAAAGCTGTGCATAGTTTCTGAGGGATGGCGGGGTTGCCACCTCCCCCAGTATCACCCGGGAAGCCAGGCACTGAGCCCTCACTCCAGCACCAGCCAATATACCTGCTCCCATCCCTGACCCAAGCTCTCCCTTCCACTCTCTGGCCCAAAGAAATCTTCCTCTAGTTTAAGAGAAAGCCTTCTCTCTTCAAACTGTTTTATCAAACTCTACCTATATCTCAAAACTTCTCCATTATTCCCAGGGCTTAGATTTTAGAAACCAAAGCCACTTCCTCTTTCTCTTTGACACCCTGTCACATCTGTCCCTTGAGGCTATGACTCTCTATAGGATTTACTTCATTGGGTGGGGCAGTAGAGGAAAAGGGGAGGATCACAGCAAGAGAGGAAGAAAAGAAGAACATCAGTTAATATTTTAAATTGCTATCACATTTTCATCTGCTATTACCTGATCTGGAACTGTCTTATTCTTAAATCTCAGAAGACATTAGTGATTGAAAGATGCCTTCCCTGCAGACTAATTTCTTATGTTCTCAGATCATGAGCCTTGCTCTCTGCTTATCTCCAGCCCGGAAGTATGTTTTACACTATCACGGATAGGCCTGGACCTATCTTTATAGCAACTACCTCTGTCTCCATTATTCCACGTAGAAATTCTTCTGGCCATGGCTCCTGAACCACTTCACATTTCATTAGGTACTTCATCAAGAAGGGAAGAAAGAAGTGGGGTAGCTCAAAATGACTGCCTTCATTTGCTGATTTCTTTGTTTTGCACCAGAAAGCATTTCTGCATCTCAGATGGTGTGCTCACACACAGTCAAGAGAAACCCCTCCTGTCAATTCGGATTCCACTCCATTTACTGGCATACACAGTTGAATGAGCTGTTTAAGTGGGGTTGTTATGAAGTGAAATGAATTTGAATTTGCATTACATATTCTTTCAATTATTTATGGGTTGGGGTAACCCGTATCAGTGACTTTTCCCCTCTACCCTCCTGAATCATCAAGAGAAAACAGAAAGAAAAGTAACTCAGCACTTTTTGCAAGGCCTGATGGTGATTACTGCTTACTGTGCTGAACAGACCTTCATTAAGGGCTCGTACCTTGGCTTCTTATGGCAGCCTTTCAGACCTGCGAAGATTTTTAGGTCTAGGGCCACCACTCTATGGAGCTAGAGAAGACCTAGTGTGATTTGTGAAGCCCCACCAGGTATCAGGTGTTCTACCCTCCTGAAATCCCCAATATTAAAGTCATTGCTTCCAGAAAAAATAAAGTCTTAATTATTTGCTATATGAGTGATTTTGGGGGGTGGCTCAGGGCATGGCCCCTTAGAGGTCACTGTTAGAATGTATGTGGCATGCCACAGGGAGTCTCCTCTAATTTCCTCCCATTATCAGCTTAGCTAACCATCACCTGAGAAGGCTCAGAGACTCTGGCCCTTCAAGGGAGAATTTTTGTAAATACTTCAGGACTACACTCTTATTACTCCTATTGATGAAAGGGTCCATTATCCAGCCACCTGACAAGTTCAAGCATAGCCTCCCCAGAATGTACAGAACAGGCTCCTTCCTTTAGAAAATGAACAAAATGTGTCTTCAGGTAAGCCTAGGAGACGAAGCACAAAGGGATGAAGGCATTCATCCCCTCTTTCCAGGGCTGTAGCTAGTCACCATATCCATATTCTTAAGCCAGTCCTCTCTTGATTTAGTTTGTTTCCATCAAAGTCTATGCTGTCATTTTGGTGATTTCCTTAGTTTTGTTTTGTTTTGTTTTGTTTTTTAATAAAAAAGGGCTATTTTATAAAATGGAGGTAGTATATCATTAAAGAGCATACACAAATTTACAAAGAACTAATATGGTGACTTAAAGTAGATTACAGAATAAAGGCCTAGAGAAAATTGTTTAAAAAACAAAATTCAACAGAGTAAATTTTAAAGATCTGATTGGCTTTATTCAACAGTTCGTGAATTGGGTAGCATTGCATCAAGCAAATAGAAAAGACCTCCAAAGTGCCATACAAAATGGAAGACTTCTATAGGCAGAAGAGAGCAGGACAAGGAAGTTTTACTAGCAAAAAGTGGGTTGGTAATGGCAAGGTCACCTTCCCTCAAGGGCACAGAGGTATAGCAGGATGGGGGGGTCTACTAGGCGGATTACCTTATTAGTGCTGATCAGGTAGGTCTTGATTAACTGGTTAAAGATTTTATTCCTGGGAGAGGTCAAAACTATAATTAAGCCTTAATTCTTGGTTTGGTGACATGGGGCTTAACATAAGTGACTCCGTTTTGGGTCTGTTGTCTTATTTTTAACAAAATGAACATAAACAAAATTAAAGGGCAGCATTTGGAGGTCCTTTAATTGCATGGTAATTGGGAGTCAAAGCAGAATCTATTTAGAATACAGAAGGCCTATTAGGAGTCCGGAGAACCAATAGCAAGTCAACCAAAATTAGGAAAAGAAATCAGACTAATTGTAAACGAAGACTAATCATTAGCTGTTCCCTTTCCCTAGAGTAAGTCATGGATAGTTGCCTGACATTTTACATTTTACTTTAAGTAAAAAAAAAAAAAAATTACACAAGTGGCCTACTCATTAGCAGGTTTTTCTGTGTTAGTGGCTGTCAGAAATGTAGCTAAAGTCCAAGATTAAAAAACATCTTCCCAACTCATCCATGGTAGCTTACTCTCTAAATTGTCCTGTATCTACTCCAAGTCCATTACTGCAGACAAAGAACCCCACTTTGCATATGTACTTGACAGCTCACCTGTGGCTTTATGCCAAGTCACCAGCTGACACGCAGATCAATTACATGTGCATTGAAAATACAGTTAGCCGACTCTCAGAAATGTGTCTCGTTGCTAAGTAGTCAAGAACACTGTTCAATAGCTGCCATGTTCATGCAATAGACATAAATAAGATCAGCATGAGCCACAATTACATGTATATCAATACAGGATCAGATGATCCTGATTGGTTAACATCTTTTAATAACCATGCTTATTACATAATACTCATATATGATTTTTTTTTAAACTTAAATTAATCTGGCCATAACACTTTTCACTGTAATGGAATTCCATTAGCCTAACACATTAGGCGTTGTTGAGTTAGAAATGAAATTATGACAGACATGGTTGAAATAGCAGATGATATTGAAAATTACCAACTGCTAATATAGGGAAAGCTACCTCAATCTTTTAACATTATTTGGTTTTACTTTTATATCCTGAAATTCCTTTGGCAGATGTTTATACTAATCTGCTCTGTGTAGGTTCTAGGAACTCTTTCTATGGTTAAAAAAAAAATAGATCTACTTTTAAACTTGTTTTAATTTAAATTCTTTATCATCACTAAGGAAGGCACTTGATGGGATGAGAACTGGGTGTTATACTATATGTTGGCAAATTGAATTTAAATAAAATATTTTTATTTTATTTCTTAAAGTATTTTATTTATTTATTTATTCATAAGAGACAGAGAGACAGAGACAGAGACACAAGCAGAGGGAGAAGCAGGATCCACACAAGAAGCCTGATGTAGGACTTGATGCCAGGACCTCGGGATCACGCCATGAGCTGAAGGTAGACACTCAACCACTGAGCCAACCAAGTGTCCCATAAATAAAATATTTTTAAAATATAAAAATAAATTCTTAACTGGGAGGTTTGGGCAAAAGTGCATTTCCCAAGAGTTTCATGTTACACAGTTTTAAAAAGATTGCATTAAGTCTTCCATCCATTCAATAAGCACCTGGTGGATATAAGGTACTGTGGTGGGCATTGAAGAGCCTATAAAAACGTAGAAAGTGTCATAGGACTAATGTAATAAAACAAGGCTATTGTAACTCAAAGGAGGAGAGAAGGCTTCCAGAGAAAGGATCAGGAAAGACTTCATGGAGACAGAACAAAAATTAAGCAGAGAAAAGTAAGAAGACTCTTGTGCAGTATTGAGCAGACATTCCACTCATTCATTTGTAACCTGTGCCGAAAAATGTGATGGATGAAGACGGCAGGCAGATACACCCAAGAATGCCACCCTGACTACCAGCAGACTCACTAAATTACGTGCAACACAGTTCAGGGCTGCCAAGAGACCCTGTTCCTGGTTATGGTGGATGACTCATGAAGTCCCTGGAGGCCGGCCCAAGGAGTCTGGACCTCACTTCTGGGTAATGTGAAGACATTAGATGTTTACAACCAGGACCGGAATATCAGCAGCAGGTTTAACTTGAGGGAAATAGGAGTCAAAGAAACAAGGCAGAGGCTGCAGGAGATGTTTCTAGACATCAAGACATGTCAGAGCTAGTTTCATTGACCTGGAAGGCAAGCAGAGGTGGTGTTCAAAGCCATAGATTTGCAAGAGATGATCTAGGGGAGAAGGTCACGTAGACCAGAGCAACAAAGAATAAGATCAAAGAATAAAAAACAGAAGCAGATGACAGTGGTCAGGAACAGGACAACTGGGGATGCGGTGTCTCAGGCACCCAGGAAGCAAAGTTTCAGGAAATAAGGAGTAAATAAGGAAATAAGGAGTAAACGACTCAGTTGATGCTACAGGATGGAAACTGAAGGCAAGCAGTTAGGAGCACCTGAATATGCAAATGGGAGCAGTTTGGTAGTTTTGCAGAAGTAGAAGCCAGAATATTGTAGATTTTAAAGAATGAGTGAAAGGAAGAAAGAGAAAAAAAGTCAGACAAAATACCCATTCTAGAAATAAGGCTATAATGAGTTTCAGCGAGGGATAGCAGTGTCTTGGCCAAAGAAAGAATTATTTAAAATAGAAGAGGTCTGGGAACATTTGTGTTTTATGGAGGGAGCCAGAGAAGGGGAAAAATTCAAGATATGGGGGGAAGAAATGAATGAATTGATACAGTAAGAATGTATAACCTAGGACATACTTCAAGAGAAGTAGTAAGTAGAGAACAAATACCATAGTTTTCCCGCGCCCCTAAAACCCACCACCATAGACTCAGGCACATCATCAACATGTTGAGGGGGAAAAAAACAATGAAGGAAACAAAAATAAGACATTCCAATCTGGGCCAGGAATACAGGAAATGAACAGTTTTCCAGCATGTCATGATGAGAAACCTCACCCAGAGTGACCTAAAGAACAATCCAGAATCATATTTGCATATGCACCAATTGCCTCTACTGCCAAAGAATTGCAGATGTTCCTGATTATAAAATGAGTTCTAAGATGCACGTTAGCCCCGCTTTTCAAAGACTGGCCCTCATCGGCGCCTCTGGAAAAGGAGGAGGGGTTTCCCGGCTCTGGGTATGTGGAAGTTACAGGAAGAATGAGGAAGGGTGTATATATACTTAAAACGGCAATAAAGGATTGGCTGCTTCAGTCCACCTCCCCTTGGCCAAACTGATATAATTCTTGATGGCATTTTAATTCATTAAGTAGAGGAGAATGAGAATGAGCAAGTAAAATTTAGTACGTTATGCAAATGACTTCCAGTAAATTCCTCAAAAAGTGCCCTCAAATATTTCACTGAGAGAGATGCAGATCTCTCAAATGAAGAAAGTTTACTGTTGAATTCCTAGGGTGAACGCTCTGCGGAGAGCCTTCAGCCCTAGAAAATCTCCAGTTGCCATGACTTTGCCAAAGGGCGTCTCCCCATCAACCACTGAGCAAGGTTATGTTGTAAAAGACCTAGGCTCAGGAGGCCTACAGAGAGAGCTGCAGGCTCTCCAAATTATCACAGGGCCTCTTGGTTTTGCCTATGAGAAGGTTAATCCGAATTCCTGTAAATGAACCAGATTTGAAAATAGGTGTTTAGGAACAGAAGCAGCCCCAATGCCACGGCTCACAAAGCAGCCGGGCATGTAGCATGTTCAGCCCACCGTTCAATGATAATAGGTTTACCAAGCGAAATAAACACTAAATTGGGGATAGGGGAGAGCCTTTTACCCTATTTGACCTCTTAGGAAAGTCACCCAGAGTGTCAGGAGGGAAGCAAAGCAGATAGGAGGGAAATACCAACATGCCCCCAATCTGAGTTGATGATCCCTTGTTACAGAACTGAAACAGAAAAAAGAAAATGCTGTCATTACTTTTACAAGTTTTTTGGCTTTTTAAAAATTTTATATATTGAAGTGAGTCAGTGTTTCTCCTGCTCAGTCTCCACTATTAAGACACAGGGCGGTGTGGTGGGCAGCAAGAGTTCTTCCAAATCTCTCCCAGCTCATGTCCCTGAGGCCACCCTCTGTCCCCACAGACCACAGGTACACAAGGACACACTCAGAAATCCTGACAGCTTTTCTCAACAAGAGGCTAAGCAGGAAGGATGTGGGTGGAATAAATCATAATTTGGGAGGTCGAAAGTTCCACATTGCTTTGCATTGTTTATTTTACCAGCCCCCAAATTCTGCGTTTAAAAAATGTTTAAGTCAATCTGTCTATGGAAAAAGAAAATTATATGGATTATTAATTCTGTTTATGCCTTTTTACATAAAGATCATTGGGTTTTCAGACCACTGGTTCTGCACATGCATACACACATCACATTTTAGCAGCCTGCATACACTCCCTTGAAATGTTAATATCTCTTTGTTAATAGGAATTCTTGTAGTGGGTATATATATATATATATATATATATATATATATATGCACTATATACAGTTTTGGGGCAATTTTTGCCCTCCTGATTCCCATCATTTTCCAAAATAATATTTTCCATATTTGCGAATGGAATACATGTTTATTATAGAAAATTTAGAAAGGAAAGGAAAGCACAAAGAAATTAAAAATCATTTCTGATGCACATGTAAAAAATCAGTCATAAGCCCCAACCAGAGATAAACACATAAGTGAAAATAGTATATAGTATAATACGCTTTCTCTATATCATTGAATAGTCTTCCAAGTGTAATTTTCCAAAGTTACATAATATGCCAAACAATCCACATACCTAACGATATCCAGCCACCCCATATTGTTGGGTATTTAAGTTGTTGCCAACATTTTGTCATCATTAGCCAAATTACGTTGAACATCCTTTTATCCTTGGTTAAATCCAGAATTATTTCCTTTGGGTAAAATCTTGTAAATTGAGTTGCTGAGTCATTGGGATTAGGCAATTATTAAGGTTTTCTATATATTGCAAAATTGCTTTTCAGAAAGATTATACCAATTTACATCAAAGGGCATCTTTCCCCATTTTCCAAAACTGGTTTTACCATTATTTTGATATTCTGTCTTTTTTGAAATAGAACTTGTTGTGACCCTTGTCTTCAAGGTGGTAAATGAATGGTGTGATTGGAGTTAAATGTGTTCCTATGATGTCTTTTGTAAACCTGTCAGGCAAAACTGGCCATCAACACATCATATCTGATCACTGAACACTATTCTAATGCAGTTCCCACATCCTCACTGTCTATGGTTAATCTGTTCTTTTTCATCCACACAAAATGTTTCTGATCAGATATCAACATGCTCTTAAGTAAAAATAAAGGCAATTTCAAACATTTGGGGATAGAGATTCCAAATATGGTTCTATAAATGTAATGAGGTTTTGAATTGTAAAACTCTCAGCTGAGGGGAGAGTTCTCAGCAATGACTGTGATGCTAACAGGAAGATCTAAAGAGTAAACAGCTCAGATCCCTGAACGGACCTCTGAGGGATGAAAGCTGGGTAAAAGCTAGCAGGAGTGAACAGAACAATATCAGAGTAAATAGACTGTACCGATTGCAAGAGATAAGATTGATGAAATCCAGTGTAGCGCTAATATATCCCACCCACATAGTTATATAAATAGGATTGTGAAAGAGAGCTTATGGAAATGTGTGCCCTAAAATTTTTTTAATGAAAGAAAGAAGAAAGAAAGGAAGGAAGGAAGAAAGAAAGAAAGAAAGAAAGAAAGAAAGAAAGAAAGAAAGAAAGAAAGAAGAAAAGAAAGAAAATATAAAATATAGCCTGTGTCAGGCCATGGCAGTGGGCTTGCTTTATGTAATGAACAAACTATCTCCCCAAAGCATTCTCCTAAAACTGGATCTGAGCCTGCTAGGGTAATATAAAATGGGATGTACTGAAAATCATTTTTTTAACTAGCAATCCTAGTACATATTAAGTTATGATCTACATCCAATTTCTCGTTTAAAACAGTTTGGAGCTCAATAATTAGTATGAAAGGTAACTTCCAGAAATGTTTGACAGGAAAACCCATTATTTCTGTATGAGGCTGCCACTTGGCCTCTATGTCCACCAAAGTAGTAAATGAGCCCCAGAATGCTTAGGAAAAGCTGACACATTGAACTAATCTTTAATTTATTGATTTGCTACTTCACTGAAGAAAAGTAGTATATCAATAAATGACGTTAGTTAAGAAGTTAGGGTCCAAGAAGAAACAGTGAGGGTTTGCTAGATTACATTGAGTACATCAAGGTTTGTAGAAAATAAAATAGGGAGCTTCTGAGAGAAAATTGATGTCTGGTAAGGACACAAGAGCATCAAGCAATATAAACTTTAAGATCAACAAACTTGAAGATCTATTTATAATGTCCTTCCTTTTTTTCTGCTTTCCTATCTGTACAAACAACAACTGCAATAAACTGGAAATTTTCAGATAAATTAATCTAAAAACAGTAAGTGAAATGAATAATTCAGAACTCTAGGATCCAGCAAAATATGACTTTGTAACTTATGACTTTATGCTTAATTATAATGATCAATTAAAGAAATCTCTGTGTGAAAATTAAAAATAGGGAATCCTTAAATGATAAAACTAAAAAGGAAAGTAAAAGAGAAAAGGCAATGATGTAAAATTAAAATAATCCTTAATTCTGAAGATGAAAATGGTCCCTGAACATATTTAAATTCCTTCTTGCTCTTGCAGGCTCATATTAGTCTTTCAGAAGAAGAAATTATAAAATTTTCCTTTATACCAAGAGAAAATGTTGTCGAAACACATTTCCTGAGCTCCTATGGTATGACATTAATAATTTGGAGATGTACAAAATGATTCCTTCGTAAGAAACATGGAAAGTTGATTTTGAATAACATTTTAAGTAAATTGTATAAATACACATGTAGAATAATTGAGAAGTTTTGATTAGTAAAGAACATATTGACCCATGATGTCATTCCCCAATATGATTATTAAAATTTCTGTATATCCTTTTCTAACATTTTTTATTTCAATTAATCTTGATTAAGTAGCTGCACATAAAATTGTGTATCCTTCTAATAGCAAATCAGAAGCATTTTAATGTGACTGCATGACAGCTACCAAATAGTATCCTCAGTATATCATGATTTTATTTTTTTATTTATTGTTATTTTTTATTTTGTCAGACATTTGAATTACATGCATTATTGCTACACTATGAAACTGCTGTGGTGAACATTCTAATGCATAAGGTTTTAACATTCTATGTAGACGGATTGCAAAAATGCCAGCAGTTCCCCTTTCAGGGCCCATGCCCTCTTGCCATGTAACTGTGAGTGTCCCCCTTGACTCCAAAGTCAGCCATGGGATCTGCTTGGCAAACAGGATATTAGCAACCCTGATGCATGCCAAGTGCTTGCACAGGAGAGCTTGCTTCCTTGCTTTTATAGAGATTCTACCTCCATATCAGCAAGCCCAGGCTAGCTGGCTGGATGATGAGACACAGGACCCAGTTGCTTCCATTCCTTTTGCAGACCTGCCAACAACCAGACGTGATGAAAGCCATCCTGGATCACCCAGCCACCAGTCAACTCACCAACTGAACAGCCTTATTGAAGATTTGGGCAAGCCTTGTTGAAATCAGCAGAGCCAGTCCAGTGAAGAAGAAATGCCAGTGATCGATCCATAGAATCATGAGCCATATAAGTGGTCATTATTTCAAGCCACTTTATTTTGGAGTGGCTCATTATACAGCAAATGCTAACTAATACAGAATTTTTCTGTATTTCTTTAGGCTACTTTCCCAGAAATGACTTTACCTGGTCAAAGGGCAAGCACACTGACTACTAACTGACTGATAAGCAGGCTGCCTTCTCAACATTCAGTAGCCCCAAGAATGAATTAGCCATCCTGTAACTATTATCTGAGTGGTTCCTACAGTCTTCAAAGACTTCTTCAGTGAGCCAGAATGTGATACTTAAGAAGTCAATGGGCTACAGGAGCCTTTGTGGCTTCGACGACGGTTAAGCATCTGACTCTTAATTTCCGCTAAGGTCACGATCTGAGTTGTGAGATCGAGCCACCAGTTAGGCTCCATGCTCAGTGGGGAGTCAGCATGAGATTCTTTCCCTCTGTCCCTCACCTCACTTATGTGCACTCTCTCTCCCTCTCTCTAAAATAAATAAATAAGATCTAAAACAACAACAACAAAAAAGAAGTCAATGGGCTAAAGGAGAACACTTTGCTAGGATTTCCTTAAGACTCACAATTTGAATCTCAAAACCCAGTAAAGAGACACAGGTCCCTCCAGTAATGTGAAAAGTTTCTGATCCTTGAACATCCTCACTCTCAGATCTGATGAGATGCACTCCATGACAGAACAGCCATCTTACTTTCTTTCACTCATCGTTCAAAACATAATTACTTCATGTTTATTAACTAATGAATCAGGTGTTGGGAGGCAGCAAGAAAATGGTTGTTACTACCTTCCAGATACTTAGTCTTCTAGAGGAGAGGAGAAGTATCTAGGCACACAGATCCTGGCAGCAATCTCTGGACTTTCTATCAAAATATATCCTGAAGCAAACTCTGTTTACAGCCACCCAGCTCCTACCTTGATCCTAATTTCATTTCTCTTGACCTCAGGAGTAAAGTAAAAAGTGATTTAGACCAAAAATAATTTTTATATTAAATATGGTTGAAATTATAAGATCTGGATACATTGAGTTAAGTAAAATATATTATTAAAATTAAAGTCACCTGTTACTCTTCAATTATTTAATTTTTTTAAATGTTAATGCATGGCTCACATCTATGGCTCACATCCTATTTCTATGCTGCCCTAGATACTTTCAAAGTGTGAATGAAAAGGATGCTGATTTAAACTGAGCAGTAAAGAAATTAATTGAATGAACTTAACTATAATCTGGACAGAGGCAAAGATTCACATCAAATAATAGGATTGGGTCAAGGTATAAATATGGAGTTCTTTCTCCACGTGATATAGAAACTCGGAAGGTTACCTAAGCCTTGGGTTGGTAACACAGAATCATCACAGAGGCATATATCCACATGCCTCAAGCCCCATATTCCATCTCCTACCTCTGACCACATCCTGGCCATGACTTGTCCACCCAATAACCAACCTCAGTTCACCCACTAGAGAGAATCTCCTAATGGGTATGTATGTTTTCCAGATTGGGAAATTCATTCCCAATTCATGAGAATGAAATATAAATATAATGAAAAAATCCAGCTCTTAATATTAACAATTTTGTGTAATATTCAGGAGAAAGTTTTATCATTAGGACAATCACTACATATCTGGTATTAAAGTATTTTTAAGAGAATTTGGCATATAGGGAATCTGACAGGTTATTTTTTGTGATTCTAACATAAACTATTCAAATAATTTCAGAATTGTTTTGAAAGGATTACGGGAAAACAGGGTAAATAATATTGGAACAATTCAGATAATTTTCTATGTTTATCATTTGTTTTGCAAAATTTACAAACAATGTAGTAGATTTACAAAAATTTTTTTAAGTGTTTGGGAAACTTCTCCTAGTTAGAGTCAATAATTTGCCCTGTCAGGCATCCAAAACTATAAAAAAGAAATGAAATCTATTAAATATATTGGTACATTTTTAAATGTTTAAGGAATTAAATTAGATTTGTAAATATGATGGAGGACTTTTTAAGGACTTCTGATCTCTCAACTTGAGTAAATTAAATAATAAGAAAAAGTAAAGTTATTTGCTCTTATTTTAATCACTTTTTATATAGAATACAAGATTTATAAGTTAAAAGCTTAATAAACAGACTTAATTTTTTAAAATTTTGTACATTGTTTACTTAAAACTCAAGTATTATAAATAGTTCTTTCTATGCACAAAATCTCTACTCAGGACATGAAAAAATCACTCACAAGAGAAATTTTGGTATCCAGAATTCTTGGGGAAAAGCCAAATCCATCCTTGTATTGAAATTATACTTGCTTCCTGGGTAATGTTTCCATTAGAGAATATAAAAGGTTGTCTTAATATGAGATTAAAAAAAAACAAAACTTTGCAATTGGATGTTACCCCAGACTCTATATCTGCCTTAGGAGGTCACAGAACCCCCATTCTGGAAGTATTTGCTGTGTATGCCCACAAAGCTTGGCTGTGGGTTGCATGCAAGCCCTCCATGAGCACCCTGTAATCCAAGCGGACCACATTGGTTCAGGGATGCTGGATTGCTCGTACAGTGAAGTACTCCACCTTTGGCCAAGATCTCAAACAGTACCTTCATATTGCCTTGAACTAGGAATAAAGAGACAGTAAAAACCAAGCAAGGGGTATCTTGCAGTCCTGAAATTTCTCTCTCATTATTGAAAGAACTAAAGTTGGGCTTATCACAGAAAAAGGATTTATTCCTAATTCTGGCAATCCCTAAAATATCTTCTGTATGTCTGCAGTAGCAAGCACATTGAGATGCTGGCCCAGACATGCCCTCTACTTTGATGCTCCATATTTTCCTTTCAGAGAGAAGCAGGAAATAAGGTTGAAAACACAATGTGGTAGCCAAATTGCGGAGAGCCACAAACAAAAAACAAAGGCCATCTACTTTATGTAAAAGGCAGTGATGAATTGGCCAAGATTTTAAAGCAGACAAGTAAATTTATAAAAGTAAAAATAATTTTTTTAAAAAAGCACTTTAAAAAGACCAGTCTTGGGGTGGCCTGGTGGCTCAGTTGGTTGAGCTTCCACTGTTATTTCTGCTCAGGTCACAATCTCAGGATTATGAGATCAAGCCCCATGTCTGGCTGGTGCGCAGCCAGAGTCTGCTTGAGAAATTCTCTCTCTCTCCCTCTCCTTCTTCCTCTGCCCCTCCTCTGGCACACACACACACACTCTCTCTCTCTCTCAAATAAGTGGATAAATCTTTTAAAAAAATGTATTTAAGACCAATCTTTTCTAGTAGCACACATTCAGGGAGAGCCTAGAGGTAAGAGACCAGGTAGGAGATATTGAAATAGCCACTTGAGATCTGAACTAGTGTTGTATAAGTTGTAGGGTAACTAATTTATGGTCTTAGCCAGGATACTTCTGTGAGTAAAAGAGAGCGGTAGCAGGATGGGGGTGTTTGGTGTAGATTTCAACTGTCCTGAGCAAATTGGGATGTATAGTCACTCTAGCCAGTGGGAAGGCAAAAGAAGAAAGATGAAAGAGAAATGTGAAGAAAAAAAGCAAAAAGATTTAGTGATTTACGAGACTCAAGAGGTCAAGAGGGAAGGAATAGTCAAATATAATGCTGAGCTCTAGATAACCTGGAGGATACATTAACAGAAACTGAACACACCTGGGAGCTGGGTAGAGGAGGAGGTAACCAGGTGGAGATGTGGAGCAAACAACAAATGCTGGATTAAAAAATCAGGAGATAGAAATATGGGACTCATCTCCATAAGGAGGGAGGGAAAAGAAGACAGAGAAAGTCTTGGGAATACACTTACTGTAGGAGGAGAAAAGGAAGGATAGTCAGTGAAGGAGTCAACAAAGGGGTTGAGACATACAAGGAGGAAAATCAGGCATTATCACCAAAACAAAGACTTTCGAGTGAGTCTGGAGAAAACAGGAGAATAGACTAGACACACTAGGAAACACCAGTTTGAAAGGAATTAAGACAAAACTACTGGATTAGCAATCAGGGAGTTACCAGTGAATCAAGAACATCTCTTCAGAGAACTGGAACTGAAGCTACATTGCAAGAGGTAAGTAGTGAATGGTGACAAGAAAGTAGAAACACAGAGGATAGACTCTCCTCTTTTAAATGCTTGATAATGAAAAGAAGGAAGAAGACTACAGGGTGCTGGGGGGAATAATCCAACCCTGTACAGAAAACATATTTCCAACAGCAAAATTCTAAAGCTAAATTCGAGTTCTCTACCTGGGTAAGAATGATGTGAAAACCACCTGATTCTCTTGGGATCTGCCTATTCATTTTGGAGAGAGCCCAACAAAGCCCATATAATAACCTACACCATGTTAACTTCTGTTTGAAGTCTCTCAGTGATTGTAAATTCTGGATCAATTGTTTCAGTTGAATTCAAGTCAAATGGTTCTTTGTGTTACTGGAATTTTGTCAAAAATCTCATCGCTCATTCAAATTTCCATTTTATGTTATTTAGAAAACTGTTGATTTAGGTATATTCCACCTTAGAAATACAGTGTCAATTTGTAACTTATAAAGTAAAAGTTCACTTTCATCTTTTAAAAAGTGGAAAAGTAGAAAGAGAGGAAGGTGGCAAGGAGACAAAGAGGAGTGGCATCTCATTAATATATGTTTTGCTCACCCATCCCCAATCTCTAGCCCCTTCCCTGCACCTGTCTAGCTCATGGTCATGATCAGTTTACAGTAAACATCACTCTCTCATCACCGCCCTTTAAAATGGGTTGACATAACATGCCATATGTGATTTTCATAATCCTCGATACCTAGGTGCCCTGCCTCGAGCTCCCCATTCAGCGGGGAGTCCACTTCTCCCTCTCCCTTAGCCCCTCCCTTTGATCATGTTATCTCTCCCTTTCTCTCTCTCTCAAATAAGTAAAATCTTTACCAAAACAAAACAAATAAAGAAAACAAAACAAAACAAAAAAACCCATGGCTATCTTGTATTCAACTGGATCAATACTTTGCATAGGGCCTAGCATAAAGTAGTTGCCCAATAATAATACTCAGCAAATTAATAAATACATAAAGTTCTAAAAATGTGATCATTTATCAATCCTGGCTCTATCTCCACATTATTTTTTAATTCATAGAATCAAAGATCATAGTACTTCAGAGCAATAGTGATATTCAAAGATGATCTGGTTTAAACTTTTATTGATTGGTTGATTGATTTGTTGAGAGTGGGGAGAGAAAGAGAGAGAGAATCTTAAGCAGGCTCCAGGTTCTGTGTGCAGCCTGACACAGGGCTTGATCTCACAACCCTAAGATCATTGTAACCTGAGCTGAAATCAAGAGGTCAACACTTAACAGAATGAGCCACCCAGGTGCCTCGTAAATACTTATTTTTAGCAATAGAATTTTTTTTCAAAATGCAATCTTATAAATGCACTGATTTCTAAGTGAGGTAAAGTAGAGCTGCTCTGGTTGAAACATAAGTTAAAGAAACAAGAGCCCTGTCTGTTCTGACTCTCATTTTCAAGGAAATGCATCTACACACATCTAACAGCTCCATAGAAAGTTGGGGCTTAATGGATGACAATTAGAAAGCCATGAGACTGGTTTAATAATCACAATATATTAAAAGCACCTGGAAAGCAACAAGAAAAATGACAAGTTAACCAATGGGAAAAAAGTGTGCAAAGTTATGAAAAGGAACTTTACTGGAAAAATATATACTCATGGCCAATAAAGGTATGTAAAGATGATGAACTCTGCTAATCAGGAAAATGTAGGTTGAGACAACAGGAAACAGACTTTACCCATAATACTAGTAAAATGCAAATATTTATATTATCAAGAAGGTAAAATAGCACTGTTTTGGAGGTGAAAATCAAGCAGCAATTCCAATCTTAAACTATATTTGCCTTTTGACCCAGAAAATTACTTCTAAGAACCTATTCAACAGAAATTCCAAACATGTGCATAAAGATAAACATCCTTGAACATGTCTTTGTGATTTTATTTTTAGGTACAAATTTCAACCCTTGGTTGTATTTCTTGTTGCAAAAGTTTGCGAAAAAAAAAAAAATGTGGGCAAAAGGAAATACAAGCAAAAGGCCAAGTTTAGAACATTTTCCGTATAGTCAGTAAGTTCTAACTTAAAAATAAAGTATGGTTTTACATTTAACCAATTATTTTCTTGAAATATTAAAATATATTTATCAAAGAATGTCTGAGTGGCTTAGTTGGTTAAGCATTTAACTCTTGGTTTCAGCCCAGGTCATGATCTCAGAGTCATGAAACCAAGCCTTGAGTCATGCCCCACACTCAGCTGGGAGTCTGCTTCTCCCTCTCCCTCTGACCCTCCCTCTGCTCACATGCTCTCTCTCTTTCTCAAATAAATAAATATTTTTAAAAAATGTATTTATTGAAACACGTATCAGTTTACTTCTCCCAAAAAGAATATTTCAAGGTATTTGTCAGGTGCACAAACACTTATTTAAAAACAAAAGAGGGCAGCCCCCGTGGCGCAGCAGTTTAGCGCCGCCTGCAGCCCAAGGTGTGATCCTGGAGACCCGGGATCAAGTCCCACGTCAGGCTCTCTGCATGGAGCCTGCTTCTCCCTGTGCCTGTGTCTCTGCCTCAATCTCTCTCTGCATCTCTATGAATAAATAAATAAAATCTTAAAAAAAAAAAAAAAGAAAACCTTAGACCTCATATTAATATGATATAGAACCTTCCAGGAAAGTCAGATAAATGTGTTTTAAAACAGTTCTTCAGGACCACCCAGGTGTTACAGTCAGTTAGGCATCCAACTCTTGGTTTTGGCTCAAGTCATGACCACAGAGCTGTGGGATCTAGCCTAGAGTCAGGTTCCACGCTCAGCATGGAGTTTGCTTGAGATTCTCTCTCCCTCTCCCTCTGCCCCTCCCTACCACACTCATGCTCTCTCTGTGTCTCTCTCCCTCTAAAATAAGTGAATAATTTTTTTATAAAAATAGTTCTTCATTATACCAATGCAATGAAACACAATCCATTTCCAAACTGCAATTCCATCCAATTTAAAACATTTTTTTGTTATACGCATACTTGGTAGTACTTGTTCTTTTTTATATTTCAGGTTTATTACTGAAATGCAGCTGAAATACAATATGTTATTAGTGTCAGGCCTACAACATACTAATTTGACAATTCTATACATTACTCAATGCTCACCATGATAAGCGTAGCCACCATCTGCCACCATACAATGTTATTACAATATTATTGCCTATATTCCCTACGCTGTACTTTTCATCTTTGTGACTTACTTTATAACTGGAAGCTTGTACCTCTTAATCTGTTTCACCTGTTTCTCCCATCCCTCCACCCACCTCCCCTTTGTGATTAAGAGTCTGGTTTGTTTGTTTGTACATTTGTTTTGTTTTTTAGATTCCACATATAAGTGAAACCATATGGTACTTGTCTTTCTCCGTCTGACTATTTTGTGTATTATTTTTAATAAAAGAAATTTAGCAACAGCCTCAATGACTATCAGTAGAAGAAGATTTAAATAAATTGTGATAGTCTCACCATGGAACACCATGAAATCATTTTTTAAATGGTAGATCATAAAAACAATAAAAGTAGTAGCTGATATGGTGGGATGTTATGTTGGAAGTTTTAACCAAGGTACCAAGATGCAGTAAAATCAGCATACCAAAGTTAGTACCAACTGAATTTTCAATACAAATAATAAAGCAAACCTATTACTGAACTTCCAAACATCTCACCCACTATTCAAACATACAAAGGGATCAATGTATGGTAAATCAAGAGGATTGGAAGAAGACTTCTTTGCTGAAAGCCACTGGTGTACAATGAGTACCACCCAGGGGAAGGGTCTGAAGTGCTCCCTGTATATCTCCAGTTAAGAGCGAGGGACTCCAGAGAGACTACTCTGAGAAAGAAATAAACATCTCCTGAGGTTAGTAGGATAGGGGATACAGTGACGTGTGGTCTGATCCCATCTGAGAAATTGAGAAGGAGAGGCAGGCTGTCTAGAATCTGATGGATGAGCCAAAGGAGAGGTGGCTGTGTTGGGGGTGCCTGCACCACCAGAGTATATGGAAGCAGAAAGACTTCAGTGATTCCCACAGGCTAACTGTGTGCCGTGAGGGACAAACAACCAGCCTGATGTCTTCTTGGGTCCTATCTAATCAGGCCAACTGAGAGGGCGGGCAGCCGGGCCTCAGCAGAGAGAAGCCGAAGGTAGCAATGTATTTCTAAGGACTGCATATGGGAAAGCAGCCAGTTGAAGGCCAGTTCATCATTCTTGTCAAGGGAAATACAGGTGGGAAGTCCCTGGTGGCTGGGGATATCCCAAAAGAACCCATGCAAACATCCATAAGAAAAAGGGTCCATTGTTAAAAGCTGCCAGATTCAGAAAGCACAAAATCACCCAACCATGAAATAGCTTTCCCGTTTCCTTATTGCCTCTCCTCCCTGTCTCAACCCTGAAAGTGTCAGAGACCACAGAAGATGCCAGAAGAGGGGTAGGAGGATAAGATGGAGAAAGAAGAACCTGAACTCAACCTGCCTTTCCCAGACATGGCTTTCTACCTACAGCAAGTCTTAGCCGGATGAGGGGAGGGGTTTCCAGTTTAACTATAAGCCAATAAGTAAGGCAAACCTATTTCTCACATGGTCCTGATGTTCTAGTTACTGAGTTGACACCATGTTTACAACTTTAAATGACTTCAGGATCTTTTATTACCTAGGGATGATCAAAGAGTTGTGGGACTTCCAGAACTTTCATCCAATAGCAAGGGAAACAACTGCCCCCACTGAATAAAGTTTAAATGATCGGGAGATAATAAACTGCTTTCTGATCACAGCCCTGTGTGCTCCCTATACAGATGCATTAACATTTATCAAGTACTAATTTTGCCCAGCACAGTGCTGAACACTTCACTGCATTCTCATCAAACTGTAGATGCTGTCAGAGAGAGATAGCAAGTTAATAAAGAAACTACAGCACAATAAAAGCCCACTTAAATTAAAAATAAAAATAAAAAACAAAAAATTGCATGTGTGTGTATGTTTATGTTTAAGTGTGTATATTTCCAAACATTCAGGAAAACTATAAGAATGCACATTAGTCAGGGTTCCTCAGAGAAACAGAGCCAACGAGATGTGTGTGTATGTATATTTATATAGAGAGATTTATCTTAAGGAATTTTTTATGCTATTGTAGAGGTTGATGAATCCAAAATCTGATGGCGGAAAGTTGGCAGGCTGGACGCTCAAGGAAGAGTTGCAGTTTGAATCCAAAGGTCACCTGCCAGCAGAATTCCTTCTTGCTCAGAGGATGACAGTCTTTGTTCTGACTTAAGACCTATGATGAGACGAGGCTCACCACATCAAGGAGGGAACTCTGCTTTACTCAATGTTAATGTTAATCTCATCCAATAAAAACACCATCACAGAAATATTCAGAATCATGTTTGACTAAATATCTGGGCACCATGGCCCAGTCAAGTTGACACACAAAATTAAACATCAAAGAAGGATACACACCAAACTATTGATAGTGAGTGGGTCCCTCTGAGCCAAGGAGCAAAAGTAAAAGGATATCAGGCAGGATTTTCATGTCTTACTCTATCGGTGTTCGCTATTCACCCCTAGCCCCAAGTAAGGAGGAAAGTGTCCTGCTCCTGCTCCTGCACTATAGACAATGACACTCTGAACCTTCTCTATCAAGCCTTTTTCCAGGGCTAAGTGCTTTAGGAGCCAAGGATATATGCCCACCCGGAGGCCTCACTCACAATATCAGACTGCATTTCAGGCACTGGAACTCTGGAATGCCCTATCTGGGATTCTTCCCCAAGTCTGCTCTCTTCAGAGCAGATGCACAGCATTAGTGTGCCCCCCCCCCCCCAGCCCTGAGAGGTGACAGGGACAGGTGTTTGTGGGGCTGAAGGATGGGAGTTGAGGATGGAGTCAGATATGCAAATGGGGTTTCCACAGGAGTGCCCAGGGCCCCTTGGCAGTGGAAAGAGAAGAGGAGTGGGGTAATGGGCCAGGGCTGGCTCTCTCCACCATGCCATGTTTTGACAAAGAACTCTAAAGAGTCCATCCACTTGAGCCCCATCTTCCATTCCTTAGCGTTAGGGGGATATATTTGTCAACGGGAAACATAATTTAAAACCAACTCTTCTTCCAACCCAGAACCCTTTCCACAAAGATAGTAGAGAAAGAAAAGAGTTTTATGCTGAATAAGTATTAAACCAGAATGGGGTGTGCATCACAGGCAACATGCTAAGAGACTGAAGGATAGAAAGAAATCTCACCCACTTGCATAGCCAGGGAGACACAACCCACTACCTACATGTGCTCAAGATAAACAGTACCCACTCCCCAAGTCAAAGGACTTAACAACACCATTTATTACCAAAGTTCATCCAAAATTCACCTGCTAACTGGGGTAACCATCTGCCTTAGCTAATTGGTTTTATACAAAGGAAAAATAAATTCTATTTGTGTGGCAGAAAGTAGCTTAGCAAAGGAGAGCAAGGTGCCCACCAAAGTTAAGTTTCTACCATTCCACAGAAACCATGGGAGTGCTATCTTCCCGGATGATCACGGTTCAAAGAGACAGCTCCCCATCCTTGATAAGACATTCCTGGGTTATAAAGATGCTCACAAGAGACTTGTTTAGCTTATAAAAAGATCTACATACATTTCAAAGACACAGAGAAAGAACTTCAGTCACAAGTTTTCTGATGTAAATGCTCTAAGAAAAAAGGAGAGATGGGAAATCTCTTCCTTATTTTTAACAAGAAGAATTAAGCCCCGTATTTTTAATACTTGTCCTTACAATAGAACATATTGTACTCAGTAGTTTGCCACCTTAATTTAAAACCTTTAGAGATTCACACAGATTACATGTGCATATTTTCTTTTCAGGAAATATTAAAATCAAGTCCGTCAGTATTTTGCTTGTATTTTTTTCCAACAACAATAATGTATTACTATGGTCATTTAAAAAAAATTTTTTTTTATTTTAAAAAAACTGACAGTGGTTAGCAATTTTAATTTTACAGATAAGCAAACCCAGGCTCAGAATCATTTCACAACTTGCTCAGTCAGGGTGACTCATGAAGTTAGTGAAAGAAGTAACCAGGGGCCCTTGGGTGACTCAGTGATGATCCCGGGGTCCTGGGATTGAATCGCGCATTGGGCTCCCCACAGGGAGCCTGCTTCTCCCTCTGCCTATGGCTCTACCTCTTCTCTGTGTCTCTCATGAATAAATAAGTAAATCTTTAAAAGAAGAAGAGGAAGCAACCAGTCTTCCAGGTAAAGCTCAGCTCTTTCCACTGAGCCATGCTACGTCTCATTCACTCAAACGCTTTACTATGACTTCAGGCTTATCTAACGGATCTTAATACATCTTGACATGGCCTAGGAGTTAAACAGCAGCAAGGATCTGAAAAAAACTTCCTGTTGAATTTGAATACTTAAAACTTTCAAAAACATGTTTTTAGCACATAATTGTTGTCTAAGAAGCTAGTCCTAAATCAATATGTCAGAAGAGGTCACTTTGTATTTCCAGAACTAAAGATTTTTTTAAATTGACATGTCCGTTTCCCACCCCCATGGCAGCTCAAAGATTCAATCTAAATCCTGAAGGCTCACACTCCCCTGAGCCACTCTGGCTCTGACTTCCCCTTCCTCTAACTCACCATTTCGCCTGTGCTGGGCCTCCTCTGCTTCCCTCTGCTCCACACCAAACTATACCTGGAATTCATCCTCATGCTCACAAGAACTGCAAGCGACCAGACTTTACTGAAGGTTACTTTTCTCCTTGAAATTCAACTCCCCCTCCTATTCCTCATTCCCTTGTTCAGACACACAGACAAACAGACACACAGACACACAGACACCCACCCGGGCTCAAGAATCCCATCCTCCTTCCCGGATTCTCTGTTCTCTGGCCCCCTTCTCTGAAAACTTAATTCCGTTCATTTTCTTATGCAAAGCAGCTGTGGTCTCACCCACACTTCTGCTGCCACCTTTGTATGCCCAAGACTGAAGCCCAGTCTACTCTGGATAGCATAAAAGAAAGAGAAGAGACTTTGTCATTTCATTTTTTTCTTTCTCCATCAGTGGAAGAAAGTAGCACAGAGATTTTTTCCCCCCACTATATCAAGTGGGATGATTTCAGTAGTAAGTAACAGAAGACCCGATTCAAAACAATTTAAACAAAAAGGATTTATTACATCATGTAACAAGAAGTTTGGAATTTGGAAGTTTTCAGGATTGACTTCAAGGATACAAGCTCCTCCATCTTTTTTGCTCTGTCATTGTCATCTTCAGACTACTGGCTCGGTCCTCACAGCTGTCTCCTTAGGAGCACAATACAGCTGCCGTAGTTCCAGAAGTCAAATGTAGACACAACAATGTCAGACTGAAAAACACACATTCTCTCTTATTGACAAGGAAAAAGTAGAAATATAGGTGTTGCGTAGGCAACCTCAAATCATCTCTGTGGAGAAAAGGCCTGTATGTAATCCAGCCGAATCATGGAGCTCCATTACAGACCTCAAACCAGAATGGCCACTCGGGAAGAACTACATAGACTCCCTTGATGTGTTCACTCACTCACTCAGTATTAGCTACCATAATTTTTTCTAATCATAAGAGATTTTAGCTTATAGAAATTTAGAAATCATTTTATCCAACAAACCATTTTACCAACTTAGAAGCAAGGATTCAGAGAAATTCTATGCCACGTCCAAGATAACAGGCACTGATAGAGATAGGACGTTGACCCCTATGCCTCAAGCATTTCCCACTTGCCCATTCTGCCTTCATAGTATACAGTTCACATCTTCAATCGTGTAGTAAAGTTAAAAGAGCACCGGGTTAAGAGTCAGAGACCAAGTTATGTCCAGCTTTGTACTACACAGACCACCAGTAGCCACTCACTGTTCAGCCTCACCTTTTCCATAGTAAAGACCTCATTTTATTTAGGGCATCTCCTTAATTAAAACACCACTTTTCCCAAACTTCCTTGTAGATAGATAGAGCTGTGTGACAAAGTTCTGGCCAATTAACATTGAAGCATAAGTGTGTGCCTTCCAGGAAGTGTCTTTACAAGCAGGCCTTTGCCCATGGCCTTTTTCTTTCCCCTTTTTCCCCTTCCTCCACTGTGATGTCTGACTCCACTGTGGCAGCCAAAGTATAAGCAGCCAGCCATCTTGGGTAACATAAAGACCATATCTAGGGAAGGAGGCTCCTGATAACTCAGTACAGCCATCCATACATGATTTTAGTTTCCTTCCAAATTTTCTCCCTTTTGGCTTTCCCACTCTCCATGTACAGCATTCCTATCCTCCCAGACCAAAAAAAAAAAAAAAAAAAACTCACAACACCTCCAGTTCCCTTATTTCTGTCACCAGACAGCAAAGCCTTCACCACACCTCTCTGATCCTTCCCTCACTGCCTGATTCGACTCTTCCCTCCTGGCCTGGCCCTGCTTGCTCAATTATCTGATTGTGGTGATAGTGCATCTTACAAGGCAGAAAAGAAATGGCGGGGTTCAGACCTTCCTCCAGTACATGTACATCCCCACCAAAGAGTATGCCATTTATTCATTCACTCACTCAACTTTTATTCCATGTTTGTTGTGAGCTAAGACCTGAGCTGGTGCCAAAGACAGATAACTGAGACATCACCCCTGCCCTCAAGGATAGTCCCCTTTAGGGAAGAAGACAGTTGTGTATAAATAGAAACCAGAAACAAATAACTAGATGAAAATTTATTTTCAAGAAGAAAGTCCCAAAGCTAGGTTTCTAGTTTGCCATTCAAGGAAGAACAATGCAAACACCACCCAGAATCTCTCAGGCCCAGTCTACACATTTGGAAGAGTCCCAGAGAGCCCATGCAATAACCTACAGCACGCTAACTTCTGTTATAATCTGTTAGTGGTTGCAAAATGCCATCTATCGCTTTAGCTAAATGGGATTTGGGTGATTATATTCCTTCCAGCTCTAAATTTCTATGTTCTATGAAATACATAACTAATGACAGTTACAGCTACCCAGACACATATATATGAGTGCTTAGAGGTGCTTAGAGTGATAGGAGAGTCTGGAGATGAGTGAGTTAATCTAGGAGGGTTTAACAGAGGAACGACCCACAGAGCATTTCAGTAGGAATGAAAGCATGTTCCTCACAATAACACTTCCACGTGAATAACAGTCACAATCAGAACCCTCGCTGTGCTTAACACAAAAAAGTTTCCACATATATGTTTCATTAGAAAGTAAGACAATACCATTTAATAAAATATCATGGTTTCATTGCACAAATTTATCTCCTATACCCCTACTGTTTCTAAAACTGGATTTGAAATCACCTATAATGAAAAACAGGAAGATTTTGTGAAGGATGAGGGCAGTGACTTATCACAGAAAACTAAATTGGAATGACTGAATTGATCAGAATACTTACCTCTGAGCTTCCTGGCAACAGCTAAGGCAAAATAGAAAACATCCTGGATTACATAGTTCTCATTAGCTGCTAAAAAGAAAGATATTGGTTTATCAAGATCTCTCTCTCTTTTTTTTCTCTCATCCCTGTCCTTTGCCTCTGGCAACCACCAGTCTGTTCTCTGTATTGATGAACTGTTGGTTTTTTTCTGGGGGGAAGGAGGGCTGTTTTATTTTTTAGATTCCAAATAGAAGAGACATCACACAGTATTTGTCTTTCTCTATCTGACTTAGTTCACTTAGCATAATGTCTTAAGGACCATCTATGTTGTCACCCATAGCAAGATTTCATTCTTTGTTTGTGGCTGAATAATACTCCATTATACCACACACACACACACACACACACACACACACACACTTCTTTATCTAATCATCCATCGGTGAACTCTTATGTTGTTTCTGTATCTTTGCTATTGTAAATAATGTTGCAATGAACGTAGGGGTGCATTTATCTTTGTGAATTAATGTTTTTGTTTTCTTCAGATAAAAACCTAGAAGTAGAATCCCTGAGTCATATGGTGATTCTATTTTTAATTTTTTGAGAAACCTCCTTTTTTTTTCCACAGTGGCTGCACCAATTTAGATTCCCACCAACAATACACAAGAGTTCCCTTTTCTCCACATTCTTGCCAACACTTGTTATTTCTTGTCTTTTTGATAACAGCATTCTAATTGGCACAAAGTGATACCTCATTTTGGTTTTGATTTGCATTTTCCTGATGATTAATGAGGCTGCACATCTCTTCATGTAACTGTTGGCCATCTGTATGTCTTCTCCAGAAAATTGTCTATTCAGATCTTCTGCCCATTTAAAAAGGATCTCTTTTTAAATTCAGGGGAGTATTTATTGTGTAGAGCTTTATTAAAGGGACACTGAAAAATTTGAGAATAATATACTCAAGAGCAGATTTACAAATACTTTATTTTTTTAAGATTTTATTTATTTATGAGAAACACAAAGAGAGAGAGAGAGAGAGAGAGAGAGAGGCAGAGACACAGGCACAGGGAGAAGCAGGCTCCAAGCAGGGAGCCCGATGTGGGACTCGATCCAGAGTCTCCAGGATCACGCCCCGGGCTGAAGGCAGCGCTAAACCGTTGAGCCACTGGGGATGCCCACGAATACTTTAAATCAATGTTCAATAAAACACCAAAGCACAAAATCAAGTTATACTCTAGGTAGGACTACCTAATATAATATGGCTACTAACTACAGAAACCTATTTTGAGAAGGAATGAAGGTCCACTGCTAGAGACTCTTGTAAAATGGAATGTCCTAAGTTCAATTGCTTACTCAGCTGAGCTGTCACTTTGCACAGATATACTTCTATGTGACCTGGAACTTTGCAACATGACTGTGAGGGGCTCTCTATATTTTCAGTCAGCATTTGCTGACCATGTGACCAAGGTGAGACAAACCAGTCCACCAAGCACTGCTATACAGGATCACAAAGAATTCTCTGATAGAAACAGACCTCATTCTCAGCTGGCTCATCCAGAGCTCTGAGTGCCCTGAACTCCACTGAAGACCATTGCCAGCACCTAGATTGCCTTTCCAAATGAGCCAGGTGCATTTACCCAGATGTGATAGACAGGGCTGCTGATGTTTCCTCATTTTCTCTCCAAACGTTCAAAAGCATGGATTCCTCTAGTACCCCAAGTGGATGCTGTCCCTCTGACATCTCAGGTTTGGCCCAACTCTGATGACTACACATCTGCCCAGGGGTCATCTAGCTTCTCATCCCTAAGAAAGGAGAACAGTGCTCAGCACTCAATGCTATTCAAAGAACAAGGACTTTGGACACCAAAAGCAAGCTTTCCAGAGTAAGACAGGAGTTTAGCAACAGCTTTCCAAACTTGGTTTCCCAAGAGCTTCCTGGAGGATTTAGAACCTACTTCTTACCCTGAATCCCCAGATTCCCTTAAATCCACAAATCAGATGCAGAAAGCTCCAGACGGCTTTAAACTTTATTCCCTAAATCACTCTGGTTCTCAAAGATCCAAAGGACAGCCAGCAGACGAGTGCAGGATAGAAAGTTACGTATTTGTATGTGCTCCTTCCACCCGGATGAACCTGCCTCTCTCTTGTTCATCTATCAAAATCCTGTTCGTCCTTCCAAACCCAGATCAGGCATTATCACTTCTGGAAACATTGCCTGACAATTCCCACTCTCCCTGAGAACACAGATCTCCCAGCTCTGCCCTTTTTCTCCACTGTGTACAGACTCCTTGATTGGCTCTGCAAGTTAATGCATGTGTTCCTAGTGATCTACTCCAAACTCCACGAAGGCAGAGGTTTCTACCCTTCTTTGTAATCCTCAGAGCTAGCAGAGGGCTTACCACTTTCTAGGGGCCTACGTAGCATTTGTCAAACTATCTGATCAAGAGTTTGAAGCATGATTAAAAATTCTAAGTGTTACATTCAGGAAACGCCGGGCTCCCAGATGGCCTGGGTCAGGTTTTCATACTTTCAATGGAGTCTACTATACTTCAGATTAGATTCTTTAGAGTTGTTGGAGTTGATCTTCTGGAATTTAAGACTTGTGCCGGTGATAAGCTGGGATAGGGAGGAATTGGGTGCTGACTGATGTTATAGAACTTGTAGAAAGAAAGTGTCTTGCAACATTTTCCTCTATGGTTCTCTGTCTCTCCCCATTCCCACCCCAGGCTCACTCAATTCTTCTACCTTGGTACATAGAGAGAGATCTTCTTCTGTCCTCAGCTTATGGTAAAAATTCTCTCACTAGGAACTGACATAGATTCTTTGCTTGACCTAACTTCAGTCAGGTTCCTGAACCTTCTCCAGGGGCCATCTGTGTTCCTTCTTGTGAAATCTGGTTAAAACAAGAACCCTGCTGAGTCAGTCTAATAAGAACCACCCCCCCACACACACACCCTCAATATCTGATCACTTCAACATCTGACTGCATTCCTCACCCTCCACCTCCAACCTCCCCAGATGATGGCTCATCACCTTGGCCTGTCTTCAGCAAGCATCCGGTTAGGCTGAGTTAGCCAGAGCTCCCCCTAGCCTTGATGTTTTCTCTCAGTAACTTTCCATTCACTACTGGGCCCCACACCCTGGCCCTCCTTGATTATAAACTACTCCCACTTGTCCATGTTGTATTCAAAGTGAGCCCAATCTTTCTCCCCCACAGTAGAATGTCAGTGCAATGGATCTACATCTATGGTGATGGTCCTGAATAGGGTTTGCCTGGCCATCTTTTACAAGTGTCATTGAATATTTTTTTCTTCAATAGAACCAGTAGGAAAAGCTTCAGGCACTTAACTATTTCAGGGAAAAAATAACCTAAATCCAAGGAGAAAGACGCAAATGCGTATTTTCAAGGTAGAGTTTTTTTCTGTTCATAGAAAGAAGAAAATAGGGCACCTGAGTGACTCAACCGATTAAGCATCTGCCTTCAGCTCAGGTCATGATCCCAGGGTCCTGGGATCAAGTCCCGAGTCGGGCTCCTTGCTCAGTGGAGGGTCTGTTTCTCCCTCTCCATCTGCCCCTCCCCCTGTTCATGCTCTCACTTTCAAGCTCTCTCTCTTAAAATAAAATAAAATAAAATAAAATAAAATAAAATAAAATAAAATAAAATAAGAGAGAGAGAAAGAGAAAGAAGAGAGAAAGAAAAGAAAGAAAGAAAGAAAGAAAGAAAGAAAGAAAGAAAGAAAGAAAGAAAGAAAGAAAGAAAGAAAAGAAAATGTTCCTTTCTGGGCCAGGAATGGGAGAAGAGCCACCACACTCGGGGAGCATTACAGAAGAATGCTGGGTCCAAGGGCACCGAGCCCATCCTCTTGCTTCTCTGTTCAAGGACCCCCAGCTGACAGCAGCCAACAGCACCCCCAGGCATTTTCTGGGTTGGAGGAACCTCTTAAAGCACCAGAATTTTGCCTGTCTTCCTTCTCCACCCATCATTCTAAACAACGATGTCTTGTTTAGGATGGTCTTGTGCCATGAATGCCCAGGACATCGACAAGCTCCTCTCAGAAGGGGGAATAAATGTGAATCATCACTTTCAGGGTGATGGGGAAAAGGGAAAGCCCTCTGACAGTTAGGGGCCATATGGAATCATTTTGAAATTGACCACCCATCACCACAGGGGTGGCACATATTATCTCCACTATGACAGCCTTATAATTCTGCAATGTTCTGAAATACAGAATCTTCCCATGTTAGACTTCAGACAACTCAGCACCGAGATTCCATTGGTTCCTACAGGACTCTACTGAAGTCATCTATGGCTTGAGGAAGGAGCCACAGCCTCTGTCCCCAGGCGATGCAGTTACTCCTCTTTGTTTGATTGTGAAGAGTCCTTCAGATACTCTCACCCAGCTTCCCGCTCATACCCCAGCTTCTAGGCCTAGGGGCTCATTTCAAAAATGTGCCTGAAGTTAAAATCTAACCTAAAATATACATTTTTTTTTTTTTACTTGGTGACTGAGGCATGAAATGGAATCATGTGGGATCAGGAAGTGCCAGAGTAGAACAAAGAAACAATACCAACAACACAGAAATTAGTGTTTTCTGAGCTCTGGGAAACACATGTTTGAGAAAGTTAATTCCCTGGGAAGTACTTGCTTCTATGTTGTAGTTTTTTCTGTTCTACTCTACCACTTCCTTATCCCATGTGATTCTGTTTCATGGCTCAGTCACTGAAAAGAAAATGTATATTTTAATTTTGAAGTGTGAATTCTAAAATATCTTTGAAGTGTGCATTGGTGCAACAAAGCTGAATCCCTGGGCCTGACAGATCAGCAACAGAGGTGAGGGATTGAAAAGAAAAGTTGAGAGCACAAAAAGTTGATTCAGCAAGAAAATTTTGGATGGCATTAGGTGGTGAGAAAAAAATAAGTGGCAAACTAACCTCCAATTGCTCAAAATCAGGTAAATATTAAGACTACCAAAAGCCAAAATAATTCAGGCGCCTCTAGAAAGCAGGTGGTAGCAATTAACAGGAGAACAAAGGAGTGGTAAAGGTTCAGTTGTGGGCTTTTTCGTTTTTTTTGTTTTGTTTTGCATTGATTTTTCTGGGAGAAAAGCACTGCAGTGTTTGAGTCCAATTAAAAAAATCCTGATGTTAATTGCTTCACTTGCAAAGAATAAAGCCAAAAGAAAGGTGTGTACAATGTTATTGTTATTTTTTTTAATCAGAAACACAGCATTTTAAGTTCAGTCACATTTTTTAATGGCAAAGAGACCTACAATTGCTTTTCCAAGACAGTTATTCAATAATTCTTACACTGTTTGCTGTTAAAGGGAAAATCTTTGGAATGAGGGAATTGATGGTCAAAGAGGCAGAGGACCTGCAGAAGTTCCAACACAAAAATGCTGCTTAGGTCTGGCTGACAGTTCTCCCGAAGTCAAGGGCCATCTGGTGCTTGAATGTCAGTTGCTATTTGCACTTTTTTAAATTTATTTATCATAATTTCTTTTTGCCTTCCTAAAAAAATGGGAGGAAGGAAGGAAAGGTGGGAGGCAGAGAGGCAGGGAGGAAAGATATGAAGAAGGGTCACCTTCTTGTATCCAGGGAGGTAATCTCTAAATCAGTAGGAAAAAGTTTTATGCTCATATATTTTGACAACATTTGCATTACCTGAGCAGCCCCCTCCTCAAGTCTACAATAAAAATCTATTGTTCAAAAAGAGACATGATTCCTAAGATAGTTGTCATGCTTTCGTTCATTTATTGCAGCAAAGGAGAAAGCAGGTTGTTTTCTGAAGCCTTCATTGTACTTCTGAGGGATCTCAAGATTCCAAAACTCCATACAATGATTTTAAAAATCCTGCAATGTTGTATGTAGAAAATCACATGTACCGAACAGGACTGAATGTTCTGGATTTATGAAAACACAAAGACATGACAGAAGAAGAGAAACCTTGAAAGCAACAGACAAGGAACCCCTGGATAGCAATGGGCCAGCTGTCCCTCAAGGAAGGCCTTCAGTTGATGGCACATCTTTTCAGACCTTTTCAGTAAACTAGTTTATCTATTAAACCTCTCCTGAACCATTCACCGGCAACTCTTAGCTCATGTCTGTAACTTGAGACAAAGTGAGACAAATAGTCCAAATTGGGGGGGGGGGGGGAGGTCTGCATAGCAACACTTACTAAAACCAAGAACTTAGAACTGTTCCCTTTAAAATGATTTATAGATGTTTCAAATAACTTTGGCCATTTGTTATTTTTATTTAAGAACAAAGGGTACAGAATCTACAGAATGTTCATATGCGCAAATGACTCAGGAAGCATATGTATAAATTCAGAGATTAAATCCCTTTGGTGTTTCACATATTTGAGCTCATGTACGTCAAACTTTGAAGTTATGGGTTTCTAGAGCAACAAGAATTTTCCAACTCCCCCACAATGAATACTTTATGCTTTTAAAAATATATATGCAACACCAAATTGAGAGACATTCTACAAAGTAACTGTTGTGCCCTTCAAAATGTCAAGGTCACGACAAAGACAGACTGGAGATTGTTCTAGATTGAAGAAGATTAAAGGGACTTGATAGTTGAATGCAATAAATCATCTGGGATTTTCTTTAGGTATAAAGGAAATTATTGGAAAAATCAGCGACTTAAAGTAGATCAGATAATAGTATTATATCAGTGCTAATTGTAGGATTTGGATAATTGACTGTGGTTATGTAAGAGAACGTCCTTGCTTTAGGAAACATACATTGAAGTATGTAAGGGAATAAAGCATCATGTTTGCAACACATGATGTTGTACTACATCTGATGTTGTACAGAGACCTTGTACTATACTTACAAGGTCTCTGTAAATCTGAAACTATGTCAAAATAAAGAGCAAATAAAAAAATTTTATTCTATCTTAAAAGAGATTAAATTTTTTACTACATACATCCTACATGGCCTTTAGCTATATTTAATAAGAAGACTATATTAAAAGGTCAAGACTCTACTAGGATATTTTATCCTAAAATTATGTATGAAGGAACACTATTTCAAGAAGGAAATATCTAACAATAAGAGGTTTAAAAAAAAAAAAGACACCAAGATCATTACATTCACAACCTGGTATCTGGAAAAAGGCTTTAGAATGGAGACAAGTTCCTTACAGGTTAATCTAAAGCTGACTTATTTTAGAAAAAGGAAAATATTATTATCAAAGGAAAGAATTATCACTCCAAAAAAATATCAATACTTTTTAAAAGAAACAAGATTTCTCCCCACCTCCTCCTGTGCCAAACATAGAAGTCTAAGGATAGGAAAACAATGGGAATGGAAGTAACAATACCCATCATTGATAGAAGTACCAGCACAAGAACATCATAAACTGGGTTTTAGGCTGGAGTTCACTGGGAATTGCTTTAACATATGGTTTTTAAGGAGTGTATAAGAGTTCTTCAACCTCCTTTACACCAGGCAGTGGGTCCCTCCTTCTAAGGATGAGATTTACTCTCCCTTTTAACTCTAAATCACAAAGTAAAGAAAAATATCCTGCAGATGAATTTATTTGGAACACAAAAGTCAAATAATGGCCCTAGACAGTCTGCAAAATCCAGTGCCAAAACCTAGAAGATAGACCTCTTAGGTTATGTTTTACATATTTAATGTTAATAATTTAGTCATAAACTTAATAACATCATTTTTTTAATGTCCCTAGTTTTCAAAGTAATGTCTAGGAGAATGGGTTGTTCTCCTTACCCTCTTAGATAAAAGTTCTCCAGACTACAATAAGAGGAACACATCATCAAACATGAATAATATGGCAACCTTGCCAATCCTAGTTATTTTTAATTTCAGTAAAACTTCAAACCATAGTGCTTCACTTCCCAATCTAAACATTTTATTAACATATATGTTTGCATTTAATTTTATGAGTACAAAAACTCCTTAGGAGAAAACAAAGCAAATGTAAAAGTTAATCAAATGGTGACTTGTCTTAGCCCTACCCAAGTGTCTCTAAATAGCCGTGTAAATTGTCATGAATTGTCTAAATGTCAGAACACAGGCTTAAGTTTTAAATATGAAATATGAAATTTTAAAATATGAAACCATTTTTTTTCTAATTTGACTTCATTTTCCTTGCTTAATGAAAACTCTACTCACATTTAGTTTGAAGTTTATGGCTTCAGCTCTTTGAGTTATATAAGCCCAAAAAGGTCAGATCACTTATTTTAAAGAAAAAAGGTATTTTTTACCCTCACATGACTCAAATATAGCTAAAGTGATCCAGCTGAAGCTTTAAAAAGACTCCTACCAGTAGTTTGGAAAGTTTTAACTTAAGACAATGGAATCCATAACTTAAATGAGACTTTTCAGGAACAAGTTCTTTTTTTTTTTTTAAGATTTTTATTTACTAATTTGAGAGAAGAGATATGAGAGAGAGCACAAATGGAGTGGGGGACATAGGGAGAGAATCTTAAGCAGATTCCCCGCTGAGCTCCATCTCATGACCCTAAGATCATGACCTGAGCTGAAATCAACAGTCAGATGCTCAACCTACTGAGCCACCCAGGTGCCCTCCCCTTTTTAAGGATTTTATTTATTTAGTAGCATGTTCTTAAATTACTTTGATTACATGTCCCATAGTAACATCTGCAACCATTTATTAAACTTAGCAAGTCAAGTCTTAAACTCATAAGGTTTCAAAATTTAACACTACTATTGTTTGACTTGGCAATACTCTTTCTAGACCTTAAAAAGAGGGGTTATTAATGTATTAATAAATTAATCTTTAAAATAAAACTGTTCAGTTAAACAAATAGGACCAGCAGCCATCAAGTAACTATATTTGTTTCCCACTTTCCTTTAAGTCAGCCCTGTCTGGAGCTAGTTTTTCCTACCTCCTTGAATAAAAATTAGAGCAGTTCCCATAGCTTTTCTGGATACTCAGGCCACAAAAGTTCCTTTGGTGACTCTAGTCACCCAAACAGTCCTAGTTCATTAATAAACTGTTCAATCCCTGATACCTGTCAAATTCTCCAATTATGCTTAATGTTAAGTTTTCTCCCCTTCTGCAGCTAGGCTTGATTTGGGCTCAGCATCAACAATGGTGAAGATAAGCAGGGATGACCTCACCATTTATTCAACCAGCACTATCATCCCCTGTCAACCATGCCCAACTCAGTTCCAGCCAAGGCTTCAGCATGGAGGGGAGTGGAAGAAGAGGTGGGTAGGAGTAGCAATATAGTGTGAAACTGTCTTCTAGAAGATTTTCATGACTGACTCTCTCTCTCTCATGGGTTTTTCAGTAGGATGCTGGACCATAGGGGATCTCTCACCTGCCAATTCTCAGATCTTGGAGAAAGGATCATCTTAGGCTGGGAGCTCCCACCTCCTTGCTCAGTCTCTTCCATCTGGCTTACTCCTCCAGTATCTTTTTGCCAATGTCTCCTTACCTGACCAGCTGGGCCTCTGGATCAGAATCTTGGCCAATCCTATACCAATTCTCACTCTTTACTGGCCTACATTGGTTCCAGAGAAGCCATCAGGCATTTGTTGCTTCACAAACCCTGAGCATGAGGGCTGTATTGCAGTATTCCCCATTCTGTCAATGCAAGCAACCAAAGTCAGCCCCATTGAAGTATCTTTCCCTAGGCATGAGATGAACATAAACACCCCTTTCTCTTCTTCCTTTGGAATTGTAGAATATTTCCTAAACTTGACCTAAAGTGTTTTCCCCCCCAACTCTCCTGTTACTCTCTCCAACAGCTCTTACAGGCTAGAACAGCTAAGGGTTACAAAACCAAAACATTTCCCAGACAACCCCTTCACAATTCCCAAGTTGGTAGTCTGGAACTCGGAAGTAGTTGGCACCTACTGTCTTGTGACCTGAGCCAGAATTGATCACATTTTTAAAATCCTGGTCTTAATTCTTCTGCAATATCTGTTGAGATAATTACAATTACATTGGAACATAACAAATCCAGGATTAGAATATGTGGTAGTAAGCATTCAGCTTATACTGTTTGAATACAGTATTTTTAGATGCAATAGTATGTGTACAAGTAAATCTAGAAGGAGGGAAGAAATACATAGCACATTTTTATACCAATATTAATATGCCTGAGAGTTCCTACCACAAGACAAAATTCTAGTGAAACTATTAAAAGTGGTGTATCGACATGGATGACTTCTATTTACAATTACCTCATGACCAGTTACATTCACATGCTTTCATGGAGCTCTACAGGACTACTTCAGAAGGATTCACAGACCCCAACATGGTCCTGAGTAAAGAATTTACCATCAGAGATGTAGGGAACAAGCATAGACCTCAGAAAACTACTCTACCCTTTATGTGGTTTCTCATTCTTTTCCAATTTGTCTAGAAGGAACTAAATGAAGTCTACTAGTAACTGCAAATAAAGCTGACCCTACAATTAATTATAATAACATTTCACAATTTCGTTCTCTATAAAATAAGCTAATATAAAGCTATTTGTTCCCTTCCATAGGTGACTTGATATTTGCAATATTTTGTTTCCTTCACTTCTGTTTTAAAGGAAAGAGAAAACATATGCCAGGGAAGAACCTATTCTACCCAAATTATTGCATGGCAATATTTACCCCTTAACTTCTCTCCATCTAACAAAGAAAATTATAGGATCCTGATACTTTGGGAGCAAAACAGACTTTAGGAATAATTTGTGTAAGTTTCTTATGGCTGCTGTAACAAATGACCAGAAACTCTAGAGGCTTAAAGCAAACAAAATTCTTTCTCTCACAGCTCTGAGGTCTGTCCACCTGAAATGAGTATCCCTGGGCCAAAATCTAGGTGCTGGCAAGTCTGAGCTCCCTCCAGAAGCTCCAGGACAAGTTCGTGCTTGCTTCTTGCAGCTTCTGGGGGCTGCCAGCTGTCTTTAGCTTGTGGCTACATCACCAAAGTCTCTGTCTCCAGGATCACAGTGCCTCTTCCTCTCCTGTGTGAAATCCCCCTCTGCTTCCCTCTTATAAGGACACTCATGATTACATTTAGCATCATGCACGATAACCTTCCTTCTCAAAAACCTTAATCTCATCACATCAAAACCTTTTCCAGTTTAAGGTAACATTAATAGGTTCCAGAGATTGGGATTTGATCTCTCTGGGGCCATTATTCAGCCTATTTTAGAAGCAAGGAAACAAAACCAAGAGAAGACACATCGCCCCCAAAATCACACAACTAGTTAGAAGTAAAAGTCAACACAGGAACATAAACTTCTTGATCCCCAGTTGAGTGCAGCCCCCTGCGTTGCAATGGCTCTGTGATTTTTTTTCTATATTTGTAAAACTGCAAACTACATTTATGCACACATATTTGCTTTTCAAACCTGGCATCATAATCTCAGGACTCTGGGATCACAACCTGAGTGGAAAGCAGATCCTCCATTGAACCACTGAGCCACCCAGATGCCCTGTATTTGCATCTTGTGTCTTTGATTGATTGCTATTGACAAAAATCTTAGAAACACAATTGTAAGGGGGCCTGGGTGCTTCAGTCGGTTAAGCGTCCTACTTTGGCTCAGGTCATGATCCCAGGGTCCTGGGATGGAGCCCTGCATCGGGATCCAAACTCAGTGGGGGGGTGGGGCTTTCTGCTTGTCCCTCTCTCTGCCTCTCCCTCCACTCCAGCCGTGATCTCACTCTAATCAATAAATGAACACTTTAAAACAAAAAACACAATTGTACATAACAAATATGCGTATTTGGGGGGGCATAAAATAAACTGCCCTCCAGAAGGAACAAATGCCAGAAGTGTTTATGAGTCCCCTCTCCCCAATGCTCTTATCAACAACAAAAATTGGCATTCTTAAATTTTATCTAAAAAATTAAAAATGGTATCCTACTGTTGTTTTAATCTGAGGCTGGCGACTCTTTATCTACTCGTGTCTATTACTTGATACATTGCCTACTCCCTCTCCTTCTTTTCTTTTTCTTGGAGTACTTTTCTAGTGGGACTTATCTTTTTGATATTGATTTTCTGAGCCTGAGCCCAAGGTTCAGGCCTTTCTGCTTCAGCTTCAAACAAAACAGCTTAAATTTTTCCTGTTTCTTTATTGGGCATCCACAAAACATTTCATTTTTTTCTAACAGGTTCCTCTCAGAATTTAAATCCTGATCAAGGGGCATCTGGGTGGCTCAGTGGTTGAGCATCTGCCTTTGGGTCAGGTTGTGATCCCGGGGTTCTGGGATCAAGTCCCACATCAGGCTCCCCAAAGGGAGCCTGCTTCTCCCTCTGCTTGTGTCTCTACCTCTGTTTGGGTGTCTCTCATGAATAATAAATAAATAAATAAATAAAATCCTGATCAAAAGCAGCCCACTTCTTTACAAAAGCCACTTGATGGTTTTCACTTTCCTATCACCCTCATCATCTTGGTCTACAGCAGGAACTCCATAACATTGGCTGAATTAAGTCACCTGCCCAAGACATAACTGGTTAACCCTAAACTGGGACTGGAGCCTAGATCTCCAGATTCCCAGCCCAGTGTTATTAATGCCACTGTCACGCTGCTTATAGTTTGTATGGCCCTAAGTCTTATAAACATTTGGTGAATAATTGTGCTAATCTCCTGCTCCATAGAAAAATAGATGCAAACTTCAAAAATAATATTTTCAAGTCCCATCATCATGGTTGGCCATGGTTGGTGACCTTGGCTATTCTCAAGACTTAGCCTTGAGTTGAGATGGAATAGAGGGCCCCCTAGGTGGCAGAATTGAGAGAGAATTGAGTCTTGATAGCGATTCCTGTTTATCATGTACTTTTGTTCTTTAAGTACAAAATTCTGCATGGCCAGAAGTCCCTTTTTCTAATGCAAATGATCTTGGACAGGCCAAGTCATCTGGCCCTCAAAACTTTCAAAATGAATCAGAACAGTGCTTCAGATGACTGCGCCTAGCCTTTATCTGGCGCTCTTATTCAAGAGCTCCTTCTGATCCAGTTGTTCTGGAGTGAGGCCTGTTTTTCTGCATTTCAAACAAGCTCTGAGGTGCTGTGGTGTTACCGAGCTAAGGACTACTGCTTTGAGTGGTCTATCTGAAATGAGCAAACACATCTCCAGAGAAGACCTAGAAGGAACATAACAGAAGCATAAATCTGGTGGCAATGAGGCTTCTGCATAAGACTCAGAAAGGCCAGCCCTTAGGGGGGTACGTACTGTAGGGAGTTCTAAACAGTTCCTAGGCAGAGCTTGCATGTGGTCATGAGGGGAAAAAATCAGGGCACAAAAGACTCTATTTTGCTGGAAGCTGCCTCATTTGAAAAAAAAAATACAAAGTTGGGTTCAGCAAAGGGAATGGGTGAGTCTTGTGATGAGCAATCCATATGCCTAGCGCCCATCTGGGCTTTGCGAGAGCCTAGTGCTAGTGCCCCGGACTGTTTAATAAGACCCACTTCACAGGCTCCCTTGACTTTCTTTTTTTTTTTAATTTTTTTTTAATTTTTATTTATTTATGATAGTCGCAGAGAGAGAGAGAGAGGCAGAGACATAGGCAGAGGGAGAAGCAGGCTCCATGCACCGGGAGCCTGATGTGGGATTCGATCCCGGGTCTCCAGGATCGCGCCCTGGGCCAAAGGCAAGCGCCAAACCACTGCGCCACCCAGGGATCCCCTCCCTTGACTTTCAAGTGAACACCCCACGGAGGTGACTACGTGGTCAGCACGCAGGGGAGTTGAACGTAGGTCCACGTAGGTCCGCGGAGGCAGCAGTATCATCTGATTGGAGATGATCTTCGTAAAGGCTGGGAGACAGGAGCGTGTGCTAGGCAGGTGTCATGAGACCTTCCCAAAGCTCCGTAAGCAGTTTGCCTCAGAGCAGGCAATATCCAGCCTTCCTCCCTCTGTGGCGTTAGGCAGGGGCTTAGAGCTTCATTAGCCCAGCTTAATTTTTACCAGATCCCTGCTGAGCATATACAGAAGCAATGTTTTTAATTGGCTATTTTTTTTTTATATTTTGTGCTTTTCCTTCTTCCTTTTTTTTTTTTTTTAATTTACACAAATACTACTGCACCAGGGAGATGAGTCATTGGTGAAGTTTGCAGTTTTGCAGTTTGCAGTTAGGACATTTCTAAGGCATTATGGTAAAGAATACTCTTCTCTTAAAAAAAAATAAAGTCAATAAACATCCTTTAAAAGAACACTCTTCTCTGTCGAACCTATCTAGTTTAGAAACATATATATATACATAGAGTTTGATTAACGGTGGAGAATATCTTTGTATAACAAAATAAAGAAAAACTAGCTCAAAAATATTTCCCCCAACTATTGCATATGTAAAATGATAGCATTCAGTAATTTGCCTAATAAAGTACAAATTTCATTTCTAGAAATGACAGTTATATATTCCGTGCTTATCCCCAAAACATCTTTTCTCTTATTAAAAAAATTGGATTATTTTCGTAATTATTTGTCAGTCACAAGCTTGAGACAAACCCAGGCTAATCTCATTTTTTACTTTCTGAGTTTGCTGACACCAGTCTGCATTTCCAAAACCTGTTTCGAAGATGCAGTATCCAGTAGCGGAGGTGTTTCAATTAGTCAGCACTTAGCCCTCCTCTTCACAGAAAAACAAAATTTCTTGCTGGCGATCAGTGCATTCTACAGGGTTTTCTCTGGCTCTGATCTGCACTTCCCATGTTGAGAAGTTTTCCTACTCCTTTTCTACCACTGAAAAGTTAATGTTATTTTAAAATGTCCCCTGTCACAGCCCAGATTCTCCCGAGGAGCATATTCCTTTCCATAGAATGGGCATTTTTGCAACTTAATATCTTAAGTTTGATTACCATTGGTGCATATTTAAGTGCTGTCTTGCTCATCTTGTTTATTACATATATGTATTAAAAACTAATAAAAGCAAAATAATACAAAAAATGAGCATTTCATTTTGGCAACCTCCCTGCTACAAAACCCTGCAGATGTTTGGCTGCCTGTGATATATTTTGGAGGATGGAATTTGCAACTGTTATAATTAAGCAATACCATTAAGTCACCCGAGAGTAAATTAGAAGCTAAACTGGTGCTGTGTGCTCAGAAACCCAAGATTATGGGCTGCGATCTCTATTCAGTGGATAAAGTCAGCTCCCTTCAAACTGATTCTGAAATAAAAGGTGTTATTTCTATTCCCCACCCCCAAAATACATAAGTGTATTAAACATGTCCCTAATATCGATTTGGCATGCCAGTTATAATCTTAAATTGTAGGGGGAAAATGTCTTAGTAAATAGAGCTATTTCTATTTTGCTACTACTGTTTCAGTTGTAAATGGGCAAGAGAAATGTGTAGGTCTGGATTATTTCCAGGGATTTGGCTAGATCCACAGACTCAGTAGTGGTTTATTAAGAAAGAAAGAAAGAAAGAAAGAAAGAAAGAAAGAAAGAAAGAAAGAAAGAAAGAGTCAAGAGAAAGGGGAAGAAAGGAGTCCTAGTACATCCTGTTGCAGTTAGAAATGATAAAGGTAATGTCACTTCTCAGGTTTTCCCTGCATAATACCATCTGGAGAGAGACAATCAACCGAAGAGAGAAATTGCCAGTAATGTGAATAGGACATTGATACAATAGTTGTCACCAAAGGCCCCTTACACAACCTAAAATCCAATATATTTAGAATATTGATAATTACAAACATGTTAACTAATTACCTAATAAAATTAAACATGTAATCTCAAACATACCACCATCCTAAAAAGTTGTCTTCAACAACAATTTAAGTTACCCAAACTGTGACCTAATGATCTGGGCCCTTGTGATTAGCTACTCCAAGTGTGCTGTTTAGAAGTAGCCCACAGCCCCTCAAGGTATGGTCTTTGAAATGGCATCCGAGTACCATCTGGGAGTTTGCCGGAAATGCAGAATCTTATGCCCACCCCAGGCCTACTGTATCTAGATCTACATCTATGTTTTCCCAAGATCCCCAGCTGATTCATTCACATATTTAAGTTTCAGAACCAGTATCCGGGCCCTTGACTTCCTGTTTTCAGGTACCCAGGGCAGCCCAAATTCACAAAGCCTCTCAGTCCCAGGACAATTTGCATCCTTTCTCTATTTCCCCACCTGTCAGTCACTGCCTTGGCTTTCACAATTTGGCTGATCCCCAAAAACACACTCTGTTTTAGCAGCTTCTGAGAATTCTTCACAGATACTACACCAGTCTAGAGGATTGAATCCCCTCTCTTCTTTCCAGAAGAGCTGCATTCACTGAGCTCCTCTCAGAAACGATGACAAGATATTGATGCTATACATTTTCAAGTTAATCCTTAGACTGATCTTTCTGCACTTGGATTGCTGTTAGGATGGATCACTTTTCTCCCCATATCTGACATAATGTCTCCCCCGATCTCACAATCTGCTGCAACTTGGCAGCCTAAGTTTATGAAGTTTTCTGTTCTTCCAGGTTTTCTTTTAGATATTACGCTGCTTTTCTTCTTCATCTGTCTGGATTGAACTAGTTGTCATCTGACAATCTTTATGCAAAAAACAAACAAACAAACAAACAAAACAAAAACAAAAACAAAAAAACCCCACCCCTTTTAAAGTGATATTTGTCAAAAAAAAAAAAAAAAAGTGACATTTGTCCTGTATAAATCTGGTCCATCAGGAGTGTGTCCTCCAGAATGATTCCACAGGCCTTCTTCCATGGCCTTCTCAGGCTCCCACTTTTTCATCCCATCCCATCAATAGGACAGAACACTGCTTCCCATTCTCTGTGATTTTGGCAGAAGGTTGCAAAGAACATCAACTTTTGAGAGCATATACCCTGTAGTGATCTTTAAGAAAAAGGGAACACGCAAACACAAACCTAGCTACATGAGTTCCATTGCATCATATTTACACAGATACAAAAAAGATTTAATCACAGCAAAGTTCAGGCAATCACTATGGTAACTCATACATCAACCAAAAGACCAAGATCTGCTTTGTGCTCAAGGCAACCTCTGTAGATTCTTCTCCTCCCCAAAATATACTCACTTGTCAGCTGCCTCCATGATTATGTTCAATCTAAGACATGCTACATAGGGTTTGCTTTTATTTCTACTTGGCAATTTCAGGATTGCTATGACTTCCACAATCTCTAGATCATGAATCACTTGAGCAAATAATGAGCCAATAAGCTCAAATCCGAGGGAAATTTCTGCAAAGCTGTCTTTTAACTCTATTTTCACACAGAGTGAAGTGTTTCTTGTCATAGAATAATAATCTGAGAAACAAATTCTGGCTAGATCCACTACTTGGTTTCAAATAACATATTATTTTAGTATGTTAGAATAAACATTCCTCTATTCAATCCATATCTTTTCAGCGCCTACTATATGCAAGGAACAAAAGAACAAACGAACAACTCTTCTGGCTAAATGATCTTTTTCTTATTTCTTCTCAAATCTAACACAAGGGCCTCCTGCCTAATTGAAAGGTCCCCATGGCTCTCCCTATTCCTAAACTCTTCCATCAGCCCTGGGAGCACCATCAATTCAGAAGAGGCCTTGAACGCTTTTCAGCTCCCCATGGAGGCACTCTCCCAAGCATCTAGAAGAGAGAGCAATTGATGGCAAATCAAACATAATTTTAGTTAATATGTTTCTTAGTCATCTCAGTTTAATTTTTGTCCTCCCCCCACATGGACCATTTTTCACACTACTTCCAATGGTAACAATTTCCCAGCCTCTTGAAACTCTATGTGCTTAGCACGGTGGGACCTAATCAGGTTTTCTGAACAGCTCCACGCTGTGCTCTCAGCACTCGGGGACAGGGGAAGACAACTCTAAAATAAACTAGGGGGAAATCGGTTTTTCCTTCCCGATTCCCAAGCAGGTCGTTGGTTCTCAACAAGTTTGCTTCTGATAGAGCAGCCAGTCATAAAACCTGATCATATTGAGAATCACTGCCCCCGCGATGCAACCCAAGGCGCGGGAAGATCTCTGGTACCAGACGAGGACACGCGCCAGACAGACCAAGGAGGGCCCGCTCCAGAGAGCCAGGCCCCAGGCTGAACGCTGGGTCTGGAAGTCACTGGCCGGGGAGAGAGCTGCACGCGAGCAAAGGAGATCTCACTGTGATGAAAGCCCTCCTGGTTTAAGCTACCTGCTCCGATTTGGACTCTTTGCCCCATTGCGATGTTCTTTAACTTGGAAGGACTCTTTATTCTATTTTCCTAAAATGTTCCCTGGTAAGTTCCTCTCTTGCAGATGGTTAAGGTTTTTTTGTTTGTTTGTTTGTTTCCAGAGCCTTTCTTTCTAAGCTTCCCCGGAGCTTCACACAACCTCTTTTAGGAGATACCATAAGAGAAAAGCAAACAGAATCATAAAGTTTAGACAAACGCTGTCCGATTTTAAAACTGCAAGCGACAAGACTCAGCTCTCACTACCCAGAAAAACAAACCCCATTAATAATAATAGGATGCTTCTGATCCATCCCCTACTTTATACTTTGTAAATGAGTCTGCTGTTTTCATCAGTCACCCTTCAGGGTTGGCGAGAAGAGCACTGGCGCCCCAGGTAATATTTTTTTGGCAACCCCTCCCCAAAACAACAAAGCCAGTCCCCCACTGCTCGGCTTCTCCATTCCTCAGGTCGTCCCCATCTCTCTAATTGGTATTCATCCAACGCGGAACAGTAGCTATCAGTACTTGATGATTAACAGCCTTGTGAGACCTCGTGCTAGCAGCAAGAGTTGGCTCTTGCATCCACCATTTAAAAGGGACGCTTGAATGTGAGATTCTTGTTTCAAAGAGATACAGATGGATGGCATTGTGTTGCCACTACCCAGCTCGGTCACGGAAGCAAGAAATGTGCCATGGAGGACGCACACCGAAGTCCCTCTCCAACACTGCCATCCCTCCCAACGTTGCTATATACTAGGGAATCTCCCGTGCTTGATCTTGATTCTACACTGCTCACACATAAATAAATCACTTTTAGTGTTGAGATACTGTTTAGTGTTGAGATACCCCTTTGTGTCCCAAAGGGCCTTGTGATCCTCATTCACTTTTCCCCACGTTGATCTCTGTGCACGCCAGCCCCCTCTGCCCCCCTGCAACCACAAACAAATTCAGGACTCCTGACTCTCCCTTCATTGCACCAACCTCACGGAGTCATAGGAAATTGGCTACTTGTCTTATATTTATGGACTAACTAAGGAGTAACCCAGAGTTACATGCCGAATTCAACTTCCATTCTGAGCGATCCTAAAGATCTCTAGTTACAAAGAATTTCGCATGTCAAGATTATGATCCCACCATATGGGGCTCTTTGCTTTGCATTGGACTTGGCCACGGGATTTCAGAAACATGTTTTGGGTCTCTTGGAACTACCAAGTCTGTTTGGATTACACCAGATTTTATAAGCCATGGAGCAAATGTAAATACTTTTGGATGCTGGTACACATTTTATAAATAATTCTGGCAGCGTTTTAATTCTCTAGGACTTCAGGGGTTTGTTATATTCCATTTTTCATTATTTGTTCATTTCCATGTGGCCTTATTTCTGCAAACACGATTTCTTGAAAAATGGAATTAGGTCCAGATTTAGCAAATACAAAAGGATGATTTGTAACATTTCTCTCATACACTGGATCCAAGCAAAGGCAAAATGAACTCATTTATACTTAGTGAAACATAATTGTCAATTTACACATAAAAGTTGAAGGGGAAATTGATATTTTAAATTTCACCAGTCTCTACAGTTGCCATCCTAACCTCACCGGGTGACCAGGTCTTTCTCTCTTGGTCAGTTTTAAGCTGACAACCCCCGAGGGCCCAAGAAGTTGACCAGGGGAAGCCATGACTAAGTGGCCCCATTGACAAGTTCCTCTCAGTAGAACTATTTCTTTTTCCAGTGCTTCATACTCACCACCCTGTGCTGGTTCTGCAGAGTGACTCAAGGAGAAAGGAAATGGCTGATGTTGAAGAAAAAAAATCCTGAGCTGTTCATATGATTATGTACCCTCTGCCTGAAGCACTCCTCAAACAGATGTCACCAAGGCTCACCTCTTTCAGCTCACTCAGGTGCCACCTTCTTAGGGAGGATCTCCCTGACTGCCTATCTACGATCGCAACCCCTCCACTCCCAAGCCCCCATCCTCTTTTTCTGCTTTCTCCTTCTCCAAAGCCACCATGTGCACACACACAGACACACACCCACGAGGATGTAGGCACCCTGAGGAAAGAGATTTCGTTCTTGCCTTTCTTGTTTACCCTTGTGTCTCTAGTTCCTACAACAGTGCGGAGCACAGGAGAGACACTCAGTAAATATTTGCTGGATAACGAATGAATACAAATTCATAAACAACGTGCATACACACATACACACACGCTCAACCACCTGATCCGTGTAAAGTCCACACTCCGACATTCACACCTGCCCTCGCCTTTGCCTTATTGGGATAAAGCTTATGCTTGATACACCCTTTAGCCTGCTTTCATCTCCAGAAAGGTCAGAAGTGGGAGAAAAGGCATTTCCTGAGCCCTCCGCTTTACGGCAGGTGACCAGCCAAGCTTCTAACTGATGAGTCTGTGCCTTTATGTCCCCACCAAGCTCGCTTTTCAATGTCTGTGCTCTCAATTCGGACCCCGCTCAGCTGCACATGGGCGCTGAAATTTTTCTCCTCAATCACAAATCCAAATGGACAAGTGTTCACATCCCTCGCCCTCTTCCCCTCCCCCCTCCCTGCTCTCTCTCCTTCCCCATCCCCCCTCCTTGCCAGCAAGTCACATTTGCTGGGACCCACCACTCCTTTCATTTGGGAGCTGCCTTCTTAGCTGTGTCCACTCTCCAGCTGCTGGTGCTGGACACCGGGGTCTTCACCCCAGCATCCACAATAGGTAATTCCCCAATTCCCGTCTCCAGCTCAGGTCTTCCCTCCAAATTTCACACTGTGTTTCTACTCCTTCACTTATCTCCATTTGATGTGTCACAGTCCCTCAAAGTCCACGCGCCTGGAACCCACCTGCTCCTTTCCTTGGCCCCTCTCACTGAAACGTGTGATCACCACCTGCCCGGTGGACAGAATTAAGAACTTTGGACCATCCTCTCACCCTCAAAGTACTTCCATGGGATAGTGGTCAGCAAACCAGAGGAGGAAGCAGAGGCTTTGGGGCAAAGTAAACCTGGGTTCAAATCTGGACTCTTTGTGACCTTGCGCAAATGACTTAAACATTCTGAGCCTTAACTTTCTTAGGCTTAACTTAAACTTAACCTACTTTCTTAAATGTAAAATGGAGATTATTTGTCAGCTAATAACAATACTTATCTTGAAGAATTGCCAGTTGCCATCAGGGCCCGTTTAGTCATTCTACAAAAAGAAATGTATCAGGTGCTCCGCTAGGCACTAAGGTTCAAAAGTGAGTGAATTAAGTTACTGGCTCTCCAGAACATAGGCTGGAATAGATTATGAGTTAAACATGTAAAACATCTTCTCCTGAATCTACCAGAGTCCAGGACACAGTAGGTGCTCAGTAATTAGAAGCTATTTTCATTATTATCCCAGTCAGTAAGATCTGTTAATACACTATTGATATCTATTAAATCCATTATGGGTGCTTGGGTGGCTCAGTGGTTGAGGGTCTGCCTCAGGATATGACCCTGGGGTCCTGGGATCAAATTCTGCATCAGGCTTCCTGCATAGAGCCTGTTTCTCCCTCTACCTATGTCTCTACCTCTCTCTGCGTGTCTCTCATGAATAAATAAATAACATCTTCAAAAGATATAATAAATCCATACCAACTTTCTTCCTCCTGTACCTCAGTTCGGGCCCTCATTATTCCATGCCTGAATTATTTGTTGGAATTTCTTTCCTTTTGCCATTGACTGAATGTCTTTTCCTTCCCCACCTCTTCCCGGGCCAGAATTCATTTGTTGAAACAATGAGGGTGGAGCCCTTAACAATGGCATTAGTGCCCTAATAAAAGAGACCCAAGGGAGCTCCCTCACCCCTTCCACCATATAAGGACACAGCAAGAAGACAGCCACTTATGCACCAGGAAGCGGGCTCTCACCAGATATAAAATCTTCTGGCACCTTGATTTTGGATTTTCCTGTCCCCATAACTATGAGAAATAAATTTCTGTTGCTTATAAGACATTCAATCTGTGGTATTCCATTATAGGAGCCTGAACTGATTGAGATACCTTCTAAAAGTTTTCCCTACTACCATTCACTCAGCATTCATTCAACAAATATTGAAGCTCCTTTTTTGTGCTAACCAGCTAAGTAGTATTCTAGAATCCAACAACATGACAGTTAAAAAAAAAAAAAAAAAAGACCCACCTACCCTCAAAATCCCTCTGTCATGGTAGTGACATGCTAGTGGGTCTCACCTCACTTTAGCTCATTCTCCACAACAAAGTCAGAAGGCTGTTCCCAGCTCTGCACTCATTCTTCAGGCCAGAGCTGAAATGCCATCTGCTCAGGAGAGCTTTTCCTCACCTTACAGACTGGGTTGGGTGCCCAGGTCAGATGTCTTCAGTGTCTTGCCTGTCTTAAAACCAAGTTTTAAAGAAATCTAGGATTTAAGAGAGGAACAAGACAGAAAAATAGGATGTTTGGGAGCATGTGGACATAAATCAAGCAAGGAGGAGTCTAGACAACTCTCACAAAACAAAAGAGCTATTCACATATTTGAAATTTACATTTACTGGCTGTTGGGTGGAATTGGTCTAAAAGTGTTGAGGCTGGATCCAAGCTGAGGTCCTCTCCCACTAAGTCAAATGCTGTTAACATTGGCTTTCATGGTATAAAGCTCTTAGTCTCCCTAATCCATTCTGTGGGTTGTAGATGTCATTCCCATCTAACATTTAATAACTACCTTTGTATAGCTCAAATTTGGAAGGTGATTAGGAATCCAGAATATTTATTGAAATAATTTACCTCCACTTTTATGTCAGTAGGTAAAGGGCAGACAAAGAAGAAAAGAATTAGGGGGTAGATAGCTTCAAATACCATGGCTAACAGGGTCACTTTATGTTCTCTGAAATCCAGCAGGACCATCTGCTGTTGCCTACTCTCACCAGGGACAGAGGCTCCTCATCCTAAAAGCAGCTGAAGATCTAGTGCTCAGGTCAGGTGCAATGTTCGTTCCAAGAAAGCACAGAGGCAATAGGCAAGAAAACTGCCTTCCAGGAAGGGGAAGCTCTGGAGAGAAATGACCCTGTGTCTCCTGAGAGAAGGTGAAAATGATTCTTGAGAGGGGAAACATGAGTAAATATGACACAAGGGCAATATTTGGGCCTACTAATAATGTGGCTTAGAGGACTTTTTTATGATTCTTGTTTTGGGAGAAGTATTGTAAAATCTTTCACTGGCCAAGGCAGACCTGGTACTGTTAGCTAGAGCGATTAATTCTACATCTGTTCTAACGTAAATAGCCAATAGGCATATTATTTCCACATTCCTAAAGGTTGGTGAATAGCAGTGGAATTAATTCTTGAGTACCTATGAGAACATGCTCTCCTCCTATTTATATCCCATCACGTTTTGTTTATTTTTTTCTTATAGATGAAACAGAAGCAGAGCTTCCACTCCTAGTCTTTGATTTCTTACTAAGGCAACTGGATCCTTTCAAAAATTGGAACTGAAAGGTTTTGGAGTTTCTATTATTTGAATGCTACAAAAACTGTGTAACTCACCAAAACTGTGATCCTGGATTTGATTTAGATACACTCCTAATAGTAACTATAACAAAGCATTTGTTAACATCCTCATGGGGTTTACTTCTGAGAGTAGGTCCTCCATCCAAGTCGAACTCAACTAGGGGAGGATATATACTAATGAAATGAATATATATATATATATATTCATTTCATTAGTTACTGTAGCATAGAATTGAACACTATTCAAATAGTAAGAATAGAAAAATATCACTAGGCTTTCAGAGGATATAAAAATGAATAAATTATAGTCCTCGCCCTCAGGAAGTTTATAATCTAGCAAGAGGATAAGACAGTAGGCTTACAGAGAGAGCTTCAAAAAAATACAATGTGGATTCAAAAGGAAAGGATGGGTTAAGGGAGAGACAGAGACTGTTGCTTTTGAGGGTCCTGAAATGTTAGCAGGAATGTATCAAGGCAAGGAAGAAGAACAGAAAGTTGTAGAGTGGCAGACATCTCAGAAGACAAGAAAGCATGGAATACTCCCACCCCATTGCCCGTGGTTCTCAACACTGATCTGTAAGCACTGCATGACTTATCTTCTTCTGAAAAAAAAAAAAATTTAAAACTGCACCAGATTTTTTAAATTCTGTTTTGTTTTAATCATCATGGCTGTTGATCACCAATCAGTAAGCAAACCCTTGATGTTATCTGGGCATAACAATCAAAAGAATCTGAATAAATCAAGCTAATTTAATGGCTAATGCGAATATGCCTGATCTTCTATTCATGATTCATCCTGTTATTTGCCAGTTGACCCCAAAGTAGCAGTCTTTGACAACAAAAAGACAATGTGCAAGGAGACCTCAAAATTAGGACGTGCCCCTCAGTCCACACAAATGTGGTGTTACACAAGGCCATTGCCTCAACTTTACCAACAGATGTTCCAGCAAACACTCCCTTAAGAATTATCCGGAATGACTATTTATTTGTGAAGTTACATCACTCAGTGTTCATCTTTCCTCTCCCACTGATATCTTTCCTTCAGAAATGTGCAAAGAAAAAGCAAACATAATATAATACACATGACAAAAACCCAGCAGAACTAACCGTAAGCAAGGAAAAGGGTTTCATGTAGTACAAGAGATGGGACTTTACACTTGAACTCAGACATGCTCAAATGATAACCTTCTCTATCTCTCCATGTTGCCCTGCCTATAAAATGGGGCTAATTCAACTCACCTAGATAACTCACAGACATGATGGGAAGATTAATTATTCAGGGTTTATGGAGTGCTTTCAATATGAAAAGCACGATGTATGTCACAAACAGAGGGCTGTGACTTCAGGGGAGACAATAAACAGCAGGCACAGATGAACTTTTAAAAAAACAAAGGCCCTATTCTCATGTAAATACTCAGTAATAAAAGCTATGGAAAGAAAGCCACAGGAAATATAAAATATAAACAGAATATTTTCCATGAGGAGTCAGCAGATTTTATCAAGTTAATAAATTATTACAATAGAGTATATAAAATCAAACTCATGCAGAATCAGACCAGAGAATATAACGTGTGGCTGCTGGGATTAACTGGTGGGAAAGATCTCATTGATTTTTGTAGAGCATTGGATCTGGGAGATTTTTAAATTAGGCAAGGATGATGACCCAGTTTGGGTGGGAAAAGCTTAGAGGTTCCCAAGGAAGAATACAGCCCAAGAAGAAATCTCTGGAGGTAGTTATTTTTAACCTTTCAGACCTGCTTGACATGAAGAGAATTCTGAAAACTGAAGGCAAAAAGTAAACATTTTAATAACTGTGGCATCATTTCTCATTGTTGTGACCCAAGCAAATAATTTTAAAAAACAGGCAAAATCTCTTTACAATTAAATAGGGATTTGAGGAAAATAAAATTGAGCTTGCTTTTTTATATTTACCAGTATATGAGGAAACAAAGTTGGGTGAATTTTCTCTTGGACTGTGACTCAACTAAGAAATCCTTGTGCAAAATAAAAATCATAAGCATCAAATACAAAATGTATTAGAGGTTAAGTGTACCAAATTTAAAAATCAGTGGAAACATCATAGGAGCAATAAGACCATGTTTTTTTAACTGTACACCAGTTAGTTATTGCCAAAACAATGCTGCATAACAACCAACCATAAAGACTAGTGACATATGACAATATAAGCATTTGTTCTAATGTTTCTTTGAATCATTTGGTGTGGTTCTACTTCACATACCACACTGGATCTGCTTCTCCTTGAACCACTCAGCTAGCCAGGGCATGCTCAACTCATGCTTCTAGACTCAAAACGAAAAGTTTTTTTTTTCTTCCAAAATTACATATAAAAAAAAAATCTCTGGAAAAATGGTCCAGAGACAGAGACCAAGACAGACATGAAATACAGAAACATAAGCTTTTAACAAAACCTTTGTTACAGAATAATGATGTTTTTCATTTCCTTTCCATCTATGTGTATATTTCCATAGTATGCACATGCATATTATGCATATGAAAATCCTAATGGCTGACATTAATCTATGTTCTTCTTAGTGATAAAATAATCTAAGAAAATTTTCTTTTTAAAGAATTTTAAAATAGCCCTATAACATGAAGAGCTCAGCTCCTTTGAGAAGCATTCCCCACACGCTGAAAGGTTTTGATTCATTTCTGCATACAGCAAGTAAACTCTTAAAAGGCCTTCTACCAAATGGCCATCTCTAACCATAGAGGTGAATTCCATCTCCACGAATTTGGGTGGAGTTTCAAACTAATGAGCAGTGAAGGCAGCAGCCCCAGGATTTCTAAGCCCTCACCCTTTTTAAAAGATTTTATTTGACAGAGGGAGAGAGAGCCAGCAAAAGCAGGGTGAGTGGCAGGCAAAGGGAGGGAAAAGCAGGCTCCCTGCTAAACAGGGAGCCTGATGTGGAGCTCAATCCCATCTTGGGATCGTGACCTGAGCCTACCGCAGATGCTTAACCGACTGAGTCACCCAGGTGACCACCGCCCACCCCCAGGATTTCTATGCCATCTTCATCATCTCAATTAAATTTATAACAGAACCTCAGGAAAGTTAACTGCTAAACATACTTTCAAACTCAACTACCCAGAGAGTATTTTCTATCTGCAATATCAACCTAAAAATAACTTCTTAAAACATTAACCAACAGTGCACCTGGTGGTCCCGCAGATCTGTCTCTTACTTCAACAGCGCTTGGACAGAACAAACTCAGGGTACACCCTTCCTACCAGCCTCCAACCAGCCTCCAACCTTCTCCTGTTCACAACCTTCAGAACCATCTTCAGCCAACACCCTATCCTGAGCTTAGCTTCTTATTACCAATCAACCATGAGCACCCAGATTCATCAGAATTATTCCCCTCAGGTGGAGGCCACCTGCAACCTCCTGGCCAACGTGCATCTGCAGGCCTCCTCCACCTACCCCTCCCTGGGCTGCTAATCCGACCAGGACCATGTGACTCCAGGGGGCTTGGGCCACTGCCAGGAGTCGGCTGAGAAGCGCGAGGGTGCGGAGTGTCCCTTGAAAATGCAAAACCAGCGTGGCAGCAGCGCTCCGGTCCAAGACGTGCAGAAGCTGTCCCAGGATGAGCGGGTGAAGCATTGAACACCATGCAAGCCACCCTGGTTCTGGAGAAGAACCTGAACCAGGCCTGTCCGGATCTGCACGCCCTGGGATCTGCCGGAGCTGACCCCCAGCTCCGTGACTTCAGGGAGAGCCACTTCCCGGGTGAGGAGGTGAAACTCAAGGACATGGGTGACCACCTGACTCGCTTCCGCAGGCTGACCACCCCCAGGCCGGGCCGGGCGAGGAGCTCTTGGAAGGACTCACCCTCAAGCACAGCTAGGAGCCTCTGGAGCCCAGCAGCCTTCGAGGGGCCCCTCCGCCCTGCCCTTGGTGCCAGGGCTTGTGCCTGAGCCCCCCGGCAGCCACTAGGCAGCGTTTTAACCCCCTGCAGCCCTCCCCCAAGCTGTGGACCAGGTGGGAACAAAGCTTTTTGCAGTAAAAATAAACAGGTAAAAATATATGTGTATATATATGTATACCTATACATTTATATTTTATATATATGTAAAACTTCAACCCATCACAGACATTGATAATGTTCTATGCTGGCAAAGAATTATGCACTAGTTACACTAGTGCTTAATATTACAATATTTACACTGTTGACTGGGAAGTGAATTTAGGCAAGTTTTTGGAAGGCAGTCTAGCAATGTGTATTAGGTAGTTAACAGATACAGGAGACTATCATACCCTTTGATCCAGTAATCCCTCTTCTAGGAATTTATCAAAAGTAATTGACAAAAAAGAAGTAATTGACTAAATACAAAAAGTAGTATAGAAGTGTACATAAGATGTTCATTGTTCTATTGTTTATAATAATAAGAAAAGTAGAACCTATTTAGATTCTCATCAATGGGAAATTTGTTCAATACCATGGAATATTAGGTAGCTATGAAAAAGAGCAACATTGAGCAGGTGAAAATACCCAAGATATATTAATAACTGAAAAGTATTAGGCCAAAGACTAGAATATTGTGTATAATACATATAATACACATATTTATATTTATATAAAATGTAAATTCCAAATGTGCTTACATATGTAAGAAAAGCTATATACCAAGCTGTTAACAATTATCTCTGGGGAAAAAAGGGGCTTTTTAGTAGAATGAGGGGATAGTTGCTTTCATTTTTCCTTCTTATACTCCTACATTATTTGATTTATAATGAATATGTATTACTTTCATTTTTTTTCAACAAAAAAATAACTTCTCAGCTATTTTCACTTTCTCTGTCCTCAGAAAAACCTTTTCAATTGTTTTCACTTTCTCCTCCATACCACCTATATACAATAAACCCCACCAAAATCTCACATATGCAGAAACCAAAATATTGATGAATATGTGTAGTTATAAAGTTAACAAAAGTTCAGAGGAGCCTGCAGAACTAACTACACTGGGTCAGGTGCTGGATCCAAACATGGTTTGGTTGAGGTCTGGTTTGTCCATCAGTTGCAGTGTTTACTCTTGTTTAAATATCAATAGGGACAACTCTGTGCTCAAAGCTGGTTGAGATTCCAAAGGCAGTGCCAGCCACCCAGTTATCTCCTTGTTAACTGGTACCCATTTCACAGCCATGGAAGTAAGTCTAGGAGACTACTGAGATGCAGTCTTTGCCTCCCTGCTTTCAAAGATGGGATTACATGCTACTCTTCTAGCCAAGGTTCTATCCAAGCCACTGCTACCCTCTTACCTCAGTATAAGAAACTTAGCCTGCCCCTATTTGAGAATGGGGCTGAGTGAGAGAGAGCAAGAGCCAATGCAAACCACTCTGTCTGATTTTACTTATCCTGGGTGCCTTATTGCAGGCTTTCTCATATAAATCATCAGTCTCTGCCAGATTGCTTCATGCATGTTTTCCATGCTTTCTCTATATCATTCCCTTTCCACATTCCCCTGGGGAGACCCACCCCGCCCCCCTCCACCACTGGCCCTTCAAGAGACAGTTGAAATGCAGTCCCATTTATGGGACACATAAATTCCTGTCCTCAACTCAGAAAACACCTCTGTCTCTATTCTGATCTTACCCACTACTTTGTACTTCTATCGACATACTGTGAACATGCCCTATAATTTGTTGTGTACATTTCTGCCTTCCCAAAAGGTAGTGTGAGCCTTCAACAACTCTCTCGCCATCATCCTCATGGTTTACTTACTCTTTTCTGCCCTCACTATACGTACCCAGCAAAATATCAACACTAGGTTAAGCCAACCACCTGCCCTCTGCAACCCTACACTGAGACTGCTGAAGAATACAAGTAACAGCACAAAGTGCTGTCACTACTCCGTGTTTCCAACAGTAACTGGACCCTGAGTACTGCCCAGGGCAGCCCCTCCCCCACTGCTTACACTAGCAGTTGCTCAAAACCTTCCCACCCTACTCAAGCTTTCTGCACCCACCAGATTACTCCCCACCCTCAGCAGCTAATTTGGATTACTATTTGGAGAGAGAGACCACTCACCAGGAACTGCCTCAGTCTCCTCTGCACTTCCACCTCTTCCCTAGTTAGGCCTATGCAGGTAGCCACACGACAGTGGATGCTGTGGATGCCCCACTCAGATCCCCTTTAGTGGCAGGTGTCCTCGTCCCTCAGTTGCTCTGAGGGCTGGTTGTTTAAAATTCATAGATACTGCCTCCCCTGGTGAACTGCCCTCAGCCAGCCAGAACTCACATAGTCTAGAAGATGATGTTGCACTCGTTTGGCAAGCAGATCTTAACCAATGAGTGACTGGCACAGGAGGAAAATGCCAGTCCCGGCCTCAAGCTGAATAACCCTGTGGTTCAGCTTGTGATGCTGCCCCTTCCTCTACTGTCACAACGGATGTTAGTTTCCAGTCAAGATCACACTGTTGCTCAGCTCTCTTCCCCTATCCTATCCTATGTCTCTCTCCCTTCTCCCCTCTAACACACACTCACTTGAACGAGACTCTCTGACCCAGGCTCTGCTCCTAGAGAACCCAACCTAGGACACATCCTAATCGCTATCTCCTTTCCTCCTGGCAGTGTGGAAAAGGTGACTCTCTTTTCTAAGGCAAATGTGCTCTGGACCCTGCCCTCTCCTTCCTTCTCACAGACTGAGCTGTCATCTGTTCTCTCTTTCCTGGAGCTCCCAATTCTCCCCTCTTCATTGCCTCTTTCCCATACAAATTATTTAAGATCATTCTTTCTTACAACAAGGCTAAACAGAAAACTCCATGAACCCTTTATCTCCTTATTTTCTTTACAGTCTTCATAGATCACACTTATTGAAAAAGTAATCTATGGCTACTTTTTCACTTTTCTGCCTCCTAGGGTAGTGTAATTCTCTAAGATACAGAATATCAGAAGAGGAAAAGACATTAGAAGGAAAATGAATTCCCTTTCTGATACATTGTCTGAGATGCCTACCATATTAAATTTAAAATGTCTAATAGGCAGTTGATATTGAGGGTTTCAAGAAGTGATGTGATGGTAAATAATTAACTGGCTCTCTGGTGGACAGGGGAAATGCACACATATATATGTTCATAAGTTTTATACATTTTACTGGTATGGAGGATGTGTAGTTCCTAATTTACAAATAATAATAAAGCATCTAATACTCTTTAGTGTAAATCTCCTATCACCAATCAATTCTCACAAAATGTCTTTGTTGACTTTTGCCAAACTCTTGTATCCACAGCCAATCTGTGATTGCAGTTGATGAATGAGGACACTTATAGCACAAATGCAGTTATTTATGTTTACATTAGGAAGTGAGAGAAAGTGAAATGCTGAAAACATGGGGCAGAACTTCTCTTGTGGTGCCTGGGAGGCTCAGCTGGTTAAGCATTTGCCTTGGTTCAGATCATGATCTCAGGGTCCTGGAACTGAGCTCCAAGTTGGGCTCTCTGCTCAGCAGAGAGTCTGCTTCTCCCTCTCCTTCTACCCACCCCCTCCAACTCATGCACTCTCTCTCTCTCAAATTAATAAAATCTTAAAAAAAAGAGAGAGAACTTCTCTTGTTCACTAGTGATATAATCATATTTTTTTTGCCAAACTGGATAATAGTTTTTGAATATTGGGAGAATATTTCTTTGATTTTTTGTGTTAATCACAATGTAACAGCTATAGACCAACACACTATTAAGCTTAATCTACATTATTAACATTTTCTCACTTTTTTTCTTTCATTTTCTTTCATTTTCTCACTTTCTTAAGTCTAGACAATCATTAAAACAGTAGACCAAGCCCTGACTTGCAGCATTTTCTGATTTCCATGGTGTAGACATTCCTACTGTAGCAGTTTGCAAGTGACCAATATGACATCACTGAATGCAGAATTGGAAGAGATGCACAATTACGCACCATTATACAGGATTTCCAAAAATACAACAGACATACCAAATCTCAAGAGCATTGATAATAAAAGAGTAGCAAGATCATTAGGAAGTGAGTTTTAAGTATCTATTACCTTTGTTGTTAATATCATTTAATTGGAAATTTATATAATTTTAATAATGGCTGGATTTAGCAACCAATTGGCTCACACAATTCTGGAAAATTTAACAATTGGCTCTCGTAAGCCAGTACAGCCTGGCTGTAACACACCACTAGTTTAAAGTGAAGTAGAACAATTTGGCCCAGGACAGAAAGTGCATATGTGGTAGTCAAACCAGGGATATGGATGGGATTCCCTCAGGGAAAATATTTTTAATGTAAAGGTAAGAGACGGTAGTGAGAATGGAACCCTGAAGGAAACCACCATTTAAAGGGCAGATGATAAAAGTGAGCATGGGAGAAGATGAGAAATAGCTGATAAATTAGAAATGGAGAAGCAGAGGGCTTCAGGTGATCAAGAAATAAGCAGTAGTCAACAATATAAATGACACCAAGAAGTGATCACAAGGAATAAAAATTATCTATTCATTTATGGTATCATTTGTTCATTCAATATTTAATTTTTTTGAGCACTTGCAAGTGCTTGGAAATCTAGTATATTAAAGTGGACCTTTGGGACACCTGGGGGGCTCAGTGGTTGAGCGTTTGCCTTTGGCTCAGGATGGTGATCCCGGCGTCCTAGGATGGAGTCCCACATTGGGCTCCCTGCAGGGAACCAGATTCTCCCTCTGCCTATGTCTCTGCCTCTATCTCTCTTTGTCTCTCATGAATAAATAAATAAAATCTTTAAAAAATAATAAAATAAAAAAATAAAGTAAACTTTTTAGCATTAACCCTAGGCTGAGGTCCAAACACACTCCAAATAAGGTGCTTGCCCACCTAGACAGGATTTTGCTAAGGAGGTAGCTGAGGCTTTTTTCTCAACACTTACTATAAGAGCACAAAAGATATAAAGTTAGTGACATGAAAATGGAAATTCAAAAAAAAAAAAAAAGAAAATGGAAATTCCTCTGAAGAAAGTTTTCAAAGGGCTGTGAGTGATAGCTTCATGCATATTCCTCTCACTTAAAGCCCAGATTGCCCTCCACAAGTGCTTTGGAATGGACCACCTGAGGTTCCTGGAGCCTGGGGAACATGGCAGACCAGTGGCCCACTCCCTCCAGAAGAAAGGGTATACCTGAAAGGCAGTATGAGCTGGTCTGCAGACACAGAGTAAGAGACTATGTTTGAGAAGTACTACTTCTAACAGGAACCTCAGCCCAGAGAATTCCAAGTACAGCCTGACTAAGAGGCTTCTGACAGAGAGCTAGTCAGTCTCTGAAGTAAGGTTGGAAATTTGTGTTTGGAAGCAAAAGTCATACCACTCACTTACTGTATCATCTTTTCTTCCCTTAGTTTCTGTGACATAATTTCTCCTGCTTCTGTAACTTCTTGATCTCTCACATTGTCTCACTAATTCTCTTTGTCTACCCACCCCCTCTCCAAATGCTTACATCTCCAGGAGTTCAGTTCAGGAGATGAACTCCTAACATGAACACCTCACGTCATCTCATCCACCCCATGGCTTCAGCATTACCCCTGTGCTATACGACTCGTGATTTTCTAACTTCAGCTCTAGCCTGTCTCCTTGGTTCTGTACTTAGACTTGTAATTGCCTATAAGCAGCTCCACGTTAGTTCAAACTTGAACCCTTCATTTTCCCTCTCAAATCTCTGTGCATATTTGGGAGTTTCTTTTTTTTTAATTTTTTTTAAATTTTTACTTTTGTTTTTTACTGGAGTTCAATTTGCCAACATATAGCATATCACCCAGTGCTCATCCCGTCAAGTACCCCCCTCAGTGCCCGTCACCCAGTCACCCCCAAACCCCGCCCACCTCCCTTTCCACCACCCCTTGTTTGTTTCCCAGAGTTAGGAGTCTCTCATGTTCTGTCTCCCTCTCTGATATTTCCCACTCATTTTCTCTCCTTTCCCCTATAATCCCTTTCACTATTTTTTATATTCCCCAAATGAATGAGACCATATAATGTTTGTCCTTCTCTGATTGAGAAGACTTCATGCTTCTCAATGGAGAGTCAAGATTACTTCACTCAGCATAATACCCTCCAGTTCCATCTACGTTGAAGCAAATGGTGGGTATTTGTCGTTTCTAATGGCTGGGTAATATTCCATTGTATATATAGACCACACCTTCTTTATCCATTCATCTTTTGATGGACATGGAGGCTCCTTCCATAGTTTGGCTATTGTAGACATTGCTGCTATGAACATTGGGGTGCAGGTATCCTGGCGTTTCACTGCATCTGTATGTTTGGGGTAAATCCCCAGCAGTGCAATTGCTGGGTCATAGAGCAGGTCTATTTTTAACTCTTTGAGGAACCTCCACACAGTGTTCCAGAGTGGCTCTACCAGTTCACATTCCCACCAATAGTGCAAGAGGGTTCCCATTTCTCCACATCCTCTCCAACATTTGTTGTTTCCTGTCTTGTTAATGTTCACCATTCTACCTGGTGTGAGGTGGTATCTCATTGTGGTTTTGATTTGTATTTCCCTGATGGCAAGTGACGCGGAGCATTTTCTCATGTCCTTGCTGGCCATGTGTTTGTCTTCCTCTGTGAAATTGCTGTTTATGTCTTTTGCCCATTTCCTGATTGGATTGTTTGTTTCTTTGCTGTTGAGTTTAATAAGTTCTTTATAATCTTGGATACTAGCCCTTTATCTGATATGTCATTTGCAAATATCTTCTCCCATTCTGTAGGTTGTCTTTTAGTTTTTTTGACTGTTTCTTTTGCTGTGTAGAAGCTTATTATCTTGATGAAGTCCCAATAATTCATTTTTGCTTCTGTTTCCCTTGCCTTCATAGATGTATCTTGCAAGAAGTTGCTGTGGCCAAGTTCAAAAAGGCCAAGTTCACAGTGCTGTTGCCTGTGTTCTCCTCTAGGATTTTGATGGATTCTTGTCTCACATTTAGATCTTTCATCCATTTTGAGTTTATCTTTGTGTATGGTGTAAGAGAATGGTCTGCATGTGGCTGTCCAGTTTTCCCAGCACCATTTATTGAAGAGACTGTCTTTTTTCCAGTGGATAGTCTTTCCTGCTTTGTCAAATATTAGTTGACCATAGAGTTGAGGGTATTTGAGAGTTTCTTAAGAACTTAAGGATACATTTACCATAAGACCTAGGAATTTCATTCCTAGATACTTACCAAAAAGCAACAAAAATAAATAAACACACGATGACTTTGTAAATAAATGCTTATAGCAACATTATTCGTAAGTGCTAACAATTGGGAACAATGCAATGCCTATCAGTTGATAAATGAAAAAGCAATGTGGTATTTCCATACAATGGAATACTACTCAACAATAAAAAAGGGGGAAAAATGACTAATATGCACAACAAGGATGAATCTCAAAATCTTTAGTTCAAGTGAAAAAAATTGGAAATAAAAGAGTGCATATTGTATGCCTACAGTAACATGATACTTCTAGAAAAGGCAAAATTATAGCAATAGAAAGCAGAACAATGGTTGCTGGATCAGGGATAAGCACAGATATCTACAAATAGGTATGAACAATGCTTTGGAACTATTCTAATACTGGACTGTGGGGATGGCTCCCCAACTGTATGCATTTATCAAAACTTGTTGAGCAGTATGTCCCAGACTTCTGTGTGTGTGTGTGTGTGTGTGTGTGTGCATGAGAGAGAGAGAGAGAGAGAGAGAGAGAGAGAGAGAGAAAGAACAGTGTACTTAAATTGGGTGGGTTTCATGGTATAAGAAGTATACATCAATCAAGCTATTTAAAAAAGAAGTTATATTTACACCATACTGTGTAGTCCTTTAAGTGTGTAATAGCAGTATGTCTCAAAAAAATACACTGCACGTATCTTAATTTAAAAATACTGGTAAAAAGTGCTAACCATCATCTGGGCTTTCAGCAAATTATCATCTTAGCTGGTGGAGGGTGTTGCCTCGATGTTGATGGCAGCTGACTAATCAGTGGTGGTTGTTGAAGGCTGGGGTAGCCATGGAAATTTCTTAAAATAATACAAGTTTGCCACATTGATTGACTCCTTCTTTCACAAAGAATTCCTCTGTAGCATGTGATGCTATTTGATAGCATTTTATTGACAGTAGAACTTCTTTCCAAACTATAGTCAATCCTTTCAAACTGTGCCACTGCTTTCTCAACTAAGCTTATGAAATATTCTAAATCCTTTATCATCATTTCAACAATCTTCACAGCATCTTCACCAGAAGTAGATTTCATCTGAATAAACCACTTTCCTTGCTCATCCACAAGAAGCAACTCTTCATTGGTTCAGGTTTTATCATGAGATTGCAGCCATTGAGTCACACCCTCAGTCTCCACTCCTAATTCTAGTTCTCTTGCTATTTCCACCACATCTGTAGGGACTCCTTCTACTGAAGTCTGGAAGCCCGCAAAGTCATCCATGAGGACTGGCATTAACTTCTTGCAAACTCTGGTAAATGTTGATATTTTGACCTCTCCTCATGAATCACAAATGTTTTTAATGGCATCAAGAATGGTGAACTCTCTCCAAAAGGTTTTCAATTGACTTGCCCAGATCCACTTGAGGAATCACTATCAATGGCAGCTAGAGCCTTATGAAATGTATTTCAATTATAAGACTTGAAAGTCAAACTTCACTCCTTAATCCATTGGCTGCAGAATGGATGCTCTGCTAGCAGGAAGGAAACAAGACTAATATTGTGGTGCACCTGGATGGTTTATCAGTTAAGTGTCAGACTCTTGATTGCAGCTCAGGTCATGCATGATCTCAGGGTCATGAGATCGAGCTCCACGTTGACTGCATGCTGAGTGGGCTTCTCTCATTCTCCCTCTGCCCTTCCCCCTGCTCACACACTCTCTCTCCAAAATAAATAAATCTTAAAAAAAAAAAGAGAGAGAGAGATTAATCTCATTGTACATCTCTCTCAGAGCTCTTGGTTGACCAGAGGCATTGTCATTGAGCAATAATACTTTGAAAGGAATCTTTTTTTCTGAGCAATGGTGAACATAGTATGTGATTTGATTATATGAACCTAGAAAAAAAAAATTAGAGAAGGGGAATAGGAGGTACCCAGAGGGAAGAGGTTGCTATTTTAAAATGGGTGGTCAGAGACAACCATACTAATAAGGTGACATTGTCCAGAGACCTGGAGAGAGGAGTATGGAGTGAGCCATGTTGTTGTTTGAGGGAAAAGAAAAAACAAAGGTCTTGAGACTGAAGTGTCATTGGTATGTTCAAGAATAACAGTAAAATTAGTGTGACATCCTTAAATTAAAACAGATTATAAACCTAAAACAGTTAAAAATTGGTGGGGGTGAGGGTAAGGATATAATGATGAAACAAGATAAAGAGTCCAGAAAAACACTCTAATATACAGTAAAGGAAACAGCAAGAATAACAAAATTACATCATGCAAAGGGGGGAAAAAAAGGAAAGCAGAACTCCAAAATGTTAATAATGGTTATTACTAAATAGTAGAATAAAGATAATTTTAGTTTTCTTCCTTATGAACTTTTCTGTATTTTTCAATTGTTTTAAAATTAATATGTATTACCTTAAAAATATTTTAAGAGGAATGAATGAATCAATAAATGTGTGGGGCAGGTGATAAGCTATTTGAGGAAAAACATTTTTAAGATATTACAAGGTAACTTTAGTTATATGTAAAAATAAATATTACAAGTTAACTTTAGTTATATGTAAAAATAAATCTAAATATCATAAAACAAAGAAAAGACCTTTCCAAGCATTCAAGCAACAAAATATATTTTTTCTGCACAAAAATCAAGATTATATAAGTAATAAAAGACCAAAATGAAAAAAACTAGTATAAAGTATAACCCAGTGCGTAACTTAGCCAAATAGACTATAAAAGTATAGCTTTTACCTGTTGAACTTATCCAAATGTATAAGAATCCCTTTAAAATCATTAAGCATAGATTTTTTTTAAAAATAAGGAAATACAAATGGCTAATATACAAGAAAAAATTCGATTTAACTAGATTAATAACCAAAAAAAAATATTAGAATAAACTGTCATCTTCATTTATGAGATTAGCAAATATTTATCTTTAAAAATGCAAAAAACTGGCAAAAGTGGGATGATATACATTCTGTCCATTCCAGGAGTGTAAATTAATATAATCCTATTGGAAAGAAAAATCACAATATTTATCCAGAGCCTTAGAATTTGATAAGATAATTCTACTTCTAGGAAACTGTCTTAAAGAAATAATCCCAAGTAGTAACAATTTACACTTATATAGCACTTACTCTGTTCCAGGTACTACTCTATCTAATATATTAACATGCAATGACATCAGGAAGTTTGGGTAGTATGGGTATATCATCCCATTTAATTCTCATAACAGTGACACCTGGGTGGCTCAGTGGTTGAGTGTCTGCCTTTGGCTCAGGGTGTGGTCCCGGAATCCTGGGATCAAGTCCCACATTGGGCTTCCTGAATAGAGCCTGCTTCTCCCTCTGCCTATGTCTCTGCTTCTCTGTGTGTGTGTGTGTCTCTCTCATGAATAAATGGATAAAGTCTTTTAAAAAAAAAATTCCCGAGGAAAGTATATTATTATTTCTAGTTCAGGGGTGCAGCATTTGCTGCACGAAGAGGTTCAGTCATTGCCCAACATTTCATAACTAGCAAGTGAAGGAACCAAGATTCAAAACCAGGCAGTCTGACTCCAAATCCTATGTGCTTAACCACTCTGCTATCTTGCCTCTCTATAGAATAAGCATACATACAAAGATGTTTATCTCAGCAAAAATCGTAATAGGAATTTCCATAAGAAAAGCCAAATCTCCTAAAATAGGAGAAACAAGCAAAAGGTACCACAGATAACATAGTATGCTTGATTTTTAAAGATACGGTTTCTCTATTATAGGCTTTTAATTAGTTTAGGTTATTATAGGTTCTAAGAGACTTTTGTCTATTAAGAAAATGAAAAAGATGAAAATACCATGGCATATTTTAAAAACATTCATACTGTAATTCATGCAGTCTAAAACACCATTAATTGTAAGACACACCATTATTTTATGTATTATCAAGAGAGAAAAAAAATCCCTATTTCAGAGTATTTTTTTTAGGCTTTAGCAGTTTATTTTTTTATTTTTATTTTTTTATAAATTTATATTTTATTGGTGTTCAATTTGCCAACATATAGAATAACACCCAGTGCTCATCCCATCAAGTGCCCCCCTCAGTGCCCTTCACCCAGTCACCCCCACCCCCTGCCCACCTCCCCTTCCACCACCCCTAGTTCATTTCTCAGAGTTAAGAGTCTCTCATGTTCTGTCTTCCTTTCTGATATTTCCCACTCATTTTTTCTCCTTTCCCCTTTATTCCCTTTCACTATTTTTTATATTCCCCAAATGAATGAGACCATATAATATTTGTCCTTCTCCGATTGACTTATTTCACTCAGCATAATACCCTCCAGTTCCATCCACGCCAAAGCAAATGGTGGGTATTTGTCATTTCTAATGGCTGAGTAATATTCCATTGTATACCTATTTCAGAGATATTAAAATGTGAACTAAATGGATCTTAGATTAGATGAAACATAGTATATTCAATTCAAACGAGGAGGTAGTATTTCTTTCTGAAGATAATTTTAGAACTGAGTTTCCAAATACAAAATAAAAATGACATGGCTTCTTAACCTCTTCAGCCTGAATTTTCATTCACCTGCTTTGTGGCAAACTTACTGACGTGTCAGCGCAAAGATGAGTGTACAGACCCCACATATGCTTAACAAGGAGCTCTTGCTACCTAGTTTTCATAGAAGAAAAGAAATTATTGCTAATAATTACCCATGCCAGGCCAGAAGCCCATCACCCCTCACGTAAGGGAACTGTCAACTAGAGGAACTTGGAAATGCTTAGAAACCATAAAATGCTAATAAAAGAAATAGATTCAGCAGTCAACTTGAACATGGTTGAGTGAATATTATGCAGTAAGGAAAGCCACTTGGAATGTGACTGAATGTTTGGGGAGGGTTATAAACAGAATGGGAGAAACACAGTGAAATAGAAGGAGCATTGTTAAGGCAGAATGGGCATATGGCCAAGGCCAGGAGGGAGATGTGGAGGGGAAGCCCAAGGAAGCTTATGATGGTAAGATCATTATATGTATCATATAGTTGGCTATATTGGTGCAGGGGCAAAACAGCACATGTTTTCCTAGCAAGTTGTAGAAACCTCATGGTTTAGCTCTGGGCATAGACTAGAGGATCACCGAGATCAAAACAGAGAAGGGCTATCAGCAATGTCATCATTCTTGTGTCTGTATTCCCACAAGAATATGCTCCCCCCAAGGAGACTTTTTTTATCATTATTAACAAGGGGAAATGAAATAAAGTTAGCTATGTTTACCATTTTATGACCATTTGTGAAATGATTGCAATGCTATAATTCATTAATAAATCACCAGTATGACCAGGCAACCACCACTGGCCTATTTAAAAATGAAATGGATCCTTCTATTATACAGCTTAAGGATAGGCATTTACACAGGTTCATAATCCTTTATCCTGAACTAGGACCAGATATGTGCATATGCAGTGTCACATGGCACCTCCAGAGGAGTCGGAGTCAGATAAAGACAGACTATAAATAACTTCACCTTAGGTCAGGCCAGGTACCATGGCCAGATACCTTAGGATAAGTCAGGATTGTGAATTGTGGAGAAGGCTTTGTGGATCTTGTGTTGAAAGGCACTGTGTTAAAGCCCTGGTTTTTATCTCTAACCTGTCTGTTTTATTTCTTCATCTACGAAGCCTGAATTCTAAATTTCTGCATACATACCAATTCAGAACCAACATTCCCAATACCCTTTCAACCAATATTTATGAAACTCCCATTACATGTTAGAAATTATTCTAGGTACTAAGTGACCAGCAGTAGACAGAAACAAAGTCTCTGCCTTCAAGCTGCTGAAAATTCATAAATGAGCTATAGGTGATGAAAAAATTCAGGGTGAGGGCACCTAGATGGCTTGGTCCATTAAGTGTCTGCCTTCAGCTCAGGTCATGATCTTGGAGTCCTGGGGTCGAGCCCTGAGTTAGCTTCCTGTTCAGTGGGAGTCTGCTTCTCCCTCTCCCTCTCTGTCCATCTCCCTCCCCCATTCATGTTGTCTCTCAAAAAAATAAACAAAATCTAAAAAAAAAAAAAAAAAAAAAAAAAAGAATTCAGTTTGATTCTTAAATCTAGTCATGGGTTCCTAAAGGGCCAGAAACTACATCTTATGTTACATCTATTTAAATTTTGTGATATTAATGTCAGATATAAGAAGTTCATAGCCAGGTTTGCTATACAGCCCCTGTATGATACACTTTTGGCAAATACTTGGAATATGTAGCACATTTTAGTCATACTCCTGTTCCTCTTTCTAAAACTGCTTACTTGTGCCTTCTTTTTTTGGGGGGAGTGTCAATTTATAGCTTTTATTATTTTTCAAAAAGAGATTTGGTTCTTTTTGGTAATCCTCTTATTTTATTGTAGTCTTATGTCATTTATTTATGCTCTTCTCATTATTCCCTTCAAAATCTTTCCTTATTTTTGTCTTAACTGCATTTTAGTTTCCTCATCAGTATTTCTGAGTTGGATTTGCTTTCCATATTTTTTGTTTTTACATAAAGACACTTAAGGCCATCAGTTTGGTTTCGAGAACTGTCCTTTGAGCATCTCACAAGTTTTGCTACTGACATTTATTGTAGCTTAGTTCTGAAAATTTTTACATTTCCACTGCAATTTTCTAACCACAGGTCACTAATAAATTTTGAAAGTTCCTAGCAAATATACTGTTTTCAGAGAAAGTGATTTGGCTGATATTCTTTAAAATTTGACCAGACTTCCTTTGTAAATTAGCATAAGGCCATTTTTTTTTATATATATTACATATACTTGAAAAACGTATATACTTTGCTAGGTATAGGATCTGCAATCTATCAGCTTTTCTGCATCAAGACTGTCCAGTATAGTAGCCTCAGACCAGTAGCCTCTGGCTGAGCACTTGAAATGTGACTAGTAATGTACTCTAAGTTGAAATACAAGCTAGATTCTATGAAGAAAAGAATATAAAATGTCTCATGAATTTTAGTTATGTTGAAGTAGAATTTTGGACATATTGGGTTAAATAAAATGTATTAGAAATTTTCCTGTTTCTGTATTTTGTAATGTAGCTATCAGGAGATTGTAATTTACATATGGGGCTGACATATTTCTATCAGACAAACTGTGCTGTATCTGAATTGTTGTCTGTTTGAGTCAAGTTTCTGCTCTAAGTAGATTAAAATATTTCCACTATGCTTTTAGAGGTTTACATTTTTGCTTTTGTTTTTGCTTTGTAAATTCCAAAGTTGTTATATCTTAAATGGCTTTTCTATTTACTATTACTTAAGCTCCTACGTTATTCTTATTAATACTTTTGCTTTAAATTCTACTTTGGTATTAGTTCACCTGTATCTGTTTTCCACTTTTTGGTTACATTTTAGTAATATCCCTTAATAATAATATAGTTGAGTTTCCTCTTAGTATCTTTTAATAAATAAGTTTATATTTACAGTTACTGCTGATATAGATATAATCCTATATTTTTTGTGAGCTTCTTGACACCTTTCCTCTTTTTATTCCTTTATTCCTTCCTTATAATGATTAGCACATTTTCTCTATTCCTCCTCCTGCTTTTTTCCCCCTCCCTCTTTTCTGGCTTCTAAATTTCTGAATTATATTTTCTTTTTTAAAATGATGATTCTTACATTTTTTATACTAATACTTTAAACATTACTCTTATAATTTTACCTGAAAGATTTCCAACAAAGCCTAAAGTTTCTTAGTCTATTATTCTCCAGTACATGAAAGCCCTTTCATAGGCTTATCTATTCATTCATGTATCCTATCTTGTTGACTTGGTTTTGCTTCATGTGTCTCTCACATTCTGTAGGTTAGCCTGGGCAGATTTCCATGGCAAAGGCAGAGATAATAAAGTGGAAGCAGAACTGTACCAGTGCTTTTAAAGACTCTTTGAGTCATATCAACTATATCCCACTGGCCAAATCAAGTCACACAGCCAAACTCAGAATCAAGGGGACAAGAAGCTGAACTCTGTCTCTTCAGTGAGAGGAACTGCAAAATCACATGACAAAGGGGCATGCATTCAGGACGGGGTAAAGAACTCAAGTCACCAACGCAATCAACCTATCACATGGAACTTTACCTCTTCTTTGCACCCAAAAGAGAAGGGATGTTTCCCATAAATAACTATATTTGACAAATTTTATGCAATCTCCATTCTTTTTTGCATCTGTACCTTCTGGGTTTTCTTTTTGCTCAAGTACAACTTGGATGATGAACTCTTAGTCTTTAGAAATCTAAAAATTTATTTTGCCCTCACTGTAGAATTATAGTTTAGCTGGGAGTAACATTTAGGCTGAGTCCTTTTCCCTCAGTACTTGACTCCTGTATCTTTTAACTATTGCAGAGAGTTCTCGTCTAAATTGTTCCTTTTCTCTCTCCTAATAGATTTTTTTTTTCCTTTCTGAATACCATCATGATATATCTAGATATAGATTCATTTTTCTTTGCCCTGATTGGATTTAGGGTGGGTTTACAATTTTACAATCTGAGTATTTATAGATTCAATTGTGGAAAACTGTCAGCTTTTTCTTTTTTTGTATGTGTTGCTTTTCTACCAATCCTTTCATTTCCTTCTCTTGAAGCTACCTTTTTTTTTATATAATAAATTTATATTTATTGGTGTTCAATTTGCCAACATACAGAATAACACCCAGTGCTCATCCCGTCAAGTGCCCCCCTCAGTGCCTGTCACCCATTCACCCCCACCCCCCGCTTAAAACTCTGCATTCCCTTCCCTATCTCCCTAACATGCAACAATTTCTCACACTATCATCTAATTCACAAATTTTAACTGTGTCCATTCTACAGTTTATGCCAATTGAGCTTATTCCAATGACTATTTTTGCTTAGACTTCTCAGTAGCTTTTAAATGTATCTGCTTAATTTTGCCCAAGTTTTTGTCTTATAATTTCATATCTGTTTGAGATTTATTTCCTCAAGCATCTTAAACACTCATATTTTAAAATGTCAGACTCTCCTATAAAATTAACTTCATGCGGTGGGAATACATGTTCTGCCAAGAGGTTTGTGGGCAAATTTTGGGACTTCAGTTTCATGGGCTTGTTTAAAGTAGGAGGTTTTAGTTGTTTCCTTTTTTCTTTCTTCCCCACCCTTCCTCCTTTCTGTACTTCCTCTCTTAGGCTCCTATACCAAGTCCAGAGTCAAACCTTTAAGAACTTCTTCCCTACAAATAATCTCAGGAATATTTTAGACCTAATTACCAAGCTTCAGAATATCTTAATTCAGCTCCAGATCAAGAAGCTAAGTATATATTTTTCAGTATCATTATGCTTAGATTCCTCAAAACAAGGCCCTAGGCAGTGATCAGCTGCAGCAAGCTGTTATTAAGCTTCCTTTTATAAGTGGGAGCAATAGAGGCAAGTCACATTCTAGCCTCTGAGGTCAAGCAGTAAACCTGGCTCCAGAATCTGATCGTGAAATACTTTTTAATCTCTATTTCTTCATAGGAGCCAATTTCTCAAATAACACTACCCAGAAGGCCCAATGGTTTTAGCCTTACCAACTTACATTTTTGTTCCATGTTAGATCTTAACTTTTGTTTGAGGCCTGGCCATCTCTGGTTTGGTTCATTTGTTTTATGTAGTAGTAGTTGTAGCAGTAATAATATTAGTAGCAGTATGTTTGGAGAGGGAACATCAAAGAATGAAATAATGTCTACTTGACCTGAAGTCGACACTGAATGTTCAAACTCACATACACACTCACACTAGCACCAAACCCCCCCCCCCCCCCAATATATCATTTCTGGCCTTAAGTGACTGAAATTTCCAAAGACATTTTTTAGGTCAAAAGGACACATTTTTAGTGACACTAATCAGTAAACATGGACTATTATCTTCCAACAGACTACTGCAAATTATGGTTCAATGCCATTTAATCATTGGAACATTTAGGTAGATTTTATTTCAAAAAATCAAAGAGTTAAGTACCACAGATTTGCAGCTTGGAATTCAATTCCTTCTTATGAAAATCCAGTTATAACTTATTAAAACTCAAAATGCTTTTGGGGGGTATGGAGGATGAATGACTTTCAGAATAGCCTGAGAGTCGTGAATAAAGAAAAACATTGCTGTGTTTATTTAGAGAGTATTACCCCTTGGAGCCAGCGTTTGCACTAATGCATTTTACATTAGCGTGCCGCATCAGGAAATCCTGACTTTTTGGTGCCAAGGGGGTAATTAATATCAGTTCACGTTTTCAAAATGGTTGTGTTTATGTGGGAATGAGGACTGAGCACTAACATGTTGAGCTTGAAGTATGAAAGCTTGCTGTGAGGTGAGATCTTGGGAAAGAATGGAATACTGAAATTAATGAACAGAAAATAGGATTTCTATGGATAGAATGATATTAGTACTGAAAAGAAAGCCACAGCTACACTTCCTTGCTCTTAATTTACTAAGCATTAACAGAAATAATTCCCTGCTATAGTAATATTGATAGAAGATAAAATCCTTGGTAGTTATAAACAGTATTTTGATCTACTAATATTAAGAGTCCTCAAAGATAAAAAATTTGATGATCTGTATGAAAGAGTATATGAAATTCTTCATATTTGACGTAAGCTGAATAAGATCCACAATAGGTATAAAAACCAAATGCTTTTAGTACATCTTTTTTTTTCTCCCCAAAAGAAAAGTTGGCAGGAAAGTTAGAATCAAAGTACACACTTCATATAGTGAAAGTCAAAAGACTAAAGAAACCATAAGAAAGCATTAGACAAAAAGTGCTAAAAACAAATTAAAACAGAAGCCAAAATAAAAGTTAAAAACTGAAGAGATTTTAAAATGTTACTAGACACACGCCAAAATGATAAATATGAAGTATATTTTTACCAATACTTTAAAATTAAATCTATTGTTACTAAATTATAGCATTCAGTTCATTCAAGTGATAGAAAGCAGAGGATGATCTTAGAGGAAATACGTTTGTCCTACTTCATGAGTCAAGAATGATTAGGCACTGAACCGTTATGAAGTATACTACACACATAATATACTAGCCTGTTATCCATAAAAACTAGGACTCCAAACAGAACATCCTATATAGCATAATGTTAATGGCCTTCTACTGTATGATACTATGTTGAACTACAGGCTCTGCTGCTTAATAAGAGAGGAGTGTTAATTTTCTCATGTTGGGAGTCCACACCAATAGGCAACAGAATGGGCTTCAGGAGGCCATTCGGGGGAATTTTGATTCTATCTAGATGCATTGCCATTCTCTAAGATATTTTTCTCATCTGTAAGGTTAAATCTTCCCACTGATATGTCATGTTCCAGCCCTTGGGAAATGGAAAAAAAAAAATGGAGTACATTTTTAAGGCTGTGATCTAGAAGCTGCATGCATCACTCCAATCACATCCCACTGGCTGAACTTAGTCACTGACCACGTCTAGTTGCACAGGATGCTGTTAAATGTAGGCATTAGGTACACAGTTATGTGCCCACCCAGAACTTGGGTATTTTTTTTAAAGGAAACAGAATATTAGGGAATAACCAGTATTCCCTAATACAGACCAAAATGATTAAAGTGTCTCAAAATATTTAGGACTTTTTATTCATCTATTTTAACATTAAATATTTTTAATGCACTGTTTCATGAAAAATCTCTCAATATGTTACCACAGTTAAAGATTATAGCCAAAACAAATGTATCACTTGCATATTGAACTTCTTAAACTATGGACCTCTATCAGGAAAAAGACAAAATAAGATATTTATGTATCTATATCTATATATGTACAATTCCACATATGTACAAGTATAAAATCCACACACACATATACATTTATGCCCATGTACACGTACATACATATATGTATGCTTGTGTATAGTATCCTCCTTTCATTATCAAGTTTCCCAGATTAAGCAATAAATTATATGATTACCATTATATGATTACCCTATTTATAGGTCTTTACTGAATTAATGAAAATTATATTGCAGTGTCTATTTCTGAGACTTGGAGTTTTAAAAATAAAAAAATGTATATTGATTTCTTACTTTTTTTATAATAATCAAGCTGAAATACTTTGGGGCATCTATGGAGGTAATTAACTGCCAAGGTACAAGAAAAATTAAAGAACTTGAAAACTTCCAACAAGCAAGAGGTTCTACTTATTCTGTAAAAATCACATTTTAGTAATTCTCTGTTAAGAAGCCAGTCATTATTTAAACCCTTGCAGTTAACTCTTCACCAATAAAAAACAGCTTGCTTAGGGGGAAAGAATCCACAACTTTATGCCAACAAAACTGTACTTAAGTGAATCTAACCAGTCACTGAAATGGCATTAAACATGCCTTAATTATAATTTGTGTTTTAAATAAACAGAATATGGTGACATCTCAAATTAGTTGGTTTATTCAATAAATAACGTTGAAACAACCAGTTATCCACATAGGAAAAAGGTAAATGCTCTAAACTTTCCATGTACAATCAATTTTAGAAAAATGGAAGCAAAATACTTTTTTATAAATTGGCAAGTTAGGGAGATTGAAAGAAGCTATGATTATGAATATGTAAAATCTTAAAACCTTAATACAGTAAAAGACATCATAACCTAAGTTAACATATTGCACATCTGAAGAGATGTGCAATATATAGAAGACATAGATTTAACATTTGCATAGAGAACTATATATAATATTTGTGCATATGTATTTATATTATTTCCTCTCTCTTACACAAAAAACATCCCAACAGAAAAATGAACAAAGGATATTAAGAGGTATTTTGCAGCAAAGAATAAAGTGCCTTTAAGCATTTGAAAAGATGTTCAAAGTTACAAATGTATCTTTTTTTTTTATATTTTTTTAAATTTTTATTTATTTATGATAGTCACACACACACACACAGAGAGAGAGAGAGAGAGAGAGGCAGAGACACAGGCAGAGGGAGAAGCAGGCTCCATGCACCGGGAGCCCGACGTGGGATTCGATCCCGGGTCTCCAGGATAGTGCCCTGGGCCAAAGGCAGGCGCTAAACCACTGCGCCACCCAGGGATCCCCAACAAATGTATTTCAAATTAAATCCAAAGAGTGCTTTTGAAAGCCTACTACAACTGTAAAAATTAACAAGGCTAATAATCTGGCGCTGGCAAGAATTTATTTTTTAGGGGGAAATCTTTTAATACATAGCCTTATACCTAACATTCAAAATTTACTGTATAGAAATATCTCACCAAGCACACACACAAAAATAACCCCCAAATCCTCGCAGGATCACTTATGAATGTTTTATTTTCCTAATAGTAAAAAATTAGGGACAACACAGAATAGGGAGTATTCAAGATATTTCTAACATTAAAAAAAAGGAAGTTACAAAATAGTATGACTTGTATCTGATTCCATTTTTGTTGAAAGAGACAAAACAGTAATAGATGTTGGCTTATATGTGTAAAATCAAGTTGAAAGAAATGCATCAAACCTTTTAACAACTGTTACCTTTAAGAGATGAAATTATGGAGCATGTTCACTTTTTGTGCAATCTATTTTTGCTATGGTCTTAATTATTCAAGAATGATTTTTTAAGTGAAAGAAAAAGTGGTAATTTATTCATACAAATTTTGGTTTCTAATCACTAATAGTGAAATTACAAAATTTCAAGAGCAGGAAGAGTCCCGGTGCTAAAGTGTTTGTTTGTTTGTTTGTTTTTTAAGATTTTATTTATTCATGAGAGACACACAGAGAAAGAGAAAGAGAGACAGAGACACAAGGCAGAGGGAGAAGCAGGCTCCATGCAGGGAGGGTCTCCAGGATCACGCCCTGGGCTGCAGGTGGCACTAAACCGCTGAGCCACCCAGACTGCCCCCAAAGTGTTTTTTAAAGAGTACAGTTGACCCTTGAACAACAAAGGAATTAGGGGCATGAAGCCCCTAACATAGTCAAAAATCTACGTGTAACTTTTTACTCATCAAAAACTTAATAGCCTACTGTTACCAATACCATAAACAGCTGATTATATTTTGTATATGTATTATATTCTGTATTATTACAATAAAGTAAGCTAGAGAAAAGAAAACGTTAGTAAGAAAATCATAAAGAAGAAAATAGATTTATAGCATGGCACTGTATTCATTGAAAAAATATCCGCATATAAGTGGACCCATGCAGTTCAAACCCACGTAGTTAACTGTACTTATTTAGAGGTACTTAACGAAATATTTCAAGGATGTAGTGTTTGCTTCCATTTGTGGGTTGGACAACACAAGATTAGCCATGGCTTCCTAAGCGAACCAGTTATCTAAGTTAGGTTAATGGACCATGGGGCTGATTATAACATTCTACTTGGGCATCTGTTTGAATATTCCACTAAAAAAAATAAAAACAGAAACATACCAAAAGCAATGTGCCACCACAAGTCTATAGAATAATGCTAACATATTTCTTAAACAATTGAACTAGTTAAGTATTCAAAAATGTTGATCAATAATCACCACACTCTTTTCTTAGTAATGTTTTGCTTCTGGAATTTTATATGATGGCATGATATTTATTCATTGTAATACATTTTGATAAAATAAGAACTTCAGTTTTGGGGAATTTAGTCTATATGGGAATGTCAGATTTGGAAAAAAGCTTCTGGTACAGCTAGTCTTCCTACTAGGTATCAAAGGAGTAAGGTAATTTTTGTCACCACCAATTAAAAACTTTTACGAAATAGGACTGTTATAAAACAATTAAACCTTGCAAATGCACTAGTCTCTAGAAAGAAAGTCCTGGAGGAAATTCTGCTTATTAAAATTGCAATTTTAGTTTCCATTAAAAGGAGAATAAGACAACAGAAGATGGGTTGGCAAGACAAATTATTTCTTAATGTCAGTTGAGCTTATTTCAAATGAGATAACATATCTACACCAGGTTGGGTTCAGTACAATTTTGTCTCCTCAACTCATTTATCTAATTCAGTCATCTTGATTATAGCCTCATGGACTTCATTTTCAGAAAAAGAATTCTATAACAAACAGCCCACACAACATGCTGATTACTGAACAGTTAATTCTAATTAACTTGGGCATGGCAAGAGAATTTTGATAAAGTCCTAGAATACAAATATAGTCTGCTTACACCAGACTAACTTATATAAAAAACCCACAGCAAAGTCTCCAGACAAAACAAGAGAGTCAAAGAGATCTAATTTAAAGAAACAAATGAGAAAATTAAAATCACAAATAATTTATTCTTCCGTTAGAGTTGATACAGTTTTAAATAGCAACAAAGTACACAGTGGTGGAAAATTGGCACAGAACCTATAAGCATTTTCAATCACAATAAGGCTGTCCATGCTTTATCTGTTCAAATTTGATGTCCATTTTCTACTGACCAAGTTGAAAAAAACTCTATTCAGACCTTAAAACACACATACTCTCTCTCATACACACACAGAAACATATTAAAATTCCTCCTTTTGATTACAGTATGTTGAAACAGTACATTTTGCTTATTCAAATTTATGGCACCCCTTCTGTTTTGTTTCCAGTTAGAAGTGGGGGAAAAAACAATTCAATTATAAAGAATACATCTTATTCCCTGGGCATAGGCAACTGTGATGAAAATAGCAACTTACCTTTAGGCTAGATGTTTTCAGATTATGCTTAAATAATTGTGGTTATAAACTTCTCATTGCATGATTTCCTGCCCAATGCAATATCCCTGAATTTAGCTAAAATAATCAGGCACAGGACAGTCTTGAATATGATTAAATACGCCACACTGATAAAGTGATCTAGAATGCAACCTCTATGCTTTTAATACAGATCAGAATAAACCTCATCAATAAGCATTTTCCTAAACATCTCTTTGTTATATTAACCAACACAAAAAGGGAAAAACTTAAAAGTGTCCCTTTATAAATGGCATTATTTCCAGTGAAGAAAGCTGAAATAAAGATTTGTAAAGTCTCCTGAACTATTCTATTATATAAACCAATTATCCTTTTAATGTTAAAAAATAAAATTACTGGATCAATGTTGACTCTTCTTGATACCATTTAAAAAATGCTTTGATATTTCTAAGTTCCCTGATTACTTAAAGTAAAATTAACATTCCCATTTTCAGTTATTGCTATTTTAGAAGAATTACCACTTCATTTATATGAAACTGCTACCAAGATTTTTCAGATCCCACATGAAGTCATTCTTATTGCCTCACATTTTAAAACTGTATTATAAATGATCTTTATAAAAAGGTTTTAATCCACAAAACTGGAAAGCTTTTAAAAAATGTCTTTTTACTCAAAACTATCACAGTGCCCTTGATTATCTAATAGATAAAAGGGATCTGAATTTCCTCTAAAGAACATAATAGTGGACATATGGTGTGCTTTGTCTTCTCCCTCACCTTTATCTTCTATAGTACACCATTTTGAGACCAACACAATCAAGCATCCACCAAGCTCCAATCCACATTAACAGAGGATTTCTGATTCTGTCCAATGCGTAGTGTACCGCCTTGCATATTCAACACATGAAATAAACATAATATACAAAATATTGCTGCTGTAAAAAGTGTACATTTCCCTCTTCCCCTTACAAAAGAATCTGTGGAAAAGTATTAAATTCCCTTAACCTTCATAAACATACAAAGCTGTTCACACCTTTCAGTCTGTAACAGTCCATTTGAAACACAGTTCCCAAATCATTGCAAATTGGTTATGTCATTGTATTTTCTGTCCAATGTTGCCATCTAGAGTAGAAATGTGAAATCAAGAGTATTTTTTAGCTACTAAAGCCTTTACAACTAAGCCACAAAGGCTGCTTACTGATGAAACAGCCACTTATCCACAAAGTTTTTCCAAAAACTAGATGGAATGGAAGGATCTCTTCACACAGAGGTGTCCACAGTGCTGAGGTGACAATATGGCTGCTAATAGATACTGGCTATTGGAATGTAAGTACTTCTTCACTGCTGGTAATTTCCATACTGTCCCTAAAAGATAAATTTAAAAATACAATTAGATAACAATTTGACCATAGTTTGACCATAATCATTTGGCAGAGAAAATTACAAATAAATCTTAACATTGTCATACTACAAAAGTTGACTTCATCGATAACGAACAGAAACTGTTATATATTTAGGTACATGGCATTTCTGTAATTGCTTCTGATGTCACATTCAATTGCAAGTGGATTTCAGAGTCTTTAAATCTAGAACAGTACCTGTCACACAGTAGAAATTTACTTACTTACTTACTTACTTACTTACTTACTTATTTATTTATTTATTTATTTATTTATTTATTTATTTATTTTCACAGTAGAAATTTAAATGTTTGGTGAATTTTATTGAACTGAACTGAGCAAGAATGAATGAGTTCTGGTTCTTAATCCTGGTATGATATGTATTGTGTATTAATTACAGTGCTAATATAACAATTTTGTGACTGTGTAGTTTATTACAATTGCTATTCTGAATTAACATCAATAGTATTTGGAATAAGTAGCAAGGATGGAAAGATACCTAGGAGATAAAGGGAAAAGAACCTTCTATCCATACTAAGAAGCTCAGCTTTTCCCTGAGGCCAACAAAGTGTCAGCAAAAGCATTCAGACAGGCAGTTGGTACATAAAATCAAGGGAAGTTTGTTTTGTTTTTGTGGCTTTTAATAAGGTAGATTTGAAGGCCTGTAGGCTGACAGGACAGAGGAGACAAAGAGTACAGATAAAAAGAAGTGATAAATGAAGTAGCAGAATTCTACAAAGGAGGTAAATAATGTCTAGTATACTGCTGTTAGGGTTAGATTTTGGAGAAGAGAAGGAATATCTCTTCCTCTGAAAAAAGAAAAAGAATGGTAGAAGAAAAGAGAAACCTATTAGAAAATACATATATTTTAACAAAAATTTCTTAAATGTGTTTAAAAGAGATGCTCCTAAAAGCACCTATTTTCTAAAAACAGTACTCATAGGTAGCACATAATCCGCTAATTATCTCCTTTAGCTAAATTTTCCCCTCCAAGTCACATTATTTTATGTCAATAAAGTATTCTAGAATTGAATTACTTCTATACTTTAAGAAATAGCAACCTAAAACTTTATATTTCCACAGATATAGATATAGATGTATTTGAAAATCTGTTGAACACCACTATATTTCTAATGGAATAATGCATCATGAAGAGAATTAAGGTATTTTAAAAATATTAATGTACTTTTCATAGCTATATTCAATAGAATTTAAAGTCAGGGCTCATCTTGAAAATATTTATAGGTAGAATATCAAATGTAGAATTTGCTTTAAAATACTCAAAAAATGTAGCTTTGTGTGCATATATATATATATATATATATATATATACACACATAAAATAGCATTAGCAAAATGCTGATAATTGTTAAAATTGGTTGCTAGGTATATGGAGATCCAGCATACTCCTCTTTTTTTGTAATTGTGTAAAGATTCCTATAATACAAAGTTTAAAATAAGAAATATAAGTCAACAAATACTTAGCATCAGATGCTTCTTATTCAATTGCTAATCTCAACTTCAGTATTTAGGTAATCTAAGTCCCAACTCTATTGTTAACTTTCCATCTGAGTCTAAAAAAGCTCTTTGAGACTAAGTTTCTTCACTAAGGGTAGGAATGTAACATCCCTGTCTACAGATCTCAATTTTCTTTCCATTTATAGCTACATTAATTCCTACCTCATCTGTTTGTTAGGACACTTAAATAAGAGAGGACATGAGGAAGGGCTTTTAAAATTTTTTAAATATTAAAAGTAAGGAAACCTCAATGCCGGAGGGAAATGCTCCCCTAGTGAATGTGTCTAATGAGATATTAATGATAAAAGTGACTTGCACATATTATGAATGATGTGAAAGCAGAAGAGAGGTTAAGAACTGCTGTGCTACATAAATATAAGCTATAATTTATCAACTATATTATGAACTACTTGAGAGTAATGAGGGTAGGGACTAGGTATTACCTATCTTCATGGCCCAAGTACTGATGGGTGCCTGATACTGACACATAAAACTTCTTGAATAATGTGTGCCGAATACTATAATCAAGCAGTTATAAACATTTACTGAGCAAATGTTACATGCTCATCACCATAATAAACTTGAAAAACAGGGAAAGTAAAACTCAGAAATAAATCAAGTACAATTACAGAAATTCTCTAAGAGTTCACGAATGAAAAGATTAACACAGCTAAAATAATTAGAAAAATACTTCAGAGAATGTGGAAACCTTAAGAAAACTTTAAATAGCAGAGAAAAGAAAATGAGGCACTTCAAATAAAGGAATAGCTAAAGCAAAGGCATGTTGGAAACACAGGTATATAATGCTTAGGGAAATAGAGTAAAAAAGGAATATACAGTAATGTGGAAAGCTATTCATTACTTGGTAACAAAGAGCCTTGAAGTAACAGAAATTAAGAAGTCTGGCTAGTATTAATAATAGCAAACTCTTACTATATCTCAATAACTAACACTTTATTAGTGTCAGACACTAATAAATGCTTTGCGTCCATCTATAACCTATACAGTAAATATTATCTCCACTTTATAGATGAAGAAATTGAAGCACTGAGAGTTCAAGTAAGTTGAACCACACTTGATCACAGTGCTGGGACCAAATCAAATCACAATCAAGCCCAAAAAAGTATACTATATATCTGCAAACATTAGCGAATTTCAGGATTAAAGGTATGGGTTTGGGAGTCAGAAACCAATTTCTAGCATTGACTCCACCACTTAACAGCAGCTAATCCTTGAGAAAGTTACCTATCTTCCCCTTCTCAATTTTCTCATCTGACAAGTATAAGTCATTACAATCTCCACCTCAAAAAGTTATTAGAGATGAAAAATGTGAGAATGCTCTACAAACAACTCAAGTACTCATTGACATTACTGGAAATAGCTTGAGAAAGTGAGTTCTAGTTAGTCATTACGGGCTATAGTCACTCAGAATTTGCCACCCAGCTCCACCACTTCTTGGCTGTGTCATCTTGGACAAATCACTCCAACTCTCTAAACTTCAGATTTTCTATATCTGCTTCTTCAATTTTTTCTTTTTTTAACTACAAAATTCCTCTGACTAAGGTATAAAGAATGAATGAGAAAAGAAAGCAAGAAAACAGAATGGAAGCAACCTGCCATGTTGATGGTCTTAACTAAGATAAGGCAGTAGTTACAGAGAATTGGATGGATTTAAGAATTTAGGAAGGAAGGAGGGTTAACAAGATTCTGTCATGTATTAGATGGAGAGAAGGAGAAAGTCTTAGATACCAAATATGGCACTTGGCATTCTAGCTTGATGATAGTACTTCTCTTCTTTGAAAGAGAATACAGAAAGGAGGAATAAGTTTGGGTAGAAAAATTCTGAGTTTGTTTTGGTTATGCTGAATTGATATATTTATGATATATCTCAGTGGAGATGTCCAGTAGGTATCTGATTTTGAAAAGCAAGAGTCAGGGCAGCCCCAGTGGCGCAGTGGTTTGGCGCCGCCTGCCGCCTGGGGTGTGATCCTGGAGACCCAGCATCAGGCTCCCTGCATGGAGCCTGCTTCTCCCTCTGCCTCTCTCTCTCTCTCTCTCTCTCTAACTCTCTCTCTCACTGTCTCTAAGAATAAATAAATAAAATCTTAAAAAAAAAAAAGGAAAAGCAAGAGTCAGACTAAATAGAGATCTGGGGGGCAGCAGCATGATAAACTGAAACCATGTGAGCAAATGAGATTGTCTAAAGAGAGAGAGTGTGTTGAATGAAGAGTCCCTAAGCTAGAAACCTGAGCAATACCAATCATCTTTAAATTTCTTTCTTCTAGTCATCTAATCATATTAAAGTCCTAAAATTATTGTCACAGTAATTTTTGGGAATTTCTTTCTGTATTCTTATCTTATGATCACCATTCAAATTTAGGAAGTAAAGGCCTTAATTATTCACTTATTTATACTTTATCAATATTTACTGCTAATTGATAAATTCTGCTAGGCGATGGAAGCTCAACAATGATAATAAATAGACACGATGATCTCTTTAAAGGACTAACATTCTAGAGGAAGAGAATCTGACAATAAACAATACATAATCTGTCACATGGAGATACATGCTACACTGACAAATTTAAGCATCTAACATAATTAATGAAACTTCCCCCACTAAAATGAGGAACAAGGCAAGGATGTCCCCTTTCACCAGCCCCTTACAACACTGTACCAGAATTTCTAGCTTATGCAATAAGAAAAATAAATAAAGGTATGCAGATGACATGATCATCTAGGTAGAAAACCGCAAAGATTCAACAATAACAACAACAAAATCTGAAACTAATAAGCAAAGTTACAGGATACAAGGTTAACATACAGAAGTCAATCATTTATTTATATGCCAGCAATGAACAAGTGGAATTTGACATTAAAAACAATACTATTTACATCAGTACCTCAAAAATGAAAATCAGGTATAAATCTAATACCGTATATATAAGATGAACACGAGACAAACTAAAAAGCTGAAGAAAAAAATTTTTTAAAACTAAATAAATGGAGAAATGTTCCATGGTCATGGATAGAAAAATAAATTTTGTTATAATGTCAATCCTTCCTTGCTTGATCTAAAGATTCAAAACAATCCCAATCAAAACCCAAATAAGGTGTTTGTGGTTATTGACAAGTGAATTTAAAGCTTACAGAGAGAGGTAGAAGACTCAGAATAGCCACAAAATATTGAAGAACAAAGCCAGAGGACTTATAGTTCTGACTTTAAAACTCACTATAAAGTTACAGCAATCAAGACAGTGTGGTACTGGTGAAAGAACAGAAAAATAACAATGGAACATTAAAGAGAACCCAGAAATAAACCCACATAAATACAGTAAACTGATCTTTGACAAATAAGCAAAGGTAATACAATGGAGCAAAGAGGCTTTTCAATAAATGGTGCTAGAACAACTAGACAACCACATGCAAAAAAATGAATCAAGACATAGGTCTTCAAATCTTCACAAGAATTAACTCAAGCTGGATCACAGACCTAAATGTAAAAAACACAAGAGTAAAACTCCTAGAAGAAAACCTAGGTGACTCTGAGTTTGGTAATGACTTTTTAGATACAACACCTAAGGAATAATCCGTGAAAGAAATAATTGATGAGATGGACTTCATTAAAAGTAAAATTTTTTACTCTGCAGAAGACAATGTCAAAGGCATGAGAAAGCAAGCATGAAGACAATACAATATTTCCAAAAGACACATCTGATAAAGACTATTATCCAAAATATATTTTTAAAAAAACTCTTAAAACTCAACAATAAGAAAACAAACAACCCAATTAAAAAAATGGGTCAAGATCTGAACTGACACCTCACTAAAGATGGCAAATAAATGTATGAAAAGATGCCCACGTTATGTCATTAGGGAAGTGCAGATAAAAACAATGAGATACCACTACATACCTACTAGAATTGCCAAGATCCTAAACACTAACACCTCCAAATGCCAGTAAGGATGTAGAATGACAGATTGCTACTGAGAATGCAAAACGGTCCAGCCTCTATGGAAGACAGTTTGGCAGTTTCTCACAGAACTAAATAGACTCTTACCATATAATCCAGCAAGAATGCTCCTTGGTATTTATCCAAATGAGCTGAAAATTTATGCCCACACAAAAACCTGCACATGGAAGTTTATAGCAGTTTATTCATAATCGCCACATTTTGAAAGCAACCAAGATGTCTTTCAATAAATGAATGGATAAACAAACTGCAGTACATCCAGACAACGGAATATTATTCAGCACTAAAGGGAAATATGCTATCAAGCCACAAGAAGACCTTAAATGCATGTTACTAAGTGAAATGCCAGTGAAATTAAAAGACTATACATAGTACAGGATTCCAAGTATATGACATTTTGGAAAAGGCAAAATTATGAAGGCAGTAAAAAGATCACTGGTTGCCAAGGGTTAGGGAAGAGAGAGAGATAGATAAGGGGAGCACAGAAGATTTTTAGGACAATGAAACTATTCCATATGATACTATAATGGGGGGTGGTATACATGTCATTATAAGTTTGTCAAAACCCATAGAAGGTACAACATCAAGAGTGAACCCTATGGAATAGGGGTGATAATGATCTCTCAATGTATGTTCACTGATTATAACAAATGGATCACTCTGGTGTGGGATGTTGAAAGCAGGAGAGGTTATACATATGTAGGGGAAGGACTTATAGAAAATTCTCTGTAGAGCAGTCCGTGTGGCTCAGTGGTTTAGCACCGCCTTCAGCCCATGGTGTGATCCTGGAGAGCCAGGATCAAGTCCCATGTCGAGCTCCCTGCATGGAGGCTGCTTCTCCCTCTGCCTGTGTCTCTGCCCCCCGCCCCGCTCTCTCTTTGTCTCTCATGAATAAATAAATAAAATCTTTAAAAAAAAAAAAAGAAAACTCTGTACTTTGTGTTCCATTTTGTTGTGAACCTAAAACTGCTTAAAACAAGTCTATTTTTAAAAAATTAAAACATGTTTCCAGTTAAGATGGGTTTACCCCCAAACCACTCAAAACATATGACATAATAACATTCAAGACACAAGGTAACAAAGAACAGCAATCTGAGAAATTAGAACCAAATGAGGTGAGCTCTCTGCTTATATAAATTCCTGAATTCCTGCAGTGTGGAGTGGAATGAAGGCTGAATCTGAGTTAAAGACATAAAGCTTAGAGTCTGGAGAGAAAACAGGAGTTCTAGGTCATAGGATAGAGTACCAGAGAGGAAAGAAATGCACAGAGAGCAGCGAACTGTCCAGATCTGAAGAAGAACTCTCTTGAGTATTCAGTGTAGTACTGATATGCAAATCCATGCAAGGAAAATACCCGCCCAAGGAAAAAACAACCAAAAGAATTAGAGGAAACAATATTCGGTGCTCATAAAGAAACAGAAATAGTACTTATTCCCACCAGCCAGAAAATTGTGGAAAACCTCACAATTCAAGGACATTAGGTCAAGTACTTGAACAGGTTTTATCTCAGTAGCAGAAATACTTAGCCAAGGACTACACACTGCTTTGGTGCTGCCTAAAAAGCCCTGAAAACAATTCCCATAAGGTCAACATATGTCTAAATTACTTAACTACATCCCAAAACAAAGTTCAAAACTATTTTTAAGAATATTATGCATCCCCCCACAAAAGAAGAAGAAGAAGAAGAAGAAGAAGAAGAAGTAGTAGTAGTAGTAGTAGTAGTAGTAGTAGTAGTAGTAGTATCCAACATCCAACAAAGTAAAAAGTGATATTCACAACTTCTGGTATACAATCAAACATTATCATGCATACAAAGAATGAGAAAAATAACCCATAATAAAAGGGTTTGAAAAAAGCCCAGTAGATCAAAAAACTGACCTAGATATTAAGAATTATCAGAAAAGAATATCAAAACAATTATCATACTTATAATTCAGATGTTCAAAACTTTAGGTAGAAATATGGAAGACATAAAAAAGGACCCAAACTGAAATTCTAGAAAAAAAGACTCAAATTGAAATTCAAGAGATGAAAACCTGGGAATGAAATGAACAAAAAACATTAGTGAACTTTAAGATAAAGCAATAGAAACTACTCAAAAAAATTAGAGGATCAGTGAACTATGGTGCAAGTTTAAGCAGACATATATACATTTAATTGAAGTCAACTAATGATGTAATTGGAGAGGACAGAAAGGGATATAGGGGTAAAAGAAAAAAAAATACATGGTCAGAATTTTTCCAAATCTGATGAAAACCATAAAGCTACAAATTGCAAGAAGATATATGAACCCAAAGCATAAAAAGTCAAATAATTTCATAAAGGGAAAAAATTTAAAAAACAGCCAAGGGCACTAGGGTGGCTCCATAGTTGAGCATCTGCCTTTGGTTCAGGTCATGATCCTGGGGTCCTGGGATTGAGTCCTGCATGAGGCTCCCCCCAGGGAGCCTGCTTCTCCTTCTGCTGTGTCTCTGCCTCTCTGTCTGTGTCTCTCATAAAAAAATAAGATCTTTAAAAAAAATAATTAATTAAAAACAGCCCCCCAAAAAACAAATACCAACCACCAGAAAAGAAAGAGAGTAACAACAGCAGATGCCTCCTTGGAAATAATGTAAGCAAGAAGACAGTGGAGCCACATTTTTAAAAGTGCTGAAAGAAAATTTTTAAAAAACCTGTAAACCTAGAATTCTATACCCAGAATAAATATTTCTCAATAATGGAAGAGAAATAAACACTTTCTCGAACATACATAAACTGAAGACCTGCATTACAATAAATATTAAAACAGTATCTTTTCCTTCATGCAAAGGAAAATGATGCCAGATGGAACTATGCCTCTATCACAGGAATCAAGAGCACCAGAAGTAGTAACTACATAAATAAATATATAAGATTTTTTCTTATTATTTAAATATCTTTAAAGGATAATTGCTTTTTAAAAACAAAATAAATTCCATATGCTACAAAGTTTATAACACATGTACAAGTAAAATTTATAACAATAACACAAAGGTTGAGAAAAAAGAAATAAAAGTAAACTATTGAAAGGCTTTATACATAAGGTGGTATAACAGCACCTAAAATATGCTACAAGATGGGTGAACCTTGAAAATATTACAATAAGTGAAAACAGCCAATCACAAAACACCACATATTGTATGACTCCATTTATCTCAAATATCCAGAATAAGAAAATCTATACAGATCTAAAGTAAACTATCTGTTTCCTAGGGCTGGGTGTTTAGAGAGAAATGAATATGCAATTAAAAAAAAAAATCCCATTGAATGCTACACTACAAAATGATGAGTTAATTAAATAGTACATGAATTACATCAATAAAAAGTCTTTTTTAAAGCAAGAAAAAAAAATCCAAATTAAGACAGAAAAAGAAGAAAAAGGGAAGAACAAAATAAGAAGAAAAAAAAAAAAAAACAAGATGATAGATTCAACCAAATCTAATAATCATACAAAATGTAATCACTGTCAGATTGGATAAAAAAAAGCAAGACTTGACAAATGCTGCCTTCATGAAACAGAACTTAAATATAAAAACACAAATATGTTAAAAATAAAAGGATATGGGTGCCTGGCTGGATGAGGTAGGACATGGCAACTCTTGATATGAGGGTTGCAAATTCGAGCCCCATGTTCGATGCAGAGATTACTTAAAAATAAAATCTTTTCAAAAAAGGATAAAAAAATATATAATTCTATCAATAATCCAAAGAGAGTTGGTTGGCTACATTAATATCAAAAAGATCTCAGAACAAATATTATCATGGACAAAGTTATTTCATAATAAAGGACTAAATTAATCAAGACATAAAAATTCTAAAAATGTATAAACCTTAAAAGTTAGCATTAAGATACAGACAGAATTATAGCCAACGATTTAATGTTTTTCTCAATAGAAATAAAGTAGAAAGAAAATCGGCTAAGATATAGACTTATCAATCAATTTGATCTAACATTTATAGAACAACCTCATAGACCAGACCATAGGCCATGAATTAAGTCTCAAGAAAAGTTGAAGAATTCAAGTCACATTAATGCTGATGGAATAATGATGATGGCATTAAATGAGAATCAATTACAGAAAAATATCTGGAAAATCTCCAAATACTTGAAAACTAAATTATACACTTCTAAATAACACTTGGATCAAAGAAGAAATCAAAAGCAAAATCAGAAAATATTTCGACTGAAGAAAAACACAACATATAAAGTTTGTGGGTGATAGCTTAGGAAGTACTTAGGGGAAAATTTACAGCAATGAACACCTATATCAGGAGGGCAGTTCTTAAATCAATGGGAATTCAGCTATTACCTTAGGAAATTGGAAAAAAAGAGCAAATAAAACCCAAAACAAGGAGGAGACAAGAAATAATAAAGAAGAGGGCAGAGGGGTGCCTGGGAGGTTCAGTTAAGATGTCTTCGGCTCAGGTCATGGGATCAAGCCCCATAATGGTTCTCTGCTCAGTGGGAAGTCTGCTTCTCCCCCTCCCTTTTCTTCTTTGTGGTCTCTCTCTTGCTTATTCTCAAATAAATAAATAAATAAATAAATAAATAAATAAATAAATAAATAAAATCTTAAAATAAAATAGAGGGCAGAAATCAAGGCAACAAAAACAAATTGGTGGGGGGACAGGGAGGAGAATCTATAAAATCAAAAGCTAGCTCTGAGAAGATCAATGAAGTACATAAAAACTGGCAGCCAGATTATTTAGGGAAAAAAAAAGGAGAGAGGATACATATTACCAGTAACAGAAATGAAAGAAATATCATTACTGATACTAGAGATACAAAAGGATAAAAAATAAATCATTCAACAGAACAAATAAAATGGACAAATTCCTTAACAAGTATAAATATCTCCTCAAAAAAAATGTATAACCTGAATACTCTTATGTCTAATAAAGAAAAAAAATTTTTAATTAAAAACCATCCTGCAAAGAAAATCCAGGCCTAAACGGCTTCACCAGTGAACTGTACCAAACATTTTAGAAGGAATAACACCAATTTTACAAAAATCCTTCAAGAAACCTGAAAAGGGGAGTTGTCCTTCCAAGTCACTTTATGAAACTCATGCTGTTTTTTTTTTTTTTTAAAGATTTTATTTATTTATTCATGAGGGACACAGAGAGAGAGGCAGAGACACAGGAAGAGGGAGAAGCAGGCTCCATGCAGAGAGCCTGATGTGGGACTTGATCCCAGAACTCTGGGATCACGCCCTGAGCCAAAGGCAGATGCTCAACTGCTGAGCCACCCAGACGTCCTGAAACTCATGCTATTTTGATAACAAAACCAGATAAAGACATTAAAAGAAAACTAGAGTTCAATATCCCTCATATGTATAGATGCAAAAATTCTTAAAATTTTAGCTGATCAATTCCAACAACATATTAAAAGGATAATAATACATCATGACCAAGTGAAGTATATCCTAACTATCCAAGATTAATTTAAAACTTGAATATCAAAAAAACCTTGAATATCAAATAATATTATTTAACATACTAAATTAAAAAAGGAAAACCATGATTCCTTCAGAAGATAAGGAAAATTCACTTTGCAAATTTCAACATTCATTCCTGATAAAAATTCTCAGTGAAGCAGGAATACAGGCAATAATTTCTACCTGATAAAGGACAGCTACACAAACCCTACACACCTTATGTAAGGCTGAAAGCCTCATTGTTAGCCCCCTAAGATTAGGATTTAGACAAAAGATGTTCAACTATTTCTATTCAACATGATATCAGAGGTTTTAAGGCAGGGATAGATTAAGGGGGAGGGTGGAAGAGCATTCAGATTATAAAGGAAAAAATAGTCTTTATCCATAGGCAACATGACTGCTATGTGGAAATTCTGAAGGAATCTACCAAAAAACTAATAAAAGTAATGAGTTAATGTTACAGTTTTGATAAAATTTTAATAAAGATAAATTATACTTTTATATAACCAGCAATTAACTACTATAAATTGAAATTTTAAAAAATTTACAATAGTATCAAAAATATAAAATACCTAGAGATAAATCTGACAAAAATCTAAGATCTGTATGCTGAAAACTATGTAACACTATTGAAAAAAAAGTTTAAAGGGACATATGCCATGATCATTGGATGGAATATTCACTGACATGTTAGCATACAATTGTCTCCAAATCTATACATTTAAGACAATCTCCATCAAATATCAGTAGGCTTTTTGTAGAAATTAACAAGCTGATTTTAAAATCTATATGGAAATTCCAAAAACCTGAAACAACTTTGAAAAAGAACAAAGCTGGAAAACTAACAATACCTAATTTCAAAACTTACTATAAAACTATAGTAATAAAGACAACATGGTACTGACATAAAGACTGATATATACATAGTCCATAAATAGACATATTTATGATTTTCAGCAAAGATTCAAAGACAATTCAGCAGAGAAAGGATAGTCTTTTCAACAAATGGTGCTCAGAAAATTAGTTACCCATTTGAAAACAAAAATGCAAATTTCAATTTGTGCTTCCTACAAAAATTAACTCAAAATGGGTTATAGACTTATATATAAAGTCTAAAAATAAAAGGCTTCTAAAAGAAAAGCATTAAGAGAAAAATCTTTGTGACTCTGGATTAGGTAAAGATTTCCTACACATAACATCAAAAGCATGATATATAAAAGAAAAACTTGACAAACTGGACTACATAAAAATTTTAAAGTTCCTCTCTTCAAAAGACAATACTGAATGAAAATCCAGAGTGAAGAAAAATATTTGCACATTATATACCTGATAAAGGACTTGTATGTAAAATATAGAAAGACCTCTCAATACTCAATAGTAAGAAAATAACTGAATTTTAAAATAAAAGATTTGAACAGACATTTCACAAAAGATACATAGATGAAAATAAGCACATGACAAGTTATTATCACTAGTCCTTTGGGACATGAAAATGAAAAGCACAATGAGCTATCACTACACATGCCTTAGAATAGGGTAAAATTGAAAAGACTGACCCATCAAAAAATATCAAACTGTACACTTTTAATATGTGTATTTTATGGCATGTCAATAATACTTCAATAAAGTTGATTGGGTGGGCCCCTGGGTGGTTCTGTCGGGCATCTACCTTCAGCTCATTGTCCTGGGGTCCTGGGATCAAGTCTCGCATCAGGCTTCAGGCTCAACTTGGAGTCCACTTTCCCTTTCCCTTCCCCTGTCCCCCTGCATGCTCTCTCAAATAAATATTAAAAAAAAAAAAAAATGAAGTTGTTTCAATACAGAAGGATGAAGAAATACAGTAGTCCCCCCCCCCCCCCCCCGCCCCCGCCCCAATCCATGGTTTAGATTCTAAAGTTTCAGTTTCAATCCATGGTCAACTGTGGTCCAGCAGCAGAAGATCCTCCTAACACATCATCAGAAGGTCAGTAGCAGCCTAACACTACATCACAATGCTTATGTCATTCCCCTCACTTCACACCTCATCACGCAAGCATTTTGTCAGCCCACATCATCATAAGAAAAGTGAGTACAAAAAAAAAAAAAAAGAAAAGTGAGTACAGTACAGTAAGACATTGAGAGAAAGACCACATTCGTGTAACTTTTATTGTAGTGTATTGTATAATTGTTCTTTTATTATTCTGTTAATCTCTTATAAAGTTATAAATTAATTTTATAAACTTATATTTTAATTTATAATTATAAGTTAAACTTTATCATAGATATGCATAGGAAAAACAGAGTATATACTAAGTTCAGTACTACCTGTGGTTTTAGGCATCTACTGAAGGTACTGGAAAGTATCCTTTGTGGGTAAGGGGGAGCTACTATAAAGCAAGGCAATGGAGGACGTTACTATTTTTCAAGATTGATTGATTTCAGAGAGAGGGTACAAGCTGGGGGAGGGGCAGAAGGAGGAAGGAGGAGAAGACGACGACCCCAATACAGGGCTCAATTTCACAACCTTGAGATCATGAGCCAAAATCAAGTCAGATGCTCAACCCACTGAGCCACCCAGGCACCCCACAGATGTTCCTATTTTAGATAGGTAGACCATGAAGGACTCCTTGATATGACACGGTGACAGATCAGAGATTTGAAGAAAGTGAAGAAGCCAAAGTATTGGTGAAGAGTTTTGGCAGTAAAGGGTACAGCAAATATAAAGGTTCTGAGGTAGAAATATGCTCGATGTGTATGGGAACAGTAAGCAAGCCAATTTGACTGAAGCAAACTGAATGAAGGGAGCTATAAATGCAGAGATGAGGTGGTAGGACAGCTGCAGGGGTGGCACGAGTCATGGAGGGCTTTGTAGGTCATTATAAGGTCTGGACTTCACCTTAAGACTGAAGTCTTTTTTAAGACCCACAGTGCTTTGAGCAGTGGCTTTAAAAACATCTGATTAATGTTTTTAAAAGATTATTCTGGGTCCTATGTGGAGCATATCCTATAGTGGAGCTAGGATGAAAGTAGGAAGACCAGAATGGAAGATACTACAGTAAGTCCAGGTGAGTGACCGTTATAACTTTGACTTGGGTAAGAGCAGGAAATGTAAAAAAAAAAAAAATGGCTAGATATAGATATATTTTGAAGAAAGAAGTGATAAGACTTGCTGGTTGACAAGATGTTTGATTTGCAAAAAAAGAGAGGAGCCAAAAGGACTCCAGGTTTTTAGACTGAGGAACTGAAAGAATCAAAATGCTGTTTACTAAGATAGAAAAAAATGATGGAGAAACAACAGCCTCCAGCATGGATTTCTCTCTCAATTACCCCCTCTTTTAATTCATCCTGCACATTGCCACAAGAGTCATCTGCCTACATCAACACTATAATTATATTACTATTGGATATAAGAGTCAGTATTAGTTTTCTATTCCCTTCACTACCTTGAAGAGGTGAACTACTTTCCCTAAAATGAAAAGACCAACAAGCCTTTGGGTTGGAGGATACAGGTAAGGTGAAATCTATAACTGTGGGCAGACTACTAACCCTAGAGTAGCTAAGATGGTCCCCTCCTCATAGCCTTTTCTAGTGGGGAAGGAGATGTGGCTGGCATCTATCCAAACATCATGGGTCTTTAAAACAGTACCATCCCAAATTCCTAAGAAGTTCAGGGGGTGGAATAATTATAATAAAAGAGGTACCATAACATATGTCTATCATATATAGTACATAATAACACATAGTTTACCAAGTGCCAGGCATAGCAAATACTTTACATACATCATTTAAAACCCTTTATAGGCTCCAAATGATGTCTGGATGAAGTCCAAAGTCCTCTAACATGGCTTAAAAGTCTTTCTTTTCTTTTCTTTTCTTTTCTTTTCTTTTCTTTCTTTCTCTCTCTCTTTCTTTCTCTCTCTCTTTTCTTTTCTTTCTTTCTTTCTTTTTTCCTTCCTTCCTTCCTTCCTTCCTTCCTTACTTCCTTCCTTCCTTCCTTCCCTCCCTCCCTCCCTCCCTCCCTCCCTCCCTCAAACCAGATAATCTACATTGATGCTGGAAACATAACTTACAAAAAAAATCAACCTGTTTTGGGTAGCTTGAGTAGGAAGCAGACCAGATTATTCTCACTAGAAAGTCATTACACAATTCCAAAATCAATCTAAAGAAACTGCCGACTTAATAACAATTTTCATTAGAATTTAGAATATTTATAATAACAAGATTCACAAAACAATGACTGTGGCACAGATTATTAAGTCTGAAAAGTCTACTGATAAAAGGAAGGAACTTAAATAAATACTAGGTTCAAGAGAGTATAGTCACCTTAGAATGAGATACATCTCTACATATATGAGAAAGTAGAAGGAAAGATAACAGGAGATAAAGATTATTAATATTTTTAGAGAATGGATATGTGTACAAAAGGAGGCATCAGAGACAGGAGGTAATTACGAATTGGAAGAGAAAGGATCTCAGTGATGTGGAGGTGGTGTACTGGATCTGCTGAAGTGAAGAGGAGAGGAGAGCTACGAAGAGCACAGACTCCCCATCTCCACAGGTCAATGCATAGTTGTCAGCAATAAACATGAGGGAGATAGAGGAGAACTTAGGGGCTTTAAAAAAGAGATGATGTTTGTAATACCTACAGGAAGTATGCCTGGGTAAAGACCAGAGAGAAAGAGAATATGGATGAATATGAATGAATGCTGGTGCCTAGAGGTAAGGTATGTTTTACATGTTACAGTAACTATCATTAACTGTGCTAGCATTTTATGAAAAAGACTTAAAAGTAAATATTTTTTTTGTTAACTTTCATATACTATGAACAGGAGGAGGGAAAAATGAGCCTTCAAGTGAAAACAACCTAATGAGTGAACAATCAATGGGGCAATCACTGGCCAAATAACTTACCTGGTCATATCCGTAAGGCCTCTGCTGTGGCGGCTGTGGTGGTCCAGGCTGTGTTGGTCTATAACCCCCGTATTGCTGACCTTGTCCTTGTGGGTAGTTAGGATACTGAGGACCTGGACCACCCTGCGAAGGGCCTGCAAAATAATTAACACAAATAAAAGCCCAGATAAAAACAGAACTTGAACTCTCAGATTGGTTTAGAACTAGATGTTATTATGTTCTTATATAAAAAAAGGATAGTTTGGTATCTTGATCTTTTCAATTACTTTTTGAAATAAATTCCAAAGGTTGTAAGAGTGAAAATACTGTAAGGATACCACCATGTACAAGGTGTTTTGATTCAGTGTAACTAGTGAGCTATGTGTTAGCCATCAAAAAAAAAATTTTTTCTTTTTTTTAATGAGTAAAAGAGACTCAGGAGTTGTACAGTAGGTTAATTCCATGGTATTAAGAAAATTTATCTATACTTCTACTAGAAAGCCAACCAGTATAAGTAATAGGTAAAAGAAAAAGCAAGAAGCAGAAATATGTTGAAATAATTTCTGAATAAAGTTTGGGAACCAATGATATTTACAGCGGTAGGACTCTAGATTTACACTTGAAATCACCAAAGGATCACAAAGAATAATTTTCCATATAAATTCTAGATTTGTATTTGCAATTATCAAAAGAAGGCTTTATGCTCTGCACTGATAAACTTACTATCACAATATTTTCAAACCAAAACTAAAGAAGACTTGAAAAGCCACAGGTTGCATGCAAAAAAACCTGATTCAAAAGTTACACTCTATGTACCAATCACCTTTAATACTTAACCCATAAAAATGAATGATTTCCAACTCCAGAGATGGCAAGGGACTAATTTGGCTTGCCAAACAAATATGTCTCTTTCATAAATTCCACTACTGCCTATTGTAAAGAATGCTTTACAAAGCATAAGCTGAAAAGCTTTGACACTTAAATTTTTTCTATCACAGCTATTCAAAATCTGCTATTAAAAAAAAAAAACAGATGGCAGAGGGAAGTATCAAAAGAGAATAAACTTTCAAGTGTAAATAAATTCCATCAGTCTATTATTTATTTAATTACTATACAGGCATTATTAAACTCTAAATTTCTACTAGAAGAAAGTACGACAAACGAAGCCTATGAATAAGTAAAATGGGAACTTCTTTGGGATTCCCAATGTCTAACAAAATAGCATAACTACTTGAACCAAAAAATATTCAATTTCATCTACTCTCTCTTCCCACTGAAAATAATGTCTTTTTTTTAAAAAAAAGATTTTATTTATTCATTCACAGAGACACACACACACACACACACACACACACACACACAGAGAGAAAGGCAGAGACACAGGCAGAGGGAGAAGCAAGCTCCACGCAGGGAGCCCGATCCAGGGTCTCCAGGATCACGCCCTGGGCTGCAGGCGGTGCTAAACCGCTGCGCCACAGGAGCTGCCCAAAAATAATGTCTTAAATCAATGAATTTACTTGATTAAACCACATTGCATTTATTTTCATGTAAATACAATAAAACCAAATACTCTACTTATTCAAAATACAGATATTCAATGGTCATGAAATGAAAATTGCCATTTGAAAAGAGCAAGAAAGTCCTCTTGTAAAAACAAGAAATCCACTGAATATTTCTAAAGTCCTATCTCAAATCAGGGAACCACAATTATCAGTTTGGGGAAAAATGCCTGGCTCCCAATACATGACTAAATTTCAATGCATATATTGAAGGCACAAGAGAACTTCAGCTGATCCTGGTTCTTAGATTTGCAATGATGGGTGGCTAGAGGTGCCCATACTAATCGCAGAGCTTAAAATAATGACTAAAAATAATAAGACATTACTGATGTAAAAAAGAGACCATGCTAGCAAGAGAAGATGTCTCTAACATTAGAAACATATTTTCCTATATATAAAGTAGTGACAGTAGCTTAATATTTAAGAATGAGATATCAGGTCTTTATCATTCCCCACTCCCTATATAATAAAGTTATTTAAAGCAAGATATCCAGCCACTAGATCTTATAGTGAGTATACAATAAGAAAATATGGCTACATTTCCCCAAACTCTGTAAATATATAAATATATCTCTATGTATGTGTATTTTACTATTTAACCAAAGAATGACAAAAACATTTTTTATGCATTCCAAATAAATCTCATTTGTACTCTAAAAATCAATGCTATTTTTCATAGTAACAGTCATTAGAAATAAATTTGCTAAGCGGATTATGCAGATATGGTTAATAATCAAACAATTCATCAGTTTTCCAAGCACATACAAAGCTACTGGGTGGTCATGAATGCCAAAGAGGTTTAAGAATTCATTTAAGAACTCATTTTAAATGACTACATACCTTACCTTTGGTCAATGAACCATCTCTAGTTTGTTTCTTTTTAAATGGATTACTAGTTTATCTGAGCAAAACACTTTAAAAGAAATATTCCAGTAATAGACTGAGCTAAAATTGTGAATTTTCAAAAATAAGAATTCTTAGAAAAATAAACATTAAATATTTGCTTCAATATTTCAAAACAGCAATCACCACATTTTTTGTGACAAAAGTAAACTGCAAAAAGCTATTACCATAGCCCTGCTGTTGTCCTGGATAGCCCTGCTGCCCTGGGTACTGCTGCTGCTGGGGTGGATATCCCTGTTGGGGAGGTGGTCCTTGGTAGGCATCTTGCTGTTGGCCATATTGTGAATTTCCTACAGGATAATTGGAGAAGAGAAAAAAAAAAACAACTGAGAAGTTCGCTTAATTAACTTTTTTACTCTAAGATGCATAGCCAACAACACAAGAACAAAATGAAATGCCATATTGATTTTTTGAAAGTTAACAAAACAAAGAAAAAACTCAAACCAAACAGAAGGATTTCGGCCAAACAAACTGCAGTTAAAGCCAATTTTGCAAGGTTGAACTGCAGCATTTTCAGCGTCTCTGCCATACGAGCATTACATTTACTGGAACATCACAGTCATAAGATCATGACTATGCTAAATAAAATAAAAAAGACAAAATTAAAGACAGCTACAAGAGCACACACTAGCTACACAAGATCAGCAAGCTGTTTCCTAAAGGCACTATACTTATATGTAAAATTATACATATGTAAACACACACAAGAAAAAAAAATTGGATTGATGGATTTATGTTCAAATAGAAAATTTCCACTGAGGAAAAAATTATTTTTAAATGTTTTAGTCTTTTTATTGTTGTTAGAAATGGCAAGTCATGGTTATACATTTTAAATATTTGTAAGGAAATTATTTTGGTTGTTCTGGGCTCCCTGTAACTTTCAAGACAGCCAGCAACTAGTATTCTACGAGAGCTTTGCATGGGTAGAAGTTGTCTTATGCAAAATTTGCATTCCTGTAGAAGGGGATATATATGTGTATGTGTGTGAAGGTATATAGATACCTCCTTCGTAGTAATGTTGTGAGGAATCCTCATAAGGCCTATCGTAGCCTTGTTCAGGATACGACGGTTGCTGATAACCGTAATCATTATGACCTACATCAATTCGACAAGAGACAGGAAGAAACGTTAATGGCCACTGAGTGAAAACCCTAAATATATTTAAACTTTCAGATAAAATTGAAAAAAAGAAAAAGAAATGGAAATACATAAAAAATAATTTCAAATGCATTAGCCAAATATTTACCAATGTGATTGTTTTCATATTGAGATATAACGTGCAAATTTTTTAAAAGCAAAAAACAGTAGTTTTAGAAACATTACACTTAGTCTTAACTGATAATCCTCAACATGGGGGGGAAAAAAAACTTCATCTTCAATTTTTTTCAAAAAAGAGAAAGAAAGCATTTAGGCCTTTCACATGTAAATAACTTGAATTAAATTAGAATGAACAAAGGAAGCAATTATCATATTTTGTCAAACACCTGTTCTGCTGGTCGCCAATTCCACAGCATATGCTAAAACAATGCAAAGTATAAAAAAGCTCCATAAGTTTTTTTCCCCTGAAAGAAACTGAAACAAATTTTTCACATTCTATTTACTAGCATAACGTATATGTATCTTATAAAAGCATTTTCAGATGCAAGAATAATATTGCTTAATGCTGCCATTCTAGATGCCTTTAGAAAATATTTCTAGAGTACCATAAACACACCTTCAAAAAATTAATACTGTGTTTAGTGCCAGGGTAACCTTAAGTTTTAAGGCTCAATAAATTTTATGACTGGACTTTAATGAAAATCAATAGTCTACTTCTTTTAACTAAAGTTACACACCAAGAAAATGCAGGAAATAATGCTTCAGTTAGCTAAAATCTAAATTTTTAAAGAATGCCTAATTAAGAAGAGCAATACAGTTATGAATCAATGTTATATTCAGTGTTCTAGGATTTCAACGTTCCCAAACCACCTCATAAATAGCCACATGAAAGGTTGGCAAACTATGGCCTGCAGCATAAATATGGCCAGTGTCCTGCTTTTGTAAATAAAGTTTTACTGGAACACAGGTATGCCCATTCGCATTTTCTCTACCTGTTTTCATGCTACAGAAAGGATTCAGCAGTTGATATGGCCTGCAAAGAACTAAAATATTTACTCTCTAGCTCTTTAGTGAAAAAAGTTTGCCAACTCCTAATCTATATATTTATTGGCATAAATATCTGAATGATAGTAAGAAAATATTCAATGCTATTTAAGCAAATTATTGTTATACATGGGATATTATACATACATATCAGAAAAACATATTAATACACACCTATGCAAAAATGATAGATTTTTAAATCCCCTGATGTAATAAATAATTTACATAACCTTAAAGTTTTGATGTCTAACAAAAATAACATCTATTTTGAATAGAAAGGTCGTATTTATAACAATACACATTTTACATTTCCGAAAAATACTCAAGACCAAAACAGTGTTAAATTCAACTCAATTATGTAAAATGTATTTTAAAAATTAAACAAAACAATCATTTACTTTCAGAGTTCCTAATACATAAAATTTGACAAACTAGATTTCACTTCTTTAAAATATCCATAGTCTATAAACATACTAAATTTTTTCATTAAAAAAAATCTTAATGTCTACATATGAAAGAAAAAAGAAAAAAAACTCCAAAATTCTGAATTAATTCAGGGCAAGAAAACCTGAGATTTAAAAAAATATATCATTTCTTAACAAGAGACATCCATACATATCACCACTATCATAACAAACATTTATGATAAACAAAATTCTACAGATGAGTGTTTGCTCTGCCTATACAGGCAGAGTCTCTGCAGTAAAAGCCACTGTGTTTATACTGACATATCTTTATGCTTTATACATTAACAAAAAATGGCAGGCTAAAATATTTTTTAAATTCACCAAATTATATCTTCTTACTAGTTCACATTAGCTTTGAGAGGATAGTCCCAACACTTTAGCTTTTAATTTTTTGTTTCTCTGAGTTTCTCTGTTAAGTAGTTTACCTTAAATATACCAAGGGAGCTTACTGGATAAATGAAGATTTTGACAAATCCTTTCATAACAAAACAAATCATATTGTAATGTGAATAGCTACCTGTAATTTATCACAGTTTTATATGTTTGGATTATTTTTTCCTCAACAAAGTATCATGAAATTTTCAAACACACAGAAAAACTGGAAGAACTGTATAGTGAAAGCCTACTTATGCTTGCATCACTTCCAAGTGCAATATATCTTTAATGACCAACTTTTTCATATACCACCTTCCCACAAAACTCATTAAACTAAATAATTAAAATCTGATTTCCAAATGCTTTTCCTATTCTCTCAACTTTAAACACAGCTATACCATATAATTTAACCTCCAAAATTTTTCAGATACGAATGATAATATACACAAACCACAGTTCTTTGAGAAGTACTCAACGTTAACTAAAAATGATGAAACTTGGAAAAATACTCAAGAACTAGATCTTCTGTGTATTTATACCATGCATAAAAGTAAACCAATGGGTGAACTTTACAGTATGTGAATTATCTCAATAAAGCGGTTATTTAAAAAAAATGTATCAGTAACTGCTTTGGTTCAAATGAACAATTCCAAACTAAGAGGATCCTCTTTTATGTAAGAAAGGATTCCAGTGACAGAATAATTCCTGTTGGTACTAATACAGACTATCTAAACCAAATATACTTTGAAATGGATTATAAACTAATGCGACCACTGATGCTTTAAAAAGCGTTTCTAAATTTAGAAGAAACATATTGTGAGTTTCTTCATCCTCATTAAAATGTCTTGAACAGCTATCTACATTAATATTGGGCACAGATAGACAACAGGAAAATTAACATTAGGAGAGATTACCATCAGGGTAATATTGCTGGTTCATGCCTTCTGGAGGACCTTGTCCACCATGACTGTATTGGTCCCCATAATAGTCTTCCTGGCCTGAGTACTGCTGTGGTGGGCCTGAAAAACCACAACCAGTCAAGAGGTAAATAATTTGTTCTCTAATCTGTTATTAAGAGAAATTATTTCTCACCTGTAGACTCCCCTCCCATGCACTGGCATTTGAGATACGTTTTAACTATTCTTAATTACACACACAGATACACAAACACACAGCAACATCATACAACCACATTTCACAAAAACTGTTATGACCATACATGCAGTATCTAACAAGATCAACTTAAAAGAACAAATACTAACTCTTTAAAAAGAGGTTCAAACTAGTAGAAAATTTTCTTTCTGGTATTAGAGTAGTTTGGAATAAAATAGGGTTTGTTTCTCATCTTATATTCAGTAACTTCTCAAAATTAAAATATTATCTTCTGCTATGTATTAGTGAGCTTTTGTTATCAAATTTTAGGATATTAACCTTTTTCCCAGAAAAAAAATAGATAAAAGAAAGCTGTGTAGCAGGAAGTTCCTATACATTATGTACCTACTATATCCACTAACTTTTAGAAAAAAATATGTAAAAATCATCATAAAAGTCAAGAAACAAAAAGCCTTGACTCTGCCTATATAAAGAGTTTATTAAAATAAAGCCTTTCAACTACTGTCATTTATAATAAGCAGGAAATTTCCCACATGTAATCTTACCCTGTTGAGGTGGTCTATAAGGAGGAATCTGTCTCTGACCCATCATATGATTGCCTTGGTTAACTTGACCCATCATTCCCATGGGAGGCTGCTGGCCTTGATAATGCTGCCCACCTCCCTGTGGCATATTGTATTGTTGAGAAGGAGGCTGCTGATGCATCATTGGACCTGAAAAGAGACAAAACATTACGCACACAATTTTTCTGTATATAATTTTAACAACTTAAGAGAAATGTAAAAACCTTTTATCATACAATCTCCAAAATATATAATGTATTATAATAAAAACTGACTTCAAGTAATAAAAACAAATCTTTCAATTGAAGTTTACATGCCAAATATAATCTGCAAACAAGGGAAAACAACTAACCCATTGTAGTTGATTTAAAATCTACTGGAGGAGTGTCCTAGTGACTTTTTCAAAATGCAAAGTGAATACAATATATGAAAATCTTGGATGTATTTTTTTATTATATACTATATAATATTTATCCACACAATCCTCGGAAAAAGAGAATCTTTAAGGTATATAAGAAAATACACTAAAACAAAGTACACTTCACAGAATCACACAGCAAATCAGCCATCAAACCAACGGAAAGAAATCTAATTTCTGAACACCCATTTTTTTCTCCCTTTTTCAATGCCCATTCATTTCATTATATAATGGTTGATAGGGAAACTACACATTTATAAATATACTTACATCAGTTGAATTTCATAAACTTTAATTTTAGGACAAAAATTTAAAGGGTCTTCTTTCGCTTTTCCAACAGTAAGATTTATAAATGAAAAAAGCTTCCTGAAATCAAAGGACTGTAGTGCCCTCTTAGTAAGTTCTAACACACACTCAATCAAAAATACCTAGATAGAAAACTTAATAAGCCACAGACTCAACTATCAGAACTATGGTTTCCAAAGCAAGCAATGCTGAAGTTGCCTACCATGGCTACAGAATCATAGGGAATAGTAAAATATATCACATGAAATAATCAACAATGGCCATAAAGTTCTGTGTTGCCATCTAACAATGTAAAGAACTCCTCAGAGGTTCACTGGGTCAAGTTATAGTATGGAGAACTCACCATTCTACCATTATAACCGTTACTGTCTCAGAAGTTAAGTATAAGTTATCCTCTAGTTTGCTGCTTAAACAGCTATGTATTCCTCATTTACTGACTTACGGACAATTTAACTACAAAAAGGATTAAAGGGCCGAGAAAACTATTACAGGCAAAATTACACAGATGAGCCAAAAGTTCATTGTTTGTTTAAATAATTAAAAACAAAACATGCTCACCTCTTTTTAAAATTTTATTTATTCATTTGGGTGGGGAGGAGAGAAAGAGCTCACAAGCGAGCATGAATGGGGGGGGGTGGAGGGAGCAGGAGAAGAAGAGGGAAAAGCAGACTCCCCACTTAGCAGGGAGCTGGATGAGGGCTCCATCCCAGGACCCTGAGATCATGATTGGAGCTGAAGGCAGACGCTTAACCAACTGAGCCACCCAGGCGCCCCTTTGACCACCTCTTTAAACATATTACTGGCCTATAAGAGCAGCAACAACACAAGCAGAAAGAATTTAACTCTCTTCCAATTTGAAGAACTGTATTGTCTATTTTATCAGAGCTCTCTTTCTATTTGTCTTCTTTTGGTCTACTTCATTTCAAATTCATTTTTGCTTCTAATTTTATCCTAAATATAAAGCTTTCAAAGGTTACTCTAGGACTTTTCTTTCAACAAGGATAAAAACTCTTAATAGTTGGGATAAGAGGGCTCAGTAGAGAATGGAAGGGAAGAGAACTTAATAACTCAATGCACTTAACACTGGCACTACCAGACTCACTTTCACATTTATTTCACGTGAACCTCACTACCAGAAGGATCCTAATTTTCAAATTTGTAGCTAAGGAATGTGAAGATCAAGATAATCAACTGGGAACCAAACAAAACACAAGTTTGAAACTAGTTTAATTGAGGCTTTAAAGCCCGTGCAAGGGGTGCCTGAGTGGTTCAGAGTTATTAAGCTGAGTGATATCAGCTGTCTGGTATCAGCTTAGGCCTTGATCTCAGGGTTGGGAGATCAAGCTCCCGGTTGGACCAGTGCTGAGCATGGAGCCTACTTAAAATTCTCTCTCTCCCCTCTTCCCACCCCAACTCGTGCACACACATGTGCACTTGCACTCTCATTCTAAATAAATAAATAAAACCAGTTGAGTTTATAATTTTTAAAATATATCTTCCATATAATAAAGTATTGAATACTAGCATGTAAAATTTAATAGGCAGAATGATTAGACATTCCTATAATTCATTTTTAGTAGATAAAGGTTGTGCCTTGATTCTCTTCTCCAACACTGATTAAAGATCTCTTGTCTTACAGAAGGTTAACTATAAAACTAATGCATATAATATGCATTGGAACCAAAATTTAAAGTAAAAAAAGAAGAAAGCAAAAACATAATAGCTGGGGAAAATCCAAAAGGATACAATAACAAAAAAATTCTAAGCTTTGCCCTAAATAAGGAAAGTAATTCTAGCTTAAGCCCTAGATAGAAAAGACCATGCCACTTGTGCTTTATCTTTTGGGACTGTCAGCAGTTTCAATCCCAAAGAGCTCAATTACTACCCTTCTTTTATACTCTGTCACTTCCCTCCCTCTGAGGATCTTCAACATCATTCAGGATCAAGCCTAAAACCATAGAGAATGGAGAAGGACAGCATTACTAACACATGATGTTTTTCATCTTTTTCCTTGAAGCTTTACCCATTTAAAAAAAATTATGACTTCAACTCTGATTGTTTAAGAATAATATTATTTTCTTTACAACAATGAAATATGCTACACTGGCAAATGTCTATTATCCCTTGAGACAGTAATGGAAATGAGAGCTGAATCTCAAAAGGTTACCCCAAAATAAGTTCTAAAAATCTGTACTACAGAGGAAGATTACAAAATGAGTCTATTATAACCATTTTCTGCAAATAAGGAGATAATACATTACTGTATGGCTTTAAAGTTATTCATCATCTTTTACATAAATCATTTTGATGCTAAGATACACTGCAAAGTGTGGTATTACATAAAGGTCCTAATGTCTTAATTGTCTACAATATGTTTTATAAAAGTGTTTTAAGAAGACATATAACAAATGTTCATCACAACATTATTTCCTTCCATTTTGAGTTTTATACCTAACAGATATTCTATGGAAACAATGTCCTATATTCTAAACTATGTAAAATATTCCCAAATCACCATGTTTTATATTATTGTAATTCTTTGCTCCAGTGAGATGGTTAATACTTAGTTGTATCTTAAGTTACTGGTCAAAAAATATCTTGAGACACAACTAAAAAGAGAACATTAAGTTTTAATTAATCAGTGAAAAATTAAGGATTACATAATTTTTAAAAAATTCTGTACACATACATACACAATCACATCCTCAAACACAAACCAATACACTAAAGCTCTAAAAATCATATCACTAATCTATGAATTTTTTAAAGAGATTTATTTATTTATTCATGAGAGAGAGAGAGAGAGAGAAAGAGAGAGGCAGAGACACAGGCAGAGGGAGAGGCAGACTCCCTGCAAGGAACCGGATGTGGGACTTGATCCAGATTCCAGAATCATGCCAGAGCCGAAGGCAGACGCTCAACCCCTGAGCCACCCAGGTGTCCCTGAATTATTTTAAATAAAGGTTAAACACAAAGAGATACCACCTCACACCAGTGAGAATGGGGAAAATTAACAAGGCAGGAAACAACAAATGTTGGAGAGGATGCGGAGAAAAGGGAACCCTCTTACACTGTTGGTGGGAATGTGAACTGGTGCAGCCACTCTGGAAAACTGTGTGGAGGTTCCTCAAAGAGTTAAAAATAGACCTGCCCTACGACCCAGCAATTGCACTGTTGGGGATTTACCCCAAAGATTCAGATGCAATGAAACGTCGGGACACCTGCACCCCGATGTTTCTATCAGCAATGGCCACAATAGCCAAACTGTGGAAGGAGCCTCGGTGTCCATTGAAAGATGAATGGATAAAGAAGATGTGGTTTATGTATACAATGGAATATTACTCAACAATTAGAAACGACAAATACCCACCATTTGCTTCAACGTGGATGGAACTGGAGGTTATTATGCTGAGTGAAATAAGTCAATCGGAGAAGGACAAACAGTGTATGTTCTCATTCATTTGGGGAATATAAATAATAGTGAAAGGGAATATAAAGGAAGGGAAAAGAAATGTTGGGAAATATCAGGAAGGGAGACAGAACATAAAGACTCCTAACTCGGGGAAATGAAGTAGGGGTGGTGGAAGGGGAGGAGGGCGGGTGTTGGAGGGGAATGGGTGACGGACACTGAGGTAGACACTTGACGGGATGAGCACTGGGTGTTTTTCTGTATGTTGGTAAATTGAACACCAATAAAAATTAATTAAAAAAAAAAAGATAGATGATAGATAGATGATAGATAGATGACCATAGATAATCTCTCAGTTTATGTTTTACCTTTTCTATCTCATAATGCTGTTTTCTGATAGTTTTTATTTTAATGTAGTCTGATAATTTTTCCATATAAAGTTTATTCATTTTGTATGCAGTTCAAATAAATAAATAAATAAATAAATAAATAAATAAATAAATAAATAAATAAATAAATAAAGGTTAAAAATGACAGCTAACAGTTAATGAGAACTTAGTAAAGACCAAATACTAAGCTAAGAGCTTTCTATTATTTATTCTCCCAAATCCTATGAAACAGGTAATACTATCATCAACTTAACTTTACAGGTAAGAAAATTTAAGGTTTATATGCATTAAGAATCTTACCTAGTGTTGCACACTTAGTAAATGATGACAACTTTACAACCATGCTCTTAACCAGTATGTGTATCTCTTCTCTGAAGTTAAATCATACTTCTCCCATGTAATATCTCCCAGGATAACAGTTCTATGTAACATTACCTACAATATACTATAAGTAATATATATGTGTGTGTGTATATATATCTGTATATATACACACACCACATATATACATATATACATACCCTACATATATATACGCACACACTATATATACAACTATAATAGTGATAATAGTGCTATTATATGAATAATATTATAATATGTACTAATATAATACACTATAAAAATTCTAAAATGCAAGAAAAATTTCTTCACCCCACCTATAAGAATTAGACTGTGAAACTGCCTAAGTAATACTCTCCAAGCCTAATTTCCAATTCATATTTCACTATTTATTACTCATTTTATTTACTACTGTTCCTTAACCTTTTAATCTCAAACTACACCATTTTTAGCTCTCATTTGAAGGTATTACTAATAGTTTATTTGCAAGAAAAACAATTCCTCTATTATAGCAAACTCAATTTGTTAACTTACCATTATCTATTAAATAGCCATTTAAAATGAATAGGACTTTTTATAACCTAAAATGTACATCTGTTCTCATCAAGAGTTTTCAATAGTTCATAATAAGGCATTTAGATACAATATCAAGGATAAAAGAACAGCCAAGTTACTAAGAAAATCCCAGAAACCTAGTAAAGTCACTGTAACCAATGCAAACTTAGCTGAGTTTCCTAGCAGCCAATGAAAAAAACAGAAGCACGACGGATTCCAGCTACTAAAAAGGACAGTTCATCTAGAAATACAAACTTTTAGATACATTTTCATGAAAATATTAAAAAGTATTAAAACATACTAGTACCAATAACTTTTGTTGTTTGTTTAGTAACACAAACCATTCTTATATGTATATGTAGTTTCTTATATTAACCGTTTCTTAAAGCTGTGATTTTCAATCTTGGGTGATTCTGTCCCCCAGAAGACATTTCAGCAAATCTGGAGACATTTTTAGCGGTCACAATTGATATGAGTGGTGGTGATACTGCCACCTAGTGGGTACTGGACAGATATACTGCCAAACATCTCAAAACGCACAGGGCAGGCCCTCACAACAAATTATGCAGCTCAAAATGTCAAGTGTTGAGTCAAGAAATCCTGGATCCTCAAGAGCGTAATTTTAAGTCACAAGCATCTCTACAAACTAGTCTAGGAATTACATTATGAATTTAACTTTCTGGTGATTGAAAACTAGAAAAGGGATGTATTATTGCTTAATAAAACCAAAAAACAAAAGACTGGGTAATTTCTTAGTTATACCTCTTATATAGTTTAAACTATACTATATTAGAAAATTAATTCATAACAAAGACATTGCTAAATATCTATCATAGTCAACTGAAAGAACTCCAAAAGCCTCAGTAGAAAGCTATGGAGATGGGCTGCATTAGAACATTACGTTCGTGTCACTAAGCAAGAAAGCTGCAAACTTACAAACCATCTGGCAATGAAGAGATTATCATGCCCAGAATTACTGAGAGAAAGGATTGTAAATAAGCACAACTTAGCGTATTTGTTAAAATTTAATTTCTAAAATTACTCCTAGAAATTCTGGTTTAGCTGGTATAGGATGGGGCACACAAATCTTTTTTAACAATTTCCTCTGATGATTCTGATCCACATAGTCTCAGGACCACACGATGAAATAGAGATCTAAGAGAAAGAATAACCAATCACCCACTTTTATAAAAGAAGCCGGACTGTGGTTCATATAAAATGTTTAAATTGGAATAGGACTGCATCCCATAGAGTACTTAAAGATGTTAGCTATAAAATGAATCCTAAGGGGTTTGTGTTATAAATATATCAAAAATCATCAAATGATACATTTAAGACCTATACGTCATTGTATGTAAATGTTACCTAAAGAAAAAAACGTTTTAAAACAAAATTTTTAAATGTTAAGCCTTAACGATACGCAGACTAAAGTGTTTACGGTTTGAATATACTAATATCTGCAAATTACTTTGAATGCATTCTAAAAAATATGATGCACTGATTAGTGCATTAACAGATTATAGATTACTAGATTAACAGACAGGTAATAAACAAATTTAGTAAAATACTAACTGTAGAATGAAGGAAGCAACTTTACAGGTACAATCCTTCAAGTTTCATGTATGTTTGAAAATTACATATTAAGTACTGGGGAAAAAATTAAAAATTAATCCTAGAAGAATATATATAGAACTCTCAAAACCCAACAGTAAAAACCCAAACAATCCAACTAGAAAATGGGCAAAAGACATGAAAAGACATTTCACTGAAGAGGATATACAGATGGCAAATAAGCACACAAAAAGATGTTCAGCAGCCACTAGGGAAATGCAAATTAACACCACAGTGATTTATCACTATACATTTTTAGAACAGCTAAGATTAAACAAAATGACAATATCAAATGTTGACAAGGATTTGGAGAAAGCAGATCTCTCATACACTGCTGGTGAAAACGTAAAATGGTACAGATGCTTTAGTAATCTATTTGGCAGTTTCTAAAAAAACTAACATATACTTAATATGTGATCCATCAACTGTACTCCTGGTATTTATCCCAAAAAAATGAAAATTAAAAAATTAAAAAAAAAATGGTTGGGCACCTGGGTGGCTGGGCATCCACCTCTTGAATTCAGCTCAGGTCCTGATTTCAGGATCCTTGTGTCAGGCTCCCCACTCAGTGCAGAGTTAGCTTCTCTTTCCCTCTCCCTTTTGCCCCTTCACTCACACACATTCTCTCTCACTCTAAAACAAAGTAAATCTTTAAAAAAAATCTTAAAAAAAAAAAGAAAAAAGGAGGCATCAGGCTAGCTCAGTGGAGCATTCTACTCTTGATCTTGCTATCATGACTTTGAGCCCCATTTACTTCACAGTTAAGTAAAGAGTTTACTTAAAAAACCAAACAAAATGAAAACAAAAAAAGGAAAACTTATCCAAATAAAAACACGAAACTGTACACAATTGTTCATAGCACTTTTACTTAAAAAGGCCAAAACTGGAAACTAAAATGTCCCCCAATTGGTGAATGGTTAAACAAACTGTGGTATATCCATACCTTGGAAGTCTAATTCTGCAATACAAAGGAACAACTGATACATGCAACAACTTGAAACAAATATTAATTATGTGGAGTAAAACAAGTCAATCTCAAAAGGTCTCCTACTGTATAATTCTATTTATAACATTCTGAAAATGACAAAATTATAAAAACGAAGGAGTTAACAGTAGTTTTGAAGGATTACAGATGACTGGAGGAAAGAGACACATAGCATCTCTCTGTATTACCTTTGTAACTTCCTGTAAACCTGTAATTATTTCAAAATAAAAAGGTTTTAAAAACATATTGTGGGGAGCCTGGGTGGTTCAGTCAGTTAAGCATCCAACTCACGATTTTGGCTCAGGTCATGATTCCATGGTGGTGGAATCAAGCCCTGCATCCGGCTCCATGCCAAGCAGGAAGTCTACAGGAGAATTCTCCCTCTCTCTCTGTGCCCCTCCCCCTGCTTGTCTGTGCTCTCTCTTACACTCTCTTTCTCTGTCTCTCAAATAAATTAATCTTTCAAAATAAAGTATCTTAATGAAACTTAGTTTATAATCTATTGAAGAAACTCATCTGGATTTAGTTCTCTACACCCAAAAGGTTTTTGGTAAAACTGATGATCATCTATTTTATCTGACAGTGACAGTTCTTTCTTTGGTTCATTCCTAGAATGACAGTTGATGGATGACAAAGCATAGAGAATACTAGTTTTCTAATTTGTTATGGCATGAAGAAATGTAGCTAATCAGTCAACAAACAGGATAGAATAGTGAACAAGACACAGTTCCTGACTTCACAGAACTTAGAGTTTAGGGGAAAATAATTAAATGGATATTACAAATAATTATGTAATTACAAGTACTCAAACTTCTGCTACAAAGAGCCTAAGAACAGCCTACTTACTATACCTATGTGGACTGTAGCTTGTCTGTAGAGTAACTTAAAACTTGTAGAGTAAGACTATAGGTGATTTTTATTTTATGCTTTATTCTAAATTTTCCAGATATTTCATAATATGTTATTTTTATAATCTGAAAACTGTCATCATTGGGGAAAAAATTACAACCTTGAAAAGCTCATTCAATACAGCAATGATCAATTTATAAACAAAATATCTAATCCTAACTATAATGACTGTATATACCTAAAGCTGTAGCAGAAACCTGCAATATCAGCAATATTACATAGATTTGCCAATTTTACAGAGAGAGGAGTATACACACAATTCTCATTCAAATCGACTAGAAGTCAAACACATTTCCATGAAATAAAATATTTGAAATAATTTCTTCATTTGTAAACTTTCTATGTTGTACTTGAAAGGAGAAAAATAGTATTATAATATTTTTTCATATTGAAGATTTACTGTATTTATTAAATTGGGGATTCCTATAGCTCCTAAACCCGAGTGAGGGCTTCTGGTCATACCCAGAAGGACTCCATATTACAGACTAAGATTAGTAATTTGGACAATCAATCAGATCTACACAATGGAGCGCCACTACAAACTCTGAGCTTGGAGGCTCAGGGGAACTCCCCTGGTTGGCCACATTCTGTGCGTATTGTTTGTTACACACTGGGACCAGGAGAGCATCCTGACTCCCAAGGACAGAGAAACTCCACCTATGGTGCCTCTTCTGTACTTTTCCCTATGCGATTTTCCCCTTGGCTAACATGAATCTCTATCCTTTCACCATAATAAATCATAACTGTGGGATCAACAATTTTCAGTGAGTTCTGTGAGCTATATTCAATGAATTACTGACCCTGAAGGTGCTTTTGGGAATCTCAGAACTTGCGATTGATGCCAGAAGTAAGGCCAGTCTTAGGAACCACTCCCCAAAACTCTGTAGTTGGCTAAATTCTTGGAGTTAGTAACTTTTCCAGTATTTTATTCTTTGTACTTTCAATGTTATGAAATGTCTCCAAAAATTTCAATATGAAGTATTTTGCTGGCCTTAGTTTTTCTCTGGGACATTTTTTTTTTTTTTAAAGATTTCATTTATTTATTCATGAGCGACACAGAGAGAGAGGCAGAGACACAGGAAGAGGGAGAAGCAGGCTCCCTGCAGGAGCCCGATGTGGGACTCAATCCCAGGAATCCAGGATCACACCCTGAGCGCAAGGCAAGTGCCAAACTGCTGAGCCACCCAGGCATCCCTCTCTGGGACATCTTTGTTCTTTTCATCACAACCTGTTTTCTCATGTTATGTCAGTGAGTTCACCTTCACTAAGTACCTGCAAGTACACATCTAGAGTCTCTCAAATGGCAGCAGTGTCAACATTCCCAGTCAGCAATTTCTTCTCTAACTCTATTTACAAAGGATTTGGATTTCATTTTTAGCAGTATTACTTCTCATTTCCCTGCTACACTTTTAACTTTTGTAAAATACCACATAGGTTGATAACTGGGAGCCAAGGAAGCAACACAATTACATACTCTGCTATATGCCCATAAAATGATAGATACAGTGACCAATCACTGAGAGCATCTAAAAGTAGCATGAGGGGGGATCCCTGGGTGGCTCAGCAGTTTAGCGCCTGCCTGTGGTTCAGGGCATGATCCTGGAGGGATATGGTTTTGTTAAAAGGGGGTATGGTTTTGTTAAAAGGGGGTATGGTTTTGTTAAATAAATCATGTTAAATCCACACAATGAATGCTATTTTTAAAATGAGGTAGATCTGTAAAGACTGAAAACAAAGAGGCACAAGGAAATAAATATACTACTACAATATACATGCACAAGTAAGTGCCAGGCTTTTCTCAAGCACATCTGCTTGTTACAGCTCCTACCAGGCAAAAATCTACTGCATAATAAGATGATAAATATAACGCTCCTGCCTATAATATATACTCTTCACCCTTTATATTTGCATTAAAAAGGTACTGAAAGAAAGAATTCCCACTATTCCAACATCAAGCCTCCAGATCAGACCATTATCATTTACCTGATATGTAAACCAAAACTTACTACTTAAACGTACCAGGACTTTAACACTATTCAGACAAAACTAAAACCAGAAATGAAGTTGACATGCTTAAAAGAGACAACTCGTAAACTTATCTCAAATTTTTTGTTATATAAAAATTAAAGATTTTTATTCTGGCCAATTTCATATAAACTATGCAAACAATTACTGAATCAGGGTTTTTATATTTATCATTTTACTTTACTTATTAAGTAATTTAGTCAAAGGTGTCATATACAAATAATCTACAGGGCCAAGATCTGGATCCAACTCTGAAGAATTATATACATGGAACTTGTGAAATACATGTTTTAACACAAATACAGTAATTTGTGAAAACTCCTTATATTCAAATATATAATTAGTAAAATGATGTTAAATGAGAAAAGCTATAATCATTAATGCCTAAGAATAGAAAATATATTGATTCTATCAAATGTAACTGTTGGGTCACTTTCAGAAAGCCCTGATATTCTAATATGACTTTTAGTTCTAATGAATATATCCGTTGCTTTACTAAAGAAATACATTTAAGGTAGTAACTCTGTCTTTCCAGGTTATTATATGACACTGGGTTTAATTCCTACTCACTGAAGAAACAGATTTTGTCTCCTCTCAGGCATTGTTCTAGGCACTAGAACAAAATAGTATGAATACAGATGAAATTTCTTTTTTTTTTTTTTTGTAATCCTAATGAATTCAAGTATTTGAATTCTAGTGAAGTTTATGCTATATATAGGAGCAAACAGATCCAATTATTTAAGAAAATGGTCATTCACTTTAAACATGTCTTAAAGTTCAAAGTGATAATCCCTGAACTTTTATCTGAAAAGTAGTGAAAAGAACACAAGAAAGTTTAAATTGGATGAACTATTTACAACATTTTGCCAACAGTATAAGAAACAATTCCTAACCTTTCATGGAAGCAGTAGACTCTCTAAGAAAATATAGAGTAGATCCTCTAAGAGTACATAGAGAAAATGACCAACAGTTATTTATTTTATGTTAGAGAGGGGGTCGGGGGAGTGGGGGTAGAATCTCAAGCAGACTCCCTGCTGAGCAGAGAGCCTAAGAACAGAAAACTTTATTTATTTATTTTTAAATAAGTATTTTTTTTAATTTATTTATTCAGAGAGAGAGAGAGACTGAGAGGCAGAGACACAGGCAGAGGGAGAAGCAGGCTCCATGCAGGGAGCCTGACGCGGGACTCGATCCTGGGTCTCCAGGATCAGACCCCGGGCTGCAGGTGGCGCTAAACTGCTGCGCCACCGGGGGGTGCCCAGAACAGAAAACTTTAAATGCAAAACATGTAGCTTATTTTTAAAGCTACCTAAGAAAACAAATTTTTTAAAGATGTATTTAAAAAATAAAAAATAAATAAAATAAAAAATAAAAATAAATAAAAATAAAAAATAAATAAATAAAAATTTATTTGAGAGAGATAGAAAATGCACAAAAGGGAGAAAGGCAGAGAGAAACACAAGTGAATTCTGAGCTGAGTGCAGAGCCCAAGGGGGCAGTGGGGGAGGGGGGTGGAGGCGGCTCCTGGATCTCATGACCCTGAAATTGGACCTCAGCCAAAACTGACAGTCAGATGCATAAACGCTCAACCAACTGGGCCACCCAGCCCCCCCCCCCCAAAGAAAATGTTTTATATGAAATGAATATTAAAACTTTAAATAAAACTCATATTCAAATTTTTTTCATCCAATAGATAAAATATCTTTACAAGGAACTTCTAGGATTAAAAAAGTAGATATTGCTATAACCTCAAATATCTTTCTTTTGTGCAATTTTAATTTTTTAGTATTCTTTGTATGTGAAATATCAAAATTTAACTGCAAAGTTATTTGTCCTGAAGATATTTTTTAAATATTGAGAAGTTCCTCACTAATTTCCATCCTATTCTTTTTTGAAAAGTAACTTTTGTTTCTTTAAATCAGATCTCTACATAGAAAGTAAAGTATAGAGAAAAGGACTATTAAGAAATCCACAGATTGGGATGCCTGGGTGGCTCAGTGGTTGAGCATCTACCTTCGGCTCAGGGTGTGATCCCAGAGTCCAGGATCAAGTTCCACATCAGGTTCCTTGCAGGGAGCCTGTTTCTCCCTCTATGTCTCTGCCTCTCTCTCTCTCTGTCTCTCATGAATAATAAAATCTTAAAAAAAAAAAATTCACAGATTACACAGACAAAGCAAAAAGCACTGACTACTACAGTAAAAAGAAAAACTGTACATTAATAATACAAATACAAAATATGACATTTTAAAAAAGAATAGTTGGTTCCTAAGTTTAGAACAAATAATTCTTATAAACACCTCAATTACTTTCTCCAAAAAGTTACTACTTTCTACATACATATTGCTGCATGCACTATTTTTTTGTTCTTCAGATCTTATAATGTCATATCAACCCATTCTACAGCAACATCCATTCTTGTGCAAACTCTACCCTTTTTTTAATTATAGTTTCTAAGCAGGGTGCCATCATTACTGTAGTTACTGTGAAATCTACCAATTTTCTTGCTCTCTCTCCTGTTAACCAAATCGTATGGAGAAACATTTGGACTCCCTTCTGACCCGGCAATGAATGGATCTTGCTGTTATTTTGAACCTTTAATTGCCCTAATTTAAAAAAAAAAAGAAATTTCATCATGGGCACTAAACAAATTTGAGGAAAAAAAATGGAGAAAGCGTCAGTTTTGTGAGGCTACCCTGACAACTTATTCTACTGTCTCTCTTTGTTTTCAGTGTATCTCATCAAAATTATAAAAATTCTGTATTACTCTTTAAATATTAAAATATATTATTTCACCATAAATAATTATCAACAGGTTAACCTTAACTTCCTTTATCTGGGTGTGCTTTGGTGATTTGTTTTTCAAAGTCAAAATCTAGAAAATTTTATTGCATTAACCTTACATTTTGTAACTGAAATAGCTGTAGGCTGGCAATATGCCAAATATTTTAAAGGGCAATTAGTAGAACAGAGCGCCACTTACTGGTTTTTAGTTATTATTTACAAGAATACTTAAAAAAAGAAACATGATAATAATTTCATTCTCTGAGAATGGTAGTAAACTTTAATAGACTTATAATAGAAGAATACAGCAGCATTTCCACTGAACACTCTAATAAACAAATTATGTTAAAATTACTTCTTAATGCTAAAATACATCAGAAAACATTCATAAAAATTGAGGGAAATTCATATAAATATATCCTTAATAAGTAAAATAAACTACAGAATAAAGGTTTTTTACGGTGTTGTACTTGCAAAGATATAATTATTTTCTCAACTTTCTAGCTCTAAACCAAATGCTTGTGGTTATTCATTTATTAGCTTGAAATAAAATTTTTTAAAATCAAAATCCAAGAACCTCAAATAAACGGTCCAAAAGGTGTAAAGATAAAATAATCTTTAAAGGCTTAATTAGGCAAATTAACTTCTAAGTGTAAAAAAAAAAAAAATTATTTTAAACTAGTTTCAAACTCAATGTTCCTTTTTTATGGATATGGTTGTTACTTCAAACTATCTTCATGAATCAGCTACAAACTTGAAACAAAGGTTTTATTTTCAAAGGATAGCATTCTGTCAAGAATGACATAATGGGCTGGGGCACCTGGGGGGCTCAGTTGGTTAAGTGTTTGCCTTTGGCTCAAGTCATGATCCCAGAGTTCTGGGATCACCCTAAGTCCAGCTCCCTACTGACTGGGGAGTTTCCTTGCCCCCTCCCCCGCCCACAACCACATTCTCTCATATAAATAAATATTTTGAGACAACTGGGTGGCTCAGCGGTTGAGCGTCTGCCTTTGGCCCAGGGTTTGTTCCTGGAGTCCCGGGATCGAGTCCCACGTCAGACTCCCTGCATGGAGCCTGCTTCTCCCTCTACCTATGTCTTCTGCCTTTCTTTCTCTCTCTCTCTCTGTGTCTCTCATGAATAAATAAATAAAATCTTTAAAAATAAATAAATAAAATGAATGACATCAGGGACACCTGGGTGGGTCAGTTGGTTAAGCATCTTACTTCAGCACTAGTCATGATCTCAGGGTCCTGGGATAAAGTCCCGCATTAAGCCCCAGTTGGAGCCCCACGCATGGGGCTTCCTGCTTAGCGGGGAGTCCGCTTGTCCCTCTGCCCCCTCTCCTGCTCATGTTCACTCTCAAATAAATAAAATCTTTAATAATAATTTTTTAAAACCTTTAAAACAAAGAATGACATCAAGTTTATTTACCTTGGTTTGGTTGCATGTTCATATTTGGTCTGGGGCCATAGCTTCCTATTGGTTGCCCTTGACTCATTGTCATCTGATTCTGTACTGGCATGCTCTGTGATGATGGCACAGAATGGTTGTAACCTCCCATGGATCCATGGCTACTTGAAGGCATGTTCATCGAACTGTTTGTCATATTCAGTTGATTGGGTCCAGGTCCCTGAATAGGCATATGGTTAGGCCCTTTGAAGAAAAGTGGTCAGAATCAAATAAGAAAGTTAAACAAATGGTCTATTAAAAACTTTAAAAAGCTTTTAATTTTTTGCATACCATATTAATAATACCAAACAATAACTTGAGTATTTAATCAATAGCAAACAAAGTAAATGCTTTACATGAATGATAGCAAATATTGTGAGGTAGATGCTATTCCCATTTTACAGATTAAGAAACTGATGCTTTTAGAAGCCAGCAACATTCTAAAAGAGAAAAGCAATGATGAAAAAAACATATAAAATCTGGAGTAATTAAACGTAGGTAGTATTAGCACATAAATGAATTAACAGATCAATGGACCCAGAGGAGAGTCTAAAAACACACCCAAATTTCTAATTTTGTAAAATATAATAGTGGTGAAATTAAACATCCGTAGGCAAAACAAAGACAATTCAATAGTGTGACCAGTGAGTAGTCATCTGGAAAATGGCCTATCACATTCCTTCTACCAATAGTTCCAGATGAATAAAAAAATTAAGCATTACGGGATCCCTGGGTGGCGCAGCGGTTTGGCGCCTGCCTTTGGCCCAGGGCGTGATCCCAGAGACCCGGAATCGAATCCCACGTCGGGCTCCCAGTGCATGGAGCCTGCTCCCTCTGCCTATGTCTCTGCCTCTATCTCTCTCTCTGTGTGACTATCATAAATTTAAAAAAAAAAAAAAATTAAGCATTACAAAAGAAAAAAGAAAAAAAAAAAACTTTACAAGAGATTTTAAAAAGGAGAACTTTCAAAATAATCTTGAAGCGAAAGGGCCTTCTATTATATGCCAGAAAACCCAGAGCCATAAAAGACTGATAAACTAAACTACATAAAAATAAAAAATTTCAATATGGCCAAATCAGACCAAACTAAACAAAATAATAAAAAGAAAAACTGAGGAAAAATTATTAACAAGACCTATCACAGAGAGAACTAATTGCTTAATGTATAAAGTAAGTCAAAGACCACCAGCAATAAAAGAAATGGCAAATGACACGAATAATCAGTTCACACAAAAACTACCAAAGGGACATAAACATGAGAGGACTGCCTGCTTCACTTACAATAAAAAGGCCAATTAAAACTATGAGACTCTTTTTTCATCTTTCAGATTTCAAAGACCTGAAGTTTTGATCTATGACAAAAAGTAATTTCATACATTGTTGAGGTATATTAATATATAAATAAGGACTATTTTTAAGTAGAGCAATTTAGCCATAATAATACCATATTTTAAAAGGCCTATACCTTTAACCCAGCCAACCGCAGTTCTATAAATATACAGGTCTTTGTGCGCACATAGGCATCAATGCTAAACTGCATATGCATGTTTATTTACTCATTTACTTATTTACCTTTATTTTATAGGCATATTCACAGAAGCATAATTTTTAATACCAGAAGACTGGAAATAATCTGTATTTCCTTCTAAGGGAACTGTTCAAATAAGTTAGGGGCATCAACAAAAAAGAATGAATACAGCCAAAAGCACGAGGCAGCTCTTCATGTACTGAATGGTCTCCAAAATACATCTCTATATACTCATGGTCTCTAAGATATATCTTCAAGAGGGAAAAATTCTACATATAATACTACAAAATGTATGCTACCAATTATTTTTTAAAAGAATAAGACAAAAGAAAAAGTGTTATGCATATGTTCTGGATATTGAGAATATCTCTTGAAGGATAACTAGACACCAACGACTCTCTGGAACAAAGTATGTGGAGGAGATGGCTTTGGTACCTTTTGACTCTGGTACCGAAGATTTTTTAGTACTATTTTTTAAATCAGCTAAATGTTTTTAAAAAAGAACCTGAAACTAAGGCCATTTGACCAAGATCAAGGAACACAGAAGTAGCTCTACAACTTAGATTATAAAGTATTGAAAAACAAAACTAAAATAGGAAATTAAAAGCCTAGATACAAATTTGTGTTTATAAAAACAATGGCTAAGCTCTAATGAGGAGCTCATTAAATAAAGGAAACATAAGTAACTGGACTTCAATTTTTCCTACACCTAACTAGAATTCTTTATAAGAAAATTGTTTTGGAAGCTCTATAGTATTCTAGACAATGTAGGTCATAACCAGTTGAAAATCTCTAGTTTATAAAGGATATAACTATTCCAGATGGCCTTATACAAAAACCCAATGTCACGTTAACAATAATTACATTGCTGCTCAAGTGCTCCTTTGGCCTTAATCTTGAATGTTACATGGAGAAGTTACGTTAAAATTCTAATTAACAGTACTACCATAAAAAAATACAAAACGCCTAACTTGCTAATGTGCATTAGCACCCTTCCAGTTCTAAAAACAAGAGGTCCTGATGAGGTAAATGTGAATTTAGCAAGAAGCGTCTTCCTGACTACAACCTAACAAGTAGTTATGACTTTATTCCTACTCCCACACAGGGTGCATGTTGTGGGGGCCACAGATTGTGGTAGGCCTCAGGAAGAAATAGAAGGCTGCCACCGAAACGGCACCACCCTCCTACACGATCAATCACACATCAACCTTCTATAAACCAGGCTACCTGGCTCCTTTTGCCCTGTGTTCTCCTTTACATCATTTACTGTACCCATTGTCCCCGGACACCAATGCTATCAACCAACACAATCAGCTATGACAAGAATATCCTAAGGATGCTAATTACTAATTTTAAAAATGAACTGCTTTATTTTAATTTACTTTCATAAAAAAAATTTATTTCATTATTGCTATTTGTATAATATTCTATTTTTGTTAATGAAAATAGCCTCTGTCCTATTTTTTTAAGATTTTTATTTATTTATTTATTCATTCGAGACACAGAGAGGGAGAGAGAGACGCAGAGACACAGGCAGAGGGAGAAGCAGGCTCCATGCAGGAGCCCGACGTGGGACTCGATCCTGGGTCTCCAGGATCAGGCCCTGGGCTGAAGGCAGCACTAAACCGCTGAGGCACCTGGGCTGCGCTAGCCTGTGTCTTTAGAAAATAAAACTATTCTCAAATTAAATGCAGAAAAACAACCAAAATGTATGGGTATGGGTTGTAGCTATCCCAAAAACAAAATAGTTTAAAGATACTTTTCAGTTTAAAAGTTCAAACCAGCAAAAAGTAACTAATTAAGCATTCATTTGCCCGGAAAATATTCTAGGTGGCTCCAAACTTAAAAGAGGATGAATAGTAAAGGGAATATCTCACTATATAAAACATCTGACATTTTTTTTCTTCTTTTAACTCTGCTTTAATGTCAACTTGCATATTTATAATATACTGTAAACATATGTATTCATAAAAATCTACTCTCAGCTTCAATAGTATCAATGAGGAAATACTAAACACACTAGCACACACCAGATTTTCTTTCCTTTCCCCCTGTTTTTTCCAGCAATGTTGTTTCTGAGACCAGTAAATTTTTTAAATACAAAACCCAAGGAAATGTTATCATACCCCTATAATCTATAAAGAGATTTTAATTCTTAAGTCATGGCACAATGCCTTTTTTTCCAAAAAGCTTCTAAAGCCAGCTGTATTGCATAGTTTCAGACAGACTAAATTTAGCCAGTTCTGTTCATCAGAGGAATGCTGTGTGTCAGCTACATCAAAGCCCAAGGGCAGCCTGATAAACACTGAATACAGGTCACGTAGCTCTGTAGCTAACAAACTCTAAGAGAGCTTGTACTCGGGGGCATTCAAAGCAGTTTTGTCATCAACAATCTAGTATCCCTTGAGCCCCCATGTCGTTTCAGTTGCTAAGCAACTCCGGTGTTAATGTCTTAGAGGAGAAAAACTTACCAGGCATCTGGCCGTTCATCTGGTTCTGCATGTGTGGTGCAGGAGGACCCCCACCTACCATTCCATCTGAAGGCATGTTGTGAGAGCGTGGAGGTGGGGGAGGGCCGCTCTGATTCATCCCTCCAGGACCCATAGGCATATTCTGTGTGGGTGGCTGAAAGAAGACAGTTTAGTAAAACAAGAGAAACAGTTAGGCTAATATATTAAAGATGCATATAACAGTTGCCTGTATTATTAAACTGAATAGAAACAAAAATACAAAAGCATTTCAACTTATTCTAATGCATTTTTATCACGGACTAATTATTTACATCAAATTTAATATGCCCCCAAAACTTATCTTAGTATGAAGAAATCATCTGACAACCTCAGACCAAAAGAATACAACTAAAGTATATTTGATTTTACAAAATCTCAATAGTGAAAATAATTTTTTTAACATTTTATACAAAAATTCACATTTATTTATATATAACGTGTCTATACACATATTTTAATGTGTCTATTGTTATTTAAATTATGTTTTAAAACTTAGGTCTCTTTTCATTATTTATATTTAAATATATTTACTATTAATGATGTATATTATATCTGAAAAGATGCAATAACAAAAAACTATAAAAGGATCAGAAGCTCCAAAATGTGATATACAATGTACTACTGTTCGAGAGGAAATAAAGCAATTTTGGCAAGGGAATGTTTTAAACCATGAAGACTCAGTTCAGTCCAACGTTTTTGTGCCGACGACTCCTATAGATGGGAAACATTACTGATGGCCTCCAAGGGTACAGAGACAGCTGCCTCAAAAGGATGCCTTTGGCAAATTTCCTAATGAAAGTGTGAAGAAAATCACTGACTAACCTTGAGAGTTCACAAAAGGGCGAAAGGAAAAACACAGATAGAAGGTGGTCTGCAACACCTGGCTCTTCTTAGGGATATTTTGGTGAAGAAAGCAAATGGTTAGTTCTTTCCAATCCTCATTTTTAAGCCTACAGGAGAAGGAGCTATATTCTTTACACATCTATTTCTGCCTTCTCTATTTCTCCTTATTCTAAGAACCTAACGTCCACTCTTATCATTTTAGTCATTATCTTACTCCCACATTTTTACATGGCTAGTTACTTACCACTTCTGTACTATCAAGATTTTGTGAACACAGTCCTCTCTGGCACCCTTAACAGATAAACACTGTCTTATAGCCATCACATATTCAAATATTCAAATCTCCAACCATTTAATAATCACTAACATTGATACAAATAACCTAACTACTCTAATAGTTCCCATTTAAAATTCCTATTTTTGGGGCGCCTGGGTGGCTCAGTTGGTTAGGTGCCTGCCTTCAGCTCACATCATGATCCCGGGATCCTGGAATTGAGCCCCACATCAGGCTCCCTGCTCAGCAGAGAATCTGCTTCTCCCTCTGACCCTCCTCCTTCTTGTGTTCGTTCTTTCAAATAAATAAAATCTTTAAAATTAACCAATTAATTAATTAAAATTCACAGTCTTAGCACATCTGGGTGGCTCAGTCAGTTAAGTGTCTGCCTTCACCTCAGGTCTTGATCCCAAAGTCCTGAGATCAAGTACTGGATGGATTAGGCTCTCGGCTCAGCAGTGAGTCTGTTTCTACCCTTCCCTTTGCCCCTCCTCCCACTCATGTTCACGAGCTAGTACCCTCTCTCTAATAATAAAATCTTAAAAATAAATAAATAAATAAATAAATAAATAAATAAATAATTCATGGTCTTGGTTTCTTCACTACTAAACTCAGAAAATAATTGTTCTTTATTAAATACTTCAATTCTCATTTTATTTTTTTAAGATCTTATTTATTTATTTGAGAGAGCAAGAGTACCAGCAGGGGCAGCAGCAGAGGGAGAGGGAGAAGCAGGCTCCTGACCAAGCAGAGCCTGATATGGGACTCAATCTCAGGACCCTGAGACCATGACCTGAGCCAAAGGCAAGACACCTAACTGAGCACTCAGGCACACCTTCAATTATCATTTTAAATTCTTCACCCACTTTGGATTCTTTAAACACTTAATGACTTCCTTCAGTTTTGTTTTTTCTTTAAATTGCCAAATATCAACTCAGTGTCACGTATCTTACTTGGAAATGATCTTTTACTATGCTACAAACATAGCTGACTTTGACCCTCTCGTTTGAAAATAAAAATCCCTCTTTTTATATTCTTGTCCAAATTTTCTGCTGAAAATTTGCGTTCTCACTGTCAAAAGATACCAGTTTTTTCATTTTCTTGTGATGCATTTAATGAACATCAGTATTCATGGCTCCCATCATGAGAGTAGCTTGTATCAAACTAACCTTCCTGCTAATAAAAGTAATAAAATATAGACAATGTAAAAACTGTTTGAAGACACTGAAGAGCAATATACAGAGAGAAACAAGGAAAGGCTACAACTCTTGAAAGAAGGGAAGCACATAAGATCAGCTCCATAAGCACCTTTGCTTTTTCCTTGACTTTGTTGTGTAACAGGAAAATAAAGAGTCCAAGCAGAGGTGGCAGCCCAAATGGATTAAGAAGAAGAGTTCTAGGCTATCAGAAAGCTAAAAACTAAAGAATAAAGTCTCAGAGTGAAAGAATCATAAAAAGGATGAAAATTTAAAAAAAAAAGAAAGAAAAAAAGAAAAGAAAAAAAACTAGCATAAATAGCAGTTAGGAGGCTAAAGAGCTGAGTGGACTATTTCAACTTCTGCCCAGTGCTAGAGCAACAAAGACTGGAGTATAACCTCTACGAAGTTAGAAAGGCCTTCATAAGCAACTCATAAGCCTTCATAAGCAAGCTCTCTGTTGAGACTTCAAAAAGGCCCTCCTTAAATTAAGGTCGAAATGGAAATCTATCAGCCCTAACAAATTTTATAGTTGGCACTCAGTACTCAAGGTAATCTAGCACTTCACCTTCCAAAGGAAAACTTAACTCTCTGGAGGAAAATAACACCGAATAAAGCCCCTACAACAGTTCAATGAAGAATTACAAGGCATTCTAAAAAAGAAGAAATGGCCAACCCTCATTAGGAAGACTATAATAATTTAAAAAAGAAAAAAATTACAGAAAGTAACAAAGATTGGCAAGAATGTGGAGAAAATGAAACTCTCCTACATGCTGGCAGGATTGTAAGGGGTACAGCCACTGTGGAAAACAATTTGGCAGTTCCTCAGAAAGTTAAACATAGAGTTACCATATGACAGAGCAATTCCACTTCTGGTACAGACCCAAGAGAACTGAAGACATGTGTTCACATAAAACTTGCACACAAATGTTCACAGTAGTATTATTCATCATAGTCAAAAAATAGAAAAAAATTTCAAATGTCCATCAACTGATGGCTAAGTAAAAATATCCATACAACAGAACATTATTCAGCCACAAAATGAAATGAAGTACTGATACATACTACAGCACAGATGAATCTTGAAAACACTACACTAGGTAAAAGAAATCAGACTCGAGGATCCCTGGGTGGCTCAGCGGTTTAGTGCCTGCCTTTGGCCCAGGGCATGATCCTGGGGTCCGGGGATCGAGTCCCACGTCGGACTCCCAGCATGGAGCCTGCTTCTCCCTCCTCCTGTGTCTCTGCCTCTCTCTCTCTCTATGTCTATAATAAATAAATAAATAAATAAATAAATAAATAAATAAATAAATAAATAAATAAATCTTTAAAAAAAAAGTACTTAAAAAAAAAGAAATCAGACTCAAAAGGCCACACATCATATAATTCCATTTATATGAAATATCCAGAAGACATAAATCCAGAGACAATGAATGAAAACTAATCAGATATTGCCAGGGGGTGAGTAGACGAAAAACTGGGACTGAGTGTCAATAATTATGAGATCTCTTTTTGAGTTGACAGAAATGTTTTGGAATAGTGATGATGGTCACATAACACCGTGACTTTACTAAAAACCACTGAATTGTATACTTTAAAAGGTTAATATGGTGAATTTCATGTTATATGAATTTTTTCTCAAATTTAAAAAAAATGGATGAATAACAAAGAGAACATAGAAAAAGACATATAGGTCATTCATAGTTTGGAACTATCTGATACATTCAAAAGCCAAAAAAAAAAAAAAAAAAAAACAGGATAGGATAGATGGACAATTTTAGCAAAATCCTAGAATTCTTGAAAGAGTAAAATGGAAATTCCAGAACTGGAATATATAGTCAATGAAACTAAGAACTCACTAATTTACAAACAGTAAAACAGAAGACAGGTAAAACTGGAAGAAATGTACACAAAAGATGATACACCAAGAGATATAAAGGAGAGAATAAAGGCCCCCCAAAAAGTATAAAGACAAGTACAACATGCTACAAAGGTCTAACACACATCTAACTAGAGTTAGAAAAGTACAGAAAATGAAACATAGGCAATATTTGAAAAACACTAGTCAAAAAATTTCCAAAGCTAACACGAGACATTAGTCTCTCAAGTAAACATGTCAAGTTCTATAAACCTCAGCAGAATATGAAGAAAACCAAACCCAAGTCAAAGTCAGAAAATCTTAAAAGTAGCCAAAAAAAAATAAGACACAGGGCAAGGACAATAAGACTAACGACCATTTTTTTTTATCAGAAACATTAGAAATGGAAGGCAATAAAATGATATCTTTAAAATAATGTCAAAACAAGAAAATAAACCAAACAATCTAGAGTTCTACAAGAAAAAATATCCTCCAATATGAAGATGAGTTAGTAAGTTTCAGATAAACAAAAGCTCAGAGAACTTGTTACAAACGAAGGGAATTCATCAAGTTAAAAGACAACAATCTCAGATGGAAGCACAGAACTAGAAGATTTAATAGAAATGAAAAGGTAACTATTTAGACGAATATACATTAATATTAATAATTAAAATAATTAAAGGGATGCCTGGGTGGCTCAGGAGTTGAGCATCCATCTGCCTTTGGTTCAGGGTGTGATCCCGGGTTCGGGGATCGAGTCCCATATCAGGCTCCCTGCGAGGAGCCTATTTCTCCCTCTGCCTAGGTCTCTGCCTCTCTCTCTCTCTGTATCTCTCATGAATAAATAAATATCTTTAAATAATAATAATTATAACAATGACTTGTGTGGTTTAAACAGACATAAAAGTATAAAACTTACGACAGCACTAACACAAAACACAAATACAAAAAGGATAAATGAAGCTACACTTATATATCTCTTGCATTTCTCAAGTGCTAAATCTACAAATTTAGACTGGAACCTAACTAAGGATGCACACTGTAATCTCAAAGGCAACTATTTAAAAATGCATACACATGTAAAAATGCACAGCTAAAAAACCGGTAGAGAGGAAAAAATAATGCTTGATTAGTTTTGAGAAAAGCAATAGAAAACTAATATTCTCAGTATTCCCAAATTCTACTATATCATGTTCTGCATTAAATGTATCTGCACACAACATTTTGATTAGGTAACAAATATTATTAGGATGGACTTCTAAAACCCTCACCTCTATTCTGTTTACAAAAAATCTACTTTATGGACACATATGGTAAGAGAAAAAGATACTATACACTAATCACTAATAAAAGTATGGTGAAGCTTTGCGCAGTGGCAGTATTGTAGCCAATGAGGTTTATCCGAGGCGCGATTATTGCTAATAAAAGTATGGTGTGGTCACTATATTTATATCAGACAGTTGAGTTAAATCAAAAACCACTACTATAAACACTAGAGGAATATTTTATTATAAAATCAGTCCAACATAAAAATTTATGTAACAATTATTTGTAGACATCTCATACCACAACTTCAAAGTCTTTAAAGCCAAAGTTGATGTACCCAAAAGTAAAAATAGAATAATCCATAATAATGGTTGGATTTTGGGGGGAGGAGATTTATTTATTTGGGGGGGGGGGGCACAGTAGGGAGGGAAAAAATTAATGATATAAGCTTCCGCTTCAAACAGCTAGAAGAGACAGCAAGTCAAACCCAAAGTAGTACAGAGAAGGAAGTAACATGGATGAATACAAAACTCAACAAATCATATGCAATCTTCCAGAGAACACAAAAAAAGGAGAAAATTTTCCAATTTTTTTTTTAAAGACTGTATTTATTTACTTGACAGAGAGAAAAAGTGTGGAGATGGTGAAGGGTTGAAGGAACAGGAGAAGCTGACTCCCCACTGAGCAGGGAGCCCAACGTAGGGCTTGATCCCCGGACCCTGAGATCATGACCCGAGCCAAAGGCAGATGCTTAACCAACTGAGCCATCCAGGCAGCCCAACAATTCTCAATTCTATTATGAGGTCATCAAAACTCTGATATCAAAACTTAAAAAGGACATTATTAGAAAAAAATCCACAAGCCAAACTTTCTCATGAACATAGACACAAAATGCTAAACAAAATTTTAGTCAATGAAATCAAAACTGTATTCAAAAGATGATGCATTTTTCTACCCATAGTGCTTATTCCAAGAATGTGAGCTGGTTTAACTTTTGGAAAGCAACCACTGTAATCCACCAAATTACAAAAAAATAAATAAATAAAATAAAATAAAATAAAATAAAATAAAATAAAATAAAATAATAAAATAAATAAATAAATAAAATAAATAAAGTAAAATATCACATCTCAGTATATGAAGAAAAATTATTTGATAAAATTCAACACCTACTCATAATACAAATTTTTAAAAATTCAGGCGCATCCTTAATTTAATGAATCTAATTTACAAAAAGTTTGCAGTTAATATTATCTTACTGATAAAATATTAGACTCTTTCTTCTTGAATTCAGGAATGAGACAAGACTATCCACTAACACCATTATCTATTCAACATAATAAATAAACCCATAGACAAATCGATAGTATTAAGAACAGAAATAAAGCACACACAAAAAAAAGTTTGGAAAAGACACACAATTGTCGTTATTTACAGATGACATAATTGAATGCACAGAAAACCAAGAGAATCTGTAAAAAATTATTTGAATAAGGTAACTAGATATAAGATCAATATGTAAATATCACTGTATTTCTATATATTTCCAAAAAAACAGAAAATGAACTTTTATTTTTTTTAAAAGATTTTTATTTATTTATTCATGAGAGACACAGACAGAAGCAGAGACATAGGCAGAGGGAGGAGAAGCAGACTCCATATGGGGAGCCCGACGTGGGACTCGATCCCAGAGCTCCAGGATCACGTCCTGAGCCAAAAGCAGACACTCTACTGCTGAGCCACCCAGGCATCCCAAAAATGAACTTTTAAAAGCATATATAATAGGATCAAAAAACTGAGTAACTAGGGATGAATCTAAAAAGATGTGTAATACCTCTATATTGCAACACTGTTGAAAGAAATTAGAGTTTACTAAATGGAGGGATATACCTGTTTTTTTTCTCTCTCTCTCCAGGATATACCATTTTTATTGACTGGAAGACTCAATATAGTAAAGATAGCCGTTTACCCCATGCTGACCTAGAAATTCCATGCAATCTCCGTCTAAATCCCATAAGGCTTTTTGAAGAAAATTCACAAGCTGATTCTAAAATTTATATGGAAATGCAAAGGAATTAGAATAGCCAGGACACTCCTGAAAAAGAACACCACTAACTGCTACAATAATTGAGATATGTGGTTGGTGCAAGGATAGATAAAAGACCAACAGAACAGAAGTGAGAAACAGATCCACACATACAGTCACCTTACTTATATTCAATGGATAAAAATGGTATTTCCAATAAACAGTACTATATTAACTGAATATTCTATGAACAAAAATGAATGCTAACTCCTATGCTCGGATCATTCACAAATTTAACTTGCAATGGATCATGGATATAGACTTTTAGAAGAAAACATAAGCATATTTTCATGACTTTGATAAACTATTTCTCAAACAAGATACAGAAAGAAAAACAAGATCAATAAATTGGATTTTGTTTCAATTAGAAACTCTGTTCATAAAAAGATATCATAAAGAGAATAAAAATAGAATTTTCAAAATGAGAGAAGATAGCATAGTGAAGGAAACAACAAAACTAAAAGGCAACCTATGGAATGGGAGAAGATATATGCAAATGACTTATCTGATAAAGGGTTAGTGTCCAAAATACACAAAGAACTTATAAAACACAACATCCAAAAACAAATAATCCAATTTAAAAATGGGCAGAAGACATGAACAGACATTTCTGTAAACTGATGCAGCCATTGTGGAACAGTATGGAAGTTGCTCAAAAGGTTAAAAATGCAACTGCTCTACAATCCAGCAATCATTATACTGAGTACTTACCAAAAGAGTACAAAAACACTAATTGAAGTGGATATATGTACCCTGTTACTTCCAGTACCATTATTTACAAGACCCAAGATACGGAAGCAGCCCAAGTGTCCATCAATTGATGAATGGATAAAGATGTGGGGCATGTGTGTGCATGTGCGTGTACATATGTGTGTACAATAGAGTATTATTCAGCCATAAAAAAAGAACGAAATTTCGCCATTTGAAATGACACAGAGCTAGAGAGTATAATGCTAAGGGAGATAAGTCAGTCAGAGAAAGACAATTACTATGATTTCACTCATATGTGGAATTTAAGAAAATGAGCAAAGGGGAAAAAAAAAAACAAAACCTAGAAACAGACTCTTATTTATTTATAGAGAATACACTGATGTTACCAGAGAGGAGGTGGGTGGGGGATGGGGTTAAATAGGTGATGAGGATTCAAGGAACGCACTTGTAATGAGCACCAGGTATTGTATGAAATTGTGGAATCACTATATTTTCTACCTGAACCTAATTTAGCACTCACTGTATGTGTAGTGGAATCAAAATAAAAACTTAAAAAATATTACACAGCCAACAAAAGATTTATATCTAGAATATATTAAAAAAAAAAACTCCTACAAATCAATAATAAAGACAACTCAATGTAAAAATGGACAAAAAAGGCACCACAATTTTTTTTGTGATGACAGGATTATTCTATATCTTAACTGTAGTGGTGCTTACACAGATTTGTCAAAATTCATTAATCTGTATAACTAAAATGAGTGAATCTTATTTTATGTGAATTGTACCTCAAATGATACTTCTTCAAGAAAACCTTCCCTTCCCTATCAGAATAATCAGGCCCCATTATCTCCTATAGTCCTAAGTACCTTTCCTTCATAGCATCTACTACAAATGTCATTTAAAATGTCTGTGAGGGCAGCCTGGGTGGCTCAGCGGTTTGGTGCCTGCCTTCAGCCCAGGGCCTCATCCTGGAGACCCGGGATTGAGTCCCTGCATGGAGCCTGCTTCTCCCTCTGCCTGTGTCTCTGCCTCTCTCTCTTTGTCTCTCATGAATAAATAAATGATCTTTAAAATAAATAAATAAAAAATAAAATGTCTGTGAAAAGAATGTTTGTGTAATTATTTAACATCTATCTATTGCATATGTTAAATTCTGTAAGACCTGGGTCCGTGATTGTATTTATTTATCACTTATTGCTCTCAATCACCTACTATCAAATAGAGGTATTCAAGAAATATTCACTAAATGAAAAAATTATTTCAAAATATAAGAAGCATTTCAAATCCAATTAGGGACCAATATTTTTGTAATAACTTTCATGTTTCTTATTGTCAAAACTGCTTATTCTGTATACTCCACATCTCCATTTAGAAAACTATCAGACATCTCAAACTTGAAATCTTTAACACTGAATCTCTGAAATCTCCACCACTACCCCCCACCCCACCCAAATCCCTTTACCCAACAGTTTCAGTTGATGGCAATTTCATCACTCCAGTTGCTCTCTGAAAACCATGGAGTCATCCCTTACATGTCTCTTATTCTCATCTTCTGCCTCCCACATTCAATTCTCAGCATATCCTTTGGAGTCTACCTTTAAAATATACCTACAATTTGACAATTCCTTCCACCTCCTCCTCTGCTACCATGGTGGTACAAGCCACCATCACATCTCTTAAGTTGTTCACTGAAATAGACTACTAACGGATTCCTGGCTTCTATTCATGCTTCTCTGTCATCAATTTTCCACACGGTGATCAGAATGAGCTTATTCAAATATGTCAATTCACTCTTCTGCTCAAAATCCTCCAAGAGCTTCCAATTTCAAGGTAAAAACTAAAGTCACTACAAGAGCTTGCAAGATAGATTTGTCCACACAACTTCCTTACATTACTCTGTTCTAGCCACAAACTTCATGTTGTTTCTTGAACAAGCTAGGCACAGTTTCACTTCAGGACCTTTCCACCGCTTGTTTCCTCTGCCTAAAACATTCAAGTCTTTGCTCAAATGTCACCTTCTCAATGAGGTCTTCCTGAGCACTCTACTTCATACTGCAAATACCACCCCCCACCTCCAGCATTCCTAATAAATCTCTCCCTGCTCTATGTTTTCCTTTGCGATAGCCCTTATCATCTTCTAATAAGTTATATGATTTAATTATTTATTGTACCTGCCTTGCTTGCTAGAACATAAAACCCAAGACAGCAGGAATATTCATCTGTTTTGCTAACTGATGTTCTAAAAGTACCTAACTATTGTTGAGACACAGTATGCGCTTAATATTTAGGAAATAAATGAACTCTCGAACTTAAATTATTTAGTATAAAATTAATTCTGACTATAAAATTATCTTCAATGTTTCTTTAAAATATAAAAATATCACTGTAAAACATAATTTTTAGTTTAATAATCCTTCCTCTGTGCAACTATCATTCATATAACTGTCATTAGTATACCTTCCCACAAGGAGGCACTAAAATGACACACAGAAATAGGAGATTTAAAAATATTATGCAAACAGGAGGAATATATACGTATATATTTATATTTATATATGTATACATATATAAATACTGCCAAAAGCTAACAGATGACCAGTACATACACAAATAAAAAGAATCTGACTGGTCAACCAAGAATGGATCCAAAAGCCTTATCATTACATTTGTCTTACTTCCTAGTCCTATGTCAATCTCACCAAAAATTAGTTCTATACACATCTGAGACAGTTCAGAAAGATCTCCTTGATTCCTTACTAATTCTGTAAGAAATGTCAGAATACCATCATGAGTAGCCTTGAACTGATATAGGTTTTTGATCTTACCAAATGATTTCCTCAATTTAATAATCTTAAAAATAATAATCTCATCAGTTGTTATGTCATCTTGTCCCCAAGCTAATACAGAATTTAGTCCTGCTATAAAACCTGACCAGCTGAACTTTCGCAACTAGCAACATTTTCCACTTATTTTCACAACACGATCCTCCAAACTTCCTAAGGAGTTATACCCCCAAATGATTCACTTACCAACAATACTCTCCTCAGTTAGTAATAGGTTCCCCAGAAACTCAACCTTCATTTTTGAAATAGCAAACACTCTCACCATAACAAATGCAATGTTATACTATCTCCACTATGAAAAACTAAGCCTACCTAGCCCTAATAATGTTAACTACTAAGCAGTCACTCCATATCCATATAATCTTAGGGAATGAAGTAACAGCCTTCTTCCCAGACCAGGAGAATTCTCTGGTATATACTTCCAAAGAACTAATCCACTCCTAAAACATTGGGAGACAGAATCTAAGACTTTCTTAGGTTTGTAATAATACCATCAGTTAAGAAACAGGAATGTATGTATTTGTTTAATCTTGAATTTATTATATTTTTACATCTATACCAATCTGGCTAAATTACAAAGTAATGTGCAATCATTACAAAAAACATTAACAACGCAAACAGGAAGCATTGCTAATATGTTTGTGTGTGTGTGTGTGTGTGTGTATTTAGCTTTTAAAAGTAGGGTCACACTATTGTGTGATTTCTTTCATTCTACTGTAGGAATTACTCTTTATCAACATATAATTCAATTCAAGAGTGTAGAATTCAATGATACAAGCTATAAAAATTTTTAACCCACCCTCAATACTGAGACTAGTTCTCAATTTGTTTTTGTTTTGCTAATGTAAACAATGCTTAAATTAACAGTCCCATAGAAAAACTTTTCTGCACTTATTCTGTGCAAATTAAGAGTGAATTACTTAATTCCCAACATTTAGGTTCTTTTTTTTCTCAAACAGAAACGCTTCTCCTTAAGAGAAGTGAGCTAGTGAGCTACATTATTTTCAATTGTGACAAAGGGAGAATCTTTGGGTTTTAGTACAGTCAGAAGCGACTTTTGCTAATTAATAATAGTCTGCCAAAAACTGTATATACATACATATATATACATATATACACAAATATTTATAAATCCTCAGTAAGATATAACCAATCTCTTTACATATGTGGGCTGAATAAGTGCCTGAATTTCATATATACTGTCTAGCAAAGAGTTATAACATGATTTTTTTCTAGGATTCTGAAATGACATGAGCAATGGTATAGGAAAATACTCCCTATAATATACTAATCCAAGTGTGTCCCCATAAATCAATTCTTTACAAATTACAGGGTTACCTCTTTTGTGAAACTTTCCCTAATACTTAAGAGCAGAATTAATCACTTCTACTATGTAAAATATATTTTAAATGTCCAGTACTTCTAAAATAACATGTATTATACTGTACTATTACCATCTGCTGTCTTTAATTTCATTTACAGGACTTTTTGGCATTCAAAAAGTCTTATTTTACTTTTTTTTATAAAAGCAGCATCTTCTTTATAGTTTCCTCCTTTGCTTTTCGTTCTCACAGAAGTCTTCCTCACCTCAAAATTATTTAAATAACTGATGGCTTCCTTAATTCATCCTAAATATCAAATACAGACTTTAAAAGACATTTCATTCATGATCTTGCTTCTGTTTTTAACACCAAAATGTTTTAATTAGACACCTCTTAGTGTGCAGCACCATACTACATACAAGAGGAAGACTCAGAAAGTAGCTATAGTAGGTGAATAAATCATAAATGACGATTACATTTCTGACTAAAAGAACTCCATGTTTATACCATTCACCTGAAATAGTAAATAGAAAATTCAAGCTTATGGGCCTTTTTCTTTAACAGCAAGAAACAGCATAGGGGGAGCTGAGGGAAATGGTGTCTTGTCCACACTGTGCTGAGAGACCTGTGGAATACCCAAATGGATACATCTATTGGAAACTGGATTCATGTTTCACTCAGGCATAAAGACAGATAATAGGGAGTCATCGATGTATAGGTGGAGCCTGAAGTCAGGAATATAAGAAACCAGAAGTATGGATGAAATCTCCCAGAAAGAGTGTATATGATAAAAAAAAAAATGTTCAAGAATAGAATATCAACAATTGATGGACATGTTAAAGATAAGAAGCTGAAGAGGCACCTGGGTGGCTCAATAGTTGAGCGTCTGCCTTTGGCTTGAGATTCCCAGAGTCCCGGGATCGAGTCCACATCAGGGTCCCAGCAGGAAGCCTGCTTCTCCCTCTGCCTATGTCTGCCTCTATGTCTCTCATGAATAAATAAATAAAATCTTAAAAAAAAAAAAAAGATAAGCTGAGTAGCTAGAAAGGTAAAAAGAAAACTATCACAGAAGTCAAACAAATGTTTCAAAGGAGAAAGAAGTCAACATCGCACTGACTAAATATACATTATCATGTTTATCAAACACTCAAAACTTAAAAATTCTTAAAGTGATGCCAATATTTAAGAAAGTTCTTTCCATGGGGAGCATGAGTGGCTCAGTCTCAGGATCCTGGAATAGAGCCCTCCAGCAGGCTCCCTACTCATCAGGGAGTCTACTTCTCCCTCTGCCCCTCACCCTGCTCATGCTCTCTTTCTCTCTCTCTCTTGCTCACTCTCTCAATAAATAAATAAAATCTTAAAAATTCTTTCCACACTTCTAAATAAGAATGCAAACACTTTCATTTTTTAAAAATAAGAAACAGAACTGTGGATGGCAAGGTTGTATGTGAACAGAAAAGGATAAAGTATGTATTTATATCAGCTTTTATTTGCATAAAAAAATCTAAGATAGAGACAGAGTGGGCTTCTGTATGACCTTTTGTAGTTTTTGATGTTCTGACCATATCAAAGTACTACCTATGCTGAAAGTGAAGGTAAAATTTATAAATGAAATATAGTATGTTAATCTGTAAGATGTTCCACATCTCTAAGCACATGTTCTTTCACTTCAGGTAGATCATACCTGTCAGTGAATTCTGTAACGCCAAATTTTAGTCAATGAATAACTTTAAAACAGATGTTTTGCCAGTACTGAATCTAAAGACTACACATTATCACTTTTACTGAAGCTTGTGTAATGAGAGGTTAATCAAATGCTGTCCAAGGGTTGCTGAGAACATCAAGTGCACATCACCAAAAAAAAAAAAAAAAAAGAAAAAAAGAAAGAAATGCAACTTAGGAAATATAAAATATAAGACTACTGTACTTACTCTAAATCAATTTGTATTAATAGTCCAGACTTTTATTCTTTGTAGAGAATACACAATAAACAAAAATAATCTTTAATAGGCTTAAAATTCAAGAAGTGTATCTGGTTAAACTGGGAATTTTTTAAACCTTTTTTAAGGAATTTTTTAAAAACTCAAATACTCAATGAATTAAGTGAAAAGCAAGATAAGCAATTCCTATCAGCCTCCAACCTTCTTTTAAAATTAGGAGACATGCTGATATACTCAACCTCAGGGGATGTCACTGTCAAGTCTCCCAACTCTCTCCCTAAACCCTTCATATGTATTCAGAATTGAATCCTGCTAGTCTTACTTCAAACACTCCTGAATCAGACTTCTCTTTCTGTTTATACTTCTGTGTACTACCTTCATCTTATTTATCATCAGTATTTTCTATGTACCCCCTCCATGTTAATTAACCTACCTGAGACTCTGTAGGTGAATTGTTTATTTTAGTCCTCATAACAATACTATAGAATAAGTATTACCCTCTCATACTGTAAAAATAGTTTGTGGTACACAACATCAAATGAAGTTGCTAGTACCAGGATAGGAATATTTTCCTTAATTTGCTTATCTTCAGAATGTCACTGGATGTTTCATTTAAAAAGCATGGAAATATAAGGTCTTCAATTCCTAGATGCACATTAGACTTACCTGAGAAGCTTTTAAAATATGCAGCCAAGGTAGATAAACACAAGACTATGGCTGTCCATGTTCTTTCCAGCTCTACAATTTTTAATTCTGTGAAATATTTCCAGTCTGTAGGTCTTAAAATGAACTACAATAGAAAGACTCTTTATTCCCCAAGTTTTTCCCAAATAAAAATAACTTTTCTTTGGGGTGCCAGGGTGGTATAGTTGGCTGAGTGTCCAACTTTTGGTTTTGGCTCAGGTCATGATCTCAGGATCATGAGATCAAGCCTCGAGTTGGGCTCCACACTGAGTAGAATCTGCTTGAGAATCTCTTTCCCTCTCCCTCTGCCCCTTCCACTCAGGTGCATGCATGCTCACTCTCTCTCTCAAATAAATAAATCAATCTTAAAAAAATAAATAAAAACTTCTTGATTTAAACTGTCCTCTCATAATTCTTTCCTAAATCACTGGTGTCTACCATTTTGTATACACTAATACTACCGAACAACAAAAATAAGTGACCAATAACTAATATTAGGTTAAAACTTAAAAATCCAATTTATTCAAAGTATATTTGAGAAGGAAAGACTGACATATAACATAATCATAATGTCTACTGGCAAAATATTCCTAGTTCATATATGAAAATAGTCAATGGTTTATGCTACTTCAGAAAGTAAATACCAACCCTCAAGTGATGCCTCCAAGGTTTATCTAGATAAAGAGGGCCCCGGGTGCATATACTAAAGAAGCCAGAGTAGGGTATGTTTTCAATTACGTCAGCTTTTTATAACTAGATGGTCTTTTTCCATGCCGCCTTTGCTGTTCGGTTGCACTGATTATATTGTATGCCTGCCTATAGATTACACTAATCTGATTCTGATTAGTTTCTGATTAGTTGCTTCCCGGCTAAGGACTTAAAATTTAAAAAACAAACTTCCTAAAATATATATAAGGTTAAGAATAAATAAATAAATATATGAATGGATAATGCTTTTGTAGTAAGAATACATAGGGCCCAAATAAAAAAGTAAAATGCCTAAGTGTTAATGCACTGGATTTATAAGTTATTTTTCTCCTTATAGATCTTTTTCCATTTATTCCTGGTTTTTGAACTCTTGACTTTCTTTCAAATAAGAGAAGCTTGCTAGATGTAGCCTAGTCCCAGATATATGAAATAGTACTATAAATATATAATTTCTCTTTTGGGGGATATGAAAAAAACCTGAAAGTTGAATCTGTATATAATTATGAGCATACTTCCAATTCTCACTAGTTAAATGAAGTGAAAAACTATTCTGGAAAACTTTTTTTTTTTTTTTAACCCCAAAACATACAGTTCTTTTTCACAGTCAAAATTTCTCAAACTATACTTATTTACTAGCATATCCTCTCTCCCTTTTGGCAGACTGGTTGCATTCATTATCTCTAGTTTTCCCAAATTTACATTACTTCCTATTTCATCTCTAATCCTTCTAACTGATTTTTCCCTCTCTCTAGCCCCACTTTTCTTTACTGGCTCTAGTCTCTCTTATGAGAGACTTATCCTCTTATCCTCTCTACTATGAGAATATATTTATTTCTATTTTTTCAAAAACTTCTCCTCCTTTGTTAACTCCTTAAGCAATTTGACCTTCAAAACGCTCATATCTTTTTAATAAAAATTTGACCATGTGTTTTAAACTTTGACCAATATTAGGAGGCAAAAATTTTATTTCGAAATATACAAATGGCAGTTTTTATATTTAGTAAAATATGATGTAAATGGTAACTCCATATTAAAGGAGTGAAATAATGGTAGATGGTTAGTAACAAAATGTGTCTCTTTCCCTTTTGCTGTTTTTCTTTTAAAGATTTTATTAAAAAAAAAAAAAGATTTTATTTATTCATGAGAGACACAGAGAGACAGGCAGAGAGACAGAGACACAGGCAGAGGGAGAAGCAGGCTCCATGCTGGGAGCCTGAAGCGGAAGGATCCCAGGACTCCAGGATCACACCCTGGGGCAAAGGCAGGTGCTAAACTGCTGAGCCACCCAGGGATCCCTGGAATAGTAAGTTCTAAGACATCTTTTTGCACCAAAATGAATTTCCATGATAGCTCAACTTTACCACACCGGCATCTCAATAATTACTATCTTCCTGAAGAAGGGCAAGAGAAATTAAATTAGTAAGATACATGATCTGACCAAATATTTTTGTACTCTACATAAAGGCTAGAGAATATGAGACATAGGGACACCTGGGTGGCTTAGTGGTTGAGTGTCTGTCTTCGGCTCAGGGTGTGATCCTAGAGTCCTGGGATGGAGTCCCACATTGGGCTCCCTGCATGGACCCTCTTCTCCCTCTGCCTATGTCTCTGCCTTTCTCTGAGTCTCTCATGAATAAATAAATAAAATCTTAAAAAAAAAAAAAAAAAGAACATGAGACATATTTGAGAGGCTGTAATGTTTAAGGCTGGAAGACATTTCCACATTTTATGGAGACAGTATTTCAAATCAAGACAAACTAGAAAAAACCCACAGTTTACACAGTATCATAAGTTACACAAAGAATTTCAATTCGCTGGGTAGAAGGAAGGAGGAGGAATATAGAATCGGCAGAGGACATTTTACCACATCCCAACTACTCACAAGATTCTAGTAAGACTACCTAAAGGGAAACGTCCCCCTTTCCACTGTCAATGCCCTGAGACTTGAATCTCTGCCATAATTAGTTGTTACTGATGAGAACATGTTGAGACTGTCATTATCTTCAGATGTTTTAGAACAGGGAAACAAGTTTAAGAATCACTTAATTATAGGTCACCATGGTGACGATAAGCTAAATTCTTAACCTACTACTTTAACCTATAATTTAGTCCCCAAACTATAAGCAGACCCAGTCACATCACATTTTTTAAAAATTAACACCTAAATACAATGCGAGACCAAAAAAACAAGAAACAAAAACCTGAAAATAATTAAGGTAATCATTTCTGTGACAACATAATAAATCAATCAAGACACTGCCGGTTGTAAAATTCAAACTCTATGAAGACCTAGCCAAGTTCTACCCATATACTCCAACTTAAGAGCAAATCGATCAGGATTTTATTTCCTTTCCTAGTAGCAACAAGACATGATAGCGTAATGCACAAACTGCTTTCAGTAAGGCCAGAGTTCAAATCCCATGCTACCATTTACCAACTATGGGTCCCCAGGCATGTTAATTAATCTGAGACTCCGTTTCCTCAACTACAGAATGGAGCTAATATCCTAAAGGCTTCTGAGGATGAAATACTGAAGGGACTCAATGCATAGTAGTCATTCTGCAAGTGTCTGTTCTCTCTCCAAAGAAACAGTTACATTTGAAAATCCATAAAAGTAACTAATATTCTGTTACTTATTCCTTGGACAGCAAAACAATACAATTCTAGTACTGTAAAGAATCACCTAAGGTGATTAGCACATTCAAACAACTCTCTACGAAGACAACAAAAAAAGCTCAACAAATATTTTAAAAATATGCTTAAAGATATAAAAGAGTACACAAAAAGTAGCAAATGATCAGGCCGAGTTCAGAAGGAAAAAGAAAATCCAGAGAGGTGGGCCCAAACTTGGGAGGGGGTGGGGAGTGAGTAACATTTGCTATGGGTACATTAGCCAATCTATAAAGCCAGCTGATAATTTCCCAAAACTGGTAAAAGACATAAATTCACAGATTTCAGAAATCTCAACACACAAGCAGAGTAAATAAAAGAAATCCACACCTATAGATAGTACAGCAAAATTTCAGAAAACTCTAGACAAAGCAAAAAATAGATTACCTTCAGAATAGTAACACCAATAACTAAATTTCCAAGAGATACAAGATGGAAACAACAATCTGTCCTGGCAACAAAATTTCGTAAGAACGACGGTGAAATAATTTTTCAGATCACCAAACAACAAACAAACCTAAGGTATTTGTCACAAGCAAATCAGTCCTAAAGAAAATACTAAAATATGTTCTTTAGGGAAGAGAAAGAAAATGATCTGAGAAAAGAGGTGGTAAATGAAGGGAGAAATGAAAAGCATGAGAAATGGTAACAATGATAACACTAAGAGCAAACCACTGAAAAGATATTAAGTCTTTAAGTACATAATTTCCAAACTAGAAGAGAAAAAAAGAACAAAAATAAAAGGCTTTTGTTTCTCTAAAAGAAAAAAGGAATATAGAACAGATAATACAAAGTACACTGTATGATGGTAACTTTAAACTTAGATACATGAGTGATTGATTATATTCAATATAAACGGATAGATTTAATGTTCCAATTAAAAGATTGCTAGACTGGATTTTTTTTAAAACCTACATGCCATTCATAAAACATTACCTGTAATACAAGGAAATAGAAAGGTGAATATACCATGCAAACACTAAAGAAAACCAACTGAGCTATTCTAATATCAGATAAGTAGACATTAAGACAAAATGCAATTATTAGACATAAAGAGGGGAATACTTCATAATGACAAATGTTACAAAGAACCAGAAAGCTGTAAATGTTCTAAAGTATATATGCACTTACTAACAATGTCGCAAAATGTCATATTAAGAAAAAACTTGGAAGAGTTATAAGAAAAAGATATAATCCACAATTATACATTTTAAACATACATCTCTCAGTAACTGACATAACAAAGCATCAGAAAAGTTAAAAATAGTAAAGCTATAGAAGATTCAAACAAGATGGCCACACTTGACCCAATAAACATATACAGGCTTTCAGGGGCTAAATACACATTCTCTTTAAGTACACATAGAACATCTGTAAAGACTGACCATATGCTTCAATATAAAACAAACCTCAAAGAATTCCAGAGAACTGAATCATAGAAAATGTTATGTAACTACATGCAATAATGTTAGAAATCATTAATAAAAAGAAAATGATAAAATTTCCATATGTTTGAAAACTAGAAAGTATGTTTGTCAACCCATGTATAAAGAAGAAATAACACTGGAAATTAGAAAATATTTGGAACTGAACAAATATAAATATAGAACTATGACTAATGGGAAATTTATGCCTTTAAATGTATATATTAGCATTACATGAAAACTGATAAAGTAGGCATTCATCTCAAAACTCAGAAAAAGAACAGCAAAATACAATAAAAGTAAAAGGAAATAAAAAGACAAGATCAGAAATTAATCACACTCAAAAACACACAAAAGAGCAGTAGTTCACGAAAGATGGTTCTCAGTTCTCAAGACTCTTTCAGAGTCCAAAATGTCAACCTATTTTCATAACAATACTTTTATGCCATGTTGATATTTAAAACAATGGTGCAAAAGTAAGAAAGTGGGTTTAACTGCCAGAGTTTTGGCATGAATGAAGGCACCAAATTCTACAGTAAATCACTGTATTATTTATTGACTGCTAGACTAGCAGTTAAAAAAAAGTCACTTCACTTAAGAACGTCCTTGATGAAACAGTAAAAATTACTCATTTGTTAAATTCTCTATGTCAGTTGAATATTCTGGGACAAAATAAGAAAGTAACAAACGTATCTGTTGCAAATCAAAGTAAGATAAACGCACTTTGTGACTGAGTTGCTTGCTGATCCACACAGTTTTTATGGAACTCCATTTTTAATTCAAAGAACTACTGCTAGACAAACTAGACTTACCCAGACTTGGGTTTCTGGCAGACATTTGCTCAAAAATTAACACATTAAGCCTGGAAAATAACTGACAGCATTTCTTGCCAATGATTAAGTTTGAATTTTCAAGCAAGAATTGGGAATTTGGCAAACTTCTATCTACCATCTTGAGTTTGACAGCATCCCAATACTTAACTTCTGATGAGACTGGTGGTGATACCAAAAACCGTTTTTGGTATCATATAATGAAATACGTAAATATTTAGATGTACATAACTCAATGCACTTCTATTTTCCAAATGACCAAAGCATGTTACAAAATTATACATGATAGAAGATCCATCCAAAATGCAGGACAGACCAATGAACTCTAATATACCAGAATAAGAAAAATCTATTGATATTGTTTCAGATTCCGTATCGCAAAAAACCTTTAGAAACACTTGTTGAAATCCGCTGTACTATCAAAGAAGATTATTGTACAACAATATGAAAACACTATTAAAATAGTTTTCCCTTTTCCAATTCCATATCTGAGTGAAAAGGATTTTTTTCTATTTCAACCAAGACATTTTATACCAGATTGAATTCAGAAACATAAGAGAATATACCTGTTTTAATTAAGTCAGACATTTAAATGAAATGTGCTAAATTATTAAACAATGCTATTCCTTTCCTACTTAAACTTGTTCTAAAAGAGTTATTTTTCCTTTAAAGAACATTATTTACATTAACATGTAATGGGTTCATTATTGTTCATTCTAAATGAGCTGATAAACACTTGAAAACTTTCTCAGTCTTAATTTAAAAACTGAGGAAAATTTACAAATATATCAATATATATATATAACCCATATAAAGTTCTTCAGAGTCCTCAATAATTTTTAAGTATAATGGGGTTCTGAGAACAAGAGGTTTGAGAAATGCTGTCACAGCAAAAATAAAAGTCAAAAATTGATTCCTTGAAAAGACAAAAAAAAGATAAACAACTGGCAAGAATATCAAAACATTTTAAAAGAGAAGGCACAAATAAACTATATTAAAAAATAAAAAAGAAAATATCACCATAGATGCTGAGGACATTAGAAAGACAAGATTATTTCATGAACTTTACGGCAATAAATTTGAAAATTTAGTAAATGCTAAAAAGCACAATTTACCAAAATAGGCAACTCACAAAATATATGTTTTAAATTGTCCAAAGACCAATAAAGAAATTGAGTTAGTAAACAAAAGCCTTCCCACAAAGAAAACTCCAGACTCTCATGGCTTTTCTAAAGAAGTACACCAATCATTTAAGAACAATAGCTCTATCATACAAATTATTCCAGATAAGAAAAAGTAGGAACATTCTCCAGTTCATTTTATAAAACCAAAATAACCTCAAAATAAAACCCCGACAAATGCATTATAAAAAAGGAAAATTAAAGGTCAATTACACTCAAGAACAAAGACATAAAAATTGTGATCAAAATTTTAACAAACTGAATACATCAATTTTTTTAAAGACCATGACCAAACCAAACCAAACCAAAGATCATGACCAAGTGGGCCATGAAAAAGGTTAATTACAAGAATGCAAGATTGATTGCACATTAAAAAGTAAATCAATGTAATTCGCCACATTAACAGATTAAAAGAAAAATTATGATCATCTCATTAAATGCAATAAAAGTATTTAATAAAATTTAACATCCATTCAAGATATAAACTCTTACTTAGCACAACAGAAACAGAAGGGAACTTCCTTAATCTGATAAAAGGCATCTACAAAAAACTCCAGCAAACATCATACTTATTAATGGTCAAAGAGTGAAAGCTTTCCCTTTGTGATCAGGAACAAGATAAAGTTGTCCTCTATCACCACTTCTATTCGGGAATGTAGTGGAGGTCCTAGCCAGAAAAGTAAGGCAAGAGAAAGAAATAAAAGATGTAAGGATTGGCAAGAAAGAAACAAAACTCATTATTCACAAATATGTTCGTGAATACAGAAAATAGAAGGTATCTACAGAAAAATTGTTAGAAATAAGAGTTGAACAAGACTGTGAAACTCAGTATCAATTGCGCATTTCCATGTAAACAGCAAATGCAGTTAGAAAATAAAACTTAAAAAATAAAGACTCTTAAAACAGCCTCAAAAAATATGAGGTGCCTAACAGTGAGTCCATTGGGAGACGTGCAAATCCTCTGCAGGGAAATCATAAAACTTCATTGAAAGATATTTACAGGATTAAAAAAAATGAAAATATATGCAATGATCATGATTTGACACACTCAGTATTGTGAAGATATAAATTCTCCCCAAATTAATTTAGAGTCAAGAGAATCTCAATGAAAATCACAACAGGATTGTGTTGGGCATGCTGGTTTTTAAGCATATATGGAAATGCAAAGGACCAATAGCCATGATATTCTTGAAAAACATTAAGTAGTAAAGAACCTCTCTAACATACATCAAGATTTAGAAGACTATGACAAGTGTGACAAGATAGTGGAATTTATAAAACAGACCAATGGGACAGAATAGAGATCAGACAGAGAACCACACATATGGGTGGCCTGACAAAATACAGAAAAGTCATTGTTTTCTTTTTCCAACAGATAATGCTGGGACAGAAATCTACCCGTACGTAAACAAATGAAATTGAACCCACTTCTCACACCATTCACAAAAACAAATTCCACCTAGCTAGTAATCAAATTCATAGTAATAATCATATGAATTATTTCAGATTCAAAAAGAAATGTATTGATTATATATTCCCAGTGGGAAATACCCTAAAGACAAACATCATCTTATTAGTGGCATTCTTGGTATTGTTAAACTGAAATTACTTTATACATGTATAAAGCAAATAAATAACCATGATAATGCCATTATGGTACCAAGATTCTTAGAATAAGACACAAGAAATAATATATAAAATCAAAGCTAATTCCTGAAGGGAAATATCACTAATTCAACATGTTATTTCTTTCTCTAAAAAACATGTTTATTAGTTCTATTCACCAAAAATACCAAAAAAAACAAAGAAACCCCAGTAATAACGAATGCCCCAAACATCCAAATTGGGGTCTCTAGGTATCAATTCCCAGTGAAAAAAGTGCTGCTTGAAAAAAATAGCTGAGGCAGAATAGTTCCGGGGCAGAAAATATAGTCACAGCTCTCTCAAATCCTGAAAGAATAGAAGCTGTACAATAATACTTGAATCATGTCAGATGGACACAGCAGCCAAATGAACAGCCTCTCACTGACCAAAGAGGAGACAACCTGAAGTATCAAAAAGAATGATGCAATGGACTTACACACTTTAAAAATATAAAAACATGAATGTTTAGATGACAATAAAAAAAATATCACTGGTCAGATTGCTAGGGGCCAGCTTGTTATTTTGAAAACTGATTAAGAGGATAGAAACCAATCTTTAATCATGATTCTCATATAGGGACTCTCTATCTCAGAATAACCAAATACTTGAGGAAAGAAGTTTTTCTTTTTTAAAAGTACAGCTAATAAATGCAGGAGGAACTATAAAATTAGAAATTCATCATGATCTCAATGTGAAATAATAGATCTGATCAACAAGTATTAATGACTGCTAAAACCATTAAGTCAAAGGTTGATGGGGAACTTTATAATAGATTCATCAGGCCAGTATCAACTGTACCCATGGACCCATTTTTTTTTTTTTTAAATAGACTTCACGCCCCAAACTGGCGCTTGAACTCACGTCCCTGGGATCAAGAGTCACATGTTCTACCGAGTGAGCCAGCCAGACATTCTATCCCATCTTAATATTACTAAAAATGGAACAACCAGAGGTCCCATCCCATCTTAACATTACTAAAAATGGAACAACCAAAATGTTCCTCCTGATGTGATACAATAGACAAGTGCAGTTCAACTCAAGGCTTAAATTCATGACCATGAGATCAATATCTGAACTGAGATCAAGAGTCAGATGTTTAATTGACTGAGCAACCCAGGTGCCCCTCAATGAAATATTCCTAACACAAAACACAAAACCTAACCCTAATCAAGCCTCTCTACCTAATTACCAGTTTATAGGAAATAAGAGATGAAATGGAAGAACACATTAAAGGACCATGAGGATACAATTAGCCAAATCTAGAATGTGAGAAACTCTATAAATATGACCCAGTTTCTTCAACAAATAAACAGAATAAAAAAGATAAATTGATATAGATTAAAAGAAACTTAAGACATGTATCAACCAATGCAACATGTGGATCTTGTCTGGATTCTGCAGCAAACAATCGTTTAAACATTTGGGTGTGGGCAGCCCTGGTGGCCCAGCAGTTTAGTGCTGCCTTCAGCCCGGGGAGTGATCCTGGGGGCCTGGGATCGAGTCCCACATCAGGCTCCCTGCATGGAGCCTGCTTTTCCCTCTGCCTGTTATCTCTGTCTCTCTGTCTCTCTCTCTGTGTCTCTCATGAATAAATAAAATAAAATAAATAAAATAAAATAAAATAAACAAACATTTGGGTGCTTTTAAGATAATCAATGAAAACTGAAGATAGCCTGGGTATGATAAAACGTTAAGAAATTCTGGTTAATCTTTTGGGTGGAATAATGCTTCTTCTCTGCTAAGATGCATACTGAAGTATTTGCCAAGGAAAGTATATGATGCCTGGGTTTTGCTTTGAAATACTATAGACTTACTCATAAATTTTATCTGCAATTATAGATGAAAATAATTAAATAAGTAGGTAGGTCGGTGGGTGGGTATGTGGGTAAATGGATGGATGGATATAACTTCTTCAGGGAGGGAATCAATTCTAGGTGAATTAACTCAAATTCAATATGAAGGCAAAACAATGAAGCTTTTAGATCATATAGAAGAATACCCTTATGTTCGCAAAGGGCAGAATTTACTAAACAAAACTTAAAAATCACTAAACAAAAATGTGTTATCCTGTACATAAGTCTAAAAGATTTTGTCTACTTTATACTATTTTAAAGGTACTTACTGCTGGTAAAAGAGACTGCATATTTTGATTAGAATCTGCTATTGTAGCAAGGTAGACCAAGTTCGTATGCAACATCTGCTGATACCTATTAAAACAAAACAAATATCAATATTTAAAAATAATTTTCTTCCTATCTGCTTCAATACAAATTAGCATTCTAATTATTTCCCAGGTTTAATAAAAGATTTATGTTACCTGAACATCAATAGCACTTCAATTTTTTCCTAGTTCCTCTGCAAAATAATTCCAAATAATAAATACATTCAAAGATAATAATACACATAAAGAGTTTACCATGTGCTAGATATTGTTATAGTTGTTTTATATACTCATATGTTTCAGTCAATTCTCAAACCCACAATGAGGTAAAAGTTCTTACTTTCTTCATTTTACAGATGAGACACATGAGGTTTTGAAAAGTTAGTAACATGTACAATATTTGTGCAGCTCAGGAAATGGAATTACTGAGATATGTACCAGCTCTATACACTGCACATATGCTTTCCAAAAAGAGACCTAGAATGAAGGAATTCAACAAAACTGACATGTTACTCCTCTTCCCCCCCTGCCAATTTCATATTGCCAAAACCCTCAAACCCAAGTCAAGGGAAAAAGCTCTACAGAAAATGTCAGGAAGGAGGCAGAAATCACATAAACTTTTTCTTTCTCTGGCAGCAGTGACCAACAATTTATGCCTGCTACAGTTATGCTGCCCATCTGTTAGGGCTCAGCATTAAAGAAGATAACAAACATGTTTACTTACAAATTTTATATATATATATACATATATATATATATATATATACACACACACATACACACACACACACACATATATGTAATATGAGACAAAATAACTGGACACTAATACCATTAAGAATTAGCTTTATAAAACAAAGCAAATTCTCATTACTGCAACAAAGTGGTTAAACATGCTCACTGTAATCTTATGAATTAGTTTTGCTGACTCTGCAAATTGGTAGTGATTCAGTTACTAATGTTTGTAAACCCTCCAAATAAAAACTTATAAATCCTATACTAAATTGTTAGGCTGTTTTAGAATTTTGTTTACCTAGGAACATTATATACAAATTAAAATAATGAAAATAAGATAAAAGAATTTTATTCAGCTAAATAAAGTCTTCTAAAACAGATCTCAGGGATGCCTGGGTGGCTCAGTAGTTGAGCGTCTGCCTTTGGCTCAGGATGTGATCCCGGAGTCCCAGGACCGAGTCCCACATTGGGCTTTCTGCATGGAGCCTGCTTCTCCCTCTGCCTATGTCTCTGCCTTTCTCCCTCTCTGTGTCTTTCATGAATAAATAAATAAAATCTTTAAATAATAATACAGATCACATATAAAATCATTATCTATATATCACATAAGGAATCCTAGGAAATTTTTTGCAGCATTATTTTTTTCTATTAGAACTGGTTTCACTACTTTTTTCTTATTAGAGGAAAAACAACTTCTCACTGACCCTTGATTTTCCTAACGTTTATGCTCATTTTTTATTTTTTACAGATTTATTGAGGTATAACCAATATAAAAAAGAACGACACATATTTAACTTGTCCAATTTGATGAGTTTGGACATATGAAAACACCTGTGACACCATCACCCCAATCAAGGTAACAGACATAACCAACACTTCCCAAAGTGTTTGTTTCCTTTTATGACTTTGCTGTTAAAAAACAAGTTTAGAATCTTAATGTTCCTCCTCACATATTACTCTATGTTGCTCAATTAGACATGATATAATGTTTGTTACAGTGATCCTCAGACAAAAGAGGACCAGGAGTTATTGTATTGTACTGAATTATTCATAATGATTAATTATGTTGTCAAAATTCACAGGCACCACTAGCTGGAACCATTTCATTATTCTGTGAAGATCCTGAATGGAATTTAAGGTATAGGGTTCCAAAATCTTGCCATTTTTTAAAACTATTCAGCCATTTTTAATTAGAACAGGAAATCCACTTCAAAGTCTACTCCTTGAAGTGTCTTTTCTGAGAATATGGCTTTAAAGTATTCAGATATGAAATTTGCTGACCACCCTGCAAAAATAAAAATAACAAACCTTACTAAGAGACTATGGCTTCCTCATGACCCTTTAAGAAAAAATTTTAGTCATGCTGATTAGTACTTAACAAGTCCATCTTAAAATACTGTTAAATCTAATCTGCCATGCTCCTAAGGCCTCCTTTGTAAAATAATGGGAGTTAAAAATAGATCTCCAAAGTCCCTTGTAGTTCTAAATATCTATAAATACAGCATCTTTTATGGAGTACTTCAGTTTTAGGACATTTCCCCAAACTAAATCTTTTTAACTTTTATTTTTGAAATAATCTTAAACTTACGTTTTAAGAACAGTATAAAGAATTCCCAAATATCTTTCCCTCACCCTCCCCAATCCTTGGCATTTCACATTTTAAAAAAATATTTTATTTATTTATTCCAGAGAGAGAGGCAGAGACACAGGCAGAGGGAGAAGCAGGCTCCACGCAGAGATTCCGATTCAGGACTTGATCCCTGGTCCCCAGGATCACGCCCTGGGCTGAAGGCTGCGCTAAACTGCTGAGCCACCCAGGGATCCCCGGCATTTCACATTTGTCTTACTCCATTTGTAAACATACACACCAATATGTACACACAAGCAAGCACACACACACATACTCAGAACAGCTTTTTTTAAAAAACCTTTTGAGAGTCATTACAGACATATTACTCCACTACTTCTAACACTTCAGTGTTGATTTCCCAAAAACAAGGAAATTCCCATATGCAACCACTGTACAAAAAATTAAGATCAATACAGTAATATATAATCCAAAAACCCATTCAAATTACTCCAATTGCACCAAGAGCCCCGAATATTTTACCTAATATAAAGTATCTTATCTAACTTCAGTAGGTTTTCTTTCTTGTAAACTGCATTATTTCTACAGCATTCATCAAAATAAGCTTTTTCTAAGATCATTTAAGACTCAAAGATGAAAGTTATTGAAAAAGTAGTATATACTCATATTCTTTTACAAGTTTGTGTATACATCACCTACAAAGCAATAAGCAAACATTCCAGAAGAATCTGGCTTCAGTGGACTCTACTGAAATAATAAAAAGTAGATTCTTCTATAAATATTAAACATTTTCCTCAGAAAATTTACTCTGTATATACTATTACATTTATCACTGAAGCAATTTAGTTTTTTTAATGTATGTTTATTAGCTCTAAAACAGTCTATATTAAGAAAACTGAGTATAAATAACAAGGGTAAATATAAACATATTTAACATTGTATGTTTGATGATGGTAACTTCCTAATAAATAGTGGCAGATAATCCAAAACACCCATAATTATCAACATATTAAATGAGGGTCAGTTCCACTTCCCAAAGATTCCACTAAGAACCACTACATCAATTATCTGGAGTAAGGTAAAATATCCACTGTTAAACTTATGCATATAATTAAAAAATGAATCTGAAAAAGTCAGATCTCATTTTTAACAAAAACCTTTACCAAGAAGCTGTGAAGATTAGATTTATAAGACAACAGAAATACAATTTAAAGAATAAAAGTCATCTTCCTAACTAGATATTTAAAACCACATTCTTCTATATAATGATTAATACAAATTTTTTCCATGAAAATCACTTATAGGACACTCTGAAGTACTTATAATGAAATACAAAAATAAAGTCTGATTTAAGTAAACATATGTTATTTTAGAAAATACTCAGAAACTATAACAGAGCAATAGTACATTCTCACACATATGATATCAGAATTTAAAAAGGAATAGGGTTTTTGCATAAGAGCTCCACAAGTGATTTACTTTTATTGAACATAAAAGGAATGTGTGCACATGTATGTAGATGTTACCAGTGAAAAATCTTTAGATGGCGAGATACAGTGTTTGTTATGTAATTTTTATGTTACCTGTGTCTTTAAATTTTCTATAATTCATATAATACTTTCATAAAAAAGTTATTTTACATTAAATAACTGTTCCAAGCAAAGCTATCACATCTTAAGGAATTGTTTAATTAAAATTGGAACTATCAGTTCCTAGATGCCTGTTGTTTACTGTTCCTCTTCATTTTCCTTTGCTTTCTCCTAATGCAAGAAATGAGAACATTTAAGGTTGAGAGGAGGAATTTTTTTCTCTTTACTCACAAACCAACACTAACAACTTGATAAAGAAAGAGTATCTAAAGAACTCTAAAAATGAAATTAAATCCATCAGGAAGAGCAAAATATAAGACTATATCTAAATCAATGTAAGCCCCATCTGCACCAAATATGTGAGAAAATGAAGTCTATTCCAATATGCAGAAGGAAGAAATGATCATATATACACAAAAAAAGCTAAGAATATAAAGAATAAAGCAATACAAACTTCTTCTGACTCAATTGGAAAGGCTCATTCTAGATCTGAACACTTTCTATCCAAGCCATGCACTGCTGGGTCCTTTAAGAAACTGAACCAGTCCTATGCCACAAAATCCTCTGACAGTTGAAAAAGCCACAGGTGAAAATAAGTATCCTAATCAGAGCCTGTTGACTTTTATCATCCCATGGCCAATTCGAGGCAGTGATCTCCTTACCACTGATGATTATCCATAGTTAAACTAAGGAATAGATCAGCTAATTAATTAATTTTTAGAGAATATTTTGAAATATAAACAGACAAGACTCACTGAATAAATACACATAAAAGTAATGGAAATTGTCATATAAGATGCAAAATGTACAAGTGACTAGAAAATAAAATACTCAGACCTAAGTTTCTAAATATCATTCTCTAAAAAGAACCAGGGCTTGAAGACATAGGCAATTCCAAAATGGGACAGGAAAAAGAACAAGATAAGCCTAGAACATTTTGTAGTGCAAGAAAATTTTTTAAAAATGCTCAAAAAATAATGAATATAAATCAAAAAGCCAGCTTGAGGGGCTCCAGCGGCCAACATTAGGAACAACTTAAAAAGAAAACAGGATAACATTATAACTTAAAGAATTATAGTAAGAATCCATAAATCCATTCAGATATAAATAAATGAATGAGTGATTGGGGGCAGAGAATGAGAAATGTTTTCCTTAAAGTAGGATTTCAAATAAATGTAGAAGGAATGACTGATTTAGTCACCATTTGGCAACCACCATAGTAATAACAGTTTCAATCAAGGATCATTGGATGGTGAATACTTAAATAAATGCTTAAAAAAAAAAGTACAAGAGGGGCAGCCGGGGTGGCTCAGCAGTTTAGCGCCGCCTTCAGCCCAGGGCGTGATCCTGAAGACCTGGGATCGAGTCCCACGTCAGGCTTCCTGTATGGAGCCTGCTTCTCCCTCTGCCTCTCTCTCTCTCTCTCTCTCTCTCTCTCTCTCTGTCTCTCATGAATAAATAAAATCTTTTAAAAATAATAAAAATTGAAATTAAAAAATAAATAATTTTTTTAAAGTACAAGAAGAAACATTATGTATATGTCTCAAGGTATTTGCCCAAGAAGATACATATGAATTAAAAAGAGAAAAATAATAACTTTACAGTTGATAAACTGGCAGGTCTCACCGTAACTGATTAAGATTCTCACAAATACTAGGACAAATCATTATCATACAGCTATCTGAGAATGCACCAAGAAGGACACAACACCATTTATTTGTGATGCTCCTGCCAAAAGTGCATAACATAATCTAATCAAGGAGAAATACCAATCAAAGCCAAAATGAGGGACATTCCACAAAATAAACGCTATGTATTCTTCAACATCAACAACATGAAAGATAACAGACTGAAGAATGGTTTCAGATCAAAGGTATAATCAAGGCATGTGACAATTAAATGCAACATCTGATCCTGCACAGGACCCTAAACCTGAAAAAAGTATATTAATGGGACAAGCGGCAAAATTTTAAAGAGGTCTGAAGATAATTCTATTTTTAATTCTAACATTTATACTGATTATTTAAGAAGTTATGTCTGATTTTATGAAATACACACAGGTAATTGAACATAAGAAAAAGTCATGTGCAACCTATTATTAAATGTCTCTGTGAAACAATATGGAGAAGATATGAATGATATTGGGAAGAAAATGAAAATTAAGGCATACAGGAATTTCTTATCCTTTTTTTTTTTTTAAGATTTATTTATTCATAAAAGACACAGAGAGAAAGAGGCAGCGACAAAGGCAGCGGGAGAAGCAGGCTCCTCGCAGGGAGCCCGATGTGGGACTCAATCCCGGATCCTAGGATCACACCCTGAGCCCAAGACAGACGCTCAACAGCTGGCATCCCTGATTCTTTAAGACTTTCTTTTCTCAAGAGTGAAATTATTTCAAAATAAAAAGTTTTAGAAAAGATACCACTTTTCACCAACCAGATATGCAAAAATTTTTGAAAGACTACTAATCTCCAATGCTGGCAGAGGATGCTGAAAACCAAGGCTCTGAAATCTGACTGGAAGAAAGAAAACCAATATAACCTTTTTGCAAGGTAATTTGGCAATCTGCATGATCTTTGACCCAGACAGCCCATTTATAAAATTCTAACCTATTAAATACAAAACATTTATCTAAATGTATTTATATAGTTATACGGGATCCCTGAGTGGCTCAGAGGTTTAGTGCCTGCCTTCAGCCCAGGGGGTGATCCTAGAGTCCCGGGATCGAGTCCCACATCGAGCTCCCTGCAGGGAGCCTGCTTCTCCCTCTGCCTGTGTCTCTGCCTCTCTCTCTCTCTCTCTCTCTCTCTCTCTGTGTCTCCCATTAATAAATAAATAAAATCTTAAAAAAAAAAATCTGTTAAAAATAAATAAATACATAAATAAATACGTAAATAAATCTATTTATAGACATGAATGTCATTGTATGCAAATGCACAAAAAAAAAAATGTTTAGAAGGATAGGTACTGAACAATTAAAAGTGGTTACCCCTGTGGAGAGGGGAGAACCATATGAGTGGAAGGTAAAACATGACTTGCTTTTCTCTCTACCAACTTTTATACGTTATGATTTTCTTTTTATAATGACCCTACATGACTTTTTCATTTCAAAAATGATATGAAAACAACAAAGAAAAAGACCAAGTAACCAAGAGAGACTCGAAATTAGATAAAGGGGAATCAAGTGATAGCAAAAGTTCAGCCCAGCAGGAAAGCACATGCAGAGGCAAGACTCTGGGCTGCTGGGATAATCTATTTGAGAAAAGACCGGTGAGGTCTCTAGTAAAGACAGATACGTTACAAAACAATGGTGGGAATAAAAGATTTTAGAGCTGCACTGTCCAGTAAAGTTGCCACTTGGTAGCACAGGATGTGGCTAGTTCAAAATGATGTGTTATTAGAGCAAGATTCGCAAGAGATTCCAAAGACTAGGTATGAAACAAAAGAATATAAACTGTCTCATTAATATATTTATACTGATTATGTACTAAAGTGATACTTTTTGGAAATAATGGCTTAAGTAAAATATATTATTAAAATTAGTTTCTCCTGTCTCCTTTTACTTATCTAATGTGTCTACCAGCAAATGTAAAATTACATATGTGGCTTGCAATATATTTCTACTCGACAGCACTATTCTAGAGACTTTCGATAAAACATTCAACTTGTTCCGCTACGTTGGATTCTATTAAAGATACCATTTACTGCTGACACATCACTAAAATTACAAGTTTGGTTTTTATGAATGATAACCATTCTCTATTTATTAGATATAAGCCTTGCTTTCTCAACTGCATATACAGATGTTCACTAAATATCCTATATGTGTGAAGAGCTAACTTTTCCACAGATCAGACTACCCACAAATTTGAAGTCATTATTTTACAATACAGGATAAGTATTTAAAAAGAAAAAAAAAAAAAAAGAAAGAAAGAAGAAAAAAATCCACTGCATCCCAAAGAACAAATTTTTCTTTTGTAAAAATCAGGAAAAGTCAAACAAAAAAATGTACATTAATGTTCATAGAAGTATTCATAATAGCCAAGAAATGAAAACACAAATATCTATTACTGATGGATAAATAAAACATGGTACAACCATACGATGAAAAATTATTCAGCAACAGAAAGGAAGTATTGATACATGTTTCAACACTGATGAATCCTGGAAAATATTATCCTAAGGAAAAGAACTCAAAGACGACCACATATTGTATGAAGCCATTTATATGACATGACCATAACAGACCAGTCTACACAGACTGAAAGCAGATTAGCAGCCGTCAGAGGGTGAGGGATTAGGATGTGGGAATGGAAAGTTACTGCTAATGGGCATAGGGTGGAGATGATCAAAGTGTTCTAAAACGGACTGCAGTGATGATGACACGACTCTATACCAAAAACTTTAAATTGTAACCTTAAAATGAGTGAATTGTACGACATGTGAATCATATCTAAATAAAGCTGTTATTAAAAAGAAAAGTAAAAAATTAACCAACACAAAAAAATGAATACAAAAAAACGTTTTCATATCATTCTTACTGAGAACACTCTGAGGTCTTTCCTTTATTCTGATAGTCCATTATACACTGAATAAGATGGTTATTTTCATCCAACATCTGAAATAAAATTAGAAAAAGTTTATTATAAACGTAGTGCATCACATAAATTTTTTTAAAGTCCTTCATATTTCTAGAAATGTTTATTCATATAGGAACTGAATCTATTCAGTTCTTTTAAGTCTTATTCTACAACCCTGGAATGATATGTTTAATCAGTAATTTCCAAAGAACTGTATTCCAATTATTCTCCCCTTAAATTATTACCTGAAGCCCCAAATGAGTTTCTTTTGTATTCAAACATTTTATTACTTCTGCTACTTGTAATATAAGATTTAGCCTGTTAAGACTTAAAAGGTAAGGGTCAAAGCTAACTTTGCATCATTCTTACGCTTTGCAGGAGTAAAGAAACATTTTGTCCTTATCCACAATGAATACATGAAAATATAAGCCCATAAAGCTTGAGGAGATAGCTGGCTAGTTTCCAAGTGTTATACAGTATGGTTCTGTGGTTCATATTCCAAATATGGAATAATCAAATACGATAATTTCTATGAATATGTATTCGTTACAGACTTTACAAGCTTACCTTATAAATTAAGTTGTCCCAAGAGTTTAAAAACAAAAAGCATATCAACTTATCATTCTATTGTCTTATAACAATTCAAAGCAGTATTGGCTTAAAGGATTAAATAATTCATCTAAGTAAGGGGGCACTGAGAAAAGTACTGACATAGTAATGAAAAGACCACTTAGTTTTAGTGCCAGCTTCACAATCCTATGCAAATCCCTTACAATTTTAAAGACTCAGATTTATCTTAAGGTCAAGTGACAGGAGTAGATGTTCCTCCTGAACTTGTCCTAAATTTCCAAGACTCGATAAACATAAAGTATAATACAATAATCACTCTACTTCAATAACTTAATGTAGCTCTTTTAATCAAAAACAAAAATCCACTGAATCTTGTGACTTTCTTCCCACATAAGAATCACAGTATTCACTTGCTAGAAAAAAAAAAATATATTGACACGCTCTTCCAAAAAGTGCAGTTATTTCCTAAACAGAATCATCGGATGCCAAAAAAGAAAAAAGAAAAGAAAAAAGAAAAAAAAAGTCTTTAAAATCCATTAGTCCAATCTAATGATTTCACAACATAATCTCTTCAGTTGAATACTCAACCTAACAAACTTCACTGGAGAATATGTCTCATTTCTAACATCAATCTCTCACACTGTAAAGTAAGGCACTTAATTTAGAATCCGTTTTCTCATTTCAGAATGAAAACTAATTGATCTGCATCTCCTGAGTAATCATTGGTAGTAAATATCTTAACATGTATGCAGGAAAAACTCTTTGAAAACCAACCAACCAGCCTTAGGACTCTTCTACGGTCCAAAAATAAAAATAATTAAAAAAAAAAAAAAAAGAATCCCTCCAGAAACATGTCCTTCGTGTATGTACTTGGAGCTGTTTGCCAGGCTGCAGACTTAGCCCAACGCACTCTATGAAACTACTGCCACTTCCAGGCACTGACAGGCCGGTTTGTTCAAAAATAAATAAATAAATAAATAAATAAATAAATAAAGCAACAGTTGGGCAAATGTCAAATGCCACGCGAGAAAGAAGCTGACAGTCAACAGAAGCCCGTTAACATAATCTGCCGGCATACAACGGTGCCTGAGGGGTACGAAAAAGTGGACTTTTCTTCAGTTTTCATCTTCATCCCAAAGGATACAACAGAACCGCAATACTTAAGGTAAACTGCCGAATTTACCAAGTAACTTTTCAAAGTCTGGCTGACTAAAATTCAGATTACTGCCTTGCTCACCGGCAACAAGGGGCAGCGGACAATAAAGCAGCTTTGTCTGTGTCCCTAACTGGCAGTTAGCGGAGCCGCGACCGAGGCAGCAGCACCCTCGAAGAGGGACGCACGCCCCGTGCAGGGATCACCACTTGCGTTATGGGTCACGACTGCCGGGTGGTCTCCGGGGCTAGACGCCGAGTTGCAAGGGGGCAGGGACCACGGCTCACCACTGTAGCCTCAGCGCCCAGCGCAGGCGCTCGGTGAGGACTCGCCGCAGATGTACACGGCTGGGGCGTGAATCCGGAAGGGACGAGCAAGTCGGAGGGGACCCCCCGAGGCCACAGGGGCCTCCTTCGCCCGCCCCTCGGGCGCTGGCGGCGTCCCCCCCAGTTCTCCCGGGAGCTCCCCAGTCGGCGGGAGCGCGCGGCGCGGCGCGGCGGAGGGCGGCGACCCACGCTGCGACTTCCCCTCGGCCTCCCGCGACGCGAGGTCGGGGGTGCAGCAGGCGGCCGCGGCGCGCGGGGCGGGGCGGGGCGGGGCGGCGCCAAAGTAACTCTGGAGCGACGCGCGGGGCCGGGGGGGCGCCGGCTCCCACACAGCCCTTCCCCGCGCGGCCGTCGGCGCCGCCGGGCGCACGCGCCCCGCCGCCCGAACGCCGCCCCATCCCTGGAGAAATGCGGCGGCGGCTACTTGGGCTTTTGTGCCCGCCGGAGAGAGCCCAAAGGCGCCAAGGGCTGCGTGGGGGGGGCGGTTCGCCGCCTTCCGCCGCCCACTCGGGCACAGCCCGCGGCTCGGGTTCCCACACGCGACCGCCTCCCAGCAGGCCCGCCTCCGCCCCCCGCCCGGCCGACTCCCGGGCCGGCCCCCGGCGGCGCTCCCGAGGGCAGGATGGGCCTGGCATCCCCGACCCCGCGAGGCTTCACCTTCTGAATCGCGGCGGGAGTGATCTCCCCCTTGCCTCGCTGCCTCGGGGCTGCGAACGCCACGGACATGTTGCCGCCGTCACCACTACGGGCAAGTCCCGAGCGCTCCGGGGGAACGGCGAACTGGGGGAGAGACGCCGGCCTCTCGGGCCGAACCACCTCGGGAATGCGGGGAGGGGGGATGCTGCGGCGCCGACCGAGCAGCCGGCCGGCCTGGCCTCCAGCACTTACTCGGGCGCATCGCAGCCGGGCGCCGGCGCGTGACCCGGAGCCGCAGCCCCCGCAGCGCTGCCCGGCTCGCGGCCGACCTCCCGTCCTCCGCCCTTTTCTGGGCCGTCCCCCCCGCGCCGTCTGAGCTAGTGGTAGGGCCGCGCCCCAGTCCTCCCTCCGCTTCAGCGATTCAGGAAATGGTCCCGCCGCCGCGGGAGAAGGAGAGGCTGGGGCAGACCCTGTCACAGGAAATGCGAGCCGCCCGAGCCGGCCCGCCCCTTTCGCGCGGGTGCAACTTGCCTGCCTCTCCTGCGCGCTGGAGCCTCCCTCCGGCCGCGCTCCGGCGCTCGGCTCGAGACCCGATTCAGTTGGGTCAACTTCATCCTCACCACCCCCCCGCCCCCGGGAGGAAGGGCCCGCCCCGCGCTGTCCCGGCACCGGGTCAGGACCCGCGAGTCGGAGCCAGCCGGCGCCGCATCTGCCGAGAGGAGCAGAGGTGGAAGGTGGAAGGTGTAGGTGGGCGCGGATTCGCTGGTTCAAACCGCTCGGCTACGCCCCGGAGGCGCACCTCCGAGGCCGCAGTCTCGCACGCGCACGGGCGCGCCCAACAGTCGGAAAGTCAGCGTGGCCCGTGGCCCGAGTGGAGAAGGCGGGCTGCGCCGGGTCCCCGAGGCCGCCCACGGCAGGCCGCCTCCTGGGGCAGAGCCCTGGCACAGACGCGCGTCGAGTTCGTCGGACGTGGAGCTGCGGGACTCAGTTTTGAGGTCGAGCACCCTCACGTTTTTCCTTTTACAGTCATATACTTGATTGCTTTGTAAATTAGGCCCAAGCTGCCAGGGTTCAAATCAGTGTGAGGAAGAAAAAAAAAAAATCCCAAAGCTCTCAAACTATGGCAGGAACACGGGTCAAATGTGGGTAAGGTACTGGCCCTGGGGAGGGGCGGGGGTTGGGGGTGTAATTATTCTGTAAATGTGGACTTCCATATAACACAAAGGAAACGTTTCTGTAAGGCGTAGCCGTCGCCCAACAGTAATGAGGCTCAAAAACAATTCTTTCATTTACATATAAAACTGGGGAAAAAAACTAAGAAAAAAATGCATATTTTAAAGTTTTTGTTTCAAATATATGCTCTTCACGAGAGGCCCTAAGTTTGATTAAGCAAACGTTGGTAGTTTTGTGTGCGAGGCACCTGGGATATAGCGGGGATAAGGTGGACATGGAACCTGCTCTCATGGAGCTTATATTCTGACAAGGCTGACAGATTAGAAACAAGTATGTAAATATGTAAACTTCTAAGAAAGACTAGATGGTAACGAGGAACAGAGAACGGCAGGCACTCAACATGAGTTAGGGGGAGAAGCCTTCTCTGTTAAACTGACCTCTAAAGGATAAAAAAGACTCAAGCCATCCTAAGAATAAAGGGAAGAGAATTTATACTCCTACTAACTGTAGTTCTTAGAATTCTTGTCTTTTACTACCCTAAACCTTGGGCGGGGGGGGGGGGGACTGTTATATTTGGATTTAAGGTAATCACTTCAAACTGGAAAAACAACTATTGAATTTAGAACAGAAACTTAAGTCTTGTCCACCATGAATATAGTATGTCCAACACCCGGCTGTGTCTTCACTGAGCATGATTTATGGCTGAATAGTATTTCACCATATGGATACCGCATTTAAAAAATCATCAATGAAAAAAACAATCATCAGTGGATGAATATTTGGGTTGTTTCTACTTTTCAGCTATTACGAATAATGCTTTGAACATTTATGTACATTATCATGCCTTGATGTTTACACAAAAGTACCTTGGGGTACCTGGCTGGCTCAGTGGGTGGAGCATGCAACTGGATCTCAGGTTTGTGAGTATGAGCCCCACACTGGGTGTAGAGATTACTTAAAAATAAAATCTTCAGGGGCACCTGGGTGGCTCAGTTGGCTAAGCATCTGCCTTTGGCTTAGATGATTCCAAGGTCCTGGGATGGGCCCAGAGTCGGCTCCTTGCTCAGCAGGGGAGTCTGCTTCTCCCTCTCTGTCTGCTTCTCCCTCTGCCTCAGCTCCTGTGCCCTCTCTCTCCCTTCTTCCCTCCCTCCCTCAAAAAAATAAATCTTTAAAAATTAAAAAAATGCCTTAATTGTCAAGAGCAATATTTCAGTAGGAAAAATGAAACATAATCCTACTGTTCCAGTTGTGTCTACTTGGAAGATAGCACCTAAATCTTAACAACATGAACCAATGGGAATAGTTGTCTGAATTTCTATATTCCAGTTAAAAAAAGAAAAAAATGCCAAGGAGAGGCTTATTCCAGGAGTTACCCAAAGGTAAGTACCTTCTTTGTCTAAATCACAGCTCCCCAACAGCAGGAGAAGAAATCAACTGAAAACAGGTAACAGGTCAGCCCAAGGTGTTTATCCCTTCAGAGTAGCAGGTTAGGACCCAGGGTAATAGGCATGAATAACCACAGCCTTTTCTGTGATGGCATGTGTGCCATAAAAATTATTTTCTGTGTCCCTCACAGGACATCAATAGGGGGGCACTGGAGTAAAGATCCAGCCAGGAATAAAAATGATCTCCATAAAAGAAGACACCTTAAAGGGACCCTATGTTACTCTCAAGCTTCCATCCTGTTTCATTTGACCATTAGTTTTGGGGAGAGAGGAATTCCAAAGTATAGACTGAGTGGAAGCAGATTTAGGAGAAAAAGATTAAAGAGTACTCAGCATTTAGTTTGGGAGAAAACAGGGAATGAAGATGGGAAGTTGACCCAAGTCTCAGAAATGACTGTAGGAAGTTAAAAATGAGCTACCCAGACAACTATTTCCCCAACCAAAAAAATCAATCCCATTATTTAGTCTTGGACTGAGACATCTGAAGAAGGAATTGAGGTCATATAACAACATTAGGAATAGTCCTAATAGAAGAGCATACACGGTGGTTTAGAATTAGTAAAATAATCTGCATGAACAATTCTCAGTTATTTACACTAATGAATGTAGACACATGCAAGAAAAGTAAGGAAATTGTCCACATTTGATTTTTCAAATGTTTCCATTTTTTTATTTGTATTACATGAATTTGTTTGTATTCCTTAAATGTATTTCACCAAATGGATAAGATGCTCCAGGAATATGCTCAATATTTTGTAAAACTATAATCATGGCATTAAATATTATCTTAATCCACAAAAAATATACATGTATAGATAACTGAGATTACTTTTATATGCATTTTTAATACTTATTGTTTTATAATTAATAGAGTATCCATACTATTGAATTTGCATTTGAAGCCCCTGTGCTGCCATAAATTCCTTGAATACCTGGGGAGGCATAGACAAGCCTGTCTGCTCATAATTGGGCTCAGAGCAAAACCCCTCAGGTAGTATCTTTCAAAATATTTCTACTCACTGTCTCCATGGCATTTAGTGAGTCATTTTGAGTTGTGGCTTCCACAGACTTCAAAACTATAAGGAGAACAGCAACTATCTATAATCATTATTCTAGGCAAAAACAAATCACCTTTCCCAATTCTCCCCCAGAAGACTATATTTTCAATACTCCAGAACACTTCATTCAAAGTAGACTACAACAAAGTCTATCTGGGGCATTTCTACCTCTTTTTACAGTATCAAACATTGAATGAATTAAGGAGGGGCTGAATCAAATATATTTGGGGGTATAATGTTATAAGAAAGTATTGCTTTTTTTAAAAAAAGTTTCTATGTGAAGCTATATTCAGTCATAACTTACTATGACAAATGCACAGTTCTTCCACCTTATGGCATGATACTGCTGCCGCCTGTGGAAGATGGAGAAAGCAAGCAGATTCTTCCCTAGAGCCTCCAAAAGGAACACAGCCGGCTAACACTTTAATTATAGCCGGGGTTCATCATATAGAGGGGTTCATCTTAGACATCTGACCTCTAAAACTTGATGATAATAAATTTGTTGTTTTAAACCATTAAATTGGTCATGATTTGTTAGAACAGCAATAGAAAACTAATACAATGTTTTTTCCTATCTAGTATTATTTATGGTTGAATTGGGCAATGTGCACTAAAATACTGGTCAATATTCTATGGAATACCTATTCCGTATGTTACAAACTATTGTTCTTATATTAAAGTAAACTAGCAATCATATTTGTTATATATTTTCTTTAAAAGAAAAATAATAGCATAATATTATGGTACAATCCTGCAAACATCATGATTTCAGCCTTCTGGCCACCAGAATTGTGAGAGAATAAATTTCTATTATTTTAAACCACCATGTTTGTGATGATTACTGCAGCCCTAGGAAACTAATACAGATGGCCAAGATACTTCAATGGAGAAAGAATTGTTTTGGAACAGCTTGATACCCTTGTTTTTAAAAATTATCTTTGACCTTTTCCTCACATATACACAAGTGTTAAATTGAAATAGATTATAGACCTAAATTTTAAAAGCAAAACTACAAAAATTCTACAGAAAAACAAATAGAAAATCTTTATGACCCTGTGTGAAGCATTTATTTCTTAGATATGACACAAAAGGCAAGAAGCATGAAAGAAAAATTTGATAAATTTTTATTAAAATTAAAAATTCTGCTCTTGAAAGATATAAGAAAATGAAAAGGGAAGCTATCATCTGGGATAAAATATATGAATTTATGAAACATTAAAAGAAAGAATTTGTCTCTAGAAAATATAAGGAACCCTTACAACTCAATAAGACAAACAACCCTATTAACAAAATGAACAGAAGACGTAGAGGCATTTTAGAATGATCATATACAAGTGGCCAATAAACACAATAAGTTGCTCTCCATCATTAATCATCGTGGAAATGCAAATTAAAGCCACACTGAGAAACCACCACCACATACCCACTAAAACAGCCAGAATCTAAAAAGAGTGACATCATCACATTTTGGAAAGTATGTGGAACAACTAGGAACATTCATATATTGCTAGTGGGAATACAAATGATACAACTCTGAAAAACAACTAGTATTTTTTATAAAGTTAAACATGCACCTATTATATGATCCAGTAGTTGTGCCCTTGGGTATTTATTCCTTACCCAAAGGAAATTAATATGTATTGCCCACACAAACACTCATACATGAGTATTCATAGCACATTTGATAAAAATAGTGTTAAGTTAGGGGTGCCTGGGTTACCTCAGTTAGGTGAGCATCCAATTGTTGATTTCAGCTCAAGTCATGCTCTCAGGGTTCTGGGATCCAGCCCCAAGCTGGGCTCTGCACTCAGCACAGAGTCTGCTTGAGATTCTCTCCATTTCCACCCCCACCTTGTCCCTCCCCATTACTTGAATTCTCTCTAAGTAAATAAATAAAATCTTTGAAAAAGTAGTGTTATATTAGAAACAACCCAAATATTCCACACAGGTGAATCAATAAATTATTATACATTTATATAGTAGAATACTACTCAAGAATAAAAAGTAATAAACAATATATGCAACAAAATGAATGAATCTCAAAAACATCAGGTTGCATAGAAAAAGTCACACAAATGAGTACTGTTGGTTTCATCTACATAAAAATCTGAATAAGGCAAAATCCATTTATAGTGACAAAGTAGGTCAATAGTTGATGAGGGATGAGGATGGGGGATAGGATAACTACAAAGGAGCACAAAGGAATGTTTGGGGATGATGAAAATATTCTATATTTTTATCATGGTCATAATTACATTAGTGTATACATTGGTAAAAATGTATCCTACTATACAAAATTTAAATATTAAAGTACTTTCTAAGGAAAAAAGTGCTGTCGTTCTTGTTAATATTGCAGTGAATATCTAGATCAATTTGAGTTTGCCAACTAATGAATATGATATATACCTCCCCTGACTTAGAGGTTCTTTAGGTTCTTTCAATAATATGTTAGGTTTTTCTGTGTAGAGGTCTGTATGTATTTCCTGGAAATATAGTATATACATGGTATCTTTTTTATTTCATTTCCTAATTATCTGGTTTTGGTTTATAGAAATACAACTGATTTCTTCCTAAAGTCATTTACTAATACTAGCAATTTATCTATAATTTATTTTGGACTCTTTATTATGCACACAGTTAGGTTATCTAAAAATAATATGATTTTCATTTTTTCCTTTCTAGTACTCAGTTTTTCTTCTTGCTATATACTGCTTAAAAGAAAAGATAAATAGAAATGACAGAACAGGTACTCTCAGGTATATTGCTGATCTCAAATGTAAAGAAGTTCCAATATTTAACCATCAAGTATGTTTTCTGGAGGTTTCCTGTAGAGTCCCTTAGCAGATTAAGGAAATTCCTTCCAATCCTTAGATTATGAGTAAGATTGTACAAGACAATGGATTTTATTAAATGCTTTTCTGCATTTATTGAGATAGGGTTTTCTTCCCTCTATTTTATAAGTCAGCAAACTTTTCCTATAAAGGACCAGAGAGTAAGTATTTCAAGTTTTGCAGGCCATCTGGGTTCCCTTGCAATTACACAACTCTGTCATTTTAGCGAGAAAGCAAAAAATAAAAAAGAATGGGCATAGCTGTTTTTCCAGTAAAACTTTATTTACAAAAATAGACACAGCAGCAGGCCAGAATTGGGTTTTGGGCCATAGGTTGATAACTTCTGTTTTACTCTGTTAATGTGGTGAATTACATTGATAGCTTCCTAGAATAACTTAATTTAGTTGTGATATACACGCAATATAAATTTTTTTGCATATTGCTTTTTATTTATTAATATTTTACTTATGATTTTTATATGCATGTTCATGAGTGAACATGGACTATAATTTTCCTTTCTTATAGTATCCTCAGGTTTTTGCTCTTAAGATTATGCTGCATCCTGGGGCACCTGGCTAGCTGTCAGGAGAGCATAAGATCACTGATCTCAGAGTCATGAGTTTGAATCCCATGTTGGGCATACAGCTTATTAAAAAAAAAAAAAAGGTTATTCTCTTTCATAAAAGAAGTATGGAAGTAGTCCCTCTTTTTCTATTTCTGTAATGACTTTATGTAAAATTGGTGTTATTTCCTTCTAAAATATTCCATAGGATTCACCAGTGATACCCCTGGGCCAAAGGTCTTCTTTGTAGCAATGTTTTATTTATGGGTTAAATTTCTTTAACAGATTTGGGACCATCAAGACATTTCTCTTATTTCTTGCATTAGTTTTATTATGTTTTTCTAAGAATTTGCCCTTTTATTCTGAATTTTCCAACTTATTGGCATGAAGTTACTCATAACTTTTTAATGTCATTATGACCTCTAATAAGGTCCTCTTTTCATTCCTCATATTGTCTTCTTTTTTCTTGGTAACTTCTGACAACTATCAATTTTATTATACTTTTCATTTTTGTAAGATTTTATTTACTTATTAATAGACACAGAGAGAGAGTCAGAGACATTGGCAGAGGTTGAAGCAGGTTCCCAATGGGGAGCACGATGAGGGACTGGATCCCAGGACCCCAGGACCCCAGGACCCCAGGACCCCAGGATCATGCCCTGACCCAAAGGCATATGCTCAACCACTGAGCGACTCAGGTGCCCCTTAATTAGCCTTTTCAATACTCTTTCAGCCTTCTTTGTGTTCCCTATTATATATTTTGTATTTCATTGATTTCTATTCTTCCTTTAATAATTTTTTTAAATTTTATTTATTTATTTATGAGAGATACAGAGAGAGGGAGAAGCAGGCTCCATGCAGGAAGGCCGATGTGGGACTCCCTCCCAGGTCTCCAAAATCACGCCCTGGGCTGAAGGTGGCGCTAAACCACGGAGCCACCGGGCTGCCCCGCTGATTTCTATTCTTATCTTTATATATCCTTCCTTTTACTTTCCTTGGGTTTAATAAGCTGTTTTTTAATATAACGACTTTGATACTTAGGTAATTATTCTTAGTTTTTCTCCTTTTCTAATGTGTATATTAATGCTGTAATTTCCCCCTTAGGCACTGCTTTGGCTGCAACACATGTTTTAATATATTTACTTATACTATTTATATTTATTTATAATATATATTAAACATGCATATTTTAATGTATATTTTATATATGTAATATTAAATCATATTAATATGATTCCATTGAAAACATTTTCTAATTTCCATTGTAGATTCTTCCTTAACTCATGTTATTTAGAAACACATTTCTTAATATTCAAATACTTGGGTGTTTTCTAATTATGTTGTTGTTACTTATTTCTGACTTAATTCTCTGGGGTCAGAGAATATATTCTCTATGCTTTTATTCCTTGTAAATTTGTTAATTTTTTATATGCTTTATCAATTACAAAAAAAGCTGTTAAAATCTGACTTTAATTGCAGTTTCTCTATTTCTTCTTTAGTACTATCAATCTTTATCCTGAATATATGGTTGGCATTAGGTACAAATTTAGAATTAAGTATTGCTAATAAATTAGATCCTTTATTACAAAATATCCCTCCATACCTCTTGCTATGAATCTTAACTTGAACTATATTTTGTTATACTACATACTACCTCTTTTTAATGTTTGCATATATTTTTCATCCTTTTACTTTCAATTTTTTTTACCCTTTAATGTTTTCGCACATAAGCACATATAGGTGCATTTCTTTTTATCCAGCTGGATATGTATATAACTGAAATATTCCATTATAGAAAATATAAGTATTAATGTAGTTATCTTGAAACCTACTAAAATACTATTTGCTTTCTATTTTCCATCCTGTTATATGTCCCTTTTTCTTTCTTTTTGGTGTTCTTTTTGTTATTTATTATTATTTCATTATAATAAGGTATTATATATGGTTACATATTTTTATATGGTTCTCTTAGTGGTTTCCTCAGAGATTACAATATGCATTTTGGATCAATTAGTCTAATATAAATAAAAAATTTTACTACTTTTTAAAAAAGATTTTATTTATTTATTCATGAGAGACACAGAGAGAGAGGCAGAGAAACAGGCAGAGGGAGAAGCAGGCTCCATGCAGGGAGCCCGATATGAGACTCGATCCTGGGGCTCCAGGATCACACCCCGGGCTGAACCGCTAAGCCACCAGGGCTGCTCGAAATTTAACTACTTTTTATTTTGAAATTTGACTACTTTCTGAAACAATGAAGGGAAGTTAGAACACTTTAATTTCATTTGTTTTGGGGATCCCTGAGTGGCTCAGCGGTTTAGCGCCTGCCTTTGGCCCAGGGCACGATCCTGGAGTCCCGGGATGGAGTTCCGCATCGAGCTCCAGGCATGGAGCCTGCTTCTCCCTCCTCCTGTGTCTCTGCCTCTCTCTCTCTTTCAATGTGTGTGTCTATCATAAATAAATAAATAAATCTTTTTAAAAAATTCATTTGTCTTCCTACCCAAATTATGTTATATTCTCAATATTTTATTTTATTTTATTTTTAAGATTTTTATTTATTTATTCATGGAAGACACAGGGAGAGAGAGAGAGAGAGAGAGAGAGAGAGAGAGAGAGGCAGAGACACAGGCAGAGGGAGAAGCAGGCTCCATGGTGGGACTCGATGTGGGACTCGATCCTGGGTCTCCAGATCATGCCCTGGGCTGCAGGCAGCGCTAAACCGCTGAGCCACCCAGGCTGCCCTATTCTCAATATTTTAATACTATATATATATATTTACAAACCCATAAGGATTATTTTACTGTTAATATTTATTTGAACTTAAGTATATGTTTACCCTTGATCCTTTTTTCTTTTTAAATATATTTATTTATTTATTTATTAAAGACAGAGAGAGAGAGACAGGCAGAGGGAGAAGCAGACTCCATGTTGGGAGCCTGACGTGGGATTTGATTCCTGGTCTCCAGGACCACAGCCTGGGCTGAAGGCGGCGCTAAACCGCTAAGCCACCGGGGCTACCCCCCTTGATCCTTTTTATTTCTTCCTCCATCTCCAAATTTCCATCTGTGATAATTTTTCTTCTGTCTGAAGAACAGTCTTTGGTATTTCCTGCAGTGAGTGCTTGCTGGTGTCTAATTCTTTATGGTTTTGTGTGGGAAATATCTTAATTTTGCCTTCAATTTTAAAGGTTATTTTCACTAGAAATAGATTATCATGCCAGCTTTGCATGTATTTTCTTTTAGCATTTTAAGGTAGAATTCCATGTTACTACACAAATCAGTTCAAAGTCTTATTACCTTCTTTTTGGCAATACAGCTTTTTTTTTTTTTCCTTAAATAGCTTTAAGATTTTTTTTTCCTCTTTTTTTTTTTTTTTTGGTTAAAAAAAATGTATTTAGATTTGTAGCCAGCTGGACTCAGTTTAGATGATCCCAATTTTGTTGGCAACATCCAAAGTTTCATAGTCAGGAGCCAATTGAACATATGCTTTCTTCTCTCCATCAGGCCTGATCAAGGTGTTGACATTGGCCACATCAATGTCATAGAGCTTCTTCACAGCATGTTTGATTTGGTGCTTGTTGGACTGGACATCCACAATGAACACAAGTGTGTTGTTGTCTTCTATTTTCTTCATGGCTGACTCAGCAGTCAGGGGGAACTTGATGATGGCATAGTGATCAAGCTGGTTTCTTCTGGGGACACTCTTTCGAGGATATTTGGGCTGCCTTCAGAGACACAGGATCTTGGGTCGTTGGAATGTAGGTGAGGTGCAGATCTCTTTTTTTTTCCTGACTGTGGACGACTTTTAGCACCTCTTTTTTTGACTTTCAAAGCCTTTGCTTTGGCCTTGGCTTTGGGAGAGGCAGGAACTTCCTTTGCCTTCAGCACCATCCTCATGAAAGGTGCTTTAAGATTTTCTCAGTGTCTTTGGTTTACATTGGATTTATTGTGGTTTTCCTAAGTGTGAATTTCTTTTATTTATCCTTCTTGCTGTTAATAGTTTTTCTTAAATCTGTTGCTTGATTCATTTGCCAGTTTGAAAATATGTAAACAAAATATCTTTATATGTTGTTTCTGTCTTTTTTTTTTTTTTAACCTCCAGTTGGAGTCTGGTACTCCAACTACACCTACATTTGGTTTTTCACCATACCCACTATGTTTTAGATTATTTTTCAGTGTTCTCTATCCTCTTATCTCTCTCTGCTTTGATATGGAGATTTTAAATACATACATACACACACACACACACACACAGACACACACACACACGCTTATTTTATTATCTTCTAATTCCCTACTTCTCTTTTCAACTAGGTCTGATTTTAAGCCTGATTATTAAGCTCTTAATCTCAATTAATATAGTATTCATTTCTACAGTTTCCAAAACACTCTTCATTAATAGCTCTGGTCCCTGCTGAAAATCTTTTTTTTTTTAATTTATTTATTCATGAGAGACACAGAGAGAGAGAGAGGCAGAGACACAGGCAGAGGGAGAAGCAGGCTCCATGCAGGGAGCCCGACGTGGGACTCGATCCTGGGTCTCCAGGATCACGACCAGGGCTGCAGGTGGTGCTAAACCGCTGAGCCACCAGGGCTGCCCTCCCTGCTGAAAATCTTGATCTTGTTTTTAATCCCTTGCATAGGGGCCTGAATGGCTCAGTTGGTTAAGCATCTGCCTTCAGCTCAGGTTATGATCCCAGGATTCTGAGACAGAGCCCCAGGGGCTTCCTGCTCAATGGGGAATCTGCTTCTCCCTCTCCTCCCCACTTGTGCTCTCTCTTGCTTTCTCTCTCTCTTGCTATCTCTGTTGCTATATCTGTCTCTCTCAAATAAATAAAATCTAAAAAAAAAAAAAATCCCCTGCATATAATTAACATGTTTTAAAAATCTGTATTTGATAACTCCATTATCTGGATCTTGTATTAGTCTGTTTCTATTGCCTGTTGTTTCTCTTGTTCTTTGGTCATGTGATCTTTTTGTGTATGCAGGCTTACTTTTGATAGAGCACAGGATACTACATATGAGAAATTGCAACAATTTGAGGTTCTGTATGATGTTGTCTTCCTCTACAGAGGATTTACTTTTGCTTTTGGCAGGCAACTAATCCTCTAGGGTACTAGTAATGCTTTGTTCCAGTGCTTCCCAACTTTTTGGCCTTAGGAATACTTTTACCATCCTAAAAATTATTGAAGACCCTGAAGAGCTTTCATTTATGTGGGCTATATCTATCAATATTTACCACATTAAAATTAAAACATTTTACTTATTTATCATTAAAAAGTTAAACTCATTACCTATTTACACATTTCATATATTCTATTAAAACGCCTATATTTTTCAGGATGCCTGGGCGGCTCAGTCAGTTAAGCATCCAACTCTTGGTTTAGGCTCAGGCCATGATCTCAGGGTTGTGGGATTGAGTCCTGAGCCAGGTTCTGCACTCAGTGGAGAGTTGGCTTGAGATTCTTTCTCTCCTCTCCCTCCTTCCCTCCCCCTCACTCACATGTGCTCACTCTTGTGTGCTCTCTCTCTAAAATAAATAAATCTTTTCAATAAATAAATAAATAAAATGAAAAACCTGTATTTTCCAAAATTTAAAACCATTAATGAGAAGAATGAAATTGTAAATCTTTTTTAATATCCAGCTTAAAAGAATACAGCTGGATTCTTAGATCTGCTTCTACATTCAAACAGTTTTAAAATGTTATTTAGGTTGAAATATATTGGGGAAACAATGTCACCAAAATATATTGGAAAACAAAATTTTTTATAGCCTTTTTAGATCACTTCAGATCAATATTCAGTGATTTCAACCACTAGATACTCTTTGTTACTAGACCAACATTCAAAATGTGATAGTTCTTAAAGTTAGTTGAAATGTGTCATCTAAAATCACATCAGTGAAATTTTAGTGCTCTTTTTACATTAAAATCTGCTAGTCTGTGTAGGAATTTGAATGTCTTTTTTATTTTTGCATGATTGTGTATGATTTATACTTTGGTCACTGGAAAATCCTGGTTCACTGAGTTATGCATATTTTCCAAATGTAGCACTATATAAAAAATCACATTTTATTAACACCACCAATCTCATCAGTAAAGTAGTTAATTATGGACAAATTGTCAAGTTCATGGTGATGGATATAAATTTTTCAAAATTCTGATTTTTGTTTTAAAAGCTTAAACCCTTTTTTAATGATTATTTATTTCTTTATTTATTTGAGAGAGAGTGCAAGCAAGCATGGGGGTGGTGAGGGGAAGCATCCTCCCTGTTGAGCAGGGAGCCCAATGCAGGGCTCAATCCCAGGATCTGGAGATCATGACCTGAGCAAAAGGCAGGTGGCCCCAAAACTTGAATTTTATCTTTGGAAATATACTGTCTGTTGTTTTTCTTAGAGTGATAGGCTAATATTGTTTATTTTCAGCAGTGTCTGCCCAAATATCTAACTCTGAATAACCATATGTCAGTCACTCTTTCAGGTATAAAAGATATTCCATGATAAAGGGGGCTGGTTCAGCTAGCAACTCAAGGATCTACAAAAGTGCTTTATCTCAAGCTAACCACCTTACTTTGAAGGCAGCAGAAGTACCTTAAGTATACTTCCCATTCTGAAAATTAAAAATATAAGTACTCATGAGTCAAGATTTGATAAAATTAATAATTTACTGCTTATTCAATGATATTCTTAAATGAAATTGGCATTTTTTAAAAATGAGTGCTTAGTGGTAAAGAATACAGTGGATACTAGTATAGTTTGGTATTGCTGCCTTGATTCATACTAACCAGTAGTTTTGCCCATGTCTTTTGCACTGCAAATGTAAATATTCATACAATGAAAGAACAAATACCATTTCAGTATTATCACTATAGTTTTGATATCGTGAATTCCTTGAAAGATTTCTGGGTAATTCCAAAGATCTGCAGACCACAGTTTGAGAAACATTGGTGATGGAGCTGCCAAGTGAATGGTCAAAAAAAGAATTCTTGAGGCATTTTCAGTGCAAAAGGTGCTTTTATTATACAGCATGGGGAAAGGATCCATGGGCAGAAAGAGCTACACCAGAATTGTGAGGAGTGACTGATTGTATACTTTCTAGTTGGTGGGGGTTATGGGTAACATAAGTCTCTAAGGAATTTGTGCTTGTTGAGAGCAAGGTCTCTAGGACCTTGGAGGGCTAGCTATTAAGATAATGTTGCTTTTAGTCTCTAATAAAACATCAACATTAAGGCAGCCATGAGTTCCTTGAGGAATGTCACCCTCTACATGTCTCAGGTATTCATCAGTGGGCTGTGAATTGCATGGAGATGTAAATTTTTTTTTTGGAGATTTAATTTTACCTACATTTCTGTTACTTTTGTTCTTTTCATCAACTGCTTTATTCTAATCTTTAACTAAGGTGATGAAAAACTTGGTGGTAGTTCTTTTAAGAAGAGGTCTACTTTGGGTTCACTCTTAGTTCTGGGTTGTGGTTCTTTGGGTCCCAAACAAAAAGTCTACAACATCTTTACCATGACCCTATACCTTGACTGACTTTGAAATCCAATTTTTGTCTATCAAAAGTCTGCTTCACTACTCACCTAGCCACTGCAAATAGGAAAATACTTCAAGGAGAAAATGCTAGGCTTACCCCTGCAAGGGTTACTTCTTTTCTGAATCTTGGCATCACAACTCTTCATTCTTTGTTAGCTATTGGAGTCAGAATATAGATTTAAAAATTTTTTTGTCCAGTATTTCTAGTAGTTCTCAATAGGAGATCTGGATGAAACCATCATGACTGTCATTGCAGGAAGTCTCTAGGCATTAAACTGTTAGTTTACACTGTCTTTATTAAGTATAAAGGTAAACTATGCTTGCTGTAAAATTTTTAAGATACAGATACTAAGTTTAAAACAGTAACTTCTCCTTCCTTACCATATCTCCTCATTCTCTTTCCAATCTCTGGATTCCTGTAAAGAAAAAAACTCTTGTCAACTTGATGTATGCCCTCTCACTCTTTTCTCTATAGATTTAGAAATATGTTTGTACATACATTTAAAAAATATATAAGTGGGTTCATGCTACATTTTTACTCTTCCTAACTTCTCACTTATAGAATAATCTTAATTTTAGTTAGCTCAATGATTAATAACAAGAGTTAACATCTTTCAAGTGCTTATCTGTGATAGGTAATACCTTCATACATTAATATGTTATTTCACTTGCTCTTCACAACAATCTTGTGAAGTCAGTATTATTATCCCCCTTTTACAGGTCAGAAAAGTAGGTTTTAGGAAACTGAAATATACCTACCCAAAGCTTCACTGTTAAGTTGTAGTGTCAATGTGAACCCTGAGTGTGTAAAGTAATCCTTGCCAAGATTTTGATACTATCTCATTGCTGAAATACATCTGTAATACATCATAAAACTTTCAAATGTCTTCCAATGAAAGCTATGGACATATTTCCTATTGATGTCAATTTCCTAGTTTTGATATTGTGTGTAATGTAACAAATTGGGTAAACTAAATTAAAGGTACAAGGGAACACTGTTATGATGATTTGATTACAACTTCCTGTAAATCCATAATTATCTTAAAATTAAAAGTCACAAAAATTTACATACCATATGATTCCACCAGTGTAAAATTTTTTAAATGACAAAATTAGACATATGGAGAACAGATTAATGGTTTCCAGGAGTTGGGAGCAGGGAAGAAATGGGCATGACTGTTAAATGGGCAGCACAAGTAATCTTTATAGTCATGGAACAGTTACATATCTTGATTGTGGCAGTGGCTATATATTGCATAGAACTATACACACATACACAAATGGGTGCATATATAAGTGGTAAAATCTGAAGAGGCTCTGTGGATTTTTACCAATGTCATTTCCTGGTTTTGCTATTGTACCATAGGTTATGTATGATATTACCATGTAGGGAAACTGGGTGAAGGGTAGAGGGGACCTCTCTGCATTTTTCTGAAGTCTCCTGTCATTTGTAAGTATTTCAAAGAATAAATTATGATTACTTAATAAAATGCTAAAACACTTCTTACATAATAGTTGGTGTAACATAACATTCATTGTAAAATTTCATGAACTCTTGAAAAGGTAGAGCGAGTTGTTTTGGTTAGGAATTACTATTTTGTTTTCAGTAGAGCCAAGTTTTTCAATAGTTTCTAATATTAAGAAACTAGATGGCAGGTAAATACAAATTGCTTTTAGTAGTCAACTAAAATTCTGAATTAAATATTAGGAATTAAAGGTGTTGAGTTTTTCTCTTTTGTAGATAATTATTCTTTTTTTCTTTGTTTTAGTTAAGGTTCATTTCACCAAGGGTTAGATCCTCCCCAATGGAAAACAATATATATTAAATACTACATGGAAAGCAATAATAATAGCTAAACTTACCTTTTACTACCCACCAGACACCATTTTAAATTATTTATGCCTACAAACACATGTAAACCTGAGCATAACACTTTGCCACCGCATTTTAAACATCCCCATTTTATAAATGAGGACAAAGAGACAAGAGTTGTTTCACAGGCAGAAATGTTGTACCTGTTTAAAGACTTTCTACTATCGTTACATTTGCAGAAATCTTTTAAGTAGCATACGTTTGGACTTTAAAAGAATTTCTTTGACTAAAATAGTATCATCTTAATTCCTGTCATTAGCAGAAAATAAAAATCCTCTGCATTCACAGGCAGAAAATGAAAAAAAAAACAAAGCAAAACAAAACCCACTACTTCGAAAATTTTAATATCTCTCTTTGACTTAAAACGTTGTAAGACACGTGAGAGCGAGAAATGAAACTTACAACTTGAAGCTAAACTGAAGAGGCTGAAATTTAACTCCCCACCGGTGCTCTGCCAGGTTTGCGAAAACCAAAATACCTGATGGTTGACTTTCTCTTCGCGAAGCCCTCGTCTTGGCCGTCATTTTTATAACTGGGGTGATCTGACAGCACCGTGGGGCAACACCGTGGTGGGGAAAATGGGAAGTGTGCACCAGGTGTAAGGGTAGCAGAGGGACTCTGCCCGCTCAGGGCACAGGGCACAGCCGCGCACAGCGAGCGAGGCGGGAACGAGGGCCTCTGAGCCGGCTCCGGGCCGCGGGCGCCAGGACTCCCAGAGGCATCTCGGGTGCTTGCGCGAGAACTTCCGGGAGCACCTCGAGGCCCTGGGCAAGCACTTCCGGGTGGCACGTGGCAGCCGCAGTGGCGCTTGCGCACGTCTCTCCAGCGGTAGCGTCGTTGACACCGCGGGAATTGGCCTAGGCGTGTGCCATGGCATCTCGGTATGACCGGGCAATTACGGTCTTCTCCCCAGATGGACACCTTTTCCAAGTGGAATATGCCCAGGAAGCAGTGAAGAAAGGATCCACGGCGGTGAGCGAACAACTCCTTCACTGCCCCCCCCCCCCCCCGGCCGTGCCTTCCTTACCCCGCTACCCCAGCCCGAGGCCCCGCTGTAGGGAGTCAGAAAAGGCGAGTCTCCCACTTGTGAAAATTGCGGCCTTCTTTTTATTGGGAGAGATGCCCTTTCCGAAATTTGGGCTGGAAGCGGCGGAGTAAAATTCGGTAGATTTCATAGGTGTGCAGCTGCTTTTGAAGAACGATAGCTACAGACCTAAAACTAGGGTGTGAGTTGAAGCCTTGATTTTAGAAGAGGTATTTATGCTAACAGTGAGGGAAGAAAAAACTTCTTCCAGCCAGTAAAAGCCTTCCCGAAGGCACTTCCTCAGGAATCTGTAGATGCGTGGAAAAGTGACGGTTCCTTCATACGGGCACTCTTGTTTAATAGTAGTTTATGCCATGCCTGCCCTGAAATACGGACAAATCCATGTAAAATTGAATCCTTTACCAAGGAAATGGTCAAGAACGCTAAGCCAGTTGTCATACGTTTCCACCTGTTAAAAGTAATTGTCCTAAGAGACTTTACCCGAATATTTGGCAGCCTTTTAGACGCTCTAAGCACCAAGAATCTCCCCATTCTTTTGCCACTTTGTTCTTTGTTTGTTCAAATAATGCTGGAATTTCTTGAAAGATGATTCCCTATTTCATATTTACGTATCCACATTTCTGAAAAACTTTTAAATACTCAGGGTAGCAGTAATGCTCCTGCCAAATTTTAATTACCTTTAATAATCATAAAATGATTTGTAAAAATTAAAAAGGACAAAACTACCCTGGTGACCAAGGAACTATTACCCCAAATCTTCTAAGTCCTAACCTGTGAGTTCAGAAAGATACAATTTTTTTTTAATCTCTCGAATTTCATGAGCATGTTTGTTGTGTATTTTGGAAATTGAGACCCTAGGTATGGGAATACATAGTGCATTTCTGAGTCTAGCAGTATCTCTATTTTCCCTCACTTTCCATACCAATTTAGTTATGGAAGGAAATAATTCACTTTTATTATAAATCTATCAAATGTAAAGTGGTTAAAAAAAAACACTAGAAAGAATCTTACCATTTTTTAAGTATTTTTCTATTTAATTGGGCCCTCTAGTTTTGCCTCTGTTTTATAAGTAATTTTTTTAGAATTGTAAATTTAAGAAAAGCCTGATGTAGCTTAAACCAAAAGGGTACCATTTTGATAAAAACAAAAAGTTGTGTAATCCCCAGCAAGGCATGAAGCATATGGTTAGAAAATAATGCCCAAGTTTTAGAGCCTAAAATAAAGGAAGTAATGGGAGAAGACTGGGGTGTAATAAGAAGCCACGTTGGCTCATTTAAAATGTTTTAAGAATGCTATAGAACTGATTGATAGTTCCTTTGTAATGAGCTGTAAAAGGGTAAGGATATAAAGATACCTATAGTGGGCATTTTTAAAGATACATTGGAAGGATGAGACAGTTTTTATCTCAGGATTCTGAAATTATAATTTGCATCTTTGTTCATTGTGTTTCCTTGAGGGTGCTATGACCTTTTATGTGGGGTAAAGTTTATAATGGCACTTGTTTATTAAAATATGTTAGAAAATATTCTGTCTATAAACAACAGTTGTTATAATGAGTTGTAAATAAGCCCAAAGTTGGCTAGTTTTGGCCAGTAGATGAATGAAATATTATTTAGTAATAAAGAAGTTATAGGAACCACAATTAGAGACTTGGGTTCTACTTCATTCTTGGTGATTATCTTACAGCACAAAGTGAGGCAAGGGCCTTTTCTTTTTCCTTTAGTTTCTTTTTCTGTAAATGAAAAATACGTTTGAATAGCATTTTGGAGAGGTAATACCTTTCTTCAGAAAAACACAAAAAACAAAAACCAATGAATCCTTTGCAGTATTCCCATGAAAAAGGTAAGATTTACTATCATTCCTCATCCTGTCCTTTGCCTGACCCCAAACTATTACTAGCTCCATGTTTCCTGCTTTTTCAAATCTTAGCTTCACATTCTGGCCATCAAGTCTTCTATAATCCTTATCCACCCTCTTTAATTAATGGGGTAGCTTCATGGTTTTACTCACATATATTTGTGGGTAGAAGAGAAAACACTTTCATTTTTGCCACACTCTCTCTTATTTATCCTCAGACAATCTCTGTATATTTCTTCTCCTTGATGAAGCCTTCTCTGATCTCCTCCAGCCATCATGGCTCATATTCTTTTTCTGAATTTATAATATGTACCACATAGCATTGTAGAGTATCTCCTATTTGGCCATGTATTCTCTTTAATTTCAGGTATATTTAATAGTCTTCTCATACCAACTGGATAGTAAGATCTTTCAGAATCTAGGTAGCATAATTCTTCCTGTATTTCTATCACATGATACACTACAGTGGAGGGGCAAGGTAAAAAGTAAGCCTTTAAGTAGACTTTCCTTTGTACCAAGTATTTTGTGTACGTTATGTAATGTTAAGGATAGTCTTTAATCCCCTTTTTATATGTGTAGAAACTGATTCAGAAACTTTGATAGCTTGCTGAAGGTAACCAGCTAGAAAGTGATGGATCCCATATTCACACTTAATTTTTTTCCAGTTCCAAAGCCTCTGCTCTTTGCATTGTATCATGCAGTTAATTCAATAAATACTTTTATGTTAAGTAGCTGTCAGTACCATGAATGTGGAAGCCAGGTATATAACGCAAAAGGCAACTAGCTTCTCTCAGCTACAGTTTAATAGTAAAATAGGTAGCAAAGTAGCACCTGCTTCATAGGGCTGATGTGAAAATTAAATGAGCTAATAATATGTGTTAAGCATCTTGCACAGTGTTTGGTTCACAGTAGGTACTTAATAAAAGCTATTATTTACTATCTCTTCATTTTCTCTTTTCCCTTCACTTTTGTCTGTGGTTCTTCTAGTGCATTCGTTTATTATTTCAGGACATTTTTGTTGATACATTTATGTATGCCAAACATGGTGCTGGGTCCTAGGGTTTCAGAATGAATAAGATAGATTCACTCCCTGTCCTTAAGGAGCTTACTATCTAGCAGGCACTTTGGATGATTAAGTAAATAGTCCTAACAAGGCCTAAAGTCATCATGAGTATTATGAGGGGGAAAGAGTATGGGAATCTAGGTGTTAGGGGGTTTCTCCTGAGGAAGTAGTATATAAATAGACACTTGAAAGATGAATGGTAGACGGGTTGAAAAGTGGAAAAAAGAAAGAGTATTTTAGACAAAGGAAATAGCATGTAGAAGACCAAATAACAAAAAGTAACTATATTCTATGAATTGGAAGGCATTCCAGATTGCTGAAGCAATGTGAAAATAGAAAAAAGTAAAGCTAGAAAGAGGGACTGTATCATAGAATGACTTTAAGGAAATAAGAGGCTTTGAAGAGTTTTAATGTGCCTGTTGTCATTCTCTAGATCACTACTGATCTGTCCTTCTAGTAACAGATTACATTTGTCCAAGCACAGAGGTACTCACATGACCCAGGTAGAATCATTTATAGTTTCTGTTCTCCTGGACACAGTGATGAGCACGTGACTCAAATCTAGCCAATATAAGTCCATCCTTAGGACTTTTTAGACTAGAGATAGTGGTAGTTTTTTTTTTTATCTGGGATAACTTGTTAGGATGTGGTCCAAGATTGCCAGTGGCCATCTTTTTTTTCTGTATCAGGGAAAGCTTCTCTACATTAAGAGAGCAAAAGGCCAATGCACAGAGAGTAAATACTATAGTCCCTAGATCTTTTTATTCCAAGTCCAGCTCTGTGCTGTCTCAGTATGCTTAGTGAGAAATGATCTTTACTAGTACAAGTTTTTAAGTAGAGGAATACCACATTCAGATTTTTTTTCACGTTTTTATTTTTCAAAGATTTCTCAGACTCCAGTGTAGTCAGTGGATTCAATGATATCAAGACTGAAAGCAGGGAAACCACATAGGAGTCTGTGAAGCAATCCAGCTGACAGATAATTGGAGCAGAAGTGGGAATAAGGCAGATTCCAGAGAAACTTTAGTGGTATATTTGATACAATTTGCTTATTATTTATATGGTATGGGGAAGGGAGAGTAGGAGGTACTGAAGAAGGAGGATTTAGCCTCTTAGTACATGGCCCTACTATTTCTTAGGGAATATGAAGCTCTAAGTTTGACTGAAGGATAGAGGTTTGGACTTGTTGACGTTGAGATGCTTATGGGAACTATAGTAGGTAACTTCTAAAATGACCTCCAGTGATCCCCACTTTCTGGTGCTCATGCCCTTGTGTAATCCTCTCCCCTTGGGTGTGGGCTGAATCTAGTGACTTGCTTCTAGGGAATGGGATAGGCAAAAGTGATGGGATGTCACTTTAGAGGCTAAGTTACAAAGAGATGGTGACTTATCTCTTGTTCATCCTCTTTCATTCTTGCTTGCTTGTTCTTGTGAAACATAGCTGCCATTTTGAGTTGCCCTATGGAGGATCCTATGTAGCAAGGAATTGAGAGAAGCTTCTGTTCAAGACACAGTAAGAAACTGAGATCCTTAGTCCCAACAATCTGTGAGGAACTGAATCTAACAATCACGTAAGCGAGCTTGGAAATGGATTGTCCCTCATGAGCCGTGACATGAGTGCAGTCCTGGAGGGCAGTTTGATTGCAGGCTTGTGAGAGACCCTAAACCAAAGGGTAAACTGTGTCCATATTCCTGACCCACAGAGACTATGAGGCATGAGTATATCTAAATATATGTGTTTGGAACTCAGGAGATTGATATGGGCTGAAGATAGTAATTTTGACTACATCATTTCTCTCCCCTGCTCAAAATGTATGTTGATCAAGTAAAAGAGTATTATTGAGTATTCTTCTTTACTAATGCACTATGTAGAGTTTAGCCCACAACCATAAGAGACTTTAGTAACTTGTATGTAGTCGACCTTGACTAAACTCTGAGAGGATTGGGGCTAGAAACCATGTTGCCATCAGCTAAGGGATGATGACAATATTTGCGCTTGAAGGGTTTGAGAGAGGAGTGAGATTGAAGTGAAGTGGTCTTTAAGACTTTGTTTAAGATAAGGGAGACTTGGGGATCCCTGGGTGGCTCAGTGGTTTAGCGCCTGCCTTTGGCCCAGGGCGCGATCCTGGAGACCCGGGATCAAGTCCTGCGTCGGGTTCCCAGGCATGGAGCCTGCTTCTTCTGCCTGTGTCTCTGCCTCTCTCTCTCTATCTATCATGAGTCTATCATGAGTCAATAAATACATCTTAAAAAAAAAAAAAAAGATAAGGGAGACTTTAGCATGTGTTTAAATTGTTGGTGAGAAAAAGCCGATAGAGAAATTCAAGGTTTGTTTGTTTTATGTTTATTTATTTTTAACTTTATATTATGGTATATTTTGAACACACAAAGATATAAAGGGAATACCATAATGAACCTCTGTATACCTATTACCCAGCTCCAACAATTATCAACATTTACCAACTTGTTTTATCTTTCCCCCAACTTTTCCCTCTTTCCATTGGAGTAATTTTAATTGAAATTTTTATTGAGATAATTGTAGATTTCACATGCAGTTGTAAGAAATAATAAACAGAGATTTGGGGGCATCTAGCTGGCTCAGTTGGTAAAGCATGCAGCTCTTGATCACAGGATCATGAGTTCAAGCCTCATGTTGGGTGTAGAGATTACTTAAATATTGAAACTTAAAAAAAAAAAGAAATAACACATAGAGATTCCTTGTGTACTTTTCCCATTTTCTGCTAATGGTAGCATTTGCAGAACTATGGCAGAATATCATAACCAGGTTTTTTTTTTTTCTTTCCAGGTCATTGCAAATGGCTATAACCAGGTTATTGACATTGATACAAGCTTACCTATTTTATTCAGATTTCTTCAGTATCACTTGTACTAATTTGTATATATATTAAGTTCTGTCAGATTTTTATTGCCTGTGTACTTTCTTGTTTCCACAGTCAAGATATAGAACAGTACCAACTCCACAAGGATTCCGTAAGCTGTTGTTTAATAACCCCCCCAAAAAAAATAACCATACCCACCTCTCTACCCTGCTCCACACACCCTCCTATCCATAGCCCTCATTCCAGAGGCAGTCATTTGTTCACCATTTCTAAAATTTTTTCATTTCAAAATATTATGTAAATGGTATCATACAGTATGAAATCTTTGGGATTTGCTTTTTTTCCCTTGAGGTTCATCTAAGTTGTTGTATGTATCAACGTTTTATTGCTAAGTAGTATTCCGTAGTATGGATGTACCACAGTGTATAACAGTATGGATGTACCAAATGTTCAAAAACATTTGGGTTATTTACAGTTTGGAGCTATTATTTATAGATATGCTATAAAAATTTATAGCAGTTTTTTGTGTAAACATAAGTTTTTATTTCTCTGGTATAAATCAACTGCAGTTACTGGATCATATGGTAATTGCACGTTTGGTTTTATAAGTAACTACTAAATTGTTTCCCAGAGTAGCTGTATCATTTTACATCCCCACCAACATTTGGTGTTACTATTTTTCATTTTATTCATTCTGATAAGTGTATAGTGATACCTCATCTTGGTTTTAAATCAGTTGTTAAATGGCTAATGATGTCAAACAGATTTTCATGTGCTCATTTGCCATCTGTATGTCTTCTTCAGTGAAATATCTTTCGTATCTTTTATCCACTTTCTAACTGGATTGGCTTTTTCCACTGTTGAGTTTCGACAGTTCTTCATATATTCTAGATTCTAGTCTTTCGTCAGATATGGGTTTGCAAATATTTTCTCCCTCTTTGTAGCTAGTGTTTTCATCTTCACATGGACTTTGATAGAGCAAAAGTTTATAATTTTGATGAGACCCAGATTAACAATTTTTCCTCTTATGGTTCATATTTTTTGGTGTCAAGTTTAAGAACCCTTTGCCTAGATCCCAAAATTTTCCTCCTGTATTTTTTCCCAGAAGTTTATAGTTTTGCATTTTACATTTAAATCTGTGATCTATTTGAGTTAACTTTTGTATATAGTGTGAAGTATAGGTTGAAATTCATTCTTCAGTGGAGTATTTTAAAATAAATCCCAGATAACAAGATATTTCATCAATAAGTATTTTGGCATACATCTCTGAAAAATAAAGTTCTTTTTTTTTTTTTTAAAGATTTTTATTTATTTATTCATAGGAGACACAGAGAGAGAGGGGCAGAGACATAGGCAGAGGGAATAGCAGGCTCCATGCAGGAAGCCCAATGTGGGACTCGATCCAGGGACTCCAGGATCACACCCTAAGCCAAAGGCAGATGCTCAACCACTGAGCCAGCCAGGCGTCTCAATAAAGTTGTTTCTTAAGACCATTATCACTTCTAATGAAATAGTCTACCTTCTGATTTCCCACACTGCTCATAAAATATCTCTTTGTAATTGTGTTGTTTGAGTCTGAATCTAAAGTCCATGTACTGTGCTTAGCCCTTAGGTATCTGTTTTATCCTTGAACAGCATCTCCTCTTTTTTTCATGGCTTTGACTTCTTGAAGAGACAGGGTTAATTATTCAATGGAGTGTCCCACTTTCCAGATTCATCTGTTTCCTTGCCTTCAGAGATACTACTATTTGGAGAGACAAGTATAATGACAAATAATTATGAATGTGTTGACTGAAAGAAAAGAACTGGTTGTTGTTTAAAGAATTATAGAGGAGGACTCCTTGAGGTGAAATGGAAATTGAGACTTGAAATAGGAAGAGAAGCATTCCAGGCAGAGGGAATATTACGTATGAAAATTCAGAGGGAAACAGAATTGTGCTTGAAAGTCTTGAAAGAAGGTAATGAAAAAAATAAAATAAAATAAGAAGGTAAGTGGCTAGAATTAGAATAACAATGACATACTATTGGAGAAATACACAGGAGCTAGATCATGCCCAGCTTTATAGGAAAGACTAAAGAGTTTAAAAAGATTTTCTAAGTGCAGTGGAGTGCTGTGGAAGGATATTCAACTGGAGAGCAATTTGACCCTACTCAAGTTTTTAAATGTTCACCCTGGCAGTCTTGTGAAGACTAGATGGCAGTATGGGATGAGGGTGGGAGGATGGAGAGGTGGAGAGAGTAGAAAAGTACAAAGTGAAAAATCTCTTAGGCTATGCAGTCCTTTATAGTCCAGGCAAGAAATGATGGTTGCTTATACTAGAGTGTTGTTGGGAAGTTGGATAACTTTTGTAGGTAAAATGGACAAAAACAAGGTAATTGATTGGAAATGGATGGTGTGAGAGGAGGAGCTATAAAGGATAACTGGGTTTTTGACTTGAACATTAGAATGGACAATGACTCATTTTCTCAGATGATCAGGAAAAATTCATCCATGAACCTTCCAGGTATGACACTTGTTTTTGAAATTATTCCATGTTTGTTAGGGAGACTGGGGTTTTCTATATTTTCTTGAGTCTGCATGGGCAATTTTGAATTTAGTCTGTCATCCTTTTCACTCAGGTTTTCACATTGGTTAGCTTAGACTTACAATTTTTAAATTCTTGATTTTTCACACTTGTATACATTTTTTACACTTGCCCCTCTTGGTTAGATTAACTGAGCCATCTTTTCATTATCTTAAAAAAACTATTTCTTGGTATTACTTACCAGTTTTATTGTTTTCTCCATAATCATTAATTTCTGCTTTTTCCTTATTTCACCCTGTAAGCTTAAATACTTTTATTCCTTTTTGAACCTCTTAAATAAATTCATAATTAATTTTTAATTTGATTTTATAAAATGAGATTATGCATTTTCTTCTGAGAATAGTTTTACCCACACTAAAAGACTTTGATATTAGGATTTTCATTATAAACATTTTCTAGATAGTCTGTATTGGAAGTTTTAATTTCTTTATTAAGTCAAAACTGTTTAAGTGAGAATTCTAAAAATTCTATGTAGTGATCAATTTATTACAAGTTTGGAAAAAATACTGAGATTTTCTTGAGTCATAATATATTATATTGTTATGATGTCTCATGGCTTGATAAGAAGGCATAATCCATACAGGCTATAAAGTTTAACATGAGTCTTTTAGATAAGGGTGGGAGTGTTAAGGGAGAGCTATTGATTTTAGATAGGATGATTAGGGAAAGACCTATCAGATAAACTGACAGACTGGAATGAAGTGAGGGAACAGAAAGAGAAAAAGCCTTTATAAATTATCTTAAGTTTTATTTAATTGAAAGAGGTAATTCCAGGTCTAGTTCTGTATTTAACCTGTTCTGTATTTCTATTTAAGTGATACTAATTCAAAGCACATATATTTGCATAGTGAGTACCAATATCACACTTAGCTACACAGCAATCATAAACATAAATACCTATATCAAGGGGTCCCTGGGTGGCTCTCTTGGTTAAGTGTCTGCCTTTGGCTCAGGTCATGCCACCTCCCACCTCATACACACACACGCACACACACACATTCTCTCTCTCAAATAAATAAAACCTTTTTTTAAAAATAACAAATACCTATATCAAAGTATTTAGATTACCACTGTAATACAGAATTAAACTTCTCATAGATTACCCCTGAGAATATGGGCAGGTTTCTACAGAAGTCCCAATTTGAGAACTATTATCCTTACGCATTATTTTTAAAACATTTTCCCACTTCACTCCCAAGGGAAGGAGTAGAGGGAGGAACAAGAATTATTCCTCTTGTATTCATGTTTGAAATGAGGTTTTGTTGATCATTGAACTAGAGTGAGTGCATTTAGTCTTTCTCTTGGCTGCTTATGCCCCCCAAGCATTATCCCTACAAATTTTGAGATATATGGGAAAGCTTTCAGAATTTTATGTACTTAGTTTTCTATACTACCTCTACCACCAATACTAGTATTGCCCATTCTATAAGGAATCCATATGGATTCCCAGCATTTTTTTTCATTTTGGTTAAAATTGTTCTATATGTATAGTTAGTACTTCTTCAGGCGTATTCTTTGAGTTAGGACACTCATCTAGTTTCAGCATTTGTGGTATATTCTTCCAATTCCTACCTACTTGTCTTAATTGCTTTGGGTTTGGAGAATGGACTTCTAGTAATCATGTACCTATCCAGCTGTTTTCTTGGAAGTTTACTTTTCTCAGTTTTATTGAATGGTTAGATAAAAGCCTTTCCTACAACATATGTATTAGAATAAAATTCATTTTAATGTTAAAACTGACAACTAATTATGTTGTTTTTTTTTTTTAATCACTCGACAGGTTGGAATCCGAGGTACTGATATAGTTGTGCTTGGAGTAGAAAAAAAATCTGTTGCCAAGCTTCAAGATGAAAGAACTGTGAGAAAGATTTGTGCCCTTGATGACCATGTTTGCATGGCTTTTGCAGGTACTTATGGAACTACGGTCATGATCATAGTATGATAGGGTAATACTACAGGCTCCTCCTATAGTCATCCTGCTACATTTATGTAACACATGGAGATATGCTCCATTTCTTATTTAACACAAACAGTATACCCTATCATTTCTGGAAAATCACACCTCTATAAACATGGATTTCTGATAGCTTTGATAAAACATAAATGTTTAAAGATATATATTATGGTACCTTAATTATAACTTCAGGTAGCTGTGTTTTCTTTTTAAACCTTTTACATAGAAATAATTATATTCAGGAAGTCATTAAAAAAACATGGCGGGGGGTGAGCGCCTGAGTGGCATGGCAGGTTGAGCATCTGACTCTTGGTTTTGGCTAGGGTTGTGATCTCCATGTTGTGGGATCGAGCCTTGTGGAGAGTCTGCTTGAGATTCTCTCTCCCTCTCCCTACCCCTCCCACTTGTGTGCGAGCTCTCTCACTCTTTCTAAAATAAGTAAATCTTTAAAAAAAAATTAAAACACAGGGAAATCTCCTTTACTGAGCTTCCCCCGATTCTAACATCTTCAAAAAATAGTACATTGACATTGTTACAAGCCACATAGTTTATTCAAATTAAACAGTTTTACATGCATTCATTCATATGTGCATGTGTGTAGTTTTATTAGACTTATCACATGTGTAAGTTCATATTACCATCACCACAATCAAGATACATAACTCTTCCACCAACACAGGACTACCTCATGCTATTCCTCTGGCAGCCACTAATCCATTCTCTGTTCCATTTCTACAATTTTGGCATTTTGAGAATGTTCTATGAATAGAACCCTGTGATATATAACCTTTTCATCTTGGCTTTTCTTGTTCAGCATAATTCCCTTGCATTTCCATCCAAGTTGTTGCATATATCATTAGTCACTTGTTTCTTATGGCTGAAAAGTGTTCCATGACATGGATATACCACACTTTTGTTAACAACTCACTGGTTGAAGGACATTTGGATTGTTTCTAGTTTTTGCCCATTAGAAATAAAGCTGGTGAGAACATTTATGTACAGGTTTTTGTATGAACATAGGTTTTCCCTTTTTTGCGATAAATGCTCAAGAGTACGGTTCTTGGGTCGTATGGTAATACATGCTTAGTTTATAAAAAGCTGGCAAATTGTTTTCCAGAGTGCCTGAACTATTTTACATTCTTACTAGCGGTGTATAAATGATTCATTTTCTCTACATCCTCAGCAGCCTTTGGTGTTGTTACTATTTTTAATTTCAGACATTTTTCTAAGTATGTCGCACTGTCTCATTGTGGGTTTAATTTGCATTTGACTCATGGCTAATAATGTTGAGCAGATTTTTAAGTGCTTATTTGCCTCTGTATTATAGCAAACAAGGCATGTTTCTTGTCGTGGATGAATGCCCATGCACCCATTTTATTTTTCTTTTTCTGAAATAAGACTTCAGTGTGCACAAAGAAAGCTCACATTACTGATAGAGAGAGGAAGGAAAGTGAGGAGGCCTTAGGGAAACGAGTGTGGAGACAAAGGCTCTGTAGCAGAGGAGACAGCTGACAGAAGAGAGCTGAGGAGTGCGCCAGGCAGGGAGAGGCCACATCCATTGCCTCGTGGGGCTCAGGGGCAGTGCTGAGGCAGGCTCTTGCTTCATCACAATGGTCCTCCTCTGGCCTCAGTTCTTCACTCCCTTGTATTCCCTGAGCCCTGTTCATTTCACCCAAGTGCCAAGAGTCTAGGGCCACCGCTGCCCTGCCACCTTGGCCTTTCCAGGGCCTCCCTTAGTCTTTGTAGTCCTTTACAGGACTTGGGGCTGGCAGTGGGCCAGCAGCTTCTGCCAGCAGATGTAGGTCTGAGCAGCCAAGTCCTTGAATCTGGTTCAGTGTGTGGCCAGGGGCTCTCTTGGATATGGGTGCTAATATGCCAGAGCAACTGCTTGCACAGCAAACTGCATCTCTCCCCATTGGTCTGGAGTAATGTCCTGGCCATCACCCTGGCCCGTGTCAGAAAGCTGTGGCACAGGTAGCAGACCTTGTGGTCTAATTTGGCACTGGCTTTTGGCTATTGCTCCTGGCAGGGTTGCAAGGTCTCAGAGTCCAAGTCCTACAAGAGGGATGATGGCCTCATGAAGGTCAGGAGCCAGCTGAGCAAAGACAGTGGGCCTTCTCTTGCCAGAGAGGGAGTATGTCTCTTGCTGATCTAGCATCAAGGCAATGAGTATAAGGCTGAGCTGGCTTCGAAGCTATCTGCTCCAGAAGGTCACGTCTAGGAAGAACTTCATAAGTGCCAGCAGGCTGCAGTGGTGATCCAACACCTTGCTCAGGGTGCAGCACAGCAGCTGGAGCTTCCCTGGCCCTTCCTGGATGTTCTGGAGGAGCAGGGGCAGAAACTCCTGGAGATAGGTTTTGGTACCGGTTTTGTCCTGGTATCCCCAGGACAGCAAGTACAGTCCAGGCCAGCTCAGCACAGGACCTCAGTTAGGCCCTAGAGCCCCCATCTGTGTAGGCCCCTGGCTGGGCTAGGGTACCTAGCCCTAGGGTACATATTAGTGTCAGAAACTAATAAATATAGCTCAAGCTGATGTCAGAGACAGTCTCCACGGGAGTGTCCTGTTACTTCAGCTCAGGCTAGTGTCATTTTTAAATACTTGCCCACTGTACTGACAGGGTCCCTGCAGTCCCAAACTGGATTATTTCTGATGTGTAAAGATAGTTCAACACATGAAAATCAATCAGTGTAATATACCGCATTAACAAAATGAAGGGAAAAACTACATGATCATCTAATTGATGCAGAAAAAGAATTTGACAAAATTCAATACCCTTTTATGATGAAAACTCAACAACCTAGGAATAGAAGGAAAAGATCTCAACATAATAAAGACAATTTATGAAAAACTCAACAGAGAACATCATAGTTAAAAAAAACTGAAAGAGCTTCCTCTAAGATCAGGAATAAGTCAAGGATGACTGCTTTTGCCATTTCCATTTAACATAATAAAGTCCTAGCCTGAGCAATTAGGCACGGAAAAAAAGGATCCAAATTGGAAAGGAAGACATAAAATTAGCTCTCTTTGCAGATCTTGTATATAGAAAACCCTAAAGATTCCACACACACGCAAAAAAATGTTAAGAGGTAATAACTAAATTGAACAAAGTTTCAGGAAACAGTGTCAACACAAATCAATTGCATTTCTATATACTGACAATGAACAATCTGAAAAGGAAATTAAGAGAAGTAATTTTATTTACAATAGAATCAAAAAGAATAAAATAATTAGGAATAAACTTAACCAAGGAGACAGAGGGCTTGTATACTAAAAAATATAAAACATTGCTGAAAGAAATTGAAGATGACACAAATAATTGTAAAGACAGGGGCACCTTGGTGGCGCAGTTGGTTAAGTGTCTGACTCTTGGTTTCAGCTCAGGTCATTTCAGGGTCATGAGATTGAGCCATGAGTTGGGCTCTGTGCTCTCTCTCCTCCTACCCTATGCCCCTCCCCTCCCTGCATGCATACTCTCCCTCTCTCTCTCTCTCTCTCTCAAATGAATAAATAAATCTAAATAAATAAATAAATAAATAAATAAATAAATAAATAAATAAATAAATAAATAAAAAGACACCCCCTGGTGGTGGATTAGAAGGCTAATATTGTTAAGATATCAGTACTACCCAAAGCAATGATGTAGTTATCCCTATCAAAATTTCAATGGGGCAGCCCAGGTGGCTCAGTGGTTTAGCACCGCCTTTAGCCCAGTGTGTGATCCTGGAGACCCGGGATAGAGTCCCACGTTGGGCCCCTGCATGGAGCCTGCTTCTCCCTCTGCCTGTGTCTCTGCCTCTCTTTCTCTCTCTCTCTCTCTGTCTCTCATGAATAAATAAAATCTTTAAAAAAAAACTCAATGGATTTGTGTTTTTTTTTTTTTTTGCAGAAATAGAAAAAAAATTCATATGGAATCTCAAAACAGTCTTGAAAAATAACAAATTTGGACAATTCATGCTTCCTGATTTCTTTCTTACTACAAAGCTTACTACAAAACTTACTACAAAGCTACAGTAATCAAAATACTGTGGTACTAACATAAAGACCAAAAGAATATAATAAAGAGCCCAGAAATAATCCTCAAATATATGGCCAAATGGTTTTTGTTTGACAAAGTTGCCAAGACCATTCAGTGGAGAAGAGACAGTTTTTTCAACAAATGGTGCTAGGGAAACAAGATATCTCCGTGTAGAAGAATAAAGTAGAACCTTACCTAACACCATATACAAAAGTTAACTCAAAATGAGTTAACTAAAATTAAAACCTAAAACTTTGAAACATAGAAGAATATGTAGGAGAAAATTTTCATGAGATTGGATTTGGTAATGATTTTTTGGATCTGAGACCAAAAGCACAGGCGAAAAAGAAAGAAATAGTAAACTGGACAACCTCAAAATCAAAAATTGTAATGCATCAAAGGACAAAGTCAATAGAGTAAAACAGCAGTCTGTGGAATGGGAGAAAATATTTGTAAAACTGTGTATCTGAGAAGGGAGTAATAGCCAGAATACATAAAGAATGCTTAGAACATAACAAGCAGACACCCCAATTCAAAAATGAGCAAAGAATTTAAATATTTATCCAAAGAAGGTATAGAATGGCCAATAAACACATGAAAAAATATTCAGTGTCACTAATCATTAGAGAAATGCAAATCAAAACCACAATGAATTGCCACTTCTCATCCATTAGGATGGCTATCAAGAAAACAAACAAAATAAGGATTAACAAGACTGGAGAATTCCAAACTTTGTGTACAGTAGGTGAGAATGTAAAACGGTATAGTCACTACTGAAAACAATATGGTGTTTTTTAAAAAATTAAACAGAATTACCATGTGATCCAACCATTCCACTTCTGGGTATATATCTAAAAGAACTGAAAGCAGGGACTCAAAGAGATATTTGTATACCCATATTTATAGGAGTGTTAGTCACAATAGGTAAAAGATGGAAACAGCCCAGGTATCCATCAGTGAATGAGTGGGTAAACATAATGTGCTGTATACATACAATGGAATATAATTCAGTCATAAAAAGGAAGGAAATTCTGACAACATACTATAACATGGATGAATCTTGGAAGACATTATAGTATGTGAAATAAGTGGTCATAATAGTATAATTATATATAGTTCCACTTTATAGGAGTACTGGAATAGTCAAATTCATCAACAACAGAAAGTAGAATGTTGGTTGCCAGGGGCTGTGGTGGAGGGGGACTGGGAGGTTATTTCATGGACTCAGAGTTTCAGTTGGGGAAAATAAAAAGTCCTAGAAATGGATGGTGATGATTTTCCAACAGTGTAAAAGTTTTTAATTCCACTGAACTGTTTTTAAACTGAGAAATGGTTAAAATGAGGGGGTCCGTGGGTGGCTCAGTGGTTTAAGAGCCTGCCTTCGGCCCAGGGCGTGATCCTGGAGTCCCAGGATTGAGTCCCACATCGGGCTACTTGCATGGAGCCTGCTTCTCCCTCTGCCTGCGTCTCTGCCTCCCTCTCTCTCTGTGTCTCTTATGAATAAATAAATAAAATCTTAAAAAAAAAGAAATTGTTAAAATGATAAATTTCATGTTTTGTATATTTTACTATAATAAAAGAAAAAATTTAAAATGAAATCATCTTAGTATAAATAATATGGAATGCTTTAACTTCCGGTATGCGTACTTTTCTGACTCATATAAAATTAAATTTTATATGAATATGACTTTTTAGCAGAATAAAATAAGCACTTACTAATACTTTTCCCCACATTGATTTTCATAATTGGAAAATACCTAAATGTCTATTATTGGGGAACTAGATGGCATATCCAAGCAGTTGCTTAAAACTATAGGCTCTGGAACCATACCAGCTGGGTTCTAAGCCAGACTCCCTTGTCCAATATACCTGTGATAGACTTAACTGCTCTTTTTTTTTTTTTTTTTTTTTTTTTTTTTTAATTTTTTTTTTTTTTTTTTTTATTTATTTATGATAGTCACAGAGAGAGAGAGAGAGAGAGGCAGAGACACAGGCGGAGGGAGAAGCAGGCTCCATGCGCCGGGAGCCCGACGTGGGATTCGATCCCAGGTCTCCAGGATCGCGCCCTGGGCCAAAGGCAGGCGCCAAACCGCTGCACCACCCAGGGATCCCCGACTTAACTGCTCTTGCCTCAGTTTAGTCTTCTTTAACATGAGGTTAATGACAGTGTGTATCTTATTGATTTGTTACAAGAATTAAATGAGTTAATACATAAGAAACATTAAGAACATTTAGAGCATATATTATTAATATTACCACTACAATTACTACTACTACTAGCATGTTATTATTCTTATTTAGTAGCAGTTTAAAAAGGAGGTCATGGCCCACAACTATATAGTCAACTAATCTTCAACAAAGCAGGAAAGAATATCGTGTGGAAAAAGACTCTTTAACAAATAGTGTTGGGAAAACTGGACAGCAACATGCAGAAAAATGAAAGTGGGCCACTTATATACACCATACACAATAAACTCAAAGTAGATGAAAGACCTAAGTTTAAGACGGGAAACCATCAAAATCCTAGAGGAGAACACAGGGGAAAGCAAACTATAAGAGACTCTGTAGTTAAGAGAACAAACAGGGTTGCTGGAGGGGAGATGGGTGAGGGGGATGGGCTAAATGGGTGATGGGTATTAAAGAGGGTGTTTGTTGGGATGAGCACTAGATGTTATATGTAAGTGATGAATCACTAAATTCCTGAAACCAATATTACTCTATATCTTAACTAAATTGAATTTAATTTTTTTTAAAAGGAGGTCATAGGATCTATACATATTGACACCATAAAGTATTCACAATACACATTAAAAATCTGGTTAGTGAATAATATGTATAATTTTGTTGGGATGCCTGGCTGGCTCAGCAGTTGAGCGTGTCTGCCTGCCCTTGACTCAGGGCGTGACCCTGGAGTCCGAGGATTGAGTCCCACATTGAGCTCCCTGCGAGGAGCCTGCCTCTCCCTCTGCCTGTCTCTGCCTCTCTATCTGTCTCTCATGAATAAATCAATAAAATCTTTTTAAAAACATATGTATAATATTGTTTTGTTTATAACTTGTGGAGTTATATAGTAGTTTTTATTCCCTCTGTTGGAATATTTTACAATGAGTACATATCAGAAAAAAAAAAACAGAGTTTCATCTTGAAAAAAATCACATTCTTTTGTCAATATTGTTATATTGTACTTTAATGTTTAGAAAACAGCCCTGGGGCAGCCTGGGTGGCTCAGCGGTTTAGCCTTCAGCCCAGGGCCTGATCCTGGAGACCAGGGATCAAGTCCCACATCAGGCTCCCTGCACGGAGCCTGCTCCTCCCTCGGCCTGTGTCTCTGCCTCTCTCTCTCTCTCTCTCTCTCTCTCATGAATAAATAAATAAAATCTTAAAAAAAAAGAAAAGAAAACAGCCCTAAGGGAAAAAAAATTAAAGATTTTGAAAAAATAGCTCTTTCATGTACCATGTCCAATTCCATTTAAAAGTAGAAATTCTGCCTTGTGAAAGTATCTTCAAGATAAAGTTGTGGTATGAATTTAAAAGCACTAGACTGAGGACTTTTTTCTTCTATAGATTGCTTATTTATAAGAGAAGTGAAATTGTAACTTTTTAAGTTTTTATTTAAATTCCAGTTAACAAAATTAATTAATTAATTAATTAATTAATTCCAGTTAACATACAGTGTAATTAGTTTCAGGTATATAATATACTGATTCAACACTTCTAACAACACTCAGTGCTCATCACAAGTGCACTGTTTAATCCCCATCACCTATTTCATCCATTGTCTCTCTTTTTCCCCTTTGCTCATTTGTTTTGTTTCTTAAGTTTCAGATATGACTGAAATCATATATTAGTCTTTCTCTGACTTATTTTGCTTAGCATAATATTCTCTAGCTCCATCCATATCATTGCAAATGGCAATATTTTGTTCTTTTTAAGGCTGAATAATATTCCTGTGTGTGTGTGTGTGTGTGTGTGTGTGTGTGTGTGTGTGTGTGTACCACATCTTTATCCATTTATCAGCCAGTGGGACTTGGACTATTTCCATAATTTGGCTACTATAGATAATGCTGCTATAAACATTGGGGTGCATATATATCCCTTTGGGTAAATACCTAGTAGTGCAATTCTTGGATTATAGGGTAGTCATATTTTTAACTTTTTGAGGAACCTCCATACTGTTTTCCAGAGTGGGTGTACCAGTTTGCATTCCCACCAGCAGTGTAAGAGGGTTCCCCTTTCTCCACATCCTCACCGACACCTGTTGTTTCTTGTGTTGTTAGTTTTAGCCATTCTGACAGATGTGATATTTCATTGTAGTTTTGATTTGTATCTCCCTAATGATGAGTGATGTGGAGCATCTTTTCATGTGTCTGTTGGACATCTGCATGTTTTCTTTAAAAATCTATTCATATCTTCTGCCCATTTTTATTTATTTTTAATTTTTAAAAATTTTTTATTGGAGTTCATTTGCCAACATATAGCATAACACCCAGTGCTCATCCCATCAAATGCCCCCCTCAGTGCCCATCACCCAATCACCCCCACCCCCCACCCACCTCCCTTTCCACCACCCCATTTTTGCTTTTGTTTCTCTTGCCTTCATGGATGTATCTTGCAAGAAGTTACTGTGGCCAAGTTCAAAAAGGGTATTGTCTGTGTTCTCCTCTAGGATTTTGGTGGAATCTTGTCTCACATTTAGATCTTTCATCCATTTTGAGTTTATCTTTGTGTATGGTGTAAGAGAATGGTCGGTCCAGTTTCATTCTTCTGCATGTGGATGTCCAATTTTCTCAGCACCATTTATTGAAGAGGCTGTTTTTTTTTTTCCAGTGGATAGTCTTTCCTCCTTTGTCGAATTAATATTGTGAAAATGTCAATGCTACCTAGGGCAACTTACACATTTAATGCAATCCCTATCAAAATACCATGGACTTTCTTCAGAAGGTTGGAACAAATTATCTTAAGATTTGTGTGGAATCAGAAAAGACCCCGAATAGCCAGGGGAATTTTAAAAAAGAAAACCATAGTTGGGGGCATCACAATGCCAGATTTCAGGATGTACTACAAAGCTGTGCTAATCAAGACAGTATGGTACTGGCACAAAAGCAGACACATAGATCAATGGAACAGAATAGAGAATCCAAAAGTGGACCCTCAACTTTATGGTCAACTAATATTCTGCCCATTTTTAATTAGAATATTCATGTTGGGGGTTTGATTTTGTAATTTTTTATATATTTTATATACAAGCCTTTATCAGATATGCCATTTACAAATATCTTCTCCCATTATGTAGGATGAACAAATATTGGTAAAATGTCTATGCTGCCCAAAGCAATCTACACATTTAATGCAATCCCTTCAAACAAAATACCAACAGCGTTTTTCACAGAGCTAGAACAAACAATCTTAAAACTTTTATGGAACCACAAAAGACCTTGTATAGCCAAAGAAACCTTGAGAAAGAAATGCAGGCATCACAATTCCAGACTTCAAGTAATATTACAAAACAGTATGGTATGGGCACAAAAACAGATACATAGATCAATGCAACAGAAGAGAATACCCAGAAATGAACCCACAACTACATGGTCAATTATCTTCAACAAAGCAGGAAAGAATATCCAATGGGAAAAAGACTGCCTCAAAAAAAAAAAGTCTCTTCGACAAATGGTGTTGGGCAAACTGGACAGCAACATGCAGAAAAATGAAACTGGGCCACTTTCTTATACCATACACAAAAATAAATTCAAAATGGATTAAAGACCTAAATGTGAGACCTGAAACCATAAAAACCCTAGAGGAGAACAGAGGCGGTAACTTCTTTCTTGATATTCTCCTGAGCCGAGGAAAATAAAAGCAAACATTAATTATTGGGACTTCATCAAAATAAAAAGCTTTTTACACAGTGAAGGAAATAACAAAACTAAAAGGTAACCTACAGAATATGAGATTGCAGTTTTCAATGCTATCTTTAAACTGAAGTTGTTCTGGGGCACCTGGGTGGCTCAGTGGTTGAGCATCTGTCTTTGGCTCTGGTCGTGATCTCAGGGTCCTGGGATTGAGTCCCACATTGGGCTCCCTGTAAGGAGTCTGCTCCTCCCTCTGCCTGCTTCTTTCTGTGTGTCTCTCATGAATATATTAATAAAATCCTAAAAAAAAATAAATTGAAGTTCTCTTTTTCCTAGCCATTTAGTATAGATTAGTGTAATTGCTATTTCTTATATTATAAACAAATACAATCACATAACTATTACTCATATGGTTTGGCAAATTTATCACTAATTTTTTTCTTGAATTAGTTATGTTACTACTGTTTAAGCATACTTTTATGTTTCTGTAGCTTTGGTTCATATTTACATAGTAAAGAGGAAATAACTTAGAAATATCCTTTCTGATCATATTTTCCAATTGAGTATAGTTTTTAATCCACAGGATAGGTAAAGTTAATCTCTTCCCATTTTTCTCTCCTATAACATTTATTAATAAATTTTTAAACCTTTTTTATAATGTAGACTTCACCCTCTTGGGGCTCAAACTCACAACCCCAAGATCAAGAGCCACATGTTCTACCAACGAGGCCAGCCAGGCCCCCTCATATAACATTTTTTTTAAAAAAATAAATGCTTTAAGGAGAACACTCAGTGACCTGTATATGAAAACCCAATTGAGAAATCCCTTTATAAATTTTTTATATTTTTTTTAAGTAAATTCTACACCCAAAGTGGAGCTTGAACTCACCACCCCAAGATCAAAAGTCACATGCTCAACTGACTGAGACAGCCAGGCGCTTCTCTCATACAATGTTTGCAGAGAGCAGAGAATCACTTTTTCTGTAACTATCTGATTCAAATGCACCCTACCGATGAGTGTTAGAGTGATTCTTAGTGGCACATTGTGACAGGTTCTTCATTGTTGACTATCATTATCTTCAGGGATTGACAATTCTTCCAGGTTTGTAGAAACACAATTTGAAATGGTGTGGAAATGGAACACTAGTTTGTGACTGCAAAAGACTGATGATTATGTCAGAAATGATTGTTACACACGATTTTGTGAATGCATCTTCCTGGCAGTGTGCCATTGAGAGAATGGAGAAAGAAAATGGCCACATAAAGGTCAAATGCCAAAGACCTCTTGAATAGAAATGTTTGCAACCCTTGCACTTAAGGTTTGGGTCAGTTACTTTTATAGAAACACTCTATTTCCTTATGGAGGTTTTGCAAATTCATTACATGATGTTTTGGTATGGCAAAAGGGAGACAGTGTCTTCTTTTTCTTTTTTAACATTCTTGATTTTCAAACCCTTAATCTTAGACAAAAACCTAAGAGAAATCATATGTCACAGTTACATTGAATGCAGTTTGAATTCAACGGATATGTGTTTGATAATGAAGTAATATTATTTCCACAAGGAGAAATCCAGCTTACTTAATGATTTGGGTAATGAGTAATGAGTATATTGATTTTGGAACCAGGATAAACTATCAGCCTTTGATCAGTCTGCCATTGATACCTTCCCAAAAAATAATTTTAAGAAGATATGATTACATAGATTTTTAGAAAATGTTTAATAAAAACTAATAACCAGCCTAGCTACTGTGACTTAAAACATTTTGATCTTTGGGAAAATTTACTTAACGTTAGTGTTTACCTATTATTCTTTAAAACTATTTTCTTTAGGGACACCTGGGTGGCTCAGTGGTGAGTGCGCCTGTCTTCGGCCCAGGGCGTGATGATGGAGACCCGGGACAGAGTCCCACATCGGGCTCGCTGCATGGAGCCTGCTTCTCCCTCTGCCTATGTCTCTGCCTCTCTCTGTGTGTCTCTCATGAATAAATAAAAAATCTTAAAAAAATCAAACTATTTTCTTTAAAAAGTAAATATGAATGCATCAGATTAAGTGTTGAATATCACATGAGTGGTATTATTTTATAAATTATTTATAATGGACATATACTGAAAAAAATGGAAATTACAAGAAAGATTTCATGGTAGCTAAAAACAAAACAAACACTTTTAACCAGGAAAGAGTCATTCGTTTTTGTATTACTTACTTTTACAGGACTGACTGCTGATGCTAGAGTAGTAATAAACAGAGCCCGTGTGGAGTGCCAGAGTCATAAGCTTACAGTTGAGGACCCAGTCACTGTAGAATATATAACTCGCTTCATAGCAACCTTAAAGCAGGTAAGCCAATATTTCAACAGATTTCCTCAGGTTCTGCATCATTATGGTTCCTATCATGGGAATGCTACAATAACTCCAGTCATTTGATCTGTTAAATCTACTAAACTCATTATTCCTTCTCACACTTACTTCATACTCACACTCTTATTCCAGTGGACTGATCTGAACATTAGAAATCTCAATCACTATCAATTCTAGGAATTATATTAAAATTTAAAAAAAGCAATAAATCTCATTTAAGATTTCTACACCTCTGTAGATACAGTAATAAAAACTCTTTTTTAAATGTTTACTAGAAAAAAAAATCATAGTTCTTTCACCTACAAACCTAAACACCATTGATCATTGGATATGACTTTTTTAAAAAGATTTATTTATTTATTATTTTAGAGATACAATGGGGAGGGAAGGAAGGAGAGGAAGAAAGAGAATCTTAAGCAGGCTTCACACTCAGCGCATAGCCCAACATGGGGCTCAGTCTCACAATCCTGAGATCATGACCTGAGCTGAAATCAAGAGTCTAACACTCAACCAACTGAACCACCCAGGTGCCCCTGGATATGACTTCTGAGTCCTTACGTAGATACATGGTTTGACATTAAGTATAATCATGATGCATATAAGGATTTGTTCTCTATCATTTTATGTGTCCTTTATGTCAGCATAGTCCTTATGCATACTTACCATTCTTACTAACTATATAAAATACTGTTTCCAGTTCCTCACTGGTAATTATTTAGATTGTTTCCAGTCTTTCCCTTTCTTATTCTCTCATTTAGTACTTTAATAGCATTACTCTATCTTTGTCACAGCTTTTCTCTTTTTTGAATTAAATCATTAAATTAATTTTTAGTATGAGATTACTAGATTAGAGATTTATAATTGGTTTTAAGACTAGTTATACGTAGCTAAATTGCTTGCTAAAAAGATTGAACCAATTTTTATTGTGCAACCAGCAATGCATAAATGTATCCCTGAAGGATCATCAGCCTTGGGTTTTCATTTTTATTTTTCAAGTAAGTATAACATAGTACTATAGCTGTTGTTTTAAATTGTATTTTATAATCAGTAGTGAGGTTGATTTTCTTCCACATGTTGGTTTACTATTTTCATTTCTTCTGGTGTAAACTGTCTTTCCTTTTGACAGGTACTCCTGTGGTTAAGAATGTGCCTCTAGGGAAAAAAAAAAAAAAAAAAAAAAAAAGAATGTGCCTCTAGGAGCCAGAATTTGGGAGTTTTGAATACTGGCTCTGCTACTTCCCTACTTCCTAGTTAGTGCCGTGAGCATACTAGTTAGCCTGTTTTGTCTTAATTTTCTTATTATAGAATAAACATTACAATTATACCTATGTTGTTGAGTTGCATTATGGATTAAATAATTATTAATTATTTAATATATTATTAAATTATTTAATTTAATACACAAAGCATTTAGAATATTTCTCTTTTTTTAAAATTTTTATTTATTTATGATAGTCACACACACACACACAGAGAGAGAGGCAGAGACACAGGCAGAGGGAGAAGCAGGCTCCATGCACTGGGAGCCCGATGTGGGATTCGATCCCGGGTCTCCAGGATCGCGCCCTGGGCCAAAGGCAGGCGCCAAACCGCTGCGCCACCCAGGGATCCCCATTTAGAATATTTCTAGCATGGATTTTAACATTAGTCCATGTAGAGATTTATTTTAATAAACTATTCTAGATATTAAAAGTTTTAAATTACATACTTATAGAGTTACCTTATTTTTTTTTTCAATTTAATTTATGTTGCAAGGAAGTCCAACATTTTTATATTACTCTGCTCTTTTTATTTGCTTTCATTTTCTCAGTGGTTAAACAGGTATCCACTGGAGTGCCTACATGGCTCAGTGGGCTTAGCATCCAACTCTTGATTCCACCTCAGGTCTTGATCTCAGGGTCATGAGTTCAAGCCTGATGCTGAGGTCCACACTGTATCCACCAAAAAAGCAACATGTAGAACATTGTGTATACAAGGTTCCCAACCTTGGTTTTTAGTTTTTCTTCTAGTATTATAGAGCCTCCACATAGAACATTTAGTATTCATTGTAAACCTGTAACAGTGTGGTTGCTACTGGGAAGGGGCCTGGGGCTCAGAGACAAAGGAGATCCTTTATGTATACTTTTATACTTTTAAATTACTTTAACCTATGCAAGTACTATTTTTTCATTAAAGAGAAAAAAAACATGATTGATTAAACAAAAGGGTCTTTCTTCTGAGGTATATTTTACAAACCATTCCCTTCATACCTCTGTGTAAACTAGGAATATTAGGCAATACAAAAGAATGAAGTCATAAACTCTGTTCTTTAATAGTTTATTTACCTTTGTAGCCCAACTATTTGCATTCCAAATTTGAGATAGCTAATAAAAATACATAATAATAAAATACAAAAATGAAAAAAAGGTATGAGCTTGAGCTTTCTGTCAGGGCTGCCCTCTGTACAACTTCTAGGGGCACCAGTCTCAGAATTAGTGTGAATTCTACGCTTTGGAGCACTATCCAGGAAGTTCTCGGCACTAAAGTAAAAAAGAAATACAATTGGTTTCCAGTGCCCTGCTGTCTGGGAGGAAAAAACATGCTTTTTCTTCCAGAGAGACAAAGGTTTCCTTGTTCAGGAACTGAAAGAATGTCTTAGTTGGGTTTTATGTAGAGATAACCTGGTATATAGTGAACAGAATATACTTGATAATAATAGTATCAAGTAAGAATATTGATTATAAAAGTAACAATTACAGTGTCTCTCAGAGTAAACCCCCAGAACTTGTTTCCAAAGCACAGCTCATTAAAATCAGCTTTACTAGGAGGAACCAAAATGGTGTGACATACGGTTTTCTGCTATGTTAATAAGATTACAATCCAGTTATGTTATGAAAAAATATATAAAGCAACAAAAAATACTTTTAAGACCATATATAAGCAAACTTACTTTTTATTTTATACGCTGTATACATTAATTTCACTAAAATTTCATCATAAATTGAAGTTAGTCCATAAAAAGGAAGAGGATATTACAACAAGAATTGACAAAGAAGATCATTGCACCAGGAGTACCTTATTTACTATTAAAATTTTTTTAAGATTATTTATTTATTTGGGGGAGACACAGCACAAACTGGGGCGGAAGGAGGCGTGGAAGAGGAAGAAGCAGACTCCCCACTGAGCAGGGAGTGCAACATGGGGCTCCATCCCAGGACCTTGAGATCATGACCTGAGTTGAAGGCTCAACCAACTGAGCCACTGAGGTGCCCCTATTATTAAGATTTCTTAGTTAATAAGTAATAGTGCTGTTCTTTGTATGGCCTCATACTGGAAGTAGTTATAAAAACATTTTATTTTTCAGAGATATACACAAAGCAATGGACGAAGACCTTTTGGCATTTCTGCCTTAATTGTAGGTTTTGATGATGATGGTATCCCAAGATTGTATCAGACTGATCCCTCTGGTACTTACCATGCTTGGAAGGTAAGTCATGAATTTGTTAATATATTTTAGAAGTTGAGTAAATGTATTCACAGTAAATGTTTTATTGCTTTCAGGGACATGAAAAAAGTTATATTGCATTAAAGTACTGATAGTGGTACAAACTTTATGTAATCATTTAGCTAGTCAGCAACTATGATGATTTTTGATGGACAGAGAAACACTTTGGTTCATTAATCACAGGGTCTTTTCCTTACTTTTGAAAAGATGTGACAAACCTAAATATATATAAATGGCCAAATTAGAGATATATCCAATTCCTATTCCTCATTCATTCTTTCAAATAAGTACTGTATCATATGCATATCAAAGCATCCCTCTTTCTGCTTTTAATATAGAATTGAATGAGCATTTAAACCCTATAGTGAGGGACACCTGGGTGGCTCAGCGGCTGAGCACCTGCCTTCAGCCCAGGGCGTGATCCTGGAGTCCCAGAATCCAGTCCCATATCGGGCTCCCTGCATGGAGCCTGCTTCTCTCTCTGCCTATGTCTCTGCCTCCTATTCTCTGTGTCTCTCATGAATAAATAAACAAAATCTTTAAAAAATAAAAAAATAATAAAAGAAATAAACCCCATAGTAAGACATTTAATGCATTCTCTACTCTAGGAGAGTTAGAGTACCCAAACTATGAATCTATGTAGAAGTATATTACAATTGTCTCCATATAATTCCTGGAATATAGTTTGTTTTCTGCATAAATTATTTTTCTTTCAGTACCCAAATACTTTGTTTAATGGTACATTCAAATCTAATAAAAAAACCTAGTGGCAATTTCCAGAAATAAATTTTTATATATTTTCATATATAAAAATAGAAGTACATTATAGAATCTAAATAATTTTTACTTTATTAAAAGTTTAAATACCCAAGCTTTAAATAATTTCATGAAGTGTTTATTTTACTGTTATTAAAAACCAAATAAATTAATGGGAAAAATTGCCTTGGTCTTTATGCCTGTATTAACTAAAGGAATTGATCTGTGCTGACCATACTCATACTGTTTTATAAACTAATTAACCAGGTCAGTAAAACAGTAGATTATATTTTTGCCACAAAGATCTGATTATTTTGTTAGCTTCACATCTTCTTTTAAGCTAACTAGACAAACTAATTGATAATCAGAAACTATGAATTTACCTACTGCAAATACCAGACTTTTTTCTGCCAATTTAAGAAATCCTTTACATGTACTAGATTTCTTATGCCTCCCAAATCTATACCTTGAACAAAACAAGTTACTACCCTCAGTCTTTCTCTAAATATTTTAAAGTCTGCCATCTTCTGTTTGTATTAATCATTACATCATTACACTTCGTTTCAATATCATAACAACTTCCAAGTTTACATAATTTTCCATTTTAATTTGATTGCTCCTTAGGGTCATTCAGAGAAGCATTTTTGTTTTATTTTAAAGCCAACTAGTTAGGAAAATTATGGAATTTTTTTAATTGTTGGGAATTTTGTTTATCATCTAGGTTTGAAACTATGCTTTGTTGTGGTATCTGAAGGCCATGTGTCATCATTTAACTGATTTCACATATTGTACTTTCTCGTAAGATTTTGGTTGAAATCAAATGCAGCTTTAAAAAAATAACAAAAAACATTAGAAAACTTTAATTTTACATATTTGGTAAGTGAGACTCAGGAGTTAAGTTGGTTTTTGTTTGTTTTTTAGGTTCACATCATTAGTTAATAAGAAACCTGTCATTAGAACTCAGGGTCTTCTGCTTTATTAGTACAGTGTTCCTTCCATTACATTCTGCTGGGGCCAAATGATTCCCTATGTGTGTTACATAAATTCTGTTATCCAGTCTTAAAAAGTAGAATAAAATCTTGTGGTAGAATTTCTGTTTTGGGGAGACTACATATAGCACTTTAGCTGTGAGATCAGGTGGGTTTTTTTCCCCTTTTCACCCATTTCTATATTTTGTTTTTTACTCTGATTTACTATACCAGTAGCCTGATAAAGTGATATAATGGGCCATTGAGGGCACAGTTATGGTACCATATGGTGACAACACTTTGCAGTGATGTAGTTTTATAAGGTGCACATAGAGGACATGTGAAATGGGTAGTAGAAATAGGAGATTAAAAATATAAACTGTGGCCACATGACCTGTAGCAGAAATGAGAACAGAAACCTCTGATATCAACCGGAACTTTGGTTTGTTGGGGTTCTTTACCTGGTATGTAACACAAACTTTTTTTTTTTTTAACATTATGGTCCAGTAATGATCCTGTCTTAATGGATTATAGAGCCTTCCATTAGCTTTTTTCACTTTACATGAGAATACTATGAGAGTTTTAGACATCTCCTTCCTGGTCCCATTATATAACAGTAACTTTATTTATCTTGATAATCAGAATAAATCATACCATCTTTTTGATAGCCTACTGGTTCAAAGGCATGAGGTGTTCAAAATTGCCAAGTAACAGTCTCAGTTTCTAGTTAAGTGAAATTGTTATATTTCCTAGTAGAACACTGCCTCTTATCCCTTCCCCACCACTCCACCTATTTGGGAAGTAGGACCTTTAATACAATTTAAGAAGCAAAAATTTTATTAATCAGCCATTAGGGGTTTAATGAGACATCTATCCCTTGATTCCTAGATTTGTGGCTATGAAAGAAATTAGTTAATGGTTCCTATTTCAGGGCACATACAGGATCTTGTAGAATAGAAACCTGGCTCCCTAAGATGCTGATGCTATAACTGAATCTTCAGTTGGCTATTCCCTGTTTTTATCAGGCTGGCTTCTGTAGGATTAGAGAACATGATAAGACCAGTGAATCCCATGGGCATAAGTGCTCTCAGTTCCTCCTTGGTCACCAGCAGGGTCTTGTTAGGATCCCATGATGGTGAAGAAAGCATTCATCAGGTTCACAGAAGGTGGGACATTTGATATAGGGAAAGGAAAGTCATATCCAGATTAAGTTTCTCTTCCAGTGAGGGCATACAGCTGCCCCTTCCATGACAGAAAAGAATCAGTCCTGTAGTTTTGGCAGTATCCAGATCAGTGGTGAGGGGACACCCTATTTTAAATATTTTTTTTTCTTCTTTACATATTTTTATATTGCAGAAAGTATTTTTTTTTAATGTGGAGTAACAGGTTCTGGAGTTTGGTGTATTACATTAAATTGAACTAATCAAAAACTCTCCTGCTATAACCATGTAGAAAGCTAGAATGATCATTAATATGTTTTTAATGCATAGCTGAACTCACAGAAAAGACAGAAACTCCTAAAGGGCCAGAAATGAAGAAGGAATTGAGTACCAGAGCAGTAAGCATGTGAGTTGATGATATTGCTGTACTTAGGGATGTTATAGTGTAGGATTCTCAAAGATAATTACCATCAAAAGTTACAAAGTAAAATCTATTATCAGTATATAATTTAACAAATATTCAGTATATAAGTATTTGAATTAAATATCAAATATTGTTCTAGGTTCTGGGGATATAGAGGTGACAAAAAATATGTTCAGATGGCACATACATAAGTCCTGTGGGGGAAAAAGAACAAGATTGGGAGGATGGAGTGTGATTGGTAGGTAAGGTAGTCAGGGAAAGCACCTTTGAAAAGGTGATATTTGAACAGAAGCCTAAAGAAAGTGAAGAAGCAGCCCAGGTAGTTATTTCTGTGGTATTCCAAACAGAGGAACCAATCAGGGCAAAATTCCAAGGAAGCAATATGTTCCATATCTATGAGATACCAAGCTCTATGCAGAGCGTATGACTGTGCTGTGGTGAATCAGAATGATAGTCATGAGGGATCAGTAGCAGATATAGGAGGGAGCTAGATCTTGTAGGGTCTAAAGGCCATAGATAGGACTTGGATATTAAAAGAGAGTGATGTAGAAAGCTACCTGAGGTTTTGGCATATTAGAGTAACATGATCTGACATATACTGTGCAGCAGTGTAGAATCAGGCAAACAAGTTAGAAGGCTGTGCCCAATAATAATCCAGGCAAGACCTGATATAGATCAGGGGTAGTGGACTAGTGGAAGGTAGGGAAGGATCCAGCATCATCTGTGAATAAGGAGAACCTAGAGAGTGGTGTCCTGGATTGTAATTGAAAACAGTATTCTGAGAAGAGCTGATCAGCTGACCAGAGCCATTGATGGGTCAGATAAAAAAGTGAAATGATTGGCTCTGGCAATGAGCAGGTCATGGGTGACCTCGACAAGAACACCTCATAGTGATGAGAGACTGATTGGAGTGGATTTAAAAGAGATAAGAAAGATCAAGAATCATCCATACTTTCTGTATAAGACCACATAAAGAAGAACTATTGTATTACTCATCAGCTAAGAAATTCCGAAAGTAAGTAAAGTATTCCTGCCAAAATTATCTTCTTTATCAATTTTTATTCTTTTTAAAAAGATTTTTATTTATTTGATAGAAAGAGCACAAGTCGGGGGAGGGGCAGAGGGAGAAGTTGGCTCCCCACTAAGCAAGGAGCCCTACACTGGGTGATCCCAGGACCCTGAGATCATGACCTGAGCCAAAGGCAGACACTTAATTGAGCCATTCCAGTGCCCCATCGATTTTTGTTCTGTATATCTTTGAGATATGCAAAGATTTATCTGTGAGGTATTGTTTTGGCTCTTAACCACAGAGATATGATGATTCTTAACACATAAAGATTTATTTCTCTCATGTAATAAGTTTGAAGACAGATGGTTGCTGCTTTTTGTCTCTTTTATTTTTTATTTTATTTTATTTTATTTTTTGTCTCTTTTATTATCTTAGGCTTTGCCCATGCTCTCTCATGTGGCTACCAGATCTCTAGCCAGCCTGTCTGCATTCCAGGCAGCAAAAGTTTTTACAGTTCCACCCATTTATTTCTACTTATATATTCCTATTAACTGACGCTAGGAAATGACACTTTTCAGCAGGCACACTGCCCAGAGTTCTGTCACAAAGGAAGAATGGATTTGGGGGTTGACTGCTAATAATCTTTGCCATAGAAAATTATCATTAATCATTATAGGTAGGCAGAAAAAAAATCGCAAAACTAACAGTCTGTTGAAGTGGGCTAGGGTGGGTGATAGACTTGGAAGAAGGGTGGAGATATAAGTATGGCAAGAATAAGATTTTAGGGAACCAGCCAAGTAAGTAAGAATTAGAGAATTTTACACCACCATTTAGAAGAATTAGGAAGGTCACCAGGAATTTATAAAGAAACCTTCTGAGGGCTCAGTGAGATTTCTGGATAAACTCCTATCTTACAGTCTTTGATCTTAGCGAAATTTCAAGGCCACAAAATTTATTTTAAAATTTCACAGGTGTTTTTTTTAATCCTTTGAAATATAAAGGAATATAAAAAATTCTGTGAAGTAAAAATAATCTTCTAACCAGAACAATATACTGTCATGCAGTACAAAAGGTATGCTTTCATGCTCTCTTTTGAAATCTCTTTCCTATAATCATAATACTAACCATAGCTAGTTAGAACTGAGACATTCGCTCATTCAGTCCTGGGATCCTTCAGTGAAAGCATGAGCCTTTCCGCTGGTTCTTTCCTCTCTCTACACTCATTATAGCAAAGGGGCATGTGGCAGCATAGTTTATAGACTTCAGAGCTTGGAATGTCAATTCAGACTACTTGGTTTCAAAGCTCAGCTCTTCTATTTATCCCATCTGTGATCTTAGGCAATATTATTCAGGCCACTGGTTCACAAATAGGGGTGATTTTCTACCCTCTAAGAGACACTTGGCAATATCTAGAGACATGTTTGGTTGTCTGTCACAACTGGGGTGGAGATGCTACTGGCATCTAATGGATAGAGGCTGCTAAACATCCTATAGTGTACCGGGGAGCCCCCCACAGCAAAAAATCATTCAGCTAAAATGTTAATAGCACTGAAGTTGAGATAGCTTGTTTTAACCTTTTCAAGCCCCCATTTCTTCATTCATGAACTGGGCTTAGTAATAGTAACTATTGTTTTTGTGCTGGCTAAAGGAAATAATTTAATTGTTTAGCATTGGCTAACGGAAATAATCCATGTAAAATGCTTAGCATAGTGTCTGGCACATAAGTGCTCTATTAATAAGAATTACTTTATCATCATCATTATCGTCACTAATACTTGCCTACATATTTAGACTAAATTAAAAAAAAATGTCTATACTACCTGTGGCTATGCAGCCAGGAAAAACATGTGCCTCTTTCCTTCATCTGATGAAAATTTCTAAAGAACAAAGAAAAATGAGGAAGAGAACAGAAGAATCTTTACTCACTTATAGAATCAAAGATAATGAATCAGTAATTAGATGACCATTTTTTTCCAAGTTCTAAGAACACAGTCCTTATTCATGTAAACAGTTTTGTTCTTTGGGTCAATGTCCTTTTTTTCCTCTTTTCTTTCCTCCTTTTTTACTACATTGCAAAGTCATACCTCCTCTCCTCTGTATATATTTTGAATTTCAACTATTTCAGTCTTCCTTGGTTATCAAGGACTTGAGAGCCATTAAAGTAGTAGAAGGCATTAACCAGGACAAGGTATTGGTATGTTTGAAGATGAGTCATGCAATCATGACTATGTTATTCACATAGAAACAAAATGAGCTGCTGAAATGTTTCCTAAGTTTTCAAAAACTATAATTTTCATTTGGTAAGAAATATCTCAGTAAACTCTGAAATTCACTGAGTGACCATAAATTCATTTGTATTGCAATGATATTAATAATTACCTTGTATTTTTCAAGGCAAATGCAATAGGCCGAAGTGCTAAAACAGTCCGAGAATTTCTAGAAAAAAATTACACAGAAGATGCTATAGCAAACGACAATGAGGCTATCAAATTAGCAATAAGAGCTTTGCTAGAAGTAAGTGATCTAATAAAACATACTCAGAAAAACAAGTGTTTTTTTTCTTATCTATTTCCTTACTAAAAATAAAATGTGCTGAAGTAATTTTAATATTGTGCTTGTTCTATATTAGGTTGTCCAGTCTGGTGGAAAAAACATTGAACTTGCTATAATAAGAAGAAACCAGCCTTTGAAAGTAAGTCATTAACCAAAGAGAAAAAAAAAAAAAAAACATCTGTAGCATAAAATAATTGGATAACAGTTGAATCTTGTCAAAATGTTGACACCTGTGAATCTTCATTAAAAGCCTGAAACATCCATTAGCATCCACCGACACTATGATGGCATCTGTTTTGTTTCTGTAGGCTAACGTCCACTAATTTGTATGTGCTTGTGCAAGCAGTTACCTATCCTTGGTCCTTTGTGAAGACTTAGAGGAGCTGAAATCTATATGTAGGCTTACCCCATTTAGAATATATTCTTGTAAGTAGGAACCCCTACTGAGTAGTCATATTGGGATTGGTATAATATATCGTCTTTGGAGATTTATTCCCAGCCCCACATACAAGCCTACCTTAGAGATACTGAGGATTCAGTTCCAACTACTGTTATTAAGCCGATACTGCAATAAAGCAAGTCAAATGAATTTTTTGGTTTCCCAATGCATATAAAAGCTATATTTACACAATGCTGTAGTCTCTTAAGTGTGCATTAGTCTAAAAACAAATACATATCTTAATTTAAAAATACAATGCTAAAAAATGCTAGCTAGCATTTGAGCTGTCAGTGAGTCATAATTACCAATCACAGATCACCACAACAGATATAATAGTAATGAAAAAATTTGAAATATTGCAAGAATTACCAAAATGTGACACAGATATAAAGTGAGCAAATGCTCTTGGAAAAAGGGTGCAAAATAAGCTTGCTTGATGTAGGGTTGCCACAGACTTTCAATTTGTAGAAAACGCAGGTTGGTAGAGCATACAACTCTTTCTTTTTTTTTTTAAAGATTTTATTTATTCATGAGAGACAGAGAGAGAGGCAAAGGCACAGGCAGAGGGACAAGCAGACTCCATGCAGGGAGCCCGACGTGGGACTCGATCCCAGGTTTCCAGGATCACGCCCTGGGCCGAAGGCTAAGGCCAAAGCACTAAACCGCTGAGCCACCCAGGGATTCTCTAAAGCATGCAACTCTTGATCTCAGGATAGTGAGCTCAAGCCCTATGTTGGGCATAAAACTTACTTTAAAAAAATAATAAAACCCCAGCAATTTATTAAAAATGCAGTATCTGCAAAGCACAATTAAAACAATGTATTCCTGTAGAGAGCCGTTACCATCCTTATCTTTTTAGATATTCTGAAATGAAGATATGCTTCCAGCCAGTGTCATTCAGCTATCATTTGTATAATTGTTGGGCCTCCAGGCTTCTTACATAGTATTATCCTTCATTATGTCAAAAAGCCTCCATCCCTTGATTGGCTACTAGTTTTTATCTATGTTCTCTTCTTTTCACTTAAAAGTGCCTTGAGCCTCTGTAAGACTTAAATTTTAATACCTAATGTAATAACCTTTCTGTATTTCTTTGTGGCAAGACTAGCATTATTTTTTGTATACTTTTTGGTAGCATTATGGGTTAAAACTGCTGAATCACAAAGTAAATCGTCCAAAGTACTGTGATAGAGGACTCATTGGCTAAAGACCATTTGAAACGTGGTTCACTGTTGTTCCTTAGGTAGAACTGTACATGGTATGTTTTGCCAAATCTCTGAGCTTGTAAAAAGCACTTAAAGCATGGGAAGCTATATGAAAAGTATACTAAAAATATTATTTTAGGGGTCTCTGGGTGGCTCAGTCGGTTAAGCGTCTGCCTTCAGCTCAGGTCAGGGTCCTAAGATTGAGTCCCACATAGGGCTCCCTGCTCAGCAGGGAGCCTGCTCCTCCCTCTCCCCTTGCTCTTCCTTCCTGCTTATGCTCTCTCCCCCTCTCTCTGGCAAATAAATAAATAAAATCTTATTTAAAAAGTATTATTTTGGGCAGCCTGGGTGGCTCAGCGGTTTAGTGCTGCCTTCAGCCCAGGGTGTGATCCTGGAGACCCGGAATCGAGTCCCACATTGGGCTCCCTGCATGGAGCCTGCTTCTCCCTCTGCCTGTGTCTCTGCCTTTCTCTCTCTCTGTGACTCTCATGAATAAATAAATAAAATCTTAAAAAAATAAATAAAAAATAAAAAGTATTATTTTACATATACCTTTGTTTTGAAGGAAATATTTCAAGAGGAAATAATATTAAAATCAGTGTTGGATGGAGCAGTAGGGTTTTTGTTTTTTGAGTTGTTACATTGTTTTAACACCACATTCCCACTTTTGACTAGTCAACTAGTAGATGGGGATATGGGGAGTTAGAAAAATGGGGAGTGGAGTGTAGGTTCTGCCCCTGCATGGCGCCACAAAAATAATCGTGGTGCTGAGCACAGCATGTGGAGAGAACTGGGCTGTGTTGTCACCCCTGCTGTTAAGGGTCTCAGGATAGATATGCCAACACCACAAAGACACAAAACCACCGAGGCCAGGGTCACCTTTCCAGCTCCATCATATACACATATAATATATACCCACATGAATATACACACCCAGTCATGCATATATTTCTTACTAATGTGCGGTAGGATGGTATGTGCACTGGCAGCAAAGTTAGACCGCCCACCCACATGCTATTTCAGGATACGCTGTGTGGCAAATAGGGTATATGCTTTGGAATTGGATAGACTTAGGTTTAAATTTAGAGTTAGACCTAAGTTCCAGCAAATTGATGTTTAATAGTATATCCTTGAGCAAGTTGCTCCCATCTTTAATTTTAAATATAATAAAATTGATTTATATAAAATAAAATATATTTTTGCTTTATATTTAAGGAGTTGTAAACAAAGCAGTGTAAGTCATCTTTTCACTACCTCTGTAGCTATTCTAATGGCTGATAAAATAGGCAAAACCCTATCAGAATCACACAATTGGATAGAGAGGGGGAGTTAAATAATGAGTTACTTACTCATAAATAGAATAAGCCTGCATTAAAATGTTTCAGAGTTATATGCATATATAGGATATGTAATGCAATATAACACTTTGCCCTGCTTTCTTAGCACAATGATCGTGGAAATATCAGAATTCAGATTTTGTACATATTTGTTACAAGTATTTTGCTTATATATATATATTCATATTTTTGAAGATATAAAATTAAAATTTAAATAGAAAATATAAATGTATAAGATATAATTGGTTTCTCCATATTGGAACTATTTAGAAATTACTGCTATAATTGAAATTTGCTTTTTAAAATATTTTCTTTTCAGATGTTTAGTGCCAAAGAAATTGAATTACAAGTAACAGAAATAGAAAAAGAAAAGGAAGAAGCAGAGAAGAAAAAGTCCAAAAAGACCACCTAATTTTTAGGATGAACATTAGGAACCTAAAATGTTTAATTGTACTCCTTGGAATTACTTAGTGAAGTTTTAAAGAAAGTAAGTTGGTTTGTGGCATTACATTTAGTAGTTATGTGCTGTCCTGAGAATGCCACATTTCTGGCTGTCTTCAGTAGGCTACATAGACAAACATATCTTAGTATGAAGATCTTTGGAAACAAATTTTATTAATTGTTGAAGGCAGTCACAATTCCATGTAAGCCTGAGACTATACTTAATAACTTGTCCAGTGTGTTACTTTTCTTCATCTGTACAAATTTAAGAAAAAAACCTTAATTTTAAAAAATTAATAATTTGTTAAAAATATTTTTTAATAAAAATTAATTTGTTGATGTTTGGGTATTGAGTATCAGGTAAAGAGATAGCTATTGCAAAATAAACTGAATACTGAGTTGTACTTCTAGATAAATGATAAAAATACCCTTGTATTGAATTACCAAAATTTTGTCAGAGCCTTCTTTTTGAAACATATTATTTTTGTCATTTCATAAGTTGCAGTATGTTATTTTTTCATGGAACAAATTTAAAGACCTAATCTAAATAGGCAGTTAAAGTGTGGTGGGGTACCTGGGTAGCACAGTGGTTGAGCATCTGCCTTTGGTCATGATCCAGGGGTCTTGGGATCCAGTCCTGCATTAGGCTCCCTGTGGGGAGCCTGCTTCTTCCTCTGCCTATGTCTCTGCCTCTCTCTGTGTCTTTCATGAATAAACAAAATCTTTGAAAAATAAAAAAATAAAGTGTAGTTAAGAGCTTTTAAGGGCATCCAAATAGGGTACTCTATATATTGGAAAACAAGAGAAATGAACACATGTAATTCTTAATTTCAATTTTTATTTTATCTTTTTTTTTTAAAGATTTATTTATTCATAAGAGACACAGAGAGAGAGAGAGACAGAGACAGAGACACAGGCAGAGGGAGAAGCAGGCTCTCCACCAGGAGTCTGATGCGGGACTCGATTCCGGGTCTGCAGGATCAGGCACTGGGCTGAAGGCGGTGCTAAACCGCTGAGCCACCTGGGCTGCCCTCATCTTAAAGAGTGTACAGTGTGTTAGGTTTGTTACCTGTTCCATGGCTGTCTGAGTGCTTACTATGTGCTTGGCACTGAGCTAGGCTTATTGGGAGTAATAAAATAAATATAAAAAGTGATCCCTGTCCACATTGAGGGTCCACAAAAATATGCTTAGTGCCTGTAATGAGGTTATATTTTTAAGACAAAAGATATTAGTAGGCATAAAAACAAAAGCCTGTATATCTTACTATTTGAGAACTCCGTCTTTTTTCTCTTTTTTTAATGTTCTTTTTGAAAACAAGGAAGAGAGAGGTTGAGTTTTTACAGGGGCATGAAAAGCTCAGGGTATTTAGTAAAGAAAAAAATCAGTTTGTATAAACAGCTCTCAAGAAGATCTAAGCCATTGGTGGTTGTAGTGCTCTGAAGCAAGGGGACAGTAAAGAGCAAGTCAGAATTTTAAGAGATATAAACACCTTAACAAGGCCACCCTGCTGGTATTCATCTTGTGCCAAATTCCTGTGGCCTGCTGCTGGTACATTTCACTTCCTCAGACAGAAAGACTGCAGGGCATTCTCTGGGGCAGGAGGTACAATCTGTATTCCATTCTGACTTATGCCCTGACTGCCTTTCTAGTTTCATTAGAACCATGAAATTTTGTGGCTCCCTATACCCTTCCTCTTGTTTTGTTTTGGTATACTATGGTTCTTGACTTTGAGTCATACTATACCCTTCCCCTTTAAAACTTAAAATTAGGGGTGCGTAGGTGGCTCAGTTGGTTAGGCAGCTGCCTTGGGCTCAGGTCCTGATCTCAGGGTCCTGGGTGAGCCTTCATCAGGCTTCCTGCTCTGCAGGGAGTCTGCTTCTCTCTCTCCCTTTGCCCTTTCCCCTCCCCCTGCTCATGTGGTCTCTCGCTTGCTCTCTCAAATTAATTAATTAATTAATTTAAATAGAATTTAAAAAAATAAAGTAAAACTTAGAATCAAAAACAAATACTGTTTCGTATCATTTCCTGGCCCCTTTTAACTTTCCAGTAGCAAAGGTGCTTCCTATGCAGAAGGCTTGCTAACCAAAATTTTTTCACTTTGGAAAAAGAACCCCACAACTTTGATAATCAATGATCAGCTCCTACTGAAGGTTTCTCTTTCAACACACAGCATACCCCACATACAATATAAAGGCAGGGTGTCTAAAATACTCTGCTAATACTGCAGTGAGCCCACTGTGAATCCTTGATAGTCTTGATACAATATTTGACAATAAATATTTGACAAATACTGGGTGTTTTAAGTGGCAGACACTGCTAGGGATATAGTGGTAAAGAGACTCTGATTTGTCCTCATTACTGTGTAGTGAAAAGGTGTGTATTAAACAAATAATTATAATTGCAAGGGGGATGAATGTTCTTTTTTTTTTAAGGGGGATGAATGTTCTGAAGTTCTGGGTTTCTGTTTTCATTACTCAACTAGAAGTTCTTCAGGAGGCAGGGCTGGGATTTACCTCTCTTTCATCTCTGTTTCTTCTTTTTTTTTTTAATGTGTGTCTTTCCCATCACACTGTAAGCTTCTTTTTTTTTTTTTAATATTTTATCTATTTATTCATGAGAGAGAGAGAGAAAGAGAGAGAGAGGCAGAGACACAGGCAGAGGGAGAAGCAGGCTCCATGCAGGGAGCCTGATGCGGGACTTGATCCCAGGACTCCAGGATCATGCCCCAGGCCAAAGGCAGGCGCTAAACTGCTGAGCCACCCAGGGATCCCCCCATCTCTGTTTCCATAGCTTGTCTATGGCTAAGACTTAGAACATGCTCGTTGAGCTGTGTTAATTTGCAGACTTTTTTGCAAATATCAGAAATTGGGAATGGAGAGAAAAATCATCTCTCTTACATTGTGTAGAAGCCAATTTACTATTTCTTTGGCTTCTGTTGAACATTATAGTGAAGGAGAGACATCTCATAATCAATGTATTGTAGGCAGGACCCCTAAAAGGATTCCAAGCCTGGTAAAATAAAAATGGAAGGGCTTCAGGAAGAAAGGAATATGCTATTATTGCCCTAGGAAACCTTTAGAAGATACAGTAATTTGAAGTTCCATTCCCCAACCACTCATGCCTGATTGAACATTCCCTTTGTGCCAGGTACCAGAAATGAACAAGATATGGTCCTTGTATTGAAGAGGTCATAGTGCCAAATTGTTGAGGCCATTCTGACAAGTTATATGAATAATAAAAAGTGCGTTTCCCTTATAATCTGTGAACTTGATATGAAGCATGTTGCTGTTGGTTCTAGGCTAATCTGTTTAGATCTTGCCTAGTAAATGTAGCACACAATACCAGATCTTTTTAAAAAAGAAATGAGACCTATTTTGTGTACTAAATGCAAAAAAAGTGGTTATATCTCCCTATCTCCCAATTTCTACCTCCGATCTGAGGACAGTCTATACCTCTGGATGGATTTGGCTATAAATAGATAAAATGTTAATGACTCTTCTCTGAACCATTGCTCAGCTCTGTGGATTCCATGCTTCCCAACTGGGGGTAATAAGAACACACCATCCAAATGGTATGGTTTGTAATTCTACCCATTTTTATTTAAGAAGTACTCACATAATACTACATACCAGACACTTTTGAGTTCTTTACAAACATTAACTCATTTAAGTCTCTTTTTTTAAAAGATTTTATTTATTCATTCATGACAGACACAGAGAGAGAGGCAGAGACACAGGCAGAGGGAGAAGCAGGCTCCATGCAGGGAGCCCAACGTGGGACTTGATCCCAGGTCTCCAGGATCACACCCCGGGCCAAAGGCGGTGCTAAATCTCTGGGCCACCGGGGCTGCCCTCATTTATTTATTTGTTTTTTAAAGATTTATTTCTTTATTTATTCATGATAGACACACACACACACACACACACACACAGAAAGAGAGAGAGAGGCAGAGACACAGGCAGAGGGAGAAGCAGGCTCCATGCCGGGAGCCCGACGTGGGACTCCAGGATCATGCCCTGGGCCAAAGGCAGGCGCTAAACCACTGAGCCACCCAGGGATCCCCCAGCTGCCCTCATTTAATTCTCTTAATAACTATCATGAGACGCATATAATTGATGTCCATAGGGCTGATGCTTATAGTGCTTTGCTACCACAACTGTCCATCAGAATGGACACATTTTCCCATATCCCCCCCCCCCCCCCCGCCAAGCTGTTTCATGACAGAACTTGTATATCTATCTCATTGGCTTTATTCTTCCTGTAACAGGCATGAGGGTCTGATTATTTTTGGCTCATTTGCTTTATTTTACTTTGGATACCTAAGTATAATTTTGACCAGGTTTTGCTGATGTGCCTAATGCAATTTTTTGTTTAATGTGAAGCTTTAGCCAAAATGTACTCCAACATGTTTGCTATTTAAAAATGTCATCTTTATTTCTTTTATTGAGAGAAAGTTCCTTGATACACAAGCACCTTGTGTTTTTTTGTTTTTTCTTTTTTGCCTCATATCCTTAAGGTGAGATAATCACAAGCATTTGGTTTTAGGAATCAGCTAAGCAACTTCACTTTACATCACTGGGTTGTGGTTAACTAGATAGTCTGAGAAATCTCTCAACTACAGACATAGAAATACATGATGAAATCTAATGCTGGATGAAACATCCTTTTAAATGCATAGCTGAGCTCACAAGGGAAATCCCTAGAGGCCAAAATCAGAAAGGGATCTGAAAATCAGAGAAGGCAATTTGATAGATGCTGGTGCTGCCCTGTTCGTATTGGTATATGGAATAAAAGCAGACTAAGAATCAGGCAACAGAGCACCTAGGAACACATCTACCCATACTGGGGTACTTGGTTTATAGCAGTTAGTATTGCATATCAGTGGGTAAGGTATGAATTCTTCAATAAATGGCAACAGGACAACTGGTTACCCACTTGAAAAGAAAACTGGATCTACTTCATTCTAATAAAATCAATTCTAGAGGAATTAAAGACCTAAACATAAAACATAAAACTTTTAGAAGACAACACAGGAAAGTATCTTTAAGACCTTGGTGGTATAAGGATAGAATTTCTAAACAAAATACAAAAGTGCTAACACTTAAGGAAAAGATTGATAATTCAGCTACCTGAAAATGTAGCCTCTCCAAACCAAAAGATAAAGAAGGTGAAAAGATAGGCCAAAAATGAGAAAAGAGGGCAGCCCCGGTGGCTCAGCGGTTTAGCGCCTTCGGCCTGGGGTGGGATCCTGGAGTCCCGGGCTCGGGTCCCATGTCGGGCTCCCTGCGTGGAGTCTGCTTCTCCCTCTGCCTGTGTCTCTGCCTCTCTCTCTCTCATAATAAATAAATAAAATCTTTAAAAAAAAATGAGAGAAGACATTTGTAATACAAATAACTGGTGAAAGCTAGATGTCTGGAATTTATAAAGAATTGCTGGTTCACAGGAATGAAAATGCAATGCATCAGAAAAATGAGTGGAACATGTGAGCAGGCAGTTTGCAGAAGAGGAAAGTGGAACGATTTTCTCTTCATGGAGAACTTATGAAGTGATGTTCTACTAGACTAATCCAGGAAATGAGCCCTACAACTACGGTGAGGGATGCCTGCCTGGGTGGCTCAGCTGGTTAAGCCTCTGGTTCTTGACTTCACCTCAGGTCACGATCCCCCTTTCATGCACATGTGCATGCTCTCACTCTCTCTAAAAAAAATTGTTTTTTAAAGATTTTATTTATTTATTTGAGAGAGAGATATTGAGAGAGAACACAAGCAAGGAGAAAAGGGAGAAACAGACTCCCGGATGAGCAGGGAGCCTGACGTGAAGCTCAATCCCAGGACCCTGGGATCATGATCTGAGCCGAAGGCAGACACTTACCCAACGGTGATCTGAGCCGAAGGCAGACACTTTAGGGCCACCCAGGTGCCCCTAAAAATTAAAAAAAAAAAACTATGGTGACACACTATTTTGCAGCTATTAGGCTGCAAAAATTAAAAAGGACTATGTAAAAAAATATGTATAAAATGTTGATGAAATTCTGGAGCCACAAGAACTCCTACCTACTGCTATTAGGACTCTAGACCAGGCCAGCTGCTCCGGGCAGCAAGTTAATGAGATCGAGTAATGTCAAAGAGGCATGTGCCCCCTTTAGCCAAGCAATGCCACTCCAAGGCATACAACCTACAGAAACTCTAGCATATGTGCATAAAAATAATCATGTAGTTTGTGATAACAACATACATATACATACATATATGAAGTAACCTAATGTTCATCAACAGAATGAATGATTAAATTACGATATATTCATATAGTAGCATACCATATAGGAAAGGAAAAGAAGTCACTACAGCTACATGGATCAATATGGATATATCTAAAAACATCATATTGAGCAAAAACTAAAGCCATTTGTGAGAAAGCACAACGTAATGTTTCTAGAAAGCCTCAAGACCTACAAAGCTAAATATAGTTTTTTAAAAAAAGGTTTTATTTATTTATTCATGAGAGACACAGAGAGAGAGAAAGGCAGAGACACACGCAGAGGGAGAAGCAGGCTCCATGCAGGGAGCCTGATGTGGGACTCGATCCCGACCCCAGGATCACACCCTGAGCAGAAGGCAGATGCTTAACCGCTGAGCCACCCAGTGTCCCTAAATATGTATTTAAAAGATACAATGTTTGGGATGCCCGAGTGGCTCAGTAGTTGAGTGCCTGCCTTCCACTCAGGGTGTGATCCTAGGTTCGGGGATTGAGTCCCATATCGGACTCCCTCTGGGGAGACTGCTTCTCCCTCTGCCTATGTCTCTGCCTCTCTCTCTCTCTCTCTCATGAATAAATAAGTAAAATCTTTGAAAACAAATAAAAGATACAATGTTTGAGTAAAACTGAAGAAAAGCAAGGGAATGGTTGTTGGAAAATTCAGGATAGTGAATGAGTCTGTTGGGAGCCAGGAGAACAAGGCATAAGAACTGGTACCAGTGATTATTTTATCATAACTCCACATACATTTTCAGTGGTTACTGAAGGGTTATAAAAATGCCTAATCTGATTAAAAATTACAAAGTTTTTCACTGTTTTTAATAAAGAGTTATAAAGGTACATTGTGTTTTATAGATCATAGAGAAAACAGGTGACTAGAATTTTTTAAGATCTTAATTTCAAAAGGCATATACCAGAAACAACATGAAGAAATAAATGCACATGGGGGCTTCTGGGTGGCTCAGTCGGTTAAGCATCTGTATTCAGCTCAGGCCATGATTCCCAGATTCCTGGGATTGGGATTAAGGTCTGAATCAGGCTCTCTGCTCAGCAGGGAGCTTGCTTCTCCCTCTCCCTCTGCCCTTCCCCCTGCTCATGCTCTCTCTCTCTTTCTCAAATAAATAAAATATTTTTTTAAAAAAGAAATGTGTGTAATAATTTCTTTGAAAGGATTTTAAAAATATTTTTACTCTTAATAAATAATACATTCACATAGTATTCCATCTCATTTTTGTCCCCCAGGAACTAAGTTCTTCTTGGAGGCAACCATATCATCAGTATGTTTCCAATGATGTTTTCAATATACTCCTACTGACATATTTTACATATAGAAAAAATATATCTTTTAATATATTAAAAGTACCATGCTGTATATTCTACATATTGCTTTTTTCACTTTATATTTGAGGATTTTCTCATGTGACGATCATTCTTTCCAATGCATAGATATAACAATAAATTATTAACCAACCAGTCTTCTATTGATGAATACATTCATAGTGTTAAACTGTTCATAGTGTTGATACTGCAGATGCTGCAATGAATAAACTTTTGTCATATCTTTCTCCTAACAATGAGTGAGAATCTCTCCTTTTCTACACCTTCCCATGGTAGTTGTACTGGATTTGTATGGTGTCAGCTCAGCTGACCTGGAACTAGTTCCCAGAATTCTCTTTTTTTTATGGTTCTGAGTTTGAGTTGGCCACAAGAAAAATTTGTACAAAATCTGAAAGGCAGAAGGAAAGCAGCTCAGTTTACGACACCAGGCAGTGTAGCCTCTCACAAAGAATACTGGTTTACTGGCTTGCTTTATTAGTGTGGGAAGGCATACAGGACCATATAGCTACTCCAGTTCCTCCATATTCTGCAGTTTCTTTTCCTTCAGACTTTTTGGGAACTGGGCAAGGCATGCATGCAGCTTCATGCCAAAGGACACCGGCTTTTCTTGCAGGTCACAAGCATCACATGGGTGCAGGTGGTAAAAGATACATGTAGGTACTATCTGTCTTTGTGAGTTACAGTGAATTCTGACCCTCCCTTCTTCACATCCAACTTTCTTTCCTGACTACCAGGCTGAGCAAATCAGAGTGCTTTCAGGCCCAACACACAGGCAACAGCCTGGCATGGACTTCTCTATCAACCCCCAAAATTGCATGGGGTCTAATTTATATAGAAAAGTGCCAATTCTGAATCATAGTGGTTTTGCTCCTTTAATTGAACCTAAACTGATACAACAGTGCTTAAAACATTTTTTTTTGCCAATAAATAGGTGAAATTGTAATACTTTTTGCATTTTTACTTTTTAAAAAAATTTCCAATATTCTATTTGCATTCTTCTTATTATGAATGATGTCAAACATCTTCACGTTCATTTAAAGGCTCCTGAAGTTTCCATTGATTGTTCATATCCATTGCCTAATTTTTCCAATGGATTTTGTTTTTTTTTTCTCATTGTTTAAGTAACAACTTTCTATATATTTGGGAAATTACCCTCTTTTTAAAATTCTTGATCTTGGGGTTGTAAATGTGAGCCCCACATTGGGTGTAGATATTACTAAAAATAAAATCTTTTTTAAAAAATCCCATTGCCAATAGCAATTCTCCAAGCAAAGATCTAGGAACCAAAACTCTTCCTATTTTCTGGCTCTGCCACCTTCAACATGCCATTTTCTTTTTAAGATTTATGTATGGGAGTGCCTGGGTGGCTCAGTTGGTTAGGTGTCTGCCCTCGGCTTGGGTCATAATCCCAGGGTCCTGGGATTGAGCCCCACATCGGGCTCCCTGCTCAGTGAGGAGTCTATGTTTCCCTCTCCCTCTGGCTTCCCTACCCTTGCTCGTGCTCTCTGTCTCACAAATAATCTTTAAAAAAAAAAAAAAAAAGATTTATGTATGTATGTATGTAATCTCTATACCCAATGTAGGGCTTCAACTCATGACCCTGAGATCAAGAATTGTATGTTTTTCCAACTAAGCTAGCCAGGAGCCCCAACATGCCATTTTCAAATATTCCCAAGATTTCTGTGTACATTAAAGTACCAAATGGCAAAAGAAAGAGAATGGGGATCTACTGCGATTAAAAACAAAACGAAACGTCGGGACACCTGCACCCCGATGTTTCTATCAGCAATGGCCACAATAGCCAAACTGTGGAAGGAGCCTCGGTGTCCATCGAAAGATGAATGGATAAAGAAGATGTGGTTTATGTATACAATGGAATATTACTCAGCGATTAGAAACGACAAATACCCACCATTTGCTTCAACGTGGATGGAACTGGAGGGTATTATGCTGAAATAAGTCAATCGGAGAAGGACAAGCAGTGTATGTTCTCATTCATTTGGGGAATATAAATAATAGTGAAAGGGAATATAAAGGAAGGGAGAAGAAATGTTGGGAAATATCAGGAAGGGAGACAGAACATAAAGACTCCTAACTCGGGGAAACGAACTAGGGGTGGTGGAAGGGGGGAGGAGGGTGGGTATTGGAGGGGAATGGGTGACGGGCACTGAGGTGGACACTTGACGGGATGAGCACTGGGTGTTTTTCTGTATGTTGGTAAATTGAACACCAATAAAAATTAATTAAAAAAAAAAAAACAAAAAAAAAACAACAAAACCAACAAAAAACAATAATAAAAAAAAAAACAGTATGCAGAAACAGAAGGAAACTTTCTCAATATGATGAAGGGCATTTTTTAAAAACCCAAAGCTAACATCAAAATCAGTGGTAAAAGCCTGAAAGCTTTCCCCATAAGATCAAGAGAAAGACAAGGATGCCAATTTCACCACTTATATTTAATACAGTACTGAGTTTTGGGAGTCTTAGCCAAAGCAATTGGGCAAGAAAAACAAGATAGAAAAGGCATCCAAATTGGAAAGAAAGAAGTAAAATTATCTGTTTGCACATATTTGTTTATTATAACAGCTTTGTTTTTTTTTTATGAAATCTTTAGAATACCAAAGTCGTAGGATAAAAAAATCAACAACTTTAGTTGAGTTTTATATACTAAAACTAAACAATCTGGAAAAGAAAATTAAGAAATTCCATTTCTTCAAATTGCCATTCCAGAATAGCAACAAAAAGAATAAAATTCTTAGGAATAAATTTAACCGAGGAGGCAAAGGCTTATACACTAAGAACTACAAAACACTGATGAAAAAAATTAAAGATGATACAAATGGAAAGTCACCTGTGTTCACAGAATGGAAGACCTAATGTTGCTAAGATGTCAATACTACCCAAAACTAGCTACAGAGGTCATTGTGATCCCTTTCAAAATCCCAGTATTTTTGGCAGAAATAAAATTCATCCTTATCTTAAAGTTTTTAAAAAAGTGCTAATTGTGGTTTCTTATTTCTTCTTATGGAGGAGAGTTAACTTACATAAACTGAACTGTTAACTTCTTATGGAGGAGAGTTAACTTACATAAACTGAACTGAACTGTAGTGTTTCTCATACTTGGACATATGTATGTATAAACCTGTGTTGTATATGTGTTACATAGATGATATATACACACACAGGCTCTGATTCAATAGGTCTGGGGTGGAACCCAACAGTCTTTTCTGTCATGTTCCCAGGCAATGCCTAGGATGCATGGGTATCACCTAGGAACTTGTTAGGTCTCATCAGCTACATATTTAGGAAAAATCTACATGTAGCCTATATGATCTCCTCCTCACTCCCCCCCCAACTCCCCCTCCACCTCATTTCTTGTCATTTGGCCCATTGCTGTCCTCCCTCCTTCAGCTACAGCCATACTCACCTCACTGTTGTTCCTCATATACCCTAAGGAGGCTTCTGACTCAGGGCCTTGGCAATAACTGGGTCCTCTGCCTGGATCACTCTATCCCCACTTTATATGGGCATGACCTGCTTCTGTACCTTCACTTGTTGCACAAGTGTCACCTTTTCAGAGAGGCATTTTCTGACCACCATATATAAAATAGAATGCCCATTCCCCAACACCCAAAATATGTGTACATGTTTACTGACTGCCCCTCCCCATTAAAATTTTAAGTTCCACATCTGTTTTATTATTGGTAAATGGCCAGGGCCTAGACCAGTGCTGGCCATATCATAGGTTCTTAATAAATAATAAATAGTACAGAGCCATTCATTTAGATTAAAACTTAAAAATCTCAAGTCAAATGAGGTACCTGGATGATGCAGTCAGTTGAGCTACCGACTCTAGGTTTCGGCTCATGATCTCAGGGTCCTGGGATTGAGCCCTACATCAGGCTCTGAGCTCAGCAGCATAGTCCATTTGGGTTTGCCTCTCCTTTTTTTTATAATAAATTTACTTTTTATTGGTGTTCAATTTACCAACATACAGAATAACACCCAGTGCTCATCCCGACAAGTGCCCCCCTCAGTGCCCGTCACCCACTCACCCCCACCCCCCGCCCTCCTCCCTTTCCACCACCCCTAGTTCGTTTCCCAGAGTTAGGAGTCTTTATGTTCTGTCTCCCTTTCTGATATTTCCCACACATTTCTTCTCCCTTCCCTTATATTCCCTTTCACTATTATTTATATTCCCCAAATGAATGAGAACATACAATGTTTGTCCTTCTCCGATTGACTTACTTCACTCAGCATAATACCCTCCAGTTCCATCCACGTTGAAGCAAATGGTGGGTATTTGTCATTTCTGTTGGCTGAATAATATTCCATTGTATACATAAACCACATCTTCTTTATCCATCATCTTTCGATGGACACCGAGGCTCCTTCCACAGTTTGGCTATTGTGGACATTGCTGCTATAAACATCGGGGTGCAGGTGTCTCGGTGTTTCATTGCATCTGAATCTTTGGGGTAAATCCCCAACAGTGCAATTGCTGGGTCATAGGGCAGGTCTATTTTTAAGTCTTTGAGGAACCTCCACACAGTTTTCCAGAGTGGCTGCACCAGTTCACATTCCCACCAACAGTGTAAGAGGGTTCCCTTTTCTCCGCATCCTCTCCAACATTTGTGGCTTCCTGCCTTGTTAATTTTCCCCATTCTCACTGGTGTGAGGTGGGATCTCATTGTGGTTTTGATTTGTATTTCCCTGATGGCAAGTGATGCAGAGCATTTTCTCATGTGCTTGTTGGCCATGTCCATGTCTTCCTCTGTGAGATTTCTCTTCATGTCTTTTGCCCAGTTCATGATTGGATTGTTTGTTTCTTTGGTGTTGAGTTTAATAAGTTCTTTATAGATCTTGGAAACTAGCCCTATATCTGATACGTCATTTGCAAATATCTTCTCCCATTCTGTAGGTGGTCTTTTAGTTTTGTTGACTGTATCCTTTGCTGTGCAAAAGTTTCTTATCTTGATGAAGTCCCAATAGTTCATTTTTGCTTTTGTTTCTTTTGCCTTCATGGATGTATCTTGCAAGAAGTTACTATGGCTGAGTTCAAAAAGGGTGTTGCCTGTGTTCTCCTCTAGGATTTTGATGGAATCTTGTCTCACATTTAGATCTTTCATCCATTTTGAGTTTATCTTTGTGTATGGTGTAAGAGAATGGTCTAGTTTCATTCTTCTGCATGTGGATGTCCAATTTTCCCAGCACCATTTATTGAAGAGACTGTCTTTCTTGTCTTTCCTCCTTTATCGAATATTAGTTGACTATAAAGTTCAGGGTCCACTTCTGGGTTCTCTATTCTGTTCCATTGATCTATGTGTCTGTTTTTGTGCCAGTACCACACTGTCTTGATGACCACAGCTTTGTAGTACAACCTGAAATCTGGCATTGTGATGCCCCCAGATATGGTTTTCTTTTTTAAAATCCCCCTGGCTATTCAGGGTCTTTTCTGATTCCACACAAATCTTAAAATAATTTGTTCTAACTCTCTGAAGAAAGTCCATGGTATTTTGATAGGGATTGCATTAAACATGTAAACTGCCCTGGGTAACATTGACATCTTCACAATATTAATTCTGCCAATCCATGAGCATGGAATATTTTTCCATCTCTTTGTGTCTTCCTCAATTTCTTTCAGAAGTGTTCTATAGTTTTTAGGGTATAGATCCTTTACCTCTTTGGTTAGGTTTATTCCTAGGTATCTTATGCTTTGCGGTGCAATTGTAAATGGGACTGACTTCTTAATTTCTCTTTCTTCAGTCTCATTATTAGTGTATAGAAATGCCCTTGATTTCTGGGCATTGATTTTGTATCCTGCCATGCTACCAAACTGCTGTATGAGTTCTAGCAATCTTGGGGTGGAGGCTTTTGGGTTTTCTATGTAGAGTATCATGTCATCGGCGAAGAGGGAAAGTTTGACTTCTTCTTTGCCAATTTGAATGCCTTTAATGTCTTTTTGTTGTCTGATTGCTGAGGCTAGGACTTCCAGTACTATGTTGAATAGCAGTGGTGAGAGTGGACATCCCTGTCTTGTTCCTGATCTTAGGGTAAAGGCTCCCAGTGCTTCCCCATTGAGAATGATATTTGCTGTGGGCTTTTGGTAGATGGCTTTAAGATGTTGAGGAATGTTCCCTTTATCCCTACACTCTGAAGAGTTTTGATCAGGAATGGATGCTGTATTTTGTCAAATGCTTTCTCTGCATCTAATGAGAGGATCATATGGTTCTTGGTTTTTCTCTTGCTGATATGATGAATCACATTGATTGTTTTACGAGTGTTGAAACGGTTTGCTTCTCCTTTTGCCCCTCCCCCCATGCATGCACTCTCTCTAAAATAAGTCTTTAAAAAAAATCCCAAGTCAAATACTAATTGTTATCATGTTTCCTACTTAAAAGATACAAAATATTTATGATATTCATATGATATATGAAACTGGCTAAGATGATACATTTCTTAAATTATTTTAACATAATGTTATATTTATTGTTAATGGATAAAACAACAGGAAAGAGAATTTGAAAAGTTCTCCAAATGATGTGTTTGTAAGTTACAATTCTGACTTTGAAATGCATATAACATGTGAGGATCATGCATTTCAGGCTAGCCTGGCTCACTGAAATTTGGGACAATTCAAGGGCTCTTTATTCATACATGATACCTGGACTTTGCTGATTGTGTCATGATTTGCCCATGCCCATTTTAGTTGAGATCTTTGGTTAAAAGAATCAAAGATTCTTTCCAGAAAGAAGAAAAGAAGGGTTTTCATGGGGAAGTACTAAACTCAGAACAATAGTAACCCTTAACCTCCTAAGAATGGCAGCATTAGAAATGTCTGCATCGAGAACTTTTGGGTCTTAATTCTAATGTTGAAGCAGTAAGTGGATCAGTTCCTTTCCATACAACTGTTCTGTTCTTCTCCCCCTCCTGTCTCTCAGCCTCATTTTATTTAACTCATTGCTTAGCTTAACTTCTAGCTTAATGCATGTGTATTAAGACCTCTCCAGGGATCCCTGGGTGGCGCAGCGGTTTGGCGCCTGCCTTTGGCCCAGGGGCTATCCTGGAGACCCCGGATTGAATCCCACATCAGGCTCCCGGTGCATGGAGCCTGCTTCTTCCTCCGCCTGTGTCTCTGCCTCTCTCTCTCTCTCTGTAACTATCATAAATAAGTAAAAAAAAAAAAAAAAAAAAAAAATAAGACCTCTCCAGCGTCTGCTTCAATTGTGATTTTTTTGTAGCTTTAACTTTCATAGTTAACTTCCCTTTCTTTTCCAAGCTTCCCAATTTCAATTCCTCAGAGTAAATGTGTTCAGGCCAGTGACTACCATAAGCGTCAAGACTGGCTTGAGTAGCACACACAAGCTTCTGCTCACTGAAAAGACTTTTGTCTTCCTCCTTTTCATGGATTGAGCTGACTCTAGAAATTTCTTATGACTCACCACAGGTAGTCTTCTCCAAGGAGCCTTTCCTAAGGCTTGATTAGAAATCTGACTTCTATTTCCATACCTTTTTATTGCAACTTGTCTCACACTATCTAGTAACAGTTTCATACTTGTATCTTCTACTAGAGTGTGAGCATCTCTGGCTTAAGAAATGTAACTTTAGGGATCCCTGGGTGGCGCAGCGGTTTAGCGCCTGCCTTTGGCCCAGGGCGCGATCCTGGAGACCCGGGATCGAATCCCACATCAGGCTCCCGGTGCATGGAGCCTGCTTCTCCGTCTGCCTGTGTCTCTGCCTCTCTCTCTCTCTCTCACTGTGTGCCTATCATAAATAAATAAAAAAATTAAAAAAAATGTAACTTTACAGTTTGGAGGCCTCAATTTATTTATTTATTTTTAAGATTTTGTTTATTCATGAGAGACAGAGAGAGAGGCAGAGACATAGGCAGGGGGAGAAGCAGGCTCCTCACAGAGAGCCTGATTGATTCAGGACTTGATCCCAGGACCCCGGGATCATGCCCTGAGCCAAAGGCAGACGCTCAACCCCTGAGCCACCCAGGCATCCCTGGGGGCCTCAATTTAATGTTCATTAAATAAAGTCTCTAAAAAGGTTTTAACTTAATTGAAGTAGTAGGCAAATCTATTATTCAAGCCCTGAAAAAGAAGAGGGAGTAGGAGGCATTCTTTAATGGAAAAGTTAAGCAGGTTATTGGTTAGAGGAGTTACACTCCTTAAAAACTGGCTCTGATGGGAGGGTATGTTATATTAGGTAGAGGAGCCTCAGCATAGTATCCCAAAACTTATTCCACGTAAGCTTCCTCTGTGCCATGTTAATGGGTGTCAGGTGATCAAAGTGTTCCTGGTTGGGGAAATCTGTGAAATGCTGGCTTAACAAATTAAGCAGTCTTCTTTACCATAGTGATTATAAAAATCTGTTCTGTCTGCGTATACTAATATGTGTGCTAGTCTCTTATCTCTCAGCTACAAATTCACCCTTTTTTGCCCTCATTTATGATAACAGAACTGGACCCTGAAAACATTTTTCCTTTGCTAGGGGTGACAAGCTACACTTGTCAATAAAGGGCACTAAAGTGATACGGTTGGCCCATAACAACAGGTAGATGCTTGGCTTAAGGATTCTGATACTCCATTATTACTATTACTCAGTGCAATATGAACTCCAGTCACACCCTCAGGCTATGCTCTCCCCACTGTCAGTGGCTTCATAGATCAGCGGTAGCCCATTCCCTATGGCAAGTTTCTGCTTCACTGTTAGGCTGTGTGTTCCATGCTCTCTTTAAGGAGCCCTGAAATTCAGCTATAGGGAAGTCCCTCTACTGGTTCTTTCAATGTTCACTGTCCCTTTAGCTGGAGGGAGTAAATGCTTTTCTTGCACCTGCCACTCCTAGATGCCTTAGAGTCCTCTTTTATCCACTGTAGCAGTTACTTACCATCTACTAGCTAATGATTCTATTAAATTTTTCCTCTTCAAATAACTGGTATTATATCTATCCCTTGACTAGACCCTGTCTAATATAACATATAATGAGGCTTTTTTAAATGGACTCATAAATCAATAATTTAATTTTCTCAGTTTTCATTTCTAACATGGTAAACACGGATATAATCCATATAAACAAAAGATTTTGGAGGTCCTCAATAAGTTTTAATACTGTAAAAGTTTCCAAGATGAAACAGTTTGAAACTGCTGCTTCACTGCAAGTCTTCTCAGAGATTTTGATATACTAATGCAAATTGCAATCACTTCTCGGCCTTTTGGCTAAGATCAAGTATAAATTGCAAACCGGAATTTCAACCCAGATCTAAAATGTATAAACCTGTAGGAGACAGTAAGGTCAACAATTTTTAAGTCTTAAAAATTTGATATTCTTTTTTTCTCCTAAAGAAATTTGTTTAAAAATAAAGAGAAGAGGAGCTCACACCTTATCAGCTAACAATGTAAATAAAATGAAATGCAGGGGCTCCTGGGTGGCTCAGTCAGTTGAGCGTCCAACTCTTGGTTTCAGCTTAAGTCATGTTATCAGTGTCATGAGACTGAGCCCCACATTGGGCTCCATGTTGTTGGGCTCCACACTCGGAAAGGAAATCTGCTTGAGATTCTCTCCCTCTCCCTCCACCTCTACCCCCACCCCCCATGTGTACGCATCCTTTCTCTCTAATAAATAAATCTTTTTAAAATAAAATGAAATGCATTAACTGGGATTATTTGACAGTACAAGGAAAACATAAGGCAAAATTTGGTGAAGCAGAAGACAGAGAAGAATCTCTGGAAGAAATACCAGGAAACAAATAGAGGTGATGGGACGTGGGAGGTTTCAGCTCAGTTTTGCATGGGACCTTGACCTTCTGCCCTCCTACCATTTAACCTCATAGTACTATACCCCTAAAACTGCAGCTTAAACAGCAAAATAAACAGACCCTTCTTTTTTAAAAGACTTTATTTTTAAGTAATCTCTTCACCCAATATGGGGTTCAAACTTACAACCCCAAGATCAACAGTCTCATGCTCCACCGACTGTGCCCCCACAGACCCTTCTGAAAGGAATCTAGAGTCTACTGGGAGTTAGGAAAGTAAGGGAACTACCTGCAGGATCTACCAACAGGAGAAGAAAACACACTGGAGGGTATTTGCTAGGGAGAGGGTCAAAGACTTCCTTGGGAAAAAGTTCTCCCACCACTTTGCCCGGCAAGAGGAGCACAGCATCATAAGAAGACAGATTTGGGAAAAGGGAGATGGCCAAAAGTGATGCCAACCAGGACATCACAATAGGATTTCTACTCTACATTTGGATTTTATTCTTGTGGAATTGCAGGAGGGGAGGGCGGTGATACTGAGGAGGCCATGCAAGTTTTTAAGCCTGGAAGAAACCTCAAATTTTGCTTTAGAGAGGCAAACATGAAACAACTAAACCACTAGACAAAATATATTAAGAAGACTAGGAAACATATCACTGTAATTATTCCCTATTTTTCTGGAGATTATATCTAATCAATGCAATAGTATGACAAAAATACATGATCTACAAACTCAGTCCACAAATATTTATGAAACACATTTTATGGGCTGACCACTGTTCCAGGCTACAGGGCTAGAGCAGCGAACAACAGTAAAAGATCCCTGCCTTCATAAAGTATCATTTTATAAGAGACAGACCGAAGTCTTTCTACCTCTCAGCACTTAACCTAGTGAAACACTTTTATTTTCGCTTCTTGACTCAACTGTTTTGGGTTGTTTTCCCTAACTCTCCAGTCTTTCCTCTTCTCTGCTTCCTTTTATTGGCTTCTTTTTCCATGCTCACACTAACTGCTGAGATTTGAAGTAGGTTCTTCTCTCTTTACTGTACCTCCTCTCCCTCAGTGATAACACTGAGTCCCATTACTTCAAGTACAATCTATATATACTGTGTCAGGAAATGGAGACAGAAAGGTAATTTAACACCTAGCCTGTGTTTCACATTCAAGTTACATTTGATCTTTCTTGAACTTGAACTCTCGATTTTTTTCCATTAGAGCTGCTCTATCTCCTCCAATCTTCCCCATCACTGCAAATGAAATCACCATCCAACCAGTTTCTCAAGATAGAAATGTGAGAGTCCTTCTTAACATTTCTCAGTCCTGGGGTGCCTGGGTGGCTCAGCTGGTTAAGTATCTGACTCTTGATCTCAGCTCAGGTCTTGATCTCAGGGTTGAGAGTTCAAGGCCCACATGGAGCCTACTTAAAAAAAAAAAAAAAGGAACATAACATTTCTCAGTCCCTTGGCTACTTTATTCAATTCACCACAAGAATCCATAGACTGTTACCTTCAAATTTATCTACTGCTAACACGTTATTTCTATATCCACTACCATCACGCAATTTCAAGCCACCCTCATCTCTCACATGGCCCACTGTAAGAGTAATCTAACCAGTTTGTTTCTTCTTGTGCCTTCCCCAAGTCCATTCCCTGTATAATAAGTAGAATGATCTTTTAAGAATGTAAATTACTCAGAAATTGATACAGATTCATCAAAAGGATACAGGAGATAATTTAAAGGAGATCTTACTATCTAAATCTGGGATAATCATGATAATAACTGGTCATAGCCCACTGACTAAAAAAGAGTGCAGAAATCCATACTCCTTCCAATAAAATGTCAAATGATAACACAGAAGAAATGAAAATGAGTTTTAAAACATCACCATTGGGGCAGCCTGGGTGGCTCAGAGGTTTAGCACCGCCTTCAGCCCAGGGTCTGATCCTGGAGACCCGGGATTGAGTACCACGTCAGACTCCCTGCATGGAGCCTGCTTCTCCCTGTGTCTCTGCGCCTCTCTCTCTCTCTCTCTCTTTCTGTCTCTCTCTGTCTCTCATGAATAAATAAAATCTTAAAAAAAATAAAAATAAAACACCACCATTGTGTATCCATCAAAGTAATAATTGATTCAGCCAAGAGTCAGTAAAGGATGCCAAAATTAAAGGTCAAAGTTTGATGAATAGCAAGGTATTCTCAGAGTCTCAGTATATTTCACACAGTTATTAGTCACAAAGAGGAAAGATAGTAACTTTACAGTGAGAAAGCCCAAATATGCCAACATAAACAAGTGGTCAAATTGAAGGTAAATAATAACACAAACTTACATCATGTGCCTCCTAATGTGATATAGAGAATACAGCATCACTCATGCAGTATTTCTGCCCAAATGTTAACCTGACTACTATCAGGAGGAAACAAGAGACAAGCTCGAGTTGAGGACATTCTTCAAAATTGGCAATATCATGAAAAACAAAGAAAGGCAGAGGAACTGTTCTAGATTAAAGGAGACTAAAGAGATACAAAACTATATGCAAAAGTGATTCTGGATTGGATCCTAGACTAGAAAAAAAATGCTATCAAGGACAGACATTACTGAGATACTTAGCAAAACTGAAAAGATCTGTTGATTTAAGATCTGTTAACTAAATAATTGTATCAACATTAAACTTCCTAAAGTTGTTCATTGTACTTTGGTAATATAAGTGCATGTCTTTGTTTTTAGGAAATATACAATGAAGTATTTGAAAGAAGAGGGCAGATCTACAATTTACTTTTAGGTAGTTCAGAGAAAAAAGTATATGTAGCGTCAATTCTCATGGTTTATAGTACTTATGTTCTATTAAGTTACAAAACACTAAATTAGCTAATATTCAACCATCACTCCTAGGGGGAAGTACAGGGTTAGGTTCCTGTAAACCTTTAGTCATAACATTTTCTTTTACTCATCACTACATAACCTTGTTTTATGTGTGTTTCTATTTAAAGACACCTTATTTTAAAACATGTTGTTGATCAGTAACATTGTCCTCACCACCACTAGCACTCTAAGTCATGCCTGAACGACACTTGTCTAACATACGTATTTTCTCTGTAAGGCATGTCACAGCCTTTCTGTGCTTAGGAACACTAGGCAGCGCTTCAACACTCTGCCTGGGGTCTATTTTAAGCAGTGACATCACCAACAGAAAGCACAAAAATAAGAAAAACATGGCACTAAGTAGACAACAAAAAGGACAACTGGCTACAGTATGAGAGCTGAAACAAGAAGGCAGAGCACTACCTTGTTTGACCTTACCTGGGAACATGCACATTTGGAAACTCAAAGTTTTGGCTGCTCTGCACATGCCTGCAAAAGGTCTCAAAAGTACCATAAGTATGGATTTGGGGAGCGCCATTCCTATAAGTTTTAGGAAGTAGGTGAATTTGTAAAATGGACTCTCTGAGTAATGAGGATTGAGTATGTGTGTGTGTGTGTGTGTGTGTATGCATATATATATATGTCTATGCATATACATATATATACACACACATGTATATGCATAGACACATACACAGAGAATGATAAAAGAAATCAAAATGTTAAAATTAGTAAATCTGGATGAAGGGGATATGGGAGTTATTTCTTGCAACTCCTCTCTAAGTTTGAAATTATTTCCAAATAAAAAGTTAAAAATGTAAGTAAATTCATTTTACTCCTCTGCTTAAAATATTTCAATTTATTTCACTTGCACATCACATGACCACTTTCTGAGTCACCAATCTCATTCAGGCAACTCTTCCTCTAGTTAGCTCTGTGCCAGTCTCACGGGCATTCTTTTAATTCCTGGAACACTTCCCTGATGTCCTAGCTAAATTAGATCCTGTCCATTATCCTCTTTCAAAGTACCTTCTTCTTTTTCTGTAGCATTTATCATAATTCATAATTATACATGCAAACAATTATATGTTCTTGTTTAATAAATATGCATAAAATGATAATTACAAAGACATTTTAGAAGTAGGAAATTATGCACATGATCTGTTTAAGTGTTTAGTTTAGGCATGGAAAATTATTTGGGTACAGTTGATTCTAACTTATAAGGAAAAGCATATGTATACTTCACATTGTAGCAAGCATGTGATGGGCAAGGATTAGAAAGTAATATGCAAAAAATTCAGCTGAAATGATAGAATTATAAATAGTTAAAAATAGACATTGTTTTCTTTTTAGGTTCCTTTCAGTAAGAAAGAAAAATCCTAAACCAAAGAATGATGATAATGATTATAATGTTAATGCTTAAAGGAACATTCTGAATAAAAATCTCTCTTGTTGCAGAGTAGGGAATAGAACAAAGAGCAAGGCTGGAGTTATACAGAGAGCCCAGTTAGCATAATTTAAGTGTACATGGGCTTGAACTAAGAGTGACCGTGGGAATAGAGAGGAGTCGATGGATTCCAGAGATATTACAGATGTGATGCCAGGATTGCCAGGATCTAATGACTCATTGAAACAGAGGAAAAGGAGGGAAAAGTCAAGGTCAATTCCTAATTTTACATCCCAGTCAACTGGAAGGATACTGACCGTCTCACTGAGATAGGGATTATAGAAGAAAAAGCAGGCTTGGAAGTAGAATTATAATGTTAGTTTGAGCCTGTGAAACAGCCAGGTGGAGATAGTAGGCAGCTGTCCATAAAGACTAGAGGCCAAAAGAGAAATCTGGGTCAAAGATAGGTAGATCCAAAAATCATAAACATATAGATGGAAATTAAGCCATGGAAGTGAATGCTATCACCCAAGGAAAATACAGACTAAGAAGAGAAAGCTGAAATATGAACTTCCTATTACTGTATGGAGAACTGTATTACACACAGTACAATGGGTACCAAGGATACACAGACGAGATAAAATTCCTGTCCCTAAGTGCCAATCTAGAGGTTGGGAGTGGGATAGGAGTCAGAAAAGTGCTCTCTTTGTCAAGTATCTACTTATATATTAGGTTCTCCCTTCTGGTTCTGAGGTGAACATGACCTTGGCTATGATGAAAATCCAGTTTAGTGAGAGAGGATAGGCAAGTAAAACAACTTAAATGCCATAATATAATAAGTATTATAGGAAAAGGAGGAGAGGCAATGAATTCATCCAGTGTAGGTTATAGCTTTTGGAAGGCCAAATAAGAATTGGCAAGGTAGAACATGAGTTTCAAATGGGGAAAGTCTTTGAGGGGAAGTGCAGCAATGTAAGAAAAGGCATGAAGCTGACAGAGAGTTGGAGACATTTAAGGAATTTCTGTAGTTTATCTATGGTGCCAGTGGTAGGGACACAGCAGAGATCACTTGGGTAGTTTAGCAGGTGCCAGGTCATAATGAATCTTGTATGCCACGCCAGCTATTTGAGATTTTGTCATGTAAATTATGGGAGAATGTGAAAAAGTTGTAAGTGGGAGCTACATAGGTAGATTTGCATTTTAGGAAGATTGTTCTAGAAACAATAAGGGACATGGATTGGGTTGGAAGAAGGGAGAAAGATTAGAAGAGAATTTCCTACCAGTGTCTGTGGCCAAGAAATCTGCCTTAGCTTCTGTTGCCAGAGATGAATGCTCTATTGCACTCAAAAGCTAAAAGCTCTCCACTTGTGCACTAGATTCCATCCCTTTTTACCTTCAAGGACATGATTCCAGCAAGCAAGGCTCCCCTTTTTACTCTACTATCAGTAATATCCCTCCCTACTGGATCATTGCCATGAAGATATAGTATGATGTTATCATAACCTCACCCCCTCTGGCTACTGCCCCATTTTCCTGCCCTACTTTGCATCAAAACTTCAGAGTCTTCAAATCCTCTTTCCATTGTTTCTTGAAAATACTCCAATCAGGCGTTTACCTCCACATCCCACAGAGACTTGTCTCTTTTCAAGGCTACCAATGACCTCATTTTGTGTTTCTGTATCTATTGGGCAATCATCAGTCCTCATTTTACTTGACCTATCAGCTGCATTTGACACATTTGATCCTTCTCTTCATCTGAAACTTGGCCACTTCTTGGCTTTCAGGACTCCTTTCTCTCCTAATTATCCTCTTATCAAGGGAGATTTCATTTTCCATCTCTTACTGCTGGGTCCTCTTCATCAACCCAACTTAACATTAGAGTACCCAGGGCTCTGGCCTCTTCTCTTCTTTATATTCTCTTCCTCCTTGATCATACTAAGCCCAATGGTGTTAAAAAAATACCATCTGTATGCTGATATTATAAGCATTTCAAATGAAAATATCCCAGGGGTGCCTGGGTGGCTCAATCGGTTAAGCTTCTGACTCTTGATTTCAGCTCAAGTCATGATCTTAGGGTTGCAAGATTGAACCCCACATAATTCATTCTCTCTCTCTCTCTCTCTCTCTCCTTCATTTCCCCTCCTTCTGTCACTCTCTAAAACAAAATAAAATAAAATATCCCAGACTGGGCACTTGATTTCCCAACTACCACTGCAGTCATTCCTATTGCAATCTACAGCCCCTTATACTTCCAGTTTGCCTTGGCCAGAAACCTTTACATCATCTTTAACTCCTCTCATACCTCACACTCAAGCCATCAGGAAAACCTGTTGGATCTACCATCAAAATAGTCCCAGAATTTGACCACTTTTTACCACTTCCCCAATATCACCTTAGTCTAAGCCACCAACATCTCTCATCTGGATTTTCCAGTAGCTTCCTTAAGTAGTCTCTCCACAATTATCTCTGTATTACTATCCTGGTATATTATCCATAGTTATCCTATCCAGTTAGCTCTCTTGATCTATTAATAGAGCAGCCAGAGTGAGGTTTTAAAAATATGTCAGATAATGCTACTTTGCTGCTCAGAATCTCCCCATGCCTTTCCATGTCTCATGGTAAAAAGCAAAATCCTTCACAGGCCTACACAAGGCCCAGTGTGATTTGCTGTCTTCTTTTCTATTCTTTTTTCTTTTCTTTTCTTTCTTTCCTTTCTTTTTCTTTCCTTTCTTTCTTCTTCCTTCCTTCCTTCCTTCCTTCCTTCCTTCCTTCCTTCCTGTACCAACAGTACTTCCTATGCCCTTGTTTGATTTCCTTTTACATGACTTCATCACCGTCTAATATACCATATATCTGTTCATTTTTTATTTACATTTGTATAATTCACTTTTTTTCATGTCTGTTTCCACTGGAATGCATGCTTCACATGGACAGGGATTTCTGTCTTTTCTTTTTTTCACTGATACATTCTTTACTGGCACACACACATAGTAAGCATAAACTCTGGTTATGTGAATGAATGACTGAATGATGGATGGGCGTGGGGAGGAAGATCTTCTAAGAAGATATAATTCAAGAAAATGATTGCTAAAATAGACAAGTAAAAAATTCTATGATTGCAGAATCTTCTAGAAAATAAAAGATTATTTCTGAGCTTATGGCTTCTTGAGCAGTCATTGCTTTTTCTACACTTAATATGAAATGAAAGGAAGGGAGTACTCACGCTTTTAGAAAATATTCATCTTCCTAGGTGAAGGCAGTGTGTGTAATAAGCTTCTGCCTAGCATAGCTTAGGCAGACTAATATAGTAGTCTAGCTTCATGACATTCAATGCTTTCCTGAATGCTATGGGGAGGAGACCAGGGAGTACTTAGTTATACTTAAAAGATGTCAGTTGTTGGTAAGATTATATAGTTTAAGGAAAAGCTTGTGTTAATTTTTGAGTATGTAAATAAATTAGAAAATACACAAATATAAACATAAAATAATCACTTACAATGTCTCCAAACAGATCCTCTGTTAACAGTTTGGTGCATAATCTAGATTTTCTTTTGAGCATATATCTACCTGCTTTTTGGTCAGTTTTCTTTTTTTAGTTCACAAAAAAATGGAATAATACTTTCTATACTGTTGCATAAGTTCCTTTTTCTATTTAACAATATACATGATCATTTTTCCATTACTGTACCTCTACAAGTATAAATCTGAGTGGCTGATTAGTATTCCATAGTGTGACACACCTCCTGTGATAGGATCTTCCATTGTACCCACTTTTTGTAGAAGCATTAAAAGTGTCTCAGACTTCATTAAGCCTTTAGTGAAGGCATAAAAAATGGAAGTCGAGTGAAATAAGTCAATCGGAGAAGGACAAGCAGTGTATGTTCTCATTCATTTGGGGAATATAAATAATAGTGAAAGGGAATATAAAGGAAGGGAGAAGAAATGTTGGGAAATATCAGGAAGGGAGACAGAACATGAAGACTCCTAACTCGGGGAAACGAACTAGGGGTGGTGGAAGGGGGGAGGAGGGCGGGTGTTGGAGGGGAATGGGTGACGGGCACTGAGGTGGACACTTGACGGGATGAGCACTGGGTGTTTTTCTGTATGTTGGTAAATTGAACACCAATAAAAATTAATTTAAAAAAAAAAAAAGATAGCATCCTGCATATACGCCTATTAAAAGGTTTCCTGCTTCAGTGATAAAAAAAAAAAAAAAAAAAATGGAAGTCATTAAAGAAGTCAAACTTCTTAAGACTTTAAACTGCATTCCTTTAAGAGGAAAGGAATGGCAGAATGGTGTTGTAGGAATGTGCTCTACTGCAGAAAAGTATTTAAACGTTTTGATGTAAAAGTCCAGATACTGGACCAGGTTCAAGGTTTAGAAGTTGAGGCCATTTGTTTCTGATTCAATTTGAAGCTGAGGCTTCAATCTTCTCAGGCAGATTTTTCAGCTTACTTCATTTCACAGATAAAGAAGGCTTTCTGTTTAGATTCTACAGAGTAGTAAACTTTTATTCATTTTCTGAGGAGACTGTAGACATTAGATATATGAAAAATCAAAAGGATAGTAAGAGTAATTTGCAATTGTCCACCCAATAATTGTACTCTTAGACTTTGGTTTTGTCCAAATTAAAGTTGTGTGCATGTGTGTGTGTAAAATAGTGAAATGCTGGAAATATAAATTTTGCGTTTGTTCAGTTTTATTTCACTACCTGAACTGATGAAGAGAGTATTTGACAATTAATGACCTAATCCTTCATTTAGAAGGTCCTATCTGGTCTGAATGTTTGTGTCTCCCAAAATCCATGTTGAAATCCCAACTCCCAAATGTGATGGTATTAGTAGGTGGGGCCTTGGGAGGTACTTAAATCATGAGGGTGGGATTTGTACCTTATGAAAGAGGCTCCAGAGAGATTCTTTATTCTTTCTGTCATGTGAGGACGTGGGGAGAAGTCTGTGATCTGGAAGAGAGCCTTCAACCGACCATCCCAGCACCCTGATCTCAGATTTTCAGTTTCCAAAACTGTGAGCAATAAGTTTCTGCTGTTTATAAGCCACCCATCACCTAATACCCCTAGGAAAAGGAGGTTAAGAGGTAAACACCCAGTTACAAAATAAATAAATCCTAAGTCATGGGGATGTAATATATAGCACAGGGAATAGTCACTAATATTATAATAACTTTACAGTGACAGCTAGTCCTATCAAAGTGATCATTTCATACTGTATAAAAATATTGAATCGCTGTCATACACCTGAAACTACTATTGTATATCTATTATAATTCAATTTTTAAAAAGCCACTCAGTCTGTGGTATTTTGTTACAGCAACCCGAATGGAGTAAGACAGAAGGAAAATGAGTATTTTTCAGCATCCTTAATTTCACAAATATTTTAACAGATAAACATAATAAAGTCAAGATACAATCTTCCCTTGCATTTTTTTCTTTTCTTGCGTAAATGGATAAAATGCACTCTGTTTCCTATGAATCCTGTTTTAGTATAAATTTCTATAGAAAGGAAATGTATCAAACATAATTATTACTAAACTCCAAATTCAGGACACTAGTTACCTGTGCTGGGTAAGAAGTATATTCTTTGCAACTAGAAAATTAAAGTTCCCATCAATGACACAAATAACAGAGCAAACCAATATAACAAAATGTTCAAGGTCACTTTAAAGAGAAGAAACTGTACTTCCTCAGCCAAGCTTCTTTGTAACTTGATTGAGGTTAATTACATATCTAAACAAAGTATGTGAGTTGGGGGTGGGGTCTAATGAAAGTTTAAAAAAGGGAGAGTCCTCAGAGCAAACTGCTCTTCTACAAGTGTTTATTGAATTACACTCTAGGGGACGCCTGGGTGGCTCAGCGGTTGAGCCTCTGCCTTTGGCTCAGGGCGTGATCCTGGAGTCCTGGGATCAAGTCCCACATTGGGCTCCCCACAGGGACCCTGCTTCTTCCTCTGCCTGTGTCTCTGCCCCTCTCTGTCTCTCATGAATAAATAAATAATAAAATCTTAAAAAAAAACAAACAAAAAAAAGAATTACACTCTATGGAGAAAAAAAATAAGGCTAAGCAATTTGCTCAGCCATTAAAAAGCAGATCTGAGATTCGAATTCACTAGGCCATATTGCTTCAGTGATTATGCTGCATGGATCTACTTAATTCACTTAGCAAATATTTATTAAAGATCTATTATGTACAAGACGTTTTGCTAGGGGCAGTGTGGGATACACGATGAATTAAGACATTTGTGGAGATATGGAAAGAGATATACTTCGGTTTCATACAGACTATTTTGAATCCCAGTGTCTTGGAAAATTACTTTTAACTGTAGTTTTTTTTTTATTTTTTTTAATTTTTATTTATTTATGATAGGCACACAGTGAGAGAGAGAGAGAGAGAGAGAGAGAGAGGCAGAGACACAGGCAGAGGGAGAAGCAGGCTCCATGCACGGGGAGCCCGATGTGGGATTCGATCCCGGGTCTCCAGGATGGCGCTCTGGGCCAAAGGCAGGCGCCAAACCGCTGCGCCACCCAGGGATCCCTTAACTGTAGTTTTTAAGCCAGTTCAATGAAGTGGTCGTTAAAACAACAACGAAGACGACGGCAACGAGAAAATGCACCTCCTAGTGACCAGCAAACAAGGGGGCCCCTCGATAAATGTAGTTATTCTCTCCCCAACTCCCCAGTGGAGTTTTCTAGAAGCTACGTGATCAGGTAAGTCTTCATGAAATAGGGAAGGTTATTAGTGTCTTGGATCATAAAAAAGGGTTCTTGATTTGGACTGGTTGGGATGGGAGAGAGAGCAAACGCAGTGAGTGACGTGTGCAGGCTGTCAGTAGACCCTGTCCGTCAGAGTGCACAGGGAGGGAGACAACTACAAGCCCTAACCATCACGTTACCTGCCTACTTGCAAAATCTCCCTCGGTATAACTGTGGCTTCCTACAAACATGATCGTCCGACAAAAGCCTGAAATCAAGGCACCTTCTCTTAACTACACCTCTAAGGAGCAAGTTTTCCCATATACTGGACTTACTGATTCCTTTAACAAACAGTTTCACTTTTTTCTCAAACAACATTTAGTATCGCAGTTAACATCTAACTGCCAGAATCTGAGGGCGAGGCAATCAAAAGACACTGTCCCAGTTCTTCAAGGAGACTGACGCGTAAACGATGTAAATACGTTTAGAGGTGACAACAGAGAGCTCCAAATCCGCCCAAAGGAAGAAAACCATTTCCCCTGGGGGCAGCTCAACTCCAAAGTCACAGGAAAACAGGCATATTTTACAAGACTACACAATTATACGCCATTCTTAAACATTTAAAAGAAACCACACCCCCACCCCCACCCCCCGCCCCACGATGTCCATGGTAACGCTCCTTTTGCGACGCTTTCGGGCAAAACCCGCAGAGAGACAGAGGAAGCGTGATTTAAGTCCGAGGGACCGTGGTCTGAAACCGGTCCCCATTCCTGTCCTCAAAGCAAAAGCGTGTGGAAATCACATTCCGGGCTTTCAAAGGAACGTACCAGTGAGGATACCAAGGAGAGGAACGCGAATGTCGCAGTTCTCAAGTGCAGTCCGCCCCTCCCACGTGGTAGATTTTTGGCAACTTGACCCTCCTCCCTCCTGATCCTGGGGAAGATTCTAACGCCCTCCGGAGCCGTCCCTAGTGACGTCACGAGCGCGATTCCAGCCTGTGGCCAATCACGGGGCCGGATTCCGGGGGAAGCCCGGGGCGGCGGCGGCGGCCTGTGCGCGTGCGCGAGGTCTCCGCGTGGCTATATAAACATGGCTGGCGTGGCCGCGCGGTGGGGCCACGCCGGGTGTGTGTAGGGGGGCTTCGGGGCGCTCCGGGTTTTGTAGTTTTGAAATTTCTGGCGGGGGAACCGGGGCGCAGAGTTTCGCCGGGTGGTGGGAGCCGAAGTGACGCCCTTCCGGGAGCCGCGCCGCCGGGCTCCGCCGCGGCAGGACCCGAGGCTGAGGCGCCGGGCTGAGCCGGCGCACGTGTGAGCGCCGCTGAGGCAGCGGCGAGCGGCCGAGCAGGCGAGAGCAGGTGTCGCCGCAGCCGGGGCCGCACGGGCGGGAGGGGGGCCCGGGACGCGCGGGTCTCGGCGCCCAGCCGGCGCCCGCCCCTGACTTCAGCGTCGCGGCCCCTGCGCCTCTCCCCAGCGATGCTGTGGGGCCGGAACTGCGCCGGAGTCGGCTGCCGCCTGTCAAGCCTCCCCGCGCCTCTGCTCCCGGAACGGCAGCGCCGCGGCTGCCGCTGATCCACCTGGGGATGCCCGCGGGCCTCACGGAGCCGGCCGGCGCCGCTCCCCCGGCCCCCGCCGGGACCCTGCCGGTCCGGCTGGAGAGCGCCCCGCTGGCCGTGGGCGCCGCGACGAAGGCTCCTGGCAGTGTCTGCGTGGAGTCCACGGTGCCCCAGCCCCCGCGGCCCCCCGTGGGGACCGTAGTGACCAAAGTGGCTCCTGTCAGTGCTCTTCCTAAACTCAGCAGCGGCGCCCCGCTGCCTGCTCCTCAGCTAGTCGCCGTGAAAGCCCCCAACACCACCACAATCCAGTTGCCTGCCAATTTGCAGCTTCCTCCAGGTATGTCGATCCCCTCTTCCAGCTTCCCCAGCGGGCCAGCCAGCGGTGGGTGACACGGGAAACGTCGCACCTCCGGATTGTGCCTCCTTGCTGCTGGCTCAAAAAAAAAAAAAAAAAAAAAAGTCAGGGAACCTTTCATAATCAACTTTGCAGGGCTTTACAGTTAATACAGCCTCTTTGAGTCTTTATTGCATGGCTCTTAACAGACTTAAAGAATCTTTTCACCCGAGTGACCTAGTAAACGCCGGAGCAGTATTGAGGAGGGCCTTTGAGGCACTGGCTCCTAGGTGGGCGACGGGAGGGTATAGCTAAAGTTTATTTGTATGTGGAGAGGAGACCAATTTCCATACACGTACGGTTAGATAGCCATATTGGTTTTTTTTTTTTTTTAATTTTTTAATTCATTAATTCATTGATTCATTAATTCATTTTTTATTCATGAATTCATTTATTCATGTAATTCATTTATTCATTGTGTTAAGAGAAGTTTTTTTTTTTTTTTAAGAAAAGTTTATTTAAGGAGTTCTTGTGTATTAACACAAAGAGCCTTTTAGATTTAAGCAAGCTGGAATAAGTTCACTAGTTTTCTCACACCAGGAATGAAGAACGCCGTCTCCCCGCACAGTCCTTAGAGGCGTGATGATTGTGATGTTCAGTCAGAAGAATACCTCTCCCGGAGAGCAATGCCAGAACTGACAGATCAGGGGCACACGGTTGTTGTGTTGGAGGCAGTGTGGGATGCTGCAGTCAGCGAGTCTGTGACTACTTTTTATCCGAGGGTTTACACGTCTGGGCTGCTTTTCAGTGATTTATGCAAAGATTTTTTTGCCTTGTGATCATTCAGCATATTGTATATTTGAATATGCTGCCTTCTTTCTTTGCTCAACTGAAAGTGTCTTGGAATTTCAGTGGGGGAGAAAAAGGCGCAAGTCACATTCTTTGGAGTGAACTCTACTTTTAATTATATTGTCTACTATTTACTTTGCTTGGCAGTAATTGGAACTCTGACCTGCAAAGATGGTAAAGATATGAAGCATTGGAGTCAAGATTTTAGGTTTTTTTTTTTTTTTTTTTTTTAGCAAAAATGATAGGGTAGCTATCATTTGGTAGCTAATGTTCCCTTTTTGTTTTGTTTTGTTTTTTTAGGATTTTATTTATTAATAATAGGGAGAGAGAGAGAGAGGGGCAGAGACACAGGTGGAGGGAGAAGCAGGCTCCATCCCGGGAGCCTGACCCAGCCCCGATCCTGGGACCCCAGGATCACCTCCCCAGCCAAAGGCAGGCGCTAAACTGCTGAGCCACCCAGGGATTCCCCTAATGTTCCCTTTGATCATGAACATTGTGGAAAGATTATGTTCTCTACTTACTATGAAGTTCTGTTTCAGTTCTGTATGGTACAGGAGGTGCATGTACTTAAGGCTATGCTGTGTATGCCACTGGATACGTTTTCTGCCAGTTCTAAGTTGTCATCCTGCATATACTTATAAAGTAGTTATGAATGTGTTTGAATGAAATCACCTCCAAATCTGTTAAAAATTAAGTTCCTGTCTAGTTGGTGAATATTGTTTAGAAACGAAAAGGTATTAGAATAGAAAAATTATCAAGAGTGAAAACTTGCTGGCAAGTGGGAACTAATCACTAATCAAAGGCATACTGTGCTATTTACACTTTTTTATCTATTGTTTATATTCTTTTGTTGGTCATAATAGATAGCGAATAAGGTAAAGGTCTTTAAGGGTAAATAACCTGCCCAATGCCAGACACCTCATAGGTGTCAGAGGGAATTTGCATCCAAGTCTTACTATTTACATGATGTTGTTCTTAACACTTGGGGTGTGTGTGTGTGTGTGTGTGTGTGTGTGTGTGTGTAAAGATATGCCTTATTGAGTATCAGGGCTAAAAGGTAACATAGAATTTTAGAGCTTAACCTTTTGTACACAAAGAAACCAAAACTGAAACTTGCCAGAGCTATATAGCTACAAACCAGGACCACAGCCTAGGTGTGCACTACCCTAAAACATTTTAGGCTATTGACCATGGAGAAACTTCCAGGAGAGAGGAGATAAATTGCCTTTAGGAATTGTTAGTTACAGAAAAGGTGAGGAGGTGTTTTGAAGAGCAGCTTTTGGGAATTTCAACTGATGGGTGGGAGAGGGGCATACTAACCTTTGTGCTCTGGTTAATGCACAATAAGATAACCAATAGTTGAGGAATGAAATGGAAGCACTGATTTAAGTAACTTTTTAAGAAAATTATAAGTCTTGTAGCATTTCTTTTAGATCCTAAGGATTAGTAATTGATTGCTCAAGGATGCTAAAATCATGCAGAAGTCAGCTTTTTTTTCCCCCCTAAGATAATGAATATTTTAAGTATTTGATTTCTGTTTACTTCGGAATTTCCTCAATAAACAGAAGTGATTTTTAAAAAATATAAATATGCACCACAAGTTTTTCTAGAGAGCAGAGACTGGAATTAAAAAAGGTAGGCATTGTGAGGAAATGAAAGAAGATATAATAAAGCTCTGAAAATTATTCCATTTTGAATGTTTTTGGTAATCTCTTTGATCTTCTCAGTCTTCTCTTTTATGAACATGTGTGATTTGGGGCCAGACTGCAGCTCTTTATGTTTTTTGGTATTCTGTGTCTCTTCTATCACTTGTTTGAGAATGATGATTGGTTGCTTCTGCTACATCATGAACTGGTAAATTCTGCTTGATAGTCATACTGTACAGAAGTTTGTGAAAGTTACTTGTAAAATGGTTCAGGTCTTTTTTTGTTAACTCCTTCATACTCAGGCATGGCATAGGATTTGGATCTTTCTCAAATTCTTGAAGCAGTTCCTAGATAAGCTAGGGATTCTTATTTCCACCATGGCTTTTAAAAAAAGGATATTGCCCGAGGGTAGGGACTCTCGCTGACTTTATTACCCAGGGCCTAATGAATTCCTTGCTCAGAGAAAGCACCTGGTATTGGAGTATACACATTAGTTTATGTGGAGAGAAAAGAAGAGGGGCTATACGGCTGCAGCCCCTAAGGAATCCCCAGGGCCATTACACATATCAGTGCATTTTATTTTTAATTTCTTTACTCCTGCCAACAAAAGCGGCATATGTTTATGTTAAAGAAAAAAGCATTACTGAGGGACGCCTGGGTGGCTCAGCGGTTTGGCGCCTGCCTTCAGCCCAGGGCATAATATTGGAGACCAGGGATCGAGTCCTGCGTGGGGCTCCCTGCATGGAGCCTGCTTCTCTCTCTCTCTGCCTCTCTCTCTCTGTGTCTCTCATGAATACATAAATAAAATCTTTTTTTTTCTAAAGCATTACTGAAATGTAATATATCCCTTTCTCCAGAGTATTACTATTAACAATTTGTCATCCTTTTCATGTTAATACTTATAAATCTTTCTCATTTTTTAAAAAAGATTTTATTTATGTATTTATGAGAGACACAGAGAGACAGAGACAGAGGCAGAGGGAGAAGGCAGTCTTCATGCAGAGAGCCCAATGTTGGACTCAATCCCGGTACCCGAAGATCACTCTCCGAGCTGAAGGGTTAAAGATGCTTAACCACTGAGCCACTCAGACGCCCTCTTCCTCATTTTTTAAATTGCTTAGTAGTACATTGTATCAATGTAGCATCATATTTTGACCACTAGACATTGATACTGTTTCCACTACTTAGTCTTATTACAAATGATGCTATTATAAACATGTATTTTTGTGCAGTTCTTTAAATGTATTTTTTTATAGGACAAATTGCTAGTAGTGGAATTATTGGTTCAAAAGGCAGTCTTTTCATAGGATTACCAAATTTTATCCCCAAAAGATCATTTAAATGCAAAATCAACGTTAATACTTAATTTTTAAAAGCTACCTATGGGGGCACCTGAGTGGTTCAATTGGTTAAGCCTCCTGACTTCAGAGTCCTGGGATGGAGCCCCATGTGTTGGGTTCCCTGCTCAATGGGGATTTTGCTTCTCCCTTTCCCTTTGCCCCTCCCCCTACTTGTGTGCTCTTTCTTGCTCACTACTCCAGTCAGTCAGTCAATCTTTTTATGAAAGCTACCTATGGAATCTAATAAGTAGTTTTCCAGACTTGAGTTTAATTAATAGCAAGAGAAGATAATTCCTAGAATTGATTGGAGATAGACTTTAAATGTAGAGAAATGTAGATGGATGATAATGTTATATAGATTTGTTTCTTACCAAATAAGGGTGCCTAAGAGGGCTCTTGTTAGTTTGTGAAGTAAAGTAAGTATGTAATATACCGTAGCTAGGAAGGTTTAGTTCAGGGCACAGAGTAAGGATTAGGTGTGCTAATCAAATTTATAGATAATAAGGGACCTGGTGGGTTAGCCTTTTGTGGAAAGCACTGAAGTTGAGCAATAAAGGGCAGAACATTGGTCTTAGAATCAGACCTGGGATTGAATCCCAGCTCTACCACTTAATAGCTTCATCACTTGAGGCAAGTTTAAAAATTCATCCTCTGTCACTTTTCTTATGTCTAAAATTGGATCATACCTTCTTCCTAGAAGTATCATGGATTAACCAAGGATATAGGTCTACAGGTCAGAACTCTAAGGAACAGCATTTGGGTGGAATACAGAGTTGCATAGCAGGCATGTCCTGAGTTTTTAAGGTACTTGTGTAGCATTGGGCTGTAGGTACTCTGGTTGCTATTTATCTAATATGTATTGGCATCCACCAAATTCACTATAATTTAGAAGGATGGAGTTTGAAATAACCTCAATGACTATGTGCCCCCATTTTTTTTGTTTGCAATACAAAATTTGGAAAATACAGAAAAATTACCCCAAATATTTTGAGTGTATCTTTTAGTTTCCTTTTTTATATAAACGTAATGGAACTGCAATTTTTTCCATGTATATTTAATTTTGTTTATTTATTTATTTATTTTTAAGATTTTATTTATTTATTCATGGGAGACACAGAGAGAGAGAGGCAGAGACACAGGCAGAGGGAGAAGCAGGCTCCATGCACAGAGCCAGATGTGGGACTCCATCCTGGAGTCCCACAGCCAGGAATCACGCCCTGGGCTGAAGGCGGCACTAAACCGCTGAGCCACCGGGGCTGCCCATATATTTATTTTAAAAAGGAAACTACTTACAGTAAGTTTTGAAAAATTTGACAAAGTTATAGCCACCACTCCAAGATATGGGGAATATTTCACTCCCCAAGGCTTTTAGTTTCCTTGGGGAAAAAAAAAAAAGTATGGATGCTTTATTTATTTTTTACATAATTGGGATTCTATTATGTAATTTCTTTAGCCTTTTTTTTCACTTACCATTATATAGTGACAATTTTGTATGTTCTTACCTTAAAATTTTAATTTTATTTATTCATTTTGAACATTTTATTTATTTATAAATAAATTAGTTATTTTGACAAACCCACTGTGTAAATGGAGGATAGAGAAGATGTGCCATAATCAGTAGTAGAATGTGTGATAAAAACTTACTGACATACTTTAAGTTTTTCTTTTATTCACCTAAGAATTACTGGAATGAGAAAAAAGAAATTTAAGTGACTTTAAGCTTAGTAAGAGAAAATGACATAAAAAGTTAAAGGAATTGGGGTCTTGGTGCCTGAGTAAGAAAACAACTTTGGTATGTTTGGCTCCATTTATGGCTTTTAAAGGATTGCCCTGTGGAAATGAAAGTAGGCTTATTTTGTGTGCTTGCACAAGGGACCATCCTATCTGTAAATATTATAGGCAGACTATTTTGGTTTCTTTTCTTTTTTTAAAAAATATTTTATTTATTTATTCATGAAAGACAAAGAGAGAGGCAGAGACATAGGCAAAGGGAGAGAAGCAGGCTCCATGCTGGGAGTCCAATGTGGGACTCTATCCTGGACCCCAGGATCACTCCCTGAGTCGAAGACAGATGCTCAACCACTGAGCCACCCAGGCGTCCCTATTTTGGTTTCAAATTAAGGAACAACTTTGTCTTTCTACTCTACTTGTGAAGGGGTGATTTTTGTATATCTCCACCTTCTTAACCCTAGACTTAAATCAGTAGAGACTAGAAGGTCTCTGACTAGAAGTCAGAGAATTTTGTAGAGATACTAAATTATAACAGGTGAATTCTAAAGTTTTTCTGGCTCTTAGATTTATGTGGGTCTGATATCCTTTCCGGGTCAGTATTTACCAATGCTAGGAAGTCAGACAAATCAGAGACACTATCCAGATCATCTTGCAACCAAGACAAAATAGGAAAGTCAGCTTGGGATTTAGCAGTTCACTGGGCAGACAAGTAGAGTAGCATGTTAAACTATCTACCAGATATGGATCACTTTACACTTTAACATCTTAATATTTTTAGAGGAAAGGTGCTCTGTAACCTAATGTACGATTACTTTCTTTCAACAGGTCTATAGAATAAGTAGGCAAAGCTGGATATCCTTTTATGATTGGAAAATAAATCAAATTTATCAGGATTTGATTCAAAGAGATTTGGTAGCTGATTTTCAGAAAAGAGACTACTGTTCAGTTTCCTTTATATGTTTATAAGTGCTTTTCACTAGGTTGTTGCTCATTGGAACTGAACCTTTGGGATAAACACTTCAGTTGGAAGAGCATTGAGTTTAGATAAGCTCTTGTTATTTTCTCTCAGTATTGTCTTCGACTATTCTAATATTACTTCCTACTGATGGTTTGAGTACTTAGTTGAAGAAAAGTTTGGATTATGGACCTTTTGGTATTAATAACAGTTATTACTACTATTTGATAACTTTGAAATTCAAAAGTCTGTTTGAAAGTATTGTCTCATAATCCTGTTAATGATCTTGAAAGGTGGGTATTAAGTCTCCATCCACAAATACAGGGTGTCTGTTTATTTAGATCTTCTTTAATTTCTTTCAACAGCATTTTATAGTTTTTAGAGTATTGGTGTTGTACTTATTTTGTCAAATTTATCAGTATATTTTTATTTTTGGTGCTATTGTAAATGGAATTGCTTTCTTTGTTCGATTTAGCCATTCATTGCAAACGTATAAAAATACAGTTGATTTTTATACATTGATTCTGTATCCTGCTACCTAGCTGAACTTGTTTAATAGTTTTTTCATGGATACCTTAGGATTTCTACATAGAAGATCATTATCTGTGAATAGTTTTACTTATTTCTTTGGATACCTTTTATTTCATTTTCTTGCTTAATTTCTCTGGTTAGAATTCTTGGTACAATGTTGAATAGAAGTAGTGATTCCAGGCATTCTAGTGTCATTCCTCATCACAGATCTTTGTTTTATTCCTCTCTTAAGGGGAAAGGCTTTAGTCCTTCACTATTAAATGTGATGTTAGGTGTAAGTCTTTTGTTGAGGAAGTTTACTTTCATTCCTATTTTGTTGTGTGTTTTCATCATGAAAAAAGGGATGTTATATTTTGTCAGATGCTTTTTCTGCATCTGTTGAGATGATCATGAGGTTTTTGGCCTATATTGAGGTTTTTGGCCTATATTGATATGCTGTTTTATGGTAATGTTTGTATGTTAGACCAGCCTTCCACACAGAGGTAAATATTACTTGATAGGATATAACACCTCTTTTGTGCTGCTGTATTCGGTTTGCTAGCACTTGGTTGGGACTTTCTGCCTCTCTATAAGGCATAATGATCTCTAGTTTTTTGTGATGTCTTTATCTGGTTTTGGTATCAGGGTAATACTGAGCTTACACAATGAATTGAGACATGTTTCCTTTTATTTTTTGGAAGAGTTTGTGTGAATGATTAGTATTAATTTTTCCTTTGATGTTTGGTAGGATTCACCAGTGAAGCCACCTGGACCTGGGCTTAATCTTGTGGATACTTTTTTTGATTCCTAATTAAATTCATTTGTTAGAGGCCTCTTTAGGTTGTCTTTTTTTTTTTTTTTTAAAGATTTTATTTATTTGAGAGAGAGAAAGAGCAGAGCAAGAGAGAGAAGCATGAGCTGTGGGGAGGGGCAGAGGGAGAAGGAGGAGAAGCAGGCTTTCAGCTCAGCAGGGAGCCTAATGCCAGGGGCTCCATCCCAGGACCCTGGGATGGTGACCTGAGCCAAAGGCAGACCCTTAATGGCCTGAATTACCCATGCATGCCCAGGTTACCCATTTACTTGAGTCAGTTACAGTAGTTTTTTGTTTTTAGGAATTATTTTTCTCAATTGTTTTTATACTCTCTTTTTATCTCTGCTCGAATCTTATTAATTTCTCTTCATCTGCTTGCCTTAGTTATTTTACTTTATTCCCCCAGTATCTTAAGATGGAAGCTTATTAAATTAGTGATTTGAATGTTCCTTTTTCTTTCTTTTTTTTTAAAAGTAGGCTCCATGGCTTGTGTGAAGCCCAGCAGTGGGGTTCAAACTCACAACCTTGAGATCAAGACTGAACTAAGATCAAGAGTAAGATGCTTAACCAACTCAGCCACCCAGTCACCCCTTGAATCTTCCTTTTTAAGAGAGGGAAGGAGGAATAGGGATGGGGGAGGGGCAGAGGGAGAGAGAGAATCTCACATGGGGCTTGCTCAATCTCATGATCCTGAGATCATCACCCAAACCAAAATCAAGAGTTGGGACACTTAACTGACTGAGTCCCCCAGGCACCCCTCTTTTTAAATACTGTTATATGTAACTATAAATGTCTCTTTAAGCAGTGCTTCATCTACATTCCGTAAATTTTGGTTTATTATGTCTTCATTTTCACTCATTTTAAGGTATTTTCCAATTTCCCTTGTGATTTCTTCAATGACAAATGACTACTTAGGAGTAATTAATGTCTAAATATTTGTGAGTTCCCCCAATTTCTTTTTGTTACTGATTTCAAATTTCATTCTATTGTAGTTGGAGACTATACACTGTATGATTTCAGTCTTTTAAAATTTACTGGGGCTTGTTTTATGTCCTAGCATATAGTCTGTCCTGAGATTGTTCTATGTGTGCTTAAGAAGAATGCTGTTGTTATTGGGCAGTGTATTCTTATAAGTATGTTTTAGGTTTAGTTGGTTTATAGTATTGTTCAGGTATTTGATTTCATTGTTAATCTTCTATATAGTTGTCTATCCTTTGTTGAAAGTAGGGTATTGAAGTCTCAACTATTGTTGAATTTCTGTTTTTCCATTCCTTTATGTCTGCTTTTACTTCATATATTTTAGGCTCTATTTTTCATTGCATGTATGTTTATAATTGTTAATATTCCTGATCCATTGGGTGGTTTATCAATTATGAAATGCCCCCTCTATATCTCTAGTAACACCTTTAGACTATATTATCTGATATTAGAATGGCCATGCCAGCTTTCTTGTTTTGTTTTTTAAAAGATCTTACTTATTTATGGGAGGGAGAGAAAGAGAGTGTACACACAAGCAGTGGGGGAGGAGCAGAGGGAGGGAGAGAGAGAGAAAGAGAGAGGCAGGTTCCCCGCTGAGTAGGGAGTGTGATGACCTGAGCTGAGGCAGACACTCAACCACTCAGCCGACTGAGCCACCTAGGCACCTCCACACTAGCTTTCCTATGGTTGTTGTTGTATATGTTATTTACTTTCTATATTTTTTTATAATTGTGTCTAAAGGAAGTCTCCTGTAGGCAGCATATAGTTGGATCTTACCTTTTTTTGGTCTGGTTTACACTTGTGCCTTCTAATTGGACTATTGAATCAATTAACATGTAATATTACTTATAAAGTTAGGTTTAGGTCTGCCATTTATTTATTTTTGTTTCGATATATTTCCTTCCCTTTTTTCCTGCTTTCCTTTGCATTAAGTGAATGCAGTACTGTTTCTAGTGTGATACTGTTTTCTATATAATTTTTTTAAAGATTTTATTTATTCATGAAAGACACAGAGAGAGATGCAGAGGCACAGGCAGAGGGAAAAGCAGGCTCCATGCAGGAAACCTGATGTAGGACTCAATCCCAGAACCCCAGGATCACTCCCTGAGCCGAAACAAAGGCAGATTCTGCTCAACCACTGAGCCACCCAGGCGTCCCTCTTTGTAATTTTTCAATATATATTTGGAGATTCTAGAGGTTACAATGTATATCTAATATATATTGTGTATATATCTCTAATAAATTCTAATAAGAATTTATTTCACATTCATAATAACTTAGTTGGGTGATATAGAAACATTTCTCCTGGGGATCCCTGGGTGGCGCAGCGGTTTAGCGCCTCCCTTTGGCCCAGGGCGCAATCCTGGATACCCGGGATCGAATCCCACGTCAGGCTCCCGGTGCATGGAGCCTGCTTCCCCCTCTGCCTATGTCTCTGCCCCTCTCTCTCTCTGTGACTATCATTTAAAAAAAAAAAAAAAAGAAAGAAAGAAAGAAACATTTCTCCTATTTAGCTCATTTTCCTTTCACTTTTTTATTTTTGTGCTATTATGCTCTACATATTGCACCTAGATATGTTAGAAACCCAACAATACCTTGTTAAAATTATTACCTTATGTAACTTTATGTTTTTTAAAGAAACTAACAGAAGAAAGGAGCACAAGTATATACTTACAGCATTTAGCATTTGTTTTATTACTTTCTTAGTTACTGTCTGCATTTCTTCATTTGTTCCTATGAGTTGGAGTTTTCAACCAAAGTCATTTCCTTAGTGTGATACAACTTTAGTCCTACCCACTTCCTTTTTTTCTGTTATTCACAAACATGTTACATTTTTATATTATAGGTCCAAAAATGTAATTATATATATATATATATATATATTTCTATATAATTTTTTTAAAAAGTTAAGAGAAAAAAGCAGAATTAATATGAATTTATATTGTCAAATTACATAATTACCTTTACCAGTGCTCTTTCTCATTCTTGCGTGAATTTGAGTTACTGCCTGGGATCACTTGTTCTGAGCCTAGACAACTTTATTTAGTATTTCTTGTATGGTGTTTCCACTAGCCAACCAATCCACTTAGTTTTTATCTGGGAATGTCTTTATTTTGCCTTCAATTTTGAAAGATACTTTTAATGAATATCTGGTTGTTGGTTAAATTTTCTTTCTTTCTTTCTTTCTTTCTTTCTTTCTTTCTTTCTTTTTTTTTTTCCTTTAAACAAGCGGAATATGTCATTATGTCATTGCACTGCCTTGTGGCCTCCATTGTTTCTGATGAGAGGTCAACTGTTAATCCTATTTTCTCTTACTGTTCTCAAGATTTTGTTTTAATAGTTGAGCTTTTTTTTTTTTTTTTTAAGATTTTATTTATTCATGAGAAACAGAGAGAGAGAGAGAGAGAGAGAGAGAGAGGGGAAGAGACACAGGCAGAGGGAGAAGCAGGCTCCATGCAGGGAGCCTGATGTGGGACTCGATCTGGGGTCTCCAGGATCATGGCCCAGGCCAAAGGCAGCACTAAACCACTGAGCCACCCGGGCTACCCTTTTTTTTTTTTTTTTTAAGATTTTATTTATTTATTCATGAGAGACACAGAGGCAGAGACATAGGCAGAGGGAGGAGCAGGTTCCCTGAGAGGAGCCCGAGTGGGACTCTATCCTGGGACTGTGGGATCATGCCTTGAGCCAAAGGCAGACAGATGCTCAGCCGCTGAGCCACCCAGGCATCCCAATAGTTGAGCATTTTTATTATGAAGTGTCTTAATGTGGATTTCTTTGAATGTATTAGAGTTTGTTGAGCTATTTGGACATCTAGATTATTCTTCATCAAATATGGGAGTTGCCAGCCATTATTTCGTTGGATAGTTTTCTGTTTATCTCTCTCTCCCTTTCTGTGTCTTTTCTCCTCCTCCTCTGGTACTCACATTATGCCTATGTTGCTGTGCCTATCAGTGATCTACATTTCTCTGAGACTGCTCACTTTTCTTCATTCTTTTTTCTCTCCATTCTTTGGATTTAATAATCTCTGTTGATCTACCTTCAAGTTCACTGATCTTTCTTCTCATTCAGTTTCACTGTTGAGGCCTCCAGTGAATTTTTTTTACTGTATTTTTTAACTACAGAAGTTTTTTTTTTTTTTATAATATCTATCTTTCTAGCAATAGTCTGTATTTGATGATACCATCATAACTTCTTTTTGTTTCTTTAAGCATGATCTCTTTCAGTCTTTTGAACAAATTTATAATGTATATTTTGAAGTTTTTTTAGATCTGATAGCTAGTCCTTCTCATAGGTGGTTTTTGTTGCCTGCCTTTTTTCCTGTGTGTCATACTTTTTCTTTACATGTTGTGTAAGTTATTATTCAAAACTAATATATTGGTGCCTGGGTGGCTTCATTGCTTAAATGTCTGCCTTTGGTTCATGATCTCAGGGTCCTAGCAATGAGCCCTGCATTAAACTCCCTGCTCAATAAGGAGTCTGTTTCTCTTCCTCTGTCCCTCCTTTCCCCCTCCCCCCAAATAAACAGATAAATTTAAAAATTTTTAAATACTAATATATTGCAGCAACTCTGCATACTGCCCCCTGTTCCCTTGAGAGTATTATTGTTATTTACTTGTTTCTTTATTTTAATTGTCTGATTGGTTTATTCTAGTGAAGTCTATTTTTCCACACGTGGGAAGCCTTTGATGTTGCTTCTCAGAGGGCACAGCCTCTGGCATAAGCTCAGCCACCCTGAGATAACAGGGCTCTCTTTGACTTTCTCTTTCTCTGATTTCTCTGTTAAGCTGTGTGTCTCTGTTGGTATCACAGCCAAGTGTTAGGCTCTACCTTGGCCAGCCAAATACCCTATCGTTTTCAACAATGCCATAGACCCTGACTTGTTCCCAATTAAATTTAGGTTCCTTTACAAGGATAATTTTTGAGGTTATTGTTTGAGGTTTGTTCTGACATCAGCAGGGTCTTTCTCAATTGTTTCTTTTTCTGGCTCTTTCTGGTAAACTAGAGGTAGGCCTGTGGCCTAGCTTGTATCTGTCATGAAGCTACCATTCTTCTTTTAGTTATTTTGTTGTATTTGAGAGTTCTCTTACCTTTGAGCTTCCCTACACTGTGTAGAAATAAAGTCAGCTTCCATAGGAAGATATTTGGAGTGGAGATCAGGACTGTGGAATGCTTCTTTATGGGCAATATCCTTGCTTTAGTAATAGGGTACTGGGCTATTACCCTCTCATCTTACTTGCTTGCTTCTTCCAACATGAAACCTCCATCCTACCAAAGAACTGGGGTGAGGGAGAATGGGGTCCAGATACTTTAAGTGTGCCATCACTGAGGTGTAGAGCCTTCCCTTTTATGAGTGGAGATGAGTAAAAGAAGATGCCTAGAAATTTCTGGACACACTTTTCTCAGATTTGTCCTCTGCTGTATGCAGCTCAGTGTGGGGGAGATCAGAAATGCTGATGTGCTCCTTCTAAAGAGATACCATAGCCCTCAACAGGGAGTGTGGGAGAGAGAAGGCCCTTTGTTGGGTCACACTGCCTGATTTGAGAAGGAAAAGGGTGCGTTTTTTGAGTTTTGAGAAGGAAAAGTGTGGTTCAGATGCCACGATTCTTGCTGTGCTTACTGAGTTTTAGTAAATCCTCCTTAATAATGGTGAAGCTATTTTCTGTATGCCTTAAGGCAATTTCAAAAGACTTTAAATAGTTGTTTTTATTTATTTTTATTTTTTAAAAAGATTTTATTTATTTATTCATGAGAGACACAGAGAGAGAGAGAGAGAGAAAGAGAGGCAGAGACACAAGCAGAGGGAGAAGCAGGCTCTATACAGGGAGCCCGACGTGAGACTTGATCCCAGGTCTCCAGGATCACGCCCTGGGCTGAAGGCGGCACTAAACCCCAGGGCCACTGGGGCTGCCCTGAATAGTTGTTTTTAAAAATAATTTTCACCAGTTATACTTGCTTTGCTGAGGAGCTGGTTTGTTGAGGTCTTCGTGCTCCCATTATGGAAATGGAACTGCAGCTATGAATCCATATTCTTGTTTATGCCTCCTAATGACAAAGACGAGAATTTCTACCATCAGCAAGATACTAGAGTTCCTTTTGCTGCACATCTAACAATATTGTCATTGGACTTCTTAATTTTTGTCTGTCTAGGTAGATATAAGGTGATATCTCACTGTGATCTTAATTTACTTTTCCTTGTCATTGGCATCTATGTTGGTTTTGTGTGTTTTGGATATGTCTTTGGAACATAAATGAACTAAAATTTTCTCACATTTTTTTTTTTTTTTTTTTACGTGATGGTGCCTTTTGCTAAAGAAAAGTGGCTTGTTTTTTAAATATATTTGGGGCAGCCCAGGTGGCTCAGTGGTTTAGCACCTGCCTTCAGCCTAGGGTGTGATCCTGGAGACCTGGGATCAAGTCCCACGTCAGGCTCTCCGGATGGAGCCTGCTTCTCCCTCTGCCTGTGTCTCTGCCTCTCTCTCTCTCTCTCTCTCTCTCTCACACACACACAAATAAATAAAATCTTCATAAATAGATAAATAAATAAATAAATAAATAAGAATGTGTCAAACTGACACTTTAATATACAAGAATGTATCAAATTATTCACTTTTTTTTCAAATTATTTCCTATTTCAAGTTCAGAAAGTTTTTTTACATTACTTAAGAATTTAAAAGGTTTTATTTTTAACCTTTGTATTCTTAAAGCCTTTGGGGTTTTGTGTGTAGCATGAAACTTTTAATCTTTTCTGTATAGATAACTAATTGGCCCAGGCTTATTTATTGAATAGTTGCTCTTTTCCTCACTAATCTGTAGTACCTCGTAGGAGAATTTGATATATCTGAGTCTGTTTTGGAATTTTCCAGTTTATTCCATTGGTCACTTTGTATAATCTGATGCCATTACTATATCATCGTACTTACTACAGTTTTTTAACTTGATGTCATGAAAGAAAAGTATTTTGGCTTTTTTTAAGTAGCTTTGAGTGAAGATATTTTTCTGTATTATGTAACAATTACTATACATGTAATTATATTGTACTTATTCAGGGCATTTTATAGTGTTGAAGGAAATTCAGTACCTATAATAATTCAGTGCTTATAAAAGAATAATGTAATATTCTATAATAGAATAATTCAGTAAAAAAAAAAAAGAATAATTCAGTACTTGTTTTTTTAAAGATTTTATTTATTTGTTCACTCAAGAGAGAGGCAGAGACACAGGCAGAGGGAGAAGCAGGCTCCATGAAGAAAGCCTGATGCAGGGCTCAATCCCAGGACTCTGGGACCATGCCCTGAGCCAAAGGCAGATGCTCAACCACTGAGCCACTCAGGCATCCCTAATTCAGTACTTATAATAATAATTATACTGTACTTATTCAGAGCATTTTATAGTGTTGAAAGAAATGTTTAGAACACAAAATATATGATGCTTATGTTTCATTTATTAGCTTAGAAGTCATATTTTGTTTTCTTTTAACTCTAGGAACAGTTTTGATCAAAAGTAACAGTGGCCAGTTGATGTTGGTATCTCCCCAGCAAGCTGTGACAAGAGCAGAGACCACTACCCACGTAACTTCAAGGCCAGCTGTACCAACAAATACTCATACAGTCAAAATCTGTACAGTGCCGGTAATATAGCCTAGTTTCTTTTATCCTCCTTAATTTTCCATGTATTTTCTTCATATAGATGTGTGTGAATTTGTCAGTAAAAATAATAGATGATTCTGCTCAACTTTTCAAATTAAGCCACTTTCTTTAAACATGTTAATCACAGTGTTTGGACTTGTCATTTGGTAATTGCTAAAATAATAAAGATTCAGTTTTCATACTCAAAGATTTTATAGTCCTCAAGGGAATGTTCGAAGGGCTATTTGCATTTCTAAATGGAAAGAAAATAATCATTCTGTTTCAATTTTAATTTGTGGTAAAATATTGACACTACAGTTTATAGTATTTATTTTTGTACATATCTTGGGATGACTTTTAAGAAATTCAGAAATGCATAATATTTCATTAATTGGTGATGTTAGAAAATGGTTTATTTTACACACCTGATAATTTTTCCAGGTAACTAACTAAAGTTTATCTTTTGTGCCAGAGATAAAAAAAAAAAAAAAAATTTTTTTTTTTTTTTTTTTACAGAAAAAGGATAAATACAATAAACAAAATTCTTTAATGGTCATTCTCTGATAAAAAATGCTGAATGTGAAATATTGTTTTCTTAACGAGTCAAGCTCATCCTTATGAAAGATTGCATAGTTTTCTGTGGTAATATTCTGTGTCAGTTCTATCCATCACCACCTCCCCACACCAGCCCTCATTTTGTGCTCTCTTACGATTTGGTTCTATATTCTCCACCATTTTCTCTGTTGTTGTATCTTTCTATGACAGTTGCTCCTTTCCTTTCTAGTTTCCTTTATCTGACTAGTAGGAGTTGAGATGACAGGTTAGCAGATTTTTGTTTATAATTAGATGTTAAATAAAAATCCATTTATTTTCTCTATGAGCCAAAAAGTAAAGTTCAAGATTTTAATGCTAAAAGACTGTGATATTTATTTGTGAAATCAGTTACCTCCTTAGGAATAGGTAAATATAAAGTGATAAATAAAGTGTCAATTGGCCAGTTGACCGACCAGTTAGGTTCATAGTGGAGAAGGTGCTTAGAATCTATAAGGTTATAAAACCAGTTATAGCAAAGAAGTTTGCTACGGTGAAGTGTTTTAACGTTTAATATTTGCCATAGTACTGAGTGACTTAAAATTACTAATGCTGATGACTCTTACCTCTCCTTTCTCCTCCCTCCACCCACCCAGAATTCAAGTTCACAGTTAATTAAGAAAGTGGCAGTGGCTCCTGTTAAAAAATTGGCACAAATAGGAACTACTGTGGTACCCACTGTTCCAAAGCCTTCCTCAGTACAAGTAAGTTGTGACTGACTTATGTCCATGCATGCACTGGTTTTTCTCTCATCTTTCTTTCCTATTTAGTTATTTCCTGCCAGATATGTATGTTGCCACAATGACCATGTCCTTAGAGAAAGGAATTCAGTGATATTTGGTGACACTTAACAAAGTGGGAACTGTTGGAAGTGTGGAAAGCATAAGATAAACATGGTGTATTTTCTTGGAATATCAGTTTTACCTGAATGTATTAAATTAATACAAATGCATCTAATAGTCACGTGTCATAGTGTCTAGAAGCAGGTGCTGCGACAGAATTTTGGCATAGGGGATATTTATTAGTTGATACCTGTGGAACGGAAGGAAAGTAAGATTTTGAACTAGATGCGGGCCCAGTGGATGAAGAACATGGGAGCAAGTATGGCCTGTCAGAGTTGTCCTACTGTGTGTGAGCATTGGTCATCTGGGCCTTAATTCTCCTCTATGATCAGTCACAATGTCAATTCCACAGGGAGAGTTGTGCTGTTGGGCAAGGCAATTCTCTGAGTTGAGATAAACCCTGAAAGAACTGACAACTGTAGGCTGTATAGGAATAGCATTCCTAACAGCAGGGACAACACAGATTGCCTTGCAACAGTATATCACTGTTTACTTCTTGTGTCTCTGGGATCTATTTCCTTATACTGTTGGAAACTAGATCTTTTGGTATTCTGGTGGGTTTCTTCCTTGGGGAAACAAAACAGAAGTTACTAGGATGAACTACAGTCCTTGTTACTGTGACTAATACTCATCAACTCCCTCCTTCACTATCCTATCCATTCTAGATTTCCTCTCTTCCTTTTTTTTTTTTTTTAAAATTAAGGATTTTATTTATTTATTCATGAGAGACACAGAGAGAGAGGGGCAGAGACACAGGCAGAGGGAGAAGTCTGACCTGGGACTGGATCCTGGGTCTCCAGCCGCTAAACCGCTGATCCAGCCGGGCTGCCCTCCCTCTCTTCTTAATTAATAACTCTGCTAGTCTTGGTAACTTAACTGGTAGTGTGACCAGATCATCATCCCTGAGAGCTCTAAGGTCCTAATCACCATGCTTTTTTGAGGAAAGAGTTGCTCTACTTGTCCATAGATCATAATAGTTGGGCGAAGAAATGCCAGCAGGCGCTAAAATGGATCACCTGGATTCACCACACTTATTCTTTTCAGTCTCCATTGTGTGCTAGCAACCCTACCTATTCCAGATGCCAGATCAATTACCCCTGCCATGTGAATGATTCTTTACTGCTGTTCCTGGACAAAGAAACCTGAAGTGCCCAGGAGGCAGCCATAGTGTCTAGTTTATGGGAACTCTTGCTGTGTCCTCTGGTGCCCCCTTTGGACAGAAATGGGAAACACAGGGTCCCCCATTGTGTCTGTAGGAATGATGATAAGTGGTTGCCTTCATCCCTCTACTCCTCAGTTCCTTGGTTTTCATGTATTTGTCCTATTGGAGACATAGTACCATAAAGAATTTTTTTGATGCAGTTTACACTGAATCTTGGAGGATGGAATTCCAACTTCATTGAGGATTTATTGCCTCTGCATTTGCACTTTGCCTGTGCCTTCTGCAGGATGTTCTAATACTTTACTAGACTGCCATCTTCTAGGTCATGCCCCCCAGACATTCACAGTCAGTGCCGGTGTGGTCTCGCAAAGCATGGAAATAGAATGGGCTGGGCTACCATATCTGGAGTTATGAATCAGTTTAGGGTGGTCCACCCATTACTGAAGTGGGATTATGTAGATAGAGTAAGACTGGGATTGTGTACCTCCTTGTGTCTCTGAAGAGGAAGAATTGGCATGGAAGGTGCAGATATCTGGTAAGATACAGCCAGTAGCTATATTAGGGCAGATTTTGTACTAGAGACAGTAAAATATTGGTAAGGAAAGTAGAAATGCCATAAATGCTTCCTCTGTTCACAAAAAAAATAGAATACTTTTCCTCAGCTAACGTTTCATTGAGTCTTATTTTGCCTCATAAGGGAGAGGAACTCTGAGGTTCCCTGAGGGTCCAGAAAGGTAATCATAACCATCAGCTAAAGTTTTAGATTATACTTTCTTTAATATAGTAGTACAAGGAGTTAATGGCAGGGTATAAATATAGATTCACTGAAGAAAGAGTGTTTAATTACTGTAGATTAACCTGAAAAAGTTTATTAGACAGTCTCCAAAAGGATTCAGAGAAACTGCACTGTAGTTGTCCTTGGAGAGTAAGACTGGGGCTAGGAATAGGAAAGAGACTCATTTTCATTGTTGCCTTGAGATCTACTTATACTTAATAATATTTTACTAAGGGGCAATTTTTAATTTTACTTTTTTTGCTTAACATTTCATCCTTCATTCTTGTCTTCATTAATCAAGTGATTTTAAACTTCTTCGCACTTTTACTCTTAAAGCATGCTTCATCTAATATATGCTCCAGTTTTTCTAAAGTTGGAAATTTTGGTGTACATTTGAATTCACTTATTGTGACTGTTACCAAAGTAAATTTTCTTGAAGGTGATTGCAACCTGACCTTTTTGGGTTGTTATATGCCTGTAGAATATAAGTATTTAAATTAAAATGATGATGCAGCGTTCAGTTTTCTGGGTCAGTTGTAAATACTGTTGTTTCCCCTACCTCCTCAAACTTGACTCATGTTCTGTAACTTTCAATGTTTGTTTTAAAATAAGATTGTTGCTTTATCTCAGTATAGTTTTCTAAATTACTGCCTGTTGTATTAAACTTTGTATCCTGCAGGTGGTGCTATAATCACTTCATTTCGATAGAAGGTTGAAGAAAAAACCAAAATTCTTTTCAGCATGAAAATAAGATACTACAGTTTGTAATATTCATTGTGCTTACTCTATTAATAGTCTACATAAAAGCAGCTTGTCTGAATATAAGGTGGTCAGTAGATCTCTCTGCTTTATAGTTAAAAAAATTATGGAACAGGTATTCTATATTTTCATATAAAGACTTACTATTTCAAATTATTCTTAGAGAAGTATTAATAATGTGTTTTGGGTTTTTTCCCCAAGATTTTATGTATTTATCTTAGAGTATAAGCAGGGGATAGAGGCAGAGATAGAGAGGGAGAAGCAGACTCCCGCTGAGCAGGGAGCCTGATGTGAGGCTCGGTCTCAGGACCTTGAGATCAAGACTTGAGCTAAAGGCAGATACTTAACTGACTGAGCCACTCTGGCGCTCCAATATTGTGTCTTGAGGACCATGCACTTGGTACTGTTTTTTTGCAAACAACTCCAGGAAAGTAGGGAGGTACCATTTCTAGCCTTGATTTTTTTTTTTACAGATTTTTTTACAGACAGGAATCAAAGGATTAGCAAGGTAAGTAACTTGCTTGAGGTAAACACTCTTTAGGTGTCAGTGAAAAGTAGGAAGGTAGATGAGAATGAAACCCAGATCTACTGAAGTTTGGAGCTCTTACAACAGTGTTCCATTGCCTTAGACTAGTAGAGCATAACGTGAAAGAAAAGATGTCAGGATCCATTTGTAGTCTGGTAAATGTGAAAAGAGGCACCTGCTGTGATACATATCATAGTAATACATATCTAAATGTGCACTACTTTTAATTTCAGTCTGTAGCTGTGCCAACCAGTGTTGTCACAGTTACTTCTGTAAAGCCCTTGAATTCTGTAACTACCCTGAAGCCTTCAAGTTTGGGAGCATCAGCTGCCCCATCTAATGAGCCCAGTCTTAAAGCAGAGAACTCAGCAACTACTCAGACAAGTCTTTCTCCGGTAAGCTCCACCTTCTACCTTATATGAATACAGCTCTTTACAAATTTTCTTGAATTCTGTTTTCCAGCTAACATTTCTGTTTGTTTATATTTCTCTATTTAGGCAATGCTAGAAAATGTGAAGAAGTGTAAGAACTTCCTTGCAATGTTAATAAAACTAGCTTGTAGTGGATCACAGTCCCCAGAAATGGGGCAGAACGTGAAGAAACTGGTGGAACAACTTTTGGTAAGTTAGTATTTATGGAAGCTTAAATTCTGTAAGAATTTGTAGAACATGTTTTAAATGATACTTACCTATAAATGAGGTTTATTTTATTTTTTTAAAGATTTTATTCATTTATTCATTAGAGACACAGAGAGAGAGGCAGAGACACAGGCAGAGGGAGAAGCAGGCTCTATGCAGGGAACCTGACCATGGGACTTGATCCCAGGTCTCCAGGATCAGGCCCTGGGCTGAAGGCGCTAAACCGCTGAGCCACCTGGGCTGCCCTAAATGAGGTTTGTTTTAGATGGGTTTTTCGATAAGCTTTTGTTTCTTAATTTGTAATGATAGATAGCAAATGTGAAACAAGTAAATCTATTATATATTATTTTTTGTTACTTTGGCTTAAAAAGGGCCTTGTAGAATGGTGCCTGGGTGGCTCAGTTGATGGTCTGACTCTTGATTTTGGCCCAGACCATGATCTCAGGGTCCTAGGATCGAGCCTTGTATCAGGCTCCACACTCAATAGAAAGTCTGCTTGAGGATTCTCTCTCTCTCTCTCTCTCTCTCTCTCTCTCCCCCTCTGCCCCCCCCCACGTGTGTTCTGTTTCTCTCTAAAACAAATAAATAAATCTTCAAATAATTATTTTATTATTTTATCTTTTTATTTCATTTTATTTATTTATTTTACAGAGAGAGGAAGTGCATAAGTAGGGGGAGAAGCAGAGGGAGAGGGAGAAGCAGGCTTCCTGCTGATCAAGGAGCCCAATTCAGGGCTGGATCCCAGGACCCTGGGATCATGGCCTGAGCTAGAGGTGGATGCTTAACCAACTGAGCCACTTAAGTGCCCCGAAAAAAACTTTTTTTTTTAAATAAAAGGGCCATGAAGAGAAGGTTTACTATTTGGTCAAATAAAAAATTGTTAGTAGAACTGCAAATACAGAAAGCCAGGCTATCAGCAAATCATGAAATTTAGTTCTATAAATCCCAACGGAACCTGTGGAAGTAAGTTAACTTTCTTAAGTTTTCTTTTCTATAAGATGAGAAGAGTAATAAATGTGATGATCTTTGAGTTCCAAGTTCCAAGATGCTGTGGTTTTTAGGATCAAATTATACATCATTCATTTTTTATATCCTCTTTCAGGTAAATTGCTTAGATACATTAAAGCAGATGAAGGGGGGAAATTAACAAATATTCCATATTATAAAAAAAAAACAAATATTCCATATTATATGCTTAAGAAATATGCTGAGGGTATAATAGACAAATTCAAATTTGGATTTTTTTGAACTACTAAAATCTACAGACTTCTCTGATTATCTAATGAGAATTTGGGGTATTTTTTGTACAAAAATGGTCACTTTTTCCCAGCAGAAAATGTGTATATTTCAAATATAGTAAGGAAAACAAGTATAATTTACAAATATTAAAATACCTTCTTTACTACTGGGTTGTTTTTCTTTTTTCCTACCTGTAATTTGTTAGAAGTAGAGCGTATTTGAAATGGTTCTTTTTCCACCTGGGAAAACTATTTTAGGCATTTAAAATTATAAGTCGTATAAACAAGTATTTAACATTCAAGCATTTTTAAAAACTTATATTTTTAATTTTTTTTAAAGATTTTATTTATTCATTCATGAGAGACACACAGAGACAGAGAGAGAGAGAGGGGTAGAGACACAAGCAGAGGTCGAAGCAGGCTCCATGCAGGGAGCCCGATGTGGGACTCAATCCCAGGACTCGATCCCAGGACTCCAGGATCACGCCCTGGGCCGAAGGCAGGCACCAAACCGCTGAGGCACCCAGGAATCCCCCAATATTTTTAATTTTTGATTGAAGTTGACATACAATATTTTGTTACTTTCAGGTGTAGAACATAGTGATCCGGCAATTATATATCTTACAAAATACCACAAAGTATGGTTACCCCATCTATCACCATAAAATGTTACTGGCTTACTGGCTATATTTCCTATGCTTTATTTTCATCCCTCTGATTTTATCTTATAGCTGGAAGTTTTCCCTTATTTGACCCTTCACCCATTTCGTCCATCCCCTCATTCCTCATCGGTTTGTTCTCTGTGTCGTATCTGTTTTTGTTTGTATTTTTTAAATTCTACATATATGAAATCTTATAGTATTTGTCTTTCTCTGACTTATTTCTCTTGGCATAATACTCTCTAAGTCCATCCATATTGCAAATGGCAAGATCTCATTCTATTTTATGGCTAATATTTCATTGGAAATATAACTATAATATAATAACACATAGCCATTGTGTTACTAATATAATAACACATAGCCATTGTGTTACTTCAATTTTTTAATTTTTGAGAAACCTTCATACTCTTTGCTATAGTGATTGCACCAATTTACATTCCTGCCAAAAGTGCACAAGGGTTTCCTTTTCTCTACATCCTTGCCAACACTTATTTCTTGTCTTTTTGATATTAGCCATTTTGACTGGTGTGAGGTAGGAGTGCCTGGGTGGCTCAGTCCATTGACTGATGTGGGTTTGATTTGCATTTCCCTGATGACTGGTGATGTTGAGCAGCTTTTCATGTGTTTGTTGGCCATCCTAAGTCGTCTTTGGAGAAATGTCTATTCAGGTCCTCTCTATTTTTTAATATTTTTAATCAGATTATTTTTGGTAATGGGATTGTATGAATTCTTTATATATTTTCGATATTAACCCCTTATCAGATATACATTTGCAGATATCTTCTCCCTATTCAGTAAGTTGCCTTTTTGTTTTGTTGATGGTTTCCTTTACTCTGCAGACGCTTTTTAATTTGATGTAATCTCAGTAGTTTGTTTTTTATTTTGTTCCCTTTGCCTGAGAACATATATCCAGGAAAATATTGCTAAGGCTGATGCCTAGAGGTTACCACCTATGTTTTCTTTTAGGAGTTTTATGGTTTTAGGTCTCACATTTATGTCTTTAATCCATCTTGAGTTTATTTTTGGGTATGGTTTAAGAACGTGGTCCAATTTCATTCCTTTGCCATATAGCTGTCCATTTTACCTAATACCGTTGATTGAAGAGACTATCTTTTCCCTCATTGTATATTCTTGCCTCCTTTGTAGTAGATTAATTGACCATATAACTGTGGCTTTATTTTTTAGCTCTCTATTCTATTCCATTGATCTCCTTGTCTGTTTTTGTGTCAGTCCAATACTGTTTTAATTATACTATAGCTTTGTAGTATAGTTGGAAATCTGGGATTATGATATTTCCAGCTTTGTTCTTTCTCAAGATTTCTTTAGCTGTTTGGGGTCTTTTGTGGTTGCACACAAATTTTAGGATTATTTGTACTAGTTCTGTGAAACGTGCTGTTGGTATTTTGATAGAGATTGCATTGAAACTCTAGATTGCATTGTATAGTATGGACATTTTAACAGTATGCATGTTTCAGTCCATGAACATAGTATATGTTTACATTTAGTTGTGTCCTCTTCAGTTTTTTTCATTAACATCTTACAGTTTTCACAGCACAAGTAGGCCTTTTACCTCCTTAAATCAATCATGAAATGCACACCTTTTCTCTTTTAAAATATTTGTAAACCTAAAAATATTTTTCTTTCTCCTGTTCCTTAGGATGCAAAAATTGAAGCAGAAGAATTTACTAGGCAACTGTATGTTGAACTCAAGTCTTCACCTCAGCCTCACCTAGTTCCTTTTCTTAAGGTAAAGTTATATGTTACTTTGAAGAAATTATTTAGGTTAAATTACCTTAAAATAATTTTTAAAAATAATTAGAAATCTGAATATTTCAATATGATAGCCATGTAAAGATTCTAACAGTGTAGGAGAAAGCTCTTAATGTTGTAATCTGTTAAGATTAAGAACATTCATAATCCACATTCTTTGGATTGGAACACTTTGGGAAAACAGAAGTAACATCATTCATGAACATAACTTAATGATTATATTGGTAAAGCTTACATCTTCAAGGGGGTCTTGACTTTTCCTTTAAGATAGGGCCTTTTGCTTTGACCTAATGACTCATATTCTCCTAAAAATAATAAATAATGCCAAATTTAGTGGGAAAGCTCTTATTTTTAAAAATTGATTTATACTGTTAATAGGCATATTCTTTTCTAAGATTTGTTGAATTAAATAGGATTTTGACATAGAGCAGTAACTTTGATAATGAGACTATCAGATTTTTTTTTTTGGATACTCAGAAACTGAAGAGGAATCGAATTGAAAATTTAAGTCATTAAAGAACTGGAATTATATTGAACACAGAGTCATCCCATAAATTTTGAAATAATGGAATGAGGAATTGCCTTATAAATAATTGGTTTAGGGGCACCTGGGTGGCACATTCGGTTGATGTCTGACTCTTGCTTTCAGCCCAGGTCATGATCTCGGTTTTTAGAAGATTGAGCCCAAGTCAGACTCAGTGTGAATGGAGTCTACTCAGGATTCTATCTCCCGCCCCCTCCCTTTCCCACTCATGTACATGTGTGTGTGTGCGCTCTCTCTCTCTCTCATAAATAAATCTTAAAAAAAAAAAAAAAAGAACTATTTGGTTTAATTGTCTAGGGGAGATGAAAGAGGTGCCACAGTGAAAGACTCCTTTTGGCTGCCTCATAAAAGAAGAATGGGAAGGGAAATGAGCACCATATTTTCAGAGGGATATTAAAATAGTGGAAACTGTCACTAGGAGGGTGAGCACATTGATTAGAAGGGTGCCAATCAGGTGATATAAAATGTGGTTGAAGAAACTGAGAATGTTTTACCTAGAAGAGACTTGGTCTGGTGAAAGGGAGGTTGAAGGTTCAGCATAATACCTAATATCAAGGGATCCCTGGGTGGCGCAGCGGTTTGGCGCCTGCCTTTGGCCCAGGGCGCGATCCTGGAGACCCGGGATCGAATCCCACGTCAGGCTCCCGGTGCATGGAGCCTGCTTCTCCCTCTGCCTGTGTCTCTGCCTCTCTCTCTATCTCTCTGTGACTATCATAAAATAAATAAAAAAAATTAAAAAAAAAAATACCTAATATCAAATGACTAGTGCCTTGTTTTTGGTTGGCCCTCTTGATTAAGAAGTTAGAAGCAGTTCTTCTTGGGTCCCTTTCAGTGCAAAAGTTTTGTGAGCTATAAGTTGTCTACATGGCATTGACAACTCTTGAATTTATCTATATTTCATACTCACTGAAGATATTGTGAGGGAGAAGGGAGAAAATCAAATTCTTATTATGCATCCTGTGCTTTGCTAGAGACTTTACTTTTAATTTGTATTTTAATTTACTTATTTTTCTTATCAGTCTTTTGAGAATACTAGATGCTAGATATAGTATTTTCCATTTTTAGAGATAAAAGACTGTTTAAATCTACTAATTTTTTTTTAAATCAAACTCACAGGTCCAGAATTTATCCTATCTGACTCTATTTACTATGTAACACCACCTCTAAGTTACCAAATATTACACCACAAATTTTTTGTACTTTGTATATATTTTCTAAGGACCTATTAAGCCTTGCAATTTGTTTGAGAATTTTTTTCCCCTTCATCTTTGACAGCTTTTGGACATTTAAGCATTTGAGCTTAATTCTGGCTAACCAAGAGATAATTTAGACATACATTTTTGTAATTGTTTCTTTGAGTCTAATTATTTTAACATTTGTTCCAATTGTATTTTTCTCAGGACCCCTTCATATTAGGTTTCTAGCTAAATTTAATCAAATCACTTCATTTATTCATGTATCTCCAAAACAGTTTGTTTTCTACCATGTTTAAAGTTTGGATAAAGATCATGAGAGACTCTCTGCTTCTTAATTTCCTTTGTTACCATTTATATACATATTTGAAAACCTTCAGAGAGGAGGGTGCCTGGGTGGCTCAGTTAAGTGTCTTCCTTCAGCTCAGGTCATCATCTCCAGGGTTCTGTGATTAAGCAGTAGGCTCTCTGCTCATGGGGGGTGTCTGCTTCTCCCTCTCCCCTTGCCCCTCCTACCTTTCTCTTTCTCAAATAAATAAACTCTTTTTTTAAAAAAAAAAAAACCTTCAGAGAAGAACTTCTCAATCCTTTTTAATAAAAAAAGTAAAGGAGCAAGTAAAAGGAAAGGAAAAACAGTGGTTCTCTTTTGCTTCTTAAATAAAGGCAGTCTGACTTAATTGTGTCAAAGCAGGGAAAGCTTCCAAACAGCCTTTGAATTTACCAGAAGATAACCTACTATCTACCTCCTTTTCCAGTTTTTCTCCTTACTCAAAAATAAAAAGAAACAAAACCCCCAGGGATGAAAGGCAAGATTTCTACTTTTTAACTTGAACTGCTTTTATTCTTTTAGAAAGATAAAAGGAGAGAGACCAACTTAAAATCCCGTCAGAAAATATTCTAGCTCAATTAAGGAAATCGACCTTGTTTGTCTGCATTTTGTTTTGTATTCATTTTATTTTTATTTAAAGACTTTCTATCCAAAGTTTGAAAGTTGTTTAACAAAAACTTTTTTTGTTTAGATTCTATTGTCATATAAACTTATTGATACAAAAATTATTAATGATCAGTTATGGAGCATAAGTAAATACAAACAAGTATGACACAGTGTTTTATTTTACCAAATTGATGTTGAGGATATAAAATAAGTTTAATATGGAGAGATAGTTTCATATTGAAAAATAAAGCACTTTTGGGCATTAAATTGATTATATCCTGGATATTGGGAGGATATAACTCCCAAGTGATACCAGATTTCCTCAACTGAAGTATCTGATATACTTTTGATTTATGTTGTAAAGCTGTGAGATACAGAGTAGTTCTATTTTACTAGCAGCTAATTTGTTTAGTTATCAGGTTCTTTTCTCTCCTGTTTCTAGAAAAGTGTGATTGCCTTACGACAACTCATGCCCAACTCCCAGAGCTTTATTCAGCAGTGTGTTCAGCAGACCTCTAATGAGGTAGTCATTGCTACCTGTACCACAACGGCAACAACATCCCCCGTGGTGACAACAACAGTTTGTTCAATCCAGTCAGAAAAACCCGTCATTGTTTCTGGAGCAACAACACCCAGTACTGTGTCAGTGCCAACTCTGAATCCACTTGCTGGTCCAGGGGGAGCAAAAACTGGAGTTGTGACACTTCATTCTGTGGGTCCAGCTGCTGTACCAGGAGGAACAACAACTGGAACTGTTTTGCTTCAGACTCCAAAACCACTTGTGACATCTATACAGAACACAGTTACAGCAGTCTCACTTCAACCTGAAAAGCCAGTTGTCTCTGGGGCAGCAGTCACACTGGCCCTTCCATCAGTAACATTTGGAGAAACCTCAGGAACAGCTCTCTGTCTTCCGTCTGTGAAACCTGTTGTTACTTCTCCTGGGACCACATCTGACAAGACCGTCGTTGCCCCAGTCCAAATCAAACTTGCACAGCCGGGTCCTATCCTTTCACAGCCAGCTGGTGTTCCCCAGACAGTCAAAGTCAAACAACTAGTGAGTAACATTTTGTTTCTTCATCGGTTTCTTCTTTGAAAATTTCAAACATTCGAAAAACTAACAAGACTAGTAAAGTGAGTCCCTGAGTGTCCTTGACTGAGTTTGAATAGTTAACATTTTTTTCACATTTTCTTAGTCTCTCCTTCTCTGTTCACACACACAGGCACACACAACTTTTTCCTGAACCATTTGAGAATAATTGCATATCTCATGACATGGTACCTCTAAACTAAGTACTATGTATCTCTTAAGGAAAGGGGCTTTTTTTTTTTTTTTTTTAACATAATAGCCACATAAACTTATTATTCACACTTGAAAAGTTAATATGGTATAATTTTCCCAGTTGTCCCAACAATGTCCTTTCCTTTATAGCTAATAGTGTCCCTTTTTCTGATGTTGTTTCTGATAAAGAACTGCATATTGCATCTACCTGTCATTTCTCTTTAGGCTCCTTTAATCCAGAACAGCTCCCCATCCTTTTGTGGTTGCTCATTCTGTTGTAATAGTTAAGTACCCAGGATAGTTGTTTTGCAGAATGTCCTTTGTTTATTTCCTCAAGATTAGATTTAGACTAAATCTTTTTGGCAAGGTTATTGCAGAGGTAATGTTATGGTAACATTTCTCAAGAAAAATGTGCTAAGGGGAGAGAGAAACGGGAATAGATGAATATGAAGTTATGTTTTTCTTCAAGCTTGGGAGGTTCTTAGGTAAAAGAAATTTTAGCTGTTTATCAGTGTTGTTGACCTTAGAGATAAAACTGTCAGTTATTTTATCAGCAAAAATGGGTTTTATTTGGGAATAGTGAAGAATTAAAACTCAAGACAAGCAAGATATGGCAAAACCATAGGCAGATCTGGAGAACAAAGGAGAATAGCCTTGTACACCTGAAAGGGGAAAGTTGGGAAGGGCTTGTTATAAACAAAAGTCCATGGGAGTAAACCAAAGTGTAGTGGCTTCTCATTGGCTGAGTTATGACAGTCTCTTATTGGCTGGGCTGTTGCTGGGCAAGGTGAAAATCTTTCTTCCTCTCTTTCTGTTGGGGTCTGCAATTGATGACTAGCTATAGGCTATGAGGGTTTCCCCTTCTGGCCTCTTAACTCATTTTAGTGAGGTTTTCCTTTATTTTCACAGTGCTTAGAACATTCTAGTTTATTCAAAACAGACTGAGAGTATTATTAACCTGTGAGAGATAGTATATGGTGAATTAATTAAAAAACACATTTCTTAGTAAACTCGCTTATCTTGTGCTATAACAGAGCTAGCTGTTCTTTTAATTTTTGGTAATTGCCCTTGTTTTCTATTATAAATCTTTATGTTAAAGGCTGTGTTGAATCTCATTGTTCTAGTTTATTCTGCTTCTGGGAATAATAGAATCTAAGTAAATTTTCCAGCCTTATTGTCTAATCAGGGGAAAAGGTTAATATCTGTGGATGATTGTGTTTGAGCATATTGGCATAGGATGAAAGGTGGAAGATCAGTTTGGATAGTAGTTAAACTCTCGGGTAGGAAGTAATGTCATTTCCTGGGTGCTAATCATTTTTCATCCCTTCCTACTCTGGGTCTGATTTTCGAATAGAGAAGTGTTGCCTGCCTTGCAGAGTTTCTCTTGGGTTGTCTGAATTTAATCTCAGAGATGAAACCTTTTTAGTAGCAGTGATTCTTAAACATCAGTCTGAGCAACCAGCTTTGGGAACCACCGAAACAGGGTAATTGCCTCAAGGAAAAGCCTCTTTTTGGTAGCACTGAACAGAATTGAAATCTTTTTTATGGGTCATATGTGATTCTTGAATCAGTGCTAATCTTTATTAAACATCTCTATTAGTTCCGGAAGTGAAATAACACTTTATAGCTATGTAGAGTTTTAAAAGCATGTTATATATTAACTGTGGGTTTTTAAATAATTTTATGATGAAGAAAAGGCAGGGAGAAAACTAAGAATCCAGAAACATTAAGTGACTCACTCATCCACTGGCACACAACAAGTATTGGATCTCAGATTAAAACCCAGTATCTGTCTCTCCCATTAGGATGTGGTACTCATGACAGGAACTTTTAAGTTTCTAGAGTGTCCTGAAACAGGAAAACTGTGTGGTAATAATATCTTGACAGTGTTTATATTCTGTATGTTTGACTTGTTATACATTAAAAACAATTTCAATTAAGAAAAAATGTAACTGATTTTTGAGGTGGGGAGCCTGGCTGGGCTGACTCTGTGGAGCATGGGACTCTTGATCTCTGGATTGTGAGTTTGAACCCCACATTGTGTATAGAGATTACTTAAAATATTTTTAAAGAAAGAAAAAAATCTAATGGTAAATTTTAGGGCTTTTTTTTTTTTTACTTCCTACTTTCATTTTAAAAGTGTGTAATAATTTAATATTCCTTGTGAATTATGTTTTCTTGTTTGGCCTTTGTTTTAATTTTACTCAACAAATTTGATGTCAATATTCATACCTTCCTATTTAAAATGTCAAACACCAGAGCAGCTAGACACTGAAGATGCATTGTAATCTGTTTTATAACACATTTTTATCTGGGGCACAAAATAAGCCATTCTTTATTGTGTGGTAATGCCACAGAGAGGCTTGAAGTAGGATGTTCTTTCAAATCAACTAATTTAGAAAATTAATATTACTAAAGTTTAAATTAATATTACTCGAATAATTAAAAAATACCATCCTTGAGCCCATTATAAACCATAGTCCAATTTAATCCCAGACAAGTGAGGAGGAAAAATACTCAGGGTACTAGAAACATGAAGTATTCAGTGCACTTTATAAGAGATATGGCAAATAATAATTTATGAGAATTGCCAAATTGGATCAAATCTGTGATTTGCACAACTCAGGATATAGTCTCCAAAAATGAGCTAAAGAATACAAGTGTGATTGTTCAATATTAGGTTTAAATTTATTTCTGGGGTGCCTGGGTGGCTAAATTGTTAAGCATCCTACCTCTTCTTGATTACACCTCAGGTCATGATCAGGATTGTGTGATTGAGTCCCCCCAACCCTTGCGTTGGGCTCTGTGCTGGGCATGGAGCCTGCTTGAGATTCTTTCTCTCCCACTCCCCATCCCTCCCACCTTGCTCACATGCACCTGCACGCTCTCTCCCTAAAAAAATAAATAAATAAATAAAATTAGTGTATTTCCTTTAATAATTCATCATGAATTTTAAAACCTCTTAAATCTTTATCTGTTTCTAGAATTCTCTTAATCTCTCATTGTGGGGTTTAGATTTTATAGAATTATTATTTTAGGAAATTATACATTTTTATTTCAGATTAATGAGGCTTCCCTCCTCCCCCCCCCCCCCCCCTTTTTTTTGGCTTAGATTTGTTACTATGTTATCTTTTCTATCTCATTGATTATTGTATGTTATCCTCTGGAGATATGCTAAAGTTCTCATCAAATAAATTAACTAGAATTGTTCACAGCTTTTTGGATATGTTTTTCATTTTGTGCCAGTAGCTCATTGCTTTGTATATTTTGGCCCTCAGTGCTTGAATTGTTGAGATATGGACCTACCAGTAGTTCTTGTGATTTCATCTGAGAATCCAGTTCTAAAAATGGTTAATGTTATTGGTTATCTCTCAGTTCTGGCATGGTAGGTGTTATATGATACTACACAGTTCAACTAAATGTTAAGCTTAACATTTCTACTTTTCTTTAAAAGTTAATGAAAGAAAGTGGATGAATTATAGTCTGATGATGGGTGGTTATAGTAAGTAGAAGCTTTCAGAAATTTTGATGCTTAAAAGTTTTTCTTAGGATATTTGTGAAAAAACTGTTTATAACTGAGCAAAAGCTAAATTTAATTTAAACTAAAGATTATCATTTAAGTTAAATTTAAATCAACTAGCAAAAGCTAATAGAGAAAAATTAAGTTTTAATTTGTCTGATCATTTTTAGAATTACATCTGATATATTTTAATAACTAATTTTACCACATAAAAATTAAACAATAAGCCTCTCAAATTCACATGTAGAAATAAAATTCATGAGTGAGAAAGTCAATTTAAGATTCCTAGTCTGCGGTAGCCATAGTGGCACAGTGGTTTGGCGCTGCCTGCAGCCCGGGGTTTGGTCCTGGAGACCTGGGATCGAGTCCCATGTCGGGCTCCCTGCATGGAGCCTGCTTCTCTCTCTGCCTCTCTCTCTCTCTGTGTGTGTCTCTATGAATAAATAAATAAAATCTTTAAAAAAAAAAAAAAAGATTCCTAGTCTGTATTTTTAGGAAAAAATGGTAATAATTTTAGAAAGTAAACTAAATGTTGTTACTCTTAGTAGTAATCTTGTATTTATTTATCATTCAAATATCTTTAAAAATGATTTCTATTTGGAGATAGGGCAGGAAGTTTTAGTATTATCTTAGATATTTTCCTTATTTCAAATATGTACTTTCCTAAATGACTTTTACTTGCATTCCTTCCTTAACAGAATTATAGACATTTGATAAATAAGTGGCCAAGTATGTTCAGCAGTCATTCTCCAAATATTAATGTTTTGTGAATATAAGACAAAAACAAATATTATTAAATGTAGTAATTTTCCATTTCATTATATTGAAGTAAGCTAATTTAAAATAAATTGACCCAGAATATTAGAAAAAATGTGTTATTGTTGCATCATATTTTCTTGTACCTAATTATTTTAGAGGAACCATTAAAGAATTTTCAACAAATACATTTTTATAAGAAATACTTTATGTGACATAACCCTGCTGGCTGACTCTGACTTCAGTTTATACTGGACAAGGAGAAATATTTTCTTTTTTCTTTTTTTTTTAAGATTTTATTTTATTCATTCATGGGAGACACACACAGAGAGGCAGAGACACAGGCAGAGGGAGAAGCAGGCTCCCTGCAGGGAGCCCGATGCGGGACTTGATCCCAGGGCTCTGGGATCACGATCTGAGCCAAAGGCAGATGCTTAACCATTGAGCCACCCAGCTGCCCCAAGGAGAAGTATTTTCAATGTATAAATTTTAGTTTATAAAACTTGGTGGCCGGTATTTTTATTAGAGAACTTGAAGTAAAAAATTGAGTGGGGGAAAAAAAAAGATCACTAATTACTTTATTGGACTGACCTAAGGATCCAGATTTAAGCAGTGTCTTTTTTTTCTTTCTTTTTTTTTCATTCTGTTAAGAGTGAAAGGAAAGGTAGAATTCAGTTGTTGATTATAATCTCACTTAAGTAGGGGGACTAAGGAAGGGTTTGGTGAAGAAAGAGGTTGAATTCAAGTAAGGCCTGCCCTTTATTTACCATTAAGGTTGCACAGAAAATTCTTCACATGCTATATTTAATCAGAGTTTATATAATAATAGTCAATATATAGATTGGTTAACTCGAGTTTACATTTAAATTTACTTGATTTTTTTTCTTTTAATTTGGTAAAAACATTAGAATTAATGGACAATAAACTATTTAGAGAGTATTTATATATGTCATCTTATTTTTGGTTTATGCAAGAAAATGTTTTATTATGGAAATGTTGAAACATAACAATGTTGAAGTTTATAGTGAACACATGTATACCAAGCACCTAGATTCTGATTACAATTACTATACTTGATTTATCATGTATTTATCCAGCCTTCAATCATCTTAACTTCTTGATGCATTTCAAAGATTTCTTCCTAAATAGTTAAACATGCATAGTACTAATTACGGTTCAATGTTTCCATATTTACAGTTCAATGTTTTTTTCTTTTTAGCTAAAATCTATATGCAATGACACGCACAAACTTTAATTGTACCATTGGATAAGTTTTGACAGGTAGTGCATACCTCTGTGTAACTCAAACCCCTTATGAAGGTAGAAAATGTTAACCATCATCTTGAGGTATCCTTGTGTTCCTTCTCAGTCCCTACCCCTACAGCCCTAGAAGCAACAACTCTTCTGATAATTTTTTCCCACAAATTTGGCTTGTTCTAGATTTTCATATAAATCAAATCATACAGTAAGCACATTTAAATTTCTTTTTAAGATTTTATTTATTCATGAGAGAGGCAAAGAGAGAGAGAAGCAGAGGGAGAAGCAGGCTCCATGCAGGGAGCCTGATGTGGGACTTGATCCTGGGACTCAGTCTTGGGACTCCGGGATCATGACCGGAGCCAAAGGCAGACGCTCAACCACTGAACCACCTAAGCATCCTATCCCGCACATATAAAATTTTTAACAGAAATTTATAGATTCTTAATTTGAAGCAGCATTTGCTGACAATAAAAAAAGCTAGTAGTATAATTAAAAGTTCATCTGAATACATTTTTGAAAGTGTTTAGAAGGCCCTTTGAAAAGAAACAGGATATTCTGAAGTGTTTACTAAGGTTGAGTTTTAATTTAGATTGGGCATGGCAGATAGGTTAAGTCCTTTCTTTGTAGGATGTTACTGGAGCTCTATATTAAGATTCTGAGGCTGAGGGGCCCCTGGGTGGCTCAGTTCATTAAGCGTCATCTCAGGGTCATGAGATAGAGCACTGAGTCAAGCTCCACACTTAGTGGGGAGTGTGCTTGAGATTCTTTCCCTCTGCCCCTCCCTCTGCTTGCACATGCTCTCTCTCTCAAATAAATAAAATCTTGGGGCGAAAACGTGTAAGGGATGTTCTCATCTACTTGTTTCTTTTTTTTTTTTTTAAGATTTTATTTACTTATTCATGAGAGACAGAGAGAGAGAGAGGCAGAGGGAGAAGCAGGCTCCATGCAGGGAGCCTGACGTGGGACTCGATCCGGGGTCCCCAGGATCACACCCTGGGCCAACGGCGGGGCTAAACCACTGGGCCACTGGGGCTGCCCTCATCTACTTGTTTAATCCATATTTGTGTTTCTTTGTTTCCTTTCCTTATGAAATTTAAGAATAATTCCTTGTCAGATAATGTCCCAGGGCATAATGTAAAAATCATACTTAGGCTTTTTTTTTTTTTACATTAATTAATATCGTGTAGCACTAGACCTGTATTCCTATAAACTACTAGAACATTATTTTATGTTAACATTCAAATAAAATGTCAGAATTTGACATGTCAATAGAAAAGGCCAAGGTATTTATTGATTTTCCTGTTAGTGGAAATTTGGAAGGAAACTAAATAAAAGACTTAAGTTTATAAAAATATAATAGCTTTTTCTTTTGCTTGTCAAGTAGGAGTAAATGCCTCTTTGGGTGAATTTCCATCTCTCTACGATAATTTCAATCTCCATAAGGTAATACTGTGGTTTCAAGTGGTACTTTCTTTGGGAGAACAGCAATGAATGCACTTAGACTTTCTCACTCATTGTATTTTATTTTCTTCAGCTAATGTGCAGGAATATGCAGCACATATGCTGCCCCAAGTGTTACAGTCATTAAGATGAGGAATGATGGGGATCCAGGATTGTTAAATCCCAGCTCAGAACTTTGTGCTATATATAAATATCATGTATCATATATATTTATATATTTAAAACTTCTATTTGTAATATATATAAATATAACTTATAAAGTTACAGTTCTATATATGCATTTTTTTCAAAGTTTTATTTAAGTAATTACTATACCAAGATGGATCTCAAACTCACAACTCCAAGATCAGGAGTGCTTGCTCCACCACTATATATCTTTATAGGGTGCCCCTATATATTTTTAGCTTGCATGTTAGTCTTCCTCCAAATGCATGATCTTGACCCCCGTTGGGCTATTGTCAGGGCCAGACATACCCAGGATTCTACAAGTGGGCACTGAGGCTTGCTTTCCCCCAGCTTGTTCTTGCCAGGGCTGTACACACTGGTGCCGAGGTCCATTGGGGCCCACCCTTGTCTGGCCCCACGTCCACTCCTTATAGCTGAGAGTACACACAGCCAGGGTACGTAGAGCCCGTGTCCACCTCAGGGCAGGCCTTCGGGCTGTTATATGAGTACCTATGAAGACTATCTCACAAACACCTTTCTAATATTTTATTACTGTTTTTCACTATTAAAATACTATAAAAGAATACTTAATAAAATATATTAAGGTAGAAAATATGAATAGAGAGATAAGCCAGAATTGTTGGGAATGTTTCTGTTGAGTTTCATTCTGAATGCATAAATGTGACTCTGAATGTCTATAAGTAGAATTTTTAATTTTTTTCTAATCTCATTTTTAGTTATTTGAAAATTCAGTTTTATTTTTATAGTTAAAAGTATAGCTTATGCTAATCATAAAACAAATAACTTAGATATCTATAAAGTATATATAAAATATATAACAGGGATCCCTGGGTGGCGCAGCGGTTTGGCGCCTGTCTTTGGCCCGGGGCACGATCCTGGAGACCCGGGATCGAATCCACGTCAGGCTCCCGGTGCATGGAGCCTGCTTCTCCCTCTGCCTATGTCTCTGCCTCTCTCTCTCTCTCTCTGTATGACTATCATAAATAAAAAAAAAATATATATATATATATATATATATAACAAAGAAATAACACAAAGTAGAAAGCAAAATTACTCTGTAGTGGAGTCCTAGGAAATAATCACTGTTTACAGATTATTTTTTAATTTACAGACCTTTCCCTATGCATATATATAAACAATTTTTAAAGTATAGTTGATTTACAATATTAGTTTCAACATACAATATAGTAATGTACATTTAAATACATTAGGAAGTGATTGCCACACTAAACCTAGCTATCCTCTGTCATCATACAGTTATTAAAATATTATTAACTGTATTCTCTATACTCTATATTGTATTCACATGTCTTATTTTATACTTGGAAGTTTGTGACTTGTTTCACTTAGCATATAATACCCTCTAAATCCATTCTGTTGTTGCAAATGGCAAGATTTCATTCTTTTTGTAGCTGAGTACTATTCCATTGTATATATACCATATCTTTATCTGTTCCAACAAAATCTTACTTTGTAGAATATAAAACTGATCCCTCATACTTTACAACTCAATTTATAATCTCAGCTTCTTGAAATACATCAATGTTTTCAAGAGTTCTTTCTCTCTTTCTGGGGTTTCTTCCTATAGATTGATGGCAGTTGAATTATTCTAACTTGTATTTCTTCTCTGTGGGCATTAGTTCCTATGGGATTCTTTACTGGGACACCTTGAGTTTCTTGTGAGTTACTTTTGTTTAGTAATAGACACTAAATTTTCTATTTTATTTACAAAAAATTAGAGAATAGAATAAATATCCCCAAAATTCTGTTCAGAAATCTGTCTCCCAACTTGTTTATACTAGTCATATCTGAGTTTAAGGACTTTTAAGTAGTTCACTATCAGTAGCTGATTCAAATGTACACGGTGAATATTTTTTTTTTGAAGTAAAAAAAATGCAGCTCTGCAATTTTGACTTTTTTTTCTTTGTAGCTAAAAATAAGGCCCTACTATTAGTTCAATTTCTCCTCCTTTATCCCCAACCCTTGCCCTCTGGATTTCTTGAACTGTTCTCTTAGAGAATGCCCTAGTATTGTTATTTTCCAGAGACTTGTAAAAAGGGGCCCATTAAAAGTCTTTATTTTTTAGAGATACATTTTAAAATGGTTAGGGATAAAAGATACACCTGGGATTAAAAAAAATAATTGAGGGTGATGATGAGAAAATAAATGGGTAGGAATATGGATAAAACAGGATTGATAAAGGATTAATCATTGTTGAAGCTGGGTAATAATGGAATAGGTGGTTTCGTTTTATTTTTCCTTCCACTTTTGTATATGTTTGAGATTTTCCATAAGTTAAAAAATGAAAATAGGATCCAAAAGGAGATTTAAATTGGGCAGTATATGATGCAAATTTGAATTCTACTCTAAAAATAAAATACATTGTGTGAAACAGTCATGCTTTTCACTTTTGAACAAGATAATTTATACATATATAAATTTTAAGTAGATCTTCTTGTTATGCTAACATAAAGATATATTTAAAGTTAGGTGAGCACAGTCATTTGTTCTACTGTTATAGCTGAAAGCTTGTTCTTTCTCCTAAAGCAAGTTTAGTTGAATGAGTGTATTAATAGTTCTCATTGTTTCAGGTAGTCCAGCAGCCTTCAGGAGGTGTTGCAAAACAAGTGACCACACTTTCCCATTCCTCAGCATTGACCATTCAGAAATCTGGACAGAAGAAGATGCCAGTGAGCACTGCAATACCTACCAGTCAGTTTCCTCCAGGTAGACCCCGGCCCATCCCTGCCCCATCACAGTGGGTTTGGAACATGATGGGGTTGTGTATTCTCTATTGTTAGGTTAAGGGAAGATAGTCTTTTAAATAGGACCTAGGATGGAACAATGAAAAATAACTATTTAGTACATTTTTTAATGCATAGCTACTTTTTAGGGATATGTGTTGTTTTAGAATAAAGAAGCAGCTACTCATGGCATTTTTGTAATTAGATAAAAGAACCAATGAGTAAATAAAAAGCACTTTTTAACTTATAAAAATTGCTATAACTTTATTTCTTTTTAAAATGTATTTCTTTTCCTAAGTTTGGAATTTATTCTTACACATAAAAGTTAGAGATTTCATGTATTTTTTAAATCTACAAATATAGGGGTGTCTGGGTGGCTCAGTCAATTAAGTGTCTGCCTTTGTCTTAGGTCATGATCCCAGGGTCCTGGGATATAGCCCTGCATCAGGCTACCTGCTCAGTAGTGAGCCTGCTTCTCCCTCTATCCTTCCCTCTACTAGTACGTTCTCTCCCTCTCTCTTGAATAAATAAATCTTCAAAAAATATATACAAATATAAATGATATATTAACATTTATCACCTGTCACTTTTTCTACATATTTTTATAATGCTGGTAATTCTGTAGACCATTTGAAGACTATATAAAAAAATGGAGAGGTCTTGATTTTATAAGATGATTTCTTATATAGGGAATAAGTTTATTGTCATTTTAACATTTTAACAGAGGTCTAGAACAGCTTGAAATTTTTTTCTGATTATTCTGTGTATATTAAAAGCTATTCTACATTTTCTAATATGGCATGGATTTTTTTAAAAATTCATTTTTCTTTCTTCTTTTGTTTGTACAGCTTCCATTCTAAAGCAAATTACCCTGCCAGGAAATAAAATTCTATCACTCCAAGCATCTCCTATTCAGAAAAATAAAATAAAAGAGAATGGAACATCCTTCAGGTAAGGAAAATAGTTAAAATTTGGTCTGGTGTAAGGAAGTAGTACTTTTTAAAAAGATGGCAGAATAATTCTTATAAATATATTGATGCCTTTTTAAAAAGCTGACAGTACTTTATTGAGTATAATTTATAAACAAGTGTACAAATCCTAAGTATATAGTTCAATGAATTCTGATAAGCATACATCCTTGCATGTAATCAAGATGCTGAACATATATCCTTCCCCTTCCTGCATACAAAGTATTCTTTGTATGCTTGTAAATCTCTTCATTCTTTTTCCTGTTGATGAACATTGGGTCATTTCTGGTTTTTGACAGTAGTATGTAAAGCTGGTATAAATATTTATATACAGATTTTTATGTGAACATAGGTTTTCATTTCTGTGTAGTAAATATCTAGGAATATGATTGCTGGGTTACTAGGCAAGTGTGTGGTTAACTATTTAAGAAGCTCCAAACTGTTTACCAAAGGAACCATTTCGCATTTCTACCAGTAATAAGAGTTCATTTGCTCTTCAACTTTGTCAGCTCTTGGTAATGTCAGTTATTTTGATTTTTACTATTCATTAGAATAGTAAAATATATTGTCATTATTATTGTGGTTTTAATTTGCATTTCCCTAATGACTAAAGATGTTGAGCGTATGTTCTTGTATTTATTTGGTATCCATATACTTTTGATGAAACATGTGTTCAAATTCTTTGTCCAGTTTTTCTTACTGAGTTATTTGTTTTCTTATGGTTTGAGTTCTTAGTATTCTTTATGTATCCAAAATCTAAGTCTTTGCCATGTAAGTGATTTGGAAATATTTCCATTGTGATGTGTTCTATCATCCTCTCACCAGCGTCTTTCGCAGAGCAAACATTTCATTTTGCAGAAGTTCAGTTCATTGTTTTTCCTTGTAAATTATGGTTTTCATGTTTTATCTAAGAAATATTTGTGCAATTCTAGCTTACAAAGATTATCTTCTAAAAAAACAAAGATTATCTTCTATGCTTTGTTCTAGAAGTATTGCAGTATTAGGTTTGTCCTTCTTGTATTAATATTCTTTAATCTCTGCCTATTACCTATATAAGAATCAGTGTGTGGGTATTCTACTTTCTTCTTCCTCAACCTTCTCCAGTTTTAGTTGCATTCTTTGTCATAATATAAAAACATTTGTGCATTAGTCTTTATTCCTCATCTCCACCTGCATTTTAGTTGTAGGGCCTACTTTTATATTAAAATGACCATCTTTGGTCCTTTCTCTAAACATTTCTTAGTTATCTCTTGGTTGGATGAAGTTCATCTACTCAAAGGAGTCTCATTTAGTGTAGAATTCCCTAAATTCTTATATGTTGAAAACTGTTTTGGGGCACCTGGGAGCTCAGTTGGTTAAACGTCTGCCTTGGGCTGTCATGATCCCAGGGTCCTTCATCAGGCTCCCAGCTCAGTGAGGAGTCTGCTTCTCCCTCTACCCCTAAATTCTTATATGTCTAAATTCCCTAAATCCTTACATATTAAAAACTGTTTCAGGGTGCCTGGGAGGCTCAGTTGGGTAAGTGTTTGCTTTTGTCTCAGGTCATGATCCTGGGGTCCTGCATCGGGCTCCCTACTCGGTGAGGAGTCTGCTTCTCCCTCTACTCCTCCCCACTGCTTTTACGCCCCTCCTTTCTCTTTTTCTCTCTAATGTTCTCACACTCTCTCTCCTCTCTTAAATAAATAAAATCCTTAAAAAAATAAACTATTTCAGTGTCCTCTATACTTGAAGGACAGCTGGCTGGATGTGAAATTAACATTTTGTATTCCAATTTTAAAAATATTTCTCCATTATTGCCTTGATATTTATATTGTTTCTATTTATTTGATCTTTTCATCTGAACTCCTTGAGAATTTATTTCTTTATCTTTGAAATCTAGTACTTTTATATTAGGATATGCTGTGAAACATTGACCATTCTGACTTCCACTTTTCCTAGATTCCCAGTTGGCCCTTTTAATATGTAGATACTGGTCTCTTGAAATGTCTGAGGTTTTCTTGGGTTGTAGTTTGAAATACTCGTTCTAGTCCATTGTTTTATGTTTTACTCTTCAGGGAATAGGATAGTATGGATTTTATTCTTTCTACTTCCCTTACTTTCCATTATTTTGCCTCTTATCTTTCCTTTATTTCTTTATCTCCTTTACATTCCCTTGATTGTTTTTAGACCTTTCTGCAACATGTCTTAATAGGATTTTGGTTGCATCTATTGGCCTATGAAAAACCCTTTGATTCTCTTATCTGCAGCACTGTATAATCCTTTCCCCATTTTTGCTTCCTACCCCCCCCCACATTTAAGTGTGCCAGGTTTAATTGAATGTAGCTCATTCTGTGATCTACTAGGACATCTTTTTAGTATTTTCTGATTTGGGATGTACTTAGTCTTCCTACTCATAAAATATTTCATCCTTAATGCCTAGCACTGCCACCAGTTCTCTGGCCTCTTTACAGCAGTATTTCTTAGTCTCTTTTGCCATAGGCCTTGAATCAGATGAGGTGGGGGCAAGCTGGGGGGGAAGGCAGGGAGTGACTAGATGGGGAACTGATTGCTGAAAGACAAAAGAGCCTTCTCTGGGATTTTTTTTTTTTTTTAATTTATACTTATTTTGAAGTTTGGGTATTCTTTGTCTTTGAGTTGTGCTGAGGTTGTGGTTTTCCTTGTTCTGTATTGTTTTGGGAGGAAATGTTAGAGGATGGACATCTAGGCAGTCATCATTGTCTTCCAATGCACTGTGTTTAGTCTGTGTCAATCAGGATACATAGACTATTTTCAACACCCCAAAAGCTTCCTGATGGTCCTTCCCAGCCAGTTTCCTTACTACGCTCCACCTAGCCATTGACTAGCTTCCTGTCATTATAGTTGAGATTTGTCTTTTTTATTTTTAAAAAAGATTTATTTATTTGAGAGAGAGAGAGGGAGAGGGAGAGTGAGCTTGAAGGAAGGGACAGAGGGAAAGAATCTCAAGCAGGCTTCCCCCTGAGTGGGGAGCCCAACTCAGGGCTTAATCCTGAGTGTTTACAATGAGCAGAAACCAAGAGTCAGATGCTTAACTGACCGAGCCATCCAGGTGCCCCTAGATTTGCCTCATTTTTGTTGTTGTTTTTAAGATTGATTGCTTGATTGATTGATTGATTGATGAGAGAGAGAGAGAGACAGAGAGACCACATATGGGATGGGGGAGCAATGGGAGAGGGAGAGGCAGACTCACCAATGAGCAGAGAGCTCCATGCAGGGCTTGATTCCAGAACCCAGGATCATGACCTGAGCTAAAGGCAGACGCTTAACCAGCTGAGCCACCCAGGTGCCCCAGATTTGTCTTTTTCAAATGGTTGTTTTTAAAAGTTGTATGTTGATTCTGTAATTATTAATCAAGTTACTCTGCCATTATCAGAAACCATAACCTCCATTTCCTTTTTAATAGATTATTGTTATCATGTGGAAGTATCTTTTTTTGAGGAAGTTGAGGGGTCGAGAGAGATAATATTAAGCAGGCTCCACACCTAGCACAGAGTTGAGGTAAGGTAGGGCTCTATCTCACAACCCTAAGATCATGACCTGAGCCAAAATACAGCTTCAAGAGTAGATGCTTAACTGACTGAGCTGATGGAAATATCTTTACTTCTGTGTTCTTAAACAATTAATCATAGTTATTTTATTTTTTTTAAAAGATTATTTATTTATTCAGAGAGAGAGACAGAGAGAGAGGCAGAGACACAGGCAGAGAGAGAAGCAGGCTCCATGCAGGGAGCCCGACGTGGGACTCGATCCTGGGTCTCCAGGATCACACCCCAGGCTGCAGGCGACGCTAAACTGCTGTGCCACCGGGGCTGCCCTAATCATAGTTATTTTAAAGTCCATGCCTAATATTCTGAATATCCATGTTAACTATAAGTCTGTTTCTTTTCCCTGGCTTTTTTGTCCTGTTGTTTCTTGTTGTTCACTTAGTAAATTTTTTTTGAGTCAATGTCAGATATGTATAAAAATATTTATAGGAGTTTTGGATTAGTTACCTCCAGAAACAGAATTTACCCAATTTTCTGGTTGGCAGTAGAGAAGCAGATTGGCTCAATCTAGTCAGTAATTGAGCTGGTTCAAGTTAGGTGGTAATCTTTCCAAGATTCTGTGTCCCTTTGGTTCTCCAGGCTTCGGGATGTAATCCTGCAGGAGTTTCAACTAAGAGTTAGGGTGCTTTCCTTTGCTGTATTCTGAACCCCAATTTTTATTTTCCGAGTGCTTAAAACTCACCGTGCTTTTGTTGTTGTAAACTGTTTTAATTCTTTTTTCCTCTCAATTAAAAAAATTGTTGGAGAATACACATAACATAAAATTTACCGTCTTAATTTTTTTTTTAATTTAAGATTTTATCTATTTATTCATGAGAGAGACAGAGAGGGGAGAAGAAACACAGGCAGGGGGAGAAGCAGGCTCCCCACAGGGAGCCCCGATGCAGGACTTGATCCTGGGACTCTGGGATCATGCCCTGAGCCCAAGGCAGATGCTCAATCACTGACTCACCCATGCGTCCCCTATCTTAACCATTTTTAAGTGGTATTAATGACATTCATGTTGTTATGCAGCCATCATTACCATCTATCTCCAGAACTCATTTCATTTTATAAAATGAAATTCTATACCTATTAGACAATTAATCTTCATTCTTCCCTTATTCCCTAGTCCCTGGCAACCAACATTGTACTCTTATGTCTTTGTGATCTTGATTACAGCAGTCTCACATAAATGGAATAACACAGTATTTGTCTTTTTGTTACTGGCTTATTTCACTTAGAATAATGTCCTCTGAGTTCATCTATGTTATGGCATAAGTCAGAATTTCCTTCCTTTTTGAGACTGAATTATATTCTGTTGTATATCCACTCATTGTCAATGGGCACTTGAGTGTCTTCCACATTTTAGCTATTGTGAATAATGTTGCTGTGAACGTGGGCATAGAAATATCTTCAGTGTGTTTTCAGTTCTTTTGGTTATATATCCAGAAGTGGAGTTATGGGATAATATGCTATTTTTAATGTTTTGAGGATCTGCCATGCTTTGTTTTCCATAGCAGTTCTACCATTTTATATGCCCATGAACAGTGCACAAGAGTACACATTTCTCCACATTCTTGTCAACACTTGTTATTATCTGGTTTTGTTTTGTTTTCTTGGATAATGGTCTTCCTAATGGATATAAAGTGGTATTTCTTTGTGGTTTTGATTTGCATTTCCCTGATGATTAGTGTTGTTGAGCATCTTTTCATGTGCTTATTGGCTATTTGTATATCTTTATAATTTTCTATTCAAGTACTTTGCCCATTTTTTAATCAATTTTTTTGGTATTGAGTTTTATATTCTGTATATTTCTCCTTTATTGGATGTATGATTTGCAAATATTTTCCTCTTTGGATTGCCTTTTTACTCTGAAGTTAATGTCTTAAGCACAAAATTGAAAAATTTTTGTGAGATCCAGTTTGTTTAATATTTTTTTGTTGTCTATGCCTTTGGTGTCATATCCAAGAAATTATTGCCAAATCCAGTTTTGTAAGCTTTTGTCCGGTTTTCTTCTAAGAGTTTTATAGTTTTAGGCCCTATATTTTTTTTTTATCATTTTTGGCTATTGATCCTTTTTCAGTTAATTTTTTGTATAAGGTAAAGGTCCAGTGTCATCCATTTGAATGTGGATATCCAGTTTTTTTTTTAGCACAGTAGTATTGCTGAAAATACTGTCTCTCCCCACTGAAACGTCTTGGCACTCATGGCAAAAATCATTTGACCATATATATTAGGGCTTATTTATGTCTTTTTTGTTCTGTTTCATTTCGCTGTTTGTCTGTCTTTATGTTAGTACCACACCATATTGTTGATTACTGTAGCATTGTAGTAAATTTTGGTATCAGGAAGTAGGTATTACATCATTGTTCCTTTTTAAGATTGTTTGGCTATTCAGGTTTCCTTGAGATTCCATGTAAAATTTACATTGGTCTTTTCTGTTTCTGCAAAAAAAGGTCACTGGGTTTTTGATAGAGATTACATCTGTAGATTGCATACAATCCTAGTAATATTGACATCCTAGTAATATTAAGCCTTCCAATCCATGAATATGGGGTGTGTTTCTATTCATTTATATCTTCTTTAAATTCTTTCAACAACATTTTGCAATTTTCATTGTGCAAGTCTTTTGGCTTCTGGGTTAAGTTTAAGTTTATTACTAAGTATTTTTTTCTCGTTTATGCTATTGTAAATGTAATTTCTTATTTCCTTCACAGATTGTCCATGGTTAATGTATAAAAGTGTAGCTGATTTCTTTGTATGTTGGCTTTGTATCCTGCTACTTTGCTTAATGCATATATTAATTCTAACCTTTAGGGGTTTCTAACACATGGGATCATATCTATGAATAGGGATAATTTTACTTCTTCCTTTCCAATATGGACTCTTTAATTTCTTTTTCTTGCATAACTTCTCTGGCTAGAACTTCTAGTATCATGTTGAATAGAAGAGGCCAAAGTGAGCATCTTTATCTTGTTCTTGATCTTAGAGGAAAAGTTTTTGTTCTTCCATCATTAAATATGGTGTTCACTGTGGGGTTTTCATATATTGTTTTGTTATATTGATAGTTCCATCCTGGTGCTTTGAATGTTTTTATCTTGAAAAGGTGTTGAATTTTGTGAAATTATTTCTCAACATCACTCAAGATGATCAGTGGCTTTTTTTCCTTCTTTTTGTTAATCTGTATTAAATTGATCAGTTTTGTATGTTGAATCATCTTTGTACTCCAGGAATAAATCCCACTTAGTCTTGGTGTATGATCTTTTAATATGCTGTCAAATTCAATTTATTAGTACTTTGTTGAGAAATTTTGCATCATTGCTCATAAGGAATATTGGTCTATAGTTTTCTTTCTTTTTATTTTTTTTTTAATTTTTTTTATTATTTATTTATGATAGTCATACAGAGAGAGAGAGAGAGAGGCAGAGAGAGAAGCAGGCTCCATGCACCGGGAGCCCGACATGGGACTCGATCCCGGGTCTCCAGGATCGCGCTCTGGGCCAAAGGCAGGCGCCAAACTGCTGTGCCACCCAGGGATCCCTAGTTTTCTTTCTTTTTAAAAAATATTTTAGTATTTTTAAAAATATTTATCTGAGAGAGACAGCATGGGTGGGTGAGGGGCAGAGGGAGAAGAAGAGACAGTTTTAAGCAGTGTCCATACTGAGTGCAGAGCCCAATGCAGGGCTTGATCTCAAGACCCTAAGATCATGACCTGAGCTGAAACCAAGAGTTGGATACTTGACCAGGTGCCGCTCTTTTTTTTTTTAAGGTAAGCTCCATGCCCAGTGTGGAGCTTGAACTCAGCCCCAAGATCAAGAGTCATATGCTGTACCAACCGAATCAGAAAGGCCCCCTGATCTGTAGTTTACTTACAGTATTTTTGTCTGGTTTTGGTATTATGGTAATGCTGGCCTCATAGAATGAGTTAGGAGGTATCTTCTCCTCTTTAGTTTTTTGGAAAAGTTTTAAAAGATTTGATATTAGCTCTGCTCTAAATGTTTGGTATAATTCACAGCGAAACCATCAGGTCCAGAGCTGTTATTTGTTGGGAGATTTTTTTTTTTTTTTGGTTACTCATTCAGTCTCCTCAGTTAATTATTGATCTATTTAGATTTTCTTTGTGATTAAGTCTTGGAAGGTTTTGTGTTTCTAAGAATTTGTCCATTTCATCTAGGTTATTGTTTTGTTTTTTTTTTCATATAATTTTCTTACTACTCTCTAATAATGATAAGTGTAAACTTTAGATCTTAGATTGTTTTTAGCTTTAGACTTTCTCTGGGCATGTCTGGTGACTTTCTAATTTCCTCCATATATGCAGTTGCCTTTGAATGTCCTAATCTTTCATATCTGGCTCCCGAAAGAGGAAAATGAGGGGATGGGGAAAAATGGGACTGACCCTCTTTAAATGCCTTGGAAGGCACCTTGGCTAGAGGGTGAGGGCCTTGTAACAGAGGGATAAGTTGCAGCAACTATGGCAACCCACCTCTTACTCTGTACCTCTGAGATCAGAAGCAAAAATCAGTGATCTGAGTACATACTCCTGATATTTGGAGGACAATTTCCCTGCATGCGCACACACACACACAAACACATACATCCATCCTCCTTGCCACAAGCTGGGGCAGACTGCTCTAATGCATGTGCATAGCTGTCTGCCTCAGGGCTGGAGCCTGGGGGATGGGTAGCGCTTGCCAAAACTAACAGCTGAAATTGACCAAAAACCTGCTTTATCTTCTAAGCCTTCCCCTGGAAGTTGGAAACATTTAAAAGATTCAGAAGTTCCAAAATTGTTAACCAGACAGATTGCTGATGCTCTTCTACTGTCTCCCAGAATCCTTCTCAGAGTGCTCTTCATAAGCTTTTTGCTTGGCTTCCTTGACTTTTCCTTTGTAGAACTTCAATGTTCAATGCCTTGAATGAAAAATCATCTCACAATGTCCAATCTGGTTCTTTGTGCTGCAGTTCTTTTATAGGATCATGGCCCACACCCTGAACATTGGCAGCCTCAGAAGCCTTGAGCTGTAACTCTGTTTCTCCATCATCATGAGATTGCCTAATGCTTTCTTGGCTTTCCTACTTAGTAGCTGCCTTCTCCATGGTTTCGTAGTGTCTTGTTCACATCCAGAATTTGCACATGCCAACATGGAGAAAATTAGGTTTCCATTGGTGAGGTTCTCTTTTCTTGGGACTGTGGCTCCATAATACCTGGTTTCCTCAGCACTGCTCTGCTTTCAAACAAACTTTAAAAAAATGTTCTGGTAGTTTTTCTTAATCAGAACAATTGTCTGTTATAAGTGATAGTCTACAACTAAGCAGAAGTTGTAATGTAATTCTTTATACTTTTGTGTATTGCCAGTATTTATTGGAGTTAGTGTTTTCAGTACACTGGTATATTTTGATGAACAGAAGTTCTTGTTGTGTTTTTAAAAAATAAAGTAGTTGTATTTAGCAATGTCTTATGTAAATTGCTTATAATATCTTTCTTGGTATTAAAAGATAATCTCCTTTATAGTGTTCTAAAAGCTTTGAGATTTTACTTTTTTATTTAAATCATGGTCCAACAGGGTTTAATTTTGGTTTTGTTTTTTCTTATAATGTAGAGTAGGGATCCTAATTCATCTTTCCCACATGTATAATCATTTGTTCCAGCAGCATTAATGAAGACTCTGCCTTTCCCTCAGTCATCTGTAGCATCTCCTACATCATATCTAGGGTCTTTTCTAGGCTAGTTTTTTGTTTATCTTTTCATCCCTATATTAACTTATTGGTTAATTTGTTTATTTCCAGAAGCATGCTTCTAAATTTACTATAGCTTCAGAGTAAATTTTAAATCTGTTAAGGCATCTCCTTTACCTACTTCTCCTCACTTCACTTTCATACCCTACCTTTCCACTCTTCTTGATTTTCTTGGCTATTTGTGGGATTTTGTTGTTCCATATAAATTTAAGTACTAGTTTAAATTCCACCAAAAATGACTATTGAAATTTGAATTAGCATTACATTGAGTCCATTGCCCTTAAGCTGATTTCTTTATAATTTTCAGTCTTTTATCTATAAATATGATTTATATCTTCATTTATGCATGCCTTCTTTAATATCTTTTAATAAAGTAATAAATTTTATCTATACAGGTTGTACACAATTTGCTATATTTATCTGTTGGGTTTATTCCTAGGTACCTTTTTATTGCTGTTATAAATATTTTTGATAATTGCCTTTGTTGTTCCTACTATATAGAAATGCACTTTGCTTTTTTTAAATCCTATGTCAATTGCCTTCTGATAATTTTTAGATTACTTTAGGTTATTTATATAAGACAATATGTCAAGAGTGATAGAATTATGGGTTGACTTTTTTTTTTCTCTTTTGCTTTCAGCACTTTAAAAATGTCATTCCATGGTTTTCTGGTATCCGTGTATATGTTCACTTTGAAAAGTAAAACATATAAGGAAAAGTCACCCTGAGAGTTAAACTACAACAAAACAGCAGCACATTTGAAACCCCGGTGACTTCAAACATTGGATGATCAAATATTCAATATAAAAATGTTTGAGGGATCCCTGGGTGGCGCAGCGGTTTGGCGCCTGCCTTTGGCCCAGGGCGCGATCCTGGAGACCCGGGATCGAATCCCACATCAGGCTCCCGGTGCATGGAGCCTGCTTCTCCCTCTGCCTGTGTCTCTGCCTCTCTCTCTCTCTCTCTCTCTGTGACTATCATAAATAAATAAAAATTAAAAAAAAAAAAATTTAAAAAAAAAATAAAATAAAATAAAAATGTTTGAAATAAAATGTGGAATCACAGAAGGAGCAGGGAACAATTTTCTATTATAAAATGAATATAATCATTTGAAAAAGGACATTTAGAAGTGAAAAATGTAGGGGCATCTGGGTGACTCAATCAACTGAGCATCTGACTCTTGATTTTCACTCAGGTCATGATCTCAGAGTCTTGAGATCAAGCCCTGTGTCAGGCTCCATGTTGTGTGTGGAGCCTGCTTAGCATTCTCTCTTTCTCTCTCGTCTCCGCTGCTCACCTGCATGTGCTCTCTTTCATAAATAAATAAATAAATAAATAAATAAATAAATAAATAAATAAATAAATTCTGAACTTAAAACCTCATTGGATGAGTAAATCTGATTAGACCTAAGGACCTAAATTGAGTTTGCTTTATTCCAGAGAGAATTTGTGACTTTCTCATGGGAACCAGGGTGATTGTTGACTTGTGACCATTTTATTTTTTTAAAAAAAAAAACAGTGGCATACACAAATGGAAGATTCTCTCACATTCAGGAAAACTAAAAGTAAGCAGATCATTGCAAGTATAACATTCCATAGGGTAAGGGACCCAGGCTTGTTGTTCACTTTCCTTTTGTTCTTCAGACGCATAGTCATGTTCTTACTGTACAGTTTTTAGATAATGATATTCCCTGGACATTCTGTCCTCCAGTCTTCATTTGGCTTGGTCCTTTTTATTTTAGTTTAAAGGTGATCTCTCTAATTAGGGAGTCTCTGCGTAGAGGCAACCACTGTAAAGTAGCTTTTCAGTCACACCTGCTGTCTTGAGGCACTCATCTGAAAGTATCCTGTTTTTTTGTTTACTGTTCCTTTGGTTTCCCACTCCTTTTTAAATCTCTGAGAGTTTACAATAACTTTTGTTTGCCGTCCTCTACCTATTGTTTAGAACAAGGCCTAGTTCATAATAAGTATTCAAATATTTGCTGAAATAATGAATTTTTAAAAAGAGAAAAGAAGGGTCTATAATCATAGCTATTTTTTAAGAGTCCTTTTATTTTTGCAGTAAGATACATTTTTCATTTTGTATAATCCTTTATAGTAATTTTGGCCATATGTGGTTTATGCATATCTTTTTTGAAGCGATGGCTTTTTTAGCTTAAGTTTGGGTTTTCTTGGATAGTAAATATCAGTGTCACTTCAGTTGTTAAAGTGAAGCTTAAAATAGACTCTTAATGTTGACTCTTGTTAAATAAGAGGAGGTAATAGTATATGCCATTAGATCTTGTCTTGACTTAACTGGATGAGGCTTAATGACAAAGTGTTATCTACCAATTTTTTTCAAAACTACTTGTTTAACTGAAAAAAATTTTTTTGTTCATGACTTTTTCCACTGAGAGAATTATATTTTCTACTCTGCTTGTCAGTACACCTGGGATGAATAAGGGAAGCTATATAGTACTTAAACACCAGAGGGTGCCAGAGATTCATGTTTTATTCTTCATATTTCAGGATCAGAAGTAACAAATATTACAGTACCTTTGCATGTTTGTATAGTTAACATCATTTAAACTCACTGGCTATTTAATGATAATAAGGAATTATTATTGTTTTTTTAAGATGATAATGCTTTAAAAAGTTTTAAAGAGCTTTTATTTTTACAGAGAAATAATGAAGTGTGGATGAGTAATGCATATATATTACTTCTGCTAGTTACAGTATTTTAACAGCTAGAGTTTAGTGTGATTTTTTAAAAAGTTTTATTTATTTATTTTTTTAATAATAAATTTATTTTTTATTGGTGTTCAATTTGCCAACATACAGAATAACACCCAGTGCTCATCCCGTCAAGTGCCCCCCTCAGTGCCCGTCACCCATTCACCCCCACCCCCCGCCCTCCTCCCCTTCCACCACCCCTAGTTCGTTTCCCAGAGTTAGGAGTCTTTATGTTCTGTCTCCCTTTCTGATATTTCCTACCCATTTCTTCTCCCTTCCCTTCTATTCCCTTTCACTATTATTTATATTCCCCAAATGAATGAGAACATACAATGTTTGTCCTTCTCCGATTGATTATAAGTTTTATTTAAAACACGCTGTTCAAAAATAATGTAGGACAAGATTACATGCTATTGCCATAGATGATATTACTACATTAACTTTAATGTCCTTTATTTCATATTGCAGGAATCAGATTCTATAGTGTTGATTAAACATGTGTTCACTTTGCTGCATATGTAATGGTTTCATCATATGTTTATTAGCCTGCTTATCCTTATGTGTACAAATATATCAATATATTGTCATATAATATATGACATAATATATATGGTTAATCTTTCCAGAGCAGGGACTTACACAGAAAACAGCGTCTAGTGACATAAACAAAACAAAACAAAAAGCAAAAAAACCCTCTTATCTTGGAAAGATAAAGGAGAGAGAGAAGAAGCATCAGTGTGAGCTATGCCTATTAGCTCTAAATCTAGGATTAAAATTCAACAAAACATTCTTCTTGGCGGAGTTGCCTTAAGCTAGATCTTGATAGAAATTAAGTTCTTAAAATTGTTCACAGGGAAACTATATAAATGAACACTTGGGAGATGATCGTGAAGTCTTTCAAAGTTCTAGCTAGATTTTGTCATAGTAAAATGCTGTTTAGGAAAAAATTATGTTTATACTTAGATGCAGAAGAAGTGGAAAGAAAAGATAGTAGATATTAGAGGTAGATACACCATGAAGCAAAGGTTGAAGTTACATGGGCAGGAGATAGGGCATATCTCATTTATGTCATGGGCATCTTCCAAAAAGATCAGAGCCAAAAGACAGTGATAAGAGTAGGGTATCATTTACAATAAAACTTTCTTAATAGTATTAATAATTCAATTGAAAATATATAAATAGGGAGGTAGGTGAGGGGATGTGGTAAGTGGGTGATGGGCACTTGATGGGATGGGTATTAGATGTTGGCAAATTGAACTGAAATTTAAAAAATTAAAAATTAAAAAAGATATATAAATATAGGAAAAGGGTTGTAGATGTTTTCAAAACAATTTATAAGTAAATAATTACTAGCATAGTACAGATCAACAAATTGAAAACTACCTAGGAAATTCATTGAAATTGTTGAGTTGGGGGCTTATCCAGAATGAACTCTCTGGATACTGAACCTTGGCAGAAATCTGTATTTTTTAAAATCCTCATCGTATTTCTGATTTCATTATAGGCTAGAGATTGTAAGTATGGGACAGCAGGTTCCAAAATGTGATCTACAAAAGATAGTTTTGAAATGCAAACTTTTTCAGGGAGTTTGTAAGATTAAAACAGTTTTAATAATGATGATGTTGATGTTGTCATTTGCCTGATTTGGTATATTATTTGAATGATGGTTCAAAAGCCACAGTGGCAAAACTGATGGCACTTTAGCATTAGTTAAGGCAGAGGCACCAAACTATACTAGTAGCCATTTATTCTTTACCCTCAGACACTCAGAGTAAATGAAAAGAAGCTAGTTTTGTTTTTTTTTAATGGTTTTAATGAGGCAGCGAACATTATTATTTTCACTAAGTCTCTACTCTGAAGTACACACATTTTTAATATTCTGTGTGACAAAATGGGAAACTTGCATAAAGCTCTTCTGCATGCCAAAGTCTCATGATTGTCTTAAGGACAAGTGTTTGTGCTTGTATTTCCTTTTTTTTTTTTTTAAGATTTTATTTATTTATTTATTTTTAGAGAGAGAGTGAGCACATAGTGGGGAGGGGCAGAGGAAGAGGGAGAGAAGCAGACTCCCCGTGGGGTGCTGCAGATGGGGGGTGCTCTATCCTATGAAATCCCCACCCCTGCAAAAATCATGACCTAAGCCAAAATCAAGAGTTGGACACTTAACCAACTGAGCTACCCAGGTACTCCACCTGTGTTTCAGTTGTGAGCTAAACCACTTTTTTCATGGAGTACCATTTTTACTTGGAAGAACAAAGAACAACCGGAAAACAAACTGTGATTATTTAGACTTGGGAATTTGATATTCTTGTGAAAATGAAAAAAGTGAGCCTGTCACTTCAGGGAAAACAACTGACAGCATTTTTTGCCAGTGATAAAGTTTGAGCTTTTCAAGCAAAAGTTAAAAATTTGGAAAACTTGTATCCACTACCATGAGCATAATATCTTCCTAATACTTAGATTTTCCGATTAGATTGGTGCAGTTACTAACTTGTGATTTAGGATTATGTGTAGTGAGTCTAAATTTGAAAGATCTCTATAACTCAATGTACCAATACTTTTCAAATCACTAAAACGTGATGTTACAAAATCATTCATCAGATCCATTCCAAGTGAAGAGAATCAATGGATATTAAAGAGATTAGAAAATAGTAAATAATGCCACCTTTTTGAGTAATTATTTTTAAATTTTGTTATTGTTGGTTTTCATTAAAATATTTGTTAATAATATGTAAGGGTTTTATTATTTTTAATTAATATTCATTTTAAAAAAGATTTTATTTAAAATTTTATTTTATTTAAGTTAATTAATTAACATATAGTGTATTCTTACTTTCAGAGGTAGAGTTCAGTGATTCATCAGTTGCATATAACACCCAGTATTCATTATATCACCAGCCCTCCTTAATGCCTATCACCCAATTACCCCATCTCCCTCCCCGCAACCCCCACCCCCACCCCCCGAAGCCAGCTTTCAACTAGCCTCTCATTTATGGGAGTTAGAACCCTGCTCCTTTCTATATGAGGATGTTCCTAGGAAATCTCTGTATTGAACTCAAAGACACAAGACTTCAGGGACTGCAACTTTCACTTGTCTCTCACAACTTCTATCAGGCATCTAGCTTGTTTCTGATTGTTCAATACAGCACTTTCCATGGAAACTCCTCACATAGAGTTGAGCTACTTTGTAATTCTTATAGGACAGAGGCTAGTTGAAAGTTCGCTTCAAACCTTACTTACTTCTGAGAGTTGAGCAAAGGTACTGTCCCTCGCAGCTCCACACTCCACCCCAGCAACCCTCAATTTGTTCCTTATAGTTAAGAATCTCATATGGTTTGTCTCCTTCTCTGATTTCATCTTATTTTATTTTTCCCTCACTTCACCTATGATCGTCTGTTTTGTTTCTTAAATTCCATATATGAGTGAAATCATATGATAATTGTTTTTCTCTGATTGACTATTTCACTTAGCATAATACCTTCAGTTCCATCCACATCATTGCAAATGGTAAGATTTCATTTTTTTTGATGGCTGGGTAATATTCCATTGTATTAAAAAGATTTTGTTTTTAAGTAATTTCTATACCCAACATGGGGCTTGAACTCATAACCCCAAGATCAAGAGTCACATGCTCCACTGACTGAGCCAGTCAGGTGCCCCTAAATACTCATTTTTATTTCTAATAAAGTCCTGGTTTCTAATACAGTTTTCATTCAAAATCATGTAACAGGTACAGTTTTTACCTCCATCAATAAAGAGTAGAGATGTAGAGATGAGTAGAGATGTAAAGAAATTCGTTCAAGATCATCCTTTTAATAATTGACAGAGCAGGGACGCCTGGATGGCTCAGTGGTTGAGCGTCTGCCTTTGGCTCAGGGTGTGATCCCAGGGTCTGTGATCAAGTTCCGCATCAGGCTCCTTTTGGGGAACCTGCTTCTCCCTCTGCCTGTGTCTCTGCCTCTGTGTGTTTGTGTGTGTGTCATGAATAAGTAAATAAAACCTTTTTTAAAAATGTACCAAATTCTTATTTAAAAAAATAGTAATTGGGTAGCCCCGGTGGTGCAGCGGTTTAGCGCCACCTGCAGCCCAGGGCATGATCCTGGAGACCCTGGATCGAGTCCCACGTCAGGCTCTCTGCATGGAGCCTGCTTCTCCCTCTGCCTTTGTCTCTGCGTCTCTCTCTCTGTCTCTCTGAGTAAATAAATAAAATCTTTAAAAAAAATAAATAAAAAATAATAATTGACAGAGTAGGGACTAAAACCTTGGTATCGTGCTGTAGAATTGGTGCTCTTAATTTTCATGACTCAGTATTTTTCAAGTGTGGTCCACAGAGTGTTTGTCTCTGTCAGCTAAGTATGTTTAAGCAAAGATTCCAGGTTTGTGGTCTCCAGCCTAGTCCCACTGAATGCGTATCACAGGTACTATACAGGTGTGTATTTGAATGCAAGACTTGTATTTTAAATATACTCCCAGGCAGTTCTTAAAATCACTAAAGTTTGGGAAATCCTGCAGTATGTTATGCTACATTTGAGCCAAAAGAGGAAAGACAAAGGGAATTTCCTATGAGAAAAATAACTTCACAAAGGCATGGAAGGAGGAATAAACAGGGTGTTGTGTGAGTTTATGTGATTATAATTGAGGGTTTACCATAGAGTATTGAAGTCAAAGTTGTCTTACCAGGGATTAATAATCTAAAGGAAGAATTTAATCTTCTTAAAATAAATTTTTTTATGCTTTCTAAACAAATTATTTATTTATTAAACCAGGTGATACTACATTTTGTACAATACTGAAAGGAAGAAAAGATATGCAGTGGAAAAACAAAGTTCTCCTTTGCGTCTTTTTCCCTCTGCTACCCAGGATCTCATTGTAGGGCCAAGTGTTGTTAGCAGTTTCTTGTGTATCTTTCTAGATGTAATCTTCTCAACACAGATGGTAGCATACAATACATAATGTTTTACATTTTGTTTTTTACAACTTAATAGTAGTCTTTGAGATTGTTCTCTGTTACTGTATAATCATTGTGATTTGAGATTTTTAACAAAATTACATAATGGTGGATAGTTAGGATATTTCCAGGGTTTTGTACTAGGAAAACAAAGCCACATTGGGTATCATTTCACATAATATCTACGAAGAAGAGCTTATTCATTTTAAATTATCAGATAATATCAAATGACTCCATGGAAGTTAGATTTACAAATTACATTGAGCAGCAAAGCTTATTATAATAGCATATTTTCACATGTTCTGGTGAACATTAAAAAGTTTTTGCCAGTCTAACAGGTGAAAATTCTATTTTATATTTCTCTTATGAATAAAACAGAACATTTTTTTAAGAACAGTCTTATTTTTTTTTAAGATTTTTATTTATTTATTTATTTATTCATAGAGACACACAGAGAGAGAGAGGCAGAGACACAGGCAGAGGGGGAAGCAGGCTCCATTGCAGGGAGCCCGACGTGGGACTCGATCCCGGGTCTCCAGGATCACACCCCAGGCTGCAGGCGGCACTAAACCGCTGCGCCACGGGGGCTGCCCACAACATCTTATTTTTGAGTCATTTTAAAATTTTAAGTGAAAATTCATGCGCTTTGTCCACTTTTCCATTGGATCATGGGTTTTTTTTCTTAGTTATTTGTAGAACTCTTTCTATATTAAACTAATTCCTTTTCCATATGAATTACTTCCTTGAATCTTCTGTCCAAAATGTAAGGACTGCTATTGCCTTTGTTTTACTGACAATGCAGGTCTAGAAAGATTATTTTGCTTTATTTTCATAGATAATAATTGGTGGTCAGGATTGCACCATAGGCAGTTTGATTCATCATTTTTACCCTCTGTTCTTCTAAGTACATTGCAACAGATAATAGCATGTGTTCTGAACACATGGAAATTCCTCAATTATTTACCATTTATATACTACTGTGCTAGGAATAATAGAGATGAAGATGATATCTTTACTAATTTAATATATTTATTGAATATAATCAATAAAATAAGTCTAGTTGGAATTTAAGAGAAACTTAATGGAAGACAGAGTAAAACCTACCATAACAGACACAACATGCTCTCAGAAGTTGAAAATTTGTAGCAATTGGACAAATGCTTTAAAAGTATAAAAACAGAAAGAAAAAAAAAAGCATGAAAAGAAAAATGTAAAAACAAACCAGTATTTCTAAATTAGGCATTTGAAACAGAACTGGGCTATAGCTCAAGTTACGGAAAGACATTAGAGCCAGAGTTTGAAGATGAGAACTGGAAAGGGGGAATGGCCTGAGCAAAGGCCAGAATCAGTAGGAGCTGTGTGATAGTGAGTAATGGGAGAGAAGAGTGCTAAGTTAAAGCCATTACCTGGAAAACCTTGAACATCAGATTAAGTTCTTGGAAACAAAAGAGGTTTGGAATAGGAAAATAATATGATTCCCTGTACTTTAGAAGAATCGGTCTGGGACTGTTCAGACCTTAAGAGGGTGGAAGAGATTTAAGAAGTTAGACATAAGCAGTGGACAGCTTTATCAAAAGCTAAAATCAGTTTTAGAAGCCAGAATGCAAGACATTAATGATAATTGGGTAATGCTTTTTGAATTTTTACACAGTAACTTATTATACCTCACAGAATCTTGAATTGGAAAGCTTTATAAGGCATTATTAAATTTCCTTTTTATCTTTTAAAAATAGATTATTTTGCACAGTATCTTCCTCAAAAGACACTGCATTAGACCAGAAGACTTGAAGATGTAGTTTGGGGGCTCTCATTTTCTTCTCCTTTAGAAATAAAACCAACCTAGAATCACAATTATGCTTCAACATCAAAGCCTTTAATACTGTCCTGACCTATCTTAGCCTTATTGATATTGCTGCTATCGCACTGTGTTGACTTTCCTTCAGTCTGCCTCCTTTCTTAGAGGAAGTTTTAAGTGGCTTGGGTGCTATATATTGTGTCACCTTTTCCTCTTCCCTCAGTAGGGGTCTTCGTCTATTCCTGCTGCCCTTTGTAACCATAGCAACTGACAGCTGTACTAGAGGGAGCTGTGTTCAGCTTAGGGCAAAATAGGAGGAGGGAAGGAAGGAAAGAACAAATCTTATTGGGCAGTTAGTTCCTTCCTTATTTCAGAGAAGGGCTACAAGAAGAGTCTTAAAAACATGGGACTAGCTCATTGATGAATTCTGTTCAATTTTAGTACTATGCTAAGTGCTGGTAGTAAGTATGCTTGATACTGGTCTCTTCAGCCTGTGTGTGAGATCTCAACAGGGGTTATGCAGGAACCCTCCTATGGAACCAAGTTGCAGTTTATAAGGCCTATGTACCTGACACACTGAGATTGTAACTATGTGTGTAAAGCTATTTTTCACATATCTTAAACAATTCTGATTTTCTTTTTAAGGGAATATTGGGGTTATATGTCTAAACTTCATATTTTTTATTTCCAGTTATCTTTTCCTGAATATTTATTTACTATTTTTAAGATATCATTAATAATTTTGATCAGGTAATCCATGTATATAGTACAACATTCAAAAGGTAAAAAAGAATACACTATGGTATCCCACTTCCCTATTTCCCTCTCTGGAGGAGAATTTTTCATGTATCTTTCCAGAGATATGTTATGCCCATATGCATGCATGCATGTGTGTGTATCTTTTTTTTTCCCCCAAAGGACAGTCTCTTTTCTACCTCATTTTTTCCCCTACTTCTAGTACACCTTGGCAATTGTTCTATATCAGATCAAAGAGAGCTGCCTCATTCTTTTAAGTAACTGAGAAGGACCTTAGAAAGCACCTAATCTGAGTTACCCAATTTTTAAAGGAAAAATTTGAATCCTAAGGACGTTAAGTAAATAACTGGTTAGGTTTCTGTTTTGGAATAAACTGGCTCTGCATTGATATATAGGTGACTTTCTTCTTTTTTTTGGATAAGTTTTGTTTGCAAAGCAGGTTAAGTTTATAGCAAAATTGATTGGAAGATACAGAGAGTCCCTCCTAAACGCACACATGCATAGCCTCTCTCATTATCAACATCCCCCACCGGAGTGATCCATTTGTTACGGTTGACAGACCTGCACTGACAAGTCATTAAGCCTCAAAGCCTGTGGCTTACGGTTTGCTACTGGTGTAGTACATTCTATGGGTTTTAACAAATGTATAATGAAGGGCATCTGGGTAGCTCAGTTGGTTAAGCATCCACCTGTTGGTTTTGGTTCAGGTCATGACCTCAGGATTGTGAGATCTAGTCCTGTATCAGGCTCCATACTCAGCAGAGACTCTGCTTCCCCTCTCCCTCTCCCTATGCCCCTCCCCCTGCTGCTGCTGCTTCTTCTTCTTCTTCTTCTCTCTCTCTCTCTCAAATATTTTTTTAAAAAACCAAACGTATAATGATGTGTATCCAACAGCATAGTATCCTACTGAGAAGTTACATTGCCCTAAAAATTCTCTCTGTTCTGCCTATTCATCCCTCCTTCCCTGCCAATTCCTGGCAACCATTGGTCTTTTTTTTTTTTTTTTAAGATTTTTTTTTTTTTATTTATTCAGAGAGACAGAGAGAGAGAGGCAGAGTCAGGCGGAGGGAGAAGCAGGCTCCACACAGGGAGCCCGATGTGGGACTCAATCCTGGTCTCCAGGATCAGGCCCTGGGCCGAAGGCGGCACTAAACTGCTAAGCCACCCGGGCTGCCCACCATTGGTCTTTGTACTGTCTCCATAGTGTGCCTTTTCCTGAATGCCATGTAGTTGGAATCATACAGTATGTAACATTTTCAGATTACTTCTTTCATTTAATAATTTGCATTTAAGTTCCCCTCTGTGTCTTTTCATGGTGTGGACATCTCAGTTCTTCTTAGCACTCGGTAGTACTTCATTGTTTGGATGTACCACCGTTGATTTATACGCTCAGCTACTAACAGACATCTTGATTGTTTCCACGTTTTGTCAGTTTTGTCAATTATCTCTGAAGCTGCTCTAAACATCTGTGTGCAAGTTTTTGTGTGGACATTAATTTCTAGGTCTTTTGAGTAAATACCAATGAATGTGGTTGCTGGACTGTACAGTACAAGTATGTTTAGTTCTCTAATAAACTGCCAAATTGTCTTCCAAAGTAGCTGTACCGTTTTTGCATTACTACCAGCAGTGAACAAGAGTTCCTTTTGCTCCACATCCTCATCAGCATTTGATGTTGTCAGTATTTGGGATTTTGACCTTTCTAATAGGTGTATGTATAGTGGTTTCTCATTTTATTTTGTATTTCTCTGATGACAAGGATGTGGGACATCTTTTCATATGCTTATTTGCCATCTGTACATCTTCTTTGATGAGGCATCTATTAGGTCTTTGGCCCGTTTTTTAATTGGTTGGTTTGTTTTCTTATTGTTGGATTTAAGAATTCTTCATATATTGTGGATAACAGTCCTTTATCTGATGTCTTTTACGATATTTCCTCCTAGTCTATGGCTTGTCTTTTCATTCTCTTGTGATACTTGGTGGATTTTTTTTTGGGGGGGGGGTTAAACTAATCTCTGCCCCCAACATAGGACTCCAACTCAACCCCAAGATCAAGAGTCACATGCTCTACCAACTCAGCCCGCCAGGCACCCTTGAGACATGTTTTTTTTTAATATTTTTTTATTCAGACCTTTTATTTTTTTACTTGGATCTTAGTCCATCTTTGGGTTTATGGTTTTTACCATTCTTACACTTCAGATGTTTACATGTTTAGATGTTTCTGGAAATACTTTATGTAGGTGGTAAAATGATTCTTAGAACCATTTTAGGCATCCATACTTCTGACAATACCTCTGTAACATTTGATAAGGTGGAGTCCAATCATTTTGATATACTTTGTTTATATTGCATGTTTTATTTGGTTTGAAATACTAAATTTAAATTTTTTTCTTTTTCCCTTTGTAAAGACCTTTAAATGTTAGGCTTTTAAATCTGCTGTTCAGATCATAAGATCATTGTTCTATCTCTTTACTTTCAACTGCTGTGTCTAGCTCCTCCTTTCTTTTACTTAGGTTTTTGTTTTGTTTTATTTTGTGGTTTGGGGGGGGGTTGCTGTTTGTTTGTTTTAATCTCTTATATATGTTTGAGCATGGGCTCTTTCCCCCTCACCCCTAATGTGTTACTTTTTTTTTTTTTAATTTTTTTTTATTTATTTATGATAGTCATACAGAGAGAAAGAGAGAGGCAGAGACACAGGCAGAGGGAGAAGCAGGCTCCATGCACCGAGAGCCTGATGTGGGATTCGATCCCGGGTCTCCAGGATCGCGCCCTGGGCCAAAGGCAGGCGCCAAACCGCTGCGCCACCCAGGGATCCCCCTAATGTGTTACTTTTTAAAATGGAACAACAGAGGCCTTCATTTCTTGTGTGCTTGGCAATTATAATTTATTTCCCTTTCTCATGCACAAATGCATTAACACAGGGAGTTTCATAATTTAAATCCATTGACATGAGGCCACATGATATACCATTTGGCTCATACAATAAAGAGAAGCAACATTTTTTTTCATATAATCATGTTTGTGTAAATTATGTTATGCATTGGTAGGTGAGTTATGATCGGTAACATGCTTATGATTACATATGGTGGTAAGGATTCTGTGAGGGAGTTTTCATATTTCTTTTCTCTCTTTCTTCTCTACCCTTAAACATATATACTCTTCTTTGCACTGTAGCCATATAGCAATCCTGTCGGATAAAAACAACTATTTAATTTTGCTGGTACACTGCAAAGAGCTGAAACATATTTTGTGTTTTATATATATGTCATGTTAGTGTGTATGTTTGTGTCCTGTGTAATTTTAGATGTAGACCCTTTGCAGCCATTTGCTTGAGGATGTGGTTTAATGAATTTAATTGGTACAATGGAACACACCAAAAGTCTGCAGCAGAAAATCAAAACTAGTTTTAACCATTTGGTTTCAGAATAGCTAGTCAGGAAAGCTTCTTCTAAAGGATCTTTGTATGGGTAAGGACCTTTCAGGACCAGTGAATTTCTGCTCCTCAGTGGAACAGTAGAGTGTACTAGGGAAATCTGATGGGCTTTTGATCATCTTGGATGAAAACAAAGAAGACTGTTTTCATTTCTTGTCTCTCATTGCAGGGCATTTGTCGATAACTTAGTTTAACCTACAAGTCCCTGTTGGTGTATTCATTTACTAAACTGAAAGATGGAGAGATGGGCACTAGAAGACAAAGTTGCTTCTGATTCATCTCTTGATATAAAATGTATGCTGATGGTTAGACACACCAATTAATTTTTAAAGACTTCAGGGGAAGATAACTATTCTTCAGTTCTCTTGCTTGGATGAATTGAGTAAAATGATATCTTTAGTTATAAGAGGAGATTTATAATTCTTTGTTCTCTTAAATCATTCATATATATGTCACCCACCACTACACCAAAAAGTTATCTTTTCTTTTGCTTAGAGATGAAGATGACATCAATGATGTGACTTCCATGGCAGGAGTCAACCTCAGTGAAGAAAATGCCTGCATCTTAGCAACAAATTCTGAATTGGTTGGCACACTTGTACAATCATGTAAAGATGAACCATTTCTTTTCATTGGAGCTCTGCAAAAGAGAATTTTAGACATTGGTAAGTGCAGACTTAAGATTATTGACCTAAGAGGACGGTCTGTTCCAGGGAAAGTGTTATCAAAAGAGGCAGCCTGAGTTGGTTTTCCTGAAACTCTGGGGCTTAAATAAGGCTCTGGAAATAATTGGGATTTCATGGGTATTACAGAAAGAAGTATTTCATTTTAAAAACTATTAACATAACAAATCATAACTTATGGTTTCTGGTTTAGATAATAGAAGTTAATATTTTACTTACATTTCTTAGTGGGAGAAAGATGTATATATTTTTCATGCAATGTATATGTGATATACTATTTTTTTCTGTCCTGTTCCTTTCTTAGTTGGACTACACATATTTGTATATGTTACAAATTCATGTTTATGAATTCTGGAAACTGCCAAGTACTATGAAATATAGAAATAGTCCCTTTTTCCTTCTCTCAACTCTGAAATTCAAACTCATCCTTACCCTAAAAGAACTAAATTAAAATATCGATTTCTCCCTAGGTCCCCGAGTAGTTACTCAGTAGCTGCAGTATGTAGAAGGAAATGGGAGAGTATGCTCCAGTTTTGTTCTGGAGCCATACAGCTTTTTTGCTGTTGTTTAATACCAAACTTGCAGTAACATGAAAGACTACATTCTTCCCTGATTGACTGAAAAACAAGACAGTTTGAAGAAAGATTATTGCGTGTAAATGATCTAATTTCATGGTCCTAACCCTGGGACTTCTTGGAGTACCTTCTTCATCACTCCTATCAAATTTGGGAGGTCAATACTTGTGACCTTTGAGTATACTTTAGTAAGGATCTTTATATTTTATATTGAAGCCCTAACTCAAAAATGTGAAGGTTTCTGATTTCTGATTTACACCCATAGTATTTTTAAGGACTACAAAGTAGATTACTATTACATATTTGAAATCTGTTTCACAAAATAATAAAATGTTTGAGCTCCTACTATGTACTATACAGATTATCATTTTTTTCCTTTTTTTTTAAGATTTATTTATTTATTCATGAGAGACACAGAGAGAGAGACAGAGGCACAGGCAGAGGGAGAAGCAGACTTCTCTCAGAGAGCCCAAAGAGAGAGAGAGAGAGAGAGAGAGAGAGGCGGAGGCACAGGCAGAGGGAGAAGCAGGTTTCTCACAGGGAGCCCGATGCGGGACTCGATCCCGGATCTAGGGATCATGCCCTGAGCCGAAGGCAGATGCCCAACTGCTGAGCCACCCAGGCATCCTTTTTTTTTTTTTTTTCCATTTCTGATGTAACTTGGGTATCTGTTACCGTTCTTTTTAAGATTTATTTATTTGAGAGCACATGCAAGTGAGAGTGTGTGGAGAGGGTCAGAGAGAGAATCTCAAGCCGACTGTACTGAGCCCAACAATGGGGCTTGAGATCATGACCTGAGCCAAAATCAGTTGTTGGACAGTCAATGGACTGAGCCCCCCAGGAGTCCCTCAGTTATCTTTCTTTTTTTTTATGAAAAACTAAAATTTACAAGCAGTCCAAAAGAATAGGAATTCAGAGGAGCTGATGATAAAATATTTGCTGTTTGCTTGCATTTTGTTTGACTTTTCTCCCAGCACTTCCCTCTTCACTCCTTTGCCTTCTTTCCTCCATCTCTCTCTTATTGTCTTTCCAGTTTCTTCTTTGCATATGTATTGTGTACTATACAGGAGCCAGTTCCTTAATTTTGGAACAAGCATGATACTTTCCTGTGATGGTTTGAAAAACTCCTGGTATTGACTCAATGTAACCATATAATTATCTAGAGTTTTGGTAGAGTAGAAGTAGATACTTAACTTTTATCAGTTCCCAACCCCCTGACAAATTTTATTTCTAGCTTGACTTACACTTTGTTTCTATGATAGGAAAGTTTTTAGCACTAAAAGAACAGTCTGATCATTTAGGACAGAGATGGGCAACTTTTTTCTACAAAGGGCCAGATAGTAAAGATTTACCACTTTGTGGATCATGTGGTTTGTGTCACTACTGCTCAACTCCATTATACTGCAAAGGCAGCCATAGAGAATACATAAACGAATAGGCAAGACTCTATTCCTATCAAACTTTATACATAAAAAGAGACCAAATTTAGTTTGCCAACCTCTGCTTTCAAGGAGGATTCTGGATGTATCTACTTGGTGTTTTCAGTCCTTAATAATTAAGCACAAACTTATCATTTAATATAATGGAAAATTGCAAAACTTCTTCTGAATTACCGTGCTTTTTAAAAAACAAACTATAGAGTGAATAGAATTATGTATTTCTAAGAATGTTTTCCATTTATAGTAAAATTTCATCTTTACAGAACAGCTCAGAACCAGGACTATTCCTTAATAACAGAAACTATAAATTAACCCAAAGAAATTTGGGGTGAAAATTTTTCTATTTGAATAATATTGGTGGGGATCCCTGGGTGGCTCAGCAGTTTAGTGCCTGACATTGGCTCAGGGCATGATCCTGGAGTCCTAGGATCGAGTCCCGCATCGGGCTCCCTGCATGGAGTCTGCTTCTCCCTCTGCCTGTGTCTCTGCCTCTCTCGCTCTCTCTCTCTCTCTGTGTGTCTGTCTCGAATGAATGAATGAATGAATGAATGAACGAATAAATAAATTCTCTCATGAATAAATAAATAAATAACTTGTAAAAATCTTTGAATAATATTGGAGAATAAATATGCCAGTGTTCTTCCTTTTTTGCTAATTACCTAAATTAAATTACACAGACGTTCTATAAAATCACATAACAAGCTTAAAAGCGCCAACTAGATTTTATTCATCAGTTGACTTGACTTATAGTGGCCTTCCTCTATCCAGACAGGTCTCTCTTTTCAAGAGAGTTTGCAGCTTTGGGAGGGATGCACGAGGAAGAGTGGGAGAGGAAGGGGACTTCATGTTGGCAGCCAGATCGACTGAATCCACCCTGCTGATCAGTGCAGTGACAGGTGTCACAGCCAGATAGCCCTCACATCCTATAGCCTACACTTTTAAGTTTATCATTCATTATGGAATAATGTCAAAGAATGTATTTAAGATTTGTGGGCGGGGATCCCTGGGTGGCGCAGCGGTTTGGCGCCTGCCTTTGGCCCAGGGCGCGATCCTGGAGACCCGGGATCGAATCCCACATCAGGCTCCCGGTGCATGGAGCCTGCTTCTCCCTCTGCCTGTGTGTCTGCCTCTCTCTCTCTCTCTCTGTGATTATCATAAATAAATAAAAAAATTAAAAAAAAATTTAAGATTTGTGGGCTTATAATTAAAGCTTATTTTTGCTATACTGATTCCATTTTGATGAGTATATGAGTATGTTTCAGATGAGAGTGCAAAAGCAAATTGATATGTTTATTTAAAATAAGCACAATAGTACTATTAAAAATCTCATTTAAATTAGATGACACAATTCATTGTATCTTTAGATTTAGGTCTCTGTTGATACAGGTGGTTTTACTGAGCTGAGGAATTACTATTTAAATACTGATAAGGTTGCTTTATAAATGAGCTTCTGCCTTTGGGTATGTGGCCCAAGTTGTTTTCCTGAGTCTTTCTTCCTAGTTAACTGAAAGAAGAGTAGAAGTTTGGTTTATCTATGGAGGGAGATACAGTGAAATAGAACTTATTAAAATGAATGAGTGAAATGATGAAGCTTTGACCCCATTTCAACTTGTAAATTAATTACCAGGTCAATTTATCAGAACATGAGTTAGTGCAAAATAAGCACGATTGGTAATGGACAAAAGGAGTGTAGGCATGTCTTGTAGACAAGGCAGTAGCAGACCCACAGTCTCAATTCATTGAAATAAATGTCATAAATTGTTAACAGTGTCAAACAGGGCAAAATGTAATTTTCTATTTTTTTTAATTACTAAAATTAACAGAATACGGCACTAATTTCTGCAGTTACCATTTTCCTCCCTGAACACTAGACTTGATTTGTGTTCTTATTAACTTTGTCCTATAAATGACCTTGCAAGGAGAATGATTCTAGAGGCTAAGTGAAACAATGTCTATATTTTCTGAGGCTTCAGGCTAGGTTTTATTAATGTAATGTCTAAGATCTTTGAAGTTGTGACTTTACCAGGAAAATCATAATCTCCAAACCTTTATTCATAATGGGTATGACTTCCAGGGGGAACAGAATACCTGCTGTGCTAATTATTTCAATTATCAGCCACTACTAAAACACGTAATGGATTTTCTCTGCTTCTACAGGTAAAAAGCATGACATTACAGAACTTAACTCTGATGCTGTGAACTTGATCTCCCATGCAACACAGGAGCGATTACGAGGCCTTCTAGAAAAACTGACTACAATTGCTCAGCATCGAATGACAACTTACAAGGTAAAGGAAATCGTTAAAGAAGTACAAACTCTTTCTTCTTTGTCATGTTAAAGGTAGTTTTTTGGTATGGATTCATATTTGAAGTATATGTTTAAAGGAAATGGTTGAGACATAGTCCATATTGGTAGACAAGAGTTTCACTCCTAATTTGCCTGATTTAGATATGCTTACATGACAAAATTAACATAGAGTTTAGAATTGTACCCAAAGGTTCTGTGTCAGCGTAGATTGAGATACGCATCTGTTCTGCCTGAGACTTCTATAGCTTTTGATTGGAAAGGAGAATATATTAGAATAGAATGTTGGATAGCTTTGTTCTCTTCAGTGCTCTGTACTATGCTAGCATTGTTGTCCTTTTTAATAAATTAAATAATTGTATTGAGTGCTAATGGTGGGGCTGCTCATTATCATTATTGGCTGCTTTTTAAACAAATTAAATGCAAGGATAGCCTGTCTTGTCTCTAGTAGTATGAACCAAATCACTTGCCATCATTAAGATGAAAGCACTTGATTTATCTGTCTTTCTGTATTATGGTTTTAGTGGAGAGCGAATTTATTAGGTGATGAAAAAGAAAAAGATAACCTTTTCCCCCTATACCAAGAAATGTTGATAGCTAGATCAAATATTGTGCAGTGTGGTATGTGGATAACCTTATAATGTTTTGAGTTTGTGAGAGTGGTCATTGTCACGATGTCCTAGCCATAGGTTAAAAGGAACTCAAGGAAATAGCAGCTACTGTATCACTCATAAGTTCTCTGGAGGAATCATTCTATTTTCTCTCCTTTCTGCTTTATTTTGAACTTTGGAAGAACTATTGATAGTTGCTTATAGGTCTTCACTTGTATAAATCTTCATAAGAATATGCAGGACCAACTTAAAAATAAGTGATCATCAGGAGAAAAAGCTTTGGGGGAAAAACAGTATCAATAGTTCTTTTTGTGTGTTTTCAGAAAGAGTCCATTTCTTCTAGGTCCTGTTTTGTTAGCATATAGTTGTTTATAGTGTTTTCTTCAAAAATCTTTTTATTTCTGTAAGATCAGCAGTAATGATCCCACTTTCATTTTTTACTTCAGTTTCTTAAAGTATAAAAGTAGGTTACTGATTTGAGATCTGCCTTTTTTAATGTAAGCATTTACTGCTATAAATTTCCCTCTGAGCACTGCTTTCACTGCATTCTGTAAGTTTTGGTACATGTGTTTTTGTTTTCATTTATTTCTAAGTATTTTCTAATTTCCTTTGAGATTTCTTTGATCCTTTGGTTGTTTGAAAGTATGTTGTTTAGTTTCCACATATTTGTGAAATTTCCAATTTCTCTTTTATTGTTGATTTCTAGCTTCATTCCATATGGGCAGAGTAGATTCTTTTGTGATTTGATCAATTTAAATTTATATAGGCTTGTTTTGTGGCCTAATGTATGATCTCAGAGAATGTTCAACATACACTTAAGCAGAATGTGTATTCTGCTATTGTTAATTGGAATAAAAGTTCATAAAAGTCTCGTAGATCTAGTTGGGTTATAATGTTAGGTCCTCTATTTCCTTCTTGATCTTCTGTCTAGAAGAGATTGAAGACGTTTGACCTGTTGTTGTAGAACTATTTCTCTTTTTAGTTCTCAATGTTCACTTCATATGTTTGGGGGTGCTGTTGTCTGGTATGTATATCTTCTTGGTGAATTGACTCTTGTCAATATATCATGCCCTTGCTTATCTCTCTATCTCTTTTAAAGATTTATTTCTTTAAGAGATAGTGTATGCCAGTGTCAGAGGAAAAGCAGAGGGAAGGAGAAGGAAACAATCTCAAGCAGACTTTCCACTTAGCGCAGAGCCCACCACAGGGCTCCATTACATGACCCTGAGATCAAGACTGGAGTGGTAATCAAGAGTTGGACACTTAACCAACTGAGCTACCCAGGCGCCCTTGTGTATCTCTATCTCTTTTAACAATTTGACTTAAAGTTTATTTTACCTGATATTAATGTAGCCATTTCTATTTTCCTTGATTGTTTGCATGAAATTTTTTTTTCTATCCTTCACTTCCAGTTTATTCATGACTTTTCATCCAAAGTGAATCTCTTGTAGACTTGTAGTTGATCAAGTCTTTTGTGCATTCTGTTAGTCTCTACCTTTTGAGTGGGCAGCTTAATCCATTTACATGTAAAGTGATTATTGATAAGGGGAAAGTGCTATTTCACCATTTTTCTATATGCTTTGTAGCTTTTCTCCCCCCGCCCCACTTCTGTTATTACTGCCTTTTTGGTTTCATTTTTATTGTTGTTACGTACTATTTGGGTCCCCTTCTCATTTCCTTTTGTATATACTTTTTTAGATATTTTATTGGTGGTTACTTTGGGGATTACAATTAACACCCTAAATTTGTAATAATCTAGTTTGACTCAAAATCAGTTTGCCTTCAGTATTGGGATGTGGGGAAATTTTTTTTTTTAACTTTTTACTGTAACTTTTTAAAAGTCTTTCAATTTTTTCAAACCTGAATTCTCCTCTATTTCTACCTCAATTGCCATGTATTTTCAAAGATAAATGAGTGAACTTTTATTTACAATGGGCAGTTTCTATATAAAATGTAACTGTACAATTTAGTATGAAAGAGAATTTTTCCAAGTAGGGTTTACTATTGTGAGTGTCATTCAAGTCTCTATTGTGTGTTCCAGCCTTCAGATGGAATTCTTCTGTTGTATATCAATAGCATATGTTCTAAGGATTTAGTTGCCCTAGGCAAAATGATATATAGTATCTACCCCACCTGGAACATCAGTAACTTAACTTAAAGCTAACACTTCCTTAACTTTTTTGTCTGTACACTGCCTATCCTGATTGATTTTCCCCAGTCTGCCTTTCCCCATACTCATTCCATAATACAGTTAATACCACTGTCTGAATTTGTAGCTACATTATTATCCTTCTTTAAACAAATAAATAATCATTTAGTTATATTTGGATATAGTTCAAAATTATACTTATTTTGTAGGCTTTGATATTATAATAATCATTGTGTCACAAATTTAGCCCTGTCCTTATATTTTAGTTCATCCCTGATAGGATTTATTTTTGTCTGTACAGTGTGGGAAATTTTACCCCATGAATTTCGCAAAAGCGAGCTTACTTTTATTAAAAGCAAAATTCCATCATCTCTTTCCATTTGACATCCATTTACTTTTGGTAATCTTTCACATGTTTATATATAATTATCTAATTAATCATAGTCCATAAACTGAGATTTAAGTAAAGAAGTAGAAAGTGACACGTGTGATACAAAGCTTTTGATCTAGTGCCAGGTGTTTTCCCACTGAAGGTATATTACAGTCTTCTTCTGCACACCAGTGGCTATAGAGAAGCTTCAGTGTTTCTTTTTTCTTTTTAAGATTGCTTTATTTTAGAGAGAGAGCATGTACTCACACACACATGCATGCAAGCTGGCAGGTGAAAGGGATAAAGAGAGAGAGAATCCTCAAGCAGACTCCCCACTGAGTCTGGAACCTCTCTCGGGGCTCAATCCCAGGACCCTGAGATCATGACCTGAGCCAAAATCAAGAGACAGGTGCTCAACTGACTGAGCAACCTAGGTGTCCCGTCAGTGTTTTCTAGTTGAAAGGGGCTGTAATGCTTTCTTTAGATGGGATTTGCTTGATTTGCTTTGTTATCATTTGGTCTGACTCCTTACATTTTCATTGTTAAACCATTCTATTTAGTGGTGCATAAAGACTTCAGTTAGGCCAGCTTGGTAGAGAGGAAACAATGTTTTAAGATTGGAGTTACTGTTTAAATAAGTTTGGGGAATCAACAGGAATAGGGGAGGCACTCATTTGTTTAATGTCTGTAAGAATAAAGGAAAGATGCATTAAGCCAGATACATTTGTATCCCAAGTTGGGAGAAGAAGAGATTTTAGCACAGGGATGAGATTGGGTTAAATTTTAGAAAGTCTGTGCCCCTTTTTAATTTAGTATTTGTTGTCCTTTTAAAATTAAATTCTGTCAGTAAACTATCTCCAGAGTATCTGAGCACAAAAATGGTAGAGATGAAGTATTTAAGAAACCACTGGTTATTATGTTTATGCCTCATGGTTGGTCTATAATGTATTCCATATTCTATCTTATATTATTTAACTTTAAAAGCATCTGAGAATTCATTTTGTATTAAACATGAACTAAAATAAGTAGCACTAATACATCCTTGTTCGTTATACTACGTAATACTCTTTTGATCTAGTTAAATACCAACAATAAAAATTTAATTTAGAAGGAATCTCGGGCATATGAAATCTCTTGGTCCCAGTTAATTGAATCAGCCATAAGCATGGGATAAAACAAAGATGGGATTGGTGCTGTACCTATGGTTTCTAAGCCAGGCACTGACTATTGGACTAAATGTTTAAAAACATTTCAGTTTTCCTATTATACAGTCTCCCCTAGTCTCCATCCCATAGCTTGAATGTCTGAATTACTTAGACGACTAGATAGCAGGATGTCTTAAATGCTGATTGGGAAGATTGCCCACCACTGACCCCTCATCTTATGTGTAAAGAGAGTAAAGATAGGTAGTCATATCAGATGAAGAAAATTACAAAATATTTAGATTGGAAAGCACTGTCTTTCAGTTTTCCTATTATACAGTCTCCCCTAGTCTCCATCCCATAGCTTGAATGTCTGAATTACTTAGACGACTAGATAGCAGGATGTCTTAAATGCTGATTGGGAAGATTGCCCACCACTGACCCCTCATCTTATGTGTAAAGAGAGTAAAGATAGGTAGTCATATCAGATGAAGAAAATTACAAAATATTTAGATTGGAAAGCACTGTCTTACACTCTAGAATATCAGAATAAATGACACTAAATTTTATCATTTTATGAAGTGACTTAAGACAAAAATACTTCATTATGGCTTTCATTTTTAAATTGTATATACACTTAATTTCTTTGACTGTAATTTCTACTCAAGTTCATAGCTTAAAGGAATCCTCAAAACAGGCTTAGGATTTCAAATGTTTGCTATTTTATCTTATATTGCGTTTTGATTAAAGATGTACTCACTTGTCAAGGTTAAACCAACACAGTAATGGAAACAAGGTTGATAACTTTGATCTTTGGTCAGTTTTTTAGTGAAGTGATTAGTTTTTGGTTTTTGGTTTTGTCTTTCACGGACCTAAGATTTAATTAATCATACTAAGGTATGCCTAGATGGACAATAATTTAACTGAAAAGATTTAGACTATAGATACATGGTACACTTTCTTGCTTTCTATTTGCTATTGTTAGGATCTACTTGGCTTCTCTTTTTTCCCCTCTGAATGAGGCCTACTAGGAAAGCTCTGAAATTTAAATGCTTAATCACCTCTCAACTTTTAAAGATGACTAAGGTTCTTTTTTGTATGTATCATCAGAAATACCAATAACCTCCCGAAAATTTAGCTCTCTATGTACATGGGTATTGTTGTTAGCTGATTTATAATACCTAATGTAGAATGTATTACCTAGGATCATTGTAACACTTTCTTTTTTTCTTTTTTTCCAGGCAAGTGAAAATTACATCCTGTCTAGTGATACCAGATCACAACTCAAGTTTCTCGAAAAGCTAGATCAATTGGAAAAACAGAGAAAGGATTTAGAAGAAAGAGAAATGTTACTTAGGGTAGCCAAGGTAAGAGCCTATGTGATTTATGATTGACCATGACCTGGCAAGGAGGTTAGAATTGGCTTTATTATTGGCCAACTGTCCTGTTTTTATTAGGCTTTTAGATTTCTCTGAAGGACTTCTTTAAATGAAATTATTAATAAAATCTCTCATAGCCAGAATGATGTGAATTTCGGTTAATTATTTTAAGAGGTATAATCTTTTGTCTCCTCATTATCAGTTCCTGTGTGTCTAGGATCATACTTACTACCCCCAACTAAAAATTGTTTGTTTAAAGATTTATTTATTGGGGGGGGGGGGGTTCGGGCAGAGGAAGAGAGAGAGAGAGAGAGAGAATTTCAAGCAGTCTCCCTGCCCAGCATGGAGCCCTAGGCAGGGCTTGATCTTGAGACCCTGAGATCATAATCTGAGCTGAAATCAAAAGTCTGGACACTTAACTGACTGAGCCACCCAGGCACCCCCCAAGTAAGAATGTTTTTTAAAATGTTCAAGGTCTTTTTAAGGATATAATTTCATAGGTGCCAAGTTGAATTAGAGGAAAGTTTGGAAATTTATGGGTAAAATTAGGATTAATAGGATTATATGGAACAAAAATCTGCCCCGAATGGGCAGAAATGGGTTAGAGAATAAAAGAACAGGTAAAAAGAAAGGTATTTATCTTATAAATATATATAATATTTTAATTTTTTTCTCCTTTATTGAAACATTTTCCTGGACTGTTAGTGCTAGATGAAAGGAAAACTAGTTCTACGGTGGTTTGCCTCCTGTTGCTTCACATTTCTCTGTACGCATAGTCCTAAAGGTTGGGCACTAGACTGATTTTTTTTGTTTTAAACACTTTAGTTTTGGGATCCCTGGGTGGCGCAGCGGTTTAGCGCCCGCCTTTGGCCCAGGGCGCGATCCTGGAGACCCGGGATCGAATCCCACGTCGGGCTCCCGGTGCATGGAGCCTGCTTCTGCCTCTGCCTGTGTCTCTGCCTCTCTCTCTCTCTCTCTCTCTCTCTCTCTCTGTGTGTGTGTGACTATCATAAATAAATAAAAAATTAAAAAAAATAAAATAAACACTTTAGTTTTAATTCGTAGTGTTATTGGCAGCCTCCCTGTTTAGAGTATTTCACATACTAATCACTTTTTAAAAAATTAATTTAATTTGAAGTACTTCATACTTACAGGAAAGTTGTCAGAACTATACGAAGGATCCTCATCTCCTTTTCTCAGATGCCCCCATTTTAAATACATACTGCATTTTCTCCATCTCCACCTTTTCTATACACACATGCACACACACCCCTTATCATTATTCTCTTTCATCTCTGTGTCTGTCTTTCTTTCTTTCTTTCTTTCTTTCTTTCTTTCTTTCTTCTTTCTTTCTTTCTTTTTTAAGATTTAATTTATTTATTCATGAGAGACACACAGAGAGAGAGACAGAGGCAGAGACACAGGCAGAGGGAGAAGCAGGCTCCATGCAGGGAGCCCAACGTGGGACTCAATCCCAGGCTGAAGGTGGCGCTAAACCACTGAGCCACCCGGGCTACCCCTTTCTTTCTATTCCAAGGGTTTTTTTTGTATATTTACAAGTTGTACAACTATCATCTCTAATTAGCCTTTCTCTGAACCTTTTGAAAGTAAGCTTCAGCCCTGAGGTCCATAACTTCTAAACATTCTAGCATATATTTGTGAAAATAGAACATTCTGCTGTATAACCCAGTATAACACTGCCATGTAATCCACAAACCCCATTCAGATTTTACCAACTGTCTCCTCCCAGTCTCCTTTTCCTTCATGGTCCGTTTTCCCATTCAACAATATGTGTTTCATTCAGTTGTCATCTCTTCAGGCTCCTTTAGTCAGATTTTATGACTTTCTCTTTGATGTCTTTGACAGATTTTAAGAGTACGGGCCTCACCATCTGTAGGGTGACTGATAATTCCTGGGTTCATCTGATAGTTCCTCATGACTTAGGCTATGAATTCTTAGCAGGAATAGATACATTCTTCTCAGTTAATCCTGTTGTAAGACAATCTTGATCACCCAGTCATGTGGGTGCCTGCCAATTCTCTCCATTTCAAATTTGCCATTTTCCCTTTTATAATCAATTAGTTTTTCATAGGAAGGTATTTCAAGATTATACCAATATCTCCCTCCTCACCAAACCTGCACCTATCAACTTTAGTGCTCATAGATGAGATCTACCTGAATCAGCTACCTCTATGATGGGCACTACTTATAAATATAAAAGGTGATTTTTTCATTTTCATCATCTTTTAGATTTACTAGCATTCTATGTGGAAGAGCTTTTCTTTCTCTTTTATTCATTCATAACAAAATGGCTTTGGATTTCTATTTGATTCAATAGATATAATCCATTACTATCATTATTTATTTTGATACTCAAATTCCTCCTGAGTGGGAGACTCTTCCAGCTGGCACATCTGTCTATTACTCATGTTGCCATCATTCACTGAACTTACTCTTACTTTTAGCACAATTTATTCCAGGCCCAGCTTTTGCTTGTCTTTCCTCACCCCTGGAATCAGCCATTTCTACAAAGAATCCTGCATCTTTTTAGTTGAGAATGTTATCCGGAAACCCAAGAATAGAATGTACAGTGTGCTCATTGCTACATGTAGACCCTCTCAAATGGGCAGATCTGGGAGATAAATTTATGGTGTATGTATATTACGCATGTAGTGTATATATTCTAAAACCATAAGTTTATTTAGATACCTCTGACTCTAGTATCTTAGGGCTTTGTCTAGCCTAAATCTTTCTGTGTTTATAAATACTTTTTCCACAGTCAGAAACCTGACTCTCATTATCCTTGATATATTTACTTATGTCTTCAATTTACTTGTTCGCTCAGTCTAACTAATCTCCAAAGCAGCCGTGCTGGCTGCCTCCTCTGTTTGCTACCACTGTTTCCCCTGCCCTCATTTCAATGCCCAGGTAATTGGCAGTCATGCCCACCAGCCCATGCTTTGGTCAGTCTCTCTAGCGCTTCATCATCTGGCATTCTTGGCCACTGATCTATACATACCTTCATGTGCTCCAACCCCCTACAAGGATGTGGTGCACCACAACCTTATCACTCTGCTGCTTCTCACTGGCCCACAATCTCAGTCCTCACACTGACCCCTTTTGCACTGGGAAGAACAGCTGGGATAGGAAGATGCTCTTCCTTGACCCGTCAAGTATTTTATAAACAAGCACACAGCCAATGTAATGAAGTGGTTTATTGGTATTTTATTTCCAATTACTATGCTGCAAACAAGATCATAAATTATTAAATACTTGTTTACTTATTATTGCATATAATATTTTATACTCTTACTCTCTCTTGGTTTTTCTTTCTTTACCAGACTTCTAAATATTAGAGTATCCAGGCCCAGTCCTAGGGCTTCTTCTCTGCTTCTGTCTTGAATTTATATTTCCAACTCAGTCTACCTTGGGGAACTCTGGACTTGATATAGCTAACTGCCTACTAAGTCTCCATATGGTTGGCCAATAGGCATCTCAAATATAATGTGTCCAAAAGAATTTCTGATTTTCCTCCCCCCATAATACCTTTTACTCTCAATAGGTTTTCCTAACTTAGTAAGTGACACTATTATTTGCCCAGATGTTCAAGCCAGGAAATCCTAGGAGTCCTCTCCTCTCCCTACATGCAATTCACTTCCTGTTGTGTTTCCCAAGTGTATTAATCATCTTCTGTTCATCACCATTGTCACCACTCTGGTCTAAATCATCTTTCAGTGGACTTTTAATAAAATGTCTCCTAACTGATCTTTTCCTTCTACAATCTATTTTTCATACTGTTGTCAAAATAATGTTTTCATAACAAATCATGCATATCTCTGTTACTTGAAAGCCTTTAGTGACTTTCTCTTACACTTAAAATAAAATCCAAATTTCTTACCAGATTTTAAAAGATACCTGTCATATCCCTCCCTTCTTTACTTGCTCTGCTCCAGTCAGACTGACCTTCTTTGGGGGTGCCAAGTGGGCATTGTAGACTGCTAATTAGGCATCTCAACCTGAAAGTTGAGTTCCCATGTCCTACATCTACTTTGGCCTTTACTGCATTAGAAAGTTGGCATTCTCATCTTTCCAATTGCTTAGGCCAGAATCCTAGGAAATCATCTATTCTCTTTACTTCACACCCTACATCCAATCCATAAATCTAGTTGGCTCTGCCTCCAAAATATATTTCAAACTAATCTCCTCTGCTATGACATTAGTTCAAGTTTCCCTCATCTTTTTCTAAAACCACAGTTGTTGTAGAGTAGTCTCCTAAGTTGTTCTGGAAGCCTGTGCTTCTGATCTCAGATCTCTACAGTGCTGCATCCACTGCATAGCAGCCAGACTGATGCTTCTAAAGTGTGGTAGCAGTGGCATGTCACTCCTGTGCTCCAAGCCCAGGAGCACAGGAGTGGCTTTTTTAGATTATAACTAGAATTAAACCCCAACTCCATACATGGTGTTGGCCTACATGGTCTCCAACGTTATCTCTTTCAACTTTTCTCTATGGCCCAGCCACATAGGCCTTCCTTTTTTCCTCAACTTTCCCAGGCTTGTTCCCATTTTAATGCTTTTGCAATAACTGCCTTTTGCTTATTCTTCCCCCAGAATTTTGCGTGGCTGCCTCCTTGTCATTCAGATCTCTACTCAAATGTCACTTCTCTCAGATGTCTTCTCTCCTGTCCTAGCTAAAGAAGTACCCCACATACATTCCTTTCTATCACATCATCCAATTTTCTTAATAGTGCTTATCATGAGCAATTGTATTTATTTTTCCCCATCATAAATGTGTTACATATCACAACTGTGTTTCATTTTTATAAAATTTTTTATTTTTTTCTCTTCTTAAAATATAAGTCACTCAAAAGCAGAGGCTTTGTCTTGTTATTTCATTTCTATATTTCCAGGCTCAGAATAGAGTCACACAGAGTAGAATTTATTTATGAATAATTAATAAAATATTGGTTGACTGATAAAAACTTGATACTCAAATGTGCCCATTTCATACTAGGCAAAAATCATACACTTACAAATATATAACATACATACACATTTTTAAAATAAATACATATGTACACACTTATTGTCCTGTTTTTTTTTTTTAAGATTTTATTTATTTATTCATGAGAGACACAGAGAATCAGAAGTGGAGACACAGGCAGAGGAAGAAGTAGGCTCCATGCAGAAAGCCCAATGCAGGACTCCATCCTGGGACTCCAGGACCACACCCCGAGCCAAAGGCAGACACTTAACCGCCAAGCCACCCAGACTGGGTGACCCCTATTGTCCTATTGTTATAGGTAGAATAATAAGGGAGTTTATTGTAGTTTGGGCTGAAGTTAAGTTGTTTTAGTAGATAGGAGACAAAAATGAAGAAGAAAGTTACTAGCTTTTGGTAGCCTTATATAGGTAAACACTTAATATGTTTTAAATTACAAGGCATTCTTGGGGTGTGTGGGTGGCTCAAGTCCATTAGACGGCTGCCTTTGGCTCAGGTCATGATCCTGGGGTCCTGGAATCAAGCCTCATTGAGCAGGGAGTCTGCTTCTCCCTCTCCTGCTGCCCCTCCCCTTCCGGCTTGTGCTCATTCTCTCTCTCAAATAAATAAATAAAATCTTTTTTTTTAAATTACAAGGCACTTTTAAATCTAAATGGCTTCTTTCTTGTATTTCCCTTTAACAAAAGTGCTGATACATCAGTAAAACCTATCACATAACTTAGTAAATAAGAAAATATTTTAGCTTTTATTTTGCTAGCTATATTTAGTTAGCTGATGTTGCATTTCATAGAACAAATATTCAGCTTTATAAGGAGTTAGAAAACAGAATGAGAAAAAATACTTCTGAGCATATTTCTCAGTGGACAAAAGTTCATAGTCTCAGAAATGAAGTCCCTTACCTTTTGCTTCATCATAGCATTGCATATAGAAGGTAGATCTCTCCTTCTAGCAGTCCTGTAAGATTATTTATTTTTGAATGTTGAACTGAATCAATATGGAAAGCAATATTCAATAAAAATTTATTAGGCATTTACTTGTGCATAGTATTCAATTAAGTGCTATGGGGGACCCAAAGATGACAAGATAAGTCTAATGAAAACGTTGGGAAGTATTTTCTTTTTTTTTTTTTTTTCTTTTTTTTGGGGGGGAAGTATTTTCTATATAGTTTTAAAAAATTATACTTTGAAGGAGATTGATTTGGTTCAAAGTCAGGTTCCTGATATTATATTATCTATTTTTGTTTTTATTTTAATTCCAGTTAACATACAGTGTTATATCAAGTATACAATATAGTGATTCAACAATTTCATACATCACCCAGTGAGATCCTTGATTTTAATAGTCCTTGAAATGCCATGTTTTTCCAAAATGGCTTCACCTGAAGATTAGCCAGTGTTGATTGCTTTCCTTCATTTGAGCCAGCAATTATCCTTCTTTTCTTTCCCTTCATCTGTACCATCCATTTTTTAGTTTTTACTGTTCTAACAAGAACAACGTCATGCCTCAACTGGACCTGACTGACATTGTTAGCATCATTTTCAGTATAAGCTTCCTCGGGGCTAGAACTGCAGCAGCCGGCCCAGATGATGAGAGGGAGGGGGCGTAAAGGAGGGAGTGCACCAGACTGGGTTGAGGCATTTTCCCCCGGAGCTAAGGTTTTCAATCACAAGAGAAAATTGTCATTTATTAAATATTTAACGGCAACTATGGTGTTTAGATGCTAGTAATTTCTATTAAAATTTTCTTTTCCTTTGATAGAGTCGTTCCAATAAAGAAGATCCAGAACAGCTGAGATTAAAGCAGAAAGCCAAAGAGGTAGGACTTTCAAGTTACCATGCTTGTCTTTGTGTTGGAGGGAAGGTTGGCAGCTCTCTCCTGGCAATTAGGTCAGGGTTTATTTTGCTGTTGCATACCATTTGCAGAAGCCTTGGGGAAAGACAGGAACTGCTGAAGGCAAGGGCAGTCCTTCAAATGAGGTCAATGAGTTATGTGCTCTCTTTTTAAAATTTATTTTCAAGGCTTAGGCCTGTCTAGAAATGGCTCTTTGTAAAACTACAGCAGTGTACTTGGAGGAATATAATGTGGGATTAAAAAAAAAAAAAAAAGAAAGAAACTTCTGAGATTTAGCATCTGGGACTGTACAATAGGCTACATTTTTCCAGGGTAATTGTTCGTTTTGTAAATCTGATACTGCTTATAATTCTTTGGCTGGGAGGTGGTACTGGGATTTAGTTTTAAATGGAAAACGCCTCTGGCTTTTAATTTTCTGGGCCCAGCAGTTTTCTGTTCTGGAATGGAGCCCTTGTTTCACACAGTTCATGTTTAGCTGCAGGGGTTTTAGTTTATAGCTTAGACTGGTTAAGCTTTTACTCCCAGAGGCCTCTGCATAGCAACTGTAGAAATCAACAAATAAGTTCATTTATGTCTGCAGCCTCCTCTCAGTAGCTGACTTTTTACATTTCCCAATATCCATTTCCTGACTTTTCTAGCCCCAGAGAAAAAAGCTCCACTAATTGGAGCTTATTTTAATTGAGCCTTAATATTGGATCTCACTGGAGTTGCCCCCAGAGCTGCTGAGAACAGAAGGAAATGAAAGTACCTAAGGTTGAAGATGTGGTGTGTGTTTGGGTGTGTGTGTGAAATTTTTCACTTGACCTACAGATTCTTTTCCCTGCTGAATAAATCATCAAGCCTGTTCACATTTCTGATTAAGGATCTGACAGCAGACGATAATAAAGACAATTGAGGTGTGAGACGTGTGATATGGAGCTGAAGAAATTGGTTTCTATAGTTACTTGACTGATTTCATGCAATTTTTAAGGATCTTTGTGCTAAATAAGAGTGATTTCCTGAGCAACCTTTTTCCTTAACTGTGCCTCTTGAACTATGAAATTTGTTGTTGCTTAACATCGCAGCACTCGGCTCCTAGGTGCCAGCAGCAGCAGGTTATTTATGAATGTTTTAAAGGCCCTTATTGTTTGGATTAATGTAGGAGCTAAGGCAAAACAAATGGAAATCTAGTAAGATTCTTCCAATCGATGTGGTGTGTTTTCACTAAAATAGAGAAGGAAAATGCATGAACTCTGGATGCAGAGGTTTCTGGATTGAGATCAGGAGAACTGGAAAGGAAGAACATTAGAAAGGATTGAAGCCAGAAACATTTCATTTCAACAACAGAACACTTCTCATACTCATTTCTTTTTCAGTGGAAAATTTATCTAAAGATATTATCTAAAAAATTAGTATGAGAACCTTACCAATTACTCTCTTTAAGAAAGCCTGGCTTCATAGGTTATTTGGGAATGGGCAACCTATTGTTGCTCTGAAGCACGGGCATTCCCCTTTTTTAAATTAAGGACTGATTAGATGCTTATCTTACTTTCTTCCAATTCTACCTACTTTTGGGAAAATATATATCAGAAAGCTTGCCCTTTTATCTTTAAAAGATTTTTCCTGTCTATTCCTCTTTCATAAACCTTCACAAACATCTGGATTGATTAATTTTTCCTTCAGGTTTGTATAGAATGATTTTATTTGGTTGTTTTTTCATTTAATATTGTACTTAATTATTTCCTGAGGAATGAATAGGTGGACAGTATTTTTATTTTTTGTATTTATTTTATTTTTTGTGTAAATGTGTAAAAAAAAAAAAAAAGGACCTCTCAATGAGAGCCGGTGGTAGCAAACTTGTTTTTTACCCTTTTTGCACCTCCATTATTTCTTTTTCCTAGCAAGATTTAAAGGACTGTATTTCTCTCAAAAAAAAATATATCTATATATATATTTTGAAAGTTTTCTACTTGCTTACTATCCTAAATCTTTTTTTAAAAAAAAAAAATCAAATACACTGGCTTCATTCCAAGAACAGAGCTACTCTATTAGTTGCAAATGTTTGAGGAAACTACAATATTGTCATTTTTGTCATTCCTCTGACCCCTAGAGCTTTTAATAACTTTAATATTCCAAGGGTCTCTAATTTAGAATCAAACACACAGGGATACCATATTTTGGTTGCAAAAATCATTGACCTTATCTTCATATAGAGTTGATAGAGTTGAAGTGTTCTCTTGTATGGTAAGTTGTAAGGTTATCATTTGGGATATGCCCATTGTTATCACACTGGTATAAACTGTAAAGCTTTTATTTCTATTGTTATTTGATATTTGGCTCTCTGGGCAGTTTTCTTTGTTCAGTTGTGAAAATTAGCATGGATTTCTTTCAGTTGCTCTATTTGAAATTGGTTTACTTTCCTTTTCCAGGTAACTACCTACCTGAACTGGTCATAGGAAATAGATTAAAGAACAGCACTTTATGAGTGCAGAACTCCAAGGAAATCTTTAGAGAAGTTGTAGGCTTTATTGATCCTGGGAAATGTTTTAGCAATGATGTTTGTCATATAAATATTAAATCTGAACTTGAGTCCCCATCAAATATACTTTTATAATCCATGGTGGTTTCAGCTCTTAAGGATTAAGAGTTTCAATCTTGATCATTTCTCTTGTGCGTTTTCTTCTAATACCATTTTAGTGTCTATTCATTTCTTCTTTGCATTCTGGGTGTAACGACAAACTGTGTTAAATTAGGCAGGTTTTTATAAAGGTGGTTAATAATTTCTTTTCATCCTTCCTGTAGGCTTCTTGCGATTTTGTCATTCTTTTTGGCACTTAAAAAATAGGCTTCCTGTGGGATTTGCCTCCAGTCTAGTCTCAGTCCTTGAAGTAGCTCCTGCTGCATACTGTTCTTATTGACCTGACAGGTTATCTGTCTATTTGAAAACCTTCTTGTTGTCTGGCTAAAGTGTCTTTGGGTATCTCTGTAATTCAGACATTTTAGTTTCAACTTTGGGGCAGTTACCCCCCCCCTTTTTTTTCTGTTTTTGCCTGAAAAAAAAATAATATTATAAGCATTCTCTCTATTGTTAACTTTATATTTTAAATATTGATACTTTTAAATTCTGATTTTTAAAAATTTTCCTACTTTTCCAAAATGAAAGTACTGATGTTCCTCCATTTTTATCATTTATGAAAGGTTTAAAATAGATTACTAATTGCCAAATTCTAACTTCAAACAAGTAGGTACATCTTTGCTTAACGCAGCTGTAGACTTGTCGAAATATGTACCGTGTGGCCTAGATTACCATCTAGCCTTCGACGTTTTCTTTTCTTACCACATCATCCAGAATTCTGAGGGGCAAGCCACTGATCTTGTAGTTCATATATCCTGATTCCTTAAAACATTTGTTATATATAATGTGACCCTTATTTCCTTTTGAGTATCTTCTTTCTCCTTTGGGAAATGTGAACTCAGCACATCTGTGCAGAGTAAGACAAAGAATTCATTTACTTCCTTTTAACAATTCCTAGCATTCCCACTTAAATATGTTATCAGACAATAGAAGAAAGAAAAAAGGAATGCAAGACGTGTACCTGCTAGTACATTAGCTTCCCACTGCAACCTGTAGAAACTGGGCAAAAGTATTAAATGATTAAATTGCTTGGCAGATTAGAAAATTTGTACCCTGAAGTATTTAGGATTTTTGTTTATAGAAAACATAGAACATAAATACTACAAGTAGTGCAATTCTCCATAAAGTATTATTGTACAAGAAATAAAATAGTGAATCACAAGACTTGTTACTGATTAGAAAATGTTATTTCAGTATGAGAAAGACAAAAGATATTTTTTAAATGAAATTTTTACAGATATGGAGTCAGTGAAATGTGATACTTAAGGGTAATTTTTAAATTATCTCAATTTCTATTTAAAGTTTTATGCTTATTCTGCGTGAGCCAAAACTCAAGAAACACTGGACAGGATAAAGTGAAACTTGTCATTAAAAATATATTCTGTCAGTCCAATTAATTTAGTGTGGAGAAGGCATTCTTAAAATGACAAGTTGTGAAAAGCTTATGTACGTAGAGAAAAAGGTGCAAATATTTCAAAACACTGATAGTCCAGGACAGTGGTTCTCAAACTTTGGTGTATGTGAGAATTATCTGGAAAATATGTTAAAACACAGTTTGCTGGGCCCCATCCCAAGTTTATGATACAGTAGGTCTGGGTTAGGCCTGAGAATTTGCATTTCTAATAGATTTCCAAGTGATTTGCTATTGCTGCTGTTGCTCTGGAGATCATACTTAGAACCATTGGTCTAGGAGGGGAAGGAAAATCCATCACTGTTATTTTCCCTTTGACTAAAGGTCATAGAAAGTCAAACAAAATACTGTGGTTTGAGAATCTAAGAGTTGGCATCTTGAGCTGGCATAGTCTAATTACCATTCAATGAGTTCTCTCTTGGAGTCAGGAAAGGTATACTCATTTTCTTAGTGGGTATTTTCACAAGAGACATTAATTGGTTGTATCTCTTAATTGGTATACCTTACATAGGAAAGATAATATTTTGTTTAGAGCATCATCAGAAGATTGCATGCATTAATTTTGAAGTATAGGATTTGTATGGCTTGAGAGACATTCTACCTTTTGGTAGAAGTATGTATTATAAATGAAATTGAACAACAAGTCAGAAGTCTTTAATTCTAGATTCAACTAGCCATTGTCTGCATCTCACTTTGGAGAAGTTAATTTACTTCTTTGAACTTACTCCCATTTCCTTCTACAGTCGATCCTTGAACAACGCATGATCCTCCTGTGCAATCGGTAATCCACATACAACATTTTTTTTAAGAATTTATTTATTTGAGAGAGAGAGAGCACATGAGCAGGGGGAGGGGGAAAAGGACAAGCAGAGTCCACACTGAGCAGAGGCCCAACATGGGACTCAATCCCAGGACCCAGAGATCATGACCTGAGCCAAAGTCAGACACTTAACTGATTGAGCTACCCAGGTGCCCCCCATTTATAACTTTTGACTCTCCTCAAATGTATTTACTAATAATCCTCTGTTGATGAGAAGCCTTACTGGTTGATTAAAATATAGTTATATATTCTGTATGTTATATACTATATTTTTACACTAAAGTAAGCTAGAGAAAAGAAAATGTTATTAAGAAAATCATAAGGAAGAAAAAATACATTTCCAGTACTACACTACACTGTATGGGAAAAAAATCACATATAAGTAGACCCATGCAGTTCAAACCTATGTTGTTCAAGAGTCAACTGTATTTAAGATTAATGTAATAGTACATGCTCTGCTTACGTTACATAGCTGTCATAATTTAGGAAAAGGTCAGGTTTTATAAAAGGAAAAAAATAGAAGTTTAAGAACATTAGCTATAGAAACAGTTAAGATAGAAGCCATCAAGCTCTTAAATAAGTAAACTTGGGATTGACCCATGGATATGTTAGGTTTTTTTTATGTGTGTGTTTTCTTTCAAGAAGACCAGAAAGAAGATTGAAAAGAAATAAAAATGTAAAGGGAAGACATAAGGGGAGGGAAGTTCTATTTGTATGAAACAATACATAAATTATTATGTTTAAGGAAGAAAGTCTAATTGAGATTATGTGGAATGTGCTATTTTCCTGAAAGGAAGGGATGAATTAGAAGGGTTGACTAGCAAGGCATTGGACTCTACATTCCAGATTCCAAGTATCTCAGGTGTTCTGGACAGTGTCTTTGACATCATAAGAACTAGTGTTAGTGCTTAGGAGAAAAAAATACTCAGACCATGTGTTGTTGAGCTTGGTGAAATGCCTGCCTAAAAATTTTCTTTGAGGGGTTGAAAGGGATCCTGTGTTTCTATTGTGGTATTCCTGAATTTTAGGTGAGGTAGGGGTAATTTTTTGTAACTTGTTTTGTTGGTTCCTTTGGGTTAGGGTTCACTGTTAATAGTGTTTAATATGGTACTATTTGCTTCTTTTGTAGTATACTTTAGGATTTAACCTTGTTTTTCCCAGTAGGTTGCAGTAAATTAGAAGTGATTATAAGCATTATTGAGAATTTTAGCTTGGTCAATCTTTACAAAGCATATCTAAAATTCTATTTAAATTTTTACTATTTAAAAAAAAAACATCTGTTATTTGATGGTAGGGTTTTATTGTTTCTGTGTACACTTAATTATGAAATCTAAACAAGACACTATTCTTAATTCTTTGCTGAACTCAGAATCAGTAGTGTACTTTATTTCTCTTTGTTTTTTAGATTCTTTTAAATATTCCCATTTCGTGGCATTAGCTACTTTCATCGCTACTAATGTATGTGTTGTTGGACAGCACACATAAGCTTTGGGGGAGACATTAACTTACCTCTCAACTCCTTCCTTTGCTTTATGCCTTATTATCACTTTCCAAAAGTTTGTAGCAAAATCAGACTGAAGATGACAGTGCTTTGTGTTTTTGGATCATTTGTTACAAAGGACAACTCTACTGTTGCGTTTTGTACTTTCAGCACTTGCATTTTATTTTTTATGCCTTGCCTTCCTTAAGCACAAAAAAGAAACATATTTTTGGATTTCCCATGGTGTCAGTGTCACAATTATCTAAATAATTTAGTCCTTCCTGTTAATGTGTCCCTATATTTGAGGAGGGACTATGTAATTCTTGATTTATTCATTTTTCATTCTACTCCTCTAATTCTGCCTAAGGTTTTAGATTCTGGTTTTATTAATTTTTATTTATCCTTGGTTTTTGTCCTTCAAAATTATGTCCTTAGCATCAAGAAGTACTTCTATTAAACTTTACCTCTTAGAGCTTATGTGATCTTTAAGGAAACTTATTAACATGTGTGGACTTGATTAAAGTGAATATTGTCATGTTTTTATTAATTTTTATTTATCCTTGGTTTTTGTCCTTCAAAATTATGTACTTAGCATCAAGAGGTACTTCTATTAAACTTTACCTCTTAGAGCTTATGTGATCTTTAAGGAAACTTATTAAATGTGTTGGACTTGATTAAAGTGAATATTGCCATGGTTATACTTAAAAAATGAACAGAGACACGTAGTAAACATCAGAAATAAAATAATCTTCAACTACCATTGCTCTGTTGCTCTTTAGGGCACTGACTTGAATTTTAGGGGACCTCTGCTTGATATCAGAAAGACTGTGTGATAAGGGAAATGAAGGCTTCCGCCTTTTTCATTAGCCATAAGGAAGGAGTGGGGGTACTCTTAAAAGAGAACCTGCTAAGCCTATATGGACCAAAGTATGTATTGCTAGTGTAAGTGAGCAAGCAGGCATAAGTTTTATGGAACAAGGCCTAGTAGGAATATAACTTAACAGAAACCTGTTGTCAGAATTCTGGTTAAACCAGCTTTTTAAAGGTTAATGGAGTAAAAACACTCCACACTGTCTGCCACTGAATACAGATATAAAATCTAAACAGAATGCACAGAAAAGCTATTTGAAGGTTTTGAAAAAGTAAATGGTAGACAAATTGGGGAAGATGAGAATTCAAAATATCACTAAATCAGCAGTGTGGTTGCCATCCCTCTTTCACCTCCCCACCCCTATTCTTCTTGCTGCTTACTATCACAGACATACAGTCTGTGAGATACAGTCACAGAAATGGATGGCAAAGCAGAGTAACTAAAGCCCCAGCTTTTTGGTCCATGGACAAGAACAGGAGCCTAGGGAATCAGAAATTACTGGGAATATTGTGGAATAAGAAGAGCTCAGGATAGGAACCCTATATTATTATTTAAATTTCTAGGCCTACTCTTTAGCTACACGTTTGTCATATGTGAATCTGATTTTAATCAATATACATAAAAACTTTAAGAATGGAACTAACAGAGGCCCCTAGGTGGCCTAGTTGGTTAAGCGACTGCCACTGGCTCAGGTCATGATCCTAGGGTCCTAGAATCGAGCCCCACACTGGGCTTCCCTGCTCAGCAGAGAGTCTGCTTCTCTCTGCCCTTCCTCCTGCTCATGCTCTCTCTCTCTCTTCCTCTTTCTCAAATAAATGAAATCTTTATTAAAAAAAAAAAAAAGAAAGAAAAGAAAAGAATGGAACTATCAGAATACTGAGGTCCCAGACTGAACACTCACTGAATGATACCTATTTGGAACAGATCCAAAAGGCACAACAAAGGCTTTGAAGACTGAACTGATGTTGAAGCTTAAGTCCACAGAAGACATATTGCAACTTGTGGCCTAAATCTAACTGGCCTATTTTACATGCTGAAATAAATATCATACTCTCAAGGATTTAAAGAAGACCCAGAGTCTTTATAATATTTAAATATTCAGGTATTGTTCAAAATTACTTGGCTTGAAGAACCAGGAATAAAGTTCTAAAATGAAAATTTTAGAACTAAAGATGATAGTAATCGAAATAAAACATGAGTTGGATCGGCTAGATAGCATAAAAGAGATGAAAGAGGAAAGAGTCAATGAACTAGAAGATGGACAAATAGAATTTATCTAATCTGAACAACAAAGGGGAAAATGGATCAAAAACAAAAAGCAGAAAAACAGAGCCTCAGAGACCTGTGGGACAATGACCAAAGGTCATTAATGTTGTTGAAGTCTCAGAAAGAGTAAGATGCTAAAAATATGTTTGAAAAAATAAATAGCTAACAAACCCCCAAATTTAGAAAAAGACAGGAACCTAAAGATCCTAGAAACTCAGTGAACTCTCAAATAGGGTAATCAGAGAGAAACTAAGGTCCAGTCACATCTAGTCTTAGAAAACTAAAAACATAGAAAAAATTCCTGAAACTAGCTAGAGAAATGTACACTTTTCCAATAAGGGAACAGCAATTCAAATGATTGTAGATTTCTTATCAGAAACCATGGAGACCAAAAAGAAAGTGGCAACAGATTTTTAAAGCACAGTAAGAAAAGAACTGCCGACCAACCTAGAATGCTATATCCTGTGAAAATACCCTGCAGGAATTAAGGTGAAATAAAGACATCGTCAGATGAAGCAACAAGAATAGAATCTGTTAAAAAAAAAAAAAAAAGAATCTGTTGCCAGCAGAGGAAGTTGAACTTCTTCAGAATGAAATGAAATGATACCAAAGGGAACCTTCAAACATCAGGAATGAAGAAAGAGCAACAGAAATGTATAATAGACTAGTTTTCTGCTTTTAAGCTTTTTAAAATATTGAAAGCAAAAATTATAACATTGTCAGGGATTTTCAATGTGGGTGTCATATATATAAAGCAACCTGGAGAGTAAAAGGATATAAATTTTCTGTATTCCACTTGAAGTGGTAAAATATTTATTCTGAATAGACTGAGAATTTAAGTAAGTTTTGTAATCTCTAGAACCACCACTAAAATAAAATTTTAAACTATCTAAATACAAAACTATTTTGTATACAGTACAAAAAAATAATAAATTTAAAACATTAAATATGTTCGAATAACCCAAAAGAGGTAGAAAAGGGAAACATGAAAAACAGGGAACAAACAGAAAACAAATAATAAAATGATGGACCTAAGTCGAAACCTGGCTAAGTTATATGAAGTGTAAATGTTCTAAATATACCAATTAAATGATAGAGATTATCAGAATGGATTTAAAGACTACAACTAAACTATCTACAAGAAACTCATTTCAAATGTAATGATGTAGATAGGTTAAAGTAAAAGGAGAAAAAAATGTTTATTTAAAAAAGAAAGATCTCAAATCAATAATCTAAGCTTTTACCTTAAGCTGGTCAAAGAAGAGCAATATAGACCCAAAGCAAACAGAAGAAGAGAAATAATAAATAAAAGCAAAAATAAATGACTTCAGCTAACAGAAGGAAAAAAATAGAGATAATTAGTAAAAAACAAAAGCTGGGTCTTTGGTCCACAAAATTGATAAATCTCTAGTAAGACTGACAAAGAAAAAAAAAGTGTTAAATCACAATATCAGGAGAAAGAAATGGAAAATCACTATAGACTCTACAGGTGTCAAAAGAATGAGGGGGAATACAAATGAACACCTCTATTCAAGTAGTTTGACAACTTTGATGAAATAACCAGTTTCTTGAAAAACTCAAGCTATGAAAATTTAGCCAAGCAAAGTAGCTAACCACAGTAGTTCTGTAATTATTAAATAAATTGAATTTATAGTTAAAACTTTTAAATAAAGAAATCTCTACTACAGATGATTTTACTTAGTAAATTCTCCTGAACATTTACAGAATAACACCACGTCTACACAATTTCTTCCAGTTCATCTTATGAAACCAGCGTTACCCTAAAAACAAACCAGAAAAACATACAAAGTAAGAAAACTACATTTCAGTATCCTTCATGAACATAGATGTAAACATGTTCAACAAAATATTAGCAAATCAAATCTAGTAATATTTAAAAATAATATATCATGACCAAGTGGACCAAATTAATATTTTTATATTAATATATAAAAAATATATCTTGACCCAAAAATGCAAAACTGGATTAATATTCAAAACTCAGTAAATATAATCAACCTATTAACAGTCTAAGAAAGATCATATCAATTGATGCAGAAAAACATTAGATAGATTTCACTGTGTATTAATAAGAATAACTCAAGAATCAAGGAATAGAAGGAACTTCCTCAATCTGATAATGGACAGCTATTAAAACCCTACTATTAATATTATTCTTTTTTTAATATTTATTTATGAGAGACACAGAGGGTCAGAGGGAGAAGCAGGCTCCAGGCAGGGAGCCCGATGTGGGACTTGATCCCAGGTCTCCAGGATCACGCCCTGGGCTGAAGGCAGCGCCAAACTGCCAAGCCACCTACCTGGGCTGCCCTAATATTATTCTTAATGGTGAAATGACCAGATGCTTTCTTCCAAAGATTAGGAAAAAAGACAAAGATGTCTAATTTCATCACCATTACTCAGTGTTATATTGCCTGTACAATAAAGCAAGAAAAAGAAGACATACAGAGATTAAAGAGAGAGAAATAAAACAGTGTGGGGTTTTTTGTTCTCTTAACTGTGTCTTTTATAGTGCAAATGTTTCTAATTTGTATGAAGTCTAATTTATCAGTTTGTTTTTTCAACAGACCTGTTTTGGGTGCCATGTCTTAACTCTTTGCTAGGCCCTAAGTCACAAAGATTTTCTTTTACACTTTTTGATAGAAGCTCGTAGTTTACATCTTCAGTTAATTCTAGTATAAGGAGTAAGATTAAAGGTCAAATTTACTTTTTCACATGTAATGTCCAATTGCTCCAACTTTTTTTGAAAACACTATGCTTTGTAAAGCATTCTCAACTGAGAATATGGTCAAAAATCAACCATATTTATGTGGGTATGTTTCTTAATTCTTCATTCTGCCTCATTATTCTATGTGTCTTTTCCTTTTTTAGTACCACATTATTCTGATTACTGTAGTACTCTATAAGTTCTTTAAATCACATGGTGTAATTCTTTCAGTTTTTTCCCTTTTTTTTTCAAAATTGACTTAGCAAAAAAAAAAAATTGACTTAGCTTTTCCAGTTCCTTTGCTTTTCCTTTTTTTCTTAAAGATTTTATTTATTTATTCATGAGAGACACACAGAAAGAGGCAGAGACACAGGCAGAGGGAGAAGCAAGCTCCCCTCAGGAAGCCTGATGCAGGACTTGATCCCAGGACCCCAGGATCACACCCTGAAGCAAAGGCAGACACTCAACCACTGAGCCACCCAGTCGCCCCTAGTTCCTTTGCTGTTTCATATAAATTTTACTTTATTTTATTTTATTTGTTTATTTTTTTAAGGAGGCTCTACACCTAGTGTGGAGCCCAACATGGGGCTTGAACCCTGAGATCAAGACCTGAGCTGAGATGAAGAGTTGGATGCTTAACCAACTGAGCCAGCCAGATGCCTCTCCATATAAATTTTAGAATTAACTTATCCATATTTGCAAGAAAGACTTTATTGGAATTTTGTTAAATCTATAAAATTTTTGAGAAAAGTAAGATGTTTACTATGTTGAGTCTTGCAGTCCAGGAACACAGTGTGTCTTTCCATTGTCTATATTTTATTTCTCTCATCTGCTTTTTATGATCTTATCGAATACAAATACCCATATGTTTTATTTATTTTTTTAAAATTTTTTTTAAAATTTTTATTTATTTATAATAGTCACAGAGAGAGAGAGAGAGGCAGAGACACAGGCAGAGGGAGAAGCAGGCTCCACGCACCGGGAGCCCGACGTGGGATTCGATCCCGGGTCTCCAGGATTGCGCCCTGGGCCAAAGGCAGGCGCCAAACCGCTGCGCCACCCAGGGATCCCCCAAATACCCATATGTTTTAGATTTTATACCTAAGTTTCCAGTTGTACCTTAGTGGTATTTAGAAATGATAATTGTGTGTTCACCTTGCATCTTGCAACCTTGCTAATAAATTCATTTATTATTCCTAGGAGGACTTTTATTTTTGTTTTTATAGCTGACTTGAGGTTTTCTGTTTAGATGATCATGTCACTTTCAATCCTATTTCTACCCGCAAGCCTCTAACTCAGTGCCTGTTTTTACTGAACTCGGCTTACATATCATCTTTCCCCACTTGTGTATGCCAAATCTGCATTAATGCCCAGAATGTTCCTCTGTTCTGGTTAAAAATGCCTAGTTTTTCTCTATTGTGCTGGCCAAGATACATTGTTTTTGAGAAAGTTTGTTGTATATAGGGCAGACCAAAACTATGGTCAGTTTCAATTTTTGTTAGAGTTTTGCAAAATTTTAAAACATTGTGAGATTTCAGAAAACCAAAGTATAATTTGCAGAGTGGGAGAAAGAAAGTGGGAGAAAGAAAGTGTTTGACTACATACATATGTATGGAAATTTGATGACAGAGGCAATTTAAAAACTTTTTATTTGTCGTGACTATCTAGAAGACACCATTTTTCTCCAGAGAAAGATTTTAAAATATAACTCACTGTTTGATTTGTGCTGTAGGGTAGGTTAACTAAAATTGTATTTTGTAATATAGAAGTTCCAGATTGTGACAGAATCAGATTCTAACACTATGTATTTTATTTAAAAGGCCAGCACCAACAAAAGATAGTTTCTGACCCCTGAAAATAGCTTTCTAGCAATTTATATATAAGTAAACCTGCAATTTAGAAGATGGAATTTTGCCCTGTAATTTGTGAAGCAAATGAAGAATTGTTCTCCTTTTTTTTTTCAGTTGTGTTTTCTTCTTTACTAAAGACTCAGTTACCTATGCTTTGTTTTTTATCTTTCCTCTAATATTATAAAATAATCTGAATGATCTTTACTTTGTATTTCATCCAATTTTCATCCTGCTTCTTCTTTAATATGTTCAAAATTTGGTCAGTGCTCTCTTTAAAAGAATATTCTGTGTGTGTGTGTGTGTGTGTGTGTGTGTGTGTGTGTCTAGTTCCTCAACAGATTACTTTCAGTTGGTTATCTTGGAGCCTGATCTTGTTTGAATATTTGTTTAGCAACCAGTGCCAGGTTCTTTCTTCCTTTGCCTCCACAGTCATAAGATTTTGATGGTAATTGAACATTCTTCCTCTTCTGAAGAAGCTTAAGGACCCATGAAGTAATATTTTATTTTGACTTGGTTATTATTTTTTTTCATGAATACCCATTTGACACTCACCTGCCTTCATGAAATGATGCTCCTTCATGCATTTATTTTCTAGTTTTAATGTCTTATTTATCTGCCTTTTGATAGGGCATTTTTCATGAGTATATAGTTTAGTACACACATACTAAATAATACCTTGTAGGCTTGGATATTCTGAGTTAATTATGATAAAAACTGTACAGCAAAATAATACTTTCAGTTTTTTTGTTTTCAGTTGAAAACCTGAATAGAACAAATGCTGACCCTCTCCTTTTTTTTTAATTTCAAGTTTTTATTTAAATTCAAGTTAACATATATGGTAAATTTGGTGTAATACTCAGTGCTCATCAAAACAAGGGCCCTCCTTAACACCCATCACCCATTTAGCCCATTCCCCCACCTATCTTCCCTTCATCAACCCTCAGTTTGTTCTCTAGGTAAGAGTCTCTTATGGTTTGCTTCCCCCCTCCCTTCTTTTTTCTTCCTCTTATCTGTTTTGTTTCTTAAATTCCACATGAGTGAAATCATGTGGTATTCATCTTTCTCTAACATATTTCACTTAGCATAATACATTCTAGCTCCATCCATGTCATTGCAAATGGCAAGATTTCATTCTTTTTTATGGCTAAGTAATATTTCTTGTTACACACCTATACACACACCCCATATCCTCTTTATTCATTCAGCAGTTGATGGACATTTGGATTCTTTCCATAGTTTAGCTGTTGTTGATAATGCCCCTTTGAATCTGTTTTTAGCCATTCTGACAAGTGTGAGGTAGTATTGCATCATGGTTTTGATTTGTATTTCCCTGATGATGAGTTATGTTGAGCATCTTTTTGTGTCTATCAGCCATCTCTCTGTCTTCCTTGGAAAAATGTCTGTTCACATCTTCTGTCCTTTTTTAACTGAATTACTTGTTTTTTTGGGTGTTGAGTTTGATAAGTTCTTTATAGATTTTGGATACTAAACTTTTATTACATATGTCATTGCAAATATCTTCTCCCATTCCATCAGTTGCCTTTTAGTTTTATTGTTTCCTTCACTGTGTAGAAGCTTTTTATCTTGATGAAGTCTCTATGGTTCATATTTACTTTTGTTTCCCTTGCCTCCAAAACATGTCTAGTAAGAAGTTGCTACAGCCAAAGTCAAAAAGGTTGTTGCTGCCTGTGTTCTCCTCTGGGATTTTGATGGCTTCCTGTCTCACATTTAGGTCTTTCATCCATTTTGAATTTATTTTTATGTATGGTGTAAGAAAGTGGTCCCAGTTCATTCTTCTGCATGTCACTGTCCAATTTTCCCAACACCATTTGTTGAAGAGACCATCTTTTTTCCACTGGATACTCTTTCCTGCTTTGTTGAAGACCATATAGTTGTGGGTCCATTTCTGGATTTTCTGTTCCTTTCCATTGATCTATGTCAGTTTTTGTGCCAGTAACATAATGTCTTGATCACTATAGCTTTGTAATATACCTTGACGTCTGGAATTGTGATGCTTCTGATTTTGCTTTCTTTTTCAAGATTGCTTTGTCTATTGGGGGTCCTTTGTGGTTTCATGCAAACTTTGTATGGTTTGTTCCTTCTAGCTCTGTGAAAAATGCTGATGTTTTCTTAAGCTCTTAAAGCATGTCTTCCTTAGTAAAAGAAAGAGGGGGAGATGAATACATGTATAATTTTAATTTTCATATTCTATTATAGTAATTAATATATACTTTTCAATGTGGTTGTGAGCATTAGTTTTTAAGGAAGTAGTTTGTAAATCATACAGCATTGAACTGTTTCCTATGAAACACAAAAACTGTCTTTATTTTCAAGTAATTTTTCTTTTAATCTGAAAAGATTGATTGTAGTTTGGCCAATTTCTCTCCAATTTACTGTGCAATATATTTTTTAGGCATTTCTCACCTGTGATTAACAATAAATTAAGCTCTAGATGCCTTTCTTTTCTTGTTTTTCTTCTATTCTATACTTCTTCCTTATTAAATTCTGCCTCTTCTGTTTATAGATTCAGGACTAAAGAGTTTGTTGGAGTAAAGAGATCAGGAAATGATATGCTTTTGGCTATTAGGGAAATCTTTTATACTGTAACTTATTTGATGAAGAACATAGAAGTAGGATTAGTGATCAATTTTTTCTCCCTTCTGAGCATGCCTGTGCGTAACCATACTTTTTTTTTTTCCATCTTCTAGTTACAACAGTTGGAGCTTGCGCAGATACAGCATAGAGATGCTAACCTCACAGCTCTTGCAGCCATTGGACCAAGAAAGAAGAGACCACTAGAATCTGGGTCTGGAAGTGAGGTATTAAAGTCATGTTTGTTATTTTATTTTTCATGCCAAGATAGCAAGTCAGAAGGATGCAAAGGTATATAGATAGTTTACCCTCTCTACCATGCTTGTGTGCCAAATGCTTGTTAAAATTCTCCTTTTCCTGTTTTGTAAAATCTTCATTTTCCTTGGTTTTTAGGATATATATCACCTTGAACTACTCCTTCCTGCTGATTACCTATTTTACACCTCTTCCTGTCCTCCATCTCTAGTCATGCTAAGTCTCATTATCTCAATATTTTATTTCTGTACATTCTTTCCAGGGGTCTTCCTGCTGTGTATCTAAATATCACTCATCTCTTAAGCTCAAATTTACCCTCTTTATTTATTTCATGAACCCCAACTGTTCATTTCCTCATTGACTTCTTGTCTCAGTACATAATGTGTTTGCATGGCAAATTATTCACTGTTCCTTATATGATGCATATTTTTTCTTTGTAAGACTTTAAATTTTTTGAACAAGACTGTAATTCTATCCATTGGTATTCCTCCACAGAATCAGGCACTTATATACTCAATAAAAATCATTAATTGTTTGATTAGCACCAAGGAAGGATCTTACATCTCTAGAGCAATATTTGATGTAATGGTAGATTTACAGATCTATCATCAGGATGAGAGAGAGGTATGGTAAGAGCCCTAAGATAGGGTCAACAATAAGAGTCAAGGCTCATCTGTAAAATTGCGGTGTAAAATTTAAATGTGCTTTGAGACAAATTCCTCTCTAGCATTGACCCTGAACACTGACAGTTCCTGAATGAATGATAATCATCCCAATAGAAGGATTTAAAAAATCAGTTGTTTTTCATTATAAATGTAGTGAATGCGATGTGTTCGCATCCCCCCCCCAAAACCACAGTGTAAAAACATTTGAAAAATAAATGCTTCCTCCATAGACTTCTAGTCCCCCCATCTCTTGCTCAAGCAGATGTCTCCATTATTAAGATTTTAACATAGCCTTCCAGAAATTTGTTATGAATATGGACATGTATCTCATAGGTGTTCACAAATCCATGTTTGATTTTGTTTTTACTTAACTGGGACCAAACTATAGTTATTGGTTTGGGTTTTTTTTTTTTTTTTTTTTTTTTTTTTTACATTAAAATTGTTTTGTACCTGCTACAAACAGCTACAAACATGTTACTTTTGAAACCTTTGCCCACCCATGCCTGGAACAGAGTTTTCCAAAACTTGGGCCATTTGTGGCTTCATTCCCCTCCCTGGGCAGCTGTTCTTCCTGTAACTCAGTCCCCTGTTCTCCAGTCACTGTGGGGCCTGCAAATTGTAGCAAATGGTGTTGGCATTTAGGCTCTGTGACAATCAGGTCCCTGGTGACCTGGAAAGCAGCAATGAAGGAACTTAGCTGAATCTTCTCATTGGTGCCAACAGAAAGTCTGTACTCTATGTCTGCCACTTTGGTCAATAACTGAAGATGGAAAATCAACTCTGTCCACAAACAAGTGTATTTTTGTTAGAATATCATGTAGTGCCAACCCATTCAGCATTTTAAACTCTGCAATATTTCTGTAAGCTGTAGTGAAGTCCTTTTTTTTTTTTTAAATTTTATTTATCCATCTGACAGAGGGAGAGGGCAAGCAGGGGGAGGGGCAGTCGGAGAGGAATAAGCAGACTCCACACCAATCGTGGAGCCCAATATCAGGCTCAGTCCCAGAACCCTGAGATCATGACGTGAGGCAAAACCAAGAGCCGGACACTTAACTAAGCTACCCAGGTGCCCAATAATTTTAAGTGGGTTTTTTTTTTTTCCTTTATGTTTCAATCTGAGAAAGGTCATAGATTAGAGATCGGGGGAAATGTATTCTTGGTATTCAAATAGATATAAAATCAGTTTATATCTACTGGAGTTAAAATGCAAAATTACTGATTTTTAAATTTCAAAACAGATGTGTGTGTCCTGACTTGTATATAAATATATTGAATAGTATGTTTGCTTGGTGTTTCTTTAGTTTTGAGAATTTGGGTATGTATACTTTCCCCTGTATTTCTTGGACTCTAAGCTTCGATAGTTGTCAGATTTTACTATATTATATAACAGCCAGTACTTTAAGTAATACTAACCTAAACTAAAAATACCCTTTTTTTTTAAATACCCATTTTAACGAGCTGCTGACGTTTTAGTATGATCTGTATTTTGAAATAAGTTAGACTACTTTTTTGTTGATTTTTGTGTTTTAACTTTAAAGGCAATTTTCTTTAAAAAATGTTAAACTGGAGAGAAGCCTATTTTATGTTCTTTTGATGTTTAAGTTTATTGCTCATTTATTTGCCCTTCCAATAACTTAAATTGCATGAATCGGGACTGTTTAATACCCTTTTTTTTTATTCATTTGTTTTACTCCCTCACAAATAACACAAAAATGACATATGATACATTTTTATTTTTAATATTCTATTACCTTGGAAACCGAGGCTTTACATTCTGTCTGCTAGATTTACCTGTTAGATTTAAATTTCTTAGAAAAAGCATATAATCCCAGAGAGGAGTGAGGTAGAGTCTGTCTGGTTCTTTGAAGAGTAATTCCTTAGTTCAGATGCAGTTTCTTGTCTACACTAAAAGTTCAGAAAAGTTTGTTGGTAATAAATCAAAAGTAATAATAAATTTAGAGAAATTAGTTTTAGACTTTTGTCCTTTGGTACTTTTTTCTGTTATGTAAAATCAAAATTGTCTCTTATCCTTAAAAAGATGTATTTGTGCAATTTATATACTAAACTGGCCTCTTATAGATTTGATATTCTCAGGAGTCTTGAACAAGTTGAATAGCGTCAGCTACTATCTGCTTCTGTTACCCTGGCAAAGAGCAACAAGTACCAAATATCACTTTGGGTCAAATATTTGTTGACATTAAAAAATAAACCTGGTGACATTAAAAACAGAGGAAAATAGTTAAAATTTACTACTTGGGAGTACTTGAATTTGTCCTTAATTTACTGCTATAGTTTGAAGTTTTTTTTATGTGGTGTGCTGTGTGTGTGTGTGTGTGTGTGTGTGTGTGTGTGTGTATGAAATTAGCTTTTAAATTAATAATAGGCTATATAGGGACACTTTGGTGTCTGAGTTGGTTAAGTGTCTACCTTAGCTCAGGTTCTGGGATTGAGCCCCACATCGAGCTCCCTTCTTAGTGGAGAGCAGACTTCTCCCTCTCCTATTACCTCTTCCCATGCTTGTGCACATGCATACACCCGTGTTCTCTCTCTGTAAAATAAATAAAATCGTTTTTAAAAAAAAGACTGTACAGATACTTACACAGTAAATTAGGACCCACTTTAAGATTTAGTGTTTGCATGTTTGTATTGTTTATGTGTATTGCTTAAGTGATGTGTTTGGGGTCCTTTGGAATATTAAAACATTAATAACTTTATTTCCTGTATTAATTTTAGATCCTTGAATTAGAAAAGATCTTTTTTCCTATTAGCAATATTTTTAGATAGTTCATGTAGCTTATCAATGATCCGACATTCATGACAATATTTCTCAATTTTTGTTGAATATAAAGATAGGTTTTATTTTGACTTTATAACATATATTAAAAAATCACATCATTATACATAAAAGCACTTTTGGAGCTATGAAAGTAAAAATTTTTGAACATCTGCATGCAGTTTTACTTACAGTGCTTTTTTTATAAACATAAATGAAGACTCCTGAGTATATTAATTATTCACTTGGCTTGAAATGGTGATATTTCTTTGTTTTTTAAATTTAATTTAAATTCAATTAACATATAGTATATTATTAGTTTCAGAAATAGAGTTCAGTGATTCATCAGTCTTCTGTAACACCCAGTGCTCATTACATCGCGTGCTCTCCTTAATGTCCATCACCCAGCTACCCTATGCTGATTTTTTTTTTTAATTAAGTGGTTATTGTACCACATCAGTTACATGGTGCTTCTAGTATTGATGTGTCTGGTATATATTACTTAAAATAGTGTTCATTTGCTAACCAGAATAAAAAAATTATCCAGTAGATAGTATATTCTCTTTCTGTCAAGAAGCAGGATAGAGCCCTACCCTGTAAAATTTTTAACTCTTGAAATAAGAGGAGAAAGGACTTTTATGAAACTTTGCTTAGCAACAAATTAGAAAATTTGAAATCAAAATTAAGGTTATTGACATGAAAGTACTTAATCTTTATGTTCTTGAGGAGCACAGGTAGTGCCATTCTTCATCTCTTTTCTTTTTTGCCAGGCTCCAGGGAAACCATAACTTTCTGAAGTGTGTATTGTTATCTTTTGTCACTGACTTAGTACAGATTTAAAAATACTTATCGTCATCTAACATTTTCTATAAATGTCACATAAATTCACTGGAATTTAGAGTATGTTATTACTGTAGATAAAGAAACAGCTCATATTTTGAGATCTTTTTTTAAAATGTTATTTAGTTCACACTTCTATAAACAAATCTGCTGCTTTTTCATAAATAACTTAAACATAAATCTAAATTACAGTTGAATCTTTTAAATTTTCCCGAGATTTAAAGGTTGACTCTTTGTCAGCTATGTTTAGGGACTTCTTGTGAAATATGTTGAATTGCACATTATGGGTTTATCTTTCCCTCTTCCCAAATTTCCCGTAAATGTTAGTAAAGGAGTGGAAAACATAAATACACAAGAATAAAGAAGAGAGGAGAAAACAGTAGTAAGAGTATTTAGTAGTATATGAGTTGAAATTGCCTACAGACTAGAGGCATTCTTTCTGAAAAAAGTAACTAACCAAGAAAAGAGGCTTTAAATATTAATATTAACTTTTAAATATGAACATATCAGTGAGAATAGCCACATGTAAGGAAACCTCTTACATAAAAGATTAAGAGGAGAATCTGGAAGAAAAGGCACAAAGCAGTGGGAAACTGGAAAAAAATTTAAAAAGCAGCAGAATGTGTTGCAACCATGAAACAAGAATAGAAAGCTGTTTTTAACAAGGACTGGAAAAAATGAAAAACCTCTTGGAAATTGAAAGTATGAAAGCAGAAATAAATGATAGAAGGGTTAGAAGTTAAAACTTAGGATCAATCCAAACAAGTATTTAAAAAAAGAAAAAAAGACATAGATGGTATGATGGATTTGTATTATGTCAAATTTACTAAGCTGGAGGTGCATGTCCCAGAATTCCTTTTCTTGCATACTGTGAGCAGTGAGGCATTTATTTTGATTTTGCAAGGTGGAAGTGAAACTGCAGCCATACTTATTTTCAGAAGGTTGCTGTGGACACTGGAAACTCTTGCAGTTCACAAATGTTATTGGCATGAGAGAGCCACAGGGCTCCTCAGCTTCCTCCATATCCTCTCTCTTGGCTTCTCCAAACCTTGGGCCAGGCCTAGCAACAGCTGAACATAAACTGACCAGGTTCATAATTACTTAGGGCCAAATCTCTGTTATAAAACCCATATTCTGTATCATTCTTGTGTTCTCTGTTCAAATGCTGATTGATACATCTGTATCATAAGTAGTTGTAAAGGAACAGTAATGTAATGATGGGTTCCTAAATTAGTTCTAGGTTTTCCAGAATGGGTTCATGAGTCTAATTAGGGTCAAAAGTATTTAATGGCCCTATTTTAAGTGTCAAAGGAGACATTGGTGATCCATGGCATACTGTAGCAAAATAGTTATTTTATCAGCTGTAGACTGTAATAATCAAGTGCCCATAGAAGGCTTTCAGAGACCAAGTATTTACTGCCACAGAACATTGTAACATGAAAATAAGAATAATAGTTCCCTTCAAAGTACACTGGGGAATTTAGGGAAAGAAAGGCTTTAGATTCTGAGCTCAGAGTCCACATAAGGGAGTAAAGCCTCTGTGATTGCTCTATAAGAAACCCTTATCTCTTGTAGCCAAGGGCAGAGATTTCTGAAAACTAAACCCAAAGTCTAATCCTGCAGGTGGCTGAGTTACAATACAAATTGAATTTCTAGTTTTGTGGTCTCTTGTGTTAAGGTTACATTGGGAAACAATGGAAAACTAAAAGTTGGGGTGGGAAATAATGGGTAGATTCCAGTGAAGCTGGGTACCTTGGACTCCCTAGGTCTGCCTAGCCACCTTTACCAGTCATGTCTCTGTCTGAGGGCGGTCAGTCTCCTGAGGAATCTGTAATGGCTTCCCCTAAGGTTGTAGCCTTTTATTCAAAGACTGCTGATCTCCTTGAGGACCTACTCTCACCATTTCTAATTGCTCTTATACCTCTGTAACCCCACTTCCAACAGCCCCAGAGCATGAGGGATGTACCTACTAGGTGTTACCCATGAGGAAGTGTGAATAATTTTGCCTGTTATTACCTGGGGAATGCTGTAAGAAGAATAGAGCAGAAGGCATATAAAATTGGATCAGGGTGACGGTATTGATAAGGGCTCATAAGCAAATATTCCAGATTGAAGGTACTAGGTCAGAGGGCTATGAATGGCTCTAACAGTTTGCTTCATTGATTGAAAACTAAACTAAAAAGTGGCCTAAACTACATAAAGTTGAAGATAGATGCTAGAACTTTATTTTTATACTGTAGAGGAACTTATCCAAATATTTAAGGAGATTAAAATGCTGGAGTGGGTTTTTCTTTTTTTAAAGATTTTGTTTATTTATTTGAGAAAGAAAAAGAGAGTACAAGCAAAGGGGAGGAGCAGAGGGAAAGGGAGGACAGACTGCCTGCTGAGCAGGGAGCCCAACCTGGGGCTCCATCCTAAGACCCCGGGATCATGACCTGAGGTGAAAGCAGATGCTTAATGTACTGAGCCTCCCAGGCACCCTGAATGGATTTTTCATTTAAAAACAGGGGATCCCTGGGTGGCTCAGCGGTTTGGCGCCTGCCTTTGGCCCAGGGCGTGATCCTGGAGTCCCGGGATCGAGTCCCGCATTGGGCTCCCGGCGTGGAGCCTGCTTCTCCCTCCTCCTGTGTCTCTGCCTCTTTCTCTTTCTCTCTCTCTCTCTATGTCTATCATAAATAAATAAATAAATCTTTAAAAAAAATAAAAATAAGAAAAATAAATAAAAACAACAACGGGATCCCTGGGTAGCTCAGCGGTTGAGTGTCTGCTTTCGGCTCAGGGTGTGATCATGGAGTCCTGGGGGATCGAGTCGCACATCAGGCTTCCTGCATGGAGCCTGCTTCTCCCTCTGCTGGTGTCTCTGCCTCTCTCTGTGTCTCTCATGAATAAATAAAATCTTTAAAACAACAACAAAAACAACCACACACGTCCCCTGGGTTGGTCTAGGGAATACTCCTTTTCTCAGGACTCTAAGAAATACATTCATGAGGAGAGCCACAACAGCCTTCAAGATCTATGTTGGCTGTTTGTTTTTTTTTTTAAACCATTAATGAAAGGACAATGTGCCATCAAATTAGGATCCTTGAATTCATCAGAAGTAATGGAATCCCAGGTGAGAGAGACAAGTACTGGCACTTAATTGCAGGAAACAAAGGAAGAAGGTGTGGTTACTGTAATGGTCAGTGAAACCAAAGCAGTAATCAGAGAAGTCTGAGTTGCAGAGATTTTTGACATGGGATAGTTGGTCATAGTTTCCATACAACTAAATAGATGGGAAAGCTTGTGAATTATTCATTGATTTCCATAAACAGAAGAGCTCTAGACGCTGGGGAACAAAAGTATGACTTGGATGATCTTAATAAAGAGTTTATAGCTCCTCAGCCCATCCCTAGACTTAAGCCACACAGATCCAAGAACCTTTAAATGAAGGGAAAGCCAGGTCCTGGTGTACAGCCAAAATTTATGCTGTTGATCGTCTTCTAGGCTTCCCCCAAAGACCTGTGACTATTTATTAAAGTAATGGACATTGGAGAATGATAAACAATTGGGCTTTGGAGGGGTTGCTGAATATTGGGTCAGAATGTTATGAATTCTAGAATACCCAAACACCACTGTTTTCTATCAGTCAGTGGAGTTTTGGCTTAGGGCCACCTAACAGTGAGCCCAATGTGGTTGTTTCCATATTCTTGGAATGCATAATTAGAATTCAACAGAGATCCCACTTTAGTTTACTGACTTGTGGAAGTGAGGGAAAGTCTTTTGAAAGCTACTAGAGTTTTATCTACCTACCAAGATAGTACACTATTACCTAGAGGGATTACAGAACTACCATTAAGAATTTGAAAGATGCAGAAGTGTTAATTACAATCACATCCCTATTCAACTCATCTATTTGGCATTGAAGAAGACAAATGGGTCTTGAAGAATGATGGTGAGTTATTATAAACTTAATCAGGTGGTGGCTTCAACTGCATTTGTGCCAGGCAGGGTTTTGTTGCTGAAACAAGTCCATGCAACCCCTAGCAGTTTGTGTGCAAATATTGATCTGGCATATGCTTTTTTTCCTATATATTTATTAGTAAAACCCATCAGAATTTGTTTGCTTTCAACCGGTGGGGTCAGTAATATATCTCCACTAACTTATCTCAGAACTCTCTTGAGCTTTCTGTCATAAGCTAGTCTGCAAGGACCTGGAAAACCTCTCCCACAGGACATTATGCTGATCCATCATATTGATACCATGCCGATTTGCTCTGGTGAGCTGGATGTAACAATTCCTATTGACATTTTGGTAAGGTGCATATATGCCAGAGGATGAGGAAAATTCCCACAAAAATTCAGGTGCCTGTTACCTCGGTGAACTTTCTAGGAGTCCAATGGTTTGGATTATGTTGGGGTACCTCTTCCAAGGTAACAAAAACAAAAACCTCTGCTATATCTAGTTGACTTCTCTCATCACAAAGAAAGGGGCACATTTGGATTTTAAAGGGAACATCTACCTCATTTGACCTGAAATGGAGACTGTCCCCCTTCCACAAACCTTTCTCTACTCATAAGCTCCAAAGCCTACCTCTTTTACCTAGTGCCTGGAATCTATTCTGTCTGCTTTCTCTATTTTATATTCAGTGGGTTCTTTTCTGTCAATGCCTCTAGGGTCCCTTTATTGTCCCTGTCACTTATACCTTTTGATTCCTCAGATTGGTGATTTCATTAAAAAGTGCCTCTATAAAGTAAATTTTCATATTTAAAATTTTTGTTTTCATCAAGATAGAAAATATAGAGAAGGAAATTAAGCTATCCACATCCTATCACATTTTTACAAAATTCACAGTATAGAAATATTGGTAGCTTACTTTTTTACTTAATGATATCATATATACCTCTTATCCATGTCATTAAATGTTTTTCTACAAATTTCATTGGCATACTATAATTTATCCATTTCTCATTGGAGATGTTTTAATTTCTAATATAATGCTGTATGAGCCTATTTATAATTAAATCTTTGACCATGGGTTTTGTTTTTTTTTTCTTCCAGAAATAGAGCTGCAAGGTCAAATGAGTGTTTATTAAAGTTCCTTTTAAGTATTTACTGCCAATTGCTGTCCACCAAAATTGAACTAGTTTATATTTCCAACCAGCAATATATGAAAGTGTATGTTTATTAGTATCTCAATCAGTACTGGATATTGTTATTTTAAAACCTTTTTTTTTTAAAAAAAAGATTTTATTTGTTTGAGAGAGAGAGAGGAGCAAGGGAGGGACACAGGGAGAGAAGCCGACTACCCACTGCGCAGGGAACCCAGCATGGAACTTGATCCCAATACTCCAGGATCACAACCTGAGCAGGAGGCAGATGCTTAACCAACTGAGACACCCAGGAGCCCCTGTTATTTTAAAACCTCAATGCCATTTGTTATGTATTAGTTTTTGGTTAATCTTCTTTCTATTCTCTATTCAGAAGAGATGGCATTTGTATTCACTTATTCATTTATTTAGTCACCCAACTATGCTAGGTACAGTGGTGAGAATAGAACTAGGTCTCAGCTTGCTTGAAATTTATAATCTAAAAAAGTTACAGTTTTCTTTATGGCAGCTATGCTGGCTACATACACACTACTATGACCTAGTCTGCCTTACAACTGAGCGTGATTAGGAAAGAACTTGGAGTTTGTGATACGGGACACCAATGATGAACCTTATTAGCAGGGTGGGCCTTTTTTTTAGCAGTTAACCATGGATACTTGTGGTTAAACTGGAAATTAGAATAATATATATAAAATTACAAGTTATCTGTGAAGAGTTTCAGTGAACCTTTAAGATTCCCATGTCTTTTCCTCAGATATTGTTAAATTCCTCTGCATCATTAAGTATTTTGGTCACCATTCGTCCCAGGGCAAATAATGTTTTAAATGTAATATTTGAGGCTTTCTAAGTATTTTCTTTCCCTTCCAAGCACTTTAATTATAGTTAGCATAATAATTGGCTTATGCTAAGAGAGATTATTTTTTTAACTTATCAAACTGTAAGATGATTCCTGTAAATTGTCAGGCTCCTAAGAAACAGTTTTTAAAAGTGTGCCTATATGCATACTGCTTCTGTAATTTACACTAGTATTACCCTCCTTAGATTTCTTGTAGTAGTCTCACATCACCAGTTATACTGTTATGCTTATTCCCTACTGTGCTAGTAGCTTTCTGTTTCAGCCTTGTATGAAGCTATTTGGTTCCAACTTTAGTGACTGTGCAAAGCAAGAATTGCCTGTGTATTGTAGGGCTGCCTATAATAAATATCAGGCCTTAGAGGGTTTTCCAAAGTGATAGATGATTGCTAATTAACAACAAACTAATGTTTATGGGAAAAGTGGTTGGTAATTCCTTTGCTAAGCATATCTTTCCATAGTTTAAATGACAGTTAATTTCTCTGTGAAATTCTCCCAAAGTAGATGCTCAAATTGTCAATAAATGTTACCAGTGAAAACCCAGGTTTTCTTGAAAAGTAATACATCTGCCTTAGGTATTATAACAGTACTTTCTGATAACATTTAGAGTATATTGTTGAGTTCCTGTTTATGTATTTTTCCCAAGAATTCCATAGAGTATTGAAAACAGTAAGTATAAGTTGCTTTCAGAATGTTTATTTGAACTTGTTTGTTTTGCCTACCAGATTGTGCCAATCTTTCAGATATAATTCATATACCATAAAATTTTAAAGTATACAGTTCGGTAGTTTTTAGTATATTCCCATGACTATGCAGCTGTCTCCATTTAACCCCAAAACATTTTCATCATTCCAAAAAGAAACTCCATAACCATTAGCAGTCACTCCCTCCCAGCCCTTTGCAACCACAAATCTGCTTTCTGGTCGTAAGAATTTGCCTATTCTGGACATTCAGTAAATGGAATTATATAATATGTGGCCTTTTATGTCTAGCCTCTTGACTTCACATGATGTTTTCAAGATCCATCCATGTTGTAGCATGTATCAGTACTTCATTCCTGCTTATGGCTGAATAATACTCCATTATCCATAAGTTGTATGGATACACCATATTTTGTTTATCCATTTATCAGCTGATTGTTTCTGTACTTGGCTATTATAAACAATGCTGTTATGAACATTCATATTCAAATTTTATTTCTTTTGTATGTATTCCTAGGAGTGGAATTGCTGGGTCATGTAATAACTGTTTGATTTTTTTTTTTTTTAACATTTTATTTGAGAGAGAGAGAGTGAGAGCATGAGGGGCACAGGGAAGAGGGACAGAGAGAGGAGGAGAAGCAGACTCACTACTGAGCACAGAGCCCCATGTGGGGCTTAATCCCAGGACCCTGGGATTATAACCTGAGCCAAAGGCAGGCTTAACCAACTGAGCCACCCAGGTGCCCTATGTTGACTTTTTGAAAAACTGTCAAACTGCCTAACATAGCACTTGTACCATTTTACATTCCTACTTGCAATGCATAAAGGTTCCCATTTATCCACATAATGGTCAGCAGTTGTTACTACCTGTTTTTTGGTTTTATTTTGTTGTTTTTTTAATAGTCATTCCAGTGGGTGTGAAGTGGATCTCATTATGATTTTGTTTTGTAATTCTCTGATGACTAATATGTTGGATATCTTTTCATTTCCCTGTTTGGTCATTTGTATGTTTACTTTGTAGAAATGAAGTCCAGTCAATCTATCTTTTTCTTTCCTTGCTTTTGCTTTAGGTGTCCTATCCAAGAAATCATTGCCTAATTCAGTGTTACAGGATTTGTAACTAAGAATGTTACAGTTTTAGCTCATACATTTACATCTTTGATCCTTTCAAGAGTTCATTTTTGTATGTGTCGTGTGAGATGGGTTCAAATTCATTCTTTTGGTGTAGATATCCAGTTGTCCTGGCACAATATTTTGTAAAGACCATCCTTTCCCATTGAATGGTCTTAACACCCTTGTTGAAAATAAATTAATCATAAATGTATGGGTTTATATCTGGACTTTTTTGTCTATTGATGTATATATCTTTTCTATCCTTTTTTTTTTTTTTAATCTTTTCTATCCTTATACAAACACCACAGTGTCTTGACTACTATAGCTTTGCAGGAAGTTTTGAAGTCAGAAAGTGATTTTTTTCCAACTTGACTTTCTTGTTTTCAAGATGCTTTGGCTATTCTGGGTCATTTAAGTTTACATTTGTATCTTAGGATCATTTTGTCAATATCTGCAAAAAAGGTAACTGGAATTCTGATACAGATTACATTGGATTTATAGATAAATTTGAATAGTACTTCTATGGGGGAAAGTAAGAAAGAGAATGAGAATCTCAAGCAGGCTTCATGTCCAGTGCAGAGCCCATTGCAGGGCTTGATCTCACAACCCTGAGATCATGACCTGAGCTGAAATCAAGAGTCGGCCACTTAACTGAGATAGAAGTAACCATGTTCCTTTGGGGGAAGTCTTGAGGAGGGAATAACTTTTAAAACTTCAGATGAACTTTCCACTTGTTTTTGAGATCAAGGTGTAATTTATTTACAATAAGATATGCTGGTTTTGGGGTGCCTGGGTGGCTAAGTCGATTGAGAGTCTGCTTTTGGCTCGGGTCATGATTCCAGGATGCTGAAATTGAGCCCTGATTTGGCCTCTCTGCTCTCCCTTTGCCCCCCCCCCCCTGCTTATGCTCGCTTGTGCTCTCTCAAATAAATAAAATCTTAAAAAGAAAAAAAAATACTAGTTTTAATTATAACCACGATCCCAAATCAAAATACAAAACATTTCTGTGATCCCAGAAAGTTCTGTCATGCCTTTTTTAGTGATGACCACCTCCTTCCAACCTTTACTCCACAGTTACTGTGATCTAATTTCCGTTACCGTAGCTTAGTCATGCCTGTTTTAGAACTTTGTGTAATTGGGAATCATGTGGTAATATACTTTTTTTGTTTTTAAATTTTCACTCTGCATATATGTTTTTGAGATTTTTCACATTGCACATGTCAGTACATTCCTTTTTAGTGCTGAGTAGTATTCTATTGTAATAAACGCTCCATAATTTATTCATTTATTGGACATGGGCTCTTTCTAATTTTTGACAAGTATAAATAAAGCTGCTATGAACTTCCCTGTAAAAGTCATTTTGTGGACATATATTTTCATTTCTCTTGGATAAATGCTGTTAAATCATAAGACAGACTGGTAGCAGTAGGAGTCCCCTGCAACTTCACAGCGGTGCCTGCCTATGCGCACTACATGGGTTATCCCCATATGCCCAGCGTGGATCCTCACGGGCCATCGCTGGGGGTCTGGGGTTCACCCTATAGCCCCTCTCGAGAAGACTGGAATGTGTACCCTGGGCCATCCGGTACAGTGGGCACGGTGCCCATGAACGACATGATCTTGAACCCTTCCGCTTTGGGCTCTCAGGAATACAGCAACTTGGGCCCTGCGGGCGGGGGGAAGCACCAGTGGAAGCCTGCCAGCCCCAGCCAGCGGGTTGCTGTTCCCCATAGACACCGAAGCTGCAGATGCCAGTTCTCCCAACAGAAGCTGCCAGAGCTCCATGCATGGATGTGAAAGACCGTGCAGGTGACCGGGAAAACCAGGACAAAAGAAAAGTATCGTGTGGTTTACACCAATGATCAAAGATTGGAGCTAGAGAAGGAATTCCACTGCAACAGATACATCACTTATCGGAGAAAATCAGAACTGGCAGTCAACCTGGGCCTTTCTGAAAGGTGAAAATCTGGTTTCAGAATTGCAGAGCCAAGGAGAAAAAGATGATCAAAAAGAAAATCTCCCAGTTTGAGAACAGTGGAAACTCAGTACAAAGTGATTCTGGCTCCATCAGCCCTGGGGAATTACCTAACACTTTTTTCACCACCTCATCTGCTGTTCATAGATTTCAGCCTATTGAGATACAGCTGGTCATAGTCTCTGAATGAAAGAAAGGCAAAGAGAAATGGAAAACCCCCTATCCCTTAGCATTGTCTTCTTGGTCTCTAAGATATCAGCAGGGGAGTAAGGACAGGATGTAATTTCTCCTAAGGCAGTACTCAGAACAAATGGATGTGGAATGGTTGAAGAGGTCACTTACTGTTAGAAACCATCCTCAGAAAACTCTTATCATATGCTTTGTTATATGGCGGTCACTTAGGAACTTGATGGTAAACTATACAATTGAAAGCTCCAATCACAGGCCTTTGCAACTCTATTCACAATTTTGGAAACTTACTTATGAACCAATTATAAAAAACAGTTCAGACAGAAGGCACATTTGTGTATACGTACTTGTGTTATTTGAGGCTGGGTGTATTCTTTTATGCTATCTGGAGGGGAAGAGTTAAGCAGAAATTTATCCAGCTGTAGCTACCTTTGCAAGTGATTAATTCAAAAGCTAACGGCATTTTCATAACAAGACAAATGTTTAAAAATCAGTAGGAGATGATTCTGAATCCATTACCACTGATTAATAAAAATAATAAATAGAAAAAAATCATAGACAGCTATATGGTTAATTTTATAACGAATTTTAAACCGTTTTTCAAATGGTTGTGCCATTTCACACTCCCTTTAGCAGTGTACTTTTATTTTCATGATAGTATATTCTGGAAGGACAGAACGTTTTAACTTTGAAGTATAACTTACCATTTTCTTTTATAGTTACTGCTTTCTATATCCTAAAAAAAAAAAATACCCATAATTTTGAAGAATTTTTTTGCTAGAAGCTTTACATTTTACATTTAAGTATTTTATCTTAATTTTTATGTCTGATCTGAAAGTTAGGGGTTGAGCCTAATTTTTTAATATACAAATATCTTGTTACTCCATCCCATTTATTGAAAAGACTTACTCCATTTATCATGACTTAATATTTAAAATCAATTAACTGTATATGCAGAAGTGCATATTCATACTTTATTCTGTTGATCTGTTTTTCCATACTTATGCCAATACTACAGTCTTTTGCTTACTGTGCTTACTAATAATTTTGAAATCTGATAGTCGAAATCCTCCAACTATGTCCCTTTTCAATAGTGTTTTTGACAATTCTGGGTCCTTTGCATTTTCCTATGAATTTCAGAATCATCTTGTCATTCTTAGAAAAATGTAAATATGTGTTAGGATGGCATTGAATCTGTAGACCAATTCGCAAAGAACTGACATCTTGACAGTATTGAGGCAATATGAGCTTTGTATATCTATCATTTTTAACTTCTCTCTGCAGTGTTTTAGCTTTCTCTTTAGAAGTCTTTCATGTCTTTTATTATATTTACATATAGATACTATTTTCTTGATGCTATTGAAATGGTATTTTTTAAATTATACTTTTCAGTTTGTTGCTCATATAGCAAGTCTTGTATCCTCTAACGTGCTAAATTTATTTAGTTGTTCTGGTAGTTTTGGGTGTAAATTCCTAAAGAGTCGCTAAACAATCATGTTTACAAATCAAAATAGAGTAGTACTTCTTTCTTTCATTTATTTTTTCTTGCCTTAGAACACTAGCTAACATCCCCAGTACTGTCTTGAATAGAAATGGTAAGAGTGGACATCCCTGCCTTGTTTTTGAGTGTAGGGAAAACGTACTCAGTATTTAACCTTTAAGTATGACTTTGGGTGTAGGTTTTTCATAGAGGAAATTCTTCTCTTCCTCATTGACTAAGAACATTTATAATGGTGGGTATGGAATTTTCCCAAAGTTTACGTGAATTTATCTGATTATCATATGCATTTTCTCCTTTATTCTCATAATTTGGTAACTTGCATTTGTTTTTAAATTTTAGCCAGCTTTTTAATTAAGGGATAGATCCCAGTTGGTCACAGTATAAAATTGATTATACATATTCCTGGGTTCTGTTTGCTATTCATTCATTTTGTTTAGTATTTAAAAAATATATATGTTATTTATTTATTCATGAGAGACACAGAAAGAGAGAGACAAAGACACAGGCAGAGACACAGAGGGAGAAGCAGGCTCCATGGAGGGAGCCTGATGTGGGACTCAATCCTGGGAGCCCAGGATCACGCCCTGAGCCAAAGGCAGACGCTCAACCACTGAGCCACCCAGGTGTCCCTGTTTAGTATTTTTGTATCTGTGTTCATGAATGATACTGGTCTATAATTTTATTTTGTTATAGTGTCCTTGTTAGTTTTTGTTTGAGTTATGCCAGTGTTCTTTCTTCCTTTTTTTTTTTTTTTTTTTAATCTTTGTCTAGGATAGGTCTTATTTCCTCCTTAAATGTTTGATAGAATTTACCAAGGAAGCCATCTGAGCCAGGAGTTCTCATTGTGCAGGAAACCCAAACTAGATTTTTCATTTTGTGTGTGTGTTAGTATTTGAAAGTTGTTTTTCTCAAAGAGGTTTTGCATTCATCTAGGTTGTTGAGACATTGACAAAATTATTCATTGTATCTGATCGTTGTCTTTTAATGTCTGTGGTGATGTTATCTTTTCTTTCATTCCTGATACTGATCATTTGTGTGTTCTCTTTATTCCTGATCAGTCTAGATAATGGTTCATATGTTTTATTGATCTTTTCCAAAAACTAATTTTTGGCTTTCTTTTTTCAAAAATTTTTGTCTATTTCCTACTTCACTGGATTTCTACTCCTATTTATTTCCTTTCTTCTACTTCCATTGAGTTTAACATTTTCTTTTTCTAGCTTCTTGAGATGAAGGTTGGGTATACATTTTTATTCTAATATAAACATTTAGTGTTATAAATTTATGGTAGTTTGTGGGGGAGTGAAGCTAAAGAAGAAAAGTTCTGATAGGTATGTTGTGTTTTTATTATTGTTAAGTTAAAAAATATTTCCTAATTTCCTTTTTTGGTATCTTCTTTGAAATACAGACTGTTTAGAAGTGTGTTGTTTAATTTCAAATATTTGGTGTTTTCATTATGGTTAAGAATACATTCTGTGATTTCAATCCTTTGCAATTTATTGAGACTTGTCCTAGTATATTATATATCTTAGGAAATATTCTCTGTGCGCTTGCAAATGATAAGTGTTCTTTAGTAAGTTGAATGAAGTGTCTATAAATCTTCTATATCCTAACGATATTTTTTTTTTTTTTGGCTGCTTGTTTCTTTGGTTACCAAGAGACGTTTGTTTGTTTTCTTTTCGTTTTTTAAAAAACTATGGTTGTACATTTGTCTGTTTCTATTTGTCAATCTTTGTTTCTTTTATTTAATGGTCCTATTATTAAGTATAAACACATTCTGTCTTTCTGATGAATTTACCTCTTGTGTCATTGTGAAATTTTTTTCCTTTCTGGTAATATTCCTTGCCTTAAGGTCTTACATTGTTTAATATTATTATAGCCACACCAAATACTATTATCCTTCATATTTGGATTTATCTTTTATCTTTTTCTGTCCTTTTACTTCCAGCCCATCTGTGTCTTTATTTAAAATTGGTTTCTATGAATAGCATTTAATTGAGTTCAATTTGTGTCCAGTCTGAAAATGTATTTGGAATGTTTAGCCCATTTACATTTAATGTAATTTCACTGTGATTGAATTTGGGTGTATCATCTTGTCATTTATTTTGTTTGTCCCCTTTGTCATTTTGTTTCTCCTTTCCAGTCATCTTTGGAATTAATTATGTAGTATTTAGTGTGATGTTCTATATCCTCTGTTAGCTTTTAACTATCCTCCTCTTTATTTTTTTAATGGTTACTGTATGTATCCATTAAAAGGCATAGTAGATATCCTTAACTGACTGCACCTAACCTCTAATTAATACCACTTTACATAAGATGTGAAACCTTTTAACTGTGTAATTCCATTACACAATTCCCTCCTGTCCTTTGTACCATTGTTATCACCTTTTTTACTTCTACATATGTTTTATTTTATTTTTTTTACATATGTTTTAAACTCGAGCATATTGTCGTTACTTGGTCATGATCTTTTAAAGAGTTTATGAAAATAAAAAGTTATTTTATTTCTAGCATTTGTAATATTTTATTTTTCCTATAAATTCATATTTCTTTGTAATATCACTGTCCACTAGTCCTATGCAACTTACCAACTCTAGAATTACCATAGTTTTAAGTAAAGCTACTATTAATACTTAAATATAGCGGTAAATTTACCTTTAGTTTGTTGTGAGGCACAACAACCTTTACTGATACTGTTGTAGCTTTTCTTAACATAAAGTCCTCCAAGGATAAAATCAAAGCTGATTGTGAAAGAAAAAAAAAAGTTAACGGACAGTCCTTTGAAGTTTTCATAAAATAATAGATTTGAGTTTGAATTTTCAGAGACTTTGTGTCTTAATTAAAGATTCAAGAAAATAACTGCAGTGTTAAAAGGAAAGTTATTACATTTCAGAGTTGATTATTTGGTAACGTATTGTTCTTGTCTGTTGTATTTGGTGAGCTGAAGCATTTTGTATTTGCAAGGAGTGACCAAAAATAGCCTTTTGAGCAAATTCATCTGGTGGCAGCTTGGTGGGGATGAGTGTGTGAGATATGTTATTAGGAGGCTAGGTAATACTCAAGAACAGGCCATCAAAGGACTTTACATTTTCTCCCAGATTCATTTGGCTTAAAGCGAAGAATAACAGCAGAGTCTTGATTATAAAGCCATACTATGGCTCATTTTCATTGTTAATTCACGTAAGCGATGTTATCGGGTGACATAGACACATCATCTGTGACATTGAATGGATACCAGGTAAGTGACAAACGCTGTATAAAATACAGCTCCAAAGTCCTTCCCCTCTAGCAAGTGAGAAAGTTAAAGTGGTAGTTGCATTATGCTGAATGCATGTGACAGAAGAATGAAATTCAGAGTACTACTGAAGTACACAGTACTGGCACCTGATCCAGACCCGGGCTAAGTTTGAGTTTCTAGTGCTGGGGAAACAGGTATCTGAACTGAATTTTAAAGAACTTAGTAAGGTGATGTTACTTAGTAAGGTGATGTGATATAAGGACAGGACAGAGAGATTGGAAATGAGTTCAGAAGGAGAGAATTGCCTGTCTTGGAGCAAAGAAGAAGAATATACTCTATGGCATGCTTAGTAGTTTGGGACAGAAAGAAGGAAATGAAGATGAGACTGGGTAGAGCTTTTGGTATGCTCATGGTTTACTGTGTATGTCATGCTCGGATACTTGGTCCTATAGATTTTTAGCTACTAGAGCATTTTGTGCAGGAAAACAAGTGTTATCTGGTTCTTTATAATTTCAGAAAGATCATTCCCATTCCAGTGTGAGCAGTATTAATACTGGAACTAGGGAAGTTGCTTAAGAAGGTTGTTGAAGTAATGTAGGCAAGAGATAATGGCAGTGAAAATACAGAAAGAAACAGATGGGGGCAGCCCAGGTGGCTCAGTGGTTTAGCGCCACCTTCAGCCCAGGGCCTGATCCTGGAGACCCGGGATCGAGTCCCACATCGGGCTCCCTGCATGGAGCCTGCTTCTCCCTCTGCCTGTGTCTCTGCTTCTCTCTCTCTCTCTCTGTGTGTCTCTCATGAATAAATAAAATCTTAAAAAAAAAAAAAAAGCAGCAAATGATTTGGAAACTGTTAAGAGGTAGAACTGATAAGTTACAGATGGAATGTAGAGGAAGAAAGCGTTGAGGATGACACCCAATTTTCTGGCTTGGGCATTGGTGGTAAATGGTATTACCATTCCTTTAAATAAGAAAAAGGAGGAGAAAAGAGTAACAGTTTGAAACATGAGAAATTTAGGATATATCCAGTTGGGGACTTCATTAGAAAATTAAACAATGGGGTCTGAATTTTAAGAAAGCATTCCTTTGGAGATAAAGAAGGGGGATTGTCATTAGCACATAAGAACCGGGCTTCTCTTTGTATCTCTCCTAATTACACAATTAGAATTAGAACTAAATGCCCATGATTACATGTCATATCAGTCTGTTTAAACATACTATTTCTACAAAATACTGTTGAATAATAGATATGTAGAAGTAACACAATTCTAGGGCGGAATATAACATGTAGGGTTGTCAATATTCAGAAATGACTTAAAAGTGATAAAATGAAGGTGATAAAAGCGGGAGCTCTGTTGCTTCAAAAGTTCTTCTCATTGACCAGCAGAGGGCACTCAGTCCTGAAGCTCAGTATTTTTTGCTCTGTGCTGCCCTAAAGGCCTGGAAGCTCACGTCTTTCTAATATAGATTTTTAGTGCTCTTGTTACATAAGGCCATGCTGCCAGGATACTTTTATTTATCCTTGCTTTCAGGACTTCAAAGATACTTGATTTTTTTTTTTCTGGAACCAGTCTTCATTGTACCCCCTGTTCCCATGTCTATTCCTTGTTTCTTCCCTGAAGTGTAAGACTTGAGTGATCACATTAAGAGCTGCCATGATACATGGGGTTAGGATAAAATCAGGTGCAGGGCCTGAGAAATGTGATGAATCTTTGCCTCTATTAAAATGTCCAATTTTTGTTTCTGGTTAATTATTAGGATTCAGGGACATCTTTGTGTTTTGTTAGTCTTCTGATCCAGGGAATAGAATGGAAGAAGTTGACATTAGCTTCTAGAAACAGTATTGATAAGCCTGGTTGGGTCTGTAAAGCATCAAGCTCCTTCAGTATTTGATTGGAGGAGCCTATGAAAAACTTCCTGGGATATATTTTTTTGTCCACCTACCACATGTCTGAAATGCCCATTAGTCTTTTTTTTTTTTTATCATTAGGCATTCAGAGCTCCACTAAAACTCAAAGATTTCACTGGAAGGAACAAAGTAAATGTGGTAGGAGAAATTATTTAAGTTAGCTAGGAATTAAATATGGGCAGGAAGTTTATTATAATTAGTTTTAACCAGGGAATGTTAGGAAAGATCTGGAACTAGAATCATACTGTTTACTGTTTATAAACCTTCAAACCTTCCAACTGACTAATGAATTAGTTTATTATAAGAAGTGCTGGCATTTAAGAATGTATACTATATGCCAGGCATTGTCCTCATTTAAATCTCAAGACAACCCTATGAGATAATTACTCTTAGTGTCCCTATTTTCCAGATTAGGAAACTGAGTCACAGAGAACTTAAGTAATTTGTCTGAGCTTGCTTATGGAGGAGACAGCCAGTACTCACTGCTGTTCAATCTTCCTATCATATGCTGCCTAACACAGTTCCTTGCCCATAATAGATGCCCAGTAACCCAGGTAACTTTTAAACTGTAGCAATGTGTGAACCAGCATGAAGCTGTGTTGCGGTGGATGGCAGCTTTTAGAAGAAGCCCATACAAAGTTACTGCAAACTTCAGCAGGATTCATGAAGCCCCCGGGCTCATAAGGATGTTATTTTTGCTTTTCAGTTACTATGGCAATAATAGAATTTAAGGAAATGTGGGGAAAAACGTAGATAAACTTTTTATTTTTTTTAAAGATTTTTATTTATTCATGAGAGACACACAGAGAGAGAGGCAGAGACACAGGCAGAGGGAGAAGCAGGCTCCATGCAGGGAGCCCAACGCGGGACTTGATCCCGGGACTCCAAGATTCAGGCCCTGGGCTGAAGGCAGCACTAAACCGCTGAGCCACCCGGGCTGCCCTTAGATAAACTTTTTAAAGGTTTTATTTCACATCACCCATTCCATTGACTTAAGGGAATAGAAATTCAGATAACTGGTTATTTTTAATTAGTGTTATTCTTAAAATGGAGTTATTTCTCTGAAATTGGTAACATATAGTATTCATTTTTTTCTTATTAGAGAAGAGTTCCTCAAAATAAAAGTAAGAAACTTTGTTCAGTGATATAACTGAACAGAGTAGTGAAGGCTAACTTAATTGACCTAGCAGTAGTAGAGTATGTGAGCATTTAGGTCTGATTGTGATTTCAAGAACATCTGTTTTGCACTTGGTAACTGAATTGTTTCTTTCATCTTCTTTGACCTTTCTCTTCCATTTTACCTCTTTTCATCCAGGTGAAGAATCCAAGTTAAGGAATATCTTCATGTAGAAAGATGATTGGGGGAAATAACCCTATTTCAGAATGAAATAGTATGTTGTCACAGGGTCTCCCCCCCCGCCCCGCATACAAATTCTGGTCTCTTAACCACATTAGTGTTCTTTGGCATTGATAGTGTAATGTAACCAGAAATCAATCCTGGACAACTTTGGGAAAGGGACTTGGTGAGGTGGGAGAAAATTAAAGCTGATGGTGAAAAGGCAGGTTTGAGTTTTTATGGCTTTAAGTTATATGTGCATGATCCATCCACTCTCTTGACCATGGATAATTGAGCAGTAGCTGATTCTGGCCAGGTCATTGTGAAACTGACAAGGCATCCCCAAACCATAAGCATAGGGATAAAAATGCTATATATTTGTATCCATGTTCAAGAAAGATTGACTTTCTTAAGTGTGTCGCTATTTGGGAGAAGAGGATGCTATCACCTTTGTAAAGTTGTGAATTATGAAAGACATTTCTGTTGGGTTACTGAATATCCCTTGGGGTTTGTTTCATTTATAACATTGCCTCAGGCCCTCTGCTACATCCTGTTGGAATGACCTTCTTTTCAACCCCGTGCTGGCAGCTGTAATATGGCTCTTTCTCCTGAATCCTTTTGGCTTGTCACATGACAAACATGAACTGTGACCCCTTTGTTCTTTACCCAGATGATTCGGTTTCTTTAATTTTTTTTCGGTTTAACATTTTTGCCTTACTTCCTTTTCTCTTTTTCCCTCTTTGCTCCCTTTTTTATTTCCTACCTAGACAAAGGTTTTTGTGGGTTTTTGGGAGTACCTTGTTGTTTTTTTTTTTTTAATTAAAATGTAACACTGATGCAGAAAAGCACACAAATCAAAGCTCACTGAATTTTCATAGCACAAGCATACTCATGTAGACAATACTCCAGTCAAGACAGAGAACGTCACCAGAACCCGATAACACTCTTCTCTACTTCTGGTCACTACTCCTCCCGCAAGGGGAACCCTTGTCCTGACTTCTGTAGCTCTGAACTTTATAGAAATGGAATCAAACTGTATGTGTTTTTACATCTGGATCCTTTCATTTAGCATTTTTGTGATATTCATCCATGTTATCAATTTGTTACTGCTGCATAGTATTCCACTTGTATGAATACTCCACAACTTATCTATTCTAAATGGGCATTTGGATTGTTTCTTGTTTTGGACTACTATGAATAATCTTGCTAAACATTCTCATACATGTCTTTTCAGTGAACATATGATATAGTTCTGGGTATTTGCATAGAAGTGGAATTGCCAAAGCATACTGTATCCAGCTAGCCATTTAATTTCAAAAGTCATATAAAACACCAAATGACTGATTTTAGGCAAACTCTTGGTACAAAACATTTGTAAACAATTATCAATTCAGCTTTAGTGTATTGTATCTATTTTTTGGCTAAGAAATGTGCCTCTATTTAAATGTACTATAGTTTGGGCAGCCCTGGAGGCACAGCGGTTTAGCGCCACCTGCAGCCCAGGGCGTGATCCTGGAGACCCTGGATCAAGTCCCACATCGGGCTCTCTGCATGGTGCCTGCTTCTCCCTCTGCCTGTGTCTCTGCCTCTCTCTGTGTCTCTATGAATAAATAAATAAAAACCTTTAAAAAAATAAATGTACTATAGTTTAAAAATAAAGTAAGTGTACTATAGTTTTACATAGATAACTCCTATATACAAAAAAATTGCTACTCACTGCCCATAATGTGTTTTATTAACACTCTTCCCAATGTATGTTTTTTATCCAGTTTTCACAAAGCTGAATTGGCCAGTCCATTCTGCAAAAATCTCATGAAAAAACTGCTGCTGGTGATAATTTACAGTAGTTAAGATTACATCTATGTGGTAACATTAACAGGGAAGAGGAATGTGCTAGTGCTTATCTGCCATGCTTAGTCGAACTTACAAAGGCTGACACTTGTATTTGTACAAACTGCATTCATTATTAAGGACCTTGCAAAAGTGGTAAGAGACTGGCTCTATACCATAGATGGGCTCCAGGACAAGTAGCCAGGCAACTGTGCAGCCAGAGAGTAATGTTTTTGTCCCTTTTTTTGTTTTTTTAAGATTTTTTTTATTTGACAGAGAGAGCACAAGCAGGGAGAGGTAGAAGCAGACTCCCCACTGAGCAGAGAGCCTAATGCAGGGTTCCATCTCAGGACCCTGAGATCATGACCTGAGCCAAAGGCAGCCACTTAACTGACTGAGCCACCTAGGTATCCCTCTTTTTGTCCTTTCTAAAAATATGGATTTTCCAAAATTTGTTCCATGGACCCTTTTGAAGTTTACCTAATGAGTATAGAAATGTGATTGTGATATCATATTCCCTCCAAATTGCAAAGCATCTTTCAGGGAAATTTTATTTGACCATCAGATAACATGCCCCTCAGTCATTCTGTGAACATGCATGGAATTAAGTTGACTTGTTTGGACCATGGTGTTATTGGAGACCTTAGAAAGGATTTCTTTCTCCTTCAGCAAAACAAAGCAAAACAAAACAGAAATGTAGAGGGAATAATTAAAATTTGATGGTTATATAAATATAGTTATGGAACCACAAGATTTGCTTCCCACGTTAGGTAAATATCTTTTCTTATATGCGTCTTTTGGAGGGTGAAAAGAGGGATACCAACCCTATCATGTTTTTGCAAACAAAGTGTTTTTTAAAAAGGAGAGAATAAAGTATTTCACTTTTACAAAATTATCCTTTGTCTGAAAATTCTGTACTTTTCAATCCTTCTGATATTTTTTAATACTATGTGTAGGGATGTCTGGGTGGCTGGTTGAGCATCTGCCTTTGGCTCAGGGCATGATCCCAGGGCCTGGGGATCAAGTCCCACGTTGGGCTCCCTGCGAGGAAGGAGCCTGCTTCTCCCTCTGCTTATGTCTCTGCCTCTCTCTTGTGTCTCTCATGAATAAATAAATAGAATCTTAAAAAAAAAAATGCTATGTGTATTTTTAGAAAACTGTCTTAGTATAGGTATACTGGGTTTCATTCATTTTTGAATGACATATAGAGCCACATTGGTTGATAGTCTGTCTTCTAAAAGCTTACCTAGTGGGTATGTAGTAGTGGTAGTAGGTTATACATATTACTATAGTACAATGTAAGGTAATTGCTCCAGTGAGAATTCCTTTTGGGGGGTAAGGTAAGTAGACCCATTTGAAATGGGTTCTTTAAAAATGAGTAGATTGGTCTTAAATAGCCTTTTGCTTATCTTTACCTGTTGGCCAGTGTTAAGATGTTTTGTAAAGGAGTGGGAAGTGAGCCTGTAGAGAAGCCATGTGATGAGTTTGTACCTCATGCGGTAGATAATATAGCACAGTAACTAAGTGTGCTCACTTCAGATCAAATTCGAAATTGAGTCCCAGTTTAGTTTTGCTGTGTGACTTTGAACAGGCTTCTTAACCTAAGCTCAGTTTTCTCATTTGATAAATGGAGACAGCACCTGTGTAACCTGCTGCAATGTTAAATGAAAGAAAAGCAATCGTGTGTGGGAGGTGATTCACATAGGTGTCAATATAATGGGTGCTCAAGGTAGCTACTCTGGATAGCAACGAGCCATGAAAGATTTTTGAACCACATAATGGTGGGATATGAACCATGTAAGACTTTTTCTTTTATTTTTATAATTGATATACAAAAGGCTGCACACATTTAAAGTATACAGTCTGATAGGTTTTTACATACACCTATGAAATCATCACCACAATTGAAATGACCACATCCATCACTCCCAAAGGTCCCAAAACTTTTGTCTAAGACCTGTAAAGAAGAAAGTCTGGCCTTCAAAATCCACAGCAAAGAATGTTGTGAAGTAGAGTCTGGGAGTGGAGAAATCAGTTAAGAGGCTGTGGCCATGGTCCAGGTGAGAGAGAGGGAGAATGAATGAGGTCATGAACTAGGTATGGCAGCAGTTGGCCTCCCCCAAGAGATGGGGCTGCTGGGGGACAGGATTGAGCCTGCTGCATCTTGTATTCTTTCTAGCACCTTACTCAGTAGCCAGAGGCTAGTGAGCTCTTCCATTCTGAAGACCATTTTTCCCTTTATGAAAGATTGCTTACTTTAAACTTTTTTCTCCGTTTATTCTGTTTAGGGCTTAAAAGACAATCTTCTTGCTTCTGGAACGTCCGGCCTGACAGCCACCAAACAGTTGCTTCGTCCAAGAATCACAAGAATTTGTCTCAGGGACTTGATATTCTGTATGGAACAGGAAAGAGAGATGAGGTATTCTCGAGCTCTATACCTTGCCCTTCTGAAGTGACCGCTGCACTCTCCATCCAGATCCTTGCTGTTTACTGCCAAAGAAGACATAAAGAGCATTGTTGCACTCTCCTGAAATTTCAGTTTCTGGAAAATAATCACTAATAGGGAACACCATTGTTTACAGTTATAAACTTTTATTAAATCTTACTTATACATCCCATGGGGTTCTTAATGATTAGAATTCAACTTTGTCTTCTGGAAATTGGTTAATGAAATACAGTTTATACAGGCATAGGTTTCTGTCTACCTGTGCATTTAATTACAGCAAGTTAAGGTCCTGTTTGATACCACCTGTTTCATTTGCCAAACTGTTAACAGGTGAGGTGACTTTCCCTAATACAGCCTGCATTAAGATGCAGGGAAAGAAAGGAAGAATCACTGCTTACCAAGTAAACTGTATTTCATCCTCTGCTGAACCTGTCTTAGGTTTTCTGGGCTGGGATCAGAAGTCGCCTAGCTAATTGTGACAGTCACCTTCTGTAGTTGCAGGTGACAAGCCACAGAGTACAGTCTGTGGTGACTGGTCAGCTGCATCCCAATGTTGTCAAAACTGAGACAGATGGGGATAGTGTGTGCCATATGCTGCTTCTGATAACCGAGTGAGGGGACATCTTTGTCAGGGAAACTGTAAAACGGGAGCTGCTGATATACCTCACTGAAAACTGGAAAAGGTGGGAAGTATTGGAAGGAATGAAGGGACATTGCATCACCCTGAGGAGGGGAGAGTGAAAATGGAATCCCAGAGCTTGAAGTGTCCCTCCATTCCAGTGGTGGGAATGGAATGCCAATGCAGCTGGTACGCATTTTGTTGACAGGACAAAAATCACAGTCCAACCAAAAAGGAAAATGTATCAAACATTTTCAAATTTGCAGTATTTCAAAAGGAAGAAGTTATTTTTTTTCTTTTGTGTATTGTTTTAAACCTCAAGAAGGATAGTTTTGTAAAATCTTTTTCGTTACTGCAAGTTTTAAGCATCTTGTTGCATTTCAAAAATCCTAATTGATGATTAGAAATTTTTAACAATAGGACTCCATTTTGGATTCAGTACTCAAAAGGTAATGTCAGCATCTCATTGTTGGAGATCTTTTCTCTAAATGTATTTTGAGAAGCATGTCATATATATATGTGAAATATATATATATTCATCTGAGGAGGAACCTGATGTTTTGTAAAGCAAACTTGTTTGTTTGTTTTTTTTAATTCTACCTTTGTGGCACATAGCTGGTGAAAAGTAGTAGCTGTATTTAGAATCACATACAGAAAGAACCAGTAAATCCTCCGGTAAGGTTGTAAAAAAAAAAAAAAAAAAACAAGAAAGCTGTGCTTTTTAAGAAAAGAATTCAGGGGAAAAAAAACACACCTCCAGTATGTTACTCCTCATCCTATTCTTCCCATCGGGACTGTACGGCCATATTCTCTATGGTAATAAATGTTAAATTGGCCACGTTTTTTGTTTCAGCAGTTATTATGTAAAATGCTATAAATTATGTATATGTTAAAAAGAATACTTTCAGAAGAGATCTATACCTAAAGTTGTTTTTGTATATTTAAATGCTTAGCTTTATTTTTTTGTAAAGTGCAGCATATTCCCATATTTGTGTATAATCTTATTGATCAGATGTTTAAAATTATTTCAAATACTTCATTAAAATAATTATTTTATTATAAGAATAACTTTGGTCAGTCCCTGACTTTGAAAACCAGTATCTTTAGTAGTAGGCCCCCACAGCTGGGGTTGGGCAGCAGATCTTTCTTGGCTCTGATTGTTACTTACTTACATTGGAGTATCAGCATTTGGATTCCAGAACCTAACTTCAAATCCAAGTTACTGTATCACTTTCTTTGGAATAGTTGTGAATTTGCATGCTATTTGACTCACAAAGAAAGCTAAGTATATTTATTACAAAAGCTTTTCTTGGCCCACCAGGATTTTCTTACTAAAGTATTCTTTTTCAAGATTTATTTTTAATATATATTTTTAAGCTTTGTGTCATGAAATATATCTTACACACCAAAGAACAAATACAGTGTATCCAAACTACTCTTCCGCTCAGTTTGCAAAATGGTGGCCTTGGGGTAGATTTGATCTATAAATGCATTCTCTGTGACTCATACAGTGTTGCCCATGTTTTAATTTACAAAAATCTATATTTCCACTTCTTTTGAAAAATCAGAAGATCTGGAATCATAAAGTATATGGTAATCCATTGGGGCTATCCAGTGCCTATTCACTTTAGATATAAGGGCATAAGTTTACCTTCCGACGTCTGAACCCTTTAAGTATTGCCTTTCAGTATTTATCTTGGGTGATGAACAGTAAGAGTAAAGTACTGGAAAGTCTCTTACCTTTTTTTTTTCTTAGCAACTTTATTGAAATATATTTTATTTTTAAAAATATTTTATTTATTTATTCATGAGATACACACACACACACACACAGGCAGAGGGAGAAGCAGGCCCCATGCAGGGAACCCGACGTGGGACTCAATCCTGGATCTCCAGAATCACGCCCTGGGCTGAAGGCGGTGCTAAACCACTGAGCCACCCAGGCTGCCCTATTGAAGGGCATATATATTTTTATATATTTTATATATAAAATTCACCCATATTTCATCCATTTACTTTTAATGTGACTGAACTTTTAAATTATTCCTTCTTGAGTATCTTTAAGATTCTTCTAAAAAAAAGATCAACATTTAACATTCTTTTCAGGCCTCCATTTCTTATAACCTGCATTTGAGCTAAAGTTTGTTTCGTTAGAATTTTGGCAAAGCTTTATTTAGAATTAAGGCCATTTATACTAATTATGTCTTGGTTGCAGTAAAGAACACAAGTCATGTTAGTGCATATTTAGAAAAATTTGGAACCAAGATCTCAGGCTGATTAAGTTGGACTTTATGTCCATCCCTAGTTGTATAATGAAGCAGCTTGTGTTTTTAAAAGTCTAACCTCAACAGGACTCAGTGATTCTGCATGAAATAAAAGTATAATATGTCATATGTTTATACATGACCTAGTAGCTAGTTTTTTTATTTTACTGTTAGCACTGTTATCTTTTCAGGCACTTTGATATTCCTCCCTGAACAGAAATGACTTTTTTTTCATGTAGGTATGATTTACATCAGTATCTTTTTCTCTGACTTTTTAACTACTTTTGAGTATTTTCACATGCATTTCAGTTGTAGTGCATTTGCGTTTTTACTGAAGTTGCTTCACAAGTTGAAAATTGGTCCTCAGGAGAATTTCATCTGCCATATTTTTCTTTTGGGAAACATTGAGAGCATGTCATGCAGGCAAGCAGCCTACAGTTCACCACCATGTACTTGAACACTGACAGGAAGGTGAACAGTAAGAGGTTCAGACTTTATGGAGACCTAGCACATTGAATATTTCTGGGAAGAAAATACTCCCTAGGAACTCCTTGTAAGACTTCTAACAATGAGAACAATTTTATTTTATTTTTTATTTTTTATTTTTTAATTTTTATTTATTTATGATAGTCACACAGAGAGAGAGAGAGAGAGGCAGAGATACAGGCAGAGGGAGAAGCAGGCTCCATGCACCGGGAGCCTGACGTGGGATTCGATCCCGGGTCTCCAGGATCGCGCCCTGGGCCAAAGGCAGGCGCCAAACCGCTGTGCCACCCAGGGATCCCGAGAACAATTTTAATAGCATTTCTTCTCCTTTAAAGGAATAATGTCAGATTGACACCTAAGTTTTCTTATTGTAGGTGGTATTAAGGCAACATTGCCTGGTGCCAGTCTCAGGCTTGCCTCTTACCAGTTGTGTGACCTTGGGCCAATTATTTAACTTCTCTGCGCCTTTGTTTCCTCATCTGGAAAATAAAAGACTATAAGGAAAATGAAAACACTATTAATATTTTTGGTGCTTTTCTTCTTATTTTTTAAAAAATGATTTATTCTAGAGAGACAAGGAGAGCCAGCACGAGCGGGGGTAGGAGCAGAAGGAAAGAATTGCCAAGCAGACTCCCACTGAGCACAGAGTTCTACTTGGGGTTCAATCCCAGGACCTCAAGATCATGATGAGAGCCAACCACCCAACGGACCAAGCCACCCAGGCACCTCACTTCCTTTTTTTTCCTACACTATGCTATTTTTTTCCCATGCTAAATCTGTAGATGTTTTAGGTTGTACTATTGATCCAGCTTTGTGTCCTTTACTACATAACACTGGAAATGCTGGGAGAAAATGAGAAGAAAACACAACTAGGAGAATAAAACATTGCTTTTGAAGTCTGTCCTTCAAAACAATATTGAGGCCATGTTTCTCATTTCCTCATACAGCATTTGGATTTGTTTAAAACTATTTTAATTTGTTATCCTTAAGGTTGAAATGAAGTACACTTTTAATCTCATCATTGCTTGCACATGATGAGGTAACATGGAAGAAGAACTTCCATAATTCTATGTAAGCTACTCATTAGCACATTGAAAGCTAGTATAGAAATGCTACCCATAAGGTTTAGGCTATTAGACTGATAACTCCTGTTTGTAATTTTAGTGATGGCTTTGTCTGAAGATGAGGGGAAGGTTGGCTTCCTCATGAAATCTTCTTAGGCCTCCACTTCCCTGAATAGAAGTATGAAGTTATTATACAGAGTGGTCTTCAAAGAACCTTTAAACCAGCAGGTGGCAATATGAATATCTCACTGGGTACTTCTCAGCAATGTTAATTCCTATAGAAGTAGACAGTGGTCACCTCTAACACAGAGGAGAGAAAGACAACTGAGTAAGTGGTACATTGTGTCATTTCTGTGCCTTTTGCCAGTATCAAAAAGTGGGTGATACTGGGCTAGACCCCAATCAAAGAACAATTCAAGCATCACTATTGAGCTGTAGTGAGCTATAAACATTTCTTAGGGCTGACATAATAAACTTCCACAAACTGAGTGGCTTCAAGCAACAGAAACATATTTTCTTACAGTTCTGGAGTCCAGAAGTCTAAAGTCGAAGTGTTGGAAGGGCCAGGTTCCCTCCATGGGCTCTAGGAGAGAACTTTCCTTGCCTTTACAGCTACTTGTGGCTTTGATGTTCCTTGACTGCAGCAGAAAGCCAGTGTCTGCTTCCGTCCTCACATGGCCTCTGTATCTTCTGTGTCCTTTCCCTTTTATAAAGACACCTAGTGTCTAGTCAGGATGCCTGGGTGGCTCAGCGGTTGAGCGTCTGCCTTCAGCTCAGGGTCTGATCCTGGAGACCCGGGATCAAGTCCCATATCGAGCTCCCTGCATGGAGCCTGCTTCTCCCTCTGCCTGTGTCTCTGCCTCTCTCTATGTGTGTGTCTCTCATGAGTAAATAAATAAAATCTAATTTAATTTTTTTTAATTTTTTTTATTTATTTATGATAGTCACACAGAGAGAGAGAGAGAGAGACATGGGCAGAGGGAGAAGCAGGCTCCATGCACCGGGAGCCTGACGTGGGATTCGATCCTGGGTCTCCAGGATCGCTCCCTAGGCCAAAGGCAGGTGCTAAACCGCTGCGCCACCCAGGGATCCCTAATTTTATTTATTTTTAATAAAATCTTAAAAAAAACAAAACAAAAAAAAAAAACCACTTAGTCATTGGATTCAGGGCCTACTCCAGTATGTACTCATCTTGGCTATTAACCAGCATCTGCAAAGATCCCATTTCCAAATGGGGTCCATTGTAAGTTCCAAGTGGACATGAATGGGGGGGGGGGGGCAGTGAGGCAGTCAGAATGCCACTATTCAGCCCGCTGCAGGAGGATCCTAAATGTGATTAAATATTTCTGATACTTCTATTTTCTGCCTTTGACTTCCATAATAGTGAAAAACTTAATGGTTGATAAAATGGAAGAGGTTGGTTTATGTATCTCTTTACAGTGGAGACTTAGAATTTTGAGTTCTGTCAAGATGCCTATCCTCCCCGCTTCTCTTCCCCTGCAGGCAAGGCTTTTGGTGGCTTTGTTCTGAGAAATGTGTCTTTGACGTGGTTAAGACTGTGCTGTCCTAGTGTTTATAGTAGTGTATTCAAGTGAATCTGCCTTCTATATTATTGGGGAAGGAAAGGAAGGAGCAAAGTCCAGAATTCCTGGGGAGAGACACATCACCAATAAGAGATTTGGAAATTGGAAAAACATCAAGAATAGCTTTACTGACTAACTATAGACTGGGCATTAGCTTCTGGAACTGGGAGTTAGTACCAAGTTCTAAATCTTGGGTCATTACAGGCAGTTTAGTTTTTTATCAGATTTCTTCTGAGGTAGAATATTAAAAAGATCCCAATTTTTAAATAATGTATATTTTGCGTACTATAGTTTCAAAAACCATCCTCTATTTCTTATGGATTTACTAAATAAGCAAACAGTTGGTAATGTTTTGGAGGAAAGGCCCTTAGAAGTCTGCATATACTCTAGGGAGAACCCCACAGGAAAGTCTACCAAATGCTGTCTGTAAATGTCAGAAAACAGCATCCTTTACCTAAAATATTAACATAGGAACAATCATTGAACAGATTCTCAAACTTGTCTTCATGGCACAATGTCTTCAGTTATCTCAAGGGAAGACTGAAATATCAGATTTCAAGATTAAGTTTTTTTTGTTTTAAGATTTTATTTACTTATTCATGAGAGACACAGAGAGAGAGAGGCAGAGACACAGGCAGAGGGAGAAGCAGGCTTCATGCAAGGAAGCCCAATGCGGAACTTGATCCCAGGATCCCAGGATCATGCCCCGAGCCGAAGGCAGACGCTCAACAGCTGAGCCACCCAGGTGTCCCTCCAAGATTAAGTTTTAATCAATCTTTTTGAAAGATGCAGAGGCAGGCATGGGGATTGGGAGAGAGAGATACCAAATCAAGCAAGACAATGAAATGTTGCAACTTCTATCTGGTTAAGTCTGTTTCAAGGTTACTGAATGACATTGATTGCTAAGGCACAGTCTAGGTTACAAAGATGAGTATCTGTTGAACAAGATGTTTATGTGGTCTGGTCTACCACGTTTAAGTATAAATCCACTTAGAATCAAGCCTTTTTTTGCAGCCTAAAGTTCTAGGTATTTCTGAGGCTATCTTAGAGGTTATCTAATCCCATGTAATAAAGGAATTCCCTTCAGCATCCCTGAAACCCAGATCCTCTACTGGAGTAGAGCCAGTGGCAGTGGCCTTAATATCTTATACAATCCATATATCAATTGTCCTGTTATTTCTATGTTCTGTCTTGGCTTAATTTGAAATCTGCCTTCTTATAATTTAGCATTTGGGGCCTATTTTTGTTCTGTTAAGTTATATAATAACAGTAGCAATTTATTCAGCACCGATTAGGGCCACCTGCACCATCTAAGCCCACCCTCACACAGCCTGAGAGAGTGGCAGGGACCCGTTTCCTCGTGCACATAGGGAGAAGTAATGTGCGATATTTCTGATCTGGCTCAGGACAACCTGCCATGCATGATCTTCGATGTTCTTTCATTTTCCACGGAGATTTCAGAAGGCTCGTGATGAAGATGGCAGAGCCACCAGATGCAGGGAGCCTTGGGTCACTGAATTGTGGCTTGCAGCAAAACTGCCTGTTGACCAAGAACACCATTTTGGTCTACATACAAGGTGGAAATAACCACTAACAATGTATCTGTTATTGCAGTTCATGGAGCTGTATTAACACTATAGACAGCTACTACTAGTGTTTGTATTTTATGGAAAAGGAAACTGGTGTGTCGAGACTAAACGATTTAGTGGAAGTCTCAGTCTCAGAGAAAGTAGTTGAGTCAGGATTTGAACGTAGGTCTGTCCAACCCCAGAGCCTGCACTCTTGATTCCTACCCTGAGCCAGCTAGGGCTTTGGTTTTGTTGTTTTGTTTGTTTGTTAATGCTTCAGAGCTAATCTCTGTCCTCATGTGATAGCACTTTAACTCTGTGAGGATAACTCCATTTCCTTTCCCACATTTCATGTCCCTTCTGCAACTGAAGGGGCCCAGTTCATCAATTCTTACAATGGTCATCTAGATTTCTCAGTATTTTAATTGTTTCCTTGGCCGTATTCCATCACACGAAAAGACACATTATAGTGTTGTTCCCACGCTGAATGCCAACACAGCTGATAGGGCTTGGAGAGTCAGGAGGGTGGCGAGCCCATTTACCATTTAGGACAGAAGTCCATCTAGTGCTGTTGGTGTAGTCAGATTGTGGAAGTGTGAAGTTTGTGGCTTAACAACTCACCCCAGGGCTATTTCACTCTCTGGTTCAGAGAGTAGCCAGTGAGCCAGCAGTTTCTCTTTACCTAGGAATTAGAAACACAGGATCTAAAAAAAAATAAAATAAAAAATAAAAAATAAAAAAAAAAAAAAAAAAAAGAAACACAGGATCTCAAGGCCCACTCCTGATCTACTGAATCAGATCCTACATTTTAGCAAGATCCCCAGATGATTCCTGTGCCCCTTGAAGTCGGAGAAGCACTGCTGATTGATTGCCTTTAATCAACCTAGAGAAAACCTCACATATGTTCTGCAGTGATATATATATATATATATTTGCATGTTGGTTTTAGCCAGTCACAATCATTTAAATTTTGATTCTGTAATATATTGAGGACATTTGAGTTCAAGTTAATAAATCAACTATATTATTATCCCTTTCAGCCTGTGTCACCCACATGTTTCCTAAACATGCCTTCTGCATTCATTCAAGTTGTCCATAAATGGGTTGACCAGGACAGGGCCAGCTATAAAACTGTGAAGCATGTTGCTGCCCTCCAACATCAGCCTATCAACTGGCAGTGATGGCATGCCATGGCCAACTGTGACTATATCCAACTGATAGTGTCGTTGTAGAGTTCATTAGGTTTCCATGAGCAGCTCTGGAGAACTTGGTCATTATATGCACCATCCAGCCTCTGGTTAGCCAGCCTAGCAGCCATCTCAAAGAAGAGTATGATAATGATTTAGAAGATCCACAAAAGAGGAGGCTGAAACAACAGAAATCTATTTTGGGAGGTGTCCCTCACCCCCAAATTCATATATTGACGTTCTAACCCCTAGTACTTCAGAATGGGGCTGTATTTGAATATAGGGTCTTTAAAGATGTAGTTAAATTAAAAGTTCTTTAGAGTGGCCCTAATCCAATGTGACTCAGTGTCTCCTCTTATAAGGGGAGGTTAGGACACAGCAAGAAGATTGCCATCTACAAGCTAAGGAGAGGGCCCTCAGAAGAACTCAGCCCTGCTGTCATCTTGATCTCAGACTCCTGGGCTCCAGGATCATGAAAAAATAGATTTCTGTTGTCTCAGCCCCCCATTTTGTGGTACTTTGTTACAGCAGCCAGGCTAACTAGTACATCTTCCCTCCCTGCTTCTGCCATTACTTTTTGGCAGAATTGATCATCTAACTCTAGCAGATAAACTGAGGTGGTATCTAGCTGTACCAGAAACTTAGGCATATTGATATATTTAAAATGCCTCAGGGGTATTTGCTACTGTAAAGTCCCAGGTGAAGTAAAGGATGGCTTTAAATGCAATAAACACCACGAGGGTCACCAGGTACACAAGGCATCTGGGTGACTCAGTGGCTGAGCATCTGCCTTCAGCTCAGATAGTGATCCCGAGGTCCTGGGTTTGAGTCCCACATGGGGCTCTCCACAGGGAGCCTGCTTCTCCCTCTGCCTGTGTCTCTGCCTCTCTGTGTGTGTCTCACATGAATAAATAAATAAAATCTTTAAAATCTAAAAAAAAAAAAGTACAGAGGAATGTTCAAGGTGTCTACATTCATGAGATTTAATCAAAGCTTACAGGAAAAGTCAGTATACAGCACCCCTGAGCCAAACTGCTAGGAGAACCAAAAAATTGTTTGCCAGCACAAACTCTAGCAAGCTCTACCATCTTGTCCCCTCGATGTCAGAATCCCTGTCTCTCAACTCCAATGCTTCTGACGGGGCAGTCCCCCAGCCCTGTGCCCCTGCCTCTCCTACTAATGTTTCTACTACTGCTTTTTTTCTCTATTTATAGTGCCTTCTTCTTGGACATTTTTGCATCTGGGAACAATTCTCTGTCACGTTCAAACCTGAGAGAGGAAGTGCTTGGGTCTATTAAATATTCCTCTTCTTGGATATTCATACTTATTGGATGTGATTTTGTGCTAAACTACCTAATAGGGGCTGGCCAGCCTAATGGCTGCTCTAGTGTCAGCTGCTGACAGACAGCTGTGGCCAGCATTGCAATGTCACAGGTAGAAAGCAACACAGATCCCATGCAAGGAAGTGCCCTTGGCCATGTGCTTTAGAGGCAGATTGCAGGTGTGCTACAGCCTTGCCACTCAAAGTGTGGTCCGTGAACCAGCAGCAACATGGGCATCACAAGGAACTTGGATGCAGAACCTTGGCCCGTCCCCCATAGCTGCTCAATCAGAATCTGTACTTTGACAAGATGCCCAGGGGATTTGTGTGCCCACAGTATGTTTAAGAAGCACTACACAACCAACCATCTCACTGTTTGTTTGTTTGTTTGTTTTTTAGTAAATCTGGTCCTTTAGGTTTATATTATATTAGGTTTGCTTAAAACTGCATACCCCTTGTGGGTCAGATCAGATCCGGGCTTAGGAATTTTAAAGCTGTCTGAACCTTAGCCATATAGTCAGATTTCAGAATGAGACACGGAAGCCCAGAGAGAAGAGGTGATTTGCCTGAAGCCATGATGCTTGAATGTATGTAATTATGCACATTTCTCTAGGAAGAGGCTGGTAACATAAAAAGGTATTTTCTTATGCAATCTGGCAATGCTGTGTCAGTTTTTGAGCCAGATACACTTAAGAACCAGGTCTAAAGGAAAAATAATGGGCGAATCAGCTATTATTAATATCAATATTAACTGTATTTGAAGGGGTCAGTGCAACCAAGAGTTGGAGAAACGTTCGTTACAAGGATTCTCCACCAAAGAGAAACACCACCATTCTTCCAGTGAGAGGGGACAACGCTTGGCAGTTTGCTCTATCTGGCCTTCCTCGGGACAGTAAAGCCTGTCCCATTTCTGAGAAAATTCTCTCACATCTTATACATTTCAAATTCCCATTTTGACTCACATCAGAATGCCTTGGGCCCCCACAGGTTTTTAATCTAAAAAGACACCACAATGATAAAAGTAGTAGCAACACTGTAATTGTAGTACAATTGTAATAATTGTAGTAGTAGTAGCACTGACAGCAATAATAGTAACGACAGCACTTTAGGATGACTACAGAAATGAGCTGTGTATGTTAAATTGATATTATGATTCTGAAAAAAAAATGTACCATTACAATCTTGGGGATTTACTGCAATGGATTTCCCATTTGATTCATAAATCAATCTTACATTTTAAAATATTTTTATTAGGCTTTGTAATGGTTGTTGTTCATTTGAGATTTACCTACGGAATATCTGCCTTACAGAATTTTGAGGTGGTGGAGTTATACACATGAATACTCAAAAAAATTTTAGAGAGGGACACCTGGGTGGCTGGTTGAGCATCTGCCTTTGGCTCAGGGCATTATCCCGGGTCCGGGGATCAAGTCCCACATCGGGCTCCCTATGAGGATCCTGCTTCTCCTTTTGTCTATGTCTCTGCCTCTCTCTGTATGTCTCTCATGAATAAATAAGTAAAATCTTTAAAAAAATTTTTAGAGAGCTTAGAACAAGTACATCATTTTATAGTACAGATGAGAAAAATAATGCCCATAAAAGGTCAATGGTAAAGCAGACACTGGAGCCCAGGGGGACAGTCAAAAGGCCTGTTGAGTGTCCCCTGCAGCTGTGAACTGGGGTTGGGAGTAGCCTTGACTGCCTGACATCTGGGTATTTCCTTGGGCCACCTGGCAAAATATTTATACCTGTTCACCAGTGACAGGTCTTACTTACCATTGGCTCTTCCTTTCCGATATACAGGTTTCTGCTTTGTAAGTTGGATACACTTCAATTCACTCTGCCGTCTTCCCTCAGTGTGCAGTAGTGCTGGTCTTGTCTCTAGATATTTTGTGTTCATTGGTTTTGCCATGCATCCGACAGATCTATATTTGGTGCCTGCTGTATACCAAGCAGCGCATCTCATAAAGGGGTGTTCCTGGATGAAGAATGCATGTGCCCTGCCTCTAGGAGCTCCCTGCATAGCAGATGAGACATAGAGGAAGCAAGTGATTGGAACACAATGTGCCAAGGGTGAAGGATGAACTGAGTGCTGTGGGAGGGTTTCAGCTGTTTGCATCAACCTCTATTTCTTTCATTTTCTGCCTTTTCTTTCAGTGTCTTTTTCTTTGTGAAAAAGAATAAATATCAGATAGTTTAAGGATAGAACCTTGTTTTATTTGATCACATGTCCGTGGTACTCCAAACACCATGACAGGTACACTGAGATGAACCACATGGGGGAGACAAACCTGTCACCAAATAACTGTGTGGTGTGTGTGCTGAGTGCTGGGACAGAGGCTCCATGGGGTACACAGGAGGAGATGGGGACTTGGGACCCTTTATGCTTTGAGAAAGAAGGTTGTCCAAGCAGAAGGCAAAGGCATCATGACGTGTCTTATTTGGGGAATACTTAGTTTACTAAGGCTAGAACATGTCAAGTGCAAAGGACAGAATGACCACTTTCATAAGCCAAGTTCAAGGGGTCCAGGAGTTTACCAGACTTATCTTGTCAGATTCCACTGGTGATGACATAGGGCATGTATCCCAGGCTCCTTTGATTCTTAAAGCCCTTTCATTACAATATTCTGATGCCGACACACAAAGGTACACGAGAGGTGAGAGGTAAGACCCACTCGAATATAGGTGCCAGAGGTCCTCAGCTTTCACATCATCTCCACTTCTGTCCACAGTTCACACACACCAGCCCACCTCCACTCATTGGCTTTGATCTTTCGTCTGTGGCAGGGCTCATGGACATCTCATGGTGGCCCTACCTGCCTGCCAGGCACTATCACTGAGAACAGCCAGTGGGTGGGTCACTGCCCTGCTGCCTGAGCCACCATTCAAAGGGGGACCCTGCTGAGCCCCTGCTTTGCAGGACCCTGAGGCCTCTTTCTGGGTCTTCTCCTTGGTGGGATTGGTGGGGGTGAGTTAAGGCTAGGAACACAGCTCCAGGTTGAGGTTGGGCTACTGAGGCCCCACTTGTTTTGTGGTAACAAGAAGAAGAAGTACCCCATTTACTGCAAACTTGTTCAGGTAAAGCCCACATTAGGTTAGAGGTCCGAAGGCTGAGGAGGTGTTTGTGGGCCCTGGTGGGACTGGCGGTGGGGAATTTGGTGCCAGCAGGGGTCCCCTTCCCAGGCACTGGCACCTGGGAAGCTTCTTAGGTGCCTGCCAGGTAGCTTGAGCCTGGGGAAGGAAGGGCCTACAGAAGTCATAATTAGGGATTTTATCATCTTCTTTAAGCTCCTCTAGAATGGAAATTCTGGAAGTCAGCAGGAGCCAAACCGGCCAGGCAGGGCCAGATGGTTGTTCTGACTGTTGGTGGCAGCACAGGCCGCCTTCAGGTCCCAGGCGTGGTCCCGGGCTCTTCCTTTTGAAGGAGCCGGAGCCAGCAGGTTTGCTTGTGCCATTCAAACCATGAACCTGGCTAAGCTTCTTCAAATGTGTTCTATAATAAAAAGGCTTCCCCTAGCTTCCTAGGCACTTGTTTGTGGGTCCAGGAGGGTCATCAAAGCCATTCTTTTCAGCCTGCATCAAACCAGCTACATCTCCTGTCATAGCCCCCTCTCTTTCCAAGGTGGGCTCTGGTGGTATCCCATCGGTTTCTCCTCCACAGGACTGCGTAGTATCTCCACATCAGCCAGAAAGCTTGAAGAAAGAAGGTTGGTAATTCTACTTCCCACCACCCTGTTGTCCTGGGAGTGAAGCTGCAGACCCAACAATCAAAGAGAACTACTTTACATCCAGACCCTTTGACCCCTAACTGGAGCCCCACCTCTTCTATTCGGGCACCAGCTAAAGGCCTATTAACCAAAGGACTGGCTTCCTAGTCCTTTAGCTGGAGGAACTAGTTTCCTGACTAGTAACCTAGTCTGTCCATTATGGGAAGGAGTTCAAGAAAAGAAAGCCCTTCCAAATACTAACATCATAGATGGTGAGCCCCAAGGCGTTGTGCATGGATTTATGAGTACAAAGGAGATTAGATGGGCAGCCCTGCCCATGTGGCTGTCACCACCCAGGCTGAAAGGGAAGCCCTCAGTTACAGTAGGGCTAGGGGATGTTACTTGAGAAGATTTGGGTGGAGGCTCCCCACCCTCCATCTCACAAACCACATTGTCAGAGGCCTTGTCACCACACAGCTCAGAAATATGAGGCTGGAGGTCAGAACAATCAAGACATTTGTTCTGTGCCTCAGTGTGGGACAGGAGGCCAACAGTGCCCCTGGGACACACCCCCAGGAAGGACTTCAAGGAGAGGGTATGGCCAAAGGCAGAGGGAGGGTCACTGTGGCTCTATAGTCTGTACCAAAACTTCCAACTCAAAATCCAGATTGGTACTTTGATATTGAGAACCTATAGGTGCCGTCTCCATAGTATGGTTCTTGTCACAGGGTCTGCCTCTAGGTTGGGGTCATTTCATGGGTGCCCACCTGGATGACAGAGAGAACCCAAAGGAGGTGAGCAGAAAGCATGATGGCAGGAAAGAGTGAAGTGGGTGCGGCAGGCAGTTCTGCCTCCCAAGTGTTCAGTGACCCAGCAGCCTGTCCTGTGCACCTTACTCTCCTCTCCAGCCTCCGTGAGTCATCTGTGCCAGGGGAGGGATGCCTGCCTTGTGGGATCACTGTATGACTCAATATGTAAATGCCCACGGCCCAAGCCAGGGCAGCTGAGTTGCTTAGCAAACAACATGGTAAGAGAACAAACACCCCCCTACTAAATGGGACACCCTGTAGATATTTCCTTCCAACCCAGGACAACCTTTGCTTCAAAAATTGCACCTTTAATTTGACTAAGTTTAACATCCATTCATGATAAAAACTCTCAACAAAATAGGTTGAGAGGGAACACGTCTCAACAAAATAGGTTGAGAGGGAACACGTCTCAACAAAATAAAGGTTATATATGAAAAACTCACAGATAACATCCTCAATGGGGAAAAACTGAGAGCTTTTCCTCTACAGTCAGGACCAAGACAGGGATGTCTTGTCATCACTTTTATTCAGCATTGTACTAGAAGTCCCAGCCTCAGCTATCAGACAACAAAAAGAAATAAAACTCATTCAAATTGGAAGGAAGAAGTAAAACTTTCCCTGTTTGCAGATGACATGATACTATATGTAGAAAACCCAAAAGACTCCACCAAATAACTACTAGGACTGATAAACAAATTCAGTAAAGTCACAGGATACAAAATCAACGTACAGAAATCTTTTGCATTTCTATACACCAATAATGAAACATCAGAAAGAGAAATTTAGGAATCAATCAATTTATAATCACACCAAAACCAGTAAAATACCTAGGAATAAACTTAACCAAAGAAGTGAAAGACCTGTATTCTGAAAACTATAAAGCACTGATGAGAGAAATTGAAGATGACACAAAGAAATAGAAGAACAGGTCTATGCTTATGAATGAAAAGAACAAATATTATTCAAATGTCTATACTACCCAAATCAATCTTCACATTTAATGCAATCCCTATGGAAATGCCACCAGGATTTTTCACAGACCTAGAACAAATAGCACTAAAATTTGTATGGAAACATAAAAGTCCCCAAATAGACAAAGCAATCTCAAAAGAGAAAAGCAATGTGGGAGGTATCACAATTCTGGACTTTAAGGTATATTACAAAGTTGTAGTCATCAAAACAGTATGGTACTAGCACAGAAACAGACATGTAGGTCAATGGAACAATAGAAAATCCAGAAATGATCCCACAATTATATGGTCAATTACTCTTGATGAAGCAGGAAAGAATACCCAATGGGAAACAAACTGTCTCTTCAACAAATGGTGTTGTTAAAACTGGACAGTCACATGCAGAAGAATGAAACTGGACCATTTCCTTACACCATACACAAATTGGATGAAAGACCTAAATGTGAGACAAGAAGTTGTCAAAATCTTAGAGAACACAGGCACTAACTTCTTTGACATTGGCCATTGCAATTTCTTTCTAGATATGTTTCCTGAGGCAAAGGAAATAAAAGCAAAATTAAACTATGGTGGCAGGGGAACACAGAGGGGGCTGGTTGGTTCAGTCAGTAGAGCATGTGACACTTGATCTCAGGGTCCTGAGTTCAAGCCCCAGGCTGGGTATGGAGCCTACTTTAAAAAATAATAATAATAATAAAATAAACTACTGGACTACATCAAAATAAAAAGCTTCTGCACAGTGAAGGAAACAATCCACAAAATTAAAAGGCCACCTATAGAATGGAAAAAGGCATTTGCAAATGACATATCTGATAATGGGTTAGCATCCAAAATATACAAAGAACTTAGAAAACTCAACACCCCAACAATGAATAACATGGCAGAGGACATAAATAGACATTTTTCCAAAGAAGACATATAGTTGATCAACAGACACATAAAAAGATACTCATCATCACTCATTATCAGGGAAATGCAAATTAAAACCACAATGAGATATCACCTCACACCTGTCAGAATGGCTAAAATCAACAACACAAGAAACAACAGGTGCTGGCGAGGATGTGGAGAAAGGGGACCCACCTACACTATTGGTGGGAATGCAAGCTGGTGCAGCCACTCAGGAAAACAGTAAGGGGGTTGCTCAACAAGCTGGAAAAAGAACTACCCTACAATCCAGCAATTGTACTACTGGGTATTTACCCAAATAATACAAATACACTAATTGAAAAGGATACATGCACCCTGATGACAGCAGCATTATCCACAATAGCCAAATTATGATTAACAGCCCAAGTGTCCATCGATTGATGAATGGATAAAGAAGAGTGGTATTTATTTATACAATGGAATATTACTGAGTTGTAAAAAAGAATGAAATCTTGCCATTTACAATGACATGGATAGAGCTAGAGAGTATTAATGCTAAAGGAAATAAGCTGATCAGAGGAAAAATGCCATGTGATTTCACGCATATGTGGAATTTAAGAAACCAAACAAAAGGGAACAAGAGATAGGCAAACCAGGAAACAAACTCTTAACCATGGAGAACAAACTGCTGGTTACCAGAGGAGAGGTGGCTAGAGGAATGGATTAAATAGGTGATGGGGATTAAGCAGTGTAATTGTGACAAGCACCGGGTGACATATAGAAATGTTGAATCACTATCTTGTCCACCTGAAACTAATATAACACTATGTTAACTAGCTGAATTTAAGTAAAAACTTAAAAAAAAAAAAAAAAGACTTGCAGTTTTAGGGAAGTTAAATGGAAAAGAATTGTGAAACGTCCCCTGGCAGGAAGTATGGAGTTTGGAAATCTGTCTTAAGGGGCCACTCGGTAAGTCTGTGCAGGAAAGAACAGAACGCAGGGGTTCGCTTCCTCTGCACTGCCCCTCTGCAAACTCACTCGTGTCCACTGCCAAACTTCTCCGGGGTCTGAATAAACAAGACCGAATGCAGTCTATGAAACAGAACCAAGGGAGTGTCTTTTCATCTTGGGTTTAACAATTTCAAACTTTCATCTGATGTTTTTTTCAAGGGAGTCGAAGGGAAAGTCTTAACTCTTAATAAAAAAAGCAGGCCTCGGCGTCTTCTGTAGAGCCGAGGCCTCTGGTGCTGGACCTGGAGCCTTTGAGCTCTGAGAGTTTATTGTAAACATCAGTATCGCCAAAACCCACAACTGAGTGCTGTTATTGGGAAGTGGGTGGATGGGTGAAATTTTTTTTTTTTAATTCAGCAAATAACGTGGCTTCTCTCTGTATCTTTACTTCTCCTGGATCCTGAATTTGCCAAGCCGGTCAATCTCTTTTATGGGTAAATATGTGCCCATTTTATTAAAACAAAAGCCTCTTAAAATGCAGATGGTATGCTTCCTGCTTGCTAGCCCTCACAGATTCCTTGTTGCAACCGAAGCGGGCGTGTTACTTTGATAGTGGTATGAAATAACCTTCACTTTGCCTGAGGATATTTATAACAAAACATGCAGAATTATTGCACCATAAAGCCTGCTTCACTGATTCTTGCTGATTAAAAACTTTTTTTAAGGCTAATGTAATAAAAACCAAAAAGACCCAACAGCTGGAGATCTGAAGACAGCCCAACTGGAGCCACGGAGGCTCCCCACTCTGTCCTTTGATTCAAACCCTGAGCCCGGAGAAGCCAGACCAGCTCCGCGGGGCCCCTTCCCAGTGGCGCTTCATGCATCACCTACCTTCCCGCCCCAAGCTGAGGCGAAGAATGAATGGCCTGGGAGGGATGGGCTTGTCTTCCTGCCATGCCGGAGGTCAGTGCCAAGTTTTGCTTCAGGAAAAAAGAAAGGCAGAGCAATCCTGGTATTAGGTGAGGCCAATGTATTCCCCTGGAAGACAGGCCAAACAGGACGGAGGCATTTTGAACTGATGCTAGAACCGTGCAAGGATATGAAGTTGGCAGGAATTGACATAGCTCTTTATTCCTCCTTCCCAGGTGCCCCTTTACCAGACACATCCTCAAGGGCACTAGGAAATCAGGCCCTGGTTTCCCCACCACCACCTGGCTGTTGGCCAAAAAGAATCAAACTGGTTTCATCAGGCCCTGAGAGTAGATGCAGTATGTATTAATTGCTGTTTTCAGCATTAATCTTCATTTTCTTTGGGTGCTATGATGAGCTTTCCCATTAACCTCTCCCCTTCCGTGCCTTCCTTGTCTCTGGGGCCCTAAATGGTACCACCACACCCTGTTCTCTTTTCTCCCTTCCCCTCTTTCTTCATCAACCCCTCCCCTGGCACACACACGTTCACACATTCATAATCCTCAGTCCACCAGGGTCAGAGATTTCCCTGCATCTAGCTCAAGTGGGAAACCTGTTTTACAAAGGAAAAAAAAAAAAAAAAAGAAAGGCATTTTCTTATTCCTGAGGGGTGACCAAACAATATTGTTATGTATTCTTCCCTAGGCCCGCCTGACTCCAGGCTTGGGCTGGATAGGAACTGCTGTCCTGTAGAGCACCTCTGGCCACACCAATTACCCATCCTGGATGACCCTTACTGACTGTTTTGAATAAGATGGAGTAGAATCGGGGATCCCTGGGTGGCTCAGTGGTTTAGCGCCTGCCTTTGGCCCAGGGCGCGATCCTGGAGTCCCGGGATCGAGTCCCGCGTCGGGCTCCCGGCATGGAGCCTGCTTCTCCCTCCTCCTGTGTCTCTGCCTCTCTCTCTCTCTATGTCTATCATAAATAATAAATAAATAAATATTTTAAAAAATGGAGTAGAATCAAAACACTAATGATTCAGGAAACACCTATATACCCAGCACCTACTTTAAGTAAAAGATCATGGCTCTTACCTTTGGTGCCTCCTGTGTGACCTTCTTGTTCACCATTCCCTTGCTTTTCTGTATATTTTCACGTATACTATAGAACAGTTTGTATACTATAGTCAGTTTGTATATTTCTGGACTTTACACGATGGGATAATTTCTACAACTTGCTTCTTTCTGCTGACATCAGGCTCCTGAGAAGCATCATTGTGACTGTAGCTCTGATTCATTCACTTTCTCTCATGCGTTGAGTCCCATTGTATGGAGGTATTGATTCCGACGGACATTTACTTGGTTTTCAGGTTTTTACTACTACAGACTTCTCTGCTATGCTACAGACATCCTAGAAATGTCTCCTTAGTCAGGACTTTCTCTCGAAGCGAAACTACTGAGGTCCAGGCTATGTGTATCTTCAATTTTCTAAAGTGGCTAGGTCAGTTTCCAATCTGCCCTGGAATGTGGTAAGAGTACTATTTGTTTCCCTACCAACATTGATAACTGTTTTTAATGTTTGTCAATCTGGTGGGCAGGAAGTGACCCTCGCTGTAGCTTTGATTTCAATTCTCCTGTTGCTAAGTAAGATGGGCATCTTCTAATATGCAAATTTGCCATTGTGCCACACATCTTCAAATATGTTGCCTATTTTTCTTAATGAATATATAGATGTTCTTTATTTATTTGGGATACCAATCTTTAAGCAATTATGTATGTTGTAAACATATATTCCCATTTTTGGCTTATTATTTCATTCTATCCTGTGTTTTAATAAAACATAATGTTTTAATGTTTACTAATTTTTACAGCTCAATTGTTATATCTTTCCCTTTAGAAATTGTGTAATTGTGGGATACCTGGATGGCTCACTCAGTTAAGTGGTCAACTCTTCATTTCAGCTCAGGTCATGATTTCAGGGTTGTGAGATCAAGCCCTGAGTCCAGCTCTGCACTCAGTCAGGGAGTCGGCTTGATGTCCTCTCTCTCCCTCTGCCCTCCCCACCCTGCTTGTGCATGCTCTGTCTCTTTAAAAAAAAAAAAATTCTTTTTTTAAATAGAAATTGTGTATTTGTGTCTGGTTTGGAATCATATCCTTTTCTACTACATACAAGATAGTCTTCTATCTTATCTTCTGAAAGCTGTATAGTTTTATCTTTATATTTTAGCTCTTTAGCCCACCTGAAATTGATTTTTGTTTCCAATGGTGTGAGTTTATGGTCCAGTTTTCATTTTTCCTCCATATGGATAAACCGTTGTTCTATCAATTTATTGAATAATTTGTCCTTTCCCATTGATTGGTAAGGCTGCCAATTTCATATATATATATATATATATATATATATATATATATATATATATATTGGTTTATTTGAGGCTCTCACTTTTACTGGTCACTTTGCCTGCTCCAGTACTGCACTATTTTATTTACTATGGCTTAACTAAATATTTATACTTTTTGATACAAGTTCTGCATGCCTCCCCACTGGTCTTTTTCAAGGCTGTCTTAGCTACTAAGCTGTTCTTTGTCCCTTTGCACATCCATATAAATTTTAGAATCAGCTTTTTTTTGTTGTTTTTAAAGATTTTATTTATTTCTTCATGAGAGATGCAGAGAGAGAGAGGTAGAGACACAGGCAGAGGGAGAAGCAGGCTCCATGCAGGGAGCCTGACATGTGACTTGATCCTGGGTCTCCAGGATCAGGCCCCAGACTGAAGGCAGGCGCTAAACCGCGGCGCTAAACCGCTGCGCCACCTGGACTGTCCCTAGAATCAGCTTGTTAAGTGCCACAAAAACGTTGTTGGCATTTTGACTGGAATTGAATGGAATCTGTAGATGAATTTGGGGAAAATTGGTATCTTTACTGATTAAAATTGTTTAACACGACTTTAATTGTATTTTAAGAAAAGATTTTATTTATTTATTCATGAGAGACACACAGAGAGAGGCAGAGACATAGCCAGAGGGAGAAACAGGTTCCCTGTAGGGAGTCTGATGCAGGACTTGATCCCAGGACTCTGGGATCACGCCCTGAGTTGAAGGCAAATGCTCAACCACTGAGCCACCCAGGCGCCCTTTAACTGTATTTTTTTTTAATTTATTTATTTATGATAGTCATACAGAGAGAGAGAGAGAGAGAGAGGCAGAGACACAGGCAGAGGGAGGAGCAGGCTCCATATACCGGGAGCCTGACGTGGGATTCGATCCTGGGTCTCCAGGATCGTGCCCTGGGCCAAAGGCAGGCGCCAAACCGCTGTGCCACCCAGGGATCCCCTTTTAACTGTATTTTTAAAACAAATTTTCCAGCATTTGTTTTTGACAGATGAAAAAGCAACTGAGCTTTTATTTTATATCTAGCATCTTACTAAAATCTCTTCAATACTAATACTACTGTCTGTAGATTTTTTTCCTTTTTTTTTCCTGTAGATTTTTTAGGGTTGTTTTTGAAAACAATTGTATCATTTGCAAATAAGAGCTCTACTTTTTCTTTTGCAATCTTTGCTTGCTTGCTTGCTTTCTTCCTTTCTTTCCTTCATTTCCTTCTTTCCTTCTTTCTTTTTATTCCCCTCCACTGTTGGCTTCAATCTCAAGTTCAAAATGAGTTGAAATAGTGTGAGATTGGATGCATTCACCTTGTAGTTGATATTAAAGGGAATAAATATGATGTTTCACCATTAATGATGATGTCTGTGGAATGGTGCCTAGACGAGGAAATTCTTTTATATCCTTAGGTTGTTATGAGTTGTTTTTATTTATTTATTCATTCACTGATTTTTAAAATTTTTACTTTATTTATTTTAGAGAGAGAGAGCAGTGGGAAGAGGGAGGAGAGAGAAACCTAAGCAAACTCTGTGCTGAGTCCACAGCCTGATGCAAGACTTAATCTCATGACCCTGAGATCATGACCTGAGCCAAAACCAAGAGTTAGATGCTTAACCAACTGTGCCACTCAGGTACCCCTATTTATTTATTTTTAAAATAGTTTATTTATTTATTTGAGGGAAAGAGCCAGCACAAGCAGGGAAAGAGGCAGACGGAGAGGGAGAAACAGATTCCTCCCCACCCCCCCGAGTGGAGAACCCAACATGGGGCTCAATCCTAGAATTCTGAGTTTATGACCTGAGCCAAAGTCATACCAACCAACTGAGCCACTCAGGCACTCCTGTTTTGTTTTGTTTTTAAATCATGAATGGATGTGGTGTTTTAACAGCTACTTTTTTCTGCTTTAATTGAGAGAATAGCATGACTTTTCTCCATTAATCTGTTAATGGAGTAAATTGCATAAATTGATTTTCTAATGTTATAACCAACTAGGTCATAATGATTTTAAACAATGCTTGAGGGGCATCTGGGTGGCTCAGTCGGTTAAGCAGTTGCTTTCAGCTTGCATCATGATCCCAGGATCCTAGGATAGAGCCCCACGTTGGGCTCCTTACTCAGTGAGGAGACTTCTTCTTTCTCTCCTTCTGCCTGCTACTCCCCCTGTTATGCTCTCTCTCTGTGTCAAATAAATAAATTAAATCTTAATTTTAAAAAAACACTCAAGTTCATTAGCGTTCTGGTTATCTCTCTTTTTAAATTATGTATTTATTTATTTGAGAAAGGAAGAGAGAGAGAAAACGCCCACATGCACATGAGGGCAAGGAGGGAGAGGGAGAGAGAGTCTCAAGCAGACTCCACACTTAGCACAAAGCCTGACTTAGGGTTCAGTCTCATGACCCTGAGATCATGACTTGAGTCAAAACCAAGAGTCAAATGCTTAACCACCCAGGCACCCTTGATCTCTTATTGCATAACAAACTACCCTCACAACTTGATTAAAACAACATTTATTTTATTTATCTATAATTTTGCAATTCAGGAATCTGGAGAGAAGTCAGCTCAGAGCTTTTCCTGCTCCATAGGGACTCCTTGAGGTCATTTGGTAGATTTAAGCTGGCAGACAAGCTGGTCTTCTAGGTCCAAAACTGCCTCATACAAATGTCTAGCATCTTGATAGAGACACAGCTGAAAAACTGGATTCTCCTGGGATTATCTACTGCAGCGCCTTCTTGTTGCCTCCCCAGCTGGCATTCTCAGGGTAGTCTTACTTCTTACTTGGCAACTCAGGGTTCCTAGAGTGCTTTCAGAGTTTATGGAGGGAACTACAGGCTTCTTCTCATTCTCCTAGGAAGTCATGCTGAGGCACTTCTACCACATTCTATTCTATTCTAAGAAGCACTTTCCTAGAGCCAACCTAGATTCAAAGGGGAAAGGAATTAGACTCTACCTCTCAGTGGGAGGAGTGGCATTGAATGTATAGTCAGGTTTCATCTGCCATCTGTTACCTGGTAGTTTATGATTTTTATATCTATATTTCCTAAGTGAGATTAAAACTTTCCTTTCTGTCCTTATCTGGTTTTAATACCAAAGATGTGCTAGCCTCATTAAAATAAGTTATTGAGTCTTACCTACTTTTCTCTATTTTCAAAGAATTTAAGTCTAGTTTTATTTCTTGAATGTTGGTAGAACTTACTGGTAAAATCACCGAGCCTCATATTTCCATGTAGAATGATTTTAAACGATTGTTTCAGTTTATTTAATGCTAAGGACTATTTGAATTTTCTATTTTTTTCTTCAGTTAGTAATGGAAAGTTATATTTATCTACATTTCATCTATACATTTTCAAACATATTGGCAAAAGATTGCTTTATAGTAAGCTCTTACATCTTTGTAAACTCAAAATGGATAAAAGACCTAGATCTGAGACAGGAATCCATCATAATCCTAGAGGAGAACATTATTTACCCCAGCCACAGCAACTTGCTAGAGACATCTCCGAAGGCAAGAGAAACAAAAGCAAAAATGAACTATTGGGACTTCATCAAGATCAAAAGCTTCTGCACAGCAAAGGAAACAGTCAACAAAACTAAAAGGCAACCTACAAAATGGGAGGAGATATTTACAAATGACATATCAGATAAAGGGCTAGTATCCAAGATCTATTAAGAACTTATCAAACTCAAAAAAAAAGAAAAAGAACTTATCAAACTCAACATCGGAAAAACAAATGATCTAGTCAAGAAATGGGCAGAAGACATGAACAGACATTTCCCCAAGGAAGACATACAAATGGCCAACAGGCACAGGAAAAAATGCTCCATATCACTTTGCATCAGGGAAATACAAATCAAAACCACAATGAGATACCACTTTACACCAATCAGAATGGCAAAAATTAACAAAGCAGGAAACAATTGATGAGGATGTAGAGAAAGGGGAACCCTCTTACATTGTTGGTGGGAATGCAAGCTGATACAGCCACTCTGGGAAACAGTATGGAGGTTCCTCAAAAAGTTAAAAATAGACTTACCCTACGACCCACCAATTGCACTACTAGGTATTACCCCAAAGATGCAAATGTAGTGATCCAAAGGGGCACCTGCACCCCAAAGTTTATAGCAGCAATGTCCACAATAGACAAAGTATGGAAAGAGCCCAGATGTACATCTACAAATGAAGATACAGATAACAAAGATGTGGTACATATATTTGTGTATATATATATATATACACACACACACACACACAAATATATATATATATACAGACACAATGGACTATTACTCAGCCATCAGAAAGGACAAATACCATTTACATTGATGTGGATGGAACTGGAAGGTATTATGCTGAGTGAAATAAGTCAATCAGAGAAAGACAATTTTCATATGGTTTCACTCATATGTAGAGTAAGAAACAGCACAGAGGATCATAGGGGAAAGGAGGGAAAACTAAATGGGAAGTCATCAGAGGAAGAAAAACCATGAGGGACTCTTAACTATAGGAAACAAACTGAGAGTTGAAGGAGAGGTGGGTAGGAGGATGAGGATTAAGGAGAGCACGTGATGAGCACTGGGTGTTATACAAAACTGATAAATCATTGAACATTGCTACGTGTCAGTAGCATCTATAATTATGTCTCACTTTTCATTTCAGATATTTTTATTTGTATCTTCTCTTTTTTTTAATCAATCTCACCAGAAATTTATCAATTTTATTAATTTTGCCAAAGATGTAACTTTTGGTTGTGTTGATTCTATTTTAATTTTGTCCTCTATTTCACTAATTTCTTCTTTCTTTTATTATTCTTCAGGCTTATTATATTTTTTTCTATCTTACATTATATACTAGGGCCATTATTTCTATTATAAGTTATATGTTTTAGCTTCTTTGAACCTATGGTTATAAGCATATTTTTAAATTTCCAATCATTGGGAAATTGTGGGGGTTTTTTTGTTATTGATTCCTTATTTAACTGCAGTGTAGTCAGATAATGTAATCTGTCTAATACTAATACCTTAAAATCTGTTCAGACTCTTTTTTTGGCTACGGTTGTTGTTGCTGAAGAGAGTATATATTTTATAGTTGTTGGGTATGTTTTTCTGTAAATATATATTAGATCATATCTTTTAAACATTCCTCCATATTTTCTATTTCTTTGACTCTCTGTGATATATTATATCCAATTTCTTCTAGGAGCACCTGGTTGGCTCAATTGGTTGAGCGTCCAACTCTTGGTTTCAACTCAAGTCATGATCTCAGGGTGGTTGGATTGAGCCCCACATCAGGCTCTGTGCTGGGGGCAGAGTCTGCTTCAGATTCTCTCCCCACTCTCTCTCTCTCAAATAAATAAATAATATCTTATAAAAAAGAACTATCTTCTAGTTCACCAATCCTCTCTTTGATTATATCTCTAATCTGTTATTAAACTGAACTACGGAGTTTCACACTTTATCATTTAATTTCATAAAGTTTTATTTGGTTCTTTTAAAAAATGTGGTCACGTATGTTCTCTTACTCATTACTCATAGTTTAAACTCCTTATTTTATCTTTAAAATATGTTAAGCATTTATTTTATATTTTGTATCTGTTAATTCTAATTCTTCTGTTTTTTTTTCCTCCTGCTTTTTACTTACTCATGCATCGATTCCTTGTCATTTCCTTTATGATTGCTTCACTGTAAGCTTATATCTGTGAAAATTATTTGAGGCTTGTTGTTGAGTTTCTTTTAGGAAGATTTATATTTTCCTCTTCCAGGCATCTGGGGCACCCTTAGTTCTAGACATTTTTTAACTAAATAATCAATTTGAAGTTTTTCCTTCCTCCTCAGTTCAAGGTTCAAGGAGGCAAAGTCTTTGCACTCCCCTCCATCCCTTAGAGGAGAGAATAGGCAGATCTATTTCCCAGCTTATTCTTACATGGAAGATATAACCCATTGGGGTTCTAGCTTTATGTAGAGGCCTCTTCTATTAGACTCCTCACTGTGATTGGGCCCTGTTTCCTTCACCCAACAAGACTGTGAAAATAAAAATCCAAGTTTATTGTCCCAATCAATGTCATCAAAGTATAAGCTGGCTTTAGAAGTCTACTTATCTCTGTTTTTGTTTTTCTGTTGTTGTTGTTTTTTTTTTTACTTTCACTTAGTTTCAATCTCTTGCTATTTTTCTGGTCAAACTCAGCAATGCTTTTTATGTGTGTGTGTGTGTGTGTGTGTGTGTACATAGGTATATATGTATGAGTGTATATAATTTAAAAAAATTTTTACTATATGCATTATAAAAAATTATAACAATTAAATAAAAATTTAAATATACATTATATATATATATATATATTTTTTTTTTCCCCATAGGAGAACAGGCCAGGGTATCTTTTTCATCATGTTCCAGAAACAAAAGTCTTCCCAACAGTTACTATTCCAATCCCTAATAGTCCAGAGTGCTAATTTTTGTTAGACACAATTTTGGAAGTTTTAAACATTAATAGAGTGAGCTCATCTGGCTGCTTTACAGTTTCTGTCTTCATCTTTTTCAGATTCATATTTTCTTCTTGACCTTGAACCCTGACTCTTTGCTTTCAGAGGCTCTTCTGCTTGTCTGTATTACCTAGTACCGTGAGACCATCAGGTATGAGTTCTCTCGTATTCTGTTGTCCCTGTTGTACAATACCTCTTTATCCTATTTATTCTTCCTAAGTATTCTTCCCTTAACTACCACTTGCAGAACTGTTCCTCCCTTTCAAGGCCAACGCTTCTATCCTTGCCTCTGGAATTCCTCCTTTTTCCACATCTTCCACTGCATGTTTTGTCAATTATATGGTTGCTAATCTTCCAAGGCTGAGTTTAGTACTCTTCTGTGATATTTTTTTAGATGTCCCTTCCCCCTTAATCCCAAAATTCCTCTCTAACTCCAATAGCACTTTATTGTTAACGTGAACACAGGGCTTACACTGCAATGCAATATTATTATGCGCAACTCAATTCTCCTAAGTTGTGAGCTACTTAGAGAAGGCACTGGTTTTTGTTTTCTCCTCCTATTTCTTACTGTGCTGAGCACACTGTTTCACATGTAGTGGCTCACTATAAATGCTGTTGAGTTAACAACGGAATCCCTTGCCTTCTGTAGAAATCAGCTTTTTCAGTGATCTCTTTTCCATACTCAATCTCCATCTTCACTAGATCTTTCCCTTCTATGGTCAGACACACTCAAGTATTTGACATTGAAGGAAAAGAAAAATATCTTTACTTAATCATGCTGTTCCCTTTTTTTATCTTTTCCCTTCTAAATATCTTAAACATATGGTCTATGACTTCTGTCTTCTCTCTTTGCCCTGAGTCTTTCTTTAGCCATCTGTAGTCTGACCTCCACTCTCACCACTCTATTGAGATTACAGTCTTAAAAATGAGAGCTTCCCTTCTATTACCACTACCTCTCCCCTGCTTTTTGTACGAGTCTGAGCACTAGTGCTGGGAAAGTCTTCTCTGCTCCAGGTTGTCCTGCAGTGTCTGCTCCCCCTGCCCTCTGACTGCTCTTCTCTCCTGCCCACTCCTCCATCCAAGACCGGGCTCATGTCACAGCTTTCCTCTGTGTGTGAGGGAAGCCCACTGCCTTTATAACTTCAGGTTTTGTTAATGTGGCTGCTTGTCATATCTTGATTCTCTGTTCTTAATCTCTTTTAAATCTAAATGTCCTCCAGATATTTTCATTTAGTGTCCCTATGCTCAAAATGGCTCTGTTTCCTAAATTTTTTGCACTCTGCTCTTCTATCACCTCTTGCATCATTTAGGCTCTAAAATCTATTTAGTTTGGTCCCTCTCACTTTCTTATTCCTCTGTTTCTCACCTCCTCTTAGATTAGTTCAGTCTTCATAGTATCTCTTTCCCTTCCAGTTGCCTTTTCTCTGGTTTAGGACCTCATCCTCTGAGTTGGTGTGTCAGGCTCCCTGCTGCTGTTTCTGCTGTCAACCTCTTCCCTTTCTCAGCTATCATGTACATCATTGCTTAGTATTCCAAAAACTCCCCCCAGGTTATGATGGAAGTTTAGAGAAAAAGTGTAGCATGGGTTTCTTTTGTTTTCTTTTTTTAAGATTTTATTTTTAAGTAATCTCTACAGCCAATGAGGGCTTGAGCTCAGAAACGTGAGATCAAGAGTCACATGTTCCACTGACTGAGCTACCCAGGTGCCCCCAAAAAAGTAGTATAGGTTTTAGAATCAGACAAACTCAGGACTGCAATCCCAAATCCACTATTTACTGGCTGCGGAGTGTCAGTTCCTCAATTTCTGTGAGGGTAATGTCACTCATTGCATAGGATTTTGGTGAATATTGAGTGAGATGATATAAAAAAGTTTTCTTTCCGTATTTAAAAAAATTCTAACAGAGAAATACTTCAGAGCAATCAAGTACTTTTCCTAAGGTCATAGTCTACGAAGCAGAGTATAGTCTATAAAGAGATTTTTCAAACATCTCACAGGTCAAGGTGAATATAAGCTTTTAATTGGTTTATATTTGTCAATGAATCCATATTCCTAATATCTGGGAACAAATTCTAGATTCATCTGGTTCTTCAGAATCCAAGAGAAGACACTGGCTTTAATAGGGCTAGAGCAGGTCCAGGCTGATATCAGAGGTTGAGGACAGGGATGGAAGACAAGGCTGAGTGGGGTTAGTGAGAAGGCCAACACATGTGGATGCTGGGAAGTAGACATGGTGAGGTGATAGAAGGTCGTGTCCAAAGAAGCCCTGCCCAGCGTGACTGTTGCTGGAAAATGAGAAAGGTCATTGTGTATTTTTATGATGTTGAGTAAATTCAATCCTTTTCTGCCTAAGGCAGTTCACTCTTCATAGGGGTCTTGGGGATTTGGCCAATTGTGAGAATGTCTGTGGTAATATTAAAGCTCATTTTATGAGGCTGGCGGCCATTTTATGAGGTTGGTGGCCATTACTTCAAACCATAAATTTCATTCTTTAAAACAATGAGAATGACTGCTTTGAAAGTGCCATTTGATGATGAAAAGTATGGTCACAGAAACACCAAAACAAGATGCAGAACTTCATTTCTGCCTGAATTCTGGTTGTGGGCTGGGGTCAGGCATCTGGCACCATGTGAGGGCCTGGAGCCTCCCACATGGGAGCTTCTCTGACGGTGCTGTGGTGGAGGAACAAAAGAAGGGAGAGGAAAAAGTAAGAGGAATGTACCTCAGTTCATGACAACCCATCCTTTGCTTGGCTACTTTGGGTGGTGCATCTTGCTTCTTCAATATGGCAAGAGCGTGGCCTTGACTTGCTTGCCCTGCCCTTGTGCCCAGGAGCTGTGTCTTTTCTCTTTGCCTCCTGCCCCTAGATGAATAGCTTGAGGTAACTACTCATTTGGAGTTCCTCAAATAAAAGCATTTTGTTATGAATTGTTTGGGAAATGCTGCATGTTATTTTCTCCTTCTGGATATTCACAGTGAACATCAACAGTGGTAATTAAGAGTGTTTCTTAGCTAATGGCCCTCAGAGCCAGGGTTACAGGTCTTGGGTTGTTCCCATGGCCGGAGTCATGCCCCCCTGTAAGAACAAGGCTTAAAATGTTACAGAAACTCTCATACCTCCAGAGATTTCCACACTTTCCATTATTTTTTTGTCAGTGGCTCTCCTTCCTGCCTGCACAGGATCAGGAGGTCCTTAAATAATAATTTAAATAATTTTCAATAATTTCCTTCCCCACTCATTCCTCTCTCCAGTAGAAAGTGGGGGAGGGGTATCCTCTTTTATGTGCTAATAGGTATTCTGTTGCTAGTTTATTTTATTTTATTAAAAGATTTTATTTATTCATGAGAAACACAGAGACAAAGGCAGAGGGAGAAGCAGGCTTCCCGCAGGGAGCCTGTTGTGGAACTTGATCCCAGGACCTGAGGATCACGACCTGAGCCGAAGGGAGACGCTCAACCACTGAGCCACCCAGATGCCTCTCTGTTGCTTGTTTAAACATATAAAGTATGGTGGAGGGATGTGAAAACTTGAAGCAGTGTTTTCGAGAGCAGCTTGCATTTGCTGCAACTAAAGACATTTGCTGGTGTGCAGCAAGCAAGGAGTAGTGGGGGATAGTGGATAAATTCAGGGGAATTATTGGGAGCCCCGTTCTCCACCATTACTAGAGACCAAAGCCACGGCAGTGGATTCACAAGGGAAAACTGGTGCTACTGGGCAGGCATCCCATAGGGGTTCTGGGAGATTGAGTAAAGACAATAATTTTATGAAAAATCAGCTTTCCACCCAAAATGTCTCTAACCACTTGACTGCTAAGAACCATCCAGATTGAGGATATTTGTTTTAGGGAACTGGGCAGAAATTGTAACACTTAGACAACATTCATTAGACTCTCATTGTGTGCCAGACACAGGGTTAAAAATGGTTTCATTTTCACGTCCATCTTCCCATTCCATACTTATGGCATTACTGTAATTCGTGGCAACAGACTATTATTATATCCCTTTATTATAGATGAGGGAAGTTAGGTGTTGTGGGGCTAAGTTACCCTCCGTGAAACTAGGTGGGAAGCCCAGGCTCCCACTCACTGCATGTTTGTGCTTCAGGATACAGTTTGGAGTCTTCTGTGGACACCTCCTCACATTCCAGGAAGGGATTTAAGCTCTAGAAAAATAAGAGCTTAAGAAATCACATCTACCATTGGGGTGCCTGGGTGGCTCATGGGGTTAAGCATCTGCCTTTGGCTCAGGTCATGACCTGGGATCAAGCCCCACACCCGGCTCCCTGCTCATTGGAGAGTCTGCTTCTCCCTCTCCCTTGGCCCCTCCACCCCACTCATGTGCACATGCTCTCTCTCAAATAAAGAAAGGAAATCATAAATAAATAAATAAATAAATAAATAAATAAATAAATAAATAGGAAGAAAGAAAGAAATTGCATCTATTAAGGGTTGCAAGTTGCCTTCTCCCATGCTGCTCACCTGGAGGGGGCCGGGCTCACTTCTTAGTGGTGCGGCAGCAAGCAGAGCCTTCTCTCTGCTGGGTTCCCTGGGTGGAGAAGGGGGGACTCTCATAGCCTTGGCCTTCCCGTGGCAGTGGAGCCTGACCTTGTATCCTGATGGAATTCTGCAGGTCCCGTGGGGCCACAGGGAGCTGGACCAGCCCGGCCTCAGGGGCGAAGGGGAGATGGGAGAGCTGCCGAGAGGAGGGTCCTCACCTACCCTTTTAAAAAACACGGCCCCCTTTCTCTCCAAAGCTGCCTTCTCCTAGCGATGTAGTGAGAGAAATTCTTAGGGAGTTTCATGATGAATTTAGAGGGCTTATCTGTAAAATATGTAGAGGGAAAGTTTCAAAATCTTGCTGTGGCCAGAAGTTAAACCTCAGTCGTCACCACAGTTAATAAGGCAGCGCTGGCTCCGGACCCTAGCAGGGACTTAGGTGCGTGCCAGCTGGGGGGGGGGGGGGGGGGGGGGGGGAGGGCACTCAGTAATCTACTTGGGCCTCCACAGTAGGCCTTCCTGTTGAAGAAGAGCCATTCTGGCAAAAGTTGCTTCTGAAAGAAGTTTTGGTGAATAGAATAATTTACATATTTAATGGTATGTAGTATTTAAAAACACATTGTCAATATCCCATAAGATCTTAAAATATACATTTTAAGTCATGTATTTGAAGAAAAAGTAAAATCGCAATAATACCAAGACAATACAAGTGTAAAGCCTTTCCTGACGGAGACTGGGAATCTCCTGGGGCTGGATTCCTCCCCCACACCACACCCGGGGCCTGGTTCCCAGGGGTGTGGCCCGGGCGGTCGCACAGCCCCCCCCCACCCCACCCCCCAGACCTGCACTTGGTTTATTTTTTATTGTTTTTCCTGCCCTTGTTTTAATGCTCTCTTGCCACCCGCTGAGATCCCGAGCCCTCTCTGAACAGGGGGCCCCGCGTTTTCATTTTGCACTGGGCGCCCTGAGAGGCAGCCAGTCCTGGCGCGCAGGTTGCCCATCCCCGCGGAATGCAGGGGGGCTGTCGGGGCGCTGCGGGGCCGCCGGGAGCCCCCTCCCGCCCGTCCCAGGCGCCGGGGCTCAGGGCCTCCCCTCCCCTGAGCAGCTCCTCCCCGGCTCCCCGGCTCCCCGCACCCTGGCCTGCGCCCGATTTGCTCCTGGGAGCGCCCGCCCACACGCGCCCCTGCAACCCGCCGCGCACCCACGCGGCTGCACCAACATGCCCCACGTCTGAACCCCACGGCTCGGGAGGCCCCTGCAGGCCAGGCCGCCCTCGCCCCAGGTCCAGGTCCGGCCCAGGGCCTGGTACGCAGCCCGCAGCTGCGGGGAGCAGCGCTCTTCTCTTCGGAGAACCACCGGGGGCTTGTCCTTCCACCCTCCCCAAATAGCCCTTTTTCAAACCGTCGTACTCATTTCCTAGCTGAAAATCAAGTGTAAAGAGACACTTTCCGGGGGCTCACCAACTAGGGGTGTGTGTATGTAATCAGGCTACCATTAAATTTTTTTTTTAAGATTTTATTTATTCCTGAGAGACACAGAGAGAGGCAGAGACACAGGCAGAGGGAGAAGCAGGCTCCCCGCAGGAAGGCGGATGCAGGACTCGATCCCAGGACCCCGGGATCCCGACCTGAGCCAATGGCAGACTCTCAACCACTGAGCCCCCCAGGCCCCGGCTACCAATAGATTTCAAACACTTTATTTAAACCCACCTTCTTCTTTCATTTCTTTTGGCATTATTCATAATACCCAAAGTGCTGTTTCTGTTTTTGTTAAAAGGAGCCTGTCTCTAGTTACTTATTTTAGCACATGCAGTCTTTTACATGGAGGGTTCTTTTATTCAACTAACTTAACACCCGAACCTACCCCCCATCTCACCGCCCAGGGGTGGTGACGGGTGGTTGGCTCAGTCTAAGGAGGACGGGCATCGACTGAAGGCATCAGCAGGCTCTTCCGTTGCCCAGGTTTCAGGGTCGACTTCTCCCCTCGGTATAGGGCACACGGAACCTGGGCCCCACGGCAGGCAATGTCTTAATTTCTTTTAAAATCAGAAGAAATAATAGTAATAATAATAATAATAAATATCTAACATGAAACCTATAAATCCAGTCTGGATTGCATTTGTCTTCATGCCAGTGCGGTCATAAAATTTAATTTTTAAAAAAAGATTTTGTAAGGAGGGGCCCAGAGGGGCAAAGGTGCTTTGGCCCCCGAAAGGCACAACACAGCTGTGCCTGTTTGGCATTTGTCGCTGTTACTGGACATCTCCCGACGCCTGCCCTCGGGTTCTATCAGCAGCAAGAAGGCGAGCCAGACAATTCTGCAAGTTTGGTAAGAGTAGGTGGGACAAGTGCTCAGCAGCACCCCAGGGACCCAGCGTAGTCCAAAGAGAACAGCGCCTGTGCACAGGGCCCTAGGGAGGGAGGGCGGGCTGCTGGGCCTCCTTTCCTGTCCCCGGCAGGCACCGAGCCCACTCAGCACTGAGGCCAGGCGGATGCCTATTATGCAAGCCTCATTGGTACACTTTTTTTTTTTAAGAAAACCCCTTTTAACTTCTGGGTCTGTGAAGGAGTGAGAAGCCTGTGAGGAACAGTAGCAGTTCTCCATTACCCCCGCTACCCTAGGGCAGCAGGAGCCTTGGGACACGTGCTCACAAGTCACGAAGCACCCCCTGAGGTCGACTGCATGGCACTGACAGGTGCGTGGGCTTAGGGGGACAGCCTTGTGTCACTGCAGGGGCCCTGGACGAGCATGTAGGCTCTAGATAGGCTCTCCATCTAGATGGAGGTGCCAGCTCCAGTTCTCCCAGCTGTGGGTAGGGTAGTGCCCTTTCCATGCACTGACAGTATGCCGGGCGAAAGACTACAGGCACTTGCCATCTTAACCTCGCCACAATCCTGTTGGGAAGGTGCTATTGCACCCATTTTACAGATGAAGAAACTGAGATGGAGAGAGGATGCGGAGAGACAAGATGAGCTGTTCCGTGGATAACCCTCAAGTCGCCTGGCGACAGGGTCTCTGGGACTGAGGTGGGAAGGGCTGTGCACAGTCTTATCTTGCCCACTGTCTCCAAATCCTGGGCACTGGCATTCCTAGCACCTCCTAGAACAGCCCATGTTTGTGTTCAGACTTCCTTGTATCCCAGCATGACTTGTCCCTTACCCTCCAAAACTCCCCTCATGCCCGGTAGAAAGGGAGAGCTTTCTTCCACTGGAATGCAAGCATGGCCTGCAGTGCTGGGAGAACTCACCCCCTGGGTACCAGCCAACCCTGCCTCCTGTGAGATCCAGCCTGCCCCAGCACCCCTGTGCAGTTGCCCATGTTCATTAGCAAAACCCAGGTCAAGCAAAGTTCCCAAGGTCACATAGCTAGCAAGAGAGAGCTATGGCTTAACTCAGGCCAGGTGATTCTAGAACCTGTGTCCTAAACCACGCCATTCTACCTAAGCGCTGTTTCTTCATCAAAAATAGCCTGAAACAAAAACAAAAACAAAAACGAAAACAAAAAAACAGCCTAAATAATCCCTGCCCTGGCTTTCTCACTGGGTTTCTGGGAAGGCCAAATGAGACAGCATATGCAAAAGCCCTTCCCAAGTTAAAAGTTCCATGCTTCCTGGTTTAATACCTCCCCCAACCCTCCAACCCACTCACCCCTCTTCGTCTTCAAATTCCTTAGTCAGCAGTTGGTTTTGTTCTTGATTTGGGGGCCTAAGAATTTCTGAAAGGCAGAATTACTGATATGTGCAAGGTCACAGCCCTTTCGGTGACTGCATTTCAGCATGGTGTAGTCGTTGGAAGATAGAAGGCTGGTATCGGGACATCTGACTTCTCATCTTGTCAGTGCCACTGTCCTTATGTTCCACCTGTAGATTTGGGCACCATCCTTTCATTCTTGAGCACTCCACGATAACCAGACTCTGTGCTAGGCAGTGGGGACACAGGAAAAAAGTCACAATTCTTGCTTTCAAGAAGTACAGCCTCGTCTTTCTGACAGTGTTTGGAAAAGTGCTGTACTCTGGAATGGTTTGCAGCCTGTTTTGTGAGAGGATTATTTTTCTCTACCTCATTTACACTGGGCTTCAGCACATGACTTATACTGGCCAATGAATGCAAGTCAAATGGCAACTACCACTTCCAAGCCAGTGCATGTCTCTACTGGTTCTCTTGCTTTTTCTTCTCTGCAACCAGTGCAGCTTGCTCCAGAGACTAGCTACATGTGTACTTCATCCTTGGTCCTGAAATGAAAGAAAAGCTATGCTTGACCATAGAAGATGTAAAATATGAGCAAGAAATAAACCTTTTATTGTTGTGGTTGTAAGACTCAAACTGAGGGGATATTTGTTATGCAGCTTAAGCTAGCAAAAGCTGAGTGCTACAAAAGGAGAAAAGTGGGCTTTATTTTCCTGTTCCCTTGTTTGCATCAGTTTGGAGATAAGAATGGTCTAAATTCATATCTAAATTGATTTAGGGCTCTAGGCAACCAGGGCAGGCCGAATCCAGACCAAGTTTCCTGCTCCCTTGCCTCTGGCCTTGGTGGTCCTTGGGTCCTAGGCTTGAATGTTTCTGGCAAAGTTGCCACTGTTTCTGGCAAGTGGTTGGTTCTTTGTGTTGAAATTTCCCTGAGCTGCTTTTCTACCCACATTTGTAAGGTAGGCTCCTGGGGATACTTGTCATTCAGGTTGGGTGAGGACTTAGACATTTTTTCTATTATACAATCCTGAATCAGGTGCATCAGATGCATCTGCCTGTCTACCCTTCCCCTGAGTCAGCTAGCAGAGTTCTTCTCTGTGGGACACCCTCAGTCCCTTCTGTCTCATCTTCCATTTCTTTTCTTTACTCATCGTTACTGTTTTTTTCTTCCTATTTGATGAAACTGCAGGGGTAGAGTCACTTCCTTCACAGTGTAAAATCTGGAAGACAAACAAACCTTCACACTAATAGTGAACGCTTCTTACAGCCTAACTTCCACGTGTGATCATGCTGAGGCCCATGCTGCCTCTCTGCTTGCTTCCCTACCTCCTTCCCTCTCTCCCTCCTTTCTTCCTTTTCTCCTCCCATCCCTTTTTTTTCTTCCTTCAGCCTTACTTTCTTTCTTTCTTTCTTTCAGTGAATATCCATTGAGCCCCTGTGATACTCCATGTCACTGGCTAGGCACTGGAGAGGCTTCAATGACTAAAAGAGATCAAGAAACTCTTCCCAAAAGCTGGAGGAATGGTATGAGTGGATAGGGTAGACCTCCCAACCTATTATTCTTCTAGCAAGAAAGTTGAAATATTAGGGCCCTTGGGTGGCACAGTTGGATAAGTGTCCAACTCTTGATTTTGGCTCAGGTTGTGATCTCAGGGTCGTGAGATGGAGCCTCTCATGGGATCCATGCTCAGTACGGAGTCTGCTCAAGATTCTTCCTCTCTCTCTGCTCCTCCCCCCTGTGCTTGCATACATGCACGTGCGTACACACACACACACACACACACACACACACACACATACATACACTCTCTCAAATAAATAAATGAATCTTAAAAAAAAGAGGAAGCTGATATTGGTATAATCTTGTGATTTTTTTCAGTTATTCTGAATGTAAACCTTTGGTGGAGATGAAGGGGAAAAAGTGGTAACAGAAGATCACTAATAATTTCTCCTGGAAAGTCTCTGTAGGTTTATCATGTTGGGCCTTGGCATCTTCTCAAGGTTGGAGCTGCAATGGTGATAAGAGATCATGAAGTGCAATGTCCCCCAGGATTTTCACAAAGTGGCCAGAGCAGCATGAATCACTGTGCCTGAAGGAGCTTGAACTTAGCATGAAGCCACCAGACACATGGGAAATTTCTTTGAAATATCTTTTGTGATTTAAAAATTAATGTACTTCTTGCATGCTTTTCATAACATAGCTGTTTGTTTTAATATAAAAATTATCCTCCCCTAACCACATACTGTATGATTCCATTTATATGAAATGCCCAGAATAGGCAAATCCATAGAGATAGACAGTAGATTAGCAGTTGCCCAGGGCTGTGTGGGCAGAGAGCCAGGAGAATGATGGCTCAAGTATACAGGGTTTGTTTTGGGGGCAATGGAAAGATCTCAAATTGATTGTGAGATTGTTATACAATCTGTAAATATACTAAAAGCCATTGAATTGTATGCTTTAAATGGATGGATTTTATGGGATATGAATCTTATATTATGAAGCTGTTAAAAAAAATTGTCCTTCCCAGTCTTCAAGTACAACTGGCATCATGGGAAGAGGAGTGTCTTGTAGTTTTTCACCACTGAGTAAAATGCATGGGGGTTAAATGCACCCACTTGAGAATGGAATGAAGACTCTAGTCCAACCCCATTAATATAACAGACCTATAGAAACCTGAGATATGATGTGACTTGCCCAAGGCCACCCAGAGTAAGCAGCAGAGCCAGATTTCCTGTGTCCCAGTTCAGGACAATGGGATTAGCCTCCAAATGTACTTTGCAGTGAACTTGCATTTGCCTTCTTTCACCTCCTAAATCATTTACTTACCAAGTTGATTTAGCCACACATATACCCTGGTCTGCATCATCGTCCTTCTTCTCTTGCCTTTCTCTGGCTTTCCTCATCCTAGATGTCTCCAAAACAAGGGGCTAAGTCTGCGGATACCTCATCCCCACTCTCCACAGGGGCCGGGTGGGAGTGGCAGGAGGAGGAGGGGCTCCACCCATTCTTGCCTTGAGCCCCACTGAGCCAAAGGCCAGCTCTGCCTTCAAGAGGCTGTGGGAGTAAGAACCATTATCTGATTAATCACAGAAGAACCAGTGGTATCTGGATGGAATCTCAGCCAGGATACTTTCATTCTAACCTGCCAGGCATTGGGCAAGCCGTGAAAGTGAACTGCTGGGATCAGATGTGTGGACGGATCATGTAGTAACCTGCAGACCCTCTGGTCTCACTTTCTCCAGGTCACTTCATGCCCTGAAATCCATGAGGAACATGGCCCCCCCTGCCAAGCTGGTCCTTTGCAGCAAGGGGTAGGCTTAGATGATCTCTGGTAACCTTGGGGCCTCCCTTCTGTCTGGTTCTATATGGTTCTTGCCTCCATTTTTCCATGGAATCTTGAAAAATCCTGTGAGGTGAGGAAGGAGAGCATTAGTTCATTCGTCCTTCATTTTGCAGATGTGGAATCAAGGCTTCAGAATGCAAGTTATTTGCCCACAGTTTTTTGTTTTGTTTGTAAAGATTTTATTTATTTGAGAGACGGTGAGAGAGAGAGAGAGAGCGAGAGCATGAGAGGGGGGAGGGTCAGAGGGAGAAGCAGCCTCCCTGCTGAGCTGGGAGCCTGATGTGGGGCTCGATGCTGGGACTCCAGGATCATGACCCGAGTGGAAGGTAGATGCTTAATCAACTGAGCCACTCAGGTGCCCCTTGCCCAAGTTTTTTAAACCAATAAATGAAGGAGCTGGATCTGCTCTACACTTACAGACCAGGCTATTTCCATCAGATTCTGAGCTCAGATTAGCAACGATCATGGAGGACAGTGTGAGCATGCACCGTCATCTGTTGCACTTGAAGACCACCTCCAGGATAGCTGTGCTTTAAATCCATATCCAAGGCTGAAATGGGATTGAAAAGATGTGAGAGATGGCAGTCTGAATGTACTCAGAAGTATTTCCCCCCCTTTTTTTAAAGATTGTATTTATTTATTTGAGAAAGAGAAAGCAAGAGAGCACATGTGGGGAGGTGAGGGGCAGAGGGAGAGGGACTTTGCTGAGAAGCAGAGAGCAGACTCTCTGCTGAGCAGGGAGCCCAACATGGGGCTCGATCCCAGGACCCCGAGATCATGACCTGAGCCAAACTCAGATGCTTAATCAACCGAGCTACCCAGGCGTCCTATCAGAAATATTTCCAAGTAACTAATTATTTCTCCTCTCCTCCCTTCATTAAATATGAGAAGTTAGGAAATAAGCAGTTGAGGGCAGAGATAGCAGTGTGAGATATTTCACGGAGGAGGTATTTAACCGCCTGTCCAGGAAATGAGCAACTGGTCCTTCCTAGAGGTTGTTCTAACAGAGAACCAGTCCTTACACAGGCTGGTGAAGGGAATTCAGGAAATTTGGGGTCTAGACTTCTGGGCCAAGCCATCCCACTTTTCCTGTCAGGCAAGATCCCCTGTCCCACTGACTGGGGGTCAATCATCTCACCATCTTTCAGTTAGAGTCATAAGATTAAAAATTATCTGATGCTCTAAAACCAGTATTTTTAAAGCACTTTTTAAAATCTGCAGGTTTCTTTGTTCAAATGACATAAAATCCTTAAATCTGAGAAAAATAGAGCTAGAAAAAAGAGGCGTCTTGGAGACTGAGCTACCTAGAGCCTCTTGCTGTCATAGTTCTGGCAGCTGTTAAAAATTCTGGAATTTTGACTTAATCTCTTACTTTACATATGGGGAAACTGGACATAATAGCAGTGAACATGGTTATATTTTATTGTGGTTCTACATTATACTCATCTTTTTATTCTCTCAACAGACCCATAAGATAGGTATGTTAATTTCTTGGATCATTAGAACAGGAACTTGAGACTCAGGATGATTAAGCAACTTGCTCAAAGTGACTTAAGAAATGCATGGAGGGACAAGTCATGTCCAGGACTGTCTGGCTGCAAAGCCAGCACTGGGCTACGTCTTCAAAAATGTGGACTTCCCCCACTAGACCCATACGCTGTGGGAACAGGACCTTAATGGAAACTCGATGTAAATTTGTTTTTCTATCCCTCAAAGGGCCACCTTTCATGATGCCTACTTTGAATGGTGGAAGGGTGCCAACTGGTCTGTGGCTTTTGGTGTCCTCGAGGAGAGGCTGACAGTTTGTCTGTGGCTGACATGAAAGGCCATGTCCCCAAAGCTGCCCTGAAGCTGGGGCAGCAGGGATGAAGCACCTCCCTCCCCAAAACAGAATTGTGTCATCTCTTAGAATGACTTCTACATAGCAGTTGGTGTTTGGGTAAGGAACTTGGCATTGTAGAAGGTTAAGTACTTTGGGAGCATCTGATCAGAGTTCCTTATTTTACAGATGAAAAAACTGGAGGATAGATTGACAAGAAAAGGGGAGGAGAAGGACACGTGTAGCATTTGGGGCAGTGCCAGTAACAGCAGCCAGGCTTCATCCTCCCAACAGCTATTCAATGAAACTTTATGACGTGCCAGGCACTGTTCAGGGGTGTGGGATACACGTGTGAACAAAACACAGTCTCCCGCCGTCGTGGAACTCACAGTTTAGTAGGGTGAACCCGAGAACACAAAATAATTCTAACAGAGTCTCCAAAGTTTGTTGACCTGGGAGTACAAAGTCTTTGATGATGTTCCTTAGATGTCAGTCTATTTATTTATATGTTACATACTTGGCTGTCAGTACTATTCCATATTACGCATATTTAAATCTATTCCCAAATTTTAAAAAATTAAAGAATGAAATAAAATATATGCATAGAGATTCCAATATTTTTTCCTCTCCCCCAGTTGGATTGTGTTAAGAATAGATTTAGAGCACTCAGTTTGGAGAACTCTGGACCAGCCCATGAGCTGGGAAATTTTCCCATGAGCTGGGAAATTTAGGAACCTTGAGATTAGATATTTAGTTTTAGGTAATCTTTTTTCATTCTAAATTGCAGGGGCCCCCCATATCATTACTTCATTCAATTTTTTTATTGTGGTAAAATATACGTAACATAAGACTTACCATCTTAACCATCTTTAAGTGCACAGTCAGTGGTATTAAGAACATTTACCTTGTTGTATGGCCAACACCATCATTCACCTCTAGAACTTTTTCATCTCCCCAAACTGAAACTCTGTCTCCATTAAACAATAACTCCCATTTCCCAGGCCCTGGTAATCACCATTCTATGTTCTGCCTTTATGAATTTGACTACTCCAAATCAATAACTATTTTTAAGCTCCTATGATGACTCAGGTGGTGGTTCGGCATGTGGGATTCAGTGGTGAGCAGGGTGATTGAAGCTCCCACCCTCCAACCCCAGGAAAGTCTGCTTTAATTAACTTAGCTAATCGCCGACCTAGCCCCACTTTAGGTTAGCATCTTTGAAGAACACCATCCAAGCTGGTGTTCAAGTGTGGAAGATCAAACAGGTGAGACGGGCAAGGATGGGGAGGTAAGACTGGAATTCAGTGAGGTCTGATGACAGGTGGCCCCTACTGGTTGAAAGAGAAAATACCTTCCCTTGGAATTCCTAAAGAACTGGAGGAGAGGTGAGACTTCCTGCATCGTGTAGGTTGAAGCTGTATTTCTTTTAATTGAATGCTGTAAGAAAGAGGCATCCCAAAAGGCTGGTGGACATGCACACATTAGGGTGGCCTCGTTATCAGCAACCTGTGAGTGACTCAGGCTTGGGAGCCTGGGAGGAACAGGTTTCAGGTGTGGAGAGAAGTGAACCGGGCAGGGGCCATACCTCCCAAGGTAAAGCTTGGCTGTGTGGCCTCATCTGACTGGATTCCACGCTCTGCCCCTCTGCCTGCCTCTGCCTTAGGATAAAATTATACATTTCCAATTACAGGGCTGTTCAAAAATCAATACAAAGGTGGGAGAGCACAGATCATTTTTCTTATGGAAGTAACCATTTTCATTAATTTTTCATTAGTGCTGCCTTTGTTTTGCTATCCATCACTGGCGAAGCTGTAGCCTGCATCAGCAAGTGTGTGTGTTTCTTGGATTCAGGAGCCCCTGTGTGATAAAGCCAGCAGGTCACTGCCCAGGACTACTGCCTGTGCAACTGGTTTAGGGGACTTTTTTATGATCATCACGTTGGTTAAAATGTGCTTAAAACCATCCTGTTTTCGGGACGCCTGGTTGGCTCAGTGGTTGAGTGTCTGCCTTCGGCTCAGGTCATGATCACAGAGTCCTGGGATCCAGTCCCGCATCAGGCTCCTTGCAAAGAATCTACTTCTCCCTCTGCCTATGTCTCTGCCTCTCTCTCTGTGTGTCTCTCATGAATAAATAAATAAGTAAATCTTAAAAAAAAAAATTCTGTTTCCACTCACCAAAACTCAGTCCTATCATGGAAATTCTATTTGTAGCATGAGCACATGTTGAGCTTGGTCGCATTTCTTTTCAGGAGTGTATATAAGTCAATCTCTTCATGGATGCTTGGTGTTGATTGATAGGATGGGTCTATTTGGCTGGCGCACTTGGCTAAAGGTTGCCGGCTTTATGCCTTTAGGATCTTGGGTCCGTGCCTGAGGGAGGGCAGCTTCTTCTGTCTTGACTTCTCTGTGCTTATAATGCCCGTATTTTATCCTTCAAGTCTTTCCCCCAGTTTCCTAACCTCTAGCCTGCCCTGTCACTGCCCATCAGAGCAGAATTGCTTGACCCATAAACCTTATTCCCCATCCTATGATGCTCTTCACACAAGTGTGTTGTCTATTCACGTGGGTCTCCCCTCACCCTGCCTTTAGTTCTCTGAGAACAGAGGCAGTGGCTTTTTATTTTTGAATTTTCAGCACCTAACAGCACCTGGCCAACGGTAGGTGATTAATGAATGCCATTAAAAGACAAAAACCACAAGCTGACTGGAAGTCACTCCTCACTGTGTGTCGGCCAGGGTAAGAGCCCTCATTAGCTGTGGGAGGTGGAGCAGGCCTCAGCTGCCCCAATTGACTTACCCTTGTTGATGTGAAAGAACTCGTGCTAATCCCAGCTCGGTGGCTAATTAGCTGTGCAACCACGAAGAAGTCTCAAACACTGAGTCCTCCTCTATAAAGGGAGGGGGCTTTCTCTTCCAGCCCTAATGTCCTCAACCCCCAGAACCTCTGCCCTGGGAAGAGAACCCGCCCACGTGCTCACTCGTCCAGCCAAAAGACACGGGAGCTTTCAGGTGCTGACTCCCGCCACTGGCCTGGCTCAGGCCCGGGGCTCGCCCTCCTTCCCCTTGTCAGGGGCTTGACTGGAGCTCGGCCTGCCCTCGCCGGTTGTTACCAGCCTGTGCCTCAGGCTCGCGACATTAATTACCTCTGCACCCTTTACTGTTTTCTTTTCTTTTAAAAAGATTTTATTTGTTTATTCATGAGAGACACACAGAAAGGCAGAGACACAGGCAGAGGGAGAGGCAGGCTCCCCGCAGGAAGGCGGATGCAGGCCTCGATCCCGGGCGGGGTCACGCTCTGGGCTGAATGCAGACGCTCAACCCCTGAGCCACCCAGGCGCCCTATCCTCTACTGTTTTCTAAAATGTATTAGATCCGGCTACATTTGGGACAATCACCCTCAAAGAAAACGTTGCCATACTCCCCCCCCAATTCCCTTGAGCCCCTTTCCAGCCGCTGGCCCCCCACTCTCTTGCTTCTACCCTAGAGGTAACCACATCTGTCACGGTGCAGCTCTGGAGTGTCATGTAAATGGAACTATGTAGCACGTATTCCTTCGTCCCAGATCTTTCATTCCGCATGACTTTCTTGAGGTTCATTCATATTGTTGCAGGTGCCATTCCTTTTAATCACCGACTAGTATTTTGTTGTTGGAATTAACCACAATTTGTTTACCGATTCTCTCTTGCTGGAGGACATTTGGGTTGTTTCTGGTTCTGGTCTTTTTGTGTTTTTAACTTCTTTTATTTTTGACCATTTCCCCCTTAATTTCTCATTTTAGTATATGTGCTGCCCAAGCGAGCACTCCTCCTTAATTTCTAGATGTAATAAATGATTTAATTTTAAAAAATTCACCCCCTACTTCTTAGCTATGTGACCTGGAGTGGATTACTCAGACACTCTGAGCTAGTTTCCTTATCTGTAAAATGGGATGATAATAGTATCTTTTTTGCGGCACCTGGGTGGCTCAGCGGTTGAGTATCTGCCTTTGGTTCAGGTCATGATATTGGGGTCCTGGGATCAAGTTCCCCCATTGGGCTCCCTGCGGGGAGCCTGCTTCTTTCCTGTGTCTCTCATGAATATATAAATAAAATATAAAAAAAATAGTATCTTTTTATAAGATTGCTTAGGGTATTTTTTCCTTGCAAGGGTAAAAATTTTATATTTGAAGAACTTCATACTGGATTTTCAAAGACAGTCATGTAAGAAAGCAAAAATGTATCCTTCCCTCAATCTAGAAATAAAGAAGAGAATAACATTTTTTTAAAAAGTCACAATACTTGGAAGTTTAGCACCAGCATACAAAATGAACAAAAAAAGCTAAAACAAACAAACAAACAAACAAAACATCAAAAAAACCATTTACTATATATTTCAGATTTCTTTGGTTGGGGTTCTCTGCATGTGATATTAATATTTCTTTTTTCAATTTCTATTACCAAAACAGTAAAAAACCAGGAAAAATATATTTCTTATATTAATATAAATATATAGCCAAGTTATAATGGTTAGGTTCATCTATTGAAGCACTTAGGATATTCCCTGAACTATGGTAAACACTATGTAAATGTTTGTTATCATTTGTATTATTATTGAACTGTTGTGAGGATAAATGGTTCCCCCCACTCATGGGAACACATGTGTGATGCAAGCGTTATGTGAGGAGTATGGATTTTGAACCTCATTTTTGTCATTTATATCGCTTCTTACAAATATCATGTAAGCTCACTTGTAACCCTGGTATTAATTTTTTTTTTTACTGCAAGAATATTAGATGACGTGACATAGATGTGGTTCTCAAATATTCAAAGTGGAAAAATATTGTCACTCTAACTTGCTGAGCCTGTACCCTTTGCAAATACATTGTTAGGAATTGCTGAAGTAGAAAATATTTAGCATAATTCTTGGTTTATAGGACATAGAAAACAACTGTATGAAATAATTTATATTACGGCATGCCATTTAGATAAAGTAAGAAGTTTTTTGGAAGAGGAATTATGTATTTCCGCCTGCCATTTCTTTCTGGATCCCAGCTGGCTCTCTTTTCCTCCAGAAATTCTTAAAAGGACCATCTACAATCACTGTCTTTACTTCCTCGTCTCTGATGCCCTTCTCAGCCTGCTGTGGTCTGGCTCTGGACTCGAGCTCTTCACAATCACTTCCTCTTTGTTAGCAATGGCCTTGTAATCACCATATGTGATAAACAGGTTTCGGTCCTGTCCCTGTTTGACATCTCTCAGGCATTGGAGACTTTCATTCTGTCTTTGAATCGTCCCTCCGCCTCAGTTTCCCAGCCCATTTCACTCCTTTGCCTGGGCTGTTTGTTCTGGGTCTCCGCCCCCATTTGAGAGTTGGTGGCCTTTCCAGGTGCACTCTTCCTCCCCCACTCGCTCCCTGGGCTTCAGGGCAACTTCTTGTCAGTCATCACTCCAACGCCACATGTGTCAACTCAGCTGCCCTGCCACACAGTCCACTCTGACTGCCTCCATCTCTGGACATTTGGTCGCCCACAGCCATCACCCTTGCCTGCTCAAAACCAAACTCTGTTGAGAGTCCTCTTTATGCACCCTGCAAATGCAAGCTCCGTCCAGACCCCCATTCCCTCTTTCTCTTAAGGGCTCTCCAACCATCTGGGGGCCTGAGGTAGAAATTTTAGAATCATTCTTGATTCTTTTCTCTCCTTCACCACCCACATCCAACAGCTCATCAAGCTCTGTTGTTTCTACCTTGGAAATATCTCATGAATTCACCCCCTCTCCTACCTCCCAATTGCTTTCATTTATCATAATAGCTCTGTAAGACAGCTGGAATAATCTCCTGATTTATCTCTTCAGTCCCTGTCTGCTCTGCTTCCTTCTCCATTCTGCCACAAAAATTCATAAAAACAAGTCTAGTTATATCGCCCTTCTGCTTAAAAATAGAATGATCCCTTGTTGGCTATGGCCGGTTCCCACACTGGGCCTGCTGGCCTCAGGGTCACTCAGAGGTAGATTCCTGGGGCCCCACCTCAGGGATTCTGAATTAGTTTTGGGGCCTAGATTTCTGCAATAAAGAGTTTCCTTCCCTGCCCCTCTTCCTGCTCCACAGGGAACTTGCTATTCTCAGCACACCAGCATCATGCTTGTTCAAGCTTCTGTGCTTTGGCCCGGGCTGTTGTCTCTACCTGGAACACTCACTGCTTCTCATTCCCTTCCTTTGTCTTCCTGGTGGAGTCATCCTACCAGATTCTCCTCCTGCCCCCAGCCCTGTGAGGCCTTCTCTGGCTCCCTAGGATGAGATGAATTGCTTCTTCCTTCCTCCATGTTTCCAGGACTGTTTGCACATACCTGAAAGGGCATCGCTTGACTCTGCTCACCTATTACAAGGCTACCTGCCTCTCCTTGCTGGGAGCTCCCTCTTTGTGGGGAGCTAGCCATCCTTGGTGGCTAGCTCTGTGCCTGGCCAGCCCCACTCAATGGTTGGCCCATGAATAAATGGATGAACCTCCCTTCTTCCTTCCTTTTTTTTTTTCCTAAAGACTTTATTTATTTGACTGAGAGAGAAAGAGAGACAGAGACAGAGAGAGAGCACAAGCAGGGGGAGTGCACAGGGATAGGGAAAAGCAGACTCTCTGCTGAATAGGGAGCCTGATGCATGGGGCTCTCCCCATTCCAGGACCCTGGGATCATGGCTTAAGCCAAAAGCAGAGGCTTAGCTGACTCAGCCACCCTGGCACCCCTGGGGACCTGCCTTCTTGCCTGGCTTTTGCAGCACTGGGAAGCCTCACAGCCCAGGGAAGGGGCACTGGCAGGGTCTGAAGCCTGTGAAGGTGACATCTGGAAAAGAAGAGCAGCCTTCAGAGACAAATATAGGGCTGAGCACTCATTGGTGCACTGGGACATTCCAGGAGTGAATTTTTCCTATTGGTAGGCTAGGCTACTTAAGTTAGTAGTCAGCCTTGGTTTCATTTTCTCAGTCACAAGAAAGTCCTAAGAAAAAATAAGATACATTAAAAATGGCAGGAGTAAAAATGAAGCTTATACATAGGGACTTTGAATGTACACACAAAAGAAGGCTCTTTTAGCTTTAGTCACAATAAGAAAAGAAAAAAAAGAATGGTGAATACGTATTGAGCCCTGTTACTGTCCTCTGTTAATCCATTGATTCGAATTCTCACGAAAGTCCTAAACATGAGCCACTACCATTACCCCTAGTTCATAGGTGGGGACTGTGAGACAGAGGGGTTGCCTGATTTTCCCAAGGTCACACAGCCAGTGAGCAGGATCTGAACCTACACTAGTATCCATCGTGCTACAGCGCGACTCAAGGCAGAAAGGAGGGAGAGGCTGGGCTTGACTGGGGCCAAGAGAAGACAGGTCTGCTTCACTGCTGTTTTATTTCTGCCTGCCTGACCTCAGAGCATAGATTCTAAACTGCAAGGAGGAAAACAAACCCAATAAGGAAGGAACTGGATTTCAAGATGGTGCGGAGTGTGAGCTGGCAGGAATTTAAGTCTCTTGATGAACTATAATCCCAGATAAGAAAAGAACTCATAGATTTCCTAGAGAGAGCAGAGAGGGGGTTAAAAACTGAAAGTCAGTATGTGTTCCTATCATCAGAAAGGATCCAAAAATAGACTAGTAATGGCATCTTTTCTGTATTCTGTATTGTGATTTTAAAATTGCAAACAACAGGGCGCCTGGCTGGCTCAGTTGGTAGAGCATGTGACTCTTAATCTTGGGGTTGCAAGTTTGAGCTCCATGTTGGGTGTAGAGATTACTTAAAAATAAAATCGTAAAAATATTAAAAAAATAAAATTGCAAAAACATCAGTCAATGTAAACAGCTTAAGTAAAGTAGAACTTACTGTAAGGACACAGAGCTGTGTTACAGAAGCCAGGGCAGGGATCAATCAGGCCTCAGGAGCGAACAGAACCCGAGAATCAGATGCTGTCACTGTTGATTCCACTGTACATTTGCCTCTGAATTTTCCCGTGGCTGTGAACTTGGTGGTTCACGGAGTCCAGGTTGACGATCCCTCTTTTGAAGAGCGAGCCAGCCTGAGACCGGAGTCTCTGGGATCCAGTGATATATTCTCAGGTAAAGGATTCTGGACTGATCAGTGGTCCTGGGTAAACAGAGGTGCTCTACCTACAGTGGTGGTGGAGGGGTTGTATGTAGTGGTCAGTTCACAGGGGACTGGGCAATGGGGGGTAGGGAACTGTACTTAGACAAGAAGAGGACTTCTAGGCTGTTACCCAGATTTCTTGCCAAATTCTGGAACAAGTGTTTATAAATAGTCTTCAAGGGAGCTGACTCCTCGGAACCTCTTAGAAGACGTCATTTTGATATCACTTACTGAATGGATAAAGAGAATAGCATAGATGTAATAATCACGATGATCTTGTGAAAAGCAGCAAGGGCGCCGCCTTCACCTTCTTCGGCTTTGAGTGGCTGGTGCATAGAGCAGTGCTGGTGCACAGTGGTGGGGAGGGCAGAAAAATGAATGAATGAACGGTGTTGTGTGACAACACGGTCCTATGAGGTCATGGCTGTTGAGAACACCTGTACCCACAGAACACTGATCGATAGACCCGGGTCATCCTGGAGAGATGATTCTGATGGTGAGCTTTGGCAGGACAATTACATTCATGATTTGGGGGAAGAACAGGCCGTGCTCACAGAACTCAGATGACTCGAAGCTGGGAGAGTGAAACAGCCTCCTGAGGACAGATGCAAGAGTCCCAAAGCACCCAAGATGTAGGAATGAAGGAAAAACCAATTCTCTGAAGTTTCACCAGGACTGCCAGCAAGTTCTTCACGTGGTTACAAATGAGGTTACTCAAGGGATACGGGGTACCTGGCTTTGATCAAGGTGCAACTCAGGGTGGTGTCCGTTTCTTGGGCTGCACTAAGCTGGGTATACTGCCAAGATCAAGGGTATTTTGGCTGAAGGAAATGGGGCTGCTTAATCTGGTGCAGAAAGTTTTAAGGGCTAATGCCAGGTCTTTCTGCCAACGGTGGGGGCCAGTGGACCAACGGGGAGACAAAGGGAAACAAAGACTGTTGCGTCTGCTGGCAGTGAGCTCCCCACAATGGTAGGAAAGGCCTGCATTATTTGTTCCGCACACGGCCTTCAGGCAGAGTTGAGGCAGACGATGCCGTGTTCTCATTATAGTTGGAGAAACTGTCCGGCTAAAGAGATAAACGTCTGAGTGACCTACCTGCCCCGGGTTCACTAGTGCCACAGTGAGTGCTGGAACCCTGGTGTTCTGGCTTTCAGCATGATGGACTCTTCGAGCTTCCTGTGGTCCAGGTGTTGAAACAGAAGCCAGAAGACCACGGCAGGGATGCTGTGGAGGGAAGCCCTTCCGTAGGAGGGTGAAGGGCTGCGTTATGACCCCAGCTCTGAGTGCCCGCGATGGTGAGGATGCCCCGTGAAGGATGCTTGTCACTGTGCAGAGGAAAGGTTGCAAGTGGTCAACGTTCTTCTGTCCCTCCCACCAGCCACCGGGCAAGCACCAGCATGGCTTGAGAGGGCAGGGTTCGGCGTGAGGGCTGCAGCAGGGCTGTGCCTGACTGTGCCCTCCACCAGTTTCAAATGACTGATGTCATTTATTCACAAGGGTGACTTAAGGAAATAGCTGCTTCTGCCTCTGGGAACCAGGTGTCTAGTACTCAGGGCCTTACGTCAAGGGCTATGACTTCTGAATTAATTGCAAAGAGTCAAGCTTTCATTTATCGGAGCCTTCCTAGCTGGTGGGAGTGGCAACCAGACACATTTAGTGTGGGTTAAAAAGCACTGGGCAGTATGACAACGAAAGGCAACATGTGATTCTTGACTCATACCAGAGTCAGCAAACAAAACAAAACCGTTCTAAAAAAGTTATTGGGACAGTTGGACAAATTTGAATATTGACTCTGTGTGTGTGTGTGTGTGTGTGTGTGTGTGTGTGTGTATGAGAGAGAGATAGAGAGACAGAGAGAGAGACAGAGAGAGAAAAGGAGGAGGGAAGGAGGGAGAGTGAGATTATCGAATCAGTGTTAAATTTTTTGAGAGTTGTGTAGGAGAGTGTTCTTAGGAGATTTCATGCTAAAGTACTTAGGGGTGAACTGTCAGCATAGTCGCACTTTACTTTCAAACAGCTCAGTAAAAACAACACAGAGAGAAGTGAGAGAGCCGATGTGGCAAAGTGCTGATTCACTGATGAATCAAAGTGAGGGGGATATGGTGTTATTCATACTATTGTTGCAACTTTTCTGAAGGTTTGAGTATTTCCCAGTGAAATGTGGGGCAAAAGTAGTTAAAACCCTGAAATAGAGGCACATTTCAAGAATTGTTTCTACTGTCCTGTGAGCCTAAAAATGAAAACCTCCAGTGTGTGGTAAGTAGTAGGCAAGTTGAGGCAAACCATGTTACCTCTTGTCTTTTCTTAGCAGTGTAAAGCCAGTAAGCTACAGAATAAAACAAAGGCTGTTTTGTGTGGTAGATGAACTCATTTATCAGCCGCATTCAGACTGGAGAGGCAGAGAAAAAGATCAGACTGTTTAAGTTTCTTTTCTCCACCCCTATTCCATGGCTCTGGTTAACCCTATAGTTACTTCCGATGTTTATAAGAAGAGAGGCCAGCCCCACCTGAAACTCTGATATAGCCAGCGTTCCAGCATGTCGCCACACATAAAGCATCTCCGAAATATCAGCCATAATTACTTTTACTTTTCTGGCAAATATGCGTAGTTTGAAAGGGGTGCAGAATTTAAGAATCTATTTTTAGAATTAATTTATTGTTGAAAAATCAGAGAATTTGCCAAGTGAAAGAAGTGATGTTTCTAGTAATTCATTACAAATGCAGATATGTTTTTATGTAAATAAAAGCGTTGCTGGGAAGTGTTTGGGTTGCAAATGTGTAATTTAGAAAGTTGTTAAGCTTGTTAGAGACACGTTTATGGAACCAGGAAAATTTTACACAAGGCAGGCCCAACCCATTTGTCAATCTGGTGTGCCTCCTGGAACCCCAAGATGTCCATGGGGGCCGGGGTGCAATAGTTGGCCAGATCTGACTTAGAGTCTGGGCTCCTTCATTGATTTACTCTTTGGCTCATCCCTAATATTAACTGTTTGTGTCTTGCTTTTTCCCCCTGATCGGTCTGGCTACCTTCAACAGTGTTAATGATTTTCTCAAAGAACCAGTTTTGGTTTTATTGTTTTTCTCTATTGTGTTTTCTGTTTCTGTTTTATTGACTTCCATCCTGATCTTTACTATTTTCATCCTTCTGCTTCCTTTGAATTTCGTTTGCTCTTCTTTCTTTTAGTTCCTTAAGGTGGAAGCTGGGGTAATTGATTGAAAACCTTCCTTCTTTTCTCAGGTAGATGTTTAGTGTTATAATTACCCCCTGGGTACTGTTTTAGCAGAATCCCACACATTTTGATATGTTGTGTTTTCATTTTAATTCAGTTCAAAATACTTTCTAATTGCCCTTTCGATTTCTTCTTAGGTTCTTGTGTTATTTAGATATGTATGTTTAGTGTTCAAATATTTAGGGATTTTCTAGAGATCTTTTTGTTGTTGATTTCTAATTTAATTCCATTATGATTAGAGAACATCCTTTGTGTAGACCTAACTCATTTCTGTTTCATGTTGTTCAGGTTGTTCAAATGATCTACATCCTTACTGATTTTCTGTCTACTTTCTCAATTCTTGAGAGAGCTATGTTGAAATCTCTGACAATAATTGCCATTTGCCTCTATCTCCTTGCAATTCTATCAGTTTTTAGCTCCTGTATTCTATTCTAATGCTTGGTTATTAGGTGCAAAAAAGAAAGCCTGGGAATATGTCTTCTTGACCACTTTATGATTATGAAATCACCTTTTTATCATGGGTAGTATTCTCTGCCCTGAAATCGACTTTGCCCAATATTAATATAGCAACTCCAGCTATTTGGATATTAGCTGGATTGGTATTGGTATAGTATATCTTTTTCCATTCTACTTTTAACCTGGTTTTATTGAAAAATAAAAAAAAATAGGCAGCCTATGTTACATGGTGTTACATTTTTATCTGATCTGACAACATTTGTCTCTTAATTGAGGTGTTAGGCCATTTACATTTAATGTGATTATTGATATGGTTTGGTTTACTTCTGGTTGGATGCTTTTTTTTCCCCCTTATTTCATCTACTTTGTTTGCTTTTCTTCTTTTTCTGCCTTCATTTGGATAAAATGAAGATTTTTATGACTTCATTTTATCCCTGCTGGCTGATCAGCTGTAACTCCACTGCATTATTTTAGTGGCTGCTTTAGTATTTATAGTATCATTTTAACGTCACAGTCTGCCTTCGAGTGTTAGCATATCACTTGATGTATAGTATGAGAACCTTATACTTTGGTCTCCCTTTCTTGTGCTATCATTGTCACACATTTCACTTCTAGCTATGCTATAACAATGTAGTGTTATTGCTTGCTGTAGCCAGTTAATTATCCTTTAAAAATATTTGAATAATAAGGAAGAAAGTCTTTGATGTTTGCCGGTGTAGTTAACATTTCCAGGGCTCTTCATTCTTTCTATAGACCCAGGTTTCTATCTGGCATCACTTTCATTCTACCTGAAGGACTTCCTTCAACATTTTTCAGAGGGATCTGCAGGTGATTAAATCTTTTAGCCTTTGTAGGTTTGGAAAAGTCTTTGTTTTGCCATTGGTTTTGAAAGATATTTTTGCTGGGTATAGAAATATAAGTTGGGTTTTTGTCTCTCAGTACTTTAAAGTTGTTGCTTCAGTGTCTTTTGGCTTGTATTGTTTCTGACAAGAAATTTTCTAGCCAGGGTTCCAGCATATCGCTTTGTTCCTCTTCTTCTTCCTCTGTTCATATCTTCCCTCTCCCCCCATGACTGCTTTGAAGTTTTTTTTTTTTAAATCACTGTCTTTAAGCACTTTGATTATGATGTGCCTTGCAGTGTTTTTCTTCAAATTTCTTTTGCTCAGAGTTCATTGAGCTCCTTGGATCTGTGGGTTGCTAGTCATCTCCAAGTTTGGAAAATATTTATCCTTTATTTATTCAAATATTTTGTTCTCTCCAACCTCCCACCACACACACACTCCTGAGAGAGACGTCAATTACATGCAGTTGTCCCCCAGCTCAGTGATGCTCTGTTCACTTTGTTTCAGCCTTAAAAAAAAAATCTATGTTTCATTTTTAGAGAGTTTCTATTGCTGTATCTTCAAGTTCACTAATTTTTTCTTCTTTAACATGTAATCTGCTGTGAATCCTATCAGGAATATTTTTCAGGCATTGTAATTTTCATTTCCAGAAATTTTATTTTATTTTTTTAATTTTCCACATTGCAACATAATATGTTCAGTCTTTAACTCCTTGAACATATGGGATATAGATTAATAACTTTTTAAAAAAGATTAATGATTCTTTTCATGTCTCTGTCAACTAATTCTGTCATCTCTATAATTTCTAGGTTCGTTTAAATTGATTTATTTTTCTTCTTAGTGTGGGTTTTATTTTCCTGCTTCTTTGCATGCTTGGTAATTTTATATTAGATGCCAGATATGGTGGATTTTACCTTGTTGGGTGCTGGATATATTTGTATTTCTATAAATATTCTTGAACTTTGTTTTAGCACGAGGTTGAGTTACTTGGAAATAGTTTGACCCCTTTGGGATTTGCTTTTAAGCTTTGTTAGGTGAGATCAGAGCTATGTTTAGTCTAGGGCTAATATTTCCCTACCACTGAGGCATTCTCAGTATTCTAGCCAATGCTCCCTTAATTATAAAGTTTTCCACTCTGGCTGGTGGGAATAGGAACTGTTACTGGCTCTGTCTGGGCAATAGTTTTTCTGTCTTTCAACATGGTTCTTTGCCTAGCCTTGGGGAACGTCCTCAGACATGCACTGATCAGTATGCAGGTAAAGGCCCTCTTCAGTTCATTGCTCCCCTTGTGTATGCAGCTGTCTCCTCTCCATTATCCTACCCTAGCTGCCTTTGCTTCCATAGACTGCCAGCTCCATCTCTCCAACTAAGGGAAGCTACTGGCTTCTGCCTGGATTGCCCTTCCCTGCACCATGTCTGGAAACTTCCTCAAGGCTGTCAGCCAGGGCAACCTTAGGGATCTCTGTCATCTCTTGGCTGATATCCAATCTCTTGAAAACCATTGTTTCATATATTTTTGTCTAGTTTTTCAGTTGTTTCAGGTGGGAAAGTAAATCTGTCATTCCATATTGGTCAAACATGGAAGTCCACCATGACTTTTAATTGGGCAAATAAACATTTAATAGCTCATAGTCCTTGAGGGATTCAATATTGCTAATAATCAATTCCCTATTGTATGTCAATTACTTTACATATGTTTTCATTTAATCTAGTGTTTATGAGTATTAACAAGCTCTCCAACTGATGGAGTTAGTAACATGAAACCTGTGCTCTGCCTTATTCTAGGAATAATAGACTTCATTTGTTTATCTGTCATTGGCAAGCATTTCTTTAGCACCTACTAGATGTGACACAAATACAGGTAAGTCAGATTTCCCCCAATGAAGATCTTAGTTTGGCCATTAGATGTAGACATGTAAATAGATTTTCCTTTTTCTTAAGATTTATTTATTTTAGAGAGAGAGAGAGAGAGAATGAGAGAGAGTGAGAGCAGGGGGAGGGGCAGAGGGAAAGAAAGAGAATTCTCAAGCAGACTCCCTGCTGATCACGGAATCCAATGCAGGGCGTAATCGCAGGACCCAGAGATCATGACCTAAACTGAAATCCAGAGTCAGCCACTTAATGGACTGAGTCACTCAAGTGCCCCCTAAATAGATTTTTCAATATTATATGGTAAGTGCAATAATAAAAGTACAAATTGGGTGCTTTAGGACCACAGAGAAGGGTCATCCCGCTGAGGGACATATGGGAAAGTGGTGATAGGTAAGGATGTCTTTTTTTTTTTAAAGATTTTATTTATTTATTCATCACAAACACACACACACACACACACACACACACTCACACAGGCAGAGGGAGAAGCAGGCTCCCTGCAAGGAGCCCAATGTGGGACTCAATCCCAGACCCTAGGATCATGCCCTGAGCTGAAGACAGATGCTAACCAGGCATCCTGGTAAAGGGTGTCCTAAACGATGAGTGACAGGTAGGTCATTAAGAAAATAAGAGGAAAAGTGTATTCCAAAGCAGGGAGATTTAAAACAGTATGACACATAGGGGAGTTGAAAGGATTATGCAGGAAGCTGGGAATGGCCACAAATGAGGTTGAGAGGTAGGCAGAATTAGATCAGGAAGGGCCTTGAATGCCACATTAAGTAAGGAGCTGAGATGATTCTGAAAGCAGCGAGGAATCACACTGGGGCTTTTAACAGGTGAGTGAGCAGGCTGCACTATAGGGGGAGCGTATTGCAGGATGACACTTCCAATCCCCAGCAGAAAAACTAATTAAGATCTTATGGAAAGAGTCCACATAGGAGGAGTTGCTAATATGACATTGCGAAGTGGCAGTAGGGATGGAGAGGAAGAGACTGGGTTGAGAAACATTTAGGAGATACTTTATGTTGAATTCGGTGACCAACCAAAGTGGCTATGGTGGGAAGTAGATTCCTGGTTTGAATGGAAGGGGGCATCCTGAACAGAGATAGGAAATTTTTTTATTTTTAATTTTTTAAAAAAGATTTTATTTATTTATTCGTGAGAGATGCAGACAGAGAGGCAGAGACACAGGCAGAGGGAGAAGCAGGCTCCCTGCAGGGAGCCCAACGTAGGACTCGATCCAGGGACTCCGGGACTCTCAATCGCTGAGCCACTTGGGCATCCCCAGAGATAGGAAATTTAAAAAGAGTATAAAAAAATGAATAAATAAAAAATAATTTAAAAAAAATAAAAAGAGAGAGTATAGGGTTAGGGGTCAAAAAATAAGTTCAGTTCTGGATGGTCTTGTGGAAATATTTTGCAGACTCTGCATCTGTTCTTGCTTATGACCGAATATATTGAAATAAATCATTTCAGTAAGTAAGATTGCTTAAACTTAAGATTACATCTTACTTGCTTCACTCAGAGTCAGGTGGCAGGACCAAGTCATATTTGTTCCTGCGTCCTCAGAGCTCGCTACCCTGCCCGGGGCTCTGGGAGAGGCTGGCCCTGAAGCATACATGGGTGGTGGGGAAGCCATCGGTGGATGAGATCATACCAGGAGACACAGCACAGACCCAGAAGAGCAGTGACACACAAGAAAAAGATGTTCATGCCTTGGGGTAAGTGAGAATTTGAGAAGTGAGTGATCTGGTGGCCTCACGTGGTCATGGGGAGCATTCACGGGCCCTGTGAAATAGCATCTAGATGCCATCCTGCTATTCCATTGGTGCTTTGGGTTTTTGGTAAGTCATTGCCTTTGTGTATTTTTCATAACAACACAAAGTTTCTTGGTGATTATGCAAAAATCGTTCTGATCTATCACTCGGCTAACTTCTCTTGGAAGAAAAGTTGTAAGAAGTGGGTGGGGGTGCAGGTAAGGGGTGGAGGGTGATTAACACAGAGGCAGAAAGCTATTGAGAGGATTTGGGGGTGTGGAGGTAGTTCCTCTGGGGCAGTGGGAAGTAACTCAGATTTCGAAATTACAATGGCTGTAGGGAAAAGATTATATAGGTCAATGTGCTATTGTAGAAATGCATCTACTCTGTTTAAAGTAAAAGCTGTAACTGAATTATTTTCATGAATATGCAATCAACTTAACAGAATTCCACATTTTCTGGTATTTATATGTAATAAGAGACCACATAGTTGAGAATGACTTTAGGACAACAATATTTTAAATAACACAATATCATTTCAAACAAAGAGCAATAATGGATGAACTATTTAAAATTCAGGGCCACCAGCAGTCCACCCCCCACCACTTCCTCTTGCCAATTCAGTTGCCCATTACCGCTAATACACAAGCCAGCTGCATCAAATAGATCACTCAAGTTGCAGACCTTTAAATGATCCTTTAAGGCTTCCTCACGCTGGATTTAATCAACTGTCCCTACTGGTCTTTCTTCTTTTCCAACTAATGTGATATGTCTTTGACAAGGATTTGATCTTTAGCTTCCAGAACAGGCTTTTTGAGCCAAGTTCCAGAGTTTGAATGGAATGCACAGCAAGTGTCTTTCTGGCTTTGTGCAGGCCTGTTAGTCAACAGGATAATTTAATACCTGTACTGTCTGTTCCTTATTCTGACAAGCACAATCTGATAGAAGGACTGGGAGGAGTGATGAAATGCTGGGTTTCACACTGAGAGTGAAGGAGAAAGAGAAACTGGAAGGTGGGGAGGGGACAGGGAGAGAAGATGAACTCAGAGTCCTGGGAACTACAGTGGGAGTGGAGCTCTCTGAATGTCACATAAGTCACAGCAGGTGCAAAGGAGTTTTGTGGTAAATGCTTAGCGTTATAGATTTATACACCTTTTCAAATTAAGGTCTAAGATCATCATTTAAATTTGAAAAGAAATTCACACTAATTAAACTATATGGAAAAAATAGATTCCTGCACACCTGTAGGAAGCTATTGTTACAGGTGGTAGATGCTACTCTAATGACTTCCTATGTTGTAACTTTTCTGTTCATTCAAGCCTCTGATAGCTTTTTAAGGGGGGGTGGGTGGGTGAAGAATTCTGTAGCTCGTGGACTATTTCCACAGGCTTGGGCAGTTCCCTTAACTAATTAGGAAAGGATGAGGGCCCTCAGGTTAAATTTCAGTTAGGTATGTCCCCTCCCCCACTACCTCCATCTGAAGTATTCAATCTGGCTTTCAAAAGAACAGAAGCCAACTATTGTTTAATAAACATCAATGAAGTAATAAAAAGCACTTCACAAAAGGGCCCCTGGAGGATTCTCCTCTACTATTCTTAGCTCGGATGGAGGGAGCACAGTGAGAGTAGCAAGTGTTTTCCAAACGTGCCCCATCAAGGCATCAACTATAGATAAACTGTTAAAATACAGACTCTCAGGCTCTTAAGAGATTGAGATTCAGGACATCTTTGGGGACATGGGGTGAAGTGGGTGGTAGTACACTGGAACCTATAGCTTTAACAAGTGCCTTTTGTATGTCTTAGGAATGGGCAAGTCTGGGGGCGCCTGCACCTCAGTCGGTTAAGTGTCTGCCTTTGGCTCAGGTCACGATCCCAGGGTCTGGAATGGAGTCCAGCGTGGCAGGCTCTCTGCTCAATGGGGAGTCTGCTTCTCCCTCTCCTTCTGCCCCTCCTTCCTGCTCATGCTCTCTCTCTCTCTCTCTCTCTCTCTCTCTCTCTCAAATAAACAAAATCTTAAAAAAAAATGAATGGGCAAGTTTGGGGAGCCTCGATATAACCAATGTAAACTCTGACTGAGAGGAGCTGCTTGATGGTTACAAAGTCAGAGACGCTATGTCTTCTCAGGGTTTAGTAATTCCTTTTCTTTTTTTTTGGAAGATTTTATTTATTTATGCATGAGAGACACACAGAGAGAGGCAGAGACACAGGCAGAGGGAGAAGCAGGCTCCCTGTGGGGAGCTGGATGTGGGACTCGATCCCAGGACTGCGGGATTATACCCCGAGCTGAAGGCAGATGCTCAACCCCTGAGCCACCCAGACGTCCTAAGTTTAGTAATTCCTAATCTATAACCAGTAAATCACTGCAGTGACATTTTTGTCTAGTGGCTTTATAATGAAGCACACTGAACTTGCCAAGGACAGAGCAAAATATTTTTTGCATGAGTTAGAAAACCAGAAACAGTTGAGTCCAAGGCATTAATCAAATATGGGTGTGTGTGTGTGTGTGTGTGTGTGTGTGTGCACATGGTATCTAGTGGACTTTGGCAAAATTTTTTTTGACATACCAGTGTTCTCATCTGCAAAATTGGGATAGTAATGCCAATTTCATAGGGTTTCTATGAGGATTAAAGGGAAGAGCATCTGCAAAGCCCTAGTACAGTGCCTGGCACATCGTAAGCATTTAATGAAAGATTATTATTGCTACTGTCATTTATATTCTAGGATTTCAATCTTTATGATCAAATGATATTATGACTATAAGTTAGCCCTAAATCTTCATATTTTTTTAATAAGTTATGTCCTCAAACAACTTAGTTCTGGTGCCATCACATGTGATTTTACCCAAATGGAATTCTTCTAGAATGTCTGAAACTGTTTTATTATTTCATAATTCTCAGAACTACAAACTCTGCAGATATCTTGTTCGATTTGTACACTTGAAAAAATGAATCAGGGGATCCCTGGGTGGCTTGGCGGTTTGGCGCCTGCCTTTGGCCCAGGGTGTGATCCTGGAGTCCCGGGATCGAGTCCCACATCTGGATCCCTGCATGGAGCCTGCTTTTCCCTCTGCCTATGTCTCTGCCTCTCTCTCTCTATCATGAATAAATAAATAAATCTTAAAAAAAAAATGAATCAGTTCTAACATTCATACAACTAGAGATTACATAAAAACCTAGATTTCCATGTTTTCTAGGAAAAATGAGACATTTAAGTTTACAGGACCCTCATTCTCCTGTTGGAGAGCCTCCTGGCATTGAGTAGGGGCTGCCCCTTTGAATGGGGCACACGTGCTCCTGCCTGTCTCCTAATTTATGCAACTCACCTGGCTCTTGGAGACAGCTGAGTTTATACCCCTCCACCCGGGGTGATGTCTTATTTTCCTCATACATCCATGGATTGTCAGTTCTTAGCCTGGTTAGTAGGTCATAGATGAATGAAGGGGAGAAACAACACCTTCACTGCCCCTCACACCAACAGACTCTTTCAGCCTGTCAACCCTATAGACCCCCAGCTGAATAGCCACAGGGCCCAGTTTCCATGATTCCCTAAAAGCTTCTGAACACAGTCCATCCCCCAGCCTGGCACCCAAGATCAACCCCAACTCCCACCCAATTCCATCTTCCTTTTCCAGCCATTTTTCTTCTCCAACGAATCCAGCTGCCTCCTATACCATTCTCTGAACCTGCCTTATGTTTCTCCAGCTCGGGGCCTCTGGCCTCCTATATACCCCTTCCTTGCAAAAGCCTCCCCATCTTTCAAGTGCCACACTGGCAGTCCTTGATTTGTAAATATAAACTGACACATATGGTATATATAGTGCCTCATAGTGAGCTAAGTACATACCCTAATTTTGCCTCTAGAAGTACAGGTCTTTGCCACCCTCTAGCACCCTGTGGCAGAAACCATGTCACAGGCATCATAGTATCACCAAAATGGGGTGCCCAACATATTGTAAGGGATGCTCACAATATCTAAATACAGGAACACATTTCCATTTTAAGGAGAAAATGAGGCTAACAAATAGTCTACGTTCTTCCTCACCCTACTACAACATGAAAACTCATCTTTTCTCAACGTGTTCGTTTGGGCTCTCCTTATAAAGCTTAACTGAATATTAACCTTTATCATATCATTTACTTGATGTCTGAGAGTATTAATTTATTTACTGAGAAATGGGGATAATGCAAGCTCTAGTGTGGGCATCCGGGTTCAGATGTGCTAAGCAGAAAAATGTGCTTAGCACAGTGCCTGGCATAGAGCAAATATTAAGGGCATGGCTATTATTATTACTATGTAGAAATTCACCTAATATTTAGAAGCCATTTTAGAAGTGGCTGTCTTCATTCTGTTCTTCTAAAAGCCTTCTTAGAAAAGAACAGGTCAAAGAATATAGTTTGTGTACCTGACTAAAGAAATGTATTTTGCTCAAAAAAAAAAAAATTAAAATTTAAAATACCAGTGGTTCAGGCAACAGTAGCTTTTTTTAAAAGTATGCTTTTATAACCACCAAGGTAATGATTGATTCAGGGAAAGAGTACCAATGAATGTTCATACTGGTGGGCAAAAGTGTGTTGAACAGGTATTTACAGTCTCACAATCTTAGCCTATCGATTACTTATTAATCCCAAAGGGAGAAAGCTACTTTTACATTGGAGAAATTTGGTGGATGTCACTTTAAGCGGTCAAATTATCATCACAAAAGAAAAACTATAACTCATGTGAAATAAGATCTATAAAAGCCAGAAATAAAAATAAAAACAAAAACAAGAAATAGAAATTTAAAAAAAAATTACCACCACCGTTATGGGCCAAATGGACCCTTGTGGAGTGACATAATAAGGACAAAACATCACCTACATGGTATTCTTGCAAAGAAAAAAAAATTAACCTGACTCTACCAATGAGAGACCAACCAGATAAATCCAAACACATTACTAAACATGGCAGATCAGATCCTCTTTAGGGAAAATAAGCATAGTCATAAAGATCCTTATTGGGCTGACTAGTGAAGTTTGAATATGTACTACATATTGTATAATTAAAAAAAAGGGCAAAATACAATTGTTTCTCTCTATATATATTTTAAATATTTTATTTATTTATGAGAGAGGCAGAGACATAGGCAGAGGGAGAAGCAGGCTCCGTGCAGGGAGCCTGATGTGGGACTCGATCCCGGGTCTGCAGGATCACACCCTGGGCCAAAGGCGGCGCTAAACTGCTGAGCCACCTGGGCCGCCCTCAATTATATTTTGAATGACCAGATCTTTCCAGAAGATCTGGGGATCTATGTTATAAGGCCTACCAGTATTAAAATTACATGTGATATGTCTCCTGCATTGGGTTGGATTAGAGGTTTAGGACAAAGAATGTGCAACTGGCTTGTCGTTGTATACGTGGGCATAAAAACTTAGAAAAGAAGGAAGTGGATGCTAATAATGCATGTAATTCTGTGCAGCGTTTGTGGGGATGATGCTAACTGCACAGAGAGTGCTGGGTAAATGTTACCAGATCACAACCACCAGTAGAAAGTTCCAAAGTGGGGTGCTTGTTTTATCTCAGGAACTTTGGCCTGATGAGAATGGATTACTAGGAAAATCAGAGTGCAATTTCATTGTCCTTTCACTACAGCAGGGATGAGCTGTATATAATATATAATCCAATGCATACAGCTGGTGGGAGCAGCCCTGGCCGTCTCTTCGGAGACAGGGCTGTGTTAGCCTCAAATGAGGGGAAACCAAACAACCATGTGGAAGACTGGCTGGTAGTCATTAGAGTCATTCAGTGTTTGGGTCTCTGTGTTTCAGGGGGTGATAGGACCCATTAACAGCATATTTTTGGTTTCAGAAGCCAGAGATATTTTCATTACTAGTGTCCTCAGGCATAGACTTTTTAATTTAAAAAAAGAAAGAAAGTTCAGGATGGAAATCACCTATCACTACAGGAACGTCTCTGCAGCAGAAACACATTATAGTTTACCTGTCAATCTTAGCATCATGCGAGGTTTATTGTGAGCGTCTGGAATGAGGAAGAGGAAGTAGGGAAGAGAGGTGATGGCGGGGTTCACAAAGGAGCCTCTGGAATCACTAACACCGCGGAAAAGCTGAGGCTTAATTCCAAAGTGGTACTGAGACTTCAGTACCACTGGGGCTAATAAGAAAGCGACCATTCTGGCTCTCAGATTTTCCCTACTTCTTCCAAAGCCACAATGCCCTGCGTTTTGGACTTTTTGGGCAGGTATGATGGTAGATTCCAGCTGGCTACAGATTCTTTGTCACTCTCCCCAGCAGGAAGTGGATTTTATTTCCCTTCCCTTTGAGTCTGGGCTGGCTCTGGATCTCCTGAACCACCAGACTGCCCCAGAAGGGCACCGAGCAGTTCCAGGCCTGGCCTTTCAGAGCATGGCGGCTTCTGCTTCCTCCCTCTTGGAACACTTGTGCCGGGGACGCTCCCTCTGAGAACCCAGCTCCCGTGCTGGGACGGGGCCAAACCACACCCAGAGGCCCTAAGCCGGTATCCAGTGGCAGCCCGTGGGAAAGCCATGTAGGACATCACAGCCCAACCTCGCCCCCTGACATCCTGTGCCACAGAGGCAGGCCAGCAAAGGTCAGGCCACTCAGGAGAACCACAGAACCATGAGAGAAGATAAACTGTCCTAAGCTGCTAAGTTTTGGCATGCAGCAACAGATAACTGAAATTTAAAAACGAAAGGTTCATGAGAAGGAAAATGATCTTGCTAACCAGAGCAGAGTAACCAAGTACAGGTCAGGACACTCGCTGAGCGGAAGCAGAACTGTGTAGAACACATGACAACATCTTTATCCTTGAGCGGGTTTGACCTCAAAACTGGCTTCAGCTTCTTAGGCCTCTTTCTGATGTTCGACACAGAACATTTAGAAAAAGAAAAAAAAAATCTCATTTTAATACAGCCTCATCCCAACACGTGTGTTTCACACAGGCCTTATTTTTTAAACAGAGTTTATTGTATTTAATACATTATAAAATTTGAAAAATTGTAGGAAAGCAGCAGACTCAAACTGGAGCAACTCTAACAAGTAATAATTTCTGGCCCCTTTGCAAAACTGATCAGTTTAAAAACAAAGTAATGTTCACATCTGTGAGGCGGACAAAAAATTGTGACTTCTGTACAAACTACATTTAAAATTTTATGTCTAATGTCTTTCGAATGCAGTGTGCTCATGAGAGTTTTCTGAAGTCCTGCCGGTCCCCACCTAAAGAGAGGACATGAAACCTCCATACGCAAAATAAACTCGAGTCAAGGTGTTTTTTGTTTTTTGTTTTTTTAAAAAAAAGGAAAAAGAAAGACAAAGGAAAAGAAACGATGGATGGCTGTTGGCAATGGAAACTGTAAGGAGATGCGTCCTCACTGCTCATGGCTTGTTTATTGGTCAGGGGCCTCGGGAGGCCCAGGACACTTCACGGCCATCACAGCACCAACTGTAGCTACCACCTTTTTAAAAACATTTTTTGTTCCTTTTTTTTGCATTTCCTACCTTTTGACATATATATATATTTATATATTTTTTTACACCTTGAGGATATCACTATTCCAATTGTTCCCATATGAATACAGGTGTGGTCTCTATTGGATATAAATGTGTCTTTTTATTCATTTTAGGTCCAGGACTTGGTTTGCTGTCCCAACTGCACATAAATGTCCCTTTTTTGTTTGCGTTATTTGTTGTGTACGTTTTTTTTTTCTTTTTGCATAAGAAATCTGTCCATTTAGTCCAGAGGCTCTTGCTTTATCCGGATGACGGAGGGCACGCGGGGCGTCCTCCTCAGCTCCCGCCGCAGGACGTACTCGCTGAACTGGGACGAGTCCACTCCTCCTCCACAGGAGCCCACGATTTCAAATCCTCTCTGCTGCAACCTCTCGAGGACCTGCACGGGGCCAAGACAAGCATTGGGTTACGGGGAGACAGGTCCTCTGGCCACACACACACACCCCCCCCCCCCAAAGAAGTGTCCTGAAGTTTGAGATCTTGTGCAGCCCTGGTCACTCTTGCTCGATCCCCAAATCTCTTGAGTTCTTACTTTTATTTTTTTTATTTTTTAAATTTTATTTATTCATGAGAGACACACAGACAGAGAGAGAGCCAGAGACACAGGCAGAGGGAGAAGCAGGCTCCATGCAGGGAGCCTGACGGGGGCCTCGATCCCAGGACTCCAGTTGAGGCGGACAGGCCTCTTCGCCCTGGGCTGAAGGCAGCGCTAAACCGCTGGGCCACTGGGGCTGCCCCGAGTTCCTACTTTTAAAGGAAGAGCCTTTACGAAGACTGAAGGGCAGGAGGGAGGGAACATCGTTTCCAATACCTCGATGCGCCTTTCCATGCTTGCCTCGCACGCACTGATACATTTAATGATTACAACCACCCGGCATTGCGGGTGATCAGCCCATTTCCTACACGGGAAAACCGAGGCTCCCAGCCTGTAAGTGATAGAACTGGGTTTCCAACTCAGGTCCGTTTGGCCTCAGATGCCACGTTTCTTGCAACATGCAACGCTACCTTCTCTGCTAAAAGAGAGGATTCACATTTCAAATCTCATTTATCACTAAGATATCGTCTAGGAGATATGATAAATGATATGGCCAGACAGTGATTTTATCTGAATTTACTCAGCCAGTGATTCATTCCCAACTCACTCCCCATTGTTGAAAGCTGCCAGTACTAACTTAATATATTTTGGTTTGGAAGATGGATATCATTTCAATAGCAGAACAAATGGGCTGCTGAAGACAGTAGAGGTTTATCTACAGGTTTTCAAGTTTATGGCATCTGAAATAGATTTATTGCCCAGTGTGCATTCAGGGAGGCAAGAATAAATGCAGTGGTTATATGTTGGAAAACACATCCAAAATAGAGAGATTCTAAACTTCTCACTTAATGATCACTTCTCATAATCTCTTCAATTTTGAAATCAAATACATGACGCCAGAAAGACACTTGGGTCAGTCACCTACATGTCTGACTGTCTTAAAACCCGGAAACAACTCCTACAATCTTAGATAAGCAGAAATAGGGAAAAATTATCTAGAGCACCATTTCCTTAGAAATCCAATATATACTGGACTTGCAAATGTTCCCTAGGCTTCTGGGTAAAATTAAATTACTGCTATACCACTCTAAAGGCAAGACAACTCAATCATAACTCAAAAAAAAAAACAAGTCTGGCTCAAAATTTCTTGAGGGGGATGAAGTGAAATGTTATTAAATAACTTTCAAAATGTACTTCCTGTAAAGTGAGCTCTTACTATTTCTCTTTAAATTATTATTAGTTTGAGATGCCTGGGTGGCTCAGTGGTTGAGCATCTGCCTTTGGCTCAGGTCGGGATCCTGGAGTCCTAGGATCGAGTCCCACGTCGGGCTCCCCACAGGGAGCCTGCTTCTCCCCACCTATGTTTGCCTCTCTCTCTCTGTGTCTCTCATGAATAAAAAAGTAAAATCTTTAAAAAATTATTATTATTTGGTCGCCTACTTCTATGTGGAATGTAATTTGCTATTTTGCAAAACAGCTAACTAGAAATTGGAAAACAATGCAGGATGCTTTCTAAAAACTCAAACTTTGAATGCTGGCAAATTAAAAAAAAAAGTCCTTATGAGAACAAAATGAACATTGTACCCTGCAGCACTCTGTGTCTGTAGCTATATTCACAATGCATACGCACACCAGTCAGCAAAGGGACAGGATGAAGGAAACAATCCCTGAGCTCAAAATCAAGATGTACTTTGGTGGCAAGTCAATAAAAAGGTGAGGACCCAAGAGCCCACTCTAAGATTTCCCCAGCAAAGGCAGGGATGTAGCCCGCCAGCAAGAAAAACTCCAGTTTGCTTGGCTAAACCACTGCACTGAAAAGGATTCTTTGCCTTGATAAGGAGAGGAATTACCGAGGTAGAAGAAGCTGTGAACAATGAAGCACCTAACTCTGGTACTGTTTGTCTTGCAGTGTTGTTAGGTTGCTAAATTGTTAAGTAGGGAAATCCCGAAGCTTCCTACCCAGGCATCTGATAGAGCTAATATCATTATTCCAGATGTTATCATTATGTTATCATTATTCCATATTATTCAATGTTACCTTGATGCGGTCAAAGCTTATTTCCATGTCACGCAAATAGCCACACTCCTTGGCCATTTATTTTTATTTTTTAAAAGATTTTATTTATTTACTTGACAGAGGGAGGGAGAGAGCCCAAGCAGGGGGAGTGGCAGCCAGAGGGAGAGGAAGAAGAAGACTGTCCGAGGAGCAGGGAGCCTGATGTAGGGCTGGATCCCAGGAACCTCGGGATCATGACCTACACTGAAGGCAGATGCTTAACCGACTGAGCCACCCAGGCACCCCTGGCCATTTCTTTTTAAACATAAATTTGTAAATAGTAAAATTCCTTAAAGTTAGTGATCACTTGAGAATATTAAAATCTTTCTGGGGGTGGATGGGAGTATCAGTTCTTGTGCATCTTATCCTAAAAGCCTAGAAGACAGGTGCCTATTTTCTTGGTTGGTGGAGCAGGAAGCTAGAGTTATTGACTGTGTCATGGTCACATCAGGCTGTGTCACTGATGATCTTAATCCAGATGAAAATGTCCACATCTGATGAGACTTGAATAACTGGGAAACTTGTCAGGCATGTGAATTTATTCAGTGGCCTGAGTGGTGGGGCTGGGCTTCTGTGTGAGAGATGGGGCCCTAGGGAAGCAATGCTGTCATGGCTCTGATGGGTGCTGCCCCTCCCTCCATCTGGAGGGAAGCTGGGGTAGTTGTGTGTGGGGGACGTGAAAGGCTTTCAGAGCTTTAGAGGCTGTGATAAATAGCGGGGGCCCTGCTCAGGTACACAGGGTGGTGCGGGGTGCACCTCTGGCCCCATCCAACATAATGGCTGCCACACTGCCTAAGAGCACCTGGCTCTCTCTCCTGCGCTCCTGCGACACTGCTTCTGCCAGTGTCTCCTGCCGTTCTGTTCTCAGACATCTGTTTATAAATTTTAAAAATTATAAATAGTTGTGGAACAATCTTCAGGGGGCAGAATGGTAGAGTGGGCACTTCTAGTCTTTGAGCTGTGGGAGAGGTTTCATTGGGTCTATTCTGAACAAAATATGGGCCCATCACAATTAAGAAGAGGAATAGGGGGAAACCCCAAGCCCTTATTCCACTGACTTCAAATCGTTTTGAGTCACATAGACCTGGAGCCAAGACCCAGGTATGCCTCTACTTTCTCCTCAGCAAGACAGAGGACTCCCAGTGCTTACCTGTTCTAAGAAGACAAGGCACGTACAACACTTGGCCCAGGGCTGCCATGCATTAGTTAAGATGGTGAGCATACCCACTAGCATCTAAGGGACACATCACCTCACGTGTCATCCAAACTTCTGAATTCTATGCCTAAGTCTCCTTCTCCCATAGATTTCCCTGTCTCAGAAAATAGCAATTCCATTCATCCAGTTCCTCTGTCAACAATCTTAGTCACCCTTGGCCTCCTAGAACCCGCAGCCATTGTCAGAAACCTTGTTAGCTCTACTACACTCAAGATACTCAGGATCGGACCCTTCTCAAAGGTTGCTAACTGGATGCTTGTACCGTTTTCCATTTACTGCTAGAATATTCATTTTCAAATGTGAGTTACATCATGCCACACTTTTGCTCGAAATCCGCAAATGGCTTTCCATTTTACTCACACAAGCAAATAATTCAAAACCACAAGAAACTGAAACAAAAAATCCCAGCGTGCTTACCACTGCCCAAGAGGCAAACCACGATCTGTCCCTGGCCACCGCTGGCTTCGTGTCTCAGCACGCACTATGCCTTACTCACTTTCTTCAAGCCACATGGGCTCTCCTGATAACTCCTCAACATGCCAAGCGGACTCCTACCTCAGAGTTGTCACACCTTGCTGGTCTCTCTGCTTGGGAGACTCCATCCTCTTCTTGCTACCTGACCAACATTTCTGTTGATTACTGTTTGCTGCATTCACCCACCGCCCCCTGTGCCGCTCTCCCCCATCCCATCCTTCCTCAGAAGGTAAATTCCGTGAAAATAGAGCTATCGTTTCTTTCTTCATCTTCTAGATCTCCAGTGCTCATACCAGCATTGGGCACATAGTAGATGTTTAACAAACACCTGTGGATTGAATGAGTGCGTAGCAGGTGCACACAGTTACCTACCCAACAGAAGTGATGCCAAGTGAGAGTTTCCCAGCTCTCCGGAGGAAAGGCGCTATGTGGAGGCAAGGTTAAGTAACAGCATTAAGAGCGACATTTGATGCCACACAGTGTATGACAAGGCTATACCTGGACCGAATTGAGGTGACAGTAGCCATTCAGTGGAAACCTAATGACGTGCGTTGAGTCGTGATTCCAGCCTGCGTTGACAGAGTTACACATCACATCGCCGATCTCTGGAAACACCTCTTCTATCAAGGATTTGTCACCGCTGAGCGTGATCCTTTCTCCGAGGTCTGGGGCGACACGCACCACTAGGCACTCACAGGGCCTTGAAAAGCGACCAGTTTCTCTGTCCTGCTTCCATCTTTCCATCTCCAACAACATGGGCTGAAGCTGAAAATATTTTGCCTCTTCATATAACAAAGTGTAGTCCTGAAGGGGAAACAAAAGGTATTTCACAGTGCAAAATACAAACATGAAGCACTGAAAATGCTCACAGGTAAGGGGGTGATTTTTTTCCCCACCTCTGTTACTTCAATAATCAAATTTGTGTGTAAATATTTCACGCACAGCACATTGGTGCATGCATTCATTCAGCGATGATAAAAGGAGCTTAAGGGTATTAAGGGCCAGGTTGGCCCTATTCTAAATGCTCCCCATAAATCAAGTCCTATAACCCCCACAACCGCCCCTGAACTTGGAACCATTATTATTCCCATTGTGCAGATGAGATAACTGAGATGAGAAGGGCCGAACCCACGACTTCGCTCTTTCAGCAGAAGAGTGCCTGGGTATTTAAAATCTGTGGGATGAGAATCCTCTTTACATCCTCCCTGTGGAGCCAGGCATGGGATGCGGTGAGGGAGGCGCAGGTGCCCTATTCACGGGAGGCCCCCGCTCCCCTTCACCTTCATGGAAGCTGAGGACTCCTGTGGGAGGCAGGGGGCCACTGGAGGTGGGAGCGGGGCTGGAGATGGTGGCTGGTGGGCACCTGCAGGCCGAGTGCTGCTTTTACCGAAGTGTGGGTGCCGATCTGTGCTGGTCTGGGGGTGGTGGGTGCACAGCCCTCAGCTGCTCTCTGCGCTGCCATCCTAAAGTGAGGGAGGCCAACTAGCCCATGATCCCTGCAGGATAGATGTGCAAGAAACGAAACCCATCCCTTTCTGAAAGCACAGCCACCCATTCTATGAGCATGGTTTCTTTTTCTTTTGCCTTAAAAAAAAAAAACTACTGAATTAAAGCAGAAATCTAGCAAGCAGGTATTAAAACACACACACAAGGGGCGCCTGGGTGGCTCAGTCAGTTAAGCAGCTGCCTTTGGCTCAGGTCATGATTCCAGGGTCCCAGGATCAAGCCCCATGCAGGGCTCACTGCTCAGTGGTGAGCCTGCTTCTCCCTCTCTCCCTGCTCCTCCACTTCCCCTGCTTGTGCTCTCTCTCTCTATCTCTCAAATAAATATGCAAAATCTTTAAAGAAAAACAAATAAAGCACACATACAAGTCACTGAATGGGAGGACTAAGGAGGGGGAGGGGGAGACAGCGAGGTAGGAATGATATTAGCAAGCGGGTCAATATTATGCCTACACGTAGCTATGACCACAATCATCTCTGGGTGTGAGGCAAGTGGACACTTGTCCCAGCTTGTTAACTGAGAACATTGTAATGAGCTGACACGGGCGTGTCTGCCAACCTTCCTGGGGCTGGAGCTGGCAGGTGATGCCTGGAGCCTGGTGCCTGCAGCAGGGCCGACACTGAGAGCCCAGGGCCCGAGTGTTGCCAGACGGAGGCCCCTGCCATCTGGATGGGGTGACACGTGGAGAGGATGACCACAGGAGAACAGGTTTTAGGTGGCACTTTGCTCTTTTTCTTGCAAATTAAGCAACAAAGGCAGCAGCAGCAGCATTATTTGGGGCCTCCAGAGAAAAATGTGGAGAGGTGGGGTAAGACAGTGCCAGTGGGCCCCCAGCTGGATCTTCCACTTTCCGCGTCTAGACATCCGGGCCAGGTGAAGGTGCTGTCCCAGCCACTCAGCGCCCAGACCGCTTCTGCATCCTGCCTTCTCCCGGCAACCCCAGTCCTACAGGAGTCTGGGTTCCCCGCTGGAGAGGAGCACGGACTGGCACCTGCTTCACCTCCCGACCCGCAGGAGGTACAGTTGGCTTTGAGGTGAGAATGAAGCTGAGGAGTGGCCACTCTGAAGACAGGACAGAGACAGAACCGAGGTCCCCTCGGCCGGCTGGAGGGCAGGCGTGGGGAGACTGGGGGTTCCTCCCGGGTACCTGGGACCCCTGTGTGGGGACTGAGCTGTCTCTGAAGTACATCAGCTGTGAGTTAGCGACCTCAGTCCTGTACTTACTTGTCAAGATGACAGCTCTCAAGGAGATTTAAAAACAGCACCGACAGTCACACAAGCAATAGAAGTGAGAGCTTCTGCTACTGCTTTTTATTTTCCTCTGAGAATGAAAAATTTTAGCACAAGGAAGAATCTGGACTCCAGTGCAAATGTGTCATCCAGTCTTCAAATCTGAGGCTGCCTAGAGCAGTCTTATTGACCAACCTTGGCCCTTATGGAGGAATTCTTTCAAACACTGCTGAACAGTGACCGTTAGCCTCTGATTAGATGCTTCCAGTGACGGGAAGCTTACTACTAACAGGCCACAGCTTCGACTTTGTTGGACGCTCTGGTTAAACTTCTGTACACTTCTTGGTTAGAGTGACCCGATTTTCCCTGTAGTTCCAACTTATTCAGATTCTGCTATCTGAGGCTACAGTGATCCTGAACTTTCTTTGACACATGAACCTTTCTTACATTTGAAGATAACGGTTATGTCTTACTACCATTCAGGCTGAAAATACCCAATCTTTTCAGGTCTTTCTCATTTGTTATGACTTAGAGGTCCTTCAACATCTGCTACGTGCTTGACTTTGTCAACATACTTCTAAAACCCAAACCGGAAGTGAACCTAACATTTCAGAGGTGACCTAATGAGTGTGCTGTAAAACCTTCGCTTGGCTGGACATTCTAACCACTCTTAAAGCAGCCTGCATTCATCTCTGATGGCTGCTGCAACACTTACCACACACCACGTGGCTTAAAACCACACACATTTATTCTCTTACAGTTTTGGAAGCTGGAAGCCTAAAATGGATCATTAAGGTGGTGTTTCTTCTGGAAACTCCAGAGGAGTATCCATGCCCTTGCCTTTTTTCAGCTTGCAGAAGCAGCCTGCATTCCTCAGCCTGTGGTCCCATATCACTCTCGCCTCCACTAAGGTCATATCTTCTCTGACTCTAAGGAATCACATCCTCCTGCCTCCTCCTTTCACTTGGAAGGACCCTTGTGAATACACTGGACCCACCTGGATGACTCACAATGATCTCCCCATAGCAAGACCCTTAACTTATCACACCTGCAAAGTCCTTTCTGCCATGTAAGGTGACATATTCCTGGGCTTCCAGAAGTCATGACGCGGACATCTTTGGGGGGCCGTTATTCTGCGTACCTCCCAGCATAAGGTTGTATTAACTTTCTTGTCTGTCCTATTACCCAGCCAGTTTACATTTTGCTTCCAGTGGAGTCTCTACACCTTTCCCAAGAGCTGCTCTCGAGCTAGGTCCTCCTCTTACAGCATTTGTGAACAATTTTAAATCTCCACTATTTATCCTTCTTCAAATTGCCTACTGTGGGTTCTGAATTTGTTCCAATATAGTGAGAAAATGTGGATTCTTTCACCCAGTGCTCCGCTCTCTCATTCTTTTGTCATTTTGAACCGGATGTTCTGTTTCTGTATGTGAATCATTTCTTAAATGTAATGACAGGACAGGGCTACATGCAGGCCTTGGTTCAGGCTGATGGCTCAGGTAATAAATTAAGGTTCTGGATTCTGGCTATTTGAACAGTTATAGAGTCTATAATTCTGAGATCAACCAGTCCACAGCTGCGGCATTTTCTGGGTGTCTGGTTGAGATACCGTGTGTTTGGAGGGGCCTCCAATGGGAAGGCTGGACATGTGGGAGGGACCCAAGTCTCCCTACTGCCCAGAGATTCACTTTAATTGTTTTCCAGTCTCCTTATCTATAAAATGAGAGGAATAAATCACATTAAAGTCACTACCAGGGGACGCCTGGGTGGCTCAGGGGTTGAGCACCTGCCTTTGGCTCAGGGCATGATCCTGGGATCTGGGATTGAGTCCCGTGTCTGTCTCCCTGCAAGGAGCCTGCTTCTCCCTCTGCCTATGCCTCTGCTTCTCTCTCTCTCTCTGTCTCTCATGAATAAATAAATAAAATCTTAAAAAAAAAAAAAAGTCACTACCAGGCCCGATATTCTGAGCCTACATCCAGGGCAATGTCCTGATCCACCAGTTTGTCCACCATAACCTGAAGGTAATAAGGTTGGCAGGATGGGGCTACAAATCCCCTATGCCGACTCTAAATCCTCAACACTTTCTTTTTCCCTCTGAGTTCACAAGCCACATGGGTAATCCACCCTGAGGTCCGGCCATGGACTGACAGAGAGCCTCCCTGTATGGTGCTGATCATGTTCATCACTCCCTGCTCTTGGAAAAATAGGGAAACACTGGCCCTTATCAGACTTGTGGCCTGCTCAGTGATTGCTCCAGGATCCTGCCAGTGGTTTTTAATGTGTAGGTTAAAGGGATCGCCTGAAGGTCATCGTATGCCCTGGGATGTATCTCAGGGGCCTAGCTTTGAGCTACCTCAGGCCACCAGGTCCTCTTGCCCATCTCTACTCGACCATCTGGCTCCATCTCTTCCTTTACTATGTCATTCCTCCTGGTGTCTGGGCACAGTGCCGTCTGCGTGGGGGCAGCAGACGCTGGGGAGTAGCCGAGCACCCAGGCTCCACTTGGCCATCGCCCCCACCGAGGCCGACTTACCTCCCAGCATCTGCCAGCTCAAGAATTAAAAAGGCCCTTCTTGTTGGTGTTACCATTTTCTGCATGGTTAAGCTCACACTGGCCATTGGTTTTCTTGGCAGGTTCCTTTATATTCATCTTTCTCTACTTCCTAACACACGCTTCCAGTCTTAGCTTGTCAGAGAACCAGTGCCCCCGGCTGCCTTCCTTAGGAACCTCGTCCTCCTTCCCTTCCTCAATCAGCATCAGTTAATTTTATTGTCTAAATCCCATATATTTTAGAGTTTATCAAGTTTCTCTTTAGAACTCTCTGACCTTGTGCTTGTTTCCTTCTGCTCTCTGAATCTTTTGAAATCGTCTTTCCTTACATCCTGGTTCCTATCTGGCAACACCCACTGTTCCTTTCTTTGGCTTTTACAACCTCTAGACAACTCAGTCTCTTATCCCCAAGGTATGAGGTAGAAATCAGCAGAACTTTATGGGGCAGCAGCAGAAGGTTTGGCTCTAGATTTTTTTTTTCTGTTCTTTCTTTCTTTTTTTTCTTTTCTTTTTTCTTTCTTTCTGATTTTATTTGCTTATTTGAGAGAGGGTAAGAGAGCATGAGTAGGGGGAGGAAGGGATCAGAGGCAGAGGGAGAAGGGGAGAGAAAATCTCTCAAGCAGACTCTGAGCTGAGTGTGGAGCCTCACACAGGGTTCGATCTCAGGACCCTGAGATCATGACCTGAGCCGAAACCAAGAGTCAGACACTCAACTGACTGAACCATCCTGGTGCCCCTGGCCCCAGATTTTCTTTTGAGGGAAATGAACCCAAAGCATCCACATTTGCTTTCGGCAAAGCAATTCCAGAATATACTAGACACCATCACTCCTCTGCCCTAGCTTCTGTGCCAGTTTTATCTTCTCCAATTAAGAAAGCATCATTCACATTTCTTGCTTAGCTTGCTTATCATATCCAGATAAAGGAAAACAGATTATTTAGACCTATTATCATGTTTAAATAATTTTAAAATCCTAGAATACATATTTTTAAAATAATTTTTTGGGGAGATTTACAGTGGTTTTTTTGAGGCATAGAAATATCAAGATCCCATTTTATAGACAAATACATTGAGCTTTGCTAAGACCCCAGAGATAGGTACATGGAACAAGAAGGAAAATATGGGTAAACTCCAAAATGCAAATTGACCATGTTTCAAAAGCTTACTTCTTGATTAAATATCTGGAAATCAGAAAACATCTCCCTAGAAGAAGAAAAGGGATATAGACCGTGTATTGGTTTCCAATCGCTGCTGTAAGAAATTACCACATATTCGGTTGCCTTAAAACAACACAGAGTCACTCTTGTAGTTCTGGAGGTCAGAAGTCTGAGGTGGGTCTTAGGGCTAGCTAGCATCAAGCTCCCCGCGGGACTGCCTTCCTTCAGAAGCCTGTAGGGGACAATGGCTTTCCTTGCCCTTCTCAGCATCCAGAGGCTGCCTGCATTCCTTGGCTTGTGGCCAACAATCACAATACTTCCTTGATCACATCTTCTCTGACTCTGACCCTGACCCTCCTCCTTCTCTCTTTCACTTATAAGGACCTTTGTGATTCCACTGGCCCACCTGGATTATCCAGGATAATCTCCCCATTTCAAGACTCTTAATCACATCTGCAAAATCCCTTTTGCCACATAAAGTAATATATTCTGGGGATTAGAATGTGGACCCCCTTGGGGGTCATTATTCAGCCTGCCACACACATTTACTGGTTTCACCGAATAGTTAAGAGGTTTATTTAACTTCTAATGGCCTTGAAGTTTTACACAGTAGTTGGCACATCCTTGCATTTAAAAGGCAACTCAGTCAGTTGTTCATTTTAAAATCCATTCATGTGCCAGACACTGTGCTAGACTTTACACCATGGGGACAAAGAGGGATTTCCTCTGGGGAATGCATCCAGGTCGTCCCAGGAGTTCCCAAGCAGTGCTTAGCTCTCCAGAAGGTAGGGTATGTACATCAGGGGACCCACAAGGCAGGGGCACTGAGAAAACGAGGAAAATGAAGAACTTTATAGTTTATATTTCAAAAATAGACTCCAGGTAGTAGTCTTGAAAAAAGAAAAACCATATCTGCAGGATTTAACTTCCTTTCATTTTAAAGTTTTTCAGATTTTTTTGTTTCTTTTCTTTGCTTTCTTCTTCTTCTTCTTCTTCTTCTTCTTCTTCTTCTTCTTCTTCTTCTTCTTCTTTTTTTGGTGAGAGGTGGGTCACCATAGTTTTTCCAGTATTTCAGGTCTGGGGTGTCTAAAATTCTTAATTTCCCTGGCTCTGCAATACTTTTTTCTTTAAGAGGACTTGATATTTTTATAGCAGTTTTAGGTTCATAGTTAAAATTGAGGGGAAAGGGACTCCTGGGTGGCTCAGTCAGTTAAGCTTCTGACTCTTGGTTTCTGCTCAGGTTGTGATCTCGGGGTCATGAAATGAAGCTCTGCTTGGAGTTCTATGCTCAGTGGGGCTCTTCCCCTGCCCCCCACCCAATTGCTTTCTCTTTAAAAATGAACAAAATAAAATCTATAAATAAATAAATGAATAATAGAGGGGAGAGTATAGATATTTCCCATACCCTGCTCCCCACACATGCACAGTCTCCTCATTATCAACATCTCCCACCATAGTGGTGCATTTGTTAGAGCTGCTGAACCTACACAATCACCCAAAGCCCATGATTTATACTGGAATTCACTTTAGCCCTTGTGCGTTCTTTGGGTTTGGGCAAATGTACAACGGACATGGACCCACCCGTTACCATACCATACAGGGTAGTTGCACTGCCCTAAACTCCTCTTTGTTCTTGCCATTCATCCCTCTCACCCCCTAACCTCCTTTCTTTTCTTCAAAGCCCAGAAAGACTGGCCCACTTACTCCTTTTCCTCTGCCACCATGTGAAACTTCTGGCCAGGAGGCCTCCTTCCCCTCCAGCAGCACCAACTGCCTGCTTCTCCTGACTATTCTTGTTTTTCTGGGGGGAGGATATCCAGCCGAGATTTATCCTGATGGCTAGGGAAGGAACCAGAAGCAGCGGCAAGGTGTCCCTTCTCTACCTGACCATGGTCTCCATCCCCCATTGCCTCCAAATCTCCTAGAGAAAGGTAAGGTGTTAATGACGGGGTGTTTGTGGCAGCATTGGGGAGCGGATCACTCTGCATTTTGAAGCCACACCCTGCCTTGGCAAGTCCCCTGAATACTAACTGCAGGAGTTGGGCCCGATGTGTAGAGTGGGGCATGGGCAGGGGCTAGAGATGCTATCTGAGATGGTGCCCAGACTGTTGGCTGGCTGTTCCACCTGCCTCCCAGTCCTCTTTGGTTGCTATGGCTAGCCTTGCCTCTAAGGGAGTGTCTTTGGGAGAGGGAGAGAAGTGGCCCTGGGCAGGGGTACTGGGAGTAATAATCCCTGCACCAGAGACGCAAATACTAGGAGGCAGCAGCTGAGACCATGACTGGAGCAGCCACCCTAAGTGGCCACTCTCCTGGGTCCCAGAGAAGAGGTTTCTTGGGGGTCTACCCGGCTCACCACTCTGTCTTCTCTGGAGTGAGTGCCTATAAGCCATGTTTGCTTGCCACAGCTGATTGGCTAAAGCATAAGCACGGGAGCCACTTGAGCCAATTAGATGATCTCTGTACAACCAAGGAAGGGGAAGGAAACCCAGGGCATTGTTGGAGCAGAGCCACAGGCCTCACTCCTGAAAGCCCCAAATTCCCACGACTGAGGTCCTCAGAATTGCCCTGGTATTTCCACCTCTGAGAGAATGCTCCTGCTAATTCTATGAGATAAGCTAGTATCCTTCCCATAAAAACTTCCTTCCTCTCTTTCTGGTTTTCAACTAGGGCTGATTTTGACCTTAGATGACGTTTAGCAAAGTCTGGAGACATTCTGGGTTGTCATAAACGAGAGAGGGGGTTGGTGCTACTGGCTTGCAGTGGGTGGAAGCCAGGGATACTGCACAACATCCTATGATGCACAGGATAGCCCTGCCACAGATAATTTATTTGGCTCAAAAGGTTAATAGTGCAAGATGAGAAACTCTAAGCTTGACCGGGGTCATTCTTGTTGCAACCTAAGGGACACAGAAGTCACCCTGATTGATGGTCAGTCCTAGCATCATTAACGAATGTGCTAGCATTCGAGCACATATGATTACTAACATGATGTAATATGAAGTGCACAATATCACTAGAGATGTATTCTCACCAAAATGTTTAATCTAAACCCGTCGGGCCTTCAGACATGACTTGCAGTTTACAGGCAATCAGAGGCTAGAGTAGTGAACTAAACTACACAGGACAAGGCAGCCAGACAAATCCAGAAGGGGGGCATTCTGCGGGGCACCTGGCCCAGTTTCTTCAGCAAGTCGGCACCATATGAAAAGTGACAGACTATGCTAGGTAATAAAAGGAAGGAACATAACTGGATTCAATATGTGCTCTTACAGCAGATACCATCCTGGGAAAAACATCTGCAAAGGACATTTTGGGGTCAACCTGGGAAATGTGAATATGGTTCCAGTGTTAGAGAAAATTAGATTTTATTGAAATAGGAAGGTAGAGATTATTGTCTGAAATAAGGATAGGAAAAGATCCAGAAGGCCATGTGTGTGCTAAGGTTTTTCACTTGGCAATCTCCGAGGGGTGGGAACATGGGGTTTAAACTTTTTTTGCCTGTATATGTTTTCAAATTTTTTACAATGTGCATAAAGGTTATTAGAAATAACTAATACATTTTTAAACTTAAGGCAGGGATAGATAAGTTGTGGGCTGTGTGTTAGTGAATTTTTCTAAATCTAGGAAGGGTAGTCATCAGAGACTATAAAAGATGCTAGCAACAGAGGACACTGACCAAAGATGCTCAGAATAAAAGGCTAGAAAAATGTAATTTTTTTGTGGTTCCCCATGAAAAAGGGAATCAAAGCTCTGGACACTTGGTGTACTGGGAATCACAACTCTGTGTGTGTGTGTGTGTGTGTGTGTGACCACCTGTCACAGAACACACACACACAACACAGAAAACAGAGCAAAGATGAACAAGTCAGTGTCACTGAGAGGAGGGGAGAATGAAGGGAAGGAGGACAGTCATCTCCATAATATAACAGCGCAGGGAAGTTCTACAATCACTTATTAGAGAATAGATTCCGATGGCTTTCAGAGGGAGGAGGGCATAAGCAGCTGCCACTTCAATGGTGTTGTGAAATATGAAATTATCTAAGTTGCTAAGTGGGTATCCAGCTCAGACAGCACATTTGCAAGATGGCATTTCAAGGGGTGTAGGACACTGTGACGTCAACGTTGCACACATTGGCTCAACCTTGCATTGAATAACTGGAAAGGGAAGCCAGAAATCAAGGAACTCTTTCCCTGGCAAACCCAGTTAAGGCAGATTCTCTCCTCATGCCATGTCCCCTCTTCCAAGTCAGGAAATCGACTTGGATGAGGAACACAACACAACTTGGGTTGTTCGGGGATGGGCAGTCTGAGGGCTCCTCTGCATGCACGTCCGTATTTGTGGTCGGCACAAGCTGCTTCAATCCCACCATCAGCCATGGGAGCTGAATGGTCACTTTGGCTTGCATTCTCCCCCTGCTGCTCCTCTAGGTTCCAGAACACCCTGTCATGGACGTACAGCCTGTCGCCCAGAGGGAAACATCTGTGGGAAACATCTCAGGGCCTTGAGAGACGAGAATTTCACTTGACAAGCTTTTTGTCCTTTTTTTGTCTTTTTTGGCTACAGCTAAATCCTTGGCCAATTAACAGGTATGTTTTGCACTTGGAACTGATAGATAGCACATCTTACAGGGCTCTGGCATCCTCAGGGAGCTCGAAAGGTTCAGGCAACCATCCCCATCCTAGCCCAGTGGGTGAAGCCTCAGGGGACTGTCCTCCGGGATCAGCCAGAGCTTAACTTCTGTGAGGAAGTCCATCTCTCAGCATCTAACTTGGATGCTCTTGAAGAAAAAGAATAACACCTGCTACATTTAAATATGTTCGAAATACCTAGCTCCATTTCTGGAACATACTGCAACTCACAACAAATGGCTGTTATCATGTACTAACTGTAATTCCCCATCAGTTGTTTTGTATTTCCAGGAATCTGTATCTTTTTTAATCATGAGATTACAAATTAATATTTTACCCTCATAAGTTGCTTAGGATGATGGTATTATACACACGTTTTATATGTGCCCTTTTGTCCTATAAATTAGTGTCCTGCCCACTTACATTTAGCCTCTGGCTTCCTGTGGCTTTTGACCCTTTTCTGCCATATTTAAGGTAATTAATACTAAGTAATTATTATGTGCCCAGCACACAATGTCCTTTAGAATAATATAAAAATGTCCCTGCCTGAGACTCTTACAAAGTAGAGTGTCCTGATATATACATAAGATCTCCAGTTTGAATGTAAGCAAGTATATGACCGGGTATGGGGTAGGAATCAGAATCTGGTTTGAATGCGGGACTCATTTCATTCATTTATGTATCCATCCATGCATTCATTCACTCATGCCATAAATATTCACATGCTTAGTATGTGCCAGGGCTGAGCTAGTGCCACAGTCACTGCTGGCCAGCTTCCCCAACAGCTATTCCCAGCCCCTATCCCCTGCTCATTTTTCTCTATAGAGGCTAAAAAAGAAAAATATCCCTTTCTAGCCAATGCCCTCTAAAGGGAAAGTCTACTGGGGAATTTTCTGACAAGGACAATATCTTGTGAGTTAAAAAGGCTTTCACCTATTTTTTTTTCTGCCTTGAATGAGGAGGTGATGCCTGGGGCTGTGGCAGGCACTTTATGACCTTGAGGGGACAAGTGCGAGGCCAAAACGTCAACACTAAAGATGGAAAAGCAAACAGACAGAGAGTTCTGGTCCTTGAAGACACCACTGGGCACATACCCCTGTCAGTAACAGGCTTCCCTCTTCAGCTATTCATGGACCTCTGATTTCTAATGTGAGAAAAGAAAAACAAATCTCCATTAATTTAAGGAGATTATGTATTTCCAAGAAGTATCTGGAAGGTACTACGGATTAATCTCCATTAATTTATTTTTATTTTTTCCATTAATTTAAGGTGTATTCCAACACCTGCTGCCGAAAGCACGTGTAACCAACAGTTGGGTATACAGTGCTACACAATGGAGATAAATAATTACAAATGTACTGTGTGTGACCATGGGGAGAATCTCAGGGTACAGGCAAACCTAAGCTGGACTAGGCAGGGATGGCTCAACAATGAATACAATGAGCCCTAACGACAAATAAAGGCCAAGAAAAGAGCATTAAATAGATCGGTCTCTTTGAAGAGGGCAAGAAGACGGTGTGCTTGTGGAAGTAAGAAAAGTCCTGTAGGGCATATGTGCAGAGGAGAGTCCAGTGGTGGGGAGCAGGGCGGGTGGAGCCTTCTGGGCCTCATAGACTCTGACAAGGATGTACTGCTTTGCTCTGTGAACAATGAATGGGAAGCCTCTGTAGAGTTGTAAGCAGAAGCAAGTCATGATAACACCATTTTTTTTCAAAAAGTGTTCCTTGGTGAGGGATGGGTTAGGAGACAGGGGAGGAGGGAAAAAGGCAGAAGAGTAGATCTATTAAAGAGCAACAGGAGGGATCCTTGCCATGATGGAAATGTTCTGTGCCTTGATTATATCAAGGTCAATATCCTGGTTGTGCTGTTGTACTATCATTTTGCAAGATGCTACTATTGGGCAGAATTGGGTAACATAGGATCTATTATTTCTTATAACTGCCTGAGCATCTCCCATGATCTCAAAATAAAAAATCTAATAAGAAAGTGTGTCCCCGGTTTCGACATGGAGAGTGGATGAGAGGGGGAAAGGGTGGGAGAGGTAAATCAATTATGAAGCTGCTCCAAGTCATCCAGAGAGCTGAGCCTTGGATAGGGAGGTGGGATGAGAAGAATGAATTGATTCAAGAAGTATCTGGAAGGTACTATGGACTAGCTCACTGATGGATGGTGTGTGGCAGGTGAAGAAGAGGACAAAGTGCAGAATGACTTCCAGGTTCCTGCCCAGAGCTGGCAGGTGGATTCTGACATTTCTTACACAGATGGGACGCAAAGCCAGAGAGTAGGTTCCATGGTGGTAGTAGGGTTGGGGAGGTAGGCACGGCCAGCTCATGACTGGGCAGCTTGAGGAGCCAATGAACTCTCCACGAAGATTCTATTCTGAGTAGTCATTTGGAAATGCAATCCCCTTAAAATAGAACTAAAAGTGAAACTTCCTCCCTTCACCCTCTTTCTAATTTCACTGCCTTCCTTCTATGAAAACATGAGCGATTAGGAAAATGTTGGCCTCCCTACCCGTTGCCATATCACACTTTCAGCCCTTCTTTTTCTACTCGCTCTCTGACATGGGAAGAAGTCCAGATCTGACTGGTGAACACCTGACATCCCAGGTGCCAGGGCTGATTACCGGCTGGGGCCACTGCTAAAGTTTGTGCCCATTTACAGCAGGCCCCTCGCCCCCTTCTCTCACTCCCTATGCCCAATGCAGAACTCAGCCCCACTTCCTGTCTCCACACGGACTAGTGCCTGCTTTCTAATAGCAGTCTGGACTTTCTTCCTAGCTTCTGCTCTGCCTGCAGCTGGTGTGAGGCCTGCTGCCTAAACTGGCCAGCCTTCTCTGTCCATGTCTGAACAGGTATGTCCCCAGGTTTACACTGAGGGCTGCAGGTAGGAGACCTCCCTTTGGACTCTGCATAAGATGCTTGCCAGGGAGTGAAATGGTGTGAAGGGAAGGCAGGAAAGAGGTTGGAAAGTTGGCACAGAAAAAAAATTTAACACATTGAAAATTACCCTTGCAAACCCTCCAGGAAGGTGCCATCTGAGAAACAGATTCCCAATATGTTTTCCTTCCTGAGTTGGAAGAGCTCACCACTGATAAAGTATCTTACTTCCATAGGATCCTATGTTGCACAAACCAGCTTCATATGTGTCTTTTGAGCCTGAATGACCCTCAGCACCGTCAGAGGCACACTCTGGGAGGCCCCTGGTCATCGCCACTAGCTGGGGAGCCACGGGGTCACACACCACCACAGGCTGGTTCCAGGGCTGCCAGGAAGTGTCCAATGTGAGCTGCAGGTCTGCCTCTTTCTTTCCCATTTTCTCACCAAGTGTATATACTTGACAGGTGTCCCACTGCTCAAAATCCTGAAGGAGAGGATGAACGCAGGCCCCCTGAATCCCTATTAATTTTGGATCTAATTTTCTAGATTTTTGTGTATTTATGCACACATACACATAGTTTTTTACACAAATATGAAAATGACTATGCACCTTCTGCAACTTAGTATTTTCACTGAATGATAAAATCATGGTGATTCCCCACCCACCCTGCCAGCTGCTAGCTAATGGAGCTATTGGTAAGTATGTGCCATTGCTGAGCATTTTTTTTTTTAGTTGTGTCAAGTTTTTGCTATTACAAATAATATGACCACAATAAACATCCCATGTACATTTATCTTTGCATATTTATGAAACTATTTCTAGAAAATAAAGAGACTCTGAATTGCTAGATCAAAGAGTATGTACGGTTGAAAATTTAAAAACTGCTGAATTGCCCTCCAGAAATGTTTATTCCCAACACAACGTATATCCCCAACACTGTATGTTACCAATTTCTTACTTTTTGCCAGTCTGATAGATAAAAAGGGGTATCTCCATTTTTGTTTCTTTGATTCTACAGAGATTAAATATCTTTTCAAATGTTTATTGGCAATTTCTATATTCTTCTTTGGGAGATTTTTGTTTCTATCTCATAATGTTTTCCATTGGGTTGTTTATATGTTTCTTATAGATTTTATTAGCTCTATTAATGATAATAATCTTTTATTGCAAATATTTTCTGTAGGCTAACACTTTATTTGCATGTGGTGTCTTTCATTCAACTTTTTTCTTTTAAAGGCTACGTCTGGGTATTCAGTCTTCCTTAGGTAGGCCCTCTCTGCCTCAAAATTATACTTTCAGAAATTCCTTTATTTTTTTTTCTGATATTTTGTATAGTTTTAATTTTTATGTTCATTTATGGAATATCTATGAACTTATGATAGGAGATAGGGCTTTGGCTTTACATTTTTTCCAAATGTCTCTGTGCCAGCTATCTCAGTGCCAGTTACTGATTGTTCCTTTGTTTTCCCACTGATTGAAATACCACCCTTATAATATATCAGATTCCTTATACACACATCTGTCTCCAGACCCTATGCTCCTCCACCGATCTATCTGTCAAATTCAGCTCAGATGGGATCACACTTTTGAATTACTCTAGCTTAGGTGCCTGGGTGGCTCAATCGATTAAGCGTCTACCTTCGGCTCAGCCCATGATCCCAGGGTCCTGGGATCCAGCCCCTCTTTGGGCTCCTTGCTCAGCAGGGTGCCTGCTTCTCCCCTCTCCCTCTGTCTACTGCTCTCCCTGCTTGTGCTCTCTCATTCAGATACATAAACAAAATCTTAAAAAAAAAAAAAAAAAAAAGAATTACTCTAGGTCTATAGTAAGTTCTTATGTCTTATAGGATGCATCCACCACAGCCTACTATTACCACCACTATTATCATCCATAATAATTTATTTAGCTAGTCTTTTTAAAAAAATTTAGCTAGTCTTAAGCTTTGTTTCTTCTTCTTCTTCTTTTTAAAGATTTTATTTATTTATTCATGAGAGACACAGAGAGAGGCAGAGACATAGGCAGAAGGAGAAGCAGGCTCCCTGCAGGGAGCCCAATGTAGTACTAGATCCCAAGACCCCAGGGTCATGACCTGAGCCAAAGGTAGACGCTCAACCACTAAGCCACCCAGGTGCCCCAAGATTTGTTCCTTCTATGTAACCTTTATATATGGATCAAATTTCATTTAAAAAAAATGTATGACTTAAATGGGTTTGTGCTGAATTATCATCTGGGGACAGGTGACATCTTAACAGTACTGAGGCTTCCCATCTAGTAACACAAAATTTCCCTTCATTTATACAATCTTCTCTTATACTTTATGTAGAGATTTGCAGTTTTTTATTTTTTTAAGTTTTTTTTTTTTTTTAATTTATTTATGAGAGACAGAGAGAAGGGCAGAGACATAGACACAGAGAGGACTCTGGGATCAGGCCCTGAGCCAAAGGCAGACACTCAACCACTGAGCCACCCAGGTGTCCCAAGATTTGCAGTTTTTTAAATCAGACTTTGCCCATTTTTTGTTAGGTTTGCTCCTAGGTATTATAAATTTTGTTGTTGTTGTAAGTGGTATATCTTTCCATTATATCATATGACTGGCTCTTGCTAACTTGTAGGAAAGCTATTGATTGAAATATATTGATCCTGAATGTAGAGGCCTTAATGAGTTCTTCATTAGTTCTAACAGTACTTAGCTGATTCTTTAGAATCTATTTAGAGAATATTAACAGCTGCAAAGATTACATTTTTGTATTATTTCCTTCTAATATTAACACTTTCCGTTTGTTCTTCTTGTCTGATTCCACTGCCTAGAGTTGCGATCACAGTGTGAGACTAACACTTGTTACTCACTTCAAAGAGAACAATCTAAAATTTTACTGTTGAGTATAAAGCATGCTTTGACATCTGAGAGAATAAGTCTATTAAGCTAAGGAGGTTTCCTTTTATTTTCTACCTTACTAAGACTTAGCAGAAGCTTTGAATTTAATCAACTTATTTTCAGTGTGTTAAAATAAATGATGATTCAGTCTTTAAATAAAATCAGTCCTCTTTTGGTCACATCAAACTTTAATGACCATATACTCTATTTCATGAAGACAGTATAAACATGTCAGAGACCTCTGATGCCATTAGAGTTGGTAAATGTTAAAAATGTAAGAGCTTGAAATATTTAGGGGGGAGCACATCAAAACAAATCACATATTTATGCTATTGGTAATTTAACGTGAATCCCTCACCTTGAAATCATCAGGAATGAGGAGTTTTGATGTTCGTAGAAAATTCAAGATATATCTGAACATCTGTCCATCTCTGTCAATGAAATAATGCTGTTTGAGACTGTCCAAAACAATGGGCTCTGTACCATCAAAAAGTCTTCCGATTCTGTGATAGAAAAGAGGGAACAGTGAAAACAATTAGAATCAATTGTTTGGCCGCTAAAACTAGGAGCTACCATTTTTGTGTCACTGTCAAAGGTAGCCGTTTCAAAGATGGCAGTTAGGAAAAATCACCCGTTACATAGTTATGGTTCTCTGAGAAGTACTAGTCCTTGCTTGATAAATATTTCAGGACCAGACAATTCAAAATAGTCTCAGGCTTTCTCAAGTAAATCCTTTTATTCACTGTCTGTTACCTGTAAAGAAAATGTCCCTGACATGGTGATTATGGCTAAGTGCTGTCACTGTGATGGAAGAGCATGCCTTTCCCCTGGGTTACTTAAAACCACCTTCTCTGCTACTTTTTAAAAAATGTTATTGCTCCAAAGTGTCTTTTAAACAGATTCTACAGAGAAAGCAATTTCATTTTTAAGAAATCTGTTTTCTGAGCTTTCCCTACCCATGAATCACAAACTTCCCAAAAATAAAGCAATGCCTATATGCTAACATCTACATTTAATTATAGAAAGAATCATTGAAAATATCACTTGTCTAGGAAAATATGTTTTCCATTAACAATATACAGTCTAGTTTCTTAGTTCTCAGCAAAAATCATTTCTAACAGCCAGGCATCATTTTAAAAAATAAATATGTTGACCAGCCCAAAAATATGACCTAGTACTGGAACATGAGTGGCTACAGGTAATTTTTTAAAAAACAGGAATCCACAATATGTTTTTCCCATTTGTAGAGTTAACATTTGAACAGTTTACTATAGTTAAAGCATCCCGCATCCATTTGTTATCATTTATCCCTTTAAGGATGGCTGAACCTACATATTTTAGGATATATTCAGTTAATAGAAAGTGGTCACATCTGTACCATAAACAAGTAGACAGCTGACTAATGACAAACAAATATCCTATATCAGAAAATAGAATTTACACACTAGAAATCACTTCCTTGACGAAGAGGTGCACTGCACTTTTTATTAACAGTGTAGGCAGGCAAATGGCTCTATTTCTTTATGAAAAGCTTTCTTTGGGACTCCTACTAAAGTCTATCTCTGATATGGAACATCATTTTATTGATTGAAGGCAATTTTGAAATCATAAATTTTCTCATCTTCTGTTGAAATGTGGCAGAGGTAATGGTAAGTCAATAATTTCACCCCTCCTAAAATACAAAAAAAAACCCAAACCCAACAAATAGAGAAGCAGCTCCTCCTCCCCCCCCCCCCCCCCCAAAAAAAGAAAAGCTTGGGATTTTGTTTTATAAAAATTCTTAAAAGATAACTAGAAAACTCACATCCCACCCGTAAGTGCAAAGAACAAAGCAACTTACTGCAGTCAGGTCCTATTTCTAAAACTCAGTATATTATTCTCAGCTAATGTTTGTGTCCAACTTTCCATGAATTGAGGGTGGTGATTCACTATTTGTTCCTTCCACAATTTTACCCAAGGTGTGGGGCTCCCAACCATTCTAGCACTCTTTCACTGAATGCAACCTTGTCATTCATTTCCATTAACATATCAATCAAACAGGCTACAGAAAGAGGCAGTGAAACTAAAATACACTTAGTCACTTATTTAGAGTGTTTCCAGGACTGTTTGGTGTACGCTGGGAAAGAACAAGACTTGTTTGCTCATTACTAAGATATTTTACTCTTCATTGTTAACATGATAAATTTATGGTTGACAGGAGAAGAAAAGAGAGTTCTGTTTATTAAGTGCTGTCCAGATAGCAAGCACCATGCTTAGCACTTCATGTATGTAAAGGATCCATTATCTTTGTTTTAAAGATGAAGAAACAGGCTCAAAATGATGAGTAACTTGCCCAACTAGTTAAGTAGCACTGGGGGATCTGTGCACAGTCTGATCTTAAAGGGGCCTCCCTACAAAGAATGGAATGAAAAGAATGACCACTATTGAAGGAAAACTTTTGGTCTAGAGTTTTTCTTTCTAACTTGTTTAGCAAGGGCTCTCTGCAATGAAATCCAAGCGTGTGTATTGATTATTTTTGTGGCCTGTAATTTATTAGTGTCAGTGACTGCAAGCCACTTGAGTCAAGAGATGAAAAGTAAATATTTTATTCTTAAATAAATCCTGTGCTTATTTTCTGAAATGCTCATTTTCAAAATCGAGACTGGGGCATACTCTGGCACAGCATGAGTGATTAGTAAATCTCTGTGGAGTCAACGAGTAGAGGAGTGGTTGAGTGGTGTGGGGAGTATGGCTCGGCCCTTCACTAGCTGTCCTCTGGGTCAATCGACTTCTCTGTGTCTCCATTTCTTTGACAAAATGTCTGTTTCTTTTATAAAACTGCCCTTTCTTCTTGGGGTTGATGAGAAAATCAAATGGGGTCATGGCACACTCAAGAAGAGCACAGCCAAAGAAGGCGTCCCCAACCAGCAAACACAGATTTCCAGGAAAGCGTATCTCGGAAGACTGGGGGCACTATAAGGAATAGGATTCTGGGGCCAAATGCAAAACCTGAGCTTAGGTGTCTTCTTATTTAAAAAAAAAAACAAAAAAATTATTTATTCATGAGAGACACACAGAGAGAGGCAGAGACACAGGCAGAGGGAGAAGCAGGCTCCCTGAGGGGAGCCCAAGGTGGGTCTGGATCCCCGGACCCCGGGATCATGACCTGAACCAAAGGCAGACGCTCAACCACTGAGCCACCCGGCGTCCCTGGAGTATCTTCTTACAGACCTTAGTGAGGTCGGGAGAGATGCTCCATTTAGAAGGCCTTTAGGGGACACCTGGGTGGCTCGGTTGGTTCAGCGTCTGCCTTGGGCTCAGGTGATGATCTCCGGGTCCTGGGATGGAGCCCGCACCTGGCTCCCTGCTCAGCAGAGCCTGCTTCTCCCTCTCCCTCTGCTGCTCCCCCTGCTTCTGCTCTCTCGCTCTGTCAAATACATAAACACATAAAATCTTAAAAAACACATAAAAATAAAAGGCTTTTCGGATGGAAAACACCAACCCTCCAGCCACCCCTCCTCCAGCAGGTGCAGGATACTGGGCCGCCTTCCGGTGAGAAGCACCTTCGCGGGGCACGCGGCCCAAACGGGAGGCGCAGAGCAAAGGGCCGGAACCATGTTTGAAGGGAGGCCCAGCGCAGGCCGGAGGGCTGCCTGGAGGAGGCTGGGTCTCCGGGGGGAATCACTCAGGCCCGACGAGGGCGGGAGGTGAGGACAGAGGGAGGTGAGAGGCCCCGGTTTGGCTGCACGGGGGCGGCGGGCGGCCCGGCCCGGAACCTTTGCCTCCCCCGGAACTTTCGCCGCCTGCTCACGCCGGGCCGGGAGGCTGCGGCGGGCGGACCAGCGGGAGCGGACACCCGCCGTGGGCCGCGCCGGGGCCCCTTCCGGTCTGAGGTGCGAGGCCTCCCCAGAGGGAGACAGCGCCGTGTTGGAGACGCCGAACGTTAGGAGCGGGAGGGGGCGGCCTCACGCGGCTGGTTTTTTCCGGACTTCAAGAGGAAGCCTGTGCTGAGCTGTGAGAACCAAGCGGAAGGACAGGGCGGTGCCGACGCTCGTAAAATGGCGGCCGGGGCGGGCGCGGAGCGTGGCCGGATGGGAGAGCATTGTCTGGCCCCGCCGACGGGGCGGCCCACGACACAGGCCGTATTTCTTGCGGACATATGAATGGACTCGCCAATCAAACCGCAGTGATCCGTCGACCCTGCGGCCTGGAAACTATGTGGCACTGATGGCAGTTTACCAACCTCGGGGAACATTCCTGCTTTCCACCTGACCGAGACCCGGCGGGCTCCCGCTCAGGTGTGGCCGCCTCGGCGTTTGGGCCGCTGGGTTTTTTAGAAACGCATTTAGCCAGGGAGCCGTGCGGAGAAACACTTCCTTCCACGATTGTTTTTTTTTTTTTAAGATTTTATTTATTTATTCATGAGAGACACAGAGAGAGAGAAGCAGAGACACAGGCGGAGGGAGAAGCAGGCCCCGCGCAGGGAGCCCGACCGGGACTTGACCCCGGGTCTCCAGGGTCACGCCCTGGCCCGAAGGCGGCGCTAAACCACGGAGCCCCCCGGCTGCCCTGATTTTTTTTTTTTTTTTTTTTAACATTTTGTTTTGGACAATTTCAAACTCAAAGCCAAAGCCAAGAAAATGATATAAGAAATACCCCCCCCTCCCGCCCCAATGTGTCCATCCACCTCCAGAAGCCGTCAGCTCTTGGCCAAGCTCGTTTCGCCTCTACTTCCACCGCTCCCTCTCTCTCCCGCAGCGGGATTTTTATAGGAAATCCCAAACATCCTGTCATTTTATCTGTGACTATTTCATTGACTAGTAAGATGATCAAGGCTCACGAAAAATACGCATTAAAAGATACTGAAGTATTTTGCTCTTGCTTTTTAGTATTAACATTCTGTTGATTATTGTTTATGGAACAAATGATGCAGGATCAAGTCTGCAAGGAAACTAAGCTCCTTCTTGTAGAAAGGAAGTCTGGTTCCCCACCATGGCTCCCCTCTCCCTGGCATTAAAGAATGGTCTTTTTTTTTTTTTTTTTTTTTTTTTTTTTAAGATTTTATTTATTGGGACGCCTGGGTGGCTCAGTGGTTGAGCGTCTGCCTTTGGTTCAGGTCATGATCCCCGGGGGTCCTGGGATTGAGTCCTGCCTCGGCCTCCCCACAAGGAGGCTGCTTGTCCCTCTGCCTGTGTCTCTGCCTCTCTCTCTGTGTGTGTCTCTCATGAATAAATAAACATCTTTAAAAAAAAATTTTTTTTTAAAGATGTTTATTTATTTGAGAGAGAGTGAGAGTGCACAAGCAGGGGAACAGCATGGGGAAAGGGAGAAGCAGACGCCGGGCTGAGCAGAGAGCCTGATGCAGGTCTGGATGCAGGGCTCCACCCCAGGACCCTGGGATCATGACCTGAGCTGAAGCCAGACCTTTAACCTGCTGAACCACCCAGGCGTCCCAAAAGAATGGTCTTAAATGAAAGAGAGGATAGGGGTAGGGCCTGATAATTTGCTGTGAATCAGTTACTAAGAATTTATTTTTTCTTGTGCATTCACTCATTCATTCATTCATAGGACCTGGTTTCTTTGACTTACTGTGACTCGAGTCCTTAAGAATTTCCCTTTATTGTGCAGTCATTCAGCTATTCATTTATTCTACCTATATTCGCTGCGCTTGACCATGCGAAATACAGGGAATGCAGTGGTGAATAAACCACACATCCTTGCTTTTGTGGAATTTAACAGTCTGTGGAGCTGGGAATGCAGATCAAGTGCAGTGTGTCCCTGGGTTTGCAGTGGGTTAGGCAAGTACACAGGAGGTGCACTCAACTTTGGGGACACGTGGAAGAAAGGGAAAGTTCATGGAGACCTGAAGGATAAACAGAAGCTGGCCAAGTACCGGGGTGGCAGGAAGGTAAGGTAAGAAAGGAGAGGGGTAGGGAAGATAGAGAGGCTTGAAGCTAGAAGAAACGAGGCATGTGATTACTCCCCAGTGGGGGCAGAGTCAGGAAAACTGAAAAAGGAGGCTGGAGCAGCAGAGTGAGATGGTGAAAAGCTGTACCATCCAGGTCAAGGAGTCTGGATTGGGCTTCGAGGCTGATAGGGGCTGAAGTCAGGCTATGCTCTCCAATGCTGTTAGGCGGAAGATCAAATTTAGAAGTGAGACTGAATGAAACACGGATCTGAAATCACATCTCCTCAAAGATGCAGTTTGTGGCTTATTCAAGTCCTTTCTTCTCTGCCTTGCTTTTGGCTGTTACTTGCATACAGCAGAGGTTCTTCACCCTGGTGGCACACTGAAATCACCCGAGGAGCTTTTAAAAAGTACTGCCAGATATTCTGATGTAATTACTGCTCAGGGCTGGGGCTCAGGCATCTCCCCAAATAAGCCTGACAAACAGCTGAGTTGAGAAGCAGTGCAAAGGAGGATGAGCAGACTACAGAGGAACAAGTCAACATCATGAACGTGAGAGGTGTTCAGTTAGTCATTCCGTCCCTTTGAACTCTCGCAACACCTCTTCTTAAATAGCCATCCACATTTTTAAAAGTGAAAGGTCTCCGGGATGACCTAGATCAACATCCCATTTTACAAACGGAGAAACGGAGTCCCAGATATGCAATGCTTGAGGATGCACAGCTGGGTGGACGCAGAGCTGGCTCTGAAACCACCATGCTCTCTCTGGAGTAATGGGCAGGGGTCACATGCAAGCCCGTGGAGGACAACTGCTCTAATGCTGGTTACTAGTTATTGAATTGTGTTCCATGCCAAAGAGCGAGCTGGCTGTTTTACGGGCTTTATCTCATTTGGTTTTACAATGATCCTACGAGGTGGCCATATTACTCCCAATTCACAGATGAGGAATCCGAAGCCCAGAATGGTTGTCACTTGGCTTAAGTTACAACCTGGATCTGATTCAAAGCCTGTGTTCTTGACCAGTAATTTATTATAATACCTTTGCAATGTGTAATTTCAAACAAAGAAAACAACACCTCGACAGCTTTCCTGGGGGAGTGCACAATTTTTATAGTTCAGTAGAGTTTGCTAGAAAATCTGGTGATTATCACTCTGTAGAGAAACTATTTAATAGCCTTGATACAGAAAGTTGAGGCTCAGGGGCAGGGTAGGTACCCTAAACTCAACCGAAGCAAATCAAAATACTCCAAGACTTCAGAGGTGACTTCCAAACTGTTGGTACAACGTGAAGGGGGCATAAAATGAGATGGGAAATTCTGAGGACAATGAACATTTCTGGAGAGAGGAATTACACATGAGGTTCCAACGCCAGTTACCTTGCAGGTCTCATGTTCCCCTATGTGCCATGTCCCTCCATTTAATCCTGACACACCCTGTGGGGATTTGTCGCTTTGCAGCTAAGGAGAGGTTTCCAACACTTCCAAGACTCCACACACCCTCTTCAAGCCGCCTGGTGAACACCAGGTCACATCAGGCACCGTGGCATGTAAGATGATACCGGGCCCTCACTTTCCCAGAGGCAAGCGAGTTAATCCTTTCAGTTCTCCAGAGCCAGAACGCACACGGTAATTATACAGCAAGGGAGGGCCTTTCATCTGCAGGGGTGCAGGATCATCTTGCTCTGGGAGGGTGGAGAAGACCCTGCTCAGGGCTGAGAAACAAGTGCCGAAGACAGACCAAGGGATAAGCTGGTGACAAAAGGGCAGGACAGAGGCTGTTGGGCCGTGTCACCCACTTAGCTTCCCTTGGCCAAGAAATGCCTTTTTTCTCCACCGCTGGGCTTCCATGCCACAGAAAATATGGTCTGGACTCAAGGAAAAGATCTCATTTAGTTTCTTGACCAGATTTATTTTGCTGGGTAAGAGTTTCAGAAGCAACGGGCAAATTACCCCTTTTAGCATTTGGGGGATATTTTTAAATTATAAAAGTGATACCTACTCATTGTTGAAAATTGGAAAAGTGTAGAGTAGAGGACGAAGAGGCAGCAGAAGAGAAAAACAACTTGCCATTAGCCCACCAATCAGGACATCACTTTTTTAAAAATTGGATTTGAAGGGTATTTTTCTCTGAGTAATTTCCTTTTCAGAAGCACTTGTACCTTCATGCTTTTTTTAGGTCTACTATTCCAAGTCAGCCTGTTATGTTAGTAAGTTATGTCTACTGCTCCAAGTTACCTTTCCAGCCAAGTTTTCGTCCTAATATTTGAAACTCGAGAAAGATAGCAAATAGGGTAGAGGGCTGGGTGAAGGTGGGTGTGTCTGTGGCCACATAATCGTGAGCGTGCAAGTGCATGCCCGTGCCAGAGGTGTGTGGACAGCTGTCACTGCCATTGAAACCAGAGTCAGGACAGCAGAGAGGGAGGGGAACACAGAGAGAGGGGCAACCAGGGGGTGCTTCTTCCCCCTTCTGCTGAGATGGGAAAGGAGAGAAACAGTGGTGGGAGGGAAGAGACATGCTAGGTTGATGGCTGAAAACTGGACCCTTGGGAGTTCAATATTGTATTCTCTCTATTCTTATATATATATATATTTAAATGTCCATAATAAAAATATTTTTTTCTTAAAAAAGGAATGCTGGGTATTATTATAATATTTAAAAAGAAAGAAATCACCAATCCACTTAGTGTTCTGGAAGTCTGAATTATAAACACTGTTTAATATGCTTAAAGTATTATAACTGTTAAAACAATTCTGGGAAGAGTTCTTTATAGTTCCCACACGTGGGAAATTTTGTCTATATTTCATGCACACTGATACAAATTAATTCAGAGCTTGTTACAGAAATGGACAGAAGTAATTTAAGAGAAGGGAGAAAATACCTTCTTGGTAGGAATAAACAAAACAAATTGTATCTACTTATGGGGAAGTAATGTTTCCAGTACTGTTCCCTGAGGCAGCATCATTTTCTTAAATGATACATAGAACTGAAGAAAGCAGGGGAGAAAGGAAAGGCAAGTTTAAAATATAAGAAAAACGATGAGAGCAAAACAACCCCGGAACTTGGCATTTTCGAGAATTGATCACGGATGGTACTACTCGGCGTGAGTGTGGCTCGAGGGGGAGCTCGGGGCCACTCAGGGGTGCCCCCCAGGACTCTGACTAGAACAATTATTATTTTTTAATTCCAAGAGTTACATTGACTGTGAACTATGGAAAAATGTATTATTACAATTAACATGATTTTTTTAAGCCACCAAAATTTACATAAGTAGGCTTTTTATTTCTGCATTTATTGAGTGCCTACCATGTTCCTGGTGCTTGGCCAGGCCTTTTAAAATGAGCCTGCTGCAGACCCACTGGGAGTCAAGGAAGGATAGTGAAGGACCCAGCCAGCCCAGGGCAGTCAGGGAAGGCTTCCTGCAGGAGGCAATGTCAGTGCAGAGTTCTAGGGCTCAAGAGGTATAAGGAGATGGGTACAGGGTCTTGGAAAGAGATTTCAAGCAAGAAGGAACATGATGGGGGCAGCCCGGGTGGCTCAGCGGTTTAGCGCCGCCTTGAGCCCGGGGCATGATCTTGGAGACCCGGGATCGAGTCCCACGTCAGGCTCCCTGCATGGGAACTTGTGCTTCTCCCTCTGCCTGTGTCTCTGCCTTTCTCTCTCTCTCTCTCTCTGTGTGTGTATGTGTCTCTCATGAATAAATAAACAAATAAAATCTTAAAAAAAAAAAAAAAGGAAGGAACATGATGGATGAGGTGGGAGCACAGCCCGTGAAGAGCATCTCTCTCAAAGTATGGAGCCCAGAGGAGAGGTGAGGGCACCATTATTCACAAAAGTTTGGGCATGGTGCTTTCAGGAATGTAGGAGTGTAGGAGGCCCCAGCACACTTGGCCCTAAAACTCACAGACCTGGGTTTGAATCCTGGCTTTATCATCTTTCCGACCAAATCAGTAAGTTTTGATTCCATCATCTGAGAAGTGGGATAATACCTAGCCCAAAGAATTCTTAGGAGAATAAATGGAGGCCCAATAAGAACTATGCTTCCTGAGAGTTCACTATGTGTAGGACCCAGTAGTGAGTGCTCACAACATGCCTACTAGGTGGGTACTCTCACCCCGTTTTATGGGGACGCTGCGGCCAGCTTCTCAACCCCGAAGCCAGAATTCACACTCGGGCAGCTGGACTGCAGACCCGGGCCCGGAGCCGCTCCCTCACTGCCTGCTGGGCACTCTGTGCCTCGGCAGAGCACTGTGCCCACCTGGCACGGGCTCGGGGGAGGCTGACAGATTTTCATCCTTCGGCAATGGTGTGCTACGCCAAAACAGGACTCTGACTCTATATGAAATCCTGCTGTGCATCTGGAATTGGAAGAAAACCTTTACAGTCACCTGGTCCTGTTCTCTGGCTCGAGCAAATGCCTGCTTAAAAATGATTTCTAGAGCTATTTTTCTAAGACCAGTCCAGGATCAGATCATCATAACCTCCCCTGAGAGGCCACTTGGATATTTTCGGCTCAAACAGTTTCTGTTTAGGTTTTCTCTTGCTTTTTATTTGGGCAGGCAAGCATGCACATGTGCACACGAGCCTGCCCCCATAGGCCACCCCGCCCTCCTCCCAACAGTCTATTCTATATTTGGAGGTATTTTTGACACTCTTTTTTTTCTCTTGATTTAAAACCCTAGAATGTTTTCCATTTTACAATAATTACTATTCAGAGAAAAAAAATGTTACAATAGCCAACAGTTTTTGAGTTTGTTAGATACGCTGCTAAAAACTTCATGGAATATCTGATTTAAACCTCACAACTCCATAAAGTAGTATTTTGATTTTACAGATGGAGAAACAGAGGCCAAAGCCATTAGGTGGGTTGCTGAGGGGCGCTGAGGGTTGCAGCCTCTTTTCCCTGCAGAGTAAGGGCAGCCCATGCTTCGTGCTGCCCTTGACCCTCTGTGGCTGGCTGTCCCAGAACATTCTGCTGCCCCTTCCCACTCTGGCACCTTCCACTGGCCTTCATTCACCTTGCAGTTCCACTCTGATTTTCTTGTTTCTAGATTCTTGTTATACGAGCAAACTCTTTTATATGTGTTCCCATTGATTTTAATCTGTTTTTGAGTGACTGTTCTTATTCCTGGGCTAATATCCCTGAATATTAGCTGACCTAACAATTGAACCAGTGCTCTCCTGTGTGATGACACATTCTCGGACATCACTTTGTGTATCACTCTTCTAATAAACGGACCCCGCTTGGTCCCTCCCCTGTGACTGCGCTCTCCCAGTGGCCCCACTTGCTCTGCTCCACTTTGAGATTATCAGTGACCAGGATGTGGAAGGGAACCTGTCCCCATTTCCTCTGGTGTTTTACTGTGACTCTGGGAGGTGGCTGACAACATGTCACAGTAGTCACTTCAAATAAACGCGTCACATTAATTATATGCCACTCAGACAGAGGACTATGGTGAAGCCAGCTGTTTCTATTTTCAATTTAAAATTTTTTCCTGCTTATCATGGGGCCAGCAGAACAGCAGTTTACAGTGAAGTACTTCAATATTTTGCTTAGTACCCAGAGGTGAAAAACCAGAGACTTAACATAGTGCTTAATTAAAAAAAGAAAGAATGAGGTGACCTGGGTGGCTCAGTGGTTGAGTATCTGCCTTCGGTTCAAGTTGTGATCCTGGGGTCCTGGGATTGTGTCCTACATCGGGCTCCCTGTAGGGAGCCTGCTTCTCCCTCTGTCTGTGTCTCTGCCTCTCTGTCTCTGTGTCTCTCATGAATAAATAAATAAAATATTTTTTAAAAATGAGAAAAATACCATTTACCTAAAAATGAGGTAAATGATCTTTTGAAAGCCTAAGAGAAGATATATGGAAGAAAGCAAGTGAAAAAAAAAATAAAAGAAGGAAAGAAAGTGAATCTACCCTAAGTCTTCTGTACCCCATCCTTGCTGTGCACACACACACACACACACACACATTCACTCAGCCAGTACTGACATGGTCCAAAGGTCTTAGTACAGCAACAAAGAATGGTTCAACTGCTCATGAGTATAGTATGGTTGGATGAATGAAGATGACTGAGTTCTTCTGTCCCTGCCTGACTTCACAGTGACAAGGAAGCTTGAAAGTACACTCAAAAATGAGGCTTTGAGGAACAAGGCCAAAAGGGAGGAGGGTTAGCCTCAAGACTGTGAGTTAGGCCTCTATAGATGGAAAGAAGGCTGCAAATAGGACAAGAGTCACATTTACACAGCTTCAAAAGTACATAAACATTGTAAAGTGTATGTAAAAAATGTTCAGACTGCCTTTTAAAAAAGTCCAGGATTTGCTTCCTCAAATCATGATGGACAACATGCCTGGTAGGCTTTTTATTCTGAGAAGATTAAGATTTTGAATTTATGTCATAAGATGATTTAAATAATCACCAAGTGAAAATGACATCTGAAAAATACTAAGTTTCTATCAGCTTATGATTCAAAGACAACATTCTCGGGTGTGTGTGGTTGGGAAACAAGGAACACGTTGCTGACAGCATCCTGCCTTTGGCTACACCATAGTCAACAATGTGTGGTGGTAGGTGTGTGTCTTGTGTAACCATCTCCGCCCTGCTGGGGTTTATCATAGTTCAAGAATTTACCCAGAGTCCCCACGCCGGTCCACAGACACCCAAGCAGTGGGTGTTAGCTCTCTATTTCTCCCCGGCCCTTCCAACAAAATTCAGAACGGAGCCCTAACCTGCAAAGCATTTTAAAAAATGAATATTCTCGGCTAATAACAAGAATTTCTTATTTTTTCTTTCCCTTTTCAGATGATTATTAAACAGCAGGTGACAATGTTTAGCTGTCATCACAAGCCATCGTTTCCCATACTTGTTGCTCCATTTGAAAGTCCTGTGGGAGAAGTGTACTGAAGCCAGAGCTCCCTTGACAAATAAATACTTTTGCCAAGTTTGAAAATCTACATAAAAGGGGTGTCTGGGTGGATCAGTGGTTGAGCGTCTGCCTTTGGCTCAGGTCATGATCCCGGGGTCCTGGGATCGAATCCTGTATCCCTCTTCGATCGAGCCTGCTTCTCCCTCTGCCCATGTCTCTGCCTCTCTCTCTCTATTCTCTCATGAATAAATAAATAAATAAAATCTTCAAAAAAATCTACATAAAGGATTACAAATGGGTTCTTCAAGAGCCCAACGGCATGCATACTTGGAAATACAAATTATATTGTCACTGGTGTTTCTAACTGGCACAGACATCCAGGCAAGGTGAAGACCAGAGCTTCATCCATATTTAACATTGTTCCCTGGGTTTGCTGGGTTGTTACAGTCTTTATTCCAGTCCACTTTAATGAGTGCGACAATTTTCTCTGATTTCCACCCTTCATGCCATCTTGTTCCTTCTGCAATGTATCATCAAAATGGTGATGTGCTGATGAAGGGCTTTCCATAGGGCCCCTAAGATTATGGATCAGTGGGATACACTTAAAAGATCCTTCTTTTCTGCTTTACTATTGACTGTTTGCACTGCTTTGAGACTAGAAAAGTTTTCATTTTTTAGGTAAGCTTTCAGCCCTCAGGGCCTTCTAAACTGTTTCTTAAAAAAAAATCAATTTTTGGAGGGATGGCAGGGGCCTTGACAAGTCTAATGAAGCTGGGCAGGAGTTCTGGAACACATTCAGCTCAGATCACGAAAGCAAGTTTGGGCGCGCTCAGATCCACCTTCCAGTGATGAAGCCCTTGGCCTGGCAAGGTTCACTGCTGTTTGAAAGTGGTGGTTAGCTGTTATGCACAGTTGTAATTTCTCTTCTGAATATGGGAACACAGTAAGAAACACTGCGCAGAAGTAAAAATAATCATTACCACCAAAAAAGATAAGCAGCAATGTCATTACTAAGCAAACGGACACATGGCACTTATGTAGCAGCAGGAAGCCATTATCCAGTGACAGTGTCATTTCCACTGACACTGTATCTTGATTAGATTCAGATGGTCTAGCAAAAAGCTGATATAATTGGGGGATTGAGACTTGGAATTTCTTTTTCTTTAACATTTTCTTTTGCAAAAGGGATTGCCACCAGATTGAAGCTTCTGGGTATCTGCCTTTGGAATATTAATACACGACATGCATACAGTTGTAACAGTACAATTTATTTCTAGACACCCCCACAGCACTACGTCTCACACTTTCTTCCTTCTTTCACTAGGGCCACCCTGAGCACACTCAGAAGCCCTCCACTGGAATGGAGGCATAACATTATGCCCCCACGTCAGCTTGCTGCTTTAAGGACCAATTGTGGGTACTTTTTATTTTTTTTAATTTTATTTATTTGAGAGAGACAGTGAGTAAGCATGAGCTTGAGGAAGGACAGAGGGAGAGAGAGAAGCAGCCTCCCAGCTGAGCATGGAGCCAAATTTGGGGTTCAATCTCAAGACCCCGGGATGGAGACCTGAGTTGAAGTCAGATGCTTAACCAACTGAGCCACCCAGGTGCCCTCAATTGTTGCTACTTTCTATCTCCAGGCATCCTGAGGGTAATCTTTCAGAGGCAGAACATTGATAATCCACCTAGTTGAAGCTATAAATCCTGCATTTTTACCAAAAAGAAATGGCATTTTAATGAGTTACTTCTATAGTGATAATAGAACAAACAGTCTGGCAGATGTAGTGAACCAGACTCCTCTATTAACGTACCTTGGCTTTCAGCAAGGAGCATGCGTGTGCTCAGTGGGCCCACAAGGAATCCTTCAATGAGACTCTCTGAGGCTTACTATTATTTTTAGAGTTCTCAAAATTCAAATGCAAATTACAACATCAGGTGTTTTGGTTTTGAATAATAAACGCTTTTGTTTGGAATCTAAGGGGGGGAAAGTTTATTTTCTGCACTGGCTTAATACAGAAGACTCCCCTAACTTGAGAATAACTTGCATTGTTTTATTTCAGCCACGAATACACACAGCATAGACACAGGGGTGCCTCCTTTCTGATACAGAGAGATTTCACATCTCTATGAAGTGGATCATGGCAGCCTGGGAAGATGCTGTGAAGAGCTATATGGTAGACACAAGAATAACGCTGTAGGGTGTAGTACTCCTGCCCACAGAGCTCTCTACGTGACCAAAATACAGTTCATCTTCTGGAAGTTCACCTAAAATGTTTCAATGTTGGTCCTCATTTGCCATAAAGTAAGTCTCAAATGAAGCACTCCACCAAAATCGGTTATGCGACTGACAGGAACTACACTCTGTTTTGTTTTGAAGAAACTACACGGTTTGAGGATCCAAAGTCCTAAGAGATTCATGAGCTGGGTTGTGTGAAATAACATTGCCAATTCTCAGCCCTTTTAATGGAATTGTTCTTAAGACACAGTTTATAAAGTGGAGTCTATTATTCACATATTAACTTTGTGAAAGATTACCAGAATCTTCTATGAACTACCTACTAATTAACTTTTCAAACGAGTAAATAGAGCATAGAGCATTATAAAGTACTTTGTTATATGATGAGGGGAAACATGAAAATACAATAAAAAACACTGAGCAAAAATGATCTTGGCATTGCTCAATGACACTATTCATTACAACATATCAAAAGGAGCACTGTCCATATCATTGTCCCAAGTGACGAGACTCAAGCCAGAATCAACAGGAAAAGTCTGCCTTTAATGACTTGTCTCCTGCCACACCACTGCCATCCCTTCTCTGCCCCACACTGACCCCGGTGGGGATGTTGGCACGTTTCTGTTCCACACCCGCCTCTGAAGACCTGGTGCCCAAACTTTGAGCTGCAGGTGGATCACCTGATGCTGATGAAAACTGCAGACTCCCTCGGATCCTGACACACAGGTCACTTGAATGGTGGGGAGGGCCCAGGAATCTGCATTTTTAACTCTGGTCTGGGGGGGATTAGGGAGGAGATATCAGTTGGAGAAAAACATTTAGAAGACAGGTGTCACCCTTCTGTTCATCTGATTCACTGGGGGTTGTTGACTGGGTTGATTTATTTCCTTCTCCTTACTCTTTCCCTTAGGGTAAATAGAGTATAGAAAAATCCCTTTCTGGGCTTTGTCTTTGAAGGAAAAAAGCATGTACATCCTTGAGGCTCTGACTGGACTAGGCCTACCATTAAGTCCTTACATCACCCCAGAGCCTAAAGAACTGAGTGAAGACCACCTTAAGAATAAAATGGCTTGAAGTTACCATTGATGATCTGCTCTCTTGGCTCAAACCACTGTGAGAAAACATTCCAGAAGGTGGTAAGAAGGATTACATGGCTGGCCATGGGAAACATTAGACTGTCCCATGCCCTGCTCCAGACCGATGAAACTTGAATCTTTGCAGGTAGGGCCAGGTTGGTTTGTTGGTTTGATTCTAACATGCCCCGAGGGTTGAGAAGCACAGCTCTAAAAGAGGAAACCACAAAGGGCCTGGAGTTGGAATGAGAGTGGGAATCCTACTCAGTCACTTGACCCCTCAGAGTTGCAGTGTTTTTATCTATAAGCTGGGCTAAATACCAGTCCCTACCTCTAAGATCACTGTGGCATGTTAGATGAGAAACACAGACAAGGAGTCCAGCCTGGCCTGTAAACTAAACTATTTTGAACACCTTTACTCAGTTACTTGTCCTTCACTGTTTTGAGGACCTGGACCCCATACACCATTACTTCACCCAATAATTAATTCATGTATCAAGCAAACTTCTGAACATCCACTCAGCGGTGGTCACCATACCACGTAGGAAGAATATGGGAGACCGAGAAAGAGCTCTCTAGGGCCAGTGTTTCTATCCCAAATGAGGTTGAGTTCCTGGTGAGTTAGAAGGTCAGAAAGATCGAGAACGAGACCCAGGGTCCAGTCCTGAGCGGCCTCACGCTAGATACCCAGCAAAGGAAGTTTGCCGAATCTGCTCTGCCGTCGATGGCACTGCGGCCGCCACAGGCCCGGGGCGGTAGGGTGGCCTTCACCTTCTTCCCAGCCTAAGCCAGGAGTGGCTAGGGGAAAAAAACAGCTTTGTTATTTGCCACCAAGGGGGCTTCTGCCCTCATTCATTCATTCATTCATCCATTCATTCACTACTTTGATCAAACCCGAGTATAACTTCTGCGACCAATGAATGCAAAATGAAAGAAAATGTCTCAGGAATAGTATGAGGGGCAGTACAGCAGTGAAGTGATCTGGCCCCGAGAGAAGACTTCACTCCGTATCCCCCTCCTGCTGAGCTGAGGGGTGAACATCTATCTGTATGTGCCAGGGAGCACATGTCAGGGAGCAGGAGATGAGTAACAGAACTCAAAAGAGGCAACTGAGCCTAGATTGGGGTGATTTGTCTAAATGACAAAAATCTGCTTCTAAATTGAAACTAGGGGGATCCCTGGATGGCTCAGCAGTTTGGTGCCTGCCTTTGGCCCAGGGCGTGGTCCTGGAGACCAGGGATCGAGTCCCACATTGGGCTCCCTGCGTGGAGCCTGCTTCTCCCTCTGCCTCTCTCTCTCTCTCTCTCTCTCTCTGTGTATCTCCCATGAATAAATAAATAAGATTAAAAAATTAAAAAAAATAAATTGAAACTAACAAATAAACTAGATTTTGTCGTGAAAATTTAGATGAGCAAATACGTAGGAATATAATGATCTTTTGGCCTAATACAGGGGGCATGCTATATCCCAAAGTGGGCGTATTTATTCTGTGTGTTATTCTTCTTACTTCCTACCTCACCTGGTACTAACTCAAATGCCATTTATTGACTGTCCTCCCTGCTTCCCCATGTAAACTACAGGGGAGCAAGGACTTCTGTTGGCCTGTATACGCCCTGGCCACTGGGGAGCATGGAAGAAATCATTCAGTAGATGAAAGAACAGGACAGGAATAAATACAGGCACCGTAGCAAGGCTCCATGTTTCTTTGAAGTCTGCTCTAAGACAAGACTTTATGAGTTATATCACTTTAAAATCTAGGTCTGTTTTGTTCCCAAGTGGCAAAGGAAGTTTGCTGAATCCGCCAGTAGTGTAGCGTTAAGTTCCTGGCTTTTCAGTACTGAAGAGAAAATCCAGTTTCATCATTCAAAAAAAAAAAAAAAAAAGTCTTCTTTTGAAGCTGGTTTCATTTACTCTTTGCCTATATAACTGAGGAGCAATTTTGGAAAAGCAATAACGTAAGATGACAAGAAGAGACAGAGAAAAGGAAAATTGCCCCTATTACCCTGGAGAAACTTTCCATTTTTCATTTGCCAGGTTGCTTTACCTCCGTTTCAATCCCCCTGTAAACTAATTTTCTTTTTTAAAAGATCAACTCATCTGAGCAATCAAAACTGTTCACCATTAGGTTAGACTGTCCTTTTATGCATTTCCATAGGCGTTTTCAAAGCAGGAGGGATATGCTCTTTCTTTCCATTTGTGCTGAGAGTTTATATCTCAGTATGACTTCTACTTCCCTGGTAATCTGTTCTGTGATTTTTTTTTAATGTGAGATAGATACTGCATTATAAGATTTATTTATTTGAGAGGGAGGAAGAGTGAGAGAGAGCGCAGGGGGAGGGACAAAGGGAGAGGGAGAGACAGTCTTAAGCAGACTCCATACTGAGTGTGGAGCCCGATAGGGGCTCAATCTCAAGAGCTCACAACCTGAAGTGAAACCAAGAGTCGGACACTTAACGGATGCACCACCTAGGCACCCTGATGGGCACTGCATTATAAACCATGTTGATCTAAAGAATAGGTTATATTAAAAAGCCCCCTTTTGGGTATCCTACAGTAATTCTGCAAGAAAGCTCAGTGAACTGTGCTCCAAGGAGGATGCATTTATTTTTTTTTGGCATATTTGTTGGGATCCTGAAATGCAGGCCCACGTGATGACAGGATGGGACCCATGTCTAGGGCCTGGCGTACGAAACTGGAACCATGATGTCACAGAGTCACAGCACAGAATCCTCAGCCCTAATGCAGGATTACAGAAAACCTCCTCGGCTGGCCTACCACAATTACATGGAAATCCAAACGCTGCAATTCAGTTGTCCTGAGAGAGTGTGCACATCAGTCTCTTACTGGAGCACTCATCCAACTGCTCTTTTGGGGCAGCTCCACATGAACCATGCCTTCATGGCTAACACAGCAAGAGTGAAGCACGCCAGAAGCTGATCTCTGCTGGCAAGGCACACATGTTTGGCATCTCCATCCTAAAGCTCCAAATACACACACCCCTTGGGTGGCCATGGGTGTTGACTGTAAGGCTGAAAGGCCGTCTCTTGAGTTTTGCAATTACCCACATATGCCAGTGTGCTTAGTAACTCTGCTGCTATTTAGGAGAGACCAATTTAGCATAATCTACTTATGTGGGAGTTAACTCATGTACCGGGTTTAAAATACACAAAAGCTCTGTCAAGCAGTCAGATCAGATGGCTCAGGGGATTGTAACATGAGATCTCGTCTTTCACCTCTGGGTCACTGGCTGACCGGCTCTTTTAGTTAAGACCCCTGTCTTATTACCACCCGAGAGGTTTCTCTCATTAGCAGTCACAGCCCACTTTCCGGGTTTAAAAAGTCTACATCTGAATAACCATCAATAAAGCTGCTGTTAATACTGGTTTTGTTCATAATAAAGGACGAAAAATGGACCTGTGGACTCAGACTCGTGTATTCTTTCAAAGCACAGAATATTTTTGTTTTGTTCTGTTTAGGTTTAAGTAGACTCTGTGCGCAGTGTGGAGCCCAACTCGGGGCTTGAACTCACAACACTGAGATCAAGGCCTGAGTGGAAATTGAGTTGGACACTTACCCTACTGAGCCTCCCAGACCCCTGCACAGGGTGCTTCTTTAATATCACACACACATGTGGCTACAAAGATATTTCAGTGGCAGCAGCGGGAGATTTTAAAGAGGCCATGTCATTTGGTACCAATCTTAATTACTTAGGACAAATGATTTAGATACCTAGATTTTGTTGTTATCAATGATGTTAACAATGGGTACCTTAGATTTTTTAAATCAGATATAATCAGGTGCATTCTTAAAACATGCAGGGCCCGGGGCAAGAGAATAAGTGAGGGCCACCTCCCATGTTCTAGATACTAGCAAGTAACAAGTATCAAGTTAGCAAACTGTCAAGTAAAATATATTCTATTTTCTTTGTAAATCCATTAAGAATCTTCCTGATGCTACTATATTTTTTTGACTTCTGTTTTGTTTTGTTTTACTCATTTGATGTAAAGTTGTTGCAGATCTGAACTGGGCGTTTTTCTTGGTGATTACAATTCCGAATAGCAACCAGAATCAGAGACTTGTCAGTTCCTCTGCAAGGGATCTACCTCCTTGATCCCTGAGGTGGTGTGGATCAGCCTCGGTCTCATAAACACCTCCACAGAGCTGTTTTGCATCTTACACAAAACATTAGTAAGACAGAGCACATCACCGATGTATGCACTACGGCAGTTAATTTGAAACCTTCCGTCCCTTTAGCTAGAAACCACCTGACGACGGATGTGAATAACAATGTGAGTGGTGAACCGTGCTGTAAAATTAAAAGTCAGCTTGCTTACTGAATCCCTACTCAGGGCTTACAAGTCTCCCCTATCCAAAAAAAAAAAAAAAAAAGCACAGGGGGTACCCACAGACAGGGAAGGCTGGTAACCTTGGTAATTAAAGACATAAAGATCAAAAGGTATTTTCTTTTGGTGGAATGGCCATGATGATATAGCATGAAATATTCATTGAGGAAGAAGCTTATATTCACTTGGAGGAACTATACATCTTGGTGTTGTTTCAAAGCCAGATGGTGAAAATCAGGATCTCTTAGGCAAATCGAAAAGATTCCTATTTTATTGGTCTGGGGCAGGACTGCGCCTGGCCTTTTAATGCTTCCCAGGTGCTTCTAATGTTTAGCTGTGTGGTCCATTGTACCATTTTCTGGGGTTCTAAAGGTAGTCTTTAGCCAAGAAGGTGATAAATAGAGACAGAATAAAAAGCTACCTAAAGTATTTCAAAATGGAATAAAGGCTCTCTGCAGGACCTCTGAAGTTGTAGAAAGACATGACATCTTTTACAATCACTTACTACAAATAAATTAGGATTTTTTACACTACAAGTCTCCCCCTGAAGTTCTAGAAAACAAAACCAAGGAAAAAGCCTTCTTCCCCTTTGGGCTACACCAAGAGAAAGGCAAGTGGGAGAGAAACTAGGGTGTGCTGAAGGGGAAGAGGACAGGGAATGGTCCCATGGGGTAGGAAGAGTTGGAGCTATTTGTAATTACATAGTCATGGACAAACTAATCTCCTAGGATTTATCCCCAAAGGGTTGATGATATGCAAGAGATATTCTCCGAAGTTGGAAGGAGCACCTGACATGCATAAGAAAAGCGCAAAACTCTTTCTTCCCCGCATCTTTGACTATGAAAATTTATGTAAAGATCCCATTAAACTGATCATTGCCTTGAAATGAACAATGAGTGATTTATAACACAAACACACACACACACACACACACACACACACACACAATCCAAGAGGGAGCAGAGTGGTCTATTCAACATCTAAAGCACTGTCATCTGCTTTAGGTGTAAGCAAAAGAAAGAGAAGTCACTTTGTAAGGCTTGTTTCAGAGTCTCAACATATATGCTTAAAAATATCTCCCTAATGATAAAGATGATCTTGGAACAGCTCAGCAGCTCTGGGACAGGTAGGAGCACCAAGATCAACAGTACAGGCGAGGATTCCCTGGAGCCTGCATTAATTCAGACAAGAATCTAAAGTGTGCCTGTTTCCATGGTCTAGAAAATGAAGGAATGGGATATATTTGATATTTGGAAGCCAGTTTGAAAAGAAACAATTGCTAGGTTTGGCAGAAGATTAAGCATAAAGGCAATACTATGTGTTGGGCGTAGGGCCATGGCGTGCTTTTCGTAATCACATTTAATCCTCTCAATAGCCTTGCGAGGTTAGACAGATCTGTGTCTATTTTACAAGAGAGAAGACAGGTGCTTAGAGATGGGACCTGTCCATGGCCAAACAACTACTGAATGAAAGAGTCAGCATTCAAATGTGGCACTAATGAACCATAACTTATATTTGATGTTTTCCCCATGATACCTTGGCCCAGTGGTGACAAGAAGTGTAGGGAAGGATTGGGAAAGGAAGATGAGCAATTTCATCTTTTCTAAGTAAGTTGGTGAAAGAAAAATTCAAGTTTTGATGCATGGAAGTATCAGGTTGGGGGAGAAGTAGGTTTGATTAGAAGCTTAAAAACCTGTGTATAGTTCAGCACTGTCCAATAGAAATAAAAATGTAATTTGGAATTTCCTGGGAGACACATTAAAAGAGTAAAAGGCAACAGGTGAAATTAATTTTAATGACACATTTTATTCAACTCAGAATATTCTCATTCCAGCACGAAATCAATAATAAAAAACTACTGAGATTTTTTTTATACTAATTCTTTACAATCCAGTGTATGTTTACACTTAGAGGGCATTTTGATTTGGACCGGCCACATTTCAAGTGCTCAGTGACTGCACAAGGCTAGTGGCTGTCATAGAGACAGTGCAGATATCCAGAGTACTGAGATCACGGAATGCGATGCATGTCTCAGGGTGTGGGGAATGAGGATGCGAATGCAGACTCTTAGAAAAACCCATGCACAGGTGGCCAGAGGCAGACTCTCCCAGCGGAACACTGTTTGAGGTCTTTAAAGTGGCAAATTATTTGAGAGAGGAGTTGAAATAAATACATCATATGTGAATGGGGTAATTATTAACTTCCCTCCTGGATCAGAGTTTAAGAATCCGACTGAAGCAAAAGGCCATCAGATCAGATTCGTGAATTCTGCTATTGCTAAGGACTGGCTTTCTGACTCCTCCGTTTTGTAGCTTGCCCCCTAGAATTCAGGACTCATCTGAAGAGGCACGGTGATTTTCTTTTGTTGGTATTAGCTCAGAAGGAATGGAAGTATTTTTTTAAAGAAACATTACTTACTTATATCATGATATTCTTGGGAAATATAGCCATCACGTGGCATGATTTTGGAGCACCTCTTACAATGCGCTGAGGGAAAGCAGGGACTCAGTAATATTAATAACTGACTGATTAAATAATTCCATTTAATAATATACAGTTTCTTTGAGAATTGAATTAATAGTCATCTGTGCTTTAAGAAATCATTTCACTTCGATGGCAGAAAATGAATCTGGAAATCAAGAGAAAATATTTTCATCTTTCCTCTTCTCAACCTTCACGTTCTGTCATAAAGTATCAGGTAGTAGAGCGAGAATAAAGAAACAAAACCAAAGAAACTGGTCTTCATGCAGTTACCAGATGCCAGCGATGTCTGTGTTGGTGCTACCTGTGCAGGCTATAAGCTACCTGGTATCTGTCATTTTATAAGAAGTTCTCAAAGATGCAATTAGTGCTCTCCTGAAGCCCAAGTGGTGTGTTTCCATTTCATGTGAACAAAACCAAGCAGAGAAACTCCCTTAACCTGAGTTTAGCCCACATGAGCTCCTGCCTCCTCCTCCTCCACCCACCAGCAGAGCTGCCAAAGATCGGCTCCCTTAGAGGATCTGGGCATAGCCCCCAAATGGAGGCAGAGCCAGGAGGGGTGTCCCAGAGGTGATAACAAAGCAAACTGTTTCCCTGGAACTCCTTTAGAAGAGGGTGGGTGGGGACACGGGAGGGGCTGTCTCATGAGCATCAAGCGTGTACTGCCGATTTGTAAACCACTCTGCCTCTTCAAACACTTTCTATATTTACTTATCTGCCTTGAGTGCTCAGAGATCCCACTGCTCTTCTTTTTTTTTTTTTTTTTTTTTTTTTTAAAGCAAGTCAATCTTGGCTTCCTGGACTTTTGCATACTGTTCTAAATATACTGCCCCACTCACTGATAGGAGTCTCTCGTATTTTTTTTTTCCCCTCTAGTTCACAAGTTGGCGGGCCAAATGATCTCCTAGAAAATTCTAGGAACTGGTAAGAAAGTATGCTTTAGAAGAAGATGGAAGAAAAGCTCATGGCAGATAGAAAGCATCCTTCTTTTTGTACTACGACAAGAAACGTGAAGATCTTAGCAGGGCAAAATATCATAAACTCCATTCCCATGTGACATGTCTACATGCACCTGACTAAGCTGTGGGTCAGGCCCTGACCGGGGTGAGATTTACAGCCACATCCAAGGGCAGTCCCGGTGGCCGGGTGGCCCGCACGGCGCACTCGTGTTCTAACCCTGGGCCCCAGTGAGGCCACGCTGCTATGCTGGTCAAAGGAAAAACAGTTAGAGCATCAAATACATGCACTTCCGAGCATGACTTTTCCTTTTTTTCAGATTACCTGGATTCGGGGTATTTGGTGAGGGTGGCCAGGCTGCTGGTGTACATGTGACCACCCACATCAATGTGGACGGGCGCATTGGATTTTGTGAGCTGTGCTGGAGTAGGAATGCCTTGGTTGTTCAGTGGAGATGCAGGAGATCTAGTGATCAGAGGTCTTGACATATTGGGTCGACTGTCCTACAGAGAGATAAGCAAGTTTAGACACGTTTTCGTTTTTCAGTGGAGAGAAAGGAAACACATGCATCATAAAGAATGAGCCAGCGACTAGTGCTGATACTCATTCGGCAATAAAATCTCCCCAAATCAGCAGGCTCTCGTTCTTATTGTAATGGATGTTAGAAAAACAAAATCTGTAACAAAGAAAAGGAAAACTTCCCGTGCTCAGAATCAAGGAGCTGAACTAATGTTCATTTCCAATCATCCTGAGCTCTATGACAGCTTATTTTACTAATGAATTCTCACATTTAACAACTGGTAAATGGCACGTGGAGATCTACTACTCATTCCAAATGAAAAGACAATCAACACTTAAAACAGCCCACGTCTAAATAAAATACGCGTGCCTTATCCTTCTTTTCGGAAACTTAACTGCTATGCAGTTGGGATATATACAGACCTTTTGGCCCTTGTGTTCTGCAACATGTTTTCCTTGATTTCTGTTTTTTAAATCAGGAAAAAGAGGGTAGGACTAGCCTGGCCATCAGCACCGATTCTCAAAGCAACCTTGTAAATAGGCACCATAAGTTCATCAGCCAAGAGTTTTAAAACAAACAAACAAACAAACAAAATCAATGCACACTCTGTCCGTCTGTCCTCTGCCTCTCTCTCTGTGAGACCATGGGTCTGGGGAAACTGTGAAAAGACTGTACCCTTCAGTGATAAGTATGTGTTTGTGAGCCACCAGCAAGCTGCTCTTCTCTATGTCAGACTTCTCAAAGAGATCAAGCTCCCAAGGTAGACATGGGGCAGGTGCCGAAGGAGCAGTCCCAAAGGCAGAGGTACAGTGTGAGTGACAGAGCAGATGGAGGACATTGCACGGTGGCAGTGAGAACATGCTGGAGGAAGTGTACTCTTCAGGAAATAAAATATTACATCCTTTCCATGGATACAATATAAATATTTCAAACACTCTCTAAACATGGTCGATTGCTTTTAAACAAGAGCCCAAACCACAGACAAGTCAAGTCAGGTCTCTGGCACTCAATGAAGGGGTCAAATATTTAGAGTCTACAATTGAGGAATAAGCTAAAATAGCATTTATGTCTGAGTTCTGCAAGACGAACGCCACAACAATACTCTCAGATTTATAATTTAGCCAGAGATTGTTTTCAAACATGCAAACAATGTGTGGCAAAGCCCATGATAAAGCATAATAAAGGGATTTTGAAAAATGCCTTTGATGGAGATTATAAAGGGGAAGTCATCTAGTTTTTGTGCATAAAACCCAGCATGATAAAATATAAATTTGCAAAACATCACAGATTTTATGATCTGAAACAGCTTTAGGAGTTACCTGGGGCACAACTGTAAGACTACTTAGCATTAACCACATGTCCAGGCAAGACCGTGAATGCACATGCTTTCTGAAACTGCATCTACCATGAATGGGGTGGGATGGGGCCTTTGCACAAAACGCTGACCATCTGTGTTGTGTTTTTCTCCATGCTGAATTAAACAGGGCCCAGACACAGTCATAAGAAAAGAGTTCATGTTTTATTTCTTAAATTGGGTGGTCGGTTCCTGGGTGTTCGTTGTATTATTCTTTGTACCTTCCTATGTATTTTTAATAATGCAAAATGGATATTAAGAAAACATAAAAGGATGTTTGTAGTACACAGTGAAGAGACGCTGAAGAGGTGTACCGGATGGGGAAAAAACAAAAAAGAAAAAAAAAAACAAAAACAAAGACACGGTTGATAGAAAAGAGAAAACAGTTAAGGTTTGAAAATATTGAAAGTTAGCATTTTAAACTTCTAATGACAAAGAACATTTTTCCTTTAAAAATGCAATCACATAACCTCTACTTTTAAGAGATACTTCCTACCTGGTTAAAGACACTCCCCTCCTCCCTCCCCCACACATACTCCCCCCTCCCTGGTACGATTCATCCCATCACAGCACTGCAGTGTCTGTAATAGTTTTTCAATTGGACACATTCTGTATCCTGCCTGAGGGTGCTCAGGCGAAAATGAACAGATTTGCAGGGTTAATACTGTAGTTAGACTGTGACCTCATTCAGCACAGCTCCAACACTGCGAGGTCTATATAGAAGCAGAAAAAAATTAAAGCATAACTGATCGGCTGAAGGATTCCAGACTTCCCAGAATATATACCATTTACATTGTAAATCATAAATGTATGGATATTGCTACATTTAAAATTAAGCTAGTGTTCCTTCAGCGGCAGGGGGTGGGGGGGATTAATCCTTAAGGGCCAGGAGGGAGTTTCACGATGGCCCAGCTCGGGCCCCGCTCTGGCAGGACTGCCAAGTATTGGAACTGGTCTTTGGGGAGCTGCCTGACTTTCTCCCCTTTGCTCTTCTCTATTCTGAGAGCCTTCCCTGGTCTGTGTGTGTCCTGTTAGCTGGATCACTCCTAAGGCATTTTTATGTTAGAGGCAAATTGAGAGAACTTTTAAAATCCGTAGGCTGGGATGTGGGGAGGATACTTGGGGCTGGAAGGTCTTGGCGCTTATAAAGGATACTCAGTACCTACTGTGTCTACTCCAGATGCTTCATCTCCACCCACTCTGGCCACCCCCTTCCTCGCCAATGACTTTTGCTTCTTGCCCTCGATGTTGAGTTTCCAGATGGGGTGTCTGTACCTGCAGCAGCCTTTTCCTACCAGCCTCATGGGTACCAGAGTTGGTACCAATACTCCTACCAGGGCGTTGGAGGAAGCCAACACCCAGGGTGGCCAGTTGAGTTGGAAACACCTAGGTTCTCAGTGACATTGCCAACACTCAGAATCAACCAACTCCGAGCCTCTCTCAATTTCCTGTTACTCGGGAAAATAAAGTTCTTTATTTTTAAAGCTAGTCTGAGCTGGGGCTTCTGGTACCTATCCTTCCTTTCTTTACACGGCTGCCTCCCTGTGAGGTCATCTGGCTTGGTGAGACGTGGCCTGTGATGCCAACAACAGCTGCCTGCTGACAGATGCAGCATTTTCTACCATATTATGACCATTTTGCAGCTCCACTTCCCCATCTGCCTTTCCCTTTGATTGCTCACCCAGCATCATCTCAGTGTGGATGTCTTTTAGTATTATTTCCCAGGAAAGGCAAACCAAACACTTTTACTGGGAAGGGTGCAAATGTCTTGGTTGTGCCATCATCACCCGTGAAGAAACAGCTCAGGGTGCTGATGTGTATTCAGTAAGGTGCCCAGACCGAAAGTCGCCTCTAATAAACTCCTCTGGGAAACAGACCCCTCTACCTGGGAGACAGAGACCGTGACACAAAGCTACTTGGTTCCGGCCCTTCCTTCTGCAGCCCAATGTTCCCTCTTTTCTTCCAACAGTATTTACTAAGCCCTCCTAAGAGCCAGGTGCTGCACCAGACATCAATATACAACAGAGAATATGACACAATGGCCCCTGACCTCACCGGGCTTGCTGTTTGGTGGGAGACAGAAGCCAAGAAACAAGCAGCTGCTACGAGGCAGGGGAAGGCCCAGTCACTAGGACAGCTGAGTTGAGGGGACACGTAACCCAGGCTTGGGTGCCGGGAGGAGGGATAGGGGAGGGGCCCTGGAGCCAGCCTAGGCTGAGATCTGATAGAAGAGAAATTGACACAGAGTTGGATGCTGGAAGGAGGGTGTCAAACAGTATTGCCATGGCCCCAAGGTCGGAGAGCACACAGTACTTTCTAGAAATTAAAAGTGTAGCATGTTATGAGAACTCTCCCACTTATTTTGTTTCCCCAAGGTCTGGTGGGATAAGGTAAGACACAGAAACTTGTAAGATGATGGTCTGAGAACCACAGAATTAAATGTTAATGAAAACGAGAAAAATAAAACCCACTACCACATCCTTATGTCTGGAAAGGGAGAAAGGGTAGGGGAAGGCGGCCAACAGCCAGCTTTCTAAGCAGCGCTGTCCAACAGGGCTTTCTAACAATGGGAACATTCCAGATCTGCTCCATTCAGGAAGGTGGCCACTAGCAACACGTGATGATTTGAGCATTTGAAGTGTGGTTAGTGGAACTGAAGAACTGATTTTTTTTTTAATTTTTATTTATTTATTTATGATAGTCACAGAGAGAGAGAGAGAGGCAGAGACATAGGCAGAGGGAGAAGCAGGCTCCATGCACCGGGAGCCCGACGTGGGATTCGATCCCGGGTCTCCAGGATCGCGCCCTGGGCCAAAGGCAGGCGCCAAACCGCTGCGCCACCCAGGGATCCCCTGAAGAACTGATTTTTACATTTCAACTCATTTAATATATTTTAATTAATTTAAATTGTAATGGACATAGCCACATGTGGCTAGTGGCTGTCCCACTGAACACCATAGTAAACCCTGCTTGAATTTTTCTTTATATATGGATGCCCAAATCATGAGAGACTTGAGCTTACCAGCTATGTTTATTGTATGTATTTATTGACTGATTTTATAAAGTATTTTTAAGAGACTTTATTTTTAAGTAATCTCTACATCCAGCATGGGGTTCAAACTTACAACCCCAAGATCCAGGGGCATGCCCTACCAACCCAGCCAGGCTTAAATGGAGAAGCAGAGTTACTTCAGAAGTGAATATAAACTGCTTATGACCTCACAGCACTATATCTCCCTTTTAACTGATTTTACAAAAATATATGAAATTAATAGCCATGTGGTGAGGAAAACGCAACATTTAGGGCTCTCACAGAGAGAGCAGTGAGAAAAGGCGCCAGACACAAGAGCACATCCCATGTGATTCCACTCACACAAAGTTACAGACCACGAAATGAGTCCGTGAAGACCGAGCTCAGCATGTTGGCCACCTGTCGGGGATAGGGGGGGTTGTTTACTGACTGGAAGGGGTAAGAGCGAGCCTTCTGGACTGCTAGACAAGTTCTAAATCTTTTTTTTCTTTAAGATTTTATTATATTTATTTATTTTCTCATGAGAGACACAAGGAGAGAGGCAGAGACATAGGCAGAGAGAGAACCAGGCTCCCTGCAGGGAGTGCAATGTAAGACCCCATCCCAGGACACCAGGATCACGACCTGAGCCAAAGGCAGACCCTCAGCCACTGAGCCCCCCAGGTGTTCCTGACAAGTTCTAAATCTCGATCTGGGTGGTTTCACGACTGTACACATGTGGACACTTAAGATTTATTCACTTAAAGTTCTACTTAAAAAGAAAGTCAACCGAAAACAATCTTGCAAAACATGTCAACCAAAACACCTTACTGCTCAAATACCCATCCAAATTTCTGCGAAATAATTGCCTCTTTTAAAAGCTAAAAAGATGTTTATTATTTCCTCCCATAGGATGCATCAAAGCTGACTCTACTACTCTGACATGAAAGAGCCATCTGAAATTTTATTCAAATTCCTCTTTCCCTCATTTCTATCCTGTGTGGATTTTCCAGGCATGTGGATCAGTTTACCTTTAAAATTTCCATTTCCCAGCTGCTCTAAGTCTGAGGCTTCCTTAGCTCAATCATCCACCTCACCTACCCAGCAAAGCAGCAGTGATTTTTTGGTAGGAGAGTCCTTCAAGGGATTTGACTTTAGGCATCTTTCAAAAGAAGCTAATGAAAACTTTGCCTTCTAAATCTAACCTAGCTGAGTGCTGTTCCAACAGAAGCCCCAGGGGCAGTGCCGGGGACAAATGAGCTCAAGTTTAAACTGGAAGTCTTAATGACTTTATTTGTTAAAAACGTATGCCCCTGTCTTATGTAACATTTCACTATCGAGTGGGACTATATTATCTCTTTCACTGGGAAAAGAAACGGGTTTCTTGGGGATATTTCCAGAAAAGCATGTCAATAGAAAAATACTTATCTATATTATTTGATATTGTAATTTATAACATTCAATACAGCAGCGAGGGAATTTAATACAAATCATAACTTCTACAAATTTCAACCTGGGTTTAAAATATATATATATTTCTCTCTCTCTCTCTCTCTCTCTCTCTCTCTCTCTCTCTCTCTCACACACACACACACACACACAGACTCAAGTAGCATCCATACTACATGGAATGCCCAGAGACTGGAGCGTTCCCCTTAATTCTATTTTCTGATAGTTGGTCAACTGCTTAGGGTATGCAAACTGTGATCACAGTATCTTCAGCATGGACCGTGCTAGTTCCTAGGATGGAAATCTACAGTTACCTTGGGAGTGTTAATTCAGACCTGACACAATCTCAATGGACTCACAATAATGGCTCTTGTAGAAAAACATTGCTTTACTGACCACAGCCATATGACAAGACTCCCAACCGTAATGTCAATGTATTTTGGAGAGATCTCATTATTTCTTCATTTATTCAGGTAATACTTAATTGGGCTCCTACCATGTGTCAAGCTCTGTGGTCTCTACTGACTTTAACTAAATAGCAGAATGACCTCGAAGAGAGAGAGAGAGAGAGAAAAAAAATCTTACAATTCCACATGAGTTTAAATAAAATAAGGGCAGCCCCGGTGGCTTAACGGTTTAGTGCCACTTTCAGCCCAAGGCATGATCCTGGAGACCCGGAATCGAGTCCCACGTCAGGCTCCCTGCATGGAGCCTGCTTCTCCCTCTGTCTGTGTCTCTGCTTCTCTCTCTCTCAATCTCTCTCTCTCTAATAAAATAAATAAATAAATGAATGAATGAATAAATAAATAAATAAATAAATAAATAAAATAAAAAAGCCCAGCAGTGATTTAAAAGCAATGAATATTGAAGGGTGCCTGGGTGGCTGAGTCAGTTAAGTGTCTGCCTTCGGCTCAGGTCATGATCTCAGGTCCTGCGATGGAGCCTCACAGCAGCCTCCCTGCTCCATGAGGAGTCTGACTCTCCCTCTCTCTCTGCCCCTCCCACTGCTCAAGCTCTTTCTCTCTCAAATAAATAAAATATTTTTAAAAGTATTAAAAATATTTTAAAATAATATTTTTTAAAAATAAAATCAATGGGTATTGTATTCACATTTAGAGGACTGTTTCTGTCAGTCTCTGAAGACATCTATGAATTAGGCGCCAAACCCTTCTGATCATTCAAATTTGACATCAAATCCTCCATTCACTGTATCATAGGAGCCCCCTTCAAACCCACAGAACATACTTAATCTATGCATTTATAATAGGTGTGATCACGGTTTTCTAGTGCATAGGACAGTATCTACTTATAAAAATAATCTAGAATTACATCATTTCCAAAACAAACTCCAGACTAGCTTAGATTGGAAAGCACATAATATACTGAAGAAAGATTTCTGCCCAAAAACAGGAAAGAAAACCATGTCTTTCAGGTAAGACTACTTTCAAACCTTGATATAGTAGGAAAAGTTACCTACACAGAACACACTATGTGTACAGGAGAAAGAACCCTGGTTTTGGAATGTGGACCTGCTTTGAGCTCAGCCTCACCCTTTGTGTGATCTTGGAGAAGTTTCCAAACCTATCAGACTCCAGTTTCTCCTATCATCTCTAAGACCGGGCTGAATCTTCTCACCCTACACAGAGAGAAAGCCAGCAGCGGGGGAGATGTGTTTGTGAAGACATACAATACAGTGCTGGCACGGAGAAGGATGAAGGTCGTTTCTTTCTTTCTGCACATGGAAAATGAAATTTCACAGAGCAGTAAACCAGAGGTACAGAGGAGCCTCCTACGGACCTACTGAGAAGTACAGAGAACTTTAAAAATAGTTGAGGAGGTAAGATCCATGGGGGAAAAAAGACAGCATTTTGCACTGATAAAAGGATTCCACGGTGGGGTACAGATAAGTAAAAAAGAAAATAGGACAGAGCATAACACAATGCTAGTTATGTGCTTTGGACAAGTGTATGAAAGGAAGTAGAGAATGAAATCATTATGGTATGTTCATAAAATGAAGTGGCACTTGAAGTGTAGTGATTTTCCTTTTCAGATCAAAATCAGATTATAAAAACCCCAGACAGCAAAAATAGGAGGCTTCCAAGTTGTTTCAAAACGACTAGCAACTGTGTTAAATTAATCTGCAATTGCTTCCTAATCTGAAATAGCAAAATGTTACTCTTCTTGCTGCTGCCAAGAGGAGGGGCTACTAATGTTTATCTATTTCAATGCACAATCTCTGCCAGATACCCAGTGCATGCCCTCAACATGCCTCTTTGTTTTTTTCTTTTTCAAATGAAACATGTATCTGAGAAGCTCCTTTATTAGATTACCAAACTGGGACCATGAAAAAGTACAACTATTTGCCAAAATTTCTCTGCTTTCCCTCCACAAAAGGAAAGTGAGCTTGAAAAAAAACCCACCATTTTGATAGAATTTTGCTGTGCAAAAATAGTTGCATTACTTTTTAAATTATATCTCTTAGATATTTTAAATATATTTAAAATATCAGAGTATTTTATTTTTTATTTAAAAATTTTTTTTGAAGATTTTATTTATTTATTCATGAGAGACAGAGAGGGGCGGGGGGGGGGGGGGGCGGGCGGCAGAGACACAGGCAGAGGGAGAAGCAGGCTCCATGCAGGGAGGCTGATGTGGGATTCGATCCTGGGACTCCAGGATTACACCTTGGGCCGAAGGCAGGCGCTAAACTGTTGAGCTACCCAGGGATCCCAATATCAGAGTATTTTAAAGACACACTACAACTCAGCTATGGGTGTTACTAATTTTTGTTTTTTAAATTAAAACATTAAAGTGAAAAGCACAGGTTCTGTAAAAGTTCTATAGGGAAAGGCTATTAATTCAAAGATATGTGTAATAAAAACCTCTGGAATTAAACACATCAAGATATTAGTAAGGTTTAGGACTGGGTGATGATATGATGGGCAAATTTTGTTTTTGTTTTTATTCTCTTGTGCTTTGTGGCATTGAACATTTATTACTCTTGACATTTTTAAAAAACAGTATTTTTAAAAAGGAAAAGTATGTATTGTCCAATTAAATCAATTAGTACATATTCTTGGCATGTGCTATATTTTACCTTCCTAATCAGGATTTTTATTTTTTTGATATTTTTGAACAAATGATTGAATGAAGAAATACAGAAATGGAACTGAAGTTTGGGATAATGCTTCCTTTCCCTTTATTTTCTTGCCAGGGAGGAAATGTGCGGAACAGAAAATTAAATGGATGCCTCAGGTTATGGTAAGCTCATATTTAGCTGACACAGAAGTCTATTTAGTTGGGTCCTGAAAGATAGGGCAGGAGTGTATGGTTTCCACACTCCTGAAAACTATCTGGTCATTTGTACCCTCTCCCAAGTCACCCCCATTCCCAGACCTAAAACACAGCAAAAGTAAGATGATAAAAGCTGTCCAGGCACACCTCCCAAGTTTTCAGAAGTTGGTGTTCTGCATGCACTCTCTTGGAAAGAGACTGCAAACAGTAGAGGTTGGCAGTGAAACTGTATCTAACCCTCATAGAAGGCCTTTTAGTTTGAAATCAGAAACCTCTGCACAATGTTAAGTATTATCACCATTTCACAAAGAAGGAAGTTGCTGTGGGGTCAAGTGGCTTAGCCTATAATTATCTAGTAATGAATTTATGGTGATATTTTATACACTAGCCACTGTGTACCAGGAAAAGGTTACCACTCTCCATTACTAGGCTATCCATACTTTGGCTTTCGCAAGAGAAGGGACAGATTTACCTTGCTCCATCCACATTCTTCCACTTGGTCTGTCTTAAAATGAACACAACTGGCTAGAGGGTTAGCAGGATGGTCAGTGGTCATGCAGAAGGCAGGAGCCAGCTGGCCCAGCATGTGGACTCCTCGCCCCACCCCCCACAGACTGTATCTCCCTACCATAGAGAACTGGCATTTTATTTACTCCTCTAACTGCTGGTCCTAGATCTTAACTACAGGACACATCTGCCTCTAAAAAGACAATAAACTTGACTTATTGACTTCTTGGATGTGGTCATAAAAATTCCTTGTATAGCAGTGTCAAAAGCTAAATGTGTTCCTTCTAACTTTAATTGCATCCCTGGGAACCTCCTCTTAAGATTCTTAGATGGCTATTTGCTTGCCCTTTGTGCATTAAAAAAATAAAAAATTAAAATATACTCTAACTTACATAATAGATGTTTCAAAAGGTTCATTTGCTCACTTGTTCATTCATTTAGAAAATGTTGGCTGGCTATTCTACTTGAAATGGGCTGGGCTGGGGCAAGGTGGAATTGAATTTTTCAGGAAGTTGACATTTTGGAGAATCAGCCATATGCACAGGGAGTTCCTGAAGAAAAGAGATCTCCATGTGAATAAAAAGTTTTTAAATCAAATCATGCTTTAAATGCTCTGAGAACTGGAAGAGCAGCACCTGATGGCTCAGTCAGTGAATCATCTGACTCTGGGATTTGGCTTAGGTTGTGATCTTGTGGGTTGAGAGATCAAGCCCCGTGTAGGGTTCTGTCCTCAGTGGGGAGTCTGCTTGAGATTCTCTCCCTCTGCCCCTCCCCTTACTCCCTCTCTCTCAAATAAATGGATAAATCTTTAAAAAATGAAAGTAAATGCTCTGAGAACTACTTATCGACACTTTTAAGCATATCCTTTCAAGGGCAAGCAATACTTTGGTCCAACAAGGAATGCATTCCTCTTCCTTTTATGAACCTAGAGTACACTGTTGTTAAATAACACACACATGTACTTAGCCATTTCATGTTACAAGGATCATACTAACTTTTGACTCAATTATTTTTTTATAGAATTTTTTTCAGATTTTATTTATTTATTTGAGAGAGAGAGAGAGAGAGAGAGCAGAAGCAGGGAGGAGAGGTGGGGGGAAAGCAGACTCCCACTTAGCAGGGAGCCAGTGTGAGACTTGATCCCAGGACCTTGGGATCATGACCGAGCCAAAGGCAGACACTTCACTGAAGGAGATCCCCAGGTACCCTGACCCAATTATTTTTAAAAAGAGGGAATTCCTGCAGTACTTCTGACAGTGCTGACATTAACTGAGGTTTCTAAACTCAATGTTCTTCAGAGGAGGGGACAAAGGAGAGACAGGCTCAGGCTGCAGCCCGGGCCATGTCACTGATGAGTTCCAGGGCGTTGGTAAGCCACATCGTATCACTTCAGTCTTCCCACTGAGAATATATGCTGTTGGACTAGATGGTCCATAATGCTGTTTTCAGTCCTCATTTTTTTACTATTCTGTGATTTAAAAAATGTATCAGTCACAGAGATTCAAATATCTTAAGGTAGATAGCATTTTAGGTCAGAATTGGAATTCAAATCTTCTTTGAAATCAAGGAGAACCGGTCATGAAATGAAAGGCATTCCAAAAGCATGAATGCAAAAGAAAAAAAGAAAGAAGCCAGCCCAGAGAAGTTTCTGAATAGTCACAGCACTTTCTCTAGCCTACTAGGAAGATTAAATTTCATTTTATTATTATTATTTAATTTTTTTAAAAGATTTTATTTATTTGAGAGGGAGAGAGAGAGAACACGAGTAGGGGAAGAAGAGGCAGTGGAGGACAGCAGACTCCCCACTGAGCAGGGAGCCTGACTCAGGGTTCAATCCCATGACCCTGAGATTAAGACCTGAGCCAAAGGCAGACGCTTAACCAATGGAACCACCCAGGTGCCCCTGGAAGATTAAATTTTAATCACTACAGTTTTCTATTTGCCTTCACTGACAGGAGGAAATAATAAAATATGGTGCTTAATGAACAGAATGCTTACTTCAGAGATTCTTTACTTGGCACCATTTAATGGGAGTATTGTTTACTTATTTATATCTTGCATTGTTCTAAAATACGAGAGTTGTCTGAAAGCAGCTTGAGATCTCCTTACAGAACAGGAAAACATTGTGTTAGTGATACAAAATGGATGCTTTTTAATAAAGTAACACTCTCATATAGGCAGTATCAGTGTCAACTTTTCAAAAAGACATATTAGGTGATAAAAAAAATTGGGGGTGATAGAGAGAAGCAGTCTCAATGTTTACACACTAGAACCAACTGGTGGTATGTCACATCGATTGGCTTGCCAGAGGTCTAGCAGTTTGCCGAAAATGCTTCTCCTGGGTGAAATCTGGTTCCAGGTAGGTTCTTTATCAGGAGAAGATGTAGACTGATCCTCTTATGGATGTTTGGGTCCTACTGATGCTTAGTTACATCATTCTGTTTGAGCTGCTAGTGGGAACCGGGGTGACTCAGTGGGCTACCCAGCTCTGCTCTCGTGAGGCGGCTAATGCTGTGTCAGCTAGCAGCCAAATGAGTGAGGCCAAGAGGCCTGAGAGCATCCATAACTGAACCACCAGGCCTGGTAAGAGCACAGTTCACTTGAGTCTCAGGATATTTTTGAGGGGATGTCGGCTGATGAAACTTCCTGCTTAGGAGCAGATGGGAGAGAAGATAGCATTGAAAACACAGATTAGCAAGAAGGCGAATGAGCAGTAAAGACAGCAGCCAAACAGTCATCCTCCTCGCTACTTCACTGCAATGAGCTATTCTTTACAATTTTCACACTGTAAAGGAGACATCTGTGTTCTTGGAGAAGTATCTTAAAATAAATACCAACAAGAGTAAAAAAAAAAAAAAAAAACACCCAACTTTTTAAAGATCAACCTGATTGGCAAGAAAAGTTTGGTACAAAAATGGAAATGCAGCAGAGAAAACAAAAATTATACCTGGAATTTACATCCTGCCCTATGCACACGAAGTAGTTACCTACTAGATCCTAGAACACCCAAGGCCTCATGAACAGTCATAACCCACAGCCTTCCAAAGGGTCCAGAGAGGGAGGAGGGTAAAGCCAATACTGTCTTCTGCAAATATTTGCAGGAATATTTAGATTAATTGACCAAGGTTAAAAAAAAAAAAAAAAGAATAGCTGATTTAAAGTTAGAAGCAAAATATTCTAAGATCTAAGGCTGCATTCCCCCATCTCATCTGTGCTGTCTCCGTCTGGGGCAATCTGGTAGCGTCTGACCCACTAGGACTTGGATCAGACTCTGAAAACAGCCCTTTCATCTGCCTGTGGCAGCAGACGGCACTGCGCCGGAGCATTTCCGCTAGCGGGAAGGGAACCGGGCAGCAGACTGCCTCTGGTGTTCCTAAAAGCCCCAGCTGAATTTTATGAGATGATTATTTAACCACAAGACACAGTACGTAATGCCACGACAGCCATGGAGGTAAATGCAGTTTTGTCTAGAAAGAAAAGCAGTCAGTGACAGAGAAGCAGGACAGGGACAGAGAAGCCACGAGAAGATGTAAGGACCGGAGAAGGGGCAGAAAGTGAGAAAGGGACGGTCATGTGGGAGGGAGATGGGAAGAGAAAATGATGGCAAGTACAGGAAAGACAAGAAGAGTGAGCAAGAAGAAAAGCCTGTGCGCTAGCGGAGAGCGGAACCTCATTTCCCAACCACACGTCTACCTATCTACTCAGGCGGTCAGTTTCTGATGCCATCCTGTGGATCGTCCTGTTTATTCCCTAGTAGGATCTTCCTTGATCCCTCTATGTGGGTAGCTGTGAGGGAGGTTTGGGAAGAGGGTTTAAAGTGTTCTCCAGGCCCTGCAATTTGTTGTGGTCTTCTCTCTTATTTTAAAATTTAAAAAAAAGATTTTATTTATTTAAGAGAGAAAGTGAGCACAAGCAGGGAGAGGGGCAGGTAGAGGGAGAGGGAGAAGCAGACTCCCCACTGTGCAGGGAGCCCAACACAGGGCTTGATCCCAGGACCCTGGGATCATGACCTGAGCAGAAGGCAGATGCTTATTAACCGACTGAGCCACCCAGGGGCCCCACTGTGGCCTTCTCTAGAACACATCTGAAGCATCCCTCTATGTATTGCTTCCTTGTAAAGGATGTGGGGTTGAAGCTTAATTTCTGGAGAACCATGTAAATCCTTCACCTGGGGAAAAAGTTTACTGATATATGGGCTCACAGATAGCCTGTGGTGTGGAGGATCACAGGCGTCCACAGAAAGCCTACAGATACAATCAGAATGAAATTGGGGGTAAGCACTACCCAGTTATCTTTCCTATCAACTCCCCACAGTACTTAATGAAATACTTTATTTTTGCACACAGTAGAAAATGAATAAACGGTACCAATGATGATAAAGCAAATCTATAATTGAGGGCTCTGATCTTCTGGTAAACAACCTCAGTGATTTTTCCTTTGGGGCAGTGGTCCTCACACACTTTCTAATGTGTCACCTACCCATCCCATCCATCACATACAAAATAAACAAAACCCACAATCTCACGGTGCTAATAGGCACAAATTTTAATTAAGGCCACATTAAGCTAATGAGGTGATAGGGATTTTGTGGAAATCAACGCATAATACTTCCCAGTGCAGAAGCCCGATGCTGTCACATCGCACACTAAAATCACCAGCACTGCGGGGAACTGGGCAGCTCTGGGCTTGCCGGGGAAACTCCGGGGTTGGCAGTCTTTGCCAAGGTTTACAAAATGACAAAGAAGGTGGCGGACCAGTTCTGTGGGGTTGGCTGGCTCTGGATCCCTGCAGCTCCGAGGGACACACTGGGACAGGTGGGGTGGGGCTGACCCGGACCACGGAGTCAAACCCCAGTAAGTCCCATCTGGGGTGAGGCATTTCCCTAAATGAAACATGCTCACAATCACCCCTGGGAATCCAGCAGGCTGTGGGCTCCCAGGCACAAGCGTGGGTTCTGTTCATTCTATGCCAGTCTTGAGCCCAGAGCACAGCACTTAGTAGGCGCCAAACAAACATCTGCTGCAGAACTGAATCCTGAATTCCACGAAGAGAATGTAAAAGGTGGGTAACACCATAGCCACCCCCATCTTTCACCTTCCTTCTCACAGACTTCTTTCTCTTCTCTCCAATAACCCTCTAAAGTATTGGAAACCACTTTCGAACAGAGAAAAGGAACAAAAGGGGAAATAAAAAATGAACCTGGTGCTCAATAGGTAGAATGCTTCAGGTGGGAGCACAGCAATAGAGCCACATGTCATTTCAACACAGAGACTACAGAGATGTTAAGAATAACTTGGGTGGAGGGGCGCCTTGGTGGCTCGGTGGGTTAAGGATCTGGTCTGCCTTGGGCTCAGGTCATGATCCCGGGGTCCTGGGATAGAGCCTGCTTCTCCCTCTCCTCCCCGCTCATGCTCTCTCTTTCACTATCTCTATCACTATCTCTCTCTCTCTCTCTCTTTCTCTCAAATAAGTAAACAAAATCTTAAAAAAAAAAATAACTGAGGTGGACATTTATTCTGTAATAGAAGTCCTACTGCTTTTAAGGGAAGTAAACTATTTTATGGTATAATCTTATGAACTGACAAGCTACTCCTTATAAATTGTATGTGGAAAACCACTAGTAGCACTTTAACAATGGTATACAGAGGCAGCACGGAGTTGGAGTCATGGGCTGCAGGCTGGAGTGCTGGGCTTCAGTCCTCATTCCACCACATGCTTGCTGGGTGATTTAATCCTCTGTGCCTTGGTTTCTCCATCTTTAAGTAGGTATTAACAACATCTTTCATCATTATTGTGAAAAATCTGTAACTCACATGAAAAGTAGCAAGTTATGAAAAGCACTTACCTAGTTCCTAAAATATAACACCCCAAAATATGTAAGCTATTATTTTTAATGATGGCTTTAAAGATTCTTACAAATGGCAATTGTTCTTTTTAAAGGATTTAATGATCATTTTTAAGGGATACTTAAAAAATACAGGTCTGCGCATAAGCTGCTCATCTAACCATCTTATTTGTTCTCTACTTTCTACCGGTTCTGAACTTGCTGTGAAATCCCAGCTTACTTTACACTACACAGTATGCAGTGCTGCACAACTATTCAGAAACAGAAACTCAGCAAAGATAATACATATTATCTGATACACATAATATGTATCAAGCTGCGTTCAATATTATTAACCACCAAGAATAAGCAGTAATTCCTTTTTGTCCTATTACTTCTCAAATCTCTTAAAGCACAACGTCTATCTTGATGAAGACACTTGGTGAACGAAAATTTGCCTGACAACAATAGCAAATCTCACCAGTACTGCCTTTCCCCTATCTCGAGGAACTCCTGACTCTGACACTGGCCTTGGAGAGCCACTGCGTAAAGAATCCCCCATGGGAATGGAAGTGCCCTTGGAGACACAGAACACACATCTCCTTTCTGTAGCTCTTAAGTATGACAAATAAGCCAGATGAGACCCTGGTATGTGAGTGATGTTAACATACCAACTCCCTGTTTCTAGGTCAGTCCAGTATTTCTTGGAAAGGTGTTTCTTGTGGAAACAAGTAAGAATGCTAAATCTTTTTCTTTTTTTTTAAGATTATTTATTTATTTATTTATTTATTTATTTATTTATGAGACACACACACAGAGAGAGAGAGGCAGAGGCAATAGGTAGAAGGAGAAGCAGGCTCCCTGTGGGGAGCCCAATGTGGAACTTGATCCCAGGACTCCAGGATCACCACTTGAGCCGAAGGCAGATGCTCAACCACTGAGCCACCCAAATGCCCAAAAATTCTAAATCTTTTTTTTTAAGATTTTATTTATTTATTCATGAGAGACACACAGAGAGAGAGAAAGGCAGAGACACAGGCAGAGGGAGAAGCAGGCTCTATGCAGGGAGCCCAATGTGGGACTTGATCCCAGGACTCCAGGATCACACCCTGAGCCAAAGGCAGGTGCTAAGCCGCTGAGCCACACCCAGAGATCCCCATAAGAATTCTAAATCTTGACATTTGAAAATGTGCTGACTTTCTAATGGAAACCCCAAACGAAAAGGTAGATCAACTAAAGTCAACAATAACTGCACTTAGCTTCCTCACCTATTACTAGTTGGAGAAGACGATTTGGGTATTAGTATTCACTCAACCATTTATATACACTAAGACTCAAAATAAATCCCATTGCTGGAATTATTTTATCTGCTAGTAATGGATTTGATATCCTGTTTCATATAGTTGGTATACAGAAATTAAAATATTAAACAAATTAAGCAGTGATTACCATTTCTCTCTCCAAAGCTATATTAAGCTATATTCAGTTGCACTAATATAATTTAGTTGGATGATAATAAAGAAGGCAGTAGGAGATAGCAAGAAGTTTGTATACACGAAATGTAAAAAATAATTGTGGAGAGGGACTATAATGGTTGTAGGTAAAAGTCTATATATTTGGAGCCAGTTGCTGTCATTTGTTACTCTTAATTTATAAATCTGTAAGAAAGCATCAAAATCAATTCAATTCAGTCTTAATGAGACAGCTCTAGCAGGAGCCCATTCACTATACCTGTTCTAATTAGCATGAATATGTCCTCCATGTCAAATCTGACAATACATTTAACTAAATTAATGTTAATCCCATAACACAGGATCATATTTGAGTCAGCAGCTCTAAAACAGAATTTGCATATTGATATTTTGATAATGAAGAGCAAATGAGCTCAGGGCTGGAAAATAACTAGATTGTGATTGTTTCCCCCCAAAGGGAGACTGAGACTCAAGGTGAGACTCAGAGGCTTGGTCAGGGCCCAGAGCTGAGAAGTGCCTGGAAAGCACAGTATTGGTGCATGTGTATGCCCAGCTAGTCACCCCCCTGCCATCTCCTGAGAGACGCTGGGAGTCCTGCATCACCTTGTAAAACTAAATGGAAGTCAGATGATTTCCCACCTCAATTATTGATGATGAAGAGCATTTCTTAAGATTTCCAAACAGAAGACCTCAGGTACCCCCGTGGAGGTTATTAAGTATAATTCTTGCTTTTTAATTGCCAGTTAGGCTAAAATTACTACCTCTTCAAGATTTATATGAAGATAATTTGGAGATTTAGTTTGGGGTGGATGTCAACACAGACACTAATTGACCCTAATTCACATGTATTCCAAAAGTGATATGAAGGATAAGAGAGGAGAAAAATATGACAAATTAGAACCCAAACAACCAAAAACTAAAGTAGCTGCTGGAAAGACGCTGTCAGCTAATTCCCTACCTTAGCTCTAAAATGTTCAGTATGTCCCTCACAAAAAACTAAGATGATTAACTTTCAATTTATGCCTAGAAACATGTACTCCAGCCTGGCTGGCACTAGAGATATTGACATGGGTAAGAACAGTCCCACTTTGAACTGGCATGACTTTAAAACATCTCAGTGTTGGGCTGGCATCTCCCCTGTTTTCATTTCCCAAAAGCTGGAAGCATGGGGAGCTGGATTTGAGTGCTCCTGCCCAAGCCAGCGGCCCCACGTTGCTAAACCTTCTCTGCCATAAAATGTGGAGGCTGAACTCCTTCAGGAGAGTACCCACATTTGTTCATGTGAGACCCTTCTCTTTTCAGAGGAAAGCTTACACTTTAGTGGCAGTGTGCTGGGGAAGGGGTGAAGGAAGGGGTCAGGCCCGCTGCTCCCTAGAGGAGGGTGAACGATCCAGACCCTGAAGAGTGACGAGCTCAGGCCTGGATTATCACCCAGGGGCTCCAGCCTCTGAGTCCACTAATAACAGCAATGATAGGTAACGTTTTGTGGGTCCTTCTGGCATGCTGGACCCCAGTCACATTCAACTCTTGAAATGCACTCACTTAATCTTTACAATGACCTGCAATATTTCACTAAAAATACCATTACAGGTATACACCATGCTCTGAAGCTCTGATCTTGGCAAAAGTTCACCTTCCCTCAACTAAACCCATTCTTCAGGTGGCAGTAATCAACGATTTTTAAAAAAACAAGTGAAAAAACTCCCCTTTTTTTAATTTTTTTTTTTTTTAATTTATCTACGATAGTCACAGAGAGAGAGAGGCAGAGACACAGGCAGAGGGAGAAGCAGGCTCCATGCACCGGGAGCCCGACGTGGGACTCGATCCCAGGTCTCCAGGATCGCGCCCTGGGCCAAAGGCAGGCGCCAAACCGCTGCGCCACCCAGGGATCCCGTGAAAAAACTTCCTTTTATTAAATGGCGAAGAGTGCTTACCCCATAAGACTGATCTCAGGATTTAATGAGGATATGAGGTATCTAATATAGGGCCATGATGGGCATAGTAAGGAAATAAATGTATATATTTTTTTAAGTCTATCATGATTGTGCTCCATCTAGCTACAGCATTTCTTTTTAAGATTGTATTTATTTGAAAGAGAGAAAGCCAAAGACAAGCATGAGTGGCAAGCATGAGTGGAGGGGGTGGAGAGCAGAGGGAGAGGAGAAGCAGACTTTCCTCTGAGCAGGGAGTCTGATATGGGACTCAATCCCAGGACTCTGGAATCATGACCTGAGCTGAAGGCAGACGCTTTACTGACCGAGCCACCTAGGCACCCTAGCTACAAAATTTTAAGGGCCAGATTTATTACATTAAAAACTCCTCTGCTAGATGACTGTGGATTAATGATTCACTTTAAAAGCAGACACAGGCAAAAAACAAAACAAAACAAAACAAAACACTAGCACAGATTACATATATTATCTACTTTCATTTCTATGAAATGTTAGCAAAGGTACTTATAACTAGTCTACAGTGGTAGGAAGCAGATTATTTATTTATTTATTTATTTATTTATTTATTTATTGTGCACGTGGCTGGGGTGGGGTTGGGGGGGTAGGGGAGGGAGAAACAGAAAGAGAAGGTAAGAGAAGCTCAAGCGGACTCCCTGCTGAGTGTGGAGCCCAATGCAGGGCACTTGATCTCATAACCCCGGACTGTGATTGTTTCCCCCAAAAGGGAGACCTGAGCGGAAACTAAGAATCAGTTGATCTTAGTTTCCACAGGCACCCGGGAGATAACTTGTATCTTGACTGAGGGGGTGGATACATAGGTATATACACTTGTTAAAACTCACTGAATTGTACACTTAAAATTGATTCACTTTGTTGTATGTAAATTATCTCAATAAAAGTGATTGAGAAAAAGGGTAGTTCCAAGGTAAAAAAGCAAGCACAAAATTTTACAACTGGATGTTTAACCAAGTCTCTTCTCTTGCATGCTCTCATTGGGCCTTACTAAATCACTATTGTGGGCTGAACTGTGTTCCCCAAATACTCTTGTTGAAGTCCTAACCTCTGGTACCTCAGAATGTGACCTTATTTGGAGAGGATCATTGCAGATATAATTTGTTAAGATGAGGTTATAATGGAGTAGGGTGCACCTTAATCCAATATGCCTGGATTGTGTCATATAGGACTTGTATTCTTACAAAAAGGAGAAACCTGCACATGGGAAGAATGTTATAGGACCATGAAGGCAGAGATCAGGGTGATGCTTCTACAAGCCAAGGACTGCCAGAGATGGCCAGCAAACCACTGGGAGCAAGGACAGGTGAACAGATACTCTCTCACAGCTCTCAGAAGGAGCCAAATCAGCTGACACCCTGATCTTGGATTTCTGGCCTCTGGGGCTGTGAAACAATAAGTTTCTGTCTTTAAAGCCACTTAGTCTGTGGTACTTTCTTATTGGTAGCCCTAGGAAACTAATACAAAAGAGTTCATCTTTTTTCCTTCAGTTACATTAGGACTGGACAGTTTAGCCAACTATAATTTTTTCAAGTTTCCCATTAATCAATTCTTGAGGACATCTATCCCCAAGACAGAGTCCATCAAACTTTGCTGAACTCTGTGGAACTCATGAAGTAACAATAAATGTATTTTCTAAACACTTACCGTGTGCCAGATACTGTGCCAAGTGCTTTGTGAGCCAACTCATTTAATCCCTGCCACGATCGTAAAGAATTAATATAACATCATTTTCAAAGAGAGAGAAACTGAGGTTTATAGAGGTTAACTAATTTGACCAAGTCACAATGCCCGTAAGTGGCCAAGACCTAAAGTAGATTTCAAGCATTTCCTGCAGTGCCATGTATGCTGCTCCATGAATCTGAAAATAGCATTAGTGGCTGAAAGCCATGTGTATAACTTTTACAGTTTCTGTATTAGAGCTAAAATTATTTTAAAGAATACAAATAAATTTACGGGTATGTATTTTTTTAAAAGCTCCTCAAAAATTGTACTTTTTTCTTTCTTTTCTTTTTTTTTAGAGATTTTATTTTATTATTTATTCATGAGAGACAGAGAGAGAGAGAAGCAGAGACACAGGCAGAGGGAGAAGCAGGCTCATGCAGGGAGCCTGATGTGGGACTCGATCCCGGGACTCCAGGATCATGCCCTGGGCTGAAGGTAGGTGCTAAACCGCTGAGCCACCCAGGGATTCCCTACTTTTTTCATAGTAATATTACAGCCTTGTGTTTCCTAAAATATTGTGAGAAACAGTAGTGAGAGATATTATCAGGTGGCGGAAGATGGCAAGTTAATGATCAAATAAATATGAGAAACATCAAGGTAAACAGATTTCTTTATTTGGGCTTCCAACTTGATGGGACTGTACCCTAAATTTACCTGACTGGGAACCCTATGTTTTTATTTTATTTTTTATTTTCTTAAAGGTTTATTTATTTTAGAGAGAGAGAGAGACAGAGCATAAGAGCAGAGTGAGGGGCAGAGGGAGAGAGAGAGAGAAATCTCAAGCCGACTCTCCCCTGAACACAGAACCGGACTTGAGGCTTGATCCTAGGACCCTGAGATCATGACCTGAGCCGAAATCAAGAGTTAGATGCTTAATTGACTGAGCCACCCAGGTGACCCAATGTTTTTATTTTTTTCACGGGTGGGGGGCGGAGGGAGAGGGAAAGAGCATCTTAAGCAGGCTCCACACCTAGCACAGAGTCTGAAGCAGGGTTGGCTCAATCTCATGATTCTGAGCTCATGACCTGAGCCAAAATCAAGAGCTGGATGCTTAACCAACTGAACCACCTAGGTGCCCCACCTCTATGTTTTTAGACACCTATTATTGCAGGACTTGTGTTTCCCCTCACTTTGGGGAAAGTCAATGGTGTATAATGATTTACTCTCTGTTTAAACTAGCCATGGATTTATTTGCCTATTACAAGACTCAACAGTTTCATTCTAGAATATGGATAATAATCAAAGTTTCACTATCTCAAAGGGTTGCTGCAAGGGTTAAATTAGGCAATATCCATGAAAGGACATTAAAATGGAAAAAAATGATAAACCTAAGGCAAGTTTTGTATAGTTCTGTGAAAAATCTTACTGTTTAACACAGTTTTTGAGTTTGGAAAAATAGTGGTGGGGAGCTTCCTTTAATCTATTGACTACTCTCTGCTCATTTAAGAAAAGCTTCTAGCATTTTGGAAAATGCAACTCATGTTGCAAGGATTAAAATTTAGGTGATCAAACGCTGGCTGTCGCCATTCAGAACCACTCCTGGGTCCCAGAGTCTGGACACACTCACCAGAAAACCCTGCCAGTATTAGTGGCTTCAAGCAGAGAACAGATTGCAACCTGCAGTTCAGGAACACCCTGAACCAAAAGGATTCAGTCCAGGAGTGGCTCTGGGGTGGGGTAGTGAGGTGTCAACTAAGGAGCTTCTCAGCTGTGACCCAGGGCTTCTAATGCAAATGCCTTGAGACCACAAGCTTGGGCATCCAGCCCCTGCCCATTCAGGAGGTGCATCCAGGAACCCACCTGGAGCTGAAGTGCTCACTCTGACAACTAGAGTAGGATGCTGGCCGCCTCACCTGCACAGACTGTCTGCTTTCCATCAGGGGGGCCTTCCTGCTGACTGGGGACAGTTTCCAGGACCACAGATGACCACCCTCACTCCTGGCCTCATCTGCTTACCAGGGATGCCAAGATGAAGACACCCACAAACAACCCAATCACTTTCAGGCTTCAGTGAGAGAAGAAAAGATTCCAAAGGATTCCCCTAGAGTATATACAATGAGAATACTCAAGGTCCCATTTTATTTCCAAAACATTCTCTCTACAGACAGAATTGGCTTCATTTAATAGTACATAAGATTTTTAATTTTCCCTTAGCAAGGATCTGTACTATTTGCAAGTCCCCAAATTCACTCGTGTTCAGAGATTGATATCCTCGTGACATCCCATCTTCTATGTTGTCCTATTCTTACCAAACCTTGGGGCAGCTACCATATACCCAAGGATTTAAGAAGATTCTGCCTTTCAAAAATCATAAGGAATGCATGCAAAGCATCTGAATATGTATACTGAATGCTTGAATCCATAAGCATTCATCAGAAAATGTAACAGTGGTTGTCTCTAGGGAGTCAAAAGTAGAGGCAAGGTTCCTTTTAATGGTATATTCAAAATTTTTAAAAATGCATGCGTTAAATTAGAAAATATTTTCAAATCAGAAAAATCTGGGGGTACCTGGGTGGCTCCAGTTGGGCATCCAATTCTCAATTTTGGCTTGGGTCATGGATTGCGCCCTGCAATGGGCTCCCTGGTGGACATGGATTCTGCTTCTTAGGATTCATTCTCATTCTCTCTCTCTCTCTCTCTCTCCCTCTCCCTCTCCCTCTCCCTCTTCCCCTCCTCCCAGCTCCTGCTTGTGAACTTGAGCTCTCTGTCGCTCAACAGAAAAGAAAAATCTAAAGGCACAAAACCACATATGCCCTTCCAGGGCTCTTTGTTACAGCCACAACTTTTATTCCTCCTCTGACACAATGCCTTGATTACACTGCCTGGTAAACTGCACTCAAAAAGGTCCTCTAGAAAGAATGCTAAATAGCAAGGGTTAATGCCCCTAAAAATCTCTCCCAGAAAACCCAGCCAATACCAGCCAACAATCTCCAGCACTTTCCTTTGATGAGTCCAGCAAAGGGCAGAATTATCCAAACACCAACCTGAAAAATCTTGGCTTATTTCTGGGGGCACCTGGCTGGTTCAGGCAGTTAACTGTTTCTGGGGGCACCTGGCTGTTTCAGGCAGTTAACTGTCCGACTCCTGATTTCAGCTCACGTCATGATCTCAGGGTTTTGAGATCCAGCCCCATATTGGCGTGGAGTCTTGCTCCTGCCTCTCTCGCTGTTCCTCCCTGTGCAAATGTAGGGGCGCTTTCTCTCTTAAATTAAATAAATAAATAAATAATAAAAATCTTTTTAAAAAAAATCTTGGCTTATTTGTGGTAATGAAACTCTTTTTCTACCAGTAAGGGTGTCCCAGAAGGCCTAAGGGGTTAAGAGGAAGATACCTGCACTGGGTGCTTCAGCACACCAGGACTGTGCTAGGTGTGGTACACATGCCCCTCTGTGAGGCAGGGCTGCCAGTACTGTTAAAATGTAGTTAAGAGATTAAGGCAACCTGCTTCAGGCTTCAGACAAACTCTAACACACTAGGTCTGGTATGCCCTGTGATCTGCTTTGTGTCTGGAGCTGAATTCTGGGATATGATTCCCTGGTATGAGCTAGTATCCCAACTCCCCACCGACCAACTGGTCCACCTCATTCCCTTCTCTGCACCCCAGAGTTCAACTGAACTGGCTTGGTATTTCCCAAAGATTTTCCAGAACTTTTGCAGGAGCTGTTCCCTCTGCCTGGACTGCTCTTCCCAGGGTGGGCCCCTTCATGCCTTGAGACTTCTTTCCAGAAGGCCAAATCTAAGCAGCCCCACTCCCCCAAACCACCTGTCATGTCCCTGTGTTTCCATTCTCTGTAGAACACTTACTACTATATAATATTTCCTTGTTATTACCTATTTCCCTTTTGTCCCTGTCATTCATTCTTCCTGGAATGTAAACTCCAGAAGGCCTGGACCCTTGTCAGTTTGCGGGACACCACCTTTTCCAGGGCACACACAGCACCTGGGGTGGGTGTTTAAGGGAGAGATAGGCAAATTATTTAGATATCTCTAAGCCCCTACCCTCAGGGCTTAGCCTTCAGTTTACACAATCCTGTGGGGCAGGAGACCAGTCTTTACCAGCAATTAACCCTGAGTGGGGGAAAAAAAAATCTGAAAATGCACAAACTTGTGAGAAGAGACCAGCAAGGAGGCATCCCTGCCTTGACATTTGCCGGTACCTGGGAAGGAAGAAGATGTTGTCTCAAATGCACCACAAACCTCCCTGGACTTCAATTCACGAACTTCAGGAAATCTGGGGCATCCTTCCAGCTCTGTGAGGCTGTGGTCTATATCCGTGTTCTGAACAGTGGGACACACATCACTGTGGAGATGCAGGGTTATTTCAGGTGGTACCGGGACGACCACTTTGTTGTTTCTAAATACTTACAAGTGTTTTTTAGTAAGTATTAGAAAATATAGCCAGCACATCAAACCTGTGATTTCATGCCTACTTTCATTTGGGATGAGGGTAAAAACAGTCAATAGATAAATACTAGGTAAATACGAATACTGGTGAAATGAGAAAAAAGGTGCACGGTGAAGTCTAGAAAGGGGTGCCTGCTTAACTCCTGTCTCCGCCAAGGCATCCAGAAGGACTCCGAAAAGGAGGAGACGCTGGATAAAGGCTTGGTAATGGGGAACACTAGGTGTGGGTAAAGCTGATGTGAAAGGTGGCCCTTCCCAGAAGAATTGGTCTTTTCAATCCAACCTACCCCGCACCTTTAAGGGATCTTTCCCAACCACTTTCAAACAGGAGAGTTTACAATGGCCAGTTTCCCTGGCTTTAAAGCAACGTATTTTCGGTAGGGAGTAGCTGTGAGTAAACAGCAGAGTCTAGAATGCTAATGATTTAACCCCTTAATCCCCAGACTACCTTTCTCCATCTTTCTTTTAAAGTCCCCGCTGAGAACACTGTTGTTAGTACCTTTAAGAGCCACAGCTTTCCCTTCTCGGCTCTTTAGGAACAGAAATCTACTCTGCAACACCCAGGAGGGGGCCAAATACAAATACAAAGAACACAGGCTCAGCTGACTGCCCGGCAGGGATTTGGGAGGCAAGGGTCAAGGGCGGGTCTGCTTCCCCTCCAGCCCTCTGCCAAAGAAGAAAAGAAAAAAAAAAAAAGCTGTTGAAATGTTAACTACAGAGAGTTTAAATGGGGGGTGGGGAGGAAGGAATACTGACGGAGAGAGGAAAAAAGCTGGAATTAGATTCCTTATTGCTTTAAAGTTGTAATTCCAGGTCAGTGGCTGAATTTTTCTGTTGTACACAAAAGTGCTCAAATCAAATCAAAGTTGTTATTATCAGGGTTCTATCGAGATCTTCAGAAAGGAGGAAGGTGAAAAACAAATTTTTATTTTACTATGGAAGAGGATTCCTGCAAGCAAACAAGTACAGAAATCGAGGGGAGGGGTGCACCTGGGTGGCTCAGTGGTTGGGCATCTGCCTTCCCCGGAGTCGTGGGATCAAGTCACACATCAGGCTCCTCACGGAGAGCCTGCTTCTCTCCCTATGTCTCAGCCTCTCTCTCTCTCTCTCTCTCTGTCTCTCTCTCTGTCTCTCTCTCTCTGTCTCTCATGAATAAATAAATGAAATCTAAAACAACAACAACAACAAAAAACCAGAAAGAAGAAATAGAGGGGAGGGGGAGATGAACAGGTGAAGCACAGAGGGTTTTTAGGGCAGTGAAAGTACTCTGTGTGATACAACAGGGTGGAAGCATGTCCCTGTAGAATGTGGAACCCCAAGAATGAACACAAATGTAAAATAAGGGAGTTTGGGTGCCAAGGAGGTATCATTGTGGGCGTCATCAATTGTAACAACGTATCATTGGGGTACCGGAGGTTGGGTGTCGGGGAGGCTATGCTACTTAGGGCCAGGCTGTATATGGGTACTTTCTGGATTTTCTGCTTAATTTTGTTGGGAACCCAAAACTGCTCTAGAAAATAAGGTTTATTAAGAAAAAATAAGTTGAAAAATTATACTTGCTACAAAAAAACTATTTTTTTTTTCTCCCAGAAAAAGCCAGCAAATTAAAGCCCTTTTCTTTGAGCATCTACTTTATTCAGGCCCAATTCAGACTGGAGTCTAAAAACTGTCTCTACACCTGCAGGATACTTAAAATCCATTAAGGTGAATGCTAAAGAATTCCCCAAAACTCAAGACCCAGCCAGTTGGGTGTATACAAGGCAATGCATAAGTTGCCTCCCTGGTCTGAGAAACATTTTCATACAAGTGTTTCTATTTTATCCTAGCATTTCTTTCAATAAAGTAGGGCTCTATCTTGAACTGGATCTTCTGCTTTGTCAATTGCTCCACTCAAATACAAAAGATAAAAGATGTTCATATTCTGCTCGGTGAATGAGGGCTGTCCTTTAAGTGGGGAGATGCATCCCCTCACTGACCAGGAGTTCAGACTCTTCAGGGAGCACGCTGCGGGGGCTGGCAGAGGAGGGGCCTCTGAGTGCTAGTGAGGGAGGTAGGCTACTGTGTCGTAGTACTCTAACCTGGGTCAGTCTCTTTCATCGGGGATTTTAGAAAAGTACATAAAAGAATTAACAAAACAACCCAAAGCCAGCCATGCCACCCATCCTCTGGATCTTGCCACCCTGCAGGCCCTCTTGCTCCCTACGGACTCCTTTCCATCAACATGTAAACATGTTTGGGTCTCTTCCATCTTAAAAAACATACAAAATTGGGCAGCCCGGGTGGCTCAGCTGTTTAGCGCTGCCTCCAGCCCAGGGCCTGATCCTGGAGACCCTGGATCGAGTCCCACATCGGGCTCCCCTTGCATGGAGCCTGCTTCTCCCTCTGCCTCTCTCTCTCAGTCTGGGTCTCTCATGAATAAATAAATAAAATCTTTTTAAAAAAATACCAAATCTGTCCCTTCAATTCCAGTCCCAACTCTCCTGCAGTCAAGCAGGGAAGAGGTGGCTGGTTCTCTCTCTTGGCTTCTCACTGTGCCCTCAGATCACTCAAGCATGTCTTCTGCTTGCCACCCCACAAAACTACTCTGCTAAGACCACTAATGGGCTCCCTGTAGAGAAGCCAGAGCCGGACTCCCAGGTTCCATCTTATTTGAAATCTCAGCTGCATTAACAAAATCGACCACTCCACCAGCTCCTGATCCACTATGCCCTACAAGCTCCTTGGGGCTCCGTGCCAGCAACCCCTTCTCTCCTCTGCCTGGGAACATCTGAGTGTCTTGGGGCTGCCTTCTCTCACTACAATTTCTTTCCACGCAACACAATCCACCCCAAGTGGCTTCAATTATCATCTATAAGCCAATGAACTTCCGAGTTTTGCCCTCCAGCCCAGACTTTTGCCAGACCTGTTATCTACCTCCTTATCCAACATTCCCACTTGGTTATCCCAGGAGCCTCTCAGATTCAGTATCTCCAAAGCAGAATTCCCCCTTCTATTCCCCAGGGCTCCTTTGGCAGCAAGCGGGCCCTCTTCTGACACACAGCAGCAGCACAGAACCACCGTTTGCCTCGTCTATTACCTGAACTCCTCCTGCCCCACCCCCGCCCGTCTCGACGCCCTGTAGATTCGATTCTACCTCTCAAATATCACAAAATCATCTGCTGCTTCTCTTCTCTTCACAATCACCTACTGTAGTAGCTACACCACTATAACCATCTCATAGCTCTTAGGCATCAACACCTTGGTCCACCTTTGTTCTACTTTCTCTGCAATCCATGGTCCACATCTTAATTGGAGAGAACTTGTTTAAAAAAAAAAAAAGTAAGTTGGACTGTGTCCTCCTTTGCTTAAAACATATCCAATAACTAACTGCCCAGGCCATAGAAGAGGTCTGAAACCTTTAACATGGCCTAGACATAAGGGCCTTGTTGAGAATGCTCTAGCTTTCTCTCTCACCACCTCGTCATCACTCTCTATGCTCAAAGCCTACATTTCCTTTCAGTCCCGGGATATTCTGGAATGTTCCATGCTCTTTCCTGCCTCACGGCCTTTGCACATGCATTTCCATCTCTGTCTACCATGTCTCTCAGATCAAAATCCTTCTTCCCTTCTCTATTCTCTCTGAACCCCCTTGAAGTGAAAATAAAGAGTAAAGGCTAAAGAACAACTAAGAGTTAACAGACCAGTGGGAAAAAAAGTACTAAGGAAAAGGAAAAACAGACAGGTGGGTTTATATCTTTTTATTAACTGTACTTGATCCTCTCAGACCATTCTTTAAATTTAAAAGAAACTATAACCCAAGGAGGTTGTGCCTAAAACCAGAACAGACACAAATTCCCCAATGATATTAAAGAACCTTAAGAGGACTGATTTTATTTTCTGTAGCTGTGGACAATCAAAAAAGGCATCTGGAATCCATGAGCAAATCTCATAAAAGTAAAATGGGGTTAGCGGCAACAGTCAATATTTCCTAACAGGATATATGTATGACATGTCTTAATATTAATAGAATTAACACTACGAAAGCAAAAAAACAAAAACAAAAACAAAAAAAAAAAAAAAAACAACCCACTAAATAACCACAAAACCCAAGGTAGCTAGCCCAGACAGCAAAACACAGATCAAAAGTGAACAGATTTCTTCTCCCTAAACCCAAACTAAAACAGTGCCCCCGTAAAGTTGGAGTTCCCTGAGAAATTCTACATTTTACACTCTCAACTCTATAATGTGAGCAAATACAATAGATTGCATGATTCTGTGAAATCAAATGTGTGCCTTCATAAAAGCGTTTCTCTTAGCTGTTATGGGGGGTTGGAGCTTGAGCCTGGGAGATGGGGAAAGGATAAAAGGAAAGACAAGACAGTCTGAGTAGGCCTGTAGGAGAGAGGGGAACACTGGTCCCTACTTAAAACACAGAGGAAGAGGCTGACGTCCAGGTCTGGTGACCTCGGCAAAGTCCATCTTAGTCCCTCCCTCGTCCCCAGAGTGCACAACCTTGTTGATCAGACCCACACATCTGTGAGGACAGCCCTGCTCCTATCACCAGTTACCCTGGGTGGTGAGTCATTTGGGTATAAGGGATTCCCATGGCGTGCCAAGAAATCAATAGAAGAGAGCAAATTAAATTTGGAACATATGAAACAGAACTTGTCCTAATCTCCAGGGTCACTGTCTTAACCATCTGATGCTCAGAGCATAGCATGGTGGAGGCACACGGTAGATGTGCAAGAAATGTTTAAGGAAAAGTAGGTCTGTTTTCTAATGTGTAATTGGAGGGATGTGTTGTTTCTAACCTGCACAGCTAAAGAATTTATTTTCATTTCTTCAAATGAAGGTGAAATATTTAAATCCTTTCTGCTCAAAGCTTTGAAGGCAAAGATTATTAATTAACCTTAAAATGTTCACATACAACAGTTTCATTCATTTCTACGAATGTTTTTGAGCACATAAAATGTGCCATCTACTATACCAGGTGTGGTAAGTAATACAGCAATGAGTGAAAAGGCAATGTCCCAGGAATGGACGTTATTGAAAGAGTAAAACAAATAAAAATTATGAAAATACTAACTCTCACTTTTAAAAGTATTCAACCATTAGTATTTGAAGGGCTACTCTGCATATGGCAAATAAAGATAAAATAACCCGAAATCAATTAGAAAATTTCAACCACAGGTTGAAATACAGTTAAGTCAGATACATGACTTTCTTTATACATCGTGTTAGGTTGAATATTGTAAAAAAAAAAAAAAAAAAAAAAAAAAAAAAGATATATATATATATATATATACACATCCTTAAAACACATAAATCCCCAAAACAGAAATGGCAACAGACACGATCAGTATGCCAAGGTGTGTTTAAACAGACCAACCTGATACTGGAATTCACATCAAAGAGTAATGAAGGCTCTAAAAGAAAATTTCCCTCAGTGCATTTAAACTGCAATCTAATTTATAAACATGCGATTTGTAAAAATTTGATTTGCAGACATTCTTGCCAGGATAGGATAGTAGGAAGGGATTAAGGGGAAGGAAGTCTAAAGGTCACCTGACCAGGTGTTCCTGTAATAGTTGGCTTATTGAGAAGGGCTTCTCGTAAATTGGTTTAGGTGAGTTAGCTGATTAACAGCCAGTGAGGTTAGGACACAGTTTAGTTTAACCAGCAGCTGTGCCAGCTCATCTCTCATTCTCAGGTGCTAATCCCAGGATTCCTTAGCATCACAAATATGGACTAAGGCTTTAACAAACAAGCGCCCACCTGTGTTAATATTTTCTTTTGATTCCATCCGTAACACCTAAGCTGCTTTCTTTTGCAGGATGGGGAAAAAACGCAGATTTCCTGACAGACCTATTTGGAGAGGAAGTCCAGGGGAGTGTGTACCCCAAAGAAGAAAGACCTTAGCACCGCAGCAGCTAACGCTGCACTGGGTGGCGTGGAAGAACCATGCCCTACACAAGTATTAACTCAGTCAAGTCTGAAGCAATCATGTCGGAAAGGCTGCAAGTAATCTAGCAAGTGAGGAGACGGAGGCTCTGTGACCAGGAAAGAGATTCTGAGCCTGTAAATCAGGACTAATTCCTGACTCTAGGTCAGATTCTGCTACTCAATCTCCCTGGGCCTCCATTTCCTCACCCTACCTAACAAATTGAGGTGGTCAGAGGTGTTATGCCCTCTGAGCTCTTAAGAAATGAACCATGCTGACACCCGGGCTATAGCTTACTGTCCTGTCCTGTCCTGTCCCTAATTATCTCGTTAGGGAAACTTCAAGTCTACTCTCGCTCATCTCACAGCAAGCATCTTAATCTGGAAGAATGATTGAGGCCAGTCACAGCTCCATCTGCCCTGGGTTCATGCCTCATCCATGATCAGGTTCACACAAGCAGCCAGTATGTGTGGTCTGCTTCTGTATGGGTGGGACCCAACTGATGGAGGTGGGGGCGGGGGGGGGGGCATCAGAAGGAAGGAGTAGCCACCCAGTCACTTCGGTCTGCTAAAGATAGTTTCTTTAGTTTTAAAGTCACTCCCATTTGAATGCCAAGTCCACGAGAAATGAGACCTCTGTCTTGCTCTTCACTGGGTTGTCAGTGACTAGCACACACTAGGTGCTCAATAAATATGTATTGAATAAATGGACGAGTGAGAGGCCCAGAATCCAGTCCTGAATTCACTACGGACTGCCTGTCCTTCCTGGGGCAGGCTATTAATCTCTTTTGCCTATAAGACTGTTGTGGGGATTAGATGGAATAATGAGCACTGAGTATTTACGGAAACATGTTATTCATATATGTTAGCAATTTGATCGACCATGGGGATGAATTCTTCAGGAACGAGAGGCGTAGCCCTAACACCAAGCAATGCACTCAATGCTAACGATCTAGTATATAACTTTATGACGTAGTGTTTACTGACTTCATTCCTAAACAAGTTGGTATAGACGAAATTAAGAGTAAAATGTGAATTATTTCATGATTTATGACAGTTGAGTATTTTATTTGTCAAGCAGGAAAAGAGAGTTAAGAGAATGACATAATCTCTCTCAAATTAGCACTTTAACACAAAGAGTGCCACTGTTCTATGTAATACATTGCCAGAAAGTTTCATACTCTTTATTGCATCTGGATGAGATCTTTTCTGGTTGTAAAGTGGCCACGAGAATGTTTTTTAAACTATATAAAAAAAAAAAAAACAGCGCTGCAATTTATCCTATGGTCATATGTATTGTTTTTAAGACAGAAGTTTAAAAGATCCTATTTCTATATTCTATAGGATCAAGATACTTGTGTATTCAAACAAATTTAGAATATGCTTTACTGGTATCAGTATGTTCTCATGAAAACTATAAAAGAAAAAAAAAGAACACTATGAAAGAGATCAGTTTCTATAAACTCCATCCTTATAATTAGGAAAAAACAAATGGTGTGCTTTTTAATGAGATGGATAATTTTATTGAACACTGAGGACTTATACTGCCATATTTATGTCATTTCAACTTTGCTGTTTAAAACCTACTTAAAAGTTAGTCCAAAATTAATCCTTTAAACATTTTCTATAAAGTATATTTACATTTTCCTCTTCATAATATAAATAAGAGAATAAAAGCTTGAGAGCTTATTTTTATACTTCAGTGAATTACACACTGGCTCAAAAAGGAATATGTAGGTAGACTATAGTAACCACCTCCCTCTGAACTGTACAGTTTTTATGATGCACCATCTGGTAATCATTATTTTATTCTTAGCATAGATGTGGGTTCTCTAATTGGGGTTGGTTTTTTTTTTTTTTTTTTTTTTTTGCATGCTTATGTTCTTTCACCTGTGTTTATAAATATTTTGTGATTTTTTTGGAGGGGAGATCTTCAGTCTTAGCTTTAAGAGGATACTGAGGGGGCACCTGGCTGGCTCACTTTGTATAGCACGTGACCCTTCATCTCAGGGTCCTAAGTTTGAGCCCCACAATGGGTGTGGAGATTATTTAAAAAATAAACTCTTGAGGTGCTTGGGTGGCTGAGTCAGTTAAATGTCTGACTCTTGATTTCAGCTCAGGTCTCGATCTTAGAGTTGTGAGTTCAAGTTCCACATGGGGCTCCATACTAGGTGTGGAGCCTACTTTTTAAAAAAGTCTTAAAAAAGAGAAGATTGAGGATCAACTATAAATTATAACCATCTCTCTACTTTTCCTCTAGCCTGTCAATAACCTCTAACCAACATAATTTTTAACAAAGAATTGTTATTGAGCCCATACTATGGGCTTTTACTACTCACAGTATTCCTATAATCTTCCTCTAACAGAGGAGAAACTAAGTAACTTGCCCAAGGCCATTCAGGGTAATTCTTCTCCTACCTCTAACTTGGTCTATCCTTTGGTTAGTCTGATTAGAACTGATACGGAGTGTTAAATATTTGCTCCAAATTTCCTGTAAGACTGGAGGTAGCTTCGCTACTTACCTCCCCTTCCCTTTTCTTTTTTCCTGCATCTCTTCCTTGGTTTCCTTTTTGCTCCTGGGTCACCAAAGTGTCCTTTATCCCTGTTATGGGTTGTCACCAACAAATGGGCCACATGTCAGTCGCTGATACTTCCCTGAGATCTTCTTGCAGTATGAAGTCAGCTGACCCCAGACGGACAGAATCTGTCTCACTCGCCTGTTCCGGCTGGACAAGACCTGCCTGCCAAGAGCAGCAGCAAGGGAAAAGCCTCTGTGGGAAGGTCTGTTATCCCGTGCCAAGAGGTAAACCCTTGCCCCATAAAGCGCCTTAGTATTATTAAACATTTTCTATTTGTCAGGCACTTTATAGTCATTTTTATTGGTTCTTTTTACTAGTCATAACTCTGCATCAGAACTGGGCTCACTTTTTCTTTTAATTAAGTGGTCTGAGCAAATGGGAAAGAGTGAAGGACTTTGGGGCGGGGTGCAAGTCCTCAACCTTTGCAGAGAATAGCGAGAGGCCAGGAGAGCCCACAACCTGCCCCAGTAGCAGGCCTGACAGGGAGCCACCAGCCCTCAACCATCACACACAGGGCTCCACAGGAGGTCCCCAAATCAACCCAACTACAGCTTTCAGCCACTGTCGACTTGACTGCGTGCTGACATTTGGAAGACTGGGCCATTCTATTTCACCCTAATCCAGAATGTTCCCTTTATTTTCCTGCAACTCCAAAAGCACAAAAATCACATTAACATTTTTTTAGTTTTGGGATCCCTGGGTGGCTCAGCGGTTCAGCGCCTGCCTTCAGCTCAGGGTGTGGTCCTGGAGTCCCGGGATTGAGTCCCGCATTAGGCTCCCTGTGTGGAGCCTGCTTCTCCCTCTGCCTGTGTCTCTGCCTCTCTCTCTCTGTCTCATGAATAAATAAATAAAATCTTAAAAAAAAAAAAAAAAGAATCTTTTAGTTTTTAAAAGACACATCCAGGGGCGCCTGGGTGGCTCAGTCGGTTAACCATCTGCCTTCAGGTCGGGTCATGATCCCGAGGGCCTGGTCCTGGGATCAAGCCCCTCCACAGGCTGCCTCCTCAGTGAGGAGTCTGATTTTCCCTCTGCGCCCACCTCTCCCAACCCTTGCTCCTGCTGTTTCTCTCAAATGAATCTTTTTAAAAAGATAAAAATAAAGACACATCCATGTGCACACTTGTGGTTCAGTGTCCTTTAACTTTTCTTCAGTGCTATGTACCTGCTGCACCGCTTTTATAACTTTAGTTATAAATTATTCCCCAAAAAGTACCAGTGTAGAAGAGGTCTGGACCTGGGGTTGGAATCAGAACTTTATCTTTGCTCCTCCATAGCGAGGTGAACTTGAGAAAGTCTATAACCTCTCTGAGGGTCAGTTATTCTCACCTGCAGAATGGGTTTAAGGACCTATCCAACCCCTTCAGCTTGCTTGTGGGTAGACTATCACAGAACATGCGTCATGATCAGGGTTTATTCTCCATGTTCCTTGTCTGCCTTTGCCACAAGACTATGAGTGAGTCCTCTAAGGACAAGGACTTCGTCTGTTTCCCACCATCTACCTAACCCAGTCCATGACTCTAGAAAGCACCCTTTGCAGCCTCCTTACAATGGAGTCCCATACAAGAGAGTCCTTTGCAAATGGCTAAAGCACTATTCACAAGTACCTTAGTATAACCAATTGTTCATAGAATGGTCCCACAGTCCTGAGAAGATGTGAAAGAAATAATGCTGGGCACCAAAGGAACCAGGATTTATAGTGACTGGAAAAGCGATAATTAAAATGTAAACTATGAAAAAGTATCAGTTCTGAATTTCTTTGGGTTATTACACGAATACTTAACTTTAACATACATGGTTTAACAACTGGGTGAACATTTAGAGGGGCTGATATGTGGTGAAATGTGGTACCTTCCTTCGTGCTGGGACATCTAAAATAGCCATGTTCTCAATGTGATAGCAAAGAAAAGGCTTAAATTTTGACAAGACAAGATTTTATTTTTTCCAAGTTTTCACATTCTCCTTATACACTTTCAAGATTTCAGTGTTTAGTCTTTCAGTTTCATTAGGCCACCTTCGGTCTCATTTCTTAGACAGTGATATATACCATTTACTCTCCAAGGTTTACTTGTGAATAGTAATTAAATGAGGCAAGACCTTCTTCCTCTCCCAACTAGTCCTTCCTTTTGACTTTACCTCAGTATTGCCATTCTGGTTTCTCTGGTGTCTTAACTATTTTTAAGTAATTCCTTACCTCCAAATTCCCACCTTGCACACAGTAAGTGCTCAATAAATGCTTTTTATAAATAAGTGCTATTTTGAGAGTTTTTCTGTATTCTCCTTCACCTTGGCTTTTTTCACTCATCTTCCAAAAGGTACTAAAGCATATCACTTAGATGGTAGTTAAATGCAAGGATGGAATCTATGACCCCATGATCCTCTTCGTAAGTCCAAAAAAAAAGCAATTGGAAAAACATACCTGGAAACTCATCACTCCTCTTTCCCCTTATGAAATGATCCAGAAAACATGAAATCACCAGCATTATGAATGAACCATATATATATATAATATATATATATATATAATATATGATATATTATATATATATAATGAATGAAGCATATAATGAACCATCATTATATGTTGGCAAATTGAACTTAAATAAAAAATTAAAAAAAAGAATATCCCATCATTTATTATAAAAAACTAACATGTAAATGAACACTGAGTTGGGAAGGAAAATAAAACAAAGCTACCTCAATCAGTTTTCTAATATTCTGTTATACTTTTATTTAGTTCCATGTGTTTCTACAGCAACGTGATTTTAAACTGCTACCTCAATCCAATGAAAAATAAACATCTGCACGTCTTTTCTTCCTGGAGTAAAAAACAATGAGATATTTGTTCATGACAGAAGAAGATATCTAAAATTTATTTAGATATAATTTTGTCAGAAAGAATGTCATAAAACAGAAGCCAACATTCCAGATGAGCTGGCTTACTAAAATTAACAGATATAATTATATTTATTAACTAACAGAATTAATACAATTCTAAAAGCCCACAAAAGTATCCCTATAAGGACCGTGGTGGCTGAATACTGAATAATTGAAGGGCAAACTAAATTAGGGGTAATGAATCCCTGCATCATCTTATCAATCATTTCTACTTTATCAGAGCACTTTGTCAAACTTAAAACACATCATAAGAGGTCATTAATTGGTCAGCAATACTGCATCAAAACACTACCAATTACCCTGATTTTGCTCTGTTCAAAACACGTATTACTACATCTCAACTTTAAGTGAAATGTCTATTGATTTATATAATCTCCAGGGCAGAAGTCACATTTTAGAAGATTATAGTCCATTCATGCATTAAGGAAATGTGAATACCACAACATAGGATCTAGCCAAATATAGGCCCTACTTCTAGAATAATGGGAGTTATTACTATAATAACCTTCCTAATGCTGTCAAAACTCCTGGGTTTCGATCATTCCTGGAATCCTAAACCATTCCAAATAAAATTCAATCTCTTGTGAAAAGCTGTTGATCTCATTCTAAGCTAACTTTTGCAAATCTGATGGAGTCTGGGCATCAATTATGCCCTTCGGGGAACTCTCCCTAACTCCTTCAGCACTTGAAAATTTCCAGGGCTTTGGAAAGAGAAATAGGAGCACTCTGCAGAATGAAACTACAAAGTGTAGTGATCAATCTTACCCGGGGCTACAGTGTATGCAAATCTTAAAAAGCAGAGGACAGAATAACAGGCTTTGGGGTAAAGCATCCACAGGGATGGGATGGGCTTTCTTTTTCCTTTTTTTTTTTTTTTTTTTTAAGTTTTATTTATTTAAGTAATCTCTACAGCCCATGTGGGGCTCAAACTCATGACCCAAGATCAAGAGTTGCACTCTCTTCCGACTGGGTCCACCAAGTGCCCCAAAGGCTTTCTGAGGTAAGTGAGAGACAGGAGGGCCCACAGTGCAAGAGGCCGCCTGGAGACTTCCTGGCTTCTAGGAGAGCAGAGCAACTGCTATGGGCAGGAGTGTAGGCATGCCCCAGGAGAAGATACAGCAGAGGCCCCGCACAGCACCCACACAAGCTTTTCACCAGGGAAAACTGAAGTCTCAGACTGGGACTCTAACACCAAGATCAGCAGTTTTCCAAAAGTACGACATCCTGTGCTAAGATAACAAAATGATGGAAAGGCTTTCAGCACTTCTCAAATAGTAATTCCCTTTACACTGGTGACCCTGCAAGTAGGTGTGACCGCGTTCCCCCTGACCAAGGAGGAAAGGGAAATACAGGGAAACTCTGGGCAAGACCTGAAACGGTCCAGGGGGTCTGGCACTGGCATCTGTTCTTAACTGCTATAAGACGGGGCTTCTCAAGAGGTTACTGTAGTCTCCAGGTCCACCGAAGGCTGGGGGACCCCCACACAGTAAGAAGTACGTATGCACTTGGAAATACTCTTGAATTCTCTGCTAATGACCGATTGATTTTTGCTTGATCGTAACAAGTTCTCTCTTAAGTGGCTCTAGGAAAGCACCAAAGGTAGTAATAAGAATCCGATGGTATGTCAACTTCTCTTTGTTGGATTTTTCTATTGGTTAAGAATTGTGGAATCAACAGATTATGGATTTAAAAGCAGAGATTTGGGGCATCTGGGTGGCTCACTGGTTGAGTGTCTGCCTTTGGCTTCAGGGCATGATCCTGGGGTACTGGGATCGAGTTCCGCATCGGGCTCCCCACAGGGAGCCTGCTTCTCCCTCTGCCTGTGTCTCTGCCTCTCTCCTTGGGTCTCTCATGAATAAATAAATAAATAAAATCTAAAATCTAAATAAATAAATAAATAAATAAATAAGCAAGCAAGCAGAGACTCCAGAATCAAACAGGTCTGGATCCAAATCCTGGCACAGTTACTTATCAGTTGTTAGGCCTTAAACAGGTTAGTCAAGTACAGCTAAACCTCTGTCTCCTCCCTCAAAAATGGAAATGATAACCATAACTCCTTGAGGAACTGGATGAGGACCAGGTGAGACACCATGCGAACCAATGCTCATCAAGGTGGTCTGCACACAGAAATTGCCTGGGAATTATGTGAAAAGGCGGGAGCGGATTCAGGGATACGGAGTGGAGGGAGTCTATATTTCTGACAAGTTCCCAAGTGATGCAGAGGCTGCCGGTCAGTAGGCCATGGTAAAAACAAAATAAAACAAAACAAAAAAACAGAAACCTCTGTGTGTCTGTCTGGTGTGTCTGTCTTGGTCATTATAATGGCAACACACCACTTTATAACTACAGAATCAGTTAGAGGTTGTGACAGCTGACATCAAGACTTGGCAAGAAGGGGGTCTTATTTGTCTCCCCAGACTGCGGCCCCATAGGATGAGACCTTCACAGCCAAAGCAGGCCTCTCATTCACTCCTGCCTGGACTGGGTCCAACTGCTTACCTTGAACCTAGGCTAGGGAGCTGGGAATGCTGAAACAGTTCTCATTTCTAGGTTATATTCCTTCAAACTACCTGGCAAAAAACATAATGAGTTCAGGTATCATAACTCACCTGCAAGCTCAAGAAATTTGCCTTCAATACTTTATTTCTCAGACCACAATAACAAAATGGAGGGTTTTTTTCATGTGTCAAGTTTGTATACACATATGTGCGCATCTGTATCTGTATGAATGTATTATCCACGACCAGGCTGTCTAAATGGAGGGGGATGGAGAAATCAGAAATACCAAATAAATGTGTGTGTGTGTGTGTGTGTGTGTGTGTATACAGACACATACGTATAGCGCATCTACTAGCTTGATCCATGGCATATGGTGCAAAAGCACCCACATGGGGCAGATGCTATAAGTAACAGTTCCATTTTTCTTAGGTGGGAGAGAAAGGGCAAGGGCTGAATGGTGAGACACCTGACTGAGCTGGGTGAACCTGCACTGGAGATGTGGTGTTAAACTAGAAAATGATGATTAAAAGCTTCCAAACTAGTCCTGACAATCTAATTTGGTGACCATATTACTCACAAAGGAAGTGCCATTCATCTCTGCCATCCTTCAGCATTCCTTCCTTTCTGAATTCCTCTCCTTTTTTTTTTTTTTCCTAGAAGCCTACAACCTGATGCTCTCTTAAATCTGTCAGCCCTTTCAGGTAGTACATTTTACCTTCCTTCCTCCCAGTTGGGATCAAAATACCCATCTTCCTGGGTTCACTGCCAGGTGATCAGGAGAAAGCAGTGGCTGGAAGTGTGAATTTGACGCTAGGCCCTCCCAGGAAAGGTTTGCAGGTTAAAGGTGATTTTCAAATACCTACCTGGGGGGCGGGCTGGGGTGGAGGGGTGGGAGGCCGGGCATGGTCTGCTGACGGGGAGCTAAACAACTCTGGCAGGCTCCCGGTCCTCTTTCCTTCAGGGTTGCCCCACGTCCCTCAGCTTTCCAGGGTTATATACATGGACTCAATCAACATGGGAGCCCTTTACCATCCTCACACCGTTCCTCCAGTATGACGTGTGTGGAGGCCAAGAGACAATTAAGGCCATTCCACCTCAAGTTCAGCGTTAGCACAAGTACAGCCATCTCAGGCCCCTGTGCATAAGAGCTGAACTTTACCCTAGTTCAGTTACAGGAAAAACCACAGAACACCCTTGACAGAAAGTCCCATATCAGAATGAGAACAGAGCTTAACGCCCTTGAAAGCCCCATATCAGAATGAGAACAGAGCTTAACGCCCGTGGCAGGAAGTCCCATATCGGAATGAAAACAGAGCTTAAGAAATTCCTCCACCCCTTCTGGAAATCCCCTAGACCAGCCCATAAAAACCCAGCTGTAACCCACCTTGGGGTCCAAGTCCCTTCTCCGCTGTGTCGGGTACACTTGGACCTAAGCTCGAGCTTGCTAATAAACCCTCGTGTGCTTGCATCGGTGTCGGCTCCTTGGTGGTTTCTCGGATTCGCAATCTTGGGCACAACATGAAGGGCACACTTTCCCTGCATCCTGCATATTAAACACCAAACTCATTGCCTGGAGAGCCAATTTGCAGGAATCACAGGTCTAAACAGGAATCACAGGTTTCAGAATGCAGTGGGTTTCCAGAAGGAAGCAGCCCCACAGCAAACCACTGTGACAAAACCTCTGATGAAACACTCAGACGCTCTGGACGTTCACAGTCTTATAAGAGATCTCCCACTTTGCTGTTTTTGAAAATTCGGTCATCCCATACTTGGACCAAGTTTAGGATAGGATGTGAACGATAAAAAAAAAACAAAAAAAAAAATGAGTGACTACTAAAAATCTGCGGTCACATATAATGTTATCTTTTTTAGAGAGAAAGAACAGGCTCTGTCAGGTTGTTAAAAGTAGAAGTTGAGAGAAGTCTGAGTGTAAAGAAAGTTGAACAGAGAGGATGCAGAGAATTACCAAAAACCTACAACACGTCTCATTAGGTTTGGTCTCCTGTAGTACAGTGGATCTACTGTGGTCGGCTGTCTGGTTTCAAGCCGCAGGCATCTGGAAATATTGCCCTTGCTGTGGTGAGCTATCTCAACTGGCTTAAACACTCATTTATTTCTAGACTACGTAGAAACTCATTCCCAGTTATAAAGACCATTCAGAGCCCATCCTCTCTTGAATAGCAGGCCAAGAGAAACTTTTACAAATCTGAAAACCCAACGAGCCTAAAATCGTACAGAACCTGAAACATTAAAAGTTCATCTGTTTCCACTGTGATGTGTGCGTATCACACAGTCACTCTAGTCTGAAGCCCACACTAACTTGCCCGTCCTCTGCAAAGCCCCACTGAGGACTAAGGGCAAGGGCCAGATCCTACTCCTTTAGACAGCACTTAGCAGGTCAACAGGGGCTCAATCAACAATGGTTGAATTCAGTGGCCTTACACCACCACTAGTGTTAAATTAAAAAGTTTGCCCATGCAATGTTTTAAATCTGAAAGGTACGTTTTCTTTAATTTTGCTTTATCAAGAACAATCGATATCCCTTCTTGGACCAACTAATTCCCTCTACCTTCTCTTTTTAAATTGTCCAGAGAAGTCTTTAAAAAGGCATCCTGACTAACTGGTATAATGCAGTGAAGGATCAATCAAGAGAAGTAAAAATAGGTCCTGGAAACAGAGTATTGGCAAATGAAAGACCCACAGATTACCAGCTTATAGGTTTGTTCCCAAGATTGTCAACATGGGCCACCACACCACAACTCCTCCATCAATTTTGCTTTTCAAATGGCAGCTAAGACACCAAAAGGTCATCTTGAAACTGAACTTTTTATTAAATAACTCAAGTGGGCCTAGGCCAAGGCAGAAACAGCCTCAGCATTCCCACGTGCAATGAGCAGTCCTATCTGAAGAAGGAGCTCTTATTTGCAAGAAGAGGATGGCCTTTTAGGTAACATTTGTTTTGGGGAGCCAGATTTTAAAATCAGGGTGACAACACAGATTTAAGTTTCAAATGAACGGGGAGCCCCTTTCTCGTTCAGCAGCATACTTCTTTTCCCGTTTCCTGGAGCAGATTTAATAGTGAGCTAATACACACGTGGGTTCATAGCAATTTAAAAGAATTTACTTGCATAATGACTGCGGTAATAATATGTAAGAGTTAAAAATACAGATTTCTTTCCCAAAAGGACTGCTGCTAAACACTAAGGGCATCACCTTTTAACTTTCTTTATTTTGATCTGGTTTTAATAGTTAATGAGGCCCAAATCCTGCCAATGCAACTACCTGCCAAGTGGAAAATGGATTAATTTATAAAGATTCCTGGTACAAAAGCCAAAATAGTAGGTGCTCAATAACTGTTTCCTGAATGAATGAAAAAAGTTACATACTTAGGTTACTGACATTTAGTTTCTCCACCAATTTGAACGGGAGGGCAAATATTCCTGCAGTAGAAAAAGGAAGATAGCCATAAGCCAACATTCAAGATCACGAAAAATACCTGTTTTATACAAGGCAGCTAACCCGAATAGCTCCGGATAACCATTACAAAAAAGTCTTGCTACAACAGCTTTGGCTGTTAAACCCACGACTCCCTTCATGTTTACTGAAGTTTGATTCCCTCTTTAAGAAAGAGAGTAAGTAGCCCTCCCAAATTAAAAACAAGACTTTGGCGATTATAAAATACATGTTTTTGTTTTTGTTTTTTTTTCCCCCATTGGTAGACAGATTGAATATACCCTCTCCCTTACCACAGTAAGCACCTGAACGATCACCGATCACCGTTTTCCCTCCCGGTGCTATCAATATCTGACTTCTCCAAGGCAAGGCTCAACTGTGTGTGCCCCCACAGAGAGGCTGCTTCAACTTTCAGCTGGGAAACTCTAAGGATGACTCTGGTCCCTAGAGAAGCCAATGAATCAGATGCAGTAGCTGTGTACCACCAACTCCAGATTCTTCCCACTGCTTATTTCCTATGTGCAGAATTCCTTACAAGTATTTCTGGAAATAATCTGGGTAAAAGTCAAATAAGAGCAACTGAAGACACCTTTGTCACAAGCTTACGACTGTGTCTAAGTATATTTTAGGGAGCTGACTTTCACATTTTTGTTTGGTGCTGGAGAGAGGCACAGTCTATAAAGCTTTAGCAACAAAACTATGATATTTAAGATCTAGACTCTTATTACATTCTTTTTTGTGTAAGTGATAAAGACTAAACTTAGAAATCTTGTTCTCCATCTAAGCTGAGGTATTATTCTCTGAGGCAGGAGAAATGCTGTATTTTCATGCAAGGAGAACAGCTCTGAAAATGTAGGATGGGCTATGCTAAAACCTTTTAAAATGTACCATGTGATCTCCAAGATTGTTGGGAAGCTCCACCAGTAACTGGATCATCTTAGGTCACAACAGCTATGCAGGAGGAGGGGAGACAAGAATTGCCCTTTGCTTTTAACAGCCATTCCAGAGAATTAAAGAGTGAACTTCTTAAAGCAACCATCACAACCACAACTCTCCCTCCTCAACTCCACAAAAGCCAGGAACTTCACATGAGTAAAAATCACAAATTCTGTAATCGTTAATCCTTGAATGCATTCATTTTTCAACCAGTCCCACAAATGACACACTTAGTAATACGCTCAAGAAGTAAAAAGAGTAAATGCACTTAAAAGTAACAGGCTCTTCATTCTTTGAGAAACCTGCCACATTAAAAGAGAACCAGAGTATCAGGGTGCGTGTTATCAAGAAGTCTAGGATAATACAATCAACAGTGATTTCCATGCAATGCCACTTGATAAACCTGGCCAATATTAAGGTTAGACAGTCTATGTTTATAATTAAGTAACAATGACCGAAGCTCAAGGTACACACAGCACTTCCTGAAGATTAATGACCAGCAAGAGCAGTTGAGGGCTTGAAGCGGTGCCTCGGGCCAGTAACCCCAGCCAGTCAACAATCCCAAGGAAATGCCATGGACCTCAAAAGTTCCAGTGATGTTAATAAATACAAGAGGAAAAAGTTTAATACCGGCTTTCTACATAAACCAAACATTCGTTTCATTCTTAGAATGCTCAGACTTCATAAAGTGAGTTCTACAGAAGTTACTAAAGAGTTTCCTTAAAACTTCTTAATGCTGATGAAAAAAACTTACTTTACCATAGATGAAAAGCTGACTTGAATATGGGCAAAAAGAACAACTTTTTGTAGTGTTTTAGCTAAAATAATGTTTGCATAATAACAATATAGCCAACATATGGACACTCAAATCTATATTTAACTTGAAACTATATTTATCTGAGTGTAACTCAGAAAAGAATCAGTAGTCAGGTTTACAGAACTCATTTATCTCACTCGGTTGAAACAAGACTGTGACAGAGCAACTACATTCCTTAGGCCAAAACAAAACCCACTAAACAACTCCCGCCTCCACCTTTTGTGAATCTTAACTCTTGATTCTGTAGAACACTGATGTCAAGAAACCGGCAGACAGATGCCAATAGACAAACTGTTTCATTATTATTCCAAGCAGATATATACTTTAGTAAACTTTCCCAGGCTTTTAACTCTTAATTCAGCATGTGTGACTCTAAACCAGGATTATTTTAAGGGTCTTACTTTACAAGAAGGTGAGTATTTACTTCTGCTTTCAAGGAAAAAGCAAACCCAACTTCTCCCAAAGAAGAATTCTCCTCTGTAGCCTTACTACTCCATAAAACCACCTCCTGATCTGTCGGAAATGTACCCCCGCCACACACTAGAAGCACATAAAGACACATAGCCTGCAGGTCTTGTGTATTTTAGAGAACTTTGGTGTTTATATTACTGTTCACAGCCCCTTTCTCTGCTGGCCTTGAGGCTTGCTGATTAGCTGGTAAACCTTTGAAAGGGTCAGTTTGTCCAGAACTGGAATTTCCACTTTGGAAAAAGCACAGAGGTACCTGACATCTGTTTCTTGAAAGGCCTGCACTACCCCTTCCAGACTTACAGTCACAATTCCTACTTCTGCTGGATGGCAGGGAGGTCAGAGCTGTAAAACCTCCGTGGGTACTACTGCCTGCAGAACAGAGCAGAATCCCCAAAGACCTCGGCTTTCTGGCTCCTAGGGAAGAGTATCCAAAAGATTAACACAATTTTAATAATTGAATATATCCCTCTCAACGAGACAAGAAGCATCCAAGGAAGCCCTCGATCCCAACCTAAAATTTGGTACTGCTCAAAAGTAAATCATTTTAATATCAAAACAGTTCCCTGATCCTTGATGAGGACTCTGAAGCCCAGAGAGGTGAACTCATTTGCCCACGGTGGCTCAGCTTCTGGGCTACATACAACTCTTTAACTCTGGGTTAAGAGCGCCACACTGCCGTGCTGTGCTGTTTTCTCTTAATTAAATATCTATGTTCTTAAGTCTTATCTGTCCCCTAGATGGTGAGCCTCATGGGGCTGGGGAAAGGCAGCAATGTTTGGTGGCCACAGTGCTGGGCACCACAGGGCACAGAGCTGCCTGGCTGGTAGTGCAGAGACCCCTTCCATCTCTTAACAAGAGGTGACTTCGGTTTATGGGGACTGCACCCGGCACATCACTTTACGTTCAGCTACCTGTTACAGTCTAAACTGGCATTGGACTGCCCATCTCTCTCCACTCCACTCTCCACCAATGTTTGTTTGAAACAGGAAGCGGGCTTGGGGTGTTTTCTTTTTCAGTACCGAATTGTTTTTGTTTTAAATCTTCCTAAGTTAGGGTGAATGTGCAAGAGAATATTGTAATGGTTACTTTATGCAGATAAATTTTTAAGTAACTGCTTCCTTTAAATGCACGGTATTCCTGCTCCCTGCCTCAGCAAACTCGAGCGTTCAATGGAGAGTCCGGGCTGCCGCCATCCCTTTTGTTCTGCGAACTTTGAAGTTTTAGCCTTACTGCGCTGCGCTGCAGGGATTTAGGGAGCGTGCCTTCTCACATCTTTTAAGGTTAGATGTAAACTTTCCTGAAAAGCACCGAGAAAGTTAAGCTTCTAAGGGTGAGATCAAATCTGATTCGGTATATTTAGTACTTTTCAAAGCAACTCCCCGCCCCCACCCCAGAGCTGCATTAGCACACGAGTTAGTCCCCCGAAATGGTACCAGAGAAACATTTCATGCATAGAGTTTGGTTTGGTTACCTGGGTGGGGGAAACAATAGCAGGTGAAACTACTGTGGGAGAATTGGTGCTTCTGTGCCCATTGGCTTCTGGAAGAAGAGGCAGGGGGTCGTGTTTCACGGAAACCACCACCACCGCATCCACAGGCTCCGAGGGGCGGATACAGAGTCTTTTGGGGGAAGAGGGGCCGCAGATATCCCCCGACCCGAACACGGACTCGTACAGTGCGCGCTTGGGCGCGGCCTCGGATTTCACGTCGGGCCCGACCTGGCTGTCTTTGGGGAGGATATAGGTGTTCCCCAGCGAGGGCGGCTGGGGGCGGTGGTGGTGGGAGGGATGGGTGGGGGGGTGGTGGTGGTGGGAGTGGTGGCGAGCCGCCCCGTTCAGGGCCTCGGCGTAGCAGCCCTGCGGGGCGGGCGAGCCCAGTTTGGTGCCGATGCCCGCGATGCTGTTGAGCGTGGCGATGGAGACGGCGCCGATGCAGTGGTTGGTGTAGGTCTTGGAGAGCTTGGCCGCCTTGGAGAGCATCTGCATCCTGGTGCCCAGCAAGTTCTTGCCGATGGCTTTGTTCTCGTACCAGGTCACATCGCCCTCGCTGCAGTGGTCCCGGGGCCGCTGGAAGAACGCCTTGCAGAGGGGGTTCCGCTTGGACAGGTACTTGACGAAGCTGGCGTAGGGGCAGAACTCGGTGCCCGTCTCGTACATGCGGGGCAGGTTCTCCTCGTCGCTGCTCTCGGCGCGCTTCTTGCTCCACGACGACGAGCGCGACTTGTGGTAAGGCCCGAGGGACTTAAAGTAGACGAACTTGCGGCCGTCCTCGTCCATGGCCAGCCCGAAGGAGTCCTCCTCCAGCTCGCGCTGGTTCTCGCGGCCGCGCGTGCAGAAGTACATGCACGTCTCGAACCAGACCTTGTTGAGGAGCCCGAAGGGCGTGTTGGTGCTGAAGACGCTGGAGGTGTAGAGCTTGCGCAGGTCGGCGCGCGTGATGGCTTGCTTCTGCACCACGGGCCCCGCGCCCTGCTCCTCGAGCTTGCGGATGACCGCGGCCAGCGTCAGGTTGGCGCTGCGCAGCTCGGGGTCCTTGGTGAGGTCGAGCGTGCGGCAGTACGGGGGCTCGTTGAGGTAGCGGTTGAGGGAGCTGCGGATGCTGATGAGCGACGACTTGCTGTAGAGCTGGCCGCTCTTGGAGCGCGCCTCGGCGTAGAAGGAGCGCAGCACGCGGCACAGCGCCCCCTTGTCCATGGTCTCGAAGTCCGGGCTCTGCGCCTTCTCGCTCAGGTACTCCCGGAAGATGCGCACGGCGTAGCGGGTGGCCAGCCGGGTGTTCTCGCTCAGCCGGGCCCGCTCGGGGCGCTGCAGCACGTCGGGGTCCAGCTCGGCGCTGTCCCCGGCCGGCCCGCCGCGGGCCCGGGGCGCCAGCAGTCGCGGCGGCGCCTCGGGCTCGAGCGCGGCGCTCTGGTCCATATTGATCATATGGACCGGCTCGGGCTCCAGCTCCTCCCCGGCCGAGTCCTCGGGCTCCAGGGGCTCGTCCCAGTCCAGCCCCATCTCCTCCTCCTCGTCCTCCTCCTCGTCCTCCTCCTCGTCCTCCTCCAGCCCCCCACCGCCGTCCTCCTCCTCCTCGTCCCCCGTTATCTGCACCTCCTGGATCTCGTCGTCCTCCTCCTCTTCCTCCTCCTCCTCCTCGCCCGCGCTGCAGTAGTGCGGGCGGCCGTGGCGGCGGCCGCGGCCCCGGCCCCCCGCACCGCGCTCGCCCTCGCCCCGCTCCCCATTGTTCTCGGCGGCGGCGGCGGCGGCGGCGGCGGCGGCGCCGGCGCTGCCGCCCGCGCTGGTGTTACAGTCCCCGCTGCCAGGCATTCTCGCCATATTGCCGTCTCTCTGCCAGTCCTCGGGCAGGGCGCATGCGCTATATTGGACCGCAGCGCTGAGAGCTTTTGTGTTTAATGACCTTCAGCTACCGGGAGGCAAAGCCGGGCTCTTAAAGGAGCCGCGCTCCAATTGTCAGTTCGGAGCGCTGCTCCGGAGGGGCCGCGGCGCGCAGGGGATGGAGGGGCAGGGAGGCGGGGGTGAGTTAGACCGGGAGAGGGCAAGGACGGGGGCTGGCTGGACCCTCTTCCTGCCTCACCCCTCTCCCCACTCCTAAGAAAACTTTGAAGGGGGGGAGGGAGGTAAAAAAAAAAAAAAGAGAGAGAGAGAGAGAAGAAGAAGAAGAAGAAGAAAGGGGAGGGAGAGCTGTCGGTGGGGGTGAAACACTCCCAACTTACCCTCTGGCGGAGTGGCGCGCGGGCCCGGGCGGGAGAGAGGGAGGGCCGGCGGGAGGGCGGGGCGGTCTCGCGTCTCTAAGTAATGCCCGAGGAGCAGTGCCCCCTCCGCCGCCCCCGCATTGCCCCCCGGAGCCGGGGGTTCGGGGAGGCGGCAGTGCCGGGCGGGCCGCGGGTGCTCCTCCGGGAAGCCCGTGTCTGGGGCCGCCCAGAGCGGAGCGGAGCCGGCAGGTTAATGAGCAGGGTGGAGGAGGCACGGCGAGGCCCCGCACCCTCTCTGCGCCCGCGGCCAGGGCGCAGCGGGCGAGGCTTGGGAGCGGGATGGGGCTGGCGGCGGCGGCTCCCCCACCTACTTGCTGGCGGCGAGGCGCGGGGGCCTGGGGCCAGCCGCACGGCTCCCAGCTCCCTTTCCGACTCTTGCAGGGGAGCGAAACACGCCCCACGTCAGCCTCATCCCTTTCGACTTTTCCAACAGCCTCTTTTAAGCTGTCATTAAAGACCTGGGGCGCTCCCCGTAGGTCTAGGGCAAGTCCGCGCCGGTCCCGCCAGCCTGGGGAAGGAGCGAGAGAGCAAGGACTGGGAGGGGCGGTGGGAGGGCAGACACGGGGAGAGGCGCTGGGGGCCCCGGGGACCGCGGGGACCCCTCCCCACCCGCGCGGGCCGCCGCCCCGCCTGCCCCGGAGCGCACGGACACGGCTCCCTCTGGCGAGGCGCTCCACCTGGCTGGAGCCAGCGCAGCGCCCGTCCCTAAGGCCCGTGGGCGGGTGGGCGGAAAAAGTGAACTTGGTCTCGGCCGCCCCCGCCCGCGCCCGCGCCCCCGCCCCCGCCGCAATTCCGGCAGTTCGGATCCCGAGCGCGCTCCCGTTCCAAGTTTGCCAACCGCCATTCTTTCGCCCTCCGGGCTGCGCTGCCTCCGGCGCACGGGGGCGGATACCTCCGAAACTGGAAAGGCGGCCAAAGAGCTCGCCGGGTCCCGCTTTCCCATAGGAGACACTGTCCCACTTCCAGCCGAGCGCCCGCCCCCGGCGCGCCCAGACTCCGGGCACGTCCTCGCGTCGCCGCCTCCCGCGCTCTCCCGGCCCACGGGCAGCGCCCCCGGAGCCGCCCCAGACCTCGGCTGTTTTCTTTGGCGGCACAGCCCCGGCCACCTCCGGAGCTCGGACTGCATCCTAATCTGATCCTCCTCGGGCAGCCTCAGTGTCCCCTGGCGCTCCCGCCAGCTGCGAGTCCCAGGGGCTAGGGGAGCCGACGGAGCCGAGTCCCAGCAGCGCGACCCCCGGGCGCGCCGACCCTGCAATGAGACCGCCTCAGCCTCTCCTGGGGGCGTCCTCGGATTTGCCCCCGAGTCCTAATTGTAGGCACTTCGGCTATAGAAGTGTTGTCAGTTGCCCCCCCACCCCCCACCCCCGGCCTCCCGGATCCCCCCGTTTTGCTTTCAGGGCAGTTTTATAACTTTACGCATCAATAGAAGCCCGTCCGTCAATTCGTAATTTAAAAAAAAAAAAAAAAAGAAAGAAACGGTAAGGGGGGGGAGGGTAGACTACGTCTGTGGGCCCTGTGGGCGTCTAAGTGGGAGCTGATGATGTCTTCTCCAACAATCAGTGCTCGCCCTACGCGTGGTTCCTCGGCCCTGGACGCCGCAGAGAGTTGGGGAAACGGCGCCAGGTGTGAACAAGTCGGAGCAAGTCGGTGCCTTCCGGCCCCCGAGCCCCCGCTCCTCGGCGCGGGCACACACGCACGCACGCGGCACACGCTCTCATCTGCCCTACTGTCCGCGGAGAACCGTCCGGGGAGGTGAGGAATTCGGTGGTTGCACTCCTGGGGAATCATCCCCAAGGTGCTGCGGGCTTTGTCCCAAATGCACAGTGCCCCCAGAAATACGTGGGAAGGCGTTGGTTTCCTGGAGCTCAGGGCAATAGGCACTAAGTTAGTTGCCCCGGAGAACCCGTGCACACTCCAGTCGCACGGGGCTACTTCCGGAGGGCTGGTCCCTTGTCCCGGGATGCTCCCGGGTTTTCCCGAACACTCGGGCAGGGACTTCCAGCAGCGCTGAACACTCAGGTGGGCGCCCAGCAGGTTACCTACCAGGGGCTGCTCTCCGGTGGGCCTCACCGCGAGCGCAGTGCACTGAGGGGCTGCGCTCCCGGAGCGGCCTGGGGACCCCGGCCCACGCTCGAGCCTCGGAGCAGAGCGGCTCCCCAGGTCTCCCCACTAAGGCAGGCGACCCCCCTCCCTCTAGCTCCCCTCCCTGCTGGGCGAGCTGCTTTGAATTGCTTGCAATTTGCCGGAGGCGGTGTGCTGGGTTGGACGCTCCGGGAAACAAAGCAACCAAAAACAGCTCCCAGTTGACGTCAACTTATTTCCAGAAAAGAAAATAGTTTTGTGCTCCCAGGACAAAATACCCCTCAGGGCAGGTCCCTACCGGCAAAAGCCAAAGGGGAGAGGGGGGTGATGGGCAACAGCTGAACCAAAAATAAATAAATAAATAAAATAAAAATAAACAAACCAAACAAAAAAAAACCCCACAACCCCAAGTGCAGATAAATTTTTAACGGATGTAGCAAAACAACAGTTTCAGATGCTGCTGCCTGGACAGTTTGCAAACAACGGGCAGGACCCTCGCAGACATTAGATGGAAAAACGCACCTTGGAAAGTATGCCTTGGCCTGATTTTCTGGCAACCATGAACCTGCTTTGTGGCACCAGCTCCTGAGAAGCTACCAAAATTCTTTGCACATTTAATGATTCTTCATCAAATACTGGAAAAGACCTCTTCAGGTTAGAACCTACAGTGTTCATCGAGAAGAACACCCAGAAAAGCCCTTCCCACCACCACCAAACATAAATAAGTTGCTTGACTTTAAAAACCCAGTAACACAAAATTACAGTTGAGTTCATAAAGGAGTTCAACTCCAGGTTTGGTAAGTGATTCCTTAAAAACATCCTGTGGTACCATAACTCAATACCAAACTGAGAGGATCAAAAAGGTTTCTTCTTATTTCCGCAAAGAGGCAGTAATGATTGTCTTCTATCAGCCCAGCTGGGATCCCTCCACTTTGATTCCGCCCCATCATAAAATCCACTGAACTCCCCCACCACTCATAACTGATGGCTCCTTTGTAAGGATGATTTCTTTATTTCTTGTGCAGAATGCATAGCTTCTTTATATTAAGTCATTCTGGTGCTGCATGAACCATTTATTACAATTATTTAACTGTCACAACTCATTACTATAAAAGCTGTGCTGAGATGTTTATATGTTCAACAATATGGTCCACATTTTCTAATCGCTTTCATAATCATTAAAAAGTACCGTCTATATATTTGTGCTGCTCTATTTCTTAGATGACTTGAAAGTAGTGACATGGTTATTTTGAAAGGAAAAACTCCAAATGTTTACCCCTCATTTTACAACCCACCTACTCCCACTCCATGTTCATACTTTATGAGAGGTTATACCGTATAGACACACATTCAGCTCTTCTTCCTTTTTGCTTCCAATCTATTGAGCATCATCTGTTATATCATTGATGTAGTTGCTTTTTATCTGCCTTTTTCTTCTGCTACACCAATATACCTCTGTAGTTGAAGCTGGAGCCTGGGCGATGATGAGCACTCCAGTCATTTACATTAAATGAATGAATGAACAGATTAGTTAGATTTATATTTAGCGAGAAACTTCTTGGTAAAAAACTTAAAATATCATGGATCTGAATTTCTACAGTGAAAAATCAGGACAAAAAGCAACTGTAAGGCGGCATTATTGTTTGCAAATAAAATACACGTAAAGACTGCTTTGGTTTACTATTTCCCTGCCATAATTGCCTCTCTGGGAGAACATACTGTAGGAAGTTATGGCAGAAGTAGATTGAAGGATGGAGGAATGGAGGTATCAGTATAATACACTAGGTGGGAAATATCAGAAAGGGAGATAGAACATGAGAGACTCCTAACTCTGGGAACCTAACTAGGGGTGGTGGAAGGGGAGGTGGGTGGGGGGTGGGGGCGGGGGTGTGACTGGGCACTGAGGGGGGCACTTGATGGGATGAGCACTGGGTGTTATTCTATATGTTGGCAAATTGAACACCAATAAAAAAATAAATTTATAAAAAAATAAACTAGGTGGTTTGGGGAGGATTCAAATTGATAAATTCAAGAAATTTTGTGGGTTCTTGGGGGCAGAGACCAGAAAAAGCATAGGGTTTATCACATTCAAGTCCTGCTTTCTTGATTTGATTACTAAAAGATTCGTAAACTACTGTGGAGGTTAAATTGTAATTCAAATTGAAGCTATTCTGATCTATCTTTGTTTCAAAGTTTCACTGTTAAATTCTGTTGAATTCATGTGAAGATCATCTTGAGTAATAGGTTTTGAACTCAGATGAAAAATAGAACCCATGTACTCTAACTCTGTAAAGTGGAAGAAAACAATAATAACTCCAGAAGAGCAAAACTAGGTCTTATTTATTGCTGCATCTCTGGTCCATTTTCAATACAATTCCTTAGCATATTTTAGCAGAGTGGTTGGCGCCTGATAGATACTCAGTACGCATACAAATATTTGTGTGTGGGAGAGAGCTGCCCTCAACAAAAGGAAATGTAGCAGACTGCTTAAAACTTTATCTTTGAAACAAGGCTACATGGGTTACCATGTACCAGTCACCTTTTTAATTTTTTAATTATTTCTTGAAGATCTTATCTGTTGAAGTAATCTCTACGTGTAACCCCACTGTATGTGGTCAGGTGGCTAAGGTGTGGACTATGAAGCCAAACTTTCCTGCCCTACCAAGGTCATCCCAAGACCAGTGTCACATGCTCTACCCACTGTGCCAACCAGGTGCCCCATCTAGTTGCCTTTTTAAGATGTGTTGGTTCTCTCATTATTTTATTTTCTGAATGATAGCTAATAACCCTTACCTCATAGGATTATTTCAAGAATTAAATGAGTTAATATGAGTAAGGCACATAATACAGTGTCTGGAACAGTAGTAAACATTCAGCTGTTAGCTCTTATGTATTAAGGCTCTATTTGCCAGGTTTGATTATTAAAAAGAAAAGCAGGGCCAGAAGGGCTCACAAAGATTAAGCCACTTTCCCAGGGTCTCCCAGACCTTGGTAGGGCAGGAAAGTTTGGCTTCATAGTCCACACTTTAGCCACCTGACCACATACAGCCTTCTAGGAACCAAAGAATTGAAGAAGAAAAGTCTTTAAGGGAGCATTTACCTACCATTAAAATACTTCTGTGTGTCATTTGATTTGGGAATCAAATTTTGCAAAGCCAGGATTGTACTAAGTGGAGTCCTAAACTTGGATTGTGAGCAGAGCAGAGATGCCCTAGGAAACTGTCGTCTTTGTCACTTGGTACCTAAAACACTAGTATTATTTTCCTGGGCTCTTCGAAGTAGGGACCCATCTGTGTCTTAGAAAAAATGACAATCAAGAATATTAGAGATTGAAGGAATGTTCACAAACCGGACCAGACCAGCGTGAGGTGTTTTCTATTGAAATCCTGGGCTGTTCTGCATAAATCTCCTGGGGACAAGGAGGGTATTACCTATTTTTATCTTTGGTACTTTGTCAAAAAACAGGTCAGAGTGAACTTAACACGGTGATTGACAGGAGTAGAATTCTTAAGTTTCTAATTGCCACCCAGTAACTATTCTACCTAATAATCACCTACTGGTCCCTGGGCTGTTTTTAAAACAAGTTAATGTATGAGGGGAATGTAGTTTTCCATAAGTAAATTGTGGTTTTTGTGGAACTACAAAGTGTGCTCTTTGTTATAATAATTTGATAATGAAACCACTTGGTTACTAAAAAACCTCAAATGTAACGGCTATCAAAATTAAACATAAAATCAATGATATGTTTCTTTCTCTTCTAGTCACATCTCTTTAAAGGATAAGTGGGTGAAGTGGATGTTAGTCCTCTTATTAATAAAATGTATTTCTCTGCCACTGAAATACTAATTAAGGTGGAAAAAGAAGTAAAGATATGTGCTAATGTCATGTCACAAGTACATATATAATAAATAATGGAGGAGCTATTTACAGTTGTTTTGGCACATAAAACATTCCTTAAACTACTTGGTACAGTTTTAAAAAGTAGCCTATTCAGTAAACACAAAGCAAAACAAACAACAAAAAATAAAAACCCATTTTATACCGAAATATTGTATGAAAATGTTATTCTCATACTTTTAAATTGTTAATATTAATTAAGATAGCCTTTTATAAGAAAGCAATTAGGCAATTTCTCAAAAAACATAAAAATGTTCATGTTCTATGACCTAGAAATTACTTCCGGAAATTACCTTCTTCAGAAATACCCAATTTTCTCTGTATTTTGGTAAAGTTTGGTTTATTGCATCCAGACCACTTGGACAAATGAGTTTTGCAGTACCTGTCACAAAGTTTGCTCTAGAAAAACATTTCATAATATCTTAGAGACTGCTTTTGTTTACAAAGTTTAGAGAATAATTATTTGTTCAGTGAAGGAAGGAAGAAGTTCAATTAGAGTAAAATCATGTCTTTTCAATGTTCTATAGCAATGTCAAGCACCCTTGGATGAATATGGATAATGATGGTGAAGATAAAGGTTATCAAATAAAAAGGGGAAGCAAAATAAAATCTGAAGTTCACATTTCAGTATCTTCACAAGTTTGAGAAAGTTTAAGGACTGGATTTCGGAGCTCTAGATATCAGAAATTAGTATCTAGATATATCATGGCAATTCACAGGACGTGCTGAGGAGTGGGTATATACCTGCCCCGTGGCTATGTTTCTAAATGAACTAAAAAAGAAAAAAAAAAAATCCCCTTTTAAATACCCAGAAGCACTAACCCACATTTTGAACTAATTGACTTACTTTTTCTTAGGAAAGCTTAATTTAAGTGATGGGGGCACATGGGTTTATCTGAATATTTAAAGAAGCCCTGGGATGGGGGTTTGTTCTATTTCTTTAATTTGATGCTGGAAATCCAGGCTTTGCACCCCATCAAACAGAAAAACCTCAAAGAGGGGCGGGAAAGCAGAAAACCTTGTGAACTAATCACTCTGTTTTGGGACCTAAATTTGCAGAGCCAGGACACAGTTGATACCAGTATAGAGCTCATAATTCTTCATGTGGACTCTTCCTACAGTCTGTACTTTGATTAGGATATGCCTAGAGCCACAAGTTGTCATTACTTCAAATAAAAGCAGACTCCTCGATCCATGATTGCATCTGTTTTATTGTCTTTTCTCTCTTTCTGGCTCATTCTCTTAAAAAAAAAAAAAAAAGGGCAAAGCTGTGGTCCATGATTTTTTTCAGATTATAAAAGCAGTAAGTCTTCATTGGAGAAGATTCAGAAAGTATAGAACTCTGGAAAAATATATACGCGCCATATTTCTTTCTTAACATTTGGTGAATGTTTCCTGCGGGTCTGGTTTTTGTGTGAGCACTCTTGAGTTGTTCTCAGGAATATATGTGACGATTGTTCCTATTTTCCAGATGAGTAGAAACCCCGAGGACTTAAATAACTCACCCAACATCACATAGCTAATGAGGGTCACTGTGGAGCACCTACACTTCCTTAACAATCTACCAGACCAGGTCCTTTCATTCTATTTCCAGGGCCTAAAAGAAAAACACTCCTTCTATTTGAGCATATTTCCATAAAATCAGTATCATTGGTTTACTGTGAAAGTATGACATAATTCAAAATATGTCATCAATAGATTTTTGGCAAAAAATGTAAAGTATTTGTTGAAAAAAAAATAACAGAACTAAAATCATATGTGCAGATTTTACAAATGTGCCTAGTACACCTAAAACCACAATAGTGATCTTCCTACCACCCTCCATGGTAGACGTTTCAGTTACACGGCCTGGAATGCCCCCAGGACCTTTCTAAGGGATCCTAGATTGTTCATGCTACTGATGAAGGGACAGATTTGTCAAGCCAAGTGTTCCATCATATGACCACCAGCCCTGACTGATTAGATCAAGGATAGTTCTTTGGACAACCAATCCCTAGGCTAACTACAAGCCTGGACTGCAACTCTTGAACCAAACAGTCTCTCTCTCTAGGAATTATGACAAGAGTGAGAAAAAAAGGCAGCAGAGCCATTGAATCAGCCCAGTCCTGCTTGAGGAGCTCGTTCCTACTGAGAGTGCTGTAGTGGGGCTCAGGGGACTCAGCCCTCCAAGAATCCTCACCTTGGTTTTCAGTGAGGTTCCACTTCCATTTTAGTCTCTCTCTATCCCTACAGTTAACACTCCTTGCTTATAACCAGGAAATCCTAACTATGCCTTTACTCTCAGTCCAGGTCCAACTCCCAAATCTCAGGCTTTGTGAAAGTCACCAGAATTCACCCTCTATCCAAGACTGAAACCTGGACAACATCCCTTCTTCTTCCTTCTCTGTCATACCGTCACTCACCCTCTACTTCCCCTGAAGCACAACGCCCTGCAAATTCTCATGATTTGCTTTATTTTGTTTATTTATTTATTTTTAAGTAGGCTCCACGTCCAGTGTGGAGCCCAACGCTGGGCTTGAACTCACAACGCTGAGATCAAGACCTGAGCTAAGATCAAGAGTTGGACACTTAACCAACTGAGCGACCTAGATGCCCCTCACAATTCATTTTAAATCCATATATTATCTTAATTCAAGTGTGGATTAATTATATTTCCCTCTGTATCGGTCATCTTGGGCTACCATAATAAAACACCACAAACTGGATGGATTAAACAACAGAAATTTATTTTCTCGTAGTTCTGGTGCTGTCAGAGTTTTGGTGAGACCTCTCTTCCTGGCTTGTGGACAGCTGCCTTTTCTGTGTCCTCACATGGCTTTTTCTCTGTGATTGTGTAGAGAGAGACAGATGCAGATCTCTGGTGTGTGTGTCTCTCTCTTCTTATAAGGACACCAGTCCTATTGGATCAGGTCCCCACCCTTTTGAGCTCATTTAACCGAACTACCTCCTTAAAGACCCCATTTTCATATACAGCTACTACCCTGGGAGTTATGCCTTCAACACACGAATCTGGGGGGCACGCAGTTCAGTCCATAATTCCCTCCAAACCTGCTCCTCCTTCCTTATTTCCTGTCTCTGCAGTGCACTCAACTTAGGAGCCCAGGGGTCACCTTCACTGCTCCCTCATGTTCAGATCACATCTGTCCCATTCGGCTTGTGCTCTCCAGTCCCAATAGCATTACCTTAATCCAGGTCTTTTTTTTTTTTTTTTTTTTTTTTTGCTGGTTTTTTTTTGTTTGTTTTTGTTTTTTTTTTTGGTGTTTTTTCTTTGCTGTTCTGTGACTCAGAGAACAGAGTAGAAGCTGAGGCTGGGGTACTGCCACCCACGGAGGAGGGAACAGCCTTCACGTGTGTCCTGGCCATGATTAGTTTTTTGTCCTTGGATGTCCATGGGATGCCTTCAGATCCTCTAACTTGCCCTATTTGTATAAGCTCCTCTTCCTTGAAACCAAGAAACGTAGACTAGGTCCTTTAGTGGTGCCCACCATCCCCCCAAAACCACCTTACCATCTAGCCAAAAAAATAATTGCTCTTCCTTAAAAATGCTTGTCTCTCATCCTGCATACCTTGGTCCATACACCCTTGGCCTAACATTCTCTTCATCCCCTTGCTCAATGGTTGAACTCCCAGAGAACTTTTTGGAATGATTCCACATGTTACCTCTGTTTGGAAGCCTTCCCCGACTTCAGCAGACTCATGGGTCTCCTTCTCTATAATGAGAGAGTATATCACAGTGGTTGAGTGCTGGGGCTCTAGTGCCAGAAACCTGGATTCAGATCCTGGTTCTGCCACATTGGTGTTGTGTAATTTTGGGCAAAACAGTTCACCTCTTTATGCTTGTGTCTTTGTTGATAGCATGAGGGGGGTGCTGCTATGAGAATTAAATGAGTTAATATAGGGGAAAAGTTTAGAATAGCACCTGGCATACTGTAAGTGCTTAATAAATGCTAGCAGTCATCATGATCCTGTGCAATATGGATGGCACCCACCACAGGATTGTGAACCTTTCAGTCTCCACTCAAGTCTTCTGAGGCACCTTCTCTGATTCTTTTGGGCCAGTCTTCCCTATGCTTCCTGCCATTCTGGGCAGACTGGTGTTTTAGCAGTTGCATGTATTATAATTGCTGTTCTCTCCTTAACCAGACTCCTTGGGCTCCATTAAAAGACAGGAGCTTATTATTATCATTATCATTATCATTGTCATTATTATCTGTATTCACTTTGCCCAGTATAGTTACTGGCACATGGATGTCTGTTGTATGTGTTACAACCACAAACTTACTTGCCTGTACCATCCGTTAGTCAGCAAGATCCTTGTATCCATTTATTCTTTGTATAAGGAGGGGCAGTGGTGGTAAGTTAGACTGAGCATGGACTCAGAGCCAGACAGCCCACTTTAAATCATGGCTGTGCCACTTCTTAGCCATGCAATCATGAGCAAGCCACTTTTCCAGCCTCATTCCAATTAACTTGACCCTTACCCCAGCCTGGGCTCTTGCTCACTGCATTGTGCCTTAGGTCTAGACCATCAGTGACCATTCATCTCCTGGGCCTTTGTCTGTGTGGCTCCCCTCTGCATCAGGTACCTTTCCTTCTTATGCATTTGATGCATTCCTGCTTATCTGTTAGGACCCAGGTCACCTGTCTTAGAGGCTTTCATGAAGCCATCCCTACTCTTTGTCCTATGCTCATACTCCTATATTTTTTCATTATAATAATATCTCCGCTGAGAGGCTTTGATGTACCTGCATATGTGCGTATGTTCCTAAAGAACAGTTTTTCAAGGTTGCAGAATATACAGTACCTACTCAAAACAAGCCAAAGGAAACATCACAAATCATTAAAAGGAAAGAAATACTTATGGCTATATCCTAGAATGATATGATAATGGGAAGCAAGTCTTCAAAAAAAAGTCAGACCAACTTTTCTTTAAAGAGTAGCTATTCTGGGAGTCAATGAAAGGAAAGGAGGCAAAGAATTCATTAAAATCGGTCAGGTCCTTTGAAGATGAAGACAGCCAGGCAAGAGTGCTAAGTATCAGATTTCTGTGTAATTAGGGAGCAGGTCTGTTCCAGATCATCTCCATCTCTGGCAGAGCCTCACTTTATTTGTGCAAACAATTGAATTCTTTCATTCATAACCTTTCCCTTCATTTGAATATGGCTCTTAGGGGAGGCATCAAAGGGCTTGGAGATCATTGTTGAATCAGGTTGTCTTTATATATTATGTGGTGGATATGGAATCTTTATCTTCCTTTCTGTTTTTCAAGCAGGAGGAAGCCATTCTTTCTTTGAAAATGAAGCAAGCCTTCCCAAGAATGTACTCTGCACCTTAGGTCTCCGAGAGATAAGGAAAGCCCAACAAGAATACACAAAGGTGCATTAGAGAGGTTTTCATGCCCACCTGCAAGAAAGAGACTTGCATTTCTTCATTCGGGAACTTTCATTTTGTGGGCCTTGGTTTGGTTCTTGTGAGTCTCAACTCACTTTTTTTGAATAAATTAAACTGTCTCTAATTTGCTGCTTGATGCTTATGTGGGGGTGAGCATACTTCGCTTCCAGAACTTCTTCCCTGTGGGATGTTGAAGTGTTAGTGCCAATTTTTTTTTCCCCAAAAGGAGATGGAAGAGTCAGGTTTAGTACTAAGGATTAGCTCAGCAGTGGTTGTTAAACTCTTTGAGATCATTAGATGAAAGGCAAAAATAAAACTGTACTAAGTATACATGTCATCACTGTTTTTGTTATTATTGTGGGAATTTGCTATTCAAAGAGTATTTTATTTTATGATTTTTAAAAGATTTTATTTATTCATGAGAGACACGGGGAGAGAGAGAGGCAGAGGGGAAAGCAGGCTCCCTGTGGGGAGCCCGATGTGGAACTCGATCCACAGGACCCGGGGATCATGCCCTGAGCCAAAGGCAGATGCTCAACCACTGAGCCACCCAGGCACCCCACAGAATATTTTATTACTGAATACTTTTTTCTCTGAATTTGTGATATCCTAAGTTTTATTTAGGAAAACTGTGTTTCTTTCATAGGCATTCCTTAGATTTCTAACTGAAGGGAGCAATATCTTAGGAGAGTCTGAAGCCTCTGGGATATAGTCTTTCTGTCCCTTCATTCTATACCCATGCCTAACACAAAGCCAAGCATATAGCAGGGACCAAGAATCATTGGTTGAACTGAATTGAATCTAATGCCTTGCTGTTTTGAAATGTGATCAAATAGCTATAATTAAATACTATTTCTTCTTCAATAAAGTCAAGGCAGGCTTTTGGCAATTTTAATCATTTTTCTTCCTGAAAATCCAGTTTTCAAGGTTTTATGGTCTGTCCCAGGATCCTAGCACTGAATCTGTGGCCTGAGTAGGGTAAGCAGGAGGGCAGATTCCACAAGGACAGCCGAGTCTGCCCAGGCACCTGCCTTGTGTTTTCCCTGGCTGCACTTCCTACCCCACCAGGTCCACACCTGCACTACAGAGGCACCAGACCAGTTCCACCAAGCTCCTTCTGGCTGTCCCTAAAACAAACCAACAAAAGCTTGCCACTCCCGGTGCACTGCCAGGCTCTGAGTTGGTTAACAATTCACTGAGAAGACAGCTCTGAAATTGCTCCTGCCTACAGAGGGTGAGGGTGGGTATATATAGAGATTTCCAACTTGATGAATCTGTTTGGGAAGACTGAATTTGCAGTTTGGGGAGAGAGCTTGTGCAGGGACCGTCTGCATGAACATTCTGCTGGAGCAGCCTGTGTGCTGAATTCACGAGGCTGGCACTTGACGGTTCAGCTTGACTCTGCAGGCTCTGTGGTCTCATCCCAAAGTCACAGCCCACACAACTGGCATTTCCCATGATGGCTTGGAGAACTTTAGACAATAATCCCCAAGCTCTGTTTTGGAGGCCAGATCTTGAAGGGGAGAGGGGAGAGTAGTGATGAAGCCATCTGTTCCTTTCCACCCAGGAATCTAGGCCCCTATGTCCTCGAGTTGGTCTGGGCCTCAGCTTTGAGGTTGGTGCCACAAAAGGCTGCTTCCTGAGACAAGAGAAGAGGAAAAGCTTTCTTTCCCTGCTGCAGGAAGCTCTCTGGGAGCTAGGGAAGAAGGGAAATGACCCCGAGCGTCCCCTGCATCCCTCTTTCTCCCAGTGGAGTTCAAATACTCATCATGCTTCCTGTGATACTAGTTACCTGTTATTTCACAAATTACTTTTTTCAGAAGACACACCCATACAACATCAGTATCTCTAGCTTTGGTACATCTCCCAGGACAGGGCACTGGATGGTTTTTGCTAATCTCTATGTTAGGATAAGAAATCTTGAGGCATTTGTCAATATTTTAAGAAATATGTCACTAACTCCAAAATGTTGATATTGGAAAATTGTTTACATACAAATTATATGAAAACCATCCTGGAATTTATTTGCAACCCCAACGTGCTTTCTCAAGAGTAAGACAATAGAGTAATTGTTAGAGCTCTAGAGGAAGACCCATCGTAGGGCTGATGTGAGAATGAGAAGGAAACTGCTATTGTTCTAGACACACAGGTCTAGTACTTCTCCTTTTAAAACACCCACCATAGGGGCGTGTCTGAGTGGTCCTGGGATGGAGTACCGCACTGCGCTCCCCACAGGGAGCCTGCTTCTCCCTCTGCTTCTCTCTGTGTCTCTCATGAATAAATAAATAAAATCTAAAAAGATTTTTAAAAATAAAAACAAATAATAAAACACCCACCACAGCAAATTGGAATAGGATACCCACTTTGAAGATGTGATTCCCGCTTATCCATGTCAAAAAAGCAGTTGTCTCTGTATGTGATCCCATCAGAAGAAAACCAACAATGAAATGATATATTTTCAGAAAAACATTGTTTATGAAATCAAAGTCAAGACGATCAAAGCCTTACTTTCTTAAACATTTGTAGAATTTTAAGTTACAAAATTTTATATTATTTTCTTCTCTGGCCACTTGAAAATTCATTTTCTGTTTCCTCTCTGTTTAATAAGACATGATTAACAGATCCCATAAGGTGATGTTAAATGAAACCCCAAATACAGCAAAAGTAATGTAAGTGGAATTATCAAGGGGGAACGAGTGGAGGAGGTAAGTATAAATGGACCAGCTCATGCATTTTTAATGATCTCTTTTCTTCAACACGAAACAAAAACAAGGAGGTAGGAAAGGTGCAAAGGCAGTCATTTATATAATCGCATCTAAAACCGTTACACCATAGAATAATAGAAGTAAAAAAAAAAAATAGAGTAATTAGAATGATCCATTGAGAGCTTAATCAAGGCCAACACTGTTTGCTGCCTGTTAATTTATAACTAATTTGCTGCCATTGAAACACTTTGAGATTGAACTCTATAGAATGGAAGTGGAATCCTGGAAGCGGTGTACACAGCCCTGATAACTTCCTGTGCTGCGCTGATCTTCATGTTGGTACTGTTGAAAAGCCTAAAGTTGCATTCCAAATGTATCTTCTTTGGGAAAATAAGTGTTCGTCCTTCTTTTCCTCCTCTCTCCCATCTTGTCTCCTTTTTCTTTTGAGCCCAATCCCAGGACCCCAGGATCAAGACCTGACCTAAGGCAGACACTTACAGACTGAACCACCGAGCTGTTAGTGGGGGAGGGCTATTTAATATTTTAAAAAGTCAATTAGCTTGTTAATCCTATCTGCTTTGCACAAGGAGCATTTTATCAAGGCCTGAGTTGAGGCATCTTTAATAGTATGTGCCTGACCTTTGGATGGTGAATTAAAGTTTATGAAGAAACACATTTGTCTGTATCATCTCATCTAAACTTCACGACAAAGAAGGGCTATTATTATTCCCCAGATGACAGATAAGAACATTGAGACAGTGAGCCTTTAAACAGTTCGCTCCCAAATTATTTCACCCAGGTATTAAGATGCAAGGTCCACACCTGAACCCAGTATTTAGGTCCCCAAATCCTGTATTTTTTCACTATGCTTGGCTACCACCTAAAAGTTGTAGAACCCCAAGGGAGGCTCTGAGAAATGAGCTTGGCGTTTTGAGCAGAGAGCTTCACTCTGTAACTGATAAAAACCCACTCAGATCTCTCCTTTCCTGACAACTCACAGCTCAAATGTCATGGAAAAGAAACACTTCCTACCTCTCTCGCCTTTCTCCCGCCCCCGACAACACTCTTCTATTCAGGCTGTCAGATTTTTCTTGCAAGGCATTTGGGACTCAAATCAGGGAAAGGGGGGAGGCACCTTGCCTTGATTCTCATGGCAATGACAACCAAACTGTTACATTAATTGTTGAGGGGGAAGTAGGGGCACAGATTATTCACAGAGAACAGATAATTCCCAACGCACCTCAAGTTATGAAATACCTTCTCTAACTTGATCTTAACCTTCTCCTAGCTCAGACCTGAAATCACCGATTGGAACTTAGTTTTAGGCAGAGAGATACACAGCTCATAAAGTTATTCATTCTCAGATAATGAAGATTAATATATTGTCTGAGAAACAGAATTAATTAGATATCAGCAGTGAATTAACTAAAAGATGGTATAGATTTGGCACCAAGGTCAGCCAAAGTCAAGTGCGAGCCAAAGTTATGGGACAGCCAGGGGCCTGTGAGTAAGAATAGGCAATCTGTGTGCAGCAAGAGCTTAACTTCTCTGCAACCAAAGATCCTTGACTACAATCTTGAGAAAAGACTTATATTGGTAAAACCATTGTCCAACAATACCAATCAGGCTGTCCTCAGGCTGTACTCATATACTAGGTAGTAAAGCAACTAAATTCTAGGTGAAGCAAGCTAAATACACTTTGGAACAACAAGGGAGGGCTTGTTGTTGTTCCACGGAGGCAGAGAGCCTTTGTGTTATCCTTCGGGAAGTGTTTATGTAGGGTGTGATAGGTCTCAAGCTGGGGAGTGACCTGAAAAAGCTGTGTGCAGAGAATATTAACTCTGCAAGAATGTGTAGAGAAATTTGGAGGAAAAAGATGCTTAGAAGAACCCAGAGATGAGGAAGGGTAAAAAATCTGACAAGCCTTGCAAGGGACAGTTTCTAGAATGGACAGTTAATTGGAAGGAATTCAACAAGGACAGACATCCTCATCAAGGCACTGGACTTTCACTTGAGTACTTTATTTTTAAAAGATTTTGTTTATTCATGAGAGACACAGAGACATAGGCAGAGAGAGAAGCAGACTCCCTGTGGGGAGCCCAATGCAGGACTTGATTCCAGGACCCTGGCATCACGACCTGAACCAAAGGCAAACACTCAACCACTGAGACACCCAGACACTCTATGTCCATGGTTCTAAGGATATTTTTCCAGAGGAAATTTCAAAATTCTTTACTTCCATTGCTACCCATCATAAAACATTTCTACTAGTAAATATCCATCACTTCTAAAATTCCTCAGCTTTCTTTTATAGAATAAAAGGGCTCAAGAGTAAATTTCTAAGTAATCACTGAATATGAAAAAAAAAAATCTACAACTCTTTCACTAGTTAGAGGGCAGGGATTGAGTCTCATTCATCTTTGCATTAACAGGAACCAGTGTGGTCCCTTGCATATACACAACCAGTGACTATAATACATATTGAACAAACGGATGAATGGATTAGGAATTACATGAGTGACAGAGTTCCAATTCTTCAAACTTTGGGAAAACTTCCATAGCCTTAAAAAGAGGAGAAATAATCAAGAATACTCCATATTGCATATCTTTTAAAACATCCATATTGGCACAATTACTTCAAGGATAAACAGTTAATGTTCTATATAGGTATTCTGGAATCATGTATGGTGATTGTGCATATTAACTGGCAGTCATAGCGTGACCCATTTCAAAGAGACATTCCTTAAAAATAATCACAGAGTAGCAAATGTAAGCTTTGTTAAAATGTACCTCCATACATAATGTTCCATAATGCCTCTCTAAACAGGGGCATGAAGTGTTTGGTATACTAGCCAAGAACGAATTAACACACTGAGTGAGTTTACTCTGAGTACAAAATAGTAGATGGTACTTAATTGTGTATCCATTGAAAAATACTGAAACCTCATGCTATTGGTAGGATTTTTATTCTTAGATGGTACCATTAAAGAATGACAAATGAGATTCCTCTTGGTGTGAAAAAATTACCTCAGGTAATTCAAGGCAAGTGAAATCACAGGCATGGTATAAACCACTTCATGAGTTGGATTATAGCAAGTTTTTTTTTATTGGTTTTGGATGGCATTTTATTGGGGCCAGAGTTATGAGAGGGACTAATGGATGTCATCTCAGGATAATTGTGACAGTACAGTGCTCCTATTAAAACTGATCAGTATGTGGGGTCATGACCCAGGTGAGGTGCTTGGTTGCTTCCAGAAGCAGGAACTGCAAAGTGAGACATGGAATGATACTGATGAACCACTTGGGGTAGGGCTGCCAAGCACTCCAGTTTTCTTCTCCTTAAAATGTCTTTCCATCAACCAAGCAGCAATTATTTATTCAGGAATTGCCAAGCATGGTGGTGAACCCTGAGACAGTAAATCAAGCGTACCTCAGTCTAGGCGAGGAGCTTCCATTTTTGTTAACTAGAGTAAATTCAATTTCAAGATGGTTGTTGTGTTCCTCAGATAGAGTCAAACTTGTGTAGGAGTCGAAATAATACTGGAGAAATTCACGTCAACATTAAGGCTGTCCTCAAAAGAGCTTAGGTTTGGAGTGAGTTTATCTTATCTTAAATATGTTACTATATTAAAGGCTGATTTTCTAAGATACAGACCATGCAAATGTACTGTTAGCTGACTTGTAGATACCAGTAGTTCTAACCCTGTTAGACTCAATCCTCTTTTTCCTAACAACCAGGAAATTCCTCCTTGCTGTCCTGTAATGCAATTTATAGCTAGTATAGCCTATCTGCACATAGACTCTCAAGAATCATTACTCTGTGAGTACCAAAACAGTCACAGAGAAACAGAAAGAAGAAAAGTGGCTGCCAAATGCTGGGGGAACAGGGATGAGGAGTTATTGTTTAACGGGGACAGAGTTTCAGCTGTGCAAGATGAAAAGATTTCTATGGATGGATGATGGTGCACAACAATGTGAGTATACTCAATACTGGACTGTACACTTAAATACGGTTAAAATGGTGAATATTATGTGTAATTGTAAAAATCATTATATCGGCTTACTTGTGATAAGGGAAATACAGGGAAAGTAATTTATTTTCAAATAATATAAACAACAAATCATTAATGTCTGGGCATAAATCTGCTAGAAGGCATAAAGAATCGGTTAGAACCTGGCTATCTTCGGAATCACCATGAATGTGAGCAATACAGATGTGATCTGATATGTGTGTTTCCAGAGCAGTCCTGCTGAGGAGGGCATTCACCAAATGGCGAATGACTCTTGGAAAGTTCTGCACAAAACAAGGCACTCTTTTCTCTTAATGACTATGGTTAGGTGTATTTTGGGAAAATTTAGCGTGTTTAAAATTGTGCAAAGGACTGACTGTATTTATAAGTAAAGCAAGTTGGATTCTTAGATAAACATAAGCAAGTTTTTCATCTACATATTGGATTGTATGAGAACGTCATGAAGAACACAGAGCAGGACTTTGCTGTTTGAGACTGTTCCTAGCACCGCGGGACATCTCCAATCCGTGGCCCCCGCCCGCCAAATACCAGTGGTAGCCCACTGGTACCACTTCTAACAACCAAAAGTCTCCTTCTTGAGATCTAGTGATGGAGGCTGCCCACACTTGATACCCCAGATCCAGCCACTCTCTCAGTGATGCCATATCGAGTTTGTCATTTCACTAGGATTTTCTCCTTTTTTGGAGCTCATAGTTTGATAGTCTTTTACCCATCATAATTAATAAATAATACAATGGCTCTCAACAGTGTTGCCCAGTTAGCTGAAGACCAAATAACTGAGAATCTTCAACATGTTTTCCTCTCTACTTTTATTTTTTTATTTTTTAAAAAATATCTTATTTATTCATGAGAGACAGAGAGAGGGAGGCAGAGACATAGGCAGAGGGAGTAGCAGACTCCCCGCTGGGAGCCTGATGTGAGACTTGATCCCAAGACCCAGGGCTCACGCCCTGAGCCAAAGGCAGAGGCTCAACCACTGAGCCACCAGGTGTCCCATCCTCTCTACTTTTAGAAAAGCTGACAAATAAATTAGCTGATGTCAAATATTGGTTTTGAAAACTAATGCTCGGTGGTATTACCATGGGATGCTTCACCACTGCCTTTCAGGTGGGTGCAGTGTCCTGAACTGCTTGCAATCATTTAGGGAAGATTAACTCCCATTCACAATGGGTCCAAGTTAGTATGTACTTTACTGTGCTCTTTTCATTACAAAATTCATTGTCGAGAAAGCAAGAGCTTTGAGGAGGGCAGGCCTTCTTCGCTTTTTACATTTCTCACAGCACCTCTTACATAGTCTTGAGCACAAGAGGCACTCAAATATCTGAGGAGATGAATTGAATTTGTCCATGCAAGATATTTATAGTAACTATCAATATCAAAGTATTCAAAACACCCTATCTTCAATCCCTCCAGAGAGACGGATTTTACGGTACTGTGTTTCACCTTAAACTATGTCATCATCTCACAACTCACGGAGACAAACGTGAGTCAGTCATAGTGAAGATCAAAACTCTTCATGTAGGTTATTCTTCCCGTGATTTCACTGTAGATAAAATGAAGTAACCTGAAATCTGCAGCGTAATTATGTCAGATAGCCTCGCGTCATCATTTATTCATTCCCAGGATAAAACTGTTTCTCCTGGGCCCTGCAAGAAACAAGTTTGGCTAAGGCAAGCAACCCCCAATTATAATGATATCTTTGCTGTGGAAAAATAAATAAATAAATAAATACAAGTGTAATTAAATTTTGCAGGTGCAACCACCCTGCTCCATGAACCGCGGAGGAAACCTGTGAAATTATCCTAGGCAATTTTCTCTAGTGTAATTTGGAAATTTGCCCACCTGGAGACATAAACCCACAATTTCCTCTGCCCTTGTCTTATCACTTTTATCTTGTCCTGTTGCAGAAAAGAAGCTGGACCCAACACGGAAATCTCAGCGACAGGGTCAGATTTATGTCAGAAGTTTGAGTGCCGGGCCCAGTGACTTCCATGGTGGCTTTAAAGGCCGGAGAAACCAACCGAAAGTACCGCAGGGCCCGGCTGCCGGGCACCCGGGAGGCGCGCGCGGACTTGCAAGGGCCCAGCGCAGGGCCAGAGCCCGCCTCCCTCGGAACCGCAGGCCTGCGAGCACCCTCCTGGGAACCAAGCTCCCCGCCACCGACTCCGGGGACCCCCCCACCCCCCAACAGAACCCTTGGTAACTTTCCTCTCCCTGGTGGAGGAGGGCCCGAGCCCATCCCATGGCAAGCCGCGTGTCTGCTTTGTTTCTGCATGTCCCTGTCTGTGTGACTTGGGGAAATGGCTTTCTTAGCCTCGGGCTCACCCTCTTGTTAAAGGAGAGTCTTTATTTGCACAAGTGCTTTAGGATCTTCAAAGGGAAGACGCTCAACCATTATTCACATATTTGGACGGCTTGCAGGCTATGCCCGTCACACCTTGCTGGGCCTCCCCAATTTCTCAGGGAGCTTGGGTCTGGGGAGTGGGAGAGCCTTGTCTTCCTCTACTCCCCACGCCCTGGCCCCCGAAGCCTCATTAAGCACACCTATCTTTTGATGATTGGAGCTCCTGGAACACAGCCAAGGATTGAGGCTCTGGGGTCAGCTACAGCCACAATCCCAGTCGCTGTGTTATTAGAGTGGCTTGCTTGCTTTTACTTCCTACAAATACTTAAAACACCTATGAATACCTGCAGGAGCATACACTGTGTATGGGTCTGGATTCTCAGGTAGCTGTCCTTTACTTGGACACCACTCTTTCTGGAAGCCCTGCCCACACTGCCCCCACAAACCTCATTAGGAGTAGGAGTAGGAGTCTCTTTTATACCCTTCTCCCACACTCCATGCCTCCATCTATCAGAGCACTCATCACCATGTAGTATAATTGTGTGTTTATTGACCATCGAGCGTTTGCCGGTGATTCCTTGAAGGCAGAGATGATGGCTTATTGCCCCTTCACCTATGATTTTTTTTTTTATAAACCTAATTTTTCATTTTATTCCTTGTATCAACAGGTTAAGAAAGTGAAATTCTACATACTGATTTATGTTTATAAGCAGCACACAAAACATTATTTCACAGAGAAATATTCAGTAATCCCCTCAGTTGCAGTTTTCTTATTTTAATCTAAATGCAATAATTTAATAAGCTTAACACACACAAAAACGGTATATCCTGAACTACAAAAGTGGTTTCCATAGCCATATATGATTTTAGTCAAGTACACGTTTCCACAATGAACAAGTACTAACAAACATGGTAATAAAACACTATCTCAAATGCTTATCCTGCCATCAGCTTTTTAAGCAACACCATTTCTACTACTGAAAGTATTTATTTTCAAAAGTTTTAATCTGACCTAGGAAAATGAGTTCTCTTAAAACTTGACAACTAGTTCATTATTAAGTCCAAACGGTTTTAAATCAAAGCCTTCCAATACGGAAGAATTCACTTGAAACTTTTCATTTAAAAAAACAAACAAAAAAATCATTCTTGTAATCTAAAGAATATTAAAAAACAAATATCTTAAGACCTGGGATTGATACACTGTGTAGCCCACAGTAGGAATTCAGTATAGGTTTGTTAACTGGATGAATGGATACATAGGTGTGTGGAACATTTGGGATTAGGATTATAATGTATTCTTTCCATTCTCTTGATTTCTTTAATTTATTGGTTTTCATGAATTGTATTTTCTTAGGTTTCAAAAGTTATAGAGGTTGCTGGTGGCCATTTCAAATAATCTAGAAGTACAGAAAGAAGGAAAAAAAATGAGTCTTCTTTTGTCCTTCCTCATCAATCCCATTCCACTCCTCCAGAGGGAATCACTGTTAAAATCTTTTCTTTGCATTTATAAACATATACTTAATCCACCAACAAAAATATTTTGAAAAACACGACTTATATTTTAGGCGTTGTTCTGGTCTTGTTTCTTGCCCCCACCTAATATATAAATGATCCCATTCTTGTTTGTAAGTCCAGAATGTTTATTTGTCCCAGCATTCCTCTTCTTACTTATTCATTATAAAAATGTTCAATACCTCGTTTTAAAAAAAATCAAACAATGCAGAAGGTATAAAGTGAAAAGTAAAATTGTCTTTGTTCATTGCTCCTCTTGGGCATTCTATATCTCAGACGTAAATAGTGGTAATCATGCCTAGTTTTACTACTTTGGGTAGTTATCCCAACAATCCCAAATTACATCTTGATTTCTTAACGTTAGGTTGTATCTATCAACTTGATATGAAAGGAGAAGATTGTTCTACTATTACTCCACCTCCACCTTGATTCCTGATTTTCTTTCTGTCTTTATGTGTGTTTTAGTGGTTGCACTGATAACCTTATATAAAGTCCATACAATTCTGTCAGGACCTCCGAACCTTGGCCTGCTGTTTGGAGATGCTCTAGCATCTTTGCAGATGCTCTAGCATCTTCCCTCTCCCTGCACTCCAATCTTGTCTCAGTGACACCATTACTGTCCAGTATGACATTGACATCTGGGCCTTAGTAGTTTTCACTTCTCCTGTGCAATGCTTCTGTGTTTGGTGTCCAGAAACTAGATGAGATTTCTTGTTGGTTAATAACACCTAACTTGTTACTGTAATTACTATAAATCAATTTTTTTTTTAGGATATCTCTTTTATTATCTCAGTAGGGTTTGGGGGAGGTAATAGAGATACTTAGCCTGCCATCTTGAATTGGGTTCTCTTGCTTCTTTTGAAGATGATTTTTTTTTTCAAACAAATGTATTAGCACTCCTTAATTCTGAAAGCCCAGAAGTACAATTGTGACTGTGGTTTGGACTGTGTTTGAAAGAATTTAAGGATTTGGGAACATGTCAGTCAAGATGATTATTTCCATGCCTTCACTGTTCTTCCTATTCACCACCTCTGCTTGCTTCCTAATAAGCAATAATAGCAAAGTTCTTCTACAAGATATATTTTTGCTCTCCCGTAAGTATCAAGGAATTGAAATTGCTTATATCATAAACCATTGTCTCCATTCATTCTTGTGTCCTACTTTCCCAAGTAAATAGTAAACTCTTTGAAGAATCACTAAGAGCTTCTGAGGCTGCATTTTTCCCCTTCTTTTGAAAATTTGTACCTCGCAAAGTGCATGTTGTGTGGTTGGCGTTTGATTAGGTTTGCCGAATTTAAGCGGACTGACCTCAGCAGTTGGTTCTCCATTGCAGGCTTCTGGGCTCCACACCATGGGAATAGCATGACTTTACCCAGTTCGTCTCTGGGTCATTGTATGAAGGAGCCCTTGAAATGCCTGAGCAACTCCCTTTTAATCATAATTACACATGACTTCTTTTCCCCTTCTTAGGGTGACAATATTAAATGCAAGAGGGAAACTGATTTCAATTACAGTGGATGCCTTACCCTTCCAGTTCATCAAATTACACATACACCACTTCCGTGGAGGTGATCCAGTGTAATTCTTAGTACTGGGGAGCATGAACAGGGTGCCAATTACTTAAGAAGTGCTCATTAGGAATTAGAAAGCAAATATAATTACCACATGCCAATTGCATAGGAAATAAGAATGCTTTTCAACAAAGCCCGGGTTATTTTATACGTCCCATATAGCTCCCACGGGATCTGTTCTTACCTGTTTTTTTACTCCACCAGATACAGAATGCATATAGAAGACAAAGACATAAGAAATGGTCAATGTACTAGACTACAAACTCCTTATTTGTCTTACTCCCTATATCTCCTGTACCTAGCTGTGTGCACCGTAGGTGCTCTAAGGATACTTAATGGAGCTTTTCAATACTTATAGTAGAAAAGAAGTTTATTGTTTTACAACATGGGGCTTTTTCTTGACATCACAAAATAGGCACTGAAAGGTCTGAATGTGCTAAGGTGGTATTTAAATTTAGAAAAAGTTTTAGAGCTGGATATTACTTTAGTGATTAATAAGCTAGCCTACCCCTCACCAATTTCACAATGGGTGTAAATAATGCTCAGTGTGCCAGTGTGACTGTAAGACCAAAAAGCCTCTTTTCCCAGATTCCTACAATCTCTACTTGATTGGAATCACTCTGTAGGAAAAAACCTTGCCAAACATTCCTCCTGTATGTGCCCTGAACCCAAATTTACCCCCAGTTAGTGACCAAAACTGCTGTCTTACACACCTGGCAATCACAACATATTCGGGGATGGGGACTGTTTTATTTTGTGCATGACCTTAAGAACTAATTAAACTAGACAACTATTTTGCAGATGACTATAGAGAAAACTGTAACAGCTTCAATACCCACCATCTGGAGCATTCAACCTGATATAGATAAAGTTTACGCAGGGTTTTCTGTAGTGCTTCCTCTAGGAGGTTTAATTTTCTTCTTAAATTTTAGTTGGGTTCTACTTAAATTATAAATATTATATAGAAATATTTTTGGAAAAAAAGTCTGTCTTCCATAAATTACATGCAAAAACCAGAAGTTATTTCCCACCATGAAAATTTCATATTCTCATTCCTCATTAGCGCAGAAACGTTTCAGTAATGATGAACTGGTCCAGAAATGGCCAAACTGGTGCCTGAGAACAAGAAGTAGGCAAGTGCTTTATTTTTGACTTTGGGTCAAAGTAAAAAACTTTTGCTCTGGGTACCCAAGCAGAGAAACTGCTTCTTCCAGCTTAAGAGTCAAAAGCATACACTCATTGGTGTATGAATGAGCATACACTCATTCATCATTGGTGCTTAGGTGTTCGGTCATTGAAATGGACCTTATTTATCCTTTGAGTTGTGGGGGAAGTGTAGGACAATGAAGAAACTGTAAGCTGCCCCTCACCCCCACCCCCATTTGCCTCTTCTACTCAACCTATACAGCTGTACAGAGACTTTGGCTAATAGTAACCTGGTCCTCACTGATTCTCTCTGAAGCAGAAATTTCCATTTGCATAGTAAGACTTTCCGTATTTATGAGAGTTCAGACCCCACCTACCTGATGCCAAGTGGGGGGTTTATGGAGATAGGTGATTCATCCAGTTGAGAAATGTGTATTGAATACCCACCATATGCCAAGCCTGGTTCTAGGGTCTGGGAATAAACAATGAATAGGGCAGACAATGTTCCTGCCCTCATTCTGGTGGGGAAGACAGGCAAGAAACATGTGAATATATAATGTAATGTCAGGTGCCCTGAGTGCAATGTGCAAAAACAAAACAGGATTGGTGGATAGATTGATGAGTGAAAGGCATCTGGGATGCCCAGTGGCGCCAGGGCTCAGGGAACATATTGCATGATTCTGGTGTGAACCTGGCACCCTAGTCATTCAACCAGAGCTCCACTGTGCTAAGAGCAGGATACACTGTCATGCCCAGTGCTGCAGGACAAACAGAGACTGGGGCCGGCCCTTTCTTTACTGCAATTGAAGATGTGATTTATTATTATTGTTATTACTGTGACTATTATTATTACCACTGTTGGCTTTGGCAGTGGAGTTCTCCATTGTTTCATAATCTGATTCTATAAGAGGCCATTGAAATTCATAGCTCAGAGGATCTTTGGGAAGAAATGCACTAGAATGGTTTAGAGCAGAGGTCAGTAAACTAAGGCCCACATGCCAAATCCAGCCCAATTTCTGTTTTCATGTCTGTTTTATAAGGCTGAGTTTCTGTGGCTTTTGTTTTGTTTTGTTTTTATATTTTTAAATGGGAAAAAATAGAAGTAAATAAAATATTGTATGTGATGTGAAAATTTTGTGAAATTAAAATTTTAGTGTCCATAAATAAAGTTTTGCTGGAATACAGCTGTGCTTATTTTTTCAAGGTATTATTGATGGCTGCTTTTGTGTTACAACAATATGGTTTATGAAACCTAAAATATATTTGATTTGACCCTAAAGAGTTGGCTGATCCTTGATTATGAGTATGCGCTCAGCAAGGAACTGGCTGCAACATTTATTTTTTATTGTTATTATTTTTTTAATAAATTAATTTTTTTAAAAAAGATGTATCTATCTATCTATCTATCTATCTATCTATCTATCTATCTATCTATCATCTATCTAAGAGAGAAAGAGAGAGAGAGAGAGAGAGAGAGGAGAGAGAGAGAGAGGAGGGGCAAAAGAAGACTGAGAAAGTGAATCTACAAGCAGACTCCCAGCTGAGCATAAGCTCCATGCCCAACACAGAGCCTACCCAGGGCTCTATCCCAGGGCTCTGAGGACATGACCTGAGCCAAAACCAAGAGTTGGCCGCTTAACCAACTGAGCCACCCAGGCACCCTACAACATTTATGTTATGTGCTGAAAAAAGAATACTAGAACCATGAAAAAAAGTAGATAAATCTCTATAATTGCAACGGGAAGATGTTTGTGATGTGTTAAGTAAAACAAAAACAATTTGAGTGCAATAGATTTGGCTTTTGAAAAATCCAAAAATCCAATGTTTGGAATCTAAATATTCCATAATGATATAAGCTCCATTAGTACAGCTCTTGGTCTGTGTTGTTCACTGTTGTATCTAGAACTCTGTGACCCATGGTACACTCTCAATAAATATTTGTTGAATAAATAAATGAATGACTATCACACAACATCTAAGGAATAATAAACAAAAAAGATTTATAAATCTGACTACATAAAAACTTAAAAGATTAAAAAAAATTTTTTTTGGCATGCTGAACACCACCATGAACAAAGTCAGCAGACTAATGATAAGCCTCAAAAACAAAAACAAAAACAAAAACAAAAACAGGCATCTATTACTTGATGAGCTCGTACAAATCAAGATCAACAACAGCCATGAAATAGAAAAGAGGGTAAAAGGTATAAACAGCCAGTTCCCAGAAAAGGAACTGCTAAGGGCTCTTCCTTATGATGACTTATAAGAGAAAATAAAATTAAACTAAATTTAAAGGCGATAACTCAAAAAAAATAATAAAGGAGACAACTCTTTTTCCAGATCCCAGCTGACAAAGTTACATTGTACTAGTGGAATTGCAAATTGGCCAAACTTTTGGGAGTATTTTTGACAATATCTAACCAGAATGTAAAGTGAATATATACTTCAATCTAGCGACTCTAATTCTAAAAAATCATCCTGTACAAATATCACATTTGAAATGACACAACTGTGCAGCTATTTATTACATCATTGCTTACAATCCCAGAATACTGAAAATAACCTAAATGTTATAGGAAAAATGAATCAACGTGCAGTCTAAAAAATACCATGCAGACCTAGAAAAGAGTGAGGGAGCTTTTCGTGTATAGACATATGCTAGGATCTCCAAATTATATTAAGTGAAAAAGGGACAAACACTGTGTATAGAATATCATTTCTTTAAAAAAAAAAAAAGTGTTTATATGGAGTCCTTTGTCCAGAACAACTTTAAAAAAATACAGAAGAGATTGTTGACAGAGGTTACCTTTGGAAAGAGGGACTGTTTGGTAGGCAAAAGGGAGGAAGGAAGCCTCACTTTACTTCATACCTTTTACTCATTTTAATCATATATTTTTTAAAAAGTTTATTTTTTTTTTAGTAATCTCTACACCCAATGTAGGGCTCTAATTCACAACCCTGAGATCAAGAGTCTCATGCTCTTCCAACTGAGCTGGCCAGGTGCCCTGATATCATATCTAATAAACATAATTAATACTGAAATACTAATTGTATGAACTTCATCTTGAAAAAAAACATACATAGGAGCATAGACTTCTATTTTTTTATTCAGAGCACAGTACTTACTATGACAGCCATTACAGCCACCAAATCATCTAAAATATGTAATTTGGCTCCAAGTGTGACTTTATTCTATGCAAATGGATACTGTATGATGTACTCTGCCTTATAGGAATTCAAAAACACTCGACCATTGATAAGTTGAATTAATTGGATAAAAGACTCATCTATGTTTTAAAAATTCTGTTTATTTACTTGAGAGAAAAAGAGAGACAGAGATAGAGAGAGCATGGTGGCGGAGGGCAGAGGGAGAGGGAGAAGTAGACTGTCTGCTGAGCAGGGAGCCTGATGCAGGCCAATCCCAGGAGCCCAGGATCATGACCAGAGCTGAAGGTAGACACTTAACTGACTGAGCCACCAGGGGCCCCAAGATTCTTTCATCTTGATCCAGTTATCATAGAGATCTTTAGCACAACAAAGATACAGCAAGGTCACTATCATTTTGATTATATGATATTTTCTTAACAGTTGTTTTAGGAAATTAAAAAAATATATATCCTTTCTGCTTAAGAAAGCTATTTCAACAAGAAATAACAAATATTGGTGAGAATATAGAGAAAAGCACTGTTATGCACTGTTGGTGGGAATGTAAGTTAGTGTAGCCACTCTGGAAAATCTCCACATGGAGGTTCCTCCAAAAATTTAAAAGAGAAATATTGTATGATCCACACTGGGTATTTACCTAAAGAAAACAAAGATACACACGCATCCCTATATTCATTGCGGTATTATTTACAAAAGCCAAGTTATGGAAATAACCTGTCTATTGATAGATGAATGCATAAAGAAGATGTCACACACACACACACACACACACACACACACACACAGAGGAATATTAGGCGTAAAAAAAGAATAAGATCTTGCCATTTATGACAACAAGATGGACCTAGAGTATATTATGCTAAGTGAAAGAAGTCAGATAAAAACAAATACCATATGATTTCACTTACATGTAAAATCTAAAAAACAAAACAAAAAACTAAAAAACCCAAACAGGCTCAGAGAACTAACTAATGATTGCCAGAGAGGGAGGGGGTTAAGGGGATGGGTGAAATAGGTGAGGGGGATTAAGAGGTACAAAATACAGCTATGAAATAAGTAAGTCATAGGGATGAAAAGTACAGCACTGGGAATATAATCAATAATATTGTGACAGCCTTGTGTGGTGAAAGATGGAAACTACCTATCTCATGGTGAGCATAGCATAACATATAAAATTGTCAGATCAGTATGTTGTACACCTGAAACTAATATAACATTGTATGTCACCTATACTTCAGTTTAAGAAAAGTGGTTTAAGAAAAGACTCCTCAATCTATCAAAATGCAAGATCAACTCCTTAGGACTCTGGGGGAAGAGTCAGATAGCTCAGTAATGGTGTCTACTTTCTTGCTGTATAGGACAGTGCCCAGTTATTCCTCCAAATGAATGCTGGGCTTACCTCAATTTTGAGTTTGGTTTGTTGTTTTAAATCCTCAAATTAACATCAGTCTTAAAGGTCAAGGGGCAAGCCCTACAGTAGGTGCCTGTCTCTATTTGCCAGATGCCACTTGGGGTTGGTACCAACCCAGAATGTTTCATGTAACTTGATGTAATTCCTGGCCAGGGAGACTAAGATTCTCAGGAAATATTGTGATTGGAGTGAGCCTCAGATGCACCGTGAGTGGCTTGGCCATCTCTCGAGAACAGAAATTTCTTAGAGTGGATCTATGTATGTTGCCCAGTCCAGTAGCACTAGCTTTGAAATGTGCTTAACACAGACTGAGATGTGCTCTGGGTGTAAAACACATACTGAATTTTGAGGACTTAAGCCACACAAAAGAAGTGAAACATCTTATTCATAATATTGAGTGCATGATGAAAAATAGTATTTCAGGTATACTGGGCTAAACAAAATGTATTAATAACATTAGTTTCATGTTTCTTTTCTTTAAAATTTTTTTTTCATGTTTCTGCTAGAAAATAAACAACTGCATCCATGGGCTTGTGTTCTATTCTACTGCATAGAGCTGTGTTAGAGGGTTAACACTCACTGGCTCACTCTTCTAGTCAGTCATTCAACAATTATTCATGAGGAGATGACCATATGCCGGGCATGGTGCGGGGGCCTAGGAGATACCCGTGAGAAATAGGGCGTGGTCTCTGGCTTCAAGGAGCTTAGTGTTAGGACAGAGAAGAGAAGAAAGCAGAGTATTTGACAGTGCTGTGAGTGGGGTGTGCTGAAGAAGCCTGAGGGAGGGAAGCTTCCCAGGGTAGACAGAGTATGAATCGAATGCTGAAGAACTGGCAGGAGTTAAGCAAATTGGGCAAAAGAGGAGTACGGGTGAAGGAGTTGCAGGAATGGGCAGCTGCAGGTATGAGTGTGGAGCCAGAGAGAAGGTGGTCTCCTTTAAGGAGCAGCAGTGGCCCTGCTGGAGGCTTGGGGATGGAGGAAAGTGGTTGTAGAAGATTTGGGCAGGTTCAGGTGACCAGGACCTCTCCTTCCAGGTGTTTCTTGCTTCTAATTTTGGGTGACTCCTTACCCTGGTTGGATTCACACCAGGTTAGGGAACAGAGTAGCAAGGTGAATTTAGCTGGAGCCTGAGCAGCTGGGACTTAGCATCAGCTGGAAGATTCCCTCCGTGTTCGTGTTGGTTACCAGCCTGCTTCTGGGGATCAGTCCTTTTTTAGCAAATACACTTTCAGTTAGGGTAAGACCACTGTTCACACTGACAACTTTTTAAAGGGCAAGTTTACTGTCCAAACAGGATTCTTTACCTGTACAAAGAATGAAATGTTTGACCAGGGTGCTGTGATACACACTCGGGCCAGAAGCTGTGCTCCACTATTTATTGAGTGACCTTTGATTAGTCAGCCAACATACTAGGGCCACTGTTCATTGCCTAACCAGGGGTTTCAACTCGATAATCTCTATTTTGTTTTCAGTTTTAATTTTCAGTTTTATTTTATTTTTTTTATTTTAAAGATTTTTTTATTATTTTATTCAGAGAGAGAGAGAGAGAGAGAGAGAGAGAGAGAGGCAGAGTTACAGGCAAAGGGAGAAGCAGGCTCCATGCAGGGAGCCCAACGTGGGACTTGATCCTGGGGCTCCAGGATCACACCCCGGGCTGCAGGCGGCACTAAACCACTGCGCCACCAGGGCTGCCCTTAATTTTCAGTTTTTTTTTTTAATTTTCAGTTTTAACTGGCAAATGATATGCACACCAACAAAGAATTATCTAATGAGGAAAAATCCAGGTATAATGACAAGAAGACAAAAATGGGATTTCATTTCAGTTTAATGATTCAAGTCAGAGAACTAATTACATATTTTACAACTATTATTCCAAATGTCACATTTTATTGAATGATGCTATGTGATGCATCTGATTATTTTATTTATTTGTTTGTTTGTTTATTGGGAAAATTGGCAAAATGAAAGCAATAAGAACTTGTTGGACACATTATCCTGATAATAATTTTGGGGCACCTGGGTGGCTCAGTCAGTTAAGCATCTGCCTTCAGCTCTGGTCATGATCCAGGGCTCCTGGGATCGAGCCCCTCATCAGGTTCCCTGCCTGTTAAGCAGGGAGCCTCTTCTCCCTCTCCCTCTGGCTGCCACTCCCCCTGCTTGTACTCTATTTCTGTCAAATAAATAAAATCTTTTTTAAAAAAGTAAGTCTACCAAATTTGTTCAACTGTAGTTAAAACTTTAAAAAATGTTATAATCCAATAAAAATATTATAAAAATAATAAATATGCTGAGAAAACTAAGCAAAGTTTTGACCCAAAAGATTTTACAGAAGTTGTGGAGGTTTTTGCAGCCCAACTCAATTGGTCAGCAGCCATCATGGAGTTCTAGTTGTGTGGAACATTCTAGATTCCACTGTGGAATATAGTCCACTGTGCTGGGAAATATGAAAACAACACAGTGTATAAGAGTAGTTCTGAACCTTTTCGGTATCAGGATGCCTTTATACTCTCAAAAGTTACTGAAGACGCCCAAAAGCCTCATCTATGTGAGTTATATCTTCAATGTTTATCATCTAAGAAATTAAAATGGAGAAAACATTTAAACATTGATTGTAAACTCATTTAAAGAAACAATTAAATGATGACATGTTATATCGGACACAATGTATTTTTATAATAGCTATACTTTTCAAAATAAAAATGTAGTGAGAAATGTGGTATTATTTTACATTTTTGCAAATCTCTTTCATGTCTGGCTTCATAGAAGACAGCTGGATTTTCAGCTCTGCTTCTGCATATTCAGTCTGTTGCTCTCTCTCATATCATGTGGCCTCTGGAAACCCCACTCTCAGCAGTGTGAGAGAATAAGAGTAAGAGGAAAACGATGCCTAGTATTGTCAATATAGCATGACTCACAGGCCCCCTGGATGTTTTTATGAGGAACCACTGGAGCCTCTTGACCACACTTTGAGAACTTCTGGCATAGAGATGAGCTCAAAAGAATTTGTACCCTGTGGACAACCTTTGAATATCGATGAAGCTTATCACTAAGTATGGAATTAGTAATGAAGAGCGGCTGAGACCTTGGTCCCTGGGGACAACTGTAGATGACCTGTGTATAGCACTGAGAAACAAAATGGCCCAGGTGGCACTTGACATCAGAAACAAGGTAACAGATGTTTATAAAACCCATCAACAAAGAGCTGAAAAGAGGGGTCTGCAAGCCATTCCATTTTCTTAACTGAAGTGTAGAATTACAGTTCAGTTAAGTTAAGTTAGCTTAACTCTAAGGTTCCTGACAGACCACTGGACAGATCATTGAGCCCATTGTTTTTTGGACTTTCTACAAGGAGTGGAACTTCTTTTTTCAAAAGAATCTAATAGGAAGGTCTAATATACAAAATATAGAACAGTCTGGCTGAAATAGGGGAAGGCATTCATGTGGCCTGGCTTCCTTATTCCTCCTCCTGTCCCCACTCAAGACCCAGTCAACCCTGGGACATGGCCTCCCATGCCTAGACTTCCAGGAAAAGTGAGAGGGAAACCATTGATGTAACAGTCAATGATCAGCAGAACAGTATCTGGTCTGAGGTTCTCTTCCTGGGCCGATGTGCAGGTGAGATAAGGACAGGCAGGCTGGGAAGGGAGGCATACCTACAGGAGGCTACAGCACAATTCAGAGACTAGACCTGTGGCTGTGGGATTAACCACATCTGGGGGAGGATGGGATGACAACAGAGAGATGGGACTCAGGGGTGGGACTTAGCCTTTGAATCTCTGACCCTGGGCTGGCCAGTTACTATTAAGGGCCTACCTATTGACCATTCTCTCTCTTGCTAACAGAACCCCAATTTTATTGAGGTATCTGGCAGCCATGCATATGAAGAGAGGTTGAGCTCCTCCTTGGCCCTAGAACATAGATCTTGACTGGTTTAAGCACAACAGAATGATTACATCTCCTAGTTAGGTTAGAAATGGGGCACACAAGGCCGTTCCACCCAGTAAGAGATGAGAAGTTTACTGGAAAATTGTTTATGTGCTGCTGCTGCTGCTGCTAAGGATTTGCAAGGGAAGAAAACAACCCTTTTTCCCACTTCATGGCATCATATGACATGTGATGCCTGGATCTGTGGCAGCCATCTTGTGAGCATGAGGGACACCAATTTAAGAAGGCAGAACTGAAAGGAAGCCAAGCTTTTGTTGTTGAGCTGCTGAATTAGCAAGCCCTGGAACAACCCAACACTGTACTTCTTAAGTGACAAATTTTTCTTATTTATTAGAAATATATTAGACTATTTTTCAGTCTCATTATTTCAGCCCAAGCATCCTAAATGACATTGTTCCTTATATTGCTCTGTTTAGAAAAGTAGCTGATCCAGCAATACCTTCAGATGTACTAGTTGTTTTGTTTTAGCAAGGCTTCGCTTACAAACTATAAACTCTATCAGTCCTCCTTTTCTGCTTGCCTGGCCCCATTGTACCTGCTGAAGAATGGATAGCTATTTGCAGAGCAGTGTTAAAAGGTTACGTGATGCAGCTGCAGATATTCATTTATTCAGGTTATGGTTTACAGTCCATAATGGGTAGAAACTGCCTACATGCATTTTCAATATTTCTAATTCCAGAAATCCAGATCTGCTACATACAAGTATAACATTTTATCAACGGTTTGGTAAATTCTGGCTAAGTACCATACTGTCCCTCTTACAGGAACTAATTTTAAAATAAAACTATTATAAATAATGATTTTTAAAAATTCCCGTGCCCAACATTTCTGATGGTGAACTCCAAATCAGTACTGTTTATTTGACAGACCAGGAGAACTAATTATTGATTAACCACACTGAAGGTAAAATAAAGATTAATGGTTCAGATTAGATAATGTATATGAAAATACTTGAAAAAACGAAATAATATTCAACACCCTTTATCCATCTTTATTTTTAAACATTTTATTTATTTATTCATGATAGACAGAGAGAGAGAGAGAGAGAGGCAGAGACTCAGGCAGAGGGAGAAGCAGGCTCCATGCAGGGAGCTCAATGTGGGACTCCATCCCGGGTCTCAAAGGATCATGCCCTGGACCGAAGGCAGGCGCTAAACCGTTGAGCCACCCAGGGATGCCCCCCTTTATCCATCTTTTAAGAGTTATTTTATCCTCTTCCAGAAAAGGTAACAGATGATGAAAGATAAAGCATACTGCCCAAAGTCTCCCAGCTGGTAAATAATAGGTCCTGGACTAGGATAGAGCCCCAGGTCTACCTGCCTGTAGAACCCAGAAGCACCCCAAACTCCATTCAAGATACTGGAATTACCCCTTTGCTTCCTCACAGCCACTTGCCTGCAAAAATCGTAATAAATAGCAAACTGATCAGAAGACGCACAGGAGACAGTAGCAAAAGAGTTCCATAATCTCCATACCTAGTAATCAGCCAGCTGTACAAAATCTCTAGTAGCTCTTAAATCCCATGGAAAGCAATGAAATAAAAATCCCGAGATAATGAATTATTTTAATATTGGAGCCCCAAATCACCCACTTAACCAGTAACCATAACTATTGGTTACTTTGTTACTCTAACAAAGGATTACGCTCTCAGTTTCCATCTATTTTTAAAAAATTTTTTAATTCTAATGCTTTATTCTACTTCCTCCTTCATCATCTCCCCAGTATTACAACGACGTCGCTGTGGCATTGGCATCACTGGGGAGACACGAAGATCCCCCCTGCCAGTTTCCATCTATTAAAAGTAGAATTGTCTCCATTCTTAAAACCATCTTTCAAAAAATCCCTTGTAATATAAAAACTTAGAAATTGTTTTTTTTTTCCTTTGCTAGAAAAATAGTTTAAATAATCCTTCAGAACTGTTTCATTGTTCTGTGGTGAAGTATATAGGAAGATGCTCCTGTGAAACTACATCATATCCTTTGCAGAGAAAAATACAGCAAATTGTTTTTAGTAACTTGAGCAAACTTGCACTGACACTAAGCTGGAGACTACATGCTACCCCACATTCCCCCAATTTGGTCCCCACAGGCCAAGACAGACGAACACTTTTCTTTCATACCATCATGTTCTTAAAGAACAGCGATTATTACTCTCCCTCTTTTTTGCCTTCTCATGAGCTTTTTGAAGAACCACTTCTCGATACATTGCTGGTCTGTGATTGCCTCAGACACCACTCAGTCCCCAGTAGCAGCTACAGATGGGCATGCTTAGACATATTTCAAGATTTCGGATGGATTCCTCTCTTTAGATATTTAAACAAGAACTTTAAACCCCCTCCTGCGAGAAGCCACCCCCCTACCACCAAAAAAAGAGAAACAGGAAAAGGATAAAAACAGATCTCTGCAGTTACGTTGGGATTTTGCATGTGCAATATTTCCGTGGCTAGCATATCACTGAGCTATAATGGTTTTGTCCCCAACTTCCACTCAGTTTCTATCTAACCTTCTTTCTTTGCTTCTCTTCAGACAAGCCTCCTGGATGAACTCAGTGTCTATGCTGATGGTCCATTCAACATGAGCGCCACAGTCTCCTGACCTTTTCTATCTTTGGATAGATCTTGTCCTCTGTGCCATTTCAGCGTGCCACCCTCCATGGCCACACCCTTGAATGGAAACTGGTCCAGCATGGCAGGCTTGAGCATAATCCTTCCCTTTTCTCTGCAACTTCCCATTTTCCAGTTTTCCCACATCCTTGGTGGCAGCTGATGTAATAGGCAAATAAAACACAGGTTTTGGAATCTGAGAGATCTGGGTTTAAATAGGATCTCTGCCCCTTAGCTAGTCGAATGACAGTAAATGACTGTATTTCTGAGCCCCATATCCCTTACCTGTGAAAAAGGGGTAACATCATCTCTGTTTCGGGACTGTAATACTGTAATATGGGTTACAGCCCTGGGACTGAATGCAGAGAACACCCCACTTAGCTGATTCTCAGTAAACCTAGTTTTCCCCCTTCTGTTCATCTTCCTGGTTCTCACTCCCACTCACTTCATTCTGAGGTCTCACAGCAAATTCTGGTCTTTCGAACCTCCTGGTGTCTCATGCTCTCTGGGCTTCAAGATCACTCACTGTTGAATCCTCTGCAGCAGATGTCCCAGAGCCTGATGCTCAGGCTGCTGAGGGTGTTCAGCTTGGTCAGGAAGCTCTGGGCATTTTTGTTTTTGAAGCTGCTCATATATTTATTAAAGGTGAAGGAGGAAGGAAGAGAGAAAGAGGTAGGGGGAGAAAGAGGATAAGGAAAAGGAGGAGACAAAATGTCAAAAACCTGTGGATTATTTAAATATTTATTTTTGGGGGAAATACACCATGGCCCTGAAAATCCATTAGCAGAAGTGGCCATTTCTCAGCTTGGTATATTTGGAGCAGAAACAGGGCCCTGGAAGCTCTTCTTCTGTGCTTTAGACATCTCTGCTCCCTGTACTCTTCTACACCAGAGTTTCAAAGGGGTTGCTTCCTTCGCCTCTGGTCGGCCAGGCCAAGGTCAAGTGCTGCCAGTGATGGGGTGGGTGAAATTGCCTTCCAACTTCAGGAAGTTCATCTACCTGCTGCTCTATCCTGCACTCCACAATAGAAGCTATTTAGTAGTAAAGGGAAAATTTTAGCATCCATAAGCTGACCCTTATTTCTTAACTAATGTTTAGAAGTCAGGTTGGAGAACAATTCTTAGTGAGTTTCCTTAAAGGGGAGCCTGGATGGCTTAGTCAGTTAAGCAACCGACTCTTGATTTCAACTTAGGTCATGATCCTAAATTGATCCTAGGTCCTGGGATTAAGCCCCCATCCAGCCCTGTGTTGGGCTCCGTGCTCAGCATGGTGTCTTCTTGTCCCTCTCCCTATGCTCCTCCCCCTGGTCTCTATCTCAAAGAAATAAATAAAATCTTTTTTAAAAATTCTTAAAGTTTATATTTAACAAACTAGGTTTTTAATGTTAAAACCATAGTGCATTTTGACAGTGCTGTTTGTATGATTGAGAAATTGAAACAAAAAGCACAATGTGATGTGGATGGATGGTGGCACAAGTGCTATGGGGAGAGTATTTCAATCCCACCAGTGAGTCCTTCTGATCCTGGGATGGTTCATTGTCTGTCAATTGAACAGCTCATGCTTTGAATTCAGATCTAAATTTGGATTTCACTTTGCCCATAAGAGTTGAGTGACTTTGAAAGAAATGTTTTACCTTCTTAAACATCAGGTTTTTCTTCTGAAAAATGGAGATAATAATTAATATCTAACTCACAAGGTTGTTGTGAGGATCAAATTAAATCAAAGTGCCCAGCACACAGTAATTGTTTAATGAATGACAGGTAGCCATTACTATTATTTTTACTATTCTCATTTCTGCCATAATGGTTATTTTTTTGAAAGAGTTTGTTTGTTTATTTATTTACTTATTTATTTATAGAGCATGAGCAGGAAGAGGGGCAGAGGCAGAGAATCTTAAGCAGACTCTCCACTGAGTGTCGAGCCTGACACAGGATCTCATGGCCCTGAAATCATGACCTGAGCCAAAATCCATAGTCTGACACACTTAACCAACTGAGCCACCCAGGCACCACCATGATGGTTATTTTAAATATTCTTCTTGCTTCTAGCCTCAAACTCCATCTCTCACTCTCAGGAGGCAACTCAGAAACTAGTTCACAAAGAAAAGAGATGTCGGTGAGATTGCTTTTGAAATGCCTCTTAAAAATCGCAAGTGGCTCTTTGTTTTCCTCTTTTTCATCCACTTCCCTTCTTGAAAAATTTGGTTGTAAAGCCTTTAGGGCAGAGTACAGTGGGCATCTGGGCTTACCTGGGGACAGCTATGATGGCCAGGAGCACAGTATTGGAGCCCCAGGGGTAAGGAGGATATATGCCTGGGAGGGCTACCTTTTGGAGGAAGTAGAGCCCCAGCTGAGTGAGGCAGGCAGATTGTGCAGGCTGTTGGAGCCCAAGCAAGGTTGAGGAGGGCACTCCCAGAATGGGGAAGCCAGAGATGGAAGTCAGAGCCCATGGTGAGGGCAGGAGGGCAGCCCTGCAAAGCAGGGACCAGTATAGGTTACCAGAGTCCAAGGCAGGTGAATAAAATATCCAAGTGGAAAGGGTGGACGGCCTTGTAGTGCTATTAATGTAAAGGAGGGCATCCATGCAGGGGTGGGCTGCAGTGGTACTAGGATATTGATTGCTTATAGTGTATTGATCAAGTAAGTAAATATATTAAGGACAATGGGAGCTGATTCTCACTGTCAGAAAAGGGAGTTAATGGGATCTAAGAAGGGAGAGAACTCTCCTCTAATGAGGGATTAGAATTGGAGGTATTCATATGACTTCAAATTTTTCAATATAGGTAGATACTGAAATAAATACAGATGCAAACATATGTGTATGATATATAAGTTCCCTATCTCTTTAATAGACAGCGTCCGGGAGTGACACCATCCTGGTAGGAATGAGCACACCTAGCACTGAAATTTTGGCTTCTAAATACCCCTCAAGTGCAAGAAGCCAGGACTCACTGGAGAAATGGCTGATTCTGAGACACCAAACCCATTAATAGCCACTCCCAATTTTCTGCTTCCCCCCTAGCTTCTGGCACCCAATCCACTGTGTCTGTGATTTGCCTATTCTGAACATTTATATAAATAAAATCACCCAATATATGGCCTTTTGTGTCTGGCTGCTTTCATGTAACATAATGTTTACAAAGTTCATCCATAGTATAGCATGTATCAGAATCGCATTTGCTCTCATGGTGTAATAATATTCCATTGTATGGATATACTACATTTTGTTATCCATTCATTGGCTGATGGGCAATTTGCCCTGTTTCCATTGTTTAGCCACTATGAATAATGTTGGTATGAACATTTGTGTAAAAGTTTTTGTGTGAATATTTGTTTTCAGTTTTGGGGGGTAAAAACCTAGGAATGGAATTGCATGGTCATATGTTAATTCTACATTTAACTTTTTAAGGAACTGTCAAACTGTTTCCAAAGCAGCTGCAATATTTAACATTCCTACTAAGAGTGTCTTGAGCCTTCCAGTTTCTTCACATTCTCATCAACATTTGCTGTTGTCTGTGAGTATTTTTTGGGTATGAAGTGGTATCTCATTGTATTTCTCATTTGCATTTTCCTAACGACCAACGGTGTTGCACATCTTTCCACATGCTTACTGGCCATTTATATATCTTCTTTGAAGAAATGTCTATTAAAATTCTTTGCCCATTTTTTTACCAAATTTGTTTTTTTTATTGTTGAGTTGTAAGAGATCTTTATATATTCTGAATACAAATCTTTTAACACTTATGATTTATAAATATTTTTTCCTATTTTGTGTGTTGTCTTTTAACTTTCTGGATGATATTTTTTGAAGCAAAAAAGTTTTCACTTTGATCAAGCCCAATTTATCTATCTTTTCTTTTGTTTCTTGTGTTTTGGTGTCATATCAAGAAACCACTGCCAAATTCAAGAAAATAAAGATTTACTTTTATGTTCTCATCTAAGTTTAACTATTTTGGTTTTTACATTTTGATGTCAGAGTTAACTTGTATATATGGTAACATTGTGTATGATAGATGCATAATTTTGTATATAGTATGAGGTAGGATACCTCTTATTTAACTTTCTTGTCACATTCTTTTGCATATGGATATCCAGTTGTACCATTATCATTTGTGGAAAAGACTATTCTTTACCTGTTGGATTGCCTTGACAAACTTAAATTCAGTTGACCATATATGTAAAGGCTAATTTATGAACTCTCAATTCTATTCTATCGATCTTTATCTGATCTTTATGCCAATAACACACTGTCTTGATTACTGGAGCCTTGTATTAAGTTTTGAAATGGAAAAGTGTGGGACACCTGGGTGGCTCAGTGGTTGAGTGTCTGTCTTTGTCTCAGGTCGTGGTCCTGGGGTCCCGGGATTGTGTCCCGCATCAGGCTCCCTGCATAGAGCCTGCTTCTCCCTCTGCCTATATCTCTGCCTCTTTCTCTCTGTGTCTCTCATAAATAAATAAAATCTTTTAAAAAAATGAAATAGAAAAGTGTGTTTTCCATTTCCCCCCCCCACCCCCAAGATTGTTTGGCTTTTCTGGGTTCTTTGCAGTTTCACATGAATTTCAGGATGAATTTGTGAATTTCTGCAACACATGCAGCTGTGATTTTGATAGAGATTGCACTGAATCTGCAGATCAGCTGGGAGAAAATCTCAATCTTAAGAAAATTATGTTTTCCAATATATAAACATGGGGTATTTTTCCATTGGAAAAAAAAATTCCTATTTTCTTGTGCAGAATTGTTTTAGCATGCAAGTCTTACCCTTCCTTTGTTGAATAATTCCTAAATATTTTATCCTTTTTTTTTCTTTAAGTGAACTCTACCCTCAACATGGGGGTGGGGGGGCTCAAACTCATGACCCCAAGATCAAGAGTTGCATGCTCTACTGATTGAGCCAGCCAGGTGTCCCATAAATATTTTATTCTTTTTGAAGCTTTTGTAAATGGAATTTTTTCTTAATTTCATTTTCAGATTATTTATTGTTGGTGCATGCAATTGATTTTTGTAGAACTTACTCATTTTTATAGTTTTTTGGTGGGTTCCTTAGTATTTTCTATGCAAAAAGTTATGTCATCTGAGAATAGAGTTTTCCTTCTTCCTTTTCAGTCTGGATGCTTTTATTTTCTTGTCTAATTGCCCTTGCTAGAACCTCCAGTATAATATTAAACCAAATTGATGAGGACACACATTCTTGCTCTGTTAGTGATTTTAGTGAGAAAGCATCCAGTGTTTCACCAATAAGTACAGTGTTGACTGTGGGTATTTCACAGACGCCTTTTTATCAGGTTGAAGAAGTTTTTTTTAGTGTTTTCATCATGAAACATCGTTGAATTTTGTCAAATGATTTTTCTGTGCTAATTGAGGTGAACCCATAATTTTTGTCTTTTATTCTGTTAAAATGGTGTATTATACCACCAATTTTCTTATGTTAAATCAAGCTTATTTCATGGGAATAAATCCCACTTAATCACGGTCCTATGTGTTACTGAATTTAGTTTGCTAGCATTTTGTTGAGAATTTTTGCATTTATATTTACTAGAAATATTGGTGTAGTGTTCTTGTGATGTCTTTATCTTGTTTTGGTATCAGAATAATACTGTCCTCATAAAATGAGCTAGAAAGATTCTCTCCTCTTTTATTTTTGGGAAGTGTTTGTGAAGTATTAGTATTTATTTATGCTTAGGTAAAACAAGCAAATGGTACAAAATACATTTGAAAGACACCAAATGTTTTAGTATAAGGCTTTTAGTATTCTCCCCTAGGCTCTCCTCCTACAGTTCTTTCCCCAGAGGTAAAAATCTTCGTGTGTGTGTGTGTGTGTGTGTGTGTGTGTGTGTTTCTCAAGGCATTATAAATGTATCAGCTCTTGAACTTCCCTTGGAGACTTGCTCTTCCTCCTGGCCTAATAACTTCATGATCCAAACAAATCTTAATCCTTTCCACATTTGTATCAGTCTAGATTAGGTTCAGTTATATGTAACAGAGACCCTAAATAACAGAGGCCTAAATGTGATAGTGGCTTATTTCTCTTTCATTGAAGATATCAGGACATTGACAGGCCACCAGAGCTGCTATGGTGGCTTCAGTCTATGAATTCTTTAGGATCCCATGTTCCTTTTAGCTCATACCTCTGCCATCCCCAAGGTGTAGTGTTTATCCTCCCAGCCCCAACATGGATGTCTGCATTCCAGGCAATTGCATAGAGAAAGGAAAGAGGTAGGCAAAGGGCATGCCTCAACTATCTTTCAGTGAAGATCCAGGAGACTGCTACAGGATGCACCTGTTTACATCTCACGGCCAGGAAGTACTCATGTGGTCTCCTTTAGCTGCAAGGGAAGCTGGGAGTGTAGTCTTTATTCTGAATCAAGATATGCTTGCAAAAATTAGGGGGATTACTATCATGGAAAAGGAGAAGAGATAAAAAGTAGTTACTTCCACACACTCAATCTATCAATTGTCCCAATATTTTTACAAATTTGCCACCCCTTTTTCTTCTTGATTCCTCTTTCCCTTGTACAAATTCTAATCAGTTCTCCACTAAATTGCCATAGTAGCATCTTAACTAGTTTTCTACCTCCTTCCTCTCCTCCAGGATATTGTGCATTATATTTTTTCTAAAATACAGATGTAAATGCATCCATTGCATAATAACTTTCCAACTGACTTAAAAAAAAAAAAACTTCAAATTTCTAAATGTGGGTTACTTCCAAATGAAATCCTTTCATGACCCAGCTCCAGTTTACAGCTTTATCTTCTGTTCATCTCATTCTCTACTTGCAACTTGCACTTTATGAGCAAGCCAGACCTAAATCCTAGATTTTTCCTGAATATGCTACATTCTTCTACATCTTTGTATAGCCGTCTTAGACTAATGACAACAATGTTTTACTCCTCTTTGTATAAAATGTGACTTTGTAGCTTCTCATCAAGAGATGGAGTCATTTCTTCACTCCTTTTCTCTGGACTGGCCTCATGACATGTGCCGGCTGGTGGGATATATCTGAAATCCATGTGTGCCATGCTAAGCCTCGGCCTATAGAGCTGCTTTGTGTATTCCAGCTGCCTCTTGGATCTCTGTCTCTGTGATTAGAACAAGTCTGGGCTAGCTTGGTGTATAATGAGAGACCAAGCTGAGTAGTGCTGAGTCATCCCAGCAAAGGCCAACTCTGCCATCCAACCCTCAGCTGATGTGTCAGGTCACCTCAGAACTGTGAGCCAGCCCAGCCAAGATCAGCCAAGCCACACTCATATCAGCAGAATGGCTCCACTGATTTGTAGACTCATGAAAACATAATAAATGGTTTTGTTTTTAATCACTATGTTTTGGGAAGCCTTGTTTGCAGTGTTCATCGTGGCAATAGCTCAAAGATACAGTGCTTTTCCATGTGCTATCCGTTTTCCTTCAAATGCCTATTTTTTTCCCGATCTAGTAACTTTCTAAATTTATCTATCAAGACCCAGATCAAATATAATATTAACTGGGAAATTTTCTTGTCCCTATCTGGGCAGACCCAGCCACTTTCTTTAATGAGCTTCACACCTCTATTACAGCATGCACCACACAGTTATTTTTTCCCCACATCCATTTCTCCTTTAGGCTAAGCTAGATGAAGCAAGGATGACCCATGTATGGGTGTATGAAAAGCACCAAAAATATCAGTTGCAGGAATGAACAAAGAAATGCTGGTGTGTCTAAAATATATAATCCTTTCTCTTTTCTGTCTCTTCCGAACTGTAAATATACTTTCTCTTCTGCCTAGGTGCTTGCTTCTGCAATGCTCCCCCAGATTTCAGTCATTTTGCACACATTGGCTGTTGTGTTCGTGCTTCTTTTCTTTTAAGTCTAGAAAGTGCCATTTTTTCCTTAATTGGTAATTTCCCATAGTGGACAGTCATGTTAGTTGCAAGTACTCTTTGACATTTTCAATTTCTTAGTTTCCCAATGGTTCCGTTTAATTTTCAACTCCATTCATCACTACCCTTGTAAACAGACTAAAATCTACCTATTTGTTTTTAATGTCTTACCATCAGCTTCCTTGAAAGTGATTAAAAGTCACCCTGTCTGATTTCTCTTCCTATTCGCCTCACTAATTTTCTATTCCTAAGTGAGAGTAGAGATTTCTGAGTAAATCGTTCTAACCACAGGTTTATTGGCAACTAGGTAGGATTTTAGTTCTTTAGATTATGCCCCATTCACTTAGAGCTGCATTTGTTATAAGCCAGTCGGACAAGGCTCAATTGTCAGTCCTTAGTGCAAAATGGTAAAGTTGTGACAGAATGGAGCTGAAGAGAGGGCACCAAAATGACCCTTCTGGTCACCACGGCATTCCTGGAAGGAGCCTGGGCGATTACACCAGTCTACACTCAGGAAGGGTTTTTTTGTGTGCCGTTTCCAATCCGCTCTGCTGCCCCCTTACCCCACTGCCCCTTCATTACCCTTTGTTGTATTTTATGTGTCTGTCCCTAAACATTGGAATGTATAATTAATCACATCCTATGTCTTCTTGTGCACAGTAATGCTTCATCGACTTTATACTGAATACAGTGTATTTAATTATTTTGAAGAAGGAAATCTACTGGCGAGAAGTATGTTGTGTTCTTGCAAGATCAGATTTCATTAGAAAGCTTTACTGTCACAAACCAATTGCTTCTGATGTCAAAGTTAACAATCATTTACATAGTAATACAACAACAATAACATTTAATGCCTTTCATCAAACCAGATTGTAAATACTAATTAGTTATACTTCGTTGTATTCTGGTGGGGCCCAGTAAATTATGATGCTTGTTTTATAGATATTGAAACACAGACAAGAGATGAGTGACTTGCCCAGGGCTGTAGAAGATGATGTCAAAATTGGGGTTATAACTCTTGTGCCCTGTCCACGAGACCTCTCTGGATTCACAGGATAAATTTTTAAAGTAGTACCAAGACCTCATATAATGCAATGAAGAGTCTTGCCACATCAGCCATTGCATTTTTGTATGATACATTTAAAAAAAAATCCCTAAGCATTAAATATTTAAGAAGAAAAACATTAATGAAAAGAGTAAACATCCCAAGTGTCTCTCACTAGCGCATCATGGCCTAATTCTCTCTAATGGGCTGAGATTTTAAAATGAATTCAGCTCTTCCCTCTATGGTACAGTACACTACCATGCTGGGCAAATTAAGCCAGCTGTGTTGAGGCAAAATGCTTCTTGCTTAAGCACCAAGTTTAGTCCTCAGGGGGTTAATGGGGCCATATTATCAGGTGATGAACTACCGTCCCTAAAAGTGGCATCTCACTAACAGTTGTGGGAACAGGGATGCCTTGCTGTAAAGTATTTTGCTATTTAACATTCTGGGTACAATTTACCTTCAAAATTAACTGATTTTCTCCCATTAAGATTATTTCTTAGAAAAAAAAAAGATTATTTCTCAGAATGGTATGGAAGCCTTGCCTTTGGGGCTGTTTGGATCAACTCCAATGCTCAGGGTTAATGTGCCTGTCAATCTAATAATCAATGGGATTTTTCTGTTCTTTCAATGGCTGAACTATAGCCTTTAAATTCTAGAAAGAGCCTTCAAATGTGACTTCTACAAACACAAAACCAACTATATTTTACCTGGGGTAGTGCTTTTAATTCCAAAGGCTCCAATGATAAGCTTCTAAAATGGAATTGCCAAAAGTGAGCTAAATTTCCTCCCTAAAATATATAAAGTGTGTCAACTTGATGATTTTGGCCTGTGATCTGCAAAATGGGGATATTTCCACTACATTCACATGGTGAGTATTTTATCTACTGAATATTTAACAACTCATTCAAAAGCTTTTCATTTAGGGTGATGAGCATTAAGGAGGGCACTTGTGATGAGCACTGGGTGTTGTATTTAAGTGATGAATCACTAAATTCTACTCAGGAAACCAATACTGCACTGTATCTTAACTAACTTGAATTTAAATTTTAAAAAAGATCCATTTAAAATTTTGGGGGGAGGAATCCAAGTGAATGAGGTATCATGTAAGATGTATGGGGTACTTGTAACCTTATGTATAAGTATAAATGCACAGTGTTGAGTGTCAGGGCAGGGAGAGTGTAGTAGGATTAAAGATGACGAGGAGTTCCTTAGCATTCTTCCCATTGAGACGTTGGATCTATTTATCCTCTCCTTGAGTCTGGCCTGGGCCTGAGAGCTGCTTTGACCAAAAAAACCCACATGACTTCTGAATCTAGATCATAAGCAGCCTTGCTGTTTCTACCTGGCTTTCTTGACTCTCCTGTTCTTGACATGCTCCCTCTCAGAACTCAGCTGCCATGCTGTGAAAGTGTTGCAGTAGCCAGCCCTACCTGAACTCCTTGCCAGGTGAAGGAGTTATCTTGGATGTTCCAGCTCACACCACACATGGCAGAAGAATCACCCACTCAACCCACAGAATCATGAGCAATAAGAAACATATGTGCTAAGGCATTAAGTTTTGGGGTGGTGGTTTGTTACACAGCAATAGATAACCAAAACAGAAGAAAGAACAATCATATTTGGAGTAGAAATCACCACAAAATGTAGATTCAGGCTTCATCTTCTATGTGGGCACATACATTATATCCTCACTGGAGTCCCTTAAAGAGACAATGAAAAATATTCATTAATTCCTTTCCCCCATCTTTGCTTCTGCTGTGCTCCCCACCTGGTACTCCTTCACTCCTCCTGCCCATACAAATCTCACCTACACTGTAAGGTTCCATCTCCAAAGAAGACCTTCCCCATTCACTCTCGTTCTTAGCATTTTCTCCCTTTCTGACCCTTTCTGAAGGTCATCATCTGGATCATTCACTTGATTAAAAACAAAAACCCATCTTTATTGAGGTATGATTGATATACAATAAACTGTACATATTTAGATTGTACAATTTGATAAATTTTTCCATAGGTATATGCTTGTGAAGCCATCACCACAATCAAGATAATGAACATATATCCATCACCTCAGAAACTTTCCTCTCACCCTCTGTAAACTCTTCACACACATCTCTGAAACCTTAACACAGGCAACCACTGATCTGTTTTCTGTCACTATACATTGATTTGCATTTTCTAGTAATTTATGTAAGTGGAATCATACAGTATGTACCTTTTGGGGTCTGGCTTCTTTCACTCAGCTTAATCATTTTGAAATTCATCCATTTGTTGTATCAATTGCTCATTTTTTTTTCTGAGTAGTGTTCCATTGTATAGAAATAGCAAAATCTGTTCATCCAGTCACCTATTGATGCCCATTTGGGTTATTGTCAGCTTGGGGTTTTAATCAATAAAGCGCTGGGAACATTCACGTGCAAGTGTTTGTATGGATGTATGCTTTATTTTCTCTTTGGTAGTTCTCTAGGGATGGTATGGCTAGATCACTGGTAAGTGTATACTTAACTTTTTAAGAAATTGCCAAACCATTTTCCAGAGTGGCTGTACCATTTTACACTTCACCAGCATTAGCATGAGTTCTTGTTCCTCTACATCCTTGCCAACACCTGGTGTGATCAATATTTTAAATTTTAATCATTATAATAGGTGTATAGGGTATCTGATTATGGTTTTAATTTGCATTTCCCTAATGATGAATTGCATTGAATATCTTTTTATGTGCTTATTTGTCATGCAAATTTCTTGTTTGGTGAAGTATTTGGGTCTTTTGCCCACTTTCGGGGGGGGGGGGGGGGGGTATTTTTTCCCTAATGTTGAGTTTTGAGAGTTCTTTATACATTCTGAATACAAGTCCTTTATTAGATATATGCTTCACAAATATGATCTTACAGTCTATGGATAGTTTTAAAAATCTCAACTATTATTTTGAAGATTGGAACTTTAAATCTTTTTCAAGTTCAATTTATCAGTTTGTTTTTTTATGAATTGTGGCTTTGGTGTTGTATGAAAGAAATCTTTGATCTGAGGTCAGAATGATCTTCTCCTATTGTCTTCAGAAATTTTATAGTTTTGGGTTTCCAATGTAGATGGATAGTCCATTTTGAGTTATTTCTTGTATATAGCGTGAGATACAAAGTTTTTTTTTTCTTCCATATGAACATACAATTTTATAGCCCCATTTGTTGAAAAGATTTTTTCCCACTGAATTTCCTTTTTATTTTTGTCAACTATCAGTTGTATGTACATATTTGGGTCAATTTATGGACTCTCTGACAAGAAATCTGTGACACCTTTATATTTGTTCTTCTGTAATTAACATTTTTTTCTCTATTTTTAAGATTTTATAACTGATCCTGAGCAATTTGATTAGGATATGTCTTGATGTAGTTTTGTTCATGTTTCTCGTGTTTTTGTTCATTGATCTAGTTGGATCTGTGGGTTCATGGCCTTTGTCGAGTTTGGAAAGTTTTTGGCCATTATTTCTCCAAATATTTTTGTATCCTCTGGCTCTGCCTCTTCTTTGGGTACCTTAATTACAGGAAGATTAGGCTGCTGGAAGTTGTCATATATCTCACTGATGCTCTCTGCATTTTTAATTTATTTTTATTTTTTTCCTCTTTGCATTTTTAAAATCAATTTTTCTTTTCTGTGTGTTTCATTTTGGGTAGGTTTTGTTGGTGCCTTCAAGGTCACCACAATAGTGCTATAGCCTAGAAATTCTCTCCAGGCAATAGGCTGGAACAATCACCGGGCTCACTGAGTTAGTTTCTTATCTCTCAGGGATCACATAGTCCCAGTCTTTTGTTGTCTGAGAGCCAGTGTCTTAAAAACCAGCGTCACTGATTTTTGCTGTTGTTTCAGGTGGAAGGGGAAATCTGGCCCTTGTTACTCCTTCTTGGCTGGAAGCAGAAGTTTTCATCCATTTGATTTTTAATTGCATGGTGTCCACTATCACTGTCTCATATACCTGTGGTCATGTGTTGGCCAGTCAATGGGATTATAAACCTTGAGATCAGAGGCCATGTCTAATACTTCTTTGCACTAACCACAATGTCTGGGCTAGTGCCCTGCACATCATCGGAGTGCAAACACATATCTGAGCTAACCAGCATATTTTTGGTTCCTTGGACTCAGCATACTGAGGATTGACTCACGATGAAAAATCAATGGATGTGAAATTTCTTATTCAACTTGATATTTTTAGTGTGTGAAAAATAGCCTGAAACTAAAATATTTTTGTTCCTATCTTGTTTTCAAAGAAGTGACACTCTACTACTTCCTTTTGAAATTAACAGCCACAGACGTTACAGCACAGAGCTGTGCAAGAAACTCTTGGGCTCAAACCACTCAGACTGTGAAGTAAAATGAACAGCTTGTCACTGCTCATCTGGATTTCCTCCCTGTCATTTCTGTTTGTCTCTCGGCGCTACTCAAAGAGGAATTTAACACTATTTGGTACCCAGGCTTTCCCTGAGAGGAGCATAAAAGGAATAACAGAGAATCACGTTTTGGGGTTTCATTCTGGAGATTGAAATTAATCCAGTTTTTTATTGTACTGCTAACGGGAGGTGTCCACAGAGACATAAAGGATATACAAGAAACTCTGGTCTAAGATTTTCTGAATATAGGCTGTTTGAGTTGTATAGGTATAGATTCATGGCTTTAATATATCATTTACAAGGCAAGCAGGAATTTTTGTCCTGCTTTGAACAAAGATAGAAAAGGCACTTTCAGTGGTGCCTGGGTGGTTCAGTTGGTTAAGCGTCTGACTCTTGGTTTCAGCTCAGGTCCATTCAGGGTCCTGAGTTGAGCCCTGCATGGGCTGTGCCGGGTATGGAGCCTGCCTAAGATTCCCTTTCTCCCTCTCCTTCTGCCCCTCCCCTTGCCCACTGCTCTCTCGCTCTCTCTCTCTCTCAGAAAAAATAAACGCACTTTCATAGAACCAGATTGCTGATGAAATGTATTAATAACATAATTTTATACTTTTATTCAACAATGATTTAGCATGTCCCTATCTCAGGGCCTTAGCACTCATGGTTTCTGCTGGTTTGTTATTCTCTCAGATATCTACAAGGCTCACTTCCTCACTTCATTCAAGCCTACACTTAAAAGTCACCTTCAGAGGCACTTTCCCTGAGACCCTATCTAAAAGAGTACTGCAGCCCCCCCACTCCCACTCAATGTGATATTCTTTTCACTTATCCTGCTTTATTCATGTCATTTATCACTTACCGTCTGACAGTCAAAAAATATGTACAATACATACACAGAGATCTGTTTCTTCAACACATATGCATGTACTTATTGTCTATTCCCTGGCTAGAGTATACATGCCATGAGAATAGAAATTTTTCTACTGTATTCTCAGCATCTAGACTGGTGCCCTCCACTTAGCCTGCATTCAATAAGTATTTGTTGAATGAGTGAACAAATATTTATGGATTTTTCTACTCTGGGCAAAGGCGCTGGAAGGACTACGATATAAATCCTCCTAATCCTTCCTTTCAAGGAACTTCTCTTCCAGAGGAGGACAAGCACAAGAATCCAGGGCTATGCTACAAAGCAGAAGAACGGATTAAACCATATATTTTGAACGCACAAAGGATGGAAGTCTGCAGAGGAAGGCTGTAGAGGCAGCATGGATTTTGAGATGACCCTTACCATGGAAGTTGGGGGCATTGAGAGGAGGGTTGGGGAGTTCAGCCTGAAGGTTCAGGGTGAGCACTGCTAGGAGCCCTAGGACGGGCAGGCCTGTTTTGGACCTGAGAGGAGACCTGTATGGCTGGGTTTGCCAGGATATAACAGGAGAAGAGGTGAGAATGGAAGCTTTTGGGTTGGATCCTGGAAAGCCAAGCAGAGCTTTTAGAATTTATCTTAAAGGAGTTATGTAAGGTAGTATTTTGCAACCGTCTTTAGCTAGTCCAGTTCCCACCTGGGGAAACCGAGATGTCTATCAGCATGCTATCAAACTCATTATTATGGTGACTACACTTATCTTGTTGTCCTAAATATATGTACTGACACCTTTTCTCTTAGCATTAAAATGTGGCACCACCATGAGGTAATTAAGAGCTTTCACTGACAATTTGCTCACTGATTTCATTTACTTATTTTTTTAAATGATAAACTTACCTTGCATGAGATCTTCACTTATGCGCCTGTATAAAAACGAACCCAGCATTTTCTCAAGGAAACCTCTGGATCTGATCCCATGGGTCAAATGAATTCCATGTGATCAATTTAAGGACAGAACAGTATAATGGGACATAAATCATTACATTCTCCCCACCTGAGCAGGAAATATTATGGACTGCTGGAAATCTTACAGACTATTAAAGTTTTGTAAACAACTTCATAACCCATGCCATCCAGGCCAAACCAATCCTACCACCTTACAGGTGAGAAACTGAGCCTCGGCCAGATGGAAATGACTGGGCCCATGGGTCAAACCTGAGTTAGATCAGAGCTCCATCTACCCCTCTCTCAGCTCTGTGGTAAAAGTGGGTTAGGTCATGGCTCCTAGAAACCACAGCAATGATGTGGATATTTTGCTAGTCTGTCAGTTTTACTCAGGAGTTTCGGGGGGAGGGCTGTTGGAGGAAGAGGAGAGAGAAGAGTAAAATAATTGAAGACATAAGTCTTGAGCGTTTTAACGTTCAAATAACGATTTGTTGTGAGTAGAATGAAAAATCTACTTGGGTTTTAAAGCTGGAGCAGGAGAGGTCCGGGGAATGTCTGCTTTGGGTAGCCTCCTTCAAACACAGTATTCTGTCCCCATAAAGTATCGTTCACTTAAAAAGTTTGTGATACCCTCCACTGTGATTGGAACATGAACACTTATTTCCTTATTTCAAAATGGCAGTGTTTTTGTTGGATAGAAATGAAAGGAAGTCCCAAAGATATGACCTGGACTCCAAGGAAAATATTACAGCACTACCCATTGAAGTAGGAGTTGAGATCATCAGTGGTTTTAATTGCCTTGAAAAACAATATTTTCTTAAACATTTTTTTTAATCTCCCCTCTTTTCCTAGTTGGGCTGTTGGTGCTAAGGTCCTCAGTTCATGGCTCTTCATCCTGGGTCATCTGGTCCTCTCTTGATTGAGCAATTAGTAGACTGATTAAGGGGGGCGCCTGGGTGGCTCAGTCGGTTGGTTAAGCGTCTGACTCTTGGTTTCAGCTCAGGTCATGACCTCAGGGCCATGAGATCCAGCCCCAGTTGGGCTCTGCACCCAGCAGGTAGTCTGCTTGAGCTCCTCTCTCTTCTTCTCCCTCTGCCCCTCCCTCCACTCCCGTTTTCTCTCACTCGCTCGCTCTAAAATAAATAAATCTTAAAAAAATTGAGTACTTTGACCCATATCCCGCCCCTCGCACCCCATCCCTCACAAGCCCCCTTCTTCTATGTTGTACGTGTTCTTGCCAGATGTAGACAGCTGTTTCATATGCCTTTTTTGTTCTTTTTAAACTTCATCCTATTTCTTCAGTCCCATCCACTATATTATGTTCCATGTAATCCACTACTTCAAGTGTAACCTAGAACTCCACACATTTGTTACCCATTCTCCCAGTGATGGCATAGAGATTGCCTGGTGGGGAGGCTATTTCCCAGGGAATTGGATTCTCAACCCAGTCCAACAGAGTTGATATATAAATTAAATTCCCCATGCTTCGCCAATGAGGAGAACAAGCAAAACTTGTCCATGTTATTATTAAACTGCTAAGTGGCTCTGCCTGACCTTGACTTGTTTGGGTAAGGAAGGGGAAGAGGACAGGAACTGCTCAGCTTGTCTTTCTCAGCTCACGTAACACCTTTGAGTGGTGGGCCAGGCGTTTTAAACAAATTGGCCGTTTCAAGATAATCTTTCAAGGTCATTTCTCCAGGCTGAGCCCATTCCAAAACACCACTCGAAAAATAGGCTACATGTTGCGTACTGTTATATTCAGGGTCAAGGAGCAACCATCACAATAATCCACAGCTAGTGATGTCAGCCAAGAAGAATGTATGCTGCCAACCGCCCATACAGAGATGCATATCATAGCTGAAGCTTCTCAACACACTTCTCTCCCATGCTTTGCCTGGGGAGGAGAGTCTCTCAGTAAGCAGGGTCGCCAATAATTTAAACTTTTGAAATATGATATGGAAAAATCAGGATAAGCAAGTAAGTCTTCTGTTCCACTGGATACTTATTGAGCTAAAACTGTGAGAAACCAAAGGGGAGGATGTTTTATAAATGATGAGAGGTATTTTAAGTAGTCAACAATATAATTTTAATGCATTTAATTTTTCAAACTATGCCACAGTCTCCTATGTGGTAGAAAGTGGTTTTGGCATTTAGAATGCGGTGTCCATGTCTCCCATATGTTGGTTATAATTGAACCAAAAATGGATAAGGCAATAGAGGGTGTGGGTGGAAGAGAGAACTTAGTTTAATGTATTTGTTTTTATTCCAAATACTGCAGCTATGCACTTTTTAAAGAGAGACAGAGGGAGAGATGGGAAAAGAGAAAGAAAAAAAAAAAAAGAAAAGGAAGAGACAAAGTCCATGTGAACTTCTAAAATCTAACCCTTCTCAGCACAATAGTAGAAATACCTAGTGCCTCTTTTTGACTGAGTCTTCCTCTGCCTGAGTATGGAGACTGTGTTAATGAGGAACTTGTATGAGTAAGACCAAGGTTAAGAAAAATGAACTCTGCCACTCAAAGCCACATGACCTTGAACAAGTCACTTTCTTTTTCTAAATCTTATTTTTTCTCATTTGTACAATAAGTGGGACAACTATCTTGCAAGTGGTTATGCAGAGTAGGGGGGAAATGACCTTGGAAATCATCAAGTGTTATACAAATGTAAGAGATTCCCATGAGGTCAAAGGAAGGCATCCAGGTTTCCCCTATCATCTGAAAGAGCGTTCCTATGAAACCACTGGTGAGCCGAAATGACCTAAAGCAGATGCAGTTACCATTTCATAAAAGCAAAAATCCTATTTGGATTTTTCTGTTAGCAAACTCAGTTACTAGTGTAGGTCCATTCTACATTAGTGAAAGTGAAGCGGCTTAAAGTGAATTTCCTAATACTGGGGAAAATCTGTACCTCCAAAGAAGTTAACTGCGTGGATCAGGGAATGAAACAACACACTTTGGCAGTATTCCTTTATGATAAAATCTGGTGCCTATCTGGTTTCTGAGAACCCTACCAAGTGGACTGAAGCTCACGTTCCAGAGACTTGGTGCATTCCATCCAACACCTCTAACACCATCTTTAGAGAACCACAGGTCCAGGACTCAAGAAAACAGGTTATCAGAATAACAATGCCTTGATCTTCCTCTTTCTCAGACACTCAGATCCTCTGACACAGATAAATGTGAATGCGGAAGGACCTAAGGCAAGAATGTGTTTTAAGACTGACCTGTTGGCCCATTTTATTTACAGTCCTCTCCAGGACTTGCTGTGCAGCATATCCAATTAGTGTCCTGTTCCAACTGTCTTCCAAATTGAGGTTGTAATGATTTAGAACTGAAATTATATTCTGTTTATATTTAGGGAGTCACACACACACACACACACACACACACACACACAAGACCGGTATTTTTGTTCGGATGTTGTCCTTCTTGGTGTTTCTTTAAGAATAGGAAGATGAGCCTTTTACAGTCCTCCTTGAAAAGTCAATGCCTGTTGCTTTTTGCCTATAGATGGAAGCTCAATTCGTCCTCACCCTCCTTGAATTCTCACAAAGTTACTGTCTATTTGGCAGAATTAGCGTAACTGATTCTGTCCTGGTATCTAATTTGCAGTAGTAGAAAAAAAAACTTAGTCTAGATATGTTGTGAATATATGCCTTCGTGTTGTGTTAGTGTGACTTACAAGAAATATGTATTTGGTCCTAGCCCCAGTTTTTGGCACAGGGCTCCTAAAAATCTTGAAATTTCCTACAATAAGAATGAGGAAGGTGGTGTCATTTTTAATGTAAATTAGATGACTTTTGGACCTCACTTAAGGATGGGGGCTGAACCACCTGATTAGAGGGTTGCAACTTTTAACTCCTCTCCTTCCCCTCCTCCCCCACCCCCCCACCCCCAGTTTAAAAAAAGGGGAAAGAGGCTGGAAGTTGAATCTATTGCCAGTGGTTAATAATTTAATCATTCAGGCTCATATAATGAAGCCTCCATAAAAACCCAAAAGGACATGGTTTGGAGAGCTTCCAAGTAGATGAAGGCATGGAGGTGTTGGGGGCAATGGCATACCCGAGGGCATAGGAGCTCTGCACCCTTTCCTGTATGCCTAGCCCTGAGGCTATTCCTGAGTTGTATCCTTTTATAATAAACCAGTGACCTATAAGTAAATGTTCCTCTGAGTTCTGTGAACCACTGTAACAAATCAATCGAACCTGAGGACCAGATAATGGCTCCAGTCTAGAGCCAAAGGGTCAGAATCACAGGTGATCATCTAGGCTGGCGACTGGTATCTGAAGGTCAGGACAGGCTTGTAGAAATGATCCCTTAATCGGTGGGATCTGACACTATCTCCAGGGAGATAGCGTGAGAACTGAGTTGAATTGTAGGACACGCAGCTGGTGTTGCTTGTTGGTGTGGGAAACTCTCCCAAACCCACACATTGGAATTGGGCGCAGAGCCTTATACTTGTTTACAAACGGTTTAGTGTGTCCTAAGGAGACGCTAAGCTCATTTGGGGCAGGAACTCTATCAGATGCTACTTGTGTTCCTACTCCGTTCTTCCTAGTGGGGTGTTTTCCTAACAACTGTCCCAAAGTATTGCTCATTTCTTTCCTTCTAATTATAAAAAGACTATATACTTGCTTTTGGAAATTTGGAAATAGAAAAATAAAAAGAAGAAAATGAAAAATTTCCATAATATTACTTCCTACTGATAACATTTGGGTGAGCCTGCAAATTATCTAAGAACAGCCATATCTCCCCATTTCCATTGCTCTTTGAACCTGGTTGTGTTCAGGTTTCTCAAACACACGCACCTGAGGGTGGCTGGCTGGAGTCAACTCTCCAGGCCTTGAGTTGCTGGGGCAATGTCCCAGCAATGGGACCCAATCCTGGGCAATGGGACCAGAGAAGATGTCTGTGGTTGGGTGGGGACTTGTAAAATAGAAGCTTGAGAGGAAATGCCCCTTTCCTCACTGGCCATGGCACTGTGTCGATAATAAGGGAAGGCACTGCCAAACTCTGCAAATGGTGGCGTGGACAATGGAAGCACACATCCACTCTTCATGAGCCACCAGATTCACCGACTCCAGAGCACACCTCTGGCTTTCCTGTCCTGCAAGGCAAGGGTGGCCTTTTTTTTTTTTTTTTTTTTAAGATTTTTATCTGTTTATTCATGAGAGACACAGAGAGGGAGGCAGACATAGGCAGAGGGAGAAGCGGATTTCCCGTGGGGAGCCTGATGCAGGACTCAATCACAAGACCCCGGGATCATGACCTGCGCCAAAGGCAGATGCTCAACCACTAAGCCACTCAGGTGCCCCAAGGATGGCCTACTTATTGAAGTCATTTTTAGCTGTGTTTCTGTCACTTGTAGCCAAAATCATCCTACCTATCATGCATCCATCTCTCGGTAGCATATTGTGCACACTGTCCTTGTCATAAAGTGGTCCTCAAAAGCAAACCCCACAAGATTGTGATGATCTATTTGCTTCTGGCCCTTTGTCACAGAGCTCTGAGCTCTCTGAGGGGAGACAGGAGTTTCTGTTGGTTCTTGTTCTTTGTTTTGTTTTTCCCTCATGCTCAGGCCCTAGCACAATATCTGGCACAATGTGGGCACTAAGATTTTGTGGGACAAGGAAACTGGTGGCAGGATCAAATATTGTGGCTAAAGGCCACCCAGGGGCAGGTGGCAATTACTTATTGCACATGCTTTCTCCAGCCTCAGCTGTCCTCCAGGGAGCTGGGCTCACTGAAGTCACACCTGAGTCTGCACTTGCTGAAGGGGAAAAACTATAACAGGTTAATCTGCAACTTATGACAGAGACTGAAACTGAATACTTGATAGTAAGATGAAGAGATAAAAGAGTGGTGTGACTTCATTTACTGGATGGCACCAATCCTCAAACACCTGAAAGGCTGCCCATTACCTAATTGAAAAAAGAACTCTCCACAAAGCTGTGTTTAAGAATTCGTTTTTTGGCGGGGGGCGCGCCTGGGTGGCTCAGTTGGCCAAGTGGCTGCCTTCCGGCCGGGTCATAATCCTGGGGTCCTGGGATGGAGCCCCATACTAGGCACCCTGCTCAGCAAAAAGCCTGCTTCTCTCTTTCTCTCTCTCTCTCTGCTCCTCCCCCTGCTTGTGCTCATGCACTCTCTCTCTCTCTCTCAAATAAATAAATAAAACCTTAAAAAAAAGAGTTCATTCTTTTCTTTAATATAGGGGATGCTACTTGCTAGTTTGATGATTGCTGATAATTGCTCCTTGTCCCTTCAGGATGGCAGTCATACTACCGACTGCTTGTCACTGTGTGCTCTCCTGGTTAGATTGGAAGCTCCGTGAAGTCAGGGACTGCGCATGCCCTCGCCCCTGAATTCAGGGTTTTTTGTTCCAACAAATACTGGTTTGAATGAACGGCTGAAACTGAGGGCGGGGAGATTTCACGGTCACACAAAAATCCAAGCTGTCCATGAGCTTTTTCTATCATTTGGATCGTGAGTGGAGGAAGGAGAGAAGGAAGGATGAGATGATGTGGGGGGAGAGGGAGAAAGGTGAAAGGAGAGGAAGAAAGGGACCTTCACCGCCCCCCCCCCCCCCCAGCCTGTCCTGACAAAGCGCACTAATATGAAGTATGCACAAGGGGGCAGGCCAGAGCTGCTGTGAGCGCCAACCTGTTGGCTACTTGGATCTTTGGTAATTTTTTTTTTTAAATAATAACTGTTAATACAGAGTTGGTTTGTAAGCTCACTCTTCTCTTATTAAAAGGCACTGAAAAAGCCAAATCCTTCTTTAACGGTGCCATCATGTATTCCCCAAAGCACATTTTAATCCATGTTAAAAAGGAACAAAATAGGCATTTGAGGGTCCTTGTGTATTTTTGTGGCCTCTTTGTAGAAGAATTAAATTGGTTCCAGAAAGGAATCAAGAAGTTCAGGATTTCAGGCAACCCATTCCCAAGGCTTGACTTAGGCTTCTGTACCGAACATGAGCTATTGAACTGTGGTAGTTTTTGTTTTGTTTTTGTTTTTTGGTTTTTGTTTTTTAAAGCGTGGACTCTAGTTCAGGTTTTCTCTCTTCCTAGATGAGTGGCTTTGAGTAAGTCCCACTTAGCATCTTTGGAATATATATATATATATATATATATATATATATATATATATGTGTGTATATATATATATGTGTATATATATATATATTTTTTTTTTTTTTTTGCAAAAGAAAGGGACTTTTATTTCTCAATCCAATAAACGTATGGATTGTAAGCCATCTACAATCTACTAGAGACCACGTAAGTATGAAGAAGAAAGAAGGTGACACAGGCAAAGGAACCATCATGACAAGTGAAAGGAGGAGTAGAGGTGGAGGTGAGAAGTTTAGGCTAAGAAAAATGGGCCTCATTTTGGGCAAACACTCGATCAAGATCTCTAAAACTTTAATTCTTTATATTTTCACTTGGATGTCTTCCAGAGACCCAGCCTGCACCACATCAAAGGCCTCTTCTTCTTCCCATAAACCCTCTCTCTTTCCCAGCATCCTTGTCTGTTAATAGCACCTTCACTGTACTTCCTCTGAACCCAGACCCAAACCTGGACCTGGACCCAGGCACCCTTGCTGGCTATTGATCTCAGAGCCATAGTCTGGTGGGGAAGGCAATAAGGAGGTGACACATACATAGGCCATTTTAAGTGCTGGTGAGTTCTACAGTGAAGAGGGGGAGGGGTGCAGAGCAGGGTGGGGGAAGATGCTGGGGGATGATGGCCTGGGGTGGGAGAGCTTATGCCTGAGAAATATGGGGAGTTGAAAGACAGCCTCTGTGACACAGGGTAGTGAGCAAGTAAGAAAGGAGCACGATAGGCGTGGAAGAGGCACCAAGGATCCTCCAGGCCTACCAGGGATGGGTTTGTTCTAAGGGAAAAGCAGACCACCTTTCATTCAATCCTTTTACATCGTCTCTATCCAGTCACCAAATCTGGCTCATCATTGCTTCGAATATCTTTTCTATCTCTGACCTTCTGTCACATTTACAGTCTGACCTGAGCCTTTCTGGAAGACAGTCTCTTCTTTGACCTCTCCACCCCCATGTTTCTCTCACTATGTCTGCAAACCGCGGCCAAATGACCCTCCACTACTTCATGCTATTATGCCACTACTCCAAATCTTCAGTAGCTTCTTGCTGCCCATCGAATGATGATTACCTTCCTCTTCTTCACGACGATCTTCAATGTCACCGCCCCATTTTAGCCACTCTGCCTTAGTGCCTGATGACACGCCCTCTGTCCCACTGTAGGAAGCCTTCTCTCGGTTCCAGACACTCCATGTATGCACATTTGGGGGGTGATGTATGGGTGCTTTCAGCCCCCCACTGCCCCTTCCTGACAGGATCCAGCATGTCCTGCTTGGTTTCCACTTCTTCACATAGTGGTCATTCCTCCCCCTCCCCCTGCCTAGAGCGTCTCCATTCCTGCTACCATCATTGCTTTGGGAAACAAGCAGACTGACCCAAACTAGGCCAATAAGACTGCATTTTGGGGTTCTTGACCCCTTGCATAGAGATGCTGTCTCTCTTGGATGATGTATGCATGGATGTGAAACCACCAGAAAGCCACCAGTGAAGCTGGTATTGTGGAACGCAGGGTGAGGAGATGAGAAGAAACAAGATCCCTCCTTGATGACATGGGACACTGGACTTTACAGGTACATGAGCCAATGAAACCCCTTTATCACTTACGCTAGTTTGATTAGGGCTTTCTGTTGCTTGTGGTCGAGATCACCCTAACAGCCTAAGTCTGTTATAGACCAGGCACTGTTCCAGCAAAGCTCTGCACTCATGAGGTTAACCTCCTAACTATGGGGCTTGGAGGAGCCATTCCAAAACAACAACAAACAAACAAACAACCCAAAACCAAGAAATAAACAAGGTAATTTAATATACTGGCAAGTTCTATGAAGAAAAGAAAATGATACAGAAGAGTTGGACAGAAGAAGACTCTTTTAGATTGAGTAGTCAGTAAAGGCTTCTCTGAGGAAGTAACATTTAATATTTAATGAGAAACAGGAGCTAGCCATGGGCAAGAGGAAGAATATTCCAAAGGGAACAGACAGTGCGAGAGCCCTATGGCAGGAAAAAGCTTGCCAGAGGGCGGTGGCTGAGCCAGGGGGAAAAGTAGTACATCCTGATGCTCCTTTTTCATCCCTTAATTACCTCTCCCTCTTTCTATAAGACTTTTAAAGATATCAAGGCCTCTCTTATGCCCCACCCCCTTCTTGAACTTTCCCTGACAGAGTTAAGGATCCCTCCTCCTTTGGGCTATAGCGCTGTATCATCCTTTGCACCTGGATACTAGAACTTGGACAGGAGTTCCAATGTACTGTGTTCTATGGCCCTCAAAATCTTTTCTCATGATTTTATTGGTTTTCCATAATTTGATTCCAGTCTTTGAGAGCATCTTATGTTTTTGGTGTGTCTGTCACAAAAGCTTAATGGTAGTCAGCTTAATTATTACGAGGATACATCATGTTTCTAGATTCATTGCCTCCCTACCAGGGTACATTTGTAATATGAGACTGAACCACATAGAGCTGTAATTTTGGGTGGAGTCAAGAGCATCAAACTTTGGCAATTTTGTATGGTTTGGCTCATATCATCTCATCTTGAATTACACTATAGGCCAACTAGCTATCAAATGCATTGGTCATGGTTCCCTTTGTGGAACCTGGGCCTTCCAAGGAAATGCTCCTTTTCAGTGAGCTGTACCTTTGGTCACCTGACCACCCCCTACATTAGTTGTGGGCAGCAAATTATTTTTTAAAAATCACTATGCAATTTAACATTTACTTGAATTTAGGCTCAAAAGCTGTGCTTGAATGTTATGCATGTGACTGTTTTTTAGTGATATGATTTGAAAAAAGTGGTGGGATATTAGGATAGGTGAGATCTAGGCCTAAAATTCTTGGCCACTTTTGATGAAGCCAGGACTGTACACAGATACCCAATAAGGCAGCCCCTTGGTCCTCTCTCTGGGCCTGGAAGCTTGTTGGCTGAATTCTTTCCCTGTACCTGACCGAAAGAAGACAAAGCAGTGCCCCCCATGGGTGTGCTTGCTGCCACGATGATGCCCGTGGCTCCCCACCCCACTCGTAGCATGTGATCCACCAGGAGTGGTGAGAATTATAACCCTCCTAGGCTGGGGGCCCTCCTTGGCCATTTAAAAATGACGGTAGATTTTACTTCTCCTTTATTAGTCTATGTTCTCTGTGAAAGGGTGCATATTTCAGGATTGTTTGTTTATTTTTTACCTCTACTAAAACATGTTTGTATCTCCTTGGGCCTCAGTTTTCTTACCTGTAAAACAAGAATCAGGCCAAATGATTTTTTAAGGTCATTTTTAGGAAACATTCTGTAGTTAATCAATGACTTTTTATTGGTAAGATGTTATGCATCTATCATAGATACACACGTTTATTTATTGATTTGATTTTGAGTATAATTCCTCATGTAGCATTTCCATGCAAGTTTCTTTTAAGGAGTGGAAATAAATCTTCATATGAGCAATACACATTTTGTCAACGACTTCATTACAGCTTAACCAAATTTCTTCAAACATGACAAAGGCACTAAAAAGGACAACTTGAAAGTTCCAAAGGAAGCAGTTTGCATTTGAGAAAAAAGAGTGGTAAAAAAAAAAAATATCTGAGTTATTTCTTAAGTGGTGAATTCCCCCCTTTTGACCTTTTTTTTCTTGAGTTTTAAAAATAGCCTAAATGGAATCTAACTCAACTTTCTACAAGAAAACATACCTTTAGGCTGAGAGACAGCATTAGAAATTTCATCCTAAAGAATTATTTTTTTGGGGGGGTCTGGGGTGGAGTTAGCCTCAAGATAGAGGCTTCTAATTAAATTGCCCTCTCAACCAGAACTGCAGAGTATACGCTATAATCACCACAATTCAGTTTAAATCTGGGACGGAATGATAATTTTGTTAGTTCAGAGGTTTTTAAACTATGGCTCATAACTGCTGGATAGTTTCCGATGACTTTTCAAGGTTCTGCAAGGCGTGTGTATTTGCTGAGGGACCAGGGGATTTTCAGTAAATGAACAAATAAGACAGATTTTACAGTCTCAGGAAGTTTAAGTAGGTCTCAGATGATCAGGAAATGCTGGAGTTGTCTTTCCGGTTTTGCAGATGACAACAAATGATTCAGGAGGAAGCTATGAATGCTTTCCTACAAATAGGATAGGATTTGCCTTTTTTCACCTGGACCTTTTACCCCAGTTTATCTACAGTGCAGCCTCCAGAAGTAAAATCTGTTGGCCAGACTGAGGTAGGTCCAACCCATGACCTTGACTTGACTCTTCAAGCTTACCACCTGAGCCAACTGGTCAAAGGCAAACCAGATCATCCCTTCATGCATTTATTTAATAATACTGATTGAATGCATTGTGCTAGGGGAGGGGGACACAGAGGCACGGAAGGTACAGGGGATAAAGAAGCTTACAATCTTGGGAGACCAGACCTTGATAGATAAACACATCAGTAATATGTAAATTAAGATTGTAATAATAGCTATGCTAGAAATGGTAAGGTTTACTGAAAGCACAGAACATGGAGACGAAACCTAATTGAGCAGTAGGCGAGGAATAGCTTCCCTGTGAAAGAGACATTTGAACTGGAAGCTCAAGGATGAGGAGGAAGCTGACCAGGCCAAGGTGTGGCATCAGCGTTCCAGTTGGAGGGACCAGAATGTGCAAAGTCCCTGAGTTTGGCGCTCTCAAAAAACAGAAATGGAGCTCAGTGGCTAGAACTGTGGTTTCTAAAGTGTGGTCCACAGGACTCTGGGGGGGGTCCCTGTGACACTTTCAGGAGTTCTGTAAGGTCAAGGCTATATCCAAAGTAATGCTGAGATGTTCCAGGCTTCTTTCACTGTGTGGACATTCACATGAATGGCATAAAAGCAATGGTGGGTGAAAGTGCTGGTGTCTTACTGATAATAAAGGCAATGCCACCAAACAGTCCAGGCAGCCACTGTTTCTCACTGCTGCACCACTCAGTTCTAAAAAATGTCTGTTCACCTAAGAATGCCCTTGATAAAGCAGTAAAAATCATTAGTTTTATGAAATCTCAACCCTTGAGTACATGTCTCTTTAGTATTCTGTGTGGCTAACTGCAAAGTGTGTCGAAAACACTTCTGCGGCATACTGAAGTATGAAGGTTGTCCCAAGGAAAAGCTGTGTGACTGAGCTCCGAGATGCACTAATCACTTTTTCACGAACAGTATTTTTATGTGAAAGAACAATCGATGGACCAATTAGGGTTATTAATCCTTGGGTCACTAACAGACATTTTCTTGAAAATGAATGAAAGATGCCTATCACTCCAAGGCAAACACCTGATGCTCTTTGTTGCCAATGATACAATTTAAGCTTTCATATGACAATTTTAGAATTTTGGAAAATTTGTATCTGCTACTTTGATCATGGTATCTTCCCAATACTTACAAATACTTCCTAATAAGGTTGATGGTGGTAATATTCCAGGTCACTGTCAGACAATATAATTCTTCCACAGAAATTTATGAAATTCTCCTTTGTGGAAAACTGTATTTTATTTATAAGTATAGATGCAAAAATTCTAATTAGAATACAATCAAACACCATTATCAGTAAACCAATTAGAGTTTATTCAGGAATGTGAAAGTATTTCAATATCACGATATTGGTTAACATATCATTACACAAATTAAAGGAGAACATTGATATGATTTTATCAATAGATGCTTAAAAGGCGTTCAGTATAGGAGACATTCCTAATTAAACTCTAACAAAAAGATGACTGTAAGGAAAGCACTTAAGTAAATTAAAATATTTCCAAAAAACCTCTGCAAATTGTCTTCATGACAACAATAAGACCCTTTCTTTTAAAATCAAGAGCTGGACAGGAAAGCCTATTATGACCATTATAGTTTGGCTTTGTCTTGGGAGAACTAGTGAATGTAATAAAAAAAGAAAATGAGTAACAACAACAAAAAATACATGAAAAGAAGAAATAAATACTGTACATTTTTGCTGATGATATAAAATTCAAGAGATCCTAGTGGTTTTTTAAAACATTAAGAGAGAATTTAAGAATCTGAGTATATAAGATCAATATACATAAATTACTAGCTTTTATTTATTCTAATAAGCATAACAGAAATGGAAAAGGAAACTATTCTATTTACAAAATAGCAAAAATATCAGGGAATATAGTTAATAATAAAGGCATATTTACATGACTGTAACTAACCTTATTAAAAGTCACAAAACAAACTGTACAAATGGAAAGATAAACCACATCCTTGGATGGGGAAGTGGAATATCACAACACTATTAACTCTGCCCCAAAATATATAAATATGATGTCATTACAATTACAATTGTAGTATGTTTAGAGGGGGCAAGTGAAGACTCGATAAAATGATTTGAAACTTCATAAGACAAAAATAAATGCTCAAGAATAACCAGGAAAATAATAAAAAAGAAGAGCAACAGGGGAATTGTCCTACTGTATATCAGAGTATACCATAAAGCCATTATGAAAATGGTATTAGTATGGGTATGAGAAATGGATCAGTGGATGAGAGAATCCAGAAGTAGTCCTGTATATGAGATTTTAATATACATTATATATCAACTGTGCTAGTTCAGTTCAGTGAGAAAATAATAAATTATTTAAAAAATGATTCCAGCACAACTGGCTATCCATCTCAAATAAAATAAAATAAAATGCCTATTTTACACCATATAAAAAAATACATTCCCCAGAGAATAAAGTCTTAATGGTAAACAACAAAACAGGAAAAAATATTGCAGCAATATCTAAGAGACTTTGTGTATAATCCGTGGACAAGGAAATCTTAAGAAGATTGGAAAATGCAGAGGCTCTAAACAAAAGATATATCTGATCACATTAAAAATGTGTATGGGAAAAGATAGAAACAAAATCAAAGTATGAATGACAGATTGGGGAAAAAAGACACTTGTAGGGGTAAGTATGTATTTACATAATATAGGAATTAATTTATAAAAATAGAGATTTTTTTACATTGGTAACTCAATAGAAAAATGATCAAAGAATACAGAAAGGCAATTTATAGAAACGCACATCCAAAAAACTAAGTGTACAAAAAGGTGCTTGAATTGACCCTCGTTGGGGAAATGCAAATTAAGTAATAACAAGGCATTACCTCATGATCAGCAGGCCGGTTGAAATTAAAACAACTAGAACATATACCAGTGGTGGATATGTAAATTTTACAGCATTTGAGGAGGGAAATAAGCATTATGTATTAAAATTTAAAATACAAAAACTCAGGAGACTACATAGGCAAACTGTGGCATATGCATCCATGGAACACTCTTCAGAAGTAAAAAAGGAGGCAGCCCCGGTGGCTAAGCAGTTTAGCACCGCCTTCAGCCCAGGGCGTGATCCTGGATCCTGATCGAGTCCCACGTCAGGCTCCCCACATGGGGCATGCTTCTCCCTCTGCCTGTGTCTCTGCCTCTCTCTCTGTGTGTCTCTCATGAATAAATAAATAAAATCTTAAAAAAAAGAAGTAAAAAAGGAACTATTCGACATGCAACAACATAGTTTTATTTCAAAAGCATCATGCTGACAGAATAATCCAGACACAGAAGAGTCCAGACTGTACGTTTCCATTTATGCTGACTTTAGAATAGCAAGAACTAAGCTACAGTATTAGAACATCTGTATCAGGATGTCTACTCATAGCAGTGTTCAGAGAGCCGAAGACTGGAAACCAAATGAACCCTCATTAATACAGAACAGGTGATATTATAGTCCACATCAAGGACTAGTGTCTTGCCAATGAAAAAGGAAGGAATAGAGGTACAGCAAGTGGGAGGGATTTCTTCAACATATTGTTTATACACGAGGTATAAAAAAGCATTTGCAAAGTAATCCCATGTTTGTGAAACAAACCCCCATATCCAAATGTGTATAATATGTATATGCACGTGTCTGTTGCATCTGCAACTCATTATAGGGATATGGAGGCGAATTATGGCAACATACATGTTAGGTATGTTAGTATGCATTATGAGGAGAGGAGAATGGAAGGAAAAAACGGAAAAAGGCTCATCAAGCTAAAACAGAGGGACGCTTGGGTGGCTCAGTGGTTGAGTGTCTGCTTTCAGCTCAGGGTGTGATACCGGGGTCCTGGGATCGAGTCCTGCATGGGGCTCCCCGTAGGGAGCCTGCTTCTCCCTCTGCCTGTGTCTCTGCCTCTCTCTCTGTGTCTGTCATTAATAAATAAATTAAATCTTTAAAGACAAAAAAGCTAAAAAAGAATGAGGTAGAAACAACAGTATATATGATATGATTACATTTGTGCACTTCAAATTTATACTTATAGAGGATTAGTCCAAGAAACTACTGTCCATCTTGTTGATATTTTGAATTTGATCCTTAGGTTAAACTAGACCTTCCTATGATGCAATTGGATGCAGATCTGTCCTTCTTCATTTATACAGAATGGAACTTTAAAAGCCCTTTCTGTCTTATAGAGGAGAAGCTAAAGCTGTAAAGCTAACTGACTTGCCCCGAAAACACAATGAGGAAGTGGCAAACCACGGATTGGAAGCAGGTGGTCTTAACTCCATGAGCCACACACATGTATTTGCTAAATGCCTTCTGAGAGTTTAGCAGAGGTAAGTAGAAACTTGCCTTGGGTGCAAAATTTAAAGAAGTGCTGAGAAACTCAGAAAGCCAGAGACGTAATATTTGCAAACAAAAATGATATGAATGCAAACCTCCCCCCCCACAGACACACATTTGAACAAAAATATCAAAAATTTCAATAGACAGGACCTGACCTTACTTTGGAATGGCTGGGTCTCACTTGCCTCACCTTAACCCCAAACCCCTTGGATCTGTTCTTTATTGAAAATTTGATATTTTGGGGGGTGTCTGGGTGGCTCATTCGGTTGAGCATCTGCCTTCTGCTCAGGTCATGATCCTGGAGTTCTGGATCCAGTCCCGGATTGAGTCCCTGATCAAGTCCCAGATCGAACCCTGCATCAAGTCCCTCTGCCCTGCACCCTACTTGTGCTCTCTCTCTCTCAAATAAATAAAATCTTTAAAAAAGAAAATTTGATATTTTGTTCATTATAGAAGGTTTTACATTAATTTTGATTTCAAAAGAAATATTGTATGAAAACATTATCTTGATTAGTGAGTTTTTGGGCACCCCTTTAAATGTAGTGCCAGGGACGCCTGGGTGGCTCAGCAGTTGAGCACCTGCTTTCGGCCCAGACCGTGATCTTGGAGTCCTGGGATCAAGTCCCACGCTGGGCTCCCTGAATGGAGCCTGCTTCTCCCTCTGCCTGTGTCTCTGCCTCTCTCTCTTTGTGTCTCTCATAAGTAAATAAATAAAATCTTTAAAAAAAAAATAACTGTAGTGCCAGAGGTAAGTGCCTCACTTGCCTTCCCCAATCCCAGCCCTACTCATCTCCATCATTAGGCAACCATGTGAAATGAAGCCAAGCACTATGTATATCCAAGACTGTTTTCTCTTCTATAAAGTGGGGACGATTGTTTCCCTGGGTTGTGGTGAGAAACTAAGAAGATGCCTAAGCTAGTGTTTGTGAAATGGACCTACTACTGGAGCTGCTCATAGAGGGATAAGCTAGTTGAATCCCTCAGGCTTGGACCTGCTTGTTACACACTTGGCCTGCCTACGCCCATTGCTGCAAAGTCCTCTGTAATTCTTTCTTTTTTAAAAGATTTTATTTATTTATTGAGACACACACACAGAGAGAGACAGAGACACAGGCAGAGGAAGAAGCAGGCTCCATGCAGCAAGCCTGACGTGGGACTCGATCCTGGATCTCCAGGATCACACCCCCGGCTGAAGGCGGCGCTAAACCGCTAAGCCACTGGGGCTGCCCAATCATGTGTAATTCTAAGCTTTGTTTGGGTGGCTATTTGGCAGGTGTTGTGGACCTCATCAGTCATGCTGCCCCCATGTCTGAATATGTGGCACCTCTTAAGTAGAACAGTGCTTCTCTATCTCCCACCAGCACATAGATCACTGTGGGGTTGGGGTGGGGGGTGGTGTGAGGATCTGGTTAAAAATTACATTTGCATTTGATCGATCTGGGTGGGGCACAAGAGTCTGCATTTCCAGCAAGCTCGCAGGTGATACCCATATTACTGGTCCACAGACCTCACTTGCCTTGAGTGGTAAGGAGCAGTAGCAGGACATGTGGTGAATGGGTCAGCAAGGCTGAAATGCACCAAAATAATGATAGAGCACTACGCCCCAGCACTGGTGTAAGCATTTTAATCCTTACAGTAGCCTGTATGGTGGGTTTGAGCCCACCAAAGACCACCAGTAACACATCTCCAGTCACACAAAGTTAGATTTATTCAGCCTGCTGCAAGAGAGAACACATACCAAGGAACCATATGAGGGAGCTGGAGGGGTTTATTATAGGATTTGGCTTGTGCTGGGGGAGTCTCAGGAGGCCTAAGTGGCTGGGTGCTAGTTCTGGCCTGGATGCCATCCAGGCACAAGGGCAATGCTTGGACGTCTCGGTAATCTCTTCTTTCCTTCCTTCCTTCCTTCCCTCCCTCCTTCCTTCCTTCTTCCCTCCCTCCTTTCCTCCCTCCCTCTTTCCTTTCTTTTTTTTTTCCCCCTGGGGGCATGAAGGATTAAAGTAGATAGAGCTGCCATCATAGAGAAGCAGTAGTCACACAAAGTAGTCCGAAGAGGGGCACATGACTTATATCTGTGGTTGCTGAATGTCCTTCTCTCTGTTTTGGATCATACATAGCTGTGACTAGCTTTGGGGCTGGCTTGTTCCAACACAGTTATAGGGTGAACGTCTCTGATTATTGTTTTAATTCCATGAGTGATGTTTATGTTCCTTTAGGAACATCGCAGCCAGTGCTATCTAGATGCCCTGGTGTCTCTGAGGGCCCCTCACATTAGAGCAGCTTGCCTGGGATTTTCAAAGCCCTCCCCAGTGCCTGAGACTGGCCAGGGCTGACAGTGTCATCATGCAGGGGCACCCTGAGCCTGGACTGGAGCTCATGTGGGCTCCAAGTCCTGTGTCTCCCCTTCAGAGCACTCTCTGAATCTCTACCCTAACCACGGAGTCGCCCTGCTGCCCTGCGGACCTCGAGGACTCATGCCCACGTGGTCATCTGTGGCCCGGTCTGGGCACCTGTTCCAGGAGGGCATCCTGGCAAGCAACTTACTCCCACTACCAGCACAGGGCTCCTTTGGCAGAACTGTGTGAGACTGAGCTGCAGGGTGCTGATGCGCAGATCTAGACTGATTCAAACTGGGTTTTGTGTTTGTTTGTTTATTATTAGTGTTTTATTTATTTCTTAGTGCTTTTTTTTTTTTTTAAGAATTCTTTTCAGCTCTATTGAGGTATTACTGACAAAATTGTAAGACATTTAAAGTGTATGTTATGGGGCACCTGGGTGGCTCAGTTGGTTAAGCGTCTGCCTTCGACTCAGGTCATGATCCCGGGGTCCTGGGATAGAGCCCCGAGTCAGGCTCCCTGCTCAGTGGGGAGCCTGCTCCTCCTTCTCCTTCTGCCTGCCATTCACCCCTGCTTGTGCTCTCTCTCTCTGTCAAATAAATAAATAAAATCTTTAAAAAAATAAAGTATACGTTGTGATAATTTGATATATGTGTACGTTGTCAAAACATCTTCTCCCATCTAAATTAGTTAACACATCCATCACCTGACACATGCATCTTTTTTTGTTTGGTGGAAACATTTAAGTTCTACTCTCTCAGCAAATGTCGATGATACAATACAGTGTTATCAACTACAGTCACCATATTATAGCTTATGTCTTCAGACCCTGTTTATCTTATAGCTGAAAGTTTTCCCCTTTTATTAACCTCCCTATCTCCCCCACCCTGAGCCCCTGGCAACCACTTTGAATACTCTGCTCCTGAGGTTGACTTTTTTTAAAGGTTCCACTCAAATTGTTTATATATTCAGGGCCCCACAGAAAATATTTGCCTGGGGCCCCTCGTATCCGAGGACTGGACCATCACAGCCTAGCTAATGGCTGCTGAGGTCATGTTTTACTTTTTCAATTATTATCACCCTCATTATAAAGAAGAGGAAACGGAGGTTCCCAGAGGTTTAACAATTTGCCCAGGATTCTGCAACTGGTGAATGGTGAAGCAGGGACTCAGACTCCAGTGGGCATGCTCTGAGGCTGGTGCTCTAATCCATGTGCTCCTTGGCCACTTTGCCAACTCCAAAGGCACCTTGGATGACTCCAGCCCCATTATCTGTGCTCCGCTCACCACTGATATTTTGAACACTGCTACTGCTTTTTAATTTACTTAAATGGTCTTCTTCTTCTTCTTCTTCTTCTTCTTTTTTTTTTTTTTTTCCTTCATGGTACTTATAAATCTGCATGCATCTTCCATATTTTGCTCTTTCTCTCCTGCCTCCTCCTGACGCTATGTCCTTTGGACCGATACTGATACCCAGTCCAGATTTGTCACAGGATGATGGAAACACTCCAGAGCATTAACTTTGGCTTTATGTGAACACCAGAGACTGTGAACAACTAAGAATGTTCTCTCAAATGGCACGGGGACTATCCAGATTGCTGGGGGGTGGTGCTGAGGTTAGCTGTGAGGAGGAGGCGGCGCAGGCATGTGGGCAGGGAAGCAAAATGTGTTAAGTCTTCTATTATGGGGTCAGCCCACCCAGTGTGGTCACCCTCCCCACTGCTGATTTCAAGAACTAGAACCAGAGAGAAGCTGGGCCGTGACTGAGAGGCTACGTGCCCTCTCAGCAGAGAGAGGTGGTCTTGTTGCTTCAGTAGTATGAACCTAGTTTATGTCATTGGAGAAGATTCCAGAACACAAAAGCATTTGGAAGCCTCCTCTGAGTGAATTCAATGGTCAATCCACTTTGGAGGCAGTGTCTATAATGGAGAGAGCATTGATTCTGGAGCCTATTGACATATGCTGGAATCCCAGCATTACTAGTCCTGGAGCTGTGTGACCCTGTGGAAGTTACCTAAACCCTCTTTGCCTCAGTTTCCTTATCTAAAGAGTGGAGATAATAATTTCTTCCTCAAATGACTGTCGTGAGGACTGAATGAGATGATGCCAGTACAGTGTCTGGTACAGAGTATGCTGTGGCTACTGTTCTCCTTTCTATCTGAGACTGTCTTATTGAGGCCAGCTGAGATCATGGGCTGGCTCTCCCTTGTGTCACTTCAGAAAGTTAAGTAACTCTCTCCCACATATATGTAGTTTGTTTTGAAAAATCAGTTACAAAAAAAGAAAGAAAAAGAAAAATCATTTACAAACATCCATTATTATGTCCAAACCCTTTGTGGCCATTTTTCCATGTTCAGCCTGCATCATCCCGGCAAATATTGAAGATCAAAAGCTCTGCTGCCTGCTGTGCAATAGAAGCTTCTTTCACTCATCCAGAAGCTTCCCTTTCAGAGTTCACTCTATTCTTGACCTTCTTAAGTTCCTTGACACTTGAACGTCATCTTTCTCCTCTAAGCATTTTATCACTCACCACAGTATTTCCGGTAAATTTAAGACTTTCTTAAAACACACTTGCAAGAGTATTCCAGGGCTGAGGGCTCCTGTTTTCTTCCTCCCCATCAGTGTTTCTGTTCTGAAGGCTCAGCATGCTGTGGGCCATTTAGAGAAGGTTAGTTAGTGGCCTTCACTTTGGGGTTAGACGTATCTAGGCTTGACTCTTGTCTGTACTGTTCGGCAGTCAGCTGTGTGACTCTGTCTCCTGTGTTAGGTGGATATAACATGAGCAGCTGCCACAAAGCTAGAGGGGGTCGGGGTGGGGGGCACACGGGGAAGTGCTCGGCAGGGTGGCACAAGGCAGGGTACCAGGTCTGAGAACTGTGGCAGCCCTGGTGGCTGTGTTCAGTGGCCAGTCCACCTTAGAGCAAACCTCATCTCTTCTTGCCTAACTCTTGCCAGCCTCCTCTTGACCAACTTTCTGGCCTCCTACACTATCCATTTTGCATACTGTTGCCAACTTCTATTCCTAAAATGTGACTTTTACCATGCTGTCCTTCTACTCAAAAAAAAAAAAAAAAAATCTTCAAAAATTTCCCTTTGACGAGGCTTGTGTTTAGAGCCCTGTATGGAATAGCCTCACAATTCCCTCCCTCTCTTTTCTCAGCCTCCTCTGCCTCCACATCCCTGCACCTGTCTTCAAACATCTGAGGATTCTACAAATATCTGGCGACGCCAACAGGCCTGCCACCCAGCCTACAGACGTGGGAGAAATGAACGCCCCCAGGGAAGTGGAGATCTGAACTGTGCCTCCAAGTGTGAACAGGGGTTTTGTTGGGGGGAGTTCAAGTCACAGGAGAGCAGAGTCTCCGGCAAGAAAGGACACAATGAAAAGAGAAGATGATGGCAGGACACAGGATATGGGGGCAAAGAAGCCTGGGCGGGCTTAAGTCTGGAGTGTAAGTGGGGCGGTGGGAGGTGGGGACAGGTGGTGCCAGGCTCCCTAGGCCAGTACAAGGCTTTCTTTGGGTTGTAGCCTGTGCTCAGAGGAGGTTTCTGACCATTCTTAAGCAAAAAATGTAATATTTTTTTCCAAAGAAAAAGAGCAGATTAATGGTCATAGAATAATTTCATGGTTATTATGGAGAATTGGAAAAACACAGAAAATACTGAAAAAATAGAAAAGTAAAGATTAGAAAATAAAAATCTTGTGGACTGGAGATAAACATTGATAACATTACTGCATTTACTTTTTTTAAAAAGATTTATTTATTTATTTATTTATTTATTTATTTATTTATTTATTCATGATAGACATAGAGAGAGAGAGAGAGAGAGAGAGAGGCAGAGACACAGGAGGAGGGAAAAGGAGGCTCCATGCCAGCAGCCTGATGTGGGACTCGATCCCGGGACTCCAGGATCACTCCCTGGGCCAAAGGCAGGCGCTAAACCATTGAGCCACCCAGGGATCCCCTGTATATACTTTTTTTAAAAAAAGATTTTATTTGTTATTTGAGAGAGAGAGAGAGCATGAGTGGGGGGTAGGGAGGGGCAGAGGGAGAGGCAGAAGCAGGCTCCTCATTGAGCAGGGAGCCCCAAGTCAGGGCTCCATCCCAGGCCCCTGAGATCATGACCTGAGCCAGGCAGATGCTTAGATACTTAACTGACTGAACCACCCTGTATTTACTTTTTATTCTTTCCCTCCCTCTCAGCATAACTGCCACGTAATGAGTGCTTACTATGTATAAGGTGTTGTTATGAGAGCTCTCCTCATTCAGTTCTCACAACAGCCCTGTGTTGTAGACAAAATAATTATTTGCATTTAGAGATGGGGAAGTATTAGGAAACTTCTCTGGGTGCAGTAAGTGGTAAGTGGCAGAGCTGGGCTTTGGACCAGACAACGGGCTCTGAACCCCTAGGTCATGTTGCTGCTCAGCGGTCACAGTCAACACAAATGCACATATACATAGAGAGATGTAAAATCTTTGCTTAATATGGAGTCGGCATCCCAATTTTCTCATTGGAGTTTTAAAAAAAAAATTTGGTGGGTGCATGAAGGAGCTGTGTAGGTGGGGGGTAATTCAGAAAGTGTGCTGGGTAAGACAAGTGAGCTGCCACAAGAAAGAGATGGATGAGGTTCAGTGGTGAGCCTGGGGGTGGGGAGGAAGTGATGAGTATGGTGACCTTTTGGAGATGGAAATAACAGACAATGACTAAGTGTGTGTGCCCCTGAGAGTGTGTATGTGTGCATGTGTGTGCCCATGTGTGCGCATATACGTGTGTGTGTTGAGGAGGTAGTTGAGGGAAAGGGAGTGGTGAAGGAAATCCTGAGGATTCTTTATTGAGCACCTCGGTGAGTGGTAAAGCTGTCACAGGAAAGAGGAAAGTTAGGGGGACCAGGAGGGGATGAGTTCCTTTGGGGCCTCATGAGAGACCGCTACCTGCCAGCTGGACATGTTCACGAGGCAGTTAGACACATACAGGTGGAAAACAGTGGAGTTGGCTGCATTGTTCATACTGAAGTCTAGGGACACAGAGGTTGCCTGGGAAGAATGGATGGAATGTTTAAAAGAAGAAACAGCAGAGGAAGTTTAGGGACACATCACACAGGACGGCAGAGTCGGATGGCTGGATTCGAGAGTGGCCAACACACAAAGATCATAGAGCTGGATAGGATGGGATCAGGAGGAGGCTGCTGGACTCAATGTTCTTCTCCCCAAACCCTTTTTTCTGTGGGGTCATTTCTCACCTACCTTTCAAATCCATTTTTGCATGTTCACCTCTGCCTCACTGGTCACCTTCATTGTCCCAACCAGGAGTGCTGTGCCTCTGTTTCTCTAAGATCAGCTTACACCCTCACGTCCTTCAGCAAGCTTTCCCAACTGCTCACCATTGGGCCTCCAGCTCTCTGTTTACCACCCGCACTCCCCACCATCACTTATCTTGTTTTCTCCCAAGATTCCAGGCATCTGGGGCAGGGACTCTGCCTTCCTTGGAACCCCACAGTGTCTGATGACAAAGTGCTGATTAATTGGTTGCTTATAACTCATAGAATAGAATCTATTATCTACTTGTACAGTTTAGATTTTTAAAAATACACTTTCTTTACATCAGGAGCTCCTCTACCCTTTTTAGCTCAGTCACAGCCTTGTGAATTCTTTCCATGGCATCTTCTTCCCTGTTCTCTTGGCATTTTTCTCCTCAAACATTCCACAGGCAGCCTGGGAGCTGACACACATCTTTTGCTCCTTTACCCTGTCCTCACTTCTGCATTAGTCTCTATTGCAGACGTCCCTCACTCCCAATTATGACAACCCCTCCTCCTTGAACCCGTAGTGCACTCTTTCTGGCCTGCCATGCTTATCTAAACATTTAGCTGTTTTTAAGTATTGACTAATCTGATGGGGCTGAGACAGGTATAGTCTGCTCCATGCGTTTCTTGCAGCAGGAATTCAGTGACTCTCTGCAAGTCTTTTAGGCAACTGTAATGGCAGGTGTTGGATCTCCACCAAGAACTGCGCAACTTCATCTTGAGTTCTTCCAATCCTCCTAAGTTCCACACAGAGCTGGAAAGAATCCTCACGTATATGCAAGTGTATATGTGTATATATGTGCGTGTGTGTATGTGATGAGCCATGGCAGTGATTATGATGACGACCGCATGGATAATAATCACCACCATTTTCTCAGCACTTGCTACATGGCAGGCACTATGCAAAGTGCTTTACAGACATTGCTTCATTCAGTCCTCCCTTCTCTGCTACTCTTCCACAAGCTGTGGAATCTTGGAGTTGCTCTTAAATCACTGCAGTGCTGGCTACGAATTCTTGGCTTCCACTATAGGGGTGAGATGAGAGTAGACCCAGAAAATTTCTACAATTGGCACAAAAACTTTGGAGAAAATCCATGGCAGCAGTGAAGTGAATTGACCCGCCCTATCTCATCTCTATCTCTTATCACTCCTCTTCACAGAGAGTGACTGGAGTCTGGATGCTACAGGGAATCTGGGGAAGCAATGACACTTGACCTTCCCCTGGAGATCCAGTGCCTGTGGAGCAGGTGTCTGTGACAATATGCCACTAGATAAGCAATGCTTGATGGGATTCTAATTAAATTAACCAGAGAAGACAGAATCTAGGAGGGAAAGTTTCCTTAAAAAGAATCGCCCATCTTCCCAGTCTTGCTTCTTAAACTTCCACTCCTGCTTAGGGCGATTACCATTGTAATTGGAAAGAGGTAGAAAGCCAATGGTGTGGATGTTGAGAAATACAAAATAGAACATTTCCCTATTTCTCTAAATTGTCTGAAAAAACATCCAGTTGAGGAAATAAAGAAAAGGGAACTTCGCCGAGTGATGTGATTGGATGTGGGGACAAGGAGAGATTGAATTTGGTGTCTAAGGTCCATGAAGTGGCGTGACACGATGGAAGACTGCACAGATCTCGATCCCAGAAGTTAAAAATAAAGCCTTTCAAAAACATCCTTAGGTTTTGCAGTGCTGTTCCATTTTGAAAAGGCACAAGAACACACTCTAAAATAAAAGGTGATTCGAGAAGGATGACCTACGAGGGAGGGAGGAGGCGGCGAGGCATGAAACACCAGACTGGTGGGGGGAGGAAAGCCAGTGGGCATGAGGCGGAGGAGTTTTCTGGTTCCTGTCTTAGTCAGCTCCGGCTGCTATAACAAAATACCATAGATGAGGTAGTTTTAAAAAACAGCTAAACTTATTTCTTATCGTTCTGGAGGTTGACGGATTCGGCTTCTGGTGAGAGTTCTCTTCCTGGCTCGTGGATGGCTGCAAGAGAGCAAGCTCTCTGGGGTCTCTTCTTCTGAAGAAAGTCATCTTGCTGGATCTGCTGGATCAGGGCTGTATCCTTCTGACCTCATTTAACCTTTAGTTACTTCCAGAAAGGCCCTACTCCAAATTCAGTCACATTCAGGGTTAGTTAGGGCTTAAACCCATGAATTTGGGTGCAGGGGGGGCCGGGGTGGTACACACAAGCAGATTTTTTGGCAAATGGCTATAGGCTATGGGGAAGGGGCCAGTGAGAGCAGGAAAGGCAGAGAGGACTCGTGGGAGCTATGGGTAGGATTTTTGGTGTCAGGAAAGTGGAGAGAGTAGACGACTTCTCAGTAAATTCCGAGGCCAGTTTATCTGATAAGAGGGAATGGGTTTGGAATTTGAGAACAGCAAAAAAAGATCCAGAAAAACCTCTGGGGGGAATGAGATAAGAAATGAACCGGGGGCTGCCATGCGGTATCAAGGTTCTAGAGAGGTGGGCTACCATGATTGTCATGCAGACAGCAGCACTAACGTCACCTCCTTACGGAGGTCTCGCCTGACCACACTGTTTTAATTTTCTGCATAGCACTTAACTGTATCTGATTAAGTTCTCATTCCACCCCCTACCTTCTTGGATGTAAACTCCAGGAGACCCTGGATTTTTTGTCCTTGTGTGTTGCTATTTCTGGGGCTTGGGGTAGTGAGTGCCTGGCACAGTAAAAACCAAGGAAGTCTCTTGGTGGGCTGTGGGCTGCAAGGATGAAATGACTTTGCAATGGCATCAATGAGAAGAATCATGTGACCTTCCCTCCCTGCCCCCGTGTCACTCAGGCTCCCAAGATGCAAAGTGTGGAAGGAGAAAGGTCATCCAGGACTTGCACTGGTAAGGTGGGGATGACAGAGGGGCCACACAAGGGAGACATTTGAGGGTGCTAGTGAGTGCGCTGTGTAGTGAGCACAGGCTGAAAAGGAGAGAGAGATGACCAGGAAGACGGGCAGGCAGGCAGGGAGGGAGGGAGGATCAGAGAGGTAAGAAGAGAAGAAGCAGAAGCAAGGCTCAAAAAGCAGGTTTTGGTAGGATCTAATAGGAGAATGAGATACTCTGGTCAAAAGGAGGAGGCAAGAGCCAGGGTTTGCTGAGTTGGTAAGGTGCCTTGTGATGAAAATGTCCAGCGTGTGACTACAGGAGGCAGCCAACACCACAGGAGGTGGGGGTGGGGTGGGCTGAAGTTTAGCCCATCAAGGCACCATGAAGCAGGGCAGTCCTTCCTTCCTTTTTTTTTTTTTTTTTTTTAGGGCAGCCCTTCCTAATGTGTTCCTGGAGCAGGAATTCCCACAGTTGATGGTCTTACCAGAACAAAGGGTTCTGTGGTCAATGATGTTTAGGAAATACAAGTTAGAAAACTGATTGATGTATTGCAGGATTTCTACAAATTTTTGAGATACTTAAAAAGACTTCAAAGAAAGGTATAATGCTTCCCAAATCTACTTGACTGATGAATCCTTCTTATTTCTCTCCAGGAACATCCTTATGGCCTACTGTTCCCTGAGAACAGAGGTTCTCACAGTATGGTCCCTGGGACAGCCACCAGCATTCATTGGGGACCTGTTGGAAATGCACACCCTCAGCTCCTATCCCAGACCAATCTTATCAGAAAGTTGGGGTGGAGGTAAGACCCTGTTTAAACAAGCTCTCTGGGCAATTGTGATGCATAGTAAAGTCCAGAACCACGGAGCTAGGCAATACTTTAGAGAAGACCAATTTCCCAAATCTGGGAAAGACTATTCGTTAAGGGGTCAGAGGAGTCATTCGTGTTAATACTAAGGTCATATAATATGACTGCAAGAGTTGAAAGGGAGAAGAAAAATGTGCTTCCGATTGTAATGTACAAATTAAGACGAAATTTAATACTAGCCTAATTAATAAATCACATCAAGATTTGAATACAAATGACTTGGGATTGCCTATTCCTTTGGATTATTCATCTTGTTATGGCCCTCTGTTAGCATGAATCAAGAGCTGACTTTTTTTCCAACGCACTTTATCAGGTTGTTGAGAAGGGAGAGGGGAAGAAAGACAAATGGATTTGAAAATGATTTCCTTTCTTCACCCTTTCCATCAATCTTTTGACTGAGGTTATCAAAGAATAATTATGAGGCCAAAAGGTAGACAGCAATGGAAAGAAGAGAAGATAGATCACATGGAAGCTATACCATCACCTCTTAAGTAACAAAAAACTGGCTGTAAGGATCTGTATTACATGTCTGGCTATCTAAACTCATATTTAAAAACGGATTTAAAAGCAATTATTTGCAAAGAGCTTTATAAATCAATCAGCTCAGGAGCACTTTATCTACTTCTATAATAAACGATTATTGGGTTAGCACAAATTTATCAGAAGGCATAATTTTCAAGTGTTAAAAAGTGTATCTGTTTTATTCCTTAGCAGAATAATTTGGAAAGGCGTTTGTTTACCATATATTTGTAGTTTGCAAAAGAGCTGTCAAAAAATAACTCAGATATATGAATGCTTCAATGATACAATGAAAAAAAAAGTGTGACTCAAAGCAGTCTTTGCATGTTTCCAAAGTAAAATTTGAATCTAAGTCCATATCTTAAAATGCATTTTGACACAGAATTTTCCTTAAGAGGGAAAAAGAAACAAAGAAGGCCCCTGGAACAATTATGCAGAGCTAAACGATTGAGCTTTTTAAAGTGCTTTAGCTAGAAATAGTTTCTAATGCATTTAGACATAAAGACATATCAGAAATGAAAGAATAACATTGTTCAAAGATTTGCATGAGCACAAAGGCTTGATTGGAAGGAAAAAAATGATAAGAAATGTCTCTGATTTCTTTTCTTCTTCTTCTTCTTTTTTTTTTTTTTTTTTTGGAAATGTCTTTGATTTCTTAAGGTAGAAATCTGCAGAACTTCCATTCTGACTTTCACTTACTTGGCCCTAGTTCCTTGCCCAGCAATATCCATGACTGGGAGGCCCCCTGTGACTCCATTGGTCATGAACTCCCATGGCTCCTTCTACCACGTGGGGATGAGTCACACTGGAGGTAGGTCTAAATTAAGATCTGTATTTCCTATGGAAAACCACCTCCAGCTCTTAGCTTGTTTAATTTGTGCAACCTTAGAGTGATCCATTTCTCAATGCTTTAGGTCTTTGAGTCATGTAGTGATTCCACAGCATTGTCAGCACTGAGGAAGGCTTCCTTCTGAAATTTTGTGCCTTGTTTGGAGAATTATCTATTCTCCCAAACTTCATTCAGGCATACTGCAGAGAAGTCGGGTTTAAAGTCATTAGACTGCAGATTCTAAAACCTGCCTTTTGTCCTCAGAGTTGGAATGACATTTCTGATCAGAGAGAGGCTGAGTTAGTTCATATAGCAGGTGAATTTCTTTCACCTGGAACTCATGGGTAACTGCGCTGGCTAAGAGCTAGGCCCCATGTACTGAGGAAGGCAATGGCCATCTGGCAAAGCACCTGGATCATCCTACCTCCTCAAAAAATGATGAGCAATGACTCTAGAGAGGAAGGCAGTGCTGAACAGAAATGGGACCAACCCTCATCTTTGTGGGCTACACACCATTTCTCAAAAATGGTTCTGAGGTTATAAACATCTAAGGGCCCTGATGGAAATTGTGAAGGATCAGATAAGACACTGAACATTTTCTTCATGTGCTTTCTCTTACACCGTTGAACAAAATCCCTGTATTCTCTCACTATTGATTTCTCTTACTCTAAATCACTCTAGCAGTTACAGGGGGAGCCACTATCTAGCACTGTAGTATATTACAGTCTCCCCATTAATTTGGTTTCCTGTGTTTCTTACAGAGCAGGGCACGGAGTGAGTATTTCTTTTCTTCGTTTGATAAGATGGGGAAGTCAATGACACCCACCTTATAGGTGGCTGAGAGGAGTAGAGGAGCTAACATGTGCTTCTAGCACAAGAAAAATGCTTAATAATTATTAGCTAGTAGTAACAGTCATTATTAATAAATGGCAGCAGTGCCTGGCATTGAAGAGCACAGACACAGAAGCCTGAGCATGTTGTCCAAATCCTGGTTTGATCATTCACCAGTATGTGATCCTGGAAAAGTTACTTAATCTCTCTGGGCCTTCATCTCCTCACTTTTTTTTTTTTTTTTTTTGAAGACTGTATTTATGGATTCGTGAGAGACACACAGAGAGAGGCAGAGACATAGGCAGAGGGAGAAGCAGGCTCCTTGTGGGGAAGCCCCATGCAGGACTCAATCCCAGGACCCCTGGGATCACAACCTGAGCCAAAGGTAGACGCTCAACCACTGACCCACATGGGTGCCCCTGATTTTCTCATCTAAAAGTGGGGATTCCAATAGTACCACCCCCTTGGGTGATGAATGAAGATTTGATTCAATACTTTATTACAAAGTATTTGGAAAACAGCCTGGCACAGAGACGGCACTGTACTCGTGTCACCCCTCGGAGGTGGTCGTAATATGAAGCCAACGATCAGGGTCACACAGCTAACACGGGTTCACAGTTCCGAGCGACTTGAAGACCCAGCTCATCTCACTACCCCTCATAAGAGAGTTCCCCGGGGGTCTCCAGTTGCATATGACTGTTCCATTCGCCGGTGGCACATGCCTGCCTAAGGTGGCTTATCATCTTCACCAATATCCCTGATTACTAATTGGCCACCCAGATGCTCTCAGCCCACAGCATGTGCTAGCATCCTACATGTGAGAGGTTGACAGCACTGTCTTGTATCGATTTGCTTAAACGCAGAGGAAAACAGAACTCTTACTTATCTCTGGGAAACTTGGCAGTGAGTGGATTCAAACAGGCCCCAGTGCCTGCTTTCTCTCCCCTCTCTGGGCCACGGCACAGGTGACTCTGACGTGTGGCTTCTTCCACCTGCCCCCGCCGAGTCTCCGTCCCCGGTTGTCGCTGCCAAGGAGCCAAGGCAGGTTTTTTTAAAGCTGGCTCAGACTTTCTTTGCCACCGAGGGTGGGGCAATGGTGAGAAAGTAAGACCAGAGGCCAGTCCAAGAATTTGCTTGTGAATGTATCCCACTGCCATCTGCTGGATGGAATGGGTGTCAGACCTGCTCCGACGTTTCTTTGCCCTGTGATAAGCAAACTCAGGGATTCCCATGATGGGTTCAGAACCCAGGGTTTCATCATTTCATGGCATCTGTTCTAAACGTCTTCAGATTTTGTAAATCTCATGACAGCTGTGCACAGAAGGACTATCAGGTGAGTAATCAGAAGGTAAGCTGATGACATCTTTGAAGCAACGCCTCTCCAGCATTAATAGTTACCCCAGATCAAATTTAGTCTGTTCCCAAATGGTTGATCTAATTGGTTAGAATAAGCCCATAATTATCCAGCAAGGGCATCTGGCAGAGCTCGGACCTTCTTGTCAATGGCAAAAAGTACTTACGGGGAAGTGAAATCACCATCTGGCTTTATTCTTGTGTTCTCCGAAATTCCGTATTCACGAATCCAACAATTACTTTTTGAGCACTTAGCCTGTATGCCAGGCACATATTAGGAACTAAGGAAGAAAAGAGGAATAAGCATAGTCCCTGTTGAATGATATTAAGTGGACATTTTCCAAGTGCTTCCTATGTGCCAGGCATATTTGCATTCCATCACATCTCATCCAATCCTCAGAACTACCCTAGGATTTATTATTATCTCATTGACAATGACCGTATATTATTTCATTTACAAATAGCTTATACTATTAACTCATTTCTAGTGACTCTTAGTGTGGTCCTTTACAGTTCCGAAAATTGAAGCTTAGGGAGATTAAGTAATTTACCCAACTTAATAATCAGTTAGGAAGAGTGGGAGTGGGATTTGGATGTGGGCAGTGGGAGTGGGTGGGTGGAGGAGAGAAGCGTTGATGCCATGGAACAAGGTAGATGTCTTTTCCCCCCAAGAAGAGAGTCTGGGTCTTCCATTTGACACACATTTTCTGTTCCATTAGCTACAGATTTCCAGCAAAGAGAAAGTGCTACACAACACCAGGTAATGTAGCAGCAGAAGCTTTGGGAAGATGGATTAAGAAGACTATCCCTCCCTCTAGCAAGCATTTGAAATCTATCTAGTTCACATTCTCTTCAGTTCTTAACAGCAGCCTCCGTGTGGGCATCAAGACCTGAATTGTTGTCCATTCTCACTGGGTGGAAAATGAATCCCCATTTTGGTCAGCACGACAGATATGTGAGAGTGAATGATTTGCTCAGCGCAAGCTAGGAAGCGGTTCAGATGTATGATCACAGCAACCTCAAATTACTTCTCATTTGTTCTCTGGAGAGTGTTAGGAGTGGGATGCAGGTGCTGGTGAGGAGATACTGGGAGGGGTGGGGGCAGAGAGAGGAGAGGATGAATGGAAGCTGGTGGCAGAGAAGAGAAGCACTCTGTGCCAGGTGCCTATGAAAAGTGCTCAAATAGTATCCACTGGACAGAAAACTAGAAGTATAGATGGGACAGCAGAGCGGCTCATGGTGCGTAGGGGTTTGTGGTCAGCCTGCTGGGCCAGAATCTCTGCTGTGCCACTAGCCCAACCTTCGACCTCACACAAGTCACCATCTTTCTATTCCTTAGTTCTTTCACCTGTAAGATGGGGTTGCCTCACAGCGTTGTTTTGGGGGTTTAGTGAAGGAGTCCAGATTGCCCTCTGCTACTTGCAGCAAGGGGCCAGAATTCGGATGGATCCTTTAGACAAAAAAACGCCCTTTAGGCTTGCTTGATGCTACTTATTTACACATCAGTTTGCTATACATACTCATATTTTGCCTCCACGATCCTATAAGGCAGGCTGGAGAGATATTGTCATTCCCATATTTATACAAGAAATGCATCCCCAGGTGAGTTGGTTGAAATGAAGATGTTTTTCCAAACAGAGCCTGCTCTCGGGGCCACCTACGTGAGAATTGTGGGTGGGGGGAAGCGTCCCATGGAATTGCATTTGTGTATCAAACTCCTACACAGAGAGTGATTTTCTAATTGTTTCCTGGAAATAAGTGAAACTCAAATTTCTTGGAAGGAGCTCCAACCTGGAATCTCCTGGAAGGAGTACAACCAGCAAGAGGAAAAGAAAGTGATCATAAGCATTCATGGCAGATTTCTTTTACTGAAATTCTCTTTCTAATACTTTTTGATGTTGAAAGAAAAACTGAATACCTAATTTTAAGGTTATTTTAAAATTAACCGTTTATCAGCCAATGTTATTTTGGGGGTGAATAACATATTGGGCAAAACACTATCTCTTGATTGTTACATATGCTTGTGAAGCACGATGTGAGGGAACGCGTTTTAGAGAAATAAGAACGAATGGAAGGAATGGACAAGATATTAGAAGTACCAGGGCATGTGGGTGGCTCAGTTGGTTGACCAGCTGCCTTCAGCTCAGACCATGGTCTCATCAGGGTCATTGGGCTCCTGCTCAGTGGGGAGTCTGCTTCTCCCTCTGTCCTTCACCTTGCTAATTCTCTCTCAAATAAATAAATAAAATCTTTTTTTTTAAAAAAAGTACACCTCTTTAAAAAAAAAGTTATTAGAAATACCACAGCGTCGGGGATCCCGTGGATGGCTCAGTGGTTTTAGCGCTTGCCTTGGGTCCAGGGCATGATCCTGGAGACCAGGGATCGAGTCCCACATCAGGCTCCCTGCATGGAGCCTGCTTCTCCCTCTGCCTGTGTCTCTGCCTCTCTCTCTCTCTCTCTCTGTATCTCATGAATAAATAAATAAAACCTTTAAAAAAAAAAAAACAAAAACAAAAAGGAAAAAAAAAGAAATACCACAGCGTCCACTTAAGTAGAGGAGTGTTGTATTGAGACAACAGTAGCCAAGGATCAGTACAAAAAGTTCGGGACATGTGAGGGGACGCGTGCACTCAAATCTAACTATGGGGAGAAAGCAGAGCTGCAGAGTGAACTCCAGTCAGACCAAACAAACGTCACTACTACGTTAAGGTCCTTAAAAGCTCTGTCGATGAGCGATTTGTGATAATTGTGCCAGTTGTGTGTATGTCGATGGGCTTTTAAGAAGCAAGGTCAAAGAAGTTTCCTAACGATTTAATACATGTTTGTGAAATTTTTTCACATAGCTCTTTGCACTCTAAGGCACAGACTTGATTTTCTTTCAGAAGGTGAAACACGGGCCTCTTCAAATGATGAATTTCAACTTAGCTGGAGTTGCATAAACGGAACATCACGGTTTAGTTCATAAATGAAAAGTCACCGTGGATAACAAAGTAAGAGCAGGGAGATGAGGGCCCACACCGTGGAGGCTCCCCCAATACTTACTGACAAACAAATGGAGAGATGGGAAGCACTCTGGCTTCCCTTGTGAAAGCAGTCACACGAGATGTGAAGGAGGCTCCTTGTTGCTCCTCATTCTGGCTACTGGAAATGAAGTGAAAGGTGCAACACCTGGCCAGTCATCAGAATCCCAGTGTCTTTTTGGTTAATGTGTCAGAAATCTAGGCATCCTCTCCACATGTCTTCTCTTGTTCACTGATAAACCAATCCTACCAATACTACGATCCATCAATTTTATCGTCTAAATACACCTTGAATCCTTCCATCTGTCTGTTTCGCCTGTCCCTACCTGAACCTCAGCTAGGTCTTCTCTTGCCTGGATGACTGTTAGAGCCTTCCAAGGGCTATGCCTCATCCACTTGGTGCCAGCCATTCACTGCCCACAGTGACATGAGAATTATCTTTTCAATTACAAATCTGACTATGTCCCTTTTCCTTCCCACTGTTGTTCAACTGTTTGATCAACGTCTGTCTCTCTATGGGAATCATAAGCTCTGGGAGATTGGGACTCTGAATGCCTTTTTCAAATCACCATCGTGTCTCTAGCGTCTAGCACAGTGTCCCGTATACAGCAGGCACAAATAAACAGTTGTTGAAGCAGTGAATGAACTTAATGAATACTGGTTATTCTTAAAGGATAATCTCTCTGTTTTGCTTTCTGCACGGTTATCTCAAATCACACTCATCAACACGCTTAACGTGATTTACATGTGGTACATTTTTATGAATGAAAAGCCAGAGTGCCTAAGAAAATTGAATTGTTTCTCACTTCTGCATGAGTAAGCTATTAAAATAAGCAAGCGTTGCTTGCATCCGAAATTTTTATTTTCCTTCCCAAGATGGTTCAACCTAAAGATGGAGAAAATAAGAGCTCTCCTTGCTTGGGAAACTGTAAACTGCAGTCCCAAAGAAGCTTCAGAAATACAGTTTCAGATCCAACTAAATAAAAGCCTTGATGAACTGATGGTTCACAAATAAATACCCTTCGAATGTCTCCAATATGACGTAAAGGGAAAAGATCAGAGCAGAAAACATCACATTTTGGCATTAGGAAACAATCATTATGATTTTAAAACGTGGAGACAAGAAGGCATCTGTGCAAACAACTTATCGTTAAACCTAGAGCTACGTGGAAGTTTAATTTTCGGAAAGTTCTTGGATACAATACATCTTTCGCTAATTACTTTTACATTTAAAAACAAATTGCTTTGGATAAATAACTGCATGCCAAAAGGCCCATAATGCTAATCAACAAATGGAATAATACATTTTCATCATCATCTAGTAGAAGTCTTAATGCATTTACTTTCCCAGTACTTACGTAGTATAATTTGTACCATAATTACTGAATATTCTCCAAAATAAATACCTCACATCAGAGTAACGTGGATGGTCAGTAAATCACTATTACTTAAATAACGATGAACCAAGCTATCACCCAGCACCCCTACTATGCAAGCCCTGGCAAAGAATTACAGACATGAAAATCTTACAGCTAGAAGAGAGACCTCTAGTGTGTGTTAGAGAACTTTATATTGTGCTTCGGGCATAATTAATACAGCAAAATCACTGCAGTCATTTTGAATACTGTGGTGGGAGATTTTTTTTTTTTTTTTTTTTTTTTTTGCCAACTATCATTCACGCTCAATTCATTTCAAAATTTCTTCCCAGCAAATGTATGGATGGTATTTTTGCCTAGTTACTTTCCTTTTTATCAACACATTGCCTAAACCGGTGAAGTTTTCTCGGCGGTGCGAAGTTTTAAGATTCAATGGCCACCTCTGCAGCCTAATTAGTAAACATCAAACCTACTGTCATCCTAACAATCGCTAACAATTCTTTGCATTCAAGCAGCAGCAGGACTCCCGTGCCAAATTGTTGCAGCCAGTGTGCGGTCTCCTGAACACCAGCCCCTCATGGTAAGCCAAATGCCACACAAATATAAACACGAGGGATGGATGGGCACATTGCCCATTATCCAGGAGACAAACGGATCCACTACGATTTCAAATTCACCAAGCAGGTTAGCTATTAGGTGCCACAGATTCCCACAGACGCAGGTGAATTCCTTGATGTAAAATCAGATTTAATGAATCATGCTAGGGCATCAGGCTCAGCCTTTACAGATCCTTTATTTTCTCCTTTTCCACATTAAAAACACATTTGAGATAAACACAGAAGATGTTTCTCTAAAAAACACACATACACACAAAACAGGAGGTCTCTTAAGGAGTCTACTGCTGAGAAGGTAAAAGCATTTTGCTCATTTTTAATTTGCTAAAACAATCCAAGCATGCTTGGTACCCAGAGGGTATTCTCAAATAAACTTGTATCTCTAGCTGCCAGCTTAGTTGATTGAAAACAGAAGGCAAACGTTTCTTAAAGAATGAGTATGTTAAACTGTTATGTCTCTCCCGGTCGCAGCAAGGATGCACACACACACACACACACACACACACAGTCAAGGATCTGCTTGAAAGCAGCCGCCGGTTCTCTCTGAGCTAAAAGGGAATGCGGCATTTGCACCCCGTTACTGCTGCCTACTGCGGCGCACCTCGCAGCGAGGAGGCCGGTGCCACCGGGAGCCCCGGACAGTTCCCGCGAGCCGCTCTCCACGCACAGGGCCCGCAGCCCCATTTGCAACTTTGCTAACTTAGCTGGCTCCCGCCCAGCCGGCCCCCGAAGCACAGTCACGGTGAAACCGTGTTGATACCAGAGAATCATTTCCACGACAGTGCGAGTGCGAGTGCGAGTGCTCGAAAGCACAAAGGCAGGCGCCGCCGCCCGCTCAGGCCGGGAAGTTTCGGGGGTCGGGCGGCCGGGCGAGCGCGTCCAGGGCAGGGCTTCCCGCACCCGGGGCGGCTCCCCTCTCCCCTCTCCCCTCTCCCCTGGATGTTCGTGGGGCCCGACCTCACTGTGGCCGCGAATTCGCCAGAACGCGCCCCCCGACTCCGTTCTTTTCCCAGGAGGCTCGGACCCTCTATTTTGCAGCCAGGTCCCTCTGCGGGGCGGGGGAGGAAGCGCACTTCGCGTTTCCATAGAGGGGCGGCGGCGCGGGGCGGAAAGAGGTCAGGAGGGAGCCGAACTGCACCCCCCCCCTGCCCTGAGCGGCGGAGGCGGGAGGCGGGAGGCGGCCCGGGATCTCTGTCCCTTTAAGGGAGCCCCGGCCGCCAGCAGGGGAGGGGAGGAGAGGGGAGGCTGCGGGCTGCGGGCGCGGGCGCGGGCTCAGGCTCGGGCCGGGCCGGGCGCTGCAGGCTCCGCGGAGCGGCGGCGAGCGCAGCCCCGCCACAGCCATTACCTGCCGCGCTCGCCTCCCGCCCCCACGCCGGCGCCCCCTCCCCCGTCCCCGCCTCCCAAGGAGACTCCTAATCCGGAGCATGTGCCGTGCCCTTTATCCGGGAGGAGGTGGGGGAAGAGGAAGGAGAGCTTTTTAAAAATAAATGAAACGTTTGCACCCGGGGAGGGGGGCGGCTGCGGGAGGGAGGGGGCGGGAGGGGGCTTTAAAGGCGCCCGGGTGGGCGGAGGCGGCGAATCCGGCTCAGCCCGGCCGGGGACGCGCGGAGGACGGAGCCGGGCTCCGGCCGCGGCGCACAAAGGGGAGCGGCGCGGTGCGGCGGCGGCCAGAGGGGGGCGACCCGCCCCGGGGCGCGCTCCGCTCGGCGGCCACAATGGCGTCTTCGCGGGGCGTCCGGGGGCGCCGCCGGGGCCGCGGGCGAGGAGGGGGCGGCGGGCCCCCACCCCCGGCGGGGGGCGGCGCGGAGCCCCGGGCGCCCGCGGGCGCTGCGCTCGGCTGGGGGCGCTCGGGCCGCGGCGGCGGGAGGCTCTCGGCGGGGCTGCCGGGCGGGCGCGGAGCTCGGCGCCGGGAAGAAAGGGACGCGCGCGGCTCGGCGGGGAGGGCGGGGGCGGGGGCGGGGGGAGCCGCGGCGGAGCGGCCGCCGGGGAGGCTGGCGCGCGGGCGGCGGGCGGCGGGCGGCGGGCGGCGGGCGGCGGCGGCGGGCACAGGCTCGGAGAGCCGCGGCGGCTCCGCTCCCGGATCCCGAGCCGGGCCCCGGCGCGCGGGCTCCCGCCGCCCCGGCCCCGCCCCGCCCGCCCGCGCCCGCCCGCGCCCGCCCGCGCCCGCCCGCCCGCCGCCGCCGCCGCCGCCGCCGCCGCCGCGAGCCCGGGAAGAGCGCCGCGACCCCGCAGCCCCGGCCCCGCCGCCGGCCCGAGCGGACCCCGAGCCGCCGCGCCGGGCTGCGTGAGTGCGAGTGTGCCGCGCTCTCGCCCCGTGCCTGGCACATGCGTAAAAGCGAGTTGCGCCCAAAGTCCCAGCCATACCCTCCTTAGCAAATAATAACAAACCCAAACCGTCAGATCTTACCTGAAACATTGAAGCACAAAGTCTCTCTCCAAGTCCCCTTTTCCTTTTCCTCTCCCCCCTTTTCCGATTTCTCTCCCAGCGATCTGCTCGGCTCGCCACACCAGAGAGAAATGCAATAGCTTGGCTAAGGTAGACAGAACAAAATACAGAGAAGAGTTGCTCCAGGGCTTTGAAACCCCTCAAGGCAAGGATCAGGATACAATTAGCTCATGCCTCTACCTCCAGTCTAAATCAATCTCCAAAATAAAACTTAAATCAAATTAACTGATCACAGGGCAGACAATTGATCTCCTGCAAAAATAAAGCTCTACGTATACGTATAGATAAATATACATATAGGAAATTTTTTTTCCCAGTTTTTTTTTTTTTTTTTTGGTGGAAAAACAGTCTTATTCCAGCCTCCAACTTGCTTTTTACCCTCCTCTTGCACAGAAAAGCTGATTTTAATCGTTGTGATTAGTTTTGATGTAACGTTTCCGCGGGCGATTTCTGCAAATGAATGGAGTGTTTCTTTGCCAAAAGAGGGAAAAGCAGCAGATGATGATAATTATAAGGATTGTTGGTTGTTTCTTTTTATTTGTGTTTAGGGCTCTCTCTTCACTTTCTCAAGTTGACCTGACATTGCTGGTACACTAAGGTCGCACAACTTGTTGATGAGGATCACCGCCCTGTCTGATCAAAGGATAGGTGATAATTTGGCAACAGAGCGGCACATTTTTGGTTCCTTTGGCGACATAACGTCCCAAATGACGTGGATAAAAATAAGCACATGCAGTCTGCTTTGCCCCAATCAAGTCAGAATCAGCGCCTGGGGGTGATACACAAACTCATTTCAAATGTTCAACCATGCAGAATTGCAAAAAGATTGAAGGAGTTATACCACATTTCTTTTTAAAAAAATAGCAAAATTAAAAGAAAACAAAACCTACATTAGGTGTAGCCAAAGACCTATCATTTAGATTTTATTTGATCAACCTTCTGAACGTATCTCGCCTGCTCCCTTCTCTTAGCTTCCCTCCACCTGGTACCTTTTATGGGGGGGGGGGGTGTCTGTGTATAATTCCATTATTTGACGGAAGTGCTCAACAGAACTAGAGACTCTAACATAAACACATTTTCCCAGATTGTGAATCTAGTTCTGACCTCCCCCACTCCTCATCACATCTCCTTCCTTTCTAGGTCTTTGTTCAAAGAAATTGTGCCTGAGCCAGTCGTTATCTTAATTCTTTGTAGTTAGAGTGGGATATTTGGTCGTAACTCTAGGGTCACCTCTCATTAGTGTTCTATCCTTACAGGATACTTTTTGAAATGGTATATATATATATATATATATTTTTTTTTTTTTTGAGCACTTCACAGTTCATTAATTCAAAGACTTTGCTGACATTTCATATGAAAAAGCCCAGGCTGTAAGGCCAAGGATACTAAAAAAAGAAAGAAAGAAAAAAAAAACCCTAAATAGAACCAGACATGTCCTGTGAATACCTGCAATTGGCAGCATTTCACAGGAAGTCTTTTTTAAAAAACTATCATCTTTCTTTTGAGGTAAGCAACTGCTGCAGTACCAGCAGAAAAGGGAAGGGTCAAGCTTTTTAAAGGGATCATCAGTCAGATCCGCATAATAATGACCCGAGAGAGTAATGTCATAATGAAAATCAGGGGTGTTGGTAGTTTTTGTTTGTTTGTTTGTTTGTTTGTTACAGAACAAGTTCATAAGACATGGGTGTCTGGTTTGAGAATATCAGTGACCTACAAGAAGAAAAAAAATGAATGGCTCACAAAACAACAAGAAACAAAATCACATCTTTCTTTGCACATTCTCCTTCTCTTCCCCCCTCCACACAAGGTAGATATATCCTCTGATCTGCAATGATGTTTTTTGAAATATTCACAAAACCCCAGATCCAACTGAATAAGAACTTTCTTCTTGCCCCCAAATGGCACTACATACATTGAAGATGTGGCCTGAAATGACTTTTATTGAAGTCCGGACAGCCTTGTGTCATTGTCCTGGGATGTTAGAGCTGGAAAGATCAGTTGTGGAAAGATCCCTCCATCTAGTTCTTCACAACATCTTACAGATGAGGAAGCGGAAGCAGCTTGCCCAGGGTCACACAGCAGTCAGCGACAAGGCCAAGACCAGGCTGGCAGAGGCAGGACTAGCACCCACGTGAGTGGTGCCTCCCTGAAGGCGCTTACCCCTTCAGAAACTGTGTACAACCTTCTAAGTTGTACTGACGTGGCTTAAAAACCATTCTTCCAGAATTCCCTTTCTGGAGTTTGTCCTAACAAACTGTTAGCGCGTTCTTTCAAATTTCTCCGATAGCAGCACATCCTTGTCCTTTGACATTTAACTTTTGTAACAACTAATCTCCCTCCAGCCATCCCCCACCATCCAAAGTTAGTACCAGGTCTGGGAATAAGTGAATAATGAAGATGGCTTATACTATTTAGAGTCAAAAAAGCAAATATGGCTAAACACAGTGAGGCCAATTTTCTTATCAGTACCTAAAGGAACTGAAGACTATCGGCAAAAAAATTTCAGCAGGGGAATTGCTGGGATTTCAAGGACTGCAGAGTAAAGTCTCATTTTATCGTGGTGAGGATCTTAATTTTCTTGTAGTTTGAAAGGGACTCAAAGTTGAGACCAGCAGATTCAGAGGGAAGACTTATTGTGTACCGATCAACAACACAAAGAAAAGGATAAACTTCACAACCTTCACATCAAGGATGAGGACAACTGACTTTAAATTTTAAGATAGATTTTTTTTTTCTAATGAAATGGCGTGTGAAAAGCAGGGCCCACGTCTTGCCTAAGTATAAGATATGAATTTACCAACTTTGCTCCAATCAGCCCCTGCAATCATGGAATTACCCCCAAAGTATTTTATCTGATTAAAATCTGTGCAAGTGAACGTGTGCATTTGGTGAGCTCTGCAGTACTTTTTTGCCAATCATGAAGAAGTTGGGGGGGAAAGTATATTAAAAATCCTTCTAACCTCCTTTTTCAATAAACAGTTGAAGTGAGAGCAGCAGCCTAAAGACCGTTAGCAATACGAAAGACAATGGCAATAAAATTGTCAGCAAGAAAACAATCAGAAAGAAGACACAGACCTCTGTTTCCCTCTTCCTTGGTCTCACTATCAAAATGAGTTCCGCCAGTTTTTAAGGCATAAAAAGAGGTAAAATAAGATATTTTGAACTGAAACCAGGGGCTGGGTGGAAAAAAATTTAGTGCCCTGACCATTGAAGAAGAGAAAACAGGATGTGCTTTAAGGAGAACGGCGATCCCTTTTCCTGGTAATGTGGGGACAGCTCATTTGGTCGCCTGGAGGTCACCGAACCCTCAAATCGCGAGTTTGCACAGAACATCACGGCGTGGTCCCGGGGTAGCCCTGCGGTACATTCTTGGTAGCGATTGGACGAGATGTGGACATTACTGGCTGAGATGAAATGTGAAATTGCAAAACCCTTCAGTGAAGCCAGGCACCAGATCCAAGTTAAAAATCCCACTGCACTTTGCTTTAGGAAGAAGAGAGCAGTGGCAGCGCCTGGGCCCAGGCGGGACACACGTGGCCGTCACCGGCCACGGCAAGGCTGCCACGGGTTCTCCCCACATGTCACCAAATGACAGTATTTCCACCGTTGCTTCAGCACGATCCGCCTCTAACCACCATGAGAGGCGCTGCCACACAGGAAGGCAAATCATGTTATTGTATCTTCGAGTCAGTGTTTTGGAGGAAATCACCTGTTTTTTATCAGTCAACCTGAAACCCCCTTTAATACTGTGGAATGTGCACATTTTCCTGGAGTTGAATAGAGGCATTAACAAGCTCAAACAGAATGGGTTTGTGATTCCTGGAGATTTGGCCCCAACCGCCACCTGTTTACAATTAGCCTCTGGAAAACATGGTAGTTTTCTATATCACTGTCAACGTTAAGAGTCTGTAACATCTCACGTTCTGAAGGGGTAGGTCCTCTAATGGTGGCAGATGGGCTGGCGAGCATCAGTTTCTGCTCACCCAGAATTCTGAATAGAAACAGATACCACATCCCACATCCTCGTCCTGAAGCCCTTAGACCACTTTGGTCTTTTATCAAAGTTTCTTCTCTAGTTGTGTAATGTGAATACATACTCCCATTATGAAGCAACACAAATGAATTCAGAAATAAAATTTGACGATGGTCAGATGCCCTGATTGCCATTTTAGACAGAGAAAAAGAGAAGAAAGATATTCATGCAATGGGAGATACTGAATTATTGGATATTTCCATGGATGATCTCTTTAAAAGAAAATAGCTAAGCCTCATTTTATCACTTCACCTAGAAGTCACACGGACATCTTACCTTTTCATGTAAAATAATGGGTGAAATGAGATTTTCTTCGAGGTAAATTCTAGCTGTGAACGAGCATAGGTCTACGATGCTGCTTACTAGGGAAAACTCTGTTCCTTTGAGAATCCTTGATTTCGACAAGACTGTCTCACACGTAGAATACAATTAATTAAGCATTTTGATAATTGCTGGTGTAAGAAAGGGGACTGGACCGGAAATCTGCCACAAACCTCTTTCTTTATAATTATTAATGTTCTGTCTTTCAGGAAATACAGAATCGGTACAGGCAAGTGCTTTAAAAGCAAAATATTAAAAAAAGGAAAACAGGATTTCGAATATTAAAAGAAATGAATTTCAGACCTGATTCAGATCTCTGAGAAATAGTCCAATCAATCAATCATATATCATATTACCCAGTTTCTACGTTCTCCAACTTATGTGCATTCTTCTTTCCCAAGCGTTAGACTTTGTCATTTTTAGCTTGTTCTGTGTCATCTGTGAGGCGATCCATTTTAAAGCAATGCAGTGGTTATTTTAAGGAAACATTTTTAATAAGACAAACATTTCATTAGCTAATTTGTTCTATTTCTTATTTCAGTGCCTCATAGTAAACTAGCTGGCATTGAAAGGTACTTCTATTTGCAGAGTAACGCGCGCGTCTCAGGCACAGCCCATTCAGTAGAGAACCACTTAGCTTTGCTTCACTGTTCTGTCTGAACCAAAGCCGTTCATGAGAAACCCCATAATACAATCAAGGCCCCTCCGGGGCACCATATACATTTATGTAACTTATCTCTTTGTACATCCTTTGGGTGTCAGAACCTCTCAGCTTTGCTAACCATAAAAAGTCTGCCTTAAGCATATTACTAACTTTAAAACTCTAATGATATGGATGTCATATTTCAATTTTTAAAAAACCTTTCCCTGCTCCACCCTAAAAAAAAAAAAACCCTATAAAACTTATTCAGTGGAATCATTCTATGGTTAAAAACGTAAAATTTATTTAAAAGAAAAAGAATCATGAATGTGTTCTAGTTAAATGCAAACAAACCCAAGAATTAAAAAAAAAATCTGGTCAAAAAATAATAAACAAGAAACAAACATATTAGTCTTCAAGTTTTAGTAAGAGCCACTATTAACAAATTGCCACGGGAAGCAAGAATCTGTGTACTTTCTTTAAAGTTATCAAGAGAGAAAGCACTTTTTAGAGTCTTAATGAGTATAAGCCTGATCAGCTAAAATGGGCCCTGGGAGGGGGGGAGCAAATCGACAAGACTATTCCACATGGGCGTTTAAATGATTCCAACATTATTCTTAATAATAACATTAATGATAGTAGTGATAAGAAACAATTATGAATGATGGTAGGGAACTTCCATTGTGTAAAGACCATCTGGCTATGAGAGTCAGACGTGAAATTCTAAAATTAAATCCTCAATCTGTCCCTTTAAGGTTGCTTTGTAGATAATGGATATCTTAATTTTTTAAAAAGAAAAAAACCATATCCATTGTACCAAACATATAGCAGCTCCTGCTGAGAAAACAAAGCCTGTGTGTCTATTTCTTTTCTAATTGTTCATGTCCCTAAACAAAACAAAGGCTCTGTGAAAGAGCTTATAAGATAATGATAGTAACTCATCAGTCTTTTATTGTTCTCTTCTGAAAAATTTTGATAGGTAAAGCGTTGTTATGATCCTTCTACTCCTCATTTCCCCAAAGTGGGGGACGAGAATTTCCCTACGTTTTCTTTGTATGGTAAAGCCTACTAAAAGAAACATTTTCGGGTGGAAGGGGCTGAGTGTTTGGACTGCAACAAATGTATCATTTAAAACTTATCTTTACGTCATAATGCAAAATATAAAAGAGAAAGCATTTAACTCAGAACCTGGAAAATGATCAGTATTAGTAGATATGCTGTTTTTGTTTTATTTGTTACACCCAGGGTTTAGCTATGGCTAGTTTTTAGATTCTCTGGCCGTGTCAAAATGTAGTAGGGACAAAAAGGACAAACATTACCTGACGCTACTTACATGGGGTACCCAGAGTAGTCGAATTCATAAAGACAGATCAGTAGTTAGTGGGCCTGGAGGAGAGGAGGATATGGGGAGTTATCCTTTAATGGGTACATGGTTTTGGAAGGATGAAAGATCTGGAGATGGATGTTGGTAATAGTTACATAACAACGTGAATGTACTTAATGCCACTGAGCTGTATACTTAAAAATGATTAAAATGGTAGATTTTGTCTTACATATATTTTACCGCTACTACAACAGCAAAACAGGAAAAACTATACAAAGATTATAAACAATCATTTTGTTCTCAACTTTGTCCAGTCTGTACTCACCTTTGGCTTCTTAGACCCAAAACAAATATAAACTGAAGTAGTGAATGAACTTTCCAAACGATTGGTTCTCTGCCACAAATTCAGTAAGTAAAGCAAGAGCAATAAAATCAACCAATTTCCTTATTCATAGGACGTCAAGCTCCTAGCCTGAAGGATGCACTCACCCAGGCAAGTGACTTCTTCCTCTCCTCCTCCTTTTCCCTTCTCTTTCCTTTTTCTATGAAGACTTCAACTCTTGGAGTGGCTGATATGATTCCCCCTTGTAAGGTCTCCTGAGATTCTGTGGTGATCTGTCTCTAGACAGAGCCGGGTCCCGGGAGCTGCTGTCACACTCATGCGCTGTGCTTTAGTCGAACCCATAACCCAGATACATCAAGCAAGGTGCAGCTGTCTTTGGAAACCTCAGTTGGACCTTTCTGTCCTGTGAGTGAGCAGGAAAGGGGGGGGGTACTTTGCCTTGAGGGGAGAGTAACTATTACTGGTGTGATTGAGCCTTTGCATCGCCCATGCCCACCTTCATTTTTTGAAACCAGAAAGGAGACAGGTAGGCAGGCAAGTGGCAGAAAATACTTTCTCCATATTCCTGTGCTGATCAATACCCCTGCAGCACTGTGCTGGGTCGTAATCCCTATCCCTTGGTTTAGCTCACAGGGTCCAACGCAGGATTGCCTAGAGGCTGAATGGGCGTAATAGCACTTGATCTGGTCTCCCTTCTTTGGTTTCCACATTCGTATGCTATGCCCATTTATTTTTATCTTGCATCACATCTTTCTTCTCTTTCTCAGTGCCTCCCTCGTCCTCTGTTGGTGACAAATAAAAGGAAAAGTGTCTCCCAACCAACATGAGTTCTAGGGGAACATCTTCACGGCCTAATTGGTTGGCTCTTAATTTCAGGGAACCTTGACTGTGTATGTTTCCTAATTAGACCAGGAAAACCTAATGGGGGTGCTGACGCTGCCTCCCCCAGGCAAGCTGTGTGCACAAAACAGCTAGCATCCAAAGGAAATTTCTCTTGGTAATTACTTTACCCAACTTAAGCTTCAGTGAAACTTGAACCTTTCATAAGATGGAAGCCTTGCACCCCTCGCCCGGTTATACATCGTGTGTCACATTACCAAAAAGCCTTGTGGAAGTCTCTTTTAATACTTTCATGTTGTGAGATGCTTCTAGTTCTCTCTGCCTGTACAGTGTCTCTGTGTGCAGTAGCAAATGAATTGCACGTATAGATACACACATTCCCTTTTCAAGAAAGCAAAGGAAATTGTCCCTGCAAATGAAAACCAATTCCATTCTTTTTAATGAATCTAAGATTTCCCAAACTGAACAGGAAGCTGAGCTGGGTAGTCAGGTCCCTTGCCTCTGGCAGAGGCCAGTCTAATACATTAGAGCAAGGGAAGAGGACACCCCCCCACCACCACCATCAAGCGCGTGTGCACACAGGCGTACACACACACAAACACACACACACACAGGCAGTTGTACTGTACCACGGGGGCCTCATAGCCTAAGGCATCAGAATTGATTACCCTTGGCTTGCTTAATTCCAAATGTCCTTGGTAGTTCACAAAAGTCCTGGCGGGTATGGAATTCTAAACTTCACATGCATAGCTAGAGTCATAGTTCTCTGGACAATAACAGAAGTTCCAAAAGAATATGACTTCAGGTCCCCAACTCCTAATACTAAAGACAAGGCAGTTCACCACTATGCCCTCAGCCTTTGAGTTATGCAGAGGGGTTGGAAGATGCATCCTTTGGTACAAAGACAGAAATCTTCCTGAGCTTGCTGACCACATAGACTTTTCTTATTGATGGAAGGGGTCTGGCCCTCGGGAGACTCTGAGTAAGTAAGCAAACCTCTTCAATGGTTTCTCTCCGCTCTTGAAATAAAGACCAGAATTTCTCAAGGCCCCAACCCAGCCTGGGTTGCCCTAATACTCCGGGTCTCCACTCCTACCTCTCAGCTCACTGGTCCAGGATCTTTGCCCGGGAGACACGGTTTATACAAAGAATGCTCTTGCCCTCCCCTAGCAACTCCTGCTCATCCTTTAGCTCAAATATCACTTCCTCAGGGAAGCCTTCCTTCCTTTTAGGACCAGCTCGGTGCTCTTTGTTATAAGTGCTTGTAGTTTACTGGACCTTTCCTTTAGACTACGAGTTGGTTTGCATTTGTTTATTATTTGACAACCATCTGCTTCCACAAGGTAGGAACTCTATCTGTATTTTCTGGATCTCCAGGGCCTCACATAATACTTGGCACACAGTTGGTGCCCAACAAATACTTGTTACTGAGTGAATAAGTGAAAGAGTGAACGAATATAAAGAAAAGACACTTTAGAAAAACAACTAAAAGGGGAAAGAAAAAGACAGAGATTGTTAGTGAGTAGGTAAGGGGAGGAATAAGTACCCTTGGGACTTGATGATTTTATGAGTTTGGCATTAGTATTTCTTGTCATGGGTTTTCAAGGCCCTGGAGAACTTACCCTAAAATCTATGATCCTACTTAAAAGACTTGAGAGCAGAGACTCCATCTGGTTATTTGTACAGCAGGGTTCCTGGCAGCATTCTTCACAAGAGCCAGAAGGTGGAAACACCCAAATATCCATCAATGGATGAACAGATACACAAAATGTGACATATACGTAAAATGGAATATTATCCAGCCTTAAAAAGGAATGACCAAAAAAAAAAAAAAAAAGGAATGACATTTGGACACAAGCTACACCATGGATGAACCTTGAGGATGTGCTAAGTGAACAAAATGACAAATACATGATTCCATGTATATAAAGTGCTGAGATTTGTCAGATACAGAGTGACAGAAAATTAAATGGTGGCTTCCAGGGACAGGGGGAGGAATAAATGGGAATTACAGCATTTAATGGATACAGGGTTTCAGTTTGGGAAGATGGAAATGCTCTAGAGATGAATGGAGGTGGTGGTTGCATGAGTTTGTGAATATATTTAATGCCACTGAACACTTAGAAATAGTTACAATGTTAAGTTTTATGTGGTGTGTATTTTATTACAATTAAAAAGCAAGGGGATGCTAAACACACATGTACACATGCGTGGCCCCCCAAGATGCCTCCAAGTTCAGAGTCCATTTGCTTATAATGAAGGCCCCATTGTATCTATATGATTCTGTTTAAAACTCACCTCTTTATTATCTTTTATTTTATAGTTTCCGTTTTTCAACTATTCAGTTTTTCCTCTTTGCCCTAACGTTGAGTGGTGGCATAAGGATGAGTGGACATGTAGTGTGTGCATCTGTGCCTTTTCCTGCAGAGGTACCTTCTCCTCCGATGCCAAGGGAGCATGGAATATGGTCCTTCACAACAAAATAGCAGCACTCAAGTTTGATCCCATTTAAACTTTGTATTTAAGCTGTTTTCAATTTAGAAACATCTCTAGGAGAAACCAAGACAGCCTTTATTTTTATACTTCCTCTGAATTTTTAAGTGGCTCTCAGATCCAATCTATCGTTTATCTATAGACATATATTAAAATACAAGACACGATTATCATGTCTAAAGCCAAATGTTGACTTTCCTTAGCATTATGCACAAAGGAGTATGGCTAGTATGTGAATCTCTAACACTGGTTCTCAAATGCAGAATGACCATCTTATATGTGGCTAAAAATCTCCTGGAGGTTTCCAGGACCCCAGCTCTGGAAAGACTTACCTGGCAAGTTTGGTGAAAATCTGCATCCAAAACCAAAAAAACTGGACTACCTTGCTTGCTGCCTTAAAGGACAAACCTTTAGAAGCTTTAGAGAGTGTTTTCAACAGTCTGTCCTTTTTGTCTCAATAATTTGTATTGTACCACCTGTAAGAGGCAAAGACAGGACCTTAAGACTGTCCTCAGTATCAACACAGTCCTCTATGGGGAACAGGTCCCCATAACCACGTTTTACTTCTACAGCCAGTAGTTGGCAAATTTGAGAGGTTACTGATTCTATTGAGAATCCAAAGAAACCATGTTTCCCTCTCTTCTGATTAGAACTCACAAAATTTTCTGCATTCTCTTCAAAGAGGACTTGTCTCCTCGAAGCACATCTGTAGACTCCAGGTAAATTACCCTGTTCTCAATCTTCTTCCTCCTGGAGAGGCCTCTTCCTCATTATTAAAGAATCATATAATTTCATGTTTAAAGGGGGCTTTTAGGGATCATGTAATTCAATCAAATAGTTTTTTTTTTTCAATAGTAGAAGAAACAGAGGCCCAGGGAGATTTAGTGACTAATGTCACACTGGATTAAAACCAAGCTACCTAAAAAAAAAAAAAAAAAAAAAAAAAAACCAAGCTACCTAGATGTAGTTGAAAGTTCTTTCGATGCTGCTCACTCACGTTTGTCTAGGAGATGTAACTAATGAGAAGGTGATCAAACTGACCCTCCCCAAATTTACTCTTTTTTCCCCACAGGGTTTGTTGGGTAACCCTTCGGAATCCATTGAGGCTGAGCGTGTTTTTAAGAGTTTATCTGAATACCATCCAGTCCTAGAGGATTGTTTGTTTCAAACGCTGAAACCCCAGGCCCATTGAGTCCAAACTGTACCTGCTTCTTCTGCCATAATTCTTTCATGTAAGAGGGTGTAGAGGTGGGAATGCAGGACTAGATTATCCTAGCTGGATTGTGTGGGCAGGTTATTGTAGCCATGGAGCTGAAAGAAGATAAGAGGACAAACTAATAGAGTCCCATGGCCAAGCTACATGGCTCCTTCTTGGACATCTGAGACAGGTAGTGAGGTAGAGGGAAAAGAATATTGGCTTACGGGCCAGAGTTGGTTCTGCTATTTCCTAGCTATATAATTTTGGTCAAATGAACTTGTGAGCACCAGTTTACTTATGTATGAAATGGCAGTAATTAATACTTACTTGGGGTGTGGTTAGATAGAGAGGGGTTGACATATAAAAAGCCTCTGATATATAACACAAAAAAAATGTTCATGTGTATGGACGTATGTATATGTAATATGCATGGTGTGTGTGTGTGTGTGTGTGTGTGTGTGTGTGTGTTGGGTTCTCAAAGAAAAGCCAAGGTTTTATAGTGTAAAGCCTTACTTAGAACAGTAACACTCTCTGAAGCACAAATTTTTACAGTTTTTAAGGATTCTGTGAGTTTGAGTGTAAGCATTATCCATCTTTCCTTCTTGCTTCACTCAAACATCTTGGAAACAAGCTGAAAGGTAAATCGTGTGTCTTTAACTCACCCCCTTACCTCTGAGAAAAAGAAAAGCAGAACATGTCAAACTAAAAATATTTTGTCCTGCAGCCCCGGTGGCCCAGAGGCTTGGCGCCGCCTTCAGCCCAGGGAGTGATCCAGGAAACCCGGGATCCAGTCTCACGTCAAGCTCCCTGCATGGAGCCTGCCTCTCCCTCTGCCTGTGTCTCTGCCTCTCTCTCTCTTTCTCTCTCTCTCTCATATGAATAAATAAATAAAATCTTATAAAAATAAAAAATAAAAATATTGTGTCAAATCATTATGCCTTTATTAAATGTTTGATTTCTCCAGTACAAAATGGAGGAAGGACAGATCCAGCCAACAGTGTTTACTGTCTGGTGGGGAAAATGATGTTTAATATAAGAAACAACCAGAGAACAATACCAGGTGGTATGCCATAACTGGCTCTCATTTCAGAAGACGAAATGATCTGAGGGTCTGGGGTTGGCTTGGAAAGGCATCTTGGGAGGCTACGTAGGCTGGTGTTTGAGATTGTGGATGCAGACCGATGGGGACACGTCTCGGCTCTACTGCCGGTATTTTTGTCTAGTTATTACATTTTAATCCTTAGTCCTCTCATTTTGCAAAGGGGAAAATGACATTTGCTTCTTAGGGTGTTGTTAAGATTAAAACAAGATAACAGATAACAGAGCACTCAGCACAGACACTGGCACGTAGTAAAAGGTCAAGAAATTAGCTGCACATGTCCGTTTCTCATTAAATAGGAATCTTGGACAGTAAATGTTGAGGATGTAGAGCATCTGCTTGTGGAAATATAAAATGATACAGACACTTTGGAAAACAGTGTGGCAATTTCTCAAAATATTAAAGTTACCGTATGACCCAGCTATTCCACTTCAAGGGCACTGGAAACATATGTACACACAGCTCTTGTCCACAAATACTCATAGCAGCATTATTCGTAGTAGCCCAAAAGTGGACCATGAACCCCCATGTCAATGAAGTGATGAATGGATAAACACAATCTGCTGTATCCACACAGCAGAATATTATTCAGCAACACAGAAGAATGGAGCACTGATCGCTGCTGAAACATAGGCGAACCTTGAAAGCTAGGTGAAAGAAGCCAGTCACTAAGCACCCTATGTTATGTGATCCCATTAATGTCAAGTTCCAGAATAGGCATCCATAGAAACCAAAAGTGGATTCATGGTGGTGAGGAGATGAGGTGGGGGGGGGGGAGGGCTGGGGAAAAGGGAGAGGGGAAAGGAAGCGACTGCTGATGGATTTGAGGTTTCTCCTTGCCATGAGGAAAGATTCTGGAATTAGTGACAGCGGCACAACATTGCAAATGTACGATGTGCTACTTTAAACGAATTGTCCACTTTAAGTGAGTGAACTCGGTAGTATGTGAAATATATCTCAATAAACCCATTTAAAAAAAAAAAAAAGAGGTGAGGCTTAAAAGAATGTGACACTTGGACAGGCAGAAGGAGCAAGAGGGGGCAGCCTGGGAGGCTCAGCGGTTTAGCGCTGCCTTCAGCCCAGGGCCTGATCCTGGAGTCCCAGCATCGAGTTCCACATGGGGCTCACTGCATGGAGCCTGCTTCTCCCTCTGCCTGTGTCTCTGCCCCCCCCCCCCCACCGCCTCTGTGTGTGTCTCTCATGAATAAATAAATAAAATCTTAAAAAAAAAAAAAGGAGCAAGAAGACGGAGCACACAAGAAACGGACCGTGTCATCGGAGCATCTGAGCATGTGAGCATAAATTGGAGAGAATATTTGCAGCAGAAGGACTGTGGGAGAGGGTGCGCCAAGGTGGGCCACCTAAGACCAGGGCGAATGGTTCCGAGTTAAGTGTAGAGGCAGTCTGAGGGTCCCTGGGGTGGTAGGAAGGTTGGAGTAGATAGAATGTTCCAGATTTATAAAGAATGTGGTTTGGGTGGAGCAGGGGAGAAAAATCAGAGTCGGGAGAACTGTAGTAGCTTCTGATAGAAAAGGAGACACTTTCTTGGGGCTTAGGTTGGGTGGGCAGGGCTGGCTCTGGCTGGAGGGAAGGAGGGTGAGGGTCCCGGGGTGGGGGGGGCCTGGCATCCCACCGGCTGTCACGGGTGGGCCGGCCGCCCCGAGTGGGCTGCTCGGGGAACGTGAGTGGAGCCCCCCATCCTCCCTCGCAGAGCATCCTGCTTCCTGTGAAAATTGTCCTAGGGGGAGGAAGATCCTCATTTTCGGTACAGAACAAACACAAATAGGATATTTCATATCTTCTCTGCCATTTTCACCCTTCCCTGTAATTGGAAACTCTCGCCCCCAGTCTCACCTGTAGGAGTCTGTCTTCCAATGCAGAATTCTCTCCCCCTCCTCACCGAACCCTCCCTGTCTGCCTTCTCTGCCCGCCCCCCCAAACTTCACAGGGTTTTATTTTCTTTGTCAGTCCTCTGGATTAGCGATGGTAAAGGAGTAGGGGAGGAGAGGGAGCGGATGCTTCTGTTTCATTAGTTTCTGATCAAGTGTGCAATTTTTAAAGGCTGCTTTCATAAATCTACACACTTTTCTGTTTAACAGTCTCCCAGTTACCTCCCTCTTGCAGGCTTTGGTTTTGTGCTCAGGGGCACGGAGACCTCGAACGTTTCTACATGGTGTCTTAACTAGCCTCCAGCGGATTCGGAGGGTTGAGCTTCTCTTTGTCCCCCGGCTTGCTATTAACTATGTTCTCCTTCTTCCTGGATGTTGCCCTCTTCCCTCAAGTTCACTGCTGCAGATTTTCTCTTGGGAGCCACCCTCAATTATAATATCAAACCTAGGTCTTGGGGTGATCTCGCTGCCCACTGCAGCTCCCACACCCAGACTTGCACTGGGTGTGTGAGACTAGATGAATGCCCTCCTCCTCTCTGGGAGACACCCTTGAAAGTTGTACTGCCCGGAGTCATTTATAAGGCTTCGCCCTGTATCACCTCCCCTAGCACCCTACAATGCATCATAGGAAGAACACCAGAGAGTCTTGGTGGTTCGAATTACTATTGCTGTCTGGACAACTCAAGTTATTGCTCTGTGACTAGGTGTATGCATATTTTTTTTAAGGTTTAAAAGAAAAGTGTTTGGATGACTGGGCTTTGAAAGTTAAAGGCTTTTCAAAAAAAATTTTTAAGTTACTTTCCCCTATGAGACACATACGACTTGGGCTGTTGAGGTTTGGGGAAGAGGTAAAGGGGTTTTAGGCTGCTTGCTTGGGTAGAGTAGTGAAGTCATGGTAGGTTGCTACCTTGGGTTTCTTGGATACCCCTCTTCATTCTGTAGGGGACTCTTCCTCTCTTCTTCCTTCCTTCTGCGCCTCTCCCCTTCCTCCTTCCTTCCTCCCACCCTCCCTTCCTTCCTCCCTCTCTCCCTCTTTTCCTTACTCTTCTCTCCCTCCTTCTCCCCTCCCTCCTTCTCTCCCTCCCTCCCTTTCATTCCACTTAGTAGTGTGACAGTTGCTTCTAATTTCCTTGCAACTTGGGGGATCCCTGGGTGGCGCAGCGGCTTGGCGCCTGCCTTTGGCCCAGGGCGCGATCCTGGAGTCCCGGGATGGAGTCCCGCGTCGGCCTCCCTGTGTGGAGCCTGCTTCTCCCTCTGCCTGTGTCTCTGCCTCTCTCTCTCTCTGCCTCTATGTCTATCATGAATAAATAAATAAAATATTTAAAAAAAATAATAATTTCCTTGCAACTTGGAAGTAAAAGTGCCTTTTCATTCTTAGGCTTTCTTTCTTCTTATTTTCCTAACGGCCCGTCTCCATCTACTGCATCCAGACTTTACTTACCCTTTAAGTCATCAAAGTGAGCTGAAAACCAAACCTCTCTGCCTTTGACCGTGAACCTTCCCAAATGTCATTCTTCTGTCCAGAAATGTCCGTCACTACTTCATCGTCTGGAAGAGCAGCTCAGCCTTCAACGAGCCCGAAGGTTCCTTTCCATCTGTCTGTCTCTTCCAACTATATACAAAATACTCAGGACTTCCCTGGAATTCTTAGGGCCTGAGAACATTCTGGAGATTTTGAACTTCCCAGTTGGGTCCAGTACATAATCTATTGCAGTTGTGAGCATGACCTGGCTCCTATAGTCAATCAGATGTCCAGGCTCCTGGGACCAGCAACACTCGGTGAACACCTGATCCAGTACAGCTTCCTCCAAACCAGCTCCTGCCCTGGACTCCTGCAGCTCTGAGGCATCGCTGTTCACCTCATCCATTCACTCAGTCTTCCACTGATTCATTCTTACCACAGATCCATCCCTTAGAGGCCGTGAGATGTATCAACAGGAGACCCGAATTACAGTCCTAGGATGTGGCCTGTTCCAAGTCGGTCTCTCAGGATCCCTGGAAAAGGAAAGATCTTGGATTTAAGCTGACTGTCATTTCCCTTTCATAAATTAACAATAGTTCTCTCTATGTGTCTTACTAAGCTTAATCATGTGCCAGTTGTTTAGAGATATTAGTATAAGGAAGCCTGGAGCCCTGGCCTTTTTGTGGGAAATGGTCTCTAATGAAAGAATCTCCCTGTCCCCAGCCCCAGGGATAAACATGAAATCTTACTCTTCATTTGCTTCTGGGCCTTTGTTACTGTGAACTTTGACCAGTCTTTCAACCCCATCTGTGAGAACACACTCTAGGAATCCTGAACACCTACACCTGGGTGAGAAGGGAGACAGTTGCCCCAGGGGCTGCCTTGCTCTAGCCCTGCCTCTCAGGGCTCCTGCTCTGCTGCTCAGCTGTGCAGGAGAGTAGCCCCATTGCCTCCACTCCCCCCAGACTCTTCCTGACGACAGAAGAGTTTCAGACCCTTCCAAGTCTTGTACTCTGGTCCCTGTCCTTGACATTACTCATCTGGATTGTGAAAGGGCCTCTTGTTTGTGAATTCCAATAGGTGCCTGAGTAACTCCGCAATGACTCTGTAATGAAGCAGTACTCTCCATTTTATAGAATCCAAGATGCCATCAATGGTAAACCATGCCATTATTTTATGTCTCACGAGAAGAAAGAATACAGCCAAAATATGACTTGTTGATGTTAAGACCATCCTATTTTAAAAAATGAGTATCTTAAGAATCAATGAAATGTGGAGCTCAGTGGTTACATGTGCAATCCTTGGAGTCAGACTGCTTAGATCTGAGTCTCAATTCTATTGTTTAATTTTTGACCTTAGGCAAGTCACCTAACTCCTCCGTGTTCCTGTTTCCTCATCTGTTGGGATGATAATAATAGAATATACTTGAGAGGACACTGAGGACTAGGTAAGTGATTCCATGTAAAACACTTAACACCATGCCTAGAGTATAATAAAGAGTCAATAAATGCCAACTTTTAGTTGAATGTTAATAAAGAATAGTAGTTAATAGCCAACATTATTGAGCAAATATTATGTACCAGGAGTGGTGCCAACTCTTTTAATGGATTATCTTGATTTGTGATCAGCACAGTAACCCAAGAAGGAGGATGCTGTGATGGTGCCTACTTGTCAGAGGAAAAGCCAAGGCAAAAGGAGGTTTGTTATAGGGTACCTGTGTCTTAAATAAACTCTATAAACACCTTCCTCCCCCGCTTTTTTTTGCTTAGCATTTTACTTTTAACGTACAATTTTGTTCCTCTTTCCTCTTAATCAGAAACAAATTACCATGAAGGTAATGAAACTTGGGCTTCAAGATGCCTCATCTATATGGGATCTTCCTTAAGATCTAGGAGCTTGGGATCCCTGGGTGGCACAGCGGTTTGGCGCCTGCCTTTGGCCCAGGGCGCAATCCTGGAGACCCGGGATCGAATCCCACATCGGGCTCCCGGTGCATGGAGCCTGCTTCTCCTTCTGCCTGTGTCTCTGCCTCTCTCTCTCTCTCTCTCTCTCTGTGACTATCATAAAAAAAAAAAAAAAAAAAAAATCTAGGAGCTTCAGTGGAGTATCTGCAGAGTGCTCCAAGGGTTGGAGAGGGGGCAGAGATCATTTGCCAGGGCCTGCAGAGGGATAGGAGTCTGGCAAAATAGAAAGGGTGGCAAAACGCCAGCATCTAGAATTCAGCAACTATTGCTGACTTGTCCCGATATTCTCTACATGGATGTCCTTCTCTCTCTCTCTCTCTCTGTATAGCCGGCCAGCCTTCCAAAAGAGCAGAGTTGCACATTTATCAAGGCATGCCTTGGCCGCCTTGTTCTCTTCTGTATTATGACTCCTCCAATGCTGACCCCACTAAGCAGAAGAAAATACCCTACAGTACCATGGTGAGGATGTACACAGGGAAAGACTAACAGGGAAAGAAAGGAAAAAAGCACCCGGAGCCCCTAAGTTGTCTGTTTATCCACTGATAAAGAAATAGCTATTCACAAATGGATTTCTTAAAAGCAAATAAAAGATAATTTTAGAAATTTTAATTTAGGTTGAAGATTGCTCATTCCCTTTTAAAAATTTTTATTACTATTTTTTAAAAAAATATTTTAACTATTTATTCATGAGAGACACAAAGAGAGGCAGAGACATAGGCAGAGGGAGAAGCAGGCTCCCTACAGGGACCTTGATGCAGGACTTGATCCCAGGACCCTTGGATCACTACCTGAGCCAAAGGCAGATATATGCTCAACCACTGAGCCATCCAGGCACCCATAGCAAAATAAAAAATAAAAAATTAAAAATTAAAAAAATTAAGACATCCCTCTACTGACTTTGAGATTAATGTATTTCTTTTCTACTCTCCTGGATTGGCATTTAAAAAAAAAAGTTATTTGATGTCATCATCATTTTATCATTAGAACACTGGATCCAAATAACCTTTCATCTGTTTCACAAATGATCGTCAGAAACTCATGGTCACTAAGACCTCATTGGTGTTTGTTTTGTCTTCCTAGTGCAGAGTTGGCAAGTTCGAGGAACAAAGGAAGGCACACTGGGAGAAGTAAATAGTTTGTTTACTTTGTTTACTTTATATTGTGGGCTGGTTGAAGTAACTAAGTGCGTAGAGGCTGATATTTACTGCCATTGAGTGGGAACAGAAAGACGACAATGTGCCACATTGAGCTCTGTGGACTCTCCTGGGATTAACTTGGTCCTACCATCTCCCTAGGAGGTGGGGTTATTATTCTCCTTTCTCAGAAGAAAAATTTGAACCCCGGAGCTGTTAATAAACTCTGCTAGGTCATACGGATTTGGTATTTCGTTGCACTTTAGATGTCATTAGTTGTAAGGTCCATCATGATTTTATACACCACTAACAAAGCAAGAAATATTCTCACAACTGTAGCATAGTGGTTTTTTATATCTTAGTTTTTTGAAAAATTATATTCTTATTGGTAAGGCTCTTGAACTTATTTTGGCATTGCTTTCTCTCATATATGTCTCTTGCACATGTGTAAAAAGAAAAATAGAAATAAAAAAATTTAAGAAATGAAATAAATTGGTTAAGATATCTGTAAAATATCACATTCAAAAAAAATTTCACATTCAACATATGGCTCTTATGAACAATTTTCCAACTAGGAGTTAGGGATGTTCATGTTCTGCCTGCGCAGGCTCACCCTCTATGTCATCAAAGATGTTGGTGATGTCGCATTTGCTCAGTAGTGTCTCTGAAGTTCTCTTCAGAGCCATTTGGCAAATTTTACACCTGTGTAACAAGCAGGGACAACTGTTACCAACTACTGGTGGCCAATGGTGATAGTAGGATATATTCTCATTTCAGAAATTCTAAAATGTGAGAAAGTCTGTGTCTTTAGGTTCAAACTGAGGTCTGTGTCTCTTAACTGAGACACAAAGGAGGCTTTTGTCCTCTGGTTCCGGAAGTCGAAGCTTCACAGCAAAGGGCAGGAGCAGGTGCTGAATATGAGTTGTACTCCAACTTCTGAGCTCCTTACCTCTCATCAACAGCTGATGTCTCCTGGCTTCTCTTCCGAACCTCTAATGGAGACAGGATGGTAAACCCTTGAGGGAAAAGGGAAAATTCAAACTCCAGTAAAGATCTTTTTCTGATGTAGCCCCAGTTTCAACCTTCCCTGATGATTTCTTTATTTTTTTATTTAAGATTTTATTTATTTATTCATGAGAGACAGAGAGAGAGAGAGAGACAGAGACAGAGACAGAGACACAGGCAGAGGGAGAAGCAGGCTCCATGCAGGGAGGCCAATGTGGGACTTGATGCCGGGACTCCAGGATCATGCCCTGGGCTGAAGGCAGGCGCTGAACGGCTGAGCCACCTGGGTTGCCCTCCCTGATGATTTCTGCAGAAGTTCTCTGGAAGCACACAATTCCAAAAACGCTGAAATCGCCAGAGTATGAAGATACTGCTGTTTGATTCTGTGCAAAGAGGTTGGTTAAGATACTCATGAACTGTTCCAGGTCTGGATGACAGTCACTCTGAGGAGCTGATTGTACCGAACCTCCTCAGGATGTTTTAATTGCCACATCCAGAAGCCACCACTCGTAGCTAGGTGGGACTGAAAAAACAAAACAAAACAAAACAAAAAAAAGACACACAATTAGTTGTGGAAAAAAAGCTTCCTGTCTACAGGTTTGGGGCGGGGTGGAATCCGGACCATCATTACTCCGTCTTAACTCACCATTCAGTCTGCCTGGAGAGATGACCCCTTTGTCTCAAACCCAGAAAGACAAATCACGTTAAGGAAGGTCACCCCAGACGCTCATGTTTTGTGCATGAAAGTACATCTATACATATTTTCAGTTTTCTTTGAGCACTGGAGTTTGTTTATTTGATTGTTTTATATTTGGGCAGCTAGGGACCAAGATATTTCTTTTCTGTTTGTTTCTCCAACTCTTTTTACAGTTTAACAAGTCAAATACAAAACTCAAGGGAGTTAATAAGGCTTGCGATGGTGCTGTGCATAGCATCACATTATTGATTGGAAATACTGCATTGGAATGCCGTGGAAGAGCCCCAAACCAAAAATTTCAGATGCCCGAAGCTTCAAGCTTTCCAATTAGGCTGAAAGTTTCCCTTGATAACCAGTAGTGCTGAAGCTTTTAATATTGTTTAGCTGTATCAGTTATCAGCCACATTTTCTAGCTCGGAAGACCAGCGGATCGCTTGATATTAGTGAGGTAGCTCATCTGACTCACTTGCACACTTTCTGATCAAATATTCTATCTGGAAAAAAAAAATCTTCAGTGTAACGTAAACTGATCATAATTGGGAGCAAACGCTTCTTTTCCCTTCTTCAATGCTATCTGCTCCTGTGCAGCTTATTTTGCATCCAAAGATACATTTGAAAGTCGAAATCCCTTAGAGCTAAATATTCTAAACTGACAGAAGAATTTCTAGTGGCACACCAGCCTAGAGCCATGTTTTTATGAGGACATCACTTTCTATTTCCAAGCTTCAGCATGCACTCTTGCTTCCTTATTGCTGGGAGCCATGCCACATCAACTTGCCTCCCTCACAGCCTTTAATGTTTTTTTAATGGAGTCCAGTTTTCCACCTAAGTTATGGCTAGCTTTCTGACAAACCATCAGACACCTAAGTAACCATAATGGAGGTGTCCAGCTGTGACATGGGGAGAAGGCGATGGTAAACTTTTATGCCATTAAACAAAACCATATTACAATAATTCATTTTTACCTGCCCTCCGGGTTTGCCAGAAAGGCTAAAAGGGGCTTAAGAAAACATTTTAAAAATTAATATGTGATATGAAGTCTTTTCTTGTAAGCCACAAGCTAAAGTAATCATTTTTAAATCTGGCTGGCGTGGCAACTGTGCTGCCTGAACAGTGGAAGAGCAGTAATGCCACATTTTTTTTTCCCCAAGCATAAAATTGCTCGTGTAGCAGTAAAGTTGGTTATCTGATGAAATAAAGCAAGCATATTTTGCAGGCACCTGGTTGTTTAGAAGAACTGAAGAAAATAATTGTAAATTAAGATGGATGATCAATCATTGCAGATGCAAATTTATCAGGGAATGTGGGCATTTCTTTGTTAAAGGAAGAAGGAGATGCTCTTGAAAGTTGGCACTGTTGATGGCTTTATCTACACAATTTGGAAAACATTTGCAGAACACTTGGTAATTAAATATGCCCTCAGCTGAGAAATTATGCCCCAGGTTGTCCTGCTGGTAGGTAAAAGGTAACTGTTCTCCTATACCTGCGCTTTAAGATTTCTGCTATGAAGCACCTGAGTTTCCGGAGACACTCATTGTGAGGTTGTACAGTGGTACACAATAATATGAGGAAATGTCATGGCTAAGAAACAGATAGAATTCCTCTTCCTAGACTCGTGACAACTGGCTCATTGGTGGCATTCAGATTTCAGCTCAGCCTTTTCCCCTCGCCGGCGAGTACTTCCCTTCCACATTAGTTCACTCTAAACCATCACATCCCTAAATCGTCACATCCTTTTTTTCTTTTTTAATTTCGCTAATCATTGTCTGAAAGGATTATCTTCATTGGTTTGCCAGTTTGTTGATGCCCATGCCTGGCAGAAAAGAAACTCCTTGAGAGCAGGGTGTTATTTTTCCCTTCCACCCCTGACTCCCCAGCTCGTAGAAGCAGTGCCTGGCACATTGTACGTCTTCAATAAGTAGTGATTGAATGCATGAACCTGTGAGTGAACGACTGAATGAATGAACAAATGAACCAGCCAACAAACAAACAAATGAATGCAGGATGTTGACTACACATAGTTCCACAGAGAGTTCTAGAACACCGGATCACTCACAGGCTTTGTATAAGATAGGGACATATGTAGAGTCTAAGATGTAGCCTAGGTACATCAGGAATCATCCTTATAGTTGAAAGAAACCCTCTCGACTTTGGACAGCATCTGACATATGACACTGCAGGAAGTTTCTTCATGGAGAGATCTTAGGCAGATGACCTGATGTTTCAACTCATTCCAGCAAGGAGATGGGGGGATATACTGGCAAGGAGGTCCTCTCAGGGCGCCCACTGATGGGTTTCTGGGGATAAACCCCCAATCACAGGTTACCTGGACAGACAGGGACCCTTCTGTCCTGTGTGGGTGTTCAATTAGCTTGAAATTCCTTAACAAAGACTTTTTCCTTGGACAAAAAAAATGGATGCTACCTCGTTATTAATATTTTGGGTGCTTTCTGTTAAACCAGCCCTTAATGTCTTTCACACAGGTTAAAACTCTCCTTGCTGAAAAAGCAGTTTAGTTTGGCTGATAGAGTTTGAGGTTCAGGAGAAAGATTAGTAACTTAAAAAAATACTTCTTTGAATTTGATGTATCTTACAGGAAGGGGCCTAGTTTGATGTTGCCCACCTTAACTTGTCATCCAGATTGCCCTTGAGGAGTGGTTTTTAATCTGATACATTTTTACCCATATCTTCTGAAGTGTCTTTTTTTTTTTTTTTTTTAACAGGAGGGTAGAGTAACGTGGAAAGCAGTTTTTTATTCACTCCAAGGACAACTAACTCACATACAACCAAGGGCAGAATTAGTCTCTAGGTATATTTTTTAGCCTAAGGGTGTCCCGGGTGCGTGTGTGTGTGTGTGTGTGTGTGTGTGTATGTCACTCAGGAACCTCTTTAAAAATAATTACCTTGTGATTAGTATCTGATACCAATGGTATATTTTTATGTTAAAAGTCTGAGGTCTTTATTTCCTGGAGACAGCCAATGAACTTCTTTTCACCTTGTTCCTGGCTGCTTTTCCTCCGTTGCCTTAATAGAGGCACATACATCTAGGCATACACGCCTGCAGAGTGGCCCTGGCAAATGGTAGATATTCCACCAAAACAGTTTCTCTTCATGTAATTCTAGTCCGGTTAAATGAGAAATACACACACACACACACACATTTAAGACCTATATTCTCTACCAGCTGGTGTGTCAATAGAAAATGCCCAATGGTGGGGATTAGTATTTTCTTCCAGCTTCTATCTATTGCTTCTGTTGACTATGTCTACCAAAGGAAGGCATCTGGAGGATGACGTTACAAGTGTAACTCAACGTGGGAAGCAAAGATAGAGAGACAATAGTGTTCGTCTCAGCCAAAGCTCATTATTAACATTTTGGTCATGTTCAAAGGCTTTTCAGAAATGGCTCTTGGGACAATTTTGTGTCCAGTCTTTAATGACTAGCCACAGCATTTGTCTGTCACCACTTCGAGAGGCTAGAGTGTAATGTATGGATAATGGCAATGACTGCATTGCCATCCACGTATGAAAAAGCCACAATCAATGGCTTTGATGTCAGAGCCACAGCCCACCAATCTGATGTCAGTGTGATGGATTAGGATTTGTCAGGCTACAGTTACTGGCTTTGAAAAAATAAGGAGCCCATGATCTCTGCTTCTTGGGTGGGACATATATGTTCATAGAGTTTTTTGGGGAAAAAGTTCGTGCAGGTCTCTCATTGTTGGCGTTATTTTAAGTATATGCCCAACTTGTTTTCTAAAATAAAGAAATGTAAAAATAAATAAATAAATAAAATAAAGAAATGTGTGGGGAGGAAGGGCAAGCTGTGGAAGCTGGCAGGGTCAGTATCTAGAGTTCTCATAAGGTGTGGGCTTCTCAAATTTGTCATTAAAGCATTGCATTATGTCCCCCCCCCCCCCCAAAAAAAAAAAGGGTAGGGAGAGAGAAAGGAGAACCGGGACAGAGGCAGGAGGGCAGAGAAGACGGGTGGGGAGGAGGGATCCGGCCACAGGGGAATCTCCTCTGTGAACCCCGGAGGAAGGGGCTCCTTGAAGAAGTTTGCATGTAATATTTAACTGGTGCCTGCCTATAACATCTTGACTTAATAAAGAGACTAGCAAAAGGGAAAGAGCGGAAAAAACGAAAGAAGAAATGTGCAGCAAGACAATAAAAAGTATCCTCCTCACACCCACCGCCTTCGGGGTCTTTCCCTTGTGCCTCAGAGCTTATTCCACTGAAACTCATCAATTTTTGCTTTTGTGCTGGAAATGCCCGAACACATGTAAGGCTTCACAGGCACCCCTTGGGGTGAGAAGGTTTCACAATGCTGGCTGAGCCTCGTGGGGTGTCCCCAGGGAAGGCCAGGGGGCCCCGGGGCGGGGGCGAGGGGGGGTCCTTCGGGTCCCGGGCGGGGATGGGGACGGAGCGCCCTGCTCCCCGCCAGCCCAGCCGGCGAACAAAGGGCCGAACCTCAAAGCTCCTGCCCCAACGCGTGACCTCGGGGCCCAGGGCGAAACATTTTATCTCTGGGTCCTAGTGACATAAGCTCCTCGGGCTCTGCAATTGTGGTTTATGATGTGACTAGAAACCTTTGATGGAATTACTCTTGCCTTCTATTTCTCTGCCCAGCCATTTATTATTCTGTATATTTTCGAGAGCTGTGGGAAACTTTCATAACCAAGCCTAAGCCAGGCGAAAACTTGTTCTATTTGGAATTTGTAATGAAGTCAAAACATGGCCTGGATTTTCTGAAAGGCTCCTTTGGCTGCCTGCAACAGCCCGGGGGCACAATCAGACAGGGATGGAGACGGCCTGGGAGCAGATTTTGTTACCAAGAATAGGACGGAACAATATTTGCCTCCCAAACACTAGGGCTGCTATTTACCTTCTCAGCTGGAAGGAGTGAGAGATAAATGCATATTTCACATGAAGTGCAAATACCAATTCTTTCATTTCTAATTTTCAGGATTTTTTTTTTCCTTTAACTCCCTCGAAACAAAAGGCCAGGGAGATTTTTTTTTTTTTTTAGCATATTTGATTTCCTGACCTAAGGGAAGAAATTCTTTATTTCAGAACTTTTGACCCCCCAAAGAGCTGTTGCTTTGCCTGAAATGAAACTGTGAATAAAAATTGTGAGACATCTAAAGTGACTGGGGGTTCTGAGAATGCTTTCTTTTGTGTACTGTGCATGTTGGTGGGTGCGGGGTTGCAGAGAAAGCCAGAAAAACCTGAGTTTCGCTCTGCTGGGATGGAAGTCTTCCCCTACTTCTCAGGAGCTCTCAAAAATTATTCACTGGCTTAAAACCTGTTCCCTCCAAAGGAGCTTCAGTCCCTAACAGAAGTGGTAAATTGTAAGATGGAGTTAGTCCCTAATTTTTATTTAAGTCAAAGGTTAATAGAGAAGAGGGGGATTGGTCCTCCCTCACTGTTTCAAGTTAATGTTTATTTTTCAGCATCAGGTAGAGAATTTCCTAGGGCCTTTATTTCACTGCTCAAAGCAGAGTAAGAAAACTCAGATTCGTGCCCCGGGGCTTGAATAAGGGAATAAAAACAGCACAACATTTGCATCTACTTAACAGTCTCCATTTTTAAGAGCCCCTCACAGTAAGAGGGGAAAACCGTATCTGGAGGTTAAATGAAGCTCTTCTGAGATATTTGCCAAAAACACAAATTGAAGAAAGATAATCATTGTCAGAAATGACCTAGGAATTTGAGGCCTTCTGATTGAAAGCACAAAGCTCAGAAAGGTGCATTCTCTTGCTTCCCTGCCTGCCCGGATATCAATGAACATCAGCTAAAGGTGGCTGAAGAACCAATTTCATGCATCTACTGTATGAGGAAATGAACTGAGCCAAGGGCAAAAATAAAATTATACAAATGTTATTATAGACTAGCCTGCTTCTGTCCTAGTTTAATTCAAATTTTAGTGCTGCGGGCTTTGCTTCTGGCAGTAGCCTTCCTGAATAAATCAACATTTGCTTACATCTAAATTATTAGGGGAACATGTGACTTTGTTTATTGTATAAATTATACGCAAGGTTAAAGCATTAACTGTTCAACTGGTTTTGTTCAGTCACCTCGCCCCCTTGCCCCCCAATCATCTCTCCCCCAAATAAGAAATAAAAATCTGACATTTCTCCTTTTTTTTTTTTTTTTAAGACAAACTAAATAACGAAGGCGCAAAGCACTGTGAACCTGATGTTGTGGGTAGGAGCACTGCTAAAGGTAAGGTGGGAGAGAGTCTCAGAGTTTAGGAGAAAGAAGGAAGGAGCTAAGGTCCAAGGAATTGTTCACGTGAGCTCTGATATGGTGTCTGCACAAAGTGCAACGGTGATCTGGTAAATAATCAGTTAAGTTGATCAAGGCGGTCAACCAAAATGGACAGTTTAATACAGAGCTGAAGAAAGCCTTTTGGCTAGGATTTCAGTAGGCAAAGAATTTCAAACTGTATGGCAATTTCAGACCCAAACATTCTTATTGCCTGATATCTGTTAGAAAAGGAAGTTAAACACAGACCCTCTGGAAAACGCACTTGGAAACAATTTTTTTGTCTTTGCACATCACGTTGAGTGACTCCTGAAAGCCTACCCAAAAGTGTTCGGGAAGTAATGATGGGGCCTGATAACTGGACAATTCAACTTTCCAAGTACTTAGACAAATTGGATATCAGGTGTGTCCTACTATGAGAACATCCAGGTGGGATCAATATCAAGAATTCCAAGTGGACCAATCGATTACAGTGATTTGTTTATAAGAGTTTCTTATTTTATCATCCAGAGTAGGCTTCATTTAGTCTTTGACTCTTCCCACAGTGATAAACTAATTTGCAAAGTTGCAAATTGAATTCAGTTGAAAAGATTGAATTCAGTCTTTTCCAAGAATATATGTGTGTGTATCTGTATTTATGTATTTCTTTCTTAAAATTCTTCTGTGAACACTGTAAGTCAGAAGATTTTGTACAGAATGAGCCTCTCCAACACATGATTCCAATCTAAGGTGTGCTTGGGAGGAGAATCAATTTCCCTTTCAACCACTTCTGATTCTTTCTGCATCCTAAATTGGGCTTTGAGATCTCGGACAGTGATTTTCCAAACGTCATTTTTATGCCACCTGAAACAGAATCACCCAGGACTAGGGCTCAGGAATCTGCAGTGTAACCAGCTTGCACATGATTGGGTTAAAAGGAACTAACATGGGAGAACTACTTTTGCAGAGTCTGATATGGAAGCAAACCATGTAGCTCTATCTACCCTTTACATCATGTGCTTTGCAGCATCTTCTACTCATGGTGCCCTGGAGCCTAGCCCAAACTAGAACAGGCTTCCAACCAAAAAGGCCTTCCAATCCCTGCCTTGCACTTTTTGGCCAATGGAGGGTATCTTTGGAACATACGCAGAGTCTGTGGTAAATCCTGATCTGTAGTGAGACAGTACACTGACGAAAAATCATCACACATAACTACAATTCTATTTGAAATGATTTATGAAATGTAAAAGTAAATTGCTTTCCATCCCATTGGTATTTTTAAGAAATAGCTTTTTGATAGCAGCATATCAGAGCGGAAAAAGCAGACTTTGGAATCAGCTAAGTCTGGTTTCAAATCAGTTTCATTGTTCATTCTCATGGAGTCTTTGGCAAAAACTTGAATGTCTCCGAGCTCCGTTTCCTTGTCTGTGGTATGAGAATAATAAATTGGAAATGTGATGGGTTTGGAAGAAAAGTAAATAATATGCAAGAAGCGTTTGGAATATGGTAGATGCTGCAAGATTCAATAGGCATCAAGTCCATTCCTAACATGACAGGTGGGTGCTGATTGGCCTAAGCACATCGGTGTACTGCCTTCTTACAGTAATTGGTTCACTCAACATCTTTGTGACCCAATGGGAGCCATGCACAATGAGACTTGTTCTTTCCCAAGGGACTTGAGCCTGGAAGCATATGGCTGGTGCATCTGTTGCCATCTTGCCACCACAAGAGGACCAAGAATTAAGCCAATTAGTAGAGGAATGCAGAGATCAGCTGAGAGATGGAAGGAAATGGGTCTTGGTGGTACCAGTGGAGCCCAATCTGGAGAGTGAGAGTCTCATTCTGGATTTCTTACTTAAGTGAGCCCATAAACTCCCTTATAGGTTAAATCAATTTTGGTGGAGTGTGTTTTCATTTTCAACATAAGAGAGTCCTACTTGAGGAAGGATCTCTACACCATGGAGTTTTGTAGATAGAGCTTGTCTATTAGGTGGCCATTATGCAAAACAAGGACAGAAAGGAAAACTGGCAAGCTATGGGCAGTTTTATACTCTGAGAAAATATAAAGACCATCTTCCCAACATAGGGCACATTCTGCAGAGGTTGCTACTTACCTACTCTGATATGTGTTCTTTCTTCTTAAACTTTGGATTATAGCTGAACACATGACCAATTTTTTTTTAAATTGAAGGATAGTCGGCATACACAGTTGGTTTCAGGTACATGACATAGTAGTGCCTCAACATCTATTTATGTAAACAAGTGATCACCATGATAAGTCTAGCTATAATCTACCACCATACGAAGTTGTTATGATATTACTAACTACAGTCCCTATGCTGTACATTACACCTCCATGACTTATTTATTTTATAACTGAAAGTTTGTACCTATAATCCTCTTCACCTGTTTTGCACAGGCCCTCACCTTCCCCTCTGGCGTTTGCCAGACTGTTCTCTATCTATGGGTCTGTTACTCTTGTTTTGTGTGTTTTGTTTGTAGACTTCACATATAAGTGAAATCATGCAATATTTGTCTTTCTCTGTCTGACTTCTCTCACTTAATATAATACTCTCTAGGTCTATCCATATTATTGCCAATGGCAATATTTTATTCTCCTTTACGGCAGAATAATATTCCATTGTATATATACACCACATCTTCTTTATCCATTCATATATTGATGGACGCAAAGGTGGCTTCCATATCTTGGCTATTGCAAATAGTACTGCAGTGAATAGAGGGACTTATGTATCTTTCTGAATTAGTGTTTTTGTTTTGTTTGGATAAATACTGAGAAGTGGAATTGCTGGATTCTGCGGTAGTTCTGTTTTTTGTTTTTTGTTATTTTTTAATTTTTTGAAGAAACTCCGTGCTGTTTTCCATAGTGGCTGCACCTTTTTGCATTACTGCCAACCATGCACAAGGGTTCCTTTTTCTCCACATCCTCACTAAACGCTTGTTGTTTCTTGCCTTTTTGACACTTGCCATTCAGAGTGGTGTGAAGTGATATCCCTTTGTGTTCTGATTTGCATTTCCTTGATGATTAGTGATGTTGAACATCTTTTCATGGTCTGTTGGCCATTTGGTTGTCTTCTTTGGAGAAATGTCTATTCAGGTCCTCTGCCCATTTTTAAATTGGATTATTTGGTGGGTTTTTGTTTGTTTGTTTGTTTGGATATTGAATTGGGTGAATTCTTTATGTATTTTGCATGTTAACCCCTTATCATTTATATCATTTCCAAATAACTTCTCCCATCCAGTAGGTTGCCTTTTTGTTTTGTTGATTGTTTCCTTTACTGTGCAAAATCTTTTTAGTTTGATGTAGTCCTATTTGTTTATTTTTTCTTTTGTTGCCCTTGCCTAAGGAGACAGATCCAAAAAAATACTGCTAAGACCAATGTCAAAGAGCTTACTGCTGATGTTTTCTTTTAGGAGTTTTATGGTTTCCGGACATGACCAATTAAAAAAAAAAAGACATTATCAGACACCTTTGTGATTCAGTGTGGACCTGTAGTGAAACTCTGACCAATGGGATTTAAGCAGCTCCTCCAGGTAGTTTTCTTTAAAAAGATAGCTGGCATGTGTTCTTTACCTTTTTTTATTTGTCCTTTCCTTCATTCTGCTGCCTAAAATCTGCATGTGATAGCTGGACCTATAACTAATACCTTGTATCATGAGGCCAGGGCTCTATCTTAGAAATGGCAGACCTATGAGTTAAAAGGAGCCTGGGTCCCTATGAACTTCAGGGAGCAAGCTATTTTACAGTCTTGGCTTGCCTATGCCCGAATTTTACTTGAAACAGCAATAAACCTCTTGTTTAAGTCATTGTTATTTTGAATTTTTATTAGTCTCAAGCCTAATCCTAACCATTACTTCCTGATGGCAGTTCTAAGAATGTGTTTTACAAGAAATTAAATTATTTTCTTTTTTAAAAAGATTTTATTTGAGAGAGAGAGAGAGAGAGAATGAGAAAGAGAGAGAGAGTACAAGCAGGAGGGAAGGGTAGAGGGAGGGGGAGGAACAGACTCCTCGTTGAGCAGGGAGTCCGATGTGGGACTTGATCCCAGGACCCTGAGGTCATGACCTGAGCCAAAGGTAGACACTTAACCAACTGAGCCACCCAGGCACCCAGAAATTAAATTATTTTCTTAATCTCTCTTTGACTATATGAAAACTGAAAATAGGCACAGTTAGTATGCAAAGTCCATACCATGTGGATATATTCTTTCAACATATATTATATAAATAATTACATAAGTTACATAAATGTTGAAGTTAAATTCAATGTGAGCCAAAATGATTCAGTTCTTTCTATGCATCCAGTGCTATTCTAGGCCAATGGGATTTGTCAATAATAAAGGTGTGGATGTGATATACAAATTTAATTTAGAGTCACAAGACCAATTAAATCATATGTTTGAAGATAACATTTTGGGGTATCTTAGGGGAGGAACGAAAATCAAGGTGCTATGCATATTATAGTTTGGATGAATGCTGTTTATAATGGTATAAACACTGCCTGAAAGCCCCTGTCTCACAATAGCCATGATTCAGATTCTGCAGGTATTTGTCAGGGCTGAAATTAATAAATTACATGGGAATCAATGGATTTGATTCTATTTGCCTCACAGAGGTACTTTCCATTGCTGGGTGAATTTGAAAGAGAGCAAGCATTTTTTCAGCTTTAAAATCCAGAATCTTAATGAATGTCATGTACTCTATGAAGAATTCTGAAATAGGTTTTGTTTGTTTGTTTGTTTTAGTGATTTCTCCACAGTGGGTAAATAAAAATGTTTGCTCCCATGTAAAAGGAGACTGAGGCAGAAAAGGAAATTGAAAAAAAGCCCATGGGAGGTTGGGTGGTGGTAGAAATCAGAAATAGCATCCAGGTCCCTTTAACTTGGTGATTACCCTCTACTCGCAGGTTTGTACATGAGAGTTAGTGGTGGACGTGATTTGTTTGGTTGGTGAATGTCATTTTCCAAGGTGTGCTAGAATTCCTGGAAGGAATAAGTGTTCTGTCAGGTGTCAGGGATGCAGAGAAGTAGGAGGAAAACAATGCAGTATGGATATATCAGTTGGCTGTAGCTGTGTAACAAACTGTCCTAAAACTTAGTGGCTTAAAGCATCTATTTAGCACCTGATTCTGGGGATCTGAAATCTAGGCTAGGTTCAGTTTTGGGCTGGTCTTCTGCATGTGTCTGTTGCAATCCCTTGGTTGACTAAGCACGTCTTAAGGGAGTTGGCAGTTGTGTGTTGGAGCATCTTGGGTCTCTTCCACATCATGTCTCATCCTCTACAAGGCTAGCATGAGCTGATTCCCACAGCGATGGGGCCGAGTTTCAAGAGAAAGTGGAAACATGTGAGGCCTCCCGAGGGTTAACATTGGTCTAGTCTTCTGCTACTTCCACAACATGCTGTTGGGCTGGGTGAACAGCCAGGCTTGATGAGGGGGGTGCAAAGTCACATGTCCAGGGAATGGATACAGGGAAGGGGGAAGTGTAGACATTTTTCCATCAATTCACCAGTGGACAGTATTGAGAAACTGAGGGGAGATGGGCTTGATTTGTTGTTGAACAACTGAGCAGAATAGTAGGAAGAAATAAAAAAGGATACAGGCAAGAGAGAAAGAAGGGCATAAAGGAGCAATGAGGGGTTAAAATGTGATACGAATAGCAATAGGGAACCCCAGAAGACCCTTGAGCGAGACAGAAATGTAGATGAAGCAGAGGGCACGTATCAACAGCCACAGAGTTATAGGGGACTTCTAGCTGAGGGCCTAGCAAGATAAGTAGAGCATTTGTATCTCTAGGTCTCCGAGTTAATGATGCCAGCAGTCTCCGGACCAGCCAAATTGTAGTGGATTTATTATTTACATTACAACTGCATTTAAAAATGAAAACATATGTCTACATTTTCAGTGCTTTGAAAATACCATTGAACATGCTGTAGAATTTTATATCCAGTAACAGGATGCAATTTTCCTATCAAATAAAATTTCTGTTTGTTTTGTGTACTCTCTATTATTATGGAAATTTCACAGTTTATCAGCTATGGTGAAGTCGACTGCACTGAGCAGGCCACTTATAAGAGCTATTTTCTTTCACCCCCGCCCCCAAATCCTGATTCCCTTTATCTTTGTGCGGATATTGTTTTATGCTACTAATAGACTTTTTTGTTGTTGTTGTTTTCTTTTGATGCAAAATAACCTGATTCATAGGAGAAAGGCAAATGTTTTTTAGAGCTTTCTGGTGGAATTGATAGTGTACTAAAATAACTAGCAAGGGAGCATGTTGGTGGGATCCTATGGTCTCACTTCCCTCCTCCTGCCTCTGTTGGTAATGCCTTGCTGAAACCAACAAATAAGAAGTTGCTTAAGGCCCAGTTAATTTTGCTGACTTCTGCAAAGTATGCCTGATTTGGTTCCTAGTGATTGTTAGAGTAATGATAACTTATAGCATGGCTGGGCAATTTTGTAAGAAACCCCCTCTTCCAGGAGCAATTTAGAGGTGCTTCTTTCTTCTTCTTCTTCCCTTTTTTTTATTGCAGTGCGACAACAGCAAGTACCCAAATCCTGTTAGCAAATAATGTGATTTCGGAGCTTGGGTTCTGGACTAACAATGTTACTGGGTGTGTGTCACAAGCTATGCGATGAAGTTAATAGTCGCATGTTTTGAAAAATACACAGTGTTTGAGTCTTGTAGTTCCTGTTTTCTCTAAAAGTGGTCTTCAAGTCTTGTCCCTGTCTTGTTTTAACTTGTAGTCTCGGGCTTGGCGGACTTGTGGACTTTGAGCAGGAGGGTCAGATCAGCTGACAAGGCAAGTAGAAATGTGGTGGGAGGGTCCTTCTCTGCGTAGGGCCCCGGAGGATGGTAATTTAACCCGTAAGTCTGAGAGACTTTTTAGGGAAAACATTCAGAAAATATCCACATGAGTAAAGTGAGAATTAAAAGAACAAATGAATGTTTCCGGTAGCGTGCCTTTGTTATAATAAAACCATGTCAGTTAATCCCTGTGACTAACAGCGTGACCTTTGAGGTTCGTTTCCACTGCTTTAGAGCTGTCTGACTATGGGCAATTCTATTCATCCTCAGTCTTGGTTTAATAATATCTCATAAGATTGTGGCAAACATTAAAAATTAGATGATGTATGTGGTACACAGTTTTGGCACATAGTAAGTGCTCAGTGATGGCATCGATGTCGTTAATCAGCCTCCTGACATCCACTTTCTTATCCTGGCATTCAAGGACAAAGTCCACTGCTCTGGTTTCCCCCATTGGTTGATGTTGCTTAGTAATAGGTGCTAGGTACCTAGCAGGCCCTTGACAAATTCTTTTCTTTTTTTTTTTTGACAAATTCTTGAAAAACAGTAGAATGAATCCATCAATAATATAATTATAGTGGTGTGTATGTGTGTGTCCTCAAAAGGAAAATTCAACCCTAATATATTAAAGTGCTTTCGATGACACATAAATGACTGGTCACCAAAGATTTCTTTGCATTAGAAATTTTATATGTTTGTTTTAAAATCCTAAATGAAACCCAATACCAAGTGGATAAAAGCCTAGTCACTCTCAGAGCCACCCAGGCCCTCAGTGACTTATCTCTGTCTCATCTCCAAAGCCTCTCTGAGCCTCCCTGTGGCATTCCAGAGCTCAGAGGAGCCGCGGTGAAAACTATTACCCTAAAGAATCACTAAAATGAATGTCTCAATTTACTATATGTTATTGGGCTGTTTTAATAGTGCTTAAAAAAACTTTTTTTTTTTTTGAGGGGCAAAGTTCAAACTAAAAACTGAATTTCAGGTCATGTGTACATCCCATAATTCCAGACATCTCAGCCACTACGACCTGGCGATAATAAGCCCTGTTTTTCAAGGAAGGAGTCTAAGGGGAAATCTAAAATTATGAAGTACAGGAAACATCAAGCATATGTTCAAATGTACCGAAGTCTCTGACTTTCCATGCTCTGGTCTCGAATCTCCCTCTGTCCCAAGACTTCCAGGGATGATATCTTCCTTCTCATTGGTGCCGGGTCCCTTAGTACTCCTAATTATACAATCTCCTCTTGCTTTTAGTGACCTCCTTCCTCTCCTTGTTTAAATCCTACACTTCTTCCAAGTTCTAAGACAAATTCTATCTCTCCTAGGGTAGAGTTTCCCACCACTGCCTCCATTATTTAGACCCACACAGTGTAGCATTTAATTGTTTTGTGTTAGCTTTTTCTTTCTAAATAGGTCACATTCTCCTTGGGGGCAAAGATTATGCTTTAGTCTCCCTCACTTCTCACTCGGAGCCTCTCCAAGTGATAGATACCTAGTAGGTGCTGATTAAATATCTGTTGATTGATTTCCTGCAAACTCCTGGGAAAGCAGTAGCCCAACCAAGGCAGTGCTCTGGATCTCCCTTTTGGAAGACATTCTTCAGGGAATGGGAAAAATCCTTCAAAAAGTCTTTGTCAGTGAGTGTGTGCTTTGAATGTGCTTCTAATGAGGTGCATGCAGGGTTGGGGGGGCTGTAAGAGGGGCTGTTTTCCCCTCCTTTTGCGGAGCAGGAGGGTGAGGGGTGGAGTACCCCCCAGGGGCACAGGGACTCTGGGGCTCCTGCTTCTGGGTAGGATGTAGATCAAAAAGGAATGCTTGTACGTTTATGCCAGCATCTAAGTTCGCATAGGGTATGGCTCTCACTCACCAACCAGGAAGAAGAGGGCTCTAACTCTGATGACTTACAGCTAGAGAGAGAGAGAGAGAGAGAGAGAGATCCCCTTTGGGGTTGATAATATTCTCTTAAATCGGAGTGGGGAATCCTGATAGAAGGAGTTTGCTTGAGCAGTGGTGAAAGGTGAAAGATGACTACAAATTAGCTCCACACCTCTATGTCTGGCTTCTTCATGATGTACTAGGGCTTAAAAGCTCCTTTCCAGGGCAGAGATGGGGCACAGTGTCCCTAAGCAATTAAGAGTAAAGCTTCAGTGCCCTAAAGAGAAGGAAACAAAGGAGAGGCACTAGCAGGACTGGACTAGATGGGTACAGGACGAGGAAAGCTCCTTCCTCTTCTCTGGTGAGAGAAGGAACATGTAGATGCAGGTCTCTGTGAGCACACACACTTGAGAGTGCTGTTGTGAGTTGCTGAGGTGCATGCAGACGTTAACAAGCCACTGCTGTGAGTGAGGCCGATGTGCCTCTGATAGCTCGAGGATCAGACTATCTAGAGAATTTGAGGTGGGGCGGATTGCCTTATTTGAGATATTTGAACAAGTATCACTTACTCATTTAGCTAAATATTCAATAAGAAGGGAAACCGAAGATTCTTGGGTCTTTACTGATTCTGGAAATCAGTAATTACCTCCAACAGAAATGGACACCAGTCCCAGAGATGCTGGTGAAGCACACACATGACTTTGCTGTCTGCTGGCTAACTATTAGCAGGGGTCACCTGGAAAGTAAATACAGATTGCTTATTGATCAAATGGAATGGTCCCTGATGTGGATATTATCATTGTGAAGTGGAATTTTTGTTTTTGTTCTGGGCCCTAAATATTTCCTTTTATAAAATTATTATTTTTGGGGTGCCTGGGTGGCTCAGTTGGTTGAGCATCTGCCTTTGGCTCAGGTCAGATCCCGGGGTCCTGGGATTGAGCCCCACATTGGGCTTCTTGCTCACTGGGGTCTGTTTCTCCCTCTCTATCTGCCTCTCCCCCACACCCAGCTTGTGCTCTCATTCTCACTCTCTCTCTCAAATAAATAGAATGTTTTAAAAAATTAAAATTATTATCTTTAAAATAATGCCTTTGAAATGATCGTGGACTACATGAAAGACTCACAAACACAGGCCCTGGTTCCTTTACCTCTCCTCTTGAATCATTGACTTGTGCCTCTGCTTAACATCTCTTGGGATGGTTTCTGTATCTCTTTCTGGGGGATCTTTATGTCTTCATATGAGTCTCACCTAGGGGTTCTTTATGTTTTTATTTTTAATTAAGTAAATTGTATGCCCAATGTGGGGCTTGAACTTTACAACCCTCAGATGAAGAGTCACATGCTCTACCTACTGAGCCAGCCAGGTGACCGCAGGGGTTCTTAATGTTGTAAAACTCCTAGCATCTCACAGGGGTATCAGAGAGATCGTTTTTTTGTGATACTAGGAAAGGAAGAGCAGATGAGGGGAAGAAATGGCATTTTTGATGGAAAATGACATAAGCAGGTTTGGATGGTCGAATATGCAGTAGGCTGTCTGCTATTTCTCTGTGTTCCCAGGGGATGTTCATAGCAGGGACTATGCCAAGCCAATTGCTAGTTTCATTTTACCTATGCTCCGCTTGACAGTCTGGCAGCGGGAGGGGCGGGGGGGAGGCCTGCCAAGTGGAAGACACTCTTCAATGTGACCTTTTCTCATGACGTACATTGAGAAGGAAGAGGGGAGGACAGGAGGGGATGAAGGTCACATTATGTCCAAGAGGAGAGGTGGCGGGAGAGAAAACCCCTCCTCAGTCACTCTCCCTGATGACTGCAAGGGTCTGCTAGTGTCCTCGTTCTCAAGTGGGGTCTGGGGGCCTCTGGGCTTCCTGAAGATGCTCTTGGGGATCTATGAGGCCCTCTTTTTCCAACTATCTTTCTGTGTGAGGCTAGGTGTTCTTCAAATACATCAATTAAAACAACACATTGCAAAAAATTGAATGCAGAGGCAGAGAATTTAGTTCTTTTATTAAGACAGACATTAAAGAGATATACAAAAACATAAAGCAGCATTACTTTTCTCACTAATTTTTGTTTTGTAAATAATAGGTTATTTTAAAAAATAAAAAAATGCTATTTGTGTTATCTAAGTCTTATTTATATTAACATGTCATGGATTTTTTTGTTCTTTTAAAATAAACCACTACAGGGCAGCCCGGGTGGCTCAGCAGTTTAGCACTACCTTCAGCCCAGGGCCTGATCCCGGAGACCCCGGATGGAGTCCCGCGTTGGGCTCCCTGCATGGAGCCTGCTTCTCCCTCTGCCTGTGTCTCTGCCTCTCTCTCTTTCTCTCTCTCTCTGTCACTCATGAATAAATAAATAAAATATTAAAATAAAATAAAATAAACCACTACATGAATATTCAATAGTTTTCTGTTTTGATTTCTACTGTGGTCAATACAGATAGAGATAACTCACAGAAACGAAAGATCTTTGGGGTTCTCCGATAGTTGAGAATGTAAAGAGTTTGAGTTGATTGTTGAGAAACCAAAGAGTTTGTGAACTGTTTCTCCAGGGAAGAGCTTCTGTGTTCTGGAACCATTGCAGAAACAGTGATCCATAAATAAGGCAAATACATTTTAGGGACATGTTAACCCTAAAAAGATAGGCCTTCCTCTCGAAACCACGGGCTTAAACAAAGTGGCCCCACCTACCTCAGGCCTTCCTTCTTCCTAGGGCTGTCTACATGAAACACTCCATACTCCCTTGTACAATATAAACAGGAGGATGTGTGCTTAGTCCATAGGTTAAATGAACATGTAGGGACTTGAATTTTGGTCTGGGCCCCTCTGTTGTTTTCACAATGAGCATAATTTTTTAAAAAGATTTTATTTATTTATTTGAGAGAGGGAGTGTGAGAGAGAAAGAGCACAAGAAGGGGGGGGAGTTGAGGCAGAGGGAGGAGCATATTCCCCACTGAGCAGGGAGCCTGATGTGGGGCATGATCCTAGGACCCTGGGATCATGGCCAGAGCCAAAAGCAGATACCTAACTGAGCCATCCAGGTGCCTCACAATTAGCATAATCTTGCGTGGATGAATTCATGCCTTGAAAATGAATAATTTTAGTTCATTTTGCAGTGAAGTTATGAAGAAAAAGAACTCTCTCTCTATGTCATCTATAGAATCCTGATCACTATACTCAAGAGCTGGAGAATTCCCCTCCACTGCTGACAGCTGAGGAAGAGGTGTTGTGAGGCAGGTGTCGCTGATGTTGGAGAACATGGCTCTCTTCTGTAGGTGAGTGGCTGGAAATCCTATGACCTGGGATTTGGTAGACTTCCCCTTCCTCTGCACAAAAAGCAGACCTCTTCTCTCAGGTAGATCCTCTTCACCAGAGGACAGAGAGTGAGGAACTGAGTCAACACTGCTGGATGATTTTCCCCGAATTCCCCAGTTTGGTGCCTTTAACCTTTCCTGGCAAGGAATGAGTGAGAATGTGCAGGGAGGTGATGCGTGTGAATGCTGGTGCAGTACCCTCTGCACGGGAGTAGGTGCAAGCATTATTCCCCAAGCACATTCCTTTATTCATCAAGAGTTCCTGAGTGTCTGCTTTGTGGCTTCCACTCTTACTGCTTCTGAGAACCAGCCTTGAGTAGGGAGTTTCATGGAGCAAGGGAGAAGCTGGGAGGCAAAGAGCCAGCCTGTTTGCAGCCTATACAAACCCAAGGTTTTCTATGCAAGGATTACACAATAATCCTTGTGGGAGGGGTCAGAGATTGGCAGCAAGATCCAGAGTAGATCTTAAAAATCCTCATCACAAGAAAATGAAAGAGAGAAAATTCTGTATATGGTGACGGATGTCAACTAGACTTATTGTGGTGATTCATTCTGTGATGTGTACAAATATTGAATCATTAGGTTATATACCTGAGACTAATATAATGTCATATACCAATTATACCTCGAGCATCATCATCATCATCATCATTATCTAGCCTATAGATTCATGAGCTCAAAGCTGGGGCAATAGGTCAGCACCCCAGGCACAGGAAGAGTAAGTAAGGCAGGGGGTATTCTGGACCGATGTCTTGCTTCCTGGCTTACATATCTGCAGCTTCCCTCCAGGAGGCAGCAGGTGTTTTGTGAACAGATGACTAAGGTTTGCTTAAGGGCCAAGGGTAGAGTGATCAGAGTTGGATTTCAGAAAAACAATTTGTTCCATACCTACTGTGTGCTAGATGCAGGCACTGGCCCCAGGATGGTTCCAGGGCCTCCCAGTCTCAACTGTCGTGGCCTACCCACCTTTCTGGAGGATGGAATTGAGGACACTTGGTAACCTACTGCAGCATACATGGCAGATTGGCTACTGCCATTATCCATCATCACAGCCATGGTGGACCCCAAGCTTCCTCAAACACCGCTGCCCGTGTGTGTAGGGTGTGTGTGTGCTCTGCTCTCCCTGAAAGGCCATTTCTCCTGACACTACCCCTCCTGGTGGGCTTGTCTTCTAAGTACTGCTGTGCTAGCTCCAGTGTTCTTGGAGGGTATCCCCCCTCACTCCAGTGAATCACAACTCTGTTGCTCCAAGGGTCTTGCTCTTTGCATTTTACAGTGAACTCCACTGAAAAACTTAGAAGAGTGCCCCTGAATCAGAGCTGGCAAGTCCTCAAAGGTCACCTTTTGGTGGTACATCAGTTGTATTCTCCACTCACTTGGAGCCAGTGTCTGAAGGTGGATCATGTGTTGGGTGATCCAACAGTTTGTGGTCCAAACCGTGACAATTTGAAGAATGAGTGGAAGTGCTATGAATAATTATACCAGGACAATAGGGGTACTTTCTGGTCTTTCCTCTAACATCTCTCATTTTTTTAGGGTTAGTGGACAGATGCCCAATTATTAGACTGACAGTTTCCTTTTTATTTTTCTCTCAAGAAAGCCTAGGGAATTCTCATGGAAATTGTACTCTTCTTGACCTGTTCTGCTAACAGTAGCTAGCATCTATATAGCACCTACCATAACTTAAGCACTATTCTATGTGCTTTTACATGTGTTAATTTATTCAATCTTCACCATCCCCTGAGACTGATGGTCTAGTTTTATTCCCATTTTACAGACAAGAAAACAGGAGCACAGAGGTTAAACAAGTTTAAATATTTATTTATTTATTTATTTATTTATTTATTTATTTATTTATGATAGTCACACACAGAGAGAGAGAGAGGCAGAGACACAGGCAGAGGGAGAAACAGGCTCCATGCACCAGGAGGTTGACGTGGGATTCGATCCCGGGTCTCCAGGATCGTGCCCTGGGCCAAAGGCAGGTGCCAAACCGCTGTGCCACCCAGGGATCCCGGTTAAACAAGTTTAATAGCTAGTTTGCCTAGCTAGTAGGTAGCAGAGCAAGATTTGAACCTGGGAGGCTCCAGAGCCTGTACATATAAGAACTATGCCTTCCTGCCTCCCTCCTGCACTCATTTAGTCCAACTGACATTTATCGAGGAACTTGTATATGCCTGGAAGAGTTCTGGGTGTGGCGGTACCAAGGAGAATGGACATGATGATGCCTGCCTCAGTTCCCCAGTGAGGAGGCTCAGTTTGGCCCACCCTTGTATGGGTAAAATAACATATAGGGTCTCCTCCAGGGAGCGTCAGTTATACCCTCACGTAACATGGGGTTTTTTATTCTGCTCACAAGTTATCCTATTTGGATGGCTACTGCCAAGTTACCTTGGCTCCCAGTTCTTAGACTTCCTTATTATGAGCCGTCCTTTGAACCCATAAACAAAATCTTTCAGTCAGAGGCAGTGGTCCCAAAGCAGTGTGCACTATTTATGATACTGCCAAGGGAGCGTTCTCAGCAGGCCAGGAGGGTTAATCAGAGCATTCTGGTGGCTTTCTCTACGATTGCCAATACCCCATGCTTTCTTGTTTGGGGGTACTCTGGTTTTGCAGAAAGGAGGAAGGGAGCAGAGTCTCCAGGGATGTTTTCTGAACATGCTCTTCAAAACATCTGATATGTATGACAACTATATACAATATGGGCGATCCTGGTAGAGTTTTTTTCTAAGAATTCATAATGTCTAAACACAGGCATTCGCATAAAACGAGGGGAAGGTTTTAATCTTGGAGTGGTACAAAGGGCTTTTTTTTTTTTTTTTTTTTTTGGCATCAGCACAATTGTGAGAAACAGAGCACTTATTGTTTAGCATGTCAGGGCTCTGTGCCCGCCAAGGAAATGCTGATGAAGTAGTTCCAGTTGTGGGGGTGGGGGGTGCTGGTGGTGGTAAGGGGGTGGCAGGCTGGGGAGGGGGTCCTCAGAAGAAAATAAGAAAGCAAATGAATAAGAGTGTTTCATTTAGCCCACCCTTCAGGACGTCCTTCCAGGAGTGTCAAGGCAATGATGTGCACATGCCTGTCCATGTGTTTAAAGTCAGAAAAATTACAAAAATGAATAAGGACCACTAGTGCCCTGACTGCCCCAACTCAATGGTATTGTTTTGTCTGCTTTGATTTATATAGTGCTGTGCTGCGTACAAAGGACATGGGCATTCCTTCTCGTCTGAGTCCCACACCGTCTCCAGATAATGATATTTGACACACTCTGAAGGACATTAGGATGTTAAAGCAGGGTGTTTCCAGGCAGAGCGTTTCTCAAACATAGTTTTCCCTAAATGAAGAACTATCCAGTATGTTGAGGTTAACCTGTTATCCAACTAAATTGAGCGCTGCTTGTTGAGGGCCCCACCCAATGAGAGGTCTATCTGTTGACACTTTGTAGGGGTTAGGAATTGACTGTGACCAGGGTCACCTCTCTTACTTTTATGGCTTTGCAGAGGTAGGTCATGATGGGCTATGTTACAGATGGGAAGAGTATGGCTCAGAGCGTATAAAAGACTTCTTTTAAGTATTAGATCCAGGACCCAAGGCAAAGCTGGTCAAGGGGCACCAACTTGCCATGGGCCCACCCCATTTCTTCCTGGGGATGCTGTATGGACTCTTAAGGAAACTTTTTCCTTGTGTGTTCACACTCCGATTAATGAACTTTACATTTTGGAAAGGACACTCCTAGAGAACAGGAGAGAGAGAGAGAAAGAGAGAGAGTGTGTGTGTGAGTCACAGACAGAGACAGAGACAGAGATAGAGTCTTGTTAATGCAGATTGAGCCCAGCCCTAAGTTGCAAGGGAGTCTTCCCTCACATTTTATTATAAAACTTTTCATACATACGACAAAGATGAAAGAATTTTATAGTGAACATATGCGTATTACATTCTGCCGTTAATACTTTACTACAGTTATTCAATCATGCATCTCTTTATCTATCCACCCATCTAATCATCCATCTAGCCATAGCTCTATTGTGTCTTTTCTTGATGCATTTCAAAGTAAATTGCAGATATCAGTGCACTTCCCCCTAAATAATTCATAAGGCACATGTTTAACTTAAATTCAGTGTTTGTTTATAGTTTTCTTTTGATGTAAGACTTACATGCACATCTACTGAGCTTTGGTAAATATCCCAGCCCCCCTCAAGACAAAAAATACCCCCATCTCCTCAGAAAGGTCCTTGACGCCCCTTCCAGTCCATTCCTGCCTCCTTCCCCCTCGCTGACAACGGCTCCGAGTTTTCCACCGCTGCACTCTTGGGTGAGGCTTCATCCACTCTGCATAACGTTTTTGACACTCATCCATCCCTACTGTTGCGGGTATCAGGAGTTTGTTCCTTTTATTTGAGTGTACGAACATGCTATCGTTGGTTTATCCATTTTTCCCACTGATGGGCTTTTCTCAGCTTTAGGATTTCACGAATAAAGCTGTTAGGAATATTCTCGTACACGTCTTTTTGTGAATATATGTTTTATTGCTCTTGGGTAAATGTCTGGGAGAAGCTTACTGAGTCAGAGGGTAGGTGTATGTTTAGTTTGATAAGAAGCTGTCAGCCCATTTTATAGCACCGCCGATAATGCGGATAATGCGTGGTGGTTCTGGGTGCGCGCATCCTTGCTGGTGTTTGGTGGTGTCTGTCATTTAAAATGTAGCCGTTCTGGTGCGTGTCTAGGTGGACAGTTGGTGCTGACAGCAGTGATGATAGCCGTGATGGAGGGGTAGATGTCTCTCTAGCACAAAGTACAGTTGATACTCCTGAGTTTACTGGGAAACTCATAGCTCTAGCTCTGGAAGTCCCCGCCCTCGTGGTTTCTGATTGACAGATGGAAGTGCTTGGGGCAGTTCTGATTTTCAGGCTAATGCTCCTCGTACAATAAGCTCACTTAGGGCTTCTTTGTGTAGCCTGGATGCTTCGCTTTAACCCCGGTGACATTTCTTAGCTCTCCTTCTTTGTCAGACAAACCTCTTAGGCCGGATTGCAATTTCTCTTCCTTTTCAGAGTTTTCACCCAGCGGAAGGTTGATGATTCAGATGTCAAGAGAGGCAGACTCCAAATAAAATGCAGAATAAACAATTTTGAAGACTTAGACCTCTCTTTTCTGTCTTTGTTACTTCTCAAGCCTCTTCTGATTCCCACAGAATAGTATGAAAAAAACCCTAAACAAGCTCGGAGTTAGGAGAGCTGGCCTTTGAACTTAGCTGTGTGGCTAATGCTGCTGGGTCATTTCATTCATCTGGATTGGATGCTTTGACTTTTTGGGCCATGGTTTCCTTGCTGGTAGAACGAGGCTGAAACAAATTATATTTAAGGCTTCATGCTTTTCTGAAATTTCCAAATCACTTTCTATTCTGTTTAGAAGAAACTTTGTAATGCTTTAATGTAAACATTCTACTTAAAACAATTTTAAGTGGTCCTACAGTATTTCTTTCATCCCCTCTAGCACTTTAATGACACCCCGACATATTCCCGGTGACAGGTATCTCTTTTACATATTGACTTAAAGGTTTCCTTAATGACACCTTTGACTGTTATCAGATGCAGCACTTCACTCTGGTATAGAAGGATTTTATCTCAAACGATGGAAGTGCTGGGTGACTTGGTATTTATTTCATACGTGCTCTGGGATCTTTATGGGCCGCCTAGGTGTTTGCACTGGATTCATTAATTTTCTCCCACTTACGTCATTACTGTTCGGTGTCCAGTAGCATTCTATAATTGGGTGGTATGGCAAAGGGAGAAGAGTGTGAGAAAGAATGTTTCCGTGGCTGCCTCCTGCCTGCAGGCAGTCATTCTGGTGCAGAAGGAAGGGAGATGGGAATAGCTAGAGAGGGTTGGCTTCAGGGGAAACGGACAGCCCAAATCGCAGTGAAAACCAGATATGGGGTTGAAGAGATAGAGTCTGCGATAAAGGTGTTTTCCCTGGCACTGCTGCTAATGCCTTGGCTGCGTGGGAGATTTTCCTGGGTTTTTATTCCCTGCGATCCCAGGAAGAGCAAGTATCCTGGTCACAGAAGAAACCTTCAACTACAGCTCAAACATGGGCCCCCAACCCTCTCAAGCTATAGGGTTTCCAGCACAGAATGCTGAGCAAACACACCAGGTGCCTCTCCGCACTGATTGTGGGTTTTGGTGCTAACCAGAGAGCTCTGCAGATGATGCTGAAGGTCACATGAAGGTAGAGGATCCGCAAAACAGCACGACGCACCACCCAACTGCAAGCTAATTGGGAAGGAAATGATTTCAAACTGACAGACTGTGGCCTGATAACCGAAATCTCACAGGGACAAAAGGTTCGTGTCATTTAAAGGGGTAGCTTTGCCTATTTAAATTGCGCAAACAAAAGAAATGAAAACCCCCTCGTGGGATGGGAAGTTCTATTAGCAGATATTACCATCCTTGCTTTTATGCCCTCCTGTGTCACAAACCCTGAACATGTGCTGCGTGTCCTCAGGCATTCATTGGTTAATTTACTTATTCAGAGTAAGGCAACAACAACAAAAAAAGCAACAGAGAAACCCCAAACAAATTACATACTGGGGCACAGACGGCATTAAAATGCAGTGCACAGTTTTGATATGTGGGTTTTTAAAAGAAATGGGTTTGGTCTGAAATTGTGCATATGTTAAACTCCAGAGAAAGTAAGAAGCCTACAACAGCTCTTCTGGGAAGTAAAAAAAAAAAAGAAAAAAAAAAAAAAAGAGAGAGAGAGAAAAGAAAATAAGAGAAGAGAAAAGAAAAGAAAAGAAAAAAGGAAGAAAAGTCTTTAAAGGTATCATTTTGAGAACCAGAAACACTTGATACAGTATCAGGTACTACTCTGTAGCCAACAATAGCCATTTTGGTCTTAACTTTAATCAATGTTCCAATAAAGTCTACTGGAGGAGGCCAATTTTTCTATCATATGGATGTGGTAAAAGTTAATTATATACTTAATTATAGACCTTGGTTTTGAAGTCTTTATAGAATGCCTACAAAAGTTACCTTGTATATACATTCCCTTACATTTTAAAGCTGAAATGTAATGAGTGAAATAATACAAAATAATTAATATGTTAAACTGGGTATTTAGTTGGGTCTTCAAAAAAGACCTTTTGGCAAGCTATTATGACACTACTTTATGGTTGACCAGGCATTGCCAACATTTTGCTAAAGGGAATCATAAAGTCTAAAAGGGTTAAGAACTGACTTGTGTACCAAAGGAAGCTGAAGTACAGGGACCTAACCAACCTTTTTCTCTTGTCTCAAAACTTAATTTACAGGTTCTTCTGACATGGACTTACAGTCCTGTGTATTTTGTGGATCATTAACATAGTTAGTTCAGAATCAGTGATACCACAAAATTTAACTTTGGCTTGATGACAAGTACTACCTGAGTTTAAGAGAAACGAACTTGAACTAGAGTAGGAAAAATGTAAATACAATCACAGTTACCTCTTGTTTTATGTTCTTGTAGAACAGCCTTCTGGGGATATACTGCTGCTACTACTACTACTACTACTACTACTACTACTACTACTTAAAGAACAACAAAGCCTTAATGTGAAAAGGACTTGTTGCTATTTACACTCTTTTTTAATAATTGAGATTTCCTTTGCGATTTGTGTTTATTACTTAATCATGGCTCTACAAGATTTCCCAAACTTGAGAGCATTTAGAATAATAATAATAATAATAATAATAATAATAATAATAAAAATCCCAAAGCAATATGTTATATTTATAGTGTTTTAAAGTAGTTCTGGGGGCAGCCCGGGTGGCTCAGCAGTTTAGCTCTGCTTTTGGCCCAGGGCATGATCCTAGAGATCCGGGATTGAGTCAAACGTCGGGCTCTCTGCGTGGAGCCTACTTCTTCCTCTGCCTGTGTCTCTGCCTCTCTGTCTCTCTGTGTGTCTCTCCTGAATAAATAAATTTCAAAAATGTAAAAAAAAAAATAATAATAATAAAGTAGTTCAGGGACATTCCCATCCTGTCCTGCAAAGAAGACTGGCCCACAGCACAAAAGACAGCTCTGGCCTGTATAAAGTTGTCATTTGACCTATGAAATATTTAGAACAATACCAGGGGCTTGTGAGTGGACTTTACTCACAGAACTTTGGGTGCCTGGGACACAAATACTCACATTCCCATGAAAATGTGACTTTTCAAGACAAACTGAGTTTTATTTATTTATTTATTTATTTATTTATTTATTTATAGATTTTATTTATTTATTTGAGAGAAAAAGAGAGAGAGAGAGAGAGAACACAAGAGTGAGGGGAGGGAGAATCGGACTCCCTGCTGAGCAGAGAGCCCAATACAGGGATCCATCCCAGGACATAGGGATGATGACCTGAGCTAAAGGCAGTTGCCCAACCAACTGAGCCGCCCAGGGACCCCCTGAGTTTTATTTAAACTCTGAATTCTGAAACAAGCACCAGTTCCAAATGCAAAAAGAGTGATTGGAGGGGAAAACAAAAACTTATTTGCCCTATAATTTCTCCCCTAACAATTTATCTCTGTACCAGAGATGACCAATATTTGTAGCCATTACTTTGGTTTAAGGCTCTCTAGAAGGTCCCTATTAAAATGCAAATGTGCTACTCATCAATTCATTTGCACCTTCACATGGATTAGTTTATCAGATGAAGGAAAGAGATTAGGGCCCCAAGGAATGGGAGATAGGAGGTCGAATTTGATTGGAAAGGAACAGGGGAAAAAAGTATTTTCAATAGGTCTTCTGCTGTCCTGACCCTGGACCTTTGTGAATGTATACTCTGTTGCTTTAAATGCACTCTTGCTGACATTGAAATTCAATTCTACCTCAACTGGCCACTTCAATTCTTATCTCTCTCCTGCATTTTCTAAGTTATCTGAGAAGGCATTACCTGTATCACTCTTTTGTCAAATCTTGCCTTTGTGGTAGTTTTTGTTTTTTTTTTTTTCCAACCACACACAGCCTGTTTGGTGGCGTGGGCTCTCGGAGTGCTCAGGAACCGGGCTAGTGACCTACAGGAACAGAGGGAGTGGGAAGCAGTGACTGCTGCTTGTCCACATAACACCCTGGGTTCTCTCAGGATACTTTTCCCCTGGATTCCCCTCTGGGCCTCTTCCCTTTGGATCGATGACTTCCTGGTTTGGGTTCTGGTTTTATTGTCCAGATAGTACTCAATCTTTTTTTTTTTTTTTTTAAGATTTTATTTATTTGACAGAGAGAGAGAGAGCACAAGCAGGAGGAGTGGAGGAGCAGAGGGAGAGGGAGAAGCAGGCTCCCCACTGAACAAGGAGCCTGACATGGGGCTCAATCTCAGGATGCTGAGATCATGACCTGGGCCAAAGGCAGCAGCTTAACCGACTGAGCCATCCAGGCATCCTGGTCCTCAATCTTTTGATGCAGAGGCCACACAAGGTGTTACTCATCAAGCACTGCATCACTGCAGGGCTGTTCAGCTGGGGTAGCTATTCTGGTGGACAGGTCTGTGCGAAAGGATAGAGGTACCAGGACTACCCTGCAAGTCCCTATGGCTCTGGATCCTTGGTCATAAAGTGACACGTTCTGGTTCTGGCAGGGTACTAGGTGCCAGGTTCTGGCCTCCAAATTGGGGCCCTGCTGGAATCAGGTCACTGGAAAGTGGTCTGTGGGTAGCAAGTCTAGCTACCAAACCAATTTAAGACCTGGTATGGAGGGTATGGTCAGCAAAATTCTAGGATGATCTTCATGACCCATACCTTTATATATAATTTCTTCCCTTTGGATGGGAATAGGATCCATATGTGTTTCTTGCCAACAGAGAATGGCAAAAGTGATTGTGTATCATCCAGTGATTGTGTTACCTTGTATGGCAAAGGAGAACAAAATTTTGCAGGTGTAACTAAGGTCCCTACTCAATTGACTATGAATTCATCAAAAGGGAGATTATCTTGGGTGAGCCAGACCTGATCAGATGAACCCTTTTCAAGACAGAAGAGGGCTTCCCTGAGGTCAGAAAAATTCTCATACGAGTCATGAACAAAAGCAAGTCTTAATGAGTTTTACAGATGAAAGGAAGTGAATACTTTCAACAATTATGGGGTCTTAGAAGAGGGTCCTGATCCTCAGATGAGACCCAAGTCCTGGCCAGTACCTTGACTGTGCAGAGGGTCCAGCTAAACCCAAACTCCTGACTAGCAGAGCTGTGAGATAATAATTATAATTTGTTTTAAGCTCTGAGTTTTGTAGTAATTTTTTATACAACAATAGGCAAAGAGGGATGCCTGGGTGGCTCAACGGTTAAGCGTCTGCCTTCGGCTCAGGGCGTGATCCTGGAGTCCAGGGATCGAGTCCCACATTCGACTCCCTGCTTCTTCCTCTGCCTTTGTCTCTGCCCCTCTGTGTCTCTCATGAAAAATAAATAAAATTAAAAAAAAAAAAAAAGAAAAAGAATACACCTTGACAGTTGTCCCACCTTTAGGCCACCCTCTACTGATATTTATGTTGACCATGATGTCAAGAGAATAATGTTCTGATTTATGACACCATTGAGTGGCACCAAATTATTGTTAATAGCTAACACTCTGAAGCCAGACTAGCCATGTGACAGGGCAAGTTACTTAACATCTCTAAGCCTCAGGTTTCTCAGTGTAAAATGGGAAGAATAATAGCACCCGGCTCATTGTAAGTGTGAGATTAAAAGAGATGATACGCATACAGACTATAGAAAAGGGAGTATCTTGTACATGGTAAGAATTCAGTAAATGTTACCTAATACTGTTTTTGAGAAAGTAGTCAGAAATTCCTATCTGGCTTGACACTAGCAGGTGGAAATCTTTTGTTGGCAGTTTATTCCCTTGGTTGGTCCTTCATCATTAGTTTAAGTTTATGCTTGAGGTCTTTATACTGGCCAAGTGTAGTACTAACCCTATTCTCATTAACAATGAGATATGCAGGGAAATCCACAGCCGAAAGTCCATAGAATGAATTTGGACCAGAAGTCTGGATAACATCTCCTCAGTCCCTTGAAATTTAGCCCACGGTGTCAACGGAATATACGACAGAGGACACGGAAATGAGGGATGACAGGGGTTGGAGAGTGAGGAATACAGCTGGGTTATGGGTTTGGAAATTAATTCTGTTTCAGGAGATGTGGCCATACAGCCTGGTATTTTTCTTGGTGAGTTGGAAATATTGTAGCTATGTTATTTGGAGCAAGTTGGGATAATGAATATAAATTGCTTAGCACATAATAAGTGCTCCACAAATAAATGGTAGCTGTGATTATGCTGGTGGTGGTTTTGCTGAAGGTATTGGATAGAGAAGTCCCATACATGAGTTCCTTCATGTGTCAGGAAGTTATGTTGCAAGGGCTTGGCGCAGGAATCCTGGGAGATAGACAAGATGAGATGGAATCGGTGGTGATCCAGGGAGGATGCTAACTCTGCAATGATTGAGGTTTTAGTGCATCAGGGCTCATGTGGAGGAAGCTTGTGTTAACATCGAAGGGAAAGAAGGAAAGTTGAAAATCTGCTGTCCACTAGGGAAAGCCATTTCAAAATTCTATGGGACAGAGTTTTCAGAGGAAACTAATGAATGAGGGTAATGGAAGAACAGGCAAGGGAGTGCCATATAATCAGTGTGGAGCTCTAAGAGCTAAGAAAGAGAAGGGAGCGTAGAGAGACCATGTGGCAGCAGGATCAGCCAGCTGGTGACAGATTTCTAGGAAGCAGTGAGCTCTGCCAGGAAGCTTGTGTTGTCTATGGCTCCTTTTAAAATTTCTTACCTGGGTCATATAGCCTCTCCTTGGCTGGTTATGTACTAGATTGCTGATACTTTCCATGTCTTCGTATCTTGTTATATCAGTTAGACTCTTAGATTGAAAATCAGAGAAAATGGTGTAAGCAAATCTAACTAAAGAGATCATTTCGTGGCTTAGGTCAATAGAAAGTCTAGGGATGAAAATTTAGGTGCAGCTCAATCCAGTCCTCCTCACATGATGCTCTTAGGATCATTTCTCTCTCATTTTCAATTCTTTTTTCTGGCTTAGTTTCCTTCCCAGGTCTAAGGATGGACTCTGTCAGTGTCAAGGTTCTATGGTTCTTATGGCATAGGATCACGTAGCAGAAGAAAAATACTCTCTCTGTCTCAGCCTTAATAGCCATCCCTAAGAGGGATCCTGATTGGTCTCATTTGGGTCACATAGTCATCCATCTGTCCTGTCCATCCTGAGTGACAGGTTCGCCCATTTGCTAGGGGAAGTATTTTCCCTTGATTGATAGCCCCTGTAAGAATTGCATAGAGTAAGGAAGAGGCAGGTCCCCAAGGAAAGTGATACAGGGCATCTAAAAGAGTAGCAGATGTCCAACTCATCCCATATGTGATTTCACATTATAGGTGTCCTACTAATGTTTGTTGATAACGATGATGGAGTGTCTCCAGGAGAGAGGAGACTTGTGCTCTAAAGAGGGGGATTCTGGGCATCCTGAAAGCAACATGAGGAAACTAGTACAGGTATTGGAATGGTCAAGACTACTGAAAGGTGAGAAAAGCTTTGCTCCAAAGGGAGATAGGGGTGTCACCAGTAGTGAGGATCCAACTTCTCTTACTTCACAGTTTGCCTGGGGCTGACCTTGACTCACACAGATGTATTTGCCAAACCAAATGACTCTATAAAAATAATGTGCTTTCCAGCAATTTCCTCTTATGGGGGGGGGGGTGGTGGTGACATGGCACACTTTCTGGCTTTGATGAATCATCCCAGATAGCAGGAGGCTTTAGTCTGTTTTCATACTAGATCAATTTCAAGGTCTCAAACTGTGTATATAATTAGCAATGCAGACCTCTAGAGAATAATCTCTTAGTCTAAAGAAAATATTGAGTGGACCTCAACGAGAATTCATGTAAGCGGTTTTTCCTCTTGATGTGTTTTTGGTGTCCAAGCTGAGTAAGAAAGCCCCTCTTCAAAAGGCAAGGTTTGACACTGAGATTATCTTTATTAATAAATAGAGGTTAAATGGTAGGTGAATTCTCTTCGGTGAGTAATGACCCTGTATTAATTAGTCTGTAGTATCACAGAGAGAATGAAAATACAGCAATATTTCTAAGGAAGAAGGGAAGAATCTTTGTTGGGCTGATCTGAGGCATTGAGACATAATTCTCAGACTTTTGTTTGAGCTCTCAGGGAAATGGATGCTTACTCTTCTGGTCTTGAAGGTTGAGAGTGTGTAAATTCTGGAATGAGGTGAGTGTCCATGAGCATGGAGCCAATAAGGAGGATATCAGAGTCAAGAGATAAAGACAGGGACACCGAATCTTTGGTGACATTTTAGAAACCTAAATCAAGACTTGCCTAAAGTCTACTTGTGTGTACTAATAGATTTCCTTTTTTCATCAGCTAGTTTGGGGTGAGTTTTCTCTCAATTTCAATCAAGAGTTCTAAATTACACGCAAAATCACCTTAATTCATGAAACAGATGCTTGATAGTGAAGAATATTTTCACGAGTTAAGACTCTTCCAGTTAGGATAAGGAGTTTCAGGGGCAGCATTTACTTTCCCCTAAAAGATGCTCTTTACCTTTTCTTGATTTTCATATAATTAGGGTCCTTCTCTGTTTGGAAGTGCAAATAAGCCCTGAATGAGTAAAATCTCATGTCCGGGCTACAGTGAGTTCAGAGAGCAGTGGGATTGACGCAGGTGTTAGGACAAATGTATTTTGGTCACCTTGGGTCCAGGATTTCAACAGATAAGAGACAAGTCTATAGAAGTCGTGTGCTGGGTTAAAGAGAGCCCTGGGCAGGCGGCAGGAGAGAATGGGGTTGTGCCTCTATTAGCTTGTGACTTGGGGATAAGAAATGTAAGCGCCCAGGGCTCAGCTTTCTCATTTATAAAATGAGGAACCTAAACTAAATGAGCTGGAAGACTGTTCCAGCTCTGAAGATCTATGACTTAATGAATTGAAGCACCCAGCCAGCCCTTCCGGGACAGCGTGAGTTTCTCCGCCTCCCTGATGGAGGTGCATTTCCTTGGAAGGCGATTTCCAGGGGTGCAGCTGTCCACCTTAGAACTGGCAGGTTGAGTACTAATTGGCTTTGCATTTACATCTGGTGGCTGTTTGCTTGATTTTTAATATTACCCAAGGTTAAGTGGACAGTCTGGCATCATATGAGAAGAGGAAAAAAAATGGATACGGATGAGTCCTGTCCACCCCATTCATTTATTGAAGGCAAAAAGTCTGACGAATTAGCCTATTTGAAAGAGCACTAAGACTTTTCTGAAGTCAAAAAGCAAGTTACTGGCCTGGCTGAGATTAGGGCTTCCTGACAAGAGGCCCAGGGCCAGCTTAGGGAAAGGACAGCTGGGAGCTGGGGAGACACATGTCACCTGCTTCCCAGGTCTGCCAAGTGCTGCCTTCTCAGCTTCTCTGCATCGGGGATGGGGGTGCCTGGCAGACTGACTTCTGCTTCCTCCTGGGAGCAGCTGAAATAGCAGGAGCTGGGGAAGGATCCTTCAGTGAAGCTCTCCCTGGGTCATGAGTTAGAGGGGAAGGGGTGCAGAATCCTCACTGTCATCTTCACTCATGGGGGCCCACTCAACCCAGTCTTGTTTCAAATTGACATGTCCATTGCATATAATAGAAATCACCATTTAAAGGGTACAGTTCAGTGGGTTTTGGTATCTTCACGAGGTTGTGCCACCATCACCACAGTTTAATTCTAGAACATTGTCATCACCCCCAAAGGAAACCTCATGCCTATTAGCTGTCACTGTCTCTTACACCCTCTGTCCAGCCCCCCACAACCATCCATCTACATTCTGTCTCTGTGGATGATTTGCCTATTCCAGACGGACATTTCATGTAAATGGAATCCCACAACACATGGCCTTTTGTGGCTGGCTTCCTTCACTTTGCATAATGTTCTCAAGGCTTATCCACCTTGGAGGATATATCAATACTTTTTTTTTTTTTTTGATATATCAATACTTTATTCCTTTTTATGGTTGAATAGTATTCCATTGTATGGATTTGCCACTTTTTGTCTATTCATTCATCATTTTTTTAAAAAAAGATTATTTATTTGAGAGAGAGACTGGGGGAGGGACAGAGGGAGAGGGAGAGAGAAAAAGAATCTTTAAATAGATTCTGTGCTGAGCACAGAGCCCAATATGGGGCTGGATCCCAGGACCCTGAGATCATGACCTGAGCCGAAATCAAGAGTCAGATGCTCAACCGATTGAGCTGCCCAGGTACCCCTCCATTCATCATTTGATGAAGATTTGGGTTGTTTTCATTTTGGGACTGCTATGAATAATTCTGCTATAAGCATTCATGTCTGTATGTTTGTATAAAGAAATGTTTTCATTTCTCTGGGTATATCCCTACAAGTGGGATTGCTGAGTCATTTGATAATGATGTTTAACTTTTGGGGCAACTGCCAAACTCTTTTCTATGTTGCTCATCTCTTTAAACACAGGTGCACAAAGAAAAATAGAATTGACTGTCATCTTTGGATGGAAAGGATGGTGCCATGATGTTATTCTCTATGTATCTTTCTTATAGTGCATCCTTTCCTCTTGTGTTATCGTCATTAGTCAGCAAGAAGGAATTTCAGCTTTGGAATTAGAAAGGCCTGCAATGGTGCCTTCAATTTTCTGGGTCCTTAGTTTCCTCCTCTGGAAACTGAGGCCAGGATTGCCATGAGTCTTGAATGGAACAATGGCCATAGAGCTTTTGGCAAGGGCCTCGCACAAAGCAGCCGCTGACTCAGCACTAATGCCCCTTGACCTTCTTCTGGAGAGGGACAGTGTCTTCATTTTCTGTATGCCCGGCACCTGGCAAGGCTTCTGACCTGAAAGAATTGCTCAGTACTTAGTTGTTCAATGAGTCTATACACGATGAGGGAATGAGGGAATGCATCTATGGGTAGCATAACACCTGCATGCACTAGTTGTTCAATAAATGTCAAGTGATGGAATGAAAGAATAAAAGGAAAGAAAGGAGCATTACAACTTAAGGAGATACGCTCTTCTTTAAAAAAGTTCCCCATAGAAGTATTTTTCCTGGCATTTGGGAGACTGCCTAAGATCACTCATAGGCAACATATGTGCATCTGTCTCTTCCCCTTTGAAATTAATAGGTCTGAGCTCAGGCCACTGTCTATCTCTCTGTGGGGGGAGCAGCCTTATTATTTTTAGAGCAATGATCACATGACATTTTCCTGTCCATCATCACTGGGATCCCAGTAGTGGGAGAGCCAGAGAAAGCCTGTCTGTCCTACTCAAATGCTCCTCTTTGTTCCTTTTATGTGCTGGCATCCCAGGCCAGGCTGAGACGCAGTGCTGGACATGCCAGGAACAGCCTGGCACACACCGAGATAAGACAGCTGAGTTGAACGCACACTGAATGATTCCAGCCTCAAGTCCCAATCAGAGAGATTTACTATGTTTTTAAAAAGGCACTGATGTTGACTCGACTAGGGAAAAGATGCATGGAGGACGCACTGGGCAAGAAGCCTTAATGTGAACCATGAAATAAATGTGGGTACCGATGATGGCCTGGGCATATAAATCAACCCTGTTCTCTGAGATTAAGATATGCTCTCCAGAGAGCTGTTTGTGTGTGTGTGTGTGTGTGTGTGTGTGTGTGTGTGTGTGTGTATGTTTTAAGAATGGTGCAAGTTTTTGTTAAAAGACTTTAAAATGCACAGAAGATGTATGGACAAGAATCTGACGAAATGTCTGTTCATGAACAGGCTGAGTTTTCCCTGCCATTCTACAGAAAGCCAGGCAAAGTGCAGTGCAGTTATTTAGAGAACTCAACCAGCAAAATCCTGTTGAGGGGAGGGTGGGAAGGAATAGAGGGTCGTATATTCTCACAGATGGTCTGTCTTTATTGATCAGATTCAGATGCCTGCCTCTCCATTTCTTTTTCCCCGGGCAGGTGGGGTCCTATAAATTTACCACAAAATACATAGTCCGGGCTGGGTATGCGTGCCCCCAACGGCAAGGCACTGGAAGCAGGGCAGATGGTGAGAGTAAGTTGTCTTCGGAGGGGCTTGCAGGCTGTGCTGGATGGTCTGTGTGTTGTAATCCCTCGGGGGATCCCGTTGGCTGTGTGAGTGAACTCAGAGCTAAAGGTGAACCGAATTGCTCTTTGTCCAAGTAGGTCACTGCCCTTTTGCTAGAAATGTTTCAGAGTCCATGGGGTCCGTATGGGACGCCTGCCTGGCAGCAGGAGAGGGAGATGAGGCTTTTTCCCGGGGGCTCTCTTCCTTCTACATAATGAGAGCATCGCTAATCAGTGTTTTCTGAAAGGAACTCCGAAGAGAGCTAGAATTCCTCCGAGAGCCCTCCTGGGGTGTCCTGGAGCAGGGCCTGGAGACAGGGGGCCAGGCTCTGGGCCCCAAATCTCTCCCTCGAAAGTGTTTTGCTCTTCCTACCCCAAACATTGGTGCTCACTCAAAGGTGTTACTTGCAAATGAGATGCGCTATTCAAACACTGAGAAACCACCCAGCTCACGTGTCCCTTAGGTTCCCTTCTCATTTAAAATCCGGAGCCCGGGGGGGATCCCTGGATGGTGCAGCGGTTTGGCGCCTGCCTTTGGCCCAGGGCGCAATCCTGGAGACCCGGGATCGAATCCCATGTCGGGCTCCCGGTGCATGGAACCTGCTTCTTCCTCTGCCTGTGTCTCTGCCTCTCTCTCTCTGTGACTATCATAAATAAATAAATAAATAAATAAAATTTAAAATCCGGAGCCCTGTGTTTCCAGCCGTTCCCAGCCACTGGGTTCCTTTCTCTGTGCTGGGACCAGGGAACAGCCAAGATGAGTCTTAGCTCAGTGTTATTGTGAGGGTCCAATTCTACGATTCACAACCCGCTACGGATTCACATGGTCTAAACCCATGGAACGAGGCCTGAGAAACGTACAGGCAAGAACGATAGATCCCACACGCTCTGATGACCTCATTTAGGGACAGGCGAGCTTCTGTGTCTGTGTCTCACTCCTAAGTGGCACAAATCCAGAAACTTGTCATTCTTTTAGGGCTTCCTAAAACACTTCTGCCTGTCTCCCAAAACGGGCATCCGGGGTGGCCTGAGAAGGTTCTTCTTTGCTTAAAACACACTGCCTGCTAGCCCAAAGGCTTGCGCAGGGGGAGGGGTTGATAGGCAGCTCAGCGCCCTGTAACAGGCTGCCTGGTGTATATGCTAATGAAATGGCCATCTGCGTCAAATAATTATAAGTGGTCTCCCCTGACTGCTCTCCATGTGCTGGCACAGACCGAGGGGAGGCACCCCCTTTACAGCCACTGCAGCCTGGGGAGGAGAGGCTGGGGAGGAATCATGCCTACTCCTCCACTTGAAGGCACACAACCTGCTGAGCGGACAGGTGCTGGCGATGTGATGTCCACGGGCAGTGAAGCCAGCCTGTCCTAGGAGCTGACATCTATATCTCCATCCCGCTGGATTTTGAAACTGACACGACAGAAGGAATGTCACTCTCTATTACTCGCTATTCACATGCGTCTCCATCGCACCCGAAGCCCTGTGAGCAAGCGTCTCGGGGACAACCGCCCTCTCGCTTCAGCCTGACCTGCTGCACCCGGGCGGTGGGGCACCGGCGGGAGGGACTGACCGTGCCCGGGCTCCCGGCTGCGGGTGCTGTCCACGCTCCGCTGGCAGGTGGACACGATTGCCAGTTGCTTTTTGTGTTTGGTGACTCTGGCCAAGCTCAGTGTTTCCTTTGTTAGCTAAATATAGTTGGCATTTAGGCCTGATATCTGTAGGCTTCTGAGCAGGACACGGTTTACCCAGGAAGGTGTTAAATGGTTAGCGGCCCTTTGGAACCCAGACTTGAGCTCGGGGCAAGTGCCACGCGGGTCTGCCCACCCAAGCCATGTCTCGGTGTCCACGGGCTCCGCCGTTGGCCTGTTCTTTCTCCTCTGGCACTTCTGTTGTCCTGAGAAAACCCCTGGTGGGGCAGCTTCAGGCCCGGCTGAGCACAGTATCAGGTGAGTGTTTGTGCTGCAATTCGTGTAATTAGGGGCAGAGAACCTCTTCCATTTGCTGAGAGAAGCTAAAGAGGCTTCTGAAAATTTCAAGTATGTGTTATATGACAGAGAAAAGACAACACATGCACTTTCTTTTGTGTTTGAAGGCAGAATTTTAGACGACCGCTCCAGGGGAGGATTCGCTTATATACTGGACTTCAGCTTCATCACTTCTAAATAAAGATATCTATAAGTATATGTAATATTCCTTTAAAAAACATTAGAAACACAAAACAACTTTTTCCTTTCTATCACCTGTATGTCTATCTGTTATCTATCATCTATCATCTATCGTCATAATCATCTCTCATCTATTTCTCATTCTAAAAATCCAGCACTAATTTAATTTGTCTTTGTGGATAAATGAACGTTTGGAATTTCCTGGAAGAGTGGGAGGCCTCAACTAGGACATATATAGATGAGAAAAATTTATTAGTGAATGAGTTAAGTTCTTAATGAGAAATCTCATATTTGGCTTTTAACTCATTCTAGAGAACACATTGGCTTTAATTATAGGCCTTTTATCTGGTTTCCCTCTTATTTTATTTTTTAAAATATTATTTATTTATTTGAGAGAGAGAGAGAGAGACAGAGAGAGACAGAGAGCAAGCTTGAGCAGGGAGAGGGGCAGAGGGAGAGGGAGAGGGAGGAAGCAGACTCCCTCCTTAGCAGGGAGCCCGATGCTGGGCTGGATCCCAAGGAACCCGGGATCATGATCTGAGCCAGAGGCAGATGCTTAACTGACTGAGTCACCCAGCGCTCGTCGGTTTCCCTTTTAGACAGTTCTTTTACATCATGATGCTACGTGGTTCTTCCAACAACCTTGAGAGGAGAAGACTGTAATTTTTAGGTGAGGAAACTGAGCTCTGAGAGAAACAAGAATGTGGACTAAGGACACAGTGTTCTGTTCCAAGACCTTGAAAATAACAGAACATACACACACACAAACACACTCACACACAGACAAGTGGAGGCATTTTCCCAGTGGAAAGATCTTCACAGAAACTATGAAGAACCCTGGAAAGATTGAAGAAGGAAATCCCTATCTGAAATACTTACAGAGAATACTTTTTGCAGAGGATGGGAGAGGTGCCAAGGGAATTGGCAGATACTTGAGGCGGGGGACACTTAGGGACAACTGAGTGAGCATACCGCAGACCCGTCTGCTGGTAGGTAGGTGATGGCTCCGGGAGTGAAACCCAAGTCTTTTCTCTCTAATGCCTATGTTCCTATCCATTCTTGAGTAGGCACATAAGATTTTGGACTTGGCCAGGTCTACACAGCACAAAGTGAATAGAGATTTGGGGGCATCTTGTTAATTTGAGCACTGTGCATCAGTAAAGTGCACAATTCAGGGTTATTCATGATTGTTTTCCCTACTTGATCTCAACTTTTTTGTTTTATTTCCTTGGAAGTTAACTTTATTGCAGTATAATTTAAATGCAATAAAACTAATTTTAAGTGTATAACTTTTTAGGTTCTGATAAATATATACAGTGTATAGCCATCTTGCAATCATGATATAGATATAGTTACTCAAAGTAAGCATAGAGTTAGTTATTATACAACCCAGCAATTCTACTCCTGGGGATATACCCAAAAGAAATGAAAGCATATATTCATGCAAAAATTTCAATACAGTTGTCTATAGCAGCAAATTTAATCACCCCAAAAGTTCCCTTGTGTCCTTGTAGGCATTTTCCTCTTCCCCCCTCTTGTCAAACATGACAAGCACTGATTTGCCTTTTGTTTTTTCTAGTTTGGTCTCTTCTAGAGTTTCACATAAACACAAAGTATGCAGTCTTCTGTGATTAGTTTCTCTTGTTTACCATAAGTTTTTGAGATTCATCCATATTATTTATTATGTATCATTAGTTTATTCCTTTTTATTGCTGAATAGCATTCCATTGAATGAATATATTGAAATTTGTTTATCCATTAAACAATTGATGGACACTTATATGATTCTAGTTTTTAGTTATTATGAATAAAACTGCTATGAACATTTGAGTACAAGATTTTATAAATGTATACTTTTAATTTCTTTTTAATACATACCTTAGAGGAGTTGAGAGTCATACGGTATGAGTATTATTAACTTTATAAAAAACTGCCAGGGGCACCTGGGTGGCTCAGCTGGTTGGGCTTCTGACTCTTGAATTCAGCACAGGTCTTGGTCTCAGGTTGTGGGTTCGAGCGCCCCCACCGGGCATGGAGCCTGCTTAAAAAACAAAACAAAACAAAACAAAACAAAACAAAACCACCAAAATGTTTTCCAGTAGAGCTTTACCATTTTGTGTCCCACCAGCAGTGAAGAAAGTTCTGGTTCTGCTATATCCTTGTCAGCATCCTGGTCAGCATAGTTTTTAAAATTTTAGCCATCCTAGGGGTGTGCAATGGTATCTCATTGTGGTTTTAACGTGTATTTGCTTCCTTAAAGACTAGTGATATTAAGCATTTTCTTCTATGTTTGCCATTTGTATATCTTTTTTGAGTAAAGTGTTTAACTTAATTCTTTGTCTTGTCTTTTAACTGGTTTCTTTTTCTTACTGTTGAAGTTTCAAGATACATGTCCTTTATCCAATATATGTTTTGCAATATTTTCTCCCAGTCTGTGAGAGAAAGAAGTCTACCTTATTGCTGATTTTAGGGTGGAAACATTTCACCAGTAAGTATAATGTTTGCTCTAGGGTTTTGTAGCTGCTCTTTATCAGTTGAAGTAGTTTCTTTCTATTCCTAGTTTGTTAAGAGCTTTTATTGTGAGTGGATGTTAAATCTTATCAAGTGCTGTTTCCAAATCTATTGAGATGAACTTGTAATTTCTCTTTGAGTTTGTTAAGATGGTGAATCACATCAATTGGTCTTAAATATTAAACCAATCTTGCATTCCTGGGATGAATTCCACTTGGTCATAAGGTATTATCCTTTTTATGTATGACTGGATTTGATTTTCTAAAACTTTGTTAAGATTTTAATGTTTATGTTTATGAGGGAAATTGGTTCATAATTATTTTTTTGTTGTAATATCTTGTTTGGTTCTGGTCTCAAGGTAAGGTTACTTTATGAGATAAGAAGTGTTCACTCCTCTTTTATGAAAAAAATTTGGCCTAGGATTTGTATTGTTTATTCTTTATATATTTGGAAGAATTCAAATTTTATGGAATTTTTTCCATGTGAAGGTTTTAAACTCTGGGTTAAAATTTTTTTAAAAAATTATAAATAAGGCTACTTAGGTTATCTGTTTCTTTCTTTTTTTTTTAACAACTTTTTTTTTTTAATTTTTATTTATTTATGATAGTCACAGAGAGAGAGAGAGAGGCAGAGACACAGGCAGAGGGAGAAGCAGGCTCCATGCACCGGGAGCCTGACGTGGGATTCGATCCCGGGTCTCCAGGATCGCGCCCTGGGCCAAAGGCAGGCGCCAAACCGCTGCGCCACCCAGGGATCCCAGGTTATCTGTTTCTTCTAGAAAGAGCTTTGATTGTGTCTTTCAAATTATTTTATCATTTCATCTAAGTTACCAAATTTATTGGCATCAAATTCAAAATATTATCTTATTATTTTTTAAAACAACTGTAAGATCTATAATGATATCCTATCTTTCATTCTTGCTGTTGGTGATTTATGTCTTTTCTCCTTTATTTTTCACCAGTCAGGCTAGGGGGTTATCGATTTTTTTCATCTTTTCAAAGTCCAAACTCTTATTTTCATAATTTTCTGTTTTTGGTTTTATTAATTTATACACACACACACACACACAGACACACACAATATGGCCACAGTATATCTATCTTGGTGACTGTTCTAGGTGCTATTGAGTGGAGTGTTCTATAAATGTCCATTAGGCCAATTTCATTGATGAGTTTGTTTAAATTATCTGTATCTGTGCCAATTTTCTATTTGTTCTATCAGTTACTGAGAGAAGAGTATTGATTGAACTTTCCAATTGTAATTGTGAATTTGTCTATTTTTCTTATGAATTTTATCAATTATGCTTCATATGTTTTGAAACTCTGTTATGTTACATAGCTTAAGATTGTTACATCCTCTTGATGAATTGACTCCTTTACGATAAAATCTCTCTCTTTATCTCTATCTCAGGTAATATTCTATGTTCTAAAATCTACCTTGTTTAATATAGCCACTCCAACTTTTCTTTTATTAGTATTTTTTATGTATATAATTTTTCATTCTTTTATTTTTAACTTATCCATGTCTTTATATTTCAAGTAGGTTTTTTGATAACATACAGTTGGATTTTGCTTTTTAATCCAATCTGAGAATCTCTGTATTTTATTTTTATTATTATTTTTAAAATATTTAATTTATTCATGAGAGACACAGAGAGAGAGAGGCAGAGACACATGCAGAGGGAGAAGCAGGCTCCCTTCAAAGAGCCTGATGTGGAACTTGATCCTGGGACCCCAGGATCACACCCTGAGCCAAAGGCAGATGCTCAACCACTGAGTCACCCAGGCATCCCAGAATCTCTGTATTTTAATTTTGGTGTTTGGACAATTTACACTTAATGTGATTTACTGTTTGATTGACTTTAAAACTTCTATCTTATTTGCTTTCTATTTCTTCCATTTCTTCTTTGTTCCTTTTATCTTCATCCTCTGCCTACATTTTTTTTTTAAGATTTTATTTATTTATTCATGACAGACTCAGAGAGAGCAAGAGAGAGAGACGCAGAGACATAGGCAGAGGGAGAAGCAGACTCCATGTAGGGAGCCCATGTGGGACTGGATCCTGGGACCTTGGGATCACACCTTGAGCTGAAGGCAGATGCTCAACCACTGAACCACCCAGGCAAACCCATCCTCTCTGCCTACTTTTATTTATTTTATCTTTTTTTAAGATTTTATTTATTTATCCATGAGAGACACACAGAGAGAGAGAGAGGAGCAGAGACACAGGCAGAGGGAGAAGCAGACTTCATGCAGGGAGCCTGGCGTGGGACTTGATTCCGGGTCTCCAGGATCACACCCTGGGCTGAAGGCGGCGCTAAACCACTGAGCCACCTGGGCTGCCCTCTGCCTACTTTTAGATTAATTTTTTTTATAGTTTCATCTTTACTTTTTAGCTATATTTTTTCCATTTTATTTAATTTTTAAGTTGGTTTTTAACATCCTTATTGGTTTAGTCCCATCATCTCTGTTATTTCTTGGTTTGTTTCCATTTATTGACTCTTCTCTTGTTATAGAACATGCTTCCTTGCTTCTTTTCATATCATTATTTTTTTTTTATTGGGCACTACATATTATGAATTGTTATTTGCTGGTTTTTTTAAACTTTGTTGTGTTTTTAAAAATATTGTTGAATTTTGTTCTGGTACACAGTTAAGTGACTTGGAATCAGCTTGTCTTTTTGATTTGCTGATAAGCTTTTTTAGGGCAGATCCAGAGCAGTTTTTAGTCTAGGTCTAATTTTATCTCTTACTAAGGTAATACCCTTTCGTGGATTCTACATGATGCTCCCCTATAACAATGTCTTTCCACCTTGTCTGGGGTGGGAGGCCCAGATTACCCCCAGCCCTGTGTGAGCTTTGGACATTATTGTATGTATTTATATCTGATGATTCTTTTTCTCAACTCTGATGATTTCTTCTCTTGCATTTGAAGGTCAGTATTCAACCAAGGACTTGAGGGGACCTTTCTACAGACAAATAGAGCACTCTCATTATATAGTTCCCCTACCCCCGATTCTCTATCTTTTTCCAATTTCAGCTACCTTGGCTTCTCTGGACTCTGATCTCTCCCTCCTCAACTTAGGAGGACTGCTAGCCTCTGTTCAGGTTCTCCTTCCCTGCCCTGTGGCCTGAACACTGCTTTCATCAACTGTAGTCAGTCACCATTCTTTCAGGGATCACAGTTCCATACTGCCTACTGTTAAATGTCTGAAAACTGGTCATAATTTTTGTCCTGTTTTGTTATTGTTATTGTTGTTTAAGGCAGGAGGATAAATTCGGTTTCTGTTATGCCATCTATAAGCAGAAGTCTTGTCTTATGTGTTGTTTCCTCTTGTCAAAAGCATTTTAGGGGATCCCTGGGTGGCTCAGTGGTTTAGCACCTGCCTTTGGCCCAGGGCGTGATCCTGGAGTACTGGGATCAAGTCCCATGTCAGGCTCCCAGCATGGAGCCTGCTTCCCCCTCCTCCTGTGTCTTTGCCTCTCTCTCTCTCTATGTCTATCATAAATAAATAAATAAATAAATAAATAAATAAATAAATAAATAAATCTTAAAAAAAGAGGCATTTTAAAGTCAGAAAATACCAAGTTTGGAGGAAACTCAAGGGAAAAACTCTTATCTTCTATCTCTTGGCTTCCAAACAGGATCTCCAGTATAACCCACTGGCCTCACAGAACTCCAGCACCTTTTGAATTCAGTTTTATTGACAAGTAGACTGAAAATAAAAAAAGATAGGATAAGTATATTTATTGCACACTGAGTATTTAGGGTATGTGCTATTTATCTCCAGAAACACCCATAACACAGCCTGATACTTCTGAGGACCTCACAGAATTAGTTATCATCTTTGGTTTGACCTATCTGCATTTGTTTTTTAGAAGAATGAAAGTTAGCCTGTTCTCCCTGTGACTTCATAAGGATCCTCTCTGAGGATCTGTCTTTTGAAACACTTGAGTTACAAGTACCACTGGTAGTATCAGAAGGATCCAGGAAATTAAGTTCTCAAGAACTTACACCAAAGAACCCTTAAGGGCAAAGGGAAGTGAGTATGTTCCCTCGAGCAGGATAAATCCAAGCAGCAAACAACAAACATTTTGTTGAAATATGATATTTTATTTTATTTTTTTTAAAGGTTTTATTTATTTATTCATGAGAGACATAGAGAGAGAGGCAGAGACAGAGGCAGAGAGAGAAGCAGGATCCCTGTAGGGACCCTGATGTGGGACTCGATCCCAGGATTCCAGGACCTCGATCCCAGGACCCTGGGACCTTGGACCTGAGCCAAAGTCAGACGCTCAACCACTGAGCCACCCAGGTGGCCCGAAATCTGATATTTTATATTCAAAATCCATGTATTTAATTCCATATGTTTCACACTTTGAGGTAGTGTATTCTTCATATTCAGTGTTGTGGATGCAACGCAATACCCTGCTTCTCTACCATCATACAACAAACTTCAAGAGCTGGCCTGTGCAGTACCCCACGATACTTTCTCCACTTTTTGTCAACCACATGTCAGATTAGGCATTGTCTTTGTTCTCTCCCCCTTCTATCTTTAGAACTACAGTGCGACAGGAATAGACAATTTGTTATCCCATTTTTCAAAGGTTGCCCACACCTACTCTGCTGGCTTCATGAATGATGTCTTTTCTATGGAAAGATAATAAACAATGTGTGATGATTATGTCTGGAGGTCTCTTGCCTTGCCTTCAGAGGCTAGTATCATTCTAGAGACAGAAAAGACACTGAGAACTTAATGGCTTATAAAGTTAGATCAAGTTAGCTAAGAGTTCTGAGTTTTTCATGAAACCATTAAGGATGAGTAGATTTCAGTTCACTATTTTCTCATTGAGTCCTACTGTACAGACCTCCCTTCTACCTCTCTGCCTCTTTTTTAAGTTGGATGGGTGATAGGAGGAGGAATAGGAGTAGGAGATAGAATGAGTAGTCAAGTCTGTTTCCTGTGTGGCTATAGCAGTGGAATGAACTAAACTCTTATTTCTGCTAGCCACCCAAATGTCTTTGTGCTGAAGAGAAAGGCTAGAGTTATTACGCTGAATTTACTAATGGGAAACAGAGGCCCTGTGGGGTTAAGTGATCTGTCCACGGTTACTTGGGTGGAGTTGAGAGATGAAGAAGAAGGCTGCTCTCCTAATCCTGCTTTCCTTACCGTTATGCTTCCTGTGTGGTCCAAAGACTCAACTAAGTGACATCTGCTTTTTAAAACAATATAGATTTGCCTTTCTGAAGTGAATACATTTCATGGAGTGGATAAATTAAGATATTTAGTCAAATCAAGGAATGGGGCATTAGTCCTCGAGCACAACACAATAGTTGTTTACAGTAGCTTCCTCATTCTCCATGGCCAATACCTCTTACTGGAATTTTCTCTCTTTGGGGGAAAAAAAATCTCAAAGTGCATTTATCCCAGGGCAATAAATAATTAGTTTTTGTAAGCATTTATTACTGGAATTAGGAATGAAAAGAGTTAACCTTTATTTTGTTAGCAGTTTGAAGGTGTCACTTTGAAAATTACATATACAATCTCCAGTGCAAAATAAACTACTGTGGTTGTGTAGACATGCCATTTCATACACAGAAGCATTTTCCTAATGGGGCCTTGGAAACCCAAGAAGCACCCTTTGTGGTGTTTTATGATTTTTTAAAAGTATTTTGTCATTTAGCAAAAGGCAGGAAACAGTAGCTAAATCCCAGAAAAGACCCTTTGATTCAAGACTCCTCACATGGCTAATCTTTTCCATGCCATACTCAGCTGGCAATTAGTTGAGGTGTGTGCCTTTGAAGACTTCAATGGTCTACACTCAACATCTGGCAACTAGTAGCAAATGGGAGATTAAATTGCTTCCTCTCAGACTGTACATCTTTCTGTTTTGTAAGCCTACTATGGGACAAACACTTCTCATTGTCAGGCCAATCAGAAACTTTTAAATAGAGGCCAATGTTTAAATAAAGGTTATTATTGTAGCCTACAAAAGTGTAGAGCTTGATTAGGATTAGGGGAATGGTTTGAACTCATTTGTTTGGGGGAGGTTCTATTGCTGTTGGTTTGACAATTCATCTCAATTATTACATTCAAGAAAATACAGGGAGTTTGTACTTTGCAGCTGACTTGTCCAGTCCAGAAACCATTAACAGCCAGTGGCTCCACAGCACTTCAATGTGGCTCATCCACATTGAGAGACAGGATTACTTTAGACTTTGTTCTGTATTTACTTGTCATCAACAGAAAAAGCAAGAATGGAAAGGAAGAGGTCAGCTGCACCAGATGCAAAGCACTTTTTGTGGTGTGTGGGTACAAGAGGGGACTGAGGTAAATAAGTATAGGTACACCCTGAAGTTTTTGAGTTTGGCCGTCAGGGTGTTGGTGAACTTGGCAAACACCTCAACTTTGGTGATCTTTGGGTTATCTCTGTGTCTTTATCCTCTAGATGAACATTGTCTAACAGGAATATAAGTGAATCACATATATAATTAAAAATTTTCCTATAACCACATTAAAAAGGGAAAAAGAAACAAGTTAATTTTAATGATATATTTTATATAACTCAACATATACAAATATTGTCATTTTAAAAATGTAATCAATACAAAATTATTAATGAGATATTTTGCTTTTTGGGGGTACTAAGTCTTTGAAATCTAATATATAATTTCTACTCACAGCACACTTCAAGTAGTGCAAGTCACTTTCCAAGTGTTCAATAACCACATGCAGTTACTCTATAGGATGGCATGGACTTCTTGGCTTTAGTCAAGTAGGCAAGGGGAAGAGATAAACTGGAGTCTAGGATAGAGGTAAAATATTTCACAGTTATGCTCAAGTCTATTACAGATCATAATGTAAGTATGGACTTCTCAGAACTTTATAAACAGGAATTGATGTTTATCTCTAGAAATCTCACTAGAGGTAAAAGGGGAAAGAACCTCTATCACTGACCACCTAAAATGTACCAGGAACTGTGCTAGGTGCTTTCCATATACATCATTCATTAAATCCTCGAAGCAACACTGTGGACCTTACTCTTGGCCCATTGAAAGTTAATGAAACCGAGGCACATGGGATTAGGAAACTTGCACAAAGAAACACAGCGATGAGTCAACAGTGGAGCTGGAATTGCACCCTATTCCACATTGCCTAACTGGTTGACTGAGCTTCATTCATCCTGAGATCTTAGATCACCCTATACTGGAGAGATTTAAGCTTAACATTTGTCAAGACACCTTGACCACAAAGCCTTCTAGCATAGATCGAGAAATCTTGTGCACTACACAACTTCCAACAGCAGTCATTATTTTCTAATTTCTATGGCCTTTGTTGTACATCCAGGATAAAGGGTGAAGAAAAATAGAGATACCTACCCATCTTGTAAATAGGTGCATAGATTTGCGATAAATAGACTATATTTTGTAGATGGGAAATATTGTGCACACAACCGCCTATAGCCTAGGTGTTGTCCTTGGATGACAACAACTAGACAAGCTTGTCATTTATCTTCCAAAGTCTCCCTAGCTCTTGGTCAATTAATCTTTTCATTGAACACTTTTAGAGTTTTTTTTTTTTTTTTGTCTGTTTATTGACTATGGAACCTCTTTCCAGCCATTAAAACAATAAAGAGTCTAGGAAACAGAGCCATGGAGTTTGACCGTGGTTCGTTTGTTAGGTCTCTGAACCTGGCTTTCTTTTCCAGATGGCTTGCTTGGTTTCTTGCACACTGATCAGGGTCATTTTCCTAGCTGGAAATGCCCGAGTATGATGTGTCAAGGCAAACTGGCATGGTGTGTGGCTTTGTAGGGGAGAGCACGGTGACTGAGAACCTCCAGTCTTTGATGGGCTTGGGAAGGGGGCAGAGGCTTCAGAGAGAACACTACAAATCAAACACATCGAAAATAACATACAAATGAGCACCAGGTCACTTGGCGACGGAAGGTCAGGTACTGTAAGTGGTGAGCAGACATGCCTTAATTAGTTCAAGATCTTCAAAGAACAGCACAAGCTATATACATCTACGACCTAACCCTGCAGGCTCTCTTACTAATTCAGAGAGCAACTTCATCCAAAGTGCCTTCCCCAGTACTTCCCCCCAAATTCAAAGGATGCAAAGATTAAAAGCCCTGGCTACATTTGGAAATTAAATATAAAAAAATGCAAACTGTTTTTCCTGGTTACAGAAAGCGTCATTTTGAATCACAGTGGTCAGGTTGGACTGCTCACTCCTAGAGAGATGAATGAACCCATCCTAGAGACTTTCCACATGTGAAAGACTAAAATAATTCAAACTGCTGTGTGGTTTTTGAAGATAGCACGTTTAACTCCAAGACTGGGTGGAGGAAGACCATTCAGTGTGCCCTGTATATTTTTTTAATGTCTTAAAAATTGAGGGGGAATAATCAAAACACAGCTGAGGACTGGTTAGTCTAACCAAGATGGATGGCAACAGACGGCGGGACATACTTATTTGTTCTAGAGGTGGTTATTGTTTTTGTATTGTGAAGTCCTTGCTGCTCTTGTAAATAAGGTCTTTCACAAGGAAAGAATAAAAACCTAGACAGACTGACCCCCCATTCGAACCAAACTGCCATGGTGTTTTGGTGTGTAAGTGGAATTACGTGCTTCACAGCAGTGATTTTTAGTCACGTGCGCTGCGTTAGATTGATTGTCAAATTTGGGGAAAGGAAAGAATTTCCCTTTGGGGTGTACTGGCAATTATTTTTCAGTTGTTTTTGCCCTGCCCTGGAGCATGGAGCCAATATCATTTTTAGGATCAGGTGAGTTTATCCAACATGATCAATTTCCTGTGATTGTCTGCTGCTGTCACTGCGGGGAGGGGAAAGCAGCTCTCCTTGATCACTTTGACACTAAGAGCTGTCACTTGGAAATTGACCAGGACATAAAACTCTGAGCCCCTAATGACAACCACAAAAAGATCAAGAGACTAATGGAGTCATGGAGAGAGTTGGGATACTACAAAGCGGGTTACCCCTCGCCCATGCCTTTCCTGCTCCCTCTAATGAGGCGCAGCACTGGGTAACTGGTGTCAAGTAATAAAGCATCACGCCTCTAGAGTGTTGTCAGGACCTGAAGAGTAACGTGACATGACAGACACACTGGAAGATAATGAGTCAAATTCTCCCTGCTGCGGAACATTGCCAGATAGGAATCACAGGCGCTGAAGAAGGCTGAGTGATCACCCTTTGGAGGAGCAAATGTGCTCCATGGGCACATCCAGACAGGGAGGCTTATTTGACAATTTCTTGGGTTTACTGGGAACTGGGCCAAATCCCATGGGTGAAATTGTCCTCTCGCTAATTCCAAGAGCTTTTTATCTACCCCCTGGAGTGTCACTCTTTGGTTCTATTTCTGTCCTACGGACATTTCTGCTTACTGGTGCCTTCCTTTCATCTTCCCAATTTAACTCAAGCCAAGAAACACTTACTGAGAATTTATTAGGGGCCTTCTAACTGTTGCCCATGGTCCTGCTCTCAGATCTGTGTGGTCCACTTTTCACCGATAGCCCGAGTGACCTGTAAAGATATCAGGTAAAAGCATGTTGATCACTTGCTTTAAACCTCAAAGTCTCCCCAATCCTTCCCCTCACCTAACAGGTCTTACATGATGCCATGTCCCCTTGAGTTCCAACCTCGTGTCATCCTACTTTTACATCACTCAGTACATACCAGGTACACTGATTTCCTTTCCACTCCTTGAATATGCCTTTCCCATCTCTGCTTCGGTTCAAGAGGGTTGGGAATCATGGATGTTAAGAGAAGAGTGTTTCCAGGAGGACACAACCAACATGGTTGAGAATTATTAGAATTTGAGTACGTTGTTTAATCAGCCACACACTAACCTGGGAAAATGGTTAGAGCCTCTGACAACAGTTTTCTCTGGTGGTAGTGGAAGCTTCATCATAGCTGGTGGAGAGGAGAAAAGGAGGCAAGGAAGAGAAGGATGTCATTGGAGGCAACTCTTCCGAGGTGTTTTGCTCTGAAGGAAAATGGAGAAATGGGGAAGAAGCTGGAGGGGGGATGTGGTAAAGGACAAGTTATTTCATTTATTATAGATGGTAGATAACACAACATGTTTCTGTCCTTGATGGGCTGCCGTGGTGGAGTCTTTGAGATGCAATGGAGAAGTGGTTGTTTAGGACAAACTCCTCCAGAAGGAGGGGGGGAGAAGGAGAGTTTGTGCACAATATACTAGGAAGAACAGGAGACTCCTTTGGTAACATGAGGCAAAGTCAACAGTTGTGACAGAATAGATGAGATGGGGTTGCTGGACATTCAAGTAGAATGAAAAAGGAATGAAGTCACCTTCTGGGATAGTGGGAGAGTGAACTAAATAAGGTAGCAGGATTTCTTAGCAAAGTTGAGCACCCACTGAGATCTGTGGTCATGTAAATTCACGAGGAAACAAGAACATATGCCTCCTGGTGACATTCAGCAGTGGGGAGCAGGCCTGGAGTAGCCTGAGTGAGAACTGGGTTTGAATCCTTACTGTTTCTCAATAGCTAATGGATTTTTTTGAAAATTCCTTAATATTCTTCAACATTCGTTTCCTTACATATAAACTGGAAATAATTTCTTGTATTATTTACATCCAGAGTGACTGATATTAGTACTTAGAAACTTGACACCGGCATTTACTACTTTTCTAAATGAATGCTAGCTGTTGGTATCTCAAGGGTAACGGGGGGGGGGGGGGGGGGGGGGGGGGGGGGGGGGGGGGGGGAGGATGGTTCTGAAAGTGCACTGCAAAAAAACCCAGTAATGTTCCCTAGCCTTTTACACACTAGAAATTGCAGAACTAATGTTTTACCAGCTATACAGAGGACTTAGGGAGATCTTAGGCTAAATGGTGGGCAAGGGGTTTTTCCAGTGTTAAAGAGCAGTAGTAAACAGTAAGTGTCTTAGAAAGTAAAAAATAATCCAGTGTTTGACTACAAGCTCCACCCCCAAAACGACATGTTTAAATGACTTCCTTTTGGATTGCTACCTACTTTGGTTCTCTTTATTTGCATGCCATCTGATTCTTCTCCCCATAAGTGGAAGAGAAAGATGTAAAGCTGTGGAAGGAGATCCTAAGGTAGTTCACTTAAAAGCAAGAGAATTAAGGGGTGTCTGGGTGGCTCAGTCAGTTAAATGTCTGAGTTTACGCCTCTGCCTCTTGTTGGCTCCACACTGAGCTAGGAGCCTACTTAAAAAAAGAAAAAGCAAGAGGATTAAGTACCTTAGTTTGCAAAAGAAATGTGAAGAGCTGTTCTCTCCAGAAAAACATTCTTGTGCTACAAGGCAAGTTAGGAATACTCTCCAGTATTTTATAATGAAGAACTTCAATCATAATATAAATGTAGACCTTATTTGTACCATTCAGACCCCATATGCCCATCATCCAAATTCCACACCTGCTTCCTCTACTCCTTCAGTATATTTTTTTTAATTTTTTTTAAATTTTTATTTATTTATGATAGTCACAGAGAGAGAGAGAGAGAGAGAGAGAGAGAGGCAGAGACACAGGCAGAGGGAGAAGCAGGCTCCATGCACCGGGAGCCCAACGTGGGATTCGATCCCGTGACTCCAGGATCGCGCCCTGGGCCAAAGGCAGGCGCCAAACCGCTGTGCCACCCAGGGATCCCTCCTTCAGTATATTTAACAAAATGTCAGGCATTATAGAATTTTATTTGAAAATATTTTTTGTATGCTTTTCTTTGTGTATGCTTTTCTGAAAGATAAAGACTGCTTTAAAAAGCACAGTTATATTGGGCAGCCCAGGTGGCTCAGTGGTTCAGTGCCTGCCTTCAGCCCAGGGCGTGGTCCTGGAGTCCCAGGATCCAGTTGTGCATTGGACTCCCTGCATGGAGGCTGCTTCTCCCTCTGCCTGTGTCTCTGCCTCTCTTTCTCTCTCTCTCTCTCTGTCTCTCTCTCTCTGTCTCTCATGATTAAATAAATAAAAAAATTAAAAAAAGGAAGTATAAAAAACACAGTTGTAATATTCTTATCATACTTAAGAAATTTAGCCTCGATTAATTAATACTACTAAATAGCCAGTCAGTGTTTATATTTCTGTCTTGTAGTGTCTTTTTTGTAGTCCTTTTGAGTATACTGAGTTAATATGACTACATCCAATTTAGATTTAGACCCACAAGAGTTTTTACTTAACCTCTTTGATCTATTTCCTTCTGCTATTATTCTTTATGATAGAAGTTGTGGTTGTTTTCTTTTTTTTGTACAATAGAAGTGTTAAAATGGAATATGAATAAGAATAGTTTACTCTAAATGCCATCTTTTGGGTGATGTGAACTTTTTGATGATGCCAGGGATTCATGGAATTAAAGTCTTGATGACTGAGACCGAGATTTCATGGTTCATGGAATAAAATTATGTGAAAGGGAAATATACCATTGACACAAGGAAACAAAATGTATTCTAAGAGCACTGGAAAGTTGTATTGTAGCTAATTTGTAGTTTTACACAATTCCACATCTTTGGAGAATGGGAAATCAATGTATCAATAAAGACAAAAAGTACCTCTGTAGTCATGTCAATCAACCCTTTTTCTATCTGTTAATGTGGTTTTGAGTATTGATGTTATTTAGTTTTAGTATTTAGTCATTTGTATGGAGAATTCCAACAAAGGTCAAAAAATTTCTAAGTAATTTTTTAGCAAGGTTGAAATCAATACATAAAGGGTATTTACAAAGGGAAAAAATAGATTTTTGGAAATAATCTGCTTCTGATCTTAATTGACTCCATTGCTAAGGTTATTCAAAAATTATCAGACTATCCCATCAGTTTTAATCAGACTTCAGGAATGCACGGTGGTTCATTTAGCCTCTGTTGGTACCGTGACTCGAATGGACAATTACACAGAAATTTAGAAATATGAAGAGATTAAAGGACATTGCATATCTACCTGGTTTCTATTCTTCACATTCCCTCTCTCTTGGCTGTTAAGACTCCAAACTGCAGACCTGGCCTCAACCTGGTCTTTAGTAGTCATACAGAACTCATACTCATAGGAGTTAGTGCTCGGGAGTGCTCATGTGTGCTTAGCCTGGAGGTGGTCAAGAAATTGCAGCCCAGCACTCTTAGATCCAGTTGAAGAGAACCTGGCATAGCACCTTTTGCCATGTTTGTACTCAAAGTCCACTAACTATGAACTTGAATATACTATTAGTGCCAGGCTTTGGCTTGAAATTAGATAACTAGAACTCATTGAATAGTCTGGGGTGTGTGCCAGGTTGTATAGGGGATCTGATGATGTAGAACAGAGTGTTCCTGCCATTCTGCTCCTGATTCTCAAGTTCTATAATCCCCTGAAAAATCTTTGTCTTTAGGGCTACTGTCTTGCTTCGTTTTTCCAGTTCCTTTTTCAGGGATAAGGGTTTTACTCTTGAATCCCAACCCAGTATCTGAGTTCCTGGGACCCTCCCTCTCCGGGGACCCTCCCAAGATTTCTCCACTGGCCTCTGATCAGAGCATTTTCTACTTCTGAGGCCTTTTGCCCTGCTCTGGGAACTCTGGGCTTCTTGAATGTTAACAGGCATCCACGGACCTCCTGCCACTGTATGCCCCTCTTGGTTCTTGTGACAGTGCTCTGACTCCTCCAGCTGCAGGCAAGCACAGTATGGCCAGCCATGGCTTGAGCTATGCCAACAACGTGGAGGAGGCAAAATATTTGGGGATCTTGCCAAGAACCTGACATCTTTGAACTCAGTTCTCTAGCTTTCTGATATAGATATTACCAAAACATATCTGCTTAATGGTTTTAAAATTCTGATATAAAAATAAATAAATAAATAAAATTCTGATATAGAGTTTGATCTACTTGAGGTCAAATAATGGAAATATGGAGGCTCTACTTCGCTCTACCACTGGCTGGCTCTACCAATTACTCTGTACACTGGCAGTATGACTTTTGGCAAATTATTCAACCTTTCTATACCTGCTAGTCCTCATCTGTAAAGTGAAGATGATAATAGTTTTTGTCTCCCAGGATTGCAGTGAGGATTTATCCACATAAAGTGCTTAGAAAAGTGGCTGGCACATGGCAAATTGTAGTTCAAGAATGTAGCTATTATTGTTGTCATCATTCTTATTAGTTGAATTATTAGATGGATTTGTTTCCTTTAGCTATTTGGCATTCACTCAGAGCAGCTGAATGTCTCTAAAATACAAGCTTTTGGAAAAGAACACAAAAGATTAGCAATGCTGATATTGAAGTAAGAAGAGGACTGACATTTGAGCAATGGATTTGGCAACACAGAAGTCATTTGTGACCTTCACAAGAGTAGTTTTGGTGGAACGATGGGGATGTTAGCCTGATTAGAATGTAACCCAAGAAAGAAAGAGCCAGAGCTTGCAGAGTTCTGTGCAGAGTCAGAGACTACTCCAGCCAATTGTCATCTTGTCTTCATGTAGCCCTGTCATGGCTTGCACCGTGTCTCTCCACGGGGCATAGGTTTAGGCCGTGTGGCTGGACAGATGAAGTATCCTCATGCCATCTTTCTATAATTCCTTCCCTTTTCCTTCTCTTCTTTGGTAACTTCTCTTCTTCTAGGTGCCCATTCAGAAAACATCTTGTAGAAAGTTTCCCTCTGTTTAGCTCAAGTCAATTTGTGCAGATAGTTGCCTGGAGATAAATTTGCCAGTTATGTCCAGACAAGTACCGCCTTTACTGGAATCAGAAATTCCTATTAGTATTGTTGACTCAAAACTTTCTTTTTTTTTTTTTCAATTTTTTTTTAAATTTTATTTATGATAGTCACAGAGAGAGAGAGAGAGAGGCAGAGACATAGGCAGAGGGAGAAGCAGGCTCCGTGTACCTGGAGCCCGACGTGGGATTCGATCCCGGGTCTCCAGGATCGCGCCCTGGGCCAAAGGCAGGCACCAAACCGCTGCGCCACCCAGGGATCCCAAAACTTTCTGAACAGAAGTCTCCCAGTAGGTGAAAAATAATAGTGATTATAGACAGTGATTGGGTGCCTCCATAGGATTCACTCTCCACTTCACAAGTTTGTCTAGAAGCAGCTAGATCTTTGTTTAGGTTTTCCTGCTAAATCAGTCAGGGTCGCATCAAGAAAGGTGATATATACTTGTTATTTCAAACAGAGGGCGATTTAATATCAGAGATTGGTTATATTCATGTTCATAGTTTGAAAGAGCAAGAAGGGGACATTCAGCTAAAATGTGAGATCAGGAATTGCTGAAAGAAGCCACTATGTCCAAGGCTGGAGCATAAAAGGGAACAGGTGAGGTTACCAAGAACCTAAGAGCTCACAGGACAGCCCAAATGATAAGAGACGTTAAAATATAAGCTTCTGCTAGAACCTATGCTTTAAGAGGGCAGAAAGTTTTGTTTTCTTTTCTGGTGAATCCCAAGTACCTGCCATATAGTAGATCCTCAAAATTTGTTAGATGAATAAATCAATGAAAGAAAAAGAGATATTTCCTTGGCCATTCTGGGGGAAAAATCTCATTCTTCTGAGACAGGTATCAGAAAAGACTGGGTCTTTCTTCTGGTTACTGTCTCATATCATCGTGAAGCCTGGAATTGCTGCCGTTTTGCCACCATAAGAAAGTTGTTTTGTTTTTTTTTTTTTTCATAAGAAAGTTTTGAGTTGAAGTTGTCTGTCCTGTGGAGGCTGAGTGGAGGCATGGGAAGGACTGGATTCTTGCTTAATATTTTTGACTTGCTTAATGAAACAAACTCCCATATCTATCTTTCCACTTACATTCCAAATATAAGAGCCAACAAATTCCATGATTATTTAAAACAATGTCCTGATAAAGTGGCCTAGATTCCATTCTTCTACAGCTGATTTGCTTTCCATTCAAGTTTGAGGGTAAGTCATTAGTTTGAGAATGAATCTTGTCATGATTTAACCTTGGCTGATCAAATTTTTAAATTTTTAAATTTTTAAATTTAAATTCCAGTTAGTTAACATACAGTGTAATATTAGTTTCAGGTGTACAATATAGTGATTCAAAACTTCCATACATCACCATCTATTCATCACAATAAGTACACTCCTTAATTCCTATCACCTAGTTAACTCATCCCCCAACCCATTTCCCCTCTTATAACCATTGCTTTGTTCTCTACAGTTAAGAGTCTGTTTCATGGTTTATCCCTCTCTCTCTCTTTTTTTCTCCTTTGCAGATTTATTGTTGTTTTTTAAAAAATATTTTATTTATTTATTCATGAGAGACACACAGAGAGAGGCAGAGACAGAGCAGGCTTCCTGCAGGGAGCCTGATTCGGGACTCAGTGGCCGAATCAGCATCATGACCTGAGCAAAAGGCAGATGCCCAATCACGGAGCCACTTATGTATACGAGTGAAATCATATGACTTTTGCTGATTGACTTATTTCCCTTAGCATAATACTCTCTAGCTCGATCCATGTCATTGCAAATGGCAAGATTTCATTCTTTTTTTATGGCTATGTAATATTCCACTGTGTGTATATGAATATATATGAGATATGTATATATACACATATATGAGACATACATATATGTATATGTATATATATCTCACATCTTCTTTACCCATACATCAGTCGATGGACATTTGGCTGTTTCCTTAATTTGGCTATTGCTATAAATATATTAGGGTGCATATATCCCTTTGAATTAGTATTTTTGTATTCTTTGGGTAAATGCCTAGTAGTGCGATTGCTAGATTGTAGGGTAGTTCTATTTTTAACTTTTTGAGGAACTTCCATACTGTTTTCCAGAGTGGTTGCATCAGTTTGTATTTCTACCAACAGTGCAGGTGGGTCCCCTTTCTCCACATCCTCACCAATACCTACTCTTTCTTGTGTTGTTGATTTTAGCCTTTCTGACAGGTGTGAGATGATATCTCATAGTTTTGATTTGCATTTCCCTGATGATGAGTGGTGTTGAGTGCCTTCATATGTCTGTTGGCCATTTATATGTCTTCTTTGGAAAAGTGTCTATTCATGTCTTCTGCCCATTTTTTAATTTGATTTTTTTTTAGATGTTGAGTTTTGTGAGTTCTTTATATATTTTGGAGATTAACCCTTTATCTTATATGTAATTTACAAATATCTTCTCCTATTCCATAGGTTGCCTTTTAGTTTTGTTGATTACTTACTTTGCTATGCAGAAGGTTTTTATTTTGATATATTTCTGATAATTTATTTTTGCTTTTATTTCTCTTGCCTCAGAAGACACATCTAGATAGAGGTTGCTATGGCCAACATCAAAGAAGTTACTGCCTGTGTTCTCTTTAGGATTTTTATGGTTTCGGGTATCATATTTAGGTCTTTCATCCATTTTGGATTTATTTTTGTGTATGGTGCAAGAAAGTGGTCCAGTTTCATACTTAAGCATATTGCTGTCCAATTTTTCCAGCCCTTTTTGTTGAAAAGACAGTCTTTTTCCTATTGGATATTCTTTCCTGCTTTGTTGAAGAGTAAATTGACCATATAATTGTGGGTTCGTTTCTGGGTTTTCTCTTCTGTTCTTTTGATCTACATGTCTATTTTTGTGCCAGTACCGTATGGTTTTGATGACTATTACCTTGTAATATAGCTTGAAGTCTGGAATTGTGATGCCTCTAGCTTTGCCTTTCTTTTTTATGGTTGCTTCAGATATTCAAGATCTTTTGTGGTTCCATACAAATGTTAGGATTGTTTGTTCTAGCTCTGTGAAAAATGCTATTCATATTTTGATAGGGATTGTATTAAATGTGTAGATTGCTTTGGTTAGCATAGACATTTTACAATATTCATTCTTCCAATCCATGAGCATGGAATGTCTTCCCATTTGTTTGTGTCATCTTCAATTTCTTTCATCAGTGTTTTGTAGTTTTCAAAGGTTAGGTCTTTCACCTCTTTGGTCAGATTTATTCCTCAGTATTTTATTATTTTTGGTGTAATTATAAATGAGACTGATTCCTTAATTTCTCTTTCTGCTGTATTATTATTGTTGTACAGGAGTGCAACAAATTCCTATACACTGATTTTGTATCCTGAGACTTTACTGAATTTGTGTATTAGTTCTAGCATTTTTTTGTGTGTGTGTGGAGTCATTTTTTTTTTTTTGAGGGAGAGAGAGTATGGGGTGGGGGAGGGGAGGGGCAGAAGGAGAAGCTGATTCCCTGCTGAACACAGAGCCTGACATTGGTGCTCAATCCCAGGACCCTGAGATCATGACCTGAGCCAGTCAGCCACTTAACTAACTGAGACACTCAGCCTGCCCATTTTTGGTGGAGTCTTTTGGGTGTTCTGCATAGAATATCATGTCATCTGCAAATAGTGGAAGTTTTACTTCTTCCTTGCTGATTTGGATGCCTTTTATTTCTTTTTGTTCTCTGATTGCTGAGGCTAGGACTTCTAGGACTATGTTGAACAACAATGGTAAGAGTGGACATCCCTGTCTTATTCCTGACCGTAGAGGAAAAGCTCTCAGTTTTTCCCCATTTAGGAAAATGATAGCCGTGAATTTTTCATATATGGCCTTTATTATGTTGAGATATGGTCCCTCTAAACCTACTTTGTTGAGGGTTTTTATCATGAATGGATAATGTACTTTGTCACATGCTTTTTCTACCTCTATTGAAATGATAAGAAAAGTTCTTATCCTTTCTTTTATTAATGTGATGTATCATTTTGATTGATTTGCAAATATTGAACCATCTTTGCATCAGAGGAATAAATCCTGCATGATGATGGTGAATGATTTTTTAAAATGTACTGCTGGATTTGGTTTGCTATTATTTTATTGAGAATTTTTGCCTCTATGTTCATTAGGAATATTGGACTCTTATTCTCTTTTTTAGTTGGGTCTTTATCTGGTTGTGCTATCACGGTAATGCTGTCTTCATAAAATGAATTTGGGAGTTTTTCCTTCCTTTTCTATTTCTATTACTTTGTAATTTGAGAGGAATAAGTATTAACTCTTTTTTAAATGTTTGGTGGAATTTGTGAAACTTTCTGGTCCTAGACTTTTGTTTGTGAGAGGTTTTTGATTACTGATTCCATTTCTTTGTGGTGATTGGTCTGTTCAAGTTTATGATTTCTTTCAGCTTCAGTTTTGGTAATTTATATGTTTTTAGGAATTTATCCATTTCTTCTAGGTTGTTCAATTTGCTGGCATATAGTTTTTCATAATATTCTCTTATGATTGTATTTCTGTGGTATTGTTACTTCTCTCTCATTTATGATTTTCTTTATTTGGTTTCTTTCTCCTCTGGTTAGAGGTTTATCACTTTTAATAATTTTTTAGAGAGGCAGCCCCTGGTTTCATCGATCTGTTCTGTTGTTTTTTTAGTTTCTATATCATTCATTTCTGCTCTTATCTTCATTATTTCCTTTCTTCTGCTGGGTTTCGGGTTTATTTGCTATTCCTTTTCTGGCCCCTTTTAGATGTCAGGTTAGGTTGCTTATTTGAGGTTTGTCTTGCTTCTTGAGGTAGGCCTGTAGTGTTATATACTTCCCTCTTAGGACCACTTTTGCTGCATCCTAAAGGCTTTGGTCTGTTAGTGTTTTCATTTTCATTTGTTCCCATGTATTTTTTTATTGCATCTTTAATTTTCTGGTTAATCCATTCATTGTTTAGTAGCACGCAATGACCCTCCATGTATTTGTAGTCTCTCCAGATTTTTTCTTGTGGTTGACTTCTAGTTTTATAGTGTTGTGGTCTGAAAAGTTACGTGCTATGACTTCAATTTATTTTTAATATTTATTGAGGCCTGTTTTGTGATCTAATATGTGATCTGTTCTGGAGAATGTTCTGTATGTACTTCAAAAGGATATATATTCTATCATTTTAGGATAAAAAGTTCCGAATGTATCATTAAGTCCATCTGCCCCAGTGTGTCATTCAAAGCCATTGTTTCCTTGTTGATTTTCTGTTGAGATGATCTGTCCATTAATATACATGGGGTATTAAAGTCTCCTACTGGGCCGCCGGGGTGGCTCAACGGTTTAGCACTGCCTTCAGCTCAGGATGTGGCACCACCTTTAGCCCAGGGCATGATCCTGGAGACCCGGGATGAGTCCCATGTCGGGCTCCCTGCATGGAACCTGCTTCTCCCTCTGCCTGTGTCTGTGCTCTCTCTGTGTGTGTCTCATGAATAGATTAATAAAATCTTTAAAAATAAATAAAGTCTCCTACTATTATTGTATTATTATCAATAAATTCCTTTATGTTTGTTATTATTTTATATATTTGAGTGCATAAATATTTACAATTGTATCTTCTTGTAGATTATCTCCTTTATTATTATATAGTGCCCTTCTTTGTTTCTTGTTGCAGTCTTTGTTTTAAAGTCTAGTTTGTCTGATATAAATATTGCTACTCTGGCTTTCTTTTGACACCCATTTGCATGATAAACATTTCTCCATCCCCTCACTTTTAATTTGCAGGCTTTTTTAGGTCTAAAATGAGTCTCTTGTAGACAGCATATAATCCATTATATCACCCTATGTCTTTTGACACTTAATCCATTGATATTCAAAGTAATTATTGATAGATACGTATTTATTGCCATTTTATTACTTGTTTTGTCATTGTTTTTGGAGATCTTCTCTGATCCTTTATTGTCTTTCTCTCTTTCATGTTTTTCTGATTTTCTTTAGTGAAAAACTTGGATTTCTTTCTCTTTATTCTTTTCATAAGGTTTCTGATATATGTTTACCATTAGGTTCATATGAAACCTCTTCTGCAAATTTGGCTGACCCATTATATAGGCAAACCTAAAGCAGTTATGCCGTTTGACAAAGAACTGAGGTTGTTCTTCAAGGTCTATATCTTATTGGTTAAAGTCTCTTACCCCAACTGTCTCATGATAGAAGTAAAGTACCTGACACAAGGTCCATTAAATATTAATTTCCTTTTTCCTCCTATCCATAGCCTTAGGTTTGGAGTAATTGCTGCAATTTGAGAACTGGGGCCAATTTCCAGGATAGTTTATGCCCTAAATCTCATTTTACTGTCAAAGTTGCCCCCCTCACCATGTCCCCACCCTTTATTACATTTGTCACTAGAAAGATACCATTCTTGCATTTCTTAGTATTTTCATTTAGGAGGCCACCATTAAAGGCATGAAAACATTTTGGTTAGTATAAAGCTTGGAATTTATTTGTTTTATTTATTAAAAATACACCCTAGCCTGAGGGTCTCAGGGCGTGCATATGGAATACTTCAATTAGATTCAAACCAGCAGCTAAAATTTCCTGTTAAGAAATTGAAATATCCACAAACCTATCCAATATGGAACGCAGCAAAAGTAGGATGGGCCTGGTGCCATTTCTTCAAGGTCAACAAGCTGGCAGGCTGGTGACCAGGAATGGGAGGAAGTTGCCAAACAGGACTGGCCTCATGTGAGCCAAGTGTTTGTTCCATGAACTTGTAATTTAAACGAAACTGGCCATCCACTCCTCAAACTCACCATCAAAAATACAAACAAATAAACATGTATATTTTATTTTCACATTGTGTTTGAAACCTGTCTAAATGGAGTTCTTTGGGGTGAAAAATCACCTTTAAAATAAAATCATACAACCAGGGCTAATTAAAGAAGAAAGCTGTTAGTCATTAGTATTTTTTTAATTAAAAGAATTTATTTATATATTTAAATTCAATTTGCCAGCAAATTGCATAATACCCAGTCATTAGTATTTTAATTACAAATTAGTTCATAGTTATCTCCAATTACTTAGTTGAGACCAATCCTCTGAGTGAATGGACATTTTATTGGAGGGAGTGGTGGGGGGCAGATTTTGAATCATGAGGCATCATGGGAAAAGATAGGCCTGAGTGGGGCCATCTGGTGAATTTGAGTGGGTGTACTATAGAAGAGGGTGTTGGGTACCAGGGAACCTGGGAGGCAGGGGACCAGTGCCAAGTGTGGGAGAAAAGGACAAAAATCCCTTTATTCACTTGGTAGTTTTGTTTACCTTAGATTTAAAGGCCCTTCCTTTTTTTTATTTAAGATTTTATTTATTTATTCATGAAAGACACAGAGAGAGTGGCAGAGACATAGGCAGAGGGAGAAGGAGGCTCCCTGAGGGGAGCCTGATTCGGACTCGATCCCAGGATCCCAGGATCATGCCGTGAGCCAAAGGCAGATGCTCAAACACAGAGCCACCCAGGTGTCCCTAAAGGCCCTTCCAAAGAAGCTGTGTTGGTTCATTACAGATTTAGTTAGGAGACAATCATAGGAAAGCTTTAGTTTCTTTTTATTGTTGTGATATTTCAGATGATGAGAGCTAATATCTAATAATCCTTAATACTCAGAATAAAATAGGATTCAGGGGCAAAGTGAGATGGGATGACATATGCAGTAGAGCAATGGTTCTCCAGCCAGAATCTCCTAGAACACTTGCTCAAACAGTTTCTAACTTTAGCTGATCTGAGTGGGAGTATTTGCATTGCTAACAAGTTCCCTGCTGATGCTTATGCTGCTGGTCCAGAGATGGTACTTTAAGAATCCCTGCAGTAGGGAAATTTACTTGGAGGCTGGCCTCCAGCACAGAGTATTGCTGAGGAAGACGAAGCAGAGGTTGGCTTTTAGAAAATAGGTAATAATCTTTTTTTTTTTTTTTTAAGATTTTATCTATTTTTTCATGAAAGACACAAGGAGAGAGGCAGAGACAGGGGCAGAGGGAGAAGCAGGCTCCCTGCAGGGAGCCCAATGTGGGACTCGATCCCGGGTCTCCAGGATCACGCCCTGAGCCAAAGGCAGATGCATTTAACCACTAAGCCACTCAGACATCCCAAAAAAGAGAAAAAAATCTTACACTGAAGTGGAGAACACGTGCACATTAGTTTTCCAGGACTGCGGTAACAGGTATCCAAAACGGGATGGCTTAAAAGAACAGAAACATTATCTCACAGTTCTAGTGACTAGAAGTCTGTGATCAAGGTGTCAGAGGAGCCATATATATATATATATATTTTTTTTTTTTTTTTAATGGCTCTAGAAGACAATCCTTCCTTGCCTCTTCTATTTCCGGTGTTTGTGGACACTCCTTGGCGTCACTTAGTTTGTAGACCCATCCCTCCAGTCACGTGGCTTTCTTTTCTCTGTGTCTCTTCACAGCACCTTTCCTGGTGCGTGTCTATGTCCAAACTTTGCATTTCTAGAGGGACACTGGTCATATTGGGTTAGAGCCCCTCAAACCATGTCATTTTGACCTGATTCATTCTGAAAGACCCTATTTCCAAATAAGATTGCATTCTGAGATACTGGGAGTTAGGACTTCACCATATCCTTCTTTTCTTTTCTTTTCTTTCTTTCTTTCTTTTTTTTTTTTTTACCATATCCTTCTTTAGGGGAATGCAATTCAGCTCATAACTATGTGTTTAACCATTTCCCAGCATTAAAACAATACAATGATTACATATCCATTTGGTACTCAGCAGAATAAATTAATTAGATGCAGAGATGTAATACCTAAGGTAGTCTTTGCTGATGGTAGAAAAATATGTTAGAAACACATATACAATTGAAAGAATACGGCCGGATAACCAAACCTCCAAGTTTCCTTTGGTTCTGTCTGAAATGGTTAATTGCTACTTCTGTGTGATATCATAGCACTTTCTACATATTTTACTATCAAAGTGATTACCTTCCATCATAGCTACTTATTTATGTTAATCTCTCTAAATTATGAGCTGCTTTCTGAAGGTTGGACCTGTGTTTAAATCTTATTTACATTCACAGGAACTGGCACATAGTAGGTATTCAATTTGGTGAAACTGGAATTTGGAGAAATTGATTTTAAATTAAGAGCAGACTGGGATTTTGGCAGGTGTTTTCCTGTGTCTCCGCTCACCCTTCAGGTAGAGGAAAGTGGGCATGTACAAGTGGAGAGATCTGGTGCTGCCAGAAGCCACCCTCGACAGATGCTGAACTTCTTTGAAGTCTCATTTTCATTTAAAAAATTAATGTGGATTTTGCATTCTACTCCACAGCGCATCCGTGTTTGTTTAAATACAAAAATGTTTCGAATTACTTAGATAAAACCTTTAATTCTTCCCCCCTTATTCCATCCATCTTCATTTTGAGAAAAATTGGCACTGCTAGGAGACATGTTGTGTTTTATCTTCTGAACGGACTTACCTCCTGGCATTCTAATAGGCACCCCCTTTTTAAAAAAGCCAAGGAATAGGGAAATCCAGTGGGTGGAGGTGAGATGGGACCATCACGGGGCACAAGGACGCATGTGACTGGGTTGCAAAAGCTCTTGGGGAATCGAGGAGGGAAGTGAAGAAGACAGAAAGGATTCAGGAACTACTTGCCTTTGGAGAGGGCTAGGCAGGCATAAACATTGCTGGTGTGAGGTTAGTGTGGCTTAAGTGTGACTGCTGGGGCCCTGCATACCTTTCTTTTTTGTCCTTTTTTTGGGAGGCTGGGTGGGAGGGGTAGCAGGAGCAGAGGATAAGCAAAGGAAGTGAGGAGACAAGGGAAGGAAAGCCATTGAGGGGGTGTCTCTGGAGGGGCTTTGATATGTGGAGTATTATGGTTGTAGAATCTTTATAGAAATTTAAGGGCAGCCGGGTGGCTCAGCGGTTTAGCGCCGCCTTCAGCCCAGGGCATGATCCTGGGATCGAGTCCCACATCCGGCTCCCTGCATGGAGCCTACTTCTCCTTCTGCCTGTGTCTCTGCCTCTCTCTCTCTGTGTCTCTCATGAATAAATAAATAAAGTCTTAAAAAAATAAATTTAAGGCCCAATTTCTTGAAGGAGAGAGCAGGTCTTGATGTCTAGGGCAATGGGAAATGAATGTGTGGGGAGTTGCAAACAGTGGCCAAGAGAGCCTTTGGCAGTGACATGGCAAATCTAGGGGAGAAGAAAGTTGTAAGGGTCCAGGTAAGGGGTGAACAGTGGGCACAGCCTCTGCAGGGGTGGGGGTGCAGGAAGGTGGGGTGGGGGCCCAACCCTGTCCCAAAAGACCTTGTCCCTTCCAGCACAAGCTCTAAGCACTTCTCCCACCCATTAACATCACCTGGCTTATAACATCTGCCCCGCCAAAAGGAATGTGCTTCTGTGTATCCATGAAACATTTACATGCTGTAATTAATTCAAGGTTTTGGTTCTAACTGCTCTGTTCCTGAAAATCAAGGAATAACATTTACACATTGGTTTATAATCAGCTGTTTAGCTATTGCCCTGGACAATCCCTTAAAAAAGAAAAAAAAATTTTTTTAAATAATTGTTTTCAGAAAAGGCAACGAGGGTACTTGCAGTTTTGCTCTGCAAATTTGGCACAAGCAATTTGATTTTCCCTAACATTCGAGATGGGTTCTCAGAAAGTATCATTCCACCCCTTTAAGGCAGCCATGCAAATCAGCATAGGTCTCCAGGCTCAGAATTCAAAAGCAATCAGTCTAGTTCGAAAAGAAACCACAATATGAGGAAGAGTGAGAATTAACCAGAAATTTGGAACTCGTCACGTGACCTCTGCTGGCAGCCACAGCTCAGGCTGTTCAATGGGATTCTGACACTGCTCGGTGGCAAGAGCTGGTTAGAACTTAAAGTATTTTATGGGTCATGAGACTCTGTGGCTCTATCTACAAAGCTGCCCTAAGGAATTGTCTTTTTATGCCTTAACTGTTCCTTCCAAAACTCACTTTTCACTCTGAGTGGGCAACCAGAGAGGCCTTTGTCCAAATACATTACATAATCCCTGCAGGAAATGCCGTGACAGTGTACAGTTGGTGAAATGGAAACCCTGGCACAGTGACCTTTCTCCCAGATATCCTAGGACACACTCTACGCTTCACTGGGCAAACATGCCTCCTTCCAAATGGATTCAGTTCTAAAGATTTCTTCCCCGACTGGGGGCCAGGAGACACAATAGGTTCCAGAAGGAGTGAACAGGCTTTTTTTTTTTCTTTTTTCGTTTAATATAATTGTCTACTATTTCTCCAAGCTGGAAATGCACATGTATCGCAGGGTTAAATAGGACTGTGCCCCAAATAATAACCTAGTCCTTGCCCCCAAGAGTTGAGGGAATAAATGATGCCATTTAAGAAAAGGTGGTGGGTGTCCTTCCATCATGTTACTCTGTCTTGATTCTCGTTTTCTGTTGATATACTAGTTAAGAAAGGTACGTATTCTGATTTTCTGAAAATTATTTTTACTTTTTTTTTTGCCTAGGTGTCCAGTGTGTTATACTTGTGAACTTCCTTTTGTGAGAGCCATATAAAATGTATGATCTCATTCATGCAAAATTTATTTAAGCATGTTAACTTTGTGTGTATTTACCTATGAAGCCTCAGGGTTGATCAGAAGCACTAGGAAAAAAAAACCCAACAAAACCTTCTCGCTTCTAGGGACTGTTACTTTAAGAGTAATTATCCTGCTTGTAAAAAGAGTTAAAGTGCTTTTTTCCTATCTATATCTAGTGACAACCTGGAAGCTACATACTTCTCCAAAGATTTTATTGACCAGTGTATCAAATCAGAATGTAAACATAAATTCTTTCATATATTTAAAATTGTGTAGGAACATCTGAACATGAGTATTGTTTGTGGTACTTATTTAAGAAACTGAGTTGGATTATCATTATGTGATGTCGGGAGATTGCAATGTAACTTTATGCCAATAAAATGTAATTTAACTGCCCCAGATATTGTTGAATACTCAACAAGAAAAGCTTTCATCTTACTAAAGTTTTATGCTTTGATTTTTTTATTTGTTTGTTTCCTAGGTACTAATTTTAATTTTTATTTAGGAAGGAGCAGTGTAAATCTTACTTGTATTCAGTAGTGTATCTCATAGATACAGACAAGGCAAGAAGAGATAAGCTGTTTAAATAGTGTTTAATATTAAAGGGGGGGAGAAAGAAAAAGTGTATTAAAGATATTATGACAATGACTCCAGCATGAGTGCTTACTTTGAAATGACAGTGGAATCTATGTGTCCTTGAAATTTTTAATTCCTGTTAGAGTCGTCCAAAATAGATAAACCAAGATCCTGGGCGTAGTTGTTTACTTGTGGCTAATTAGTGAACTATATTCTCTCCTAAGCACAAAGGAGACAAGCTGTCTCTAGCAGATTAAAGGGTCAGAAAGTTCTAAGCCAATTTTTTCTCACACTTGGGCAATGCACCTGCTCATTTAGAGGGCAAAAAATGATTTCAGCTCTACAATATTGACTTAAATTATTTTGTGTTACAGTATTACTCAAATTTATACAATTAAAAAGAAAGTGTATTTTTAAAATTTTTTTGAGTGCGGGATTGCACATGTGCCCATTAGCTAAACATTGCCAATTATATTGTTCAATTATTTTATATATTTTTATTATTTTCTTGTCTGCTTGATCTGCCAACTATTGAGAGGTGTATATATAGGTTTCAGGGCTACCGTAACAAATTCTCAAAAATTTGGTAGCTTAAAGCAACAGACACCGATCCTCCTACTGTTCTGGAGGCCAGAAGTCTGAAATCAAGGTGATAGCAGGGCTGCGAGCTCTCCAAAGGCTCTAGCGGAGAATCCTCCCTTCCTCTTTCAGCTTCTGGTGACTCCAGATTTTACTTGGCTTGTGGCTGTGTCACTAATTGCTGCCTCTGTCTTCACATGGCCCTCTCTGTGTCTGTGTCTTCTCTTTTGTCTTTTATAAGAACACTTGTCATTGGAATTTGGGCCCATCCAAATAACCCGGGAGGGTCTCATCTAGAGATCCTTAAATTAATTACATCTACAAAGACCTTTTTTTTCTAAATAAATTTACATTTACAAGTTTTGAGGGTCAGGAAGGGCATTTATCTTTTGGAAGTCACCATTCAACCCTCTGTAGTATATTAAAATTTCCCACTATACCTGTCAATTTTCAAGTCTTCATACTTCTGCCAATATTTATTTTTTGTATTTTGGAGGTGATGTTATTAGGTACATCCCACCCCCGATTGTTTCTTTTATTCATTATGGAATTAACTTCTTTGTGTTCCCCCAAGTTTTTGTTTGTTTGCTTTAGGATCTAGTTGTCTGATGTGAATATAAGTTTCAAGCTTTCTTTGGTGGGTGTTTATATGTTACATCATTTTCTATTATTGTATGTTACATTTTTGGGTTATATATCTTTTAGAGGTGTTTTTAGAAAACAGCTTATAGTTGTACTAAAATCCTCTAAAAAGTTACTCAAAAGTAGAGAGTATAGTGCAATGAAACCCCAAACATCCATTAACCAAAATCACCATTTTCAAGATTTTACCACATTTGCTTTTCCTAACCCTTTAGAAAGTTTCTTTCTTGTTTTGTTTTCTCTGCAGAAATATTTTAAAGCACTTCCCAGATATCCTGTCATTTTACCCTATGTATTTCATATGTATCTGTGCATAATAGGAACATTTCCTGTTTTGTATAGCAAAATACCATTACTACAACCAACAAAAGTAATAATAATCCTTTGGTACCATATAATACTCAATATATAATTTAATTCCCTCAGTTTCTCTTGCTTTCTTACAGTTGGTAATTTGAACCAAGATCTAAACAAGATCAGCATGTCTAATTTGGTTGTTAGGGGTCTTTGGTCTCAGTATACAATAGTTCCCCTTTCTTTCATGCTATTGGCATATTTCAGAAACAAATTAGTTCCTATAGAATGCTCTATATTTTGCCTTTTCTTTTTTCAGAGAGAGAGAGTACATACACGCATGGGGCAGGGGAAGGGGATGAGGGGCAAAGGGAGAAGGAGAAAGAATCTTAAGCAAGCTTCACCTGAGATCATGACCTGAGCCAAAGATGCTTAACCGACTGAGCCACCCACTTTTGCATTTTGAAGTCTGTGTTTTCCTTATGACATCATTTATCTCTTGTTCTACAATCCCCTGGGTTTCCTTTGCATAGAAATTGTTCAGTCTGGGCAGCCTGGGTGGCTCAGCAGTTTAGCACCGCCTTCAGTCCAGGGCGTGATCCTGGAAACCTGGGATTGAGTCGCATGTCGGGCTCCCTGCATGGAGCCTGCTTCTCCCTCTGCCTGTGTCTCTGCCTCTCTCTCTCTGTGTCTCTCATGAATAAATAAATAAAATCAAAGAAAGAAAGAAAGAAAGAAAGAAAGAAAGAAAGAAAGAAAGAAAGAGAAAAAGAAATTGTTCAGTTTGAGAGTTTCTGTCTTTTAACTGGTGAATTTGATTTACTTATGTTAATACTAATATTTAAAATTTATTTCTACCATCTCCTTTTATACTTTCTGTTTACTTTTATTTCTTTTTACCAGCTCTTTTACTTTTTAAAAAAGATTTTATTTATTTATTCATGAGAGACACACAGAGAGAGAAGCAGAGACACAGGCAGAGGGAAAAGCAGGTCCATGCAAGAAGCCCAATGTGGGACTTGAACCCTAGGAATCTGGGATCATGCCCTGAGCCAAAGGCAGATGCTCAACTGCTGAGCCACCCAGGTGTCCCTACTTTACTTTTTTCTTTCTCCTTTTATCCTCTGTTAAACATTTGGTTTTTCTTTTTATTTATTTTGTGGTTATTCTTAGTTTTTAAAATGACCATTTGACCAGACCAAATCTATAAGTAATCAATATCTTTATCATATTCTCTAAAATCTCTCCTTCCTTCCTATCTTCCTCCCTTCTTTCCTTTCTTTTTTCTTCTTTCAAAGCTCAACTATTCAATTTTTACATAGTATTTCTAAGTGTCTGTAGGTAAAATATTTCTATACTAGTTTATTTACTACTATTTTCTAGACTTAATGAAATATCAAAATCTTTTTTAAAAAAATCCATGTGAAAAAAAAATAATAAAAAAATCCATGTGAATGAATTTGTGTGTGTGTGTTTATTTGCATGTACCTCTGATTTCCTTAATCTAACTATGGCCAATCTAGTATAGGGTATGCCATGTAGTGTCTAGGTTCTCTCATCATATCATTTGTAGATCCTGTTTTAATCATTTTTGCAAACTTTTCATAGACGTAAATATAACTGGTGATGCTAAAATTGCAGAAAGTAGTCTATTATTGTGTAATTATCCAAGTGATACTAAGTATATTTTTGAAATATTTATAAAGATTATCAAAATGGAAACATAAAATTGAAAATGATTCTTGTAGTGATCTATGGAATCCAGAATATTTGTGTGGTCGATAGAAACTGTTTTTTTTTTTTAATTAAAAAAATTTTTTTAAGATTATTTATTTATTTATTCATGAAAGACACAGAAACGAGAGCAAGAGAGAGAGAGAGAGAGAGAGAGAGAGAGAGGCAGAGACCTAGGTAGAGGGAGAAGCAGGCTCCATGCAAGGAGCCTGACGTGGGACTCGATCCTGGATCCCAGGATCACATCCTGAGCTAAAGGCAGACAGTCAACTGCTGAGCCACCCAGGCATCCCAGAAACTGATTGTAGAAATATTCCCCCTTGGTTTAGTCTCTAGGCAGATTTATAACTAACTGGTTTTAGAAAGTATTCTAATCTGTAGATCCAACTTAATACTAGTTCTTCTGTGACACCTTTTATGATTTTGAGGGGGATAAAAAAATTAAGCCTGTTGTATTAGTCAGAGTTCTTCAGAGGAAGGGGGAGAAAGAGGGAGGGAGAGAGAGAGAGAGAGAGAGAGAGAGAGAGAGATTGATTTATTGTAAGCAATTGGTTCACAATTTTGGATGGCTGATAGCTACAAAATCTGTGGGGTAGGCTGACAGGCTGAAGACTCAAAGGACTTGCAGTTTGAATCCAAGCACCATCAGTTTGCAGACTTCCTACTTGCTTGGGGGAAGTCAGTCTTTTTTCTATTAAGGACTTCACCTGACTGGGTGAGGCTCACCCATTATGGAGCACACATTATGGAGAGTAATTTGCTTTACTCAAAGTCAATTGATTTAAATATTAATTACATCCCCCCCCAAAAATACCTTCATAGACACATCCAGAAAAATGTTTGAATAAATATCTGGGCACTGTGGCCCAGTTCTAGTTGACACATAAAAGTAACCACCACATTTACTTTATAGCTTTTGTTACTTGGTTATTCATGTGGTTTTTGTTTGTTTGTTTGTTTTTGAGAGAGAGAGTCAGAGCCTGAGTGAGCACCAGTGGGTGGGGGGAGGAGGGAGGGCAGAAAATCTTAAGTAGGCTCCACACTCATTGCAGAGCCCAGTGCAGGGCTTGATCTCAGGGACTAACTCACTGAGCCACCCAGGAGCCCGTTACCCATGTGTTTTTTTTTTTTAAATTTAATTTATTTATTCATGAGAGACAGAGAGAGGGAGAGAGAATGAGAGAGAGGCAGAGACACAGGCAGAGGTAGAAGCGTAGAAGCAGGCTCCATGCGGGGAGCCCAACATGGGACTTGATCCCGGGTCTCCAAGATCACACCCTGGGCTGAAGGCAGCACTAAACTGCTGAGCCACCTGGGCTGTCCTACCCATGTGTTTTTATGTCTGCCTCACCTCCTCGGCTGTGACCACCTCCAGGGTAGACACTCTCTTCAGTATGTATGGTTCCTGGAATTTGGTAGATGCTGGATATGTGTTTATTTAATAATTTAACAATAAAAGGGGAAATAGGGAAGGAAAATGAAATGCATTTCAGTCATCTGATCCTGAGAAAGCATAGATTTTCTGAGTTCTTAAAAGTTTATTTGCAATATTTATGGGCTTTGATTACAAAGCCCATACTTGTTTCAAACCAGATACTTATGATACCATTAACTTTTACTGACAGGTGCTACTACATGCCAGGTACTGTTAGGTGCCATCTTTTTTTCTCATGGGCCATAAGGAATTATCTATATGGGGGCACCTGGCTGGCTTAGTCAGTAGAGCATGTGACTCCTGTTCTTGGGGTTGTGAATTTGAGCTCCATGTTGGGGCATAGAGATTACTAAAAAAAATAAATAAAATAATTAATTTTTTTTTTTTTTTAAAGAAGCTATCTGTATCGATCAACAAACTCTTATCTCCTTTTCCTGGGCAAGAATGGAACATGATTCTTTGTGGCTCTGTTTAGTTCTGAAACTCTCTAACATAATTTCAGGGATTGATTTAGGCCTTTTTGGTGGAGGAGTAGGGGAAGCAGAGCTCTTAAATTTGTCCATCTCAAATGCATGTAACTATTAGCTCTGTGTGGCAGATAGCATTGTTTTAAAGAACTCACAGGCAGTTCTTTAACTATACCTGTCTTTGATTCTTTTTCTTCCATGCAGTAGTCCCTGTTGGGGATATTTGCATATTTAGCTGTTGTTACAGGCTGAATTGCAGCCCTTCCAAATTCTGAGGTTGAAGACCTAACCCCTAGCACTTTAGAATGTGACCGCATTTGAAGATGGAGCCTTTACAGGGTAATTAGTTAAAATGAGATCACAGGGCAGGCCCTAATCTAATATGATTACCTCATAAGAAGAGGAGACTACGACACAGACACGCACTGAGAGAAGACCATGCAAAGACACAGGGAGAAGAGAGGCAACTACAAGCCAAGGAAAGCTGGCTCAGAAGAAACCAACGCTGTGGACACCTGGATCTCAGACTTCTAGCCACTAAAAATGTAAGAAATCAGTTTCTGTGTGTTTAGCCATACCGTCTGTGTTATGGCAGCCCTAGCAAACAATACAACTGTGGATTTTTATGTAAATTTTTTCTTATCGCAATCAGATATTTCCTTGCTTTTATTCCTTTTGCAGCCCAAACTTGATCCCACCTGGGCTCTCCAGTCAGTGCCCTCATAGCACTTTGCAATTTGGAGCTGAAAATAAAAGATTGAAATAACTCAAAGTCAGATGAATTTTGGCTTCAGATCTTTTCTTACCACTGCAAATGACTACAGGGTTTAGGCTAAACTATTTAAGAAGGACCTGGCACTAGTTTGCATTTGATCAACAAAAAACCACATGAGACAGAGGGGATATCCTGCTCAGTTTTGCTGGATGATTCTGGTGTAATTAAAAATACCTATGAAAATCTGATGGTTTGGATCTGGGCAGGTGCCAGTTAGCTGTGCTCTCCATCAGTAGATTGTACTCATTTTTTGCAGTTGCTCTTGGAAAAAGTACCATGGGCAAATAAAGGCGGTTCCATTGCCTTTGCTGGAAACTTAAAAGCAAATAGGTTGGTATCTTGGGTGCTACCAAGTTTAATACTTTCTTTTAGTGTTAGTAATTTAATGTGAACCATGATAGGCTCCCTTTCTTCTTTCTCTATGGACTCTATCTTGTACTTTAGCAAACATGCAAAAATGTATATCACGTATTTTGTCTAAGAATATATAATTTTGTTTCCTTTTGATACTTAAACACGGAAAAAAACCCTTCCATCTTCAAACACTGATGCCATCCATATTTTAGATGATTAGAGAATGAATACGTTATATGAAGAGTGTCATGTGCTCACTCCTGAAATTCTCATGTATAGTCCTTAGTCTACTTTCTGCAAGCTTTTTTAACTTCTTGGCTCCTCTTAAACTTCAATGAGAATATATCTCTTTCTATCCTTGATCAAACAGCTTAATCTTCTCCTGCCTACGATTTTCAATTATACTGGCTTTGAAAGGTCTGAGGACGTTGTCTGTATTAAAGACAGTGCAAACAGTCTAGCATTATTGTAAGCTGTGCAGGCTCAAATCCCCCTGGAAACCTAGATCTCAATTTATCATAACCCTGGGGCATGTCTACATTTTCTATAAACAAATTGGAATTATTTCCCCTTTTGATCTGGATACACTAAAAAAGAAATTTCTCATTTTGGGATAAAAATATGGCTTTTTTTTTTTTTTTAAAGTTAAGGGGGTTTGTTTTTCATACAATGGAGGGATTGGGGGCCTACCAATCCTTGTTCAAGTTTTCCATCTCTCCTTTTAGTTGATGGGGGAAATACAGACATCTAACCCTAGGCCTCTCTCAGCTTAAATTCCATGGACATTGCCCATGATGGTAGGGGTAGGAGATGAGAAGAGAGAGAAGCAGCAGTATTAAGTGGTACCTCGAGAGCCCTCATCTGGTGAGGAGAACATGTTCTCTTTAGGCTCTTCTGTCCATCTCTGAGACCCATCAAGCACTCCCTCACCCCCCCCCACTGCTAGTTGCTGGCAGAGGAATGTGCAAATGATGGAGTTCCATAAGTGTTTCTGTGCCTTTCCCTTGGTACAAAAGCTTGTTTATGTTTCAGCATCTTTCACATCTAAGGTGAACACGAACTATTAGGCAGTGCTCATAAAACAGTTGTTCAGTTCGTCTATATGAATTCTCTCACATTTTTGCAGGACTGATTTTCTCCATTTAGAACACAAAAATTTGCTGTTCAATACGTTTTCTTCTCTTCCCCTGTACAGCAAAGGAAGGATTCTTGGTTATTTAGCCAAAGGTTTGTCACACTCAAAGAGAGTATTAGGTTGAGGTGATACTCCAAAGGGAGCAGCTTTGATACAAACGAGCAACATGTTTTTGTTTCCTAGGTTTGTAAAAAGCTACCTTCTTTAGATCAGAGCCTGGTGCATGCACATTCTAAACACAAAACCTGGAATTAAAACAGGCAAACCTTTTTTACTGAATAGAATTCTCTGTACAGGTCAAGGAAATGCCAAACTTAACAGATGTCTTACACTGTGCCCTGAAGGTCAATAAATTAGAGTTTTGTTGAACCAGGAAGAGGAAGGAATTCCAGAACTTCAGGTCCCCCAATGGAAATGCCCCTTAGGACAAGTCTAAACTAGGGAAATAGCACTGGAGCTCTTCCAAGTGAGTTGGCCCAGTGTAGTGTAACTCATTTCTGGGCCCCCTGAAGCTGTTTGTTCAACTCTGGCGTCTACAACCCGACAGTGTCAAAGGGAGTTAATCATTAGCAAGTGTGAATAATGTCAGCGTAACAAGGCATGATTGCAGTTCTCTCTGTTTTGACAAAATTTTAAACATTTGTCAGGATCAAAAATAAAAAATAAAAACAAAAACAAAAACATGACCCCAGAATGTTAAAGTAGCATGGGATTTTGGGAACAGTCAACTCACTTTCTAGTGCTTTAAATCACCATTCTCGTGTTTTCCTAGAAAAGAAGATGGTGTGATACTCTCCAGATGATGTAGGATTACTGGCTGGCTTGGGGTAGTCTAATCTGGCTCAAGGCAACTTGTCTCCAGAGAACCCGTCTTTGGAGAACGATCTAAAGGTTTGAGTGTAGGGCCTTAAGCCTTTCCATTCTCCTCTGTCAGAGCCACCAAGTACTGCTGTACAAATAATGTAGACCCAGCTGTGATCCAGAGCCTTAATGGGCCTCCTGCTTGTCCCTTGGGCAGGGGATTACAGTGAGTCCAAGACTTCTCTTTGGATGATGAGAATCACAGAAGGCCTGAGTTCTGGAACTCTGAGGGTGGGGACAAGAGGTAAAGCAACATTCCAGCAGCATTGAAGGATGAATTTTCCTTGGGCTTATCTGTGTTCTGGTTGAAAAAAAAAAAGGTGATCCCCCAAGAACACAATCAAGACTTCCAGCAGCCACCCCAAATGGCTCTGAGGTTTGAGAGTCAAGGGAATGAGGGGGAACTCAGCCAAGCTCCCTGGTGGCAGTTGAGTCCTCAACACTGAGGTGTCTCTAAAATTCAGTCATGTATTGAAGTTCTTTCACGAGGTACACAGACTTCATCTTTTCCTGGGACCAGCACCCCTCAGATATGCGCTCCTTCCATTAGTGCAACACTACTCAACTACCTTGCTGTGCAAGTGAGAAGTCAGGGCACTCTTAATCAGCTACCCAATCCTATCTCCTATGCTCTCCAATGATCCTTCTCCTCTCTCTTTTGCTGCCATTTGCTTAGTGATCTTGTGATTTTCTCTCCTCCTAACTACTGTTGGGGATCTTTAAAGTCAGGCGTGATGTTATTAGAGTCACCTCTTCTAAATCAGGAATCAATCTCAGTGCTGTCCTGCCTGTTTTGGGTGTCCCTTTCCAATAGATAAAGCTCAGCTGTTGGGAATGGCCTGCCATTTGCTTCCCAACCAGGGTTTTGCCTTCCACTCTGGCCCCATATCCATACTTTCCATGTTTATACCACACTTTGCAGTTTTATGCATCATGGACTTTCACACCTCCTGGCTCTTTCAAGCTGTTCCCTTTACCTAAAATACTTCCATGCATGACCAACTTGAAAATGCCATTTAACTGTCCTTAAGAAAGCTGTTCTTTTTTATTTTTTTAAAGATTTTATTTATTTATTCATGATAGACACACAGAGAGAGGCAGAGACATAGGTAGAGGGAGAAGCAGGCTCCCTGTGGGGAGCCTGAAGTGGGACTCAATCCCAAGACCCTGGGATCATGTCCTGAGCCAAAGGCAGATGCTCAACCACTGAGCCACCCAGGTACCTCTGATACTTGCATTTGATAATAATTGTCATGATGTAAGAGGACAACCAAGACTTACCACTCTGTGCAGACAAAAATCCTCATCTGCTAGGGAATCTGAGGAAGGGGAACCAATAGAAGGATTCTTCCTTTCATACTGGGCAAGATGCTCAAGTGGCAATCTGACATTAGTAGTTTATTGGTGAAGTCATTGCAGTGATGTTGTATTCCCTGTCAGTATGTCCCACAGAACTCTTGAGAGTTTCCCTTGAAGTAGGAGAGAAGGAGGAGAAACAAACACTGTCCTTTACACTTTGCTTTAAGAGAGAGAGAGGAGATGTCGCTACTTGTGGGTCTGGCTTATATCCATCCATCTCCACCCCTAATTTATTACACTCATACCAGAACACTTGAAGGCAGCAAATGAGACAGACAGGCTGACTTTCACAATACAAATTTCAAAGAAGCAGTGCATAGGGCACAGAGTATGGTTTACTTAAATAGTAGGGATAGCAAGACAAAATGCAGATATAAGTATTCCTCTGAATTTTGTATTTTCTCCAGGCTCAGTTGTTGATGATAACATTTAAGAATGGCAAGTACATATGTGGCCTTTTAAATCATGAAAAGTTGATGTGACATAGGCTTTTTTAGGTGGAACCTACTGCTGTTGGTTTAAGGAGGTAGTTGGCTTCAGTCCCCTGATGGCTTTGAAAAGTGTCTTGGACTCTGTCATTTTCAAATCAAATGTTTCCTTTTCTAGCAGTGCAGTGAAGTCTTTCCATTCTCTTACATCTAGTAAGTGCTTTATGTAGTCAAGTCATAGGGGTGGCTCTTACTAAACTTGAATGAATGCCATTTTAAAAATACTTATGTTTGCTTTTTTGTGTGTTTAAACATTGTGGGTAGGTCACTTCTAGGATGGCCTCCAATGACATCTGTCTCCTGATATTCACTGCCTTGTGTAATCTCGTCTCCTTGAGTAACTTGCTTCTATTGAATACAGTATCTAAAGGGGATTCTGATTCTGTGATTAAATTACAAGAGATTATGACTTTTATCTTGGTAGCAAACACTCTTCCTTGCAGGCTTGCTACAACGATTTGACACATTTGGGAAGTCCACAGGGCAAGGATCTGAGGGTGACTTCCAGCCAATAGCCAGCTAGAAACTGATTCCCTCAGTCCAACAACCCAAAAGGGAATTGAATGCTGCCAGCTACCATATAAGTAAACTGAGAAGCAGATTCTTCCCCAACTGAACTTTCAGATGAGACCCCAACCCTACCTGGCTCTTTAAAAAAAAATTTTTTTAACCAATTTTATTTATTTATTTGAGAGAGAGAATGAGAGTGAGAGAGCACAAGCAGGAGAAGCAGCAGGGGGAGGGTGGGGAGAGGAAGAAGCAGGCTCCCCACTGAGCAGGAAGCCCAATGTGGGGCTCAATCCCAGGATCCTGAGATCATGACTTGAGCTGAAGGCAGGTGCTTAACCGACTGAGCCACCCAGGTATCTCTCTAGCTGGCTCTTTGATTGCAGCCTTCTGAGAGATCCTGAGTCAGACAACCCAGGTTATAGTGTGCCCAGATTTCTGACCTACAAAAACTATGAGATAATGTGTTGTTTTAAGTGGTTAACTTTGTGGCAATTTGTTATCTAGTAGTAGATAACTATTATAAATATTTGAAAACATTATGCTATCATATACAACCCCCCCTCCCCACTTTTCTAAAGTTAAGTATGGTTGACATACAATGTTACATTAATTTCAGGTGTACAAATTAGTAATTTGACAAGTTTATATCATATACAATTCTTCTGTTGTTATAGTTGTTTGGGTTCATCTTACCTCTACAAAAACATAATTCTAGAGAAGAGAAATGGTTTCTTATATGCCTTGGCAACCTCCTCCAAGTATTTAGTGAAGGATTTGCATAGAGTAAATGCCCATTAAATGCTTATTAAATGAATGAACAAAGGTATGTTTGTTCTTGATATTTTCTTTTTGTACCAGTGTTGATATTTTCAAAAAGTAACTTGGATTCATGCCTTCTAATATTTGGCATCTGTGATTCTGCTATGTTTGTGTAGTTAAAAGATTCATGTTTATTTTTTCTCAGTTAATAAAGAAAAATTGATTTTTTTCAACAAAACACTAAAGTTATTTTTTCTAGGAATTTGGAGAATGAGCAGTGCTACATTTTGCAGGTTTAATGAAGAGCCAAATTGGATGTACTGTAGCAAATGGGGTAAAATATATTTAGACTACAAATTTTGGGTCCTGATTATTTTCTGTCTGTCTCTGTCCACATTTTTCATACTACTCATTCCAAATGGCCATCATTTAGCTGGTTACCTAAGAAGAAGATGCATTTGTAGGATGTTAGATCTTTAGCTCCTCAAGTAGAAGAATGTTCTAGTCTTTTTTTTTTCTTTTTTGCTATTGATATCTTTGTTAAGAAAGACATGTATCAACCATTTACCACCATAATCTAATCAACAGGAAAAAAAAATCTGTGAAAATGTCAATATCAAACCAATAAGTCTTATTATAATTAATAACTCATTTGCTTTTTTTCTCATCCCTCAGCCTTTTGGTGCATCTACTTCAGTTACAGAGGCCCTGGAAATGCAGATTAAAGGTAGCATTCCCATTGTTCTTTAGTGGAAGTAATCTTTGCCTTTATCTTTCCTTTATAGTGCAAGATGCCTTCATAAGATAACATCACTTCTCTGAATAGCTTCCCCATTCCTGCTTCATTGTAGTAGCATTTTGGGTTTGGACTTCCAACTTTGTAGCTGCTTGTGTTCTCACTCTGGCAGAAAGACATCCTCTCCCTCGGGCACCTTACTGTGTAACTCACTGCTTTGAACTACAGCCATATGGGTGTGTGATCAATCTGTCCTCCTCAAGAAATCCAGACAGGGGAATCCATCTGGATCCTCTGTGGCTCTCAGAAAAGTATGGGAGAGCCTGTCAATTCTGAGCAGGCAGTAATTCTTTCCAGGTGTAGGCAGAGACCCCTCTTTAGTCTAGAAAGCTCAGGACACACTATCCTAAACCTTGTTCTATGGCCAGTTCTTTTCTGGTAGGAAAATGGGGGGTAAAGTTAATGGTGGTCCCATCCTCACAGGAGCGTTTCCAGTTCCAAACTATGTGTTTCCTGTAAGCATGGTACAGAAACTACAAGGACAAACAAATTCCCGAATTTCAGTAAGGCAGTTGGCAAATTCTTTTGTGAATCTGAGGGAACATGTGGGTTGGATGATCCTGTGTTTAGGCAGTATTGATGCAACCACCAGTTCTTGGGGATTGCTGATGAAAGGATCATTGTCAACCTGGAAGATGTTTGAAGACAGTCTGTCTTTAATCTGTACTGTTCAGTATTTGTTATCAGTGACTTGCATGAAATCATTCATGACACACCGATCACCTTGACACACTGATTATGGGAAGCAGGGTTAGGTTAGCAAATAAACTCAAAGATAGAATAAAAATCCAGAAATAATGAAACAGTGGGTGGAATCTAACAAGACAGACTTCAACAGGGGTAAATGTAAAGTTATACAATTCAGTATAACACACATGCTCATGTTGGACCCTGGCACACACACATACACACCCAAGACAAGAACTAGCTGTTCTTGTCTCCTTGATAGGGAGGGTTGTCTTCCGATACCTGGATTTGAGGGTAGGGATGAAGGTGCAGAGGGCAGGGTGTCAATTTTGGGGACATGTTGAATCAAAAGCTGGTCAGACTGATCAATAGAGTAACCCAAAGAGGTTAGCTTGGAAGGAGGGAACAACTGGGCTACCAAGCCAGCTAGATAGAGATCTGTGACAGAGAAGTCTTGAAGAGGGTGCAGGCAGGAGGTTGAAGGCAGAGCCTGGGGCAGTTCCTGTGCTTTACTGTTTTAATCTGTTGCAATAGCCTGAGGCATGGGCGGGGAGGGAACAGTTAAAGGCACCAGCCAGGTGTGGACAAGCATAAATACAAAAAGGGGAAACTTTGTCTAGGAGTAGCACTAGGAAAAAGGGTCAGGGATGTGGGTTGAAAGCGTGATGGGAGTTAAGATTAGAGTGTGGTTGCCAAGAGAGCTCATTTGATCTCTGGCTGCATTGATAGATGTCACTAATATTTGCAATGACTCTTGGGCTGATATCATCTAGTGTACTGATCCAGTACTGGATAATATATTTAATAAGGATCATTGACACACCAGAAGGTAGCCAGAAGAGAGCTTTCATTCATTCTTTTTTTCGCCAAATATTTACTGAACACTTACGAAGTGCAGCTATTTTTCTAGACACTGGGGATTTAGCCACAAATACGACAGAAAAGGTCTGGGTTCCTAATAAGCTCACATTGTAGTGGGGAGAGATAGGGAGTGAAATAAATAAATAATTATATATAGGAATAGGTCTTATGGAAAATTAAATGGGGTGACATGCTGGGAAGTGACTTAAGTGAAAGGAGGAGTTTGCTCATATAGAGTGATCAGAGAAAGCCTCTCTGGAGACCTGAAATCTAAAGGATGAGTAAGAGGCATGCATAGGAAGATCCAGGAAAATAATTCTACATATGAAAGGAGCAGCCTAGTACAAAGGCCCGAAAGTAGGAAGAAGCTGGGAGCTTAGAAAGAGGACCAGTGTGTCTGGGAAGCAATGAGCAAGGATGAAAGTAGTATGAATTAAGGTCAAAAGGCAGGAAGGGTTGGTGGTAGTTAGGGGACGCAAGCTGATCCCATTGTTTTATTATTTTGAACAATTTTGTATATAGCACTGACTATGTACCAGGTAATATTCTAACGTGCTTCACAAATATTAACTCATCAATCTTCATAAAAATGATGGTGATTTGTAATTAAATTAAATTATAGTTAAAAATGCTTTCACAACTCTTATTTCATTTGTAACATTAGAAAAAAAATAATTAAATAGGACTTTTTAACACAGTGGCTTTATAGACCTTGAATGTGAAGCATACAGAGATTAACTGACTTGCTCATGGACCATATCCTGTGCTGTTCTCATTCTTGATGCTCTGTCTTTGAGTAATAATTGGTGAAACAGGAAATGTTTAACCCAGAGAAGGCAAACCTTAGAGATGGACACCGTGGCCATGTTTCAATATTTGATGGGCTCTGCTCAGTGAGGTATCATCCTTGACTAGAGACCCTGTAAGTCTCCTCTTCACATGGAGTCAGGTCTAATATTTGCCATATTGATCTTTTTTACTTACTGTTATTCTTTCTTGTTTCATGAAAACTTCAGTGTAGGGGCACCTGGGTGGCTCAGTTGGTTGAACAACCCACTCTTGATTTCAACTCAGGTCATAATCTCAGGGTCATGAGATTGAGCCCCACCCTGGGCTCCATACTTAGCGTGGAGTCTGCTGGAGATTCTCTCCTTCCCCCTTTGTGCCTCCCCCTGCTCACATGCATGCTCTCTCCCTCTCTAAAATGAATGAATGAATGAATGAATGAATGAATGAAATCTTAAAAAACAAAATAAAACAAACCTCAGGGTACTTGAGGAATGTTTTAAATCATTCCAGTTTTTGGTTTTCATCTATCGATTAGGGAGGAAGAAGTATAACATCAACATATGCAAGCCTGATGCTGCTCTCATTTATCTGTTCAGTTAACAAATTTTGCTTTTTTAAAAATTTATTTATTCATGAGAGACATACAAAGAGACATAGTGACACAGACAAAGGGAGAAGCAGGCTCCCTATGGGAAACCTGATGTGGGACTTGATTCCAGGACCCTGGGATCAGATCATGATCTGAGCCAAAGGCAGATGTTCAACCACTGAACCACCCACATGCCACTAGTTAACAAATCTTTTATTGAGTATCCCTCCTAGGAAAGACACTTCCTGGTGCTGGGTATAGAGAGGTAATGAAACAGGACAGACAGTTCCTGTCCTTACACAGCTTATGCTCCATGAAAGAGACAGACAATAAATGATAAAAACGAATATCCATGTATTTTCAAGTTTTACTCAATACTAAGGAAGCAGTGAAATGTGTTATTGTTATTTTTGATGCATAATTCATCCTGAAATGTTGTAGCTTCAAATAATCACAGCCATTGGTTTTGCTCACTGATCTGCCATTTGGGAGTGCTCAGTGTGAATAGCTTATCTCTGCTTCACACAGCACCACCTGAGGTGGCTTGACAAGGGGGGAAAGATCTACTTCCAAGGTGATCGGCACATATTTGCCACTGCTTGTCATTTGGGAGCTCAGCTGGGGTCGTGGCTGAGGGGCTTCATTCCCTCTCTCCTTGATCCTGTCCATGTGGCTGCTTGGGCTTCCTCACAGCATGGTGGTTAAGTGCCAAGAAATTGTCAGCCTTTTTAAGCCCTTTAAGTCTGGGAATGGAATCAGAGTCACGTTTGCCATATACCAACAATCAAGCAGTCACGTCCACCTATATTTCAAGAGAACCTAGGCCAAGAATGGTCATAAGCCCAACTCTTGGTGGGAAGACTACAAAAATTGTGGTCATCTTCAATTACAACTTGTCATTTCATAGGTTTCTGTCTTTTAAGCCCAGTACCTTAGAGACTGTTTTTGTTTTGCTTTGTTTTGTTTTGTTTTTTTTTGCCGGCAGTTTTTTTCCTACAAGTAGGAAGTGTTGACACTGGTTTATAGGCACTGACTTAGGTGTGATTTATGGTCTGACTGATGAGGATTATGAACAGATGATTGTGCTTCTCCTTGGATTATTTTCTTTAAAAAACAACCCCTTTGTTAAATATATAAAAATAATAGAGCAAGATATCAAATATAATCTCTTTGTAAGGTTAAATTTGAATTCTTACACTAAAAAATTAAAAAAAATCAACAGTTCCTTAATTGGCCTTGGTTTTGTCATAAGGTTTTGAATCTTATGGGGTGTTTATATGTCCTACATTATCATAGTCATGCTAGGCTTCATGACCAGAGCCCCTCAGAGTGCTTGCTGGACTACCAGTGGTTGTCAAAGGCATATTAAGAAAATGTAGGCTTCATTTGCTTGGTTATTAACTAAGGAGCAGATTTCCTTTCTGGCTCTCTCCCGTTTCAGCTTTCCTCCCCCTGCTGGGTGAAGGTGGAAACACCTGGTTTAATTCCACCTCTACCACTTTCTGTGGATCACTGGTAACTTACGTTTCTGGGATTCAGTTTCTATAACCCGAAAACAGAGATAACAATACCAACTTGAAAGGTGTGTTGGAAGATTTAATAAGCTACCTTCAATGAATCATCGGGGCACCCATCAAGTGCTCCATACAAGTCAGTTTCCTTTCTCTTCTCCAGGCTCAGCCCCATTTGTGTCTTTCTGGCCTTGAGGCAAAGTTGTGGAGAGAGCAATAGCATATTTTTAACAGTCCTCCAGGCATCGCTGTCTTCTCTTAATCCCCAACTAACTTTGAAACCTTTGGGGCTAAAACATGGTATTACTGATTTAAAAAAAAAAAAAAGAAAAACAGGCATGCCTGCATGCACACACACATTGTATTATTTCTCTTTGCTCACTTAGCAGTGAAACTAGCTCATTGAAAAACTTGTCTACGAGTCCTGTTACAATAAAAACTAACTTCACAAAAATTTGAACAGAAATAACAGATTTTGAAACACACAGATTGTTTTGTTCACAGCAGCCAACATTTCCTTCAATTTCTTCTTTCCACTGGCCAGCTCATCTTTTTCAACCTTGCTTTCCACCCTGCCCAAGGGAAGGCATCAGAGGCAGGGAGAGGCAGCCCCCCTCCACAATCAGACTCTGACCCCTGCAGACCCTTCCCACAGACACTGCAGAGCAGCCAAGTCTATCCATTCCGGAAGGTTTGTTTATTCTGTGGATACATTCTGTTTGCAACTGGCAGATCAGGAGAGAGGAGAGGAAGGAATTACCTCGGATGGCTGGAGCGGAGAACTCATGAAGGGAAGGCTCCAGGGCTTTGCCAATGGGGCATCTGGCTGGAAAATCTGTGGATGAATCAGCATAAGTGGATGCTCGCTGTTACAAAAATGACCAAAATTGCATATTCTAGTGATCATTGCTGATGGTATCTTGGTAAGGTGAAGAAGGATCGCTGTGGAAGATTATTGGTGAGCGAGATGTAGGAATCCTGAGACTTTGCACTGAGTCCTTTGAAAGCAAGAGGCCAGTCTCCAGACTTTAAAGTCAGCATCCAGACTTTCAAATCTTAGGCTATCTCCATGTGCTATTATAAATTGATGCCATTATAAAGATGTTAATACCCATCTTTTCTCCTGGAATCATGAGAAAGACTAGCCTTAATATAGAATTGGATATTAAAAGCAGTTTCTTATCCATGTGTCCTAAAGCAATCAGTGACATCCATGATTAATTAGTGCAGGGGTGATTCCTGGAATGCTAATTGTCATTCCATGGTACAAAAATCACAACCTAGGTTCTTTCTTTCTTTCTTTCTTTCTTTCTTTCTTTCTTTCTTTCTTTCTGTGACTGTGCATCCAAATCTAAATATCATTTGCTGTAGATGATTAACATAGTCCTACCTGGCAAGTAAAACTGCCAAGGATTTTATATTTTTGTGTAGCCAAATGGCAATTCAAAGTCATATTTAAAGGGTGCAAACAGTTATAAATACATCATCACTATAGGTTACACAATTCCTCATGATTGTTTTTCTTTACAGAAGCCTTTGTGGTCAAAAGACTTTATTACCCTAACTTTTTAGCACTCGGTGAATACTAAGCTTTTAAAAAAGTTATTATGGTAAATATATATAACAAAATTCGCCATTTTGACCATTTTAAGCATACTGTTCGGTGACATTAAGCTCATTCACAGTATTGTGCAGACATATCCACCATCCATCTGCAGAACTCTTTGATCTTTCCCAACTGAAATTCTGGACCCTCCTGCCCCACCCCCCACTCCCCCCAGCAACCACCATTCTACTTTCTATCCCTGTAAATTTGATTAGATACCTAATAGAAGCAGAATTATACAACATTTGGTCTTTTGTGATTGGTTTATTTCACATAGCATAATGGCCTCGTTGGTCATCCATGTTATAGTATGGGTCAGAAATTTTTTTTCTCTTTTAGGACCCAGTAATATTCTCTTGTGTATATATACTACATTTGTGTATGCATCTGTTGATGGGCACTCAGGTTGCTTCCACCTTTTGGCTATTGTGAATAATGCTCCTATGAGCATGGACATATAGTATTTACACTATTGTAGACTGGTAGTTGCTCACTTAACTCTCAGGTTAGTTCTTTTTACAGAAGAGTTAGTGCTGGCCACCATCCTGAAGTGATATATTTTTGTTTCTTGTTACATGAGTTATTTACATGAGTCCCTGTTTACAGGGACTGGTGTCCATGGCAGGAACCAGAGATGGTGATCCATCTCTGTTCCAGTCACTTTTAGGGAACTACTTGAGAAGAATCCCTACCATTTAAAGCTTGGAACCTGCCTACTTGGGTTGGATTTGCCCAAAAAAGAAAAATATGAAAAACGAGACAAACTCCAAATAAGCCAGTGTTACTTGAGTCAGATACATCCTGTTAATATCGCTTCCACCACCCTGTGCCAGGCTACACAGCACCATGTGCACTGGTATGAAACTTCCACATTGTTGATAAGAAGGGCTCTGGCGCATTGACTTTATGACTCAGAGTGCATATGGCAACCCCAGTGTTGTTATAAAGGATTCAGACATCCCAGAATCAATTTAAAAAAAAATCTGAAAACCAGGGTTCCTTTGAGGTATTTAGTCCCAGGCACTAGTGTCTGCAGATGCGTGGCTGCTCTGGAGAAGCAATGATGTCTGCACTTCCTCATGTCGCTCCACCTCCCCAGCAGCGTGAGCCTTCTCTCCTCCTGCTGGCGAGACCTGGGAAATCTTTCTAACCTTTTGAGAAGAAGCCAAATCATACATCTTTTGACTCTGGTGGGGCCTGTGGAGTCATCTTTTTTTTTTTTTGTGCATTTGCTTTTGACCTTCAGTAGTTCTTACTGACAAAGCCAAAACAAAGCTGAAGAAAGAAAACACACAAGTTGCAGAGCAAAACGAAGGAAAGACTTTAGTCATTTCCAGGTATGAGCATGCCAGTGGTAACACGGCTCTCTGCTTGCGGGGTGGTGTGCTGTGAGGAACCAGCTGAGTTCGACATATCTTATACAGTCACCTGTCACATGTTATAACGTGTGAGGTATATCATAACACACACAGCAAGCTTCAGACACCTACTATGCTTTTCTCCTAGCCTCCTCCCCTCCTCCATTTCAACCTGGGTGGCCTAAGGGACAGGCAGTGTGAACACAGGGCTGGTGGGGGCCCAGGAGTCCTTAGGCAGCCCATCTGTGGGGCTCGAGCTCAGTGTGAGGTGGAGGGGGCCCAGAGAGGGAATTCGCACCTGGCATAGCAGAGCCCCTCAATACATGGTTATTGGAAGAATAAATGAGTGAAGGAGAAGCATCCCAGTGACCAGAGACACAAACAGGCAATCGCAATCTATTATTAATTCCACTTTGCAGATGGAGAGACTGAGTTATGGAGAGATTAATTGATTTACATGGGCTCAGCCATCTAGCTACTTAATGTCAGGAACAAGACCAGACTTTATGTTTCCAGGCTCAGGGCCGAAAGTGTTTGTACTAGATTTATGCACTTGCTGACCGGTTCCTGCTGATGGCCACTTTGATAAATCATCTCAATTAGAAGCAGATGTTATCATGGTATACACAGAGACACGTCTTCCCGAGGTTCCAAATGGTTGAGGTCGCTTTTCCACGGTTTCCTGTGTGTGTGTGGGTGGGTCTGTGTTTGTACAACCCTCACAAACACACAAATAAGCAGGCCGTGGCAGCAGCAACAGAATGACCACAACAAGACTAACTGTGGTAGTGTCACAGTTTTCAGGAAAATTTAAGTATTAAGACACATGTATTTCCCTAGAGATCCTGGCCAGCCCTGCCTGGAAAATAAGCGGTGAAACTAAGAGCTTGGTTTGTTGTAGAGAGTAATCGGAAATCACTCACACAGCAATGGAAGTTTCTGGGAATCTTGATCTGGAAAACAATAATTATAACAGTCCTTCGTGTCTTTATGACATCTGGTATTAACCATAGCATTCTGGGAATCTTCATTTGCATGTGGAGACTCTCTTAAATCATTTCTTTTTCATTTAGTATCTGTATGGATTTTATTTTCTCATAATAATTTCCTTTTTTTCATTCTAAACTTAATATATGTAAATTTTGCAAGAATTTGGGGGAAGATGTGTAAAGGTATAAAGATAAAATAAATTGCTTGTAATTCATTACCCAGAAAGAACCATTATTTTTTATTTTTTATGTGTTTTTTTTAAAAGATTTTCACTTATTTATTCATGAGAGACACAGAGAGGCAGAGACATAGGCAGAGGGACAAGCAGACTCCCTGTGGGGAGCCTGAGGTGGGACTTGATCCCAGGACCCCAGGATCACACCCTGAGCTGAAGGCAGATGCTCAATCATTGAGCCACCCAGGCATTCTGAGAGAGCCATTGTTAACATTCTGGAATATATACTCTTCCATCCTTTCATATTTACAGACACATACATTTTGTTGTACAACATGCTTTCTCTTTTTGCTTAAAGGTATATTGTGAGAATTTCCCCCTGCAATTAAATATTCTTCTAAAACATGGTTTTATAAGGTGGCACAGTTTTCCACCATATAGATGTACCATATTTACTTAACTGTTTCCTTGTGGTGAGTTTCAACCAACTTCTGACTTTTATTGTTCATATGCATGTGGAAAATACAGCATCTATTTTTATACCTACAGACTTTGTCTCAGAAATACATTTGCTTTGGGCAGTCAAGTATTCGATCTTAGTTTTGAATCACTCTTTCCTCCTGGGAGCTTGAAATTAGAGCAAAAATGGGAAAAGAAACAAGATAATGACTGAAGTCAAGACAAGTTATTGTTAATTGAGCTGTAAGAGCTCTTCCTTCCTTCCTCCTTTCTCCCTCCCTCATCCTTTCTTCTCTCTGTCCCTTGCTTTAACGAGTGCCTACTGTGTGTCAGGCACAGTGAAGCCTGGAATAACAGGAGACAAGCTCTTGGCCTCCCTCTAATCAATGCAGAGGGTGGGGGCTGAGATGTGTAGAGGAGATTATGGGAGGGGAATGGAGGCACTGGCTACCAGAGATTGTTAGTCTCTTGGGAAAGGTGGAACAGGAGATTGCTGTCCTGGAGGGTTTTGTGGGCACTGCTGAAGGCAGCATGGGTGCATGTGTGTGAGTGTATGCGTGTGTGTGTGTGTGTTTGTGTTTGTGTGTGTGCATACACATTTTAATGGGTGGCTGAGGGCCCATGGTGGAGAGAGGGGGTTGGATGAGTTGAGTGCTCTCTGCTTATGAATTTGGGACAGCTTCAGTGCTTTAATTCCTACCTCATCCCTGAAAATAATAAGAACATAAAATTCACACTTTGCAGACCTCAGAGTTTCTTTAAAGCCACATGGCAGTTTATTCTTGGCCCTGGCTATTGCATAATGTTGCACACTTTTACCTCATTTGTCCACATGTATATCAACCAAATTGTAAACTCTTATTAGCAGACAAGTCAATAAAAAACTAGAAGGATTGCCACCAGCTGCCTTTCAATATCCTGCTTCTGTTCTCACACCAGATTCTCTTCTCCCCTGAGCATGCTGCCTCTTGGGATGGAGGTGGCTGATGTCTAGACAAAACCAGATCACATCCTGTCATGATTGTATCTCCGCCAACAGAAAGTCACAGGGACAGACTGGATCTCAGGGCGTTGTCTGATCGGGCAGGCTGCACCTGCTGTTGCGGTCTGGTCTTGGTGTCCTGACCGGAATGCAGTTCTTCTGTAGTACCGACCTCTCCCTCTCCTCCACACCCCATCCCCAGGCTCCTACCGGAACCAGACAAGCTTTCCGCTGCCCCACCATCGTCCATCACCACAATGGAGACTTCTTTCTTGTTGACTTGTTACTCGTAAGATCTCACCAAAGGCCCATTCGATAATGGAGCAAATGATAATCTGGTGTAGGGTGACATGGCTTAGTCTCATACTTGAGAGACAGAAACATTTCTGCCGTCATGACTTGAAGTATCCAGTACAATGACATTTTTTATTCCAGTGGTCAAAACAAACACTCCACACAAATGAAGAACTTGGTACTTAAACATAAACACATTAACTGTGTTCTTTAGCAAATTTCCCATAAGCCAGTAAAGCAAATATTTTGAGACAGAGCTTTATACATGTTAATAGAAAACTATTATAATTATCTTTATGAATCTTAAAGTGTCTTAAAAGAATGTTTTTCTAAAATTATGACTTTTTGAGCATTTAGAATGTGCCATACACTGTGAGTTAAATTTTAAATTTCTGATTAGTATATCTTTTAAAATTTTATTTATTTGAGAGAAAGAGAGAGAACATGAGCAGGGGGGAGAGGGAGAAGCAGACTCTCCACTGAGTAGGGAGCCTGACGCATGGGGCTCTCTGGATCCCAGGATCCTGGGATCATGACCTGAGCTGAAGGCAGATGCTTAACTGTCTGAGCCACCCAGGTGTCCCTCTATTTAATATTTGAAAAAAACTGGGGCTTAGAGAAATTAAGTGGCTTGTTCAGGGTTATACAACCAGTAAGTTCAAAAGGTAAAACTGGAACTATAGCATTCACTATGAACTAGTTTGCATCTTCTAAAGATACTATTTTGCACATGAGTATGTCATGTTATTTTACTGAATCCTCATCTTAATCCTTTGAGATATCATTCTCCTTTTACTAGCAGGGAAACTGAGGCCCAAAGAGATCAAGAGAATTGCTCAACATACATGGTCATCATGTGGCAGATGAAGAACCCAACTATAAGTCTGTGTAGCCCTAGAACCTAGGAAATTTCAGTATATCGTTATTTCTTGTGGAGACTGCATGGTCTGAAATATTTTTGGTTTCTCAAAACAAGCCTACTTCCACCTCCATTAGTTTCTCGACTTGAAGTGGAAATAAGTTGGGTTTGGATTGGGAGGGAGGAAAGGAACCAGAAGAAATCTTGGCAGAGGCAGAGAAAGGGGAATTTTTTTCTCTAGCCCAATTTGCAAATTGCTTTTGAATCACTTTTTTTCTTTCAATCAAATTCAGAGCATGCTCCATTTATTTTCAAACCTGGCTGGTAAAATTTTGTCCCAGCGATACACCTTTTCAGAATCTTCACTTAAGATCCCCAAATGCGTTTGCACAGTGTTTTGAATAGCAGGCCAGCCAGCCTGGAGTTCTCTCTCCGGTGAGGGTGGGGGGTGGTCGGGTGCTGTTCTCCCAAAGGATAGAGAAACGGAGCCATAGGAGCTCTGACACAGGAGAAGATCCAGAAAAGTAGGACGCCCTGGAGGGTATTTGGCATGTAATGAGGTTGAGTTAGATCCCAAACGAAGCAAAATCCAAGCAGCCTGGCCTCATGCTGGAGACGGGAGTCTGCTTGGAGCTGACAAAGCCCAGGCTATGGAGGGGCTTACTGACAGGAAAGGAAATGAAGACATTCTTGAGCTTTCCACCCTTCTTTTCCCCAGACTCAAAGATACTCTATCGAATCTCAGGCAAGGTGGAAGGAACACAGATGCTGCCTGCACATGCCTCTGTCCACAGGTCATTTTGGCCCTGCCTAAAGTCCACACTTTCAATGCATCCTCAAAGGAAATCCTAAAGGAAATCTCTCCCCGGGCAAAATACATGTGTGTGCAGAGCATGTCGACGAGCATTCTGGAGACAAGGAAGCCTTGAAGGAGAAGTTTTGTTCAGAGTGCCCAAAAAGCTCCTGGCCACGAGACCTGAGAGAGAGAATCTGCGTGTGTGAGCAAAGTCCTTGCCAACTGGTTGCTGTGGGGAACTGAAAATGCTTCCTGGCCCAGAGTAGAATCTTCCAGCCAGCTCAGGCAGGGCTGGCCAAGGTTTTATATGGGAGTTTGCATTCTTCAGGCAGGCAAAGTAGTTGGCACCTAAGCAACAAAAGCATTGCCTGGTGGGACGCTACATCTTTCACTTCTCTGATGTATGCCTATGTCCAGGCTGCCCCAGATTTTATTAGGGGAGGCAATTCTGTAAACACAAGCAAGACAAACAAAAGAACAAAAATGCTGAGGAAACATGTTAATGCATAAAACACATGTGCGAGCGCACACACACACCTATCCACCTAATATTTTAATAACTTCTTAAGATGGTCTTTGCATTCAGGAATATTTTTTACCCTTAACTAATCACATTTTGAAATTACTCTTCATAGAAACCAGTGACTCTCAGCCTGGGAAGCACCCAGGGCCTCACATTTAGATTTAATTAGGATTTAATGGTTCTGGAGCAGATCTGGGGCTTGCGTGTTCTTTATTGGTTCCTAGCATGGCTCTGACATTGAGGCAGGGCTGAGAACCCCCGACATCTGCGGAGAAGCACTACAGGCCGTTCCTCACCGGCCTCATGGATCATTCCTGCACTTCCCAGAGAAGAGGATGACAGCAGAAGCCTGGGTTTAAGCCAGATTGTAATACACTCAATATTGTATTTCAAGTCGATTTCTTGTATATTTTACTGCAATGCCTTTTAGATACAGGAAATCCTTTTGACCTATTGATTTTGGGGAGCAGTTCTCCAGAAGCGTTACAAAGTTCCCACGTCCCATGTGACCACATGGTAATCTTTGGGTTTAGCAGACCATACCAGCCTCCAGCTGTAACATCCGCAGGAACTCGCCTGGCAGGAGACACACATCTGAGAGAATACATCCTCATCTTTTCATTCACCTGTAAAATGAGGGAAAAAACCATCTATAATCAATGTTCAGATGGATTTCACACTCCATCAGATAGTGTCCCAGTGGTCATTAATTAGCCTTTTTAAGTTACGGTGATTATATTGTGCTTCCTGTATTTTAGTTGAGAAAGTGAAAGTATGTATGTAACTTGGCCAAAGTTGTCCAGTTAGGATTGGACCAGCCTGTTACAGTTCCGGACTACAGTGAATGCATTTCCCTCCTATAGCATGGCTTTCTGTTGAAGCCTCAGGAGAAATGCGTTTTCACATAAACGGCTAAGAAAACCCAAAATGTTTTTAGAACTTAGTGCATTATTGTCAGCTCATTTGTAATATCCCAGGGGTCTGAATAAAAAGAATTTATGAAGGTATGTTGCATAATATAGGAAGAATCTCACATTTTTTTAAAAAAAGATTTTATTTAATTATTTGAGAGAACGAGAGAGAGCATGAGCTGTGGGAGAGGCAGAGAGAGATGGAGAAGCAGACTCCCTGCTGAACAGGGAGCCCAATGTGGGGCTCGATCCCAGGACCCCGGCTGGGATCATGACTTGAGTCGAAGGCAGATGCTTAACCGACTGAGCCACCCAGACTCCCAGAATCCCATATTTCTAAAGTATATGTTCATGACATACATATTTTATAAAACAAAATAAAAATACGTACACCTTTCATACAATTAGTAAGAAGATAATCACATTGAATATATTATCTGGGTCCTATGAAGTTCTTACAAATTGGAGAAAAATCAATACACATTTGTCCTAAGACATTCTAAAAAATATCCGTAGTACAGTTTTGGGCATTTTAGCCTAGGTAAGCATCACTGAATTTTATTTTAATATATTATTTTCTGGTTTTCAGATATTCACATAGTTCAATATTCAAAAAGAGCAAATGATTGGCTGTGAAAAGAATTTCCTCCCAGCTCTCTCCCAGCTACCCAGTCCCCCTTCCTTGATTCAAACGGGGCTACTAGTCTCTTGAATAGAGAACTTTTATTGATGCTATATGTAGGTAGACTTGAAGGAATCAGTAGATTATTCATTCAGAAAATAAAATTTTTATGGAAAATGGAGGAAGAAAGTGGCATCCCCTTCGAATATGCAGTGCAGCAATACTTGCTGCCAAATTACTCTTCAAAATCAATCTCTACCCATTGCTGTGCAAGCCTGGTGTCTTCTCATTAAATGCTGGAGAAATATTTGCTTATTTAATTAGCTGTTGATGGAATGCGCCATCCTTCCTGTGAACCTACTTCTGTTTTCCTAGCCTCTGTGAGGACCTCCTTACTACCTTGGCTTCCCCTGTCTCCCCTGGCCAGCCCCTTACCTCCCCGAGCCTGGCTTGGAAACTCTACAGGTCCCCGCCTGCACCGACCCACGTGTGCAGTTCAGGTGCCGCCTCGGAGCTCCAGGTCACATTTGGTGATGCTGAGAAACTTGGAGCACTTCCTCCTGAGATGTGGGGCAGGAGAGGGCTGAGGCGCTGCTCCTGCTGCGTTAAGAGTTGCCTCCTACTTTCCCAGCAGGAAAGAAAGCCCAGGTGGGGCGAGGAAGCAGTTCTTCAGCTACAGCTGCATGTCAAATAGGGCTTCCTATTGTTTTGTTTACCTTCTCGGCTAATTCTATGATTTTTAGTTCCAGGAGGGTTTGGCCAGGTGGCAAATATTCCAGGTGACTGGGAAGGAGCATTGCAAGGAGAAAACGGCACAGGGCTCTGCTTGGACCAGTACAATCCTGACTTTTATTCTCTATGATCTTTTCCCTCTTTGATATCCTTCTTTTCAAAAAACCCAGAAGAATATGTGAAACAGGCTGTACTGGACAGGTTGAGGCTAAGAAAGCAGTTACCTTAGCAACTGCAACCATATGAAAGGCTGGCAAGTTTTCCTTGTCTCATTTTTCATTTCATTTTCTGCAGTTCCTGAAAGGAGGTCAGATGCTCTGTGTTAAGTTCACAAAGCAGTTTTGCTTGTGGTACCTTCTGTCTCAGGGCTGAGGAAAGGTAGATCATCGTGCAACTTACCGACTGCTTTTGTTTATTTCAATTAGAAATGAGCACATCTACGCAGTCACAGCTGACAGTCGGCTCTCAAAGAATCACAGAATATTCATTTTTTTGGTGAGCAGCTCAGAAAGGAAAGCGTAAAAGCAAAGGACAGCATCGGCCACACTCATATTGGCAGGTCATCGGTCTTTAATGAGAATGATTTTGGTTTGAAAGTCATACCAGAATATTTTTGGTAACGGCAAATAACACTCTGCTTTTTTTTTTTTTTAATTCAGATTAGTCCTCTACTAATAAGATTCCTTTTCTAAAATTGTATGCAAGATCTGAAATTGAAGTTTATGGTCAATTTCAAGTTTCCAAGTTCAATCCAACAATATTTATTGCATCTCCGATTCACTAAGAACTGCAGGGGATAAGCAGATGTGATAAGATGGTCTGTGCCCTCAAGGAGTTTCAAATTTAGTAGTGGGAATAAGACAAATACGGTGTAATTACAACTACAAGGAAGAAAGTGATAAATGGTACAACGCTGTGGTTATCGACCTTGACTGCATATTGGAATCACCTGGGGAGCTATAAAAATACCAGAGGTTCTTCCCCAGAGGTTCTGATTTAATTGATCTGGGGTGCGGCCTGGGGCCTGGGATTTCAGAAAAGCTTTTCAGGTGATTCAAATGCATGGTCAAGGTGAAGAACCATTGCCAAAGAACATCCAAGAAATGTCCAAGAGACACTTTGGATTCTTTGGGATCAGAAAAGGCTGAATTCGAGGTAGCATTGCAAAGTGGGTGTGATTCCAGTAGACAAAAGAATTTGGGAGTGAAAGGAGGTGCTTGAGAGGAGGGAGAGAGAGAAAAGCCACAGAGGTGTGAAGCTGCGGGGTGGGTATTTAAGATTCATGAGCAGACCACCTCCATATGAGCTGGAGTATGGAGTGTCCTGGAGAAGATAAAGGTAGGAGGCAGATTGAGAAATGCTGAGGTGGGGTAAGGTATGAAGAACCCCGAGCTGGAGGCAGGATCTGGTTCCATTTGAATGGTTCTGTGTTTAGCTGGGCCTGGAGATCTCTGGGGTTTCAGTCTACTTCGATTGGGAGGAGTCAAGCAGAAAACAAGAACAGGAGCTTATTATAGGACAAGAGTAAGTTCAACACCTGATGAAATTGCCATATTATCATCCCCTTGGAGATAATTCCGTTAAGCTCCTTTGTTTTCCAGTTGAGGAGGCCTAAAGGAACTGCCCTATGATGGTTATGTGCCCAGTTAGTGGGCTGCTGCCACTCTCAGGTCAGCAGGGCATCCAGGTGGGGATGTCCAGCAGGCAGTTTACAAGCAGGTCTGAGGCTGAGGAGCCAGGTCAGGAAAAGACATGCGATTCTGAGCATAATTTTCAGTAAAGTAATTAGGGCTTGAGGGCAGGGAGGAATATGGAAGGAAAAGGGAGAGTGATATTTAGATGAAAAGAGGGGAATGTGAAGCCAACAAAAGGGGCATAGAATTAGCATTAGGGAAATAGGAGAATCAGAAGAATTCAGTGATGCAGACACAGAGGAGAGTCCCATGGAGGAGGGGTCCACCTGCAGAATGCTCCCTCCCCCCGGGGCGGGCTGAGTGTGAAGCCTGAGGAGAGACCCCGGGAGTGTGGCTCTTCCGTAACCTGTGCCTCCTCTTGCTGATGCAGTAGTGGCGCAGTGGCGGTGCATCACAAATGAATGGCGAGCTCTTCCCCTGAGCTGGGCAGTTCTCTAGGTCTGGCTTTATAGTCCCTGTTCATCCATCAACACAGAAAATAATCGCAGTGGAAAGCAAATAAGACTGGTTTGCTTTCTGAAGAGGAGAAAAAAAAAGCTTCCAATTCTAAAATTTCAAGTGAGACTAATGAAAAGAAATGACCTTCCATAATATGACCTTGAAAAAATAAAATCAGTAGCTTTAAATAAGGCCATAAGTAGTAATCTTTCCATTTGTTTAATCTGAGTCATTTACAAATAAATACCAACGGATAGTGAGGTGTAAGCAGTATGTAGATTATACCTATGGTTTCTGATATTACAGATGGGGAAAGGGGATGAATGAGGTGTTGTGGGCGGGGTGGGTGGTGGTGGTGGTGGTGGGTGGCAAAGGAGAACACTCTGTATTTTCCATTTGGGTAGTGGAGACAGTATGCTTTAAGCTGTTTAGTGGCTCTGCTCAGCAGTGAGAATACCCAAAAGCATCACACCTTCCAGAAACCCTCTTGGCTGCCCAGAAAGAGAGAGTTAATGAACAGGGACAGACGCTACCAACAAAAGAAGAAATGCTTTATTTATTATTCACTAATCTCCAGGTCCCTGTGCTACTCAGAATTAACAAGCTCTCTGGAATAAAGGTTTAACACCTCCTGGTTTGACATGGCTGTGCTTCCCCAAGTGAGCACAGTGCCCAGGCCCTCCTGGCCCTCAGAAAGAAGAATGGAGCCCCCTACTCTTCCAGGCTATGGAGGTCATCGGGTACCACCCCCAAACCAATGTAGGAATTAGCTCACCCCATTCCTGACAAGAGTTGCCTTGTCTCCCATGTTGGTAGTGATGGAGGCTCATCACCTAATAAGGTAGCCCGTTCTGTGATCTGATTTTAGGACCTTTGGCAAGTTTTTCCATGCGTTGAATTTTCCTTTCTACAGCATCTATCATACCTGGTCCTAGGTCTTATTTCTTTTAGATTCCATCATCCTCTTCAAGCTCTTTCTCTGTTGACTATCGAATTTGTTTTCTTTTACTGTGGTCAACATTTTCATGTGCTTTGTGAAATGAAAAGAGAAAAAAACTGAAAAAAAATCATAGCTTATGTATTCAAGCTAAAATTTTTTGGTATGACATCCAGGTCCATTGGAGGTCCTTCAATCCCTTTAAAAAGTCCTTGAAAATCACCACAACATGGATAATTTTGTTTGCTCATTAATCTTAACAGAGTTTAGACTGCCCTTAGTAGTTTTCCTGAATCGAATGCTCTATTCTGTGTCTTTGACAAATGCTCTATCCTGTGTCTTTCTATGCAGGGTCTTCCTTTGCTGTCTGCTGGACCTGTTGAGTGGAGCTGGTCTATAGCGTAGATGCAAAGGCATCACTTTTTTTCCAGTGGTGAGCTTGAGTAATATCTGAGTTATCAGAAAATATAACACTTATCATTTACAGAGACGTATTGACATCCAAATCTCAAAATTTTTTTTCATTACTGTCTTAGAGATAGGACTGTGCCAAATATTTTTTCAAGATAGCAAAGTACTATAGCAGTCTAGTACTATTTCGTAAATTCCTGCTGAGTTGACTTGAATGGAATCTGCTTCATCTTCCCCTCTTTCCCCTACATTAATGTTTTCCTGTGAGGATATTGGTGCCATTCCCATTCCTACTCATTAAACATGACAGGCATCTTTTGATAAGTTCTACTTCTGTGAAGTGTTTGTGGATTCTGTAGCACTTCTTTGCAAGACTAGGTCAAGAATTCTGTTAGCCAAGAATTTTTTTTTAATTGATAAGACAGAAAAAAAAGGTAGTATAATCAGCTAATCAGTAGGCAGATTGGAGCAGGAATCTGTGTTAGAGTGTTCTACAGGGAAGCAGAAATCCCTACAGTCCAATATCTCCAATATCCAAAATGCTTACCTTTTTTATCTGGGTGCTTTGGAGTCTTTAGGATACCTTGATGTGATGATGGTTTTCAGTTACATTCCTTCATCAGGGAATTAATGTTGTTACTTATTTATTTATTTTTTGTCTCCAATGACTAAGAAATAATGCAAATCTGTTAAACTATTTTTGTCCAGGCATAGTTATTCAGGGTATTTTTCCTGATTTTTCTTACATAAGTTTGAATATAGTGTGACTTGAGATGACACCAAATTTAAAGGAAACACTGTTTGCTTCATTTCATCAAATGCCCTTATCATATCCAGCTCAATTACTTCCACCCTGACAGGCAGTTCATGCTAGTGCCGCTTGGCTGGTGTGGATTCATGAATTATACTTGGGTCCCTGGGTACCCAATGCATTGGTAAGTCCCTCTCTGTCCATTCTCTGTAACCAGTCTGTCAATCTACTTAATGATTGTTCCTCTTGGCCTGTTTAGTAGGCATTTATGTACATTAACAGTAGAGGGTTTTATGTACAAATAAAATTTGACATATTTTTTAAGTGTTGGATTGGCATTTAGTGGCTACTTTAGTGCTTCCTCTGTAAATTGGAGGGCTGTTAATTTTACTGGAAGGCCAATCCTTGGAAACAAAGCCAATGGCAAAGCACCTCTCTTGTTCTCCTTAACTATTCTTTTGAGGCACAACTTTTCCTACCATTTTAATGAAAGGACAGCTCAGTAGACCTAGTAGTCATCCAGATGCCAGGGTATCTGGAGGGGTGAACATAAGGAAAGATTGCAAAAATAGTGAGCAAGTAGTTTAAACAGAAGATGTCTGGAAGTTTTCATTGTGTAAGAGGAAAAGAGATAGGTTTGGAAAGCAATCTGACGTTTTTAGATAAATTTAGGTGTTTTTTCTCTCTGTCAGATTTTGTGGGGGATACTTCTTGCCTCTGGTGGGATGTAACATCTTGTAGGATCCAGATGTTCTTGAATCTTCACATGTCAATTCCGATGGGTTTTGGTGAGAGCCAAAGGCCATCTTTCAAGGCCTATTTCCAATGTCATTTTTCCACAAGGTGTTCTCTGATTCCCCCAAAGATGGACTCTCTTTCTCCATGGATCTCCTAGAGCATTCAGTGCCTCGTTTTTGCCTCAAAATTTGTTCCTCATGTCCCTTGCTGAACTCTGCACTTCCTGAGGGTGGGGCTGCCTTTGGTCAACTGTGTGTCTCCTGCTGCAAGAATGCAGAGGGTCCTCTCCAAATGTGCGGTGGAGCTGGAAAGACTGGAATTGAAAGGGTGAGAGAGAAAGCAGGCAGGCTTTGAAAGCCTCTTACATTTCAAGGGCTGGAGCTCCACTCTAGAGGCCACCTGAGGGAAGAAGCTGGCCCCGTGTCATGATGTGTGGAAGCTGCCTTTTTTGGTGGAGGGGATGGCAGTGAAACCCCACCAGGGCATTTTTCTGTGGATGTCTTCTTAGAATCCTCAGTGCTCTCGGGCACAGCTAGGCACTGACGAAGAAGCGGACTCTGTCGGGTCATCAGCAAACATTTAACCTCAAAGTGCTGGGGTAAGGAGCGGAAGGCCTGGAGGATGAGGCCAGCTCAGGGTAACCAGGAAAATAGGTCAGAATTCTGAGGGGCATCTTGCATGTCTGATGACTCTGACAATATTCTCTGGGTGAAGGCTCCTAGATGTAGTGGGTGATATTTTCTCTTCTCTTTTATTTCAAACACACTGATCTTTGGAGTCCTTCAATAAAGGTTTTTAAAAAATTAAAAAACACTTTACTTCTAGTATGGTTACAGTGTTATATCAGTTTCAGGTGAGACAATACAGTGATTCAACATTTCCATACATCACCTGGTGCTCATCATGACAAGTGCATTCCTTAATCCCCATCACCTATTTCACCTATCCTCCCACTCCCCTTCCCTTTGGTGAACATCAGTTTTTTCTCTTGAGTTAGGTCTGTTTGGGGCACCTGGGTGGCTCAGTTGGTTGGGTGTTTGACTCTTGTTTTGGCTCAGGTCACGATCTCAGGGTCATGAGATTGAGCCCTACATCGGGCTCCACACTCAGTGTGCAGTCTGCTTGAGATTCTGTAAAGAAAAGAAGAGTCTGTTTCTTGCTTTGTCTCTCTCTTTTCCCTTTGCTCATTTTGTTTTCTAAAATTCCACATATGAGTGAAATGATATGGTATTTGTCTTTCTCTGACTGACTTACATCTCTTAGCTCTAGCTCCAACCCTGTTGTTGCAAATGACAAGATTTCATTCTTTTTTTTTTTTTTTATGGCTCAGCAATATTCTGCTGTATATATGTACCACATCTTCTTTATCTACTCATCTATTATGGACACTTGGGCTGCTTCCGTAATTTGGCTATTATAAATAATGCTGCTATAAACATAGGGGTGCATGGATCCCTTTGAATGAGTGTAAATATTATTCTTTGGGTAAATATCCAGTAGTGTGATTCCTGGATTGTGGGGTAGTTCTATTTTTAACTTTTGAGGAAACGCTATGCTATTTTCCAAAGCAACTGTACCGGTTTGCATTCCTATCAACAGTGTACAAGGGTTCCTTTTTCTCCACGTCCTCACCAACACCTGTTGTCTTTTGTCTTGTTGATTTTAGCTATTCTGACTGATGTGAGGTGATATCTCCTTATAGTTCAATAAAGGGGTTTTATCTCATTCATCTCTGGGCTTAGTTCAGGACCTGACACTGAATATGTGTTCCAACACTCCTGTGTGCCTGCCTCAGGTGGTTGACACAGACATGTTTTCCTTAACTTGACCAAACTTTGTAATGGAACCAATGGAGCCTATAAAATTTTAGTGTCTATATTCACATATATTCTAAAGACTCTAAGCATTGTAGTTTAAAAAAATACCAACTATTAAGATGATCAATTACCGGTAATTTTGCTTAAATTGAATAAAGGATAAGGTATAACATTGCAAGCACAAAATATGTTGCAGATTTGCCTTTTCAAGTACACATACCTTCTCAGCCCCACAGTTCCCATTCATAACATTTTTTTAAAAATAAAAACCATAGTATCCACTGAACATGTGGTGTACAAACATTGATGTGCAAATATTAGTTTGCAAACTAATAAATACAAGTAAATAGTAATATTCTCCTTCTACTGAATCTCAATATTAGCTTTTGGGTTCAGGTGTTCTATAGTCACTCTGATAGGCAAAATGATTCTAACCTTGTGTGCAATTTTGGAATTCTGCTATACCATATGAATAAGAACCCAGTTGTATTTAGCCGGGCTGATATTTCCATTGTCAAACCAGTAACCAAAGCCAAGTTGTAACAGCATTTTTTGATACTCCTCTTAGGGACTGTATATATATATATATATATATATGCATATATATATATAAAATATATAAATATATATTTTTATATAAATATATAAAAATATATTTGTTTACTTATTTAATGTGACATATCTTTCAGCGGCTATATTTTTCATTTCTGGCTTTAATACAAAATCCTTTTGTACATTGAGTAATAAATAAAAGAGGGAAAAAAAACCACCCAAATCAATTTCTTGGATATTTTAACCACTGTATCTCACTTAAAATGTCTCTTTTAACCTGTAATGGATATATGAAAATAGGCTCCACCAAGTTTCTTGAGGCCTTCCACTTAGAATCCCTTGAGGAGCATCGTCTTCAGTGATGTTGGATGTGTTCTCAGGGTGACCTCTCCTGTTCCTAATTCTCTCTTTTTATTTATAAAATATCAGGTGCTATCATGCAGACACTCCTATCCCCAGTTGGATCATTGACCTCCCCGTATCCTTGAGTACCCCCGCTTTGGAAACTCCATTTGGCCATGAATCCCCTCCCTTCTTTTCACATGCGACCTTTCTCTTGCCCCTCTTTCCAATGATCTGTCAGATGCTCACGATTTTTCTTTGCTGGCAATGTACTGTTACCAGTAATTGCAGAAACCATTAATAAAATGGGAGGGAGGGGACGAGGGGGAGAGGGAAGCGAGACACAAAGGGAGTAAGTATTGTACATAGCCCACAGGCTTTTCCCTCCCACACATATGATTCACTGTTGTTCTCCTCTCACGTGGGAAAATGTTGTCCTGCTGAAAATACACCTTAAAGGCAGCTCTGCCTCAAAGATATCACATATGCATATTAATAACACACGCTTTGTAGTGCCTAGAGTTGTTTTTAACGAAGCCAGCTGAAATATACCAGCAACTTTCTCATCTCCTCCTTCATGCTGCAGAGGATCCCCAAGTGTGGTGCTGGCCCCCAGAAGAGAGATGAAAGAGGCACAGTGAGTCATTCTTTCTGACAGAGACAAGGAGAGAAGGAAGCTTCGCTGGATGAAATTAGCCCATCTTCTAGGAAGACCAAAGCGGTATTAAGAGTTGCAGCACAGGAAATGGTCACAAATGTCAGTCAAAGGGTAAGCAAACGCAGCACCCGTGAGAGCAGGACCAGGGAAGGGACACCAGAGATGGATGTGGGAATGTTTGCGAAAGGGTCTTTGAAGACTTACGAGAATTTCGTGAACCCTGAGATGACTTTTTCCCCCCTCTGTCTTGTCTGCTGCTCTCCCATTGTCCTACAGGGCTTAACAGCTTGCTTATTTGGGAACAGATCGCCTCTGTTAGCTGGGCCAAATGTAAGCTTGAATTTCTTGGCACAATATGGTGTATTTTACCTATCAAGTTTGCCCTCCATGGGGCCCATTGCTCTGCTTCTAGAGAATAGCTGATGTTTGGAGGCTGGGCAATGAGCAGCCCCGGCTAGGGAATATTTGGCTTCCCTTTTGTTAGACCAGCCCGAGATTCAGGTGTGATCTTTCTCAAACCCTAGTTGGCTCAGTTGCTTAGAACGTGATGCTAATGAGGCCAAAGCAAATGTTTTTTTTTGAAGCAAATATTTTTGATATCTCATTGTTCAACTTTACATGGGAGAAAATCTCTTCCATGCTTACAGAAAATCTCTTCCATGCTTACAGAATTTACTCATGAAGAGGAATAGAACTGACTGACCAAGAATGAGCCATCATCAGCACTGGGAGGACACGGCGGGGCCTAAGCTCTTCCTTGCTTCTCAGAGCCATCTCTTCACTCCATTTTGGGAGGAAAGGCCCCTGGGACTTGTCACAGCTTACATCAGTGGCCTACGATTCTCAGTGTTTTTGTCTTCCCAGCCTTTAAAGAGTCTTGCACACTGAGGCCAGGTATAGCTCTCCTCATTCACATTTTATCAATGGGCCTGAAATTGAAACCAATTCTTTTTATCTCCAGTCTTCTGGGTTTGATCACAGATATTCCTTGTAATTTTGACTCCTAATCTTCCATATCACTCAATGTTTCAGTCAAACTGGATAATCTATTAGCCCTCAAATTCTTTTCTTTTTTTAAAAATCTCTGTATGTGTTCTTCTGATGTTACTTCTAGCTGGAATACATTTCCCCTACGTCTGTCTCTCAGAATTCTTTGATTTCAAGGCACTGTTCAAATGTCATCAGTTCTATGAAAAATGTTCTGTTCTCACAATGAAAATGCCCTCCATCCTCTGAGTGTCTCCTGTACTTAGTATGTATCTCTTTTAGGGCGTGTGTGGCTTTTTCATATAGTCATTTATTCCTTCAACAAATACTAAGTACCTTAAAGTGCTAAACATTGTGGCACATGGGAGATTGAATATGAACATACATAACCTCCTTAAATTAGGTAAGATTATGCTAGCTGTGCTAAGAAAGAAAACCCACAACTTTTGGTAGTTTAACATGGTAGTCAAACATGGGATTCCTGTTTGGTTAGAGGCTGATCTCCACATATTGATTCAAGGACTTTATTAATTTTACCCATATATTTTATCTATTAGTTATATATTGCTGCATAACAAATTAGCCCAAAACTTACTTACTTAAAAACAATTACTATGTCACAATTTATGTGGGTCAGAGATTTGAGAGAGTTTCAGCTAGGTGGTTCTGACTTTAGGATTTCTCATGAAGTTGCAGTTAAGCTGTTGGCCAGGGTTACCTGAAGGCTTGGCTGGGGCTGGCAGACTCACTTGCAAGATGACTCACTCACAGTGCCTCTTCACCTGTCCATTGAGTGTCCCTGTGGCAGAGCAGCTGGCTTTCCCCAGAGCAAGAGATCCAAGAAGGAGCAAGATGGAGACTGTCTTTTATGACTTATACTCAGAAGCCACTCTCTGTCATTATTTCTACATTCTATGTGTTAGATAGAAGTGAGTCACCAAGTCTAGCTCATAATGAAAGGAAGCTCCAACTTCTGAGGGAAGAATATCAAAGAATTTGTGGACCTATTTAAGAACCACCACGGCATGAGACCCATACTTTTTCCATGTTGTGGGGGCTCTGCCATCAACTAGGGCCTAGATTCTTTAGCTTCTAACAGATGGAAGCTGAGAGCATGGAGAAGGTGCACCAATTTCATAAAAACATGATCTGAAAAGGACACAGATGGCGTCCATTCTCATTCAATGATAAGTATCACAGGTGGCCACCCTGAATCCAAGGTGTGGCTGGGAAGTGTAGTCTCTGATTGGGCAGCCACTTCCCAGTGACAACACTCTGTACCCCCACTCACCCCAAATGTCAGCTTCTTCAGGGCAGGGACCATTGTCCTGTGTATCTCCCATTATTCGCGTAACATAGGACTTGTGCAGAAGAGGTGCTCTTTAAATATTTTGTGAAAGAATGAATACATGAATGATGGTAGCATTATTTTTCTGTGTATTTCAAAAGGTAAACCTAGGTTTGCTGCTTAACTGCAATACATGCCAACTACACTACTCAAATCCTATTTACCAGTCAGCTGTGGCATATGTGTGTGTCTATGCTCAGAACTACCTAGGCATGATGGTTCTCTTGTTATTTCTTATGAATTATTTATTTTCTCCCCTCTGAACTTTCTTCAAATGGCACATACCAAAGGACTAGTTTTTACTAAAGAATATTATATAAAGGCAAGAATGTTCAAAGCTTCTCTGCATCACTACACAAACAATTCAAGTAAAATGCTGCCAAATGCTAAAGTGATGGGATCACAGGGTAGCAGAGATAAGAAATAAATTGTCATAGCAACCAGAAGACCTCAGTTGGAATGACTGTACTTCAACTGAAAGGTGTTTCTAGGAGCTTAAATACACATAAAGAAATGGCTAATTTTATAAAGATGTCATTTAAATACAAGAGAATCTCTTTAAACTTTTTCTGAGTGAATATAATTTGGAAGCACTGTTATGTGGGAAAATACCAAATGAGAGCATTAGTGAAGCTTCATCATAATGTTTAATAAGAACAATAATTTATATTCATTGTTAAGCACTCATTTTTTTTATTTTAGAAAAAACAAGTTATTGTTCATTTGCGGATTATAATGGCAATGCACGCTTAGCATAGAAAAATTGGAAAATGCAGAAAATACAAGAAAAAATAATACAATAAAAAAATAACTCTACCACCCAGAGTAAAGTAATTTAAAAAACATTTTTAGTGTGTATACACATTTGAAATATAGGCTTGAAAGAGGTAGAATATGAGAATTAGACCCATTTAAAATTGAATGTCTCAGCCTTGGCTACACAACAGATATATCTGGGGAGATTAAGAAAAATACTCGTGTTTTTAATTGCACCCTTGACAATGAAGAGACATATATATGTATATATCTTTTAAAATTGTATGTGTATTAAACAAAATTGGGACTGCTTATGTATTTTCATTTAGTATGTTGATTTTTAAATTTACATTATCTTATAAACATTTCTCCATATCTTTAATATTTTTCAAAACATTACTTCTACTTACTGTATAATATTCCATAATTGAATAAATTATAGAATAGTTATAAATTATACATAGAATAATTATAGAATAGTAGAATAATGATAAATTATAAATTGAGTACATCTACAAATTTATCTAAACATTCCTATAATGTTTGACATCTTGATTGTTCCCATACTTCTGGCATCATAAATAATTTTGTAACCAACATTGGGATTTAAAGAGACCCTGTCACATAGTAGGTACACAATGAGTATTGATGACTAAGTGAGGAGACATAAATCTTTCTGCACATCTTTGATTATTGATATTCCTAAAAATGACTTATTATGGATTATTTGAGTATTGGGAATGAACTTGACTTCTAATGCCTGTCCTATCAACTGTTTTATATGATGTAGGAGTAATAGTTTGTAATACATGTGCGGGAGCCAGAGGATCCCTTGTGTGGCCTCTGATAAGTTACCAGAATCTGTTCCCAGGGGACCTTATCCATTGCCCTATAGTAAAATATTCCCTGTGTAAGGGGCTTCACATCTGATAACACCCTCTTATATCATTAGCTGAGTTCGGTTCTCACAACCGCCCTGTAAGGGCAGTAGGCCAATTTTATTTTCCCCATACTACAACCGAGGAAAGGAAACTCAGCTTGTGACATCAAAGTTCAACCCCAGGATCTGAAGCCTCATCTGGCTTGTTTGTCTCCAGAACACACGCAAAAGCCTGGAGACCCTCTTGCATTGGCTCCCACTTCTCAAGGCATTCCTTCAAAAATAAATTTAAGCAGCATGGAAAGCTGATAATGTTAGTTGTGGGGCCAATTTCCTATTATTAAGAGTTTCAAGGGACTTGACTTTATATTTTTAACACAGTAAGGTTTTTATTATGTCAGTAGAAGCTGTAGTTGGCACCCTAAAAACCCTTTGGGAATGATTGTGACACCAGCTAGCTGTTCTTCTGCTTTCAGGATGAGAGGAACATGGATGTAGCAAACAGTCAAAACTTCTTTTAAAATTTTGCCTTAATGGAAAATAGAGCAAAATGTTATAAAATGATATGGAAACAGGTTAACGTAATGAAGTCTCTAATGTTCTAAGAGACGCTGCCTCTTCTGCTAGCCATGCCATGTGTAAGCCTCAGCAGAGACTTGTGGCCACTCAGAGATTCACTTGAGGGGAGAACAGGTCTCTCTTCACCATTAATAACAGCTACTGAAACCTCAGGTTGGGCTCAAAAGACGTCAAGTGCATATGTGAATTAGTCATGACCCAGTCATTTAAAATTAGATGTCTCAGCCGTGACTACACAATAGATACATCTGGGAAGATTAAGAAAAATATTGATGTTTGGATGCCATCTTTGACAATTAAATCAGAATTTCTTGGGATGAGAGCAAGCATTGATAGTTTGTAGGAGCTCCAGGGGCACTTAATTGAGAAACTAAGTTGAAGTCCTCTTATTGAAGTTCAGTGAGCATCTTCCGAGGGTGAATAGAGGAGTGGGCAAGAGGGGGTTCAATAGGAGAAGGGGATGGGAGGCCAACGAGTGACAACAACTCCCCATGTTACTGGGGACTATGGATTTTAAAATTTATATGTTAAAAAACTTAAAGAGCTAGGATCTGCAATCCAAGGGCAATGCAAACTATGAGGAAGAAGGTGTGAGTGTCTCTGTTGAAAATGTGTATGAGACTTTGGGGAGGCTCCTCTGAACTGCTGACCTCCTTGTCTAGGTTTCAGAGGTTCTGCTAGACAATCTGCCTTGTGTTGTCATTAGCTCTTTTCCAATAAAAAAGCCTTTTACTGATGATAATTATCACATCATAATGAATGTACCAAGGACCAAAAAGGCCCAAAATCTAAGGAAAAGCAATAAAGGGCTGAAAAGGCAAATATGAGGGCACCTGGGTGGCTCAGTTTGGTTAGGCATCTGGCTTCAGCTCAGGTCATGATCTCTGGGTCCTGGGATCAAGCCCCACATCGGGCTCCCTGCTTAACGGGAGTCTACTTCTTCCTTTCCTACTCCCCCTGCTTGTGCTCTTTCTCTGTCAAATAAAATAAATAAAATCTTTTTTAAAAAGGCAAATATTTCCAAGCTAGATCGCAAGAGCAACCTTTGAGGCAATTGATAATTCTTAAAATTCTCAAAAATGTCTTCATGGGATAAAGTCCCAAGTAAGTCCAGATTGCAGCTTGATCACCATGAGGTCCAGGGCCACAGACAAAGGCTTCTTGAGCTTATGGATGACCATCTTAGGCTCTGACAGTCTGCTTTTCATATCTGGAAGGGCAGGAAAATAAGCTGTAACTTGGAGCAACACCCGGTGGTGCGGCAGCTGGCCATTTGCAGCATCTCCTCGCCAAAGCCTCTGGGGTTCAGCACGGACCCTTGCAGCCTAGCGCTGTTTCTGGAAGTTGGATGACAAATTCAATCTGTGCACCTGGCCGCAGAAAGTCACACAGCATTCCTTTCCCTTCTCCCCACGCCCCTCCCCGCCCCCTACTGGCCTTAGTTTCCTTACTTACTGGATTCATCATAATTTTCAACCAAGGCTCTGTTTTCCTTAAAAAACATTTCTCTTGCCTCTAGGGATATTGCATACAAATTTTTTAATGAGACTGTTGTGTGATGTCATTGTAAATCTCGCACATGTTGGATCATTTGCTTAGCTTACAAGACACCCAGAATCTACAAAATGACTGGCAGTGATTTGAGCAGTTAGCATGTACCAGTGTGACAAGGCATAGATGAAATTGCAAGGATGGAAACCCAACTTATTGTTGAGTCGCTTGCTTTTTAAGTGTCTTATGACCTCATTGCTTCAACACACTGAGGCACCAAACTTCAAGTCATTGCAGTTGCTGTTAAAGCAATTTTACAGGGATGCCTGGGTGGCTCAGTGGTTGAGCTTCTGCCTTTGACCCAGGGCATGATCCTGGATTCCTGGGATAGAGTCCCGCGTCAGGCTCCTTGCATGGAGCCTGCTTCTCCTCCCTCTGCCTGTGTCTCTGCCTCTCTTCCTGTGTCTCTCATGAATAAATAAATAAATTCTAAAAAAAAAAAAAAAAAAAAGCAATTGTACAGAAAATCCTAAAAGGAAAGGAAAAATAATTGTCTCCTTTTGTGGTTTTGCTATGGTGATTCCTTTGCCAGGAAGCAGGGCCACCATCTCTTTAATCATATTCTATTTCCCAAAACTTAAATTTTTACACACACATACACACACACACACACACACACACACACGGCTAATGAATATTAAAAAAAATCAGGGTGGCTGATTCAGAAATCATTTACTTTCAACACCTGCCAAGGGGTGGAGCTGCAGACTCGCAGACCACTGGTGGTCCTGCATTTTCCATCCTGTTCGTACTGCGTTTATCTGAGATTCAAGCTTCAGGCTTTTATACTTTTTCTGTATTTAGTATTGGGTTCATAGCCCTTTTCTTTCCTGTTAATTTTACTCTGGTGATAAATATGATGTAAATCCCTGTACAAGTCACCCCGTGATAGAGGAACGCAATGGGGACAGCGTGCTCAAAGAAGGAGTCCTCAAAGAATGGATCTTGATAAGGCATGTGCATAAAATGTAAAGAAGAAAGAAATGACCAGAGAAAATAATGATGCAGAAAATGTGTTTCTTAGGGAAAGACTCTTAGCTTTAACAAGTTTGGCTTTAAAACTTTGTGTACGACTGCCACTTAGTTAAAATGTAGAACTGATGGAGAAAATAAAGATGTGGGGAAATGTAGCCTAAAACCCCTGGATTTGCAGAAATGCAGTAAGGAAGCCCAGCCCTTTTTGTTTTTTGAATTCATTAAGCCTAACAATGTACTTATACATTTTTTTTTTTTAGCTGTCATCACATCTAGTTGATATTTAATCCGAATCTTAATACTTAGAAGCAAGCATACTCAACATCTTCATTGGAGTCATAAAGACTGAAATGTAAAGCAGGGCTACTGTTTGTAACTGTCACAGAACTATGCTCTTATCATTTCACTTAGAGTGAGAAGGGAAGCTTCAGATTTTTAAAAAGTGCAACCACCCTCTTAAATCAGAAGCAACTGGTGTCACCATTAGGTGGCACACTGCAGCCACCGATCACTTAGGCTGGGTGGAAGCAAGCTGTGCCACTAAGGCAGGAATACCTGGGCCCTTTCCTCGACCTTTCTTTTAACCCCAAATTTAAGATTGCAGAAGACAGCATTCAGGCAAACCAGCAGCAGGAGTTTTTCTGTGCCTCTGACACTCTTTGTTTTAACATTTGGTCTTTAGCTGCATCGGCTGCTCATTCAGATCTTCCTTGCCCCCCTGTGGTTTCTGAGCCGCCTGCCCCCTGCTGCTTTAGCTCTTCCTTTCAGCAACAAGATTTTCATTGGCAGCTACACCCTACATGTCAAAACCTGCACCCAATTTGGACTGAAGTCTCTCTCTTTTTTGTATTTGCTACATTTGCAGTGGGTCAAGAGAGTGAGTCTAATGGGATGCTGTGTTTTGTGGCAATTGCTATTCGAGAATCCTATCCCTGCCTTTCAACATTGGGCAAACGTAGAAAAGAATAGTCGAGAAATGAAATCATGGTAATTACTGGGACTCTCAGCATCTGCTAATGTAACACTTTTCCTTTAATCATGTCCTATAACGCGTGACCTTTGCTTTCCCGGGTCACACTGGCTACGAGGACGAATGCCAAAGTGCAGTCAGCAATAATAAGGTGGCCGTCATCACCTTTGGCTCCAGGTCCTCCACCCAGGAGAATCTTAGGCCCCAAAGCCCCGGAATTGCCTGCCCTACACCTGGCAGCTTCTCACGGTGCAGACACTTCTCCTGGGAGGCCGGTATGGTTTCTTTTCACCTGGCACTCCACTTTCTCACTTGGGGAAGAGATGGATGTCTCTGCTGCCCGCAGTGATGTGCCACTCCCGTTGTCACTTTGTCCATCTATTGCTCATATCTCAGGAGGTGCTCCCATGGTTCCCACAATGCTAAGCCTGGGCTTTCTGGATTTTTACTGTGCTTACCCTGGGGACTTGGAATGCATTCCCCTGAAGCTGCACTGGAGCTGATTTCAGGGGCAGCACCAATAATTAAACCTGCAAGTATTCCTTGCCACCAGCAGGCATGCCATATTCTAGAATCAAACCTTAGCCCTTTGAGTCATGTGCCATGGCCTCTTCTTCCTCTAGCTGTATGGTCTGACTTCAGATCATGGCCTTTCTGCCTCCTGGCATGCCATCTTGGGTGAGTTGCCTAACTTCTCTCTGTCTCAGTCTCCTTGTAGATAATCACAGGATCACCTTCCTGTAGCCGTTGTGAGGATTGAATGATTCAGAGCCTGCAATGGGCTTAGAACAAAGCCTGGCTCACAATAAGCACACACCCAATGTTAGCTACTATTAGGATGAGAAAATTTTCATCTTTATATTCCAGCACAACTCCTGGTTCCTCTTTTTCCAAATGGCCAGTTGAGACTTACTTTCAGGTTGTCTGATTTTTTTTTTAAGATTTATTTATTTTCGAGATTGAGAGACAGAATGCTTGAATGAGGAGAGGGAGAGAGAGAATTCTCAAGTAGACTCTGTGCTAAGTGCAGAGCCCAATGTGGGGCTCGATCGCAGGACCCTGAGATCATGCCCTGAGCCAAAATCAAGAGTCCAGCACTTAACTGACTGAGCAACCCAGACGCCCCAGGATGTTTGATGTTTTGACCCAGGCTACCAGAATTTTAAAGGATTGCGCGCACCTTTAAGTAGCTGTTTCTACCCTCCCATGAAAGCTTCTTGAAATAAACATGTTAAAAGACTACTGATAGAAAAAGTACTATTGATTCGGTGCCAAGACTAGGAAGTAGAAGCAAAATCCTCAGAGTTTGATTTGTATTTGTGGGTCTAGTTAGACATTCATGTATTTATGTGTTAGCCATCATTCTCACTTTCTCATTCCTAAGAGTGTCCTGAATTTCCTCTGGGAAACCACTTTGTTTCATTCTCAGCTGTGTGGGATTGAGTAAGATTAAACCTACCCCGGCTTCCAGGGTAGCACCTGATTGTACTATGCCATCAGACTACCCCATCTCCTTTGGCTGCTGTAATTGGTTCTGTGAAGGACCTCTAAATCAAAGAGGACCAAAGAGACCTGTGGAAACATTTGCTGGGGTTTCTGAGAAAGAGAAAAGCAACACTTGTTCCCAAATACTATAGAAAAAGACCTTCCCAGTGGTGAGCATGAGGATGTGAAGATGTGAGGTCTGGAATTTGGTAATGTTAGGAGGAAATCAGCCCCACAGAGAGAACTGGGCCATTGGCAACATCTTTCCAGTCTCTGGATTCAACTTCACCACAGTTTCCTCTGGCTTGTTCAGCTACAACTCATCCAATTTCCTTTATTAAATCAATCTGAGTCTAGTTTTTGGCCACTTGCACAATAAAAGATCTGTCCCTACTGAAATTCTCTGTCACAGTCAACATTCCTATGGCAGTGAAACACCTCATGGTTTTATAAGATCACACTTGAAAGTGGTTTTTTGCCATCTCATTTGTATTGAGATGCCTCAAATGTCTAAAAATTCAGAGCTTTGTATATTTACACATGACCTCTCTTGATACACAAATCCAGAATGGAGTCCTTTGTTAAATTGTATTTCCAGAAAGGCATTCTATCTACCAATTAGGAAATGGCCTTTCTTTCACTTTTCTAAAGTGAAGTAATTCAATGTTTGCCACATGGCAAGTGTTCATGGAATGTTTAAGAAATGGGGTTTTCTGGTTACTTGAATTTCTGATTAATTGAAAATTAATTAGAAACTCTCCCCTCCAACACACATAACCCACCATTTCCTCTCTTTAGAAAATCTTTGTAAAATGTATGAGTGCACTTTCTTTCCTTAGTAATTACAGTATGGTGAGCATAATTGCATTTTTGATGATTAAGAATTTTACAGTGCCTCAGGGTTATGAGGCAAAGTATAAATTCTCATTGTATAATATTTTACATGGAGAAGTTGAAGGAAATTGGGCTAAGTATGGATTGATCCTGGGACATTCTCTAAAAGTTTATTTTTTAAAATCTCCAGTATCTACCAGTTTTTGTTGTCCTTTGAGTTTTTCTTTAAAAAATGGTTTGTGCAAAAAGTTTGGTCAAAATCTTGATCAACTGGATTCTGGTTAAGAAAAATGTTATATTTTTAAATAAACCCTCTTCATTCTGGCATCGGTGTGCAGTAAAATGATTAATGTGGGGCAAGACTGGAGATGGGTGTGAAAGAAACCTGGTATAAAAGGACCTTGATGTTAGTTGGCATTAAGAGTTTCAGCGATGAGGTTCAACTGGGGGTCCAGTTTGATTGTGTAAAGTCTTAGGAATGACCCGTGCTGTACTGGTGACTGTGAATCTGAGGAATGAGCTGGCTGGATGTTGATGCCAATGTATCTGACAAGTAGAAGTTATGGTTCATTCTTATCCTGTTTCTTTTGTAGAAGGATGGCCCAGCATTACTAGATTTTCCTGTATCCTGTGACAATAGCCAGCTCCGGTTAGTTATGTAGAGAGGCTGACACAGAGGGAACATATAAGGCAAATACATATTGTCTTGGTGTTCTTTTCTACAGGTTTATCTTTTCTCATTTCTTTTCACCACCGGTCTGATAAGGTCTTAAGAATTCAGAGATTTGGGATCAGGGTAATTCATTCTTTTAATCCTCAGAGATGTGCTTACTAGCCAAAGTCAGAGATTAGAGAGAGACCCAATACCTCATGGAGTGTTGTGGGCTGAGTTGTGCCCACCTGCCAATTCATATGTTGAGGTTCTCACCCCCAGTACATAAGAATGTCATCATATTTGGAGATAGGATCTTTAAAGAGGTAATAAATCAAAGTGAGGACATTAGAGTAGTTCTTAACCTAATATGCCTGCTGTTTTTATAAGAAGAAGAGAGAAGTACAGGCAAGTACAGTGGGAAGATGATATAAAGACAAAGAAAGAAGATGGTCATCTACAAGCCAAGAAGAGAGACTGCAGTAGAAACAATGCTGCTGACATCTTGACCTTGGACTTAGAGCCTCCAGACTGTGAGAAAATACATTTCTATTGTTTTGCCACTGTGGCAACTTTGTCTTGCTAGTCCTAGCAAAGTAATGCATGGAGTTGTGTGAGAAAGGAGCAGGCTGACCAGCAGTGTGTGGCCAAGGTTGAGATGGAGAAGTTGCAGATCAAGTCAGGAGGATGAAGGGGCCTCAGCAGCATCCAGGAAACAGATATCAGGTTGCAGAACGTGGAAAGTCACTGGCTGGGGACCAGCAGATGGTAATGAGTCCTCTCTTTTGTTTGAATCCCCCAGAAGTTGCAGTTCCTGTCTTCCTACCCTTGTCCCAATGCCTTCCAGCAGTCAAGAGGCTGGATTTGGGGATAGTTCAGAAACTAGCATTGGACAAGTGAAAAGTTTGTTCTTGTATTTTTTTCAAGCCTAGTTTGTCCTTTGTTGGAGTCATCCCTCATATGAGTGTTGATGCTATTGACCTACTGTCAGTGGGGAATGTACGGGGAGCTGAATTTATCATAGTGATGATGAATTAAGCTTGAGTTAGTGAAACTCTCTCACCAGTCTTCCCTGTGAATATGGCTTTACATGTGGGAGAAATTACAGGGACTTCCCGGTAAGATGGTATATGTGCTGGAGGACTGGATTGGGACACAGTTCATGATAAGGGGAAGAACCTAATGGTTTTTTTATTTCCTCCTTTAAAAATCAGTTTTAACCTCAGTCATTCCTCATTAGCACCATGCTATGCTAATTTTATTATAGACAAAATATTTTACTCCCAAGCCAATCAGCCATCACTGGGCTGAATACTATGGAGACTACAGAGATGAGTTAGATAGAATCTGAGATCTCCTGAGGCTCTGACTCCCACAGGGCAGACAGACGGTGGTGATTCTAACATGAGAAAGACTCTGAAACATGTTATAATAAAAGTATAAATGGATTTCATTAAGAGAAACAAAGGAAAGAGGGAACGTCCCCAACCAGGAAGACATCTGAGGGATGAAGGGTCTTGACTCTGGCCTTGGAGGGGGAGGTATAGAACCATAGCAGGAACAGACTAGGGGAAGGGCATTTGAGGAGGAGAGAATGGCCTGGACATATGCACAGAGGCTGAAGAGAGCATGGCTTGCTTCAGAGCAGAGACTGATCCAGGGAAGCCGGGCAGGACATGTGGAGGTCAAGTAAGATCAGAGAGATTGGCTTAGGTAAGACTGGAGGTGACAGCTGGGTAGTTATGACTGCCAGGTTAGAGGAAAAGATGTGAGAAAGACAGTGATCCACAGATTTAGTACCTGAGGGGAGAAGGAGTGGGATAAAACCCCAGGGACAAATGTTAGCATTGGAGGACACTTCTGGTTGGATGAGGAGAAAAGGGGAAATCTATAAGAAGTAGGGAAATTTGAGGCTTAGGAAAGATGTTTGAGAGAGACCAAATTGAGGTCATCTGTTATCTCGATGAAGTTGGTAACAAGGTATGTGGCTTGGTGGGGGCTTGAGAAGGTGGAAGAGAACTGGAAGAGCTGTAAAGAGTCAGTAGGGATCAGTAAAGACAGTCTTTGTTCAGTGGACTCAGTGCAGTGGAATTAGATGGCACCGACATGTTGCAGATCCAATCTATTCAGTTATGTGCATCTCCCCACCCTGCCCTGCAACAATGGTCTGTGGTTCAAAATGGGGACCAAAAGAAAAACAGCTGACTGGAATTATGTGAGACTAAAAGTTACAAAAGAGGGTGTGGAATGGATGAATGGGTTCCAGAAAACCAGCGTCTTGAAAGTATGTCTGGGAAAATGGAGCAAGGGTAGTAGGGGATTGAGGTAAAGATGAAGGTATGAAAAGCCTTGAAGACAAAAGACCAGGTCCAGCAGCAGCGAGAGAGGATGGGAAGGGTGGAAAGCTTACTGCATTCATTGGATTTTGCCATTCTTAATTTTTTCCCCCATAGGAAACATGTGAAAGTAATGAAGTTGGCAGCTTTCATAGACATCCAATAAACAACACCCCTTTCTACTTTCAGGTGGGTAGGTATATATCGCTGTTTGTGGATGGATCGCAATTGAGGGTTAGAGTAGAAAGAGCTGATGGGAGCATTTCTTCTAGATCTCTGTTGCACAATGACAAGGAGGGGACATTATCCCTCATCTTAATCATTATGTTCTTTGATGGCACACTCTGGAAATAGAATATCAGCTGGAATTTCCCCTGACATTCTTTTTTCAGACATGTGCTAAATGATACCAGGGTTTATTCTATGAGGCTCCTACTTCCCTTTCATTGGCCAGAGAGGGAATTGAAAATGGAACCTTTATTTATTTATTTATTTAAAAAATTTTATTTATTTATTCATGAGAGTACAGAGAGAGAGAGAGAGAGAGAGAGAGAGAGAGAGAGGGGCGGAGACACAGGTAGAGGGAGAAGCAGGCTCCATGCAGGGAGCCTGATGTGGGACTCAATCCCGGGACTCCAGGATGGCGTCCTGGGCCAAAGGCAGGTGCTAAACCACTGAGCCACCCAGGGGTTCCCCAAAATGGAACCTTTAAACAGAACCCATGGTCTTATTAGATGTTTTTTTAGATGTGGCACCCTGAATGTATGGGCTGTGGGTAGGCTGAGTGGTTACCATTGAATCTGAACAAGTGTGACAGTGTCTAGTCATATTTCCACCAACAAGGGGCCCAGGAAGCAGCCCTCTTTTGCCACCAGGCACCAATAATAGCGTCTATGCTTATACCTAAAACCTGTCTAGGAGAAAGTGATGGAGCAGCCTGGGTTCCCAAGGTAGAGGAGACAGGTTCTGTCCAGCAGCCATTAGGTGGTGCTGCCTAACCAACATTTCCCACTTAGTCTTGCCACCCTGCTGTGTCCTTTTGCTTTTGCTATGGGTTTAATGTAATATGATAATCTAAAAAAAAAAAAAAAAAGATGGAAGTGGCTGAGATTTATCTATCACCTCTCTGAAACTTATCCAATTCTTATTCTTTTTTCATCGAAAGTAGCCAGTAACTGCTCTATGCAAGCGGTGGCTGGGAAGTGGCTGCTCGTACTGTAAAGAACATTGATATTTGAATAGCACTTTCCACTTTACAAAGAATTTTCACACATCAGAGTTCCTGGAATATAGGAGGTAAATGCTCCAAAGGTTGTTGAATGAATAAATGAAGCATTGGATGGAGAGAAAAAAAGAACAAATTCTACATTGGCTTTTGTTCATGTAGAAATCACATCAAAGTTAGTTTATGAAAAGAGGTGGATGTTCCTATAGGACAACATAGGCAAGGTTTGAGAAATATGACACATACTCTACTGACTGTATTGCAGGGGCTTATAGAAGTTACCTTGTGGGCAGAAAAATGAAACAGAAATAGCAACAGCAACAACAGTTTATATTAAAAATGTACTCTCAACTTGGCCCCTTGTTTCCAAATCGGTTCTTCACTGAAGAGTAAAGATGTTGTTCTTCATTACAGACTGCTACGTAGGACGAACTACTTTTCAATCATGAATGGATTTGGGTGCAAGCAGGGTAAAGATATTAAAAGCAGGATGTATGGTTGTTCTTACTATTTTGGAGACTATTTTTCTTACCCATGAAATCAACAAATTTTAATTTAAATAAGCAATGAGACTTTTCAAGATATTTTGCAACCAGCTCCTATAGCTCCTCCATGTTCTTGGGAAGGAAATGTAAACTTTCATATTCCAGCTCTCAATTCTGGGGTTCACATGTGAAGCATTTTGGCCTGTCGTGGCCATAAACTCCAGGAATTGTATTAGATAGCTTCTTCTCTTGGAGACCCTGGGAGTTTAGGTGAACCCACAAATTCTTGTATTGCCTTCTCTGGGGCTTGCTGACTCCACACAGGGAACCCCTCTTGTGTCTAGGGTTCTTCAAATTCCACCCTAAAAACTCTTGGGATGCTGGGATTTGTGGTTCCTTCCCAGAGTGAGCCTAGGACTATTGAAACCAAACATCTACATTCTAAAAATAGGAGATGTACATAATTAAATAAACTCTGAGTTATATAAATATGAATTAAAAATATGCCTTGTTAGTTCTTCTGATTTAATTCTCTATCAGAGGTAATCCTTGTTATGCATGGTGTGTATCCCTTCCAATTCTTTTCTATATTGTTTCATTTCCTGTGGCTCTAGAAATCTTTGTCTTGTTTCCTCTGCATTTGTAACACACACATATACAGATACACACACACGCACACCAATTTTATTTTCTTTTTTAAACCCCAAATGGCAGCATAGTATCCTATTGGATAGATGTGTTCCAATTGATTTCACCATTTTTTAATTGATGCTTATTTCCTTGTAGTATTACCTTCTTCTGCTGTTATAACTGTTGCTGCAATGAACCTACAAATGCAGATATCTTTGCTGTCTCAGAACTTTTAAATTGGGTGTGCTACGCATCTGGAAAATAGCATAGGGTCAGTATTACATTGTAGATCACTCTCTGTGGTTTTGTATGGGGATTGGAGAATGATTCATCCTTCTGGCACTTTGGAGGTGTCCCTGCCCTAGGCTCCAGCTGAATATATATATTAATACCTCCGGTCAATGATGTGTGGTGGTGCTGGGGCTAGTCCGTACCTGTGCACTATTTTACATTCTGCATTCCTGAAGGTGTCTCTGAGTGTGTTAATAATAGTCATTGTCTCAAGAAAGTTATACCTATTTAATCATTGCCCCCCCTACCCCTTTTCTTCATATTTATCTTTAACAAATTTTATTTATTTGTGTGTGTGTGTGTGTGTGTGAGAGAGAGAGAGAGAGAGAGAGAGATAGTGAGAGAGAGAGAGAGAGAAAGAGAGATGGTGAGAAAGAGTATGAGGGGGAAGGGGCAGAGGGAGAGAATATCCAAGCAGACTCCTATTGAGCGGGAGTCCAATGGGGGGCTCAACATCATGACCCATGAGATCATGACCTGAGCTGAAACTGAGAGTCAGAAACCCACATGACTCAGTCACCCAGGTACCCCAGTAGTTAATTTCCTTGTAGAAAACATGCCATTTTTTCTTTTCTTTCCATGCCTTCCCCTTTTAAAAAAAAAAATTTCTTCTCTCCCTTCCACCTATTTCTTCTTTCTTCTATTCTGAGAGCACAACTTATCTGTCAAGTTTCCCTTTGGAATGTTTTCAGTGGAACTATATGTTTTCCAAGGAAATTCTGAGTTTAAAAGAAAAATAAGCAGGTGGCCAATATTTGATTTCTCTGCTTTCTCCTTCCTGGAAAACAAGGATAGGTAGAGGCCTACGGAGTTACCAGCTCTCAGCAGAGAGCTGTCCTATAAACACTGTTCAAGATTGCCTCCTGGCACTCTATCAAGACAAAGATGACTGTGTGGGGTGACAGGGGGCCATGGGGATCCTGGGAATCACCACCTGGATGGTGTGGTTTCAAGGTGGCTCACCTCTTGAGGTGGATCTTTCTTAGAATTTATCAGGAGAGTAGTTTGACCAAGACTGTAAAGCCAAGAAATGTGGCAGTAATTGTCCCTGGTTCAATGAAACCATTGAACTCCTCTAGTTTCATTGAGGTATAGTAGGTATAAAAAAAAAAAAAAAAAAAAAAAGATGAGTCCTGAGATGGAGACAAGGAAAAGAAAGGTATTATAGAATTTTAGCCTGGATATTTCCTAATCTGGATATATTGAACCGTGTCATAACAGGATTTTATTCTATTCATGGGGAACAGTTACAAAATGATTAACTATCTAACAACGTTGTTTTCCCCCATGTGTCACATGTGTCACTAGTGTGACACAGGCAACTTATGTTAGGACAAACAAATCAACTTTTCCTTTGATGAGTAAGTTGATCAGATCATTTTTGGTTCATGTACTCCAGTCACCATAATTATCAACTAGCAAGATTTGGTTCAGTTGTCTAATAATAAAAGATACCTGTAAGGATTGGTTATTTGGCAATCAGTTTGCAACTGGGGCATTTTCACTGTGATGGCCAGACTGCCTCAGAATCATCATCCCGAAGGTCTCTATGATCTTCGACATAGAAATAGTCATGGCTTCTCTGGATCAAGATAGAGAGTGAAGCATGTTGCCATGATTTGTTTCCCAGAACCAAAGATAAAATAGATTGAACCAAAGCAATAATCAGTGTCTTTGGTCCAGTCTGTGATTCACCTTTATGGCTCTGCAAGAGGGAAGCCTCACGTAGAAAACCGTAGCCCCTATCACTTCTCAACTTGTGATGTCTCATCTGGGAGTGGTTTGAGCCCCTATCCCTCAACATTTCCTTTACGACTCCAAGATTAAAAGGCTATATTCCATGTTATTTTTATTATATCTTTAGGAGAGGCACAAAGATAGTAACTCTTAGTAGAGAAGGGGGAATTGTATGCCATGTGAGCTGGAAATACTAATGTCAACATATTGGCAAGATCACTACCAAGGACATACACAATATTTCTGTATACTTCAACGTGAGGATATTCCTGACAATAGAAGAGAAATTACCTTGATACAACCTCAAAATACCATTTTTGTGTGCAATATAATAACATTATTCTTCTTTGACCAAAATAGAATACTTAGTTGATTGCTCAATCAAAAAAGTCAGTTAAAGAATGGAATCATAAAAAAAGAACTAGCATAAATCTTATGGGGCTTTATTTAAACTTGAAACCATAATTATAGCCTAATTCACCAGCCTTGGGATGTAGGTCAAGACCTCATCCTTGAGTGGGGACCTGCTGATTCATGTTGTTCATTGGTTCTCATGCACAGGTGACACTCATTCAGCATCATTTACAGTGTTCAGCTTCAGTTTCTTAAGTGAAAGGAGAATTTATAGAGACTTAATAGGTAACCTAGGATGAGTATTCATCTAAATTTTTATAATTTTCTCCCTCAGTTCTTTCTAGTTGTTTTACACTTAATACGAAAGCATTTTTAAAGCAGCCTATTTTTATTGTCTTTTACCAACACATTTAATGTGGTTCTTATAGAAATAGATCTTTTGATCCTTATATTCATATTAATTCTTTTTAATAATGCTTAATTAAATAACATAATTACAGTAACAAGCATAACTAGCATCACTGGATTTAGGAAAAAGAACCTTCTTCTTTTGCTAAGCATCTAACTCAAGGGGCCTGGGCGGAATTGTATGAGGGTAGTCATGAGTGGTCTACTGGTTGTGTGGATTTGGCATTCCATGGGCACCAACCTGTATGTTTTATAGAGGGCAATGAGAACCTCAGTTAATATTTCCCAGTTGGACGGAGGCTGCTTAAGTGAGGGGTTTTGGATCATTATTTTCAGGCACATAGGTCTTTGTAGATCAATGAGCAGCTCTTCCATATTTTATCGTATCAGCATGCAGAATGGTAGTCGTTAGATAATGCCTATTTAGACATTTGCAACATATAGTACTTTAAAATCTAGTCTTAGGGAGTCAGGGAATCTTTATTCAGGTAATAGGAATGTGTAATAATGAATTCTGTATATTAGAATACTTCTGATTGGAGGGGTTCTCAAATTCCTTCTAGTTTTTTCTTTCTTTTTTTTCCCCTAAAAGACATTTGCATTATAAATGATGGAGAATATCTATATTCAACAATAAACATTTAAAAAAACCCTCTGTAATTTAATGTTAGGAATCAATATTGTACATTCCTGGTTGAATTGAAAGGTAGAGACAAAGAGTTTTGTTGCCCCAGGTGGACTCGAAAATGTTGGTGCCTTCAAGCCTGCAGTCAGAGAAGACCCAGTCACTACATATTTTTGTTGCTCCTAATATTTCACAGCTCTGGGCAACCGCCTGTTCTGCCTAATGATAGGGCCAACCCTGACTGGGAGCCCTCTGACCCTTCCCCAGGGGCCCCCAGTGCTTGTTCACCCCATGACATCAACCTTCAGAATATACAAAATAGTAATCTTAAAGAAGGGAGGACTGAGATGTTTCTGTGTGCTCATCTGACTAAACTCCTAACATTGATGATTAAATTTGATTTTAAGTCTTTTGGAACTCTATGTGCAACTTGGCTTTCTTTCATCTATTCTCAGCATCACAACCTTTACTACAAAGCTTATTTCAAGGGAAAAATCTCTTAGAATTCAAATCGTTCCTGCTTCATGCTAGTCTGTTTGTTTGGGATACCAGCTTGCAAAATGTCCTTTGAATGATCGCTGTTAGTGAAATCAAAGTGACTTGAGATGCAGAAACTTTGATGACTGAATATGTATTTTATATTACTTCAGGGACTCCTTTTGCAACTTGGGACAAATGTGAAAAGTGAATCATTAGGGATTGAGGGGGCTGAGGCCTGTGTTCTAGATTGTCTGCAGAACTCTAAATTAGCACCAGCAAGGCACTCAGAGGAAGAGGGTGTTCTGTGAGACTTCAGAAGAAGCCTGGAGCCAGGTCTGTGATTCAAGAATATTTTCAAATTGGGGTAATGGGTATTCTTTTTTTTTGTTTTGCTTTGCTTTTTTTTGTTGGGTGCCTCAGGGCTGCAGCCATGAGAGTGACTGCTGGTCCTCACAAGGTTTCATCATTACTAACTTTTGGGACAGCCCTTAAAGTGACTTTGGGGAGATTTGCAGGGTTACTCTAGGTTACTCTACTCAAAGACCCTGGCCCTCCACACTGGGCTGGTACTGAAGGTGTGAGACCTACTTCTTCCATCAGCAAGCCCTGTGGAACCAATCTGGCTCTAGTGGACATGCCTCTTCCTTGTTAGAAAAGGAATCTGCAGAACAAAACTATAGAATGATGCTGCCTTACCATAATCTTTCCATTTGAGTGAACAAATGTCTTACAGTGACTTACAGTAGTGAAAGTTACCAGATGTCCATTGGTCACCTCCGATAAAAACAATGGGCACTCACTATGGACAAGGCATGTCATACATATATTTTCTTCAATCCTCCCACTATCTTTGGTGATTTCGTCATTTTCCCTCTATGAAGGAGGGAAATGAAGTTCAGAAAGATAAAGGTTCCAGGAAAACAGTGAAACTGGGACTTGAATGCAGTTCTATCTGGCTTCAAAAACTGTGGCTTCAACTAGAAGACATTTTGTGGCTCTCTCAGTATATCATTGTGAAGATTTATTCAGTATTATTTACTTCGAGTTAGAGAAAAGTGAGCACACAATATTCCATCTAACCCCTTAAAGTATTGGAAAGAAGAGCAAAATGAAGAGGTGAATACTTTAAATTATTATATTCTTAGATTAACTTCCATGCTGCTGATATGAGAGCATATCTCTATTATCATATGAGATTTATTCAGCATAAGGAGGGAAAAAGAGAAATTAGTAGTATGATGTCACAGGTAGGAAAGAGAATGGAGAACAAATATAGAACATGATTTGTTCTATAATCATGTGAAATACAAAGCCAAGTAAGGAAGACTGTTCTTGCCTGGGAAGCACCTGCATTTCCCTGGCCATTATGGTTGTCGGGCTCTGAATGAACCATTAATGGTGAAGCATGCTTGGTGAGGCCATCATACCGGGAGGGGTTCTCCTAGGTGTCCTTACAATGGGCTCCATGGCTGGCAGAGACTGACACACCTCCCTCCATGGGCTTGCTTTCTAAAGCATCTAAAGTTCACTTTCATTGGATATTCTCTCCTGCTTTATTGACCAAAGAGTTGAGGGTCCATTTCTCGGTTACATATTCTGTTCCATTGATCTACATGTCAGTTTTGTGCCAGTACTGTACTGTCTTGGTGATTACAGCTTTATAATATAGCTTGAAGCCTGAAATTATGGTGTCTTCAGGGTTAATTTTCTTTTTCAGCATTACTTTGGCTGTGCTCACAGCTCACTTTAAGATGGGCTGGCTATCTCAAGAAATGAGAGCAATTGTCTTTTGCAAGTATTGGCCAGGGTGTGGCCTAACATGCAGAATGATTTCATATATAATTGTATGACATTGTGATGAATGTTTTTAAACAACAGATACCCCGAAGGTAGCATGGCCAAGCTCAAAAGCGATCTAGATAGTTGTTCTCACTTCTTTCTGCATCAAGATTTTGTTTATGTTTTTGGAAGTAGCTGGAGTGACTTTTATAAGCATTTGCATTTCCATCATAGGACTGGAGAAGTTCCTCTCTTATGCCTTAAAGAGCAGTGTGTGTTACACTTAAACTTGAACTGTCCGGACAGCTGTGGAGATGGAAAAGAAACACCACACTTGGAACATTTTCATTTTGTTGTGTATATTCCTTATTGTGCAGCTGGTCTGAATTCTCTCTAAAAAGATGTTGTGCAGCTGTGCAGCTCTGAGGCAGAACCTGAGGGCAAATATCCCAGCCCATCAACCCCAGCACATCCTTTCTGATCTTGGCAAGCCATTTTGTCCGTAACTCTGTTGTGTATAATCGTAAAAGATTCCTGTTTATCTGAATCTTGTTTAGGATACTACAATATATGAGCTCATTCTTAGAAGTTGCAAGAACCCAGCATTCTATTGTAAAAGATTTCCTATGTCTCCCCCACCCTCATTTTTACTGTTGCCATGGCAACGTTTTGCTCTGATGGCACCTCCAGGATTATTACTATCAGCACAGTTATTTCTTCTGATTACTATTGCTGCTTATTGTCATCAACATCATTTTGACTGTCAGTTAGTCACATTCTGATCCTTAACACCTGGCCTCTGGGGAATGTCTTCTCAAAAGAGTTGAAAAGTGAAAAAATTAGAATGTAAATCCCACAAGATCACCAGTAGTGCAATTATCCTACATCTGATTTCTTTTTCTTTTTTCTTTTCCTTTTTTTATTTCCCCACAGTCATTATAATCCTTCTAGAATATATGTGGATAAATTTGTCACAATATCAAGATACATGTGGTTGTTGGTACCACTGTTTGTTTTTAGAGAAGGAATGTGTGTGTGTATGCATGTGTGTATGTGCATGCACATGTGTGTGTCAGTGGGGGGATTATACCTTAAAGGTTTCTAATATTACTAATTTTTTTTCATAAAATGTTGGGAACTAGTTGTTTAGAGACTGTGTTTTAATGTTTAATAATTGCCTACTGATTTTATCATCCCTGCAGCCCACCTTGTGACCCACCTTGAGGCTGAGAGGGGAGTAGATAGTCTTCCTTTGGGGTGATACATTGGTTAGTGTGACCTGTATGTCAGTTGGGATGGATGCTCCATATCTTTGAAACCTACTTACCTTGGCTTGAAACACTACCTCCCAGGTCTTCAGAGTCCAGAACTCTTACTGTAATTTCTGCAAACCCCCACAGCAGTTTTTTGGGGGTCTTTCTATCTCTGGACCCCTCTAGTGTTGATGCTGCTCCTGCTGGGTTTAGTGAAACCCTTAATTTAGAATACAGTGACTGCACCAGTTTCAGGAAAAAACCCATATCTAGCTAGCTCACCTTCTTGCCCCCCTGCTCTCTTCCTCCCTCCTTTCTTCACTCCCTCTCTGTCTCTTTTACTCATGCCTTACTGGTAGTGGGTGGGGTCTTGGCAGATGTGCTGGGTCACTGAGAGGACTCATATCCTAGGGAACGGGCTTCCTCCACCTACCTACCAGCTCTCATCCTGCTTTCTTCCTCTCTTCCTTTTACCTCTCCCCCTGGCACATTTAATAATTTCTTCTTGTCTCATTTAGGACAGCAATCCCTGAAAGGAATTCTGTTTTCTTGGTTTCATTTTGCCCTTAGATTTATGTGTAGCACCTGCAAATCAATTCCACAAGTGCTCTCCCACATAGGGGATAAAGACAAAACCCAACACTAATTAATGTATTTCTTTAGTAGCACTAGAGCTTGCTCTGACTCACTGCCCGAAGCCTTGCCTCACTGCTCCCTAGCCATGGGAAATGCAATCTCATATGCCTCCAGGAATCTGGGAGGTGACATTCGGAAGTCAAGGGGACCTGGTGAAGGAGACGGTATGGAGTGGAGAAAGCGTACCTCTGTGTCCAGAGACATAGTTCATCCAGAGGGAGCATAAGCTACTTAACTCCAGCCCTTGACTGCCAGTGAGGATGGGATTTAGGGGTGTTTTATTTTCAATTTTTTAAGGAGAAGCTTACAAATGTTTCTTTAGTTCCAGTGTTGGCAACTTTTTTTTTTTAAACTTGCAAGCCAATATTTTATTGGTCAACATACCATGTGGGAGAGACAGACCTAGTCTGCAGGTCTCTGGTTGCGTCTTCCTTCCTGGACCTTGTACAGGAAGCTCTCTGTGCCAGCCCCCCTTTTGGTTTCCCTCCCCTTCTGTTATGCATTCCCTACCCTAGCCAGGCTAGATTGAGAGTATCTCTGAATTAGGGTAAATTACAAAGGATTTTGGGGCTTGAGGACTAGTCAAATTCTTGGATTCTAACTCAGCAGCATCAGGGTTTTGGGGTAAATAAAAGACAAGATTCTCAGCCTCGATTTTCTGCCACACTTTCTCCACCTTGAGGATCCACTCCCTCACCATCTCAGCTTCTAGTAGCTGGGGGAGGATGGCACCCTCCCCTCGGCAAAGTGTGAGGGGAATTAAGATGCTCAGTAAGGTCATTTCCCAGCTCTCTCTCTCTCTGTCTTTGAGACCGGACAGCTTGACCTTTGGTGTGTTTCTTTAAACCTCAGCTTCTGGAGGATTAGGATGGGGATCTCCTAAGGATGCAATTCATCGCAAAGTGTCCATTCTTGTCACAAACTCCAAAATCTCCACCCCTGGCTCCTAGGCATTTCTTTGTCATTTCTAATGCTTGCCCCTCACATACTGCCACCTGGGGTGGGGTGGGGATGGAGTCTAGGGTCTGCCCAGCCCACAATGTGGGGAATACTTTGGTACATGTGGTCTCTCAGGATCTGATCAGAGCCTGGGGTTTGGCTGGTGAGCCTTCTGACCCAGAGCCTCGTTAATAAATGGACAATTCCTTTAAACATTGAAATCTTTTCTGAATGGGAACAGAAAGCTCAATGTCAATGTGCCTACTGCAGTCAAATACTATCTCACTGGTCTGTGTGAGGACGAGTCCCCTGGAGAAACAGTTTATCAGCTTAACTAAATTTTCATTCAGCAATTCACAGAAATGTACTGAAGACTTACTATCTGCTGGACATTAGGAAGATACACATCTGAAACTAAAGCCTTGATGATGCCTTCGAGGAACTCAAGATCTGGCCGGGGAACTGATATATAGCCCAGCAACTCTGTGCAGCCTGAGGTGGATGCAGTGTGGACAGTGCTGAGAAGTGAGCTTTGGAGTAGAGCCCCAAGGAATCTGCTTGGCTGAAGGGTAGTAGAGGGACAGACTGAGGGCAGGAAGGTCTGCACTTGGCCATGGAGATGGGAAGGACCATACATGTTTAGGAAATGTGGCTTATGCTTAGGAAAAGCGTGCAGAAACCCCAGAGCCCGGTTCTCACCATTAGAGGCTCTCACTCACTGGAGAGGTTCACAGAGTAGAGGTGACAGAGAGAGTTGGCTCCTGTCACCCGTTCCACCTGCCTTCCAGGACATGTTCTCAGTGGGGAATGCAGGATATAGTTGTTCATAGGCTTAAATGTACATTTGTTTCTTTATTTTAGTGCCAATGTGTATCATTGAATTTGTGAAAATTAAATGTAAAAACAAAGCAACTTCAAATACTTCTAGGACACCTACAGTTTGCATGCTAGATACCCTTGAAGGACTCCGTTTTGAGCTGACTGCTGTTTTAGCTCTCAAAGAATGCCTAAGAGAAACACCTTCCAGGGGTAGAAGCATAACCCCTACAAGGGCTAACAGCATGATCTCAAATGGGACAGATGCCTGGATTTGAATCCCGGCTCTCTCCCTTAATTGTTCTTGACGTTGGGCAGTTGCTCAAATTAATCTCTCTCTCTTGCTCTTGCTCCATCTGGGTTTTCTCATGTGTCCTCATGTTCCAGAGCCTATTCCTCCTTCCCCTTCACCTAATGAACTCCAACACAACCTTTAGTTATCATTTCAAATGCCACTTCCATGATGAAGCCCTCCAAGACTATGACCAATCTCCTTGTAAATGATGTCACAATGTGTGATCTTTTCTTCACCACATTTCTCTTTGTGCTTATGTGTATATTTTTCATGATTTAATTCGTGTTAGCCTCCTCTATACTCTTTGGTTTACCATCGTGACTCATTGTTTAGGGTATCCATCACATAGAAAGTATATGATCAACAGTTTTGAGTGAATAGGTAAATAGTTAACCTCCTTTTATAAGATTGATCGAGGATACGTTATATAACACAGTTAAGCCACTTGGCACAGTGCCTGCTCAGTAGTAAGCACTTAGTACATGTGAGTTATAATCATTATCCTTATTCCTGTAGGTTTGCTGTTCTCTACTCCTATAGTACACTGAGTAATGAATAATTTGTGTGTCTTCGGCAAAGTTCCAATAGTTCCATTAGCTAAGTTTTAATGGTGCAAATGCTTTCATTAAGTTCAATATTATGCCCCTGGCTTCTACTGAGTGTTGATTTACGAAATGGAGACCTTCAGAGTCATCTGTGGAACCATCGATGAAGATTTTCTGCAGTGTGGCAGTCAGGGGCAGGAGCTTTGAGGGTCCAGGTTAGGGCTGCTTTTTCTCAACTGTTACCATGGGTGACTTATCTCTCTGTAACTTTGCTTTTCTCACCTGGAAAGCAGGGATAATAATCTACCTTGCGGTGCTGTTGTGATGATTAAATTATTAATACATATAACGAGTTTAGGATAATGCTTGGCATATAATAGACATTCAATCTATGTTAGCTATTATTTCATAAAGACTCATAGGATAAATTTTCCTGGATTTTAGTACAAAAACTAAAATAGTGACCCTCAACGAGCTGGTATTTTTCCTTTTACATCATGGCAGATTTAATAAAGGCCAGTACATTTCTTCTTTTGACTTGATATCAGAAATTTTAGAGGTAAATTTCGTGTTTAAGTATAGCAAAACCTCATCTTGGGCTCAAAATATACAAGCATCACTCTGTCTACATCCTTTGTTATTTCTTATATTTCCCCTGTGTAACTGGATATCTATTGAATTCCACCTCAAATCCTTTTAGGAAGCAAGTGGGCATATGTATGATACTCATAAGTTCCATAATAATAGGTTAGGGGAAAAAAACGCATTTTAGGTGATATTTACATCAGGTAAATTTTATGTGACCCAAAATTTTCTCTGTAATTCTCTGTAAACTTCTACGCTTCTTTTTGAATAACAAAAATTAAATTTGGTATTAATGTGGGAATGATTCAATACAGAAATTTGAATGTAATATGTTCCAAATGCTTATAACTAGAAATTGCAAAATTATTGCTGGAAGTATTTGAAAAGTCCAGCTTCTTTTCCACTATTCATATCATAGAATCATAGAATTTTAGAATAGGATATAATTTGTTTACTTTTCATGTTTCACTTGGCTGGAACAAATAAATAAGAGGCCTGACCAAGTTAATTTTCTGTTAATCTAGTTTCAATTTCTCCATAAAAATGAGACAAAGCTATTGTATTTTCACAGAAAAATGGTGTTGGAATATTCCCCAGTTGAGTATTTCATTTGACTCCTTATCAAGGACAACCTCTGAACCACTGAAAGTAGATTATTGAGCTCATGTCAAAATCTTTTAAAAAGAACTTTTAAAGACTTTCATTGGTAACTTGTCTGAAGACTTAACATTTCTGATTTTTCTGTTTAATTTACAACTGCAAATTGAAGTAAAAACTGGTACCTCTGCTGGATAGAGAGGGGAGAAATAATAACCATTTGTTGTGTTATAGCCCCTTGTTGAAAACCAGTAATAACCAATTCATTCATTCATTCATTCATTCATCAACCAAAAATACTTACAGATTGATATCTGTATGCCACATATGTGCTAGGTTCTAGGGATGGATGCTCTGAGGACTCCTTATCCTGAGTTCTATGAACCAGGGGTTAGAGATAGACAAGTAACCAAATAAAAAGAATTTTGAATATGAACTCTCTCTGCTTCTGTTTTGACTAAGACATTGATATAATAAGCATAAGAAAGCAAAGTCAACCTGAAACAGGTTCTCCTTGACACATAATTTATTAATAAATACACTGGAATTCATTCCTTAAATTTTGGATCCCTTGTCTGATTAAAGGCTGTGAGAGATGCAAGTCTGTTGAGCAGAAAGAGGGATTTCCTTGGAGGAGTTGGTGTTACAAGCACCCAATTTTTGCCCCTAGGGGTAGGGTGGGAAGAGAATACTACTTTCTTCACCTCAAGCCTTTACTATGATCACTCAGAGAGTTTGCTGTGTGTTATGAGAATGGGGGCCACCTTAGACTGGGGTCTAGCTCTGACATAGGAATCTAGAGGTGACAGAGTGGTGATGAAAGTTGCTTTCATGCGGTGCAGGGGTCAGCCTGGAGTTTGCCAGAATAGAAGATGTAGGAATGCTTCCCATGGGAAAAAGAGCCAGGCTGGAACCATCTGTTTCTGCTGCTAACCAGAAGTGGAGAGCTGACTGCAGGCCTGCCAAACAGAACACATCCCCTTTAGCTCAGCTTGAGATTTGCAGGTGAGGAGTCCCTGGGGATGGAAATCCCAAAGAATTAAAAATCAAAACAAGACAAAACCATGACCTATGAGGAAAAAGTCAGCAATGATCATTTGCCAGACCAGAGAGCTCAAAGTTACCTAACCAGTATTTTTCTCTGTTAAATCTGGCAATTCTGCTTACTTTTGCCCTCTACCCACAGCCACATGAGCTGCTGTCAAAAGAGAAAAGGGGCATCAGGAACACACAGGGCAGAAGCTGGTTACACCCCCTTCATGGAAGTCTGGCAGCTGCCAACTGTAGAACTCAGCAAGGGAAAGAGAGAGCATTCTTAACTTTGAAGGTTGAGGGATTGCCTAATATCTTGGGCAGAAAACATTCTAGTTAGTCAATCTAGTTTTGTGAATTAAAGCAATCACAGAGCTGACTCTTTCATGTGAACAAGTAGGAAATCGTGGGGATCTGCCAACTTTCCTTCCAGGGATGGGGAAGATTATCTCCACTGAATAAAAGCTTAAGGGGACAGAGAGAGACAAAAATAAATTTGTGGTTTGGTCCCATCCACACCCACATCCACATGCCTGATGGGAGAAGCACAGGGCTTTAAGGGGGAGACTCAGCAGAGGCACCTAACATGGGCTTAAGGGGGTTCAGGGGAAATAACGTTGTTAAAGAACAGAAGGGATTTGAGGATTTCTGTGCAAAGATGGAAGATTAAACGCTTTAACTCCCTGCCAAGTTCCCCATAAAACAATTCTAAAGTGATTTTTAAAAGTCTTAAGCCCCAAAGGAAAGGAAGAAGAGAAAAGTAAGCAATAACTACAAAATTTTGTAACCTGGAAAGCAGATGGATGAGAGAATGATGGTTCAGCAGAAGTGGGAGATTGAATCCCACTCAATGTACGTGGGACCCACAGCTCAGAGATGGGTACTGCCTGGAATTTGTAGGAGAGGGAGCATCAGAAAGGCTCAAATGAGGGGGGTTGGTTGAAAGTTGGTTTTTGAAGTTGTCAGCTTCCTAGATCTCAAAAATCAATAGCCCTGGCAAGAGAAGGATGGTGTACTTTTTCTAGAGAGAGAGAGACTGAGGTAAGTTGAGGATGGAGCTACCATACTGAAATAGCATTAATGAATGTGTACAATACCGGATGTTGAGACCATCTCCCAGCCCTTTTGCATTCAGCCTGCAGACGTTGACCAGCCAGGCCTTCAACTTCCATGCAGGAGACTGAAGAACATACTTTGGATAATCTGGCCAGCCTTGGCACAGAGAGCCAAAGATGGGGATATCCAGGGTTCCTCACCTAAGCTGCCAAGTCAAGTCACCTTACAGTGAAGTTCACAGCTCAGGAGCCACACTTGTGTTTGGAGGATTTGGTCCCCAGACTTAAATGTGAGTGATAGTCAAGGATAACTAGGCATCTGATGTGGTAGTACAGGAAGTGCAATATCTGAATCATAGGAGATTCAAAAAGACGAAAAGGAAAAGTGGATGTAAGGGACAATTCAAGTAAATATACTGGACTTGAAGGATCTGAGTTTGAGATGGAAAAAGCTCATTGTATGCCTGGAAACAAAATAAAGTGGATTAAAATCGGTGCAAGACATATCCTTACAAAATATCAATGTGCTGGAGAAAATTGATGTGCCCATAAACTGAGGAAAAAGGCAGGGATGCGTGGGAGATGAGGGGAGCAGGGAGAGAAGGAGAAAGAGAGAGAGAGAGAGAATCAGTATAACAAATAGCATCATATTTCTCACCTTCCAGAAGCCTTCAAAATTTCTATTCCCAGACTATAATCAATTGTCAGGATAAATAAATAAACGGCAATGACAACAATGACAAAGAGGAAGGTAGAGAATAGGAGAGACACGGGAGAGAGGCAGAGAGAATTCCCAAGGTGATGGTGTAGGGAGGTCCTGGGGTGGCAGAAACTTACAGGTTAAGGAGGTCCAGCAGTCCAGGCTGGATCCCACAGAAGGCTATAGAAAAGGGTTTTTCATAAAGGTGCCATTGAGAGAATGCCTGCTATGTCTCAACATCTTAAGAGGAGATTTGGAAAACTGATGAAGGGTTTGGAGTTAAACCGATAAATACATACAAAATGAAGAAATGAACCCTGAAAGATTATTATCAACCTCAGGCGAAACAACAAAAATGGAAGAAAAGCAAAGAAAGTATAGCAATTCATGACTCAACTGTAAAGAGCATGACTGTATATGTATTTGTGTGTTAGAAACAGAAGGGAAGATGATGAATCGGCTTTAATAGTGGCAAGTCCATAGACCAATGTCTAAAACCTCAAACTAAAAAAAAAATAAGCAAGTAGCAGTACAAATATATTATTTAGAGACATAGAAGCAATTGCCAAAATATTTAGTTAAAAGAAATTAAAGTAATTGCCTTTAGGAGGAGAGGGGAACTGGACAGAGGGGCCAGACCGATGTTGTAGGTAGGCAAACTTTGTAGAACTATTAATATAGATGTTACAAAACACCACTAAATTATTTTGAAGTGAAAGGTAGAGTGATGGTATGTGTTTCTGGGGCTCACAGAGCTCCAGTCAGAGGACATAAGATATGTGAAGGCCCCAAGCAAGATAGGGAAAGTGAAGCTCCTTTGAGGAACTGAAGAAATTCAAGGTGAATGTGCCAGTCAGAGAGAGGGACAAGGTGGGGAGAATCAAGAGATGAATCTAGAGGATGAGCAGAGACCAGATAATGAATAGACTTTAGTTTTATCCTCAGGATAATGCAATTCCAAGGAAGGACACTTTTCCCTGCAAGTAAGAGAAAGATTAAATGAAAATAGCTTAAATAATAAGGGAAATTTATTATGTCCTATCCCATAACAAGAGGTCTAGAGGTAGGGAGGTTAATTCAGCAGCTCAGTGATATCTGGCAGCATCAGACTCTTCTCCTTCTATTCTGCTTTCCTTGATGTGCTAGGTATGTCTCTCAGAATGGTTAAAAAAGCCAGATATTGCTTCCTCACACAATAGCATCCAAAGGGTAGAAGGAGGGAAAGGCCACGTTCCTTCCTCATGTCTTTGGATCAGTTATTTATTGAGACAGAACAAACCACATCCAAAATTAATGGCCTGTAACAATCACCATGTTAGGTGCTAATGAGTCTGTGAGTCAGTAGTTTGGGTTGGGCTTAGCTGGGAACTTCTGCTGTTCTGTCCTAGACTCACTCATTCTCCTGCAGTCAATTGGTGGCTTAATGGGGGCTGGACTGTGTAAGATAAGCTCCCTTACCTGTCTGGGGCCTCAGCTGGGATGACTGGGATAGCTGGCCTCCCCGTTCCAAGTGGTCTCTCCCAGTTGACTAGACTGGGCTCCTTCACACGGCAGTCCTGAGGCTGTGTTCTGAAGAAGTGAGAGCTGCTACAAGGCACCTTAAAGCCTAGCCTCCAAAAGCCCACAAAACCACCCAGCAACATTCTATTGGTGAAAGTGGGTTACAGGAGCAGCTCAAATCCAAGGGATAAGAAAAGGATTTGAAGAACAGTGAAGTCATATTGCAAAGGTACACATAAACAAGAATGGCAGGAGTTATTTTGGCCATCTGGGAAATAAATCTATCACTGCCTCCTTTGAAGAGTAGAGAATATTTTCTCAGATGATGTCACACAAATTATTCTCAGGCCCTTTCCTAAATCAATCATAGGGAGGGCAATCAAATCACTCTGGTTGGATAAGCATAATACAAGTTGACTCCCTGGAGCTGAGGACCCATCCTTCTCTGGAGCAAAAGGATTCTTGTTGCAAAAACATATGGGTGGGAATTTGAATAGAAAAATAAACCTCCTAGATTTTTCTAGAGGTATGTGATTTCATTTTTAAAAGATAACCTTTAAAAGACAATGATTTCATTTAAAGATAACTTTTAAAAGATAATTCTGAAATGTGATTTCATTTTTAAGAGAGAATTATTCCAGGCAGCCTAGGTGGCTCAGCGGTTTAGCACCGCCTTTGGCCCCAGGTGTGATCCTGGGGACCCGGATCGAGGGCTTCTCTCTCTGCCTGTGTCTCTGCACCTCTCTCTTCCTCTGTGTCTCTTATGAATATATATATATATATATATATATATATATATATATATATTTTTTTTTTTTTTTTTTAAGAGAGAATTATTCCTCTTGCTTGGAGGGAAGCAAGATGGAAGATAGGTAGACCAGTTGCAGGGTTTCTCAACTTTAGCACTATGACATACTGAGCCAAATAATTCCTTGGTGGGGGTAGAGGCCTATCTTATGCATTGTAGGATGTTTTGAAGTATCCCTGGCATCTTCCCTCTGGATGCCAGAAGTTTACCTCCAGCTCTAACAACCAAAATGTCTACAGACACTGTTAATTATCATCTGGGGGACAAAGTTACCCCTGGTCGAGAACCACTGGGCTTGGAGGGTAGTGCAATGATTTAGGTGACTATTGCATTGAGCTGAACCAAGGTAGAAGCAGTAAGGATGGAGGCAAGAAGGAATGAGATCTTCAATTTGGCAAATGATGGGGAATGAACATGTGGCTGACAGGTTCTGGTCTAGACACTCTGTGGTTCGGACATATAAGAGGAGAGACAGACTAGGAGAAAAAGAGACAATTAGTTCAGTTTGGGACACATTCAGTTTGAGGTGTGTGAGGAAGAGGCCTTAGAGTAAGAGTCTCAAATTGGTGATACTTGAGCCTGGTCCAATCTTATACTTATGTTCTTTGTCTCTATAGTAAAAAACAAAACAAAACAAAACAATAAACCCCCAACACATTGGCCAACATTTCAGATTTTGAGACTTCATATGCATAATTTAAAATATTAAGTTTGTCTAAAATATTAGACGATCAGAACATATGGGACCCAAGTTGCCAGATGACAAAAATCTGCTGAGCTGAGTTTGTCCCAATTGGCCCCAGTCTCCCCAAAGGCCTTCTGGATTCCATCCGATCGCTGGCCTGCTTACCCCATAAGAATTTGAGTGTAGAATCCTTGCCTTGGTTGGACCTTTCTGCTTTTTGACATAGATGCAGCTATGAGAATGATTCCCATAAGCTCCACATTATGTATCTTCTGTGCGGCCCTCTGACCCATACATTCCAGTCAGACCCTCTTTTGTCTTTCTAAATATGTCATTCATTTTTTTCCCTTCCTGATTCTGACAGTGATACATGTTTCTTATGGGAAACAGAAAATACAACACACCTGGTATCCCAAATCTTACAGTCCTCTTGGGTTTTGTTGCTAGATTTCCATATATACCTGGATGTAGCCAGCAGGACTCCTTTGCTGCTTCCAGGAGGGAGCCGCCTCTCTGTCTCAACTGGGGTGAAGCAGAGTTATTTTTCCAAAGTGTCAATGGAAGAAAATTAAGCAAGCTTGTATTTACCTCTCTGCTTTTTGTGCATTTTAAGCCCGTCGTTCGGAGGGTTGCTAAGGAAAAAAAAAAAATCAGTTTTTGAAAAGCTCAAGAATTCAGGCAATTAAGTATTTTTCCAACATCAAACAATTCTGTAGTCAGAATTTATTACCCCTTGTGTCTCTCAGTGTTTCAAGGAAACATTTTCCATTCATGTTAATTTGTTATCTCAAATGCTTTTTAAAATGAGCCTTAAGTGTACTATTTGTAAGTAGGTGACAAAGTTCTTTTTAACTGCTTGAATAATAGAAAAAAAATGACATGCTTCTTAGAGAACAAAATGGGCCATGATAATGTGAGGGGGAACATGTAAGAAGGGATGTAATGGTTAGAATTAAAATGACGTCTGACAATTACTTTCAATTTGAACCGAGGTGAAGAAAATCAGAATTACAATACTCTTGTGATTAAATTTTGATGAGATGAAAATGTCATCATTGTTTGATGAGAATTTTTTATTAGAGTTCAAAGAATATGAATGATTTAACCACAATGTACCAACACCACAGGGCTGAATAATCTGTATCAGTTTTTCTCCACTCTTTCTTACTGCGGGTCACCAGAGAAATCTCAGCTGCTGTCATTCTTCCTTGTTTCTGCAACTGCTTCCATGAGATTGGCTTTTAAAACAACAAGATAAAGCTTACATCCTTTGTGATAAGTTTTGACATTGAAATCCTGGAGTAGGTTAATGTGGTGAATCATTTCTAGAAGCCATGTCCTGAGATTTAGGCTTCTAAGTTTTTGTTTTCAAAGAAATACATTTTGGAGGCTAGATTTCTTGAGGGAAATGGGGAGATCCTGCTTTCATCCTGCGTTCCTTGCTAAAAATCAAGATGCACTTTTATTCCATGGGAGGAGCCTGTTTCCCTTTGGCCTGACATTTGACAATTAAAATTGAGATGGGGGCTCAAGTCTATGGAGGACAAAGCATAGTCCAGTTCTCTTTGGGGCACTGATTCAATATAGGATGACAGGAATGTGCTGACTTAGCACAGGGACTTTCTGTGCAGGGGGCAACTGCTATGCTAGCAGCTTCTGTGCTGGGCCGGGGGTGGGCAGGAGTACTAGCAGGCCCCCCCACCCTTACTTGGCTGTGACGTGGGATTCCTGCCCACCCTCCCTCCCCCTGCCCTGTTTTTCCGCTTTCCCCTATGGGAGCCTGAAATTGAATCAAATGGTTTCTCATAGTCGCTGGGTATACATCATTATATTTCAAAAGACTGTTGTCTTCTGAGAGTCTGAGTCAAAATATTTAGGGACCCAACCTGCAATCCTGTCTTCTGCAAACACGGAGGTACGCGGTGTGTGTTCAGTTCTATTTTGTGCACGAAAATCTTTCTCCTCTGTCTTTGCAGGAAAGGGAAAGTACTGGCCGCGGTTATTCTATTCAATTACTTCCCAGAGCTGTTGCCGTTGTAACGATGTTACAACTTAGCCCGCTCAAAATAACTTTTATTTTATCTTATTTAAAAAAAATGCAGTCTGTAAGGGTGCCTGGTGGCTCAGTCGGTTAAGTGTCTGACTTTTGATTTCTGCTCAGGTCATGATCTCAGGGTTTTTCTCTATCTCTGCCTATACCACCCCCTGTCCCCCACCCCCTGCCTAAAATAAAAACAAAACACACAGAAGAACCAAAACTGTAAACATGGGACTCCTGGGTGGCTCAGTGGTTGAGCGTCTGCCTTCGGCTCAGGGCATGATCTCAGGGTCTTGGGATCGAGTCCCACATCGGGCTCCTGGCAGGGAGCCTGCTTTTCCCTCTGCCTGTGTCTCTGCCTCTCTCTCTGTCTCTCGTGAATAAAAAAATAAAATCTTAAAAAACAAAAACAGCAGAAAACCCAGAAATATAAACCTTATAGTCTGATCTAGGGTAAGCTCAGACTATTTCCAAACACCATTTTATTGATTCCCTTATTACAATTTATTTTATTTTATTATTTTAATAGCCAGGAAATTGAAGCTAAATAGTGGAAGGTATATTGTGTAAGGGATGTCTGTCATGAGCCCTGCTCAGTAAAGAAAGAGTTTTCTTGGTCCTTCGAAGTCCCTTTCAAGAACATTTTGTAAGTTTAGCTGATTTATCTTTGTAGCATTTGTACTTGAATATTTACATAATTGTTTCAAAGGTGGTCAAAATGATAATGAGAGGTGAGGTCGGGAACAAATGAGAAGTTTAAACACACTGCAATCTCTATTGGATATGAAAAGTCAAAGGCTTGGAAAAAGCAGATATGAATGTTGGAGTAATTGGAAGCCTACAGTACCACAGGGAAGATACAACACAGGGCAGTGCTCAGAATAGTCTAGACAGACTGCCAGGGTTCAAATCCCACATTTACCACTTTGTAACTATTCGGCTTTGAACAAGCTACTTGCATTCCTTAGACCTCTGTTTCTTCACCAGTAAAATGGGGATAATGGCAATACCTTCTTCGTAAGGTTTCTATGAGGAATACATACACGAGTGTGAAGTGCATGTCTGGTGCACAGTAAGTGTTCAATCATTGAAAAAGCTATTATTGTTATTATTATTGAAATGTAGAAGACCTTATCAGTGACTTCACAATTAATCTCTGATTCTCTTTCCTGGATCAAGTGAAAAATACCTCAAATAGTGATCTTTATAATATTTTCAAAAGGAAAAATATCAGGGGTGCCTGGGTGGTTCAGTGGATTAAGCATCTGCCTTTGGCTCAGGTCATGATCCCAGGGTCCTGGCATCGAGCCTCTGCATTGGGCTCCCTGCTCAGTGGGGAATCTGCTTCTCCCTCTCCCTCTGCCTGCTGCTCCCTCTGCTTGTGTTCTCTCTCCCGCTGTCAAATAAATAAATAAATAAATAAATAAATAAATAAATAAAATCTTTTTTTTTAAAGGAAAGATATCAATGAAAAAAAAAGTCTGAAATTATCCAAAGTATCCCCATTTTCTTTTTCTTTCTTTTATTTCTTTCCCCAAGATTTTAAGTAATCTCTACACCCAATGTGGGGTACAAACTCACAGCCCTGAGATCAAGGGTTACATGTTCCACTGACTAAGCCAGCCAGATGCCCCAACACTCTTTTCTAAGGTCTGTGATACTCCAGGTCTGTAAGTACTTAATATACTGCCCTTTGTTGGCATTGTACAGAAGGATTTCCTCTTGCATGGATAGAATATATTTCTTGCCATTTAAGGAAACATGGGTGATGGGAAATTAAACTGAGAGATTAATGGGAGAAATGGAAGAATTTTTTGTGATTTAGGCAAATAATTTAGGGAAATGGGATTAACTGGAATGTGAGATCCAATTTTTGCTCTACTGAGCATGAGTGGGGAGGGGCAGAGGGAGAAGGAAAGCCAGAATTGCAAGCAGGCTCCACACTCAGCACAGAGCCAATGCAGGGCTCGATCCCACGACTCTGAGATCATGACCTGAGGCAAAAATCAAGAGTTGGATGTTTAACAGACTGAGCCATCTAGGTGCCCTTAGTTTTTACTTTACTCTTGGATATAATCTTGGGTAATTTACTAAATCACATTGACACTTGGTTTTTTTCATCTTTGGAAATGAAAACGATGGTAATGGTTACCCCGTTTAATAAAGATTAAGTGATTGAAAGTAAGATTTAGAAATTATAAAGCCCCATATATGTACTCATAGTTGAAAATTATTCTAATCCATGCATTTCTCCTCTACCTTTCTGACCCATGGCCATGGTTCATAAGGGAAGAAGGAATACAGGCTATGATTGCCATCTGTTCACAGATGAACTTCGTATCTCCAGATTGGAGTGTTTCTTGCATTTACTCATCTATTCACTCCATCCATCCATCCATCCATCCATCAATGCTTTTACTGAATACTAGCCATGTGCTATAACTATGCTATGCATAAAGCTTTCAAAAATCAGTGCCATGGTTTCTCAGAGGTTTCTATGTACAGGGTAAGCTCAACTCAGCTTTCTAGAGTTCTCAATGTCTCCTTAAACCTGAGGAATGAAGAGGTAGAAAAATGAAAAAAAAATAGTAAGAGTTATTCAGGTGACATATTGTTTTGGACATTTTCCAAGCAGGATAATTATCTAAAATCAGGTTGACATTTATATCTCTAGCTTCCCATGCTTGTTAAAATACTTTTCTTGCTGAAATACTCATTGAGCTAAATTTCATCTAACATCTGGCCATTGTATAAATATAGCAATGAAAACATGTCTTGTTGCCTACTCATTAGGTATAAATTTTAGAAATCCAATTAGTGTTTTATACTTTCTGTGCATGTTTTCTTTGATTTTTCTTTAATGTTTGGTTTGAGCTAATTTCAGTCTCCTAAATGGAACTATAAGAATTCACATATTTAGCACACATCTACACAATAGCAAAAACCAACTGGATTGAGGTATTGTGCTTTGTAGTATTTCCTAAAGATTGTGAAGTATTCCTTAAGTTCTTTATTCATTCGTGCAATGAGCACATATTGAGCAAGATGTCAAGCCTTGGTGCTCAATGCTGAGGAAGAGGGGAGGGGGGGCGGATACGGAATAAACGAAATACCATCTTAGCCCTTAAGGAGTTTAGAACCTAGTAGGGGAGACAGATACCTATGCAAACTATTTCACTACAATGTGAAATACTACTATTGCTATATTGGCGAATCCTGACACATGCTGTAAGAGAGGTACATATCCATTGGGTTCTGAAGGCACCATTCACTACTCATCCGATGTACACACTACACACTACAAAAATGACCCTCAATTCTCCCCTAGGGAGCCTATAACCTCTCAAAATTGAGGAGCCCCTCAAACTAAGAACCCAAGGGAGTGTCCCAGTACTCATGGTGTCTACATTATCCATCTGGGTTGCTAGAATCTGCCAAATGCCCTGAGGATGGATCATCTATTTAGCAATACCAGCCTCACCTGAGTCACAGTTGTTAAGGTCTTCACTTTTAGACTCCCTGGAATGACAGCTGATCTTCAATGGCCTATTCTGCATGGATGTGAACATTTAGAAGTAAGCCCACTAAACACAATTTTCACTGTGTACATCAGGGCCCACTATAGTGTATACTCTGCAGCCTTTTGAAACATGCCTTTCATTATATAGATCCCACCACCGTTTCATTTGGTGTTCATTATACTCAAATAGCTAAGTCTTTGGGTCATTCTAAAGGATGCTCTTAAGATCTAACTTGGAAAAGCTGTGAATGAATTTTCAAACATTATCAAATGCAATGCCTACCTTTTAAACAGTAAAAGTTTATTTGCACAGATTTAGTAATATGAGATACAACATAATTCATGGAAATCAACCACAATGCTGATACTTAATAGATTATTCCAAATATTAGACATTACAGTTTAAGTCTCAACATTAGCTCTGACTTTGAAGTAACATTTTCAGTTAATAAATAATTGTGAATATGACCATATGTTCAGTTTATTCTCACCAGTTTATCATGAATTACAATTGTGATTTGGGTCATAAAAGTGATAAACAATTATATTTTCATAAACTGCCTGTTTATTTAATTAATCCTGAAGAGAATCTAAAAATATATTCTCATGGGTTATATAAATTAGATGTATTTTTTAGCTCTTGGATTTTACCATGCATGGGTAACACTATAACTGCTTTCATAGGATATGGTCATTTGCAAAAGTGAGTGGCCCCAGGTTTTGAGCACTGAATTAAATGTCTTCTATGTATTTCAGAGAACTATGAATTTCAAAAGTTAACTGTTATTTTGGGGTGATCTATAAAGTATTACACTACCAAAGCAAACACACAAAATTGGTGGTAAAGAAAGTGAGTTTAGTTCATTACACTTTCCAAATAGTAGTCACATCTTCCTAATAATTTTGGTGCCATACACATATTAAGAAAGACAGAATTACTTTCAGGTATAAGATATTCTGCATTTGCACATTCTATAGGGCTTATAATGAGAAGTTATATCAGCCTTATATTGTCTGATAAGGCTCTTTTTTTGAGCTCCTACTGTCACGAAGGCAATTTGTCAAACGTTCATGACACGTGGGGATAGTAGCAACATGCTGCAACAAAGGGCCTCACCAGGATTAATTTTAGTGTTTGAATTTGCTATTCGATTTTAGAATTTTTCTGCTCTTTATTGAATTTAAACCAGTAAGTAAGTTGCCTGGCTTCTTGGCCTAAGAAGAATATTTTGTCCTATTTGGAATCAGACCTCTAATAATCAGATAGTTTAATGCCAATATATATGTTATTCTAATATTTATAATCTCTTTGTGACATTTTCGAGACTGAGTGACAGCTAGTACCTATTAACTGCATTAGAAGAGTCAGAAAGGGTAAGAATTTATGAAAAGCATTAAATGGTAGAAACAAAGTATAGGGATCTTACATTTAGGCAACAATTTGGGTACCAGAAAATATTTCCTTCCAGTGTAAAAGTTTAGGACTCTGAAAAAAATGCCAGTTGCAACAATGAAAAAAAAATATTCAAATTCTGGTCCCCCAAAGTTTCAGAAAGCCCCCAAACCTAAAAATGACTCTTACTCTTTGCACTTCTTTTGACAAACTATATACATTTTCATTGTAGGGACCATCTTAAGTTTTGGGGCGCTTGTATTTTTCCATAGGGAAGAGATGGTTGGCATTGCTTCCTTGCTGGGTATAATTCATTTATGTCCTTCCAGTTTTTTCTCTCTGATCTCTTTTCTGTATATCTGTCAGCAGCACTCTCCTGGGAGCAGCACGATGCACTTCATTAATAAGAAGGGATTAAAGGAAAAAGCCCTCGTCTCCTAATACACTTGGATAATTTGGTGCCATCCACAAGGCAATAGACCCCTGCTGCATAGATGTCATTAGAAAGGTACAATTTCATTACTTTTTACTGGCAGAGCCTTGAGTGAAATACAAAATATGTTGTCTCATATGCAGGGGAAAAAAGTGCTAAAGCTTTCATTCACTTCATGCTTCTAAAATAGTAGAATGCAAAAATATATTTTATGGTTTTTACATTTATATTGCTTTCCCTTAGTAGTCCTTGAAGTCAAGCTTTTATTAAACACTGAGCAAAATCAAGATTAAAAAGGAAATTATTTACATTCTTAAATCCTAAATGAAATTCATATTTTTAGTAACTAACACATACCTACTAAGTGTCAGGCACTCTCCTAGTTGCTGGAAAACAAATTATAAAAACATAATTCATGCTTTTTTTTAAGCATTAACATATTAAATACTTTAACTCAAAGTGAGTATGAAAGTGAGCATGTAAGAAGTAAACCATATGGCTGAATAAAAGAGATTGTAAGCCAGTAAATTGTAAGTGTATTTGAAAAATCTGTTTAACTTTTCCTCGTTAACCTAGCATTTGAGCTGACTTGTTTGCTGCTGGTTGATAACATTATCTTTTAGGCTGACCCTCCCCCCCCACCATGTTAAGCCTTTAGTGGTATATTGTGCAAATGTTTGAAAACACAGGCATAAACCATCAATAGAATCTCACCCTACTTCCTATAGATGCTGCCCCAAACAGGAAATGATGGGTCTCACTGGTGGAGAATGTGGCTCACCACGCATCTGAGCAAGGGGCCTGGAATTTAGAAATCTGCCATAAAAACCATCAGTGACACTCCCAGGCGCTGCCCTGGTGTGATGACTCCCTGGGAACCGTGCGCATCACTTTCCTAGCACCGAAGAGAATCAGGTTTAACAGTGGTCCATTATCTCACTGCCACAGACACACACCTACCACTAACACTAAAAGGTGGCACACAGTTGGAACCATGCATGGGAGAAGAAAGCCCTTGATTATCAGCTTATTTTCAAGCCATTCTTTGCAGTGATGGGTTTTTGCTTCACTACCAGCTTTTGTTCAGTCAAATTGACATTTGCAGCTCCTTGTCTAAGATAAAGTCTAGCCTAGATGGTTAATATGATAGAGACTGGTTTCCAGAGACCATTCTACCAACCTAAGGCACAGCAGTACAGGAAGTACAAAATATCTTGACAAATAAATGAGTCAGTAATGAAAGTACTTAAAAGCTGCGTTGGGCTACTGTGTAGATTATCTCTGCAAATCAAAGATTGGTTATCCAATCAGCATTGAATTCTGAGTGTTCTGATGTCCTCACCCTTTTACCCTGTAACCATGGCCTTCCTTGTCTCTCATGCATTTTAATTCACTAAAGTATCATCATACATTACACTGAAGATTATCAACAAATCTCATGAGAAGTGAGAGAGCAACAGAAATGGGGACTGGACAGGGCCACTTCACACCTTCCAGAGTGAGCGGAGCTTCATAACAAATAGTGAGGATTCGGCTAGTCATGTTCTTGTCAAAAAGAAATCTCAGCTAATGTTTTAAATATAGATAACCGAGTCACAAACAAACACCCCCCCAGTTTTGCCAATAAATTAAAAATATAAGCAAAATGGTTAAGTGGTTAAAAGCTTAGACTGTTAACCTCATGGGGTGTATTTGAGGATGTGCACTGAAAACAGATCAATGGTTTGATTCCAGAATATAGATTTCCTCTTTCCCTATGATTTGTTATAATGGTAATTTTTCTTCCATTCCAGTAAGACCTTATGAGACTGTTTGTCCTGTTTTGTCATAATGCGTGTTTCTTAGGATTTGGCTGTTTTATTAGATGGAACCAATAAATATACAGGGTTTCTGAACATTCTTCAAATTTCTGGGCTTTAGGTCCACAATACCTTGGGCACTGAGGAAGAGGAAGGAATATTATGAATTGGAGTTCCGGTTGAAAGTTGGGTATTTGAAATATAAATGGAAACCGTTCACAATATTGACCCTTGTCAATATTCTCTTGCCGAGGTAGTTTATAATAAGGGACTGCCCATAAAAGAGCTGGTTATAGTTCTCTCTTGAATGTGCATGACTCTGGGACATACTGTCCCTTGCCATTGAAAAACTTGACTCAGTGGAATAAATAAAACGAGAAATGGCAATCCCAGAGTCCTGGCCGAGGAGGAATAAGCTGATAGGTATGTCTATTAAGTTCTGTCAGGCAAGACTTAACCAAATCCTGATACACATTTTTAAATCGATTATTCATAAATGGTGACAATGAACTAGATTCCAATTTGCTTTGGGGACACTTTAAGAAGACTTCTTTTTTAGATTTGGAATTCAAAATAGGTTTCTTCCATTCCTCCCTGGTAGAACAAAGAAATAGTTCTTGTCTAGACTGAATAATAAGACATGAAAAAACAACCCTGCGAGTGTCTAATTTATAACAAATCTGTTTCCTTAATGGGTGGAAGGAAATCTGAGGACAGTTCTGAGGGCTCCTGTCTGTTTTCAGTGCCACCTTCTAGTCATACCGACGACAACACCTCGCCTGATGGGTCCTTCCCTTTCTTCTCCTCGCCCCGGTCAATGTCAATCACATGCACCACTCCAGGTTTTAGGATCAAGTCCTCAGTCTCCACCTGACTCCTGTTGTCCTCCACTTCCATGTAGCTCCGCTTTGTTTGCTGGGTAGCTTTGCTGAAGGCTTCTTTCAAACGACGTTTGAGTTCAACATCTGGACAGAAGACATACTCGTAAAGGCCACCAGCGAGGACAGCTCCTATGATCGGTCCAACCCAATATATCTGGGAGAAAAGATGGGAGAATTATAGAGTGAAAGTGGAGGAGAACTATACCTTTGACCAATTCATGAATATAGAGCTTAGCTGGTTTACATTAAGAGAGCAAATATGTTGTGCAGAAGATAGCAGGATTGAAAAGAATAAAAGAACATATACCATATGCATGTCAGAGATCCATAAATTGCTAAATAACATTTGAACAGAAAACAGGGAAAGACAATTTTCTCTTTTCTTGCTACTATTAATTATTTTCTTTCCATTTTCTGATAATCCTTAAAGTCAAGTGAGCTCCTCGTTGATGGTACTGCACATTAAGTGCACTCTGAGAATTCTTCAACTAAAATAGAAAAAAATTTTCTGGTGACCACTTATCTTATTTTCTTAATATTGCCATCTTATGTTGGTTTTCTACATAATCGTGATCAACATCCAGATTTTTTTCAGTTGAGCCTTAGTTATTCAGCAGAGCACGAAAAATGGAATCTTAGCTCCACCACTGAGCAATTTGGTGAGTTCTTATATCAGTTACTTAACTTCTTTTATTATTTTTTTAATATTTTATTTATTCACTTGAGAGAGAGAGCGTACGAGCGTGGGGGTGCGGTGGGCAGAAGGACAAGCAGACTCCCCACTGAGCAGGAAGCCTGATGGGGGACTCCATTCCAGGACTCCTGGGATCATGACCTGAGCTGAAGGCAGACACTTAACCAACTGAGCCACCCAGGCGCCCCAGTTACTTAACTTCTTAAACCTTAATTTCCTCATCTGCAAAGTGGGGATTATAGTAACACATATCTCATGGGTTGTAAAAATTAAGTTGAAATAATACTTGAGAAGTATTTATTAGTTCTAATTTCATAGTGGTCAGCTCATTCCATGTTTCCTAGACAATTTAAAATTGTATGCGAGTAGGCTGGCCATCAGTCATTTTCTGTATGTTACACGCTTTTCTTCCTTAAAATCTGGCGATTTGATTTAATTGAAAATGTCATGGTTTGTTCATTACTCTTCTGGCAGAGCACTTTCATCCTAACAGTTCTAACCATGGTCACTTGGTGGAAAATAAACCAGTACTGAGTTTATGAAATGATGGTTAGTTGAGGATTAGCAACTCCATAGGATTTTTAATTCAACAAATGGAAGCTTCTTATCATATTGTTATTGTGTCTAGAATAAACTAAATCTTCAGTTTCAGGAAACTTCAACACTTGCTTGGAGCACATATATGCAGCAGAATATTAGACAGATTCAGTGGAGCAACAGAAACCTTGCTTATTGAGCCAGCTGTACTTAGACTTGTATTAACTCACATAATTCCAACAGCAAACTTTGAGGTAGATATGATTCTTATTCTTATTTTAAGGGTGAGAAAACTGACACCCTGAGAGAGTAAGAAGCTTGCTTAAGACGTCACTCTTAGCAAGTGCCTGAACTGGGATTTCAGGTCTGTGTGATTTCAAACCTCCCTTTTGAACTACTACACTGCTTTCCATGATACTTCACTTTTCTCATTTGAAAAAAATACGAGGCATGCTTCTGGCTTAAGACACTCTTGGGAAATTAATTTCACATAGCATCTTCATCGCAAAGTCTAAAGAAAATTCAAAATGTGAACTGTAGCTGAGCACATATACTTAACATGGAAACTACTTGTAGAGTGGCTGCAAGAACCAAGCTCCTTATCTTGAATGGAAAGAAACTGTGTGGAGATGACCTTCTCCATGCCCTTTCAAAGGAGAAACGAGAGCCCTCCTCTAAATGTCTTTGCATTCTGTTCCTTTGATAAGAGTTCATTAGATAGATTCTATTCCCCATGGTAAAACTCCCAAAAGGGAGACAAGGGACTGCTAAGTAATTATAATGCATTCCTAAAACACGTACGAAGAAGACATCTGGCTACACGCTCCCCAAAAAGATCAAATCTTTTTACTCTACCAAAACAAAGTCATAATGTACTTTAAAATGACTCTCAAAATTTGTAAAAGTAAATAGTTTTAATTGCTAAAAATACAGATAGAGATTATGAAGATGAAAATTAAAATAATGTCATACTTAGAAAATGCACCATTAATATTTAGATGTTATTCTAGTCTGTCAATCTCCATCTGCAAATCTGTTGTAAATTAGTTTTAAAATCTATACAACCATTACTACAGAATGGACATTTGTGTTCAATAAGATTAAGTTTGTTATAAAACAGCCAAAAAGGGGAATTTAATTCAGTCAACAAGCTAAAAAGTTTCCTACTAATTAAATTCTAGCTAGCCTACTGCAACTAGTAGGTAATTAATAAAAACATATATTTTATACACATTTTAAAGTCCTCATAACTAAAATTAAAAAATTGTTAGTTTTCTAAATTTTGATTACAAAAGTAGTTTGAATTTAATAAAGTTGAACTTACAGTTCTAGTTTTACCATAAGCAACTATGTACTGCCCATTAAAAATTTCCATTCCTGTTAATGTGTCAAATGTGTTGAGATATAAATGGATATATCAGTGGCAAAATGACCAATCTCGTGGATGCTATATATTGACATTCTTTTCATGGCTCAGTCTAAAATCTTGCTTTTGAACACTGAGTCTCATTTTTTAATGATAGAGATTACTTTTAAAGACTCACTACTCTTTTCTTAGCAGTGAATGTCTATAGTATTCTTATAATTTGTTCTCATTTGTAATGTACACTATGGCTGAGTGGATGTAACTGGGTCAATAACCAGTGTGTGAATGAGATTAAAACATAAGTGACATGTTGTTATATTCATGAATTAAAAATAAAAGCTGTAAAATAGCATTCACAGCATGTAAATGATTATAAGAGGTAGCCCTACTTGAGGCTGGCTTACATAAGTCTCATATTTTCATTGGTTATTATAAGTTAGTATATGAGTGGCCTTAAAACTGTCACATTATTCATTTAAGGGATTTAAATTCCTTTGTTGTAAGAAACACTTGAAATAAAATGGATAGCAATATTTAAAAATGGATATCACTACTCTCTGGAAGCACTGCCACCACATTAATAAGGAGGTTAGCCATGAGGCTGGAAAGTGTGCCTCTTCTGAAAGTCACTTATGTTTCCAGCTCTAGCTATGGTGATAACAGCATAAACATCTGTACCATTTATTCTTCTCCATCTGCAGTTCAAATGCTTCCAACTTACATACTATTAATTGGGTTCATGCTTTTGTAAACAAAAAAGATAAATATTTTTGCTATGGGCAGTGCTTGTAAGCATTTCTTTCTTCTTTGTCTTTTTCTTTTTTTGTATATATTTTGTTATTGCCAGGAAGGCTTTACTTTCAATTATTTAAACACCATATTCACCATACCTCCCTGATTATCACTTGGTCCACACAGACAACCTCCATGTAAAATATATTCTGCAGCAGTCTATCAGATATAGTGCCCAGAGCAGTGCTTATTAAAAAAGAAAGACTGTTACTAAAGGCCCCAAACAGATATAAGATGAGACATTTTAAAGTAGATTTGTGCTAGTCTCTCCTTGGTCTTTATGAAAGGTGTAGTAAAGTGGGGAGTCAAGGTTGGGAGGAAGTAAGACACCTCTCGAGGAAAGAAAAAGAAAGAGCTCCATGGGTAATTGTCCTCAACTGTAAGAGGACAGAAACTGTCAACACAATGGTTACCCAGTGGTTTTCCCAATTTCCCATGATAACTGCAGGTCCAAAGGATCTGGCGGGGTTCATGCTGGCACCAGTGTAATTGATCTGTAGGGAAAAAGAAAACAACTTCAGACATTGCTGGAACAGGACTAGTAGCAGGAAGCATTCACTGCAATTTGCTACCATTTGCCAAGTCAAATGGTAAGTCAAGTTAGAGGAACGGTCTAGATGTTAGCAGCCATATCAAGATGCTCATCATAAAGTTAGCAAAATAATCACCTAAAATGGACAGATGTGGCTGGATACTAAAGAACTACATCTGTAAAACACAACATCTTTAGGCCAGTTCTAGGGTGGGGATAAATGAAATGAATCAGTTATTTAAATGGACTTGCAAACTTACTGCAAATAAATGTCCAATCGCAACAGAAAATCCAATTGCTAAAGCTACTGAACCGGTGACATCAGTCCGTTTGGAGTCACAGCTGGCAAAAATAGTAAACACCAACTGAAATGTGATTATCAACTCCACCAGGAGACCGTGACCAGCGGTAAGATTTCCATGAACCTAAAAAGAGAAAAATGCTCCATCTGAATTGAAGCACAAGTACATTTTCTGTGATAACATATCATTGTGAAAAGCATATTTCATCGCTGGAAAAGACAATGGCTAATTGGAGTCATCTGTTCCACCCCACAAGTGAGACACTCCCCCTGCATCCAAAAAAGGAGGAATAAATTTCCACTCATTTTGGGCCATCACAGATAATTAATTACTCCTACAATGACCAAGCGGGAATTTGTGCTGAATGTCCTTTTCTACAAAGGAAGCAAAATGTGCTAATGCTGCATTTAACTTACAAAGGAGTTTCTGGAGAGTCTTGTAATTTTATAAGGCAATGATTAAATCCTTTAATTAGGTTTAAATTAATTAATATATATTTCAATTAAAATTTAAACTGTGTGTAGTTTTTAAATCAATCCTGGTGTTGAGCTAACATCTGATATTCCAAATCAGTTAAGAACAAAAGTAGGATCAAATGCCAATTTATTTTTTTAAGTGTAATCCTAGGTATAGATCATTTTAAATCTCATGAACATGACAAGAAACAAAATTGTTTCTTCTGCTAGTGAGCTAACAAATAGTTGCAATAAAAATGCCTTAACCTAAATATATAGTCTAGTATAGTCACTGGGATAAGAGCGAGAGCAAAAAAGAACACAATTTTTGTGCCACCAAGACTTAATAATATTCAAGTCACTTGATAGCAAACAATGATTATGTATGGATACATTCAATGTTGCTGGGATCAGTTTTCACCTCTATCAAGAATCATCAGAAATTCTTTGGGAATAAGTTAGCGATTTTAGGAAAGTCTCTCAGGCCACCGGGGTATTACTTAGCAGAGTCTGCAAGAAGCCTGGAGTCCCAGTTTGAAAATAAGAGCTAGGGACGCCTGGGTGGCTCAGTGGTTGAGCATCTGCCTTTGGCTCAGGGCATGATCCTGGAGTCCTGGGATCGAGTCCCACATCGGGCTCCCTGCATGGAGCGTGCTTCTCCTCTCTCTGCCGGTGTCTCTGCCTTTCTCTCTGTGTCTCTCATGAATAAATAAATAAAATCTTTAAAAAAAAAAAGGAAAAGAAGAGCTAAAGATGCTACCGTGGTGACCCCCAAGCCCCCCACCACACTGGGAGGTGTGACGAGGTAGAGAATCCCAGCTCCAATGATGGCTCCCAGGCACTGTGCTGTGACGTAGAAGACAGACTTGGCGATGCTAATCTTCCTGGTGCACACCATGGCCACGGTCACAGCAGGGTTGATGTGGCCGCCACTGATGTGGCCAAAGCACTGCACCATGGTCGCAATGCTGAGTCCAAAGCAAAGAGAGATGAGAACCATGTCGACAGGTAGTGGCTTTTCTGTTCCACCCCAGTTGATGGTGGATCCGAGGCTGAGGAGCACAAAGATGAGCATAGCCAGAAATTCTGCTGTGACTGCCTTCCAGAAAGCTTGAGTCCAGACCCCTCGGAAGGCCACCATGATGCTCTCTCTCTTACACAAAGGTCCACACTTGCTGAAATGAAAACAAATTGTATCAGTCTACCAAAGCAGGGTTCAAGAATTTGGGTGAAGACTCGAGGACTGTAGCCTAGCCGGACTGTGGGGAAGGGCCCCCTCAAAGGTTATTTGCATATCAAGAAAGAATCCTTCCAGAAAACCTTCTTAATTAATTGTCTCCTTAATAGTAAAATGGTGATGCTAGCCTCCTTTTATTAAATATTCGAAGATCATCCAGTTGCACTGATTTAGAAAGGAAAATGTCTAAATAGAATTTCTTTCTCTTTTTTTTCTAAAGATTTTATTTATTAATGAGAGACTCAGAGAGAGAGAGAGAGAGAGAGAGAGAGAGAGAGAGGCAGAGACACAGGCAGAGGGAGAAGCAGGCTCCACGCAGGGAGCCCGACATGGGACTCGATCCCGGGTCTCCAGGGTCAGGCCCTGGGCAGAAGGCGGCAAACCGCTGAGCCACACAGGCTGCCCTAAGTCGAGTTTCTTGAAGAATTAAGAGGGAAATATATTGACCTCAGAGCAAGAGTTAATCCCCTCAGAGCAAGTTTTTAAGTTTTCTTTCTTTTTTTCTTTCTTTTTTCTTTCTTTCTTTCTTTCTTTCTTTCTTTCTTTCTTTCTTTCTTTCTTTTTTTTCTTTCTTTCTTTCTTTCTTCTTTCTTTCTTTCTTTCTCTTTCTTTCTTTCTTTCTTTCTTTCTTTCTTTTTCTCTTTCTTTCTTTCTCTCTTTCTCTCTTTCTTTCTTTCTTTTTCTTTCTTTTTTTTTTTAAGTTTTTAAGTTTCCATGTACTTTTAACATGCCATTTATATTTTGAACGTAAAGCAATTAAAAAAAATAGGGAGATCTTTTGCAGTTTTGCACTTCGATGCTCCAAAATTCGCATTCTGGGCATTCTGCAAATGGGTTTGTGGGGCGTGATTCTCCTCTCCCCCAGCAGAGACTGCGGATTTAGGCGGGAGGCCAGCGAGGAGGAGCCCTGAAGGCCGTCTTTGGAGCAGGTAAAGTCGTTCGGGGGAGGGGAGCTCAGGGTGACCGGCAGGGGTGGTGGCAACCGGCGGGGCCTGGACAGGGACACTCCCTCCTTCTCTCGGGCGGACCTGGACGCGCGGCGCTTGGCCGTGTCAGCCTCCCGGGCGGGTGCCAGGTGGGCAAACAGCAGCCTCGCAGCGCCGGCCCCGCCCCCGCCCAGGCCCCGCCCCGCCCCCGCCCAGGCCCCGCCCAGACCCCGCCCTCCCCGCCCAGGCCACGCCCCCCGAGTCCCAGGACTCCGCGACAGCCGGGCGGGGCAAGGCTGCATCCTGGCCTCCGTCAGGCTTTTGCAGGGCTGGGGGCAGCCCCTTCGGGTACCTCACCCTCCGTCCACCCGCGAAGCTACCCCTCAGACACGCCTCCCCAAAGGGATCCTGGAGGCCGGGGTCGCGCCCCAGGCACCCCGCCCAGTGCGGGGACCCGCGGCGCGGGGCGGTGGGCAGGGGACCGTGGTCCTGGGAGCAGAGGCCTCCACGCTGTTCTCCAGCGTCTTCTTGGCGGCCTCCTCCTCCTCCTGCGGGGCCCAGAAGGACGGCGGGCGCGCCTCTTCTGGGGGCCCTTGCATGAGTGTGTTGGGAAGCGCAGGAGGGTGGGGGCAGCAAGACAGCCTTTGCGAGGAGGCACCTCCTTCCTCCAGTCTGTTCTCCTCTTCGGAGCTGAGAAGGGATGCGGCTTGAGGGATTTAATGCCAGCTGCTCGTTTGGGCAAGAAGTGGCTAGAATTCCCCACATGGAGGGCAATTACTCTAGTTACTCGATTATTCCAGGCACTTGCCCCTCTCCGTTGCCTGTTACAGTCGTGAGAGCGGAGAGCTGTGGAGAGGCCCTGATCACCAGAGGACTATGAAAAGGGTATTTGAACAGATTAGAGTGTTTATAGCTTTCCCCTTGGTATATAAGGAAGAGAACCCCCACCCCCACCCCCACGCCTTGCTGTTCTCAGGAGCCTGGGTTCTGCATGAGCAGTGGGGAAATGCTGTGCCAAAAAGGGCTAGGGGAATGCTCCCCTGACCTTTAGGATCTCAGGTCAGCCTCTGCTTTGATAAGGGACTTTGCTTCACAGTTGGCAGGAGAAACCCACTTTCTGCCCAATCTGGGGTGGCTCCAGAAGGGGGACAGCCAGCCCCGACCTAGGTGTCCTCTGCTCCTGAACTCCTCTAAGTGAATCATGTAATTACAAGAAAGCCCAGCTGGGCGGACAATGACATCATATTCCCCAGAGGAAGAGAAAATAAAGAGACAAAACAGCACTTGGAATGGGGCAGGGAGGATGCCCTGGGAGAGATACTAAAAATGTCCCAAAGGGGGCGAAACTCAAAGAACTCAACAGATTGGAAAAGAAGTTAGGAAGGGGGCTTTCGTGCTCACCAGCAGCGCCCCGCCTCCACCTGCGGACGGCAGGGCAAAGGGGCTACCAGAGGTGCTGGTGGTCTGTGGCTGGGGACAGTGGGAAAAAGAAAAAGGACAAAGCAGGAAGGGAAGGAGGCTGGTGGGCAGGAAGCCTTAGGTTCCTTTTCAGCAGCACAGATCACCAGGAGAGGCGGGCCCTGGCAAAAGGCCGCCTCCTGGCCATACAGGTCTCCCTCACTTTTCCCAGTCCCCCCAAGTTCTATCTCCCTGCCTATTCGCTCATGCCTCTCCAGAGACCTAATTTAAGAAACTCAGTTGCTCTTTCAACTTCAAATTTGTATCAGCCAGAGAAATTAAAACAGCATCATCATCATAAAAAACAAACAACCAAACCAACCCCCAAAACCCCAAATAGAAAAATATGCTCCGTAACAGTGCATTTAGCTTTTTTGGAAAGCCTACAGAATCTAATCTCCGTCCAGGGCAGAGCTGAACAGCCTCAGTTAGCTGCGAACCCCAAAGTTCCCAGGCAGCACATACATACCCCTGGTCTTACAAGTGCTCACCTGGGCAGGCACAGGCTGTCATAGCTCCTGTTATTATCGGCAGTGTTCCCTTATGCGTTCACACTCACTGAAAACGGATCAACACTATTTGTTTTGCTTCTTTCGCCCCAGAACAAAGGGGGTTTGTTGATGTGCCCGGGTTGTACTGAACCGGCCACATTACTTTCTAGCTGAACACACAGCCTGATCCACTTCTGGGCAGCTGAACCTCCGGGTGAGTAATTTTTCTGATGAAAAATACTGCAGATAGATTCACCTCCGTAGGGTAATTTCCCTGTGCAGGTGCAGGTCTCCAGTATTTGGAGGATTTGGCAACAAAGCATCCTTCTTTTCCTGCTACTTTCTCTATGCTTCTCTTATGAATATGCCCAGTACCCAGATCTAAGAGAATCACCTACCTACCCTCTAGTTTCCTTCTAGATTCTGAGACGGCACATCTATCTATAACAAAGGAGTCAAAATTTCATCTTTTGGCCCCGTTCTTTGTCCCCTGAGGGCAAAGAAGGACTTACCCCCACTGCCTTGCTGCGGGTCTGCCACTCATGCCTTCCCCGGCCAGAGTGCAGCTCTCATTGCCTGCCCCCAAGCTCTGGGAGTCAGATTACGGCCACTTGTCTGATTGGGTTTTTGGAGTGAAGGGGTGGAAAGACTCTGCACCATGTGGCAATCGTCAAGTTCTATTTGAACTTGAAATAACTTTTCTCCACCTGATCGTGGTAGACACAGGGCATTTCAGGAACACAAACTGTTTGCTTACATTGTATTTCTTTAGCTGGTAATCTTTGAAAATGAGGATTTCCTCAAATTTTATTTGAATTCTTCCCACCACAAAGAATTGCTGAGAGTCTGTCTTGTTCGGTTATGTGTTGGGGTTGAAATTGGGCACCCATGAGAAAGCAGATCTGTGTTATCCAGCAGTTGAGATAAATTGAGATCTGGGCTGTAGTGCATTTGCTTTTGGGAGGCTGAATATTCAGTGGGTTCTATTTGAAGTTTTTGACCTGAGAAATGGCATTTTAAGTACAATGGGTAAGTCCATTTGTAGCCTGGGCAGCACTGATTTGAATAATAGGAAAATATGAAAAATAGCAAATAAGACTACTCCAGGGTGCTCCACTGACTGTTACATTAGTGACAATTATTGAGTAAGAAGTAGCAAATCTAAAAATGTGGAGTTTGGGTGGGGACAAAATTTTTGGAAATCGTAGGTAAATTTAATATCTGCAAACCTAGGGACAAGATTGAGTACATCATTTGTGGGGCCCAGTGTGGAATGAATGCATCACAATTACAATTTTTTGCTTTCTTTCTTTTTTTTTTAATTTTTATTTATATATTTATGATAGTCACACAGGGAGAGAGAGAGAGAGAGAGGCAGAGACACAGGCAGAGGGAGAAGCAGGCTCCACGCACCGGGAGCCCGACGTGGGACCTGATCCCGGGTCTCCAGGATCGTGCCCTGGGCCAAAGGCAGGCGCCAAACCGCTGCGCCACCCAGGGATCCCAATTTTTTGCTTTCTTATCTTGTTTAGAGACGTGGGATTTGGGAATGGCTGAAAAGCTCTTAGAAAGAGGACTTAAAATTTTGAGTGTGAATTTCAGAGGAGCATTTTATTATTGTCTCAAGCATTCTCAAACAACGAAGATTAAATTTACATCTTTAAGAATGTGGTTGCACACTAATGGTTGTCTATCAGAGGGTTTGGCCTTCGTAAAATGTGCTCCCTGAAGGTAGGAATAAATTCTGATGAGATGGGGGAAGAGGGCATTTAGGTGAATCTACAAAGAACACTCAAACCTTTTAGTGTGGATTCTTAAAGCTGTTTACCACTCAGATTTTAGAGTGTGATTTAAACAAATGAATCACAAAAAGTTTTTAAAAATTTGAAAACTTTGATTTTCTAGACAGATGTGCTGATTGCTCTGACCCCAAGACCGTTGAGTCAGAAGGTACTGTGAGGTCTATGAACCCAAGGAAGGATGAGTCCTTCCTGCAGTGCTGAGGTCCTTCCTTGTGAATGAAACCTCTGATCTTTTCCACAGGAACCCACAATGAGTGGTGCTCCCTCAGGGCTGCTGGTTGTTGAGAGGACATTTTTCAGGTCCTCTCTTTGCAGGTTGCCCTAGGCTCATTAGCATTCACTCTCTGGCCCTGGCAAGTTCCCGTCACCATTTTACAAAGTGCCAGCAAAACTTGGTTACCAGGGTTTCTCAGACTCTTTCTCTTTCTTCTGGCTGGCTGATCACTACCCTGGTAGCATATGTTGACAGTTCCTAAGGGATGGCTATTCCCATCAAGGGAAGGGCCACCCTAATTGGCACCAATTGGCACACTTATTAGTACTCTGGGCAGAGTGGTTTACAATTGACCAAGGATTAACCCTTCACCTACTGGCGGTAGTTTTTCTTATTAGGTATTAATTATTGTCTTTTTTTTATATTTGAGGAAGTATTATCGATTCTCCTGAAACACTTTCAACCTTGCCCTATAATTAGCTGCTTGCTTGACTTTTCTTTGGACTAAGGACAGAGTTTCCGATAGAATTGTCTGGGGTGATGCATGCAGGATAAAGATGGAAGAAAGCAGCTTCAATGCGTTTGTGAGGATGGTGTGGGCAATATGGGGTGGGGAGCAATGGTGAATATAAGTAACAGCTTCCAAGTTGATCAGTTTTGAGCCGGCATGGGCCCAGGGCCAAATGAGATTTGGAATCTTAAATTTTCCCCCCATTGGTAACTTGAAAATGGCCTAATTCATTTAACAATGGAACACCAATTTACTGATTAAATCTTCTTGACTTTTTCTTTTAAAGATTCTATTTATTTATTCATAAAAGACATACAGAGAGAGGTAGAGACATAGGCAGAGGGAGAAGCAGGCTCCCTGCAGGGAGCCCCATGTGAGACTCGATCACTGGGATCACAACCTGAGTCGAAGGCAGATGCTCAACCACTGAGCCACCCAGGTGCCCCTCTTCTTGACTTTCATATTGTATAGTGCTATGATCTTTGGGGTTATGGTAACGTGGCACATTGATTTAAGATCAGTGTTCTAGGAGAAAAATGAGAGAAGAGTAAATGAAAAATTCAAGGGTACTCAGCAAAACTCAGCTGATTGACACACTTTGCTTCCAAATTTTTAATGTAGCACACCACACTGTTTTCTTTTGGTGCTGATGTATATCTTTGGGGTTTGTGGACTCTTTCTCTCACCCTTGCCCTTGGAACTTTTAATATTTCTTCACGTATTCAGAGATTGAAGACTAACACAAAAGCACTAAAAATGCCAGCAGTGCCTCAGTACCAGACGGGAAGTGTCTCCAGGCTGATAGGGGCAGATTCAATCGCAAGTCATAAATCTTACTTTGCTTTTCATGAATCTCAGCATCATGAAATCCCCCAGAGCACTTATATATCAGTATGTTCATTAAAAACAAACAAATAAACAGAATAACAGCGGCAGCCACAACCACAACCCCCACAACAAAGGGCTTTAATAGAGCTTTGTTCCCTTTTCAAAGAGATGTTGCCTTACTGTTAGAATTCAGAGTGGTTTCCAGAAATATAGTTCACCACCAAAAGAGTGAAGTAAAAATAATAAAAAAACCAGCAAGGAGCCAAAATGCTCGCCTTTGTCTCCCATTTCTCAGTTAGGTGAATCTGAGAGGACTGAGGTCTTTCCATTGGAAGTGGAAACTTTCAGAGATCATCTCTGGCCCTGCCCTTGTGCCCCCACGGATCCAGGTTTTCCCGTTTGGTACAGCAGGCACATTTTCCTTGATTCAGATCCAGGCAGACTCTGCTTTGGCTGGGGAGTTGTACTCTGCTGACATTTAAGGCAGGAATTCCCTGGGAAAATAGTCAAGAGATTCTTTTGGTGCTGCTGGCAGGGCTCCAAAGGGTTTAGGGTTCCCCTCTCTAGACGAATGGGGAGGGAGGCAAAGAGAAACAGAAGGACTTTATTGAGTGACTGTATTTCATCTGAAGCTTGCACAAAAAAGCAGAAATGTGGTTGGATGACTGGATACTTTTCTTACCCCTTATCTCTTGCCCAGCTATTGTGACAGTTTGGAGTTTGGTTGGGCATTTTAAAGGCCACTTGGACATCCACAGTGGAAAATCAGCTCTCCGGGGAAGCAAAGGACTTTGGGATCTAATGGGTCATAGCAAAATGTTTTAAATGATCAATCATTGAAGTGCAGTCTGTACAAATAATTGTTCCAACATTTAAATTAAACGTGAACAGATGAGGAGGTAAACCAATGTTTTGGTGATTATTATCACTTGTTATCATACAGGAAAGCTCAGAATCCTCATGTTTTTAATAGATTAACCAAGATATTCCAAGTTTCAAACAAAGAGCAAGATGTTTAAAATTCTGTGCACAAAGGAGCTGTAATGGGGGGAAGTAGACCAAAAAACTAGGCACTTAAAAAATACTTTGGAGTAATGCTAGAAACAGAACATTTTCTAACAAAGGAGCAGAAATGATCATCATCTGTGACCACAAAAAAGGTGACTGGCTCTCCTAGAACTACCCTTGGATGAGATTTTTACTAAAAACTTGCTCTTGCTACTTTCCTAAATCATCATAGGTCTCTCTCTTTGAACTCCTTAATTCTCTTTTTTAACCTTCGACAACCAGAAGAAATGTACATCTGAAGAAAATCCCAGGGCCTCTTAGAGGTGGCAAGTCTCCTCATGGTTTCACCTTCCCCCAATGTTCTCTCGAGCTACAGCTCAGTCTGTGTGCCTGCCATGGGAGGCTACACTGTGGCCACAGTTTGCCAGCTCCTACCTCTAAGGAGCCAGCTCAGGTGCTTCATGCATGTCCAACCCCCTTTATTTCTGCCCTTGCCACACAACCCTCTGATTCTTTTTAAAACCCTCCTCAACATTTATCTACTCCCTGAAACATGCCTATTGCAGACTTGCTGAGCTCTAGTCACTTGACAGAGCCCAGAGCACTGTAAACCTCTGTGATGATCTACAGTCATGACTAGGTAATGTCTTTGTCTCGTTTACTGGTGTTTTGGTGGTAGTTTACTGTTTGTTTCTTTCTTTTTGGGTCTAAACTGAAGTTGTGGCATATATATGTTCTGTTTAATTCCTTACTGTAATGATGGTGATGATAATGATGGTGATGATGATGATCATGAAGTGACAGCAACGATTTTGGTGTGATTTGGTGATTGTGCAGGAAGAGGGGAAGGAATAAGAGTTGGCAGTTTGGACTCTTATCACTTCACTGTTCTTGGCTCTGGGCCACTCAATGTCCCTGAACTGCTTGTTCATCTCTAAAAAGGAATGGAGCGTTTCTCTGTCCTGTCTTTTGGCAATAGTATGGTAAATCCAGATGCCTTTCTCACCCTATATTGGTTTTGGACCACCTCTACCATGGTGTGCCTCTATAGTATTTTGCTTCCCCAGATTCCATCACAGAATTAGTCCCAGCGTGCTGGAATCACCTGTTTATTGTCTACCTCCATCATTAGTCTGGAGTCAGAGTGAGAGCAGGGAATACTCTCTTAGTTGTCTCAATGGCTAGTTAACCTTAGTAATTAATTGTTGTATCCCCAACACCTAGCGTGAATCCAAGACACATTTCAAAAAACATTGTGGGATACATAAGCAGGTGAATGGGGCTCCAGTAAGGTCATATTAGCAGATGTGCTTTACAAACCAAATTAGCCAATGAGAAGTATGACGATGCTGTTGTTTTTGAGAAAAAAAAGTCAAGAAACTTATCCAGGCCAATCATCCTTGAAAAAGTCATGTATTCTTAATCTCATTTCCCATTTATAGAATGGAAGTTTTTCTAGCACAGGTAAGAATTTAGAAATAGTAAGTCATTAGCTCATGTATAGTTCTTTGAAATAAAGAGCTAGGTAACAGCATTAACATTAATAAGTATTAACATTAATAATAAAATTTTATAAACTACAAATAGGCATAGATAATTCCAAGCCACACTTCAGAGATTAAGGCAGAAATAATGTACTTTTTAAAAAAATTTATTTAAAAAAAAAAGATTTATTTATTTATTTGAGAGAGAGAGATTGAGATCTGGGAAGGGGAGAGGGAGGGACAAGGAGACACTCCCTGCTGAGTGCAGATCCTGAAATGGGGCTCAGTCTCACGAGCCTGGGATCATGATCCTGAGATCATGACCTGAGCCGAAATCAAGGGTCAGATGCTTAACCAACTGAGCCACCCAGGTGCCCCAAGAAGTAATGTTTTTAAAACTTTGCTTTACGGATTAATCTAAAATGACTTGGCAAATTTTATTCAAAAACAAGAAACTGACTCATACATCATCTCCTCATTGTCTTAATAACTCTTTGGGGATGATAGTGTATGACATTTATGACTTTCACATTTCCATGCACGCCACTGAGTACAGCTAGGAAAAATAACACCAGTGAGGACTGATAATTTTACAAATCAATCATTTCTAAAGTGCACTTGCTCCTCAACATCACCCAGCAATCTCTCTCATTCTCCAGTCAGGAAGGAGATGAAAATTATTGGCAAGCAGGGACCTTAGCTGAAATAGAAAATGACTGGCTTTTCCTAAGCAGAGGAGACTATTGAAAGCATATTGAGACTCAAAAAATTGAAGGGAGGCTGGGGAACCAGCTTGCAAGTGGCCACACCCGAGGCAGCTCCAGAAGTAGAGGCAGGACTTGCATCTTGGTTTCTGGGATGGATGGCCATCAAGAATTCCTCTTCTCGTATCATGGCTTTGAGATGAAAAGTCCCAGGAGTGAGCACTTGATCTTCTATCAGGGGGAAAAATGGCTTGCTTGGGGAGAGTCACCAGGAGTTATCCTGCCACCGAGGCCACACTCAGTGGGTGAAAGGTGATATTGATGGCAGCTAACTCTATTATACAAACTCAGTCCTCACCTCCCATCATTCCTGAGGCCCTCTCTTTCTAGTCATATGGGGCTGTGTTAGTTAGCAGGGGCTGCCATGACAAAACACCACAGATTGGGTGACTTAAACACCAGAAGGCAAGAAGTCCCTGCCTAGATAACTCGTATTTTGGTCTTCAAAATACAATTTAAGTTTCATTTTCTCTGTAAAAATTTCCGTGTTCCTCTGATTTTATTTAGGTGCCATTTCTCATTTCTTCCATAGCAGCTTCTGAAATAACTTTGTACTGGGCACCTGGGTGGCTCAGTGGTTGAGTGTCTACCTTTGGCTCAGGTCGTGATCCCAGGGTCCTGGGATCGAGTCCTGCATCAGGCTCCCTTGGGGGTCTGCTTCTCCCTCTGCCTATGTCTCTGCCTCTTTCTCTGTCTCTCATGAATAAATAAATAAAGCCTTTAAAAATAAGATAGAATAAAAGAGCTTTGTACCTTTCCAGTTTTCAAGCATGTAAATCCCAAATTCCCTTCATACCTACCCTGCCGCGCTCTGCAAAAGACTTGGGATGCCTCAGTAAGGAGATACAAAAATCAAAGGCCTTAAAACCAGTACTTGACAATAAATGCTAGGAATCATGCATGGGGTTTCCAAATAGGGTTGCATTAGTTATAAATACATTGCTTGGTAATTAATGGTTTTATGTCTCTGCCTCTAACTCAAGAAAAAATTTCTTAAGGCAGAGACTATGTGTTAGTTTTTTTTGTTTTGTTTCGAATGTAAAATAAAACTATATTGGAAGTTTTGTGAATGTTCCAGTTTTATCTTTTTTTTGTTGTTTATTTTGTTTTCATTAATATAAATTTAATTAATTAATTAATTAATTAATATTTGCTTCAAATTTTTATTTAAATTCTAGTTAGTTCACGTATAGTGTAATATTGGTTTCAGGAGTAGAATTTAGTGATTCATTACTTAAATACAGCACCCAGGGCTCATTATAACATGTGCCCTCCTTAATGCCCATCCCCTACCTAGCCATCCTCCGATATGCTTCCCCTCCAGCAACCCACAGTTTGTTCTCTACAGTTAAAAGTCTCTAATGTGTGTTATTTTTTTATGCAACCCTGGAAAAAAGAAGGTGGTCAACATTTTGGTTGGTTGGATGAATAAATGAATGGGTGAGGAGTTTACCAAAGTGGTTTCACATGTTTTTTATACGTTTATGAGATAAACAGTCTTATTTCCCTGGTTTAGATCTGAGTTAATGGAGAGTTTAAGTGATCTGGAAGGTCAGAAGTTAGACCAGATTTGTCATATATTATATATGTTATATAAATACATTTCCTATCTACTATGGGGCTGTTGGCTGCTTTTTAAGTACATTAATACTTTCAGGGTACAAATGTACCTTTTCATATATTGCCCCACTTATTTGAGAGACTGAAGAGGAAGTTTATGTTTTGATTTTCTTTTGAAAAATAGAAGTGTAGTTTGTAGAGAAATTGGCTAATTTGGGGTCATTTGATTCAGTCTTTTAACAAAGACAATCCTATTCTTGTTAACTGGTTAGATTATCTTTTTTTTTTTTTAATTAGCCTTTTCATTTCCATTGGGAGAGAACTTTAAAAAAAAAAGTGCAGTGAATCAGTAATGTACTGAATCAGTAATGAACTAGGAGTCCCGTTGACATCTGACAGTGGCTATACAACAGAGCATTGTAACAAGATGTAAGCAGTTTTATAGATGTACTCAGTATACAGTTTATAATTTTGTTGTAATAGTTTTCTGTGGACTAGTCTTTATAATCGCCCAAAGGGACATATGAAAATCAAGAGCAATATAATTATTATTTATTATTATTGCTAATATTTCCATTTTCAAAACGAGAAATTGTTGTGTGGAATAAATGAAAGAACTCTACGGTGTCTTGGTGCTAGCAACCTTACACCCTTCGACAGCCTATTACATGACAGATCACACAGAAGAAGTATGCAGACATACTGCTCTTCTCGTTCTGCACCACATTTTTAGTGGAGAGACTGCTTCACCGAATGGCCTGTGCTCATTGGATGTTTAGAGAGGCAGAAAGAGATTGTTAGTATCAGAACTTGTCAAAGCTGTTGACCCTGACTTTAGCTGAGATGACCTCAGCTTGACCGCAGCCCAACATGGGGATATTGCTTCTCAAACACTTCAGAGTATTGTGTAATCCTCTGAGATTTTAGCTGTGACCAAAGGAGAGCAAGTGCTTCCATTGCGAGGCAGTCTGAACTTCTAAAAGTGGTCAGAATTGCCCAGTTAAGGTCATGAACCAATCTAGAGTTTGGGTTCTGAAGATTTCACTTTAATCTTGGAATTTGTTCACTTCGGACTAGGAAGCTGAGCTTTGATTTTTTTTTTTTTTTTTTTTTTTTTGGCATCAGATCTTCACTATGTAATGCCTTGAGTCAACAGGCCATATTATATCTTTTAAAAGAGAAAGTGAAAACAAATCCATTTAGCCGTATTCCCCAGTAAAATTGTTTGCTCTATGAAGCTAAAGTAAAACAACAAGATTGTCAATGGCCCAATCTTCTAGATTTACATTTCAAAACCAATATTGGAAGTAGAATTAAAAACTGCATATTTATAAAATCAGAATGTAAAGAGTGGACTAAACTACTAATAAAGTATTTTAAGACATTTTATAGTATCTAGAAATAAATTAGTTTAAATATTCAGTCTGGATTGCCTCTGGCAAAACATTAGCATTGTTAAAATGGGGCTGGTGGACAGACAGCTGTTCGAGATACTGTTCTTTCTATTTTTGTGTGGTTATAATATTAAATGGGTAAGAAATTTAATAACTATGCTAAAACCAGTTGGTGGAACACTCCATCCCAGCTGCTTTGGTTAGGTACAGAGAATATTGTCCCTGGGTCAAGAATGTTCTCCCCAACCCCTGTCCCTATGCTGCGTGGCCATCCCTCTGTACGGCTCTGGCCAGGTGGTTCTCCTGTTCTCCAGAGCTGCTCATGGTTCCCTCAAACTCCTGACCTCCCTCACCCTATCCCCTCACTTTCCACAGATGAGCTCAACATCTATATATGGTGAAAAACAAGACTTCAGATGGGAAATCCTTCAAATTCTTGCCACCAAACCCCAAATGTCTTGGCACCTGTCGAATCCTTTCCTCCTTTTATTTTTTTTTAAGATTTCATTTATTCATGAGAGACAGAGAGAGAGAGAGAGAGAGAGAGGCAGAGACACAGGCAGAAGGAGAAGCAGGCTCCATGCAGGGAGCCAGATGTGGGACTGGATCCCGGGGCTCCAGGATCACGCCCTGGGCCAAAGGCAGGTGCCAAACCGCTGAGCCACCCAGGGTTCCCCCTCTTCCTTTGTTTCTTATGGGAGAAATCACTTTCCCTTTGTCTCAGATGGCTTCTTCCACTTTTGCTCTGGATGACACCCTCTCTTGCATACTCTAGTGCCATTCTTTTTCCAGCTTTCTGGTCAAACTTTTTGATCACAGGAGCCCTTTACAGTTGAAAATTATTGAACACCCCAATGAACTTCTTGTTTCTGTGACCTATGTGTACGTATTGACACTTACCATATTAGGAACTGAAACAGAATTTTAAAAAATTATAAATTAACTTTAAAAAATAAGCCCAGTACATGCTAATTAAATTGCATTTTAAATCACAAATATATTTTCCAAAACACAAAAAAATAATGAGCAGAGTAATATTATTTTCCATTTTTACAAATTTCTTTAATGTCTGGTTTAACAGAAGACAGATCCTCGGTTCTGCTTTTGCATACAATTGTGAAATGATTATTTGGTTGAAGTACAGGAAGAGAATCCTGCCTTACAGAAATATGTAGCTGAAAAAGGGAGGACTATTTTATCAACTTCCTCAGATAATTGTGGATATTTTTACTTGATATTATACCAAAGCTCAACAAATAATATTTTTCTAAAGATTAGCTGCAATGTGGGTTCTGAAGTCATATTAATTAATTTTTTCATATCCTGTTACTTCAAAAATCCATTAATCTATTTTGCACTTTGAACAAACCTTTTACTAATAAGGCATGATTTTAAACATTATGCATAGTCATTTGGAAACTATTGGTTCACTGAGTTATGCAGATCTTCTAAATGTTAGCACATTTTATTTTATAATATAAAAGATGTCATTTTCATTAACATCACCACTAATCACATCAGAAAAATATTAAAGTATTGAGAGCTGTTGAATTCACAGTGGCAGACACAAATTTTCCAAAGTTATAATTTTCACTTTGAAAGCTCAAATATTACTGCCAACAAATATTGTCAGTTTTTCTTGAAGTGACAGGCTTATTTTGCTCATTTCCAAGAAAATGTCCCCCGAACACTCATTTGAAAAGCCATAGTTTGTAGACCATTTTTAAAAGTAAAAATGGTATTCCATGACAAAAGTCTAGTTCAACTACCAACAGAGTCAACCCTGAAGACAACCATCACATTGAGTCTATAAAGTCTACAGTGTTTTCTGTGTGCTTCCCATTTTGTCATATGGATTATTACAAAGATGTGCACTCAAGGATCATGATATAGTAAAACTGGTAATTATGAAGAAGGACATTCTTAAGTTGAACTGGTACTGATTTTACTGGGTGTAATGGTGAAGAAGAGAACCACCACCATTACAGTTTGATGTCTTCATTAACACCAAAGAGCCAGCACTTTTATCAACCATTGCTTTTGCACTGACAAAATGGAAGCCATACAGTGAAAGGCAAGCAACATCTTATACTATTTATGAAAACAATTGTGCTCGCCCAGGCTCCCTGACAAAGTCTCATTCTGAGACCTGTAGACAGAATTAATTCTTTACCTTTTCTTATTTTAATTCTCTATTCAATTTCAATATTGTCTCTTTCTTTTAGGTTTTTGTTTCTTTTCTTTTCTTTTTTTTAGAGAGAACACATGGGTGGCAAGAGGGGCAGAGAGAGAGAGAGGGAGAGAATCATAAGCAGGCTCCATGTCCAGCATGCAGCCCAATATGGGGCTTGATCTCACAACCCTGAGATCATGACCTGAGATGAAATCAAGAGTTGGACACTTAACTGACTGAGCCACCCTCGTGCCCCATTCTTTATTTTTTTTTAAAGATTTATTTATTAGAGAGAGAGAGAGCAAGAGGAAGAGGCAGAGTGAGAGCTAAAGAAAAACTCAAGTAAACCCCCTGCTCAGTGCAGAGCCTGATGGGGGGCTTGATCTGACAACCTGAGATTGCTATCTGAGCCAAAACCAAGGGTCAGCTGCTTAATCGACTATGCCAACCAGGTGCCCCCAGGAGCCCCTTTTTCTATTAGTTTTAAGCATGCTTATGAATCACCCATATTGGAAAAAGAAACGTCAAAATAAATTTTCCCCAAACCCCAAATTATCACTAAAGACCATCAAATCCCCTTTAGAGCCAAATACCCATAAAGAATCATTACCATTTGGGATGCCTGAGTGGTTCAGTGGTTGAGCGTCTGCCTTTGGCTCAGGGCATGATCCTGGGTCCTGGGATCAAGTCCCACAACAGACTGTTTGCGGGGAGCCTGCTTCTCTCTCTGCCTGTGTCTCTGCCTCTCTCTTTCTGTGTGTCTCTCATGAATAAATAAATAAAATCTTTTTTTAAAAAAGAATTATTACCATTTATTATCTGCTTTTTTCATGTTCCATCCTCTGGCACTCATTGCAATCTAGTTTCTCTCCCTAACTCTTCCTATAAATTGCCATCTTCAAGTTCCCAGGGTCTATCTTGGTATGTGCTCCAATCCTTACCTTTCTTGACTCTCTGCAACACCTGACCCCACTGACCACTTGTGCATCTAATATATATGCTGGGCATCATGCTAAGTGCTTTACACAAGATAGCTCATTTAATCTATCTGGCAAGCTGATGATGCAGCTATGATTATTAGTGCATCTCACAATTAAGAAGCTCTGGAGAACTACCAAGGGTCAGACAGCATATAAGGAGAAGTGCAGAATCCTAAATGGGGCCTTCATGACCCCAAAGCCAGAGGTCTTAAGCATCATCATATACCTCCTTCTTGAAATACCTCTTCCCTTTTGCATGACATCAAGTTTGTTTTCCTACCTCTCTGGCAGCTTTCTCTCAGTCTTCTTTGTGTGTGGAAAAAAAAGCTTTTCCCATGATCTTGCTTTGCTCAAGATTCAGAGTCCCAGAAGAGCTCGCTGAACTGGGCACACTGAAGTCCTGTGCCCTCTCACTCCCCAGCTTTGCCATGCTGGAGAATGGGAGAACTGTGCCCTTTGTCTGGAAGACAAAAGAAGATGCCCTTCAGCTTGTGCCCAAGGGTGCTCTCAAGTCAGGCCAGGGAAAATAGGAATAGGAGTTGGATTCTGGGCTGCCTTGAACTGATTGACGTAACTACGATCAGTTCTTCTTTTCCCTCTTCTTCTCACTGACTCCTACTCGTATTTCAGAACTCAACTTTTATACTACTCCTTCCAGGAAGCCTTCCTGACTTCCAAATCTGGGTTGGCTGTGCCTCTCAGTGCTCTGAGCTTCCCCACTCATGGTGATTTTTATGGTACTTTGCAGTGGATGGTTTATATTTCTTCTACTGAACTACCAGTTCTGGCAAAGTGAGACTATGTCTGCTTCTCATCTTGCATCCCTAGAATCTAGCACAGGGCCCAGCACCTGGTTGTCTATCAGTATAGGTGAATAAATTCCTATGCTGGGTTTGGGAAACTAATGGGGCACCCCTGAGGATATGTATATCTGGAAGTGGTTAATGGGGAAAGGTGCTCATGAGAGTGATCTACAGATTTTATAATTATTTGGGATGAATAGTGCTTGAAGTTCTTAGAAAGGATTAGAAACTATCAGAGAAAGAAGAAAAAAGTGCTGAGGACAGTGCTTTGGGGAGTACAGATAGATGAGTCAGTGGAGGACACTCTGGTAGATGATTTAGAGATATAATACATGTGAAACCAAAGCCATGAAAAACAAAAAAGGAAAGAATTTCATGAAATAGAGTTACCCTAGCATATAACTGTTGCAGAATCACTAATGAGAATAAAGACTGAAGAAATGCTGTGCAATTTTGCAATTATGAAATCACTTTGGAGCTGTTGACAAATATTGTTTCAATTGAATAATAAGGATAAAAATCAGAGAATGGGGAGGAAGTGGACAGTGAAGAAGTGAATGTTGAGAATGAAGGCAGGAGGTGTAGATCAGTGGTTCTACAGGTATGACTTCAGAATTGTGTATATAGATGTAAAAATGACAGCTCTGGGTACCATTCTCAAACTTTACTGGTTCAGTAGATCTTGAATAGGGCTGGGACTTCTCTAATTTTAAAAAGCATTATGGGTGACTCAACCTCTGCTTGGGGATCGTTAATATATATCCATTACTTTACTCATCTGGCTCATGCAGGAAGAAGAAGAAAACAGTTAAGTATTATGGACTAAATTGTATCCTCCCCAAAGTATGTATGTTGAAGCCCTAAGCCCCCCAAATGACTGTATTTGCAGATAAGACCTTTAAAGAAGTAATTCAACTTAAATGAGGTAATAAGGTTGGGGACCAAATTCAATAAGACTAGTGTCCTTATAAGAAGAGGAAGAGACACTGGAGATCTCTCTCTCTCTCTCTTTCTCTCTTTCTGTACATGGTACAGAAGAAAGGTAAAGTGACAACACAATGAGAAGGTAGCATGTGCAAGGTGGAAGCCAACTCAATCAACACTTCAATCTTGGGCTTCTAGCTTCCAGAAAATAAATGTCTGCTGTTTAAGACACCCAGTATGTGGTTATTCTGTAATGGCAACCCTAGCTGACTAATATATAAGGTAGAGAACTTTATTTCTAGATACTGGAAATCCAACCAAGTGAGAGGTGGGGAATGAACCAATAAATAACAACGGCTAGGAAAAACCTGAAATTACTAAATGAAAGGCACAATCAAGAAGCCAGAATCTGAAAAATGTAAGGACTGAGATTCTAGAGGGAAGGTCAGCTTTGGAGAGAAGCACATTATAACTTGTCCATGTTTTTCTTTATTGATCTTCTGAATGTCTCTGTGAGATGGGTAGATGAGGAAGCTCAGTTTTGTGGGGGTCAGATTTGTACAGCTGAGGAGTAAAAGACCCAGAATAAGAACTGTGTATATTTTTCTAATGAGTTCTCCTATACATAGGTTTCCCAAATTTCTATAATTTCTGTTCCACCTTCATCATTTTTGCTGTATCTAAGTCAACTCCTTGCTTCTATCTTAAATATAAATAAATATATAAATATGTATCTACATATTTATATATTTAAGATAAATTCAGATTATCATAACATGTATTCATATTTTTATATATATTTATGTATATATTTAAGATTAATTCAGATTTTTACATAGCATCAATGTATGAAACAATATAACTGGCTTGACATGCTAGATTTCTATAATGCATATTAAATTTAGTAAATAATTTCAGAGCAGTCCACTCTGGGGGCAGCTGGGAGGCTCAGTCGGTTAAGTGTCTGCCTTTGGCTCGGGTCATGATCACAGTGTTCTGGGATCGAGCCCTGAGTCTTGCTCCCTGCTCAGCGGGGAGTCTGCTTTTCCCTCTCCCTCTGCCTCTTCCCCATTGTTCATGCTCGTCTCTCTCTCTCTCTCTCTCTCTCTCTCTCAAATAAATAAATAAATAAAATCTTAAAAAAAGAAAAGTCCATTCTGTATATACCTTACATACCATCAGTGAGTATATGCTGGTTCCATGATGAGGAACGTCACTTTTTCTGAGAAAGGAAAAAAGGAAGAGAGGAAATGCCTTATATCAAGAGGATGTGCCTTATATCAAGAGGGAATGAAAAAAAGGGAGGAAAACGAAGATTTGTGTGTGCCTCATTTGAAGGGTAAAAAAAATGGTTAGTCCTTTAGGCTACACAGATCAAGGAATATTTGATGGAGCAGTACAGAAATCATTACAGAATTAATTACTTTGGAATAAGGGGATTTGCATTTTTCAACTGCAAGTTTAGAGTTTTGTGGTCCATGGGTACATGTTATGTAGATCAGAGGGCGATGAAAATGGCAGCAGTGCTGTCCTCAGACCCAGGCACTGGGGTCCTGCTGGGGTCCCTGCTTTGAAAGGCTCTGCCCCAGCTCTGGGTGCACTGTCCGCCTCCTCAGGCACATGAGAACCCCTCTAGATCACATACCACACCCACACTTAGACTCTGGAGTTATTTGCTCTCCGGGCTTGGGCCAGCCTCTTCTGTTGCATCCCTCTCCCCACCTGGACTGCCCAGCTGACATGTGCAGACTTGGAGGTGGCCAACAAAGAGCTGTTAGCGGATGCATATGTACAGAGCTTGGACTGAGGTGTCCACAGTCTTGCATGCAGGGCTCTGCATGGTGTAGCATGAAGCTGTGATTGGGAAGAGAAGGGGAGTGCCCAGTCATGCAAATCCCAGGAGTGGGCCTGATTACCCCAGAGTCAGAGAACTGGACAGAAGGGAGAAGTGATTCTCATCAAACAGAAGCATCAGTTCAAAGGGAGCATGTGCAGCAAGTGCCATCATTTGCACATTATTTGTCAGTTCCTAGTAGGAATAGAATCAGCTGGAGCTGTCCAAGTATGATGAAGAAGATTATTTAAAGCAAGAAACTTGAACGATTATGGACCAAGAGAGGGACTGCAGTGTGCAACTAGTACTGAAGCCAAGATTCTTTTTTTATTTTATTTTATTTATTTATTCATGAGAGACACACAACAGAGAGAGAGAGGCAGAGACACAGGCAGGGGGAGAAGCAGGCTCCATGCTGGGAACCCGACATGGGACTCGATCCCCGTCTCCAGGATCAGGCTCTGGGCTGAAGGTGGCGCTAAACCGCTGAGGCTTCCGGGCTGCCCTGAAGCCAAGATTCTAGATGTCACCATTGTGACCACTGTGATACAGACCCAGTTGTAACAGGGCAGGATACAGAAGAACGGTTAAAGGAGTGTAAACAAGATGACAAAAAGAGGCCTGAATGGGATGAATACAGAAATACTTTCTTACCTGCATTTGGCTAAGATCTTCCTCAATTTATTAGAAAAAAAGAAATGGAGGTTTGTGAAGAAACCACCTTGAGTACTGTTGTTTTGGTTTCGATAAGATACATATGTATTGAACAAACTCTGTCTTTCAGGTATTATGCAAGGTACTGGTGTATGTAAAATTGCATGAAAATCCATTTCTGACGAGATCAGTTGGTAGAAGAAATTTGAGGTGGAAAAGAATTAAGATAGAGAAGATTGGGAGTAATTCATTAAGGAAGTGTATTTAGGGAGGGCACATGAGATACATGATAAGGTTTTGATCAGCTAGGAGTACATTTGAACTTAGCATAAATTCGTAGGGAGATCGGCAAAATTCTATAATCTTGTTTAGCAACACTCTGCAGTCAGGAGGAGGAATAGGAAAAATGAATGGAAGGGATTACATCAAGCTTGGCACAGTGGTCACTTAAAAAAATCGTGTTTGGTGAGAGCAACATTGAAGTGACTTGGCCATGGCACCTGGGCCAATTGTTATTATGATCATCACTAACTTTTTTCTTTTTTAGGAGGGTTCTTACCAGTTTCTGTTCTTGAGTTTGCCAGTTTCTGTTCTTGAGTCTTTAAATACATGATCTCTGGCCTAGGCACCAGTCACATGACCACCAGAGGAGAGGGTTAGCAGGTTGGAGAAGATGGATGGGCAGGGTCATTCTGGGGCTTGGTGAAGTCTCCAGAAATTTGTGTTCAGTTGCTTCAGCTTATACTGGAGGTGGATGGAATTTCAGTATGAAGAATTTAATTTTAAAGATTTGACAATTACAGAAAGAACACCTGAGACAGAGTATTGTGATTTTTCCTGAAGGTCATTACAAGTGGTTGTATCATTTAGGCTGTTTTGGAGTATTTTATTTTATTTTTTAAAAAAGCTTATTTATTTATTTATGAGAGACACACACACACACACATACACACACACAGAGTGAGAAAGGCAGAGACATAGGCAGAGGGAGAAACAGGCTCCTCACAGGAGCCCGATGTGGGACTTGATCCTGGGATCAATAATCTCATTATTTTGAATTGAGGAGATAGAGCTTCAGACACAGTAATTTGGCTGCCTGTGCTATGGTTGGGAATTGTAGCTGTCTGTGACAGGGTTTCCCTTATTAGGTGAAAAAAACCCTCAAATCCAGATTGGGTTCACCTTTCATTTGGTTAAAATTTGGTAAGAGAGCTATATGAGGAAAACAATTTGCAGTCATGCCCAGAAGATCTTAATTGGCATTTGTAATAACTAACTTTTAGACTTATGGTTAGGGGCATCCAGAAAAGGAGACACAGATTTTAGCCCACCTGGCTGGTTGCCTGTTTGTGGGTGTAGGACAATCTTCATTCAGATATCATGAAAGTCAGTGGGCCATGTAAGCAGAATCTTCTGTGACGCTGATTGTTCATGCACAGCAAAACTCACTTTCAATTACTGAAATCAATTTTTTCCAATGCCTCAAAGCGGGGACCATTCTGAGGCTTTTGAAAGCAATTTTTCATTTTATTTCTTTGCAAACTGACATATCGCTGTTTGCTTTGTAACAGAACAGCTGATTTAAAGCTCTTTGCTACTCTGGCTAGCCCTCTCTGCCTCTTCCACCCTAGATCCCGTGATCCTCTGTACTGTTCTGCACCACATGGTAGGAACTTGAGATGGCTTTCTAAATAGGGGATGTGCAGCAGAGTGATAAAAACTGAGTGAATCTATAATTTAACTGCAGAGAGTCTTTATCCAATATTGGTACTGACTTGATTGTTCTGATTCCTTTGTCATTTGGGTTGCTTGGAATATTGTAAGATTAAGCAAATGGGTTTTAAAGAATTTTCGTTTTCTACATATATAGGTCACCTATTCAAAATCTTATTTTCCCATTTAAATCATTTTCTAACTAATACGTTGTATCTAATCTCTCAACTGTAAGCAAAATATGTTTTTCCTCCTGGTGACAAATAGTAAGTTCACTGCATTTCTGGGAACAAAGCATTCATCACTGATAGCTTCTATTCATCTCCCCAGCTCCCCTGGCTGGGATATTAGCTTATAAGAAACGAGTGTGTGTGTGTGTTTGAAATAAAAAGTAAGTCCATTTTGCTGTGTGGCTAGTCTTCAAACAACAAATTGTGCCATGCAACTGATAGTCTTACAGTACTTTGGAATCCTAAATTCATTACTATTTGCAGTTCGTATTTTATAACTTTGCTGTTAATCCTGGAACTTCAGTTATAGCCTCAAATTTGAACCCTATTGAAACCACCTCCTGGAGCCCACAAACAAATATGAAAATGCTCAGAAAGGTATTTCATGGCCAGCATGGAGTAGAGTGGAAAGTTGGTGGGGAAGGGGTAGTTGAGAGGAGAGGTCCAGAAAGAGTGCCTCCCTGACCACAGGCCTCATGTAGATGATGCCTCTTCTTCCTTGTTTTTATAATATCCAGGAGATGGGCTGACTGATCAGCAATTCTCCAAAACTGTTATCCTGGTTCTCAGAGAGTGTCCCTTGAGACAAATTTCTTGAACATATTCTATGTGCGAGGCACTGTGCCTGAGACCTCATAGGTGAACTATAGTGATAGACTAATGGCTAAAAGTGGTTTTGTATTTTATTTTTATTTTTATTTTTTAAAGATTTTATTTATTTGTTTGAGAGAGAAAGTGAGTGAGAGAAGGCACAAGCTACAAGCCAGGGGAAGGGTTGCGGGGGGCGCGGAGAGGCCGACTCCCCACTGTGCAGGGAGCCTAATGTGAGACTCAATCCCAGGACTCTGGGATCAGGACCTGAGCTCAAAGCAGACACTTAACCGACTGAGCCACCTAGTTGCGCAGTTGTTTTGTGTTTTGATATTTTTTTACCATTTGGTTTTTTAAAAAAATAGGGATCCCAAAATGTTTGCATTTTCTTTTTTTTTTTTTAAGATTTTATTTATTTATTCTTGAGAGATAGAAGGAGAGACAGAGCCAAAGACACAGGCAGAGCCAGAGCCAGAGCCAGAGACACAGGCAGAGGGAGAAGCAGGCTCCATGCACCGGGAGCCCGACGTGGGATTCGATCCCGGGTCTCCAGGATCGCGCCCTGGGCCAAAGGCAGGCGCCAAACCGCTGCGCCACCCAGGGATCCCTGTTTGCATTTTCAAAAGCATTACTATCACCTGTATATACCAATTTTGTTGTTGAAAATTAGTACTGATTTTGTAATTTTATTTTGGGCTCCAGGCTTGAAAAGCTCTATTTAGGACTGTAGTACTTAGGGGATCAGGGCTCAGATTTATAGAATCACTGGAATTTAAATATCATCTACTCCTATTTCCTCACTTTCAGGAGATGAACCAGAATCCTAGAGAGATTTATTGGTAAATATAGAGTGTTGGGTTTTTATTTATTAAATTTTAAAATTCAAGTATAATTAACGTTCAGTGTTATATTAGTTATAGGTGTACAGTATAGTGATTCAACAATTCTATACATTTCTCAGTGTTCAAGATGGCTCAGTCAGTTGAGCATCTGATTCAATCTCAACTCAAGCATCGATCTCAGGATCCTAAATTCAAGCCCTGTCTTGGGCTCCATGCTGTGTAGGGAGACTACTTAAAAAAAAAAAAAAGAAGTGTCCTCTTAATTTCCTTCATATGTTTCCCCCATTCCATCTCCCATCTTGTTTCTGGCAAGCACCGTTTTGTTTTGTATTTAAAAGTTTGGTTTTTTTTTTTCTCTTTTTCTTTGTTCATTTATTTTGTCTTTTCTTTTTTAAAAATTATTTATTTACTCATGAGAGACAGAGAGAGAGGCAGAGACACAGGCAGAGAGAGAAGCAGGCTCCCTGTGAGGAGCCTGATGCAGGACTTGATCTCAGGACCCCGGGACCATGCCCTGAGCCAAAGGCAGACACTCAGTCACTGAGCTACCCACGTGTCCTATTTATTTTGTCTTCAAATTCCATATATGAGTGAAATCAAATGGAACTCATCAGTTAGAGACTTGTACTTTTTTTTTTTTTAAGATTTATTTATTGATTGATGAGAGACAGAGAGAGAGAGGGAGAGGGAGAGAGAGAGGAGAAAGAGAGAGAGAGAGAGAGAGAGAGAGGCACAGAGACACAGGCAGAGGGAGAAGCAGGCCCCATGTAGGGAGCCTGACGTGGGACTGGAGCCAGTGAGGATCACGCTCCGGACTGAAGGCCGCGCTAAACCGCTGAGCCACCTGGGCTGCCCGAGACTTGTACTTTTAATTATAGTCTTATATAAGAATTTTTCATAAAAAATTAATTTGGGCTTTGTTATGATATAAGTATCTTATACTTACAGTATGGAGTTTGAGGATGGTTTATTAGATCAAAAGATTGCATAGCACCTTATATATTGCAAAAAGCTTATTTCTTCCTGTTTTTTTCCTGCTTTGCTTCCATGTGCTACTTTTAGCTCCACTTCAGATGGGATCTTTAGTCACCTACCTGAGCTTGAATTTGCTCTATTTGTTCCTCCAACATCCTTGGAGCTGTTAGATAAGTTTTTGTCTTAAGCCAAGATCATTAAATAAGTATCTACTGAGCTTAGTCTGTGAACCACAAAAGAAAAACCAGACATGATTCCTACTCATGAGATGAGATGAATCCAGGTGAGACAGTGAATAATACATCTTTCAAATTATTATTATACGATGGCATAATGAAAGCCAGGTTAACTATTATGGATAATAAATAAGAAGGACATATTTGAGTTGCTTCTATCTGAGATCAGAATTTGGTTTGTGTTGATTGAACACATGGCGATTGCTTTCTTGGTTTACCCATTTGGACTAATCCTGTTGAGAAATGAAGATTGAAAAGATTAGTGACTTCATTTTATGCTGATACTCTGAAAGAGAGACCATAGGTTATGTGGCATAATAAAAATTGTGGATAGACATTTTTAAGACCAATTAGAATGGCTGCATTAGAGAATCCAAGAAAATGTCATTATCTTTACAACATACAAGTGATCTTTGTGGGGATGTGTGCCTAGTTATGGCAAGAGCTGCCTACTAAGCTGTGGTGGTTCATGGACAGGGTTAAGGAGAAGAGTGTATGTTAGGAAGCTAAGTCACATTTGAAGAAGACGTGTGTCAAGGTAGGGTTCTGAGGTTTATTGGTTATAATCCCAAATTTGGGATGAAAAAGTTACTCTTCTGTTCAGTGTTCAAGTTGGGGGTTTGCCCTGTAAGAAAGCGTCAACTGCTGACTTTACTTGAATGTCCTTGGAAAGAGAAGAACTTAAACCAGCCATGAAGAGGAGAAGAATGCCAGGTTTTCTGGAAACATTGCCAAAGCCCAACAATTTCTCAGGATTCTCAGAGGTGCCAGAGGAGAAGTGTTTGCATTTCAATGGAAAAAGTTCTGAAAGCTCTGGAAACTATTCCCAGTTTTACTTTTTCATTAAAGGCAAAAACCATTGCTGTGAATAAGGGACAGAAGACTTGCTAGGGCTTTGTTAAGAGTTAAGAAAAGGGACCTCTGGGAAATTTTAATTGTTCAATTCTTTGCCACAATGCTGAGACAAAGGAGATGGAGTCATAATGGCAAATAGAAAAGAAAAGTACTGTTCGCTTTCATACAAAAGTACCCAATGTCTGGAGCCCAAAGTCTGGAACCACTTTTCACTAGCCTGGCTCTGAAATAAAGACAGAACTTTCTAGGTTTAAAGAGATGTAGTAGCAACAGCATTGCAGTAACATAATGATGCCCCTCATAAGTGCATAGTCATCATAAGCATTTAATCTCTCAGACACTGCAGATACCCGGTTAGGTAGCTGGGAGATTACAGTACTCATGAAAGACGATCTTCTAGAAAAAGAATAATACTATTTCCAGTTGCAGTTTGGAAGGATTTTAAGTAGATTTATAGTAACAGTCAAAAGTAGAAAAACAGTGTAGTAGCAATCCAAATGATTTTAGGTCTAATGCTACTACAGCAAGATTGAAGGCAGCACTTCAATAGAAATATAATGCAAGCCACATGGATGATTAAAATTTTGTAGTAGCTACATTAAAAAAGTAAAAGCAAACAGGTGAACTTAATTTTAATACTATATTTTATTTACTCTGATATACGTAAAATATGATCACTTCACTTTGAAATTGATATAAAAATTAGTAATAAAGCACTTCACAATTTTTTCTTACCAAGTATTTGAATTTTGTAAGTATTCCATACTTACAGGCTCTCCATTTGGATGGTAAATTTTCATTAAAAAATACTTGATTGGTCTTCAGAGGTCATAAAACTTATGGTTGAAAGAGTGGATTCACAAATATACTGTAATAACATCTGAGAACTGAATGGAGTGACAGTTTTTAATTTTAAACTAATTAAAATTAAATAAAATTGAAAATTCAATTTCTTAGTTTTACTTGCTCCATTTCAGGTACTCAATTGGCAACATGTGGCTAAGTGCCTACTGTATTAACCAGGACAGCTCTAAAATGTTGTTAAACGTTTCTTTTTGTTTTTTATTATGCTGCAGTGGTTTTGTTTGTTTCAATATTAGTGAGTTTTTGGAAGTGGCCAATTTTACCTTTTTTATGTAGAGATTATAGCTTTTTAATGTAGAGATATTTGGGGCAATACTAATGTTTGAGCTTTCTCCATTTAAGACTGTGCACATATCTTGGTCGAATTTTTCAAAACCCTGAGCAAGCTTGACCTGTGGGGTACAAGGAGCCACTTGGTGGTGGTGGGGCAGATGGGTGGATGAGAGGAGGTCAGGAGGAGGGGCATTTTCTTCCACGTTCAGAAATGTGAACATTATCTTTCAAGTCATATGACCACATATTTTCTGATTATTAAACTAATGATTCTTTACTATAAAAAATTAATGGTATTCAGATTAGCCTGAAAAGATAATAGAAACCATCCATAATTCTACCCAGAAATAACTACTGGTAACACTGAATATGGTTCTCTTTTGTCATACAAATTTACTCAAACAATGACTGCTTTCTAGGGGATTCTATGGCTCCTTAGGAGGTCCAATCCTAAAGCCTGACAGGGAAAGTTTGCTCAATAATGAACAATATCTCAATCTTAAAAGGACTGACTGGCTTTCAAAAAGTCTCCTCTTACAGTTTCAAAATTCAATCTTTGCAGAGTTGAAGTTCCTATCAAGGCTAGTTTAAATAGCTCCTTTCCGTTGAACTAGACTCTGGATTTCAGTGCTCCGTCTTCCAGATTTCTGCTCCTTCCCCTCCTTTTCTCCAAGGTGACAAGTGAGTGTATATAAAGCAAGTTACATGCCGTTCCAGCAAGGCACCTGAACTCTGCAACAGAAGGACTACTCTGATCTGCTCCTAACTGGTGTGTGCAAGAGTCCTCTCCCTGCGGTCTCTTGAGATGTACTGGTACACACTGCTGAAGCCCCTGGTCCTTGCCACTTAAGTCTGTATCTCTTAATGGTCTCTTCGTCTCAAACCTTGCAGGCCTTGCATACCCCCAGCACCTTTGTGGCCTCTCAATGGGCTCATGGAAACCTCTGGATTTCCTCCAGGCACTGCTGCAGGGAACCAGATGTGCTCCCCCAGACTCACCTAAGTACCTACCTTCCAGTGTTGCCTGACCCCAGAGTCACTCATGCCTTCTTGGAAAATTGCTACAAGGAGGGCATTGCCAGGAGCCCTATGGCCTCCTCTTGGTTTGCCCAGGTCACCATATCACAGTCTTCTCCAGACATTTCCGGGTCCAGGTGACTTACTTCTAGCTTCTTTTACCTCTATCTCCTCTTGTCTTACCCTTGGGCAAGAAAGGGTAGGCATAATTTCTCTATGTCACGAATTCTCAGAATGTAACTCACAGATCTCTGGAGTCCCTGAGACATTTTCAGGGGGTCCATTAGATCAAAACAACTTTCATAAGAATATTGAGAAATTATTTCCCCTTTTCATTCTGACACTTGCACTGAAGATGCAAAAGCAATATAGGTAAAACTGTTGGCTCCTTAGCACTGATCAAGACAGGAGCTCTGAATTCTATTAATAGTCATTGTATTGGTGACACTATACAGTAAACACACACACTCTCACACACACTTGAAGAGAAAGAGAAAAACTTCAAACAAAAATAACATGCTAATTTCATATAAGAAAGTCTTTGATAAAGCAAAAAAACAATGAATCTCAACTCGATACTTTGTGTGGCTAACTAGGAAGTACAAATAAAGTACTTCTGATTTATACTGAAATATGACAGTTGTTTTGAAGAAAAGCACGTATGCAATTATTTGATTGTGAACTGAATTAGCAGTTTTTCCCATGGAACACCATTTTTTTTTACTTGAAAGAACAACTGGTAAACTATGATACTGTGATAAGGTGTAACAAACAGACAACTGTGATTAGTCAGACTTTGAATTTTTGGTGGACATTTTCTCAAAAACAAATGAGGTAAGACTACTATTTCATTACATTGAAAGTATTTGTTGCCAGTAATAATATTTGAGTTTTTAACCAAAAAGTAGAAGTTTGGAAAATTTGTATCAACCACCGTGAGCTTGACAGTTTCCCAATATTTACAGGTTTTTCTGAATAAGATTTGCGATGATGGTAACTGATGTAATTTTTGACATTATATAATAAAATATATCAACATTTGGAAAATCTATGTAAGTCCGTGAACTAATAATCACCAAAAGATCAATACATGATGTTTAAAATAATACATGGGCAAAAGATACATTCAGAATTCAAAATAAATAAATGGACTCTAATGTAACAGTATGGATGAATGTTCATTTATATGGTTTCAGATTCCATATTGCAGGTAACATTTAAGAAAATATTAATTGTCAAGTTTTGGCATAGTATCAGAGAAGAATACCTATAACTACCTAAAAAGACTATTAAAATACTTCTTCTTTTTCCAACTCCATATCTGTATGAGGCTGGATTTTTTTTCCCTGTACTTTAAACCAAAATAATATGTCACAAGAGATTGTATGGAGAAGTGTATATAATGTATATAAGAATCCAGTTGCCTTCCATTAGGCCAAACAGTAAATAGATTTGGAAAAATACAAATAATGCCACTCTTCTTGCTTATTCTTTTAGGGTTAGAAGATAGATTTTTCATAAAAATATGTGTTCTGTGTGGTAGGTTTATTACTATCTTAGGTGCATTAATAAATACTTTAAAAATTTCTCAGTTTTAATTTCTAATATGGTATCTTACTTTGGGTCACTGTAACAGAATTATCATAGGGTGAAAAGCTTAAACAACAGCATTTATTTCTCATAGTTCTGGAGAAGATCCAAGATCAAAGTGGCAGTAGATTCTAGTAAGTCTGGGGAGGGCTCTCGTCCTGGTGCATAGGTGGCCATCTTCTTGATGTATCCTTACATGGCAGAGAAGTAGTTCTCATGTCTTTTCCCATTTTTACAAGAGCATTAAACCCTTCATGAGAACCCTCCCTTCATGACCTAATCTAACTACCTTCCAAAGGCCCCACTTCCAAATATCACACTGGGGATTAGGATTTGAGCATATGGATTTTGGGGGTCTCATTCAGTCTGTGGCATATAGTAACTATCAATAAATATAATTCACATAAGTAAATGTTTATCAGTAGTTAAAATAGTAGAAATTATTAGGGTCCTAAATAATTTCAAAGAGTTGTGAAGAGGTCAGACCTGGCCCCAACCAGGTAGCTGAAGCCTCAAGCTAACTACGACAGATCACGGTACAAAAATGCAAGAAAAAAAATCTTACTGTGTTTCCAAATGTTATTCCAGTAATACACATATTATAAAGCATACAATATTTAAAAACTGAAATCCTCCTGAGTATATTTATGTATAATTTGATTTGTCCCCCCCAGTTGTCATGAGCATAATCTCTCTGGAAATATTCCTCTGAAGTGTGATTTGTGGAGGTTGTATTTACTGTGTCTCCTGCCATCAGCAAGGTTTAGTCAGAGGAATGATATTTATGTTCTAAGAAGGTAACTCATATGATGATACTGAGGTTGCTCATGGGGAGATATAAGAAATCCAGGAGTCTCAGTGAAGTAGACGTGGGGGCTCCAGAGATCAAGCACTGAGTTAGGGATTGTGTTGGGGAGGGAGTGGTTGTACATGTGGGTGAACCACTGAATGGGAGGGGGTGGTGGTGGTGGTGGTGGGGTGGGGACAAGACAGCGATAGGACCTCTCGTGCTTTTCTAGCATATGGATAGAAAGACCTTTATTAAAGCTATGTAGTAAAACTAAATATAAATAAATAAATAAATAAATAAATAAATAAATAAATAAAAAAATAAAAATAAAGCTATGTAGTAACATTCAGTAGGTGATGGTGCATCTTCATTCTTTTTTTTTATTTTGAAATAGTCAGCATTTTAATAACTGCTTCCATAAAATGTTGGGTCTACATTTAAATGCCTTCATCTGGGGGCACCGGGGTGGCTCAGTGGTTGAGCGTCTGCCTTCTGCTCAGGTCATGATCCCTGGGTACTGGGATTGAGTCCTGGATTGGGCTTCTGGTGGAGAGCCTGCTTCTCCCTCTTCCTCTGTCTCTGCCTCTCTCTCTGTGTCTCTCATGAATAAATAAATAAAAATCTTTTAAAAAAATAAATTAAAAAAATGCCTTCATTTGTATTTACACATGATTTCTTTCCACAAAGGATTTGAGGGTAACTAAGCCATGAGCATTATAAAAATACTACTACTATTACTACTAATGCAGTAGGTAACCAGATTTGGCAACTCAGATTTACTCTGAATTTTAAAATCTTATAGTATTATCCAGGAAAATTAAAAAACACGTCACAAAAGATTGAATTTTCTTTTGTCATTTTCGATGTAAAGATGATTGCAGTTATTTCATGTTCATAGTACCAAAATTTATAATCTTAATCATTTTTTATAAACATTTTATAAAATCTGTACCTGCTAGAAATGTCAGGAATAGATAGCTCAGGATAGGTGTTTCAGTGATTTACAAAAAACATTTTCAAAATTTTTCTCAATGATAATACTTCCATGATTTAAAATTAATTTTAACTTAAAAATTATTTGCCAGAAAAATAACCTCAGACTTTAAAATATTTAAAAATGTGTTTTTAGCTAGTAGGAGTATAATTATTTTATATGTAAGATGATCTAATGATCATTGATAACAATCTTTAGTTTTACTAAAAAAGTCATAGTCAAGAAATCTTAAAAGAAAGAAAAAATGCCTAAGAAAACTTAGGCATTACTGTTCATTCATTCATTCATTCATTCATTCATTCATTCTTCAAGTGTTTAATGATTCCCAAGTTATATTTCAGACTCTGGGCTAAATATTTATTATATAAAAATTATAATGTCTTTCTTTAAGGAAGGACAATGAAAGGATATGGAAATCAAACAAAATGAAACAACTAGTAAGGAATGCTATAAATACTAAAACACAGGTATTTTGGTTTCCTTGGTATTTAGGATTATTCCAATCAAACTGGGATTTGATAGAAGTAGAAATCATAGTTCTCACTTTAATGGAGATTATTATGGAGGTAAACTGAATTACTGTTCACTGGTATCTGGTACCTTTTTTATGCTTCCCCAACCCCTCGTCTTGTGGAACTAAGACTTGCAGTGATAACTTATTGTGGTTTTCTTTAACGTATCTCTGATAACTAGTGGTGGTAAGTACTTTTTGGCGATTTATAATTGGTTGTCTTTGTGTTATTAATAAAGAAAAGATAGAGCTATTAATAAAGTAAGAGTCCTTTATCTATCTTGAATACCAATCATTGATTAGATAGATATTCTGTAAGTATTTTCTTCTAATTCCTGGCTTGCCTATTTATTTTCTTATCAGTGTCTGTAGATGAGAAGAATTAAAATGAAATGTACTATATCTTCTTTCTTTTGTGGCTATTTACTTTCTATTAAATCTAAGAAAATTTTGCCTGTGCTCAAGTCAGAAAGACATTCTCCTATACTTCCATTAAGTGTTTTATGGTTTTAGCTTTTATGTCTAAGTTTATGATCCATCTCAAATTAATTTTTGTATGTAATTTGAGGTAGAAGCCAAGGTTTATTTCTTTCCATGTGGATATCTAGTTCCCCTAGCAAAATCTGTTGAAAAGATTTTTCCTATTGGATTGTTCTGTTGAATTTGTTTATAATCAAAAGATCATATAGGAGTGGAACTATTTCATTGTGTTTCATTGATTTATCAAATCTTATGCCACTACTTCATTACCTTGATTCTAAGTCTTCAAATCAGAGAGTATATTTCCTTTCACTTTATTCTTTTGGATAGTTTAGGTCTTTTGCATTTTCATACAAATTTAAGAAACCAGGGTGCCTGGGTGTCTCCGTCGGTTAAGTGGCCTACTTGATTTCAGCTCAGGTCATGATCTCAGGGTCATGGGACTGAGCCCTGTGTCAGTTCGCATGCTCGATGGGAAGCCTGCTTCAGGATTATCTCTTTCCTTCTTCCTCTGTCCCTCCCCCTGCTCATGCATGCTCTCTCTCCCTCCCTCCCGCTAAAATAAGAATAAAGAAAAATTTAAAAACCTTAAGAAACACCTTTTAAATTTTTACAGCAAACTCAGTGGGATTTTGAGTTGGATTGGGTTGCATCTATATGGGGAGAATGACTTATTTATTATATTGAGCCCTCCAATTTATAATCCTATATATAAGGTTTTATTTATTTTTTCAGCCAAATATTGCAGTTCTCAGTGTGAAATTTTTGCATTTTGTGAAATTTATTTTTTTAGAGTTTCAGGGTTTGACATTATTATAAATGGAATTTTTAAAATTTCATTTTTCTAGCTGTTTGCTAATATTAAAACATGCAATTGATTTTTATATCCATTTATATATTGCAGGGTTAAATTTACATACTAATTCTAGTAGTTGTTTTGCAAATACTTTGGGGTTTTCCACATATACTATCATGTCATATGCAAAAATAAACAGTTTTTATTCTTTCTTTATAATATTTAAGCTTTTTATTTCTTTTTCTTGTCGTATTGCAATAGTTAAGAACTCCTGTATAATGTTGAATAGAAGTGATAAGAATTAACATTTTTACCTATTCTCCATCTTGGAGAAAAGTATTTATCAGTTTCTGATAATTAGCTTCAGTTTCTAGTTTTCTGAGAATTAATAAAGAATAATATGTGTTGAATTTTATCAAATCTATTTTCTGCATCCACTGAAATGATCATATAGTTTATCCCTTTTATTTTATTAATATTATGAATTACACTAATTGAATTTGAATGTTAAACCAACACATTACATCCCCTGGTTAAAACTTACTTGTTCATCAGTAGTATCCATTTTGTATAATATTAGAGTCAGACTTGCTAATCTCATAAAACAAACTGAAATGCATTCCTCCTCCTCTATTTTCTAAAAGATTTTATATAAGAGTGAAAATTATTCTTTCCTTCAATGCTAATTGAATCTACCAGTAAAACCATTTAGGCCCTAAATTTCCTTTGCAGAGAAATTTTTTTTTTAAATAATAAACTCTATTTCTTCAATAAATATAGGATTAAATTTTCTATTTCATCTTATATCAATTTAAGTAAGTTATATTTTTAAAGGAATTTGTCTATTTTTTCTAAGTTGTCACAGTTTTCTGGCATAAAGTTGTTCATAATATTCTCCTATCATCCCTAATTTATTCTGATAGGATCTTTTATTCCTGATGATGGTAATTTGTGCTTTCTCTCCTTTTATTGATCAACCTAGCAAAAGATTTGTCAATTTTGTTGATCTTTGAATAAGAACAAAGTTTTGACTTTCTCTATTATTTGTCTTCCATTTTATTGGTTTCTACTCTTGTCTTTATAATTTCTTTCCTTCAACTTTTGGATTTACTTTGCTCTTTTTCTAGCTTTTTAAGTGGGATTTTGTGTCATCAACTTCAGACATTTTTTATTTTCTGATAAAATCTTTTAAGGAGGAATTGAATCATTGCCTTTATTGCATCCCACAAACTTGGATATATTGCATTTTTATTATCTTTGAGTATGCAATATGTTCACATTTCTTTTTTTTAAAGATTTATTTATTTATTCATTCATGATAGACACACACACACAGAGAGAGAGAGAGAGAGAGAGAGAGAGAGAGGCAGAGACACAGGAAGAGGGAGAAGTAGGCTCCATGCCGGGTGCCCCACTCGGGACTAGATTCCGGGACTCCAGGATCCTGCCCTGGCACAAAGGCAGGCGCTAAACCACTGAGCCACCCAGGGATCCCCTCCCATTTCTTTTTAAATTTCTTCTTTGACACATGGATTATTTAGAAGTATGTTGATTAATTTCTAAATATATGGAGTTTTCTTAGATATCTTATTGTTACTGAATTCCAATTTATTTTCTGTGTGGTCAGGAAATATACTCTAGTTTTAATCTTTTAAAATTTATTGAAACTTGTTTTATAGTTTAGTATATGCTTTATTTGTGTAACAGTTTTTATGTCTATGTTTATGAGAAATATTGATCTATAGCTTTTCTTCCTTCTGATGTTTTTATCTGCTTTTGGTAATACTACCTCATAGAATGAGTTTGGAAGCTTTCCTTCTGCTTTCTGGAAGAGGTCATGGAAAATTGTATCATTTCTTCCTTAAATCTTTCATCAAATTCACCAGCAAAATCATCTGAGTCTGATGCTTTCTTTTTGAAGGATTATTAATTGCTGATTCAATTTCTTTAATAGATATGGGGCTATTCAGGTATTTATTTCTCCTTGTGTGAATTTTGGGAGTTTGTGTCTTTCAAGAAAAATTGGTCCAGTTCATCTGAGTTATCAAGTTTTGAGGCACAGAGTTGTTTGTGGTATTTTCTTTTATTATCCTTTTAGCATCTGTGGGATTAGTAGTAATGGTCGTACCTTCATTTATGATAGCAGTAATTTAAAATTAGCAATCTAAATATAGGTCATATCTTGCTTACTGCAAATTTTCTGGCTTTAGCATTACTTCTTCTTTTTTTTTTTTAACTCTATAAAAAGTTTATAAGCCAATCAAAGCTAACCTTCCCAATTTGTCTTTTGAATCCCTCATCCTCTGCCTCTTCATGAACTTTCCTTCATTAATCCTTTTTCCTCCTATGTCTTCAACCTCTTCTTTTTGCTGATTGTATCTTCTTACCTATATACACACTTGTCTCTCTCACCCTAAAATAAAACCAAACCCTGTAGCTACCATCCTATACTTCCCCTTTTATATCTGAAATTCTCAAAAGAGTGGTCTCTATTATCTGTCTACATTCTTTATCCTTTATTTCACTCTGAGGAGCATGAGCTCAGTCTGATTCTCACAGGTCACACACTCAGGTATGTACAAGTTACACTTTCTTTGGTTTCCTGTAACAAAATGTAACTGCTTATTTGCTGATTCTGAGTAAATGGTCATTCTGGGCTTTCTTGGTATCCCATAGGCAATATCTGCCTATTTAGGGTTCACCCATTCCTATCTTTCTTTCCAAGGTGACCTTTAAGTTCTGGGCAGCAGAAATAGCATCATAGTCTCTGGAAGGAAGTGCCTGCTTCAGGGACTTCCTCTGGCTGGTGTTGCCACCTCTGAGTCCTTTACAGCTGCACCATTTCTGGTTGTTGATACCTGTCATTAAGGCATCTTCTGAGATAAATACTATTACATCATGTGTTTGTGTGTTTTGGCCCACATGCTGGGAGTTGCCCTCATCCCTTTGGACCCCTTTAGGTCAGTGGCCTGCTCATTGCCTTTCCTTGTTCCTCTGGGCAACAGAGGGCACAGGGGACTGTGACAGCTTTTGCACTGTTCCCTAGAGATTGGGGAGCTGTCCCAGGTTCTCTTTCCCAATCCGCCTGCTCCTCTATCATTTTAGCTCTTTTCGTAACTCCAGCAATTTCCTAATAATTATTTAAGAAAGTATATAGATAAAAGGGGATATTGTTGCTATTAGAATTGTTTGCCTTCTTCTTCTTCTTCTTCTTCTTCTTCTTCTTCTTCTTCTTCTTCTTCCTTCTTCTTCTTCTTTTTTTTGTTTGCCAACTTCTTTATGGAGCTAGCATGAGATTAAATCATTTGGATTGCTCTTTGATAAAAGACATCCCCTGTGATTGATTGCAGAATATCAGAAAGGAATGTTTTCTTATAATCATAACTTTAATTTCTCTAGAATAAAGTAAACCATGAGTGGTAAGAGTCACTTATTTTAAGGTTTCATTTTTTGCAAAGCCTCTTATTATTTGGCCTTAAAAAAATATTTTAGAGCTGAGAGGAAATTTAGGGATAACTAAATCTCCTGCTTTTCCATAGAAGAAAACTGAGGTCCAATGGAGGAAATGACTTGCCCTAAATTAGACAGAGGTTAGATTTGGCTAGGTCCCCCATTTCCCAGTCTGGAGCTCTTTCTAATTCATTGTGATCCCCTCTCTCTACATGAAAATGCTAAATAAATCTTGTTGGAGCTCTGCTTTGAACTTGTCCTTCTCCTTTTAAAAATTCCCAGTGCCTTTCCATGGACTCCTAAATAAAGCACCAACTCCAAACCCAATTCCCTAGTCCATCCCCTCAACCTACCTTTCTTTTCCCCTAGATCCCAGTCACACATCAGCTAATCTGGAAAATTTTCTGTTATCAGAAACTACTCTGTGCTTTCTTTTGAATGCATCATTGCTTATACTGTTTGCTCTTTGCCTTGAAAGATCTTTCCCTGTTTCTCCACTGTAGTAGGAACTCAGTTCAAGCTTTAAAATTCAGCTTGAATACCACTCCTTTAATATATTATTCCTGAGTTTCTCCACTCATGGATGTGATTTCTCATTCTTTCAAATTATCATAAAAAGTTCTTTAATGTTATTGCATTAAATTTATCATAGTCTGAGTTTTAAAAAATTTGCATTTTCTTTTCTGAATTATATGATCTTTGGTACAGAATCTTATTCATATGCCTATCTCCTACAGAGTTTGCATGTGCAAAGAGGGAGCTAAATAAATATTTTAAAATTAAATTAAATATAATGGGAAAATATAAAAAATAAATCACAGAGTAGAATGATATAAATTACACTTAAGAGAATTTAGTAGGTTTATTTTCTCTGAGTTTGTGCCACTAATTATTCAGAAAAAAAAGTTGATTCACTTATTGAAAGAGTATCTTGAATTCAATTTTAGCTTGCAATTTTAGGGAGTATGAAAAGGCTTTCAAATATTCTTATGAAAAAATGAAAGACTATTGCTATATTTTTAAGAATTATTTTAGTTTGGTCTGACTTATAGGTAAAAGAATGCACTAGACATCTAGACTTGCCTCTGTTAGCTTCTCTAAATTCTGAGCCAAATGTAGATGTAGCTCCTTGGTGAAGGTCATCAGCTTCTCATGAGATCACTTGCATCAGCAAAGTTGAAGACTTGGAGGCCATGAGAGATAGGTTACACTTTGTCCTTATCTCCTCCATTTCATGTCTATCTTTCCTTCTCCACTTCTTACTTTGCTTGCTTCAGGACCACTCCAGACACAGGAGCAACAGCCATACATAGACTGTTTAACCAGCTCCCAAGTGGTATCAGGTCAAATCTCTATAATAAATCTCTTGTTGTGTTGTATATCACTTCTAATGGTCTGCTGTATCTGAATGTTACAAAATTTGGTACTGAGAAACAAAAACAGAACCTTCAGGATGGGTTCTCTAAATTATCCAGAATTGGTTCTTTTAATCAATTAGATTTAAAAGCATTAATTGAACTGTTTACAATCATAAGAGGAACACTGGTAGTTCATCACATCCAGTGGCAAACATTTAATTAAGTTTTCATCTGTAATAAAGTGCTCATAGACGGTATGGCTTAAGGTGATCAAGTATTTGCTACCATATTAGTGGAATTAAGGAGTATAATAAGATTGGTTAGTTGCTTCTAAGTATGCTGGAGAGCTTGGGAAAGAAAATGATAAACTCAGCTTTAGATTTTCAGTATAAGATTTACATAAGGGACCTGAAAGTCTTTATGAGTGCCCCCCATCCTCCAAACCCTTATATTCTATAGCTGCCAGGGTAAGATTTCTGAAATCAAACCCAAATTCTAATCCTATAGGTAGCTGGGTTATAATATAAAATGAATTCTCCATTTCACTGCATCTCCTAGGTTAAATATTGATTGTAAAAGAGAGGGATTCTAAATGTTGGAATGGAGAAATATGGCCATCGTAGGCCATCGTAGCCAGGGGATTTTGAATCCTGTAGTCCTGCTGACACTACTCTGCCAGTACATACAGACCTTATATTCCTACCTGAGAATTTTTTTTTTTTCAGTTGGGGACATTTGGGTGATATGTATGGGAATGGACCATAGGGTGTTGGATCAGGGTGAAAGGAATATAAAGTTAGATGCAGTTGAAAAAGTCAATAGTTGATGGCTGGAAGTGGTAATGAGAAGATCACTACTTTTTTCTATAATGGGAGTGATCCTATGTAATCAGTCATCAAGTGGTTGATGAGGCTAGTCACTGATATGGTGTTGTAATAGCCTCAGGAGTCAGTTGGGAATAGAGGAGGATAGTGCTTTCTACTCTTGGCAGGTTTGGTATTCAGTGGCTCTAGCTAGATTTGCTGTAGTGGATAGATGTACATGTTTCTGAGACCATATGTAGCACATAACCTGCATTTCTGCCACCATGGTCACTTTTTTCGTAAGCCTATTGAGCCCTTTGTTCATAAACCAGGCTAGCAGCTCCTGCTGCCCGCATCAGATTTTCACCTTCCACTTATCTGATTTGTGACCTATAGGTCATCTGCATCAAGGAAGATGGGGACCTCCAGGTGCCAAGAGACTGACAGGTACACATTTGTCCTGGGTTACATCTCACCCTACTGGGTTCCAGTTTGTCCTGCTCTCACCTACTGCACATGCAGTTCTCTTCCCAAATGCTTGCCCTGTCTAACACTGTACACATAAATATCAGCCACCCATAAACTCTTTAACAGTTTCACACAATTGTATAAAGTGAAGTTTTTATTATTTAAAAACCCCTCTTTCTATTCCACTCTTAGTGGTTCTTCTTTTATGATCAAATTCTAACTGGTAAAGTCTAGGGGATCTGTTCTAGGGAGCAAGAATGAGAGATAATTGAAGCAGAGAAGAAGAGTGAGCAGATTTAATTCATTACCTAGCTGGCTGTCATCAAGGGTGATTAATAGACTGGTTCTAAGGGACTGTCACAGCCTCTGAAAAACAAAAACAAAGACAGAAACAAAAACAAAACCCAGCATCTCAAGAAAGAGAATAATTTATTTGCCAGTTCTTATTTTTCATTGGTCAGAAGTTCACCGAATGCTGTGTTAAAGTTCCCATAAGGTGTTAATAAGGAAATCCTGGGGAAAGACACAAGAGACCCTGAGTGTATGCATAGGGTAAGGTGCTGTCAGCATGAGCCTATGTGAAGTTAGAGCCCATACAAAGCTGTTCACTTCTGTAGCAGCTGAAATAGAAGGTGGGTAAGGCTGAGAAAGTCTGAAGCAATGTCTGTGAGCTTTCTGATACTGCTCACCCCTTGTGCCCCTCAGATCACCTTCTGCCTACCATTATTATATCTTCCCACACTATAATATGAGCCCCCACTTTTTAAAAAAGATTTTATTTATTTATTCATGAGACACACACACACACACACACACACACACACACACACACACAGAGGCAGAGACACAGGCAGAGGGAGAAGCAGGCTCCATGCAGGGAGCCCGATGTGGGACTCGATCCCTGGTCTTCAGGATCATGCCCCTGGCTGAAGGTGGCGCTAAACCACTGAGCCACCCGGGGTGCCCTGAGCCTCCACTTTTGTGAAAACAGGTTACCCTCACTTTCTTTCCAAGTGGGAAATTATAAATTCAATCGATCGGAGTTTTCCTTCAAAACCAAAATTTCTAAAAGAAAAAAAATAAGAAGTTTCCCTTTTGCTGCAGCTTCTCTCAAGATCATAATAGATATTCACTACCTGTCACCTCTATTACCCATTCTAAATTTCCCCACCCTTGGCTGGAACTTTTGTTTGTTTAGATTGCTTGTCTGGTGTCATGAAGTAGATCATCATTCTTCAGGGATCTAAAGTTGCTTTATGCTCGTTGAACTGTGGTTGCTGCAACTATTAATTTACTATACTCCCTGAGAATGAAAGCACCAAGAGACATTCAAGGAATCCACAGTGTTCTAGACTTTGTCTTCCTGACCTCATAGAGTGATAGCATCTCTAGTTTCTTATAGAGATCAGAGTCAAAATCCCTTGCCAGTGACTTTTTTCTTTGCCTTTTCCCCCAATGGCTTGAGTAGTTCAAATTGTGCAGAAAGTTAATGGGAATTTATTGTTTTTCCTAGCTGAAAATTTCGCCTCCAGGAACCTGGAAATTGAACGCAGCAGAGTCTGTTTCCAGGATGGGAAACACAAATTCTGCAAGTCACTCACTGTGAGAAATGAAGAGAGGGAACAATCTTTCTTCCAGCATTGTATTCAAGAGCCTTGTGTTCCAGTTACTGGGACACAGCACTGCCATTCAGTGTATAAGCTACATTCTGAAGGTCAGTGCCCCAACCCAGAAAAGTGTTGTTCTCAAGCTGCTGCATTAGCTGAGTCTCTAACAGGCCATTCCATCGTTTGCTAGTTATTTCTGGGTAAAACAATACATGATCAGTCTAGAGGATTCCATGGTTGTGTACACATTATCATACTTCATTTGCCATAAAATAAGTGCCCTGATTGGAGGCAGTGTTTGGTGGGACACATATTGCTAGATCAGTCTTTTTCAGTGTCCTGGATAGTGGTGCTGATGATGGTGCTAAAGGCAAACCAACATTTGGAATAGACGTAGATTCTAGTAGGACAAACTGCTGCTTCCTCCATGATGGAAGAGGTCCAACGTAACCATCTGATGCCAAGTAGCTGTCTGATCTCTGCTGCAAACATACAGGGCATTCACTAGTAGAAGTAGCTAGATATGTTTTGGTAATGGGGAGTCATGCTGTCAGACCCATGCACTGTCTTCATTCCCGCTACCATCGTCACACTGCTGGTGGGCCCACTGTTTCAGCTTGGAGGAGGTAGAGCCAAGAGGCAAACTGATAGCCATCCTGTTCACGTGATCGTTGAGACCTCCCTTGGGGCAGATAACCTGAGACACAAAGATCTGCCTACACTGTTTGTGCCCATTCCTGCCACACACCTCCTCCATGGATCTCATTTTCCTTGGTCTCTTAATCTCATTTTTTTAAACTTTTTTTTAAAAGATTTTATTTATTTATTCATGAGAGACCAGAGGGAGAGGGAGGCAGAGACACAGGCAGAGGGAGAAGCAGGCTCCATGCAGGGAACCTGATGTGGGATCCTGGGGTTTCCAGGATCACACCCTGGGCTGAAGGCAGGCACTAGACTGCTGAGCCACCTGGGCTGCCCTAAATCTCATATTTTATAGGCTTTTTCTCGAACAAAGCCAAGCCATTGATTTCTACCCAGGGACTCTTGCATATCTACCTCGCAGGTCATTCCGTCCATGTAAAATGAATGAGCAAATGAATTTTCTTCCAGCCTTGCCATCTGTGAGAAATTCCCTTTACCACTGTCCTTTAGAACAACCCTTGAGGGGCTGTCATGGAGGATAGTATAGTTTTGTCTAAAACCACATACCACATTAACCTACCTGTGACTCAGGCCCAGGTTATTTTCTCCTTTCTCAGTTGCTCAGAGAGAACCCACCTTCAGACCATAGGTGTGAGCTGAAGAAGAGGCATCTATGCAATTGAAGCAGATGACATGGGAATAGAGTCCACTTATTCATCATGTATTTACGTGATTTACCTTCTAGAACTGCCAACCCTGAGCCTAAATATAACATTTCTGATGTATAATGGATTGCTGCTGTGCACATCTAACCTTACAACTTTGTGGATCTGATAATACTCCAATATTAACAGGAAGGTGCAGTTACAGAGGCACTTGGTGTCCCATGGTCAAGTAGAGTTTCTATTAGGTGCCAATAACTATTTCTCAAGTGGAGACTATTCTTATACTGCTGAAGGCATATCTTTACTCCAGAACCCAAGAAGTATGTGTTGCAGCAATCAATCCTGTTGGGACTTGTCAGTAATCCTACACAGCATCCTTATCCGCCATAGAAACATCTGGTACCATCAGACATGTTGGGTCATATGGCCAAGGGGCAGAGAAGCTTGTATCCTAGCCTGGGCTTGCTTCAGAGTCCTCTTTTGATCTGAGCCCCAGTTGAACTGGCAGTATTCTGAGTGGCTCCCAACATGAGTTACACAAGTATTCCCAACCACAGTATTTGCTGCCTTCAAAATCCAAAGAGGCCCTCCAAGAACAAAGTGTCCTTGGAGGAACAGCAACTTATCATTTACCATAAAGGGAATGCCCCACATCTCCCAGACTGCCATATCTCTAGAATCTTCACTGTTGTAGCAGACTCCTAAATCTTCATGGGGTTTAACTCCCACTCTGTTGCACATAGTAGGTATCTCCCTAGGACATCAGGAAGAACATGTCATTTCCTGCTCTGCAGGGCAAATTAGCCTGATGTTATCAGTTTAGTGAGTGAATGTGATGATTTGCAGAATGTCAAGATAGTCAAGGTCCCTATGGACCATATTAACAACAAAAAGCAACAGAATTAACATAGACTTGGAGCAAGACAGTATATATTCTATCTCTTCTGGTAAAGGTGATCTGTGTTTAATCTTTTTTATTGAAGGAGAAGAATGCCTTCACTAGATTAAAATCCACAAACTAGATGTCATAAACTGTGATATTTTGTTGCAGCAAAGACACCAAGTATGGTCAGCTATCACTTGGTTCAGATTACAGTAGCCCTTGAATAGGGATATGATGAAAATTATCACCCTTGGATCCTTTAAGTCTTTGAGGACTAATCTAAAACTACTACTAGGATGTGGTATTACTTCTGAGTTAGCCTCTTGGCTAGGGCAGGAAGAAGTTTCAGGGGATTCTGCTTGGATATCTCTTAGTCCACAGCTGAGTGAACCAATGTGAGAATTATACCACTTCTAAGTATATCTATTCTGATTACAAACTCAGAGACAGTGGGTTTGTGAACCCATTGGACTCACTAAAAAGCAGACATATGTTGGAATTTCATTTACTATTAGGTCTCCATATGCCTCCACTCTAACTGGAGGATCACAGAGGGGTTTTGCACCCAAGGTGTCAATGTCAGTTCAGACTCTATATCTTACAGACCTAGAAAGCTTTGGGTATTTCTTCAATGCACAGTTACCCTAACATAGATGGTAAATGCTTTTTAAAAGATATTGGTGAATATCTACCATACATTCTTGTAGTAGTTTTGCAAGGTTCTTCTTTGAGGAAATACAATCTTCTTTTCAAAAAAAGTGCTCTGTCTATAAACCAACATAGGTCTAGAAATTATGAGCGCCCATGATTTTCCACTGAGGCAACTTTCACCACTTGTTCTTTTGCTCTCATATGTTTGATTACATAAACTGAGCAATATCTGGATCGGTTGTCCAGATATGTCATCCCTATATACAAATGATCTACTAATCATTGCCACAGACCCTGAAGATCAACCCCCTGACTACCACTCCAGCCTTCTTGCCCATTATGTAATCATATCTATCTTGTTTCAGAAAGCCACGAACATATTTGGCTTTTATCATTCTGAAAACCCACTTTTATCCAATATAGAGGTCACCTTTTCATTTGCCCCAGTCTTTTCGCCTATAGAACAAATGATATTGCCTTGCCTTCTGTCACCTGTAATGCGGTCTTTAAGAATTTAGTCATAAAGTAACTTCTGTGTAATCCTTTTCAGTCTAGCATGTGTCAGTGTCTATGACAGAGGAAGGCTAAAACTCAGAGCTTTGTCCATTTAATTGGGCAACATGAGTTTGCAGAGTGTTGACTATAGGCTTGGTGATGAGGAAAAAAGTGAGAAATATGATGGAGACTTTCTCCGACACAAAGAATCTTCTCATTTTCCAGGGGGAACATGTAGCTTTGGGAGAGTAACTACAAATGACTGAACTGGGCCTGGGGGTCAGGAAAGTCTTTTCTGAAAACTGCTGAGATCTTAGATTGGCCCCTAGTGTTCAGACACAGGGAGCTGCCTTCAGAGAGGTTCCAAGGCAGAGACAAAAGCAGCTTATCTGAGGAGATAAAATTTCAGCCTGGTCAGGGCATAGAGCTAATGGAAGGAAAGGGGCTAAAGATGAATGAAGTAATAGATTTTTAGTTTATTTATTTGTTTCTATATTGTAGTTATGGAGCTCACTATTTTAAACCATTATCTTATTAAACAGAATCAACACTTGAAAGCTTGAAATTCAATTAGATGTACATTCATTGAGCAAGACATGGTTACTTTGAATCTAACAGAAGAGTTAGGACATATTTCATAGTGTTATTAAGTCATATTGTGCCTTGAGGGAAAGGCACAGTGCTATGTGAACATAGGAGTAGGTGGGTGGGATTCGTTCTTGCATTCTTCAAGAGATATTTACCAAGTACCTTGTCTGGGGTTACAAAGATGAACAAGATAAGTTCAGTCTACTGGAGGCACCAGATACATAAGTAATTAGAATGTTATATATGTAATGATAGAGATATGCTCGGGCTCTAACGGGATAATAAAATAATTTATTGAGTGCTTATGGAACACTTTACACACATTTTCCCATTTATTTCTCACTGTAACCTTATGAGGTAGGTATTGCTGTCCTCATTTTTAAGATGAGAAAACTAGCACTCAGAAAAGTTAAATAAACTGGAGAGGACCCAAAGTTTGAAAGTTGAAGATATGGAATTCAAATCCAGTTTTTTCTAATTATAAGCCCCAGGCTCTTTTTTTTTTTTAAATTTTTATTTATTTATGATAGTCACACAGAGAGAGAGAGAGAGAGAGAGAGAGAGAGGCAGAGACACAGGCAGAGGGAGAAGCAGGCTCCATGCACCGGGAGCCCGACGTGGGATTCGATCCTGGGTCTCCAGGATCGCGCCCTGGGCCAAAGGCAGGCGCCAAACTGCTGCGCCACCCAGGGATCCCTAAGCCCCAGGCTCTTAACCACCATAGTATACTGTCCTAGTAACACAGGGGTGCTCAGAGCAGGGCATCTCATCCAACCGAAAGCAGGGGTGGGGAATGTCTCCTTGAGTTGAGTGTAGTGATTAAAAGATATAGGGGGAGGTTGGGGTAGGTGAGTGCTCAGCAGATGGAACAATGTGAGTAAAGGCCTAGGAGGCAGGAAATCACCCAATGTTGGGGGACCATGGTCATTCTAGGTTGTTGGAGAGTAAATAGGGGGGCAAGAAATTGGCAGCAAACATGATTGGAGAAGGACTGGGATTATGGAGGACGTTGCATGGATGTTAGGAAACATAATTGGTAGGAAAAGCCACTAAGGAGCTTTGCATGGAGAAATGCCAGGCTTGGGTTTACATTTTAGAATGATTACAATGGCAGTGGTATGGAGGATGGCATGGAGGGCACAAATGGGAGAACAGAGGAAGGTCTGAACTAAGACAGTAGCAGAATGGATGGGAGGAGAGGAGAAGCTTGAGAAAAATGTAGGTGGTGGAGTTAGTGGGCTTTCCTTTGTCTGTAGGGAGTCAGCACATGGAGAAGTTTGACTTGGCTCCTTGGTTCCTGATGTAGGATACAGAGTAGATGGATGGTGAGGCCATTAGATAAGGAAAAAGCAGGTTTTGTGTTAGACAATGAATTCAACTTTAGTTACATTGAGTTGGAAGTGCCAATGGATTAGCCAGGTGAAGAAGGCCATCAGGAAGTTGCAAATCTGAGTCAAAGTCCACAATAGACGTGTAGTCTGGAGAAAGAGATGTGGGACCATCAGTCTATGGGTGGAGTTAAGGCAAGAAGGGTGGAAGAGAGATTCCTAGGAGAGTGGATGAAAAAAGCTGAGTGAGGGATGTTTATGGAGGAAATGTGGGGGAGTGAGGGTGAGGTGAGTGAGGGGCAGGTTGGAGAGGGCCGGTGGGGAGGTTGTTAAAGAGAGGAGGAAATAGGCACTTTAGGCATTGTGAAAGAGAATGAAAGAGGGAGGAAAGGAAGAATGTTTTCAAAGAATGTAATATATTTTGGGAGGGCTGGATAATAATGGGTTTGATGTAATTATCTGATGGTATTGAGTAAGGGTTATATTGTTATGGTCCTTGAATCCAGCAATGAGAAGCTGGGAGCAGCATGATGCTGTAGGAAATTTATTTTCAAAGCATGCAGATTTGATTGAAGGGAGGGGTTATGTGTACAATGGAACATCATTGGGACTTAGGAAGAAAGTTCTGACACCTACTACAACATGGATGAAGTCTGAGGACAGAGGGCTAAGTAAGCCAGTCACAAAAGGACAAATGCTGTATGATTCCACTTCTAGGAGGGACCTAGAGTTGTCAAATTCATGGAGACAGAAAATAGAATGGTGGCTGCCAGGGGTTGGTGGAGGGGGCACAGGGGTTATTATCTCATGGGTCTGGGGTTTCACTTTTGCAAGATGAAAAGCATCCTAGAGATAGATGGTGGTGATGGCTGCCTAACTACTCAAATGTCCTTAATGCCCCTTAGAAATGGTGAGAATGATGAGGCCCTTCTTCTTGGACACTATTTAATAGTCCAGGTGAGTGCTAATGGGGTTAGAACTGGGAAAATACCAGTGGTGCTGTTAGCATAACTGAAGAAAGGGCTGTGTTCCTACGTCAGAGATGGTCAAATGTTGGCAATGCATATGGTTCAACCTAATAGAAAGGCAGAGGAGAGACAAATTCTTTAATGAAGTCCAAGAAAATGTACATTCTTACCATTTAAGTTAAATTGCAAAATATTTCCTGGGGCACTTGCTTTCAAACTAATAATCCAAATAGCAAATATTTTCCACTTTCAATCATCTTAGGTCAATTTGAAAACAGCTTTTTTATTTTTTATTGGAGAAACTCATACTGTCTTCACTTTGTTCAGTGTCAAGTTGAGTTGCCAAAATCGCCTTCAGTTCACATTTGTCTTTTGTGTTTCAAAGAGGAAAGTTTCCATTTCTTCATTTCACCCTGAAAGCTTTCAAAAAGTTTGGGCAGTGACCAGTGCTGTTCCCATAACTCACTTCATCATTTCAGCTCTAGTTCTTGCAGTTGGCAGACCTCAAATGCCAAGTTTCTCCTTCGGCGCTGGTCAAAATCCCATGGAGGGCTTCGGTACCAACAGCCGCTGACCCTTCTTGGAGCTGAGAGCCGTAAACTTTTTAACAAAGTAACAGAAGAAAGGGAGCAGACTTTATTATTACCCATAACCCACGGGCACTAAAAAACTCTCTCTCTCTCTCTCTCTCTCTCTCTCTCACACACACACACACACACAAAGTGGTGCTCAAACCTTGTATATGAGATTCATCACAGGAGATTGTTAAATAAAGAAAATTTCCAAGTGGCTTTTGCAGAGATTCTGATTCAGTACCTGTTGCGTGAGGCACAGGAATCTGTTTTTATTTTTTTAAAAATATTTTAAAGAAGAATTTATTTATTTATTTATTAGAGAGAGAGAGAGAGAGAGAGAGAGAAAGAATGAGTGGGGAGAGGCAGAGGCAGAGAGACAGACAGACTCCCTACAGAGCAGGGAGCCTGACATGGGGCTCGTGATCCCAGGACTCTGAGATCATGACTTGAGCCGAAGGCAGACGCTTGACTGTTTTTAACAAAAATGTGGATAACTCTGACACATGATGGTGGCCCATGCACTATTATTTGAGCACTGGATAAATCAAATCAGGGTTTATTTTTGCCTAATGATAATCACAGTCATCCTAATAATATTGCCACCTTAAAGTCAGTGGTTACACTAGTATTCTGCGTACATTTTAGTTCATAATGTTTTTGAAGAACACTTTTCTGAACTTTAGAAATATTTTAAGGAAATGAATGGGTAAAATGAAGTACTACATAGTTTGCCACAGGTTTTCTGCTCTTTAGGGACAAGAGTCATGGTTTTAACTCTCTGTGGCCTGGTTTCTGTTTTCTCCAGCAATCCAAGCATTGATGTGGAAGGAGGAAGAGGACAGAGCCCTAAGAAACAAAGGTAGTTAAATGGTATGGGGTGGCGAAAGTCACCCAGGATAATAGCAGAAATGGAGTGAAGAGGTGTGTTACGAGCCAGATGGAGAAATCCTCAGGGCAAGCTGGGAATTAGGTAATTTTCAGAGTTGACAAAGGTGGGTACATCTTTAAAACACGAAGTGTTTTTGAAGAAAGTTATGGAATAGCAGTCTGGATGCATTAGTGGGAATCACTTTTTGTCCTAGACACTGAGGTTCCCAGAGCATGGGAGAATGACTCCTCTCTGCTGAAGAGGATGGGAAGGAATGCTGTTGCCAGGGGGACCCAGTGGCTGAGACAGAAGGTTGCCAACACAAGGTACTGGATTTCTCCCAATATCTTTGTTGTTGGTTAGAAGAGATTTTCTCAAATAATGAAATATTTTTTGGCTATCCCACTGGGTATAAGACCAAAGCTCAAGCAGCATTTTGAATGAGGATAAGGAAACCTGGATTAACACAATAACACAAATAACACATAACACAAATGTGGTCAAAGAAAATTTTTAGGAATTGCTTTTCCTCTGGGAGAACACACACTTCAAAGTGAGGATGGAAATGTGGGGTGCTTCGGGGCCACCCAGGTAAGGTGAATGAGAGATGATGCCTAGTGTGTGATAAAATCACAAATGCTCAACCAACTACACCTCTGTAGTTGGTTGTAGCCATGTTTAACATGAACAACAGGGGTCTCTGGCTTCCCTAAAGGGGCTGACCTTGACTCTGTCCGACTGTATTCAGGTGAGCACATACATTGCAGGGAAACAGAAATTCTCTAATATTGATGAAAGAGTTCCAATTTTAAAATGTTGACAACTAAGTCAAATATTAAGTAAAATGCACTGTAAGCCAAATCAAACGTATCTGTGGCCAGATCTGGCCTGAAGGCTGCCGTGTGTGGTCTCAGCTTTGTAGCCAGAGAGACTTTGGCAGAAAGCTGGCTCTGTGGCTCACCATTAAACCACTCTGACCTTGGTATTCTCACTCATAAAATGATGGGTGGAATAATACCTAACTTTTGCTTTTTTGCGGGGGAAGGATTAGACATACTCTTTGTGTCATTAAATGAATGTACGTAGTTTTCCAGTGTCTGTTCCCTGTTCAGTAAATGACTTTCACATTGACCAGAATCACGCATTTTTTTCAATATTTCCTTCCCAAACCTGATAAACAAATATGTCATCTTAGAAATGTGAAAGATTTCTCTGTCCACAATAGCTACACTTTCAGTTATTGTGTGACTATTAGTGTAGAGAAGGCATGTGGCTTCGATAACTTCTCCCAATCACCCTACGTTAGCGCCTTTTCTTTAGATCCATTGATCATATAGTCATATGGCAATAATATGCATATTATACACTAAGAGAAGTTATAGGGGAACCCTTAAACTATGTTATCAAAAATATTGATCAAGAACTCTTTCTTTCCATGCAGTGCTTTGTTAGAAACAGTGCAAAGCGAATATGAAGGAGGATATAGCAAATGAACAAATGAATAGATGAAGCCAAAAAAAAAAAAAAAAAGTAAGAGAAGGAATGCCTGCATTTATTGGTAAAAGAAGGATCTGACACATGTCATATTGGGGAAAATCATTTTGCCTTTTTCTGTTGATCGAAGAGCTCATGAAGTAATGAGACTGCAAAACTGAATAGATTCCTTGGTGACTTAACATGAAATGAATGTCTAGATGTGAGAGAGGAGAGTATTTCAAAATAGAGTTAAGACTTGAATAGAGGCTTAGAGATGGGAAAAATGATTGCTTAAAAGGATTTGAATATGCCTGCAAGGATATGATTCTTGTGGATAAGATATGTGTGACCGGGCAACTCTGGGAACTAAATGAGGTGAGGCAACAACCTTTTGCTGAGCTCCCCACACCTGGCCTTCCTCATGTGGTTATCCCAAAGGCCTGGGAAAAGTCTGCCCTCATCTAGCCAAGCACTTGTTTATCTTAACTTTTCATGGTGTTTTTCAGTTAGTTTGAGTTCACCTGCCCCTCTCTTCTTTTTTATGACCTTCCTGAGTCAGTTTAGGGTTATCTAACAACTAACCTAGTACTGGGGGCAGGAGCTCAAGAAAGCGACTATACACAATCACTTTCATCCTAGCGATATTTAGGGAGCTTTTTCTTGGGTTGACTTAATGAACCATCACCATCTTTAAGTGCTGATTTGGAGAAAGTTGGCCAGTGTCCTCCCCCTTTGGACTATATTCTCTTTGACTTTGCCCACTGGTGTCACGGTCTGGACTTTCTTGTCAAAATGATATTTTGTTTTTGTTATGCTAAATTTGTTCCAGGTGCTTTTTTTTTTTTTTTTTTTTTTTCTTACACTGTGTTCCATGGTCAACTTGGAATTTTAAAAAAAGGGGGTGGGAATGAAAGCTTAATTTCTTACAAAGTCTTTAAATCTGTCAGTTTAACTCAGCGGGAATAAAGGGATAAGCTGATTTGAAATGTGATAATCAGATAAATACACACATGTATATATACACACATGTATATATACATATATGTATATATACATATATACATATATACTTGTATCAAAAAAGTTTCGAGATGCCAATATATATTTCTTGCCCATAGCTGTTCTCAAACCAAGAAGAGTTTGTTGATTGGATTCATCCTGGCTCCTGACCCTAATTATCAGCTGTGACTCTTTTTCTCCTTAAAGAGTTATTTATTTATTTCAGTGAGAGCGAGAGAGAGAGAATGGGGGGGGGGGGGGAGAGGAGGGGAAGGTGCAGAGGAAGAAGGAGAGAGAAACTCAAGCAGAATCCTCACTGAGTGAGGAGCCTGACATGGGGCTCCATCTCATGATCCTGAGATCAGAGTTGGGCTGAAACCAAGAGTTGGCTGCTTAACTGACTGAGCACCTAGGCATCCCACCAGCTGTGACTCTTTAATCACTCTGCTTTAGTTTTCTTTATTACATAGTGTGTGTATGTGTGTGTACACACACGTGGGCTTACATAGCATCCTAGATTGACTACAGAGATTAAATAAATGAATAAACATTTGATTATGATTATGATCATGAGTATTAATATAATGATTATGATTGAGATTTAAAAAGGTGTGGCCCTAGAGGTAAGATTAAGCTGAGTCAGCCTTGGTCTAAGGTCCTCAGGTGATTGAGCCTAAGGGAAACTATCTTTCAAATTTCAGAGCATGTTGAGGATCTTAGCCATGGGCAGAATTTCTGCTTTGCCATATTCCATGAAAGTCTAGAGGCTAAAGATGCCTTGAGAGACCAAGTAGCCTCAGCCTATGAATTCCAAGTCCTACCAATTCCGTTGGTGATCTTTTCAAAGGGAACTCATATTCAAAATTCCCTGCATCTGCTTATATATTCTTTTCAGCTAAACACTATATATTTTAGGAGATAATACTTTTTTGAAGAATAATTATTCATAAGTAAAGTGGAAAAGATTTTTTCCTCTCCCTGATTATAAATGATATCCAAGTAGGTCTTGAATTGCTAGATAATATTTTATAGACTGTGAAATTAGAGAATTTAGCAAGTGGCCACACATTTCCATCGACTTAATGGGTCTTTCCAAACACGTGTAAGAAAATTAGAAAGTTGGGTGTCCTGTACATGCATTTCCAATGAAATTTATGGCAGCTCCCCGGGCACAATCACAGCAACCACACATATCCATAGATAGTTTACCACGGTAACTAACTGTAATTTTGGATTTAATTGTCAACTTTTACTCTACTAGTAATTCCAGACAGGGGAATAACAGAGTGAAGGGGCCTGCCTGGGTTGTTACTGCTGCCTATAAAAACAAATAGGATCCTTAGGGTTTAATTAGAGGACTTATAATTATACCTAAAGCATGATAGTGTTAGAATGTGAACATTGGACATCTGGAAGATGAGCCTAGATTTGGTCACTTGCCTTTAGGAATCTAAATCCATGAAATTGTGACTGTCCAAAAGAGCAGTGATGCTCACACTTGGGGCTTATGCACAGAGAGAACTGACAACAGTGAATGTGAGCTGGTCTGCAAAGCAGAATAATTCAGAAATGATAAATGGAAAAGGTAATTAACATCACAAAGAATCCAAGATGATGATTGGCTTCTTTGGCCCTGCCATGAACAAAAGTCATTTAAAAGAAGAGTAGGTATATAAAAAAACATGTTCTTTCTTCATAAATCTCCCCCCCCCCCCTTAAAAATTTTATTTATTTGAGAGAGAGAGAGAGAAAGCATGGGCCAGGGGGAGAGAAAGAATCTTCAAGCAGACCCTCCACTGAGTGTGGAGCCCCCCATGAGGCCCGATTTCAGGACCCTGAGGTCATGATCTGAGCCAAAATCAAGAGTTGGCTGCTTAACCGGCTGAGCCACCAGGTGTCCCTTCATAAAACCTTTTTAACATGTGGCCTCTGGAACTCATAGCCACACAAGGCTGCTGGTACTGGAGTTTTTTGGAACACAATGACCACCTCTGGTTACACAGGCACAGTGCAAAGGAAAGAATATACAGTGAAAGGCATAGAACAGCTTTGATAGAGAGCATCAGCCCTCTTCTCTCCCACCAGTGCCAAATAGCATTATAGATATTTGTGTGTGTGTACATACATATACATACATGTTTGTCTGTGTATACATGTTTTTTTTGTGTGTATGTATATATATATATCCCATATATATTCCATCCTCTCAAGTTCATTAGAAATGCTAATAAGAGGGACACCTGGCTCAGCAGTTGAGCGTCTGCCTTTGGCTCAGGGTATGATCCTGGGATCCGGGATCGAGGCTCACATCAGGCTTCCTGTATGGAGCCTGCTTCTCTCTCTGCCTGTGTCTGCCTCTCGCTCTGTGTGTCTCTCATGAATAAATAAATAAAATCTTAGAAAAAAAGAAATGCTAATAAGAGAGAGATAGGACACTAGTTTCCATTTATTTCTTCCAAAGTGATGAAAATGTTTTTTTTTTTTGTTCTTTATAAGTAGGAATAGTGTTGAGAAAATTGCTTGTATACTTTATAGCAGATTCCATCTAAAACTAGTTTGTGTGTGTGTGTGTGTGTGTGTGTGTGTGTTTTGCAGTCTAGGAAGAAAATTTCAGGCTTCTTGGCATAGTTTCTATTCCCTCTCTTCCTCTATAAAAAGATAATTTCAATGTCTCCAAGTTACAAGGAATTCACTTTACATGGTACAGCAAAATTTAAATGACACAATTTAGATTATTTTAGAGTAAAACTCCTTAAAAACAGAGAGCACAGCTTAAGTGTATGGTCTAGAGGCAAGAGTAAATGGAGTGGAAAGTAGTAAAAGATTGGTTTAGAAGGTTTACTACTTATGATCTGGGAACCTGCTGTAGTTACATACTCTTTGGGAGACACAGATGGGACAAGGCAGGCATGTGTAGAGTGAAGCAATTCATGAATACTCAACCATGAAATGGAAAATCGGAATGAAATAAGAACAACTGTAACTATCTTGGTCTATTAATATTTAAATATTAATACCTACTTTTCTGAGAGATGTTACTGAATATTTACTGACGAGAAGAGATGATCTTTTGGGAAGAGGAACATGTTTGAGAGTGGCGTTTAAACAAGTTTTGAAAGACATGCGGTTTTCTTAACTCAAAGTAATAGTCAACCAATTAAAATAAGTTCCCCATCAAAATGTCTTCAAATTTAGGGTCCGTTGGAAAAAATTTCCAAAATGCATTACAATTTTTGATAGGAGTGACACATGGTCCTAGTTTCCAAAAACTTTGATTTAATATTTGAATGCAATGGTACCTGACTCTGTTAGTATATTTAAACTTAAAAAGAAACTATCTTAATTTGTTTATGCATGCACCTATTAAAAATGTTTCTAGGGGCTCTTGTTTTATTTACTCTCTAGAATATAACCTATATTTGAAGTGGTATATGAGTTCTTAAAAAAGTCATTCCCAAGCTTAGTAATTAGACTGGAAACAAAAGCTATTCTTAGAGTACATTTCACGTAGAAAGCTATGCACATGATGCTTTGATTCAAATAATATTCTTATAAAACTTTGTTATTGTTTGAGGCCTATATTCAGAGTGGCAACTTTTGTTTTTGATGATTATTCCATCCTGAAACAATTTCCCCCCTGCCCAATTAAACCAGAATTAGGAGCACATTTATATCTGAAGAGGCTTAAACTTCTCAACTGCCTGCTTCAGAAGTGAAGACCTTTAGTGGTTATGTTCATTTTGTCTCTGCACAGAGGGCTCAAAAGAAAACAGGATCAATTCCCTTAAGTTTTTCTGGAAGAGGAATGTTGTTTTTGTTGCTTTGATCTTAGCATGTTGTGCATTTTTTATTGGCTGTTGAATATAAAAAGCCATAGCCTCAGCTGGTTTTTCTGCTATATTCTCATATTGTAAATCACATAATGCCTTCCAATCTAAAGTTAAATGCCCAGGTCCAAAATATTATTTCAAAATTGATTTATCATTGCAGTCGATAGAAAGATTTCCAGGGTGTAAGAAAACTCTCTAATGTTTCGAGTGGTATGTCACAGACTGCTAAAAATATATCCATGCACTTTAGACAACAAATTCCAGGATGTGGACATATACTCATGCTATTTTTGATCCCTTTTCCTATCATTGCAAGAGGCTGTTGAAGCTAATGTAGCAGCTGGCTAGGTTATTGCTTCTATAATATAATCCATAATGCAAAAGCAGCTATTTCCCAAACATTTTAGAGCAAGTCAAGTTGTTTACATGTCTCTTACTGTACATTTTCCTATAGCTTTGTGCCAATTGGTGTCATACTATTTGGTAAAATCTTCATTAAATCAAGACAACTGCACTTAGTTAAATTCTCTCTCATACAGAGAGTTGTAGTAAAATTACAGTTAGCTGATTTGAGGCCATCATCATGGAGTAAATACAGGGTTTTAGAAAATGAATGCAAACTACAAAAATGGAGTTGTATAATTAAACATCAAATAGTCCAAGTAATAAAAGTCATAGATTAATTGTCTCTCAGTTCTAGTCAGATCCTTTAAATATTGTCTCACAACCTGAGCATTGGTTCTTTCATCAGAAGAGTGCCTATCCTTAAAGTTTGGAAATTTCAGCTCTTTTGGAGCGCCAACAAGCTGTAAAAAGTAATTGGCATCTTCTTCCAAAGTTTCGAATTTCCCTACAAAGTCATAGTTGATCAAACACGGATAGCAGAGTTTGCTGACCTTTTCCCAGTGAATGTCCATTCCTACTGGACGGTGGGAATCCAGCAAATAGTGGACAAACTCTTTGAATTTGACTCCAGATCCATTATTTAATGCTTCTTCACAGGCATTTGGCCGATATTTCTTTATAATTGCCTTCCCAAATACCGGATGGTAGTAGCTATTGGGGTGTTCAAATTTGTCCCTAAATGCCGACACTAATCTTTCCATGGGATCACGAACAAAAACAGCTTTGGTGTAGGTATTCAAACGAGTATATATCCCTTTTAAGTCAAAGCTATCTAGTTTTTTCAAATGCTTCCCGTAGTGAACAGCATCATGGGAGATATTGTATGCAGAGGAAGCCAACCCACTTAGTACCATCAGAATTCTCTTCCAGTTGGAGCAGCCAGCCTTGGGTACTTCACAATATAAGATTTTGTGTTTATCTTCCACATAGATCCTGGATACCATATGAAAAAGATGTGATTGAGGACGACTCACCCCACCATATTTCTTGCAAAACTCCTGAAGAAAAGACCTGCGTGTCTCCTGGGCCACATCTGTTTCCTTCCATTTGTTGTCTTTGACTAAACTTTTGTTTAAAGGGTGAATGTCCAATGGCCACTTCATTTCTCTGAACTTCTTAAAAACAGTCCTAGTTCCTTGATGTCTTTCAATCAGCTTAATTGTTGGTGGCCCTGTGATCTTACCCAAAGCTTGATCTTCTCCTTGTGAGTGGCTGGTCTGCCTTAAGACCCCAGGTGGCCTATCTGAGTTGAGCTGAAGATTTTCTTTTTCTTCCTTGAGATCCTCAGTTATGTGGAACTTGGGATTCTGTTAAAATGGAGAAGGAGAAATGTTGAAAGCATATTTACAAATGGGGATGTACAAGAATCTTAACATATTCGTTTTAGAATACTCTCAAGGAGAGCACATTTTTTGTAAGCTGCCAAAACAATTTAGCAGACCATGTTGAATATACATTTTGTAGTAAGTTTCTTCAGAGAAAATATAACAATGAAAAATGGCATCCATGCATCATTCTGAATCAAAGTTTCACATTATATATATATATTTGGGTTACTTACATGTTATCATTCATTTGATGTTAATGTGCTGCATTACATTAATAAATTTTCTCATGTAAATTATCTGAGTATTATTGGGATAAAACTATGAGTATTGATTTGAGTCTTTGATCATAACAAGTCAGTTATTGTTTTCATACTATCTTTGTTATCTGTGATTATCAATTATATAACCTTCAAAAATGTGTGGGTGTACATGCGTGCACACACACACACACACACACACACACACACACACACACACACAAGGCAACCACAAGATGGAAAGGAGAATGTCCTGAATTTTCATATTGGCTTTGCCTGTAAGACAATAGGATGTACTCCATCATCCTGTAGGTCAATGATTCTTACACTATTCAGAAGGGTATTACCTACAAGCACTGATTTAGTTAGTGCACTGAATGTAGATACAAAATGTAGCTGTATTTGGATTGAAATTTTCGTTGTTGTTTTTGGGGTATTCTATAAAGCCCAGAAGAGTTCAAAGTAATAAATTACCATTTAAAATTGTAGCAAGGGTAATTATAAAATCCCCATGACCATTTCAGTTTTCCAAGCACTTGCAAAAATATATTTTTTTTTCCTTTGGAAAATGTTTTATTTCATAAAATTCATTTATCATAATAACTTAAAAACTATAATCATACAATTTCCTTCACGTGTGAAACCTTTCCTCCTTCCCAAATGTAGAATGATTAGGGAATCCAGAAAAGTTTACTTGATGCTTTTCTATATAAAACTGTATGAAAAGTTTCCTTCTCAGTGAGATTAATCAGCCTACCTACCATCTACTGTTCATCTGACTACATCCTTCCTACAGTTCCTGCAATGACTGCATAAGAGAAGACACAGAAGACAGGGTTTACAATGTGGTATCCTCTCTTAGGGATGAAAATTATAAGGACTTTGGCTTTTACTCTGGGTAAACTAGGGAGCCTTTGAAGGGCTCTGAGCAGGGAAGTCACATGATATCACTCAGACTTGAAAAGGATGGTTGAGAAGACTGGCCGAGAGATATACATATAGAATTTTCAGCATGTTATTGGAAAAAACTAATGAATAAATGATGTGCTATGGGAATAATGCATGGGGCCACCACCCTAGTGTTGGAGGGAGTGGTGGGGAAAGTTTCCTAGAGGATATCTTTTATCTATCTACCTATTATCTATCATCTATCTATCATCTATCCATCCACCCATCCATCCATCTAGCTATCACTGTATTCCCAGTGTCTAGAATGGTCAATAGCCTATAGTAACTGCTCTCATATATTTGTTGAATGAATAAATGGAAATAGGTTTTCCAGATTGATTAGGACCTAGCAAATTGAGCAAAAGAGTAGAGATATAAAGCACTGTGGATGGGCGCTATCTCCAGGCATCATGGTCCTACTGGCTGAGCTTTTATATGAGGTGGGGTGAGAGTGAGGAGCACTTCTTTCTAGTGCAAGAAGATTGTATGAGTAACCCCTGATCACCATACACTAACTTGAGTAGCCACATAAAACAGCTGCCCAAATCTTCCTTAACATTCACCCAAATGTTTATAGTTTCAACTCTAAAACCATTTGTCTCCTATCTTCTCAGAGACTGCCAGGATGACTTCAAAGCCCTAAATCCATCTTTACTTTAATGAATGATCTGAAGTTCATAAAGTTTCACACATGTTCTGAAATTTGACTTGAGCTTTGGAAGATCATAGGGTTATTGGTTGGCTGCATGGGAAGTACTTAGCATAGGCCTGAAATAAAACCGTCAATATATTTCTGCTGCTACTTCTATTACTACAACTATAAAATAATAATTGCTATTATTATTATTTTATAGTAGTAGTAATAATGCTTTATCCCGGTGACCTAGTAAATTTCAAGATTCCTCAGCTGTCCATTATTATCCAGACTATAATTTGTGTGTCTCTACATGTACCCTAATTAGTTCTCTCCCTGCCCCACTGACAAGAATAAAAATGAAATCAGCCTTCCACTGTGCTCTCTGGACCTTCTGATTGTGGTCATCAAAATCCCTTTTAATCTCCAGAGACTTCTGGAATGTTTGTTTCCCATGGCTTTTTCTACATGAAACCTGGCTGGCCCCCAAGACTCTGCTTACCTTGTACCTTCTCAAGTAGATACAACTTTATTTCCTTGAACCACTTGTCCCTCAGGCCAGAAGACAAGGAACTAATTCCTTGTACCTCATTGCTGCTTCCAGGACATGTACCCTGGCAAAGGCTCCTGCTTCTGCGAAGTACATGTGTCCTGCTGAACTTCCCTTCCTCATCCTTACGCTGTTGTCTGCCTTTACCCATGATCTTTTCACTTCATGCACTGAAGACTTTAGCTCCTAGCTTAGACTTTTTTTCTCATCCCCCTTCTTGTCATTGAGTGTGGTGACTCTGACACCTAATAAACTCTCAGCTCCTTGACCACCTCGCTTATAAAAGAAGTGTTCTTTATTGCATAGAGACATTGACATCACCACAGCCTGCGCCACCTCCATCATCTCTCTGCCAACCATCCTCTAACCTTGCGGCTCATTGCTACTTACAGTTTTGCAATTCTTTGACCACTTCTCACTACGTTACTGGAGCTTTTAGCAGCCAGCAAGCCTGGTTCTTCTTCTTCTTTTTTTTTTTTTTTTTTTTAAGCCTGGTTCTTCTATTCTCTCTTAGGAAGTCACCTCTGTAGGGAGGTGTTCCCTGTCTACCGTCTCTAAATTATGCTCCCTTTTCAGGTTCTCTCCCATATAAGGTTCCTGAATAAGAATGCTGCATATTTTCCTCATTGCACTTATTGCAATGGGAAATGATTTCATTTATTTACTTCTATGCTCTCTGCCCCTATTCCCACCTCTTTTGCACTAGAATATGACTGCAGGGGACTTACCTTTTTTTTGTTCTCTGTTGGATCTTTGGTACCTAGCATGTTGCCTGACACATGGAAAATGATCAATGAATAATTGTTGAATGACCAAATGTGACTTTTTAAAACCAGAGGTGGATTCTTTATTTCACTAGTTTCAAGATACGGTACAAAAAAATTCTGTACATTTCTCTATTATCAGGATTTATTTACACAATTATATTACACTCCCACCAGCCTTTATACCATATTTAATTAAATAATAAATAAATTTACAACAAAGCCTACCACGGTGATCTTGCCAATGCCAGCTTATGGTCTTTTAAAACTCCTCCTAGACATTGATAGTGGTTATATCTTAATTGTATCATGATTACGATTTCTTCTTTTTTTTTAAATCAGAGAGACTAGTGTCAGCTTGTCATTCTAAATAGGAAAAACAGTGCATGTATGATGACTCCTTGCACTTAACCAAGACATCCTCCTTGTGTACACAAAATCAGAGTTGTACATGCACAAATAGTCACTTCAAAATACAAATAATTTTTACTTGGGGTATTTTAGATTTTCTTGAAATACTAGGTGGAAGGAGAAATTCAGTTTCTTTTCAATGACTACTCCACATTTAAAAAATCAGGGAGTGCCTTGGACAATACGGTATTCAGAAATTTAAATGTTCACTTATATTGGAGAGCAATGACTGAGGAAAAAGATTTTCACAAAAAATAGAAGTTTCTTTTGCTTTATTTATTGCAGTAAATGTGGTTTTACCTTAGTGATGGGCTTCCAAATAATTGTTTGGAAGGAAATAAAGTTGTATCTACTTGAGAAGGTACAAGGTAAGCAGAGTCTTAGGGGCCAGCCAGGTTTCATATAGAAAAAGCCATGGGAAATTCCAAACAATTGTTTTATAACCTTGTTAACAAAAAGTGTTAATTGAAAAGTCAAGGTAAGTTAGATAAATACTTTACCAGCTTTTGTCAAGGTGTTGAAAATCTGTACTCAAATCTTTGGCAGAAGAGAACACAAATAAAATAGGTACCTGTAGAGCTGTTCATGCTAAGGTAGGCGTGGAGGGCTTGCAGCCTCACCTGCCTGCCGAATCAGATTGGTTGAAAGTCACTCCCTGCTTCCTGGGACCATTGGGAGGCTTTGCCAGCAGTCTGCTTCTCAGCCTCACTGAATCTTTGGGGGTGGGGCCCTGGTCTCTAACTTAAACCAGCTCCCCAGGCACTCTGCAGGCAGTAATGGCATTTGAGGAACCACTCAACTAGAGTATTGCAAATTAAAGTTAAAAAAAAAAAAAAAGTTCATCTCAGATCATCCAGGAGAGAAAGACATCACATCTGGTGGGTGTGAATAGTGTAGTGAGTAGACACAAATAGTCTGCTGCGGGCGGGGATGTCACAGCAACCCTCACACAGACCACATGGAAGTCCATGTTCCCCAAGTTACTTTCTAATGACTAGTTTGGCTAGAGAGTTAACTGCATGAGGGATAGGTTCATTGTTCATTGAAATTTCAGTCTCCTGTTAGTTTACTAGTTTTCTCAGCTCTGACTAAATCAAGGGGTGGACAAAGGGTTAATTGTAAGTAACGACATCTCAGGGGGCTTTTTGTTGGATGGTCACTTGACCTTCTCTTAGCACCCCTTATCTCACCATCACTCACCTTATAAAAACCATTATTAGGGTGTGGTGGCCTCCTTCCCTACCCCCATCGCCAATCCATTTCCCTCAATTTACAGAAAAGGCTTTCCAGGCCTGAGGGGTTTGCATTACTAAAATCGAGATTAATGGTCTTTTATCTTTTTTTAATCAATATTTTTATTAAATTTTTAAATTTTAATTCCAATACAGTTAACATAGTGTTACATGAGTTTCAGTGTATAGTATAGTGATTTCAGAATTCTATAAATTACTCAGTGCTTATCATGTTAAGTGTACTCTTAACCCCCATCACATATTTCATCCATCCCCCACCCACCTCTGGTAACCATTAGTGTGTTCTCTGGAGTTAAGAATCCATTGTTTGGTTTGTCTCTTTTTTCCCCTTTGTTCATTTGTTCTGTTTCTTAAATTCCACATATGAGTGAAATCATAGGGTATTTGTCTTTTTCTGACTTATTTCACTTAGCATTATACTCTACATCTATACATGTAGTTACAAATGGCAAGATTTCATTCTTTTTTATGGCTAAATAATATTCTTCTGTGTGTGTGTATAAAGCCTCATCTTTATCCATTCATCTGTCGATGGATGCTTGGGCACTTCCATAATTTGGCTATGAGATGATGTTATTTTAAATTTGAGGCTTATACTAGTGAATTTCCACCACCATCATCATAATGCTGATAATAACAACAGTAATAAAAAGAGTAGACTCTTACATCGCCATTTTCCCTCAGGACAACTTGTTCTGCTTGTCCCCAAAACAAATGTCTATAAAGCCAAACGTATCCTGTTCCTTCTCAAAGTGGCTCCTCCTGCGCTTTTTTCTATTTCTGAAATGGCTCTATTACATTCTGGCCACCCACTCACAAAATCTAAGAGATGCTTTAACAATCAGAAAGTAAATTGGTTAATTTACATCTCATAATGTCTTTTAAAATTTTTTTAAATTTATTATCTCTTAATTGGATGTTCTTTAGTACCCTACTAATTGGGCTCCCTGAAAATTATTGCCAAATAAGTCTTCCTAAAACATTTTACTTTTCATCCCTTAAAATCTGGAACTGGCTCAACTATATATAAACCCAAGTTCGGATCTCTTAGCTGGCATCGGTAGCCTGTCACCACTGGGCTTGTTACTTAGTGCTCCGCTCCTGTCTTGACACATACTGTCTTCTGCTTGCTTCCATCGGGCTCTCACCACTCTCCACTCATGTTCTCCCCCTTGCTTGGGACTTTCCAAATCTCCTAGACTGATAGAAAATCCTGTTCTTCCCTCGAACACTACCCACGACTCCAGCAAGGGATTCTGCTCTTTTCAAAACAACGTTAGCATTTAGCCTGTACCACCTGAAAAAAGAGATTTTATTCCAGCTCACATTGTGATTTGGTTTTCTCATTGGGGAAACTCTTTTAATTACAGCTAAATTGTACACGAAGGCAGAAAGCTATAGTTTTCCATAAATACCTTTGAAGAATGGATATGTTTGCCAATTTAGTTAAAAGATAGATTACTACAGATGAAAAAATGAGTATTAAAAGAAATCCAATGGGAAAAAAACACTGTGGACTATTCATGAACTCTGTAGTAAACTTGAAAGACTTGTTGCCACACAATAGACACAGAGCCAGATGCCAAGGATGGTGGGCTGGATAAGACAAATATGATCCTTGCCCATAGGGAGCTGATATTCTTATAGCAAAAATTACACAACTGACTAATCTATTACCACAGTGGCAAAGGCTCAGCAGCATGCTAGTAGAGCCTGGGACAGCAGGGTATAAGGACAAGTCTGACCTGACTTGAGTGTTAAGTCTTTTGTTGAGCACCTTTTATTTTACCCTGGTTAGTTGTTATGGTTAGTTGCTCTGGTGACTACCTCTCCCATTTATTTTAAATATTAAAGGACAGTGCACAGTGTTATAAATCTATGGAACCTCCACTAGCATCTAGAATAGTCTCTTGAGTAAACATATGTTTTGAATTTATTTTATTTTATTTTTTTGTTTTGAATTTAATTGGCGTAAAGAGCAACATAATTCCTGTACTTCCCTTTATTCAGGCAGTTAACTTACATTGGTTTTATGCAGTTGATAAGTATTATACTTCTGTAAGACTTTATCAGCTATTATGCTATTAGGTATCTCAAGGACTTTGATCATTCATTCATCACACATATATTGAACTACTATTATATGCTGTGTTTGGCATTGTATAAACAAAGACAAAATAGATAAATTTTACAGTCCCTTGTAGAAGCCAAAGTTTAATTGGATTGATAAAAGTAAGCAGTTTATGAAAAAAATGTGATAATTGCCATAATGAAAGGATACATAGGGTATTGGGGAACAGAGATCAGAGTATTTAGTTTTTCTGAAGACAGTTTTTGAGGTAAATCACATGGAGAAATGCAACCTGGGATGAATCTGGGAGGATACTGGGAGTTGGTAGGTCAACAAGCCAGGGCGGGGCGGGGGGGTGGGTAAAGACTATATAAGCTGGCAATGAGCAGACACTTGAGGGATCAGATGCAGTTAAAGGGAGAGGCTAGTAGGTTTGAGATTGACTCCTCATGCCCATATAAAAAATCTAGACTTTACATTGTAAATGACAGGGATTTTCCATAAGGCAGGGACTGAGAATGAACATTATAGGAGTGACAGGGAGGTACAGCTGGCGGCAAGTGGAATTCTTAGGAGAGGAACCCAGACTATGAAGTAAGAATGCAGAAAAAGGGAATTATTTGAGGTAAATTTAGGAAATTGATCAGACTGGAGGAGTAGAAGAGTGGAGGCAAAAAACAAACAAACAAACAAACAAACAAAAAAAAAACAAAAAAAGAAAAACAAAAACAAAAAAAACAAAAACAAAAAACAACCATAAGGGATGCCGCCCCATTTCCCACAGAGGGGAAATAGGAGTAGTAGATATCATGGCAAGCTATGGGGTGGGTGTGGGTATTCACCATCTTCAGTTTCAGACCTTTGGAGTTTGAGGTGCCCTTGAGAGAGAGGGGTGTCGGTATTAGGACTCCAAAGCTAGGTGTACAGATTTGGAAGCTATTGGCTGGTGGGGGGCAGGGGTGCGAGCTGAACGTATAGGCCTTGATGGTGTTACTTAAAGCTGCCATGATGATCACAGCATCTGCTGGGTTTGAGCGCCTGCCACATACCAGACCTGTAGCACACCGTCATATATTCCTAGGATAATCTTCCACTTCCATTTTACAGATAAGAAATGGAGCCTCAGAAACATTAAGTGTATAAGGCACAGAGCTTCAGAAAAAGGGATATTTCATGAGCCCAATTTTTTCCCTGAGTTCAGAGTGTCTACAGAGCCTGTGTCTGTTGTGGGGGGAACTCTGTGGGCCATTAACAGATAAATCTGATGATGAAAATATTGGGGATTAGATGTGCCCCTTCCTATCATTGAGTTTTGACATTTTTCTAGTTTAAATATATAATATTACTTTTAGTAATATATCTTTTGCAATTTGTCCTCAATCTAAGTATGAGTGCAGTTAGACTTCTTCATACCATCATGAAGACCTAGTTAATTCTAGTGGTTAATAAGGGTGATGAGGGCAGGGCGTGGGATGCTTGAAAGCCGATCCTTTTTGAGGATGCAAACCAGTGTGTCTCTGCTTGGTCCCTCTGTGCCACTGCTGTTCCTCTCAAATCTTAAGCCAAAGGCTCCAGAAGCTGATTGCGTAGTTACAGGAGGGGTAAAGACCGACAGCATTTCCACCAACTCACTGGGACAGCACTGGGGGAGGAGTGTGAACATACAGTCCTAATATCCAACCCATCAGCCCCGTCTCCTCTATTCTCATACCTTCTTCTTCCATCTTCAGTTGCTCATTGAACAAATGTGTCCTGAACGCTTACTATGTGCCAGGCACTGGGCTGCATTTTGGAGGTATTGCCAACAAGTCATAGTTGGTCTGTGCTCTTATGGGGCAGCCTCAGGAGCAGGGGAGTGGAGGGAGATACAGGAAAGAAAACCAAGAACTACCGCACTTGCACTTATGGCAGGTGACAAGACAGGAAGAAGGTGTACAAGAAAGGAGCGTTTAATCCCAGCTTGGAGGGCAGGGAAGGTTCCCTGGAGAAAGTGTGCGCTGTGCAAAATCATTTCCTTCTCCTGGTCCGTGACTTACTTCCTCTATCGAGAATATTCTTCTTCATTTTGTTTGCCTAGTTAAAGGGCCAGGGGAATGGAGCAAGCCAATTTAACCACTGCATCAACCCCCAAAACAAGATATGGATTATGTTCATTTTATAGATGAAAGACTGGAAGCTCAGCGAGTTTAGAGAACTGGCCCAAGTTAACACAGGGATTGCTAATGCTGTGCTTCCAACCTCAGTCTTACTCATTTGTGGCTTTTTTTCAGTGGTGAACATCTAGCAATCTACTCCCTGTTCAATGCCCATTTAATGCATTGATGTAAGTAAAGCATAAAACATATGTCTGTCATAAGAGAGTATGGTAGTGGAGAACTGCGATTTTTCAGTCATGGGGACCTGGTTTTGTGACCCTTTCTTTCATTTTCTACCAGAGTAACCTTGGCTAACCTATTTTAGTTCTAAGCTCCAGCCTTCCTGTCTCTAAAATGGGGATAATAATAGCATCTACCTTGCAGCAGAGTTGAATTATAGGAAGTGTGTGGAGAGTGAGCAACACAAAGTATGTTCTCTAGAAGTATTAGGTATTTTAGTTGATTTATTCCTTAAATATTTATGAGCATTCTTGTCTATGTGACAAGCATTTTCTAGGTGAAGATTGCTTTCTTTCTGCTTTTTAAATCTTCTCCTCTTCTCACTCAAAACACAACAATGCTGAGTCTAGGATGATTGCTCAAGGGGGATAAAGCTGAGAGGAAGAAAGAAGGCAGATGACAACTGAGAGATGGAAATGGGAAAAGAAAAAAATTCAATGGGAGTGGTGGTAAAGACAATGAAAGAAGGCAGAAGAAAAGGAAGCACACTTACAGTCACAGGAAGGAATAATAATACTTTGAGCTAGGGAGTAAAGAGAGAAACTACTGATTTTTAGTTCTCTCTCAGCGGCCACCTCCAAATCATTTAAGCTGCTTGAACACAAAACAACAGTTTCAGTAGTGAGGCTATTCAGGTTGATCCAACAAGCTACTTCTAGAGTCACCTCGGTTGCAAGAACTGACACTATAATTTCCTTTGCCAGTTCTTTCAATTTTGGATGTAATCCCTCTTTTTCTTTTTTTTTTTTCCTTAAAGCCAAAGAAATGTAGAATGCAAGCACTGAGGATGTAGCACAATGTCAACATGAAGGGGGAGGTTTCCACTGACAATAGTGGTGTTCTCTGGTTGGGCAAAACCGTCAGGGGCCTAAAAGAAACATGACCTCAATGGATGGAAGCAGATAAGACTTCTGGCCACTGTGCTGAGAGGAGTCCATTGTGCTTTTATAGATTTATCATTTTATCTTTCTTCTAAGTTTTCTTGAGAAAATGAGGCTATTGTTTTCAAATTTATGGATCAATAAAAATACGTGTGTAATAATTTGTCCACGGTCACCCTGTGGTGACTCCTAGTCAGGAACACAGTCCAGTTCTCTATGTCCATTCTAGAAGAATGAGCAGAACACTTTGCTTTTTAAAGAAACTTGAAGCTTTAATGAGGAGCTGCAACATGGTAATGTGAAATCCATTCAGAATGTTTGATCCTCACAATGTTATTGCTGAGGTTGGCCTGCATGTGTTCAGGCTTAGGGTGAGAGTGACAAATACAGTCAATGATATTTACAGTACAAGAAGCAGAGTAAGTGGACGTTGCAATGCAAAAACTTTGATATTTCACCGGAAATGTAGATTTCTTTTTTTTTCTTTTTAGAAATGTAGATTTCTAATAAATGTGGAATGGGGCTCTTTAATATCTCCAAGTGGATGTTCAGTTTTCTAAAATTAGTAATTGTCACCCAGCTTCTCATCCCCTTATGTTGAAGATGAACAACAATAAGAGTGTGTATATCTGAGAAGGTTCTGGGAGGGACATGGAGGAGGCAACCTTGATCCTGACACCTTCTAGACAAACAGTTGCTGGACAGCTCTTGTTCTTGTTTTCAGGAGTATAATGGGGAAGATGGGGCCTGCTGCCCTGGGTTGGAATGTCTATTGGTAAAGTTTCCTTGTTTCTTCCTTGTTTCCTTCCTTCCTTCCTTCCTTCCTCTCTTTTGCTTCCTTTCTTCCTCTCTTTTGCTTCCTTCCCTCTTTCCTTCTTTTTCTTCCTCTACTCTTGTCTTCTTTCGTTCTCTTTCTTTCTTCTTTCTTTCTTTCTTTCTTTCTTTCTTTCTTTCTTTCTTTCTTTCTTTCTTTCTATTTCTCTCTCTTCTTTCTTTCTTTCTTTCTTTCTTTCTTTCTTTCTTTCTTTCTTTCCTTTCCTTCTTTCTCTTTCTGTGGTATCATAGATATGGATTAGTAAGCAAGGGGAATGAGTCCATGAGGTGATACTGGAATTGGGGACCCACTCAGGGTGGACTGGGGGCCAGGGAGGGTCAGAGACCTGGACTGACAGTGGAGGAGGGGGCTGGAATGCTTCCATGGGATGGAAAGGTAAGTGCAAGAGAGAAGAAAGTCGTTGTGAGGCCGGGAACATGGCTGGGTGGATCCACAAAGTATAAAGAACATTTAATTTTAAGTCAGATCAAGCAGGCTCTCCACCAATTAGTTGGGTGGCTTCAGGGCAGTGTCTTTATTTGTGTTTCCCTAGAAGCAGACCTTGGGTCAAAGATGTGAGTGCAAGTTGCTAATTTGGGGTGATTCTAGCTGATACTTGTAGGAGAATAGGGCAGTAAGGTAGGGAAGAGAAGGCAGAGAGAATAGAGTGAATTTTAAAGAAAGTTAGCACAGTAGGAACTGGATCTCAGTTCCACTGGGGAACTTTCAGAGTTCCAGAGTTATCTCACCAAATCCCATCAGCCATGGTTGAGGCTCCTACAGGGAAGAGGTCTGGTAATTCTAGCCTGCTGCACAGGAGGCCAGGGTAAACTCCTTCAGGCAGTTAGTTACAGGTGTTGGCAGGCAGCTGGAAGTCTGGCCAAAATGCAAGGAAATATTAAGAGACGAGAGGATATTACAAAGGCACAGCCAGTGTTGTTACAGGAAGTCAATTAACATTCTGGTTCTGTTTCCCCATTTTTAAAGTGAGAATCCTAATATTTGTTCTTGGATATGTTGAAATGGAAACGATGGCATGGGCTGCCATCCAGGATCCCAAACACCTTGCTCCTTGGAAGTGCTACTTGCCCTTTGGAAATGTTCACAGTGTGAGTTTGTGTATATATGTATAAAATAAGGTTGAGAAAAGAACCCCTTATGACTGGATGGAATCTCATCCTTTTGAGCCCAACTAGACTATATAGATTTGTAAGAATTCTCTTGCCTGGAGCAGGCAGTCTTATGGCCTAGAACCAACTTTGAACAAAAAAGTCTCTTTGAATCCATTTACCTAAGTCCGTCCTAAAATCTCAGCCCTCTGATTCTGACACTCTGGTGGCAGGAAAAAAGGAGTCTTTTGAGAATACATTAGATAAATGCAGTTTCAAAGTACCTAGTACAGTGTCTGCCATATAGTAGGTTTTCTCCAAAATGTCAACGTATCCTGTCTCTGTGCCTTCCTTCTCTCATTTTCCCTTGACATTGGGCATCTCATCCAGAAGGCCTACCTTTCCAGCTTCATACTGAAATGACCAGACAACCAGGCCCTATTCCTGTAAGAAGTAATAAGGTTGGACACCAATTAGGGATAAGCGCTTGCTTTAAGGACAGCTTATCAGAGGCCAGCTGGCAACTAGTTGAGAAAGTTTGGAGCAATAGCCTCTGCACAGAAGTGTGGACGGTCACTAACTAAATCCATTAATTCATCTCCCATCTGTTTGTAGACTGGAAAACATGGAAAGATTTGGCTCATTATTGGCAAAAAGAAAAAAAAAATAGCATCAACCTTAAAGAGAAGCAAAGTCCAAGAGAATAGCTGCATCAAGGCAATGGTGGAGGTGAGGGCATTGGCATGAGCTTCAGTCCCAGGAAGCAGCATCTACTCAAGAGCCCATTTCTTTCCAATCCATTGCCTACCAGTCCAAAGCCACTTGAGTTCTGGAGCAGCAATGCTGTGAGAGCAACAGTGACGCTGGCAGGAACACATTCCATTTGTCTTATTTGGTTAAGCATCTGCCAGCCCCAGATCAGATTTGCCTGTGTCAGCACCTTTGAGTGACACGCAAGCCCCTCTGGCTTGCTTCCCTGCATATTTGACAACTCAGCTTTACTCAAGGCTGCCTCCCCAAAGCCTGGCCCTGTCCTCTCAGGCCACAGCAGGCATCTCAGGCGTCAATGCTACTGTGGGTTATCTGGGCCCTGTCCTGGGAAGCAAGAGGTGTCTTAGGTACCAGATCATGCCAAGGCGATCCTGAGGCCATGTTGGAAGGGGGTTTCTTTTTGGGATTTCAGTCTGAGGAGGAATACAAAGGGATAATGTAAGATATAAACTCACAACAAAGGAGAAGGACAGAGAGGCAAGGGGCAGTAGAATGAGTTACGAGATGGAGGGATCAGAATGAACAGATCTCTATCAAAAGAGAGTGGTAATCAAAGTGCATATTCATAGGTCTTCTGTCTTCATGCATTAAATTTTATCAGCTTTATCTTAAATATATTATCTTAATATAAATTTTGAAGCTTTTTGAGGTTTCCAAAAGGAATTGTTTCTCCTGAAGACGACTCTACTTGATTCGAGATGTCACTGAAATGTCTACTAGAAGCACCCACGGCCCTGGCCATGGATTCTCCTTTTGGTCCCCCCCCCCCTTTCTTCACAAGGCCAGGTATGAATGGCATTGGTCTTCATCCCTTAGTTTGAGGCTGGGAGTCTTCAGTGTCCATACAACCTCACTCCCCAGAGCTGGTATAGAATAAGCTCCTAGTAGACGCAGGAGGATCACAGAGAGGTACCTGCCATCTGCAGCCCAGCTTCAGTAAATGCAAATGAGACACTGGCAAAGGTGAGTGGTGGTGCTGGGAGTCGTCCAACTTGCTCTGTTGCTTCCTTTAGGCAGCAGAGTCCAAGTCCCAGGAATCAACATATACCTCGGGAAATGCTTCTTCCACCACCCATTACCTACTAGTCCAAAGCTACTTGAGCCCTGGGAACAGCAATGTCAAGTGGGAGAGCAGGGTTGGTGTAGATATCCAGCCACAATTCTCTCATCCCCAGTCACTGATGGATTGGATTTTCTGTCTAACTTATTTATAGAGACACTGATATCATCAAGCAAGCAAGGATAATTCTCTGATAGACCTTCAGACATGGCATCATCGCCTCCCTGTCCTCACTACAACTCTGTAATCTGCTCCTTGGAAAGAACAAACACATCTTGGCATGCCTTGCTCAGAAATAATATCACAGCTTATTGATTCCACCGACTCCCTCACAAGAGAAAACTGTGCACAACATGGGGAAGGAGGTCTCAGGCTCCACACTGGGTCTTCTTGGGGTCTTCCATCACTGAAGGTCACTGGTAACTAGTCTATAGCCAGTATGGTAACTGGAAGTGGATAGATTTGAGCAGGATACAACTGTGAACACCAAAGACAAGACCTGCACTTCTAGACCAGTTCTCAGTCCAATGAGAAAACCCTCTTGCCTCACCTGTGACTCATGATCCATCCACTGAGATTCCTGGGGTCACAGCATCCTGAGCGAGGAGGGGCGTATTGATACTAAAGGGTAGGGAGGGTCAGTTTGCCTGTCCGACCCCTGCCAGGGCTCCAGTCCCCTTTAGTTAAAGGAAAGTTCCTGGACCAAGGCTGTAGGGAGAGGGTGAGTGGCAAGAGTAGGTTTTGGATGAATATACATGCTGCTTTACTTGTAATTGTCAGCTGCTATCAAACTAGTACTTTTCTACTAAATCAACCTCACTCACTGGAATAGGCTCTCTAACGGAACAACCTGGTGGGAGCTGACTCAGCCTCCCATCTGTAAAACAGAGAATGATGCTTACTTACCTAATGGAGTTGTGAAAAATAAATGAAATAAATACATAATGCCTGATATGCAGGATATATTCATAAAATGTGGCTTTTAACCACGACTTCCATATTTCTGTTGAGAGCATCACCTTTCTGCAGTAACCCTGGGGGCCTTGCATTAATTTCAAAGTCTATCCACTTTCAACTATCAACATAGAACTCACACATTTTTTTCATACCTAGACTACTGTCGCTGTCTGGCAGCAGAATTAATTAAGCTAGGCATTTATTTGAGAAGTATTTGTTGAGCATCTAATACGTGTACTGTTTAACGCCTTGGGGCGAACAACTCCGAGAAGGGTCCTGCTCTCGTGGTGCTTATGATCTCATGGGTGGAGGTAGATAACGAACAAATAAACAAAAGAATAAGCAAGAAAAATCTCAATGGTGGTTAAGTGTGAAACAAAGACTAAAGCAGAGTGATGTGATAGAGCGTGAGTAGTGGGGGTGGGAAATGGAGAGATTGTATGAAATAGACAGCTAGGGAAGATCTATCTGGGGAGAAGCTACTGGAGCAGAGATCTGAATGACAAACATTACAGGCAAGGGCAGTGAGCACAAAGGGTCCTCGCGTGGGGATGAGCCTGGCCACGTGGAAGGACAGATGATAGGGCCCATGTGGTTGTCACATGAGCAATAAGGGCACAAGGACACAAAATGAAATCAAAGAGAAGGGTGGGACCATATTTTGTAGGAAAATCAGACAGTGAAGATCATAGGAAGGATGCTGGGTCTCATCAGAAGCATAAGATTAGCCCCTGGAGATTTCAGAAAGGGCAATAACATGATGTGACTGGTGTTTTATAAAGCTCACTCTCCCGGGCAAGTGGAGAATGGACTGGGGGCCTGGTAGGAGTGGAAGTAGAGTAGCCTGGAGAGAGACTGGTGGCTGGTACCACTGGAGACAGAGCAAACCGGAAGATACAGATTACGGTTTTAAGAAAATTCCACACTAATTTTCCTGAGGTCATTTTTTAATTCCCAAAACTTCCCTGCCAGCACATAGAGTTCCCACTGGATCAAATTTAACTAACTTTGGTTTCAAGTCCTCTACGATCCTTCTCTGGCCTCTTTTCACCAATTGTTGACTTCTCTGAATTCCCACAGTACCTCTGTGGGTGCAGTTAACAGCAAGTAAGCAATACCATAGTCTGCCATTCTGTGTGGCACTGAAGGCATGTTCGTCTTCTCTTCCAAGATAGACAATCCCTTCAGAAAAGGGTCTGTGCTGGCACTTTCCTCCACATCTTGTCACACCGAGCTCAGCTCCAAGCAGAGGGCATGTACTGAAATTGCTTATTGATTGATTAAAAACATACATGAGTAGCATTCATCTCCTCCGTATTTCTTTTGTATGAGGAAGGGTGATTATCTGTCAATATTCATTGCACCATTGAGCCAATATGCAGTGCATTAATCATCTCTGAGATAACCAGATGAGGCTTTCTTGTAATCTTTCTATTTTGCTGAGATAATTTCACTTGCTTTGGAGTTTATGAGGCCATAAGTGGCTCCCATCTGTTGATGAACATATTTCTAAGAGTCATTTAGTATCAAGTATGGAATACTTGAGGGGAAGTTAAATTGTAACTTTTATATTAAGTGTCATCTTAGTAACAGAATCAAAATTGGAAGCATGTGTTCAATTTTGGTCTTTCATTTTCAAAGCTTTAGGTCAGGCAAAGAATTAATTTCATTTGTTTACAAAGTAGATTATGCCTAATAAAATCTATTTTGTTTATGGTCACATTTTAGTCAATCCATTGCCTTAGAAAATGAGAGAAATCTGATTGGCTAATCATTCAACATAGTAAATTACATTATTCCACATCCACAGAACATTGGCCTAATTTAATTATTCAGTAATAGCATGATGAAAATACTCCCCTTTAATACATTTTGAGCAAGGCGCATATCTGTGATGAAACAGTGAAGAATCATGTTTATTTCTTCTTTGTTTGATGCCTGACCACAGAATGTAACATAACACTTCTGTGGATAATAACTTTTTCCACATTAAAGATAATAAACACAAGGTAGCTTTCACTAGGATCCTTACTGGTACTCTGAATTTTCACTAGTTGTTTGTATATTTTACAAGAACAGAAATTGGTTCTCTGGTAAGTGCTACTTTACAAAGTAAAGTTGAAATGAAATTGGTTTCAATTTATGCATAACAAAATAAATAAGTGGGATCACTTTCTCTCCCTACTAAGAGGTAGAAAAACTCTTCAGGACACTTTCTTTTATTCCTGAGATTCTGACAAAGACCAAGGAACATTTCCTCAACAAAGTGCAGTTAACATACAAAAGTTTACACAAAATAAAAAGGAAATCTCTTGATGGATATGCAGGGGATCTGCCCCAAGGGGTATAAATCATGTATATAACATGGATATTGCAAAGTTGGTCCAGTATTAATGACCACTTCTTGTTATTTTTTTCTTTTTTGGGCTTTTAGAAATATGTATTGTGGTCAAATGATGGAAATCGTGAAATTCAAGCTGATAACAATAAAACAGTATTTAAAGTTTTAAAATACAAAGGAAATAGCTTTTTTAGAATCATTATATAGAGTATATCCGAATTGAGCAATGGAAAGTATATGTTACAAAAATATTTCTGATCCCTTGATCACTACTTCTTAAAACACAATTTTTTATGTCAACCAGACACTTTTACCCAAAATGATGACCCCTCAAGGGCCTCCTTCCCACAGTTTCAGCAGACATCAAGTTTTCATTTGATTCCTTACTCAGTTCCTTATCATGAGGAGAAAGAGTAATATGGGTAAAATAGTTTAAAGGTAGACAACAAAACAAGACCAAGCCAAACCCTGTGGCTTTGAGTATATATTAAAATATGATGACAAATTGGCTCTGTGGCTCATTTTGATCAAAGCTTTAATCCTAGAAGTGAAACAGAGACGTTCCATTCGGAGGTGGTGTTTGAGTTAGGGAATGCTGCTCACTGTAATCCTGGTGCCTAGAACTTGGCTGCTGATGCTTGTTGCTCTGTGCAGAGAGAATAATCCCAAATGAGGATGCTAACCATTTTGCTCATGAAATCTGCTAAGCTGAAAAATTCCCATTACCCAAGTTATTCATCTTTAGCTCCAACTGCTAGCAAGGAGGGAGGGATATGATTAGAAAAAACTCAAAAGAGGGGAAGAAAAAGAAGAGAAACAGATTGATGAGAATATCATTTGTGGAATATGAATTTCACTGGCTTATTGGGTGATAACATCTTAGGTGGCATGATTCGCTTACACTGGAGAGCAAATTAGCTATTTTTGTTCTTTTTAAGAGATGCTACATTTTTGGCATAGAGTTATAATATCCCACGTTTTCTCACATGAGTGTATATACAATGGCACAGTTATAGCTAAGAAGGAAGAACTTATAAAAGAGTTTTCAGAAGTAAGCTACTTTTCTGGAAAATAAAGGAACAAGAGAACATTTTATAGTTGGTGAGAATAAAGGTTTCTACTTCCATTCTTGTTTTATATTCATGGTGTTTCTGTCTGGGCTCTGCTGAGGAAAATTGCCAGTGGGCAGCAGATTATCCCAATGTATACTTTTTTTCCCCTTAGTTTTTAATCTCTTTTCAGGTGACAAAATAGTTTTTCTCTTAGAACAGATTCATTTGATTTTTCACTTATTTAATTTAAAAAGTAATTTAATGCTTAACAGGAACCCCAGAGTAGTATATGCTCATCTTGATTGTTAGAATGCTTCAGGGAAAAAATAAACTTTACCACATTGTAAATATCTGTATTCTAGGATCTCATAAACAGTTGCTTCAGCAATAGTGTTAAAACTGGGGTGCTGATTAGGGTGGTCATGAGTGGAATCACTTAGTTAATAGAAAAACTTCCAGAGCAAGTAGCTGTAGAGACCAAAAGCAAAGAGAAAGGAATTCAGAATGATATATACCTGGATTCTGATTCCAACTTTGCCACTCACCAACTGTGTGCCTTTAAGTAAAGGTATTTAAAGCAATACACAATGATGGCTGGTGCTTATAGAGTTGTATTACTTCAATCTTGGTGTGTGATTTTGGGCAAGCTGCTTAACAAACCATGAATCTGTTGATTTGTACCTACCTCACAAGATTACTGCTGTGAGGCTTAAATGAGATAATTTTATGTAAATTTAGCCTAGTACCTACACACAGAGGGCTCGGTAAGCACCTAATAATAATGTTAGCTGTTATTGTCAATAATCTAGTGCTAAGCATTGCAGAACTTGAAAAATTACTAAATCTTTCAAGCTTGAGTTCCCACCTGTATAAAAAGGAGGTTAAAATATGTACCCTCATAGGGTTGTTGTGACAAGTAAATGAGAGGGAGCATTGAGTGGCTGGTATGATCACTGGTCGCAATTATTCAGAAGCATTTTAAGTACTTGACTGAGAACTATCTGCATATTTGATTGCTAATGGATCATGTAGTGTTGCTAATAAACAATTCTCTTAATCTCAATCATTATTTGCTTCTTAGTGTTGATGCTTTTAAAGTACCTGAGGGCCATTTTCTCATCCTCCCTCTGTCTTAATGGTATATTTCCATAGATCGCTGTCTGTTGGTTTCCTCAGACACTCTTACACAATATTTTAATTTCCTTTGCTTACAATTAAAGAAGTGAGCCCCAGCCTTTTGACATTTACACCTAAGTATTTTCTAGATAGGAAACCATCTGACCTTTAATAAAGATAATCTCTTATAAATCTTTCTTTGTTAACCACGATGCATGCTACTATCACTTTTGGATCCTTTCAGTCTTGCTTTCAAGGATTCTTTTAAAAAGACTCGTAAATTGGATAGCATTTCTAAATACAACATCCAGTTCTGGAAGGTAATCTGAAAGGAGAATTAGGGGGATGGGATCTTTACAAGTTCCATTAGGGCTAAACTTGCAGTGAGAAACTCTCTTTAGGTCAAAGTTGTTCCTTGAACGCACGGCCTTTTTGGTAAGAATAGTGCAAGGTGGTAATATAATCCCACTTTAAATTTAGAAGTTGTAAAGTTCATGCTACACTGAAAAGGTATCAGTGAATGGCACTGCCATCCTTACATTCAAGAAAAAAGTCAGGTGCTCATGTCTTGACCCAAGCAAGCCACTTAACATTCTACAGGCTGTTATGGAATGTGGACACAAAGATGAAATAGAGGTGTGGGTCTCTCTGCCCTTCAATTCTTCCAACTCTCTGACAGTGTGACCATTATTCATAGAGACCATGGGCACTCATAGTTTATCCTTTCTGTTTTTGCTGAGATTCCTTACTGGAGAGGGCAAAGGACAACACTTGGTTCCTGCCATGTAAGAATCGATAACCAAACAGTTTAGAGCCGTAGAGTATAGGGAGTAGACTGCCCACATTTAGCAGTCCCTTTGGCTACCAGGTTAATATTTGGTGACTGAAAAAAATGTACATTTGACCAGCAACTGGTCAGGTGATTATGGTGTGCAAGGTCTAACAATAGACATTGAAATGATCCAAACATGATTTTGTCTCTTTAGGATGAGACTAGCCAGTTACAAAATCATATACGGACAAATAATTGGAATGTAGAATAGAAAATGCAAGGATCTGTAGCAAAAGGGCTGAAAAAAATATGAGAGCATAGAAGAGAGATTAAATGTTCTTAGATAAATTATGTTGAAGGAAAGCTTCATGGAGGAGGTGGTATTTAAGTTAGGTCCTGGAATATGAGTAAATTTTGCATGTGCAGGAAAAGAGGTTAGTGTGTTGGTGGAACAGTTTTATATAACATATAATAGTTTTACATAAAGGAGCAGAATGGGAAATAAATCTAGGGAGGTGGGGAGCATGCAATCCAAAGGATTATGGGGTCACAGGGCCTTGGATTTCATACTCCAAGGCTAGCGTTTTATCCTATAGGCAATATACAAGTGGGTTCAATCTTGGCTTTTTGTGAGAATCACATATTGGGTTTTAAAGTTGCAGGTTTCTGAGCAGAATCGTTCCCAACATTTGTGGGGCCCAGAGCAAGAGTATGAATGGAGGCCCACATACTGTGTCTAAATATTTAGAAATTTCAAGGTAAGCAATATCCAATATATGGCCCCTCCTTTCCACCTGGGGTCTACAGCCTATCTGAGGGATTGCTCGGGGTCTGGAAGCTATAGGAGCCCCACTCTCCCTGGAGTCCATTAAAGACCTGAGTGGTTTGTGGACTTCCAGGAGGAAGACAGAGCAGAAGCTGTAGTCAGGCCAGAGACTGGATCTGTTGCCATGAAGGAGGTGGATGATTCAGGCTCTTCAGATTCTTTGGCAGGGGGTACAGGAGGGGCAGGGGAGGGAGGTGGGCGGTGGAGAGCATAGTTCACTTACCTCACACCTCGCTTTTCTGACCTCGGGATTGCCAGGCAGTTCTAAGTACCACCTGAAACTGTACCCACCCCCCCCAAAGCAGAGGGAAGGGAAGAAGTACACTGACCTGAGGAACACTGTCTGCCTCCACATCCGCCTACTTCAGAGGATGTAGGGTGGTTACCTGGAAGCTGTAGCAGTTCCTTCTATGGTTTCAAGGGGCGCAGGCTGATTTTTTTAATCTCTCAGCCCAATCCTATCCCACTTGATGAGAGGGCCCAATTCAGCTGATCTGTCCTGCTCCCATATTTTATGTGTGCGCCACTATCAAACTTTAAAGCATGAAACTCAAAAGAAAAAAATGTCTTTGCATTTCTGCATTGGTGATGTCGGGGACTATCTAAAGCATATGACCCCTTTTGGCCTGGTCTAAGTGTTGTGCTAGGTCAGAACCCAACTACTGACCAAGCATTTCTTGGCTTGGGGTAGGAGTGGCAGTCTCTGGGTTTGTGCTCACAAAGTTCCATGTGTGAGTATAAAGCACAGGTGGGGTCATAATCACTGCTAAACATGGGGAAGCTGTTTCTGTTTGATTTTTGTTTTGCAGCAGAGGAGGGATACAGATGGTTGGTATTTTAGAAAGCAAAGAGGAGCAGAATGGAAGATTGTGGCTGGAAGCAGGAGAGCCTCACAGAGCAAACAAGATGAGGGCCCAGAGGAAGCAGGGCCCGTGGGCTGGGCATGGGAGGAGCTGGATGGAGGGGTGATAGGAGATTACATCAGAAGTGCTTAGTGGTCAGGGGGAGAGATGGTATTAAAGGATCAGAGGTCCCTAGCTTTTTATGGTTGAATTGTGCCCCCAAACAGGTATGTCCAAGTCCTAACTCTTGATACCTGTCAGTGTGACCTTATTTGGAAAGAGGGTATTTGCAGATGTCATGAAGTTAAGATGAGATGGTTAGGATGGGCCCTAGTTCCACCTGGCTGATGTCCTTACAAGAAGAGAAATGACGGGGCACCTGGTGGCTCGGTTGGTTAAGCATCTAACTCTTAGTTTTGGCTCAGGTCATGATCTTGAGGTCGTGAAATCCACCCCCAAGTCTGGCTCTGTTCTCAGTGGGGAGTCAGCTTGAAGATTCTCTCCCTCTGCCCCTCTCCAACTTGCTCTCTCTCAGATAAATAAGATAAATCCCTGGGCAGCGGTTTGGCGCCTGCCTTTGGCCCAGGGCGCGATCCTGGAGACCCGGGATCAAATCCCACATCGGGCTCCCGGTGCATGGAGCCTGCTTCTCCCTCTGCCTGTGTCTCTGCCTCTCTCTCTCTCTCTCTCTCTGTGATTATCATAAATAAATAAAAATTAAAAAAAAAATTTTTAAAAGATAAATCCTTTTCCTTAAGATTTTATTTATTTGAGAGAGAAAGAGCGCACACAAGCAGGGGGAGCAGAAGAGGGAGAAGCAGACTCCCTACTGAGCAGTTAGTCCAACATAGGGCTGGATCCCAGGACCCCGGGATCATCACAAGAGCTGAAGGCAGATGCTTAACCGAATAAGCCACCCAGCACTCCAAATAAAGTAAATCTTAAAAAAAAAGGAGAGACATGTAGGGAGGATGCCACTAGCCAACAGTCAGGAATGGAAGCTGTAAGTAAGCAATGCCAAGGACCTCTGGCTGCCACCAGCAATCAGGATGAGGCACAGAGGGATCCTTTCCTGCAGGTCTTGGAGGGGAGCATGGCTCTGTTGATCATTGGATTTTGGGCTTCTAGCCTTCAGAACTGAGACAATTTCTGTTGTTTGAACGTACCTAGTCTGTGGTGGTTTGTTACCAAGCCCTAGGAACAAACGCACAGCTTTGATAGCACATCCACAGTGCTGGCTCTCTCTGAACTGGGCATTCAGTGAAGGCAAGCCTTTGTCCCAGCCAGTGCCTGAGCAAGAATGTTCTCCCCTACATGCACACCCTCTGCACAAGAGATGGAGCCCCTCTTTGTCACCTAGTCTTGTAGAAACAAAGTATTAATTCACGATGGGTTTCAATCATCTACAAAAAGGCATCCATGGAAGGTACTAATTTACTACAGGTTTCACCTGCCTACTATAGAAGAAGGCAGTTTCCAAGGTGAAGTTAAAAGGTTTTATGTACAGTATTCCCATTCTGTACTGACCATTCTCTCCCTCGGTTTCGAAGGTATTTTGGGGTAGCATTTTAAGGTATTATCCTTAATCTCCCATCGTAAAAATTATTCAGAAAACCTACAGGAGATTTCATCTCTAGAAGGAACATTTTTCAGAGAGGAAATTGTTGCAGCACTGAACTGCCAAAGAGACAGCTGAAAAAATGGGTCATGCTTTCATCCCATTCTGGGACATAAGCTGCCAAGCGGTTCACTGCTCATTTTTGTCCTCTTCTCGTAAACAAGCTGCGTTAACAAGTTACTTTAAAAAAGCATACTAATTTCCCCAGTGAATTACACAGGAAAGAATCCAGCATTCCCTCCAGAGAACTCAAATAGTTGTTTGTTCTCAGAGCTCAGGTGTGGTAAAATTGCCGTCCGGCTAAAAATGCATGCTGGCTATTGGCCAGGAGGCTGGAGCTTTCCATCCACTCCAGCCCCGATTTCTCACATTGGTGTGCAACTCGTAGCTTGCTTAATGGGGGAAAAAAAAAAGGACTCGATTTTCAATTTCAATTTAATTACACAATCTATAGTGCCTAGTGGGAAGGATTTAGGGGCAAAGATTAATGCTCAACAGTGCTCTATTTTACATTCTTTTCTGATAAGGAACGCTGTATTGATTATCCAAAGTGAGTTTTCAAATTTGTTTTTTAAAAGTCAAATTTTGGCAGGCTGATTTAAAGAAGGGATGTTACTCCATGTCTTGGTTCTTTTCCCAAATTAGATAAATTAGAAGTATAAGGTACCTTTTTGGATTGTATTGTCAGTGCATTCTTCAGAGTGGAGAGCTCTTTTCCACTTGGGAGAAGAATCGAAATTCTATTGTAAAATTAGAAATACCAGCTGCAGATACTGATTGAACAATGACTGTCCTGAGAATGACTGTATAACAAATATATTTAAGATTCTTCCTTATGTAATGAATATACTTAAGAACCTTCCTTATTATGTTAAAGTCTAAAGAATTTCACTCTTTTATTGGGACTGGAAACCATTATGATTTCATCTGGCAACAAATCAATGTTTCAGATTACAAGTAAATATTTGGTGTTCTATTTTGGTGTCCACATACTCTGTTAGTTTAGCCAAATGTAAAAAGATGGAAAATAAAGGAAATGAAAGTTTGCCCATAAGAGGTGGCCTTAATATATGTCTTGGTCAATTGCTTTAACTTGTTAACTTAATAAAGTAAACAGGTCTCTTTATAAGAAAAAGTATTCCCTATGTGACTTAAATAAATAAAAATGGTAGCAATAAACTTTACCGGTTAACTGTTGCTCAGCCTTACCAAACCACTTGAGCACATACAAATAATTGAAAACATGGTGATCAAGAAATGAAGCTCGAAAAGCAAATAAACTATGTGAAACAGCTAACTGATTCTGTCATTGCACAATGACAGCATTTTCAAGTATTAAGATGGCTGCTACTACGAGTCGACATTTCCAATTATATGCAAAAGCAAAATGGTACCTGACTGGCATTAAATTTTGCCAACTGAACTGGCGGTGTCATACATTAGCCGAATGAGCTAACTATTTTTAGAGCTTGATGAGTAACAGGGCATCTGGCACAGATTAGGGAAAGCTAGAACTTAATTTGGGTGGAATGACAAGACTAGAATTGGAACTTACTTGGGAGGGCATTAGAAGACTTTGGAAAATGTATCCTTGACTGGTTTAAAAGTAGACTTACCACTCTTCTCCTTGGCAAGGGTGAGTTATAATTTAGGTCAGGGGAGAATGAAAAAAAAAGTCATAGAGGTGCGTGTTTGTGGGTGGAGTATGAGAATGATGCTGTCTGTTTTCCCTGAGTCTAGTGACAGAGGCAGCCTTGGGAATGACAGCCTCTCTGGTCTATGGAAGGAGGAGGTGGACTAGGGTAAGACAGGGTTTGGTGAAGGCATCTCTTGGTTTCATGGAAATTCCCTTGCTACATGGAATGACTCCATGTACCAGCAAATAAAAAGAAGTCTGTAACAAGATTGGGTACGAAAATAGTGAAGCAGACAGGAAGATGTTATCTAATTCTGCATAGAAATTAAATACCAGAATGGAAAGCCAACTTGTATGTTTCTACTGCTGGGGGGTTCCACTCTAAACTGTTTGGGAGGGAATGACTTTCAGCTGGGCAAATTAAAACTTGGGAAAGGAGAATCACTTTAGTTAAAGGAAAAATAGATAAAATTATCTATTTGTAGCCAATGCAGAAGTCATGATACGTTCAGAGGAATGCTCATCAATCAGAACTGGCAGTCTTACTTCTCCACTGTTTCCTTCAGTGGGTGTGTGGAAGGAAGGGATGAGATGGGGAGACAAAGCACATGGTCATCCATGGATGACCAATTTATTTGTTCTCAGAACCAACAGCATGTATATTGCTCATACCTAATAATTAGTGAAACCTTTTTTTCCCCATATTTACAAAGGCTTGACAATTAACATCTAGAGCATAATTGTACATCACAATTTATGAGAAGTGAGGAAATACCTGGTCGGTGATTTGTTCTTGGATTTTTTCTCTAGTCACTGAAAGAGAAAGCAAAAATAAATGTGACATTAAAGTGTGAAAATGAATAAAATGCAGTACTGATCCCACTCTGTTCTCACTCAAAATTCCAAAGCAGTCATGGGCTCTCTGTGCATACACTTGTATTGCGATATGGACCTTTACAATCACTCCAATAAGAAGAAGAAACAGCCAAATTCTAAATAAATCACATTAGGCAAAGATGATAGAGAATGAAGTAGAAATCCGGTAAGGGTGATACCAGAAGAACCCATGAATCTTTGGCAGAGAAATGAAGAGAAGACCAAATAAAAACTTGAACAACAGCCAGTTAAAAGTTTCCAAACAATGACAACCTGTTCAAGTACAATACCAACACGGAGTTCATGGAACCCTGAGGACTAGACAAAGAGCTCTACCGTGGCAGGTGGCAGAAATGCTACTTTAAAAAGCTTTTTTCTTACTCATGTAGATAATAAAGACATTATTATACTTTGTTGTTATGGTGCTGCAGAGATTAAAGTGAAAACCAACAGTTTTATAAAAGGTGTCTTGGTCAGGACAAAAAAAAAAAAACAGAGTAATGTATGAAAGGTAATGGGGATATAAGGAATAAAGACACTAAAATAATAAAGCTTTGTAGTGAAACATCCTGAAAGTGATTAATGTTGTATGTATCTTAAATAGAAGGAACAAAAATCCTTGTTAATAATAAATGATCAACAAACCAACAAATGAGAAAGAGGGGAAAAGAAGAAATTTTGTGGCACTACAGTTATTATGTGCTTGTGAACATCTTGATATGATATATACTTAATTAAATGTGTCTTTTAAATTTTAAATAAGATAATTGTGCAGTCACTGGCATTTTTAGGAAATAATACAGACAGATCCTGTGTACCCTTTACTCAGTTCTCCCCAGTGGTGACATCTGGAAGATTAAAAGAACAGTATCACAACCAGGATGCTAACATTGACCAGAATTTAGAGCATGTCCATCACCACAGGGATCCTTCATATTGTACTTTTAGAGTCACACCTATTTCCTCCCACCCCCCCCTCTTCTTAGCCTCAGGCAATCACTAATCTCTTCTCCATTTCTATCATTTTACCATTTCAAGAATGTTATGTAAATGGAATCCTCCATTTTATAACCTCTGAGATAGGTTTTTCTCATTTTCCAGAGATTCATCCATGCTGCTCCGTGTATTCTTGGGCATTTATTGCTTTTCATGGCTGACTAGTATTCCATGGTATGGATGTACCAAGGTGTGTTTAACCATTTGCCCACTGAAGGGCAGCTGGGTAGTTTCTAGATATTATGAATAAACTTCCGCCAACATTTACATAAATGGAGATACCTGGGTGACCCAGTGATTGAGCATCTGCCTTTGGCTCAGGTTGTGATCCTGGGGTCCTAGGATCGAGTCCTGCATCAGGCTCCCTACAGGGAGTCCGCTTCTCCCTCTGCCTATGTCTCTGCCTCCTTCTCTGTATCTCTCATAAATAAATAAATAAAATCTTTAAAAAAAATTTGCACAAAGCCTTTCTTTTTTTTTTTTTTTTGTGAGTGCAAGTCTTTATTCCTTTGGGATAATTGTCCAAAAGTGCAATTCCTGGGTTGTATGGTAGTTGCAGGTTTAGTTGTTTAACAAACTGCCAAGCTGCTTTTTTTTTTTTTTAAGACAGGTAATGAATACCTGATATTTACCAATCGATCGATCAACCCATTTTATTAAGTATTCAGTACCAGGCAAGGTGTTATATGAAATACAGCAAAAGTATAAGGAGCATAAAAAATGGAATGACAGTGTTAAGAGTGGGCTATCGTGCCACTGTTACAAAATGCCTGGGGGCAATCTTGGAGTCTTCAGATAATAAGAACAAATTTCCTTCTTTTTTAAATAGTATTGCCCAATGAGCTTATACATTTTAAAATATTTTTTTTGTTGTTGTTGGATAATAAGTAGAATGTTTAAAGAAGAGGTAACATAATTTGTGGAAAAAGCTTGGCCTTTCGAATTAGACCACCAGTACTGCCTAGAAGAGGACAGAGAGCATCCAGCAGAAGGAAGAGCATGTGCAAAGCCATGTGACAAGGCATAGAAAAGAAGCCATCATGGTCAGAGTGAAGAAATAAGGGTGGGGTTGTGTGGTGTAATATGGTGTGACGTAGACCACTTCTGGGAGACGTGTGATCATTACAAGAGTAGTGGGAAGTCAGTTATTAAGGAAATTTAGGCCTGGGTGGGGGTAGGAACATTGGAACGGTGTGGTCAAATGTGCATTTTTAAAAGAGCACTCAATGCTTGTTGCTAACTGCAGAATAGGCTGGAGGGGATCCTGGGGTGACGGCAGCACTACAAAACCATAGTTTTTTTTCCCTTAGGAACCAAGGCAAATCTGAAGGAATTCAAGAGAAAAATGAGAGCCCACACAATCAAATCATCATCATCTAATAATGTAGGAGCCCACTGGACTCTAGCAAATGCAGCAGACAACAACCTGGTATCTAGTTACAGCCCTGCCATTTACTGGATGTTTGATTTGGGGCCAGGTAACTAATGCCCTGGCTGTCTGGCCATCTATAACAAAGAGTTCATAATATCTACCCTTCTCCTGATCTGTGAGGATTAGAATGAAGTATGTATGCATCTTGCAGGCAAAGGATAAGCAAAGGGCATTCCAAGGAATTGTGACAGGAAGAACAGTCTCAGAAGCAAGAAGAGGGTGTATTTTGGATAAATCTTGAGATTTTCTGAGTGGCTTATAGAGTGGAAGCATATACCAGAGCAAGTGTGAAATGCGGGGTGTGGGAAGAGAACAGCGTTGGCCCATTGTTGGCTTGAGGTGAGGCTGAGAAGAGCTTTTCAGGCTGTGGGAGGCCAGTGGAGGTTTGTCAGCAGCAGGGTGAGGCAACCAAAGCCATGCTTGAGAAAGATGACTTTGGTGATGATGGTGTGGAGAATGGGGTGACGGTGAGCGGGCAATAGGTGGCAGAGAGAGCAATAAGCATCTGCAGTGCTCAGGCAGGAGTGGTGAAGGTCTCAGCCCAAAAGGGAAAACAGAGATGGAGGGATGCCTGGAGCTGGTGGCCTTTCTGAGGCAGGTTCTGGAGACTGACTGAATGTGGCAAATACAGGAGCAGGGAGCAAGGGCGACCTCGACATGTTCAGCTAGGGGAACTTGTGGAGAGTGGTGTTACCAAATGCACAGTGGAAAAAGGAACAGAATTTAAAGAGAAGCTATTAAGTGAGCTCTATGGGTTTGTCCCCATAATTAAAATGAAGATATCTGTAGGTTATGAAAACTGCCATGGCAATTATGGTAAATAGAATAATGAACCGTCCCCAAATGTCCACATCTTATCTCTGAAACCTGTGAACGTGGTACCTTACATAGCAAAGGGACTTTGCAGGTGTGATTAAGTTAAGGGTCTCGAGATGGGGAGATTATCCAGGATTACTTGGATGCACCCTATGTCATCACAAGGATCCTTACAAGACAGAGGTAGGAGAATCAGAGGCAGGGGAAAGAGGGTGTGACCATGGAAGCAAGGGTCAGAGTGATACAGTGGCTGGAAGAGGCCATGAGCCAGGAAGGTGGGCAGTCTCTAGATTTGGGAAAGAGAAAGAAGTGGCTTCTCCCTCAAGCCTCCTGAAAGTTTGCAGTCTAGCCATACCTTCATCCTAGTCTAGTGAAACATCATTTTGAATGTCTGACCTTCCGAACTATAAGAGTGATACACTTGTGAGAACCCCGGCTACAGGGAGGATCCCAAGACACAAACCTGGGCCATGTCTTGAGATGACAAGACAGGTTGGATACAGGTTTCCTTGGCAAAGGGTCAGAGTGAGTCCAGGATTTGTGTCATCTGTCCAAATGAGGGAGAGGCAGGTGACCGCTGGTGGTTAAAAGTGGCAGGAAACATATCCATGTTTTGGGTGGACTTAGATACCAGGTCAGTACAGCTCAGACAACAAGGTAGGTGCTGTGCTGGGGGACTGAGAAGGTAACCCAAGGGCTGATTCTGAAGGTAACAGGGCAGGCTTGTAGTTACTGAGGTCACTCAGTTGCTTGAGAATCACAGCGACTCAGAAACCAGCCAGACCATTTCTGTGAGTTACAGTTATTTAAATGTAAGAAAAATCATCTCCTCCTTTGAGCTATTAAAACTCTAATGAATTGAAATATATAATTATACAATTATTTTGTGGCCCTAGTGGTTATGATTGCGGCTACTGATAACTTTTTTCCTCCTGCTTACGGATAGTCTTAGGCTGGTGGAGATGTAAATGTTCCCTGGCAGATGCAAGAAAAAAGGAGGGAATCCCACTTAAGGAAAACCTAAGTCATTCCCAAGTTTATTCAAATCATATTTGAAAAAGAGGAATGGAATTTAGGGGATAAATTGTAACTGCATAAGCCTTTGCTAATAAAAGATTAAGAAGTATGTGGTTTAGCATCTTTTAATTATTTTTTCTAGCATCTTGAATATACAATGTTTGAAATCTCTGGTTGGATCAACATTATTTTGCTCAGAGGTTTGTGGACTTTGCATACTGATTCTTTCCTGTTTCCAAGTACATTTGCTTTTAGGCTATTTTTATTCACTTTAAAGGAATTTTAATAACTTTCTGTTGACAGCATGGACAGCTGGTCTTGAGAATTAAAGAAAATTCACTTGCTGACTGAGGAAGGAAGTGACATCAATGAGCTTCTAAAGTCAGCCCAGAGGGGGAAATTGGTTTGTGAGAGAGTGGCCTTTCATTGCACTGTATTTATTGAGCGATGCCTTGAGATGCAAATTGCTGTATCAATCAAACCTATGGTGCCTACCTCCAACCAACTTAGTGCAAACTGAAGGAACAATGCCCTGAAACTAGTGAGAGGAAAAAGGATGAGGGGTGCGGGAACCTACAGGCTAAGTGAATTAAGGGAGCTCATGATCCCCTCTCTCTGGGCTGATACTTCCTTTCCTGTCAAGCCTCAGTTTCTTTGTCTAGAAAATGAGTTTGGTGTAATCTGTTGGTTGAAGTCAGTTTCTGTGACAGATGGCTACTAAGACCATGTACCAATATATATAGTGTAGACATGTTATCTCTCTACTTTGTCCCAAAGAGTGCTATCAATTGCTTTATATCCCCCACTGAGAGCTATCTGGAAAGAGGGATCCTGAGGTAGTCATATATAGCTACTACTGTGATCTCTCGATACTTTAAAAATCAGCATTCAATGTTTATAACTACTGAAGAAAAAGTCAGGCACCCACTGATGGGGACTTTAAATAACAATGACAATAGAAAGAACAAGTTAATTGTCATAATAATGAATGACTTAATTCTTCACCACCACCAGAGAATTTCCCCTTTGGAGCTACAGTAATCCTTTTTTCAAAGATATCTGTGGTGCAAAGGGATTGTGGGTGTAGTGTGGGTTGTGTCATGTAAGCATGCGTGTGAGGCTGGCAGGAAAGTACCTAGATACATTTTATGGTACCAGCTGAAAAATTAGATTGCTATTATTTATTTTTAGCTCACTTAGAAAGTGTTTGATGTGGCTATAGTCACAGTTCAGGAATAAATAATTTGAGTTTGAATTAACGATCTAGTATCAAAGGGAATTTAGTTCGGCCTAAGAGACAGATGCATTAACATTGGTTTCTCTTCCTTGTCTCGAAACATATTTGGGGTATTCAATTAAATTTTCAAATTTTATGAGTTAAATATGTAATTTGATCTATTCAAAAAATATTGGTTAAGTAAATAATGAGCTCTCAATAGCCAGTCTTCAGGCCATAGGATTTTCAGACTATCCCAAGCCTAGAGATGCTTTGACTCTAGCAAAATTCATTCATTTGATCCTACAGCAATATATATTAATGAGCATCTATTCTGGACAATATGCTCGGTGTGCTGGAGGCACAGAAGTAAAGTAGAGGAAACAAGATGAGCACACAAAAAGGCAACCACGTGAAAGCACAGAGCTGTAAGGCATTATTAGTAAATTGTATAAGGATTCAGATCAGAGTATTTAAATTTTGATATAGTAGCAATGGTGATGGATTCGCTTTCGGACTTTTCTGGGCTTTGCCACTATCAAGTTGTACAGTACTTAGCAAATAACTTTACTCTTCCAGTCTTTGTCTTTGGCACATAATGACAATGTTTCAAGTACAGATGGTTTCTAAGTTTGTTTCTAGTTACTTACGTTCTTTGGCTCTAAAAAGAATGAAGGAAATGGAACATTTCCATAGAATTGGCTCCCTAAAAAACGAGAAGAGGTCATGTTTGGTAGGGGAACCTGGGCATGCCTCATGGAGGAGACAGCATTTGATCTGGGTAGGACAGCACCAGAAGCAGGTTGGAGGAAAGGAATTTTACCCAGAAGGAAAAGCATGAGCAAAAGCACAGAACCAGGAAGTGCACGGGGCATGTACAGGGAGTAGTAAACCGTTGCCTTGACTTCAGTGGAGTCTGTAAATTAGGAGTAAGGGGCAAGGCAGAAATCTGCATAATAAACCAATGCCACAGAGGGCCCTAAATACTTAGGGAGAGATTTTGACATTTGTTTCATCAGGGAGCTCTAGAAGATTTTTGAGTCAGAAATTGTTCAAAACTGTTTAAAAATTAATCTAAGTGCTATGGCTTGAGAAAGGGGGTGGGGTAAGAATGAAGGTGAATGTGACACACTGGGTGAGTAGAGTGGACGTAAAAATTCAGATGGGGGGGCTGGGGCAGTGGGACAGCGGGAAGAAAGGAATTAAAGATTCCTTTAGAACTTTTTTGTTCTTGCTTTGTGTGTATTTTTTTATTTTCAATTTTTTTAAATCCAAGTATAATTAACAAATAGTATTATATTAATTTCTGATCTATAAGTACAATGATTCAACATTCTATACCTTACTCAGTGCTCAAAATTAACCAAGATCTTTAGCTTAAGTTACTTGGGAGAAGATGTGCTTCATGCAGAAGTGGAAACAAGGAAACAGAGCCAGTTTAAAGGAGAAAATTTGGTGAGTAATGGTGGAGGTGGGATCTTCAGCTCAGTTCGGTGCTGGTGAAGTTAAAATGCCAGTAAGACATCCTAGGGGAGGCGCAAGGTGAGCTCAGGAAAGAACTCCGTATCAGGCAAACTTCTGCGGAGAGCTGATGGGAAGCTTCAGGATGAGAGACTCATCTTACAGCAGAGGGAGGGAAATAAATACCAAATTACTTTGGGAAACAGTTGTATTTGTATTTGAGTGGTTTGATGTCTCCTCAGGTAATGGAATTCAATGTTTACCTCATCTGCAGCCAATATGAAGAGACACTGTCTCTAGGCTAAACTAAGCGAATACACAGATTTACTATCAGGCACCAGCAAGTTAGAAGTCTGGTTTCAGAGCCTATGTTCTCACTGGTCCTGGGTCCGAGTCAAAGGCTATGACTTCTGACACCAGTCCAATGTGTGTTTTTTCCTTAACACCAAATAATTAACTTAGTTCTTCATGAATGCTGCCTGGGTATCTCACAACTTTAACTCGGTTTTGACACCATCTACCTGAAAAGAGTGTCAGATCACATATATTAAGGGCTCAGCTCTACATTCTACCCCTTGCCCCCCACTTTAGATGCCAATTGTTAGTCTAGGTGGTCCTCTGTGCTTTTGACTGATCAGCTATAGATGGAAGGTGCCAATAACCCCCTTCTTGAGTTTAATTTGCTGGAGAGGCTCCCAGAACTAAGAAATATTATATATATATATATATTTTAATAATAAATTTATTTTTTATTGGTGTTCAATTTGCCAACATACAGAATAACACCCAGTGCTCATCCCGTCAAGTGCCCCGCTCAGTGCCCGTCATCCGTTCACTCCCACCCCCGGCCCTCCTCCCCTTCCCCCACCCCTAGTTCGTTTCCCAGAGTTAGGAGTCTCTATGTTCTGTCTCCCTTTCTGATATTTCCTACCCATTTCTTCTCCCTTCCCTTCTATTCCCTTTCAGTATTATTTATATTCCCCAAATAAATGAGAACATATAATGTTGGTCCTTTATATTTATTGGATTACTGGCTTATTGTAAAAGGGTATCACTTAGGAATAGCTCGATGGAAGACACACAGGGCACAGTACGTGGGAAGGGGGTTGGAGTTTGCACGCTTTCTGGCCACGCTACTCTCCCTGAATCTGCACTGTTCACCAACCCAGAATTTCTCTGAACTCTGTTCTTTTTTTTTTTTAAATGGAGACTGCACTGCATAGCTATAATTGATTAAATCACTGACCATTGGTGAGGTGCACTTAAAGAAAAATTTTTCTTTCAAATTCAAACAAGATTTTAAGCCAAACAAGATTTATTTTTTAAAGAGCAACACTAAACTGGAACACTGGTTAATTCTTACTGAACTTGCAGGGTACTGGAAACTTCAGACAGCATATATGGATCTTTTCTCAATTACCTCTTTTCCATACATCAACACTTGCTCACTTAAGGTTAGCACTAGCTGAAAGGATTGTTAATGTGCTATAATTGTTAGTCAATCTTGCAGCTCTTTGTACACGATGTAAACATACCTCTAGAGAGTTTGTTTGGATAGTGTAGGTTACTGTTTCTGTGGAGAGAAAAGGTGAAGGCTATGGTTTTTTTCAGTGGTGCCTCTGTATGATCTGGGGTCACGCTGTGGCATGTGGTGGGTCTGTGGTTCAGGCAACAGAAACCAGGTGTAAATGGGCAGCTTTTAGTTGGCTCCATGTGGCATCATTTTCCCAGTATCAACCTACAAGATATTGTCCTGTACAATATGAACCAGAAGGGATAGATGCATGATTTTTATATTTTTATTTCATTTCCCTAATATTTTGCATATATTTTGGCATTTGGGGAATTTTGCCATTTGTTTTTTGTTTGTTTTTTTACATTTCAGAGTTCCTAAGTATCTCCTCATCACCCCTTCTAGCCCAGGGGTGGGGGTGAAGAGTGAGGGGTTGGGGATGGGGAGGACAGTAGGAGAGCAGAGGGAGGTGTCATAAGTCAATTCTATGGTGGGAATCCTTTTTGATACCCAGGAAATGGTGGAAATCACGAAGCTCAACATGATCTATGGCTGTACCCCAGTGAATTCTTCTTTCATCTGAGACTTACATCATTAAAATTAATTAGGGGGAAGTTATTTAATAATTATTTGAATCAAAGCTGGCTTCTTGCTTTTTGTAAGAAAAGATTTTAGGGTTTTAAAGCTCATCTTTTTTTTTTTTTTTTTTTTTTTTTTTTACTTAGGAAAACATGTTGATTATTCTGTTTCTCAATGGTGACAGAATAATTTTTTGTTATTTTTCCTTCCTTTTGGAAAATTTATATCTCTGGTTAAGTTTGGTTGGTGCTGTGAAAGTAATAATTTGAACAAGGCACTTACCCTCAAAAATCCCTAAACCATTTTATACATGAATTTTTTTGATTTTTTTTTATTTTAAATCTCTCATTCTGGGATGCCTGGATGGCTCAGCGGTTGACCATATGCCTTTGGCTCAGGGCGCGATCCTGGAGACCCAGGATCGAGTCCCATGTCGGGCTCCCAGTGCATGGAGCCTGCTTCTCCCTCTGCCTATGTCTCTGCCTCTCTTGCTCTGTGTGTCTCTCATGAATAAATAGAATCTTTAGAAAAAATAAATCTCTCATTCTTTCTTTTTGCTTGACAGAACAGAGGACATAAACCTTTAGAGTTTTATGGTACAGGCAAATAATATTAATTCTGCTAGGGTGCCATAGTGAGTGGTCACATCAATATAATTCTTACATTTAAAACAGTAAATAGTATAAATAAGAACTTGAGATGCTAATTTATTTCCTCCCACTGTCTTGCCGTTCCATCATGTTAGGATCAATAATATGTTGGTAGTTTGAATCATCAATTACAATCTTATATAACCAGAAAGTCCCTTCTTCTTGACTTTGTTTAAATTTGCTACTTTAGAGAGATTTTCTTCTATGTCTGTTAGAGAATACTTGCTATATAAAAACTAGTTATAACAGCATAATGCTGGTTCTGAAATAACCAGATATATTATGTTTCTTCTGTAACAACACTGACCGAGGGAAAGTCCCTTTCAGAAAGTAGCCTGTGAATACTTCTCATTGCTACCTGAGATTTCTTTCACACACATCAGAGCATTTCCAAAATCTAGATCAGTTTTAAGAATAAGCTATTCAGCATTGGTCATAGAAAGTTAATTCAATGCCCTTGACTATAAGCAAGACATTTAAAATCCATAAAAGTCTCATCATGGCCATTATATTGAGATGATTTTCAGAAGGATTGGGGTAAAGGCAGAGGACAAGTGAGGACACCATTCAGGGCCCTTGGGGAGAGACAAGGAGGTCCCGAGGAAAAGCAAGTGGTGTTGGGATGTAGAAGAAGGACCTATTCCTGAAAGGTGCAGTAGGTAAAGGTAACTATTTGACAGATTAGTGAAAGGGAGAAATCAGGATAGTTAGCAGTTTCCAAGGTTGGTGTCCACTTGGATGGTGATGCCATCCAAGGAGCAGTTTTAGAGGGTAAGATAATGCATTCTGATTTATAGGTGTTTTAAATATCTGTGGGACTTTTAGGGAAGAGACGTCTAGAATGAGAAGAAATGGGGTTAGATGTGATCAGAGGAAGAGGTGCTCAGAAAGATAAAGAGAGTGGTCAGAAAGGTATAAGAAATTTGACAAGGGTGTGATATCAAGGACGTTAACAAGTCAGGAAGGATCCAGTCTTCATTGCTGGCAGTAGGACACAATGACAACCCCTTGGGAGGAGAATTTGTCAACATCTAACAAAATGTCCTAACAATTTGCCCTTGTGTCAACCTTTTGACTCCTATTTCTAGATCTGTCCTTGAAGATATACCTGTGCAATATAAAAAGTATATGCACATGGGTGTTCATGACAGCATTACAAAAAATAACAAAAGACAACAAATAAACCATTAGAAACAACTATAAGGGGGTGCCTGGGTGGCTCAGTGGTTGAGCGTCAGCCTTTGGCTCAGGCTGTGATCCCGGGGTCCTGGGATTGAGTCCCACATCAGGCTTCCCTCAGGGAGCCTGCTTCTCCCTCTGCCTATGTCTCTGCTCTCTCTATGTCTCTTATGAATAAATAAATAATATATATATTTTTAAAGAAATAACTGTAAGTACACCCACACAGTAGAAAACTACTTATTTATAAAAACATAGGATGGAAAATCTCTCTGAGATAAGAACATGAATATATCTATATGGGTACATTTGCAAAAGAACCATAGAGGGAACAAACCAGAGACTACTGAAAATACTTCCTTATAGGGAAGGGTGTGGGTGAGTCGGGTGGAAGAGAATATGTTTGGGAATAAGACCTCTCTGAGAACACATTTTAATAGAGTCATGACCTTTGAATCACATAAATACTTTTCATATCCAAAATATGATGCTATCAATCTACCTCTCCACACAGTGTTCTCTGCTGTGTCATGTTGGCTCCCTTTAAGTATTTGACAGTCTCTCATTTTACCAATACATTACTTAAAGATAGACTCCTCTCCCACTTCCTGGGACACCACAGACACTGAGTCTATTTCTACATCTTATCTTCCTCCAACTGTACAACTTAAGTTAAGCCTGGCAGTATCTTCAAGCTTCTAGAAGTCTGCAGCCTGGTAAATCATTACTGGGACTAGTCATAAAAGCTAATGCTGGTGCTCATTACCAAGCCATTTGGGTCGATTTTTTGAGAACTCAGAGAATGAAAAGATTAGCTGCCTTCAAGCTCCCCCAGCTGTTCAAATAGAATAACTTCACGGAGCCCTAGGGTGCTGGGCGGCACAGATTCAAGCTTGTATTTTTAAAGAGCATTATAAAAAAAAAAAAAGTGAAACAACTCCTTATGTGTCTCTTCAAATGTATACACTTATTGCAACTTAAAGAATATTCTGTAATGGTAGAAAGTCGTGATTAAGAGCACAGACGTGGGTGTCAGACATATACGAGTTCCAGCACACAGCTGTGTAATCTCGGACAATTTACTTAGCATCTCTAACCCTTGTTTCTAAACCTTGTTTCTCTAAAATGGGGATTATCCAAACAATACCTACCTCATGAGGTTTTCATGAGGAATGAATGACATAATGCTTGTATCATAATTAGCACAATGCCTGGCACATAGTAGGTGCTCAATAAATGTAGCCACTTTTATTATGTACAGTATCTCTTATTACAATTATAAGAAGGATAGTGGAAATGATTATATGCAACCCAAGCATTTATAGCCAGGGCAGCCAAATCCTGGTCTTATAAGAAGAACATTTTAAATATATTTAGAGAGAAATAATAAACTTCATTTAACATAAGAATATTTAAGCAGAACTGAGATCTTGATGTAGCTAACACAAACTGTAGTAAAAGTTTGAGAACATTTACTCAAGTTCTAAAGTTTTAAGAACACTGGAGAAGAGAGAAAGACAAATACTGTATGATCTTAACTTCTATGTGGAATCTAAAAAAAAAAAGAAAGAAAAGAAAAAAAAAAAGAAAAGTCATAGAAAAAAGATCAGACATGTGGCTACCAGAGATAGATGGTGCTGGTGGTTGGGGTGGGATGACTGGAGAAAGGTGGTCAGTCAAAGGGTATAAACTGCCAGTTATAAGATAAACGAGTACTGTGATGTACCGTATGAGATGATGACTACAGTTAACTCTGCTGTATTATATACAGGAAAGCTGTTAGAAGAGTAAATCCTAAACTTCTCATCACAGGAGAAACACTTTTTCTTCTTTCTTTTGTTCTTGCTGTTTCTATATGAGATGATGGATGGTACCTGAACCTATGGTGATAATCATTTCACAATATATGTAAATCAAGCCATATGCCGTATAACTTATACAGTGATGTGTGTCACTTATTTCATAATACAAGCAGAAAAAAATTGCAGAACACATCTAAATCCATATCATGTCCTTTATTCCATTGTTCACATTTAATTTAGCCACTAAGAAATTAGTGCAAAAATTTATAGATTTACTTAGAGGCAGCTCTTGTCTTGTATGTTTCCGTTAACTGCCTTCCCAAGATATTGGTTATACAGAGTGTACGTTCATTCTCAACCACCCATCTGGTTCCTGGACCGGTGCCTAGAAAGGCCTGGCTGCTTCTGCTTGGGTCTGTTTCGGTCTGTTTGCACCTGTCCTAGACAGGGGGCTGGGAGGCTTTTGTGGTCAGCACCTCTGCAAAGGACAATCATGTATTCATGCCAATGCAGGCAGGGAAAGAAGGCACTTTTCTTTTTTAACCTCCAGAAAAAAATACCATTTCAAATTTCAAATTTCTTTTTCTTACTTAGTACACATCACTTATATGTGTTTTCTTTTTCTTGATGCATAAGTGAGAAAAATCAAAGCTAGGTCCAGATCACAGTAGTGGACAATCCAGTGTTCCTCATGGCTGAGCTTCTCAGGAGGGCAGAGAGAAAAGGAAACAGCCATGCCAAGTTCCTGACCGCTGACCACTCCCCCCAAACCACAGCTCCCAGGGATCCAGACCCTTGGCCCTTGCACCTCTAGCAGCCCTGTCTGCTTGCCACACAAATATACGTGCTTTCCACACTAGTAACACCACCTTCTACGTGATGTGGAAGAGGATGGAAGCCTGTGTGGGAGAAGGAGCAGCTCTGAGTGCTGCCCTTCTATAATACAGCCAAAGGACATGTGTAGGGCTGAACCTGTGCTTCACTGTATGGCACATGGAGGGAGCATGAGGTGACCACGTGGAGAAAGAGGGGATCCAACAGATGAATGTGCAGGGAAAGATGTAACATGGGAAGTCTTCATGCCTAGTGGCCAGTCAAGAAGGCAGGAGCTTTCATCTGGAAAATAAGAGGCACACCTCTTTTTTTCACGTTCTGAAGACTTTATTTCATGACTTATTGTCCAAAGTCAACATCTTTTTGAGAAGCTTATTTAAAACAACGTAAAACTTAATATGAAGAATCATTCCCAATTAATAGCACTGGGCCAGGCATTATTTGGGTTTAAAATTGTAGCTGTGACAAGCCTTGGAGCCTCAGGTGAGGAGGCTCACCTGGTTGGTGTTAAGTAACTCAGACTGGCGCCTGGAAAGTGTTATTTCCACCTGCAAGAGCAGTCGTTTGCCGGGAGTACAACCAGTTGATAACTATGTGAGGACTTGTGTATGGAAACCTGAGTGAACTGGCAACATATTATTCATTTACTCCAGTAACATTCCCGGCTTTTTATAGATCGGAACCCGTGGGCAGCAGGCCATCTGGCTTGCCCTTTCATCTGACCCTGGCCTGTGGCATGGGCTTTGGCATGCACAGATCTGAGTTCAAGTTTGAGCACTACCACTCATTAGCTGTGCCACCTTAGGCAAGTTATTTAACATCTTTAAGCCACGAATGCAAATCAGAGAGATGTGGAAAATAATGGGATGACTTCGGGTGTTGCATGAATAATGTGTGCCAAGGGCCTAGAAGAGCTTAGCCCACGTTCACTCTTCTCTTTACCTCCTGCAACCACAATACAAAGTACCTGGAAAGTTAATGGTAGCAAGCTCTTATGTTAGTACCATCAGATGCTGAATACCTTCACAGGGATCAGACAGGCTTGTGGCCGGCTGGTAGGACTAGCCAGATACTGAGGTGGGAAACATCTCCTAGCAGGACAAGAAAGGATATTGAAGAAGTGAACATGAAGGTAAAAAAAAAACCCTGCTGGAATTCTGACTCTATCAGTGAGATGAGATTGGCAACCAGAACAGAACAACTGTATATGATCTATTTCAGTCTGTTAGCAAAAATATGAAATTTATTCATAATGCTGCCTTTATCCTTTTTAATAATTGTTATGTTCCTTCCAAAGTCTCCAGCATTCCCAACTGATGGACCCAACTGATTACTTAATGTAGGAAAATTCAAATTGTTAATAATTCCTAATAAGAAATTTTTTGGCAGGTCATCTGGGTGGCTCAGTTGGTTGAGTATCTGATGGTTTGACTGATTTCGTTGGCTCAGGAATTGACCTCATGGGTTGTGGGATGGTGCCCTACGACTGACTCCTCCCTTCCCAGGATGGAAAGATCTTCTCTCTCTGTCCCTGTTCCCACTCATGGGCACATGCTCACTTTCTTGCTCTAACAATAAACAAATCTTTAAAAAAATAACTTTTTGGTAAGTTTAAGAGATGAAATACTTTATAACAACTATGATTTCTATGACCACTATTGTAAAAAAAATCAAAGTTAAACTGCAATGGATAGGATACTTTCAATTTTTCTAAAGAGATCTCCTGTATTTATTTTTATTTTTTATTATTTTAAAGATTTTATTTATTCATTTGAGACAGAAAGAGAGAGATAAAGATAAAATGAGCAGTGAGGAGAATCAGAGGGAGACGAGAAGCAGACTCCCGCTGAGCAGGGAGCCCAGTGGGGGGTCGATCCGAGGACCTGGAAATCATGACCTGAGCTGAAGGCTGATGCTTAACCATTTGAGCCAACCAAGTGCTCCTAAAGAAGTTGCTTTTAAACCCTTGGAAAAAATCAGGCACAGCAAAAGTGAGTCAAAGCCTTGAAAAATTATGTCTTGTCTTATACTCTGAAACAGAAATATACATCCATTTTAAATTGCAAGAATTTTAATCTAGTACTTTGGGGATTCAAAAATTTCATTTCCCTGTCTTAAATTCTTTTAAAACAACATGATAAGAACACAAATACTGTACTTAGTATTTCTTGATTTAAACTGAATCCTTGATAAAATGCTGATACTGGTTTAGAAGCTGGCTTGGCCTCACACATCCTCATCCATTTGCACGCACATGCATGTACATACACACGTACACATATATAGTTGTTTATAACTGTTTGGCCTTCCAAAGAATTAATCACAAATCTTCCTGTTATGGCAAGATGTCTTCACAGCTGTCCTATCAATTTCCTAGTCTCCCTTGGTGATGCTGGAAAGGATCCTAAGTTGGTATCAACTAAACAGGTGAAGGGCAGTTGGCTATTTTGAGGCATATGAATTATTTTAAAAGTTTAGGTTCTCCCTAGTGAGTTTTTTGGTGATCATTGGTGATAAGAAAACAAGACTTTAATTCTTCCTTTCTATGAAGGATTTATGGAAATTCCTGTACAAGTTTAAAAGATTATGGAATGCTACATAATCTAATGCTCCAGTTGGCAGATGTCTTGGGCTAGCCTGAGGAGTCAAATAATTTTAATCTCAGGAATAATCAAGCAAACACTCCAGAAACACTGGTTGGGGGGACAGGTCAAAAGGATAGTGTGAACTAAATGTTGAGGGCTTTATTCCTTCTTTTATGAAATTCTAAAAGTAGTCATATTCCCTGTGAAAAGGTTTCCAATATTAAGAAAGTATAAAGAGGAAATTAAAAGTGTCACCTTACTCCCAGTCCTGCTCCCCGCGTGAAGCACAATTAATAGCTTCTTGTACAACATTCTGAAAGTTTTGTTGCACATGCAAGGATTTTTACATCTGTCTTTTAATTTTTTTTTAAGTAGGTTCCATGCCCAATGTGGAGCTCAACGTCGGGCCTGAACTCACAACCCTGAGATCATGACCTGAGCTGATAAGCGAAATAAGTCAATCAGAGAAAGACAGTTATCGTATGATCTCACTCATATGTGGAATTTAAGAAACATAACAGAGGATCATAGGGGAAGAGAGGAAAAAATAAAACAAGGTGAAATCAGAGAGAGAGAGAGAGAAAGACAAACCATAAGAGACTCTTAATTGTAGGAAACAAACTGATGGTTGTTGGAGGGGAGGTGAGTGAAAAGATGGGATAATTGAGGGATGGACATTAAGGAGGGCAGGTGATGAAATGAGCACTAGGTGTTATATAAGACTGATGAATCACTACCTCTATCTCTGGAACTAATAATACATTATATATTAATTGTAATTAAAAAAAGACCTGAGCTGAGATCAAGATTCAGATGCTTAACTGACTGAGCCCTCCAGCTGCCCCTTTTTGCTTTTGAACATCAGTGCTCCTATGCTATATGTGCTGTGTAGCTACATCTGTTTTTATTTTCATTTAACCCGCATTTTACACTTCTCTTTGTCAGTCCATATAGATACACCCTGTCATTTTTATTTTTATTTTTTTTAATTTTTCTTTATTTATGATAGTAACACAGAGAGAGAGGGAGAGAGGCAGAGACACAGGCAGAGGGAGAAGCAGGCTCCATGCACCGGGAACCCGACGTGGGATTCGATCCCAGGTCTCCAGGATCGCGCCCTGGGCCAAAGGCAGGCGCCAAACCGCTGCGCCACCCAGGGATCCCCCACCCTGTCATTTTTAATAATTGCATTGTATTCTACTGAATAGAAGACCTGTCACCTTTCAAACAGTTTAGAAATTTCATACTTACAACCAGTTTGTCAATGAACTTTCTTTTATCTTTATGTACTCATATAGGTTATTCTGTAAGTTAAATTCTTAGAGCTTGAATTGCTTGGCCAAAGGGTATGTCAATGTAAAATTCTGGTCGTTAAAGGACTATGAATATAGTTACACAAATTTACATCCCCCCCCCCCAACAATGTATGACAGTATGTTTTTCCCACATCCTCTAGCTGTTAACATTGTTGAGCTTTGAAATCATATTGCCATTGCTAACTCATGGATTTAACTGGAATTCAAAAAATTGCAAGTGAGAAAAAAAAATTGCAAAACTATTATGAGTGAGGTTGACACTTTTACGTTTACCAATCATTGGTGATTATCTTTGAGAGTTGTCCATTTTCCACACATCTACTTTTCATCTTTTCATTTGTAAGAGCTTATTGCACATCAAATTCATTTAGATATTTGTGTGCAAATCCTGAAGAATTTTTAACTCTTCGCTGTCTTTCAACTTGGATCACGGAAAATACATTTTGTGTGAATGTTTTTACTATTTGTGAAGTAAACCGATTAAATTTTCTACTGTGCTACATGCATTTCATGGTGTTCTTAGAATGTGTTGCTTAATCCACGGCTATTTTAAAAAGTCAGCTATTTTCTTCCAGTACCTTTACAATTTGTTATTTTTGACTTATCTTAAGCTTGGACATGCTTGAAATTTATTTTGGTGCAATGCTTAAGTAAAGGAGTTGGGTCTCCGATCATCTCCACTCTGTTGAGTATTTATCTACTCTTGATTGAATTCATGCACCTTTGTGTTTTAATGCTTTACTATCTAGTCTTCCTTCTTTATTCTCCCTCACCCCCATTAATTCCTAAATAATGTAAAGGCATGAAAGCCTCTATGCAGGCAGAAGGTGACCTCTGGTTGGTAATATATATTTGGCAATTTTGCTTTGCAGATGAAAATGGTTTTATTCTACAAAATCGTTTTTGAAAGACTGCAGCCAGCCACTGCTCTCAACTTTGAGGACAGAGCAATGGATAAGAACGAAAATGTCCATGTTCTTACCGAGCTTACATTAGAGACGGGGGCAAGGGTAGATAATCCGCAAATTAACAAATATAGAATATCATATTGTGCCAGGAAGTGGCATGAAGAAAATAAATTATGTTGGTGACACTTAGCAAGAGGGAGGAGGGAGGTATCTTAGATCAGCTATTTGGGGAAGGTTTCCGAGTGACATTTGAGCATGGCTCTAAGTTACTTAAGCTCATATCTGATTTCTTTCTCAACAGCTTGACCTTGACACTTCAGAGTCTAAAACAGAGTTTGTTATCTTTCTCTTAAAATCTGTTCCCCTCTGGCCTTCCTCATTTTGATCAGTGCTATCATTAAATCTCGAAGTCACTCAGACCCTAAAACCTTCGGGTCAGCCTGGCTTTTTTCTTTCCTTACCTAGCCAGCCTGTCAGGAGGTCTCTGGCACCTTCTCTAGGACACCTTTGACACTTTGACATCCGCCTCCTCCACGCTTCGGCCAGTCCTGTGGCACGTGCTTTCAGTTTCTCACAATGAGATGACTGAATCCGCCTCCAAATGGGCCTCTCTGATACAGATGCAATGAAACGCCGAGACACCTGCACCCCGATGTTTATAGCAGCAATGTCCACAATAGCCAAACTGTGGAAGGAGGCTCGGTGTCCATCGAAAGATGAATGGATAAAGAAGATGTGGTCTATGTATACAATGGAATATTACTCAGCCATTAGAAATGACAAATACCCACCCTTTGCTTCGATGTGGATGGAACTGGAGGGTATTGTGCTGAGTGAAATAAGTCAATTGGGGAAAGACAAACATTTTATGGTCTCATTCATTTGGGGAATATAAATAAAAGTGAAAGGGAATAGAAGGGAAGGGAAAAGAAATGGGTAGAAAATATCAGAAAGGGAGACAGAACATGAAGACTCCTAACTCTGGGAAACGAACTAGGGGTGGTGGAAGGGGAGGAGGGCGGGGGGTGGGGGTGAATGGGTGACAGGCACTGAGGCGGACACTTGACGGGATGAGCACTGGGTGTTATTCTGTATGTAGGCAAATTGAACACCAATAAAAAATAAATTTATTATTAAAAAAAAAAAAAAAAACGGGCCTCTCTGCCCTCCACCTTTCAACCCCTGCTCACCCTGCTGTAATATTAACCACCCACAGCTTTCTGATAAAAACTTTTGAACTGCCAGTGGAAAACATTTTTGCCTACAGAATGAAACAACAGATTTCTTCCTCTTGGATTCAAGATCTTGCAAAATCTGCGGTCTGCACAATTTTCAACTCCTCTATCCAAATCGACACTTACTCTCTGCCAGGTACGATTCTAAACACATATAATATATGTTAACACATATATTAACTCACTTAGGCCTCACGACAATGCTCTGATGCAGATACTACTATGCTTCTTATTTTACAGATGGAGCTGTCAAGGCCCAGAGAAGTTAATTGACTTGTCTAAAGCCATGGAGCCAGCACGTAGACAGCCAGGATTTCAATGGAGCTAGTCGAGCTCTACTGCCTGGCCTCTGACCAGAGTGGTATATGCTATCTTCTACAATTTCAGAATCTGTTCCTGCTTGTGTGTGATTGATGCTACTCCTCTAGGCAAGGATACTCTCTCCCTAGCTCTATTTCTGCTTGTCCAAGTCCTCAAGGCCCAGCTGGGGTAGCCTGCCATTCCCACCTCTTGCCAGCCTCATCCTCAGTGGGTGACCCCATCTGTGAATTCTCAAAACAATCCTGTGATGTCACCTACTACCACATAGTAGCACATGTGATATTGTCTACGTGTTCTGTTCTTGCAACTAGACTTCCAACTATATTAAGGCAGATGTGGTGGCTTATTTCTCTGAGCCCTTAAGAAAGACTTAGCTCATACAGTAGGTACTTAGGGTTGACTATTGTAGGGGTTGGTCATAGAGCACTTTGTGGAATCCTGTATCCAGATATTATTGGCTTTAGTATGTTTAAATTTAAGACACGCCATATAAAAACTTGTGAATAAGGACAGAGAAATTCACTCAGCAAACGCTTACTGAGCATCTGCTGTGCACCAGGCTTTGTTCTAGTCCCTGGGATGCATCAATGAACAAATGAGACTCAGTCAGATGAGGCCAGGTGATGTGATAACAAATGATCACCAGGTCATTTGTAGCTTAAGATGAAAGGTTTCTTTTCTTTCTTTTTTTAAAAACTTTTTAATTGTGTATATATATATATATATATATATATATATATATAATTTACCATTTAGTCATTTTATATTTAATTGTGCAGTCCAGTAGCACTAAGTACATACACGTTGTATCACTATTCATCTCTAGAACTTTTTCATCATTCCACACTGAAACTGTATCTATTAAAAGTAGCTCTCTATTCCCCCCTCTCATATTTGCAAATCTTTTCAAAATTTAAATTAAATTAATTAACATATAATTGGTATCAGAGGTAGAGGTCAGCACTGGGTATTATTAGGTAGATGAATCACTGACCTCTACCTTTAAAAAGTTTATTTCTTCATCATGCCATATGTTCTCTTGGTGGCCAGGGAGATTTTGCTCAACTCACTCACTCAGGGACCCAGCCCAATGGAGCAACCTCCATTTTGTCAGGAGGAGGGAATGTGGTAGAGAGTATGCTGCCCGTGAAAGGCTCCAACCAGACATGGCACACATCCTTTCTGCTCTTCTGTTGGCCAAAAAAAGTCACACAGCCTTTTCTGTATCCAAGTAGTCAGGAAAATAGCCTCCTACAGTGGACTTGGAAAGAGAGCCAGATGTCAGTGGATGGCTCTCATGGTGACACACAAAGATTTCTGCATTTTGGAACTTGCCCTACACTCTAGAGGGGGATGCAGACAATGAGTTATAGACACAATAGGTAAGTAAACCATAGAATATGTTAGAAGATGATAAGTGCAGGCTCCTGGGTGGCTCAGTTGGTTACGTAGCTGCCTTAGGCTCAGATCATGATCCCGGGGTCCTGGGATCGAGCTCCCTAGTGAGCTCTCAGCAGGGAGCCTGCTTCTCTCTCTGCCCCTCCTCCAGCTCGTGCTCTCTCTCATTGGCTTGCTCTCTCACTCTCTCAAATAAATAAATAAAAAATCTTTTAAAAGAAAGAAGATGATAAGTGATATGGAGTAAGAACAGGTAGAGGGGGCAAAGGGGCTGTAGTAGAGATGGCGGCAAACTGCATGCAGTGCATACTCGGATGTCCATCAGGGCAGTACCATTGAACAAGGACTTGATAGAGGGGAAGCAGTTAGTTGGGGCTATCCAGAAAAGAGGGTTCCGGATGGAGGGAGTAGCAGGGAGCCCCCACAACGACAACGTCTCTGTATCTGAAGAACAGCAAAGAAGCTGGTATGGCTGGGGCTGATGGGGATGGGCAGGGGCCTAGATGCTGAGGCCAGGGCACATGGAGCCTTGGGAGCCACTGTAGAGATCCTGGCTTTTATGCTGAATGACACAGGGAGCCATGGCAGGGTTTTGAGCAGGAAAATAACATACTGCATTTAACTTCAAGAAGGATCTCCAGTAAGAAGGAACACTTGAGGGATCCCTGGGTGGCGCAGCAGTTTGGTGCCTGCCTTTGGCCCAGGGAGCGATACTGGAGACCTGGGATCGAGTCCCACGTCGGGCTCCCGGTGCATGGAGCCTGCTTCTCCCTCTGCCTATGTCTCTGCCTCTTTCTTTTTCTCTCTCTGTGACTATCATAAATAAATAAATAAAATAATAATAATTTAAAAAAAAAAAGAAGGAACACTTGGAGGGTGAGCGGCTGGTGCAGTAATCTAGGTGAGAGCTGATGGCAGTTCACAAGGGCAGATGGCACTTCTCCTTGCCGATCTCTGATCACAGATTCCCTTTTGGGTGTGTGCACGTTTTAAAATGCGGTTTTAGTTTCAAATGCTGCACAGGACTAAGACTGAAACACGGTTTCTTCCCATGGCCCCCACGATGGCCTCTGCCTTCCCCTAGCCTCCACCTCTGACACCTGGTTCACTAACTTCCACCATGCTGGCCCCCTTTCCATCACTTGATGACCTTCGAGTTCTTTCCAGCCTCGCCGACATGCCTTTCACCCAGGGCACCCTTCTCCTGTTCAGCTCAAATGTCTCATGGGACGGAGGATTTCCCTGACCAGGTAGCTTAAGGGAGGACTTGATTGTCCTCGGTCCCATCCCTCTGTGCACTTCTTTCAGGGTTCCCTTTACAGTCTGCAGTCCCAACAATTCATTTTATCACAATTTAACTCCTGGTTAATTGCTTCTCACTACTCGAATGTAAGTTTCAGTGACCAAACAGCTGGGACTGGGTCTGTCTTGTTCTTTTTTGTTTAATTTTTAAATATTTATTTATTTATTCACAGAGAAAGAGGGGGATGGGGGGGAGAGAGAGAGAGAGAGAGAGAGAGAGAGAGAGAACAAGCAGGGGGAGCAGCAGAGGGAGAGGGAGAAGTAGGCTTCCCACCAAGCAGGGAGCCTGATGTGGGGCTCGACCCCAGGACCCCAAGATCACAACCCAAGCCGAAGACAGATGATTTACCGACTGAGCCACCCAGATGCCCCTGGTCTGTCTTGTTGTAAGTGGAATTCCTAGCATCTTCAATAGCACCTGGCAGCATGAGGCACCTGAGTAGGGTGTGCATGAAGAAATGAATGAATGAAGAGTCCCAAATGATAAGCTGGAATCATTGAGGCAAAGACATAGGTGAGTAGATAAAAGGTCCTAGGGGAATTTAAAGATTTCAAGTATCTTAAAAAATTCTAGGAGGTGATGCTTTAGATGGTGAAGTGTTTTTTCAAACTCCAGACCGGATGCCATCGCTCTGAGCATGCTGGGCGCTTACCATAGTCTGTTTTTATGATCTGCTTTTGTATCTGTTTCCTCTACCAGGGGCTATATATTATTCTTCCTTTTATCCTGGTGCCTAAGTGCATGACAAATACTTTTTGTACCAAACTGTACTGACTACTCATGTCTTCTAACTCTGTCATGCTGAGCCCTCTAATTAGATCCTTATTAAAAATAAAATCTTATCATGAATCTTGTAGGGCCTTTGTGGAAAGAAACTTTGCATGCATGCCATGATCTTTCAGACACATTGAGATGGTTCTAATGAAGCCACCATCTGGGCCACATGTTTTATTAGCTCAATTATGTTGTGTTCCATCAATTTGTGTCAATATTACAAAATGTGAAGTATAAGATTTGAGTTATGATCTATGACATAGATCTCCCTGCGATGTCTATCTCCCTCTTGAAGTTTTAAAGCCCAATACATTTTGAAATGAAAGAAATCTGGGGGGATCCCTGGGTGGCGCAGCGGTTTGGCGCCTGCCTTTGGCCCAGGGCACGATCCTGAGGACCCGGGATTGAGTCCCACGTCGGGCTCCCGGTGCATGGAGCCTGCTTCTCCCTCTGCCTGTGTCTCTGCCTCTCTCTCTCTCTCTCTCTCTCTCTCTCTCTTTGTGTGTGACTATCATAAATAAATAAAAATTAAAAAAAAAAAGAAAGAAATCTGGGACTAATTAAATGAAAATCAGGGCTAGAGATAGATGGTGGACACTGGTAGGCATTTGAGCAGGCACAGTAAAGTTCTCTAACCAGGTGGAGATGGTTAGTAACTGAGACACAGAGGTCAATGTTGCATTTCTGACTTTCTCCAGTGTCTATGTGGGACACTGATGGGCTACTTAAAAGAGAGCAAACATTTAGATGAGAGAGGCCTGAGGAATGTAGGGGGAAAAGAAAGGTAGGAGGACACCAAATGTGAAATATGTTTTCTGAATCTTAAAACTGCCTTGAGTTGGGTTTCCTCTGAAAACCTATATGTGATTTTAGTCTTAGCTTAAACAATGAGTTTCCTTGTATCTGTGATGCTTGGCAGGTTTCAAACACTTCTACAATCCACACTGTCATCTGATCCTCCCAACAACTCATCAGTACGCAGAGTGGGTATGATTATTTTCATTTTATGAAAGAAGAAAGAAAGGCCCTGAGCTTAGGGCAACTTGCTCCAGGCCATAGGGCTGTTAAGCAGCAGAGATGCCAACAAGAATCGTTTGATAAGATACCAACTATGTCCTGTCAATTCTGCCACACAAATCTACCATTTTATAGGTGCAAGTGATGTAATGTAGTAAGGACTGGCTTTTAGGAGAAGCTAGCAAGGGGTGGGGGAGCAGGGTGCAGAAGGAGAATGAGCCAAACAACGGTGGTTTCAGAAGTGCCAGACTTAGCTTGATTTTTGAGGGCGGGATGCTGTAGGGCATAAATTACATCTCAGGATTTATTCCACCTCCAGGAAAAGCAGCCCTTGTTGGCCAGTCAACAAGGGCTGCCCCCCACCACCTAGGAAGAGCACCCCCTGTACTCTGAGGCAATCCTCTAAAGGGTGCCAAGCATACTTGAAGGGACTCCAATGGTATGCCCCAAATCTACACTAATCAGGAGGATTACATGAGCTACTGCACATGGGATAAGTGAAAGCAACTTGGAATTTTTCAAATACTATTTGAATATAAGAAATTATTTTATTCTGATGCATTCTTAGGGCAGACTGACTCATCTGAGCACCTTCTTTGAAATCAGAACCAGACAGAGCTGCAGGAATCTGACTCTCTTCCTGGGGAATCTGGTTCAGAGACATTCATTTAGAGAAAGGAGGCATGTTCAAAGATGGTTGTTATTTTGGGTCACCTGGGTGGCTCAGTGGTTGAGCATCTTCCTTTGGTTCTCCTGGGATCCTGGGATTGAGTCCCACATCAGGCTCCCTGCTTCACCCTCTGTCTATGTCTGCCTCTCTGTATCTCTCATGAATAAATAAATAAAAATCTTAAGGAAAAAGAATCGTTTCATTAAATGTATAGGAATTAATTCTATCAACTCATTCTGTTCAGACAAAAAGTGAAGCAAAGAGGACAAGTGATGGTGACTCAAATCATGTAAGTGGTAAATGGCAGGCCTTGGATGGGAATCAGATCTCCTGATGACTTCTCTGGAGTCCTTTCCAGGAACCTCCATACCAACAGTAGGAAGGAACTTTGCTCTTTAGCTGGTAGGGATGAGATGAGGATCAGGAGGGCAGGGGCCACGTGAGGGTTCTCAGATAGTCAGCAGTCCTAGAGCTTGCCCAGACTCAGAGAGAAGATTAAGTCTTTTGCATATTTTTGAAGGCCTTCTCTATCATGTGCAGACTCTTTAGGACAAGAAGAAAAGTACCCTAGCAAGTGCTTACGCATAGCTGCCTGAGTTTACAGGCTGTATCCACCCCTCCCCAGCCACCTCAACTTAAGAGGAATGGTCTTATTTGAAGGGAAGAGTGAGAGGGAAACAAGAGATGGGAGCCTCAGGTGCCACAGAGTATGTTCTCCAGGCCCTTATCAGGTCTACAGGGCTGGAATGGGCTGGAAGAAACCTGTGTAAAGTTGCAGAATTGTCTTATGAGAAGTCTGACACACAAACTCCATTCTATTTTCTTAAGTTCCTAAGGAAGGTGCACATCTCTAAAGAAAATACGTTACTTATAATACATAAAACCATTTAATTTGTACTGGTGTTAAAAAAAGAAGAAGTTTAAATGAAACCCATATGGAAGCTGTCTAAATGCTTGGGTTAGAAAGAAGATTGGGTCAAATACAATAGCAAGTCCTAAAGCAATAGCCTGCTACAGGGAGTCCAAATCTATCCACATTTAGTCTAAATGTAGAGTGACCTTTCACTACCAAGCCTTGAGCTTAAAGTCGGCTACAGTTATTGGAAATCATTTCCAAAGGTCATTTGTAAAAAAAAAAAAAGTATATGGATTTAAAGATGCCTTCCATACATGTAAGAAAGACAAATCTGCAATGCTAGTGAAAAATAATATGGGGAAATAAAAAAAAATAATATGGGGAAATCACTGTTGCAGTGATGAGTTTTGAAAACAACCTAAAAAGGTCGAGGTCACACAGATAGTAATTTCGTTTTCTTTCCTTATACATCAGTAGACTTGTTCCTGTGTGCATTGCTGAGCTATTTACCACTACCCACATGGATCGCAGAAAAAGAATATGCGATATTATCTAGGAGGGAGTTACTAAGAACCATTTGCTTTCACTAGATCAGGGCTAATATTACACTGAAACCATGCAGAGAACATTCCAGTGAGCCAAAAGCTTGAGTCTAATTCCAAGTGGTGACATTTATATGCAGGATGTCCAACATGTCATTAGAAATTTTTCAAAGGGCATATATAGCTGAAGTCGCTAGGGCATGATTACATGTGCCACCTTAATAAGTTTTAAAAAAATTTCAGTAGCTCAGCGTGAGTGCTGAAATGCTTTCTCAGTTCATCAGTGAATGCTAAATGAGCCCCCTTTTTAGATGCAGGCAGGAGAGCAGGTGTGTGCATATGTAAGAAATAGATATGCTCTGATGATTCTCAAAGACAATCTTTTCTCCTGTCCTTCCCCCACCCTGCCCTCAGTATAAAATGATGTTTAATGTGGAATATCAATTTGTTTTTCTTGGAGTAAAACAAAAATTAATAACAAACTACTCTGCTTTATTTAACTAGGAATCTCTTTGTCTCAATGTTTTACTTTTCATTCTTTCTAACTGACCCCTCCTTCTTTCTTCTGTTTCTGATATTGAAGTTTATATAAACATATATATTTTATAATATACAATATATACATGTATATTAAAAACATATAAACATCATATATAATATATCCATAATATATGTACATATATTAACATAAACATTATATATATAAACACATATAGAATACAACTTTGCTTTTTTGAACTTCAGCATAGACTCCTAAAGAAAAACTATCTGGATGACCTATTTAGGTACTGCATGTTTATTAAGCATTAAATCAGAGTATTAATAATTCTTTTGTTCTTTGCCCCAACCACAACAAAAAATGTAGAACATCTATCCTGTGCTAGAACTCTTCTAGACACTGGAGCCTGCACAGATTAAAAATAAGCCACCTCATCTGCCCTCATGATGTTGGTTTGCTTTTGTTAGTTGAAGAGGAGTTGCCTACTGTTTGGTGTTTGTGAAACAGAAGAACAAACACTATAGTCAGTAAGAAATCTGGATTCCAGGGTTGCTTTCAACACTTACCAGCCTTGTAACTGGAGGCAAGAAACTTCATCTAAGTCTTTCTTCAACTGTAAAAGGAGAAAAAGAATATCTGTCCTACCTACCTCACAGGGCAGTAGAGAAACAAAATTAAAACTCTATGAAAATGCTTCCTAAATTCCACACTTTTCTGTAAACTTAAGGCACTGATGCACTTGGTCAATGGCAGATCCAGTGGCTAGCTCAGTGCTAAAGAGAATGGGCTCCCCACACAGGGATGAATCCAAGAGTCATGTCTTTGATAGACAGTAAGAATTTAAGAACCTAGCAAGGTGACTTATGTGACATATCTTGTATCTCTCTCTCTCTCTCTCTCTCTGTGTGTGTGTGTGTTTTAGGAATGAGATGAAGTGTCAGGGAACAGAACGCTGTCCTGTGCTATTGCATCCTGGAAATATGCCCATCCTGTTTTGTTGTGTTTTACCATGAATAGTTCCTTATAAGATGTGAATACTTTTTGCCTTTTACCCTCCTGCTGCCATCCTCTTGCATCTGTTTCTTTCATTATAAAAGCAATATGTTCATAACAGAATATTTGAAAAAAGGCCAAAAGTAGAAAACTATCACCTGTAGTACCACTGTCCTCAGACAACCACTATTAATCCTTTATATTTTGCTCTCTCTCTGTATATGGTTGATTGGTTTTGTATAGTTGTGGTCAAACTGCACACGCAATGTTGAGTCTGCTTGTATCTCCAAATAACATTATAAAATAAAAAAAAATCTATGTTTCCATCTTCTTTTTCCTCTCTTGTCATTTAAAACTGAAGTCCTGCATCATCTCCTTTTGGTAGCTTAACAAGTCCTGCTAATTTGATCACATGAGCCTCAGGTGCATTCTAATTCTAATAATAGATCACCACCAGAGTCCATCTCTCTTATTCCTGTGAATTAATGGAATCCTCTGTATTCCCAATTTCACCATGAGCCCCTTCAAGTAGGAAGCATGTCTATTTGATTTCATGTACACAGAGCCTAGATCAGTGCCTGACATAGACTGCACAGTAAGTATTTGTAGAATAAACCACCGAATGTTATGATAAATTCTTTCATGAGTTTCTACTCTACAGTCCTTTGAGTAGATGAACCATAATTTCCTCAAAAATCTCTCTATTGCTGGTTCCAATATTCTTACTACAAATAACTATGCAATTAACACTCTTCAATATAATCTTTTACTGTATTTCAGGTTTTTTAAAATTAAAGATTCAGAGAGGGATCCCTGGGTGGCGCAGCGGTTTGGCGCCTGCCTTTGGCCCAGGGCGCGATCCTGGAGACCCGGGATCGAATCCCACATCAGGCTCCTGGTGCATGGAGCTTGCTTCTCCCTCTGCCTGTGTCTCTGCCTCTCTCTCTTTCTCTCTGTATGACTATCATAAAAAAAAAAAAAAAGATTCAGAGAAGGAAAATTCTAGGTCTAAACATTTTTTTAAAGATTTTATTTATTTATTAATGAGAGAGAGAGAGAGAGAGAGGCAGAGACACAGGTAGAGGGAGAAGCAGGCTCCATTCCATGCAGGGAGCCTGATGTGGGACTCGATCCTTGGTCTCCAGGATCAGGCCCTGGGCTGAAGCCAGCACTAAACCACTGAGCCACCTGCGCTGCCCTAAACACTTTTTTTAAATAGCGCTTGATATATATTGACCTATTTCTTTTAAAGAAGGTGCATTTACTTTCATCATTCCCAGGCTATATCCTAGCATTGGTCAAGCTCCATTAAGACAGCATGGATGTTTCTTTTTCCAGGAAACCTTCTCTTCCCCATGACCTCTGACCTGTCATGCTTGGGGACACCTCTTCTGTACTTCCATATAACCCTCCATCATAGATTTATGATGTTTTACTGCATACTCTTTCTTCCAGAGAAAGCTATTAACTCTTTTAAGGCAAAAGGCAAATCTCACTAATTTTTATAATCTTCAGTGCCTAAAAGTGTAACAAATTTTCAATACATTCTTGTTGACTGCAAGTAGCTGGTGTTTATTCAAACTATATAATGAAATTGATCCACGAATAGAGGTAATAATGGCAATGATTATTATGTACCAAATACAGAGACAGAGAATTAGTGGAATTCTTTGCTCTGGAAATCTTGACAGAATTAATGTTCAAAGATTACTATGATGTTCAGTTATTCAATGATTCACAAGCTGGAATCAGGAAGTTTCAGAACAATGAATTTCCACTTTCCATCAACTTGCCTTTACTCAGTTTTAGACATCAGGATTCCTTCCTCTACAAAGTCTTAGGGTTTACTACTTCAGCATACAGATTCAATTACTGGTAGTGCTGCCTCAGGCAAGCAGCCCTATCAGCTCCCAATCTGTTAAAAAAGAAAGTCTAGACTTTTCCTGGGGAAAAAAAAAAAGATTTTATAATTTATAACAGTTAATAATGAATATTTTACCAAGGGCAGAAAATGAGCAAAGTGATGTGAAAGAGGCCATGGAATTATTTCATAGCAACCCATTGGCTAAAACAGAAGCTGAATATTCTGTGCTTAAACCGAGTGCAGAAAGCAGATGTAAAAATGAAGTGATCTTAAAGAATACAGATACGACCTTTCACTTCTTTAGTCTTTCTTCAAAATGCTGATCAACAGTCAGCTATAGAACAATGATCCTTAAACATGTAAGGAGTACTCTGTGAAGTTGATAGGAGATGGATGAAGGCCATAGAGGATTCTTTTTCCCTTCATTTTTGCACGTATCTTCATAGCAGAATTGGGATATTGCATTTTTTTCTCCTAGTTTCCCAAATTAAGAAGTGGGCTGAGAAATTGGAATTAGTTGCAGACTGAATTTTACATGTTAAATAAAGGCTTTTGGTTTTGAAAAAAAAGCATAACATAAAATATCGGTAAGAAGTAGTTTAAATGTTCCTTTTTATAGGGCCCAAAACATAAACACACATAACCAGGCAACTTAATGCCAATTTATGAACACAGTCTTGCTCATGACCCACACAGATATATTGCATATTCTTCATGGTAAGGTAGCCATCTTCATTCCATTCACAAAAAGTAGCCACTCATGTCTGGCATCAATCAGCTTGTGAATTCCTGACATACTTAGCGCAGCAAGTATTTGCTAAGTGGCATGTTTAGAGCAGAGAGGCATCAATCATTCAAGTGTTCCTAATTTCCATTGTAATGAGCACTTGAGAATGAACAGTGAGTTCATTGTTCAGGAGTACATGTGCAATCCTGCTGTTGATCACCAATAAACACGAACTCATTTTCAAACTCTCAGTGCTTGCCTCTGGCACACGGACTTTAGAGGTATGATTTCTGTGGGTAATTATCCCACTTCGTATGTGTTCAGTGCTTTGTTGTTAACAAAGGCTTCCATTACATAACCTCACAGATCCAGTAGAAGCAGATGCCTGACAATGTAATTATTACCATTAAATTCAAAGCTAACTCTAATAATTTCTGACAGCCCCCTATCTTTGTCAGCAAATTCAGTGGGTTGAGTCAACGTAGGGAATTTCTGCTGAACACAGTCCCTTTCTACCTCCTCCCTGTTAGGGCCCTAGTTCAAGTCCTCACCAGCTTTCTTTCCCGCAGCTTCAACATCTCTTTGAACTGATCGTCCATGCTCCAGTCTCCATCCTCCCCTTCCTGCCTCCCAATCAATCCTCCACGCAATAGTCAGAGTGACCTTTAGAAAAGCAAATCTAGGGATCCCTGGGTGGCGCAGCGGTTTGGTGCCTGCCTGTGGCCCAGGGCGCGATCCTGGAGACCCGGGATCGAATCCCACGTCGGGCTCCCGGTGCATGGAGCCTGCTTCTCCCTCTGCCTGTGTCTCTGCCTCTCTCTCTATCTCTCTGTGACTATCATAAATAAATAAAAATTAAAAAAAAAAATTAAAAAAAAAAAAAAAAAAGAAAAGCAAATCTATCACATTATTTTCCTTCCTTCACATCATTCGATGGCTTACAGCCACCTTCAAGAGAAAGTACAAACACCCACATGGAGTAAACAAGACCCACCAGCATTTCCTGGTCTGGCCTCCACCCAGAGGCCAGGTTCAGAGCCTCCAGACACTGAAGAGATTCTGGTTCCTCACTTCCTCGTCCTTTTACTCATAGGTAAATAAGAAAAAGAGAGGAAGAAACCATAAAACACAAAACACATATCCATGCTGTAGTTAAACTAATTTCTTAACATTTTGATCACAAAATTCTGGATACATTTATCAAAGGCAAACTGCTCTCACTTTTTTTTTCCTTCCACTTCACTGGTGCTCCTAAAAAATTGCATATTTAGCCAAATGAATGATCTAGAGTTGTACTTATCTCTCCAGCGAAGAACAGTCAAGCCCACAGAACAGTAGCAACAAACTGTGTGTGCCATTAAGTGATTCATTCATTCATTCACTTATGAATTCATTGTGCACTAGGTACTGAACTAGTCTATATTAAGGACTGGGGACACACAGTGAATGAGATGTTGTCATTGGCTTCAAGAGCTCGCAATTTAGAAGAGGGAGTGGAAAATGGGTGGCAGAGTCCTTGGGGATTTTCTAATCTTTTCTTGAATGCCTCTTGTGACAGGTATCTCAGTGCTCCTTACTTCCTTAAAGTCTCTATTCACTGTATTCTGTTCCATGATTCCTTTTCCACAGAGGAGTCCTTCAAATTAAATATTTATTGATTTGCCAAAAACATATATACTTCCTTTTCAACATGAAAGTCCTTTAAGAATAAAATTGAATACAACTCATTTTACTCAAAAAAATTGTATTGAACATCTACCATATCTCTTCCTCTAGAAATTCAAAGGCCCTTGCCTTAAGCTCCTCATAGTCTAGTGGCAGATATAAAGAATTTTTTTTTAATTTTTATTTATTTATGATAGTCACACAGAGAGAGAGAGAGAGAGAGAGAGAGAGAGAGAGAGAGGCAGAGACACAGGCAGAGGGAGAAGCAGGCTCCATGCACCGGGAGCCTGACGTGGGATTCGATCCCGGGTCTCCAGGATCGCGCTCTGGGCCAAAGGCAGGCGCCAAACCGCTGCGCCACCCAGGGATCCCTAGGGGCAGATATAGATAAGCAGACAATGACAAATCAGTGTAGCAAGAAGAGTGATTGAGGGACTGAATCCAGATGTGTGTGTGGGCGCGCATACACATACATGTATGTAAGGATAGGAAGGGTCTGATCCCTGAGAAGGTATTGGCCGGGCTAAGGATCATGATGGGAAGGAATCCTTATCTCAATAAGCACTCATCTGGAGGTAGGTAGGACTATGCACGGTAGGTTAAAGGAAGCCCTGTAGGAGGGATGGACAAAATGTAGGCCTCAGACCAGTGTGTTTCAAATTTCGCAGACCTGAAGAAGCTGTTAAAACACAATTTTCCAGTTTCCACCTTCAGAATTTTTGATTGAATGGGTCTGGGTGGGGCCCAATAATTTGTATTTCTAACTAGTTCCCAGGTGATACTGATGATGCTGGACTGGGAAGCCACACTTCAGAAACCACTGCCAGAGGCAGGTGAAGGAACAGATCACAAAAATTTTGTATATAAAAATCATATGTGCCCTCTGAGTATAAATCACAAGACTGTATTTATTCTGAAGTGGATGCTTTTTGCAATTCAGTAACTTTTTTTCCTGAGTCCTGCCATATGCAAGGCACTATTCCAGGTCCTCTTCTTTTCTGGGGTCAAGCCTTCTTCACCTTCACATTCCCAGTGGTTTCCAACCGACCCTTTCACTCTCTTGGTTTTCACTAACAAAATGTAAATTATCTCTTTTGATAACACTGGGATTTAGGATTACCTTAAGAAAGGCTTTGAAGTCAAAAGACCTAAACTCAAAGCCCAGATTCCCAATCTCTACTAACCATGAACACTGGGAAATTAATTTAACTCATGTAATTGTAATTTTTCTCATTTATAAAGTGAGGAAACACCTATCTTATAGGGATTTTGTGAAGAAGGGATGAAGTATCAACTAATGCAATGCCTACAGCATAATCAATGCTCAAAAAAACTGCTAGCCCAGAAAGGATAGTCTTTTCAATTAATCATGCCCCAGAAACTGGTTACTCCTGTTTTGACCCCTACTTCATACCACAAACAAAAGTTAATTCCAGGTGGATTACAGAACTAAATGAGAAGGATAAACAATAAAGCTTTTCGAAAACATTGGGTAATATCTTTATGAACTTGGAGCAAATTACACTTTCCTAAATAGGACACAAAGGAGCTAACCATATAAAATTTTGATAAACTTGGTTATATTAAAATTAAGAAATTCTGATTATCCAAAGAAACTATTAATATAGTAAAAAGAGAATTGATTAATAAGGATAGGATCCTGGCAATGTGTGTACCTGACAAAAGAATATATAAAAAACGCCTACAAATCAATAAGATAGTCAACTGCTCAGAAAAATGGGAAAGAACCTGCAAAGCCACTTCATAAAAGAGAATTCTTGAATAACCGAAACGTGACAAAGCTACTCAAATTCAGGAGTCACCAGGGAAAAGAAAATTCTATGCCATACATACTCACACGTATGGCTAAAAAAAAAAAAAAAAAGAGAGAGAGAGAGAGAGAGAGCAGACAATGCCATGAGGAATTAGAAAAAAGGTCTCACACATGAATGAATGAGTGTAATTTGCATAATGACTTTGGAAGCTGGCGATCAGATTCCACTAAAGCTGAGCAGGTGCCTGTCCCATGAAATGGAAACATCATAGAAACTAAAGAGAATTTAAGTTTTAAATTTTCTTGGAAAGAGAACTTTTAAGTCTAGAAATGAAGGCGGATATTGAATGGTGTTATTTGCTTGTGGGACAATGGCTGTCCTATAAAATATAACAGAAGGATCTAAGAAATGTTCTTCATATATGAATTTCTGTGCTATTACTATGGTGCCAAGATTCCTATCAAGCCACAAGTATTGCTACCAAAGCACTATAGAGGCAGTTCAATACTATCTTACTAAAGATGAGGCAAAGACAAATGAGGAAACAATATGATAAATGAGTAAGAGAAGAAAAGCTAAAGGAAGACAGAAAGATAAAGAGCAACTTAATTTATTGGTGTTCTTTGGAGAATTCCAAACAATCCTAAAAGTAGAAGGGTTAAGACTATGTCCACAGGAAACTAAAACAAAGCAATATATAACATGTATTTTGCTCTCTATGAGGTCACTGGGAAATAGTGACAATTGAAAATGTATAAAGATATTTAGTTAAAAATAACAGGTTGTAGGAGTTTGTGAGGGCTGACACAACAGAATACCATAGACTGGGTGGCTTGAACAGCTGTTTCCTCACATTTCTGGAAGTTGTAAGTCTGAGATCAGGGTGCTGGAGGGTTGATTTCAGGTTGGAGGCCTCTCTTCTTGGCTTATGAATGGCCATATTGTCCTTGTTTCCTCAAATGGCCTTTCTTTCTTTAAATTTTTATTTAAAAAATTTAAGAGAGACACACAGAGAGAGGCAGAGACATAGGCAGAGGGAGAAACAGGCTTCCTGTGGGAAGCCTGATGTGGGACTCGATCCCAGGACCCTGGAATCACGCCCTGAGCTGAAAGCAGATACTCAACCACTGAGCCACCCAGGTATCCCTCAATTTCCTCTTATTATAAGGACACTAGTTAGCCTGGATTCAAGCCCATCCTAATGACCTCATTTTAACTCAGTCAGCTCTATAAGGACCCTATCCCCAAATATAGTCACATGCTCAAGCACTGGATGTCAGGACTTCCACATATAAATCTCGGGGGAAGGTACACAATTCGGTCCATAACAGTAGTCTTCAGAAAAAATTTACATATTAATGCATATATTTAAAAATAAGGCTAAAAAGTGTCTTTTTTTTCTTATACTTCTCAGAGTACTAAAGTATCATCATTTATAAAAGCTCTGATCAGACAAATGCTTATTGTGTGTGTGCTGGGGAGGCTGAAAGAGATTTTTCTCAGAGATTTTCCCAATACCTCTTCTCAGTTTCCTTTTCTCAATTCCTTCTCTTTTTTGGTTTCTGACAAACAGCTATACTAGGCAGCTGATAAAAGGTCTCTCAATGATTCCCACCTTCTGGTATTCACGTCCTGTGTAATCCTTTCCCCTTGAATGTGGACTGAATTTATTGATTCCCTTCTTACAAACAGCATATGACAGAAGTATTGGAATATCACTTTTAATTTTAAGTTATAAAAGGGCTGTGGCTTGCATCTTTCTGGATTGCTCACTTCTGGAGGAAGCCAGTTGCCACGTCTTGAGGCAAAACTGTGGAGAGGCCCATGTGACAGGACTTGGAAGCAGATTTTGTGAGGTCTGCTCACATGCATGAGCTTGGACGTAGCTAGCCATAAGAGGACTGTATGTAGCCTTATGGAAACCCCAAGCTAAAAGACTATAGCTAAGATGTGACTGGATTCCCAGACCACAGAAATTACGAAATATTAAGTGTCTGTTGTTTTCAGCTGCTAAGTGTTGTGGTAATTTGTTACACAACAATAGATAACTAGTATAAATTCACCCTACAAATATCAGTCAGAAATAGCCTTCTGGAAAAAAAAAAAAGAAATAGCCTTCTGAAGTTGGAGTCCATAGACATATGAAAAAATAGTATTTAAAAAATCAATTTCAGACCATTTTTACTAACAACTTTAAATTGAGATAAAAAATCTCAGATTAGTCTATGTCAGTTTTTAACACAAGGAACCTGAAAAGAGAGTTGCTTTGCTCTGTCTCCCTATTATTACACAAAAATGCTTTGGCAGGTATCTCATTTTTTTTTTTTTAAAGATTTCATTTATTTATTTGACAGAGAGGGAGAGCATAAGGAGGGGGAGGGGCAGGCAGAAGGACAGGGAGAAGTAGGCTCCTCACTGAGCAGGGAGCCCTACATGGGGCTTGATCCCAGGACCCTGGAACAAAGAACTGAGCCGAAGGCAGACTCTTAACCTACTGAACCACTCAGGTGTCCTGTATCTCAATTCTTTTTAATTTAGCTCTAGAATTATCTAGTTTAGGTTGTGTTTTCCTTTATTTCAGTTGAAATTTCAATTTTCCTTTTAAGGGAGAACTAAAAAAAAATCCAAGAATTATTTAAGACCTTGTTTTTAATAGTTTTAATAAGAAGAAATTATATGGTTAACTCACAGTACCCATCTAAAGATACAGCCGGATGCTCTATGCACTGTTTACCCATTTTGTTGGCAAGGACTAGATCTGACCCAACCTTTGGATTGTTGTGCTTTGGGAAGCATTGCCTGCTGCGGTGCCCACCAGCCTGCTCTGTCCATGCAGGATTCTGTGGGCAAGCCTGGGTGACAGCTCCAAGAAACAGTTCATCACACCCAGTTCCTACACCCTCACAGTGGACACTTAATGCTCTTATTACTTATACTCTGTAAGTGTGACTCTTAGCCAGCAGCTTATTTTTATATTGGAGGGCTCTAGACACAGGAAATAAGGGACAGGAAAGGTCTGTTCTGCATTAATCCTTTTATAAGTATTGGCTAACAGTTATGGCAGCACTTATCCTATGTTGAATAAAACCAAACACCAAAGGTGAGAGGCTGAAAGGGAGGAGGGAGGATTCCTGTCTGAAGGGATGTTGAAGACTGGGCAGTTTACTAATTTCCTAGACAGGCTCAAGGATATTAGCTCAAGTAAAAGGATAGTTTAATAGGTTCTGTCCAATTGTCTCTTGTTCTACAGTGTGTGCACGTGAATGCAGGTCTGTGTGCACATGTGTGTATGATCTAAAGTCAGATATTACAGCACATGTATGTTTAGGTACCAGTCCTTTAATCTGACTGTATGTTTACTGGAGAAAAAACAACAGAAAAAATTTAACCTGATCTTATGTTTACTGGAGAAAAACAACAACAAAAAAATCAGTTGTAGGATATATTTTTCTGTTGTCAACAATAATTCTTTGTCTCTATAAATGAATTGTCTCACAACTTCAAATAAACATACAGCATTTTTTATACGTATTTTAAATATCCTAGGATAATGAGTCACTGCATGGTTCTTGAATTCTGACCACTTGAGTTCCAATTTTGCTCTACCACTTGCTAGCCAAGTGGGCAAGTTGTTTAATTCTGTGAGCTCCACTTTTTGGTTTCTAAAAGGGAATAATAGCAGATTTTACTGACAGGTCTATAGAATGTTTAGGACATCACCATCCGCCCCCCTCCCCATAGCCATTGCTCAATAAACATCAGCAATCATTCAGAGCATGGAAGAAATTTTCCTAAAATAAGTAGTTCTCCACAATATAACTATGAACAAAATCCTCAGTAGAGAAAGTGCTATTATTAGTAGCATAATCTTTAGCCATAAAACCAAAATGTTTTGATATTATCTATTACAAGGCACAACAGTTATGATGCAATCCATCTTTCTAGACCATCTGTGAGGGTCTGGTTTCTTATTATTACATAATGGCATTTAAATTGGTTCCATGGCATGGAATTAGAGGAGGAACCACTTTATGATGGAGAGATCTCTCTGCACGGTGGAAGATTCCCATTAAGCTGCCTATAAAGGGATTGTCCCATTGACTTGCATCATTAAACAGCAGAGACCATGGAAGAGTCCCTGCAAATTGAGTCAAAAACTTTTGAGGAGGAAAAGATTAAGATGGCTGCCATCCTGTAGCCTGCTGGCCATTCTAATGCTCGAACAATATCACTCAAAATTAACTCTACCTGTGAATTATTTTCCTTTTATATTAGCACATTACCACTTTGCTATGTTACCGCCACTGTCTTCCCAACCTGGGAGACAAGACCCAACCAGCATCTTTCTGGCCTAATTGAAATTTGTGCCCAGGGCCTGGAAGGTCAGCCTACATACTTACTGCCGTTAATTTTCCCCATGCAGCACACAGTTCCCCATTACAGAATATGCCTGAATTAGAGAATTATGAAAAGGCTTTGTTTTTATTTAGAATTCCCATCCTGTGTTGCTAGTTATGTTGTAACTAGCATTATTTTCTAGTGCTATCATTAGGAGCAGCAGTACCACCACCAGCAGCAGCAGCCAGAGGCAGAGCCTGCTGATGTTTACAGGTACAGTCCGAGTTAGGGGCAAGGCGTGGCTTCCCATCTTTCCAGGTGCACCAGGAGGGCGAGCTCTACGGAGCCATCCCAGACTCTACAGGGGGTATTCAGCTGTCTTCATTGTGCCCTTGTGGCACCCTGCTTTAACCTTTATCATGGCACCTGTACCACTGGGTCTCACCTCCTGGTTTGCCCAGTTGTCCTCCCTACAGAGAGGATAAATCCCTGTCTCTGCCTGGGTTGAACACAAAACAGATATTTAAAAAAATACTAGATAACTAATGAATGAATGAGAAGAATAAAGGAGATAAAATAAGGAAATGGGAGTGTAAAGCAATACAGAGAAACTATTATGTCGTTGTCTTCCATACCGAATGTAAAGAATGTCTTATAAATGCTGGAAATCCCTGATTATCCTGGGTTTTGAGGCCATGCTTTTTCCCTAGGGGACAGTAGGTGCACTGCCCAAGGCACCTGTGGGCTTTTCTCTGGATAATTGTAGGTTCTGGCCATTGCACAGTCCCCACCTTCCCCTAAGTCATCCTGGTTATCATTCCATTTGAAAGAACTGGAGCTACTTTTCACTCAGGAGAACATAATAAAAATCAGTCCTTCACTGCTAAATTAGAATGGACAACCCTTCTCTTGGGAAGAAAAGCAATAACTGATCATGATAATGAGATTGTGCAACAAGCTTTGAAAATGCTTATACCACATTTATACAGAACAGTATTTACTTACACTTCAGATATAGCCGTCGATTTACGGTTTGGAGCCACAGAGTAGGTAATAAATATGAGTATAACAACTTATTGAAACCATTTTATTACTTTTTTTAAAAAAATAAAAATGCTATTTGCCTGTTCACTTCATATTAAACTATAGTATCCAAAATATTCCACTTTGGATTTTCAAAATCAATTCTGGCAGGATTTAGCCCATAACACAATAATTCATTTTCCAAAGTAAATACCACCAGTGATGCAGTGTGCTCTCAAAAATTGTGTTCCAAGCATGACATTAGATTTTTAGTTCATGTCATTGAAACTGGCTTTACTGGATCTCATAAAATGCATTTCCAAAAGTGATTAAATGTTTTATAAGATCAAACTCAGTATTTAATTTAAAATTTAAACAGAACAAAAATTTTAAGAGTTTATATAAAGAAAATTAAAGGATTTCATTATAGTATATCATTTTCTATATATTGAGAAAGTTGTATTTTTCTCTTTAACTTTCTACATTGTAACCAAAGGGATAAAAATGACCTACATTTCAGGATTTTATAATTTATGAAATGTTACAGACTTAGTAGCGTATATTTAGGGAAACCCATTGATAAAATTAAAGTAAAAATTCAAAATACATATAATTAATTTAGTTGGATACTCAGATGTTGAGTGAGAACAGTGCGTAATGATGCAAAGCTAGTTCTTTAATGGCAGATTATAAAATACATCAGTTAAAATACAAGAGACTAGCATAATGAAATGAAACAGAAAATGAAATTGATGGGGTGCTCATTTAACTCACTGACAGTTTGCTTATCAAGGCAGAGTCAGGCTGCCTTTGTTGATTTTTTTGGAGCATATTCAGAATGACACCTTCTGCCTTCCTCTCATCCCTGGCGGGATCAGATCACTCTATAGACAACCCCCTTCCCAACCTCACCTCTCACCCCATTTCCAAAGTGGAAATACAATTGACCACACTCTGAGGATTCACTCCAGCCTTCGAAATGGTCAAACCACATCTGCCTTGCTCTTAGTTTACCCATGTAGAACTGTGGGCTTCAGCACTTGAGAAGAAACTAGTCATTGTGGCATCTTTCGAGAAAAACAAGATAAATGTGGTGGCAGAGGTGTTCACTTATGAAGGGACTGTTCAAAATTTAGCTGAGGCACGTTTTGCATCAGAAAACTTAAATGTAGGTAATTCAAAATAACTTACCTGTTCTTTCAAAATAATTTACTGGGCCAGTGATATTTGACCTGAACATACAGAGATGAAGAAATTGTGTCCTAGGAGTCCACAGATCAGGGAAGTGGTCTTAAAACTTTTCTTTGTGTAGAACTAAACTCTCTCCCCATTTATTTGTTATCTATCATTTATCTATCTATCTATCTATCTATCTATCTATCTATCTATCCATCTATGTATCTATGTATCTATCATCTAACCTATACCACTGTGGTGTGATATTATGATTTCATAAAATTTACTCTATACCAAAATAGAGAACTAAAAAGATGAAATATACGCACAAATGGAAGTTCTAACACTTTCTTCCCTGACAGGTTATCTTGCATACCTCTTGAAGTATGAACAGTCCACTTGGAAATCACTGTCCCCAAAGGACACAGATGTGTGAGCAGATAACATAAGGCATAGAGACTGAAGCAGCTAATCCAGTGGGGGAACTGGGAAGACTTTGCAGAGGGGGTAGATGAGAGCAGATATAAACTAGGTCTTTGAAGAATGAATAGGATACAAACAGATAATGTAGGATGTGAAAATGTGTGCATACATCATGACAAATGGATAATTTTTGACAACAGTATTTTTCATATTCATTTGTTTATTTATTTCACATCATTGATCTAAACTTTATGCCATTAAAATCCTATGTGGAAGTCTAACATGTAATATAAATAAAAGCAGAATTTCTCTGGCTGAAGTGGAAGTTTGAGTCCTGAGAAAGTACCTCCTTGATGCCAAGAAGCCTCTGTGGGACTCAGTACTCTAGAGTATATGGTTTTTGATAAAAGGTTTTCTTAAATAATGAGTTTCTCTACTATATTCTTAACATTTTTGGAAATCATAATTGTGATTTAAATTTTGGGAAAATTAAGTTTAATCAATCTGTGTGCTTTGAATATGACTGCTTCCTGTGGTTATTATGGCACATGAGCTATCAGCCTAAATGCTCAGCTTTCAGGTGTCTGTCATCTCCCCCTAGAAGTTGAGATTTCTCACAGAGGAAATATGCTGGAAGTAGAGATTTATGACTTAGGAGTAGATTTGTAAAATGTTTTTCTTCTCAGCTCAAAAGGACAAGAATAAACAGAGTAATAACTCTATTTCACAACAATCTATTCATTTAAAAAACATTTCTGAATGACTGCTCTGTGCCAGACACTGTGTTGAGTACTATGAATAAATTTGAGAATTCACTGTGATCTAGTGGAAGGAAGTAGACAAACACATTACAGTGGCAGATAAAACACACAAATAAGGAACTTAGCAATATGTAATTGCCAAAATAATACCACAAGTCTCTGTGAAATTGTATTTTACATATATATTATATACTACATAAGTATATATTATATATTTATTCATATATGTTATTGAACAATTTTTGCTGTGTTTTATATAAAATTGAGTATCAACATTTAATATTATCCATCTCAACCACCAAAATTTCTTTTTTCTTTCAAACGCCAACCTTTTTTTTTCATTTCCTGTTTCCACATCCTGTGCTCAGTCATATTAGGGAGTTTTAACTCTCATTGCTTTATAAAAGCTCTTTATGTTAAGATTGTTAACTCTCTTTCTGTCAACTATATTGTAAATACAGTTTTTTTCTAGTTTTATTTTGCCCTTTTATATGATTATAGCATTATATGATTTAGAGAAGATTTTAATTTTTAGAAAGTCAAGTTAAAAAATCGTGTGTGTGTGTGTGTGTGATATGTGGGTGCATGTTTGTCTCCTAGTTGAATTCATAAGAGCAGTAATATGGATTGAAGAAGCAGTCTACAAAAAGAATGGCTAGCTTTTCCAGGAATCCATGGATCTTCTCTGAAGGGGAAAATAAACAGTCTGGTTGATACCATGACACCATGACTGGACTTTAACTTCTGTTGATTAAGAGGAGGAAGTGGGAGAACTCCATCCCCTTGGAAAAGAGGCTCCACCCTCAGTGCTCTCACTTCATACCTATGGAGCAGGATGCTGAGATGCTACAAATCCAAGAGCATCATGGGCATAGAGTATTACTGTAGGAGAAGTGTGAGGAAGCTTGTTTTGTGAACAATTTTCCTTGCTTTCCTATGAGTGCTTTTACTTTCAGAATGTTAAGACAAGATGAGATTTGGATATGGACCCAATTAGGAGGGGAAAGGAGGTTTCGTGGCTTGACTAGGTTGGAGGCCAATTGGTCTGTCTCTAACTTTAACTTGCAGAGACTTCATAGGGCTGGCATAAAGCATTATGAAAATAAAGAGTGTGCCCTTGCTGGATTCTGTTTGCTGTGCACACCCTTTCTCAGAGACCTGAACATGCACTGTGAGAGGTTGATGGTAGTGGCTGCTTTGACAGGATGGAACTGGATCCTTCAGGATCCCATTTCAGACAAGAACTACTCAATGATGGAACTTTGTACTGGGTAAAACATCAACACAACATAGGAGGTGGCATTCTCTTCCATCAAAGGCAGAGGATGGCAAGGAATCAGAAATACTCATTGAACAGGTAATCCTAGTATTACTCTGAAAGACAACAAAACATTTGCTGGGCAGACAAAGGGGAAAGGTCATTGTAAGCAGAAGGAAGAGTGTGAGCAAAAGTGTGGAATCGTGAGATAGCAATCCAATCTCTCTGGCCAAACATACGCAGAGCCTTTGTGTTAATTATAAAATGCTCCTCTGGTGGGAACCTTAAAAAAGTTCCCCTTGGGAGTGATGAAATAAAGACAAGCCACATGTTTTGGGTGGAAGCATTAGAAAAAGGTGCCCCTTCCTTTGAGCTAATTCAGCCCTGGGCCAGGGCCTGCAGCTTGGAGAGAATGTTGGTGAGTTTTCAACCCCCATTCCTCCTGCAGGTCACAAACTTTTCAATCCAACCCTCACTTGGGAGCCTGCAATTGCCTTGCTAATTTTTATCTCACCCATGTGTCCTGGAAATCCACCTGCTGCAGCCTGCTGGATGATATTCTAAGTGCAAATTTGATCAAACTCTGTTTCCCTACCTCTTCTTTGACTATCATAGTGGTTCTTAGACTTATAAAATAGACCCAGAACTACCTTTTATAACATATTTGTGGCCAGTTGTTTGCAAACAATGCAGCAATGGTATTCCTTCCCTTCCTGTAGATGCACACCCTGGTAATGTGGCTTTGCAGCTCCTCTCAAAAGATGGAGTTTATTTTCCCATCCTTTGAATCTGGGAATCCCTGTGGCTTGTTTTGCTCAGTGGAATGCCACATAGGTGACAGCATGACAGTTCTGAATCTAGGCTAGCACGACTGAGATCTCTCCTTCTGCCATGTGACTGAGTCTAGGCTGGCCTATGGGAGCATGAGAGACACATGGAGCAGAGTGAGCAGCCCAGTTGTCCTAACTGAGGCTCTAGAGATGGGAAGAAGTCCTGCCAGTATTGGCAAAGCCTACTATCTACCTCTGAACATGTCTGCATTATCATGATGAAGTCTAGCCTAAATTATCAACCCATAGAATTGTGAGCTAAATAAATGGTGGTGGTTTGAAACTATAAAGTTTTGGGGTGGTTTATTATGCAGCAATAGCTGACACAGTTATTGTGAAATGAAATGCACAGATGGTAAAACTTAAATGCACACATAATTTCAGAGTTAATGCAATGTCGTAATTATAATAAAAAAGAACCAAAGGACAATAATTTATAATAAAATAATACAAACTTCAGTATATAAGTCTTCCTGGGTAAGACTACCAAAAGGGCATAATGAAGAGTAGCAAGAGGGTTGAACCTACACCTAGAACACTGAATGTTATCGGTGATAATCTCAGACTGATACACACTATGTATTAGTGTTTCAAATGCCCAGATCAGCAGTTGGTGACATAATTTTTCAAAGGAATAACTCTTGGTCAAGTTATGAACAAACTTTTAAAAAAGTTTTCCCTTGGTTTACATGGTAAACCATTTATATGGTTTAAATTTCTGGAAAATTTAATGTCTCATAAAATCACAATGGTTTCTTTTGTTTATATCTCAAATAGAGTAATAGTCTAGGATCATCTAATTATAAAAATGATTTCAAGAACATCCACTGGGATTTGAGGAAGCCATGTGCAACCGGGGTCAGTTCTTTGCTGGGCAGAACTGACCTGTGCACCGAATGATGTTTAGCAGTATTGGCTCCCATCCACTAAATGCCAGCAAACCTCCAATTTCTGTGACAAGAAACTGTCCTCACAAACTTCCAAAAATTCTTCCCCAGAGGGCCTATACCCCCTGATGAAACCATTGCTCTGTTGAATAAAATGTTAGCTTCTGTTGTTATTATACACACTGTAGTACATTATATTTCCCTGCTTAAGGATAGTCTGTTTATAGGACACTCATAGACCATCTTGGTATAAAATAAGAAGTCAGGTCAGTGGAGTAGTGTCAGGTGGGAGAAGTCAAATGGCAAAAATGAAAAAAAAATTTTTTTTCCTGAAATTTAATTGAAATTTAACTTATTTTAAATTAATTTAAAGTAGGTTAAACTGAAATTCAAATTATCAATTATCCCTCAACCATGTGGGCTAACAGGATAGATGTCTTCTGATTTGATTTAGCTTTAAATAAGTAGAGAAATTAACATAAGCAATCCCAAAAATAGTTTTAAAATAATAATTTTGTGGAAACTGACAACTGAAGTAACATTTGTTTGTGAGAATAAAAAGTTTACTTAAAGATTGAGGGCAGAGCTGGGTGCTAAGAAGGTTTATTGAAATCAAAGCTCTAGAGTAATCTGCATAACAATTACACTAATCATTTTCCTACCAGAAGAATTGATGATGTGGAGACTTTCCTGACCACATGGTGAGTCAGGGGAACATGGAACCAAATTCATGATTCCCAGTCCCAGACTACCACATCATTATTCAAGAAGACCTACATCTACCACTCATGGGAGGTTAACCCCAAGCTCACAAACTAGGTCGGTGGGTGAAGTGTTTCAATTTACAGGATGAAATGATGGGCACGGACCTGGTAAATTGTACTTGCAATTATTTTCTTAATTATAACTGCAGGGTAATTTCTGCAGATAAGGTGCATAATATAGGAAGATTTTTTTTCTCTTCACATTAAGGAATAGGGCGATTGAAGGTCTCTCATCTTTTGCAATAAGGTGTTGCTGAGATATCTAACATCTCTTAAATACAGCACTTCATGATTTTATATAGTTTACAACTTCTTCACATGACAATCCAAAGAAATGATGACTCTGGAGAAGATAATCAATTAAACTGGTTATGTGGTTGTCACATGGTCAAAAGCAAGCTTCTCCCCTGCTCCCCACACCTTTCTCTTTTCTTTTCTTTCTTTCTTTATTTATTTATGATAGTCACACAGAGAGAGAGAGAGAGAGAGAGAAGCTGAGACATAGGCAGAGGGAGAAGCAGGCTCCATGCACCGGGATCCCGACGTGGGATTCGATCCCGGGTCTCCAGGATCGCGCCCTGGGCCAAAGGCAGGCGCCAAACCGCTGCGCCACCCAGGGATCCCCACCTTTCTCTTTTCAATCTGTGGTTTTGGTCTTGTATATAACACCATGAAATAGGTTTTTCGGCTTGTGTGTGTCCTGTAAGACACTACAATGTAAGATGATATTTTTGGCTCCTTTTTTCACCCCATTTACTTGATCAGTGTGAGAAACTATTTTCCTCTGGCTTCAGATAACATGCTATCACCATCCAGTTTAGGTAAAACACATCCTGGAAACACATTTTATTGATTTAAGGATATAAGGATGTGAGTGTCTGAAAAAGGGGGAAAAAAACAGACAAGCCAAAACCCATAAAACCTACCAAATAGGAATAAAACTAAAGCCAGAAGTCAATGTCACAGGTAATGATAACAAAGAAAGGCAATGAAGTGGAAGAACAGAAGCTAGAACAGAGATACCAGTAGAAATGAAGACCAAATAATGAAGGGATAGAGAGGTGGAAAGAGGGACCCTCTTTTCCCTCAGGGAAAGAGGACAGGAAGGGACAGGGACAGTGAGAAGGAGGCTCAGAGAAAGCCAAAAAAGGGACTAGGCAGGATGAAGGATTTTGTCCGGACTGTTCTCATCTTGCTTATTATTATGATTATTGTTATTTTCCTCTTAGCACATTTGTGCTTCCAGTGGTGAAATGCAGGAGAGAGAAGACAGGACTTCTAACTTCAGTACTATGCCCACTTTAAAGGCTCCTTCTTTAACCAACTTGGCACCTAAAAATAGTCCATCAGAAGGTGTTCTGAATTCTTATGTCTATACACAGGTATTTTTTTTTCCTCCCTTGAAAAGACACACATCAGTAATCGTTTTATTTCAGAGAATACTTTTTTGGCAACGCTGATTTTATATCCCTAAGTGCCCCCTAGTGACAAGGTCCAGCTTCAAAATCTCTTTCACAGTCATTTTGTTCTAAACATTTCCTTTTCCTGGTTCAAATGTGGCCATCTCAGGGACAAAGCATCCAATGTATTAATAGTTTATTTTAATTAGGAAAGAGGAAAGTTTCTTGGGTATAAGGCACCATTACAATGAGTTATTTTTTCTTTAGAAATTAATTTCCAATTGAAGAAACTTCTAGTCTCCTATCATAAGAGCAAGTTTCCTTCAGTTGTACTATTATGAAATAAGCTATTTGGGGATATGATCAGTCATATCTCCCTCTTTCTCTGTTAAGTTGTATTAAGTCTCACATCCTGACATAGTTTCTTTCTGTTCATCTTGTGAAACAATAAAAGAGTAGTACAGATATGAAGAATGATATGACACTCTACAACTGTTTCTGAGTTCTAATTTCTTTTGATCATTTTGTGATATTCCTAAAAACTTAGTAGGGTAGCTAAGAGGCAAAATATTGTAATCATAAAATTTAGGCTTACGTACTGATTTAGTAACTTCCTGTGGGATATGAGCTATGCTATGCGATTTCTTTAAGTGTCAGTTTTGGGGCACTTGGGTGGCTCAATCCATTAAGCACCTGACTCTTGGTTTCAACTCAAGCCATGACCCCAGGGTTGTGGGATGAGCGATGAGCCCTGAGTTGGGCTCCATGCTCAGCACAGAGTCTGGTTGAGATTTTGTCTCTCTCCCTCTCCCTGTGCCTCTTCCCCTGCTCGCGCACACACTCTCTCATTCTCTCTCAAAATAAATAAGTGAACCCTAAAAAAAGGAAGTATCAGTTTTATATCGGTAAATTGGGAATGATGATAAAAGACTCTTATGGGGGATTATGTAAAATATTATATGTTAAGCTCTTAGCAGCCTGCCTGCATATATTTAGGGTTTAATAAAGGATAGTTATTATTAGGATGTGCAGCTCAGTAACTGATATAAGCCAAATCTATGTGTTTTACTCTGTCTTTAAAAATAATTGGTAGAAAAAAATCTCAGTACTCTGAAGCAGAGTCATAAAGACCTTTAAATAGACTATGGACCCTATCTACTTCCAATCTATGCTATTTTTAGATTCTCTTTAGAACCTAAGTGTTCAAGAGCTTAACTAAGACGTTTAACAGACCCAGTTCCATTGTACCATGTTTAACAAATTGAATAAAAAATACAAATGGAACATACTAAAATTTTTCTTATATCTATTTATAATTTACAGATTCCTGAATATATCATTTTCAGTTCATTGAGGAAACCAAGGTACAAAAGAGGTCCATTAGTTGGAGAAAAATGGGCCAAGGGACAGCTCTGAAGGGGAAGTATCAGAATCTTCTGCAGAGAGTGATTTTCCCAGATCCACACTTCCATGCTCCCTTAGGGGCATAAAATGCTTAAGAATATAACAGCTCGGCTCTTGCAGCCCCAGAGCCACTATTATTGATGGACACGTGTTGAATTCCTTAGCCATTTCTGGGATGGAAATAAGGTTAGGAACCACTGGGTTAGTAACTGATCTTGACTAAGCTCCAGTCTATTATGCTTGTATTTATTTACATTTCTATAGCCGCAAAAAGAGGAATTGCTTGTAATTTCTTGTATTTAGAAGTTTTAGCTGTAAATCCTTCTGGTTTTCCTCACTTCTACTCTCTACACTGCCCTAGTCTTATTTCTGTCACCTATTTACAGACCTAGTTAAAAGGAAAAGTGATTAGCATGAGGTGAAAAGGATCAGTATACAATTGGAATTTTATCTGATGTAATCAGAATAATGGAAAGACTTTAGCCAGTGCCCTAAAGATAAAGAGGTTAGCTGCTCTAGGCTTTATTAATTTTTCTTTTTTCTTTCTTTCTTTTTTTTTTGGCCAGGATCAAATACTCCATTGATGAATCTATTTTCAGAGATCCCTAAACCTTACACCTCAGGCATGGAGAGGGTATGTTATATTCACAGAAGCCAATTTCAATGAATTTGGGGGCAAGTAAGTACTTTCTTTGCTCTGAAAGCCTCTAGCAACACATGGACCATGAACTGAGTTCAAAGTAGGATCTCCTGCCACATAAATTTTTATTGTAATTCTCTTTGGCCTGTTTTATCATTTAATTTTCATTCACTTGGTTTCAGGTATAGTTGAAATCCAGAGATCTGTAGCTCTTTGTCATCAGTGTCCCACTGTGTCACATAAACAGTAGTAACAATTGTTTCTGAAAACTATTTCCCATCTCCAGTGGCAGATCTGTTCCCTCGTACTAAAATTTCTTACCCCCCAGCCCCCGATTCCAGATTCAAACAATGGATGTGATTACTTCTGAGTCTTCCTGGGATTGCTGCAATTTTAGAAGTTAGTTCTGTTCAACACAAAAACATGGAATAGCTTAATCTCACTGATCTGGACCAAGTCAAACCAGCAAAGCCAAGTTGTCTAGATAGCTTTGGGGCTGGTGAAGTGGACACTGGTGAATGAGTAGGACTCCTGAGCTGGTGGATGTGTCATGGCAATAGCAAGAACAGACTGAAAGTAGGGCACAGTATGTTTCCAGGCCTCCAATCCACACTGGGGTGTATGTGCGTTCCCATTTATTCCCCGGAGCTCACCTTGACTTCTTAAACTTCCAAGTCCAACACGCACATTCTATACTTTGGGGTCAAATTCTCATGAGAAATTGACTTTAGTCTCTTGCACCTCAATGTGAATTGTTGATGATGTTACCTCTGGACTTTGTATTTTCTTCAATTATGTTCATGAAATGGCTGTCTCTAGTTAAGGAGTACTTTGGGCATCAGAGAATGGGTGGGGGAAATACATTTGTGAATGTCAGTGCCCTGTCATAAAGAAGGCACAGGCCTCCTGCATCTAAGTATGACCTTGCCTTGGAGAGATGATGGAATATTGGCAGATTAAAAAAAAAAAAAAAAAAAGGAATATTGGCAGATTCACATTACTTTTTTTGGGACACCACTCTTCAGTAGCTAGCTATTCCTTTGATTAAATCATGCATTGACACTGTACTTGATTTGATTTGCCCCAAAGATGGTGCTAGTTTAAAAAAGAAAGCCATTTATATAATTTTTATCTAGTAAATATATCATACTTGCCATATAATTGACATTCCCTAAATTACAGTTAGATGAACAAATGGATGAATAAATGAATGATTCTCTAACTCTGTACTAGCAATTTTGTGTATATAACTTTTGTGTTTGCTCCACTTGCCCAAAACACAGTGTCCCAGAGGCCACAGTTTAGGTTCTATTTCCATGCAGGTCTGTTTGCTTTGCTTTGTTCTATGATGATCGGCTGTACTTCTGTCTTACACATATATCCTGTTCAATATAAAAGCAATAATACAAAAGTGAGTGGACTTTGGAAAAAAAACCTATCATTACTGCAAAATCTAAATCAGGATAACATATCTATACATCTATTTATTTTGGGAGTTACTAATCCCATAAAGCTCAGAGAATCAGAAGCTTAAATATCAAAATTCAGCTGTGGGTATAGGCATATAGGTTTTGGAGATGTACTTTTGGCTACTTACAACTAAAAACATGTTTAAAATAGAACCTAAAAAGTTGAAGATGAACCAGAAGATGAATATTTATAGTATTGAAAATGAACCCCTAAATCTGCACCATATCTGTTGAAAGGAAAACAGGGACCACCAGAACTCATGAAGGCACCAACTATAGACAGGCAGTTTGATGCAGTATAGGTTGTAAGACCAGATACTAAGTCATATATGCCACTGAGTATCTAAACAAATGGTAGTAAAACCCTTTGATACTATGAAAATAATGTAATGTATTAATTTGTATTAATTGTTTTGAATTCCACTTGTATTATTTATTATTCCTTAAGTCCCTCTTTGTAGTTTAGAAAAAAGCAGAGGACAAACTGTCTCAAAGAAAATTAGGTTAAGAGTAGGACCAAAATAGAACCAAACCTGTTTCCACTTTTCATTCAGAGTTTTCCTTACAAGATGGGAAACCTATATAAGGCAAACTTGGGAGTGACTGAAAAGGAAATTTTAGAAGACAGAAAGAAAAGAAAGAAGCTGCACATTCATTCAACAAAACTGTTGAGCCCTACTATGCTAGAAATATGCTAGCTGATGGAGGTCAGGAATGACAACAGTCTGATTAGGAAGAGATGTCAAACCAAATAACTTGAAACAAGTATATAATTACCACTGTGGTAACTGATATAATGAGTAAATGGTGTTAAGTCAGCAAAGAGCAGGGAGAGCAAATCTAGTCAAGAAGTGACCAGGAAGATGAGAAGTGATATTTATTTATTTATATAAAGATTTTATTTATTTATTCATGAGACACACAGAGAGAAGCAGAGACATAGACAGAGGGAGGAGCAGGCTCCCTGTGGGGAGCCGGATGCGGAACTTGATCCCAGGACCCTAGGATCATGACCTGAGCCAAAGGCAGCTGCTCAACCACTGAGCCATCCAGGTGCCCCAAGGAAGTGATATTTAATCTGATGCTCCAGATGAAGCACGGAGGTGGGAGGGATGGGTGAAATGAGGTGGGGAGAGAATCTCTGGGCTTCCAGCAGGATCCACTGTGATCAAGATGACAGAAGGGTGAATGATCAGGTGATGGCAACAGAGAGTAGAGACAGAGAGATCGGTGGGGAAAAGGCAGATCCCATACAATCAGGGAAAGAAACCTGCATTTTATTCTCAGGACAGAGGGAAGCCTCTGAAATATTTCAACTGTGGAGTGCCACATTCAGATGTGCACTTGGTAAAACTCATTCTGGCTATGACAAGGGCAATAGAAGAGACAGAACCAGAGTGGATGCAGGGAGAGCAGGTAGGGGCTGTTCCCATAGCCAGTGAGGGATGGTGGTAGGTGGACAAGAAAGAGAGAACGTGATAGACTTTTTGGAGCTAAAATGGCTAGGACTTGATAACTGAACATGTGATCTAAAGAAGAGGGACTATGTTAAGTCCCATGCTTCCAACAGGAACAATTAGGTGACACTTACTGAGATGGAGAATACTGGAGAAGGGGCAGGCTTGAGGGAGGCCTAATAATGGCCATAGCCAGTTGGTTACATGGCTCAGAAGTTCTGAAGATAGCACTCAGAGCTGAGAGGCTGGTCTATAGGAGTGGATGAAATAACTGGGGAAAGAGTGTAGACTACAGAGCGGAGTGGAGCTAGGGCCAAGCTAAGAATCTAAAGTGTACAATTCTGATGAGAGAAGACTGCTCCTTAAAGGGATAGAAAAGGAACAGAGAAGGAAGAGGAAGACCTAATTTTCAAGAAGGAAAGGGGAATAAGCTGAAGACAGGACAAGTCAGAGGGACCACGAAGTGTCTTTTGAATTTAACAACACAGTTATCATTAGCAAGAGCAAGCTGGTGGAGTGGGGCAAAAGTCAGATTGGTGTGAATGGAAAGTGAATGGTGGGCTGTGGGGAATGATGTAGATAACTCTTGAGATGCTTAACTCGGAGAAAAAAAGTTTAAAGAAGAAAAATAGAGCATTGTGAATACTGATAGAAAGCAGCCTTAGGGAGAAAGAGGTTGAAGATCTAGGAGAAGAAGTGAGTAATCCATTCTGGGAGATACACAGGGAGATGGAATAAATGGGACCCAGGGCACAGTTCCGGCATCTCAACACGAGCAGCTGACTGGTCCACTTCCTCTGCTGGAACAGAAGGGGAGGGGCGGAAGATGGGAACAGAAACAAATTGTTTTCCAGATCCAGTGTAGGTATTTGAGATGATTATCAGAGGGTAGCTTCTGTAACTTCTCTGAGACATGCAGCAAGGTCCTCTGCTGAGGAGGGCTGGTGTGGGAGATGGAGTTCGGGGGATGAAACTTCAAACCAGAAGGAGCATGAATTGATTATTTCAGAGAATGACCCAGCTGGAGAAATAATTTTGGAATGGCAAAGGGGTCCTCTAAGTATTTGCAAAAAGTCAATTCTTCAGAAATTGAAGCATATCAGATATGAGTCCTAACAGCATTAAGCTCCCTCACTTATACTTGTCTGTCTTAAACAGGTCTTAAAACCAATCATTTTTAATGTTCTTCTTTGCATAACTTGTAACTCTCCACAACTTAAGAAATCTTTCATCTTTGAAACAGTGTGTTTGGGGCAGAAATTTCTTTAAATGGAAAACGCTTACTTGCAAAAAGTGAAAATTAATTGCAGAAAAGGTGTTAAAATAAATTCCTTGCCAGGCCAGGAGGCTCACCTTCATTCAACCTCTTCCCAACCTGGGCTCCTGGACCCATGCCTCCTCTCCCTTCCTCCCTTCCTCGCTCTCCTATTCTTCAGCAACCAGCACGGTGCTGGGCTCACAGGAGGTATCCCAGCACACCGGTATTTCGAATTGTAACTTTTATGCTACCATGGAAAGAAAGAAATAAATCTTTGAGGGCCCTTCATTCTTGAGACAGGATTGTGGCAGGCTTTTTTTTTTTTTTTTTTTTTTTTTAAATTCGTCTGCTTTTTCCTTTGCCAAAAATACTGAAACACCAAATTGGAAACCAAGAGAATCACTTGGGAGCATTCCCTCCCTCTGTGCCTGTGTTTCTCTTTCTCACACATACAGAAACATACCTCTGTAGTTGAGGGAGGTTTTTGCTCTGAACATCAAGAGAGGACAGGAGTACCTATTGGGTTCTACTTAATATTTTGTCCCAATTTATGTATATGTGTAACTGATTCAGCGGTGGACTCTCAAGACTTTATTGTTGAAAAGGATCTGAGAGACCATTTAATCTCCTCTCCAGCCTGGACCACACTCCATTTGATGGATGAGAAAACTTACAATGGTGAAGCATATGGCCTGAGGATCCAATTCTGTGACTTGGTGGCAGTGGTGGTCTGTGAATAGGGCACAGAACTGACTCTTAGGATTGGGAGGAGGAGTCTTGCACATTCATCTTCTTCTCCACCCACAGACTCTAGGATGGTGTTCTCCATGCATTATTGCTTAGGGTACGCTGGGTAATGTGAATTTGTTGTTCAGGATCCATTAGTAACCCAACGAGCACAGAGTTTTAGATTAAATGGAGGTTGACAGGACATTAGCATACTAAGATCTAAGTTTTAGTGTAATTTCCCTTCCTTCAGTTAGGAATTAAAATATTACAGAGAAATGGGTGAAATAATGCCAGTGACTATGGTAATAAATTTCTAACATGTGGTAAGCAATCTGTGAGGACTTTCCTTCACTTGGTCCTGTACTTTGGGGAGTAATGGAGTGGAAAATTAAGTTAAATAAGCTTTTATTATTTTGTGGCTCTGTTGAAAAGGCTACCATCAAATACTTCTAAAAACATATCTTCCAAAATGCAACTTCTGAAGTTCTTCACAATTGAATTGTGAAAAGCCTTCTCTCATCTCCTTTCTGTTTCCTTTTTCCTTTCTTTTTGCCTTTGGTAGAATCAAATCCATAGTAACTTACTTTGGGTTGCATCAGAAATACACACTTAGTACCATAAGCCTTAGAGGCGAAACTTGAAAGCACAGGTTTAAATTAAAGCAGCGAAAGTAACAAGGTAATACTTTTATTGTTTTCATTTATATCACCCTTTAACCTCAGATTTCTGTGCAGGCTTATATGTCTTAGACATTGCTGATTATTTCTATGGCTGCTAGGTTTTTTACTTAAATATAATTATATCATATTCAGTAATCAATTTCATTTATAACATGTCTAGAGATACATAATTTTCTTCTTTTCATATGAAGCAATTTATCTATGATCACAAAATGATACTTGACAGCTGAAAGCAGGACCTAGTATCCTTGGCTTTAGCCCAAGGATCTAAGTGATGTTACCTCTCATGGTCCACAGTTTCTTTTCACTTCAAATGTCCTCTTTTAGACTATGGGAATTTCAGCAACATACACACAAAAAAAACTCCTCTCTCCTTGTGCACTTGACTTGTATGAAAGTTACACAACTTGAAGTAATTGTAAAGGTCATTCAAGACAGATGTTCTCTTATGATCACCTGGAGTAACCCTGTGCTCCACACAGCCAGGCAGGGCATGTGGAATGGGAGGAATGGGAGGTTTGGGGTCCCACAGCAACAAGTTCATATCCCAACTCCACACCTTCTACCTTTAGGGCTGTGGACAAGAAAAATAATTCCTTTGAACCCCGAGTTTCACATCTACCATACACCCAGCCCAGTGAATAGCACTGTCCTCAACATGGTGTGCAAGTAGCACTATTAGAATAGTACATCTTTTATATAAATATCAAGCACAAAGCCTCAGAAGGAAGGTTGAAGATGGGAAAATATAGAATAGACCAAAATGTTGTCCATCTTTCCCTCATGTATACTTATGATCAGGCAATTAATCCAGAAGCAGATGGCAATTAAGCATTTGATGTGGCAAGGAATCATGCAACATTCATGGTATAGCCCCTTGACTCATCCAGGAAGACAGAAGGCTGAACAACTGTGGTACAATTAAATTCCATTTAGTGGCATGAGTGCAGATAAATGAGAGACCGGTGTGGACTGCAATAATCAGCAAAGCTTTATGGAAGTCTACCACCAAAGTGATAAGTACTTGCATCTTGGGGCACCTGGGTGGCTCAGTCGGTTAATTGTCTGCCTTTGACTCAGGTCATGATTCCAGCGTCCTAGGATTGAGCCCCTTGTCTGGCTCCCTGCTCAGTGGGGAGTCTGTTTCTTCCTCCCTCTGCTCTTTTTTTTTAATTTTAAATTTAAATTTTTTTAATTTTTAAAATTTTTATTTAAATTCAATTTGCCAACATTATAGTATAACACCCAGTGCTCATGCACATCATCCAGTTACCCTGTCTCTCCACCCACCTCCCCTTCTGCAACGCTTTGTTTGGTTCCCAGAGTTAGGAGTCTCTCATGGTTTGTCTTCCCCACTCAGTTTTCCCCCTTCCCTATGGTCCCTTTCACTATTTCTTACATTCCACATGAGTGAAACCATATGATAATCATCTTTCTCTGATTGCCAGGCTTCCTGCTCAGTGGGGAGTCTGCTTCTCCCTCCCTCTGCTCTTCCACATGCTCTCTCTCTCCCCCTCTCAAATATATAAATAAAATACTTTAAAAAAATGACTTGCATCTTATCTACGAGAACACACACAGCAGAGAGTGCTTTACCAGTGTAGCATAAACATGCTTAAAACTTCATAGAGTAGGGAATGCAGGGCCATAGGAAGTCTGGTATGAGTGGAAGGGAGGGAATAGGACATAGACAGAAATTAGAGTCAGAAGACTCTGATCATGAAAACTTTGAGGGCCATTCTCAGGCAGAGAAAGAACATGACAGGGGCAGTTCTGTGTGACACCCATGTCTGAGGAGTGAGCTGGGGGTTAGCAGAGCGGAGATGGCCCCAGTTGAGAAAATCCAACTGGAAGAGTAGAATAGCCACCCAGAGGTGGGGGAGTAAGGTAGAGCACAGTGCAGTGGTAGAAACAGACAAAGGAGAGCCTTTATGTAGAAAGACAGAGATGCATTTTAACTAGAATGGCTGAAATCACTGCCTATTGTTTCTATTTCTCTTATTTAACTGTTTCCAAACTTTGGCGAGACAAATAGGCTTGTCCGGAGGGTGACTCAGACGGTCTCACTGGGTTGCCTGGTGACGAGCTGGACTTGCCCACTCCCCTCATCAGTAGAGGCAGCTCATAGACTCCAATTCCCACAAGGCTAGCAGGTGTTAGCCACTGACATCCCCTGACAATTCGCTACACACTGCTCCTAAGTGTAGATTACTGGCCTTCTGATGGCAAGATACTCTGGCCTTTGCCCTCTGGGAGACAAGGGTGTAGAAAGGGCATGTTCTCCCTCTCTTGGGGCACAGGGTCACATATATCTGGCTGTGTCTCAGCCCAACCTTTCTTCAGGATGCTGGTGGAATGGGGCACACACACCATCCCTGCCTCTGATGCCAGCTAATGGCATCCAAGCTCTCAAACCAACAAATATGTAAATAAATGTATATTTGTTAGTTGCAATTGGCATAGTTCTTTACACTTTAGAGAGACCTTTAGCATGAAAATGGAAACAACAAACTAACAAAACGGAAACAGAAGCCTAGAGCTCAGAGAGGCAAAGCGAGTTTTCAAAAATCACACAGTTAGAGTGCAAATAGATTTAGAATTCTAGTCCAGAATATTTTTTCCAAGTTCAGAATCCAAAATAAAACAAAAGAGTGCAATGATAAATACAATTTACCCTCAAACATTTTGGACATGGGACTAAAAACTGTAGCTAGTGGCTGTCTGTCAAAGAATTGCAGACTATGAAACTGTATGTTAAATTAGATTATGTGCACATGGAACTTTCCATTGCACAAGATGTTATGCTCTCCCTGTAGTTATCTGTCACCTCTGTAATACTCCTCCACAAAGCTGGAATAGCTGAGTCCTGGCTCACAAATCCAATTCTTTCACTTGGAGTGTGAGTTTGGGCAGGGCCACTTAAGCTCTGTCATTTATGAAATTAAGGACTGTATGATCTAACTGGTAAGGACTTTCATGACACATGCAATGTATTCAACAGCAATGAGTAAGGTGGTATTCATAATTTCCCATTCCATGAATTTGTACAGCATATGAATGACACTTACCAAGACTGTAATAAGCTAATTTTCAGAGCATGTGATGATACATGCTGACTCCACTGTTCATTTCAAAACTCTTTAACACATAACAGTAGTATATTCATGAATTAAGCTGTTTATCCTTCTAATATTGACTAAATAATTAATTTAATTATATCTTTATTGGGACACCTGAGTGGCTCAGTGGTTGAGCACCTGCCTTCAGCCCAGGGCATGATCCTGGTCGAGGACCAGGTTCTGCACTGGGCTCCCTATGAGGAGCCTGCTTCTCCCTCTGCCTGTGTCTCTGCTTCTCTCTCTGTGTCTCTCATGAATAAATAAATAAAATCTTTTTAAAAATGAATATATTTATCATCTGATTCCTTATTTGGTATAAAAAAGTCAGCAAAAATAATCATGCAGACTTCTGGTGAAGATGGTGGAACAGGAGGACCCTAAAGTCACCTTCTTCTATGGATACAACTAAAGAACACTGGCGTTAGAATAAATGACATCATATACCTAAAACATGGTCAGGGAGGGGAGTAAATTAAGCAACTATCAATCTAACATAGACTGCTATATGCAGAAGATGTTGTAAACAAAAGTAATGATAAGTAAAAAACCACTAACAGATATGTAAAGAATAAAGAGAAAGAAATCCAAGTATTTCACTGAAGAAAACCAGCAAACCATGAATAACAGAGAAAAAAGGATCAGAGAAAAACTACAGATGTAACCAAACCAAAATACAAGCAACAGAATGGCAATAAATACATATCTATTAATAATTACTTTGAATGTAAATAGACTAAATGTTCCAATCAAAAGACATATAGTGAGAGAGTGGATGAAAAAACAAGACCTATCTATATACTGCCTACAAGAGACTCATTTTAGGCCTAAAACTACCTGCAGATTGAAAGTGAGGGGATGGAGAAATGTTTATCATGTAAATGGATATCAAAAGAAAGCCAGAGTAGCAATATGCATATTAGACAAAATAATACTTTAGAAATAAAGACTATAACAAGAGATAAAGAAGGACCCTATATAATCATGAAGGGAACAATCTAATAAGAAGATATAACAATTATAAATATTTATGTACACAACATGGGAGCACCCAAGTACACAAAATAGTAATAAATATAAAGGAACTAATTGATAGTAGGGGACTTTAACACCTCACTTACATCAATGAATAGATCATCCAACCAGAAAATCTACAAGAAAAAACGTGGCTTTGAATGACACACTGGACCAGATGGATCCAACAGATATATTCAGAACATTCCATCCCCAAACAGCAGAATAACACTTTTCAAATGCACATGGAACAATCTCCAGATAAATCATATATTAAGCTACAAACAGGCCTCAACATATTAAACAAGATCAAAGTCATATTATGCATCTTTTCTAACCACAATGTGGGGACTAGAAATCAACCACAAGAAAAGTCTAGAGGGGCACCTGGGGGGCTCAGTGGTTAAGTGTCTGCCTTTGGCTCAGTCCCCCGTTGGGCTCCCCACAGGGAGCCTGTTTTCTCCTGCCTGTGTCTTTGCCTCTCTCTGTGTCTCTCTCATGAATAAATAAATAAAATCTTTAAAAAAAGAAAGAAAAATTCTAAAAGATGATAAATACACGGAGGTTAAATAACATGCTACTAAACAATGAATGGGTCAACCAAGAAATCAAAGAAATCCAAACGTACATGGAAACTGAAAACACAATGGTTTGTAACCTTTGAGATGCAGCAAAAGCAGCTCTGGGAAATTTATAGCAATACAGGCCTACCTCTGTAGGTAGCCTCAAGAAGCAAGAAAAAAAATCTCAAATAAACAACGTAATCTAACACCTAAAGGAGCTAGAAAAAGAAAAACAAATGAAACCCAAAACCAGCAGAAGAAAGTAAATAATAAAGATAAGAGCAGAAATAAATGATATAGAAACTAAAAAAACAGCAGAATAGATCAATGAAAGCAGGAGTTGAGACTTTGAAAAGATTAACAAAATTGATAAACTCTAGCCAGACTTATCAAAAAAAAAAAAAAAAGAGAAAGAAAGAAAGGATTCAAATAAACAAAATCAGAAATGAAAGAGGGGAACTAACCAACACCACAGAATTACAAACAATTTTAAGAGAATATTATGAAAAACTATATGCCAACAAATTGGACAATCTGGTTGAAATGGATAAACTAGAAAAATATAACCTACCAACACCAAAACAGTAAGAAATAGAAAATTTGAACAGACTGATTACCACGAAGGAGACTGAATCAGTAATTAAAAAACTCCCAACAAACAAAAGTTCAGGACCAGACAGCTTCACCAGTAAATTCTACCAAACATTTAAAGAAGAGTTAATACCTATTCTTCTCAAACTATTCCAAACAGTAGAAGAAGAAGGAAACTTTCCAAATTCATTGTATGAGGCTAATACTACTCTGATACCAAAGCCAGATAAAGGCACCATACAAACAAAAAGGAAATACAGGCCCAGATCTCTAAACAACATAGATGCAAAAGTCCTCAGCAAAATACTGGCAAACCAAATCAAACCATACATTAAAAAAATCATTCATCACAATCAAGTGGGGTTTATTCCCAGGATACAGGGTGGTTCCATATTCACAAATTAATCAATGTGATATATCACATCAACAAGAGAAAGGATAAAAACCGTATGATCATTTCAATAGATACAGAAAAAGTACTGGATGAAGCACAATATTCATTCATGATAAAAGCCCTCAACAAAGTATGTTGAGAGGGAATATACCTCAACATAATAAAGGCCATAAAACCCACAGCTAATATCATATTCAATAGGGAAAAATAGAACTTTCACCTTAAGGCCAGGAACAACGCAGTGATGTCCAGTCTCACCACTTTATTCAATATAGTACTCAAAGTCCTAGCCACAGCAATCGGACGACAAAAATAAATAAAAGGCATCCAAATTGGTAAGAAAGAAATAAAACTCACGGTTTGCAGATAATATGATCCTATATATAGAAAACCTGAAAGACTCCACCAAAAAACTACTTGAACAGATAAATGAATTCAGTAAAGTCACAGGATACAAAAAATCAATGTGCAGAAATCTGTTGAATTTCTATACCCTGATAATGAAGTAGCAGAAAGAGAAAACAATCCCATTTACAATTACATCAAAATAATAAGATCCCTAGAAATAAACCTAATCAAAGAGGTTAAAGACATGTACTCTGATAAATACGAAATACTGATGAAACAAATTGAAGAAGATACAAAGAAATGGAAGGATATTCCATGTTCATGGGTTCGGAGGACAAGTGTTGTTAAAATGTTTAAACTACCCAAAGCAATTCACATTTATACTACCCAAAGAAATCTACACATTTAATGCAATTCTTATCAAAACACCAACAGAATTTTTCAAAGAAGTAAAATGAACAATCCTTAAATTTATAGGGAGCCACGAAAGACCCAGAATAGCCATGGCAATTTTGAAAAAGAAAAACAAAGCTGGAGGTATGACAATTCCAGGCTTCAAGTTATAGTACAAAGCTGTAGTCATCAAAACAGTATGGTATTGGTGGAAAACAGACGCATTGGTCAATGGAACAGAATAGAAAACTCGAAATAAACCTACAACTATATGGTCAATTAATCTTTGACAAAAAAGGAAAGAATATCCAATGGGAAAAAGATAGTTTCTCCATGAAATGGTGCTGGAAAAACTGGTCGGCTACATGAAAAAGAATAAAACTGGAGCACTTTCTTACACCAAACACAAATATAGACTCAAAATTGATTAAAGACCTACATATGAGACCTGAAACCATAAAAATCCTAGAAAAGAGCACAAGCAGTTATGTCTCTGACACTGGCTGTAGCTACATTTTTCTAGATACATCTCCTGAGGCAAGGGAAATAAAAGCAAAAATAAATTATTGGGACTACATCAAAATAAAAAACTTCTGCACAGAGAGGGAAACTAATCAAAACTCAAAGGCAATCTACTAAATGGGAGAAGATATTTGCAAATGACATATCTGATAAAGGGTTAAGATCCAAAATTTATAAAGAACAATTACAACTCAACACCCCCAAAAACAAATAATCCAATTAAAAATGGGCAAAGGACACAAACAGACATTTTTCCAAAGAAGATATCAGATGCCAAAAAACATGCAAAAAGATGCTCAACATCACTCACTCATCATCAGAGAAATGCAAATCAAAACTACATGAAATATCACCACCTGTCAGAATGGCTGATATTTAAAACACAAGAAACAGGCATTGGCAAGTGTGTGGAGAAAAAAGGAATCCACTTGCACTGTTGGTGGGAAGGAAAACTGCTGCAACCCAATGTAGAAAACAGTACGGAGGTTCCTCAAAAAGTTAAAAGTAGAACTACCCTACGACCCAGGATTTGCACTACTGGGTACTTATCCCCAAAATACAGAAACACTAATTCAAAGGGATACATGCACCTCAATGATTATTGCAGCATTAGTTACAATAGCCAAAGTGTCCAAGCAGCCTAATGTGTCCACTGACAGATGATGAATGGACAAAGAAGATGTGGGGTGTGTGTGTGTGTGTGTGTTGTGTATAAAATGGAATATTATTCAGCTATAAAGAAGAATAAAATCCTGTCATTTGCAAAGACATGGATAGAGCTAGAGAGTATTATGCTAAGCAAAATAAGTCAGTGAGGGAGAGACAAACACCATATGGCTTCACTCATATGTGGAATTTATGAAACAAACAAAAATGAGCAAAGGAAAAAGAGAGAGACAAGCTAAGAAAGAGACTCAGCTGTAGAGAGCAAACTGATGGTTACTAAGAGGAGGAGAGAGGGGGATGGGGGAAATAGGTAGTGGGGATTAAGGAGTTCACTTGTCATGAGCATGGAGTGATGTACGGAATTGTTGAATCACTATATTGTATTCCTGAAACTAATATGACATTGAATGTTAACTACTGGAATTAAAATAATCAAATAAAAAAAAACATAGCTTTAGCTTGAAGTTGTGGATGAAATTTAAATACATTTATAAGAATTTGAGCATATTTCACTCTTCTAACAACCACTCAAGATTAAATTCAAGAAAAGGCTCTGTTTTAAAAAATATTAGCAAAGAGTTTTACTCAAGGTACTTTACAATTAATATCATTATATTAATATCATTATTCAGAATTTCCCTGGTTGCTCCTCTCTTTTGTATATATTAACAGCAAGCGTTGTTTAGTGTTCTACTTATTATATACATTTTATTATAGTTACTGGCACTGAAGATTAAAAATTTCATTTTGAAGCTTTAATTACCTAGATGATTTGTTTATTCTTTGAAAATTAATCTCCTGGCACAGTGCCTTTCAAATAATAGTCATGTAGTAAATGTCAGCTAATTTGAATTTAATAAATTGGTTGTCAACTCTTGCTTTTATGTAAAATAGGTTAGGCATACCCCTGGTAATGTCAGTCCCTTGGAAGAGTTGATGAAACAAAAATTTTAAGTTGATCTGCGTTCATAGAATTAAAAAAGTATGTTTGTGGTAAGTAGTATCATAAATACAATATGTGAGTTCAGCCAATATTAAATAGTGAGATTCAAGAATTGTGCTACCATGCCATCATTCACAAGCCTGCAAGAACATGTGCACTTCATTAAAGTCAATGGAGTGTACCAGTTCATCGTGGCATTATTCATAATCGAAACATTTCAATTTTAGTTAACGCACACAAAAACTAATTTAAAAGTCAAATGAGGAAATTAGTTCTATGTTCCCATGTTCCAATTCCACAGTGATATCAACTAGCCAAATTTAGCCTTAGGAGGTATGAAAAAATATCTAATACAATGAATGGAAAACCTAAAGAATCACAGATCTGTTAAAACTAGTGTTTTTGCAACCAATTCAACAAAAACTGCATTTAGTATTGTAAAAGAGCCCTCAAACTACTCCATTATAAAACAACCAAGCTTATCTATAGATTAACTTCTAGATTTCAAAAGCAGTGAATCAAGAGCTAGAGGATTTATTTATTTATATTTATTTTATTTGAGAGAGAGAGAGAGAGAGAGAGAGAGAGTGCACAGTGGGGAGGAGAAAAGGGGGAGAGATAAAGAAACTCAAGGAGACTCCACCACAGAACAGGGCCAGAAAGTGGGCTTTGTCCCAGGGCCCATGAGATTATGATCTAAAACCAAGAGTTGGATGCTCAACTGACTGCGCCACCCATGCACCCCCAAGAACTACAGGATTTATGTAGGAAATATAGTCCATTTCCTGAAAAAAAAAATTAAACTGAACAATGATCAATTGAAAAATATTTTCTGCAGTCATGGTATAAAGACTGGGGTAACCTTTTCCTGTTTGAAGTATCTTAGATTTATCAATTATAGTCAATATTGTTAACAGCACATTGTACATACTCTCTTGATCTTTGTTTCTGTGATCCTCTTCTTTCTTGCTTTTCTGGTTTTCATCATTTAGAGTCTCTCCCTCCTTTCCATTAAAAAAAGCTTTCTTTATCAATCCTCACTGTGCATGTCATCAAGAACTCTGTTCTTCATTCCTTAATTGCTTATCTCTACATCCAGTTATTTGTTTCCTACTGATGAAGTTTATTGTTCTTGAATATTTCCATGTGAGCTTCTCCCAAACTAGGTGCTATTGATTGTCATTTGCAAACATCCAACTAGATCCTAAGACTCAACAAAACAACAAAAAGATCCTGAAATTCCTTGACTTTCCTGATAAAACATTTTTGAAACCATTGCATTCTGGTTCTTCTGTAAGTTATTTTATTTATTTTATTTTATTTTATTTTTATTTTATTCATTTTTAGTTATTCTGATACCTTTCTTTCAAAGGGTTCCAGTCTCTTCAGTGTCGGGGAATGTAGTTTTTATTTTCCCATGATCAGATGATCAGCAGAGAGGGAGTTGTGTGTATGTCTATGCAGGCATTAATGCACCTTTGGGGGAGGGCCAGAAGATTGCTTATCTGAGAGAAGGAAGGGCTAATGCTGCCTGGACTGTGATGGGGGCTCAAAGGCAGGAAGAGGATTCTGACTTTGATCCTGCGCCCAGCTCATTCATCTGCCTTCCCAGAGCTGTGTTAGCAGTTTCCAGCCATACTTCTGCCTCTCCTGAGGACTGTGGGAAAGGATACACACTAGCATATTTTGTCCATACTTCCTAATGGCAAGAAATAACTTTGAGTCACAGAGAGTTATGTAGAGGTTCCTATACCTAAATAGACTTGGCCAGTCTTGAAAATTGATAGTTGTCAGCAAATCAGGTCAGTGAACCTGATCAACTGATAGAGGTTTCTGCACAACTACTCTTGCTTTCATCTCTTTCTGTTCTCTACCACTCCACATAAATCACACAAACTCTTTCAAACTCTTTTTAGTGGAATTTCCTGTTTCTGGCTTCTCTGCATTCAGTCCACATTACCAGTGTTAGAATAATCAATAAATGGTTGGTGTACATGTTGTACATGCTGTCCCTCACATAGTCTTATACTAAATCCTGGATATTATTTCAAGATTTTGCCTCCAACTAATCATCTGACTCCTAGTCTTCTTTCTACTTCTTCAGAATGTTTATCCTGGCTCCATACGTCCCTTAGGTGAGTTCTAAATCCAGATCCACCTGGTTCATAACCCCTTCTCTGCTTCACACTTCCATGGAGCTCTTATCTTGAGAATTCCATTCAATGAACACCACTGAGTGACTCCAATCATCCCGGGCCATGTGCTATCAGTCATCACTTATAAATAAACATGAGTTACTTTTCAGGGACTCTAAAACAAAATATTAATTAATATCCCTTATTTTAGCTATAAACTCCTTGCACATATTTTGTGAGAAATGTGGGTTTGGGGGGTGTCTCGGAGGCTCATTCAGTTGAACATCTGCCTTCAGTTCAGGTCATGATCTCTGGGTCTTGGTATGGAGCCCTGCATCAGGCTCCCGGCTCTGTGGGGAGTCTGCTTCTCCCTCTCCCTCTGTCTGCTGCTCCCCTTGCTTATGCTCTTTCTCTGTGTCAAATAAATAAATAAATAAATAAATAAATAAATAAAATATTTTTAAAAAAAGAAGTGCAGATTTTGCTTACAAGGTCCTGAAAGGTAGGATAGTCTTCATCACCTTAACCCTTGACCATGGTCAATGAAGCCCTTCAATGACCTTGCTGCTACCTCTCTCTCCTATCTCATCTTTCTTCATCTGTCCTTTCTGCTCACTAATTCCTACCATCCTCATCTGAATCACACTGGCTCTTACCTGTTTAAGGCTTTCACCTGTCCTGCTTCTGCACAGACTGCCCCCCCTCCCATTATATCGCTGGTTCCCTCTCAATCCAAGTCTCTGATCACGTGTCACCTGCCTCAGCAGGAATCCCGAAAAGAGGTTGTTGTGTCACTGTCTTTCACAGTGTCCTGTAATATCCTGCAGAGTATCTAGCAAAATCTAACCTTTGTCTACTTGACTAACTCTTCTCATCTAGACAGTGAGCCTCTAGAGGTTGGTAGCTGGTCTGTTTGTTCACCACAGCATACTCAGTGCCTAGCACACAGTATGGCAATAAATATTAGTCAAAGGAATAAAATTTTATCAGAGCTTTTCTTAGCTCGAGGTGATGTGACAGCATCACCTTGGTAAAGGTGATGAGAATTTTCTACATATATTTCATATATATTTAAAATATTAAAATTTTTGTATATTTAAATCAATGTTTGTAGCAAATGGTATTATTAGGAAAGTCTGGTAATTTTCTCTCATCCTCTTGCTGCAAAGATGAGGCTGAAAAATAGAAATAGCATGGTCTGGCTCCCTGGAATTGAAGTCATTGCTCAAGGACAGTGAATAATGCTATAAAATCACTTGTACTATAAAGATCATTATCTAAAGTCATTATCATACATAGGACATTCAAACTTCACATTGAGCTTTCTTTCCTAGTACTTCAAACTTGACAATTCACAAAACACCCAAATTTACTTTCTATTTCTCAGAAAAAAGAAGATAAATCAAGGAGACACTTGCAAATTAACAAGTAACCACAGATTTATAAAACTGCAGAGACAGCCCTGTGTTTCGGTCATTATAAACATGCTTCCTTATCTTCCTGCAAACTGTCATTATTATTCCCAATTTAAAAAGTAGCTATCACCACTTTTTTGAGTAACAGCAGAATATCTTCACAACTTCGGAGGGGGGGCGGGAAGCAGAGGTTTCTCAGGACAGTACAAAGCATTAATCACAAATGAAAAAAGTAATTTATAGTTGTTTATCAAATTTCAAAATTTAAGCTCATCAAAAGGCACTTTTTTTAAGATTTTGTTTTTTTTTAAAGTACTGCCTACACCCAATGTGGGACTCAAACTTAGAATCCTGAGATCAAGAGTTGCATGCTCTACTGTGAGCCAGCCATGTGCCCCCAAAAGGCATTTTAAGTAAAATGACAGGTGACTCACAAACTGGGCAAATGCTTAACAAAACATGTAACTGACAAAGAACTTATATTCAGACTATTTTTTCCCAAGTTTTTAAAATTTAAATTCAATTTGCCAACATATACTGTTAACACTCACTGCTCATCCCATCAAGTGCCCTTCTTAGTGCCCGTCACCCAGTTACCACATCCCCTCCACTCTCCTCCCTTTCTGCATCCCAGACTATTTTTTAAAAAGATTTTATTTATTTATTTATTTATTTATTTATTTATTTATTAGAGACACACAGAGAGAGGCAGAGACATGGGCAGAGGGAGAAGCAGGCTCCCTGCAGGAAGCCTATGCAAAACTCATTCCCAGGACCCCAGGATCATGACCTGAGCCAAAGGCAGATGCTCAACCACTGAGCCACCCAGGTGTCCCCTTATATCCAGACTATATGAAAAGCTACCATCAACAATAGACAAGTGACTTGGCAAAACCGGAAAAATTTGGACAGCCTCACCAAAAAAGATACAAATGGACAAAGTACATAAAAAGATGACCAAGTTCATTAGCCATCAACCATATGTAAATTAAAGCCATTAGAGATATCACTTCCAGCCTGCTGTTGATGAGGATAAGGAGCAGCTAAAACTTTCAACATTGCTGGTGAAGTGCTAGACAGTTACTTACAAAATTAAACATTTACCTTATGATCTAGCAGTTCTACTTCTTGGTCTTTATCCAATGGGAATGAGAACAAATATTCACAAATAGACTTATACTGGAATTTTCAGAGCAATCTTACTCATAATAGTCCCCAACTAGAAGCAACACAAATGTCAAAAAGAGGATAACGGACAAATAATTTGTAGTTCAGTCATCCAATGGAATATTAACAAACAAACAAACAAACAAAAAAAAGCAAAGCTACTGATACACGTAACAATTTCAGAAATGTTAGGGTAAGTGAACAGAGCATTTACAAAATATCTCTTGTATGATTCCTTTCAGATATAGTCCAAGAATAGGTCCAACTAACCTATTGTAATAGAAATGAGAAAGTGGTTGGTTGGAGAGTATGCAGGAGATGAAGGGGTGGGAGGGAGGTGAGGTGGTGGGGTCATGGATTGGAAAGGGCTGCAAGGTAAATATTTAGTGTATGAGATTTAATATCTTATTTTGTCCATTATACAGGGTGTATACAATTGTCAAAACTCGCCGGATTGCAAGTTTAAGATTTGTGCTTTTTTTTGTACTTAAATTTTACCTCAATTCAAAATAGTAAGGGATTCTATTATTAAGCAAAATTTTAACATTTAATATCATTGAGAATATTTCTCTATTTTATAGCCATGAAAAATATTTTTAAAATTCTTGTTCTATTGAATTTAATGTACCTGGTTTACAATGTATGATGGCAATATTAATTTACCCAGTTTCATGAAATTAAGCCTCCATTTATTATAAAATTCAAAAAGGTAAAGATAAAAAATGACTCAAAGGAAAAGAAAATGCTGAAAACCCCTGCTCTGAATCAGGATCATTTCGAAGATGAATGTCATTGCTACAGTACACCAGCAAGTGGAGTAGTTACACTTTGAGAAGAATCTAATTTTCGTAACCACTGAATTATTCTACAGGGCACTTTAACCAGACCAAAAATTGACTTTTGGGTGTAGCCACAATGGAAATGACAGATCATTTTAATGCAAGAGAAAAAGATTGGAAACCTTGACCCTCTAGATTACTTTGCACCTCAATGAGAAGGGGAAAAAACACTCGCGGATCAGCTTATTAAAATATTATGTTCATGTAATTCAGGTATCAGGAAAATATTTAAAAGAATGGCTAAATTAACTGTGGGATGCCACTTTTTCTTTGTTAATTATTTCCATGCAAGAATAATAATGTACATCCTTTCTCCCACAAAAAAAAAGACCCCAACCACTCCATCGTTTATTTTTAGAGATGTGGGAATGATCGCGTCAGTTTGTGCAGAATTTGCAAGCTCTTTGAATACTGGAGGCTGAGAGTAGGTAAGGCTGGCAAAGTGTACTTTTTTTTTTTTAATCCTGATGCATAAGGGCTTTTCAGTTGTGATGGTTAGGCCATGAATCTGGAGGTTTATGCTGCATTTTAAAAATATCACCATGTTCATCAATTCTTATAAGATTTGTGAGGCTTAATTCTCACATAAGCTCAGGAAGGCTGCAGAAAAGTCTCTAACTATCCCTTCCAACCAGCTTCTGTAATCCTGGGTTTACAGAAAGGAATGTTCTAGCTGATAATGGGAAGCATGTCCCCAGGCATACACAAGTGCAGGGCTGCTGGCTAGGGGCACTGACAATACAGGTAACTGCCCTCTTTATGCTCCAACCTTAATAATAACAGCAACCTTGATTCTAACAGCATAGCACCTCTTCTCAGTTCTCTTCATCCCTTGGTGAAGCTAAGGATTCTGTGTGCCCTAGAAAATGCCCTGAGCCACACCCAGGTGTGGGGCTGGGGTTCCCTCTTGTACAGAAGCCACCCCTCTGCAATCTGGAGTGCTCATGAATATGAGATGTGCTTCCTCCTTTGGAGGGGAACAAGCACAAGGACACTGGGTACATATAAGCAATAGTCCCTTCCAGAAACTGCGCCAAGGAGAAGGCACCTACAAAATGACAAAGGTCTAGGAGTGAGCACCGTTCATGGGGATTGACTCTCGAGGGGTACCTCAGTGGTGACCCGGAGCACCTCTTCTCTAAAATCCCACACCACCTCAGCTTTTCCACACAGGTTGCCCCTCTTCTCCAGGAGACAGTCTGCTGTCAATATGTGAAAAGGTAATACCCTCGAATGTGTGTACCCTTTCGCTGGGACATAAACCCTGCATGAAGATTTTCTTCATGAAAATCCAAGGAACATTTCTCAGTTCAATGACCCTAAGAAATGATTTTGAATTACTTCCCCTCCTGAAATAGAAGGAAAGCATTTTCCCCCAGTATCTATAAATGGAGGCTAAGGGAAGTAGAGGATCCTGAGTAAAAGGATTCAAGTTTTAGACTCTGCCGTGAACGTTTTACCAAGGTCCCCAAGTCTGTGATGTTATAATCTGGACCACATTTTCGCTTGCAGGGATTCATGGGATTGTCCCACGGTGAACATCATTTCACTCCGCAGCAAAGGATTTTTAAAGAACAATGAGAAAAATATGTAAATGAAATGCTGCTGCACACATCTCATTTTGAGTTTGCCACAAAACTGACATGAGGCTGTGTTCTTCCAACTAAGGGGCAAGCAAGCCAAAAAAATTTCATCCAAGGTTCACTCAACTCTGAGATATATTAAAGGGTAGAGAGGAGGTGTAAAGAGGAAAATACATAAAGAACTCAGAAATGAGAGATACGCTGATTACAAAAGGAGACAGAAGAAAGGTGTACCCAGGGCTAAAGAAATGAAATGCAGTGAAATATCGGTGTCTGTTTTTAATGAGAGGTGAATCGCTTCCTCTAGCAGATCTAGAATGAAGACTGCATACAAACTACGTAGGAATGAAAAGGATGGGTTGTAGACAGCACCCGGCAATTAGAGCACATTCAAGAGAGGGCTGAGGGAGGTGTGTGGCATGGTGGGAGAAGAGCCAGTCTGATGCTCAGTCAGTATCAGCCTCTCACGGTGCTCCTTACTCTGGAGAAGGCAGAGATGGGCTGCACTTTGGCATGGCTCCTGGTCTGTAGGGCATGTGGGGAGAGATGATGTCATATGTTCTGGAACAATCTACATATTCACAGTTTACCCCAGCTGCCTCATATAGAAAGCAGGGTGCTTAGAAGTGAATTTTCTGTGATGATCCCTGTTGGTGGTATTCACAGCAGAGTGGACTTTGGGGATCTAAGCTTGAGGAGAGAGAAGAAAAAGCTCTGGAGTTTCCCAACCCCTAATGAGTCTCTGTAGTTGTACCCTGACAGAGATCTAGAATTTTGTCTGAATTTGACAGGGTTTCCTTATGTTTCAAATGTTACCCATGGAAGATGCCTGTGTTCATTATCTTTAAAGATCTTGGATAGTGGTACCTTGAATTTAATATATCCTTAATGAATAATTACCGAGTGAATGAATCAACCAGGCTCCCAAATGAGGAATGTGTCTTACATTAATTAAAATAGGAGTCAATAATGTGCACAATATCGCCTATATTTTCTTTATTACTGCCATTTGGCAAATTGAGGACACGCTCTAGCAATTCAAATCTCCCTCTGAGGTAAGTTTAGTAGCTATCATGATAGATTTTGGCAGCTTTCTGCTGGAGTCCCCAAGGTTCACTAAACATTTCAGGAGGACACTGGCCATTATCTTAGTGGCCAGTGAGATAACCCACTTCCACGTGTGGGAGAGAAAGTGTGGCCCTGCCTGTCGTAACCAGTGAATTCTGTACTGAGGTCTCTGGGTGCCAATGGCATGAGGGAGTATGGGCACGCAGTCTGGCTCCTTTTTACTTGGTTCAAACTCTAGTGCTAGTGTATTCCAGAGGAGGTGGAAAACTTTTTCACTGCCTTATATCTAGGGAAGAACTAAAACTCAAGCTGGGCATAGGCTGGAGAAGACTGAGAATCAAGGGTTCTCTGAGTAGTACTGGAGCTTAGATGAAGGGAGAGTATTTGACTTTGGGGTAGTTAGGCATCTCACTCGTTACTTGGTAATGATAAGAGCCTTAGAATCACAGGCAGCTGACACTGAATAGAAAAGACAGTGTTTAAAAAAAAAGAAAGAAAGAAAGAAAGAAAGAAAAGACAGTGTTCTGCTGACTCAGTGTTGAGGCTGGAGTACAGGTGTCGCAGAAGCAGCAGGCCTGCAAGCTTCTCGGATCTCCACTGACCAACATTTCCAACTGTTCCCTCAATAGCATAGTCCCTGCTTTGACCTTCCCCAACTCCAGCCCATCAAGCCATGTATTTTGGCTGCCCTGGAGCTCATAGGTGTAACTATACATGCAAAGTCACGTTTTCAGAATGGACTTGTAATTCTGCTTAAAAATGTCTTTACATGGCCCCTTCTTGTTTTCATTTCCCATTGCGCTTTTCTTTTCTTTCCCAGGAGACTCCTCACAGATGATAACCATCTAGCAGCTCCCATTGGCAGAGCACCTTTGTGTGCATATGTTGTATAAATCTTATCTTTAATAATCTTGGTAACCCCTAAGAGCTCCATATTGTTATCCCCACTTTACAGACAAGAGCTAGGTGAGGTGACTCAGCATGTGTTCTGGCAACTACATCTGGCTGTTTTTCAATATAGAGTCGCTTTAGATTATAGAACATGCTTTCATGTGCATTATATAGTCCCCCAACCTATGAATTAAATGTCATTATTGCCTCTGTTTTACAGAAGATAACACTGAAATGTAGATAGGTTATGTGACCTGCCCATGTTATGTTATTCATGGCAGTTGAGCTAGGATGCAAACTTGTGTCCTCCTATTTATTCTACAGCCCATGCTTATCTAACCGTGTAGAAAGAAAATTGAAGCTCCCACACATAAACTTACTCAAATTTCTTTACATTCACCTTCAAATTTATTTTCTTTTTACCCCTCTTCTATCTCAGGGAGAGGTTGATTCTATTCTATAGTCTTAAAACTTCTCGCAGGATGTGGAGAAAGGGGAACCCTCTTGCACTATTGGTGGGAATGTGAACTGGTGCAGACACTCTGGAAAACTGTGTGGAGGTTCCTCAAAGAGTTAAAAATAGACCTGCCCTACGACCCAGCAATTGCACTGCTGGGGATTTACCCCAAAGATACAGATGCAGTGAAATGGCAGGATACCTGCACCCCAATGTTTATAGCAGCAATGTCCATAATAGCCAAACTGTGGAAGGAGCCTCGGTGTCCATCGAAAAACAAATGGATAAAGAAGCTGTGGTATATGTATACAATGGAACATTACTCAGCCATTAGAAATGACAAATACCCACCATTTGCTTTGAGGTGGATGGAACTGGAGGGTATTATGCTGAGTGAAATAAGTCAATGGGAGAAGGACAAACATTATATGGTCTCATTCATTTGGGGAATATAAAAAATAGTGAAAGGGAATAAAGAGGAAAGGAGAGAAAATGAGTGGGAAATATCAGTGAGGGAGATAGAACATGAGAGACTCCTAACTCTGGGAAGCGAACAAGGGGTGGTGGAAGGGGGGGGTGGGCGGGGGCCCTGGGTGACTGGGTGACGGGCACTGAGGGGAGCACTTGACGGGATGAGTGCTGGGTGATATGCTATATGTTGGCAAGTTGAACTCCAATAAAAAAATTTAAAAAATCAAAAAATTAAAAAAAATTAAAAATATAAAAAAACAAAACTTCTCGCAATTGTCCATGAATGGCCTTACCTTTTTTCATTTCTTCACCTTTCAAGTCTCAAATCTTTCATCTCCACTGCTGTTTCTAATCACCAAATAGGGCACATTTTCTAAGCAGTGTACCTGTATTATATTCTATATACTATTCCCCCACCCCTCAACTTTCTGTAACTCATTATGTCTGCTCTGTTTTTCTGAGCACTCCATGTGCTTCCCTACCTCCATACTTCTGCTTATATTGATTTGAAATGTTGTCCTTCTCTCTAGCTGCAGAAATTCTATTCATTCTTTAAGAATGAGCTCAAATGTTATAACTGCTATGAATATTTCCCCAATTATTCCAGTCAGATTTAGTGGTATATTATCTGTATTTCCAAAGCACTTTGCTGACAAAGAAAACACAATCACTTATCACACCAGAAAATTATTTGTCTCCATCTCTGTTTCAGGTTATGGGTGCCAGCACAATGAAGACAAGAAGAAAATTTTATTTATCTCCGCACATCTTGAAGTAATAAGTATGGCCCTTGACTGTTGAATGGATAAATGGGTGGATGGATGGATGGGTGGATGGATGGATGGACAGAGGGATGAACAGTGATTCAGTTACTACTCAAATTTTTCAACATGCCTCAAGGGGACATGATCTGCTTTCAGGCTTTCCCCCCCTCATTTTAAATCTCCTCTATTATCCTGAGAATTTGTCTTGCTTGCTTTGTGAAAATATTGGGTTTTAATATAAAAAATGGACTGTTAAATGAAGTCATGGAGCAGGAGACGGATTATATATCATCTTTCTTGTAAAAGTAAATATACTACTGTCATTCAAGTGATCAGTGTTGCAGATAAGCGTCCAAAAAAATAAAAATTATATTTGTAAGTTTAAAAAGTAACATAATAGGAATTGATCTCCTATTAATAAATTCTATGTTCATATATAACACAATAGTAAACTTCGTTAGATTGGAATAATGAGTTTGGCGAGGGAGGGAGGAAAAGGGAGAAGCTAGCCTGAATTATGGAAGTCAGAATTTATTGGAAGCAATGCAGTTTTATTACTTTCAATACTATAACCTGCCAATAAAGTCTGTCTAAGGAGACATCTACTTAATGACATGGATCCTGACTTTATAGCTGTATCTTTTTGCCTAAAGACCACTGTATATGCAAAAGCCATGAAAACAATTATTCTCTTTAAATAAGTTATAGGTGTTCCCTCTATTTCTCTTATCAAATCCATTCCTTGCAGACAATTTAAAGGTAAATTTCATCTTATTCTAGGTCAAATTTTCAAAAATTGTGTATTAGCAATATCTGAATTAATGAGGTTTTACTACATTCATAGTTGAAGGCATTTCTGAGAATTATAGCCCAATGTCCTAGGGAAGTGTTAAACGCTTTAAAAATAAAAACAGGAAAAATGTAAGCTTTTTCATATAAGATGAACATTAATTATTCATTAAGCTGGATATAACTGAAATCTATTTTCAAAATCTTTGGTTTCCTTTGTAAATTCCTTGAGGACAAGGATCATGGTTTGCTTGCTTCTCTTCCCCACCTTTTAAGACTATACACCCCAACAATGGCACCCAGGCTTTGCTTTCTGGTGACATTACTGTAAGAACAGGTGTTTAAAGGTGACACGAGGGATTCCTGGGTGGCTCAGCAGTTTAGTACCTGCCTTTGGCCCAGGGCGTGATCCTGGAGTCCCAGGATCAAGTCCTGCATCGGGCTCCCTGCATGGAGCCTGCTTCTCTCTCTCTCTGCATGTGTCTCTGTCTCTGTCTCTCTCTGTATCTCATGAATAAATAAATAAAATCTTAAAAAAAGTATCATCTTTAAAAATAAAAAAATAAAAGTGACACTATGGGGTTTTCAGGTATTCCTGTTGTTGCTCTGCTTATCTATAGTTACCTGAGACTAAATGTAAGTAAAATTGACTCACTGATTCTGGATGCTGGCTGCAGGTAATTTACTGGCTCCCATCCTGGAAAAGAAGAGAAAGGAAGTTCATGTATTACCATTATATGCAAATATATCTTAAAACATCCTACAAAAAATTAGAGAGGGTGACAAAACATGAAAGACTCCTAACTCTGGGAAACAAACAGGGGTAGTGGAAGGCGAGGTGGGTGGGAGGATGGGGTGACTGGGCACAGAGGAGGGCACTTGACAGGATGAGCACTGGGTGCTATACTATAAGTTGGCAAATTGAACTTCAATAAAAAAATATATACAAAACAAACAAAAAACAAAAGTGAAAAAATAAAACAAAAATAAAAACATCCTACATATATAAAGATGTCACTGCCTCCAGTATTTTCTTTCTAGCAAAGAAAATCATGAGGTGTTGGGAGTAAGGGTCATGAAATAGAATATCTCACTCTTGTGTTTCTGGGCTACTGAAGAGGTGACAGGCTTGGTGTCACTTATCAGGAAGCAGGGCATTACCTTCAAACTTTGCCACAGAAAAGACTAAGTCTTGTGCCTGTTTCCTTCTGCATCAGAGAAATGGAGCTGGGGACTGGTAGGTAAAACTGGAATATGTCCACTGAAGGGAAGAACATTTTCCTGGATTCTTTGCATTCTACTTCATTATGTGTCAGTATGTTAATAACCAATTATATTTCCTGTCTAGAATTGTGTAAATCTTTGTTTACATACAATTATATTTTCTGCTTAGATTCTTTCAGTACTTGGGACAGATCTCTTTAAATAAAATTGATATTCAGAATAGATAATGCTATGTGCATCTCCTGGAGCCATGGTGGAGTATGCATGGCTCACTGTTGGATACCTTGATCTGTGAAGCTTGGAAGAGTAAATGAACTAAAATCTAGGATGAAAGAAAAAGGGCTCTTTGAGGGAAGTGATCCCATGGATATTAAATCATCCAGAACTAATGTTCGTTTATTTTGTAGTAAAGAGATCTAAGAGAAAAATCTTTGAGTTTTCCTTGAGCCAATGATTTTTCATCCTGATAATCAAGAAGGACCTCTTTCTGCCAGATGAAGTTGCTAAATGTAACATAGTAAATTCCTTCTGGCTTAGTCATCTACGGGGAGAGGAGAGTCTCAACTCATTCGGAAAACAATTCTAGGGAGTTTCAAGATGGATAATTATATGACTCTAGATTTCTGTTTTCTAGACTACATAGTTCCAATTCTTCCCTTAAATAACACATTATACATATATAATATAGAATGCATATTATATACTGTATACCATATCACATTTTTACATAATATATGATTTTGATATATTATATAGTATAATTTACATAAAAATTAAATAATATTACATGCTAAACCATGTATTTATATATTATATATAATATATTACATGCCAAACTATGTATTAATATATATCTTATATTGAATACATGTATACATCACGTTCTGCTCTCTGTATGCTGTCTTTTTAAAAATATCCCTTTCAAAGTATGTTGATAATAACTTGAACAAGTACTTAAGAATGGTAAGGTGTAAGCAGGGATAGGAGTAAATCTGTTTGCCATCCTGTGCCATTTAAATAACTTCCTATCAATGTAACTAATTTATGATACTCATTTTCTAATTCTACTGGCAACAAAGGTCCTATAGGTATTTACCTTTTTAACCAATCTTTCACTAATGCCATTTGCGCTAAAATACACAGTTTATACTTATGTCAATTAAATAGTATTTTGCCTTTAGAATCATTTAAAAAATATATCCAAGGGCATTCTGAATTGCATTGTCATGAGTTTCCTGGTATAAGCAGCTCCACTTGATTTAGAAATTTCTGCATTTTGGATGAAGGCATTTATAAGTCATTTGTATAGTTCATCAATAAGTTATAGGCCTTACAGTACAACTGATCCCCATGGGCTGGAACTTGACATGTAATCCACTGCTTCAACCCACTTTGATGTAATTGCAACTCTATATTTACTTGTTCACCCATGTAACAGTAGCATGATTGGGATCACACTTTCAAGGCTTGGTGAGAAAATATTGTTTAGGCTAGAACCCAGAATCTTCCTCCATACAAAACTGATTTTATTCAGCATATTTTCACTGTTTATATAATCTGTTACGCAACCATGGGAGGAAATTAAATTGATGTAGAAAAAATGACTACTCGAAAAGTTAAATGTGGCTGCTCCTTTATCTCTTATGATATTCTGGTAAGTTGCTTATTGATTGCATGAGCAATTGTTCTCATCAGGTTTTGCTTTTAAGTTCTGGCTTATAACAATCAAATCATTTACTTAAAAAATGTGAACACGACAGGTTCTTTTCCCCATCTCCACGATCACTCAAATATATAGGCTGTGCAAGGTCATCTGCCGATTTCTTTTATTCCTTTTTTTTTTAATGTATTGTAGTAAAAAACAGACAGGAGACCTATCCTCTTAACAAAATTTAAAGTGTACAGTACAGTACAGTTTACTATAAAGCACAATATAGTGCAGCAGATCTCTAGAACTTGTTCATGCTGCATGAATGAAACTCTATACCAGCTCCCAGTTCCCCTCTCTCCTCCCAGCCCCAGGAAACCACGGTCTGCCAATTTTTCTCTCTCTTTTTAAAAGATTTTATTTGTTTATTCATGAGAGACAGAGAGAGAGAGAGAGAGAGAGAGAGAGAGAGAGAGAGGCAGCGACACAGGCAGAGGGAGAAGCAGGCTCCGTGCAGGGAGTCTGATGTGGGACTCGATCCCGGGTCTCCAGGATCACACCCTGGGCTGAAGGCAGGCGCTAAACCGCTGAGCCACCCAGGCTGCCCAAGTTATTAACTTATTTTAAGTTAATGAATTGTCTCATAAAAAAAAAGCATCCTCCTTCACCACTCAATAATGTTAATAGTGTGTATAGTTTTTAAAGATAAAGGCTATATCTTCTAAATCATTGCTATTCCTATATATTTTTTAATGTAATGATTACCTCGGATATTGGGCTTAGTCCATACAATCAATGTAGACTAACTTCCTTGCTTTATGATCATATATTAAATAACTATGAATATTCTTACACCATCAGCTGTGAAAATGACATTAAATGTCAGCATTCAGGCTTGTTTCACGTAGCAGAAATTAATTGGGTTTTGGCCACAGCCCCTAAAATTAATAAGAGTTTAAACCTCACATCCAGTGTACATGTACTTATATTGTACTTATAAGATGGATTACAATATTGAAGGCTTAATTTAGTAGTAGAGACAATCTAATGAAAGATCTTCCCCGTCACCACATGACTTTCTTCTGAGTCATTTTCGGTGTTGGTAGTAAAGCACGTTTCACCTGTTGAAACTTGGCATAAGCACCACACTAAGTGAATAGGCCTGAGGGGAAATCAATCTTAAAAAAAAAATAGCATTTCACCAATCTTTTTCCTCAGGGTTTGAGGGCTCCATGTATCATAAATAGCACACCGAGCCAAAGAGAGCTCACACTCGAGAGAGAACACAAATATAACCACAATGCACTGTTCTCAACATAATTCCTCTGGCCAGTGAGAAACTAATTGTGTTGTTTACCATCATCCTTACCTAACAGAGTAAAAGGAAAGATAGGAAAATATTGGACAGTTTCCTAAGACTGCGTGGCAATTTGTTATTAAAACTTAAATAGGGTTACACTTCATGAATGAAGCAGATTTTTTTCCCCTCCAACTAAACCTTGCAGAAATGCTATTATCAATACCCTTAATTTTACATACTGGTGTTCTGATACAAAAATAATCACAGTGAAGTTTAGGTTCTCTGCTGTCTAACATTTTGTTGTTGGATTTGAAAATGTATCCCAATATTTTCTTTTGAAATATTAATTTGGTCTAACTTTACCTTCTTTTCTGTTTTCTTCTAAAATTACTTGGATGCACAATTATTAAATTAGTAATAACCACAATAATATCTAGGATGTACTGAATCCTTATTAAATATCAGACATGCAAAAAAAATATCAGACATTCTGCTAGCATTTTATGTGAACTTTATCTAATTTAATACCAGACTTACGATGAGCACCAGGTGTTATATGTAAGTGACAAATCACTAAATTCTATTCCTGAAACCAATATTTCACTATATGTTAACTCATTAGAATTTAAATAAAAATTTGAAAAAGAAAAAAATTGATACCAGAAGAATTTCATGGGAACATGACCTAGATTTCTGCATATAGAATATAACTACATATTTCCAGTTCTATACTTTTTTTTACATAAGCCATGCCCATATCATCTATATTTTCTAGTTTCAATTCCATTAAAGTGTATTGAGAACTTGAAGACACAAAACAAAATCCTTTGAGATTTGAGTCTTTTCCTAATATTTAACCATTATATTCACACCTTATTCTATAGCATTTTATTTTTAATGACTCAACATTATTGAGTCTTTCCAGAGCATTTTTTATAGAAATAGCAATTCTTTTATGTACCTATATGTCCTTGGTTTACATATTTTATAACTGCATTGAATAACTATACAAACAAGTATAATTGGCACAGCAGGTTTAGAAACACAATTGACTCCTGATCCACATATATCCCCACGAGGGGAGGGGGCGGTGTCAGAAGTTTACAGGTAGGTTAGAGAGGCAGCCTCAGAGGCCCCAGTGTTCAGCTGGTTGTGAGCAGTGGTCAGTGGGGCACATCTAGGGAAGGGAGAGTGTTGCTTAACTAGGCAAATCATTTAAGAGAAAGCTAGTTAAAAAAAGAAAAACTTCTTTTGTATCAGAACAAAAAAAACTTTTGTTGTATCAAATACTTTAACTGTGTATACATCACTTTGCTAAAATTAAAAATATATATATATTTTAGATGGAGAGAGAAGGAGAAAGAGATAGTGAGTTTAGGTGTTACCCAAAATTATAAAGCTAGAGGTAGAACAAGGATTTGGCTCCAGAATTCTGCCTCCAAATCTACCCCACCAGTATTCTTTCCTTCTATCCTATGAGTCTTGGGACAGAGAAAGCTGTGGTTGTGCGGCCACCCAGGAAGGAGGCTTGAGATAGCTCAAGAGTGATCATCAACAGAACATAGTAACATAAGAGAAAACAAGACAGAAAATGATGAAATACTCTTAGAAATTTGCGAACAAGGACCCTGTGATTTTGGTTTCATTAAGTTAACCCAAGTATTTCTTGTCTTTGGGCCTCACTGGTTCAAAACAAAAACGACTTCTGCAGACAAATTTGGCTAACTGACATTGCCAACTATTTGCAGAACTGAATTTTGCTATTCTGAAATTGAAGAAACTCTGAAAGGGCATCCCTACTCTCCAGCAAACACAGAAGAACCTCTGACCCAACAGTCCCATGGGGAACCAAGGGCAAGAGCAAGCTTGGTGGAAATCTGTGATGACACATAGCCATGACACTGAAGGCATTTGAACCTCCCCATACACTTCCTTCTAATCCTTGGGTCTTACAGGTTCTATTTCCATCAAGTCTGTCTTTGAATAAGACTGGAAGCACCAGTTTTGAAGAACTTTCTAGCCTCCTAGAAGGGATGATCTTATAGTAGCTGTTTTAAAATGCCTTAGAATGGATTACTATGTTTTTCCATTAAGTATTAATGATTTTAGTTTATGTTAAATGCTTTCTATGCTTCTTTCGCTAGCGTTTTCCAAATTATTTTCTTTTAGAAGCAAATTAGAAAGGCATTAAGATTTCTATGACTTTATAAAGAATTCATAAAAAAGGTTAAGATCTCAAATGGGTATCCTTTCAATAAAATAATGTTAAATTGTGCAAGATGTTCATACACGGGACATCAGTTTTATATACTTTCAAAAATAGCTATTTCATTTTTAAATGATCTGGTTTCAAAAAATAATTATTGCAATCACTTGACTATAAATGTGGTTGAGATTTAAAGCCTCCTTCATATAAAACAGTTCTCATTTCAATACGCTTTTGGAAGCATTATTATAAATAATGGATTAATTATTTAATTAACATAAGTACAAATGTAAAGACCATGGGAGTAAACCCACGTATTTCATTTTTCTAAAGATTTCAAACTTGGTTAACTAATTTTTAGTTAGTTAACAAAATTAACTGAAAGGAAATACAAATGAAAAAGAGACACAGGGCAAGATCCAGTTCCACTGTGCATATTCAGTGCCCTTTTCATAGAGCTGCATTCTTGCTGGAGCAGCCTCTATGCACTGCGGGCTGCTGAGTGCACCTGTGCCTGTGCCAGGATCCCTGGGCAGGGGATCCCACACTTTATGGCATGCTTTGTTGAAAACGGAGTACAGATCATATTCAGTGAGGTGCTGAGAAGGCTAACCCAAGCAGCAGTCTCTGAAGTCAGAACAGCACTGAAAATGGGCCGGTCTGATTCTACATTTATCTGTGGGGAAACCAATGAACCCAGCCTCCCTGGGTCCTAATTCTCTCATCTACAAAATGTCTTAATGTTCATTTCAGCTTTGAGATTCTAGCAAATGGGGCAAAAAATAAATAAATAAATAAATAAATAAATAAATAAATAAATAAATAAATAGGTTTTCGTTATCATGTAGTCACCATGCTTTTCCTATTTACATTGTATTTTTCCTATTCACATTCCTGTTTATGTTGTATTGATTCCTTTGAGAAGCAAATGAGAATGGTATTAAGATTCCTATGACTTTATATGACATTCATAAAAATGTTTGAGATCTCAAGTGGTTATCCTTTTAATAAAATTACAGCAAATTGTGCAAAGTTGCCAAGTGCTGAAACCAAACTCAGGAGGGATCTGGCTATGGGGTCCAGGCTCCTAACCCTTACACCACATGATCTGTAGAGGCTTCTGTCGTTATCTAAATACTTCGTGTCACCTGGTTCTGCCACATGCAAGCTCACTAGGGAAAGCCCTTTGTCTCCGTCCTCTCTGTGCCTCTGACTAGCACACAGACACACTCCACTGGACAACCTACGAGGTACAAGGAATCGGGGTAAGCAGTGAAAACAGTGGGCAAATCTCCATAATTGTCTGCCATGCTTAAAACACACAGACACACACACCCCTTCCTTCTTGATCTTTCCTATACTATGTGAAAAATGCTGGTTGCCTATTTCACAGATCAAAGAAATGGGTAATATCAATAATACAAATACCTTCTACATTTCCATGTTTCAGAATATGAGCCAGACAATGAAGACAGATCTTCCACCACCAAGCTCTCCCCCACTCACGTTCTGCTTTCTTTTCCCTTTCTTTGTCACTGTCTGAACAAACACTTGTTTTATTCCCACTACATGCCAGGAAAACAAACCTCTGGGTGTCTGTTATTAATGTTTCCATCCTAGATGCTAAAGGATGGGGCAAGTAATATAAAGTAATATCAAGGGCAATAAAAAAGATTGCTAAAATTTATTGTTAACATACCATGAGCTTAGGCTTAGGCCCAGGGCTTGACAGGTATTACTTCACTCAATCCTCATTACAACTCTGTGAGATAATACTAGTATTATCTCCATTTGACAAATAAGGGGAGTAAGTCAATTGAGGCTGAGGTCATATGACTCTGGAGGGACAGAGCAGGGACTCTAGCCCTGGGAGTCTGAGACTATGGCCAGAACTCTTAACCTTTATACACCACCCTCTCCAGGAGTAGATTCAGACACTAGGCATTCAGAGGGCATACATGAGATTGGTTTCATTTCTTTTGAAAAAAGTCCTATAAATAGTATCCAAGCCCAACAGGAATGCTTCCAATATCCTCACAGGCTGCACCCAAAAGCAGGTGGTGTGACTTTTAATAAGCTACCATCTCATAGCTTCATTCAATATGTTTGTAAAAAGATAATTAGAACCAAATAATTTCTAGGGTCCTCCCAGACACAGACCTTCTATCATTCTAGAGAGGCAGTTGTGGGGCAGGGAGTGTTCACTGATTTTAGAGTGACAAGAACTGGGTTTATTTGGATGGACGGCACCCTCCTTGCAGCCTGGTTATGGGGTCAGCCTCTATCATTTCCTGCTTGTCTTCTGCTGACCTCAATTGCCTGGAAGACAATTGCTCAACCTGAATATCATCTGCAAATACAAAGACCATCCCTCTTAAATGCTTAAGTGTACAATATATTACTATTGCCTATATGTACAATGTTAGACTGCAGAACTGTAGCGCATATTCATCTTGCTTGACTGAAACTTATATGTTCATTGATTAGTGACTTTCTGTTTTTCCCCTTCCCCTACTGCCTGGTAACCACCATTCCACCACTCTCTGATTCTATGACTGACTATTTTAGACACCTAATGTCAGTGGAATCATACAATACTTGTCTTTTTGGGTCCGGCTTATTTCACTTAATATCATCAAGGTTCATCCATGTTGCTGAATGTTCTAGAATTTCCTTCTTTTTAAAGGCTGACTAGTATTCCATTGTATGTATATATCACATTTTCTTTATCCACTCAACTTTCAATGAACATTTAAGTTCTTTTCATATCCTGCCTATCATGACTAGAGCTGCAGTGAACATGGGAGTGTAAAATATCTCTTCCAGATCCTGATTTCAATTCCTTTGGATAAATATCCAGAAGTGAGATTTGCTGAATTATGCAGTACTTCCATTTTTTAAGTTTTTGAAAAACCTCAAACTCTTCTTCCACAATGGCTACAACACTTTGTATTCCCACCAACAGTGTGTATGGAGCTACCTAAGAATTCAAAATCAAAGTCTCAATTTCTAAATTCTTTATCGTCCTGTTCTATAGTCGTAGGTTTTACTCTTTGGATACGAGACTTACACTCATGTCCAATACTGACTCATTGTATTCTGGCTGAAAAGGAGCTTGAAAGGATGTATCTGATTTATAGTATTCTCTCCCTTCTCTGCATTTTTGGAATTATTTTGCTAACCACTACGATCCACGTCAAGCCTTTTCTTTTCATCTGAAACACAATCTCTTTACGTTTTTGCACTACTAGCTGTTAGTAATCTCATCTACCTTGTTGACATTGATAACAAGTATATTTACAATGCTGACTCCCAAGTCTCTAAACGGGTCTCTCACTTGAGCTCCAGTCTCAAATAAAAATGTGTTCAGTGTACATGGCTTTGGGTCTCCTGTAAGCACTAAAACCATACCTACTTAAATATGAAGTTCTCCTCTTCTCTGCCAATCACACCTCTCCCCCAGTTCTCCCCCTTGGGCACCACTCAGTCATCAAAATCAGAGGCCTTGGAATTCCTCCTGCATTCCCTCATGGCTCACTTGTCATTAATAATCAAGTTCCTGTTTATGCTTTCTTCAAAGATTTCTCGAATTCATCACCTTCCCCAAGCCCCACTGTCACTTCCTTACTTCAGGCCACTATTATTTCTCACCTAGATCCCTGCAATAGATATCCAAGAAGTGACTCTGCTTAGGTAGGTAATAGACATCTCAAATTTAACATATCTAAAATAGAAATCTCCTCTTATCCCCAGCTCTCCAAATTGGTCCTCTCATGTTTGGTCACATCCCTGCTAATAGCATTATTGCCAGCTTGATCAAGCCAAAAACCTGGAGCCATTCTTTATCCCTCTTTTAGCCACCCACATCCAATCTATCAGTATTCACTGTCATTTCTTTCTCAAAAATACATCCTAAATCTGATAGTGTGTCATTACTTCCATGGAAACTACCCCATTCTAGACCACTTCATTTTTCTCCTGGCTTCCTTTAATAACTCTGGAAATGTTCTCTCCACTTCCACTTTCTTTCCTCTAGAACCCTTCCCAAGCTAGAGTGCTTAAAAAAAAAAAATCATTTCATTTCCTTGAATAAAATTCTGCAGTGATTTTCTATTGTGCTCATCAGATGATTGAAACTCTTTACTACAGTCTATATGGCTCCACATAATCTAGGCACTGCCTACATATTCACCCTTGTTCACTCTGCTCCAGTCCTGCTGACTTTCTTTCTGTTTTTTTCAATCCACCAAGCTTATTCTGTCTTAGGGCCTTTGTACTTGCCATTCCATCTTCTGTCAGATTTGCTCATGACATTCATTCCTTCACATCACTCATGATTCAGTTCAAATATCAGCTCCTGAGAGAGATCTTCCCTTACTCACTCTACCTAAAGTGGTATCCCAGTATTTAATTCTATCTTTACTTATGGATAATGACCAACTGGAAAAAAAGAAAAGAAAAACATGAGCCTACTGAAGTAGATTATTTATAATTTGAAAAACCAGTTAAAAAGTTAAAAATAGAGATGCCTGGGTGGCTCATCAGTTGAGTGTCTGCCTTTGGCTCAGGGCATGATCCTGGGATCCAGGATTGAGTCCCACATCAGGCTCCTTGCATGGAGCCTGCTTTTCCCTCTGCCCGTCTCTGCCTCTCTCTCTCTCTCTCTCTTTCTCTGTCTTTCATGAATAAATAAAATCTTAAAAAAGGTTGAACATAAAAATGTGCAAAATTCATAGGCAGAATTCAAAAGTGCATATACTTCACGGCAGTGTAACAGTGTATATGATATAATTATGAATGCAGATTGAGTATGTGTACTGGAGGGTTCAAGTTGGTGAAAAGAGGACAAGGAGCAGCGTCAGCTAGTCTGAAGGGCATAGAAGAAGTAGGAAATTTTCTTTTCTAGATAAGTTCCTAAAGCTGAAGTAGACTGGATTTCATTTCTTCTTTCTCTCCAGTTTCAGGGGGAAAGAAAGAGGGAAGAAACCTTTCTCCCTCTGCTTGTCTGAACTGTTTGGAAGACATGATCTGACTGCCCAACCCAATAGCCACTTCTGGAAATATGATGTGACTAGAGTTGCATTGTAGGGTTTCAACAGGAGGGAAAACAAAGGCACAGTTGCCATGCTTTTCTTTAGTCTTCTGACATTTAATTATGAAAATTTTCAAACATACAGAAAAATGGAAAAGCTTCTCTTAAGATCCTATTTCTCACTACTTCAGATGGAGCCAAGTGGTCTCAAAATTCCCCAACTACTGAGTGACACCAGTATTTTCCAAACCTGAGCAAAGGTCTGGACCGAGCAAAGGTCTGGACCTGAGCAAAGGTCTGGACATCGTATGATCAGTTTTGACATTTTGGTTACCTTGTTAGTGTAATTCTACCTATAGTTAGTTAGTCAATGCCTCCTGCTATATAAAACTTGACTGTTTGCTTTAATTAATTAATTTAAAATTTTATTTTATTATAGTAAGGTTAATTAACATGAATCTACCCTTTTAGCAAATTTATAAGTGTACAATACAGTAGTATTGTTTAGGATGGGTACCATATTGCACAGCTGATCCCTAGAACTCACCAGGGGCTGAGGGCGGGGGAGTGGAGACTTGATAAACAGCTGCTTTGCTTCTGATGGTTTATGAAGCTCTGAATTATTTCACCTTTAAGTTACATCCCTGAAGCATGTAGATCTTCTCCAGAGATCTACACGTGTGTCTGTCCTTTACATAGGCCCTCTATTAAAGCATACTGATTATGGTGTCATTCTGAGTACTAAACTGTACTGTATCATACTACTTATGCAAATTCTGAAGTCAAATGTAAAAAAAAAATCTAAAGTAGTGACATCTTAGCCTTGGTGTTCACATTTCTATCAACAAATACAAACTAAAAGTTCAGCCCTATATGCCATCTTATAGGCAAATCTTTTATTTTTCACCCAGAACAAAGATCTTCCTTTGACATTATTTTATGAGTTACAATGTTATAGTTGAAAATTTACTAGTTGAAAGAGTATGATGCCTAAGTTACACTGTACTAGATCCTACTGTGTGGATACTGGACCCAATGTGATACTCTTTGGAGAGAAAAGAAAAAAAAATGCAATGTGACCCCAGGCATCTGTTTGCTTTATCTATTTCTGCCAACAATCACTATACCTAACTGAAAAACAAGAGGTAATGGAATCCATCTTTCAGGCCATTTAGTTTTGTTTGTTTGATTTTTAAAATCTCTCAAAGACTCTGACTACTGCCAACTTAAAATGCTTTCTGAAAAGTTCAGTGAAATTCAAATACTGCAATTATAATCAGAACACTAAGAAAAGGACATTACTGGTACTTGAACGTGGAACCAGGAACTAATCTAGTTGTGTTAGGAAGTTGTTACTTAAGGACTTCTGCTATAAAGTTAAAAAGTATTCAATTGGTTCTCTGTCTTTCGATTTTCTTCCTCATATGGAGGAGGAAAATGATTTTTTCTTATTTTCTTAACAAATGCCAGAAAGTTAATTTTTAGTAGTGAATTTACATTTTACTTTTCAAAAAATATTCTGCACATTGGCATCAGGTTAAATAAAGAACAAAGATGCTAACTCTTCCATTTATTCAAAAATCAAAAATATCATGGTATTCCAGTCATGGAATGAGTAAGTCACAAGGATAAAAGGTACAGCATAGCAACTAGAGTCAATGGTATTGCAATAACATTGACAGATGGTACTGACAGTTTTGGTAAGCACAGCATAACATATACACTTGCTGAATCATTATGTTGCCCCCCTGGAACTAATGTAAAACTGTGTGTCAATTATAATTCAATAAAAAACATTTAAAAATCATAATAAATTATATAGTCATAACTTTTTGCATGTTTGGTATTTTCGGCCAAAAATTGTTTTAGATATATCACTGTAATGATTTTTAATGTCATTTATTAATATTTTAAAAACTAAATTACATATGAATTAAGTAGAAGTTACATATTTTTAATATGATGCATTTATTTTAACCTTATCGAAGTAGTGCTACACACATGTTGATTAACGATACTTTGAATGCTATCACTTGACTTTTCATAAATGTCCTTAAAATTCCCAGGAAGTCAATGCACATCTGTCCCACTGGCACACAATGACCACTACTGTTCACTGCTGACATGGCCTGGCTAGCTGCAAACACGAGGAAGGCATGCAAACACTTGTTCGGTTCGCTTTGCAATAAAAAAAATAATCAAACATTCCTTGACAAAATGAAGAAATCGTCACTCATATCCTATTATTTTCTAAAACTTAGAGGCCCCTATATTAATGGCAAATGAGTTACTGATAAACGTGTTTGATTGCAATTAAAAGAGATGCAACAAAGAATTGCACTAAACGCATGAGATAAATGTGAATGAAACCCTGTAATCTCTTCTCAGTCCAGTCCCCAAATCACTTCTAAATGTTGACTCCCATTTCCGTGAGCACATAGGCAAGCAGGATAGAAATGCTGTACGCAAATAATTTTCCTTGTACTTACATACATATTTTAAAAATCATAGCAGAATACTGAAAATCGACAGTGTAATGACAGAATTACCAAAAAAAAAAAAAAAAAGGAAGAGAGAGAGAGTGATTTTTGTTCTTTGTTTATAATGCTGCAGTGACACTGAAAAGGTAATATTCATTATCTCTTCAGGCAAATAGGCTTATTCCAGGGCAATCAAGATTCATCAATCATGGATCTAAAGGCAAAATTCAGAAAATACCACTGAATCCTCTATTTACCCTCAACAATCAAATCAAATATATGTATTTTTTATATCCTTGAGATTTCTCCACATCTCAAATATAACTTTGGTGCTTTGCCCTTGACACAGAGTAGCAAATAATAAATATTCTTTTAATAGTTCTCCAATAAATGAATGAATAAATGAATGACTTTACTTCCAAATTGAATTAGAATGCAGAAATTTACATGCAGAATTAATAGGGTTTTCAGTATAATTTATGGATAAGGAAAGGTTACAGCTCTGGGGTTGGCTGGAGAGAATTCTTTGTGCTTTTTCAGAGGCACAGTCATGAGTGTTCATCCCCTTCTCATGTGTTTCCATTTCTCTGGTTTTCTCTGTTCTATCTTTGTGATTCTCTCCCATCATTCTTAGGGACCTCTTTCCTCATGAAACCCACAGGGACATTTTCTGTGTCTGATGGTTTAACAAAGCCACTTGCTCCTTCGTTTGTTGAACCAATACTTCCTGAGAGTCTGCTTCTTCCAGGCCCTGGGGGAGGCACCAGGGGCAAAACAGAACCACAAGGGCACCTTCTGTCTTTGTTTTCACTACGTTTTTCGATTTCATTAAAACCTAGCTTAGAAATGAAGCAAACAGAACCTGCAAAGACATCAGTCTCCAAAAAAGGCATTCCAGAATGAGGCATGTTGCTGAGAAAGGCTCACTCTGCAGGGCTCCATAGCCATGTACTCCATTAATTTCTATTGTAATACACATGTCTGGCAAATGCATTGTTTCTAGCATTTTATTTACAATTTTTTATATTGCTCATATTTTGAAATGATAATACTTTAAATATACTTGGTTAAGTAGCATATGATTAAATTAATCTCATCTATTTCTTTTTAGTTTTTAAAAGGTGGCTACTCAAAAATTTATTTATTTATTTATTTATTTATTTTTAATTTTTATTTTTTTATTTTTTTTAAAATTTAAATTTACACATATACTTTGCATTATATTTCTAATGGTTTGCTGGTCTAGAAGAAGGTAAGAGGGAAGAGGAAAAAAAACCAAATAAGCAAACAAATTATTATGAAATTTAATGTGGTGTTTTGTTTGTCTCAATGTATCAGTGAAACCTAGAGCTGTATGTTCTCGGAGAAGGCATGGGTAGAATTGCATTTCAGGGATCTTTTTAAGGAAGAAAGGATCACATTTGGCTGAGAAATACAGTTGTTTCTGTGCAGTGAGAAATATATTAGAGATTTATAGTCATGCTAATAACTAGGGCATAGTGAAGATGTGTAAGCAAATACAGACAAGCAAGCAGAGATAGCATTCAAGAGACCTTCTGAGAGGTTTCTAATAAGGCAAAGATGTTTAAACAAAGGCATGGACCATTAGAGCCACCCTCTTCTGTAAATAGTTCAAATGGAAGCCAAGACACCCATGATATCATTGAACAAAATTTAAATATGCTATCATGAATTAATGTATTAATTCATGGCCATTCATTAGCCCCTCAGTATGAATTAGTTAGTTGGTCAGGTTATGCAGCTGCTTCTGAGAGTCCCCTGGTGCTTGATATTCCTCACACTGTGTAACCCCTCTGACCCCCTACTTTGCCAACTAAGGCTCCACCCCTTTCAGAATTCCTCCACTCAAGTCATAACCTCATTTATGGGGTGAGCAGACTTCAGGGCCTTCTTGTTTCCTTACAGTCTCATGGCTTCCCTCCTACCCTGCCAATCCTCTTATCTGGGAATTTGCAGTGAAATAATAGGACAGTTTATGTGATCGATTCCTGTATTGCTCAGCTCAAATGACTTACAGTCACTTTAGAAGGTTTTCAGTTACACAGCGTACAAGTATATCATTTACAGTTGATTAAAATGTTTGTGGTCATTTCTATGAAAAGAAAAAAAAAGTTGGGCATTTGTTCCTTGGTTAGAAATACAAGTTCATTGTTTTCTCTGTGGGAAAATCAGGCACGACTTAAGACTCCTTTCACAAGAAAGCCTGAGGATCAGCTATCTTCAATTTCTGTGGGCATTTTTAATCCTTTGTTAGTAGAAGTGCCACTTTTAGCAATCAAAATACGCACTTACCTAGAATGCTTCATTCCCAATTCGCATCAGATTAAAGTTTAATTACTATGACATTGACTAATATATACACATAGAATGCCCTTTGATGCAACTTCCACAGTACATTCAAACTAGCATGAGCCTAACTTTGTAGGGACCTGCTTTGGTCTGTGCTGCCTGAACGAGATCTATCAGATCTGAAAGTCCATTTGTATTTGTGTTACTTTCCATTTTAATTGGGAATTCCTTATAGCTTTTTTTCTTTTTTAAAACAGAATATTTAACTGAAGATGTAAGCTTGAAATAATTTTTGACTAACAAATTTACCAAACTTTTTCATTTCTTCACCCCAGTGAAAGCAACATATATATGTCCTGTGAGAATCAACTCAGGTAAGTTTCTTTTTCAGTTATACCAGGAGGTATGCTGCTTTAGGCTGAAATCTATTATGATGCCCCTAAATAGAATACTTCTCCCTTGCCACCTAGAGAAACCATGTTTCAAGTCTCAACTGTGTGCAAATAAACCCTGCCCCAGATGCCATAATAGCAACCCAAATTAAACACGTGGAGAGAAGTTCGGGGGTGTGTTTTCATATTTGCACTTTGACTGTGTGGTCAGACATGGTGATTTCTCCTCCATTAACTACTTACCATTTCAGATTTGTTTAGTTTGCATCAAGGCACTGTTTTAAATGCAGTCCTATACGATGGAATTTAAGGTATTTTCGAAATAATGTGGCACAGCTGTGTTGTTATTCATTCTCTATCATAAATTTGACTGGCTAGAAAATGAAGTTTGCTTAAAAATAACCTCTTCAGGACTTCTTTTAATGAACAGCCTGTATGTAAGTCTTCCATTTTGTGGGTGGAAAAATGCATCTAAGATACTTTATTTTGCTCAATAATAAATATTGTTGTGAAACCATAAACCCAGAGAAAATTGGTTATTTTTTTAAAAACAGAATTCATTAACATAGTTCAGAGAGCCAGTTCTTCAGGAAAGCTATTTTAAAAAAGCAAACACACCAGAGATGGATTGCCTGGGAGGCCGAGGCAGAAAATTGGTACCTTAGAACTGGAAGATGGATAAATATGAGCCTTAATTTATACCAACCTGGGCCATCTGGGGATAGAAGATGAGGAAAGAATATTTCACTTATCTTTTCAGTAAAAGCCCTGAGGCCTGTATTGGGCTGAATGTGGGCTACAGGTCTGGATTCAAGTCTCAACTCTTGCTCTCTGTTCGTTAACCTGTGACCTTGGCCAGATCACACATGCAGGGCAGCAGGAGCTGTTTTGACTTTGCTCTCACACGAACCCAGATCCAGCCATGCACTGTCAGTGTGTAACAACCTGCTCTCTGGGAACAAATGAATCAACCAACCCTGGCTTGTAATGTCTGTCAATGTCTGTGGTGTAAATACTCCCACCATGGCAAATTTAAGCTACGTACATGAGCTCACTGGATACTGAACTGGGAAGAAAAGTGGGCCACCATTCTTTCCAAATTATCTCCCAGATAGTACCAACTAGCTCCAGCAAATCACTGTCTCGATTCCATTTCTGGCTCCACCAGTTAATATGGGGGGCCAAAGGCAAGTTAATTGATTTCCTTACATTTCAGTTTTCTGATTTTTAAAATGTTGACCATAAACAAGCCTTACGAGCTCATTTGGAGGGTAAAATAGAAGGTACCAAGCCCAGAGCCAGAAATAGCAGGTCCTCAATAAACATCAATTTCCTAACTTGATGATTTCATGATTACGTCTCTGTCTCCCTGCCTTCCCCTTCACAGATAAACTCTCTGAGAGAACAGGTCTGCATTTGTGTTCATTTGTTTATAACTCCCTCATTCAACCCATTGTTATCTAGATTGCATTTATAGAAGAACTCCTGAAAAATCATTTCTCTCTGGTGACCAACAGATTTTTCCTCCAATTCCAATGGATATTTTTCAGTGCCATTTTATTGATTTTATTTGATTTCTCTGTGCCATCTGTCATGGTTGACCAATCCTTCCTTCTTCTGAAGCAAGATGTACTTACTATTCATCTAATTTCTTTGACTGGAAACCTAGGAGTCATCCTCTTTTACCTCCTGTATCCAATCGGACAGGCGAATTCTATTCTGTTTATATATCTTCTTTCTGTTTCCCTAGCTCCCTCTCTGATGCCACTGTCTTAGTAAAGACTCCTCAGACCTTCGTCTTTTCATTCTTAAATAATTAAAGTGGCATACCAACCTGATTTCCCTGCCCCAATGAATTTCCCTTCCAATCTATACTTCCTCTGGAAGGATTTCTATAAAATGCAAATAGATCAGGTAAATCCTTGCACTTCATTAGCTTTCAACAACTACTGAATAAAGTCCCAACTAGGCATAGTGGCCTCTGTTGATTTTGGCTCATGCCAACTTTTCTGGCCGCGTGTCCTGCCTCTTTTTTGCTTATAACTGTGCTCCGGTCTTATTAAACCACTGACTTCAATAGGCCAAGTTTTTTCTTGTCTTTGTCTCTCTGGACAGCCAGCCCTTCCCCTTTTCTACCTGGTAAACTCCAATTTCTTTAAAGATCAACTCAAGTCACCCCTCCCTCCCTTCCATGAAGCCTTCTTTGACATCCTCATGACACCCAGTAATTCTCTAAAAGGCACTCTTCACACTGTATTATAATCATCTGTCCTTGCTTTTCTTCCCCAGCTCAAAGTAAACGAATTGAGTACATAAATGCTATATCTTATTCAACATCACATCTACAATATCAAGCACAAAGCCTGGACCACAAAAATGTTTAGCAAACCGAATATATCAACCTACAAATGCTTAGTCAGATTCCTTCTCTGCCCACTTTGTGGCACCAAATAAGATAGGGTCAAGACCAGCTTTTTTTTTTTAATTGAGATATAATTAGCACACAACATTGTATTAGTTTCAGGTGTATAACATAATGATTTAATACTTATATACATTACAAAATGATCACCATAAATCTAGTTAACATCTGTCACCACCCATAGTTACAATTTTTTTTTTCTTATGATGAGAACTTTTAAGACCTACTCTGTAAGCAACTTTCAAATACTCAATACAAGATTGTTGAGTGAGCAGACATTTTGTAAGCTATAAACAAGTTAGGATGATACATATTTTCAGACTTGATTCTAACTGGAAAAATGATTCTCATTATTCTTAAATTATAGGCTTTTAAATAATGATAATTTACTCAGATGTATTTGTCCCAACTTGATTTGCTTGCTAACTTCAGAAGTTTAATGTGGGTCATTCATAATTATTTTTTTTAAAGATTTTGTTTATTTATGAGACACACACACACACACACACACAGAGGCAGAGATACAGGCAGAGGGAGAAGCAGGGTCCATGCAAGGAGCCCGACATGGGACTCGATCCTGGTCTCCAGGATCATGGCCTCGGCTGAAGGCAGCGCTAAACCGCTGAGCCACCTGGGCTGCCCAGCCATCCATAGTTAAAACAAGAACAAATTAGGTCTTCTCATGCTTATTTTTGAGGGTTTTTTTGTTGGTGTATAGGAACCAAGGCAAAAACCACTGCAAAAATAGTAATAGTATGGAGAAAAAATGCTATGTAAGAATCCACTTGAAAATTTGCATTTAATAAATGAGTACCAAAAGAAAGTGAACATGCTATTAATATACAGATGGAAGAATTTATGAAGTCTTTAACTATTTTTTTATACTAAATGACTGTATGTTAAATATGCATTAAAAGTTTTAAAACTGAGGTGTTTTGATGCTTTAGGACACTTCAAAGGAGGGAAAATCAGAGTCAAAAAGTAAGCAAGGGACTGAGATCGCAAAGCAGATATTCTATCAATTGCTGAATTTTTGTTAATAAATTTCACTTTTTGAGTTGAGAAGAAATAAGATTGTTCTTCTTTACCAGTAACGTTTTGTGAATAATGCAAATGAATAAAATCTCTCCAACTTTAGGGATGATCTAATGTCATAAATGAAAAGTATGCAACTTCATTTTACAATACTCATTATCATCTCTACCAGTACTCCATTCTATGGCCCACTGGGACTATTCTTTACTTAATACTTAACTAGAGTTGAAAGTGCTCTCCTTCTTGGAAAAATCTGAAGCAATATATATTTAACAGATGGTGTCTCTATAGTCTACCTTAGTAAGCCTTCTAATTAGTATATCTTTTTCTAAATAATAACTTATGAAGCACATATCTCTGTGAGAATTTTTCTTTGTATTTTTTAAAAGATTTTATTTATTCTGTATTTTTTTTAATATCAAGAGTTCCTTGATCCAAAAAGGGGTCTTTCTTCTGATACGTTAAAATTCTTCAAATTCAATGGAGTTTTTATATAAAATCTGTGGAATACAGCTGGTCATTTTTTCTTGTTTTTCTGGTAAAGAAATTGGGTCCTTGAAAAATTTAAGGGCAAACAGATAATTGATGATATTGGGGAAATGTTTTGCCTCTTTATAATCATATCATATATTTTTAATATTCTTTACCAACTCAAATAACCAAATTCAGCTTTGATATTGTTGGCCGTGTTGTATGAATTTGACACAGATTTCTGAGCTCAGTGTTGAGAGGCATATGCTTTGAATTATTTTTCCACAATGACTAAACTTACCAGGTTATTCATATTATCTTGTGACTTACTCCTAGCTTATCAAAAATAACATCATATTTGAAACTACAGCCAGGGTGAAACAACTTTCTCCTCAAAAGAAGCTCTATTGACTATAGGGATATATTATTCTATTGTCTTAGCCCCATTGGCTATATGCTCTCCTGAGCAACTCAATCCAAACCAACTTAGCTTAAGCTTTGGAACATGATTCACTTAGTTATATAATGAAATGTGAACCATTTAGGACTGTGTGTATGTGTGTGTGTGTGTGTGTGTGTGTGTATGTGTGCATGTTGATTGAGATACACATAGTAGAGTAATAATAGTAAGTAGAATCATAGACACAAAGTTGGAAAACATTTAGGAATGATCTCATCAATCTCTTCATGAATGTCTCATCACCATTCCTTACAGATGATGGCCTAACCTCTGTACATTTTACCAACATAATCTCATTCTTTCCAGTCCCAGAGAGGTTTCCTTATTAGGAAGTTATTTCTTATCCTGAATAAAAACTTACCTCCATAACTTTCATCTTAGTCCAAGATTCTATAAACAAAGAATTAACCAATCTTATCAATCAAAAAGTGAGGGTCCTAGAAGTTCCTGTTTCAATGGGTCATATTTTTGTCTACACTATTTTTTTCTATATTCGTTGGTTTCTATCATTAGTGCAACAAGATGTAGTAGATTGAAAGAGTCCAGAAACTAATACTCATCTCCCTAGCTGGGAGATGGGCCTGCTATAAACAAGAGGGTGTGGGAGCATTGTCTAATTCAGCAGGTAGGACATAGAATCTGAGCAGAATGGACAACAAATGATAAAGAAGTCCTAGCAGGACAGTAGAAGGGATTCCCATGACATTCTTGATATCTAAAGATGCATATATTCAGACTGGCATCATAAACTGAAGGTAGTGAAATTTATGACTACACCGGCAAAGACTAGATCCCAATTTTAAAAAGTCAAACTACCTTTACAAATACAGATTTTGTGAGGGCTGGATTTGTGTTCTTTGAAATAATGAGGGGTCTCGAAAACTTCTCCAATAATTTGAGCACTGTCCATTAGCTATCTTTGACTTCACTTTCTTATAGAAAGTTTCTTTCACTTTCTCATAAAAATCAGACACACTGACAAGCTGTGAATCAGTTGAGGTAGATTAACTCCATTAATAAAAGGAGTTTCCTCATAACCTTGGTGACTGGTGTTCCCTGCAAAGATCCTATTGTCTTAAAAAGATTTTGCAATTTTTGAAAAGTATTTTATTAAGTTAGAAATTCAACACAGTACCAAAGTAACTAGCACTTTGATTTGAAAAGAAAGGTTAGGATGATGAGATACTGGAAAGAATAAGGAGTCAAGGAACTAGAGTTCTTGTTTTGCCTTTGTCTTCAGCTCTCTGTGTCACCTTTGGTCACACAGAATATTGGAGTCCATGAGTACAGAGGAAACTTAAAGAGGCATCTGGTTTACCACTGTGGCCAATTTAGCTTTCTCTCAAACTATAAAGTTTCTTTAAGGCAATACCTATAGGATCATAACAACAGCCTTTTAGAAACAGTATAAATAATCTTCCCTCAAGGAGCAATTATGAAGGTAATCACATCTGTGAGGAAAACAGACATTTTCTTGCCTTCACACTTTTTTTGTATTAACGATCAGGCTTTTAAAGAATGCAAACAACATTTAAAAGGCAAGTCATACAGGTAGTACATTACTCAGTTGTCTGAGATGAATGATAAGGTTGGAAGGAAAAAAGGGACAGGGGAGTAGGTTGTTTATACATTTTTTGATTAATTCAGATTCTTATCTACTGACTACATTGTTTGTAAACACACATTACAAACAAACAAATTTTGTCTTGCTACCAGACCAAAAAAAAAATGCAGTGAGAAGAAGATAGTGGTTGGGAACAATGTGTCTTTATGTTGGTAGTTCTTTCATGTTACAGAATAATGGGTTGGTAGATATTTGGGAAGGGTGGGGTGCACAGCTGTATATGCCAAATTAGAATTCTCTAGGATTACTGGCAATTTTAAGGCACTGGATGTCGAAGATTGCCCTTATGCAAAGACTTACTCAGTAAATGAAATTTTATCCTACCTCAGGACTTTCAGCTAAAAGCCAAGTCATAAAAATATAGAAATTTAAAGACTTATTTTTGTATTAGTCAGCATATATTAGCCCCTACGATGCACAATGGCACTGTGTTAAAACATCATTTGCTCCTGGATATATACTAGAAGTTAGGAATGGAATAATTCTTAAAACCTCTCCAAAATGTAAAGCTTCTTTTTGGTTAAGTAGTCAAAACTGTCCTGAAAAACACCAACTCTACAAGTGGTTTTAAGAAAAATAATTAAGATTCTCAGATATTTGGGAAAATAAAATGGTTGTCAACTGTTACAATCTATTCTTTTTTACAACCTGAAAATTTTTTAAAAAGATTTTATTTATTTATTCATGAGAGACACAGAGAGACACAGAGAGAGAGCGTCAGAGACACAGGCAGAGGGAGAAGCAGACTCCATGCAGGGAGCTCAATGTGGAACTGGATCCCGGGACTCTAGGATCATGCCCTGGGCTGAAGGCTGCGCTAAACCACTGAACCACCCGGGCTGCCCTATAACTTGAAATTTTTAATGTTGGTAGTCTTAAAACTTACTTTTTAATGGGTAATGATGAAAAAAAAATCACATTCTACCTCATCTTTCAAATAGAATGATACAATGAGAAGGACATGACTGATGTGAAAGTGAAAAAGCTAAACGTATTAATTTATTTTAATTAATTTAATATCAATCAACTGTAGGACCATAAACTATTACTACTTTTCTAATGTGAGTTTTGAATATTAAACTGCACATAGATTCTTTTTTAAGATGAAAGTAAAGAAAGAAAATAATTGGAGCTAATTAGTCCAAATCTTACCTGGAGTTGCTTTTTGTTCTCTTTTCTTCTCCACTCTCCCTGAAATGAGAAGTGGCAGGTCAGTTGCAGAGTGGGTTCATTAGAACAAGATATAACTAAGAGGAAACCACAGTTTATGGCAATTTCCAAATGCAATCACTCCTTCAGCTGTGTCCAACATGCTTCTAGAGATGACTGGGCACAGTTTAAAGGGCTGAAAAATGCTCTCAAATCAATTTATGTGAGTCAAAAGTAAATGAGGATGCATTAAATATGCTACTGGGTTTTAAAAATCTTGTTAGTAAGAGTCATTTATTCAACAATAAACTTACAAGGTACAAATCCCCACAGAATGAACTGTGGTGATAAACACCTGAATAAAATAAGACCAAGGCCTTTTACAACCTACTTGGGAAGATAAAGGACAGACAGTACAATATGAAATGGGATGTGCCCCAAAAGGTACAAAATGTTTAAAGAAGATGAGAGGACGAAGTGATCATTTTAAGAAATTAAGGGATGTTCACGAAGTTATAGAGAAAATGATATTTGATCTGGACCTTGAAAGATACATGTGATCTAGGAAATTTGAAGCAGGGAAAGTGTGGATTCTCATCAAAAGAAATAGTATGGGCTACGTAGGACAAGGCTATTTGAGTAAGAGCCATGTTTAGAGCTTGCTTTAGTAACTATAGTTTTGCCTGGGGAGGGGGCTATCCCAGAGTTTAGGCAAGAGGTCACTGAGCACGGCAACAGGAGTAGGGAGGTAGGAAGGCAGAACTTAGAAGGCCCAGGGATTTACAAAATGTAAAGTTCGAGGAAAAAGGAAAAGTCAAGATGAATGGTTTTATAGGTGACTTTGGGCATGGTGATACAATTTGGGGGAAGTGGTAAAATGTGATGGGGGCATGGAGATGACGAATTCGGTTTTAGACTTAACTGAGTTTGAGGTGTTACAGGACAGGACCGTGGAGCTGGGGAGAAAGAACTGAATTGAAATTACAATGTGGTAAAAGTCCATCTTGAGAAGATGGCAGGGGCTGAAGCGGGGAATAGGAACACAAAGGCAGGCGGCACACAAGACTGGGCTGAGGAGAGTGACCAAGAAAACAAAAGTGCTACTTCTATTTTGTGATGTAGGACATTAGAAGGCAGAGAAGCAGAGATCCACAGAGCATGGAGTTGTGGGCCACAGATAATTTTAGGAAGTATGGTGGGGACCCACAGCATCTGACTCTTCTGGGTTCACTTGGTTTTTGCTAGATTGAGAGAGAGCAGGTTTAGCAGAGCAGGGGCGGGAAACACAAGAGACACTGTGATAGCCTGAAGAGTAGTGAGTGGTGAGGAAGATGAGGTTGAGGAAGTGGCTTCTTGCTCATGAAATCTGGCAGTTTGTAAATGAATGAGACAGGGCAATAGGCCGAGCAGGAGCAAACCCCACATTTCTGGTGGGGCCCATTTCTACCTGCCACTTCAGCGTGGTTACAGGTTTAGGTAAGACACTGTGCCAGGGTGCTGGTGTGTGGAAACACCACGGTGGAGGTGAGAGCTTTGGTTTCATGATGGCATCCTTCTGGCCACCATGTTCTAGTCAGCTTTCAACATTTCACAGATGCAGCTAATTACTGAGAGTTTATGCACCACATGCCAGCTGCATGTAAAATTTATCCAAGTTTTTCTACTAGATCTTCTGGTCTTTTAAAATCATAAAATATAAGGTGGAGAATGTATCAGTTTTTCTCATGCAGCCACCAAAAGTTTAGAATGCACTGGCATCTACTTAATTGATGCAACTGGCATCTTTTTTTTGTAATAATAAACTTATTTTTTATTGGTGTTCAATTTGCCAACATACAGAATAACACCCAGTGCTCCCGTCAAGTGCCCCCCTCAGTGCCCGCCACCCAGTCACCCCACCCCCCACCCTCCTCCCCTTCCACCACCCCTAGTTCGCTTCCCAGAGCTAGGAATCTTCCATGTTCTGTCTCCCTTTCTGATATTTCCTACCCATTTCTTCTCCCTTCCTCTCTATTCCCTTTCACTATTATTTATATTCCCCAAATGAATGAGACCATATAATGTTTGTCCTTCTCCGATTGATTTATTTCACTCAGCATAATACCCTCCAGTTCCATCCAAGTCGAAACACATGGTGGGTATTTGCCATTTCTAATGGATGAGTAATATTCCATTGTATACATAAACCACATCTTCTTTATCCATTCGTCTTTCAATGGACACCGAGGCTCCATCCACAGTTTGGCTATTGTGGACATTGCTGCTAGAAACATTGGGGTGCAGGTGTCCCGGTGTTTCATTGCATCTGTATCTTTGGGATAAATCTCCAGCAGTGCAATTGCTGGGTCATAGGGCAGGTCTATTTTTAACTCTTTGAGGAACCTCCACACAGTTTTTCAGGGTGGCTGCACCAGTTCACATTCCCACCAACAGTGCAAGAGGGCTCCCTTTTCTCCGCATCCTCTCCAACGTTTGTACATTTGTAGCAACTGGCATCTTGATTAATGGCACATTATACTCATTTGGGTGATTTCCAGAGGTCTTGTTTGATACGATTTACTTCAATGATTTAAACAGATAAATGACATGAATAGTCCATTTAAAGGCTTCATTCATTACCAAGTGTGATGGGGTACCTCCTCATTTAAGTTTTTTTTTTTTTTTTTTTTTTTAATCAGGCAAGCCACTGTTTACTATTTGCTTACAAATTTTGGTATACTAGAGGCCTCAAACATTTCTACAAATTTTAAAAAATGTCATTCAAATTCTAAATCGCAACATGTTTAAAGACAAAAATTTCTTTGTAATGTCTTTAATTTGTATAAGAATGAATCTTAAATCCTGAAAGTTGACAATGGAAGTATTGGAGATAAATAATATGGTATGGTAGTCAGTCTCCAAGATGCTCCCAATGCTCCTTGTCTTTCCTCCTCCTGGTAATTGTGTCCTTGTGCAGTCCCCTCCCACACTGATTAAGGCTGACTTGTATTAATCAATAGGCTTTTGCAGAAATAACGGACTGTGACTCCCAAGGTTGGACCTTAAGAACCATCATTCTTTCATCTTGCTCTCTTGGATCACTCTCGCCAAGGGAAGCCAGATAATGTATTATGGGGACACTCAAGTAGCCCTACAGAGAGGTCCATGTGACAAGGAGCCCAGGCCTCTTATCAGCTGTCAGCATCAACTCACCAGGCACATGACCAGTCTGACTGTCAGCCTTAGTCAAACGTTCAGATGACTGTGACTCTGGCTGACACCTTGACTGCATTGCATGGGAGGCCCTGCCCCAGAACTATCCAGTTGGCCACATTACAAAAACTGTGTGAGATGATAAATGCTTATTGTTGGTTTCTGCTGCTAAGTTGTGGGTAAACTGTCATACAGTAATAGATCATTTTATTATGAAAGTCTGGGTTAATTTATCACTTAATACACCAACAGTGATGTGAGTTGTGGCAAATCAATCCGTCTCCCTGACTTTTTCTCTGTAAAGTGGGGATCAGAGCCTGCTTATCTGGAATGCGGTGAGAAGTAAATAATTTCATATGCAGAGCTAGCAAGAAATGGAGGAAACTCACACAAAATTTTGGGGTTTGATGTTTCAGAAGGGGGGGCTGGAGAACGTTGCTATAGTGTTTTTTCACTGAGACCTAAAGCAGTGCTCTGCCCTAGGTTACATGCAAGGGCTTTGTAAACTGTTGAGTGCTATACAAATGTTATTTATTAGTTTTATTATGCTGTTAGTTCTGTTACAGGGATCAATTTAGATTTTTTGTCTTAGTTACATATACATAAGACAGCAAATTAGAAAAATAAAAAATAGTTAAAGAAGACAATAGGATATTGATTAAGGGACACAGAGGATGCACTGCTTAACTGGGGATGACTCACTAGGTTTCATGTTGAGTCCCCTCATCTGGCTCTGAATGAGGGTGATCTTGTCTCTTGTTCTCCTGGTGGCTACCTTCATAGGAAGAGAAGGTTCTGAGACCCATATCTCTAGCTCTAAAATACACCAAGATTTTCTGCATCCTGGAAATCTCCCTCTGCATTTTCTACCACACTACCATACATATCCTTCAGTTAAATCACTGTATTTCCCTGCAAAACTGCTCATCTTTAGAGTTGTCCGCTAGTCCCTCAGGCATCCAAACACGAGGCCTCAGAGTCATTGGCTTCTCCCTTGCACGCAATGTTCATGCTGAATATGACCCTCAGACACCCTATTCTCTTTTCACAGGGCCCTTGGGTCTATGCTCTTCTTTCTCACTGCCATTGAGCTAGTTCACAAATTTAATATGAAATTTCTCTCCGGGGTGATTTTCTATATGCTCCTCATTGATTTTGTTGATTTTAGGGATGGCTTTCCTGTCCTTGAGTTGGATCACTCCTGAAGATTGAAATCCACGTGCCCAAATGTGAAATTTATGACCCTGGAAGGCTTGGCCACAACCTATCTCCTCTACCACCCCTCAAGCACCATACACAACACTGACCAGTTATGCCAAGAATCCCATCTCCCATCCTCAACGCCATGTGCAAGCTGTTCCTGCTTCCTGGAATGTCCGGATGTGTGAGTCCTGCCTATCAAAAATCTGTTCATCCTTTAGAGCTGAGTCAGATGCCAGCCCTTCTGTGAAGCCTTTTGCTTTGTGCCACCCCCAACTCTCCACACCCTGCAGAATTAATCACCCTTCTGCTGTGATCGTTTACCCCTTTATTTATACCTCTGCCATAGTACTAACTCCAATGTTTGGCTCATAATTAGTCACACGTTTGTTTCCCCAACTAGATTGTGGCCTCCTTTAGGGCAAGAAGTGTGTGCACTCCATGCCTCTCTGTCTCCTCATGTCTCACAGAGCCTTGCACACAAATGATTGGGATTGAGCCAACACACACTGAGAGTTATGAAATGCCCCAACCCTCCTTAAAATGCTGGAGAACAACAGGTAAATTTTAGTACTGCTAGCACTGAGTGCAAGTACAACGAAGAACAGAGCTTTTACCTGGTATTTACATTACAGCTGACACCCTGGAAAACTATTATATTAGAAAAGCAGGTGATAAAATAACAGAGAGGCTTTCAGAATAATGAACATGCATTTTCCCCTAGTTGTGCTTTATTTTATCACAGATTCTAGTTTAAAAACAAAACATTAAAGTATGGTTTGCACCTTACTTCTCTTTTTTCCCCCTTACTTCTCTTTATACCTGGATGCAGCACTCCTCCTGTGAGAATAGAAATGGACAGTAAAAAGTGGAATTTGTAGGGAAAAACTTTTCTTCTGAGAAAATGTATTTAATTGAACATTAAAATTCCACCTGTCATGACTACTTATTTATACAAATTGAGCATTGATATTTTTAAAAGCTATTTTAGGCTTGAGGCTGTTGATATTGTTCCATGGAGGAACACTAAATATATATCAATTTCTGCACCACAATACAGAAGCAGTATCTTAATCACAATGATTGTTTCTCATCTTTTTAAAACTACAGGCACATAAATGGTAATTCAGTGATGTCTCTCGCCAATAATGAGGAGGGGTGTTTGTCTGACAGCTCAGTATCTTATGTCACTTCTAATGGAAAGGACATTTTGCACATATTTACAAATATATATATATGTATATGCACATATATGTATTATATGTGTGAATAGGTACATGTACATATACATGCATTACATTCATGTATATGTGATATGTATGTACTGCATTTTTACACTCAGATATAGTCTTGTCTCTGAAACACACTCTTCTACCTGCTTCCATCTTTGTATAATAAAGTCTGTCATGGAATCTTATCAAGCTTCCTTCACTGCACTACCAATTTCTCAGTAGCCAATTCTGAGTTTGCGTTCCCTCGCAGGCATTTTATCTGCCCTGCACTGAGAGGTATGATTAATCACATCCTGTTGCTAGGATACCTGAGAATGTTCATTTATGTCCGATGTTGCTTTGGCAAAATGCGCTATGAAGAAGGCATAGACTCATGACAAGGAAAATTACTGTGCACATGCTACTTATTTAAAAAAAGGTGGTGGGGTGGGGGTGAAGGAGAGAAATGTAACTACCAGATAATATAATGCTAACTCCCATGAATTTTTTAATGTCATTTTTGTTTCACCTGGATTTTAATGGAAAAACATGGGCAATATTTTGGGGTAATAAGAATCTGTAGCACTTCTATACTTTTGAGTTAATAGGAAAAGTAGAAGGTGGTAGGGTTTTAATTCTGTTTACTTTAAGGGGTCTAAGAGCGGAAGGGCCTTTGAGATTTACTCGCTTCAAATGCCTCAATCACCGACAGGTTAATGAGGTTACAGTGCTAATTGATTCCCAGAGCTGATCTAAAACCCAGGCCACCACTGCCATGCTTAGCTATTTTAATGTGAGACTTAAGAGAAAAGTAGTCCTTGGAATGTGCTTTTGGGTAATAAGAAATGTCTTTATCAATATCTTAAAAAATTACTGCTGATTTGGGTATTAATATACCAAAGATTCCTGCTTACTGACTGCAATGAGAAAGAATATGAATATATAAAGTCCACCTAAATGCAAAGTTTTCTTAGTCAATCTCTTTCATTGGAGAACAGCATGATCTAATGAGAGGAACAAGGACTTTGGAGTTAGATGGAATGACTTCCCATCTTCTGCATGGGTACCTATGAGCTGTGAGACTGGGATGAAGCACAGAGGTCTTCTCATTATAGGCTTCTTTTGGTTCTTCTCCTTCCCTTCCTTCTCTCTCTTTTCTTCTTGTGTGTGTGTACACAAGACACAGACATACATAAGATATCTCTCTTTCTCCATCTATCTGTGATACTCCAACTGAAAACAGAAACAATTTGAGTTTTACTTATTTTTAAAAATATTTTATATTTATTTGAGAGAGAGAGACAGAGGTAGCAAGAGAGAGCACAAGCAGGAGAGAGAGGGAGAAGGTTCCCTACTGAGCAGGGAGCCGGACAAGGGACTTGATCCCAGGACCCTGGGATCAGGACCTAAGCCAAAGGCAGACACTTAACCAACTGAGCCACTTGGGCGCTTAATCACAATGTTTCAGGAGCAGAATTCCAAAAAGACCTTCAGACCTTGTATTTTTTTTAGTAGTTTAGCATTTATTAAGTAACTTGAGTTGGACACTATAATGACACCTAAATATTATTTAATTAAATCTGCAATAACTCCAATGAATAGATGATAATTACTTCCATTTGTTGGTGGAGAATGTAGGCTCAGAAATTTTTTTGTAACAGTCACAAGTTTCTGGTCTTGTGAATGGCAGGGTTGGAATTCGAACACAGAAATTTTTACCTTTTCTGAGCTCTCTGGCTGTGGTAATTAGGGCAGTTCTGTAGAGCAGTGAAGAGCTCAGGTCTGTAGCTCTTGCCACTTAATCAATGTAGGATACTGGGCACATCATTTAACCTCTTTAAATCACACTGTATTCATTTGGAAACAAGGGTAAGAGGAGCTCCTATTTTCAGAGGGTAGGGTCACTGTGGGGGTTATATAAAATGATGTATTTAATAATTATCCCAAATATTTTGAGTGCATGATGCAATCACATGTATAATGCCCTCACCTCAGTGCTTAGGACACAGCAACATAGAGTACTGCTAGATAGTGCTCTTTCTAAACATTCCATGTCAGGTGGTCCCTAGTAACATATGACAATACTTAGTATACTCAAGGTCAATGGCTACATTTACACAAATATTATAAAGTTCAGGCTTTGAGAGTTTCTTGATATATTTACCATAACTTCTCTCTCTTGCCTTCCTTTAGAGTTTTTAAGAAAGAAGTGGCTTTCCATTTTAAAAAATTCCTTTCCTTTATCCTTCATGTCTTAACACTTTCCAAATACAACTTGGTTTGACAAAACACAATTTACGTGCAAACTTCTCTCCAATTATGAATTAAGTTGATATGATCTTAGAATCCTGGGTTTGCGTTTTGAATCCCTACCTGCATTTTGTAGTGAGCAGCAGCTATGGAACTGCCCACAGTGTGACATGTTTTAAGCAGAAAGGGAGAACTTTTCTACAAATCATAATATCTCATTGCCAGTTCTTACTCCTTGCAACAAATGATAGGACCTTGAATAAGTAACTGGACTTTTCTAAGATCCAATAGCCCTTTTAGTTAGTAGATAGATAGACACTATACTCCAAAAGAAATCACATACATAGGGCTGTGGGGGAATGTTAAGTCCTGTAGAGTGGGAACAGAGAAGCTTAACAGGGCCAATTCAAAGGCCAACTGGTCTAAAAGTGGTCTACATAAGACTACAGAAACTGCATAGATTCTGTTCCGTCAACAGTATGAAAAGGCTGCAGCGTTTATCATTTATGCCTGGATTTATGCTGATGTTGAAATGGCCCTGGTCTCAGCCGACAACAGTGATGAGCTTCTGTATGGTTGTGGGTCCTCACCCCCTCCTGCAGGTTTGGATAAACTCCACTTTCTCTCCTGTCTGCTTCTATCTGGTCAGTTGATATGCTGCTAGGATGCTTATGTGGAGAGAGTCATTACGAGCACACTGCACGCTGTGAGCTCCAGACAGTGTGTACTGAGCTACAGAGCCTGGCCCTTCAGAAACACATCGCTACAGCTAGAGCAAGGCCTCCAAGGTTGACCATCTGCCTTGGCAGAGCGGACGCTCCATCTGCACTCCCAGCCCTGGGGTCTGCCATCCGTCCTAGCGAGTAGAAAGCCTAAGAGGAACCGCATGCTCAAAGATTTTTTCCTGGGCTGACCCCTCTGCAAAAAGACAGCAAAACCAGTATGAGAAAGGGCAATTTTATGTTGTCTTGGAAAGTCTCAAGCACAGAATTTCTTCCCACTTAGATCCACCTGACAAGCACATAATTAATGTGACAAGCATCCGTTCCTTTCGGATTCCCTACATTGGCCTGGGTGAATTAAATCTTAGAGCAAAACGTTTGATATTCAGAACCTCATTCTGAGGCAGTCATTTTTGGCAGAGAAGTTTTTTGGAAGACCTTTAGATGTTGAAGTCAGATTGCGGGGTGGGGTAGGGGGTGGGGGGCAGTGGTGGGAATACCCAGTGATTGCCAGGTCTTAAAATCTCTCTGCAAAATGGGAATGGTGGCTTTACTGATGTATGCCTTACCGACCAATGAAAGCAGGGATGTATATATTTGTATTTTCCATTGTGCAAGAGAATGTTTCTAGTAAGTTAGGTGTGAATAGTTATTTTTAAAAAAATTTTTTATGAATAGTTATTTTTAAATGACATAATCTCCTAGATGTCCTTGGAATGTTCGCTATGCAAAAGAAACAGGAGTGAATTATTTTGTAAAATAAAGAATTGTTTCATAATATGTTTATTCAATTCTGTGTTAGAATAAAAATGACCATATGTTAAGAGGTGGAGTTGAATTCCCTTCCTGCTGAATCTGTCCAGGCCTTAGCAACTTGCATAACAAATTGAATGTGCTAGAAATGCCAGTTTTTAGGCATTGAAACTATATGGACCTTGAGAATCAGATAGCTTCCATTCCCTGGATCTTTGCTCACTCTGGGAGAAGCTGGCCACAATGTTAGGAGTCAGACCACCCTGAGACCACCATGCTGTGAGGAAGCTCAAGCTAGCGACACATGGAGGCCACATGGAAAGAGAGCTGCCTGAACTGTATAAGACCAGCAACTAGCTGTTCTTGCCATCCCAATCCAGGTGCCAGATGTGTGTGAATGAAGAAACCATCTGGAAGTGGACCCTTCAGCTCCAGCCACCTCAGCAGATGCCATGTGGATTAGGGACCAAATGCTTGGCTAAACTCTTTGCAGATTCCAAACCCATAAAACTGCAGGCAAAATAAATATCTGTTTTATATCATTAAATTTTGGTGTACATCCATATGCAGCAATAGAGAGTAAAAAACAACTCCCTTTTCTGTTTTTGTTGTGAGAATATTTATTGATACATCTAGCAATATATACATATATATATTACTACTTTTTTCCCCAAGAAGGCACAGTTCTCCTAGATTCTTTCTTTCCTAAAATGGTTTGATTAAATATACCTATAAATAGGTTCTATTACCCAGCATTTTAGTATGTAAACTTATTCCATTTCATGAAAAAGAATAAAATGTATTATTATCAGGAGTGTGGTCAAAGCACAATCTCTGTAGATGAATACATATTTTGGATTTCTAAGAGTATTACAATATCAGCCTATGCCCACGTTACCAGTCAAAAGGAAAGCAGAGACTTGCCAGTTAACTAGCATCTTAGAACTTGTAAATCATCAGCGTGGGTATCCATTTGAAAGAACAATATGTAAATTTTCACCCAGGCTTCAAAAACTTCATTGCTTATGGTTAGGATGATATAGAAGCCCTCTGAACTGAAACACTGAAAAGATTCAGTAGCAATTTCTGCTGAATAATTAAAAATTACCTTATTTTCCCTGGGTAGATTTACTTTTAAAGGATAAATTAGTAGAATCTATATTGAATTAAGAGTGTTAATATTATTTAGGGTTAATTTTCTGTATGAAGGCAACAAGGGGAAACATTTCATTACAGAAGGTAATGATATGAGTCCAATCAGAATCTATGCTTGTGAAGTCAGAGTTTGTTCACTTTAAATGGCAATTTATTTGGCTAACAGACACACAATCCTGCCCAGCTTTTCATCTGGAGGAAATAACCACATTTCATTGCTCTCTCTCCCATGCTCTTAATCATCACCTCATTAGCTCATGGAGATAGCTGGTGGAGGCCAGAGGTGAGCTGGAATTTATTCTTTGAGATGTCAGCATGGTTTTCATTTCCACTAGCCCCAAGTTTTTCCTTTTTAAAAAATCTTTAAAAAATACTCATCATACTCATTTTTTCCTTCACATTGACCAGCATCAAAGATTTGGCCCTTAGACATTTGGGGAAGCTCTTATTTCATGGGCTAAAGGAAGAAAATAAGGAAAGTGTGCTTAGATCAGTGGCTATTGATTTACTGCTTTCAGGTATTGCAATGCTCTGAGTAATATTGTAAAACTACCCTCTGAAAACCAGTTGACTACCTGAGTTTACTAGAAAAGCTGTTCATTACCTAGTACATTTTAGGTATAGGAGAAGAGGCTCAGTGCCATTCAGATCTTTAGGAGAAAGCAGAAAGCCAATGTTGAAGGCCTATTACTCAACAGGTAGAAAAGGAAGCATTTTACATCTACAGTGTGACTGTGAAGAGTCGACAGGAACTTCACAGTCAAGGGCAGGGCTGTAGAGGAGTCTGTAGACTGGCTCAATGAATGATGCCTCCAGTGGGGGCTGGAAGTGTGCCTTTATCTAATAACGGAGACAGAGCGGGAGACACTCAGGAGGGAAGGGAAATAAGTATCTGAAGGCCTAAGGCAATAAGCTATTTGCTGGCAAAATCTTTTACTGGTGTTCAGAACAGTGTGAGATGATGATTTCAGAAAAAGCAAACCAGGCACTGACGCACTACAGGGAGGAGCTCCTTTGGATTCGGCCCACCCAGAAAGGCAGGAAGCAGAGCACCACAGGGGTGGGTGAGGTAAGCACAGGAAGGGAGTGGGAACACTGAGAAGACTCTCCCAACAGTATCCAGCTACTGGAAGCTTAGAATTGCAGAAACCTTGGGGCAGTCCGGGTGGCCCAGCGGTTTAGCACCACCTTTGGCCCAGGGCCTGATTCTGAAGACCTGGGATTGAGTCCCGTGTCGGGCTCCTTGCATGGGGCCTGCTTCTTCCTCTGCCTGTGTCTCTGCCTCTCTCTCTCTCTCTTATGAATAAATAAATTAAATCTTTATAAAAAAAAAAAAAGAATTGCAGAAACCTGTATGTGGCATTCAGGGGGAGTGGGAGCAACTTTCTAGCTTCATTGGCCATGGCAGACATAGCTGAGTGCATACCTCTAGTCATTTCTCCTCTTATTCCAAGCTGGTACCCAATGCTCCTCTCACAAGACACCAATGAAATATGACTGGTGTACGCTAATCATTGTGGTCCCATTCCCTTGCTTTTGGTGGTTGTTGGACATTTCTGGACAATGACATGAATTCTGTTGGAGAATTTCACCAAAAGATCTTTCTTGCCAATAAAAAGAGACAGATGAGAGAAAACATTTCCTCTTCTTTCAGTGGATGTTGTCACATCCAGATATGATGCCTAGAACATGAGGATAAAGCCAATATACTGTTAAGATGACTGAAGGGACACTTCAGGAGAACGTCCCTGAGGTTCTGAGCTACCACGGACCCACTTTAATTCAGGATTTCTTGTTAGGGGTTATTTAACCCTCTCCTCTTTGAAAGCTAGAATTTCTAGTTACTTGCAGCTGAAAGCATCCTATATTCCATATAGGCCAACCACAAAATAGTGTTATTCTATGCTAAATAAGCTGAGAATGCTAAGTAATTATTTAGTTATCATGCTAAAAAAAACCAAAAAGTTAAACTGAAGGAAAAAGCACTGCCTTTAACATAGTCCCAGGAATTGTGGGGTTGAGACTACTCCTCAGCCAGGGGCTGCATTCAGAAGGTGCACTCTTGCTGTCTTCCAGACACATCACCTCTACCTACGGTGAGGAGGACCAAGGTGCTCCCCCTTGGAGTCCCTGTCTTACCTAGAGCATGCACTGAGTATTCTGGATATCAGAATTCTCTGGCCAATCATCCCTGAGGCCATACAGGGTCTGGATGGGCCTTCTTCCCAGATCAGATCTCTAGAAGTGGGTGTACTAGATCAGACTGCACCATCGGTGTGAGGCATTATAGGGTGTTCAAAGGATGCCTGGGGCTTGGATGTGTGTGCAGATTGGTGCCGGTGCATGCGCACGAAGCTCCTCACAATGCAGGCGGGGATGCAATGGAGGTAGTGGGAAAGGGTGGCCTATACTGGTTCTCTTGGCCCAGGCCCAGCAATTATAGGGGCAGGTCTGTCGCAACACATACACCAAGGGTAATTGCTACAAGGATGCCCCGGAATGATGGGCAACATACATTGTTTCACCAGATTCTCACATTAGTCCAAGGAAAGAAGGGGGAGGTATTTTATCCACAGTTTATAAATGAGGAAACAACAGAAGCTCAGAGAGGTGACCTCACCCAAGATTACCCAGTAAGTGTTAGATCCTGGATTTGACTGCAGGACTTTCAAATATCTCATTGTTTACCACATGTACTCCCTTAGATTCTCTGTGATGGTGGTTTATTTTCTGTATGAAATTGAGAGACACAGATTGATTTAAGTTCTCCGTTTTATTTGTGCAGTCTCCAGTGTCCTACCTCAAAAACACTTAGCAATACTCACCCTCAAGAGGTTAAATATAAATAAATACAATTCAATCAAATTTCTTTATAAGTGAATCATTGTTACACTTATTTGTATATTAAAAAATTGAAAAACACATCATAAAATACCATACTGGCATAAAGTAAATAAAATGGGTCAGGTTTAGCCTTTCCTCTTCTCATGGTATTATAGGATATAGATGATCCACTGTCATTTGTATAAAATGTTCTCTGAAGTCTTTTAGAAATGGGTCAACTCTATTCTTTTCACTTTGTTGTGCAAAATACAAGGTTTTATTCTTTTACATAAAATTATGTGAACTGGCTGTTTAGATAGCCCCAATCTGTCACTTTGATTTTAAATTCCTCAATTCACTATTTGCTACAGATTTTTTAAAAAATCATAAGGTGATTTGCATAATATATATGTATATATTAATTTCAGTTTTGTACTCCAGTTGAACCAACTGTATTTAAATCTGAGTGAGGGCAGTGGAGGGGAGGCCAGGAGGGTTATAGACCTTCACAGCATTGCTTTCCATCTTTTCTGTGATACCTCTTTAAAGAGGAGATGTCAATCCCAAATGTGTATGGCCCATTTATATACCCAGGGACACCTAAGAGATTTCTCCCATAACCCTGAATGTCTAAGGGATACTCTTTGGTATATACTCTTTGCTATATACACATTTTGAACTATTGTGACATTGCCAAATATTTTGGAAAAAAAAATCAATACTGAGCGTTAATAGGCAGGTTGATCTCAGTTCTCTAGAAGCTGGTAGGAAATCCTAGAGAAGTGATATAGATATATGCAGAAGACAGTCATTTTGAAGGGTGTAGTATAATGTTACAAAATCCAGATCACACACTTGGAGCAGCTAAGCCTTTAGGGTGAAAAAAAATGTAGGTTATTAGCTTTGTCATTATTTTTACCGAGTCAGCAAGATGGAGCTTCCAGTTTCTATTTCTGGCTTCCAACAGTATCTACCCATCCAGACGCCACCATGATCAACACAGGCATAGAGCACTCTGTTGTCTACTATTCAGAGCAGTGACTTTTTTTTGTAATGGAAAGGTACTTTTTGGGCTTTAAACAAAACAGCAAGGTTAGCTTCAACTCAAGATAGTTCAAAATTTAGATTTTGTTCCTTGGCGTCCAAATGATGCCCCGGTGGGGTAAAATGTGGTAGGTGCATATTTTTATTTTTTGCCATTTCAGAAATATCTGACAGAATTGCATGTGACACTGGAAACATTTGGAAGAAGTGTGGAATGTAGAGGACTCTTCTGTTAAGCTGATCATGCCTCTGGTGATGATGGGCACCTCGTTCTCTGGCTAGCCCCCAGAGACTTTCACTTAATCCTATATTCAATAGAACACTGCTCACGGGGTGAGGTTGGCACTCGTTGGTGCATGCTTCACCCTACAATGCACACACAATTTGAAATAGACTGCCAGTAGCTCAGGGCAGGAGGGGAAGAGGCCGGACCTGCTGGGCTATTTGTCATCTCAAACATTTCAAGCATTGCCTACCACCTCCCTAGCAAGGACATGGGAATATCCTTGGCAAGTATCCCGTGGCAAGATCTTTAGTCTTAGAACATACAAATAAGGACTCTAAACTATACACTTGGAGGGAGAGAAATAAGTCTCACCAGTTGGAACTTTTCTTCCTGTGTTTAAGTGACAGAAAACTCTTCAATAAACATCTTAATATTTCATCTTGAAGCTGCATAATTCATATAATGGAATCAAAATACATACATATTAAGGAAGTTTGCCTGTTATGAACACTTCATAGCCAGCTATGTTCCGTCGGACTCAGGTCTGTTTTCAAAGAAATGCAAGGGTGTTTGTTTGGGTGTATTTTTTTTTTTTTATTCTAAAAACCCAAGAATTTTTGGCTTTACATTTGTCATTTTGCTATCTCTCAAAACCACTATGTGAAAATAAATGTGTATTTAAAGTACGAATGTAATGAGAAAGAAAATTTGCTATTAAACACAAAACAAAAAGTAGCAACCTTTTTGCCTTCTAGGAAAGGGGCAGAATGCCATTTCCAGGGAAAGTGGTTCTTTCCCCGGGGGTTACGAAAGTAAGACCCCTGGGATAGTCTGAGGCTGCGGAAAAAGGAAAGGTGGATTTTTTGGTATAATGAGATAAAAGGAAATGTGGAGATTTTTTTAGAGGTTAAATGGCCCTGAAAAAAAAGTAAAGGGAAAAACGGTCTAAAAAAGGGAGGGAGGGGCCCATGAATGCATGAATATATGATCAGCTGGAACCCAAGGAAAGATACAACTGGTAAGAAATCCCATTCAAGGAAATGGCCAACAAATGTTTGGAATGACAATAACTAATTTAATATTAAGTTGTTTCCAACTCTGTGCTGAGCTGAGCCGCATTCTATGAACCAACCCCATACGAAAAAAATTGGTTAGGCACAATAATGTTGAGAGGGGCATATGAACCATAGTTGAACTAATAGAGGCTGAAGAGTGTTTTCATCTGGGAGATAAAACACAAGGTAGGATCAAGATTTTGGCATAAATAGGGACACCTGGGCAGCTCAGTGGTTAAGCGTCTGCCTTTGGCTCAGGTTGTGATCCTGGGGTCCAGGGATCGAGTCCCACATCGGGCTCCCCACAGGGAGTCTGCTTCTCCCACTGCCTACATCTCTGCCTCTCTCTGTGTGTCTCTCAGGAACAAAAAAATAAAATCTTTAAAAAAAAAGAATTTGGCATAAATAGAAGATGAAATATAAGATGACCAAAAGAAATTATAAGCCCCCTGGGGAAGGGGGTAGAGAATACTGGACTTTACACTGGATGAGGGAACTGTCTGTTTATTTGCCTATTAAAATAATGGGTGACTCAAGAAGATTTGGATCTGGGCAACAAAATCAAAAGACAGAAGTACTCTATAAGACTGCCGTTAGTCATTTGCATGTTTTGAGTATTGTTAGGACTTAACATGGCCAAGGAGAGGGAGGGCCTGCATTCAGATTCTTATTCTTCCCCTTTGTAATTATACGATCCGGGCCAACTGCTTTCTTTTCTGTATTTCCAGCTCCTCATGTTCAAGATGGAAGCAACAGGAAACTATTAGGGTTATTATAAAAATTTTTTTTAAATGTTGACTGTTATATTCTCAATAAATGCTGAATCTTAATTCACAACTTTCAAGCCACAGTAAAATAAAAATCAATCTGATGCTTTAAACCTGTCAGGATCACATTCTCTCCAAAATGCCTAAATTATTCACATATCTCCTATATTCATTAGGTAGTGAAGTGCCTTACCTAGTTGGGATATCATATATTTTCATGTAAATCTAGTTGTCTTTTTTCATCAATTATATCTCATTATCTATCCCAAAGTATTTGGATTTCTTACGTATATTTATTTGCTTATTAAAAAAGATAATTAAAGTCATTTCTAAAAAGATTAACTAAATAGGCCTCATTAAACTTTGTAAATATCATGACTTCCAGGAAATCACCATGTTAGGTAAATATCTTCTAGTCCTACTAATAATTATTTCTAATAGAGCCTTTCCTTTCTATAGTGGTTTCCGTTTCATGTATATGATCTCAATTGCTCTTAATGCCTCTGAATTTTTTTTATTAAGACAGAATTTTTTACATTTAAAACATTAAACTCAAGTAGTAAAACCCAATTTTTTAATTGCCTTCTTGAAAGTAAAGTGGTATCATTTATCATTGCACTACCCAATCAATATTTTCATAGTTAAGCCTAAGTTTCAAATTCATACACTCACCTATGGGAGTGTGTATAGTTGGTTATTTGGCTGGTAATCTGTACTGGCACGTTACCACAACAGACTTTTTTTTTGAAATCCATTCAGTTCAATTTTGTTTAGAAGATTAAGCATCTCTTTGGAGAGCAAAATACCTAGATCAAAACTGACATTGCATTAAATTTACAGGGCGATGCTTTCTGGTTTAGTAGTTATGCTTTAATAATATTTTGTGGCAGTACCAGCACACTACTGCCTGACATTTTCCTCCTCTTTAGAAATTTAAAAAGAAAGAAAGTAAAAGGAAATAAAAAGCTTTCCTGCCACAGGTCAAAGGAATTCAACTACTAACACAATTCTGTCGATTTCAGCAGAGGGGTATAGCACCCACAATATTTCTTTTCCATTTATCTACTTCTAGGAAGAAGTGGATTATTTGAGTGTTTCTAGCCCTACTCACTCCCTATCTTCATTTTTCTATGGTCCCTAAGTACCCCTTATAAAAGCAGAATTTTAAAAAGGGTGGTTGCCATGAGTTTGGGGATGTTAAATCTAACATATTTAGATTGACAGGCCATCTGATTACTCTGGGAATACCTATCCAGTTTTTAGTTTATTAAAGCCTCTTTGCCCCTTCATCATTTTATTGCTATGGCATGGTCCGGGTACTGAAACACAACGCGTATATATTTTTTAATAATCTGTAAGAAAACAGGCTTCAAGTTATAACTGTTGCATATTATATTACTTTGGGGACTCTTTTTAGAGGATCCATTTTTCTTCTCTCTTATACACAGAAGACTCTCAAATGTCTCCTTTCCCAACTTTCACTGCCTGTTCCCCACACCACCAACTTAATCTTGTCCCTACAAGGGATAATAATGAAGTGATGATAAAATCCTATGTCCAGGACAAATATTTTGTGGAAATTAATCTGGAGAAAATAAGAGGAATAAAGAGATGCAGGGATAATTTCTTCATGAAATACAGTTCCAACCATTCCTTTTTTTAAAAGATTTTATTTATTCATGAGAGACAGAGAGAGAGAGAGAGAGGCAGAGACACAGGCAGAGGGAGAAGCAGGCTCCATGCAAGGAGCTCGACATGGGACAGGATCCCGGGACCCCAGGATCACACCCTGGGCCGAAGGCGGCGCTAAACCGCTGAGCCACCCAGGGATCCCCCAACCATTTAATTCTTAAATGGTTCTTCACTGAGGGCAGACTATCTAAAGGCTGAAAGACTCCTTCTCAAAAGCTTCTTGGCAATATTTACCACGGGTGAGGAAATGGTTTAAGTTAGTAAGAGGACATATATGATGCAGGTTGAAGTTGCTGGCCTGGGTGCTCACATGCATGACTTGTTACAAAGAAACAGCCTTGACACTCTGCCCCACAGATAAGCCAGTCCTGGATGGCCAGATATTCAGACTCACTTGGATCCAAACCCAGAATGATGAGATTTAGGAGGTCTTACCACCCCATCCTAGCAGAGAGGCACAGCCCTTTTCCTAACAGATGCAATGGGCTTTGTGGCTCTAGCCCAAGCCTTGGTGGAAGACCCAAAGCAATTGATGGAATTAGTGGCTGGTAGGTTTCCATAAGAAGAGCACCTACTGCTCTCTTTCTGTGTAACAGGTTCAACCTAAATCTGCTGAGATTCTAGTAACTCAAAGTATGGAGGAAAGTATATTGTCATTACCTAGGAACTCATCAGATGTGAAAAATCTCAAGTCACACTCCAGGAACTACTGAATCCAAGTCATCATTTTAGCTAGATCTAATTTGCATGAACACTTGGGTTTGAGAAGCCCTGGCCTTAGCCACCAGATGAGTCACTCAGAAATAGCACCTGGGCCTCCTGTCACTGGCAATGGGAACTCTGTGCCTGTAGGTAAATATCTCACTGGATGAGGAACTAGAATTCACACCACTGTGTCTAACAATGTTCTGAGAAATTCAACCAGAAGTGACTTGGCAGAGCCAGAGCATGAGTATTTGAAGGGCATGTCTAGCCGATCGGAGGGCAGACCTGGTTGAGAGATTTTCCATGATCTCCTCTGGAGATGGCCACAGACTGAGAATGACATCACTGCTGGGCTAACAAGTTAGGCTAGTTCCTGGTAGCAGGCACCACCGTAGCCATTCCCCGCTGCTCCCTCCGTGGCCCTCCTCCCCAGGAAGCTATGTGCAGCTTCTGACATTTAGTATTTTACTTACTTTTCACAACTAAATCTATTTTGTCCAGTATATTGAGCAGTCTATCACTCTTTCTATTTGTCTGGGTTCACAATTATCTCATCATTTCTTACCTTTCTCCAATCTCCGTTGTGCCCACAACTCTGAGGACATCCAGGTATAATTCATCCTTGAGAAGTTGAAACTGAGCTATGACTGTGACACAGAACCACTTGTTTCACCTCAGCTAGCATATTTGGTGACAAAGTTAAGAACAGAACACAGGTATTGATATTTTACCCTAGCACTTTTGAATACGACATCTAGCTGTTTACCATTCACTTCAAAGGTGGGAAAGTTGATAATACGAACATCCTTAAGTTATGAAGCACAGAAGCAACTTTCCCCCAAGAGGTATGTGATTTTGGAAACTGCATTTTATTTTGCCAGCTTAGCACAAAGGATCTTTTCTCCAATTCATTTCATTTTCTCTTTCATTATTTATCTCAAGTATCTGAATCCACATGTCTACTATCTATTCAGTAACCAACGGAGTCTCTAATGGCTGGTATGCGTTTTTAAACAAAGACAAAACTATAAAAGTGCTTTTAGGTTAATGATAGTGTCTTACAAATCAGCATTTAAAAAATAGCTGGAGGGTAAAGGTTTTTATGTGTTCTTTGTAGAGTTGAACAAAATGGAATCTACTAATGTTATCCTTTCTATGTCTGACAAATTATGATTTTCTTTGGGAGGATGACCACAAAAGATGATCACCTTCTTGACCCTATCCTGAGCTGCCCAAATCCTGACACTGACATAGAGCTATCAGCCTGCCTCTGGGAATAGGGTTGGGTGGTTTGTGTTCCAATCTTGGTATTCTATTTGGACAAAGCATAGGCAATATGTTCTGTTTCTAGTTTTGCATAAGCAACCATTATTACACTCTGTTTTTTAAACTATTGCTGAGGTTAGAAGACAGCACATCAATATATACGACTTAATATATATCAAATCTCAATATAAGATAAACAATATTAATATATAATAATCTATAATTTATATAAAAGAATGTGACTAATAAATAATTTATATAATTATATAAATATATATGCTCCATAATACCTAACATATACAAATCATATATTTGCATGCTGAGAATGCACCAACATATAAAATTTGACAACTATAACATAGTCACTGAATAGGAGTAATAAAAATAATGCTTTAAAGAAAATGTTTCTCCACCACATTTTTTTTTAATTTTTAAAAGCTTGGAAGTATAGACTGCAGATCATTAACAAATAAAAATGAAGCGTCTTCAAATTGGTCCAGCAGCTGCCTCCCTGACTACCATATATTGCAGGTCTTATGAGAAGTAGTTTTTGGGTTTTTTTCTCCGATATATTTCATTAGTTTCAAGGAGCTCCATTGGCAGACTCATGTCTGTCACACTCAGTTTACAAACTTGTCCAATCAGATAGCAAACACACTAGATTTCCACTGCTTTATGAAAGCAAAGTACTCAACACACACACACACACACACACACACACAGGAAAAAAGAAATTCTTATTTCCAGAAGGATATCAAAAAAGGAAAGATAAAAACAAACTCTGGGTTGCCAACTGGTCTTATCTAAAAGTATCATTCATTCTCATTTGGCCTCTGATTCAATGTTGGGAAAATACATTCCATCTGACGCCAAATGGTCTGAAGTTACAAATTTACTTCACTGATCCTTTTGTAGGTAAAATTCACGTGAATATAGATTACTGGACCATGACAACATGTAAAAGTAGACAAAACTAGGAATGCTTTTTTGTTTATAACAAAACTTAAAAATCTCAGTTACTAGGTGTCAATGACTTACGGTGAACTATCTCTTCCACATAATATTCCCACAATTCAAACCTTCTTGTGTCTCCTCTTACAGATGGAAAACATTCTTCTCAAGGTACAGAGTAAAAGTGATGAAAATTAATTACCGAACACTTAAATATTTAAAGGTCTATTTTTAATAGATAAATATTTTTAGGAAGTTCTTATGGTACCTATAAGATTGTCATGGATGCCTGAATCCAGGCAGCAAGTTATTAAAAATTCCAAAAGATCAAACAATTTTAACACATGTGCAAACTCCATGCCCCTTTGACCCAGGTCCTGATAAAGATGTGAAGTCCACAGAGCTGAAATCTGAGTAGCCTCTGGAGGCTGCCATGCCATGGTAACATAATTTACCATGTCATTACCACTGTTACCATGTCTTCAGCTTCAAAGTATGTGGTATCCAGGTGATAAATTATTAAATCTGACATTTCTCAACATTCGTGAAGAACTTTGGTAAAAGGACTCTGCTTCCTTATCTAAATATGCAATTTAAAGACAATAGGTTCTATTTGAAAAGGATTAAATTCCTGAGAATTTAGTTAACTGACATAATTAAAAATTTGAGGCTTTTTCTGATATGGGACATTCCAGAAGCAGTGGCAGTAACTGTTCTTTAATTAATTAAATTAAATTAAATTAAATTAAATTAAATTAAATTTGTAAAGGGACAACTTGTTTTTAATGAATGTGTGTATATGTGTGTGTGTAATATTGGTTCACTTCAGTAGATTCAGATTTTTTGAGGTTTCTAAGGTTCCATTTAAAATTATTTGCAAAAGGGGAACTCTGGAACACTTTAGTACCTTATCAGCAGTGAACCCTGGGATAAGTGTGAGTCAGTGTGGCAACTGAGAGCCAAATGCCAAAAAGTTCATAATGAATATGCACAGTCTCTAGGTCTGCACCCTGTTCCAACTCTTTGTTTAAAGTCATCTAGGGGGATCCCTGGGTGGCGCAGCGGTTTGGTGCCTGCCTTTGGCCCAGGGCACGATCCTGGAGACCCGGGATCGAATCCCACGTCAGGCTCCTGGTGCATGGAGCCTGCTTCTCTCTCTGCCTGTGTCTCTGCCTCTCTCTCTCTCTCTGTATGACTATCATAAATAAATAAAAAATAAAAAAATAAAAAAAAATAAAAAAAAATAAAGTCATCTAGGGGGGCACTTAGGTGGCTCAGTGGTTGAGCAACTGTCTTTGGCTCAGATTGTGATCCAGGGGTTCTGGGGTTGAGTCCCGCATCAGGTTCCCCACAGGGAGCCTGCTTCTCCCTCTGCCTATGTCTCTGCCTTTCTCTCTGTGTCCCTCATGAATAAATAAAATCTTTAGAAAAAAAAATAAAATCAGTTAGATTTTTGTTTGTATTTTACCAGAAGAAGCCCAGAATAGACTTCTTGTCTGCAGTTAACACCAGGGACTCTTGCTTTCCCCCCACATAATGTTGGGGTCTTGCAAATGTAATTATATTGAGGATATAGATCATTTGTATGAGCTTTGAGTCCTGTGCATCACTCTTCCATCCACAATCAGGACAGAAAACTTAGTATAGGGGTTGTTCCATATTTTCTCCATACAGTAGGGAAAGGAGACAAGAGCTACATGCCCAATGAGGGGGAAAGGAGGTGTACGGGGAGGATAACCAATCACTTAAACACATATTTAGTCCTTCAGAGAGGTGATCTGTCAAATGGATTCTCCTGGCTTGAATACATAGCATAATTGCAAACATTGATCAGGGAATTTTCACTCTACTTGAAGAGGCAGTCCATCTATGTTTTAAACCATGTTCTTATAAGGTGCATAAAATTCTGAATTTATAGCTTCACATGGTTCATTTAATTCACCAAGCTCGAGTTTATTGACTCTGCATGGGAACTTTAGAACAATTCTTTTAATAGTTGGTGCTAGTGGTGCTTTTTCTTCTTCTTTACCAATATTTAGAATCAATCATATTGATAGAAGTGAGAAAAGTGATTATAATTTTGGTTAGAACATAAATAAAAATCAAGGAAAATGCCAAGTGGCTAAAATGCTGATCAGCAGATTTTTCAAATTCTCTTGGAATGCTTTCAGTTGATAAATATATAGTTCCAACTTATAACATACATGCATCTTTTTTTACCATATTCTTTTCTTCTTCTTCTTTGTATGTTCACTTGTTTCATCCCCCACCCCCCACCTACCCAGATGGTATAAATGTTTTGGTGAGGAGGAAATATGACTGCTCTATCTAAATCTTCCATAGCACTCAGCACAGTACCTAATAAATCTTTGTTGAATGAGTCTTGAAAAAAAAAAACTCCATTTCATAACAGATAAATGTTGTGTGTGGGGGTGTGAAGGAAGCCTTGGTGTAGGTATTTTTATTGCAACAAGAAACAGACATCTTTGGGGGAAAGTGGGGAGTGAATAAAGTGATTCCATCTCTACCAACTCTGTATATTTTCAATCTATGGCTTTGGAGTGTCATACTGTAGGAAAATTTGTAACTTGCTAAAATAAATAAGCAAATAATGTGTCTTACTCATATAAAGACAAGAAAAGATAAGACATGGTAGAAGGGATTCATGATTGTGTCCATTATTGTTTCTACAAGTGAGAAACAAGGTCCTAGAGTATAGTATGTATAGCTGTCCTATATCACTAACACATAATAAGCTCAGCCCATGTATTTCCAACTGAGGTATGTTATGGATGTCTTCTAAGTGGCAGCGTGCCCAGCTCTAGCCACTCTTTAAAATAATTCACATGGAAACATACAATTGATTCTCATTATTTGTGGTAGTTATGTTCCATAAAGTCACCACAAACACTCAATTAACCAACACTGAACACTGCTCCTAGAGGAAGAGTGTGTGTGTGTGTACATGTATCTTATATAGATTAAAATCTTAAATCCCAAAAACAATCATCCTGATAGATTCTATTTTTCTTTATTTTACAAAAGAAAAATCAAGGTTCAGAAGTATTGGGTGACTTACTAATGGCCACTTTAAAACAGTAGTCAGAGTTGGGGCCATCCAACTGGCCCCAAAGTCAAGCCTCCTGTACTACCCACTGCTGGCCCCTACTGTCTGCATCCTCTGGTGACCTCCATCCATAGGAGAGCTGAAACCTGAAAGTAGAGCATGATCTCAGCTGAAAACACATGCTGGGTGTTTTGGGTGACACACATTTTTGTCACTCTGTGCGTGTCCATGTATGCCTGTCAAAGTGCCATGAGTATTGATTTGGGAGTTATAAATAAATTTTGGCAAGTAAGCAAATCTGCAAACTCAGAATCCACAAATAATGAGGACGGACTATATTTGTAAATCTTGCATCAGCACAGATTACTTAAGGTTAGGAATAAATTCTGGGTGGCTCAGTTCCTAGACCAAAGTCCTGAATAGGTTTGAGGTCCCCCATGTACTTGTTTCTCTACCACCTCCTACTGGCGATGCCTGTGGGTGTCCTCTGAGAATGCTCCTAGACACCTAGTACTGAATGTTTGCACTCTATACCGCATTTCATCCAACGTCATTGTCCAGCGACACCTATCACAATGGATTATGGATTTTCTTCTTTGATAACACAGAGAAGCTTGCAATGCACACAAAATACTGTCTTTGTGCTCTAAATTATAGAGCTGGTTAAAGATAAATGTAGAATGGCATTTTGTAGGAATTTTAGTAAAAACTCACATTTTCTGAAAATGGCAGCAAGAATTTTTCTTGGAATTGTATTCCAAAGTAAAGGATATTCTTAGTTGAAGAAAGTGGCTTTATCACAATATCTGGAATTTCTTGTTCATTTTCTCTCTGATGACTAAAACTTGTATGATGAAAATTTCCTTTTTGTTTTACTTTATCACAATCTACTGGCCACTACAGAGCACAATCTAGTGGCCGCTACATTTTGGATTCCTTCTACAAAGATTTAAAAAATGATTCTTAACTGTCATGCTAATATACAAGAATATATTGAAATCATGTCATGAATCTATACATTTATAAATATTAAATATTGTAATAGCTTTATATTAATCCTGTAACACACTATCACAAACTTAGTAGCTTAAAAGAACACAAATGTATTATCTTATAGTTCTGAGGTCTAAAATGTGGGGGCAGAGTTGCACTGTGTCTGGGGGTTCTCAGAATCCATGTCTGGCCTTTTACAGTTTCTAGAAGGTGTCCACATTCCTTGCTCACAAAACCTCCTTCATCTTCACAGTCAGAAGTCACCTTGCTCTAACTTGTTTCTGCTCCCATCTCTTTTTTTTTTTTTAAAAAGATTTTATTTATTTATTCATGTGAGACAGAGAGAGAGAGAGGGAGAGAGACAGAGAGAGAAAGAAAGAAAGAAAGAAAGAAAGAAAGAAAGAAAGAAAGAAAGAAAGGAAGGAAGGAAGGAAGGAAGGAAGGAAGGAAGGAAGGAAGGAAGAAGAGGCTTGAGACTTGATCCCAGGTCTCCAGGATCAGGCCCTGGGCTGAAGGTGGCACTAAACCGCTGAGCCACCCGGGTTGCCCCCATCTCTCTTATGACTCTAACCCTCCCACCTTCCTCTTATGAGGATCTTTGTGATTATCCAGGGCTCATCTAGATAGTCCAGAATAATCTCCCCATCTCAAGGTCCTTAACTTAATCACATCTGCAGTTTCTTCCACCATGTAACATAATCACATGGACATCTTTGGGGCCATTATTTAGCCTACCACAAGAGTAAACTGGGTCCAGGTGTTATTGTGAGTTCAAAGACAAGTGTGACATGGTCCCTACCCTTAAAATCTGTCATCTTTTTTTTTTTTTTTTGAAATCTGTCATCTAAAAAAAAAAAAATCTGTCATCTAGGCAGGAGTTGGCAAAGACTTCAATAACCATTCAACAAGGCAGAGTAGCTTTCCAGTCCTATGGCAGTTCAAAGAAGGGAGGCATGGGTTACTAACTGAAAATCCTCCATCTGCACAGATCCACAAGGTAATGTATGCCCTTGTCCCTATCTGTCCCTCACCTGGAAATGCCATTTCCTCCTTTTTTGCTTGTTAACTGCTACTCATCCTATAAAATTTGAGAGTCACTTTTTTTTTTTTGGACATATTGTTTGATGCCCTAAGTTGAGATGGTACTCCTGTCACATTATATTTTTAAAAATAATTTAATTCTGTGCATCTCTCAGAAAGGACTCTTATCTTCTAAGAAACTCTTTACGTTTTTTTTTTATTTCTTATCCTCAACATCTCAACACCTGCTGATTTGCATATAATAGTAAATATGTGAATGAATTCATGTGGGCAGGCACTGTGCATAGACAGCACAATGCCTGATTATCTAATTTTGGGCCCTAAGGATGTTATGTTGAGTGTAACAGTAAACCACATACTGGATCTGGGGTAAAGAGGGCTTTTGCATCCCAAGTAACTGATGGTGGGATGTTGGTGGGAAGAAGTGGAAAGAAGTGGGGAGAAAGGCCTAGAGAGAAGGATGGACTTCTACTTTGAAGCCTGGGTGACCAGCAAGATGGCCATAACTGTAACAGAAGTAATGCATACATAGGGAGAGTTTTAGGTTTGGTGCAGAGTGATCATAACCTCATTTTTGGTTTTGTGATTCTGAAGAGTTTAAGACAACTGGCTGAGATGACCAGGAGATAAAGAGATGGAATTTAGGAGAAAAATCAGAGCACCATTTGGAATTAGTTTCCTTAAGAGTGATAGTATGAGCCACAGGTGGTTTGAAGGGAAAGACTGTCCGAAAGAAAAAAAGACAAAAGAATCAGGGACAGGATATTGATGAATATATTCAGAATGAGTCAACAGAAAGGATTCTGTAAAGAATCAAATCAACATCAGATGAAAGAGCAATTTTTCTCAGAGGATGGTTTCTCTGACCACAGGAGAACAGTGATTGCTTCCTTCTCTGAGCCTGCAGATGGCACAAAGTAGTGTATCTACTTTGCATTATTGTTATTTGAGGATACATTTGTCTTCCCCACTGGCCTAGAAGGTATACTTCTGAGGGCAGGGGCTTTATGTTACCTTTGTGTCTCCCAGCTGTTGAACTCTGCTTTTCATACTTAGTATGTTAATCAATAGAGTAACAAATTAGTGAGATTCAGAAGTATGACGGTATTTCTTTTCCTTTTTTTTAAAAAAAATATTTTTATTTATTTATTTTATTTATTTGAGAGGGAGAGATAGAGAAGGCGCTTGCAAGGTGGGGGGCAGAGGGAAAGGAAAAAGAGGATCTCAAGCAGACTCTCTGCTGAGCACAGAGCCTGCTGGGGCTCTCAATCTCAGGACCCTGAGACCATGCCCTGAGCTGAAACTAAGAGTCGGACACTCAACCGACTGAGCTACCAGGTGCCTCAGTATTTATTTTCTTAATATTACACCTCATTTCCTCTAGATTTGCTTAAGGTCTTGGAATGAAAAAAAAAATGTTACTAGTTTGCTGAGAGACACTGCACAGACCAAGGTCTAAAAGCATATCCTGTGTTAATTCTCTAACTGCATGAAAAGAGCTGCTCAACTGAAATTTCTGCTACATGATACTTCTCAAAGGTTCAAATAAAGGACAAAGGCTGCACTTAATTAACAGTATAAACAGGATCTTTCTGTCCCAAGGTGAGATTTAAACCTAAAGTCACCTGCGACATGTTTATTAGTCATTCTGACCCACTGCCCCCCACTGCAGGGTAACTGGCACTTAAGTTGCTAGAAATGTAGCTCTAACAGAAGATCACCCAAGTTTACCTTAAACGTGGATCCCCAAAATATGTTATATACAAACACATTTCATAGAATACAATTTCAAATGAATCAAGACAAAAGACGTCCATATATTTGAAATTATTTAGGTAATGAAAATGGGCTTTTTCATTGGGCACAACGGATATTTAAAAAATCCATCAAAATATTCATATTCTATATTTAAAAATGAAAGGAGTGGCAATTTATTAATTCCAATAAGTTTTCCTACTATCAGATAATTCTCAGATTTAGCATTCATTTACATAAAGGAAAATAGTGTAAGGAAAAACATACAGTGTGCAGACTGTGTTTCTAACATACCCAAGTAAATGCAAGCTCCTTTTTAGCCATACAGCCATCTTTCCACGCATGTTCTAAGGCAATGACCATCCAGCCAGTCCATTAGCCTTTTTAGCTGATTCTCCCATCCTCAGTGTGATACTTGCCCTGCCTCAATACTGCGAATGACAATAAAACTGAAAAATAAAATAATGGGTGAATTACTCTACTCTGGAACTGGGATTAATTTTTCAAAGCAAGTCAATTTCTAAGAAAGACTTCTGAGTAAAAATTTCAAAAGCTTTTCACAGCTGGTTCCCACTGTCCTTTACTTGAAGTTTTGTCAATACGCAGAGAAAGACAACCTCCGGCATCCTTCTGCCTTAGGGAGCACGATGACAGTGTAAGAGGAACATACTTGGGCTTTGATATGTCCAGTTGAAAGGGCACTCAAGCTCTAGAAAATGTTCTCTAAATGCTTATTTTGAGCGCTGTGTGCAATTTGTTAGGTTTAAATCCCTGTAGGAACCGGGAGATTTTCACACATCTTTTAGAAAATGGATACTTTTCAGGGTGAGACAATATCATGCTTCACTGGTAGGTGTGTTGGCTCTAATGTTAGAAAGGTTATTAAATAATATGATGTTGCTCACTCATTTGCAACCTAAATGAAGGCACCATAAAGAAATAGAGGACTAGTATGACAAGATAGCTATAAGAAAAGGTGTTAAATTTACTCTGATGAACAATAGGTTTATATACTCATCAACTCCCATTTAGCTCAGAATTAAGCTCACTTAGGTAGATATTGGAAAAGAAGTAATGTAGTGTCCTATTTACCACTTATTCTCATATCCAGAATTGTGAACAGCTTGTTATACATGATTAAAATTTAGCATCAACTATAATTTATTTTGCCACGAGTTGCTTAAGGTGCATTCAGAGGAAGATCTGAGCTCATGAAAACTTTGTGTGGGGTGAAAATTTCTTTCTGTATTACAAAGTTGATGTATATGTTCACTCATTATTTGATTGCTTCTAAATGTGGATTTTTGTGAAAAAAATTAAAAATGTTTATTTTCTCTACTTGTTATAAAAGTAGGCCTCATAGAGAAGAAGGCCAATTTGCTAACTGACTACACAAAGCCAATTCACCAAAAATCAATTCATCAAGTGATCAATTTGCCAATTTTTTCCCAAGTGTTAGTTTCACCACATCTTTCCTACCTTTTTTTCCTCTGGCTTATCAGTTGGGGTTAGCTAATACCAATTTGGCATGTTTCAAAATTTAGATGCCTAGGATTTCTGGAACTTCCTCTGGTCTTATGGTGGGTTCCCATACCCCCTCTGCTCTTGTAACTAATCACCTCTTATTCCTGCCTCAACTCCTACCTCTGGCTGCTCCAATCCATCCTGCACCTGATTTGAATCTATATAACAGTTTGAAATAATTTTTCTTTGACAGAAAATTTGGTGAATTGGCCCTTGTCAATTATTAGTCTGAGGAAAATGGTTTTTAGCAAATTGATTTGGAATTCTTGCCAATTATTAGTTTGAGAAAAATGGTTTTTAGCAAATTGACTTGGAATTCTCCAAAACTATCCCCCAAATCTAAGAATAATGGTATCTTTTACTGAGTGCTTTCTTTATGCTTCACACTTTACCATCTCATTGAATTCTAACAGCAATCAAGAGTTTTCTAACAAATAAGGAAACTGAGGATTAAAATGATTAAATAATTTGCTCAAGGTTTCAGAGCTATTAAGCAGCAGAACTGGGATATGAACTCAGTCTAACAGACTCTAAAGCTGGTGTGCTTTATATTTAACCAAACCACATTCTGAAATGTTGTGTTTTTAATGAAGGTAGAGATTACTTTAAAATGAAACCCATAAAATAACTGCTGATTTATTTCCTGATGGTAAGCTCTGAAGAAGCCTAAAATTGGATAGAGTACAGACAATTTCAAAGGGTCAAAGTCTTTTTTTTTTTTTAAAGATTTTATTTATTTATTCATGAGAGAGAGAGAGGCAGAGACATAGGCAGAGGGAGAAGCAGGCCCCATGCAGGGACCCCGACGCAGGACTCGATCCCGGGTCTCTAGGATTACACCCTAGGCCGAAGGCGGCACTAAACCGCTGAGCCACCCGGGCTGCCCTCAAAGTCTTAATAAACACTCAGATAAATAAGATAAGATTCTAATGAGTTTCTACAAAGACCTCTATAAAGTAAGGGAAGGTGTTGGAACATGAGACCCAGATACTCTTGTTTAATCAGAACACGGGGTCTCTTAAATGAGCTGGTCTCTTAAACTCTCTAACAAATTTGAATAGAAGAGAAAGCAGAATCTAAAAAATGACTCAAGGATGGCAGAATGACTTTTATGGAGAGATACAAGAAGCAGAAACTGAAGTGTGTGTTACACTGTCTTGAAAGTAAGTCTATAAAGAGAGTGAGAGCCCGCTATGCTTTCTATTGTATGGCTCTAATCACACAATAATAAAACTGCAGAACAGTTGCTGGGATATCTGAAAGTTAGCTTTCTTGGATTGGCCTCTCTTCTCTTCCCCAAAGGCTGTTCTAAAAATTTATGTTTATTGACATCAGAAATGTCAGTATGGAGCTAGTAGGAAAAGGAGGAAAAAAATACCCCAGAAAGGTGTCAGGAAGCCTGGTTCTGTCTCGTCATGTCTGCTGTCAGTATCTGTCATTTTCAGTGCTCGTCTGGACCCAACATTAGCAGAAACACGGGAAAAATCACCTTTCTAATTGCTCTTCTTTGCCCTTTTGTTGAGTACCGTTGCCCTTTTGGGTGGTTTTCCCAACAGCAGACTGCAGCAAGTCATCCAATCATTCATTCTTAATATTTACCGAGTATCTTCTTTCATAAGGAAAGTGTATTAGGCATATTTCACTTCAATATTCTTAGTAGATCCTGCTTGGTAAATTTATAGGAATTTAAATGTGCAGAACCGTAACTCATAGGGACTATATCTTCATACAAACCTGCCCTCCTCCCCCTTCCCCACCCTTAAGACCCCACTAAACTGTTAGGGACATTATTCCACAATGGCTTTTTGGAATAAGCCACGAATATCTAATAATCTTATAAATTAATAACTACTAAGCAGATCTATCTTCCCAAGGAATCTAATGTGCACACCAGTCCCCTGGGGATGGCATCTGAGAGACGAGATTCTGCAGAGGAAATCCCAGACAGTGCCTAAAGTGATCTTTGTGTTAATTAACAATCACCTGACAATTTCAGATACTACAGGACAATCATGTTAGAGGTTCTTCACCACTTCAATTCTTCCTACTTGGTGACTCTTCACAAGGACAAGTCTTCATTTTCAAAGACTTGGGAAGGTTTTAGAAACTTATATGTCCTTTAAGGATAATATTACATTATAGGCTCCCACTTTATAATAGTGGTCATTCCCCCATCATCTCAGAATATATGAGATCCAGGAGTTTGCAGATTACTGTGTATACAGTCTTGGACTCTATAGTAAATGAGAGCAGGAAGGAATTTACATATGGTCATAGGAGAACCATAGGAGGAGCAATGAAGAGGTTGCAAAAGAAGGTCTACTGAGAAAAAGCTAAAGGACACAGACACCCGAAAAATATCTTCTTTACATTCAAGTTACATTTACCCATAAATTCCACCTTTGTCCCTTACCCATGGGGTTTCCCATGTGGCTAATATACTGAGCTACAACCATCTGTGCTGCATTTCCAGCTACTAATACTTAAAAAAAATGTCCATATGCAGGGAAACTTCCCTTAGGAATAGAAGGAGACTCTGTGCAAGTTGCTAGCGAATTTAATGCCATGTCTGACACACACGGGTTTAGGAACATGCTGCAAAGCTGCCAGGTGTGGTCTCAGACACAGCAGCAGTTTAGAATCCTCCTGTGGAACACATAGGACAGTGGGTTGGTAGCTGCAGAGCCGGCCCGCAGAACCTACACGTACTGAGACGAGAAGAGGCTGCTCCTGAGCCGCTATGGCAATAAGATCTTGTCAGTTTATCCAACATTGAAGCATTTCTCTTAATAGTCTGGCTAATTTTCCATAGTTTCTAACTTCATGCTATTTACAACACTTACACCAATATTCCACATAAGTGTTAACGAAGAGCATCTTCATCTTTTTCTCTTTTTGTTTTTTTTTGACTGAGGCTGTGACCTGATTAAATAATGCTCTGTAAACATAAAAGGCTGATGCCCTTACTCTTTATCTTCATGTTAAGTCAGAATCAAAGGTAAAGGAGCTTATATTGGAGCATGTAGATTTTAGGTTTGATACATGAAATGGGATTTATTGTCATATTGGGAGAAGTGAAAGATGCTGTAGAAACTAATTTTTTTTTAAAGATTATATGAGAGACACACAGAGAGAGGCAGAGACACAGGCAGAGGGAGAAGCAGGCTCCATGCATGGAGCCTGACATGGGACTCGTCCCGGGTCTCCAGGATCACGCCCTGGGCTGAAGGCGGTGCTAAACTTCTGAGCCACCCGGGCTGCCCGAAACTAATTTTTTTGCACTTTTATTTGTATGCTTTTCACAAATATATACAGGGAACTATCTATCTATCTATCTATCTATCTATCTATCTATCTATCATCTATCTATATATATACAGTTTCTCTCTATAGATAGATAGATAGATAGATAGATAGATAGATAGATAGATGATAGATAGGTATACATACACACACAGTGGCAAATTCTTATCTGCTCTAGAAGATGGTGTGAATCAGGCTGGAGGGGTCATAATTATAAAAAACAGACCACCTGACAGAACTGAAACATCTCATCGTATTCACTGTGCAGGTGTGGAGTAGAGGCCAAAAATGACCAAGCATTTGTTAAGTAAAATAGAAAATCTTCTTCAAGGAAAAATACTCTCCTTTGTGTGTGTTTGTGCCATATATAAACTAAATAAAACCTTGTTATATGCCAAGACTCATAATAAATGCTGACATCAGATCAATTTAGTAGCCTTGTCTGCTAGCTGATAACATTAAAGTGGTATCACCAAAATGCCTATGACTGAGTTCTTAATTTTCTGTCATGAAATTGTTAAGTAGGTTTAGCAATCTCTTCTTTATAGTTATTTTTAAGTATGTGTAAATTTAATGAAAGGTTAGCAATGGTAACTACAGATGACATTTTATTTTTATTTTAAAAGGTTTATTTATTTATTTTACAGAGAGTGAGAGAAAGAGAGAGAGTGCTCAGAGGGGCAGACGGGGAGGGAAAAGGAGAGAAATCAACTTCCTGCTGAGCTGGGAGCCTGAGATGGGGTTTTGATCCCACGACCCATGAGATCATGACCTGAGCAGAAATCAACAGTCAGAGGCTCAACTAATTGAGCCACCCGGGCGCCAGATGACATTTCATTTTAAATACACTAGATATAAAATCCAAGAAGTTAAAGATGAAGGAATAGGAAGGGGAAGTATATCAAGTCTTATGCTCATCGTATAAGCCAGATACAACGCTTGGAACTTTGAAATGTCAGCTATCCTTCATGGCAACCAATGAAGTCCAAGCTACAACTCCAAATTTATAGATAAGGAAAATGAGGCTAGAGAGGTTAGGTGGCTTACCAAAGGTCACACAGCTAGCCAGTGTCTAAGACAGGATTCACACCTCTGTTTTCTAATTTAAAACCCATGATTATCTCCAAATGCCATGTTGCCTTCTTTTTAAAGATGATATAATTGCACCCTAGTAAGATGAAGTGATTTGTACAATTTTTACAGCACAATTAAAACCCAGCTTTTCTATTTTCACCATCTGCAACCTATCCACTATATTAACATATAGAGATTAAAAAATATTTTTTGGGGGGAGTGGATTCTCTTTAACATAATGTTCACTAACTCACAATTTTAGGGAATATATGGAATGTGGAAATCTTGCTTTCCTGGCATTAAATAAGCATTGGATAATTAGTGGGACAAGGAGTTTTTGAATGTGTACTACATATTCACTACTAGGAAACAAGAGCTACTTGCAAGGAAAAGCCATGCATGTTGTATATTTCCTCATGATTCTCAAGACTGACAGGAATGCTAGAGAACAGTCTTTTAACTAAAAATAAGTTGAACAGAATTCAGTCATAAGTGGAATGGCTGATGTGTATTTCTCTGGGCAACAAATATGAAACCATGGCATGATAAGGAAATCAATATGGTGGCCTCACGTATCATTCCCACAATTTTAGATTTAAAATAATTTCATATAAACTGAATAGTAAGGAACCATGACAGGCCATGCAGATCTTTGAGTTATGGGGTTTTAACAGCAACCAATACACTCAAACCCGTGCTATGGTCCAGGATTCATCCCATTTTAGCATCTCTCATTGGATGGTATGGTGGAGATTGTTGCTAACAACCTTTATCAGCCAAGTCAGGTTTATTTTCTTATCTGTGAAGTACACTGCTTGCTTTAATTCTCTTCTTTAAAGAATAGTTTGCACACTTGTCAGGAGAACTATAGGAAAACTTGGTTCCCAGACACAGATAAACTCTCGTTCTACCTGCCCTAATCTCTGGTGATTTATTAATGCAGAAACCTAAATCCCTGAAAAGCCAAATATAATTGATTTTCTTTGCTTTCAAGTAATTAGAAAACAGTAATCTCTAAATTATTTTTAAATCCAAAATACATCAGTATGCAAGATGTAACCCATCCCACAAAGTTTGTGACTCCCCCCAAAAATATTTTTAGTTATATTATTTGGGAGAAAGAGCTAAAACAAAATTACGTTGTTCAGAGAAATGGAGAATCTGTACTGAAAATTCAAGAAATTATCTTATTTTACATGAATAATTATTTTCAAATACCAGAGAGTGAAGCTAACATTTCCAGAGGTTAAAACATAAATTATCTTTCTGGCTTTAAACACTCTCTTCTTCGATATCTGTGCTTCTGTCACACGGGTGATAATCACTATGAATGACATCTTTGCTATCAGGATTCCCAAGGGTGCTCACTGTGAGTGCAAATGCTTTGAATTACCTTTCTGAGAAACTATATATTCCAATGTATTATTGCAAAACTATATTAGGTACGGATATTTTTATGTGGAGGGTACAAAATATTTTTAGTTTTCATGTCACGTCAAAATAGTTCCAAATTTCCAAATATTTAGTAATCTGGTGTCACTGTATTTAGAAACTCTACTATATAGTTGGTCCTATATAGCCACAGTTGCTCATAATCATTTATTGATTAAATTAGAATCTACTGGAAATCATAGGTGGCTTCACTAGGGAAATTTGAGAAAACTACTGAAACGCAGAGATGTTGAGTTGTAACTGAGCTTATGCATCACCTGCTTGAATTGAAGAATTTTTCCAACAGCATAGCTTGTGCACCTATGTCTATATATGAGACCATGGAGTATGGTCGGTGTTTCTCAAAGTTTGGTCCTCAAGACAATGTTAGGAGATATACAGGTGGCTAAGTTTTATTGAATAAATATACTACAATTTTTGTACTAATTTATGGATATCTTTGTTTAGCGTGAATCTAAGTAAGCATCTTTTAAATCAACTTCAGGAAAAGTATTAGTAATTTACAGTACAGATCACACTTGGCTATGGCAAAATTTATGAAGGTGTGATGTGATGATTAAAGCTTGAGGAACAGGGACGCCTGGGTGGCTCAGCGGTTGAGCATCTGCCTTCGGCTCAGGGAGTGATCCCGGAGTCCCAGAACTGAGGCCCACATCAGGCTTCCTGAAGGAAGCCTGCTTCTCCCCCTGCCTATGTCTCTTCCTCTCTCTCTGTGTCTCTCGTGCATAAATAAATAAAATCTTTAAAAAAAAGCTTGAGGAACAATGGCTGAATTTTTCTCTATCTGAGAATTCAGTGTACTTTTGTCCAGTGACACAAATTACTGGAAATTGGCTACTCTCAACCATAAAAAGGATATGAGATGATATTGTCATTTTTCCTCCATTCTGAACAGTAGAATTTGTTCTGCAAGTATGTGTCATTCCTTCTTGACAAAATATAGAATGTTGTTCAGTTAATAATTAACAACTTCTTGGACAATCATTTATGAGTTCATAAAGAATTGTTGAAAAATATTGGACTCCTTACATGGGAGTATGTAGATGCTTTTGTTGAGTCAAGCCAAGAGGCCTTTTGTATTTATGGATTTCTTTAATTCATCAACTACTAATCATTACAGACTTCAAGACAATTAATTGTAACAACCAATCACATCACCAAAATTAATGTTTTTCTTGCTCTCACTTTTTATAATGGTTGTTTATAAATACTAGTGTAACGTGTACAAAGAAACCAGAGGCCCTGAATTCTCTGAACATTAGGTGATTTCTAGGAATTACAGATACATTACTAATTGATACTACTTGATGCAAAGGGATGAGAATTCAATTTATTTTAAGAAACTCTGAGGGCATACTAAGAAAAATGCTCATTAAAGAATACCTGGCATTTAATTTTTTAAATTTTAATTTAAATTTTTTGAAAAGACTTTGAATATTAATATTTTCAAAAACTAATAACTACTACCTTACTACTATGCCACCCATCATAGTCACTATACATTGCCTACTAGCAGCCAGGCAGTACACTGAGCACCCAACAAAAAAGCTTCATTACATGTAATATAACTAAATTCCATGTCCTTCCAAGGTGGTCTTTTAGACTGCAGACTCTGTATTGAATATACTGGAATATGCAGGCAGGGCATTGCTGTGTTTCTTCATGGTATCTGAATAAGGGATTGTGTGTCTGATGTACAGAGGCAAAATTTCCCATGTTCTGCTAACCTCATTGCCTGCTTGTCATGGTTAGAAATTTATGTCAGAAGTCATTCCTTTTGTTTGCTGTGTAGTAACAAATCAGCCTTAATGAAGACCCTTTCCTTGGGTTCTTATTAAAGTGAATTTTTGTTCAGGCAAGAGATCCTATTGGGAAGTATTAACTCAGCATAGAAGAGGGGATTCTTGGACTATGCCACCAGGATTGTTTCAAACACTGGTTACTGACTCAGGTGGCTGGTTACTGACTCAGGTGGCTCATCTCTACAAAATAAGCAGCATCTTTGCAAAGCCTTTGATTTGGATTATTTGAACTTTAAAAAATTGGATGGTACTGTTGAGGCATATACTTTCCATAATCTTCCAAATCGAATTTTGTAAACTCAGGAAAGCAAGGGGCAGAATAACCATATTAGGACAAATAATTATTTCCCAGAGATTATCTAAAATGCGGCATCCTTCTTTCCTATGCTTTCACTTTGTTCCTTGAAGAAAAATGAAATTTGTCTAGCATTTGAACATCAGGAAGCAGCATACCTATTCAGTGCCTGAACCATGTTAGACACTCAAGAAACAGTTGTTAAATGAATAAAGAAGCAAATGCTTGTATTTTTTAAGCACAGCCACTGTCCCCTTCCAGTAATTTGTGGGAATGAGGTTTCACTAACTCTAATTTTCAACCTTCCCTCTCTCTTTTCTTCCCTCCTTTCTTGGCTCTTTCTTCGTATTTCCTTTCTTTGCTAATAATGTCTGGCAAGGAGACACCCTTGGATACCTTCATAAAATAAATCAATGTTTTAAAGAAAAAAAATTATATATATATATTTTAAATTTTTTATTTATTTATGATAGTCACAGAGAGAGAGAGAGGCAGAGACACAGGCAGAGGGAGAAGCAGGCTCCATGCACCGGGAGCCCGACGTGGGATTCGATCCCGGGTCTCCAGGATCGCGCCCTGGGCCAAAGGCAGGCGCCAAACCGCTGCGCCACCCAGGGATCCCCGAAAAAAAATTATATTGAAACATAACATGAAATAAAATAAAAACAAAATGGGCTTCCACTTCTTTCAAACCACCAAAGTTTGTGTGATAAAGACAAAATTAATTAATTCTGAGTTTTTCAAGGTCTTTTATTTCCTTTCCCTCTTCTGAAACCACTCACTGTACTTATAAAGTAAGTAAGAAAGAAAGTGATCGGTTTCCTCCCTTTGCTTTGTCTCTAAGAAGAGTTCTGTCTTTGCCAGACCAATTTGAGGACTCTCTGTGATTCAGAATCTGGAGAATAGATGGAGAGCCTCATAATAAAGAAGTGAAAGGAAGGTGACAGGCAGAAAGGTTATACATGTTGTCTATTGGGACAATGCTGTGGAGGTTTGGTGTATGAGAAACTAAAGCAGTCACAAGGTAGAAAAGAAGAGAAGGGAGGATAAATAAGTGAGGAAAGGAATTTTTAAGAAGTAGTATTAATTAGCACCTTTCATGTTTTTCAATTCAATACCAAAGTTTTAATTTTTTTGGCTACTCTTTTCAATATGATGTTATGCAAAACCGGGTCTATGTGGCATTATGCATGCAGTCACAGAAACTCCTGAAAGTCTTATTATTTGCACAGAGATGTTCTTTAGCCCTCTGCCCCCTCACAGGTAATGATCTGTATTTCCAAATTTCATGAGCTGGTCAGAGTGGACAATTTAAAGTCAGAATGAGATTTTAAGGTACTAAAGATAAAACATTTTTCAACTGTAGGAAAACTGCAGAACATTAACAGATACAGGTTATCAAAAATATATCTGCAAACTTTAGCATTCCAATTCACTTTGTAAATTTTATATTTTACTTCAGTAGAAGCAGGATATTTTACTCATGAGACAACAACAAAAATTGAATGTCTGGAGGAAAATTTCAGCTTTCAGGGATAGAAATTCAAATTGATTTCTGAAAGATTAATCAATGCATAAACAGCCAGGAAACACAGTCACACATTATTCTTAATAATTGGTTGCCATCATCACCCAAAGTATTGACAGACTGAATTGTTTATTTTTTCAACTGGTTTTGTTGGCTTCTGAGGAAACAGAGACAGTACCACACTAAGTGTAAAATTAGCTGAGCCTAAACTTTGAACAGAATCATTAACTAAGGATCATTCTTCTTAGTCTCCCATCTTAATGATTAGCTCCATTTGAAAACTAGCCCTCTCGTTTTGTTAGTGCTATTATTGGATTTGGATAAATTCGCCTACTAGCCTAACCAATTTGTTCCCATTTTGTTGTAATTGCTGTCTTAGCAACAGTTTCTTATTCCCTAAGACTTTGCATATGACCTGAGGAAAATACGTTCATAACTTGTATAATAAGAACTCACCTCCTAAATTTTGCATATATAATAATTTATTTCCAACTATGCTGAATGACAGTTTATTTAATATTTATAGTTTAGTTTCTAGCTAATGGTAAAAAATGTAAGGATAAAGCTTAAAGTAAAGCATCACTTATTTTCATAACATAACACATCCTTTTACCATGCAAGGTCCATACCAAAAAACTGCAATAATGTGACATGAAAATTTTTGATGAATTCCATGATAGACAATTTATCAATTATCTAAAGGAGTTGACAAATTTGTCTACCTATTCGATACCCTATTTCTATATAATGACCTTTTTTTTTTAGCCTACATCTTTCTCATAATTGAAAAGGAAAATAATAATCCTTGGACTTTCCTAATACACTTGATGTATGCGCTTGAGTGAATGGGTGTGTATTTGAAGACAAATGCTTTGTATTTTAGGCAGTTGGTGGCTGGTATGGCTTAAAGCAGCATTAAAAGATAAAGAGGGTTTCCATGGGTGGGAAAGACCTTTGGGAAGGAAAGGCAGGGGATCCCTGAGGGGACTGAAGGGGTCCGACGGGTAAAATAGTAGATGGTCTTGAAAGATAAGTTGTGGCTACACTTTGAATTGTATGAAATACCTGCCTATGGAGTTTGAGTTCTTTTTTTTTTTTTTAATTTTTTTTATTTATTTATTTATGATAGTCACAGAGAGAGAGAGAGAGAGGCAGAGACATAGGCAGAGGGAGAAGCAGGCTCCATGCACCGGGAGCCTGATGTGGGACTCGATCCCGGGTCTCCAGGATCGCGCCCTGGGCCAAAGGCAAGCGCCAAACCACTGCGCCACCCAGGGATCCCCTGGAGTTTGAGTTCTATAGGCAGCAGAGAGTTACTGGAGTTTTAGCCAGTGGTATGATGGAGACTTGATTTAGGAAGACAATTTTTGCAGCAGTATCTTTCTTAGACCAAGAAAGAAAAGATCTGTTCACAGCCCTTTGGCTATGGTCACCCACTTTCACTTCATCATATAGTAGCATTCGGTGTGGGTACCATGTTGTTCCCATGGTTTTGACATATAAACAGTATAGAGGGCTCACACTGAGAATAATCTAAGGTCTCATTGTTGATGAGTCAATTTTGTCAGTTACTCTCTGAAATTACATAAGAAGGGAGCTGTCATAGATATGTTTATAACTGATGTGTAGGTTTCAGTAATGAGCTGGGATAAAAAGGCTGAAAAGCTTCAGATTTATAGTGTCTCCTAATCAAGTATCTGTTACCGCTCTGGAGTGTACATGGGCCTGAGCCCCCACTTCTCAATAGCACTGGCGGAAATGAAAGATGTCTCCATTGTCATCTTAGAGGAACCAGAGACAGCCAGAGATTTCCTGCTGTCAATATAAACTCACCCTGAATTGACAGGGTATCTCCAGAGCTCTATTTTAATTGTCCTCCAAATGTGCTATGTTTGGTGGATGGAAGTCTGGATGAAGGGCAATTGAAAGCAAGAAGGGAGCCGACTGCATAGATTCCCTACCAGTTGCTTTTCTGTTTAGGTTGTAGTAGGTTTAAACTTCATATCCATATTCTTACTCAGGGCTCATTTCCCCCTTGGTCCCCTGCCTATTTCTCCAGCTTTTCAGAGACAGAAGCCTTTCATTACTCGAAGTAGTTTTCTTTGAAATTTCCTGATGTTAACCATCTACCCACCTAGATGCTTACCTATTTCCTGTTCCCAGAGTCTCCTACTAACCTGCCTTCCCTGTTTCTGGAAAATCCACCTATTTTCCTTATTAGATCTATATTGATTCTCTTATAATCATAGTTCACCTAGCTGTTTAGACTTTCCCTCACAGCTATAGCTGGAAGTACTTCCAAATACATGTCCCTGCTCAGATGGTGTCTTGAGTGCCAAGACTAAGCATTCCCAGGTTGTTGTTTTTTTTATCATCAGTTAAGTTATAGTTCTTTATGACCTTTGAATATAACATGACGCAAGAAGATATATTATAAAATAAGCAAATGAGTTTTTCCTAGTCTAAGCATTTAAATTATATGTGAATAACACTAAGTGATGTTTCATTTTGACAGAGGGTTTTTATGATAAATACAGACAGTCCCTTTAAGAGATTGAGTGTTTGGATTGCACATTTACATATTTACCGATATTGGAAGACAGATGAGGGAAGGGAAAACATGCATCTAAATAGCAATATGTGTTTTTCTTTTTCAAAGAATACTTTTCTTTTTCAAAATAACATTATTTCACTGTTTACCGAGAAATACTTGAGTAATTTGGGAGGAGTTGAAAGGAGAGTAAGGGGTCATGGGAGGTATTGAAAAAATTATGCCCTATTATCATGTCTTATCCCACCAAACAGATAAATCAACTGTCAATCATAAAAGTGGTGTAACATAAAGATACTATAATTCATATTAGGGTATATAAATTTTTCATTGTTTTTAATTCTGGTCTTTATTAGAGCCAAGGGGGCAGAGACTTAATTTTTCTGGAAAATTTTAAACTACAATATCTTAAATTTTTTTTTTTGTTTTTGTATAATGATCATCCTACTCTTCTATCTACAGTCCTCACTACACAGGACAATGATGTCATGCATTCATAGACACACCAAAATATTATAATTCTCAAGGCAGTAAGGGATAATTATAGGATAATGAGGTCAGAAGTCTTGAGTTGTATTCAAAATTAGATGCCAATAGTGTTTCTAGAAAATCCCACCACACAGCAAGATTTATGTACCAAATAAACAGAGCACGTGAAAGCAGGTAACACTGCAATATCAAGACTCCGAGCCCACACTTGGGATAGCCTCCAGCCACCAGGGAGCTGGATGTTATTAAGTAAGTCCTTAATCAAGGCACCACTACCTTTTTTTTTCTCCTACAAACCCACGGGACACAGCCTATTGGTTCCTGGGATTTACTGTCCCCATTTTACCCTGGAAAGTGGCATTTGTTCATAGTCTGAAGAAGCTGGGTTATTTCATTTATTTTTTATTTTTAAAAATATTTTATTTACTTATTCATGAGAGACACACACACACACAGAGAGAGAGAGAGAGAGAGAGAGGCAGAGACATAGGCAGAGGGAGAAGCAGGCTCCCTGCAGGAAGCCTGACGTGGGACTGATCCCGGAGCTCCAGGAAGGATCACGCCCCGGACTGAAGGCCGCGCTAAAGCCACCGGGGCTGCCCAAAGCTGGGTTATTTTAAATTGTGCTGAGAAGTTGCTCATTTTTGCTTTGGGTTTTAGACAGCAAAACACTGAGTGGATCTACCTGCTGTCTTGCACCTAGAAAGAAATGGGCAAAGAGTATGCAAACTCTGACTAATCTGAGATCTGTATTGTAGCTAATTGTTCAGCCCCTGTGTAGCTGTGACAGCCTATTTATTCCAAGGGAGCGTGTGGCCGTGTGTCCTCTGGCTCCCCCAGTGCCACACTCTAATTGGTGCTGACGCCAGCTGCTTGACTTCCAACACTTTCTATCTGAATCAGTTCATCATCGCCACTTCATTTGTCTGACAGTGGCTCCTAGTGAATTTCAAAATTGATTCTGACAAGTTTTGTTTTTAACCTCAAGGCTGTGCCCTGGTTACCTAGGTGAGCTTGACAATTTGATGTTTCTCTTCATAATCAGGGATGGTTCAGGACAGCCGGCCTCTGAGCCTTTGGCACCTCTGAGAGAAGTTAGGCCTCCATGTCTTATCTATTAGCGGGAGGGGAAGCTCCCGGCTGAGCAGAGAAATAGGGAAGTCTAATTTTCTTTATTTAGGGATAAGCAGAGTTGAGTAATTTATTACCAGGTTGGTCTGGGAAGGCAGATGGAAGAAGACAGAGCTTTTGCCTCAGGGTTTGAACACATTAAAATAAATCCTACTGCAAAAGTGTAAATGTTCAACGTAGAGTTCCTCACTAGAGTTTTATAGCTGAGTTTTTTTTTTGGTTTGGATTGTTTCATTTCTGCCACCTAGAAAAGGTTTTGTTTTGGTAATTTGCTACTGGCCTTCACCTCATTGCTTTCTCTCGCTTAGTTCAATGTAAGATTCTACTGTTTCCTGTTGCTTGACACTGCATGTCTGACATTTCCTTGTTTGGATGTGATGGGTTTGTTTTTCTACCGAAAATCTTTCTGTTCCCTTATAGGTTTCAGGTTCTCTGACATCCTTGTGTTAATTAGGATACTTTGGGCTATAACAAACAACAATTTCCACCTCAAACTGGATGAAACAGTAAAGATATTTTTCTTGCATAATTAGAAGCGCAGGCCCTAGGCCAGGTACCATCAGGGCCACTAGTCATCACAGGTCCCAACTTCTTCCAGTCCCCTGCTCTGGCCAGCTGTAGAGTCATGATGACACGTTTCTTCATGGTCACCGATGGTCACAAGACAGCCACTGCTGTTTCTAAGCTGCACACCCAAAAACAGAATGTCCCAGAGGGAAAATGATGGGGAGCAGTGAGGGGGCACTGTTCATTCCCAAATCAGGTGTGCCATGTCTTTCAGCAGATATCCCTTCATGCTGCAGGGGCTAAATTTAGGTCATAGGCTCACTCTGTCACCCATGAACCGCTAGGGCAATGGTGACCTTAGACCAGAGGTTCCCAAAGGGCAGTGACAGCCCAGCAGCATCAGCATCACCTGGGAATTTGCTAGAAATGCCAATTCCCAAGTCACACCTAAGACTTGTGAAATCTGAAACCCTAATTGGGACCCCAGTCTGTGCTTTAACAAGCTCTTCAGTGATTCTGATTCAAGTTCAAGTTTGATTTCCAATAATCATCTGGGGTAGAATGGCTCTCAGGGTCTACTAATATGACCTCTCCTACATCTCTCGTAGGACAGGTAAATTGCTAAGTTATCCTGCAAATAATGGTTTGACATCAGTTTTGCATTTCTTTTATTACATACACCCCTAATTATATATCTTATTTTTTTTAGTGTTACTATAAATAGCATTAAAGTATTAATAGTCCATTTTATTGATGAGAAAGCAGAGGCTCAGAGAGCTCAGTATCAGGGAGTTTAAACTCCACAGACCGAGTGGGATCTGAACCCAGGTTGTCAAACTTCAAAGCCAGACTTAAAAGCTCTTTTCAGGTAAGAGTACTTACCAAAATACTTTAGAAAGAGATTTAATAAGCAGAAAACAAAATGATACCAACAACCTGTAGATCTGCAGTTGGCTCTGGGTAATGAAGCCTACAATTCCTATTAAGGCCTCTGAGGCCATGCTCATCTGTGTAGCCCAGACCCAGCTGCCATGGTCTTGGGACACTGTCTCTGCTACTAGACCCCTCTGGTGGCTTCCTTCATGCAGCCACTGAAGGGGCTCTCAGTTCCTCCAGAGGACTCCCACTGCCTTGTCCACTATTCCTCAGAATGGCCACTACTTCTCTTGACCTTTCCACCCCCACCCTACCCACCCCAAAATTATATAGTTTTCAGCATAATGAAAATATTAATGATTTCTGTTCAGTAATCAATGAAATCGATTGAGTTATGATTTGTATGCATTTACATGATCATGCATTGATTTTGATTTAGTTGTTTACATTTATAATATTTACATGTAAATGTATATTTATATGCATAAATAGATATATGCATATATATGTACACACACACACACACACACACAGGCCAACAATGATGTCTTTCAGCACTTAAACATTTGCATGGGTTCTTGAAAAAAATCACAGACTCTGGATATGAGGCTGATGAGAGTTGCCTCTGGAGAAAATCAACAAACCCCATTTTATCTCCTCTTGAACTCAGTATTTCTCAATGGTTGAATGGCCAGACCAGCTACATTCACTTCCTCATTTTAATCAATAATGCACACCCATCACCTCACAGTGCTCACGTGACTGGAAGAAACACAAAGGATTTCTGTTTCCTATTCAGTCAGCCAGCCACATTACAGAGAAAGAGAAGCTTCACTGGCCTTTTGGAAATTTTGAACATAGTTTATGAGCTCCCAGGATTCTGAGCACCAGGGATATGGGGACTTCCATGTGGGGACTACTGGATAAGTGTTATTAAAAGTCTTTTGTAGTTGTAACATTTTGTGGAAAAAGCAACAATAACACAATACTCCCAAGAACAGCAGATTCAACTGTACTGGAATTAGCTCTGTCTCCCTAGCAAATGAATGGCCTGCTGACTTGCCCCTTTCCCATGGGTCCCCAGCCATTTTTGTAGCTTACGGCTATTTACTTATGCCTACACTGTGATTGCAGGTGATAACTGCCTCCTTATCAGCTTTTGCTGCTTGTTCTCTAAGCCCTAAGTTTTTCCCAGCCTTTCTTCACTTTTTTTTTTTTTTTTTTTGAGAAACTCCATTAAGGGGGTGGGTGGTGTTTTCTTAAAGATTTTTTCCGATTATTGGTGACTTCTTAAAGGAGTCTACCCATTCATTCATCTAAGAGAATTATTAAATATTTAATGTGGGTCAGGAACAGTGTAGAATATAGCACTAAATAATCAAACATGGTCACTCATTTATAATTTAGTGTGGGATTCTGTGCTTGACTATCAAATGGTCACACAAGTAAATTAACATTTGCAAATTATGAGAACTGCTACAAAGTGTGGATAGAGATTATATCTAGGGAGGCTAACAGAAACAGGTAGGTCAAGGAAGGCCTCCTAGAGGTGTGATACTGAACCTGGGAACTGAAGCATAAGGAGGAATTAGATGAAGGGAAGGGTAAGAGTATTCCAAGCAGAAGAAAAAGCATTTAGAATCACGTGGGGGTTTTACATTTCACATTATAAAAATGATTGTTGGTCAAAGAAAAAACGTGTTTTTTCACTATGGCTGATAGAGAAAACAGTTGCCTATATTAAGATTAAATTTTGGATACAGGTAAAGAAAGCAATGATTGGAGGAGAAAGTGCTCTTTTCCTGATATAACAAACAGGTTGTCACAAATTATACCAAAAAAAGTTATTTTTTTCTTGTTTTTTTACTATTGCTTATCTTCTAACTAAAACCTTGTGGCCCTTTGCCATTCTGCTTTTTTGTCTTGAGATCAGGGGCTCTTGAGCCTGATTACTCATCAGAATAACTTTGGCCTTCTCATAAACTGTAAGGTCCCCCAACCAATTCTACAACTACTGAATTGGGATGTTGCAGGTAATCCATATTTTTAGAAAAGCTTCTCAGGTGACTGTGATCTGAAAAGGATGGGAAACCCTGCTTCACTTCTAGCTGTATGTCCACGAGCAAGTTGCTTACCCTCTCTGTGACTCAGTTTCCTTCACTGTAAACTGAGAATCATGATGGTGTCTATCTCATGGGGTTGTCATGAGTACAAAAAGAGGTAAACAATGCTGACTTCATGTAACATGTCTGAAGAGGAAAGAGCCACTGAAGGAAATAGTGGTTCTAGGGACTTCAGAAACTCAGGATTGTCCCAGAGATAGGAAGACTCCCACAGAGTCATTTCTGGTTGTGAATTCTGAAGTCACTTGGTGAGTTCCTTCAAAAGCTGGGCGACTCCACCACTATCCGACTGGATGTGGTATCATGGATGTCAGGTACAGTTTTAAAACCTTCTTTCATGTCCTTTTTTGTGGCACAGCCTCTATGCTTCCCACCCCCTTTGGGGCATAAAGCTGTCAATTGTCACTTACCATGAGACACAAGAAGGTTTGTAACAGGCTGCTGGGTCAGAATATTTATTTTCATTAAAAAAAAAAAACTAGTATGTGGGTTAGAAGACCCCAGAAGGATGGATCAGAGTCCATTTTCAGTCACTAATATAAGCATCAGGGGATAAAGAGTCCCATATTTGCAAATACTATCCACAGGATAGTAAAAGCCTGGACTTTCCCCTGGATATCTTTGCCATCAGATTCAGGAGCCTGCCTACAATGGTGCTGTGCAGGAGGAAAGCACAGCCAAGCGAGGAAGATAGCAGTGGAGAGAGTCCAGATAAGGGTGCTGCTGGAAGTCTAGATCTAGCCATTTCTGAAACCACTGTGGACTTTCTAGTGGCTGCATGATGCTAAGAAAGTCTCTTGTTGAAGGCATCTATTTATCTACTGGCTTAACTTCCATGGAGATGGATTTCTGTCACTGAAAACCCACAGTTCTACACAATACTTCTCGGTGGTTTTCTAACATGTTTGTGTCAATATGGCTTATTGTAGGGTGCTGGGAAGTTGTGTTTGAGGAGAGAACCAAAGATTGTCACTCTCTAACAACCCAGAGAAGTAAGAGCAGAGGATAGTATACTCAGGTCCACTGCTTTGGTCCTCCATGTGTTATAATTACTGAAGAGCAAATGTTTTAATGTGTTGAAAATGAATGAATCAGATAAATTTATTATAAAATGTTTAAAAATTGATCTACCATCCCAAACTGCTCAGAAATTTTGCTACTGCCAAGATATGATCCCAGATGGGGGCAGGCCTGTCCCTTTCATTCACTGAACTAATCTTAATAAAAATGTTGTTCCTACAACTTCTATAAGAACCTTTGTCTTATATTAAAGCTGTACAATATTGTGTTCTATTGTGAGTGGAACTCTATTCAAAGCTCTCTTGCGAAGCCAAATGCAAACTGGAATAGAGTTACAAACAGCATGAAAAGTTAATGAAAAATCAGCCTGGTATATGCAGAACGATAAAAAATAGTCAAAGAAAAAAAAGTAATTATGTTATGACTAGTTATAGTTAAGACTTAGGTAATTATTCTGAATTTGAAATTTATATAATTTCCCTCCCTCCTTGATGTAATTATCCATTAGGCTTACGAATGCACATTTTTCATGTCAAGCTAGCAAGAACTCCACAACGAAGAGGTGAGGCTTCAAGAAGAAGGGGAAAAGGCGAATTTGATGTACATGGAAACAAAAGAGTGTAGGAAAATATCAGCGTTTATTGAACAATCGATCACTGAAAATGTGCAGGCGTGCCAAGGCCATTTTTATTTGGTTAGAGAATAACTTTATTTGGTTATTTGGAAATAGATATGAGCCCAATATATCTCCAGTTTGACTACTCAAGGAAAAAAAATGCTGAAAGAAATGAGTTGTAAGTGAATCAAAATATCAGCATTTTTAGGGCTGAAAGGCAACCCGAACAACTGTGTAACTTCCTATGTTTTAGGTCAGGAGGCACATCCAGGTGGGCCTCAGGCCTCGGCCAAGGCCACAAGCTACTCATGTGAGCTCCCTTGGTGGTCGTCAATCATTATTTTCCTCTCTAAGATATATATCTGTTAGGAAATAATGTACAGTTTTTGGGTAAAGTGCTTTCCTGATACCTATTTCTTAGCATCCTCAATGTAGAAATTCTGCCAAGGGTTAGGTATGTCTGTTCCAATTACACATCCTGGAATCGGAGAAATAACTACAGGATGGGCTCGAGATGACCCACTTGCTGTGACATGGACCTGAGCTACAAACATCATTCATCACCCAACCCCCTACTCTGACAATGACATTTTAAGTCTTCTGAAATTAGTGTTAATTCAGAACCAGTGTCCTGTAATCCCCACAAAGTCTGATTATTTCCTTTTCCCCAAGGCATAGTCACCTGGCAAAAGGCTTTAGTATTCAGTCGCACCCTAGTGAATCTTTTAGAATTATGTGGGCTGTTTAAAATAGAAATTACCTTTGTTGAAAAGATAGTTCTCAGTACCACAAAGACAGAATAACATGTCCTGAGTTTAGTTTAACTAAACTGCAGGAACACAGCAAAATGAAGGAAGAAGTCTGGGGGAGGGCTAAGAGGTAATGGGGAGAAATGTCAAAAACAAGGGAAGATTTACTCATTTCCCCAGGACACCCTATTAGTTTTCAGAATTGCTGGTGAGCAGCTTGCTCCAAAGTAGACATAAATATTGTGGCAATAGAAGATGCCATTTTTATGCATTTTTATCCACTGTCTGTTAGGATCTGGCAAGATGGCCAGAGTCAGGCAACAAGACTCCTCTTTGCAAGTCACCACTACCATGATATACCTAGGATCTTTGTGTTTCATACTGGGCCAGGCAGGTGAAATATCATGTTGCCTAACCACAAATCCAGTTCTCAGGAATCCTCTCTCCTTTCTGCAGCCCTTGGCCATCAATTACTCACATGAATATTCAGAGAGTACAAATGTGGAAAGATGTATGCCTTTATGAAGTTATATGAGCCTTACAAGGGAGCTTTCTGGAAGGAATGGCAACACAGTTGTTTGAAGTCAATATAATGATTCATGTAGTAGTGCTATTCACTGTACACACACAAAAAATATAACAACCCAAAGGGTCCCCATGGTCAGAACTGAATAAATGAATATTTAGGAATTCCAGATGCTAAAAATACACCTGAGATCTCATTTTCTTCTTAATCAGAAATTGCTTCAGGGAAGAAGGCTCTTTGCCTTCTGGAATCTAACATCAGCCAAGTTAACTTGGCATCTTGGCAGAAATCAAGGATAACCTGATGCTCTCCAGTTGTAAACAGAAAGCATGAAATTTAAATGCAAGAGATACAGAAGAGAAAAGCTGCCTACCTGTTGCTGTGAACTAAAAAAGACTTATGATATTTAAATTTCAATGGGTATTGCCATAGTATAATTTGAATTTGTTCAGATTTTTTCAAATGCACACCTGCTATTACAAGCTCAATCAAGTTGATGTAAAATATTTCAGAAGGATGAGAAATAGAATTAAAACCTATTAGATTTTTCCATTACAACCCATTTTCTATTTAACTACATCACCATTTTCTCAGCCATTCTAGATTGCTCATAACTCTTTATAGCTTTTCCAAAAACATAGCATCTCACTTTTTGAATACAGGATTTCAGGCTGCAGTTATGTCTTTTTCCTTGGCTGTAGGTTATCGGACATACCTTTGATCCAAAGCAAACTGGGAGTCTCTACCTAATTTTCTGCCAGTGGTTCAGTGAATGGACTTCTGATTTCTGTTGATTATTGAATTGCTTCTGGGGATGGATCTAAAATGCAGGCACTGACCCTTAATGTCAATCATAAAATCCTGAGTCCAAAATTCAGAGGCAATTTCATTGTTTACAGTGTATTTCTGGCAGCATGATCATAAGCAGCCTGACTGCTTTATGGATTTGTCTCTCTCCTGAGCAAACTTAAAAGAAGGCTTAGTAAAACCTACATTGGTTTATTGAGTGTGTGAAAGCTGGCTGCTATTCTTTTCTCCTACTCCTAGATATTCTTTGGCATTGTCATCTAAAGATTTTTTAAATTGAGAATTTTAGTGTCACCATGTCTTTCTTAGCTAATTATTATGCAGCAGTCAGTTAGGAAACCACTGCAAATATCTTATGATAAAAATCATTTGTATTTTTAAGTATATTTCACTTTATGAGAAATGAATAGTTGTGTGAGCCTAATTTATATGAACTAATAATTCATGATAAATCGGTTATTAAAATAATTTGAGAGATCTTCCTAGGACTATACAATATATAAATATTTATGTCTATTGTTTTCCATCTGCAAACAACTATTAATTGTGACTTTGCCCACACAGTATACAATAAGCATTCTGGAATTCTACATTTATCATTGTAATGTTTTCATTAAGAGCACATTTAGGCATTTCCACGAGCACTGCGTGCAGTGCACAGCCACAGCATGGAAAGCTGGACATTTTGCTTCTCCATCGCTTCCTCTCTGAATATATCTAAACTATTTTTGATGTCGATATCTGGCCTTCTCAATTTTTGAAAAATTAATGAGGAAAATTCTCCCTCCATCAAGATTCTTAACTAACTATGTAGCCAGCAGCCGCCCACACAACAGCTAAATGTCATCTGAAAGAAGAAAATGGCATCTGCACAGGATGATTTTGTTCCTTCTTTGAGATGGGGTCCAAACAAATGGGAAACATCCAGATATGATAGCTGTCTGTGTCACTGATGTCAGCTCTGCTCCCACATTCTTCTTTATTGGCTTTTAAAAAATCACTGATATTGTGGATAATAACTTTTTAAAAAAATATCTGTTTCTTTATTTTAGAGAGAGCATGTAGCAGAGGAGCAGAGGGAGAAGGAGAGAGGCAGACTCTACTCTGAGCACAGAACCCAACTTATGGCGACCATTCTGAGGTCATGACCTGAGCTGAAATTGAGAGCTGGATGCCCAACTGACTCACCCAACCCAACCCCGTGGATAACAATTTTGTGCTGTGTGCTACACAGATGGACTTCCCTCGTGAGTGTTATGGAAAACAAAGAAATTTCAAAAGGGTAAAATTGAGAAAATAAGAGAAGTGAGGGCACTGAGTGAAAGAACAGAAGTGTAATAGCTAACATACAAGTTAAACCCTTTTTTATTAGATAAAAGCCATAAAATTAAATTGTACTAAAATTTAACTACATCATCACTAAAATGATGCATTATAAAGTTTTGCAGAAGCATGTCGCCATGACAGCTTATGATCATGAACTTTTCTTTCCATGGTATCCTATGGTGGATTCTCACAGGCACTGATGGAATATGTCATTTTCATGGTTATACAAGCTGAGAGGCTGACATATATGCACCTGAGAGAGAAGGCATGTCCTAGTATTTTTTTTTTCCAAAATCTCTCACTCGATATTTTCCACAAGTTAGCAAAGTCCTACCTACCCTGGCCAAAGGAACCACATTCAGGGCACAGCAGATGCAGCAGGGAACAGGCTGCTACTACCACTCTCATAGATCTCATGGACTAGTGGTTTAAAGGTGGCCAGCACGTTAACAAACACTCCCAATTCACCACCATGAGTGCTTTCATGACCAGGTTCTTCATGAACATATTCAGAGATTGTCTAAAGTAGTGACTGCAAATCACAGAGCTCTTCAGATACCAGAGGTTTATCTTCAGGAGGCACCCTGGCCATCTGCACAGTCAGAAATCAGGACAATAAGTGCTTACAAGACACTGGGACAAAGTGCAGTGCATCCTGCGAATGTGCTCCACTATCATGAACCTCCTGAGTCTGGCCAATGAGGACTCCGTCCCTGGAGCAGATGACTTTGTCCCTGTTTTGGTATTTGTGTTGATAAAGGCAAATCCACCCTGCTTGCTGTCCACTGTCCAGTATATCAGTAGCTTCTATGCCAGCTGTCTGACTGGAGAGGAGTCCTATTGGTGGATGCAGTTCACAACAGCAGTGGAATTTATTAAAACTATCGATGACCGAAAGTGACCAAGATGAAGGCCCACCAAGGCAGACTGTTAGGCGGGCAAACAGATCTCTTAGAAAATGTACCAGCTGCTTTGAAGGCTGAAGATTGTTTTTGTATAATATTGTACAGCATTCAGACATTTTAAAACAGATCTTTACTAAACAGATTAATGAGTTAAAAAAAACAAAGTACAGGGTGCACATGGGATGAGCCACTTAAATGTCTGAGACACAGGAAATGCTTCCAGAGGCACATGCAGAGGCCTGGGATTGACATGTCTGATGGCCAGTTCAAGAACAGGAAGAAATGTAATACAGCTGGAGAATAAACAGAACATGAGCAGACATGAACCTAGAGAGGTAAACACGGGTCATTTCACAAAGAGCTTTGACAGCCAAATCATGGAGTTTAGGCCCAAGAGCCCATGGGGCAGGGGTGGGTGGGTGGGGAGAGAGCGGAAGAGCCTTCACTCAGGAGGAGGAATAAGGAAAGTAGATGCATCCCAAATGGAAACATAGTCTTTAGGGGAGGCAACTGCCTCAATAGTGAAATGGGACAGACATTGGAGAAAAGTGAAGAGTTCGGCTTTGTATTTACTGAGTTTAAGGAATCTGCAAGGCATTGAAATACAGCTGCTCAGGAAGCAGATGGCCCTGTAGAAACTGTGGGGAGTCAGGTTACAGATGGAATTATACAAGAAAAGTATGCAGAGTGAGAAGAAAAGAAGGCCAAGGGTGGGGAACACCCACATCTAAGAGGCAGCCAAAGAGAGAACACAGCCAGAGAGAGGCAGGAAAACTCAGAGTCTGTCCTCATGGAGCTCAGGAGAAAGTGGCATTTGAGGGCTGCTACTATCTCATGCTGCTGAGAGCCCAGATGAGGACTGGGTAGGACTTAGAGGACAGTATGGCAGGTAGGTTACCGGGATTAGTGGTTGATGGGGGCAGACCACAGTGAGGGCAGGGTGAAGAGAGAGAATTAAGTGGAGATGGTGATTCCACAAAATTCTTTAAATAAGTTAAAGGGGAGGAAGTAGACTAGGGGGAGAGAGAAACTGTGGTTGAAAGACTAGACATCTGATTTGTGTTATTTCAGATGGATCAGATTGAACCATGTAGAAATACAGATATAAGGATGTGATGGAGAAAGCGATGAAGACACTGGAAGAGAGAATACATAGAGGACAGGGGAGATCACTGAAGAAGCAGATGCACAGGCGGACAGAATCTGAGTGAGATGAGAAGGAGGAAGATGGAGGAGAGGGATGAGGAGGAAGTAAGAAGCTGAGAAAAGAGCCAGAGATGGCATGGATGTAGAGAAGCCTACTTCTGTTAGTACTACTGTTAGAAGGAAGCTCCGAGAGTTTCCTTTGATGCTATCACTTTTCTGTGAAGGAGGAGGAGGGGCAATCTGCAGAGAGACATGGGGAGATGATGTGCTAGGGGGTGGTGGCTAAAGAGAAAGTAACATTTCAGAAACTGTCTCGCTGGAAAACAGGAGAGAAAAAGTTTAATAGGGAACATAGGATTGCCAGGCACCATTAAGAGCCCATCCATTTATCCTGTACTAAACTGTCTCATGTAATTTTCTATCACAATCTGTAGTTGCCAGAGATAAAAACAGACAGCCAGACTGATCTTGAGGAATGACACCATGAAATGCAATCCTTTGTGAACAGTTAGTTGATGAGGCTTCTTCACCACCTGAGCAAAACACTCCCACAAGAATATTTAAATTCATTATGTGACTCCATGAAAAGTGTATTTTTTCCCCCAATACTGAGCCTAGAAGAGTTGGAGAGGTTTGGCCAGTGCATATAACTATTCTGTTGGGAAGATACAACTCCATTAATGTGATAATCATTAATTAAATGATTTGGGGGTTATACATATATCTCTGTGTGACTGTTTTGTATGATAGTCACTCAAAAGTTGTTTGATTCTTCAAAAGAGGCAAAATGAAATATCTAGAGCTACAAAGTTCACAAACAGATCTGGAAGGTTATGATGACATCAAAGATTGATGTGTTGTGAGTCCTGCATAAACTGTCTGCTCTTCTATGTTTTTGGAATCTCATTCCCAATTCTTTCCATTGAAGTCTTAATTGGTGTCTCCTATGCTCCAGGCACTGTGGTCCTGACCCCCAGTGGGCTTCCAGCTGGGGAGATGAAAGCAAATGTTTACAACCTATGTGATTCACTTCATGAGACATGGAGCTAAAAGATGGTGAACAGTAAAGGGGAGACCAGCGATTAATTCTGTTTGATTAGCACAAACATATTTACTTTCAATCTCATAAAAAATTCAGTATCACTTTTGATAATCTGTGACTCAGGGAAACAAGAGAAAACACTTAATGAAAACTAAATCATTTTATTTAGAAACAATCTCTGCTTTTTAAGTCTTACAGCTCTTTAACCTGTGATGAACTGGATACCATGAAGCTTTCCACCCAACCTCTTAGTTGCTTGATTAACTCTTGAAAGCTACAGTTGAAAAGCAATGTAGAATACAGTGCTCCCAAAGACATTGGTTCTGCTCTCGTGAACTTTCTTTAGAAGTCTGGGATTGTTACAATACTAAAGGTTTTCTCTTGCTCAGGCAGATTTTTCAATCCAGGAACAGAAACCATATCCTTGCTCCTGGTGATGCATCCGGTTGCTGGACTTCTCAACTGGATTTTGGAATGGCTATGTCCAAGACACTTTAGGAAAGAAACGAGTAATTCAAGTATCATGAGTCCTCTTGGATCTCAAGGGAAAGGCAGGAGGAAAAAGCCAAAAGGGAAAGGGGAAAAGTAGAGTATGGAAAATATGCAGTTATCATGAATCATGTTTTAGTGCCAGTTTTGTTATTTTCGGCTACACAAAATTAAGCCTTTCAGTGGCTCCTTTATAAAAGGAGGAAGCTGGGATGAGATGATGTTTTAGCAGTTGAGTTTATTTTTATTAGGAAAATAAGAAATTTTGGACTAGGTGATATTATATACCAAATCAATACCAATAGGAGTTAACCTGCCTGTCGCCATTAATTATTTAGTGAGTGAGGTCTTTACACTCACACTCAAAGTCCACACTAATGACCTAGTAATTATTTTAATTGATTCTCAATGAACTGCTAACTACTCTGTTGGCATACCAATAAGCAAGAAGCACTGTGAGAACAGGCTCTGGGCTCTATATTTGTATCTTTCTATCCATAATTCTGAACAGAAATCTGTGTATCCAAATTAATATTTCTGTATCTATTTTACAAGATTTATCATTGAACATTAGTGGTATTTTAAGAAGTCCTAGTTTTCATTTGTGTGAAAAGAGAGGATATAATATGGAATCAGAGAATCTTGAAGGGGATGTTATTTTGAAGAACATGCAATTTGAGCCCTTATAGAAAAACTCTCAAACATGCAAACAAAGATTTCATACAAGAATGTTCTTAGTAGGAAGTTTTGTGATGGCAAAAAATTAGAAACAACTTTTATGCACACCATTTGGGGAATGGACAAATCAATTACGGCATATTCACATAATGAAATATTACATGGTAGTTGGGTTAATGAATTCGAGGTGTAATATGTAAATATAAATAAATCTCAGAAACCTCATATTGAATGAAGAGGCACATTGCACAAGGGTATAGCCTCTCCAAGCCACACATTCCTAACCTAAAGGAAGACATTCCAAGATAGCCCTGGAGAAAATCTCTGCTAAACCATACACTATAACTTCTGAAAAATCCAAAATTAAGTGCCAGCCTCATTTGCCTTCTAAGTTCAATTGAGCGTGGCTCTTGGTATGGGTTGACTCATTCAGCAAGGACTTGTTGAGCATCCACTACATGCCAGATACCATTCTAGACACTAGGGCATAGCAGTGAACGAGGCAGCATCTTGCAGTCCATGGCATAAATGCATCAAAACAATGAAGGAGGATTGTTCTGTGCCACCTGCCCCTTTGCCCTCCCCTTAGAGATGAATAAAGCTAATGGGGTCCTTCATGAGGCTCCTTTAAGCTCCAGTTCCCATTTTGAGAAAGATGGCTACTTACTGAGGGTGGGAAAGAAGATGAAGATGTGAAAGCCAGAGTGGATTTGTTAGGACTATTTGAGCCACAAGTGACAGAAATCCAGTGTGAGCCTATAGAGGTTCACAGTATGTCACCCCAAAGTATGCCACTTTAGCATATTGACTATTTTGAATTAAAACTAACATATGGAACAGTTGGCGCTACAGAATTGTCACTATGTTGTACACCTGGGACTAATAACATTGTATGTCAGCTATACTTCAATTTAAAAACAAGGAAGAGAGCAGCCCGGGTGGCTCAGCGGTTTAGTGCCACCTTCAGCCCAGGGCATGATCCTGGAGACCTGGGATTGAGTCCTGCAACGGGCTCCCTGCATGGAGCCTGCTTCTCCCTCTGCCTGTGTCTCTGCCTCTCTCTATCTGTTTCTTGAATAAATAAATAAAATCTTAAAAAAAAAAGAGGAAGAAATATCTGGTGCAGGAAGGACCTTCCACGGTTTCCCTGAAACCAGAAAATATAACTCCCATGCAAAAGGTACCCTCCCTGCACCAGGAGGGTAGAAGTCACCCTTACCACCAGAGGTAGGGAATTTAGGGCTGAGAAGATCATATAAACAAACATTGTTACATCTTCATCAATTTACTACCCGAGGCCCAAACCCTTTTCTCTTGTCAATTCTTCACAAATTTATTGTCTAAGTTATAAAAGCTGCCTTCTTGATGCGAGGTACACACAAACACACAGGAATATTACTCAGCCACCAAAAAAGAATGAATCTTGCCATTTGCAACAATATTGATGGAACTAGAATATATTATACTAAGCAAGATAAGTCAGTTGGGGAAAGATAAATACAATATGATTTCATTCATATGTTGAATTTAAGAAACAAAACAGATGATCATAGGGGAAGGGAAGGAAAAATAAAACAAGATGAAAATAGAGAGAGAGGCAAACCATAAGAGATGCCGAACTCCAGGAAACAAAATGAGGGCTGCAGGAGGGGAGGTGGGTGGAGGGATGGGGTAACTAGGGGATGGGCATTAGGAGGACACTTGATGAAATGAGCACTGGGTGTTATACGCAACTGATGAATCATTAAATTCTACCCCTGGAAATAACACACTACATGTTAACTAAATTGAATTTAAACAATTTAAAGCAACAAAGAATGAACTGAAAAATAAAGCTGCCTTCTTTGGTCATTTTTTTGAGTCTCATATTTTTATGGGGCTCCAATACAGATGAAATTCAATTTTTTTTCTCCTGTTAATCTCTTTAATGTCAATTTAATTATTAGGTCAGCCAAAGAACCGAGAAGGGAAGAATAGAAAAAGTCTCTGCCCCTACAAGCCATCTGAAGTACACCAGGCAGCAGCAGTGTTGAATCTTGGAAGAAGCTAGTTCAGGAACCCAAACACTTACTGAGGCTCTGTCTACAACTTACTCTTCTCCTCCTGACTGCTTTTTTCTTTCTCTCTCCAGCTTAGTATCTTCAGCTCCTCTGACCCACGTGGTAGGGAATAGTCACATACACTTCTGAATTTTGTATCATACGGGTTAGGCACTCGAGCCCATTCTTCTGGTATTGAAAACTGAAATCCCAAGAAAGGGAATCATTGTCCAAGCTCGCATCGGCCACCCATCCCTTGGACTAGTAATTTGCTGTCACCATGATGTGTGGTATGCTATAAATGATGGACCCAGCATCGGCTAGGTGCCTGTCAATGGACAGATGAAGTTCCATTGCAATATTGCAGTTTCTGCTATAACTCCATATAATGTAGGAGAGGAAAAGGAGCCCCTAAAAGAAACAGAACCAGGGGACGGTACTCTTAAGAAGGTAAGTGCTAAGCTAAAGCAATAGCATTATTATTTGCCTGTGCTGAAAACATATTTGGAAACAAATATATTCAACTTATTACTAGATTTTTAAAAATCTATGATGTTGATTCAATTGACACTGTAGCAAAGGTTGGCCACTGAATATTCAATTTCAGAAAATTTTAAGCAACTGCGACAACCAATACTGCTTCATTTCTAGTAGTTGGCTTCTGGAGTATAAGGCAAAAGCACCCAGGAATACAGGAGACTCAGAAGGCTTGGGTTGAAAGGCCAAGCAAAGTCCCCCGGGAGAAGCAGGTTACAGGGAATGGGGTGAATAGGAATAAACACTGAATTTGGAGGGCACTGGGGGGACATAATGAAGTGAGGACTGAATCAGGACCTGAAAGGTAGGGAGAAGGGGTAGAGATACCCTGGTGACCAACATATACGTTTCCTTACCTCGAGAAGCTTATACCTTATTGAGAGAAGTAGACTATATGTAAAAAAACATAAAACATGACTACAGGTGGGAATAGTGCCATAAAGCCACATTACAGAATAATAAACACAGGGCTGGGAGAGAAAACATGGAGGATATCTATTTTACACAGGATGCTGAGGGAAGGTGATAGTTCAACTGTACCCTGAATAATGATAATAATAATAAAAAGCCAGCAATGGAAACAGCCAAGGAAAACATATTTTAGGAAGAGAGAACAGCTAACACAAAGGCCTTGAAATGGATAAAAATCACATAAAAAAGACAGTATATGGGGCAGCCCAGGTGGCTCAGCAGTTTAGCGCCGCCTTCAGCCCAGGGCCTGATCCTGGAGACCCGGGATCGAGTCCCACATCGGGCTCCCTGCATGGAGTCTGCTTCTCCCTCTGCCTATGTCTCTGCCACTCTCTCTCTCTTTGTCTCATGAATAAATAAATAAAATCATAAAAAAAAAGACAGTATACAGAGGCATCCAGAGATGAGCAGAGGGAGCATGTGCTCATTTGATTTTTTAAAAATGGTTGTAGGAGTGCCTGGGTGGCACAGCTGGTTGAGTGTCCAACTTTCAGTTTCAGCTCAGGTCGTGATCTCAGGGTCCTGGGTCCTCTGCACTCTTCATGGAGTGTACTTGGGATTCTCTCTCCCTCCCCCTCTCTCTCTGCCCCACCCCACTGTGCTGCCATCCTCCTTAAATAAATAAATAAATATTTAAAAAGATTTTAAAATGGTTGCTATCCTCATCAAAAGTGGAGGAAGTAAATCAAATGAGTGATTTTTTTTTTTAAAAAAAGAAAAGCAATTTTATTTTCCTGAGTACGTGATTGACTGTAAGCATAAAGTCATTCCATATTGTAAGTAGCTTTGCTCCATCCAGTTCAGGTATACAAAGATCCCCTGGGAGAAAATACAATTGCAATAAAGCAACATCACAATCAGGATGAACAGCTTGATTTTGGAAGAAAAGAATATACTTTCTCATTAGAGAGGCTCCTGAGAAAAGAATTATGTCAATCCAGTCTAGTTTCAAAACTTTATATGCCACAAAATATACTTAGTTTGAAAAAAAGCAAGATCAAGTCTCCTTAAAAATACCAAAGCATGAGACCAGTTTGCTTATGAGGTCCTAAAGCAACTGTCAGAGGAAAAGCAACAATAAGGTGGCTCTACTTTGCCTGAAACCAGAAGCTTGTAACTACTATATTCTACTTTCATACACATGTACAAGAGTTAAAACATAACCTGGACCTAATGGTGTTTATTGTGCATTAGCAGAAGAAAATATTAAAAATAGCTATTTGTTTTGGCTCTGGTGCCATTGATAGTAGCATGTAGGATCAGAACAGAACACTGACCTACAGGAAGTCCACATCACTGACCAAAAGGAACATACTTTTCAAGCTAAGTATACTGGATATCAGTCCTACAGAGCCTGGATTGGTGACAATGAGTTTTGAGAAGGTGGGATTATAGCTATATGATTCCTTCCTATGCTAGCTATGATAATTCATATGTTAGCTATGATAATTCTTAGATGCTAATGTTGAACCCAATACTAAATTCAGATATCACTACTTATTTATTTTCTTATTATTTTCTGTAAATCAGAAAGAAATTAGTAGAAATCAGAAAAAAAATGTCTACTTAAAAGTATGATAGAATAGTAAAACAAGTTTCTGTTTAAGGCAATCATACAAAAATACTACCAATAGAAAGTCAAGAAATTAATTGGTCTTGGTAAAGCCATCTTGAAAAAGAAAAACAAGGCTAGGGGCTTCACACTCCTGATTTCAAACTATATTACAAAGCTAAAGTAATTAAAACAGTATAGTACTGGCATAAAAACAGACACATAAATCAATGGAACAGAATAGAAAGCCCATAAATAAACCCATGCCTACATGGTTGATTAATTCACAACAGAGGAGGCAAGAATATATAATGGGAAAAAGATAGTCTCTTCAACAATTGGTGTTGGGAAAACTGGATGGCCACATGCAAAGGAAAGAAACTAGACCACTACCTTACACCATACACAAAAATTGACTCAAAATGGATTAAAGATCTAAATATGAGACTTGAAACCACAAAACTAGAAGACAACAGAGGGTGGTAAGCTCCTTGACATACATCTTGGATGATTTTTTAAATCTAACACCAAAATCAAAATACAAAAGAAAAATAAACAAGTGGGACCATATCAAATTAAAAACCTTCTGCACAGCAAAGGAAACCATCAACAAAATGAAAAGACAACCTACTGGGGCAACTGGGTGGCTCAGTGGTTGAGCATCTGCCTTTGGTTCAGGTCATGATCCTGGGGCCCTGGGATTGAGTCCCACATCAGGCTCCTTGCAGGGAGTCTGCTTCTCCGTCTGCCTATGTCTCTGCCTCTCTCTCTGTGTCTCTCATGAATAAATAAATAAAATCTTAAAAAAAAAAAAGAAAAGGCAACCAACTGAATAAGATAAAATACTTTCGAATCATATATCTAATAAGAACTCCAAAATATATAAAGAACTCAAACAACTCAATAGCAAAAAAAAACAATAAAACAAAACAAAACAAAAAAACCCCAGTAATTTAAAAAATGGGAAGATCTAAATAGACATTTTTCCAAAGACATACAGATGGCCAACAGACACATGAAAAGATGTTCTACATCATTATCCTCAGGGAAATGAAAATCAAAACCACAGTGAGATATCACCTCACAACTATTAGGATGGCTGCTTATCAAAAAGTCTAGAAATAACAAGTGTTGGCAAGGATGTGAAGGAAAGGAGACATTTGTTTACTACTGGTGGGAAACAGTATGGAAAACAGTATGGAGGCTCCTCAAATAATTAAAAATGAAATTACCATATGATCCAGCAATTCCACTTCTGAGTATTTCTCCAAAGAAAACAAAAACATTGGTCCAAAAAGATACATGTACCCCCTTGTCCACTGTAGCATTATTTACAGTAGCCAAGGTATGGAAAGAACCTAAGTATCCAACAGTGAACGAATAAAGTATATTCCTCAGCAATAAAAATAATGAAATCTTGCCATTTGTAAAATGGATGGACTTTGAAGGTATTAAGCAAATGAAATAAGTCAGGAAGAGAGAAGTTAACACTATATTATCTCTCTTATATGTGGAATAGAAAAAAGTTAAGAAAAACCCAAACTCACAAATACAGAGAATAGATTGGCAGTTATCACAGTTGGAGGGGGGGCTGCAGGGAGAAAAGAGTTAACTGGTTTTGTTTTTTGGTTTTCTTTTGAGTTTAAATAAAAAAAAAAAATGGTCCTGAATACAAAATGCTCAGAAGTTGTTTAGATTTTTACAAGGTTGGATAAATCCAGGGAACAATTTTAATTTGGAATAGATGAGACTAAATTTGATTCTGGAAAATCTCAAGAAAAGAAATAACATAAGCTATTTGGTAGGATCTGTTTGATTTTCATTACATGGCATATTTAAAATATGTATATATAACTTCACTATTTCATAATGGATTGTGTTAGAGATTTATATTTCTAACACAGGTTTCATAGAAGAATAAGGTACATCATATTTTAAAAGAAATAAAGAGTAAGTGTTAATGGTTCAGAGAAGAGGGACCTGGATCATCTTCTCACAAAGTGGTTAAAAAAGCTAGGGTTTCATTTGCCATAAAAATGATCTGGCCATGTCATGGAAGCAAGGTGAGCCAGTGCCAGCGACACAGCTAGGATGAGTAAGCATAACTTAAGGAGGCAAGTTCTGACTTAACATATGGAACTTTCTAAGGAGGTGGCTATAAAGTTGAGTGGATGTCTTGAGGAGTAGTAGATTCATTGTCCTCAGAAATACTCAAAAGCAGTCCATGTAGTCCTTTGGCTGGATGTTGAAGAATCAAAAGAAACGTTATGTATCCACCCCTACAAAAAAACTACTGAGCACCTACCATACACATGTTCCATGCTGTGGAATGGGGACACCAAGGTCCCTGTTTTCATGGAGTCTGTAAAACAGCACCCGATGCAGACAATGAACACGTGAACAAATAACAAAACGAGGCAATTGCTGCTGTGATGGAAGTGAATAAGATGGGGGTTCCTGACTGATTGGCTATAGGGGTGCTTGGCTGATTGGCTGCTTTGATCAAAGAAGGTGATATCTGAGCTAAGCAAGGACAGGTGAGAGTTAGGAGAAGAGCATCCCAGCTTCTGAAATGGTGAGAGTTGAGAGCTCGGACTTGGCAAAGGGTTTGGTGTGCTGGGTGACACCGGAAGCACTTTGAGGGGAGGGTGAGGCAGTGGAGGCAGGCAGCACACAGCTCTGTGGGTCCCAGGGAGGATTTTTTTTGTTGAAAAGAATGAAATATAACCAAAACATTTTAAACAGGAGAGCTATATAATTGATTTATATTTTTTAAAAAAATAGATCATGTACAAGATGATCTATAAATTCTTTTCTAAAGCTGAGATTCTGACCTTGTTATGATAGGGTCCTCACCACATCTTATTGCACACACAAAACACTTATGTACTGCGCCTTTAGGTATTCTATTTAGCACTAACATTCTACCTAGAGGAAGAAGGCACCAAATTGCAGATTTCAACAGTTAGCTGGGGGGAAAGTGACCCATTCTTGTGATTTATCCTGAACTGGCCTTTACCATTACCACATCTTTCCTGTAGATATAACTGTTCTGCTCTGGGTCCTCTGTGCCTGCTAACCCTGCCCCCACCCCTGCACCACCCCTAGTGCTTCTATTAGGTCAGCAGTTCCATAGCTAACAAGTGATTGGGCCCAGCTCATCACTGTGCCTTATAATGGAAGGACTGAATCTTTCATCACAATGGACTGTCCTTTTGTATCAACACCTTGGCCTTCACTCAAGACCATTTTCTCCCTTATAGTCCAGGAGACTCGAGTCTCCTTGAGAACAGGGGTTATGGCTGGTTCCTCACTATATCTCAGTATTCACCAGTTTGGGACCTACAATTAAGTCTTTAAAAAATGCTACTGAATGAATGGATACCCTGACCTCAGAGGCACCCTACCTATATCAGAGATCCTTCTGGACACCAACTCTCCTCTTTACTCTCAACTGGATCAGCTTCCTTCCAATTCCTACACCGTGAAACACGCTGGTCCTATGCTGGTTAGACTCTCCTATTTTAACTGGAGCTGGAGCTGAGTCTTTTTTTCTTAATAAGGTAAGGCACAAGCTTAAGATTGTTTTCCTGAATTATGGCTGAGTCATAATAGTGATAATTCTGAAAAAGCTAGTCCTCAAATGCTCTGCATCATTTTCAGAATAATAGCAGTTTGTATTCATTGCTCATTGTTCACTACCACTTGCCAGACACTGTGCTAAGTCTCCTTTAATCCTCCCTGCCACCCTACATGGAAAATATTATTATCCCCATTTTACAGAGGAGGAGATTGCAGCACAGAGAGGCTAAGTGGTTTGCCTGGGGTCACACCGCTAACAAGTAGATCTGAGATTTTCAAGCTTCTTTCAAAAATGAAATTTGCACTCTTAACAACTAGGGAAAAATTTATAAGCTAACATTCATAATACATCCACATTAGCATAAGGAAATGCATAATCCAATTGGTGTGGTCTTGAAAAATGGGTGTTATTATGGAACTCTCTGTTGTATAATTGGATAGATTTTACTTTCTTTGTCACACATATTTCCTTTTCAACTCCCAAAATTTTGTCTATTCATAATCTTTACTAGCATATCAGAGCATAGTTAAGAATTTTTTGTGTGTGTGATTCTAAAGCATTTTATTTTAACAGAAGAACCCAGGAAAACTACAAACGCTTAGAAAATAGTTCAGATCTTATTAGATTTTAAAGGTCGCATATACAGGCTCTGAAAAGAACCTAAGAGTTCTCATACACAACTGAAATGTATTTGAGATCAAAAGCATTCTGAGTTTTAAAATCTGCTCTATTTACAGAGGGTCTCAGGAACCAAAATAAACTCATCTTCCATAGTTCTTTGAGTGACAGTTCTAAAATGTCCAAAAGACAAAATTTTCATTTTTAACGTAACATAAAAGCACACATTCAGATATTTTCTGATTTAAAAAGAAACTTCCCCTAAAAGTGACTGATGCTTCTGATGTTATCTAAAATACATAATACAATACACATGTAATAGTCTACCTGGAAAACTACAGAATTACAACCCAGGGCACTAACTTGCAATGAGGAAGAATTCCAGATGGAAGTCTTATTGAAAAATAACAAAGCTTTTCTTCAGTAAGATACTTATCTAAAAGAATCTTGGTTCTAACACTTACACTCACTATCACAAGTAGATCGTGAAATATTATACAATTTATGACATATAGAGAATCAGAGAAAGTACTAGCAAATTGCCAATGCAATTTAAGAGAATAAATAGTATTTATTATTATTTATTATAGTACAAGCCCATTTTAACTGGGGAAAATGATTTCGCAACTTGGAAAAGTTATGAACTCAATTAAAAATCCAGCTTGCAAAAGAGGTTACACATCTATGAATTTGTGAATAGCTTAGGCTTACAAGTCAGTATCCATACTGATACTACAGCATTTATTATTTGTGTATCTTATATGCCTTTTTGGTTAGGAGGTTCTTTGAGGGCACATGACAAGTAGGAAAGTCTGGGCATGGGTCTCACTTTGGAAACTTGGCTGTTGTGCCTTTGGGCAAGTCACTTGGTTTCTAGGTTTCGGTTACTTCATTTGTACTCTACGAGGCAGTAATACTCTTTTACTCTGTCCTTCCTGCGCGCCCCCCCCCCCCCCCCCCGCCTTCGTGAAGCAATGTATAGCAGAAAAAGGGCATGGACTTTGCAGAGATACAACCAGAGAGCTTTCCCTCTACACCTACACTTGCACATGTGAGGTCTGGGATAAGTTCCTTACCTACTCAAGCCTCAGTTTCATCATCTATAAACTTAGAATATCACACCTAGGAAGATGTCATTAGGATTAGAGAAAATACGTGTTAACATTTGGCACGTACTAAGCTTTAGTAGCTACTAATGCTTGGGGCCCATTTTGTAATCTGCATTATATATATAAGGTATTATTCTATGATCTCTTTCTTCAGAAATCATGCGGTTTCTTAGTTGACACACTAACCATAATATTTCTCCCATAGTCTTTATATATGAATATATTTTCTTTTATGGATTGGAAACCCATTGTGATACTGTCCTTGTGAACTTTTATGAGACTATGAAATTAGCAAACCAGCAATGAGGAGATCTCTGATTCTTCCTCCTTTGCTGCATTCTAGTCTATAGTCTGCAATGAGTTTTCAATCTATTTATTCATATCTTTATAACTCATTTAACAAACACCTGCTGAGGGCTTACTATGTGACAAAATCTATGCTATAAGAGAAGTTAGCCTCTATATTTTATTACAGATGGTTTCATGAAATATTATGACAAATTGCTATCGTAATATAGCAAACTTAGAAAATCTTACAGTTCATGTAACTTATAATGGGAATTAAAAATACGTTTTGACAATGTTACATATTCTATAGAAAATAATTATATGCAAATTCTTTTCACAAAAGTTATTATATAAATTTAATAGATCCAAAGTGTTTATGAAGATAATCCAAGGAAAGGGATTTAGAAAAGGAAACAACTTTAATATTATCATATCTGTGACTCAGTATTATCTTTCAGAGTAGTTTTTAAAAAGATTTTATTTATGTATTTATTTGTTTGTTTGTTTGTTTATTTATTTATTTATTTATTTATTTATTTGAGAGAGCAGGGAGAGGGACAAGCAGACTCCATGCTGAGCACAGCGCCTAATTCGGGCATGGATTTGATATGAGGCTTGATCTAATGACCCCAATATCATGACCTGAACTGAAATCAAGAGTCAAAGACTTAATCAACTGAGCCACCAAGAATCAGAGTAGATTCTAAAGGGTTTTATGTCTAGAATGATTTAAAACTAGGCCACTGGGATCCCTGGGTGGCGCAGCGGTTTAGCGCCTGCCTTTGGCCCAGGGCGCGATCCTGGAGACCTGGGATCGAATCCCACGTCAGGCTCCCGGTGCATGGAGCCTGCCTCTCCCTCTGCCTGTGTCTCTGCCTCTCTCTTTCTCTCTCTGTGTGTGTGACTATCATAAATAAATTTAAAAAAATTATTTTAAAAAAAATAAAACTAGGCCACAGTTGGAAGCAATTAAGACATTATTCTTCTGTTTTACTTCATTTTCCTTAAAAGTCATAAGCCATAGGCTATTTCTACTAATGGAAAATAACTGAATTTCACAATACATATAGGTATGTATTTTTGTGATGTTCTAAGACATTTCCTTTAATCATTATAAACACAATTCATCCCAACTATCATTATAAACATAATCCATTTTAACAGAAATTGATTGTTTCCAATGTGTGGCAACAGCAAACTGGAATGATGAAAGTACAAATATAGAAGGGTTTGGCAAACTACTGCTTGTGGACCAAATCCAGCCCAATACTTGCTTTTGTAAATAAAGTTTTATTGGAACACAGCCAGGTCCATATGTTTACACATAATCTATGGATGCTCCTATGATATGTTGGCAGGCTTGAGTAGTTGTGATAGAAATGGTGTGGCTTACAAAACGTAAAATACTTTCTACCTAATCTTACAGACAAGGTTTGTGAACTCCTGCTTCATAGTAAAGGTAATAAAGAATTTCCATGCCAATTTTGAATACTGATACAAAAATTAAGAAGGAATTAAAGGAGATATTTAGTTGTATATTTAGTTCCTTTTAGGTTTGCGCCCAATGCTTACTGGACACACCAGAGGTAGGACACATGCTACACATTTGAGTAGACAAATTCACCACATGCAGTCCTTGCTGGGCTAATGGGCTGTGCTGCTCCCCCACTGATACAATAAAAATTCCAAGTGTTGTCCCATCCGTGACAAATGCCCACCAGAATTGCATAATCATCCTTCTTTTTTGGGAGCTGGGGATTTTAGTTTGTCTATTTTTTGTTGTTATTGGAAATATTGTGAGATTCTATAGTTCTGTAAACACTGTAGTTCATTTAATAGAAAATGACCATCATAAGTAAAATAGAAAAAAAGAACTGATTGTTACCTGTATGTTGTTCTTCAATCCAGACTTGCAAATACATGAAGAGGAGCAGCCCTGCTACTCCAAATATGAGCACCGAGAGGAAGACTTGTTTGGGGTTCATGACCATTTCAGATGGCTGCATTTCTCCTCGTTTCTGAAGACCACATGATTTGTTTTTCCATAGAGATTGGATCCTTTGTTCTATTAAGTGCTCATTCCATGAAGTAACCTAGAATTTTTAAAAAATCCACACTGTACCTTGCTCATGACATTTCTTTCCCAATATAGCATAAATATGCAGAGATCAATGATAATGAAGACGTACGTGAACTGGAATGTTCTAAAGACAAAAGACTATAGGAGATTGTCCCTAGAATGGCAACTTTCTATCATAATCTAAGGAAGATATCATCCCATGGTTAGTAGATAACACCCTCACATTTAATTAGGTACAGTATAGTCAGACTTAAGCCACCCTATATTGGAAAGAGTAAAGTAGGTTCAGGTTATCTTCAAATGATTGTGAGGGGAAATAAGACTATCAGAGTAGACTGTTGAAGGAGTTTTGAAAAACATGTTCCTAGAATAAAGGGGAAAAAATCACTTCCTGACCGAAAAATATATAAAGTTCAAAAATGGAGAGTTAAATCTATCATTTCTCTCTCATGTAAAAGTAATAGATTTCTCCACCTGAAAGGGTACATTTAAAATCCTTCCAACGCACAAAAGGCTAAATATTAAAAGGTCAGATTTAAAGGGCTTCTCCCACAAGAACATGGCAGTACAGAAGTCAGCCTCCGATTACAGAAATCTACCTGCATAATGAAAGATTTAAAGAAATATTGAAATGACTTTGTTTTAGAACAGTCTCATTTAATGTAATCCTACCCTTTTACTTTTGTAAGCCACAGCTACATTTGAGAATCTATTGAAAATGCAAACCATCTTGTTAGACAAATATAAACACACACAAAATCTTGCATAAAGAGCAGGATGCTTCAGTACTGTCACTGGAACCCAAGTTAAGAAGCCAGCTTCCCATGAACTGCCACGCAAATACGCAGCAGCCTGCATGGTGAGCTCACATAGTCCAGCTAATGAGGCCAAGGTCACTGCTTTGTATCTAATGCTGGCCAAAGACCTTGGCTCTGTGCTTTGGCCACTGACCACACCCCTTCTTTGGATGAGCTGAATGTTTTCTCCCTGTGAGGACATCACATCCACTGCTGTGTCTAAAAATGATCTCTTTTTTCTCTAAATATGTCTCAAAAACTTCTGGGAGAATACTGATCTAGCTTTTTTAAGAGGTGCTTGGTGAGATGCAAGGTAAAAGTTAAAAACCTGCTATGAGGAATTTTGGGCTGGTAAAAGGATAAGATTTAGCTGTTCTTGGCAAAACCAACTGGCAAACCAATTTTCATGTAAATGGTGGGCTTGAAAGGTAACTTATGTGATCAGCATTATAAGGAAATGTAGTATGGTGATCACTTGATTTTTAAGTGTGTGCCTTCAGCTCAGGTCATGATCCCAGGGTCCTGGCCCAGAGTTGGGCTCCCTGCTAGAGGGGAGTCTGTTTCTCCCTTTCCCTCTGCCCCTCCACCCAACTTGTGCTCCCCTCTCTCAAATAAACAAAATCTCTAAAAACGAAAAAACAAATCCAGCAAATAGTTAAAAGTGTGTATGTAGAACAACAAAAAGTCATGTTATAAATACATTTTTTCTTTATATTTTTATTATTACCCGGAAGGGGCCCGAGGAATTGCAGTGAATGTCAGTATTAACTGAAGAGCTTTCTAGAATCCACTTGTCTGAATCACCTGAGGAAGGGGTTAGTGTTAATATATTCCTGAGGGCTTTTGAGCATTTCAAGCATTTTTTCCACTTTGCCAGTAGAGTAAGTTTTTAAATAAGTAGAAGAGCTGAGAGTATCGTCATATTGCTATTTGATGGGTGGTGCTTTGCTCTTACATTGATTCAAAACTAAAAATCTCATGGGCTTTCCAAACATATGCAACACAGAAGAGTTCCCGAGGGAGATCTGCAATTTGAGGTGTTCCAAGATTGAGTCCCTCAAGGAACTACGAAGAGAAGCCAGCTTTCTCGTCTTGATGCTGCAGTTAAACAATGAACAGACAATTCCTGGGTGCACAAGAAGATTCAGATAGGAGAAACCAGTTGAACAAAATCTAGTACTAACAGAGAAATAGCTGTTTACAAGAAGAAAGAGACTTTTACAATCTGTCTACATAATTAAAACTTATCTCAGAAGAAAGAGGATAGAAGAAAATGCATAAATCAGAACAGAGCCACGAACCTGTGGGAATAGTAGATGTGAACGCCAAAAGAGGTACTCCTTGAGGGTTTGCAGAGGAAAATTATTACCTACGACGCTGGAAAGAGATGAAGAATTTGCCCTTCCTTTCTTCAGGAGATGTTGCTCTACTCTGACATATCCTCCTGGGTAAGAAGTCAGGAGAAAACCATAATTGTTATTATGGCAGATGTGAGTAGGATTGAGTGATTAAAGCCACAAGGCAGAAAGGCAATCTGGTGTAAAACAAAGAGATACGTTTGATTTTCTCCCATCTCAGTCCATTAACCCAACGTTGGCATTAGGAAATGGCTCTCATTAAACAAAGGTGAGGCAGGAGGAGCAGCAGTACTGCTTTAAGCAAACCTGAAGGTCAGTTGTGATGGGAAAACACACCTATTTGGAGATCGTACATCTACCTCTACGCCTGCAGGAAAAGTGCAGACTACTGGAGACTGAAATTACTTGGAATAATGCTATTTTATGTACAAGCATTATACATTTCTATGGTCAGAGGCTTCCTTATTTCATATAACTCCTTCCTCTCCCCAGTCTAAACACAGTACCTTGAACCTAACCAGTACTCAACAGTGTGCACTGCACTGAACTGAATTTGGAGCTCCAATAACAAAATACAGGTAAATGAACTAGTTTTCTAGTTGTACTTATGAATCCTTAGTCCTAACTTCCAAATGAAATCATGAAAGAGGAATCTATGTGGCTTTGTTAAAAGAAATACATATTTATTTTGATTTGCATATCCTATTGATTTATCCCAAACTAACACAAATAGATATATAAAAACAATGGTTTCACCCACATTATCTATTTTCCAACACTTTAGAAATTATCCTTTTAAGATGTTCAACATCAGGGCAGCCCAGGTGGCTCAGGGTTTAGTGCCGCCTTCGTCCCAGGGCGTGATCCTGGAGTCCCAGGATAGAGTCCCATGTTGGGCTCCCTGCATGGAGCCTGCTTCTCACTCTGCCTGTGTCTCCGCCTCTCTCTCTCTCTCTCTCTCTGTGTGTGTGTGTCTCATGAATGAATGAATAAAATCTTTTTTAAAAAATTGTAAAAAAAAAAAAGATGCTCAACATCATTAATCATCAGGGAAATGCAAATCAAAAGCACAATGAGATATCACCTCAAGCCTGTTAGAATGGCCATCATCAAAAAAGACAAGAGATAACAAATGTTGGCATGGATGTGGAGAAAAGGGATCACTTGTGCACTATTGGTGGTGCACCAGTAAACTGGTGTAACCACTAATATAAAATCGCATAGAGGCTCCTCAAACAATTAAAAACAACTACCATGTGATCCTGCAACTCCACTTCTGGGTATTTATCTGGAGGAAATGAAAATACTATGTCAAAGAGATACCTGCACCCCCACTTTCATAGCAGTGTTATTTACAATAGCCAAGACATGGAAATAACTTCAGCGTCCACCAATGGATGAATGGATGAAGAATATTACTCAGCATATTCTTACTATTCTTAAGGTGCCGTGCATATCAAACTTACATGGTGCTGTATGTCAGTTATATCTCAATAAAACTGGGCAAATTATTTTAAATAAGTATGGTTACCAATAGAAGCATTTTAAGACTTTAGTATACTTATCAGATGGAGGCAATTTATTTGTTTTATTTTTAATTTTTTTTTTAAAGATTTATTTGAGTGAGAGACTGTGTCAGTGGGGGGAGGGGAAGAGGGAGAGGGAGACAGAGAATCTCACATTCACATGGGGCTCAATCTCATGACCCTGAGATCACGGCCTGAGCTGAAACCAAGAGTTGGATGCTTAACGAACTGAGCCACCTGAGTGCCCCTAGAGGCAATTTATTTAAAAGGAAATCATGAGTTGTCCGTTTGGACAGAAGTCTATGATTTTAGGGAAGGAGTTTTGAAATGTAGAGTATGGTTTGGAACAAACTGGCATAAAACATTCTGGCACAGAAGAACCTCAAAGTCAGGAGATCACCTGTCCTTACCCTCTACCTTAGGAGGACCTCAGTAGTCCGTGTCATTCTCTATCTCTTTCTCATACTCGAGAGAGTAAGAGACCATCAGGGATGAACTTCCTCAATTTACCACCTGCTCTCACAAAGTTTACTACCATCTGTCTCTGCCCACAATTCTATGCCTCAATCACTTCCAGACTACTGTGAAACTCAACTCCATAAATACTATGCCAACCTGTCAGGTCTTTTCCTGAACCTCTTCCTCCAGTGACTTCCTCTATAACTCCTCCAGCGACTGCTCTACTGCTGTCATTCCCAGATGAGCCTGAAGACAGCACTCTGCCCTGGCTGTCCCAGATGCCTCTGTCCCAGACATCTCTCCACCCACAGCTGTCCAGGAAGCCAGAAGATGTGAGGAGGCTCACAAGTTGTGTAGGTTCTGAAAGTTTATAATTCCCTGGGGTTTTATTTTGTTTTGCTTTTTTCCTATTCTACTTACCACCTCTATGAATTTCCTGCTTCTATCTCTTCCTCATTTTTCTGATGGATGTGTAGTTCCCTTTGCATTTTGGATGGCAATTCTTTGTCAGTTACAGACATTACAAAAATCTTTCTTTTTCTTTCCTTCCATCCTCCCCCACTCCCTTCTTCTGCTGGTGGTGTGGTTGTCTTATCATGAAGAGGTTTTAAGTCAAATTTTGTCATATTTTTCCTTCTTGATGTATCAGCTAGAGTCTTGAAAGAAAGCACAGAATATACTCAAGCTCATGAAATTGTGGAGAGGTTAGTAATAGGACAATTTCCAAAGACTGATCAGCATTTTGAGAAACTAACAAAGAATTGAGTAGTTCTCAAGGGTGAGTAACAGCAACCACTCTTAGAAGCCAAGTCAGGAAGTAGAGAGCGATTCTTGGAGGGGGTGGAAGGAGAAGGCTGGCTGATGAGAGCTGTCATTTATTGCACAGAGACATAGACAACATGATCTACTGGGTGTTAAGGGAACCAGAAGAATCACTCTTCTATCTTCAATTTCTTCCTGGCCTGAGGACCTTGTTAGTGACTCCTGTTTGGCAAACCCTGTTGAAAGCCTATTTGGCAACCACTGTTGAAAGAGGAGATCCTGCCATTTGGGACAACATGGATGAAACTTGGGGGCATTCTGCTATGTGAAAGAAGTCAGACAGAAGACAAATACTGAATGACATCACTCATATGTGGAATCTAAAAAAGCCCCCTAAGCCCCAAAACTCAGGGAAACTTTTTATGCAGCACATTCTGGTAAGCCTCCCAAATCACAAAGCAGAGTAGGGCATGGTAGAGATGGGAGATATCAATTCTGTGTTCTTTATGAATTTCCCAAGATAATATTCCTTATCCTCAAAAATTAAAATTATTCTTCTGTATTTCCTTTCAAAAGTTACAAAGTTCTGTTCCTCATATTTAGTACTTGAATCCACCTGGAATTTATTTTATGTACGTTGTAAGGCATCCATTCCATAACAGATACCACTTGTCCAACTCTTTTAATTGAGGTTATCATTTCACTACTGATTTTTTTTGTTACACTACTGATTTCTAATGATTTTCTTATATTTTAAATTCTTACATATGTTTGTTACTGCTTCTAGATACTATTCTGTTCTATTGGTCCAATGTCATATGTTTGTATGAACATCTGGGCCTATCTTGGAGGGATGGAAAATGAATCTGATTACTGATTTAATTTTCTTAATGGTTATTTGTTTACTCATTCTACTTTTTTGAGCCAGCTTTAGAAAATTACATTGCCCACACAATCATTTCCTTTGGGTTTCCAAATGTACCAGCATAAAGTTGTTCATGGGATTTTATGATTTTAAAGATCTTTCATAGCCTTAGGTATAGCCACCTCTCCATTCCTAATATTATGTACTTGTGTTTCTTTTCTTTGATCATTCTTGCTGGAGATTTGTCTGTTTTGCTTAAAAGTATATTGCAATTCCTCTCTCTTTTTTTTTCTTGGTTTATTTGTTCTGTTTCACTGATCTCTTCTCCTATCTTTATTTCTTTCTTCACTCTACTTCTTTATGGATATCTGTTGGTTTTTTTTTTTTTTAGTCGTTTAACTGAAAATTAATTCATGTATTTTAGATCTTTCTTTTTTTGTAAAACACATTTACATAAGGCCACGAATTTCCTCCAAAACTACTTTAGCAGCAAATTGCATTTTTTTAAGATTTTTTTATTTTTTACTTATTCACGAGAGACACAGAGCGAGAGAGAGAGAGAGAGAGAGAGAGAGAGAGAGAGAGAGAGAGGGAGAAGCAGGCCCCATGCAGGGAGCCCGATGTGGGACTCGATCCCGGGTCTCCAGGATCACACCCTGGGCTGCAGGTGGCACTAAACCGCTGTGCCACCAGGGCTGCCTGCAAATTGCATTTTTATGTGTAGTACTTTCATTGTCATTCAGTTCTAAATATTTTGTAATTTAAATTGGTTTTGTCTTTTTTTAATGCTTTTTACTTTCTTGTATTAGAATTTTCCTGAAGTTATCTAATTTTCTCTGTTCCTTTATGCTTTCTCTGAATCCACAGATTTTGTTAGCTAAGCTGTACTTTAAATTAAAAAATAAAACTTTCTTAGCTATGAATTTCTTTTAGGATTATATTTATTTTTTTCATGAGGGACACAGAGAGAGAAGCAGAGACACAGGCAGAGGGAGAAGCAGGCTCTCTGCAGGGAGCCCGATGCAGGACTGGATCCCAGTATCCTGGGATCATGACCAGAGCCAAGGCAGGTGCTCAACCACTCAGCCACCCACGCATCCCAGCTATGAATTTTTCTAATAGTTTATAGTTTTCATAGGAACTTCGGCATGCTTTAAATAGACGCTGAATTATTTCCTCATCCTAATCACGTTTGAGATTTTCAATTTAAGTTCAATTATTTAAAGGAAATATATATTTATTATCAGTTATTAAATAAATACAATTGTTGGCATTTTATCATCTGTTCAGTGTTAATTTTTGAGTGCTACACCTTCTTAGTTCACTTTCTTTCTTATTGAAATATAGCCTTAAATATTTCTTCTAGTGAATATCTGAGAGTTAAATTATCTTTGATTTTGTATGTACAAAATTATCTTATTTTTGTCCTCATTCTGGAATGATAGTATGGTTAAATACGAATTCAGGTTAAATTATTTTCTCTCAGCACTCTGAAAATTAATAACCATTCTTTTTCTTTCTAAGCTATAATCAGGGTTAATTTTTCTGAGCAATTTTTCTAATTTACCAATTTCTCCATTTTTGTCTATTCCAGTGTTTATTCTATTGTATTTTTCCAACACTTTTATAGTATCTCAATTTCTCCTTCTCCATATCCATTTATTCTTGTTTCATTTTGTTAGCCAGGATGCAGTAGGAAGTTACTCAAATAGGAGGGCTGAAAGCAGGGAAGGATTGCGTTTCGTTTTATGGAACCAACGGTTCCAACCAAGGAGATGCCCAACTAAGTGTTACATTGATAGCGCCCTGCTAAATGAGCCTGTTTGAGGGGCACCTGGGTGGCTCATTCGATTGAGCATCTGACTTCATTTCAGGTAAGGGTCGTGATGTCAGGGTCGTGGGATTGAACTGTGTAGTGCTCTGTGGTTGGTGAGGAGTCTGCTTGAGATCCTCTCTCTCCCTTTCCCCCTCTTCCCTGCAAGCATCTCTTTCCCTAAAATAATAAATGAATCTTTAAAAAAGAATGAGCCCATTTGAGCTGGAATGGAGCTGAAGACCTGTGCAGAAGCTCCCCTAAGTTTCTTGAAGTTACCTTTAGGTCATTATAATACTAAGTATGGGCAAGTTTTCTGCCATTTTCTGAACATGTGACATAGGTACTAGCATGTTGACCTGCTCGGCATGCACAATTGAACTAAAGTGTTTGTGTTTATTCAGTGTCTAATACACTAATACACTGAATAAAAGCTCCCTGTATTAGCCCCATGTAGAGACAGTGCTTTGAAAGCAATCTCCTAGTCACCATACTTACAACAAATAATAAAAAGTTCTTTCCTTTCAACATTTCTTTGGGTTGTGTTCAATTTGGTGCACCCCAAGTGCTGAACCTCTCTTGAGTTTGGCTACATATTTTCTCTGCTTTTCTAGTTTGTGAGATTGTTATTTAAAATAAAAATATATATATATATGTTTGGTCTTCCTCCCTGTTTCTCACATAGGGCTGCTAAAATCCTTGACATTTCCTCAGGGATAAGTGATAAAGGTGTCTTGTTATGTTAACAAGGTGACTTGGTCAAATAAGGATGGATGCTGGTTGCCAAGAGAACTAACCTTGATAGGGAGTTGAGACTTTCAGTCTCAACCCTTGACCTCTGGGGAGAGGTAAGGTGCTGGAGGTTGAATCAACCACTGCTGGCCAATGATCTAATCAGTCATTCCTATGCAATATTAGAAGCTTTCATAAAACCCAAACCCACAAGGTTCAAAGAACTTTCAGGTTGGTAAACCAGAATGCATCCATATTAATGTGATACATTCCAGTTCTGTTGGGACAAAAGTTCTTGAGCTTGGGACACTTTTTTGCCTTATGTAATTCATCTGGCCATTCATCTATATCTGTTATAATATTCTTTTGTATAAACCAGTAATCTAGTAAGTAAAATGTTTCCCTGAGTTCTGTCAGCCTCTCTAGTAAACTAATGGAATCTGAGGAGGGGGTTGTGGCATCCTCCAATCTACAGCCAGTTGGTCAAAAGCAAGGTGACAATCTGGACTTGTGACTGACAACTGAAATGCAAGACGGGGGTAGTGGGGTGGTGGTGGTGGTGGTGGTGTGGATAGCAGGAGGGAGAAATCTTGTCAGACTGAGCCTTTAATTTGTGGGATCTGATGCTATCTCCAGGTAGATGGTGTTATAACTGAGTTAAATTTATGTGATGCCTGGTTAGTGTTCATGGAGAACTGGAGAACTGCTTGGTGGTATTGGATAAATCACACCTACCAGAAAGTTTTATACACTTTTACTAGAAACTATCCTTTACTATGAATATTTTATATGTATTTTAAAGTTTTTGTCAGACCATACAAAAACTTAAATTTTGCTTGTAATTTTGCTCATAAATGTCTCAGCATTAGATTTATTCATGATCTTGGAATGCTTATGAATAAGCTCATGAATAAGCTCATTTAGGATGGAAGAGTTTTTAAATTTTTATTTCCCTTTTTCTCTCTTTCCCCATATTCTGCCTCTCTGTGCCATTCCTTCCTTATCAAGTAATTCTGCAGTGGCCTCCAAGTTGTACCTTGGGCTTCTATCCAGAGCTAAGGTTCACCATTGTGGGCTTGGTGTTTCTGACCTAGGGTGACACTGGGGTTATTGTAAACCAGTCAATAAACCTAGCTACTAGTTCCCACATGGAACTAAACTCCCAGACAGCCCAGCAGCTTCCATACTCAAAGCCTAACTGACTCATAATTTCTGCCTATTTCACCAGTTTTGTTTGTTTACTTCTGTTTATGATATTGAGTATGGTTTAATGTTTTTATTCTTTTTTTGAATTCATCTTCCACTGGCCTGAATGGACTAGGATACTAAAACATTAACAGATATGTCCTTTTCTTGACCAGAAATCCCCATGTAAACTTTTCAGACTTAATTTTATCTGTAAAGATGGGACAGTGAAATCTGTACTATGCATCTGACAGTTTTAGAATATATTAAGTTAAACAGAATATGTGATCTTTTAGAAAAGTATAGATAAAGTGTAAAATTATAAAGCATTTTGCCTATCTGGTTTAAGGAAATTAAAGTTTTCACTTGCTAGGTATTGTGGGCATATAAACTCTTAAAAAATATATTGCCTTTATCAACCATAGTGAGATTAGAGTGTGGTATGTAGTCAAAGGATATTTTGTCAATTATGGACAGTGTTTTACTTAAAGGGAAAAAATGTAGATAGCACTCACCTTATTTAGTTATTGTAAATGCATTATCAGTCATAATACCATAAATCTTGACTGAATTACTCTTAATTGAATGAGAAATGTGAAAATTATTTATATTTATCACTTAATGTTTTTACTATTTTGGATGTTAAATAACTATTTTAATCCATTTTATTATTGTGCAAATTCTGAAATTCTATAGGCAATTTCTATATATGTTCACTCAATCCTCAGGCAATTTTTAAAGCTATGGTTTTGAAATAATTTTAGACTCACATAAAAGTTGCAAAGATAGATTCCCTACCTACCCTTTACTCAACTTCCTCCAATGGTACCATTTTACATAACCATAGAACAATTTGTCAAAGCCAAGAGCTTGACCATAGTACATGTGGAAGGCAGACTAATGCCCCCTTCCCCAAAGAGTCATCCCCTCCTCACTGGAGCCTGCAAATATACTACCTAGCGATGGGGAATTAATGCAGATGGAATGAAGGTTTTGCTAATCAACTGATCTTAATTTAGGGAGACTATTCTGGATTACCTGGGTGGGCCCAATGTAATCACAAGGGCCCTTAAAAGTGTAAGAGGGGAGCAACAGAGGAAGTCAGAGTGCTGTGATGTGAGAAGAACTCAACCAGTTCAGTTAGCTTTGGAGATGGTGGAGATGGAGGAAGGAACCATGAGCCAAGGAATGCAGGTGGCCTCAAAAGGACAAGAAAGAAAATGAATCCTCCCTGGAGACTACAGGAAGGAACATGGACCTGCGGACACCCTGACTTAGTCTGTCACACTTCTGAACAAAGAACTGCAAGATCATACATCTGTGCTATTCGAACCGCTCAGCTAAGATCTGCTAAGATCTATTAAAGCTGCAAAGAAAATACGGTACAATACTATTATAAAGTAACATTTTAAAAGGAGACAGTTTGTGAAATTGCTATGAATGGGTAAAATAATACTGATCTTTTCAAATATTTTTCACATGGTTTCTTAAGCATAGTGTTTTTTGGTCTATTTCTGTGATGGCACAATTGTTCAATTTTTTGTTCTGTTTTGTCATGCAGAACACAGAAACATATTCCTTTACTAGACACTAATTTATAGGTGCTTCCTTATGTATTCTGTTACTTTGATTTCCTGTATAATTTATTTAACGGGTACCTTCCACTTTTAGCTGTTGTAATTAAAATTTAATTATAATTAAAGTTTTTAACAAGACAAGGCTTTGCCCTTATATTCTTTGTTTTAGATGAAGTAGTTTTAAACTCACATTTTATATCCTCGTGTTCAGTGCAAAGTCGTTCATCTGCTTTTAGGCAAATAATAGTCTATCTTTATAGACTACATGAGACTAAAAGTAAAAGCCCTCGCAAACATTTAACACAAACATTTGTGTTGGGGGGGAGACCCCTTATAGAGATTATTGTTAAATGACTTATTCATCTCATCCCTTATGTTTACTTGTTCCCTATTCTAATGTGTTAAATACAGAGAACACAACAATGTTATATTTTACATTTGTTTAAGCATTGTCACCAGAATTTGTAGCATGCCAGCCAGGAGTCATCAGGATCACATTAAGTAACACAGAGATGGCCAAATTCTACTTTATCAAAGGGATCTATGAAGATAGAGGAGGCCTGTAAAAGTTCTCTGGAGTCCTGGGATTTGGCCAAGGTGGTACAAGAACATGGCAATTTGAGTGGTCATGTCTGAGACGATTTGAAGCAGTCATTGGCAAGGGCTTATATCAGATAAGGTGAGGGAGTTAGCAAGTCCAATGAAACAACTGGGTGTTAGTTATTAAGAGTAGTTAATAATGTAACCTAAGAAGTGCTACATGAGAGATGGCTTCCAGTTCACAACTGGAATCAACTGTGGTATAAGTAACAGAAATGGGTAGGAAAGAAGTCAGAAACAGAATTAAAGAATACAGTGGGTGGTGTGGTGCCTCCCTAATGTTCCTTCTGGTTGTCTGTACGGAAGCCACACCATTTAGGACAGAGTCCTCACCTCCAGCTCCAGTGATGGGCCCGAAATAGTGTAAACTAACAGGAAATTAATCCTAAACTCCTCGTCAAAACAGTTGGTTCAGGAATGGCCTGCTGTATTAGTTTCCTGGGGCTGCCATAACAAATGATTACAAACTTGGTGGCTTAAAACAAAAGAAATTTATTCTCTCATGGTTCTGGAAGCTGGAAATCCAAAATCAAGGTGTAGTCAGGGCCATAATCCCCCTGGAGGCTCTAGGGGAGAATACCTCCTTGCTGCTTCTGGCTTCTGGTGGCTCCAACCTGTTTCCAATTTCACACAGCCACAGCCTTCTCTGTGTGTTTTATAAGGATACTTGTAATTGGATTTAGGGCCTGCCCAGATAAACCAGAATGAGTTTATCTTGAGATCCTTAATTTAGTTACACCATCAAAGACCTTTTTTCCAGATACGATCCCAGGTTCTGGGAGTTAGGTAACCCAGGGGGTGAGCTACGCAGAATAAAACTTTGGTTGGCTGGTCATGGGAGGTGATATTTTTCTCTCGCCATGAATGTGACTAAGAAAGCACATAGTTCATGCTGTTGCTGGAAGCCTCTGGCTTCTCTGATGGAAGCTGGCCTGAAGAACAAGGCAGCACAAAGGAAGGCAACCTGACACCTGTAGAGAAAACAGAAAACTCTGACTGGCCCCTGACTGCGTTCACTTGATTTCTGTATTTGTAAATTAGGAGAGCCAATAGATTTCCTTTATTTTTCAATCTATTACAAAGCAAGTCTAAGTACAGTAAGAGAACTAAGTAATAAGCTATATTTTGAGTGTAGCAATTTTTGCAGGATATTCAGAAATAAATGGAAATAAAAGCACTAACATTTATTTATTCAACAGTTATTATATTCTAGGCACTATTCTAAGCATTGATTATTTAATTTAATTTTCATAATAATCCTTTTATCTTTCCATACAAGAAATCTGCAGGACAAGTTTATGTAACCATACAGTCTGATGCAGAGTTCAGTGAGAGATGAGGTGAGAGGTGCAGGTTGAGACACACCACAGCCTTGATGTCAACTATGGTGATCACACTTGTCCTGTGGACATGGAAGAACATAAGACAGGTCTGAAGGGAGTGGAATGATCAGGCTTGCACTTTAGGAAGATCACTTTATGTGAAGACTGGACCAATAGGCTATTGGCCAAAAAATCCCTAGAATGGAATTGGACTGGGTTATATTCCATTCTAAAAATCCTCTTTTTGTTTATGAACATCCTCTAGTCTTTCATTACTGGAGGCAGTTTACTATAGCCTAAGTTAAGTATGTAGTTACTTTCTTTGTTTTGTTTTGTTTTTGTTGTTTTTATATTTTTTAATTTAAATGCAAATTGCCAACATATAGTAGTATAACATCCAGTGCTCATCTTATCACATGCCCTCCTTAATGCCCATCACTCAGTTACCCCATCCCCCCACCCACCTCCCCTTCTGAAAACCTTTGTTTTCCAAAATTAGGAGTCTCTCATGGTTTGTCTCCCTCTCTAATTCTTCCTCACTCAGTTTCCCTCCTTTCCCTTACAGTTCCCTTTCACTATTTCTTATATTCTGCATGAGTGAAACCATATAGTAACTGTCTTTCTCTGATTTGCCTATTTCATTCAGCAAAATACCCTCCAGTTCCATCCAAGTAGAAGTAAATGATAGGTATTCATCTTTCCTGATAGTCGAGCAATATTCCATTGTGTATATATATCACATCTTCTTTAACCTTTCATCTGTCAAGGTATGTAGTTACTTTGTATTACATACAAAATATATACTACACTACATCCATACTATGTTATTATGTAGTGTGTGGTAGTTAAGTAGGAAGATTCTGGAGCCTGAACGCCTGGGTGCAAATCACAGTTTGAGGATTTCCTAGTTCTGTGATGCAGCTTATTATGTAACCTTTGTGTGCCTTAGTTTCCCCACATCTAAATTGGGGTAATAAAAATACCTACCATGTGAGGTTGCTGTGAAATAAGTTAATATGTGCAAAATATTTAGAAGGATCCTTGGCCCAGAGAAGCAATATTAAGATGTTAATATCTTTACAGTCTGTGTGCCCATCATGGAAACACATGTACTATATCTAATCTACAGGTATCTGTTGAAAGATTGGGTATTTTTACTTTAAAAGGCAGTCTGTTTTTGCTGTTAGAGAGGTTCAGTCTTTCCAGCTAATTCAATCCTGTCAATATACATCCATTAGGTTCAAATACAATCATGGCCCTGTATTTAGTGCCAGACACTGTATGCAAATCCAAAATGTGTAAGATTCAATCTATGATCTTTATCAGAGAATATCTGAACCTATTTACTCATAATTTGTACAATTGCGTTCTGGTAGAGCCTTCAAGAACAACTCATAACAAATCTGTTCTCCTTTACATGACAGACTTTCCAATTATTGAAAACAATTATCCTGTCTACCCTTAATCTTTTTTACTCCAGGATAAACAATAAATAAATACACACAATTCCTACAGCCATTCCTTACAGGACAGGGTTTAGGAGCATTCAATCAATTTAATCATCCTCCTCCAGACACATCTGAGTTTGTTAATGCTTTTCTTTAAATGCAGGGCTCAGAAGTAGATACAATAATCTGAACATGATTGAATAGATGGATAATGTTATGAGGATTTGTACCATAAAAATAATAGCTAAACTTGAGTGCATCCACAGATAAAATGGGAGAATAAAACAGGTTATAGGTTAGAGCCTTAGGGATTTCCTTTAGTCCAAATAAAAGTGAAATAGAAAGATCTTCTAAAACAAATTTTAAAGAAAGGATTGTGAAATAAATGTCATAGGGAGTATGCAATTATAAAGACAAGATATTATTATATGGTAAGCAATAAATAAAGAATATTCATTTAATAAATACACATAAGGAAAAGATTTAAAAAAGAACAGGGACAAGCATTAACTATGAAATACAGTCCTCCCTGAAAGTGGAAAAAGTTGAGACCAGAAAAGATGATCTGGTCAATGTGGAAATTACTGAGAGAAGATAAAAAAGGACCAAAGGATTTTGAGGAGAAAAAGTACAAAATGAGAATTTACTATTCCAATCATTGTTTTCAAATGTCAGAAGAGAACAAGACTTCAGTACACAGTAGGGAAGGATAGTTGTTATACATACAAATGTTATTCATAAACCTTGAATAATAATGAACAACACTCTTAAATAATAATGAAGTACTTTGGGTATTATGTAAATAAGCCATATATGCTAATTTTTTTTCCTTTTTCTATGACAGCAAGACATGAGTTTTTCATGTTGATGAACAGAGTTGCTTTTCAAGGAGACAGTCCAATGTATACAGGAAGTACATAATCTAGTGAGTTTGGAGGGTCATTATAACTGGAAAAGTGATATAATCCAAAAGTAGGATAATGCAAGAGAAAGAGAGAAAACAAAGCAGAGGGGGAAGGAAAGTGAGAGAATTTTAAGAGCTCCATGGTGATGTATCTATTCTCCAAAACCTCAAAAATCTCAAAAAAAAAAAAAAAAAAAGAAAAGAAAAGGCTGGTAGTATTTAAGAGGCAAGAGGCAAGAGAACATTAGGAAGGCATTTTAATCTTTCCGTTTATTTCTTATGAGTAGTGGTGGTTACAACTAGTATGTTAGCTACAACTTGAAACGGGTACATTAAACTGGTTTTCAAATGTTAGTTTTTATAGTAAAATAGCAATATTTCCACTTAACTAACATCAAATAGTTAAGACTACTTCTAGCACAAAAATTCTTGTAATAAATAATTTAGACAAAAGTTTGGCATTGCTCTATATTCAACAAAATGTCTAGATATATTTTCTTTTTTAAAAAGATTTATTTATTTGAGGAGGGAGGAGCTGCAGTGGAGGGAAAGGACAAATAGACTCTCGCTGAGTGCAGAGCCCAAGAGAGGACTCAACTCAGGACTCTGAGCCGAAACCAAGAGTTGGATGGACACTTAACCAACTGTACCACCCAGGCGCCTGTAGACATATTTTTAAGTAAGTATTTTTATGGTAAGACAATAAAACACAGATAAATACTATTGTTACTAGTTGCCAACTAGACAAAGTGTCTTTTATATATCATCATGTTACTGCCATATATTACTTTTCTAAATCCCCCCTTCTGCTCATCATAGTAACAATGAAATCCCTGTAAAGGTGTTGTATTTGTAAATTATCCTGCTTCCGTACATCAGATATATTGGGTAGTTATTTCTGTTAATGATTAATTAGGTTAGACAGTCAATATCTATTTGGAAGATTGATTTTTTTCTTCATTATATATTATCTGGACATCTGATATGTTCCTTTTGTACAACGTCTCTTATAGAAAGGATAATACTGCTTCTATAGAATAGGAAAATTCAAAGGTTAACATAAAGCCTTCTAAAACAGTGGAAATAGATGTATATTTTAAAAGGAATATGATTTGTTTCTTACAGATAGTAAAGTTTGTAAGCCAAGCACTCATGGCTAGCTCCAAGCAATCTCATGCAAATATTTATTAAATTCTCCTATGTGCTCCCTCTCTCTCCTCTTGTTTCACATTCTAGCCCATCTGTGCTTATTAGCCTGCAACCATTTAATAGAAAAATAACATGAAAAAAAAAAAACAGCAGAGGTGCTAATCTACAAATCTTGCTTTAAAAAAGGAAAATAAATCTGCAAAAATATCTACTGACGAAAATCATATAGTAGGCTGGTAAGGCATTTTCAGAGAACACACCACAAAAATAGTGCTCATATTACAATATCAAAGTGACTGCCTAAGGTAGTTATTGAAATAAGTACAGATACGTTGGGAAGCCTGAAATGATGCCAACAAAGCAAAGCAGGAATTATATATAACTGAAAATTAGCATTCCATAAAAAGCAGGAAATACAACAAAACATGTAAAAAAATTGTGAAAAAATATTATGAAACCTCAAGGATAGTACAAAATTATGAATAATTTGTGCTGCTTTTAATGCTATTATTATACTGGTTGGTTTTAATTAATTTAGTTAATTAGTCAAGGAGGAGGATGTCTACATAAATAAAGGCAGACTGGACTCATGTATATTCCCTCTTCAAATTCCTCTAAAATAAAAGCAAAGAAACTAGAAACAAAATATCTACAAAGACAGATAAAGAAAGAGAAGATAATTACAAAGCAGAGAAAAAAATAAATTTTTAGAAAAATGACATGCAGAAAGAGGACGCTAACTTAAAAAATCATAAATGCTGAGGTCAATATGTTTTCATAGATGCTAACAAGAAATAAAGTGCTATGTGTTATAAAACCCAGGAAAGGTGCACTAAGTTTCCTGAAAGAGGAAAGGCAAGAGAGAAGGTAATAGATAACCAGAAGAGGGATCCCTGGGTGGCGCAGCGGTTTGGCGCCTGCCTTTGGCCCAGCGCGCGATCCTGGAGACCCGGGATCGAATCCCACGTCGGGCTTCCGGTGTATGGAGCCTGCTTCTCCCTCTGCCTGTGTGTCTGCCTCTCTCTCTCTCTCTCTCTCTGTGACTATCATAAAAAAAAAAAAAAATAGATAACCAGAAGAGAAGCAAAGTAAAGAACAGGGGAAAAAACATATCAAAACTAACTAAACAACAACAAATTCAAATGAACTATATTTTATATCCTTAGAGAAATAAGAAAACAGTTCCATCAAAGCTAGACAGGACTCCATATTTAATAAAAAGAAAAGAAACCAGAGAGAAAGGGGAAGGAAAGAAAAAAGAAAACTCTTCTAAATGAAAAATATAACCAAAATGAAAACCCAACCTACAGGTTAGAAGATAGGTTAGGATACCTTCTTGGAAGGCAGAGTAAAAGGACAAAGAGATGGGAAATTGGACAGGAAAAAGAAAATCCAGGAAATATGATTCATCTACAAGATTCAACAACTGAATAAAGGAGTTCCAGACCGAACTGGGAAAACAAAAGGAAGGGAACTATTAGTGATGTATTTCAAGAAAATTTCAGGGAACTTAAGGACATGAATTTACAGATTTAAAGGGATCATTGAGTACCTTAGCACAATGGATATGAAATAAGCATATCAAGGAAGATCATACTGACATTTCAGAATGCTAGGAATAAAGAAAAGATTCCATGTGTTATCAGAGAGAAACAAATGGGTCATATCCAGGGGATCAGGAATCAGAATGATGTCAGACCTGGAACACTGGAATCCAGAATAAGGCAATGGAACAAGAATGTCTTAAAAATTCTCAAGGAAAATCATTTTTGTTTAAAATTCTTAAATGCTATCAAATTCTATCAAAGTCTCAATCAAAGGTGTGGATAGAACAAATATTTTCAGACAAATTCTCAAAAAAATTTACCTCTCCAAAAACTATAGGAGGACCTGATGAAGCAAAGGAGTAAGATAAGAAGAGGAAATGGGATACAGAAAGCTGTAGATCAGAAAAGAAGAAAGATAACATGAGAGAAATTTCTGGTTAGTAGTGAAAGAATAAAAGTTGTGGAACAGGTGTAGAGGGTAAGCAGTTCAAACTAGAGCAGAACAGAGACTTGGGAGAAACTTTTTGTAAATACCAGCAGATTAGATGATTTGTCTGAACATCTAAGAGGATATTTAAGCAATGATGAAGACTTTGATCAAATCAGTGATAACTTAGAACATTAAGCAAATGAAAGAGCAAGACACTATTAACTTCAGGGAAAACAGAAAATGTAGGAAAGGAAAGAAATAGATTGAACTGCAATGGTAGGCTATGGATAGCATACACACAACCATGATAAAGCACTGAATACGTATCTAAGTAAAATGCTATCACTACATTGTGAGGATAGAATGGTTGGGAAGTCAAGGATCAATATGTGTCATAAAATGAGGAAGGAAAAAGGAGTAGGATAAACTCTTTGATCACAATGGAAAGTCAATGGAAAAAGCCTAAAATTCAAATATCAAGTTCTAACATGCAGATATTGTTTAAAGACAAGGAAGTAATTACCAAAATATGGAAGTTTATATGACTTATAATAGGCAGAACCAGAATCCAAATTTAGTTTGTCTCCAAATTACATTCTTTCTACTAAACTTAAGTGTACCCCTCAAATACAGTGATGCCAAAATTGTGAGATTCATTAAAATTTGCTCAAAAAGAGCTCATTTACTTTTTTATTACCAAAAGTTACTGAAAATCAGAGTTGACTAAAGTGAAAACCTAAATAAGATATAAGGAGCTATTTGTCTTAAGAAAATATCACCTTTACAACACAGATACTTTTATATCATTTAACCACATCTCAGGAACTCATAAAAGTGGATGTCAAAGCTGAAATATAATGATCATGTATTAATCAGTTTTCCAGGCAAACACAGAGGACTTCCTTTTTATGGCTACACTACTTCCTTCTTGCTATTGCAAAGTATGTCCTCTGTATTCCTAACCATTTCGTGCCACTGACCTGTTGACCATTCTGAAAGGTATCACGTCTCTGGTTCCTATGGTGATGGTTGCTTATTTAACCTTTAATAATCTCGCCCATTTCTGTTTTTTCTTTCTTAGAGTTCTATGTTCTCTTCTCTGTTCAGTCCCCCATGAAACGATCTAATCTCTGTAAAGAAGAAAAGGTAACTTATGCTCCAGTTCTAATAGAACTCTCTTTTGCTCTCACATTTTTAAATGTCTACTGGATATTTCCATTACATATTCTACCATTTCTAACACTTCTTAACTGTTCCAAATTTCTTATAATGACAAACGAAGCCCTTTCTGATGCAGCTCTTGATTACTGCCTTAGTTTTATCACACATACCTGGATCTCAGACTTTACTCTTAAGGTGGGATAAATTATTTAAATTCTTAATAACTAACTGCATTCATTTTTGCCCCCGGGCACATGAACAGTCTCTCCTTTCATTTTAAAATCTTCTGCCTACCTCAAGCTGATCCTTGTTCGTTCTTTAGGACTCATCTTTGAAGTGACGTTCATACCAAACACAATGCCATAGACATGGTGAGTGGAATATAAAGATGCGTTGAATAAATGAACAAAAACTCTTGGGTAGGTAACTTATCTCTAGATAATCTCTTTAATTTATCAGTCTTTATTAAATACTGCTGATTAAGTAATTTTCCTTTGCTTAAAAACTCATTAGATCTGGGGCAGCCCGGGTGGCTCAGCAATTTAGCGCCACCTTCAACCCATGGCCTGATCCTGGAGACCCAGGATTGAGTCCCACATCGTGCTCCCTGCATGGACCCTGCTTTTCCCTCTGCCTGTGTCTCTGCCTCTCTCTCTCTCTCTCTGTGTGTGTCTCTCATAAATAAATAAATAAAATATTTAAATAAAAATTCATTGGATCTTTTATTGTTGTATGATCTAAAATGGAAAACTCTTCTGTCTGCCTTTTAGGCTCTACATAAGGTGGTCACTACACCTCTACTGCTCCCCCAACAGAAAGCCTCCTTTCTAGCATACTGATTCCTAAGCACCACATACCCATTAGTACACCAAGCAGGTTGGTTTTTCTCTTTATGATATCTATCCTGGAACTTTCTTCCTTTCTAATCTCTATCCTATAGGATAGTAGTTCAAGGCTAACTTCTTTCATAAAGCCTTCTAACTACTCTAGCCCATATTGATGATAATAGCAACATTTTAGTAATTTATCAAATGTATTTTGAGAATCTGTTATTTGACAGACATTGTTTAGATTTTGGGACATAAAAGTAAGCTGGAGAAAAGCAAGAAAATAAGTTAAAACAAATTAAAAATATGATTACAAAGTGCGAGAAATGCTAAAAGCAAGGTAGAGAATTGCTGGGTGTAAGCAGTGATTTAAATATGCAAGTCAAGATCTTTAAGGCAGACAGAATTCTAAGCTTAAGTTCAATAGGCCCACACCTACATAATTCCCTCCCCTTATGTGGAAATAAGATCTGTAATTTGCTTCTAATGGATAGCATGTGAAAAATGTAAAGACATTTTATAGAATTAATGTCCTAAATCAGTTGTCTTGAATTAATTAGAAGAAAGTTTATTTCAATCATGAGAAAGAAGGAAATCCCACCACTTGTGACAATGTAGATGAACCTAGAGGACATCATGCTAAGTGAAAGAAGCCAGACCAAGAAAGCCGAATACTATACTATCTCCTTACACAAGGAATCTAAAAAAAGACAAAAACAAAAACAAAACAAAAAAAACAAAACAAAAACAAACAAAACCCAAACCAAAAAACAACAAAAAAAGAACTCATAGAAACAGAGAATGGTGGCTACCAGAGGCCAGGAAGTTGGAAAAATAGAGAGTTGCTAGTCAAAGAGTATAAGCCATCAGGTATAAGATAAATAAGTTCTGGGAATGTAATGTACAGTACAGTGACCATAGTTAATAACACTATATTGGATACTTGAAAATTGTTAAAAGAGTAAATCTTAAGCATTCTTACCATACATACACAAAAAAGGTAGCTATGTGAGGTTGATAAATATTATAATTAACCTGACTGTAGTAATAATTTCACAATGTATATTTATCAAATCATGTTGTACACACACACACACACACACACACACTAAAGATAAAATGAGTATCTTGAGTAGGCATAACTTAATCAGGTGATCCTTTTAAGAATGGGCCCAGGATATCCTTAGAGCTAGAGATGCTCTCCTACTGGCTTTGAAGAAGCAAAAAGCTAGCTATTAACTTCTTATGCAGAAGGGTGGCCCTTAGGACTAAGTGAGGGTCTCAGTCTTAAAGCTGTTATAAGTAAACTCTGTCCCTAAACTCAATAAGCTTACAAGAAGACCCTGGGCTTCAGATAAGAATGCAGCCCAGCGGAAGCTTGATTACAGCCTTGTGATACTCTGAGCAGAGGATCCAATTAAGTTGCTCCTGACTTCACAACAAAGAAAGACATCAGAGATAAAAAAGGGGCATAACATAATGGTATGGGAGCAATTCTCCAAGAAGATGTTAACAAACCTTAACATATATAACAGGAGAGCATCAAACTATGTGAGGCAAAACTGATCAAACTGCAAGGAAAAACAGATAAATTCACCATTATAATTGGAGACTTCAACAACCTTGTATCAAAAATAAACAGATCCCGGGACATCTGGGTGGCTCAGTCAGTTAAGAATTTGCCTTTGGGTCAGGTCATGATCCCAAGGGTCCTAGGATCAAGCCCTGCATCAGTTTCCCTACTCAGTGGGGAGTCTACTTCTCCCTCTCCCTCTGCTCCTCCTCCCTGTTCATGCTCTCTCTCTCTCTCTCTCTCTTTCTCTCATTCTAATACATAAAATCTTAAAAGAAAAATAAATGCAACAGATACAGCAGGCAAAAATATTAAAAGATAAAACATCAGTGAAGGCATAGTTTTACTCAATAATATGATCAGGAAACTGGATATAATGGTTAGCTATGCTACTTCATCCAATAACAGCGAAATATACATTAGTCTCGAGTGTACATGGAACATTTACCAAGATAAACCACATTATGGGCCACAAAATAGGAGTTAAAATTTTTAAAAGAATAGAAATCACAATGTCTATTCTCATATCACAGCAGAATTAAACCAAAAATCAGTAGCAGAAAGATGGCTGGAAAATTCCAAAGTACTTGGAGATTAAACAACACACCTCTAAATAATACATGAGTTAAAGAGAAATTGCAAAAGACATATAAAAATATTTTGAACTAAATGAAAATGAAAAATACAATTATCAAAATTTGTGGTACGCCACAATATCAGTGCTTAGAGAGAAACTTATAGCACTGAATACGTATACTATCTAAAATCAATCATGTAAGATCTTAGCCTAGGAAATTAGAAAAAGAAGAACACATTAATTCCAGATAAGTAGAAGAAAAGAAAAAATAAAATTACAACAGAAATCAATGAAATTTAAAATAGGAAGTCAATAGAGAAAATCAACAAAACCACAAGCCAGTTCTTTGAAAAGACCAATAAAATCAGTCAGTCTCTAGTCAAACTAATTAAAAAAAGAAAAGGAAGCAAATTGCTAGTATCAGAAATAAAAGAGAGAATATCAGTACATATCCCATGGAAATTAAAAACATAATAAATGTTATGAAGAGCTCTATGCCTACCAATTTGATAACCTAAATGAAGGGGACCAATTCTCTGAAAGAATCTGCCAAAATTCACACAAAAATAGACAATCCGAATAGGCCTATATTCATTAAAGAAAATGAATCAATAGTTAATAATCTTCCAAAATAGAAAGCACCAGACCCAGATGGGTTCACTGGTGAATTCCACCAAATGCTAAGGGAAAAAAATATACCAATTCTTTATATTTTCTTTCAGAGATAGAGACAGAGGAAATAATCCCCAGGTTGGTCTACGAGGTCAGCATTACTTTGATACCAAAACCAAACAAAGTCATTACAAGAAAAGAAAATTATAGACCAAAATCCCTTATGAACATACATGCAAAAAATCCTCAACAAAGTATTACCAAATCAAATCCAGTAAGTTATAAAAATAATTATACACAATGACCAAGTTGGATTTATCCCACATATGCAAGGCTGATTCAACATTTGAAAATCAATTAGTATAACCCATCATATCAACAGACTAAGAATGAAAAATCAACAAGTATATCAATAGATGCAAAAAACAAAAAAGCTTTTGAGAAACTCCAATTCCAATTCATGATAAAAACTCTCAAAATAAACTAGAAATTGAGAACTTCCTCAACTTGATTAAAAAATAGCTACAAAAACCCTTCAGCCAACATTATACTTAATAATGAGAAATTCAAAGTTATCCTACTAAGATCAGGAACAAGGCAAGGATGTCTCCACTGCTTTTCAACATCATAATGGAAGTCCTGGTCAATACAATAAGATTATAAAAAGGAAATAAAAGGTATACAATTTGGTAAGGAAACATAAAACTGTCTTTGTTCACTGATGACATAATCACCTATGTAAAAAGAGATTTAAAAAATCTCTGGAACTAATAAATAATTATAGTAAGATGGCAGGCTACAGGATAATACACAAATATACAAAGTCAATCACTTTACTATATACCACCAATGAACAAGTGGAATTTGAAGTTAAAAACATAATGCAACTTATATCAGTAACCCACCCAAAATTAAATACTTAGTTATATATAACAAAATATGTGCAAGATCTATAAGAAGGAAACTACAAAATTCTGATGAAAGAAATCAAAACACTAAATACATGGAGTGATATTTTATGTTCATGGATAGGAAGACTCAATATTGTTAAGATGTTGGTTGTTCCCAATTTGGCCTATAGATTCCATGCAATCCCAATCAAAATCTCAGTGAGTTCTTTGTGTGTATCAATAAACTGATTCTAAAGTTTATATGAGGGGCAAAAGACAGTCAATGCAATATTGAAGAGGAAGAACAAAGTTTGGGGATGGTGACATTACTTAACTTCAAGACAATATAAAGCTACAACAATTAAGACAGCATGGTATTGATAAAAGAACAGAAAAATAAGTCAATGGAACAAAACAAGAAGCTCAGAAACAGACCCTCGTAAGTACAGTCAACTGATCCTCAACAAAGGAGCAATTCAATAAAGCGAAAATAGGTTTTTTTTTTTTTAACAAATTGTGTTGGAATAATTGGACATCCACATGTAAAAAATATGAATGTAGATACAGAACTTACACTTCTCACAAAAATTAAAGTAAAATGGACCACAGACTTAAATGTAAAGCATAAAACTATAAAACTCCTGGACGATAATTTGAGAAAATCTAAGGAGACCTTGGGTATGATGTTGACTTTTTAGAACCAACACCAAAGGCATGATTCATGAAGAAAAGAGTTAATAAGCTGGACTTCATTAAAGGTAAAAAAAAAAAAAAAATTTGCTCTGTGAACATCATCCTGAAAATGAAAAGACAAATCACAGACTGGGATAAAATATTTTCAAACGATATATCTGATAAGGGACTATTATCTAAAACATAGAACAAACTCTTAAAACTCAATGACAAGGGAGTGAACAACTCAATTAACAATGGACCAAAGAACTTATCAGACACCTCACCAAAGAAGATACACAATGGCAAATAAGCATCAGTGAAATGCAAACGAGATGACAATGAGATACCATCTATCAGACCACACATCTTTCAGAAAGGCCAAAATCTAGAACACTGACAACATCAACGACTAATGAGGATGTGGAGCAACAGAAATTCTCATTCATTACTGGAGGGAAGACAAAATAGTAGTTACTTCAGAAGGCAGTATGGAAATTTCTTAGAAACTAAACATACTGTTTAGTACTGTAACCATAGAATACAGTAATCACTCTCCTTGGTATTTACCTAAAGGAACTGAAAACTTTGTTCTACATAAAAACCTACCCATGGATGTTTAAAGAGCCTTGTTCATAACTGCCAAGACTGGAAGCAAACAAGATGTCCTTCAACAGGTGAAGAAATAAACTGTGATCCATCCAGACAATGGGATATCACTCAGTGCTGAAAAGAAATGAACTATAAGATATGAGAGCCAGAGAAGAAACTTATATGCATATTACTTGGTGAAAGAAGTCAATCTGCAAAGGTTATAGATTATATGATTTCACTATATGACACTCTTAAAGAAAAGGCAAAAATATGGAGACAGAACCACCAATGGTGGCAGGGGTTACAGAGGAGGGAGGTATGAATAGGTGGAGCAGACAGGATCTTTGGTGCAGTAAAATTACCCTGATGATACATGATGCCAGACACATGTCATTATAAATCTGTTTAAACCTGTAAAACACTTAACACCAAACTATGAATTTTAGGTGATACGTGTCAATGTAGTTTCATCAATTGTAACGAAGGTACCACTCTGGTGGAGGAAATTGGTGATGGGGAAGGCTGTGTGTACATTGAGTGGTACGTGGCAGTGTGGGACGTAGATATGGGAAATCTCTGTACTCTTCACTCAATATTTCTGTAAACCTAAAACTTCTCTAACAAATAAAGTCTAATTGAAAATAGTGAAAAAAAGAACTCTATTTTCAATTAAACAAGAGTTACCAATTCAAACCATTAACTAAACCTACCAAATTCTGTAAAATCTAGAGAGGAAACAGAGAGGGTAAGAATTGGCAGATACACTCTCAAACCTTGAGCTGGATATATATTTTTCTAAACATACTATCATGGTTCCAAAAGACTGTCCATCATAAGTAGGGGCATAAGTAGGCTATAAGGAGTGTGGATGTTTCCCTATTAAAACTCAGACTGACTGGGGATGCAGGACTGGTGAAAATACCATGCCCATCTACTATTTTTATTAGTTATGACATGGTCTTCCAGCTGAGGGTACTCTGGGAGAAAATTTGAGGGAAGCCACAACTACTATATCACAACATAGAATTAGAGGCTTGAATTAAACTTGAAAGCAAATGGAACAAGCTGAGTGAGACAAGATGTTCTAGGCAAGACCCTGGAGCTGTAGATTGCCCCACTACACTAGCTCCTACCATTCCACATCATTGCCCCCATCAAGTATGGGGGAGGGGAGAAAAAAATGGCTTATGGGATAGAGACACAGGTGCCAGGCAAGGGGACAGGGTGGTGGTGTTGGTGGAGGGATAGAGATACTCATCAGGCAGGCAAAAATTCAGGAAGTACAAACCTGCATGAGCCCTACTAGAATAAATTCTTTGATAATAAAATCTAGCCAAGCACAAAATGAATCAAAATAACTCAGAAAGAGAAACAGTAATGAAAGGACTGTTTGAGCACTGATTTCATTTAAATATGAAAATATAAAATTTGACATAATCATAAAAATGTAACAAAAATTTTAAATGAGGAAAGGGAATTGTAAGGGTCCTTCACTTTATTTTTATTTTTTTAACAAATAGTAAAATTGGCTTGAAGTGCGGGGAGGTGCACAGTTCCATGAAGTGTTAACAATGTAGATGGTTAATAAAGAGAAGAGTATCGTCTTCTATATTTTATTTTACTACTACAATGCTTTTTCTAAGCATCCACTCAGTGGTGGATGCCACAAAAGCAAAAACCAGTTAATCAGTAATTCCAGTATGCACTGACAGGGATTCTTCTCAGGTAATGATTAGGTTTTTATTCATTTCTGATAACTGATTTTGAATGTAGTTTAGTTCACTTCTGGAGAAAGGTTTCATGGTTCTCTTTTGCTATTTCTTCTATGATTGCAATGTTTTGAATGTGGGTACAAACGGAACAACAACACTATTTTCCATTGTTTGTTTTATTTATCCTTTCTGAGACTTTAGGTAAAATGACCTATTAAGTATCATGAGTGAAAAATAGTTACATATTTGGTCCAGAGTTCCGCCTTCTGTATGCAGGAAATTCAAATATACTTATAACATCTAGAATTATTCCCCAAGGCACAATCTTTTACATGGATTTATTATCAAAAGGTTCTATTTGTGTAAAGTCATATTATCATATGTGTATATTCAATAAACTTGGAGTACAAATAGCTTCCAGCTAATAATTACCTACACAAATTGTTCGCATAGCTGTTTTCTTTTAATGCCAAATTCTATATGGAAGTCTGTTTTCCCTATTGCTATAAATTCTAACAACTTTTAACACATTTTTCATGGTCTTGGAACTTTTTTAAAAAATATGAAATAAAAATATATTAAGTTTACTAAGATCACAAAATTCAATTTCACCCATTCACTCAAGTCTTATACTTTTCAGTGGTATGGCTATCCATTGTCTTTATACTAATATAAATGCAAGCTATATAGTAGCTTGGGATGAGAGAGAGAGGGATAGTGGCACAAAAGCTATTATTGACTTTATTTGAAGATAACCGAGACTTTTAAAGAACCAACTCACTCCCACAACAATTTTTATTGTTTTCCCCTTATTAAGGCAATGCCAAGTTCAATATTTTTCATTACTATTTGCCTAAATATAAGCTGAAGATGAATTACAACTTATTCTGGTGAGGAGTTCCTATTATTGTGACACTTAGCTTCAAGACAGTATATGCTAGAAGTATCAAGAAACTTATTTTTCAGATTTTTCAGAAACTCTAATCTCTTTGTTATAATTTATAATAATTCATAAACTATCTTATGAAATATAAGGGGAAAGAAGTCTTAATATTTGTACCTTTGGCTTATTGTATCTTAAGATATAAGAAGGTCTAGAAGTTCTTTTTACCATTATTATTATTATATTGTATCAAGAAGCACCACTTCCATTGTTCTGATTATGTGAAAGGTACATCTCGTTAGCAGCCCTAAATGTTATTTTAGGGCCAAATAAACTATTCTTACAGGGACCTGAGTACAAATATTATATCATACACTTTAATGGTAGGAGAAATATTTTAAATAGTTATTTTGAAGCTGAATTTTTCTAAAGAGATAATTTACTACAAATTTTGTATTTTTTTAAAGATTTTATTTATTTATTCATGAAAGACACGGGGGTTGGGGGGGCAGAGACACAGGCAGAGGGAGAAGCAGGCTCCATGCAGGGAGCCCGATGTGGGACTCAATCCCAGGGCTCCAGGATCAGGCCCTGGGCTGAAGGTGGTGCTAAACCACTGAGCCACCTGGGCTGTCCACAAATTTTGTATTTTTAATTTAACCCAATTTAACCCCTTTTACTTTGTGCTTCATGGAGAACAGCCCTCTTTACTGATTAAACAGCTTTATTTTTTGATAGTTGTAAATATCTGGTACTGTGCTTTAGGTACCTGCTTCTAATACATAAGCGCTAACAGTGCTTGCTCACCTTCCAGACACTGTACAGTTGAGAATCACACTAGATCCTAAATTTTACTGGTGCCCTGGCCAGATCTATTTTACCCTGCACACTAGTTTGTTATGTTGTGCATCTTGTAGTGAGAATAATCAGTAGTTTGTTTTACAGCGAAACACAAGAGGATACATTGTCTCCTACACTGCCTAAAACATATTCTTTTAAGCATAGCTCCTTTAAGGTGTTTAAATATAACTTACAAAATATTGTGGAATGATAAATGAAGATATTTAGATACTTTGAAAAGGATACTTTACTAATAGACTAAACGACTTTCAAACATGCTAGCTCACTTCCATACAATGTGATAATGATCTCATCTGTTGCATAGTTGGCTTAAAATCAGAGTACTTTACTCAGTTTTTATTTTGAAAAACATGTAACTTACAGAAAAGTAGCAGTAATATAATGACTACTATATAATCTGTAATCAGTTCACATTTGCTCCTCTCTCTCTCCAACACTTAAAACAGTAATTTTGCTCAACCACATCAAAGGAAGTTGCAAAGATCATGAGATTTCAACTGTAAATACTTTTAAATATATCCTTTGCCCCAAAAGACATTCTCCTACACAACTCCAATATGATTATCACACTCAGGAAACTTACCATTGATGTTATACTATTCTATGATCTACAGCCCAAATTCAGATTCCTCCAACTGTCCCAGTAGTACTCTCTATAGCATCCCCCCACCCCCATCAAGAATCTAATCAAGAAGGATGCCTTGCAATTAGTTGCCATGTCTCCCAATGTCCTTTAATCTCGAACAATCTTCCAGGATTTTTTGTGTGTGACAATGACATTTTTGAAGTGTCCAAGTTGATTATATTAAAGAATGTCCACCAATTTGGAGTTCTCAGATTGTTTCCCTATGATCAGATTCAGATGAAACATTTTTGGCATTACAACTTCACAGGTGATTATGTATCCTACTTCATGTGTGTATCATATCAAAAGGTACATGATGTCAATGTGGTGATGTCAAGTGTGCTTACTTGGTTACGCTGGTCTGCCAGATTTCTTCCTATAATGGTATCCTCCTCTCTTTGTAATTAATAAGCAAACTGTGAGATGACATTTAGAGAGAGCATGGATATCATGTCCCTAAAAACCATTCACCCAATGCTGAATTATCCTTTGATTACTCTTGTAATAGAGTTGCAAAAAGGTGACTTTATAATTCCAGCATTTAAAAAAATTATTAGCTTGTATTTTTCAGTAAACAGCTTTTTCGTCTACCCACCACCATCTGCACACTACACACACATTATACACTCATGATTCTTTTCTTACATGTAATGTGCTCTAATCCATTACATATATTATTACTTTTTATGTTCAGATGATCCCAAGTTGGGCCTTCAAGTGGAAGTCCCTAAAATCTGGCACTTATGTACTTCTGATGTGTCTCCATCAGTTTTGAGCAATTCCTTATTTTCTGGCACAAAGTGTTCCAGGCTTAGCAGATTCTACCCTAAACTACCCAAAACAAGAAGGCTTTAAATAAAAAGAAGACTAACTCAACTCAATTTTAAAACAGCATCTGGAATTTAGGTACAATATTAAAACAGTATCTAAACACAGTAAGTGCCAAGTGAATAAGGTAGGTCTTTTCCTTAACTGTTTCAGCATAGTTTGAAGCCTCTAGGCAACGCTTAAAAATATGAACTTTTACTTTATAAACTAGACTTTTATGTTACTCTCTCAATTTCATATATTTATTCTTATTTTAAGTTTTGTTTTTCTTCATCTCATGTATCTCCATACAGGAGCCATAGGGGCAGGTAACCTCCAAAATATTTTTTTTTCTCTTCTCCAACATGGTACAATCTTAGATCATTGTCGAAATATGCCAAATGGCACAGCATAGAACTCTCACAGAGTGAAGCCTTTTAAAAGTACTGTAATTATTAAGAGATTTCACATGTCAGAGGAAATAATGTAAAAGAATGCTTGAGCCTTTTTTTGTGTGTGGGGGGGGGGTAAGAAATTCAACAGATTAGCTGTACTTTCTAAACAAATGTAGCACTGCTCAAGTCACCTCTGAATGAATCACAGATAGGGACAGAAGCAGAAGAGGGAGGACTGTGATTTTTGGAGAGATGACAAAGAAAAGAAAAAATGTGGGGCTTGAAAGCTTACAAGTTTTTATTTATGTGTTTTCATGAGAATGTGAGGGTGGGTGTGACTGGCTATTTCTGTGTAGTATATATGTATGCATGCACACATGTGGGGTTAAAGCCAAGGATGATCAGTAAACATTTATTCCACAAATATGTTTTACATCCCTGCTATGGGCAGGCTCTGAAGCATTTTCTAGGAATATAAAGACCATCGAAACTATACAGATTTCTACCTTAGTGGTTGATTAAATAATTACCCAAGTAAACGTGAATTTGCAACTATCTGGGATGAGGGATATGAATACATAAATATGGATGCATTTATGCATACAAATAAATATGTGTGTATATATGAGGGGGAAGAAATGGCTCATTTGAGGAAATGGCATTTGGGTTGATATTTGAGGTGCTAACTAAGAGTTAACTAGGCAAAGTTTGGGTATTTGTGCTCATGGGTGTGGGGATGGGAGGAAGCTTGATTGAGTCAGAGCAACTGGAAGAAAGCCAGCCAGCTCAAGCAAAGGGAAAGAGTGGAGACATCAAAAAGATGAGACTGGAGGAGCCTGGCATTGCTGGGTTTCAAAAAATCAGGTGCACAGCTTTGGGCTTTACCATGCAATGGTAACCCAGGGAAGTGGTGTGTGTAGTTAGAGCTGTGAGTATTACATTTGCACTGGAGGATGGAATAGTAATAAACAATATAGGATGCCAGGAGACCAGTGATTGTGGTTTCCTGCACAGGGGAGGGTTAAAGCTTAGACTAGGGTGATGGCCCGAGGCAGATGTGTAATATACTTTAAAAATGTATTGTTGAAGTATAACTGACATACAGTGTTATAGTAGTTTCAAATATATGATTTGTAACACACTTTGGAGGTAACAATCAACACCTAGGTGTAGGCTCTGATATGGGGTTAAGGAGAGGGGATTTCAAGGATAAAATCCAGATTGGGAGCTGGGGAATACCAGAGGTTGGGGTGAAAGGGGTAGAGATCACAAATTTGATTTTGACATGTTTCATTTGATGTTTCTCTTTAAGACAGAAAATAAGAAATGCCAAATACAGAGCTGGATCTATTAAGTGGGGAACTCAGAGGGACTTCTTGAGCTTTACATGTGTTTTACAAAGTTCTTCAATAAAATATATGCCACTGATTTCAAGGAATTCTAATTGGATACTACTCAGTGTATGTATGTTGGGAAAATTCACGGTGAACCAAAGTTCCAAGATACTAGATAATCTCTCCTACTTGGGAGTTCAGTAATTTGCAAATCCATTTCCATTCAAAATGCTGTTATAATTCCCTGAACTGCAAAATCTGAAAATAGGACTTTGCTAGATTTTTTTTAGCAAGTCACAAAAGTGATAATGTAAGTACAGGAGTAATATCAAAAATATTTAACAATCAGTACAAGTTGGGTTCTGGCCACAAATAACCAGTAAGACCAAACTAGTGCATCCAGCTGACTGCCAGCCCTTTCACAGTAATGGAGTCTCATTCTGTAACAGTAAAAGTTCCTAATTGAAAATTAGAGTGCAAATATTAGAAACTGACCATTAGGTCACTGCTTTTAGTCCAATAATGTCACTCACACATAAGCATTTTTTAATACTTTGGGAAAACTGATTTGGGGGGAGGAATAAATTACCGTCACTCTAATCTGTTCAAAGAAGGTTGGGGGAAATCAAATTTAATTAGAGATATGTTTCTAAAAAATTGTGCCTGCATTTCAATTTTGGAATTTCTTTCTTAAAGTAGATAATCAATGCCATCATCTTATGTAAATCTTCACAAACTATATTTGCTTCAAGTAACCTGTAACAATAGGTCACAGCTCCAACTCCTTCTGTGATAAAAAAAAAACAATAAAAATGACTACAAAACTAAGTGAGTTCTGAGCTACCTGCTCCTGAAACTAATGGAAAAGTAAATATTACATTCTTCATTTGAATTGACAAAATTGTCTTCTTTGGTTTTCCCATTTTCACATATTTCTAGAGGCTCCTGAAGTTTCTTTCACTACATTGACTGGGTATATTCTTCCTTTTCTTAACTACATTCTTCAGTGTGTTAGATTTCAGTTTAGAGTAGTATTGAAGTAAAAGGGGACACAATGAGGCTAGTAAGTGGAAGAAGTCACCTCTGTTTATTCTGGCAAAAAAAAAAAAACCAGGTCTTTTTTTTTTTTCTGTTGTATGGTGGAATTAACAGTGCAAAGAGGGAGGAGGGCTTTGCTTTCACAATCTTGCCTCTATTACATACAAGAGTAAAAAGCATAACAAGAAAAGGTAGATTTCCAATAGAATTTCACTGCCTACACAGACCTTTGTGCTGAGCAAATGAAAGAAACTCCTTATTTTCCTTATCACCTCCACAATCCAACACCCTCAATTTCATCTTCTCTCAATTCCCACTGCACCACTACACTCTTATTAGAAATTGTAACAAAAGTAGACCAAATAAAGTTAGGGGTCAGTCTGAGGTTGAGTGTTGGGCCATTCAATTGGCCAAGAAGCTTCCAGTAAGAATGAACAATATGCAGCAAAACAATCATGGCTCAAATTGTGTTCTGTACAATTGCTGCATCCCCTTTGTAGGAAAAGCCATCTCTCATGATTAGGTAAACTATGCCCTTCTATGTAGAGAATCTTGTGATTATGTCAAAACAATTGGTTATTTGCATGCATGCACACACACACACACCTATGATTTTCATCTTAACTGTTAAGAGTTTACATTAAAAAGTCTTCTTCTTTAAAAAGGCTAAGATATGCAATGTTATAAAAGACATCTAAAATTGACCTGGAGTCGAAAGTAACCTAAGAAAAAAAACAATTCTTACTTACAATTTGGAAAGTTCAAGATGCTTGCTGTAGCTAATACTGAAATGACATTTCATATAACTCTTAATTTTCAATAGCAAGTCTTATGTTATAGTCTGCTAGTCCAAACATTAGAAGTGAAAATTTTGAGTTTCCCTCTCAATTCCCTCCTCATTTCTAGGGTCTCACGCTCTCCTGTATGTTGCATATACAAGTAATCTTCAAAACCCTCTGATCTCTCTGCAAATACTCTATCATATTTTGCAAAGAGAAGAGATGTTGGTGTGCTTCTAGTGAGTCAACAGTGCACAGACTACATACATCTAAGACAGATACTACAGTTGTCTATATATTATATATCCCCTCCCAGCCCAACTCCTATATGCTATCACAGGATGCCTTTACTTTAAGGAATTAAAAAAAAATCTAATACAACAGTTTATTGTGTCAGTAACAGATTTTGGCCTCTTCTGTGGCATACTTCACAGCACTATTTTATGGTGTAACTTCCAATATTGAACGAGTGCAGTTGTTTGCATAAAAATGTTTCAAGGGCATTCTAAATACAATATCAATACCTTCTTTCTTATTTTTCAGTGCCTGAAATTATATGTATGTATGTACACACATAGAACATGTGCATATACACATGCATATACACATATGCATATGTGTGAATGTATAAACTGTCTCTGTTATCCGAATGCCTTCAATGTTTTTTGGAGACATGCATCTAAACAAGGTTAAGGCCTGGAAGAGTTAAAATACTAGCCAGCCTGCATATTAGTTTGTCAATACTCATAGTCACCCACCAAAGAGAGATTTCTAAGAGAAATGAGGATTAGAAGAAGTAAACTTTTATAAAGGTGCCAGTGACAGAAAAAGATCAGAATGTGAGCTTGATTTTGATGGTCTGTAATCCTAGTCCACTGAGGGCAGGAGACCAGCAGACAAGCAGAACAGTCTCATTAAAAAAAAGGGGGAGGGTAGATGAGTAAGGGCATGAAGAATAATCCCATGCCATCACAAAAATCTTATTCTCTAGTCCTATGGCTCTCTTCAGGGTCAGATCGCCCCTAGAGAACATTTTGGGAAGAGTTGGGTACACTCTGGTTTTTTACTTACTGGGACAGGAGAGTGTGGTTGGCTTTAGCGTGGAGGAACAGCCCTATTTAATGAGGAATTTCCCCAAATACCTCACACAACATGCAATGTCCCGATGAACTAAATTTATAGGGAATATCAACCTATAGAATTTGGCACATCATTGCAATGTAAGCACTTTATAAGAGTTTCCACTGAAAGCCCAGAAACTGACAATTAAGGTTGCTGCGGTGAATAATTTAATCATTCTGTGTGGTCTGTCTCCTAACCCTGGAATTGATAGACTACAACAGCAGAGGCAATATCAGCACTAAATCGATAATTTTCATTTTAGAAATATTTTATCTGCTATTACTGATGATATGGTGGGCAACCTGCAGACTCCCTTGAAATAGAGTTCATACTAGTAACAACAGCAGGAACATGTTCCACAAAACAGGTTTGGAATTTTGGTGGAAGTATATTAATAGTATTTATTCTCTCATTTGCAAAATATCACACTTCCACATTTTCTCCACTCTGCTAGTCTTTAATTTGACTTGGCATATTTTCCTTGGAACGATTCCCATTATATTCTTCTTTACCACATATGAATAAGTCTGGCTTGTAATTCTCCTAACCATACTTTTTAGTCTATCCTGTTTTTTCATTTTCCTGTACTTCTTGTATAGGATGCCCTCTGATGTTTTCTATTTGCCTTAATCGAAATTTATTCATTATATATACATAAAATCTTTTGCTTCTTTAATATGTGTTCCAGTGAGGTCATCCCCAGAGATCAGTATAGTTATTATTTACAAATTAACTTGTATTTTATCCTTCTTTTCATTTCAGATGTATTCAGTAATTAAATTATTGATGAGTTACATTTCAGGGTATGAAGGGGGAAACAAAATATTTGCAATTAAAAAAAGAGACTAAGAGGGTTGAGAATCATGGTTTGGTCTGTGGTGACCATTCAGCGGACGACAGAAGACAGAAAAGTCATAGGCCTTCTACATCTAGCTCTGTACCATTTTGTGACTATTACATGGAGTTGATACCTTGATGGCCAGAAAGAGTTAACTTCTCCTATCTAACTACCCTACTTACTACACAGGAGCTGAATGAGTCAGGAGATCAGGTTTCTAGTTTCTGCTCTGCCACTAACTACCAGTGTGACCTTTAGCTGCTCATAGTGATCACTGTGGGTCCCCATTTCCTTAACTGTAAAATGAGGGCATTGGAATAAATTACTTTAAAGGTCCTTTCCAGCTCTATAACAAAATGCATAACTTTGATTCTAAGACTTAGGCACTGATCAAAAGAAACTGATTTCATTAACAAATGTATAAAAAATATATCCTGTGGGTCTCAATTATATTTCCAACCACAATATTTCTTTTAAAACATTCAGTCTAAGGACTCAAGTCTTAAAAAAAAAAAATGCCGTGCCCTATAAAAAAACTTTTAAAAAATGTTTCCTCAAAAAAGAAGTACCCCTACACTTGCAGTAGAGAGCACATTTATTATGAGAACATAGTCACCGCTCTGAAGGGGACGTGTACTTTATTACCATTCTGCTCACTACTGTAAAAGTTACAATTTTTACTTTTTGCTTTGAATTCTTGAAATAAAAATGATCTTATCTGCTTTTCTAATCATATATTTTTTGCAGCTCTAACCTTCTCCACAGAGGTTTCCTAATAGTGCATAGAACTAACAATTCAACAAAATCTATATACAACCGAACACTGACTATAAACGTGGTGTTTAACAGCCAGTGCTATGGTGTGAATCAACTTCTTGTTCAACTAACTATTTCATCCACAAGCAATTTTGCCCTAGAGCTTTTGAAAAACACAATAGAAATCTGTTAAATTGTCAGTCTTGCTGAACTTCAACTATTTTATCTAACCAGGTCCACGGTAACAATAGATACTTGAGAGATTCTTTTCAATGAAATATACTTTGATTTGGAGCAAAGGTACTGAGATCAAATGGACCAAACCCCTTATTCCAGTAGCGTCTTGCTGTTTCTTCTTTAGAAAGTACCTATGTAAGGATTTCACCTTAATACATACACATCATGTACGTATGCTTTAGTGAAACTTCATGCTTACAGATTTGGCTTAATTAGATTTATCAATCATAATATTTCTGTTTGGTTTTCAGGAGTAGCCCACTATCATTTAAAAAAAAAACCCATATCAATCACCTCTTTTACATGTGGAGTAGAATTGAATTTCTCAAATTTTGATTGAAGGATTTTTATTTTTTCCAGGAACATGTCTAATTCTTAAAACATATTCATTAAATAGATATACAATCAAGTCTTGATTATGTTCCTGTGAATTACATATATTCTACTGCAAAGTTGCCATACCAGGTTTGCTTATTTCTATTACCCAGCTTGTTTCTGGGCAGGATGCCCATCTGCACCACCTCCTTATAAATCGGTTTTGGTGTTTGAGGTATATAAACTCATTTAAAAATTAACCTAAACAAAACAAAATAATTAGAAAGGCAACTTGCCCACAATAACAATGAAAATCTTTTTTAATCCAAACATGTAATATGTTCCAAAGACAAAAACAAATGACTTTAAATAACCATGATTTTGGATTATATTTGCCTCTATTCTTCTCATTAACATGAATAATTCAGAGTGCTTACTATACATAGTGAAACTGTATCCCCTCAATAATTCATTTTTAGTATACAGAAAAATAAGATCTAACAGAAAAATAAGATCTAACACATTCTTATGTATTTCCAAAGGTTTAAATTAGACCATATTTTTAAAGGCAACTTAACTTTCAAAATTGTCTATAGTTTGGGCTCATTCTCTTCAGTGCTATCATGATAGTAAGTAAGGAGAATCTTACACTTCCAAGGCAAAAGCAGTATAGTGCAGTGTAGCAGGTCAGAAGGCAGAAACCTCACCTTTCCTTGGTTCTTGATATTCTTCTAGTACATATCAATTGTTTGCAAAGTATGGTCAAGATTGCCAATACCTTTTTCCTTAACAGTATGAAAGTGGTTTTGGAATATTACACCTAGGTTTGAATAAAAAGAATTTCCCAGGTTCTGTTTCCACTACAGGAACAACGTATTTATTATGCAACTTAATTTTGGGTGAGAAAAATGTCCTAACATTCCAGTTGTAGCTATAGCAAACATGCCTAAATGTGAAAGCTTTCTTGGATTGGGGGTTGAGGGGGAGACTCAAAACCCCAAATATTGCTCTAATGATGACATAAACAAAATGAAGGGTATGAATCCAGTGCTGATTACATACAAACTCATCCAAGTTCCCAAACACAAATATAAAGAATACTACTTAGACATGTTATTCTTTTTCTATGTAATATTGATAGCCAACGTCTGTGTGGGAAAGTGTATGTCTTCGGTCTATTTAATTTGGTGTCTGGGATATTAAGTTAGCCTCCCATTTTGTAAATTCTTCATGGGAAGAGGTTATATCCTTCTGGAACCATGCTAATTTTCTGGAGTCATGAGGCTGTTTAATGCACTGCTTCAGAGCACCAAATGCTACCCCTGTGACCAGGAAGAAAGGGAAAGAATGTCATCAGGAGGAGCCTGCAGCTGTACTAATTCTCAGCTTCTTCTTCTTCTTCTTCTTTTTTTTTTTTTTTTTCAGCTTCTCTTTGGTAACAAAAAGGTGGAAAAAAAAAAAAGGCAATCAGATTTCACTGGAGTATATAACATCAGTTTTGCCCAAAGGCTTTAAAAGTTTTTTTGATTTCTTCTTTCATTGAAAATAAAAGGAGAGGAGCTTATAGTGTAACTAGCCAAACACAACAGTTGCCAAACTTAGGTCAACATCAGATATCACTGCAGCTTTCAGGATATTCATGGAAATGTATGAAATGTGGATGTATGTTTTGATACCTGTGAAAATAAAAGATTGCGCCTTAAGTGAGTGGGAGAGAACAGATGGTTGGTAATGATTTAAAACATTTATGTTTTTGGACTGTCACCAAGCCTCTGTATTAAAAAATGTGGTGTTTAGTCAGTACATACCAACATCTATCTGCAAGGTGCTCATTTTCTGGAGGATGCTACTGTAATAAAGGAGATAAAACTCAAATGAGGCACGAGGAAAATTCTTCTTGTTTTCTCAGGGCATTCAATGTGTGCTATTTCTTATTGACTATATTCAATCAAAATGTTTTCTGTGTGATGAGAGGATTTTAATTTTTCTCCAATAACCAGTCAACTATAAGTGTCCAGGAATTGTATTCCTTTCGAACGCATTGGGTGGAATTGTAATTTTGTTCTGTATATTTGATTCACTTTGACTGAAGCCCTTAAAAACCCCTTAAACAATAATAAAATCTGGTAGTCCAGGGTTGTCCTGCACATGAAAAACAGCAGCATTCTCCTTATCCTCAATTTTGTAGGCAGGCATATGGTGTTATGATGATGTACTGGAATTGGCAGGTGCCAGACCACTGAATCAGGAAGACAGACAAATATTGAATATTGTCACACTGTATTTTGGTGTGTGTGTATGTGAGTCCGAAAGAAGCTCTCGTCTTTCAAACCCAGTGACACAGTGACAGCAGAGAGAACTGCATATAGAGGGATTAATGCAATGTTTGGAGATAAAGTACAGAAAAAGAAACACTGTAAATAATACTCTTAATTACTATAAAAACTGAAGGGGAGTCCTATTAGACACCTCCAGTGTCTTGATTTGGTTCTGATAACATAATGGGGGAAAAGTCACGCACACCACAAACTACATTATGTACTGGCCCTCCTCCCTCTCAAAACCCTGGGAAGGATTCAGAACAGTTTCCCTGTGGGAGGGAAGTTGGGGGGGGGTCCCCGCAGGGAGGGGAGCGAGGAGGTGCAGCGGCTCAGGCTTCGCACCTGTGAACTTAGTTGGAAATAACTCCTGACAGGCATCAGACGGAACAAACACGGTTCAGCCCTCTAACAGGAATATGCCGAGGAGGATGTTCAAACGGGGCAGAAGAGGGAGCGGGTAACCGCGCCAGAGTAACAGCAGCAGCGACCGAACAACCGCGCGGTTCCGACGCTCCCCAGGCCACCTCGACCCTCCTCTCCCCACGTCGCCCCGCCCAGCCCCGCTGCGGGGCCCGATCCTCCCCCGCACACCCCGGCACCCAGTCTCCTAATTCCCCTCCCACATCGTCCTCAGCCTTCGCAGGAGCTTTTAGCAAGGTCCCGGAGTTGGCGGCCGATGCCAAAGAGGCACCGCTGCGGAGATGCTCGTCTTTGTCCCGGACCAGCCGGAGGACCGGATAAACCGGCATCAGAAACTCAATACGGGCCTTGCGGTGTCCTGCTTCCAGCCCCCCTGGCGCCAAGTCGGGGGCTGGCACCGGACCCCTGGAGCCAGGGCGCCCCGCGGGCCCGCGAACCCCGCGCAGGTGGTTCAGTTCAGGCGCCCGGTCCCCTCCGCCTCCCGGACACGCCGCCCCTCCAGGCCAATAAAGTGAAGGGAAGTGGGTTCAAGTATGGGGGAGGGGGAGGCGGTAAAAAAGAAAAAAAAAAAGGGAAAGAAAGATGCCTCCGTCTTTGGACAGAGGCGAAGTACCTGAAAAGGTGAGGCTGCACCTCCCCGCCCACGCAGACCCCTCTCCCGCGGGTGCCCCGGCCCCCAGCCCCGTGCGCTCACCTGGCGAGCGGCCGCCGGCTGCTCCCGCTTTCCCGGGAAACTTGCCCGCGCTCCGGGGCCAACTCGGTGGGCTCCTCCCCGCCGCGGCCCGTCGGGTGCGCGGGAGCCGGGGCTGCGCGCGGGAGCAGGGGCGCGCGGGAGCAGGGGCGCGGGAGCAGGGGCGCGCGGAGCCCGCAGCTCGCCCTCGCCCTCGCCCTGGCCCTCGCCCTCGCGGGTCCCTCCGCCCGCCCGTCCGCCCACCCGCGCGCTAGCTGCCGCGCCGCCTCGGCTCCGGCCCCCGCTCCGGCCCCCGCGCCCGCGCCCGCTCGCGCTCCCCGCCCGCCCCGGCGGCTCCGCCTCCCGCCTCCCGCCTCCCGCCTCCCGCCTTCATCTCCGCCGCCCGCCCCGCCGCCCCCCGCCCCGCCGAGCTCTCTGCCCCCGACTTCCCGGCCGGTGCCCGCCCGCCCCCCGCCCGCCCCTCGCCCGCCTCCCGGCCGCGCGCGCGGTCGGCCGAGCCCCGAGAGCCACCCGGTCTCGGAGCACCAAGTAATTAGCGCCGCCCTTTCCTAATCCGCCTTCCCCTCTTCACCCCCGCCCGGGCTCGGGTGTCTTCCCCGGGTGCCCTAGGAACAGCCGAAGGACAAATCGATAGGTTAGAGGTCATCGCAAACATCGGCGCCCGAGTCTTAGGATTTCTTTTGCTTCGCAGATTACACGCGCACACGCGCCCATTGATGATGGTAGGTCAGGAGGTGCAAGACAAGTATAAGTGCCTGGGGTGAATTCAAGAGCAGGTTTGTGCAAGGCAAGGGCTTCCTAAACATAAAAAATAATAAAAAAAATAAAAAGTGCGAAGTGCAGAGGGACCATTTACAAAATTCCAGACGTCTGAGATCTCTCAGGCCACGCATTTCAGCATCGGACAAGCTGAAGTTGGCAGCTTGCAGAGGGTTTTTGCAGACCAAGATTAGGACACATTTTCTTTGATCGTTAAAGAAAATGAATGGGTCACGGAGATTTTAAAAGACTGAATCTGTGACTTTGAAAGATTTAAAAATTAGTTCCAAACATTACGCCAGCGACAAATTTGACTGAACCAGAGCAAATAAAATGAACAAAACCCTCGATTGGGCATTGATTTAGGCAGTTTTTACCAAGTGAGGTAAAAGGTTTTTAAAAGTTGTAAGCAGCTAAACCCACACCACCACATTAAAATGTATATATTTTTCCAACCGAGCTGTTACTAAGTTTCTGCACTTTCAGTAGGTCTCATTCTTACTGGTGGCTTAGAAATAGCCTATGAGATAGTGGGGAACTTCGGTTCCTTGACGAAACACTATTGATAGGAGTTGCTTGCCCAATTCCAGTCACTTTGGAACAGCCTGATTGTTGCTGTTGTAAGAATCTTATATTTAATGTATATGTCTGCTGGGTTGTTATTAATATTTAGCTTAGATAATGTCTGTTCTCCATGTGGTGAAGGTTCTTATTCAACACTAGAATGAACCACTTTCCCTGCATTTGGGCTTTTAAAGAAACAAGGTGGGGTCCTTGAGCTGTGTTTGGTAGGCGACTGAAGAGTGCTTGTTGAATGAATTAACCAGTTTAACTTAGTCACTTTCAGTTGGTTCCTATGGGTGTCGTTCCATGTTCTATGAAACCTTGGGTCACTACATAGAGCAGTGAAGAAAGAGCTGGACTCTGCATCTTAGCTCCTGAAAGTCCTATAGCTTTTGGGACCTGTGCCTTCTCATTTGCAAAATAAAGGACTTGAGCAAGAATATCATTACAACTCTATTATTTCTAAATTCTTAAAGTTTTTGTAGCCAATGGGGGAAACTGGGCATGGTCAGGTCAACCTCCGATTGAATTTGCTTGATTGATGTGCTGCTGGGTATTGCGTATTGCCAGTCCATTGTTGGATTAGAATCTATTTCACTCATCTATCATACCAAATCAAACACTTAGAAGTATGAATTGTCTTCTCCTAATCCTCTGTCCAAAGCCATTAAAAATATTAATGACTAAGAAAATTGAATTTTGTTAATATCCCAGGTTGATGAGTAAAGGTTCAAAGAGTCACCTGGAAAGTATATACCAAGCATCAGCATTAAGATACATTTTCTCATGGCATTTGATTGGGAGTTACGGGGTTAAATGAAAACACTGCTTTTTAAAAATTTTGTAGTTAAACTAATTTAATATTTACATAGTGAATTATTTCTGAAACATTGATTCACAGCATGTTTCTAAATTCTCTAGTCTATTAATTGTGTTTAGTCCTCTGAATTCCTTAAAATGTTTAACTATTGACTGTTTCTAGGCAAGTATGAAGTTTCTGGATCATTGATCCTTTAATGTATAGGTTAGTAACAATTATAGTCATAAAAGGAGTTCTTGCGTCAAATCATGAGTGCTTTTGTGAAAGGAGGACTTCACCATCACAGGGCAGATACTACTGAACTAAGCATAAGAAATGCAGTCAAACTTGACTTTGAAAATAAAACTAATAGTACAAAGAATGAGCCCAGCAAGTTGCTCATATCTCGTGAAAGATCTGTGTAAGGGGAATAGGGGCAGAGGGGTAGGAAGAAAGTAAGGAAGTGTATTTTTCTGGTATCTGTATGTACAAAAAAGCTACCTTAAGGTGTGAGCACAGCACTATTATGGGATGGCTCTTAGTATTTTTGAGTTTGTGCTTTTCTTTAATCATGCACTTCTCAATGATGACTGGCCTTAATGAATGGCCAAAATCAAACTTCCGAAGAAGTTCATTAAGCACAACGTACAAGGCCTTATGAGGGTTGCAAATACCTCTAAACCATCTTATTTTTGGCTCTGAGTATTTTGCTGAGGGAAAGCAGAGATATATTTACTTGGAAAGAAATACTTTTACATGAGTCAATAGAGGATAGTCCAGTACCTATAGGAACTTCTCTTGCTCTTATTCTGTACAGCAGGAGTAATACAAGAAAAAAATGAAACAACATGATTTATGTTGATTCACAAGCAAGGGAATATAAGCTTTCCCACTAAGCCAGAAGGGAAGAATAGTAGAACTCTTGAAGTAGATGATAGAAGACACTCGATACAGACTTTTCTGGGGGGGGGGGGGGCAAACAAATTTTAAGGAAAAAGAGGCTTAAAACTGTTTTTTAAAAGCTTAAGCCAGTGGGATGAAAAATAAGAGTGCTGGGATCCCTGGGTGGCGCAGTGGTTTGGCGCCTGCCTTTGGCCCGGGGCGCGATCCTGGAGACCCGGGGTCGAATCCCACGTCGGGCTCCCGGTGCATGGAGCCTGCTTCTCCCTCTGCCTGTGTCTCTGCCTCTCTCTCTCTCTGTGTGACCATCATGAATAAATAAATAAAATCTTAAAAAAAAAAAAAAAGAAGAGTGCTGGTGAATGGGATTTAGATCTATGAAGATGGTTAGTATTTGAGGTAATTGAACTGGACAGGTCCTAAGGACCCTTCAAAACTTCAAAACTTCCACCATGTCTGGTCATGAGCACTTATTTTGATCAATCAATATTCAGATCATTGTTCAATTTCACATATCAATTTTTCTGCATAGTGACATCCAAAGTAAAATCTAATCAGAAAATAAAAGGCTGGAATAGACTTTTTTTTTTCAGTAGAAAAAATTCAAAACAAAAATGAGAACCCACTAGAGAAATGTGGTACTGATTATCTGACGTTGATATACAGGGTGCAGAATGTGGGTATTCTATGAAGTCGAACATCCTTTCTGAAATTTAAGAAGAAAGCTTTCTATTTTCATATCAGGAATAAATAGAGCAAAGGTCAAAGCCTTAAAATTTTACAGTTGAGGAGGAGTCTCGAAGTATAATGATTTACCTCCTGCTACAGTATAGTAAAATTTGCAATTTGAGGGAGACCAACATTATTAGGTAATGGGGTAAAAAAGAAAAGGGATTTGAGTCTGTGAGCTCTATATTTTTTTAAATATATATTTTATTTATTTATTCATGAGAGACAGAGAGAGAGAGACAGAGAGAGAGAGAAAGAGAGAGGCAGAGACATGGCAGAGGGAGAAGCAGGCTCCATGCAGGGAGCCAGAGGACGAGGGATTCCATCCCGGGTCTCCAGGATCAGGCCCTGGGGCGAAGACGGCGCTAAACCACTGAAGCCCCTGGGCTGCCCATGTGAGCTCTAGCTTTAACATTTTTTTAGAGAAGAGATTTATTCCTTAACAATTAAGAAAAATATCAAGGATCAGATATATATAAGTAAAACACAAGTTAAATATTCAGAAAAATAGCAGGGGCAGGGGAAGGAATGCACAGGGAAAAATACATGGAGAAAGCACGAGATTAATAGTAAATGAGGAAGAACTATGATCCCTGAAGAATGAAAAACTTTATATGGAAAAAAAAGTTGGCCAAACAGAGAAACTAAAAGATAATTATAAATAAATAAAAATGAAACAAGATGTGTTGTCATTATTATTATATATCTGCTACCCAAATAAAGCAATGATTCAAGGTCAAATAAATTAGAATAGTCAGCACCTAATAGTCTTAGTAAATAGAGCAGGTCAATAAATATGTATCGATTGGTTGATTGAATAAGAACTGCTTGTAGTTATTTTAGGAAAACCAAAGTCTCTAGGGAAGTTATGTATGTTGTTTCTTAAAATAAGCAAGTCTGAATTCCCTTTAAAAACTAACATAAGACAAACTCTTTCCAAAAAGTCACTTTTAAGTCCCAAACAAGGAAATTTTATGAAAATTTGTATAATGTCATGGTTTACACATAGAAAAACCTAAATTGGAAATTTATAAAATCTGGAAATACAAATGGGCCTGAATAAATAAATTATATTTTACATCTTTGATGATCTTTTGATAGGTATTTGGAATAGCAAGAATTTTATAAGAACAATTTACAAAAAAAGAAAAAAGAAAAAGAAAAAATCTTTCTCTAAAATTTTATGTGGACACATACGTTTTTTATTTTCTATAGTGGGTCCAGTTTCTGATATGGGTGGTCAAGATATTGACAGATGACTTCAAGATCCTAAGTAAAAATAAAAAATAATTTGCAATGGTCTGAATTGATGAGCATCCTGCAATACTGTACGTTTCAACAGGATCTAGGAAAGAATGAGTCATGGAGCCTTCCTTGAGAAATATTTTACTAATTAATTCACCAGGCATGGCTGTCTAGTCATTGTGGGCACTCCGTGTTGGTGCCCTGGATACAAAAATTAATAAAATGGATTCAAATCACATATCATTAAATTTAGAAATGCTAAGCTTACAGGAAACAAGGGAAGATTTGCTGGCAGAAAAGAAAAGGAAAAATCAAAATCTCTTTAGATGATTTCTATTCAATGATGTGTGTGTGTGTGTGTGTGTGTGTGTGTGTGTGTGTGTGAATGTGTTTCAAAGGGAAAGAAAAAGCAAGCAAGCTTTTAAGATTTGATGAAATCAGGAGAGTCTGTCAATGATGTATCCTAGATAAAATATGGCATTTGAGGACAGAGAGTAATTCTAAATCCACCCCTCCCATGCAATGAAATATTTCCTTGTCCAGCACTGGGAGTATTTGTGATATACGGTTCACCTCACCAAATCTAATATCATTTCAGCCCTGAGGGATAAAGACCCTGGTGAGTGTCCTAGCCTTTCTGAAGACTTTTTGTTGACTGTTCATTCAAGCTGTGTATTGTTAACAGGAGGATTTTTTTTAAGAAGTGAAGGTAAATAATGATTTTTGAAAATTAATCTATAAGATGAAAAATTAGTGTAAAATTTAAGAAATCTTACATTGGGTAGCCTCATAAAATTTAGTATATAATATCAGCAAGTTATTAAAAATATTACTTTCTGAAGTTGATACTCAAAATAGCCAACAATAGAACAAATTCAGGGATCATTAGATTCATATTTATCTATTTAGTTATTTGCATCTGAATCTATGTAATGCATAGTTATTCTAAACACTATTTGCCTATTTGGCTTATTTAAAAGTCTTTTTTTTTCCTTTTCATTAAAAGAAAGGAATTTAAAAAGTTCTTTCCCAGTTCTTAGAAAAGAGGAACAGAAAGAAATTAATATCTAATAGATATTTACCTTCTTGTTTTTGTATTTGTGAGAGGTAATGATAATGGAATTTAAAACTTGAAGGACTGACTTGTGTTAGTGAGCAAAGGGTATTATTTCTGGTTTACCATTGTGAAAGCAACTTGAACCTTAGGTATTAAGGTAAAAGTAAGCAAGTTCTGAATATGATCTCTTGCTAAAAATCTATCCTTCAATACATACGAACACATGTTGCCATCCAAGAACAAACTTTTCAAGGGGGAAATGGTCTTTACACAACTCCCTCCAAAAGTTATCGTAGTTAAGTTCATGGGGAATTATAGATTTAAGCATTCATGAGTTAACTATTAAAATATTAGAAATTGGGGCACCTGAGTGGCTCAGTGGTTGAGTGTCTGCCTTTGGCTCAGGTTGTGGCTTAGGGTCCTGGGATCGAGTCCTGCATCAGGCTCCCTGTGGGAAGCCTGCTTCTCCCTCTGCCTATGTCTCTGCCTCTCTCTGTGTCTCTCATGAATAAATAAAATATTTTAAAAATATTTAAAATACCTCCATGATATGATATTGCCATTACCTTGGGATTGCTTATGAGCTTCATCTCTCTCTTCTCTTGGTTGGTGTTCTACATTCTAGCCACAGTGCTGAGCACTTTAATTCTTAATTTCAAAATACCAATATTATTTTGAAATGTCCTCCATGCATAGAGTAAATCCGTAGTATAGTTATTGATTTCCTGTAATGTCTCAGTGTTGAATGACTATTTTAGAAGCTTTCACAACATCACAGTTGATACATCTTTTATGTTTTATTTTTCATTTTGATTGGAGGGACTACTTAACGAATTTGCACAGAAATGTTCAATCTGCACTTTTCAGACACGTTTGACTACACTTCATGAAGTACTAAATCACTTATACATTATGCAAATGTCCTGAAAGTATAGAACTCTCCTGTTATTTTTTTTTTTCAACCGCCACTGAAAACAAAGGAGTAAATACCAGTATATTGTCTTTTGAACACTGTATGTTTGGGTTAGAAGTAGGTTAGATCTTCCCCAGCTTAGGAGTTTGTCTGTGTCTGTTGTCAAGATTACTGGAGACTTTCATAGGAGAGAAAAGTGACATGTATTTGAGTTTGATGAAAAAGTGGAACATAGGGCAGCCTGTGTGGCTCAGCGGTTTAGTGGCGCCTTAGGCCCAGGGCGTGATCCTGGAGACCTGGGATTGAGTCCCACTTCGGACTCCCTGCATGGAGCCTGGTTCTCCCTCTGCCTGTTTCTCTGCCTCTCTCCCCCTGTGTCTCTCATGAATAAATAAACAAAATCTTAAAAAAAAAAAAAGTGGAACATAGACATATATGTCCCCATTTGGCTACTGTAAATGTGGTGAATACCAGGCATTAAAGCATAAAAATGGAATGTTCAACAGGCACTCTTTAGCTGTAAATAAGCTTTTGAATCATCTTTCACCTTAAATGCTATATTATGGTATTACTTTTAACCATAATGAATTACCAAAGGTGGTGAACACATGAATGACTATAGCTTCTAGGATGAACAAAGCATAGCAGGGAAATGATCTTTACAAACAATGAAAAAGCATTGAGATAGGAAGAAAAAGAAAAGTTCAGCGTTTGCTATTTCCATTATTCTGAAATATTTAGAAAGCTTATCTGTTGATGGAAAGAACTAGCAAATATTTATAGGTACCATTGCCTACCTTAGATAGTCTACCACTTTACCAGATTAAAATGGCCTCTTTTAAACATTTGTTTTAAAATTTAAATTGGACCTGCATGACAAAAAATGTTTGTCCTCAAACCATCTCTTTCCTGCTGTATCTTTCTTCCTCTCCAGGAAAGTAAAATAGAGGCCCAAGTAGGATGTGGCATAATCATTTATGACTTTTATCCACTGTATACATATAAATTGTTGCTAGGAACGTAAGTTAATGAAAACAGAACTATGACACCAACAAAATTAGTGGTGTGGACATTTGGCATTGCTATCTCCAATTTATCTGTAAATTAGCCTTTGAGGGTAGGCTAATCCTAAAAAGATTCTTACCAGTTGTTCTGCCCAATTCTGAGCTACATAATCTCAGGAAACTATGGGAAATTTAAAGAGAACTGAAAACAACATAGTCACATCAAATGCCTGGCACACTGAAGGCAAGCATGATTTATTTATTGGCAGAATCAAATTAGACTTAAAATGAGTTCTAGTGAAAAGACCAAATACTCTATTTGGTCACTATTTAAGTTGTAACTTCCAAGTTTTTTTTTTTTTTAATGAAAAATGTTTTAAGGACAATGGGCTAGATTGACAGCATCCAGGAGGATATCATATTGCACATATGAAAATCACATTTTTTGTTCATTTATTTACCAAATATTTATTAAGCACCCTCCCCATGCCCACAATTGCTTCTGGGGATCAGCATGTAAACAAGAAAAATGAGATCTCCACTTCCATGCTGTTTATACTCTGGTAGGAAAAGGGCACCAAATACATATACAAAATAAACAGGCATACTAAGTAAAGGTTGAAAGTTTCCATGAAGGAAACAACTAGGATTATATGATAGTTAATAGGGGAAAGGGGGTGCTGAGGTTCAGGAAAAGAGATACTATTTGAACTGAGACCTTAAAGATTAGAAGGAGTAAACAAAACCAAAAACCTAGGGAAGAGTGTTCCAGGCAGAAGGATCAGCATATGTAAAAGCCCTAAGATGAAAGAGTTTGGTGCAGTTAGGGAATAGAAGCCAAATGGACTGTGGCAGGTGAAACATCATGAACCAAGGCTGAAGAAGTAGGAGAGCCCAGTTCATGGAGGGCTGTGGCACATGGAAGGGTAGTCACACTTTCTTTACGTGCAGTGAGAATCCACTGAAGGTTTTAAACATAGATTTATATTTATCGATAGTGAATGTAAATAAACAATAGTTTGAATTAATATAGAGGTTGTATTGCTGTTTCATGGATTAGAACACCCCTTAAAATAGAATGATTTCTCCTTGAGGAGGGGTCTCTATCTGGGCCTGCTTCTAGGTGTGTGGAGATAATTAGCTTTATTTATCACATCGTGAGGACCCTTATGTCCATTTTACACACACACACACACATACACGATGTAGCAAGTTTATAGCTTACATCTTTTAAGGAAAATTATAAATCATCCTGTAGGTGTATGATGCAATTCAGAATCTGTCCTATAATCGATTCTGGAGAGGTTTTTGCATAGGATTATGAATGAATCTTTCATTTGGCAAAAGTGTTCTCCAGAGGGAAGATTTCTCGACATCTCTTCTGTTTTTATGATTGGCATTGCCACCAGTGTTGCAGACCTCCCTGGAATTTTACACCTTGAAACAAAAGCTATCTCAGGGACTTACTTAGTTTTACTATTTGTTAGAGAAAAGTACCCAGCTGGAACTTCAACCTATGAAGTGGATCCCACAGACTCTCTGATGACAGGAAACAGCAGGCCTTAGCTCATCACCCAAAGAATGCTGGCTGTGTTCCTGGTATTCGGGATCCTTTTCACTATTTTGCTGTTGTTCTAATCATGTTATAAAATCCTGGGCTGTCCAAAACCCTTAGAAGCGACATAATTCATGGGAGAAATTATATCCTAGAGTTATGTAGGAAATTCATAGGCTTAAAATTGCAAGAGATATGATAGAGGGTGTGTTGGTTGGAGTTGCCATAACCAAGAACCACAGCCCAGGTGGCTTAAACAACAGATATTTATTTTCTAGAAGTCCAAGATCAAGATGCTCGTAATATTGAGTTTTGAGGCCTCTCTCCTTGGCTTAAAAATGGCCATCTTCTCCCTATGTCTCTCTATGGCTTCTCCGTATGTTTTCCTTCTGAACTATCTGTGCCTCAAGCTTCTCTTCTTTTAAGGACACCAATCATATCAGATGAGGGCCAACCCTGATTTAATTGCCTTTTAAAGGCCCTATTTCCAAATATAGTCATCATCCGAGGTCCTGAGTGTTAGGGCTTCAACATATGAATTTAGAAGGGGGACACAATTTAGTCCATAATAGATAGTAAAAAATCTAAAAGTTAAAAAAGATATTTAAATTTATATTTATGCAAATCAAAACTCGTTGAGCCCCACTCAGTCTTGACCTCACAATTTCATGCAATCTAGACTTACAGAACCCCTTAGTCTACCCTATCTAACACCCCTAGTTTCTTCTATTATATAAATAAACTATAAAGTTTGCGATGCCCATAATGTAATTGCAACGTTTGCAATTTTCTAGAATATAAGGACGTAGCAGTGGTTTCAAGGAAAGTGACTTGAAGGGCAATGGAATTGCATTACCATATGGTGTTTAGATCGGGAATGAGAAGATTACAAACATGGTAGAAAAGGAGTATATGAGGCAAAGTAATTTTAACTTTTGCATTAGAAGATCAGATTATTTTAATGTTGTTGAAACTCACTAATTATAATACTTGATCCCATCTGGTTTTTCTCTCCATTTACTCAGAATTTTGCCCACACAACAGTTCACTGTCCTGGTGCATTGTTTAAAAAAAAATTGTTACTATTTGCCAACTCTCAGTATATTTTATCATTGTGGTGAGTATTTCCTGTTTGCCTCGCCACATCCAAATGTCACCCTCCTCATTGTGCTCTGTGTAAGAGCGCAGACCCATATGAGATGTTATCTGCAGGGCTCCTTGTCCTCTGGCCTCCGGTGAGGTTCTGCTGATGGGATACTGACCCAGGAGTTCACAGAGCAAAGACGAGGGAGGAGAGGAAATGTTTATTTCCTTGGCTCTCTCTCTCTTCCAGGTTGGCTAGGGGGCACTAAAATGTTCTTCCAAAGGTCAGGGCTCCTGGGAGCTACCCCACCGCCAACAGCCTGCCACCTGCTTTGGGCCCTAGAACCTGCTCCCCTGCAGGCCTGCAGGTGCTAACTCTGCAACCTTTCAATTGCTCCCACTGGCCCTGGGGTTCTACACTATTCCCAGATTATTTTCTTAAAAACTGCCCACATCTTTGTAAATAGTCTGCTTATAAAACTTTCCTCAATGGACCCAATTTTAGTATGCCACTCTACCCAAGTCCTGTCTTAGCTAGACAGAAGTAATAAAGCCAGGCTTTATCTATGAAAGAATAGATCTATCTCCAGTTCAATCACAGTATTTAACAGATAAGAAAGTAGAGTCCCACCCTGATTAATTTATTTCACCATATATTTCTCACTCATTAATCATATTTATTGGGTGTATACCATGCTCCTGGTACCATTTTGGTGAAGGTACAAGGTGACGTACAAGGTCAGAAAAAGCTGAACATCTGCTGGAAGAAAGCAATGAGTGGGAGTTCTGTTTTAGTAAGAAATGTTAGAAGGAGACAGAAGGGATGATAGAGAGAACCAAGGAAAGTTCTAGAAGTGCCAACTAAATTCACATTTGAAAAGTGGGATGAGGAAGAAAGAGGAGGAATGAGAAAAAGGGGACTTTTTTTTTTTTTTTTTTTGTCATAAGAAAACATGCTGAGGAGGTCCTGGAGTGAGATAGACCGTGGCTTGCAGAACAGGCAGTAGTAGCTCAGTGTGGCAAGAGCATATAATACAGTGAGAAGGTAATATGAAGGTGCAAATGTTAGCAGGAGTCTCATATGTTGCTTTATGGAATCTGAACTTTATTCCAAAAGCAATGGCGAGAATCAGAATGTAAGTAAAGGAATAATACTTTGGAAAGCTCAGGCTGGCTGCAGTGTGGGAAAAGGTGCAAAACTAGGTGAGTGAGGGGCTGTTGCTTTCATTTTGGCGAGAGGTGAGGATGGCCTGAACAAAGGCCTGAGCCATGGGAAGGGGAAAAATGAGGAGCATGAAGAGACGTAAGAGAAACTTGTCAGTCCATAGCCCCGGTTGCACTTGATATAGAACTGAAGTTCAAATTAGACACAGTTCTTCTTATCGATGCAAAGTTGAACATCTTTAAACTTGTCATAACCTTTCAAGAATTTCAGTTGAGCATTTTTATTATTGCTGAAATACCAATTGTTAGAGATTTCATAGGAAGATTAATGTTACAGTTTTTATAGTGATTTGAACCTGGCTTGTCAATATGGTTTGCCCAAAATAAATATTTGCCCTGTGAATTCATTCACTGCCTTTTAAAAATAATATACCTTTAGTGATAATAGATTTCTACTACATGCTTTGCAAATTCACTTTCTTTTTTTTTTTTTTTGCAAATTCACTTTCTGATGCTAGTCTTAAGCAAGAATACAATCGTATAACTTGATAATTAAAAAAATAATAATTTGAAACAACCCCTGGTGGTAGGTATGGTATTCCAGTAATGCCTCTGCAGAATTGCTCTTTTTTACAAATCTAAAATTCTTGCAAATGTTCTTTATCTTCCTTAACCCCTAAATATATTTTCCTTTATCTGTTTTCTAGACATTCCAGTATGTGTTGAACTAGGAGTAAGACATTACATTATCTTTTGGCCAGTGAAAACTGCTTAGCACAAAGAAATGTATTATTATTTCTTTTTTTTCCTTAGGACATAAGGATGTCATTTACTAAATTACTAAGTTTTTGCACTATCACCTTGGTGACTTGAAAAAAATTGCTCTTATTTTAGAAATGTCCATAAAGAATTACTAAAAGCACAAAGAATCATTAAAAATATTTTTTAGTAGAAAGAAGGCATTTAGGGAAATAAAATTTTTAAAGATGTTTAAGATATGACAGCAGTAAAGACTTTTAAAAACCACTTAAATTTGAGTAGGATCATAAATTTTTTTTTGACCCAGTGAATCTAACTCATTAAGTTATTAATCTTCTTCAAATCCCAAAGAGAATAGATGGTCTACTGAGGACTTTTAGATAAGATTAAGTTAAAATGACCCTTTGTAAATTCCTGTTATCGCTTTCAATTGTAGCTGCCATAGAGTGATATATGGCTCTGTGTCAGTTTTAATGTTCAAATGTTGGCAGGTGGTTCTTTCGGCCCCATTTTCTCTCTCTCAAACTTATTCTGGGCTATCTTGGTGTGTTCATAGGTCCCTAAATAGGTTTAATCAGTGAATAATGTCTAATGACATTATTTTTCCTGTTTTTTACTATCATAAAACACTGGCAAACAGTGTTTATTTTTTCCATATGTTAGTAGAAAAAAACATTTATTTTTCTTCCATTTTTCTCTTATCCATGAATGTTTATGTCTTAAATAATTATATCCTGAGAGTAGTAGTTCATTATTGTTTTAATTCTTTTTTAAAACTTTATTTATTTGAGAGAGAGATTGAGAGACAGCACAAGTGAGGCAAGGAGCAGAGGGAGAAGCAGACTGAACAGGGAGCCTGATGTGTGGCTTAATTCCAGCAAGCCAGGATCATGACCTGAGCTGAAGGCAAATGCTTAACTGACTGAGCCACCGTCACCTCAATTGTCTTTATTCTTGATGATATCGTTTTCCCTTATGTATGCCCTTATTTACATTGGCATCTAAAATATTCCTCATTGAATAGTTCCAACAATAAATAAGGTAATGTACTGAATTAACATCACTGAATACTTCTTATATGTTTAACTATAACCCCAAATATACATGTAATGTAGAGTTATAGTCCATATATAATATATTTTAGAAAAGGAAATATACAACTTAAAAATTATCAAATATATATATATGTGTGTGTGTATATGTACACCAAAATTATCCCAAATATATAGGCCCAATGGACTAGTTCTATGATGAAATAATCATTTTTACCAAAGCTTTCAGATAAAGTTTTTATACACTCAATAAATGAAAAAAAATTGGTTTGTAGTTTATGTCCGGTGAAGAGACAAGGTCATGGTTTCTCTTGCCTTTAAAAATGAAGTCTTTGGGGGCAGCCGGGGTGGCTCAGTGGTTTAGTGCCGCTTTCAGCCCAGGGCATGATCCTGGAGACCCGGGATCAAGTCCCACATCGGGCTCCCTGCATGGAGCCTGCTTCTCCCTCTGCCTGTGTCTCTGTCTCTCTCTCTCTCTGTGTCTCTCATGAATAAATAAATAAAATCTTTAAAAAAAAAAAGAAGTCTTTGGGAATCATCCCAAGGGGTACAAGGCCTTCTATGGGAAATACCATGGATTCAGCTATACTTCTTACATTCTCACATGCCCTATTCCATATGTAGAATTCAATTCTGAACTCAAATTCTTCGCAATACCTTTAAAAAGTAAACTGGAAGTCAAACTCTGTAGAGTTTGCATAATATATTGATAGACTTGTTGAACAATAGACAAGAACTAGTTGGGCAATATTCTATTGCTGCATGACAAATAATCGCAACTTTAACAGTTTAGTACAACACCCATTGGTTAGCTGGCAGTTCTAAATGTCAGAAGTCTGAGCCTGGCATCATTAGGTTCTCTGCTCTGGGTTTCATAAGCTGAGAAGATGTCAGCCAGGCTGCATTCCCAACTGGAGCCCAGAGTCCACTTCTATGGGAAGAATTCAGTTCCCTGTGCTTATAGGACTAAGATCCCCATTTCAAGTTGTCAACTGGGAGCCACACTTAACTTCCTAGAGGCCACACATATTCTTTGCTTGTGTTCCCTTCCATTTTCAACTTTAGCATCAGAGACTTTCCTTACATTAATTCCTTATCACACATCACATGTCTCTGAATTCTCTTGCTCACCTCTGGATTCCTATTTAAAGGGCTCATATGATTAGATCAGGCCTACCCAAATAATCTATCTTAAGGTCAACTGATTTTTGAGCTAATTACATCTGCAAAGTCTCTTTTTTTAGTAGCACCTCAATTAGTGTTTCATCAAATTACTAGGAGATGGTATGTGTATACCAGGGACTGGGAATCTTGTGAGTGGTCTTAGAGCTCTGCTCACCACAAAGAACAAATGGATTGAAATGCTGCCCAGCAAATGGCCAGATACAACATCGATGAATAGCAAAGGTGGTTGATTTTCTTTTTCATTCGCAACTGCTTCAAACTAATTGTGTTTTTGAGAGTTGTGCTATTATCAAAAAAAGTGATCAAAGAGTACAGATCATCAAAGTAATAAGCAAAATTGGGGGAGAGCACCAAGCCTGGAGAGTGTTTCTCTCTCTGCCAAAATTCAAGGAGCTCAGTCCTTAAATGCTACAGGCAGTTTGTGGAAATGCTATCAGCATTTCTGTAGAAAATGCTTCATGGAAATGCTGCACAGCCTTGAGTTTCAGGTTTTGAAGCAGGAAATATTAACAGAAATTGTTTAAACCTATAGGGATAGAATGATTCAGACATGTAAAGTTTAGACGTTACAGTCTAAACTTGAAGCACCTCAATGATTGGAAATGTTCAACAATTATGTCACTTTGATAACAGGCAGCTAACAAACCAATTTGAACTGACTAGATCCTCAGGGACATTGGCTATGACCAACATATAAAATATTATTAGATTCCTATTATTCAGTGAAAGTGAAAACATGACTAGATTAGGATAATTACCTATAGAAAAGCAATCCTAATCTAGGAGTGAGTGGGGATTCCAAATTGTTAGTTATTTCACATGTTTTGGGATTTTGAACAACTGGTATATATTTACTGGCATTTTTTTAAAGATTATTTATTTATTTATTCATGAGATACACAAAGAGAGGGAGAGAGAGGCAGAGACACAGGCAGAGGGAGAAGCAGCCTCCACGCAGGGAGCCTGACACAGAACTCGATCCTGGGACTCCAGGATCACGCCCTGGGCCAAAAGCGGCACTAAACGGCTGAGCCACACAAGGATCCCCTGATTTACTGGCATTTTAATAAGATGAATCACAGAAGCTTTAAAAAATTTATTTGTTGATTTACCACTTGCATGATCTCATTCTTCAGGTAGCATGACTGACAGTAGTGGTATGGGCAATGTATGCAGTTTCTAGTTTGACATAAAGGAATTTGTATTTAATTCTCAATATTTAGGAGGTTAGGTTGGTACATCAATGCCATGGTATATTTTTAAAAAATATTTATTTCTTTATTAAAGAGAGATTGAGACAGAACAGGAGCAGGAGGAACAGAGGGAGAGGGAGAGAGAATTTCAACCAGACTGAGCACTGAGCACAGAGCCCAATGTGGGGCTCCATTAATAACTCTGAGATCACAACCTGAGCTGAAACAAAGAGTCGGATGTTTAATTGACTGCACTACCCTGGTGTCCCTGTCATTGTGTATTTTACTGACCTTTGAAAAATTGGAAAGTGGGGCACTTGGGATCTTGTTTTTATGCTACTTCAACATGGGAGGTGCCAATAGAGCTACTTCTTCCCAACTCACACCTCAATCCCGGAGAGAGGAACTCAGCCTGCACTCAGGCATTGGAATGGAAGCTGACTGAGACTTAGGAAGAGAAAACATGAACAACAAGAGAATCTCAGACTGTACCTTTTCTTTTCTTTTCTTTTCTTTTCTTTTTTTCATTTTAGAAAAGATGTGGCCTTCGCATGGGATGTAGAGCAAGCCATCCTACTGTCATTCTGTTACCGTGCTGGCAACTACTACCCTTTACTCCATGAGTCTTTCACTGATGCAGAGCAAGAGCTGGCTTGTTCTTTCCTCCAACCTAGCAGTCCAAAACCAGCAAACCCAAGGCTATGGCTTCTCTGACCATATGGTTCCTTACTCTACATCAGGTAGCCAGGTCATCTCACTTATATCTCTGACTTCTAATTTTTGTTCTACTTGGTTAGATTTTTTTTAGCATAATTCCTCTGAACTTTTCACTTAGCCTGAATCATCAATTTTACCTCATTCTTAGCCAAAGAACATGTTTGCAGACTGCGACAGGAATGCATGGGTGAAAGAAAGGCTGTGAGCTAAACACCAGGTGTCTGGGAGATCAGTAGGAGGCAGTGATGAGAAGGGATAGAGAAAGGATAGAGGTATGGACTGATGCTATGTGGTATAGCCTGATGGCTCAGCTTCAAAGACATACAGGATATACCTGAGGAAAAATAATATCGGTCTGGAAATGTAGTTCTAGCTCTGTCTTCATCTGTATATCAATATCAGTATTGATATATACACAATAAATACTTTATATACCAAATATGTAAAATCAGACTGCACCTTTTAGAATGCCATTATTTGAAATTACCATCATCGTTGTACTAGTCCTGAGATTGCCCATACAAATCCTTTTTTTTTCTTGAGTGTATCCAGAATTGATAGATGGTGCCCTTGTAAAAACTCAAATGTAATTGTATTTCTTTTCTTTTTTTTTTTTTAAAGATTTATTTATTTATTTATGGTAGACATAGAGAGAGAGAGAGAGTGAGAGAGTGAGAGAGAGGCAGAGACACAGGAGGAGGAAGAAGAGGCTCCATGACGGGAGCCCGACACGGGACTTGATCCCGAGACTCCAGGATCGCGCCCTGGGCCAAAGGCAGGCGCTAAACCACTGAGCCACCCGGGGATCCTGGGGATCCCCTTGCGTTTATTTTCAACAAGAAATGCAGCTGCCCAGATAGAGTGAAACTCAAAGCTAGTAAAGTGTACAAGATAATTCATGCTATTTTCAGAGTTGATAGCAACTATGGAAAGAAGCAAAGCAGTTTATTTACCTACTAACTCTCTCTGTGGCTAATACTGCACTGTGAGAATAGATTTATCCATCTGTAACAAAGATATCTATCTGACAAATAGCCCTAATCATGTGCATAGGTTTATCAAATGCCCTCTTCTGGGGCCATTATTAAAGGCTTAAATATAAAATTTTTAGACTTCTTCTCTTTCCTTTCCCTCATCCACTATACTTTGCCCCTGAATTCTAGGCATATCACCTTCTTTTACTGACTCATTCTGTTTTCTAGATAGATTAATATCATCGATTAAGCCCAGCAACCTCTTCTACCAATTAATCCTAGTCATGAATGGTAGATACACTTATGGATATGAGATAAGTTGTTTCCCACATCTCTTCAAATACAGTTACAACCGATTACCATGTTCTGGGGCATCTTACTATTGCCTTCCAAGTTCTGGCTCTGATATTTTGTTAATTTAGCTAGAGTAAATTATATGGTCCATTGTGTGAGCTGAAATTTCTAATAGTAATTTCTTTTAATGTATTTATAAAATTCCCAGCAGGTATCACTTACAAGGTAATGCTATTTTAATCTTAGGAAGCCTGGACATCATTTATACTGAAGAAGACACAGGTCCTTAGAGAGGGCAGAAATCTAAGTACCTTCGTAACAAAAAGGCATCTGAAGGAGATATTTTCCCAGTTTGGGTCTGGCACGTACTAAATTTTGCCCTATCCCTCTGCATATGCTGAAGTTTTTCATATTTAGGAAGGCAGTATACTTTCATGGGAAGAGAAATTAGATAAAACTCTAGCTTGGTGCTCTGAAAATTAGAATTTTGCTGACTTTCTCTGAGAGACTTATTACTGAAATTAACATGGCACAGAGAAGGCAATCATGAAATATCTAATGCGGGTAAACAATCACCCATTCTCTTGATATTCTACCAAATTCTGGCATGGCTATACTACACAAAACACTTTTACATGTTAAAAAAAGTAAAATAGGGATCCCTGGGTGGCGCAGCGGTTTAGCGCCTGCCTTTGGCCCAGGGCGCGATCCTGGAGACCCGGGATCGAATCCCACGTCGGGCTCCCGGTGCATGGAGCCTGCTTCTCCCTCTGCCTGTGTCTCTGCCTCTCTCTCTCTCTCTCTGTGACTATAATAAATAAATAAAAATTGAAAAAAAAAAAAACATTGAAAAAAAAAGTAAAATATATTTTTCTGAGTAATGAATAAGAAATACCACACCTGTCTTAAAAAGATAAGAGTGCATGGTTTCCTTAAGAAGCAAAATTCTTTTCTGCTATTAATCTTAATTGGGAATCACGGGGCCGGGGCCATTTCCAAGGAATAACTTATTTCTTCTATTTCTCTTAAGCCTTTCTTTCTTTCTTTCTTTCTTTCTTTCTTTTTTTTGGAGAGAGAAAGAAAAACATTTTAAGGGTAAGAAGATATATGAACAAAAACAAAACACAAAATATCTCAATATTTTATATATTGCTTCAAATTATTTATCCCTTTATCAAATACTTAGAACTAGCTTATGTGATTCCCATTTGGTATCTTGGGAAATCTCTCTGTCTCTATTTATCTTGTCTCCGTGTCTCTGTCTCTATCTCTCTCTGTCGTTAACTTCAAAACAGGACTGCAGGATTTAAAAACAAGTCGTAGGAGTGCCATGTGTCATATCCATGTGACATACCCAGATGTGTCACACCCAGATGAGGGTGGGCAAAAAATAAAAAAGGACATTTATTTAATGAAACAATGAAAGTAAAATTTGAGCAAAGCTGGAAAATAGAACAAATAAGATAAACTAAGCTTTGATTCTCACTTGCTCTCCCTTTGTTTTTCATTGTAATCTATTTATTGACAAGTTTGCCTATTAACAAAGGCTGGCATGCATACAAAGCATCAGAACAAATGCCTCAGAATTTTGATAATCCATTGAATGGCATTGATCATTATTCAGCTTTCCACAGGTCTTTTCCTTCTGAATACATAAGTGTGAATATTTTTAACTATTTATCTTCTAATTCACCCAGTGCAACTCTTCTGAATTAGAATTCTTTTCTTCTTTTTAGAGGACAATAAGATATTTTATATGCTAAAAAAACCCCCACTATTCTCACTGGGTTATATTCTGCTATTCTAAATACATGTATTTATCTTCTATTGTTATTTTGTTATAATTTTTAGTAGGATAATTAAAAATGTTGCTAAAATTAATATTTTTGTTTTATATTCTAATTTTTATAATCACATGAATAGTATGTCAAGTATTTCTCTTATTGCCTTCACCTTAGCTACAGAGGACAATCACATAGAATGATACCCATTTCTTATAAGTGGCTTTGTGTATACTAGTCGTGATGTTATGTGATAGTTGAAGGAAAAGTCTCCATCCATAAGTAAGTTTCAGTAAAATCCAAATCCATTGACAAGGATGTGGCTTCCACTCCAAGCTAAAAGGTGTATACTTCTCAGAAACTTGATTAATATGATTAGTAACTTAATTTGGAGCTAAACTCCTAATTATAAAGCCAGAGAAATTATAAACAAACAGGTAGAATAAATGAAAATAGCAAATGACCAGCAGATGGAAAGAGGTTGTTGGTATCTTTTAAGCCTTTAGCACACTTTCTCCTGTCACTTCATAGCTCTTCCAGGAGACAGTAGACCATATTCCTTTTGGTTTTGGACATGTTCTAGGAGCCCTGGACGTCCACTAATGGGCAATGTTAGTGATTCCATTTTAAAAGAAGCCATGGGTGGCCAAAGAACTGTGTGCCTTACTCCCTTGCTTCCCTTCTGGGGATGTTTGCTGCTAGTCAAGGGAGAGGAATAGAAAGTCAGAGGCCTGGTTTGAGAATATATTTCTAGGGCCCTAGTTCCTATATATTTGTGCTTTGGACAGATGTCTTCCTGAGAAATGGGGCAATACAGAACCTCCTATAGGCATATTTCCTGTGGGACCATGGATTCCTCTATAGAACTAGCTTCCTGACCTATACCTGCTTACATTTGCCTAAGAGGGTCTAAAGGGGAATAGGAACAGCTACACCTCCTCCCCTAGGATATCCAAGTGATGGCCTTTGGATCATAAAAGAGTAATAGTGAATCTTCTTATGATGAGATTCATCACAAAATTAGAGGAATCCTAATAGTGGTGGTGGAAGAATCAGAGGAAAGTGGTCAGAAGGTATAAACTTCCAGAAGGTAGGAAAGTTCTGGGGATGCCATGTAGAACATGGTGACTATAGTTAGCACTGCTCTACAATGTATTTCAAAGTTGTTAAAAGTATAAATTCTAAGAGTTCTCATCACAAGGAAACAGTATATCTTTTATATCTATACAAGGTGGTGCATTAAAGTAAGCTTATTGTAGTAATATTTTCATAATATATAAGTCAAGTCATGGTGCTACACACCTTAAACTTACATAGGACTGTACATCAATTATATCTCAATAAAACTGAAAGGAAAACGAAAGTGTTTCACTCTGAAATAAATATACAGAATTCCTTTTAAAAAGAAGGGAAAAAGGAGAAAAAGATAGAGGAATCTTGGAAAATCTCTAGCTTATTTTTTTTCATTTTACAGAAAAAAACTTAGTTCAAGTTATATGTCTACTTCTAGGGTGTGTTTATACAAGCTACAACTCATGAACAATCTTGACAAGAATATTCATTTGTATAACTGCTTCCAGAGAAAAGACTGAGCACTTTATTGAAATCAGCAATTTTTTCTACTGGATTTGATTACATCATATGCACATTTTACATCTGTACTATTTAAGCATCCTCTTAGTGATTGTTTATATTAGTAAAGTTAAAGATGTTCAATTATTGTTCACTAAAGTTCATAATATGTCTCTGAGAATAAAAGATTTATTTCTTGAAGTGATACTGATTTTTCATTAAAAACATGTACATTTTTAGCTGGAGAATTTATTTCTTGAAGGAGAAATATCATCTCTGAGCTCAGCGTAGTTGGACCCAGGAAGGAGCCTGGTTTCATCAGCAATAAAATAAGAATCATAACCTAATTTACCATAAAGTGACATCTCTCATCTCTGGAGGTAAGCAAGCTGTCCCTAACTGCCTCATCGTTCTGTTGAAAGCCTCTTGAAGAAATGCATTAATCACAAAGATTACTTGTTTCCCAATTTAATTAGAGAAACATTTAAATACACATTAACTACCATTGAATAGTTAGCATCTTAAAAATGCAAATAACATTTTTAACAATTGGGTTTTAGATCTTTGGCTGTTAAAACAGTAAAGAAGATGTGCCTTTTCTAGAAAATCCCCACATCAGATCTCTTCTACTCACCTGTTCCCCCTAAAGAAAAGAAAATGTAGAAGCATCCCTCTTCTTTGAGACTCTTTTTATGATACAAAACACTATTTTGTAAATAGATGTTAGGCTTTTGTATGCAAGTAGACTGATTCCTTTGTATTTTCTTCTGTATAAAAAGGAACAGAGATTTCTAGATTTTTATAAGAACACACACTGTAAATTTATTTATGGAATTTATACCAAGAATACAAATTTAGCATTTATTGCCAGAAGTACAAATAGTATTTGATCTGAAATACTCTTCCCTTCATGTAACTCAAGGTTTTTTTTTGGCCACAGGATGCTGAGAATATTAACATTCTGATTGGAATCTTTACTACCCTTCAAAATATCTACAAAAACATCTAATGCATAGCATGATGACTATAGTTAGTAATATGCTATAATATATTTGAAAGGTGCTAAGAGTGAATTAAGTTCTTATGACAAGAAAAAGTTTTTGTAGCTACATATGGTGATGGATGTTAACTAGGCTTATTGTGGTGATTGTTTCACAATAGATGCATATATTGAATCACTCTGTTGCACACCTAAAAATAATATGATGTTATAAGTCAATCATATCTCCATAAAAATTTGAAAAATCTAAAACTTAAAGGGCAGTTGGCCAAGGATAAATAACATCATAGTAATGAGCATTTGGTCAATGGTAAAGGTTCCACAGCATGACTTATAGAAAAAAAATCCTTAGACACAATTTCAAAAAATAAAAATAAAAATTAAACCTTATTGTGATCTGTTGAAAACCTCTTTCAAAAAATACGGCTTCAAAACTGTGGAAGGAGCCTCAATGTCCTTTGACAAATGAGTGGATAAAGACGATGTGGTATATATAAACAGTGGAATATTACTCAGTCATCAGAAAGGATGAATATCTATCATTTTCATTGACCTGGAAAAAACTGGAGAGTATTATGCTGAGTGAAATAAGTCAATCAGAGAAAGTCAATTATCATATGGTTTTATTCATATGTGGAATATAAGAAATAGTGAAAGGGACTGTAAGGGAAAGGAGGGAAACTGAGTGGGGAAAAGTTAGAGAGGAAGACAAACCATGAGAGACTCCTAACTCTGGGAAACAAACAAAGGGTTGCAGAAGGGGAGGTGGGAAGGGGGGATGGAGTAACTGGGTGACAGGCATTAAGGAGGGCACATGATGAGATGAGCACTGGGTGTTATACTATATGTTGGCAAATTGAATTTAAATGTAAAAATAATAACAAAAAGAAAATATGACTTCAGAGTTGTCTAATCTTTGAGCTTGAGAATTAGGACTGGGTTGAAATATCAATGTTGCAATACTCAATGCTCCAGTGAAAACTTAGAAAAATGGACAGGAGATTATAACCCAAAAGGAACTGGGTGGATGCTTTTTGAAATTGTTTTGAAGCTGTACAAATTATTCTGCCACGATATGCCTGCTAGCTCTGCTTTCTACGAACAGCCAGTGTGGCCAAGCATAAAGCTGTCCATCAGAAAAGGGCTAATTATTTAATTAAAAGGAGAAGCTTTACATGACTGCACCATTAACTTGATGATAGTTGAGTTAAACACAAAGCCAGATGCTTTTGTGTTTGTTGGTTGTATTTGATTTTCATGTTTGTTCATTGCCATGCTTAGCATTATTGGGCTGCTGTAGTCTAGAAGACAAAATCCTTTAATACTCTATTTAGAACTACAGGAGATGAAACTTGATCAATACTTTTTATGAATCTGTAGTCTATTACAGCACAGCATGTTCCCACAGACTTTCCCCTGGTGACATGGCTATATTATTTTGGGGCCAGAGGCCCAAGCAATATTGAAATCCTGCTTGAATTCATCTTCTACAGACCATAAAAGTGACAAGATCCCTAAAGATTTACATTTTTTTTATACTATAGATTAATCAATCTCGCAGGTGGAAAAGAAGGATTTTGGTGTTCATGCTATAGACTATCTATTCAGCCTGAGGAGAGGGTAAGAAATTAATTTTCTTTTTTCCAACATTAGTGGATAGTGAGGGTGACTTGTCTAAATCAAAGAAAATGCAGTTAAAGTTTCCCTTCACCACATGCTTTTTGATAGATTCTGACAATGATGTCCACAGCGTCATACAGAGAAACTTCTGGAATGCATAAATTTATGGAAAAGAATTCTTCAGCAAGAGCAAAGTAGCAACTGATTTCGTTGTTCTTGTTAAACTCAGACTCAGATACTGATTAAGAAATGAGTCTGTTCAGAATAGTTACCAATTGAGGTATTTATTATTGATGTTCAAAATATGAGGGTAACACTGATGATTTTATCCCACAAAACAATTACATTGTCTGTCAGAACGAAGATGTCAACATGGGCTTCCTTTGTTTTTAAGAAAAAGCTGTCAGATTTTTCCATATTTCATCCTCTTAAAATATAATTGTTTTTTCCAAGGATCTTATCAATTATTTATGCACAATAGCAGGTAAATTATTTTAATTTTTTCCTTGGACAGTTCTTTAGCATAAAAATGCCACCGACAATTTCAAAATGTCATCGGATATTTTACAGACTAAGGATATTTTCTAGAAGTGTTAACTCACCTGTCCCACCAATTTAAAGAAGTTAAGATTTCCTTACAGAAAGGAGGAGTAATGGGAAACTCATTTTTAGAGAGCTCTAGTTCATTAAAACTCTTGGAAGCACAACTTGGCAACAGCCATCAAAATTAAAAGTGCATCCAAGCCTTTGACACACCACTTTTACTTCTAGAAATTTATTTTATAGGGTAGTCACACCTGTGGATATACTTTCCTTAATGTAAAAAAAAAAAAAAAAAAAAAAAAAAGCTTATCTTTGAAGTTATTCACAGAAGAATCTTGGCAATAACAAGTGATGGAAAACTAAATGCTCATTTTTGGTAAATTCCCGTGCATTATGTCCAACGATACATCAAATGGCTATGCAGCTGATACACTGATGTACTGGTATGTTAGAATCACCATGTTGTTGGGTAGAAAAAAACATGATACAGGATAATGTATATTGGTTTTTGTTTTGTTTTGTCATTCATGTACAAAGAGGGGAGGAAGGTAAAACATATTTTTATATGCAGTATAATCTCTGGAAGAGTATATTTGAAAGTAAGTATATATTTGAAACAAGTAACAGTGGTTCCCTGTGAGGGATTAGGTGGAAAATAAGTATCTGAAGAGAGAAATGAAAAGAGCTATTTCTGTGTCCCCATTTAAACTTTGTTATGTTTCTATTTTAACCATAGGGGTAAATTTGGTATAAAAAAAGTAAATATTTCTTAAAAAAATATTCAAAGTATGTACACATCAGTCTCCAAAGAGAATAAGATCTATTGGATAATTCAGGTCTTTGAAAATTCTAGTACACTGTGTGGAAGATGCACTTATGGGCTATGCCTCTCTCCTCAGGTATCCCTGCATCAGTGTGAACCACCAACTCCCAACCGCCAGCATTGCTGCTGTGCTTCATAGTTGGGCAGACCACAAGAGCTGGAGAATTGGTGCTTCCTCTGTGTCTACAACAGCTCTCAATAAAATACTGAAAAGGGTTGCCGAATCAGTATTCTAGCTCTGTAGACCCTCAGTAGGTAATCCTGAGGCTTGAATTTTGGAATTAAACTGCATCACTCAAGGTGGTAACTTGTCTGCTAATCCATCCTTTGTTGGCTACCTTCTTTTTTTCTCTCCTTCATTTCTTTTCAAAGTCCCTGAGATCACTTCCTAAATAAACTACTTGCACTCTAATTCCTGTTGCAGGCTTTACTTCTGGAGGAATCCAAATTAAGACAGTTGGTACTAGAAGTTGGGTAGTAACTCCTAGTGTGCCATAGCACCACCATCACTAAGACTTCAGCTGTGGAATGAGATATAAGCTCAAGGGGATGAACTATCTTATAAAGTATCTCTAACATTATGAGATAAAAAGAGACAATGATAATCGGAGATTGTGACGTTAGTTGATTATTATTAAGTTTAAGTGAAGTAATGAAGGAAGCTTCAGGTCACACATCTATCACCTCAAGGCCTGGCGAAACCTAGGAAGTCTTTGTGCTTATACAGATCTTATATCTCTTGCAATTGTTGAAAAATCAAACCAGGATCTGATAGAGTAGTTGTATTGGCCAGAAACTCAATTCACGGCTTTGTCTAGTAAGATAAGAACTCTAGTAAAGGATACCTGGGACCTTGAGACTTGGGATGGGGACATTTAGAGGATACACTTGAGGACCTTGCACTGCAGAGTCCCCTGAACTCTCTAAGCTGGGAGAAGTGGCACTGTCCCCCTTGCTAGAAAATTGGAACCCTGCCTCATGTGAAGATCATGCAGAGGCAGCTGACTTTCAAGATGATACAAGTCTTCCCCTGGATCCGCCCCTACACCTTTGCCTGTTTCTATATTAATCACTAGGGCCACAGCAAGCATGACCTACTGTGGGAGAAAATTTACTAAAAGAACCACAGGATCTAACCAAAATGCCCAGGATGAACCAGAAGAACATGTTTAGGAAGGGAATCTTGGGGGTGCTGGACTGTGGTGAAGAATGGAATATAAGATTGAATAAAAGAGGGTTTATTGCCACGGGAGTACTCACCCACGACTGAGGATTTAAGATCCTGGCAAAGATACCTGCCTGTACTGTGGAGACGCCTCCTCCCAGCTTGGAGAAAACAATGGAAAATATACATAAAGTGAAGATGGCAGAATTTATTTGGCAAAATATTGAAAGGATTCAAAGGGCTCAGAGAGCTGGTCATGCTAGAACAAATGTTATGTAAGACCCGAGATCCCACCAATTGCTTCTATCTGTTGGGAAGATCCTGAGGACACTCCTTCCTCTGTAGGTGGAGCTGCCAGATAAAACACAAGGTGCAATATTGGGGTTAGTTTTGCTAAGAAATCATTCACTGTTTTTCTGATAGTCAAATTTAACTTGACATCTGTTGCCTGTGTTTTCTGTTTTTTGCTAAATCTGACAACTCATCCCACCGGCCAAGGTTGATAATAGGGAATACCACTATGGAAATGGGTTCCCTAGAGTCACAGGAGATGAAAAGATTTCATAAGAGTAGTCACCAGGTAACTGTACTTCAGCATCACAGTCAAGCAGAATGGGATTCTGAAAAGGGCAGTCCGGCTAGCATGGCAGCCAGGATTCTGAACAGCAGAGACCTGTAGCAATGGCCAACAGAATGTGGCATTCCAAGGAGCAAGACCAATAAACAGCCATTGAGAGGGATATTTAACCAATATGACCAAAAATAAATATGAGCAGGGGCAGCCCGTGTGGCTCAGCAGTTTAACGCCGCCTTCAGCCCAGGGCGTGATCCTGGAGAGACAGGATCGAGTCCCACGTCAGGCTCCCTGCATGGAGCCTGCTTCTCCCCTGCCTGTGTCTCTGCCTCTCTGTTTCTCTGTGTCTTTCGTGAATACATAAATAAAATAGTTAAAAAAATATGACCAAAAATGATCAACAGTGGGTGATTTTTTTAGCTACTGTAATAGAAAAAAATTTTTTTTTAAAGATTTAAGATTTATTTTGGGGGGAGGGACAGAGGGAAAGAGAGAGAGAGTCAAGTCCTAAGCAGATTCTGCACTGAGCATGGAGACTGACATGAGGCTCGATCTCATGACCCTGAGATCATTACCTTAGCCAAAATCAAGAGTTGGATGCCTAATTGACTGTGCCACCCAGGTACCCCTGCAATGGAAAATTTTGACCTTTGCCCAGTTTCCAGACCTAGCCAGCTCTCAGACCAATTAAATGGGAGGCCATGTTCTTTTAGGAAAAACTGAAACATTTAGAAGGCATCAGGAACAATTTTCCCACCTCTTTCTCAAAGGGACCTGCTACTATTTCCACAATAACTGAACACTAGGGTAAAAGGAAGTACTCAAATCCTTTTAAGACTCCTGGTTATAGCATTTGAAAGAAACTTATACCAGGGTACCTAAAACACCATCATGGTTTCTTTTTGGTGGAGCAGGGCAGGAGAGAGGTTGGAGGAGTTTCATAGAAGTCAGATAATAAATGGATTCCTGGCCCAAGTCTGTCTGACTGTGGGTCTAATGTGTTTATAGACCCACGTGGATGGTTTCCCTACACCCTGAGTATATAACTGGATTTAGTATATTTAGTAGTCAGAAGAAAGCTCAGATTAATTCTCTGATCTGTGAGCTAAGAACTATAATGATAGGAAAGGAAGGCCAAGTGGAAGCCCTTGAAACTTCTACCTCCCTCCAGGCCAAAAAAAGACATTGGAAGCAAAGCTGTACCCTAAGTGCCCTGAGAGAAATAGCAGGAATAGAGTCATCCTTAAAGACTTAAAAGATCCTCAATACATCCCTATTTAATTCATCAGTCTCACTATGGATAAAAACAGGTGCATTGTGGTAGGTGACAAAAGACCTGTAAATTTAAGCAAGTATTAATCCCAATCTCAGCCCTAACACAAATGTACTATCTTATAGAACAAATGGTGCTACTACTGATTTGGTGATTGAGTTCTTTCATTTCAGTAGGAAGGAGAACCAGGAACTTTCATTCACTTAAAATTGACATAAGTACCTTTTGGTGATCTCGTCCTGGGTTTCATTAGCTCTCCCACTCTCTTTCACAGTGACGTCCAAAGGAAACATGATCATCTGGACATTCCCCCCCAAACATCATGCTGGTCCACCAGCATGGCATTATTAATGAAAAATGGAAAGAGCAGGAAGGGGCAAATACTACAGATGCCCTGGTAAGGAAACATTCATGCTTGTGGTTAGAAGATAAACCCTTCAGAGATAAGAAGCAGGGTGTATAGTCAAATTTTTGGAGGTCCAGTTGTCTGAGGTCCAAGGACAGGTGTTACACCTTGCACCTGCTACTACTCAGAAAGAAGCAGTATTTGATAAGCTCTTTCAGATTTTGAAGATAGGGCCCATTGCACTGGGTGACAAGTTGATTATATTGAGCCCTTGCTCACCCTGGAGGGCAGCAATTCATACATGTGTGGACTGACACATATTCCAGGTAGGTTTTTCTTTCCTCTCCACAGTGCCTCATCCAGCACTGCTTTCTGAGAGCAGTGGAATCGCCTGTAATATTGTGTGGGCTGAATGGACCCACTTTATGAGAAAGGAGATAGAACAACGAGCACATAACCATGGGATTCACCAGTCTTTTCTATTGCACCAATCACATCAACCACAGTCAGCCAGAGAAATCCTGAATGGCCTCTTCAAATGCTGCCTCTTCTCCGCTATATCCCACTTATCTACTTTCTGGGCAGCATGTCCTGGATCACCTCCCACAATAAACTATTTGCACTGGAATCTTCCAGTCTGTGCTCAATTCTCTGGTTGAGGGGTGGGGTGGGGGCCGCAAGCGCTATAGCTTGGGTGTAATGACTGTACCAGTTCTTGTCAGTTTGTCAACATCATTCTTTCTCTTCTAAACATGCCTGCCTTGTTCCACTTCATTTACAGGGCTGGGATAGCAAAAGGATTTGTCTGCAGCCAGCATACATCACATTTTCCCGCAGACACCAATTCTTATAATCAGGACACAGGATTTATTAAATTTATTTCAGACTCTGAACTTGACTTTCATTAGGTCTGGCCTGATTTATTTTTAGTGCCTTGAGCCAGTGCTTTCATCCACAGGAAAAGGCATATGGTAGTAAATTAGGCCGGTTTTATGGAGGGGGGATACAGATAGTCTTGGGTTTGAATCTTACGAGTTCACTTTTATGTTTACGTGGGGTGGAATGAGTTTGAGTATCATTAACTCTGAGCTAAGTTTCATCCTCTGTTCTCTGAGAATAATAATATGTATTTTGCAAGGCTTTTTGCAAATGTATTTAAAGCAAGCACATGTATTTAGAGCAAGTTGCTCAGTGCCTAGCTCATAATGAGTCCTTAACAAAAGCTCATTTTCCCATACTGTTCACCCTAGCTTTGTGAGTTTACTTCGTCTTCTAACCTTGAATACATTTATAATATAGAATAGAAGTGCTGTCCTTGAGGACTAAAGGACAAAGTAAGTGAAGCACTTATCCACAGTAAGTTCTCCATACATGTTAGCCCCTTCCCACATAGCGCTATTTTTGTCTGCTGAAAATTTGCAAACTTTCAAACTTTATCCAGTCATTACTGGGGGAGAAGAAGAGCATATTCTTTAAGCAGACCTCAGTTTTAGCCATTTATCTTCTAGAGCAGTGATTCTCCCACATAATCCCTTGACTCTCATTACAGATTTGTCTCTGCACCTGGCTTGGTGTGATGAACACTGTTTCTATCCCTTCACCCCCAAAACAAGCAATTTGGGAGGCTACTTCCCTACAAAGCAGGCAATTCCATTTTTATGCATTTCTCTTAGAAAGATGGGAGTGAAAAAAAAGAAGAGATGGGGAAGCCAGAGTGAAGACACAGTCATGACAAGTGTCCACGGATGCCAGCATTCTGGCTTTCCGGAGAGTGGCCCAAGCTCCAGAATTTCTAAGCAGGATGGGCCAGTGGCTTAACCAAGGTGAGTACAGTGGGAGCAGCTCACCTACCTACTGGCAATAAAGAGGTGCACTGTCTGTAGAGAATTTAAAAACAATTATAAAACTGACCAAAATTTGGCCTGCTTTTTTAATTTAAATCACCGCATGGCAGCGATTCTAACATTAATGCTAAAGACTTGTCTCTGAAAAAATCTTTCATTTAAGGGCTAAATAATTACTGTGGGCACTCTCAATTTTTTAAATTACTTACCCTTTAATGAACATTTCATTCTACATCGAAGTGAGTTTGTTGAACAGTTGCTCTCATCCCCCCCAATCCCCACCACAGGGAGGCCCTGCTATATGCATTTAGTTCAGCATCCTGTCTCCACCCTGGTGCTACTTTGTGTATTCCTGTATCTATTTCTGCATTTAAACAGTTGATTTGAAATAAATATGTAGTGCAGGAAGATTATAAAGAGGAATCAGAACTAGTTATTTCAATTCTGTCATTCTAGGTGACCATCCATGTTTAAACTTTAAAACACTGAAAGAATAAATGCAAACTGTATCATTTATGTCAATAAGCACAAATTTTGTTTCACAGGAGAAACGTATTTATGTTATTTCAGGATTACTATTGAAAATAACTTTGTTGTACAGACAAAAGGGTATTTTAAAGATGACCTGTTTTTGTGGGGCACCTGGGTGGCTCAATCAGTTGAGCCTCTGACTCTTGACTTCCACTGGGATCATGACTTTAGGGTGAAGGGTCATGATTTTAGGGTTGTGAGATCTGGAGATTGAGCCTTGTTTGGGGCGCTGCACTCACCAAGAAGTCTGCAGGAGATTCTCTCCCTCTCCCTCTGCCCCACCCACCTCTCTAAAATAAATAAATAAATCTAAAAAAAAAAAAAAGATAACCCATTTTGGGTGTCAAATATATTATCAAGGCCACTGGGATGGCCTTAGGGTCACAATAATGGGGTTGGGGGGAGAAGAGGGGACTAAGGGTTTTATTTTTAATCATCATTAGCATAGTAGTTTCCATATTTTTATATGGATCATATTTAGCCTATTGATAAAAATGTTAACTAAAGTTGCTTTTACTCCCACTTTACATAGGAATGAGAAGCAACTAATTTCCATAATATCAAAAAATAATAATGAAAACATTAAATAGCATGTACATGTAAGATGTCACAATAATGATCAGTTTGGCCTGAGTTTCATAATGTATAACAAAAGCATGTGTCATCTATTCTACTCTCAAAGGAAATGAACAAATAAGGCTCAGATAACTGAAAAGTTAGGGAAGTGCTTTTCCTCTACGGTGTAGGAAGCAAAAGCATCATAATACATTGAACCTTCAGATCTTTGCCTTCTTTGGATTTGTAGATAGAGCTAGGGTATCATTTGCTTTTCTATTACTGCTGCTTTCTGCCACCAACTCTTTATCCAACCCTAAATGACTGGATTAGTGGTCAAAATCATCCTAGTGTACACCATTGCACTGGGTGGGGCATTTTGATCTGGGAAATTTGGGACTTCATGAGTCCCTTTCCCTCCCCAGGCTTGGCACTAGCTCTTCTCTCATATCTGGTACCTTACTGTTTGGGTTTTGAGGCTAGAATTTAGGACTATTGAATTCTTTTTCTTTTTTTGGATCAAAAATAACACTATTTTCCTTAGACGTGGATCTGCTGATGGCTAACCCAGAAAAAAGTTCTTTAAGAATAGAAGGTACACATGGCTCCTGGGGAGAAGAGCAAAGCAGACGTGAAAGCAAACTTGATTTATTCACAATTTTTGTTGTTATTGTATTTTCACTTCAGCTTTTTTCTTTTTGCCTTTGGGGATCTGCTGGTCATCTAAAATGTCTTTTGGGGCTGCTCATTGTCACCACTTTAAAACTCAGGCTCTCATCAACAAAGTCAGGATTGTCTGTTTATCTCCACAAAGATCTCATGCAAATAAGACAACATTTACACCTTAGTAGTTTTTAAGACAGCCCTAAAATGTGGTTAAATAGCTTTTTGTATAGGGAAAGCAAATGTTATTACAAACTAAAAGTTATCTGGGCAATTTCCTTTTTTGCTTTCTCTATTCCTGAATATATTTATAATTCTCTAAGCACAAAAGTCCCCTCTCAGCCGCTCTCGCACTTTTCCTCAGAGAATTCTGAATGCCATGGTAGTGATTAAGATAATGTAAATACATAAATAGCATAATGGCTTCACTTCATGAAGAAGTAATGGTCAGATTTGGTTTCCACATTATAATACTATTGAGTCCTTTTTTTAAAGAAATTTTTTGCAGGGAAAAATGGATATTTATAGAGGAAGAGAAGGTTGAAAAATTATCTACTATCATTTTTATTAATGTTATTTTTATTAGATAAAAATAATTGGAAATTAGATTGAACGACTGGGAAGGCTTATTCTCAAAAATATGAATCTTTTAAGGTATTTACATGCTTTTTTTCAAACTAAAATGTTCACAATATAATAAAGTTATTAGAGTATGATATATTTTTTTTGTTTTTTTTTTAAATTTTTATTTATTCATGATAGTCATCAGAGAGAGAGAGAGAGAGAGAGAGGGGCAGAGACAGAGGGAGAAGCAGGCTCCATGCACCGGGAGCCTGATGTGGGATTCGATCCCAGGTCTCCAGGATCGCGCCCTGGGCCAAAGGCAGGCGCCAAACCGCTGCGCCACCCAGGGATCCCAAGTATGATATATTTTTAAAAATACCATGTGCTTGAGCTCTATCAAATGTCCAATTTTCCCCTGTTCATATGCTAGCAGGCTCTGTGAATGGTGGTTAAGCGTCCAGACTTTACAGTGATACCCCCTGGATGCAATCCCTGTTCTATTACCTAAATAAGTTCCTTGTTGTAGGCTCTGGGTAAGATACTTAACCTCTCTGTGCTCCTGTTTCTCAAATATAATATTAGCATAATAATATCTCATAGAGTTTTTATATTTTAAATATGTTCGTACATACAAAGAACTTAGGGGAGTGCCTGGCATATCATAAATATTCAATACATATAACATGAAAAATGACAAAAATTCGAGGCTACCTGAGCACCCCTACTTGACTCCCTCTCTCCCCAGAGTAACTGTTACTCTCAATTTATGTTTTTCATTTCCAAGTATACTTTTATGCCCTTACTTATAAAAAAATGTGTCAATAAGTAATATTTATGGTTTTTTTGTGGTTTCCAAAGTTCATATTAATGGTATTGTACCCTACATATTATGTAACTTCCTCCTCATGACTAAGCCTTAGACAGGTTTTTATTAATTTATTAACAACTACTTCAGTTGTGACCACTATTTATTTTCTAGTTGAAGTATTTGGAATTGTTCCAGTTCTTTTGCTCTTAAAATGATTCAGTGAACATTCTTTAAATGCAAATCTCTTTGTATACTTACACCTGCGTTTCTCTAAAGTTTATATTTAGAAATTGAATGGCTGAATCAAGGGAAATGAATCTTTTCTTTTTTATCGGCCATTGCCAAATTGCTCTCCAAAGCAGTGCCTACCCACGGAGTTCAGAAGTTCCACTGTGTTCAGCCTTACTGACACTTGGTATTAAAACACTGTAAGACTTCTCCTGGTCTGATTGGTATGACATAATCTCTCATTTTGCTTTGCTTATTTCTAGTTTCTAAAAAGGGGAACCCCTTTTCAGAAGTTTATTGGGCACTTACACTTCTGTTTCTATGAATTTTCTGTTTATATTCTGTGTTCATTCCTTTACTAAACTGTCCTTTTCTGATTGATGTGTAGGCATTTTGTTTTGTTTGGTTAATGTATTTTGGATACAAATCCTTTGTTAGTTATGTGTCCTGCAAATATTCTCTTCAGGTATGTGACTTGTTTGTTTCATTTTGTTGTTTTAGCTTCATTTATGAATAGTCTTGCTTTCTTATAAATTGTCAAATTTACCAATCTTTTCCTTTATGGTTGTGCTATTTTGATCTAATTATTTAAGAAGTCTTTCTTATTCTAAAGTCCTAAAATATTCTCCTTTAAAAAAAGAAATTGAAGTTTTAAGGTTTGTTTTTTGTACTTAGGGTTTTAGTAAACTTGAAATAATATTTTTTCCATATGATGTGAGATAGGAATCTAATTTTACTTTCCACATGGATAAACAACTGTGCCAAAAATGTTTATTGAATAGTTCATCCGTTCCCTCGTTGACTTATGTCATATTTCAAAACTCCTTACATGCCTCTGTCTGTTGCTAGGCTTTCTATGCTGTTCCACTGCTTTATTTATTTGTCTCTTTGCCAATACCCCACAGACTAGCTTACTCAAGCTTTGTGATATTCCTTGCCCATCCTCAAGGGCAAATCCTCCTCCCACTTATACACTGAACACTTTTGGTTTCTTTCTTCTCTTTATATTTTAAATTTTTATGTACATATGTATATATGTATTTATGTATTTGAGAGAGAGAGTGGGGAAGGGGCAGAGGGAGAGGGAGAGAGAGAACTCAAGCAGGCTCCACACTCTGGATGAAGTGCTTGATCTCATGATCCCGAGATCAATTATCAGACACTTAGCCGACTAAGCCACCCAGGTGCCCCTGCTCTTTCTCTTTAGATGCTTAAAAATTTTAAGTGTATGTTTTTGGTCTTATACTTTTCCCTGTTAATTTTATGATAGCTTCTCCAGCTTGCAAAAAACTATGGGAAATTTTGGTTGAAATTGCTTTATTAATTATTTTATTTATTTATTTATTTATTTATTTTTATTTATTTATTTAGTATATTTTTTATTGGAGTTCAATTTGCCGACATATAACACCCAGTGCTCACCTTGTCAAGTGCCCTCCTCAGCGCCCATCACCCAGTCACCTCATCCCCCCCACCGAAATTGCTTTAAAAGAAGAGATTAATTTGGGTGAAATTCCATATTTAAAATTCAAATCTTCCAATTTCTAAGTATACAATATCTTTCCATATTTTCTTTTACATTGATAATAGTTTGTTATTTCCCTCCCCAAATTTTTGTTTTGTCTCTGTTAGATTTATTTCTAAGTTCTTTATGGTTTTTGTTGCTATAATTGATTGTGTGTCTTAATATTCTAATGAGAATAGGAATATTATATACTTCTATATGCTGATATTCTTCTAACAGTTTTGCTGAATTAACTAACATATGTTTCATGGGTATTTATTTTACTAGTTCCTATGGAGTTTCTTTGCAAATAATTCTCTCTTGAAAATCAAACTGTATGTTCCTTTCTAATATTTATACAGTTAACCCTTGAACAACATGGGTTTAAATTGCAGGAGTCGGTCTGTTTATGTGCAGATTTTTTTTCAATAAATACAATACAGTATTATAAATGTATTTTCTATTCCTGATGATTTTGTTAACAACATTTTCTTTTCTCTAGCTTACTTTATTGTAGAAATACAGTATATGATATATATAACATTCAAAATATGTGTTAAATTGATTGTTTATTAGTAAGGCTTCCAGTCATTGGTAGGCTATTAGTAGTTAAGCTTTTGGGGAGTCAAAATTATACATGGATTTACAACTACATGGGGGTCAGCACCCCAGCCCTCAGGTTGTTGAAGGGTCAACTGTACTTACTAGTTTTTCATCTCTTGTTTTGTTGTCTCAAAAATCTGTTATAATGTTTAATAGAAAAGAATGTAAAAAATATTTGTTTTCTTGACTCTTACTGGAATACTTCTAAAGTTTAACCATTATTTTATTAAATAACTTTTCTTTATCAAACTTCTCTAGTTTGATAATCATTTTTATTTTGAATGAGTTTTGCATATCTGTTTCTTCTTTATTTCTAGTTCTTAACAAAGTTATTGTTATTGGGAGAGAGAGGATCTTAAGTAGGTTCCATGCCCAGCATGGAGCCCCATGCAGAGCTCTATCACACAACCCCAAGATCATGACCTGAGCCAAAAATCAAGAGTTCAACACCACTGACTGAGCCACCCAGGCTTCCCAATGTTACTGACCTTTTGATGCTAATTAAGTGTATTTGATTTTCTCTTTGTATTTTATATATCACTGCAGTATTTTTGGATCAAATAAGATTGTCTAAATGTGTAATTACCATAATTTCCTGTCTGATAACTTCATAATCACATTTTTTTTAAAAGCAGTCTCCACTCTTGGGGCACCTGGGTGGCACAGTCGGTTGAATGACCAACTCTTGGTTTTGCCTCAGGTTGTGATCTCTGGTTGTGAGATCAAGCCCCATATCAAGCTCTGTGCTCAGCGTGGAGTCTAGTTCAAATTATCTCCTCCTCTCCCTCTGCCTCGCCTGCTCATGTTCTCTCTCTCTTTCAAATCAATCAATCAATCATTTAAAAAAAATGTTTATGTTTTTAAATTCACTCCCAATGTGGAGCTTGAACGAATAACTCCAAGACACAGCGTCCTATGCTCTATGGATTGAACCAGCCAGGTGCCCTCATAATCACATTTTTATAAAGAGAAAAATCATGGTCATCAAGTAATCTGTTTGAGATATTAAAAGATGGCTTTCAGAAAACTCAAGTCTAACAAATTAATTGTGGTATTTTTCAAAATCCTAGGTGTTTACCATTAGCTATCTGTTTTTATAGTGTCATGCTGGGTTAGGCAAACATTGAATTTGGATGGTCATTTTCTGACGGTCTAACTTTTATTGTTCTTTGATAATAGAAAAATCATTTACAGAGTTACTAAATTGCTGGAGTTTTGATAGTCTATAGCAGCAGTTGGCAAAGTTTTTCTATAAAGGCCCAGATAATAAATATTTTCAGCTTTGAGGACCATATGGCCTCTGTCAAAATTACTCAATTCTTCTGTTGTAGCACAACCATATACAATACATAAATGAATGGATGTGACTGTTCTGCTAAAACATTATTTACAAAAACAGGCAGCAGCTGAATCTGCCCCACAGGCCACAGTTTGCCACCTCCTAATCTACAATAATTTTTAGAAGTAAGTTCTAAATTAGATGCTCAAGAATATAAATATTATCATATAAAAATATTAAATTCATGAATAAAAAATTAACCATACTTTTTTCATAATCATGGTAATTAGAAAAATGAAATATTAATTTTAAAAGGTTCAGACATCAATGTCATTTTTGAATGTTAGACTCAAAATGAACAAGACACATACTCAGAAAATTAGATGGGTACATTTATTTTTACTTGGTCATTGCTGATCAATAAATATTAATTAGTCCATAATTTAGAATTCACTAACAATAGTAACAGTAATTAATATCTCTAGGTTTATAAATTATAATTCTTGGAGATATAGTTCTATGAGAACCCAATGTAAAGCAATAGTTCCCTCTGATATTTAAATGATTTAAGGATGTATGTCTCACTACTAGAGGTGATACTAATAAGACTGTGATATGGAAAGCAAGAAAGAAAAAATAAAAATAAAAAAAAGAAAGCAAGAAAGACTGTGAGTTACAGCATAACACTATGATGTCAAAATATTTCTACATGCTCTCAAAAATTAGCTACCGAAGAAGGGGATAAATAATTTTCTATCAGTAGTATGGAAAGCTGTCTGGCAAGTATTGTTCTTTTCAAAAGAATTAAAATCACAGGGATCAGACAAAAGCAAAGATGAGAAGCAGGTTGTGAGTTTCATCCTCAGCTTCCTTTTTTGTCCATAGGATGCCAGTTTCTCTCACCTGAAGTCTCCGATAGGGTGATGTGCCGTCACATCTTGTCACCTTATGAAAATTTACACACCAGATGCCATCTAATTTTTATGGTTATTTGCAATTCTTTGTAAAAGTGTTTGAATTTCCAACTTAGCTTTCATTGTGTATTGGAAAATAATTCATTCTCTGCTAAACGGCATCCAGGGAGTTGTGAAGAGTTTTGGCAGTAAAGGGATGGAGGGAAAAATATTTTGGTGATGAAACGGCAGCCATCTCAGGGCTTCTGAAGTCATGCCTTTTAGGCTTCTTCCTGTTTGGATGACAAAACAGGTCAGTCCCAGTAAAGATGCACATGGATGTGGTGAATACAAAATGGGGCTCTTGGACAAAATTCAGAAAACAAGCCAAAGCAAGAAATTGAAGAAGCCACAGTGCACTCAATCACATAACTGCTATCATTTTAGCTTTATTGTAGTAATGTTTCCTTTTTTTAGAGAGGAGCAGAGAAAGCACATTGAAGCTCAGAAATTTATATTATTAAAGGATACCCAAGTTTATACATGGGAGCAGAAAGCTGATCCAAATGTATATTATTCAAGGATTCTAAGTTGAGTAGAGGTTGTGGTTTAATCCATTGTAAAGAATTATGGAATGAGCCTTAGAAATTGGAAATATTTGGGCACCTGACTGGCTTATTTGGTAGAGCATGTGACTTTTGATCTCAGGTTGTTAGTTAAGCCCTATGCTGGATGTAGAGAGTACTTAAAAATAAAATCTTAAAAAAAAGAGAAAGTGAAAATATATGAGGAAATACTGAGTTTGGGAATGTTCACCTTAAGTCTGAATAAAGATCTATCAAAAATCAGTATAAGATGCATAATGTAAATAACTTGATTGATGAGATCTATCACTTTTGCTTCATAAGACAGTATTTTTGGCAAAAGAAAGGGTCCTCAATATTAAAACTGAGGAGGACTCCTTGAGGAAGGCTAGAAATGCACTGTTTTCAACAAAAACATGGCTTCTGTTTGGTAATCTGTGTGGGGAGAACATTTGTGCAGGGGACATCTCCAGTGGAAAGGTTGGGATCAATCATCTTGTTGCTTTCCCTGTTGACTGAGATTCTGAGAAATAAGACACATGGCAAGGGAAAGCCATACTATTGCTTTCAGAGGCCAAATGAAATGATACACTTCAGGGCACTTCAAAATAAAAATAAAAGTAGCAAATATAATTTAGGCATAGAACATTCCCAAACTAATTTAATTGCATATTTCTTCAAAGCAGACAACCACCTGGAAACAGTCATAACGCAACAGCAAATCGATTTTGGTGAGCAAACTAAGTTAAATATTAAGATCTAATAATATACTGTCTTGGAAGCAGCTGTGAGTTTATTTATTTCCTTTTTTAGAAGAGTGCTAATAGTTTACAAACACAGCATCTTATCCTTACTGAAAACAGAATTATTGATTTCTACTAAAAAAAGAGCATAAAATAAGTATAGGTCTGTAGGTTTATAGGAATTATGTAGTAATATCAAAGATATTACTGAGAACTCTTGAGTTTTTGTTTTTTTCTGAAAAAGGCTTTCAGTACTTCAAAATGACATAAATCGAAACATCAAATATGTGTATCTTAGTATTTGTGTTGTCTATTCAAAAAACTTGGTTTTTGAAGCAGATGTACATCCTATAGGCACCCCAAACTTTGACTATCTAAAAGTTTAGAAGTAATCTGTAAGATTCCTGCAATGAATCCATATCAATTATCAACTAATTAATGATTTGCTAGAGCCCAGCATTCTGGTAATATTAACTCTGCTCTAAAACAATGTTTAATGACTTCAAAGGAATTCCTACTTATGTCAGGAACAACATTTTTTTTGGAAGATTTTATGTATTCATTCACGAGAGACACACAGAGAGAGGCAGAGACATAGGCAGAGGGAGAAACAGGCTCCCCACAGGAGCCTGATGTGGGATTTGATCCTAGGACTATGGGATCATGACCTGAGCCAAAGGCAGATGTTCAACCACTGAACCACCCAGGCGCCCCAGGAATAACATATATATGTTTTAAAAAAACAAGGATATTTTACATTCTTCTTAGCAGTGAAAGAACAAAAATTCAGAATTAACTTTGCATCACATGAACAGTTCAGTTGTTAAAGGGCCCAAGTATATACTTCCTAATATTATGGATGAGGGCTAATTCATAGTCAAATCACTCTCCCGTAAAAGAGTGTGACATTTTCTTCTTAAAACTAAGTTGGAAGTTGATTAAATGAATTTTCAGGGGAAAAGATCAATTTTCTATTCTTATTTCAGTTTGTGGCATGTGAGTGAAGTATGGTACTTAATATCCTGAAGATGATGCATCAGAGCTGTGTCCTCCGCAACGCTTTTCTGACCACGTGATAACAGGCATTTTTGGCGATCTTGTAGCCATTTCACTCCTCCATACCCATGATGAATTATAGCTTGCCATTTTCAAATCTGCTCTCAGGTATTATTTCAATGGCATTAGCATTAAAATACATTTCTTTAAGATAAATGAATTCAACCTAACGAAGATGAAAAATTAAAAAAAAAACACTCTAGAGTTCTAGAACACGTCCCTCTTTAGAGTTAAGATTAGCTGGCATCAATTTGCCCCATTAGTTGCTAGAAGCAAATTGGTCAAATAGCATTTGATTAATATTATGAGATGGCAAGCTCTCTTTTAATGACTCTGATTATGTATTCATGGACTATGTACATGTCCTGCTTTATTGGTCTACAGATTACATGTGTAACATATAATCAATCACACTATATGGCGTGCACACATATCCCTCTGTGTTTTATTAACTCTTATTTCTCTCCTGAAGACATTTTCATATATCTCAACATGTTTGATCAAGTCAAAAGAGAGGCTGAATGGTGAGTGGTTAATAATTGAGTGTACCAGATATGTCAAGTATTAATATAATCAAACATGAGTTTGTAGGCTGTGAATTTTCAGAATGTCAGAACAAAACATCTTGGAGCAAATAGACTTGGTTAAATCTAATTGTTTTCTCCTACAATGTAACACTGACCAACCGTATGCCATCAAATACAACTTCTGTTTTATTGGGACAGTTTGATTGCTTTTCATATCAAGTGGAGCACAAAGTTCCCTAGATTAATCTTTAAATTGAGAATATCCAATATTTTTTTTAAAAGAAAAGCATTGTGATGTGTGGATAATAAAACTTACCAATGTAGAACAAGTGGATAACTCTCAACATCAAGGGAATCCACATGAAAATAATGTGATTATAAGATTGTCATACATACATATCCAACACTACATCCCTGAAAAACAAACTACTATACTTTTTCCCAAACAAGATTATGTTTCATATGAATCATTCTCACTGTTTTTAAATTACTTTTTGGAATGCCTATTAAAATGCGGGAGACACTAAATTAGCTATTGGGAGGAATGGAAATCTGATAGTTGACAGAATGTTACCAGAACATCAGAACATCTCAGAATTGGAAGGAAGATTATAAGCCTTCTAGAAGGATTGTTTTCTAAACTTCAATTATTCAAACATTCTCACAATCTTTGCCTCTCTATATACCCTTCTATTTTAGTTCCCTTTTGCTGCTGTAAAAAATTGCCATAAATTAAGTGGCTTCCACAATACAAATTTGTTGTCTTTTATGTCTATAGGTCAAAAGTTGGACATAGCTTTCATAAGCTAAAATCAAGGTTTGGCAAGGTTTGTTACTTCCTGGAGGCCATAGGCGACAATGCATGTCCTTGCATTTTATATCTTGTAGAGACCACTCACATTCCTTGTCTCATGGCCTGCCTCTACAGTCCTCAAAGCAGCAACATTGCATCTTTTGGACACTTCTTCCACCCTCTTGTCTTTTTCTGACGACAGCTGAGAAAAGTTTTCTACTTTTAAGGATTCATGTGATGAGACTGGGCACATTCAAGTAATTTAGGAGAGTTCCAATCTCAAGGTCCTTAGCCTTAATCCCATTTGCTAATTTTCTTTTGCAAATAAGGTAATGTACATGTAGATTCTGCAGATTAGGATGTAGACATCTTTGGGGAGGTTCTGTTTTTCTGTCTACCATACATTTTAACACAAACTAACATTTCTTTTTTTTTTCAAATTAACATTTCTACTTAAGTTGACTCACTTATTTAGTTAGATGTATTTTATAAGAAAAAATTATATCACTGCTGTAAAAGGAAATTTATCACTGCCATAAAAGGAGATCCAAAACCACAATAAATTCAGTGAAGATAGAAAAATAATATCAGATCTAGTTCAATGGATATTATTGCCTCTGAAACCTTAGAACCTATTGCTTTCTTGGTTGAAAGGTGGCTTAACATGTTTCAGTAGTATTAAGGATATATTATATTGGCACATAGCTGAAGCTTCCCCATAGGCAGTAATGGAAAGATTAAAACTATAAATGAAAAGAGAATCAAAAGGTCTCTTTAGGCATGTTAGTGATTTTGAATACTGTGCCTACATAGTGTTGAAAATCATTTTGTGATCTGCTAACGGTTCATTGACCTCCAAAATTTGATGTCCCCCGTTTTGAGAAGCTCATGGGTCCCTATTAGTGTAGCGACCCCTTGGTAAAATCCTTTCCCCATGCCTATTCAGTCCCCAGCTTGGGCAGTTTCTGGAAGATTTCTGATTGAATAGGAAATTCATTCATTCATTTTTTAAAAATGTGGTACTTCATTTGGGGGTCAATCTTTTCTTAGAAGTTTCTACCCATTTGTCCTAGCTCTGCATTCTGTAGCAATACAGAATAAGTTCAGTTACACAGCAGAATAGATAAAGTGTATAGTTCTAATCAGATGATCTGGATTCAAATCACAGCTCTGCCACTAACTCGCAATGTGTTTTGGAACAATTCTGTGGTGTTTTGGGGGCTGAAGAATGGGGAATAGTATAATAATTTTCATACAAACGAACTACACAGGACTTTTATAAAGATCAAATGTCCTGATGCTACGAAATCTTCCTTTAAACTATAAACATGGTGAGCAGATGATCATTGATTGTCTAATTTGGAATATTTTGAGAGCGAAAGAGAATGCTGTTTATAGCTGTGTTACAACAACAGGCATGAACCAGGACTGCCCTGGTAAACTAGGATTCAGGTTCATACCAAACATAGGGGATTTCATGCATATTTATCATTATTTTCTGTTTACATGGAAGATCTTCTAAATTTGAAGTCAAATGATCATATCACCTCTGTTTCTTGGTTTGTTTTTAGCCTAAATCAGTCCATTTCTTTCAAAGATATCAATATGATACGTTTCTTAGGATTCTTTTCCTGGTCAACCTCATACAGATGGAGCATAGTTTTTTAGAGTTTTGCTTTTGAAAGGTGGCAGATTGTAGAGTATCTGAGTTCAGATTTCAGCCCTGCCCAGTCTGGGCACATTTCTTCTATATCCCAATGTTCATATCTATGTGTCTCACATGGTTGCAATGAAGATTAAGGAATTAATATCTGCCTATAAAGGACTGGCACATAGAAACACAATATAAGTGTTGTTAAATGGAATGAATAAATGATATTACTGGATCTGGCAATATTTAGAACAGCGGACTCCAATTCTTTGTGAGTGCAGCATTCAACACTGGAGATAAAACAGCAGTGAAGGGACAGTCCCTGCCCTCAGGGAGCTTAAGGGCCAGCAGATAAAATAGATGTGAAACCAGCAATTGCATAAATTAGTGAGCTGCAAGTGTGACGAGTGCTGTGAAGGACAAAAGCAAGATGTGATGAGAGTGGGATGCCTGGATAGCTCAGTGGTTAGGTGTCTGACTTAGGCTCAAGTCTTGATCCTACGGTCCTGGGATTGAGTCCCATATCGGGCTCCCCGCAGGGAGCCTGCTTCTCCCTCTGCCTATGTCTCTGCCTCTCTCTCTGTGTCTCTCATGAATAGATAAATAAAATGTAAAAAAAAAAAAAAGATGTAATGAGAGTGTTTCATCTCCCAATTCTATTTGACCAATGGAATCTACAGAGGCACAATTATGTCTCCAGTGCTGACACCAGAAACATTAATTAATGGAGGAATTCAGTAGCTTCTAAGTAGCTGTGTCACATTATGAGCTCTTGCTGAACTTGTGGTCATTCGCACACTCAGGTCCTTTCCTTGCCTGAGCTGTTGTTGAATGGATCCCCCAGCTCTGTACCTCTTAATTGAGATTTTGAAAAACCTAAATGGAGATACACATTTATTTCTAATAAAGTCATCTTGATGTCATTGGTCCTTGTTCTGGTCTGTAAAAATAATTTCTAGCTTGGGTTCTTCTTGCACATGTTAACTCACATTGGCAGATTATGTCTTTATTTTACTCTATGATATCTTTAACTTCAATATGCGTCCTCTCTACACCTTATGAAGATATTAGTGAGTTCTAGTTTCTATATAGTTTCAGTTTTTTTAGACGTTTATTATTAATATCACATTTATTTATTATTATTTAGACATTTATTACTATTTTACCACAAATCAATAATTGTTTCTAATACAAGGTGTAGGGGAAAAAGTTTTAAGAAATTAAAAATCTCTGTCATATCTCTTAATATTAATACTATGAACATTTTATGAAATACCATCACATTCTTTCTCATTTGAGGAAAATATACTGAAGAAATCAAGAGCATATGGCATATATATTTTTGAAGCTATGCAACACATACCCATGTCATTAAATTTTCTTTCACAACACAATTTTAAAAGATTATGTAATTTTTTCCATCCACATTTTATTTAACAATCTCTTCGGTTGAGGCTTTATGTATTTCTACTTTCTTGCTATTATAGGAATAAAGCTGTGATAAATATTCTTGTAGATAAAACGCTAAATACATTGGAAGCCAGGGATTTCTCCATCTTTCTGAAAGAGACAGTTTTCCTCCCTTGTAAAACAATCTCTTCCAAAGTCTCTGCTCAAGGAATCTTATGTTCTTTCATCATCTGGTTTAAAATCCATCTTCTCTTCCTCCTCCTTTCTCTGCCTTGTTTTCCTCAGAGCAGTTATCCCATTTTAACACATAAACTAATTTTCTTATTTGTTTCTTTATGGTCTCTGTGCCCTTCACTGGAATGCAAGCTCCATAGACATTTTGTGTTTTGTTCACTGCTGTGTATCTGGCACTTAGAACAAGCATCCACATCTTGTAAGTGCTGGGTAAATGTTTGTTGAAAGAATGAGAAAGAGTCTAGGTTCTTAGGCATATAAACAGCTAGAACAACTCAATGTACCCCTTGTTTCTGTTGACAGCTTGCATCATTCCTTTTTCTGCAATGATAATCATCTGCACTCACTTATTTGTATATTTGGCAAGGGATGCTCCTCTCTCTTTTATTTCTCTGGGTTTCAGGAAGACATGAGGCCACACGAAAGCTTGTCTGTGTGTTACCCATGTAACATGTATTCCAATCTTTCCAACAACGGTATTGTTAGTTTTTTTTTTTTTTTCATTATGCCAGTGGGAACAAGGGGATCCAGGGAGGTTAAGAAATTTGCCAGAGATCTCCCAGTTAGTGATAAAATGTCCTTAACAAATTATGACACACTGCTTCTCGGTAACCAGCTGAGTGACTCTGGGTCAAGTATTTAATCTCTCTGAAACTGTTTTCTCATTTATAAAATTAAGAGGCTGAGTCTGATCTCTGAATCCAACACTTAAATTATTTTGTAACAAGTATGACCCATGGACCTCCTAAAGGATTATTAATTGTGTTCTGACACAGGGACTTTATCCTTTCTACCAATACCTCTATTAAACAAAGGAATTTCTGCAGGACCTTTTCACCTTGGAATTCTAAAAAACATAGGCAGAAGTAATTGGTTGAATATTACATTCTACAGTGTCAAATTAGGCAGTTACAGTGTAAAACTGTCATAAAATACTGACCAAATATACTAAAATATTGTACCATAAACCCTGTTTCTAGGTATTATATATAAATTAAAAATTGTAACCATTCTTTTTTTTGTATGAAAATAATACTCAATTATTTCTGTAAGATGAAATCATTGAGCATATAATGTCAAGTGGTTCCAGACCTTTTGATGTGTTAATTATTTAATCTTCCCAACAATCCTGTGAGTTATGGAGACTTCTTATTCCCATTCTACAGTTGAGGACACTTGAGTACAGAGAGTTTAAAGGAAATTGTCCAAAGTTATACAGAATAAGTGGCAGAATCAGAATTTGGACCCATTCAGTATAATTTCAAAGCCAACATGTGCAGAAATAACACTATATTACCCAGTGCCTAGTGAGTGTGTTTAGGAATAATGTACAGCCAAGACGGGGGGCGGGAGGGAAGGTAGATTAGTTCTCCGAGATAATATAAAACTTTATGGCATGTTTTAAAACATGGAATTCTAAACATGCATACAAATAAGAATGGGATTATAATGGAATATGTATGATAGAAAAAATATACACTATATAATAGAATACAATTCTACAGAATACAATTGAATAGAATTCTACTATATTATTCTGCACTCTTCTTCATCTTTCTCCCTTTTACTTTAAGTTATTTTACCAATCTTCCCTACTGAAATACATAAAATGCATTCTCTTTTTTTCTTTACCTCCAAGCCATAGGATTACATAACCATAATTACAAAAGTATTGTTTTGAGGAAATCAGTCATAATATATTAATGTCTTACTTTAGTGCTACTGTTACTGTTTGGTGACCTAAAATGTGAATGTGTCAACCTACAGGGAAAGTGATATTCTATAGCATTTGAATTAGCTGCTTCTGCTGATAATTAGCTTCTCTTGCAGTTATGTCAATTCTAAATTGCTTCACTCTGATAAGCTGTGATCTTATTCCTGTCATTTAGGAGGTTACTGTTATCCATGTGGCTGTTAGGAATGAAAGCCACCTAGAGGAAAAAAAGAACATGAAGAACAATATCTCATAGCATTCATGTATTTGATAAGTAATCATTCAAATTCATTCCACAATAGGAGACCTGGTTCCTGTCTTCATCTGCAGTGAGTTCTCAGTTCTAATCCTCAGATATAATCTTGGCTGGTAGTCTAATTATAAAGTATTTTTGTTGTTGTCACTATTATCCCTGAGACTGGTATATTCCAGAGCTCAATTCATTTTCACCCCATATAAGAGAAACAAATTATTAGCAGAAGCAACTCATTCAAATGCTACAGAATGAAACTTTTCCTCTAATTTAAAGGCTGACATGTGGGTCACTAAGTAGTAATGTGTGTTAAAGTAAAAAGTTAAATATACTATTACTGTTTCCTTGATACAATTCTGTAACTATGGCTATAGAATCCTCAGTTGTTTTTAAGTAGAATTGATGGAGAATTACCACAAGTCTAGATGCATAGAATTCACACAAATTAAATGTGTTTGCCAGTATACATATGCCCAAATCTAAGAAGAATTCTTAAAAAATATGCTTAAATCATTTAGCAATTTAATATTTTTATTTAAAAAATAAAAATTGTTACTTTAGAATTATGTATCTCACACACTGTTAATCCTTTCTACATCTGAATCTTGCTGAAACAGATCTCATTTTATTTATTATTATCTTATTATTTTTGAGATATAATTAACACATAACATTATATTAGTTTCAGGTGTACAACATAATGATTCAATATTTGTATGTATTGCAAAATGATCACCACATTACATCTACTTAACATCCATCACCACACATAGTTACAAATTTTTTTTTCACGATGGGAACTTTTAAAATCTACTCTGTTAGCAACTTTCAAATGTGCCCTACAGTGGTATTAACTATAGTCTTACTGTTAAGTAAACAGTCTTAACTATTTTTAACAAAAGGATTTTTTATACATCTTTATATAAGCAAAATGTATCACACATTAGAGTCATTCTCTTAGTAAAGTTAAGTACTGTCACTTGTAATATGAGTTTTGCTACAGTTTCTACTTTAACAAGCCAAACTTGACAAAACTAAATATTGGCACAGATTGTCAGGTCAAAAATGAACTCTTAATGCAATAACTGAAGTGAACTGTTAGAAAACTTGGCTGTCAAAACAGGAGTTATGGCTTTGTATTGTGAACACAGTTAAAAGTACAAGCTTCGTAGGCATCCATCTGTCAAAAGACAGAGTGTGCGTGTCCTGTGGCGCTCCACTATGTTCACTCCTAAGTTTAGGGGCCAGGAAGATTCTCGTGAAAACATGAAAAATAAGAGGTTTGGTGTTAAATTGTACTTCCAGATTTTAATGTTTTGTGTTTTCCATGTTTCTAATGGTGATAATCTATTATTTTTACCTTGGTAAAAAGTTCCTTTCAATGCAAATGATAAGTTTCTGTTCTAAAATATTCTTAAAATCAAATTTTTATTCTAAGGAAAAAAACAAAGAACCATTTGTAAAATTAGTTATGGAAAGAACTAATCATTTTCTGGTTCCTTCCAGGTAAAGAGATAAATTTTAGCACTCTCTCTGGTATAGCACTGAACCAGACACTGGGGATGGGGACCTGCAAAACAAAATGTATATAGATTTCCACCATGGGCTATTTCAGGAAAGATTCTGGAAGAACAATGATGATTAACATAAATAGAGTCCAAAGAGGCAGAAATTATAAATCCCCAACAGTTAAGAGGTAGCATAAAACATAATTGGGAAATCAGCTTTTATAAAACCTAAAATCGGGGATCCCTGGGTGGCGCAGCGGTTTAGCGCCTGCCTTTGGCCCAGGGCGCGATCCTGGAGACCTGGGATGGAATCCCACGTCGGGCTCCCGGTGCATGGAGCCTGCTTCTCCCTCTGCCTGTGTCTCTGCCTCTCTCTCTATCATAAATAAATAAAAAAAATAAAAAAAACCCTAAAATCTTAAATCTAAGCAAGTGACTCTAACCACACATTTAACAATTTGCTACCATCAATTAAACATCTATTATGCATTAAGCACAAATATACATACTTAACATATGTCATCTAATTGAATTACACAAATGCAAAAGGGATTGCCATGGGAGAGAATAATCAATCCCAAGAGCATTCATTAAAGAGATTTCTAAAGAAGAGAAATGTTCTTGAAAATAAAAGGAGCCAGCATGAATTACAAGTCATACTAGTTGTCAATGGCATTTGGGGAGTAGTCCAGAATTTTTCTATGAACTTTATTCTGTGAAAACAAGCACACTAACTACTTTCCCCCCCTTCTATTTAGTGCACTGTTTTTTGAATTTGACAACCTCCTGCAGGGATGTTATGAAAGACAGAGATATCTTGTCAGAATTATAAATGTCCTTGGTGGATGAGGCAGAAAGGGTTGACTGTGTAGGACGTTCCTGACAAGTCCTCAGGATTTGAAATGGTAACCATCTTTTTGGCAAGAGTGATTTTTTCTTTTCTTTTTTCCCTATACTTTCTTTTCTTTTTTTTTTTTTTTTTTTTTGGATGAGTGGAGATGTTTTAAACACAATGAAGGACAGAACCTCTCAATACGGTTACCTGTAATCATGTGGAAAAGGACATGTACACAATTAAGCATATGGTAGGTGTTCACTATGTATTTATTTTATCTAATCCCCTTCTCCCCCATCAATGCTAACAACTTCTGGGTTAAGAGTGGGTTGCTGACTTGAATGGCTGCCAGATGGGGCATATAGGATTGCTCAGTCCCTGGACAGCTAGTCTATGCTTCCTCTCCTTCTGAGGAGAGCCATTCTTCCAATGTGAGCCATGCTCCTGCTGTAGTCCAAACTGAATTCACATACTGACACATAGATGCAGATAGATAAATAGCCGTAACATAAGTATGTGTTTCTGTGCATTATATACATAAATATATATGTGTGTATACATGCATATATATGTATGTTTGTGTGTGCACACGCACATTTGTGTTTGGTATATGTATTTGCCAATTCCTTACCATTCTTTTGGAAACAATTGCCCCTCCTCATCCCCAAATGATATAGTTACTATTGTTTTAGATTTAGCAAGTACAGGAAAATGTGTACCTATACTCAGAGCGTCGTGTTCCAAGGGTGGACCTAAGTTTTAATAATTTCTTGAACATATAATAGGCCTTACAACCTAACCTAATATAGCCCAAATACAACTTCTGCTACTCCTCCAACCCAACTCACCCAACCCCCCGCTAAAATATATCTTGCCCATCTTCTGAAATTTTCTATCTTAGTAAACGGTATTCCCACCCACAGAGTTGCTCAGTTATATTGTAGAACTAAGAGTTTTCTCTCTCCTTTATCCTTTTCATCTAATCCATCATCAGGTTCTTTTGGCCTATTTCCCTAATGTTTTCCAAATTCATCCACTCCTCTCCATTTCCGCTAATGTTACCATCATTCAAGCTCCAACATCTTCTGCCCAAATTACTGCAAAAGTTTATAATTGGTATTCTTGCTTTTACTCTTTCGGCTCATCCTGTCAGCCTCAGTTATTTTCCCAGTTCACTTAGAACCAAATGGACTTTACAAGGCCTCCTAAGTCTGTGATCCTGATCTTGTCTGTGAACAATCACCTACCACTCTTCCCTTCATTCACTACCCCAGGCTGCTGGCTTTCTTTTTGCTCTTTGAACATGCCGTGTATCTTCTTTATTTGGACCTTTGCATATGCGGTTTCCTTTGTCCAAAATGCTCTGCCTCTTGATATTTCCAGGGGCTGACTCTTACTCAACTCAGTTCAGTTCAGACGTCACCTCTTTGATGACACTCCTTAATTGACACAATCACTCCACCACCTTTCCTTTTTTTTTCTTCCCTCACACTTGCCATTACATAAAGTTGCACTGTTCATGGATTGGTTTGCTTCTTTACTGCCTTTTCTCTCCCACTAGAGTAGGAGATTATCTGTCTTGTCTGTTACATGGACTCAACACACGAAACAGTGCCTGGCACATGGTAACACATATGTAGAAGAATTGACAAAAGGGAATGAAGAATGAATGTTTCAATGTACTTTTCCCAAAATTTTGAAGCTGAAACTAAGAAAAAGACTGTTTCAATCTCTAAATGTTGAATCCCACATAGAAAACTTGAGGGCTGTTGACTTCCATGTTTTCTGCCACTGGGCCAAAGCAACAAAAGTAACAAAGCCAATTGGAAGAAAGAGCTGAAATGAAGCTAAAGAGAGTTTTGATGATATTCAACTTTATTCTAGTTGTTTAATGCCCAAATATGCTCCTCACCTCCCATGGACAATTGTTCAACTTGTGCCTGAGATATCCAAATGTAACTTTGATAAGTTTCTTTTTTTTCTTGTTTACATTATTTTAAATTTGGTTCCTGAGATTTATAATTGAAGAATTCCATGCTACTCTTTCACTGCTAGTCTCTTGCCTTTTTTTCTGCCACTCTCATTAAACTCAAAGTACTGGCCATAATACACTCCTTTCCTATCTCCTTCTCTGTCTCTTGGACATTTACACATGTATTTCTACATGCTTGAACTATTCACTGATTTTCCTTTGAGAAAACTTTTTTAACATCCCAGACTTGAGTTATAGACCTATTGTCTACCATGGCATCCTGTATTCATCCCCAGTAAAGCATTAGCAACCAGTCTTACCTCCTATTTCTGTTTCTTTCACTGTTGTACTTTTTTCTTGTTTACCACTGCATCCTTGGTGCCTAATACAGCCTGACACATAAATCTATTGGGATCGAATGATTGAATGATAGACACATAGAGCTGTTTTGTTGGTAGATAAAGCAGAACTAAGAGTAACAGAGTAGAATCTGAGTGTTAATAGTCTGCTCTACATCAGACTGTTTCCTATTGATGCTCCTCTAAAGTTTTGAACTGATTCTCTGTACCTTGGATTTAGGTAAGATTTATATTCATATTTTCCCTAGTTTGTTGTTGTTGTTATTGTTTTCCTGAGGACCTTTTTCTGTTTATGTTTCCCTCTTTACTAAGGGCCTTATTTTTTTTTAAAAAAGAATCCACTCCCATCCCCTAGTTTGAGGGAAGTTTCCACCTATTAGTGCCATTTGGTTTGCCACTTTGTCAAATAGTGGCAGCATGCCAAGCCACTAGGCCCCCTGTTTAAAATAGGATCTTGTTGAGAATAAAATATGAATCCACAACTTCAAGATAATTTTTTATTTAGTATATTACATGGAGTAACATTTTTAAAACCTTTGACAAAAAATCAGAATTGCTACACTATGCCCCAGTGTTCTTATTTTTCATATTCCTTACGTAGTTCTTAGTGCTGCAAGGAAACAATTAAAATATCCAGGTTTCTTTGAGTTCATTTAATAGCTGAAAAAAAAAAAAATAGAGTGCTCAATTTATGTCATGCACAGTTGTTCCCAGGGGAAGAAAATATTTCAATTGACCATGACTGTGACCCATTACTGCACTCTTATTCTGCAGTCTTGGTGTTCTCCTGGACGTGGTACAGTAATTTTTTCCCACTTTGCTTCATGGATCTTATAACTGTAATGACGCTAACTGATGGCACTTTGCTTGTTTTGCTGGCACTTTCTTCGTGAAATGTACCATTACTGAATGAATTTGCACCATTACGTGAATAACTGTCAAAGATTCTTTATAAAATTGAATTCTTACAGCAAAACACAAAGAGAAAAGTAGAAAATCTTATAAAGGGTAGCGATTCCAAAGAAGATATTTATAAATTGAAATGAGTTGTCAAATTCTGATTATTTTATATAACACCATGTCATATGAGAATTTACCTAACTTCATGGGATGGAGATCGAGAAGATGGGCAGTGGGACAGAAATATTGAACCATATTCTCAGTATCTTGGGAGTAGGGAGTAGTTATCTTCCAAATTAGATAGTTATAAGGATATGGAGCTTTGGTCTTAGAGTGGTGAGGGGTGATAGAATTACTTGTTTCAATTTTCTGCAATACTCCTGGTGCCATGTTAATGGTCATATTTGAAACAGTGTGAGATTCTCAAATTCTGAAGCTAGAGTTAGTAATTTCAAAAAACAAACCATTCAGTATAACCAAACATATCCACAGTTTCGTGATGAGTCCTAGAGAATCCAAATCAACGCTAATCTCAAAAGTAATCAATAAGCTATGTGCTCTTCCACAGTACAATTAATCTAAAAGTCATGCGAAATGTAGAACATAGTACTTAATGGTGCCAGCACAGAGTTACAGATTTTAATCAGGTGCTATCTTCATTACAATTAGTCTCCAATTATGAACAGGTTATGTATACATCTAAACTTTATTATGAAAACAGATATTTGTAAGGAATTTTTTTCTGCATTGAAAGAACATTTCAAACGATGACTTACTTCTTACCAAGTTGCTTAGAGTAACTTGCAAACTCAAGTGTAACTGAGAAGTGATCTTAATGAAGAGCCCAAATAGTAGATTTTGGGTGCAGAGGGTCTTTAAGCAGGGAAGGAACATGGATGTACTTCCTCTCACTTCCTACTTTCAAAAAAGTCAATAATAAGTAAAATTTCCCTTTTATAATCTGTAACTCCATTCTTGCCTAGCTCCCTAACTCCTCTCTTCTCTCCTCCAGGTATCCAGTACCTTCTCCCTGTTCTGAGGCACATTAAACTTCCTTCAAGCACTTCAACCAAAACTATTTTTTCAGGAAGGAAGAAATTTGAGAAGTAAACATTCTGATTTAACTAATAATATACAATAAAATGTGTATGATTGAAAGCAAATATACACTTCAGGCCGATGGAGAAAACATCCTGAAACTCCACAGTTCGTCTGGAACTGTATTAGGCATGTTAACTATTATTTCACATCTTTACAGAAATTTATTACAGAGGATACTGGAGTTCAGATTGCTCAAAGAACTTGCTCAAAGAGCATAGACAGTAAATTATAAAACCAGGACTCAAGACACCAAAAATGTTCAAAACAATTTGGGGGAAGATATTTGTTGGTGCCAATTAATTAACACAGCTTTGGATTTAGGCATGGGGAAAAGTGAGGTGCTGGTTAAAAAAAAATCAAGTTATGAGGAGAAATAAATTGGGGCAGGTGGCTCTGTTTAGGTGTCTATTCTCCTGGACCAACTACCCCAAGTTAAACTAGTTTTGTATATTTTCTTTCCCATTCTATTTTCCTCCACCTTCCCCACACAACTATGCTATACCATGCATTAGTGTGAAAGTTCCAAATTGTTTACAGCTGATTTGATTCCTTGCCTTTCCATTTAAATTATTGGGATTTCTGTGTAAAAAAGAGCTCACACTTTGATATTTTCATGTCTCATTATCTATTGGTAGGGTTTTACTTTTCATTGATGGGAGCTTGGAACGTCTTGTAGCTAGTGGAGAAAGAAAACATTAATATCAGGCACAGTGGCATCCAGCAGCAGTGAGTCTGAGGAGTGTGTGGAGGGATGGGATAAGGAGGGAGGGAGGAGGAGGAAGAAAACTGGAAAACCTGCAGCCACGTATAAGTTGGCTGATTTAAAATAGAAGCTTTCCCCTCCACCTCTGTGATTATACATACTACATCAATATTCGGTTTCATTGGTCCATGTTGTAGCCCAGAGGAAAAGTATCTGTTGTTTACCAAGAAAATCTGGGAAACCTAGGAAAATCTGGAAAATCACTACTGCTAAAAACAAAACAAAACAAACAACTTTCCTCAAAATACATTGGCTTTATAAATGGGAAATCTCTGTATTGAGCTGGATTATTATTTTCTGTTCCATGATACTTCACGTAAAGCTAAAAATAATCACCAGGTTATAAATGGTGAAAAACAGAACAAAACCAAACAGAACATCACCATCAAGAACAAAATACTCCCATAGCTAAAGAAGTTATATCTGTTGGTGGCATTTCAATTAAAACAAAAGCTACCAAGGTAACATGATAATGTTTACTGGCCTCTATTTTAAATGCAGAGATAAAACACAAATTCTCACTAAAGCAAAAGTGTATTACAGTTCTCTTCAGATAAAATGAATATATTCATCAACACCCAGTCCTCTATATAGCCTAGAGCTAATTCCCATAAAACTTATTTTTTCTTAAGTTTATAATTCACTTGGCTCTCACTCAACTGCCAGGGGATTTATGTACAATGTGTCTTGCTTTCAAGTTCTTATTAAAATAATTAAGTAAAATAGATTGTAAAGTCAAATGTTGACACAATTTACTGCCACTTGTTTACTTTTATTTTCCATTGTGAGAGGGCTTTGAAAGCAATTTCCCATATTATCCTCCTCCTATTCCTCAAAATAGAAGCTAATACTGAATGTCAAACTCCCTTTCCTCCCTGGAGAACCAGAGAATATTCTTAGAGGAATTCAGAAACACCCTCTTGCCTGAGGACATATCATCTGATACTAAGGAATGGAGTTCTTGACATTAGAACATCTTCAACACTAACCTTGCATGAACTCAGTCAGAAAACAGGAGCTCATAGTCCTTGACACACCTTGGAACCACTCCAGCAAGGAGAGGAATAGCCCTTCTAGGAGGAAAACTATAAATTACTTCAGTACCTTTTACCTTCAAAGAGAGACCAAAGGGGAATCCTGGGTGGCGCAGAGGTTTGGCGCCTGCCTTTGGCCCAGGGCTGTGATCCTGGAGACCCGGGATCAAATCCCACATTGGGCTCCCGGTGCATGGAGCCTGCTTCTCCCTCTGCCTATGTCTCTGCCTCTCTCTCTCTGTGTGTGACAATCATAAAAAAAAAAAAAAAAAAAAAAAAAAAAAAAAAAAAAAAACAACAACAACCACACACAACAAAGAGAGACAAATGTATTGGTGAAGAACATAATCTTAGAAGTCATGAATCTGGATTCAAATAGTGGCTCTTCCATTTTTAGGGGGGACCTTTGGACAAGTCATACTTCCTGAAGTTCTTTCTTCATTTGTCATATAGGATTAGTAATATTTAGCTCTTACGCTGAAGATTCAATGGTACTAAGAATGAAAAAAACCTAAGCTGAATGCTTGCATATTATAGGCATTATATAATTGTTTTTGTCTTGGAAAGCAGAGCCTGAGTTGGAGGTTCTTGGTCAAAAGGTTTATTGGTTGAGTACTCTCAGGAGGAGAGTGAGAAAATCAGGAGGGGACAGAGGGAACACATTTGCAGAGCATGCCCTCAGTGGTTAACTGGCTTCAGTTTGATTTCCCCAGGAAGGTTGTTGCAGCTCAAATCACATTAATTAGTCTCACTTAGAAGGGTGTGGTGGTGTAGCCACTCCAACATGGGAAAGTCTCAGAGAAGAGTGCATCTTTGAGTTGTAGTCACAACACTAGCAGCAATGAGAGAGAGGTGCACCTACTGGTAAAGGGAATCTGCGGATGGGACACCCAAAGGTCCCACCAGAGCTTATACCTAGCATTGCTCAGATCCAATTCTTATGCCAAGTACACCTAACTAGGATTCTGGTTGGTTACAATTTCCCAGAAAACTTAAAAGAGAGCAGGGTTAGCTGGACAAACTAGAACTCCCACCGTTGCCCTTGTTCCCAATGCTGTAACTCCCTTCTCAATAAGGGAAAATTTGACAATGCCTGGAGACATTTTTCACAGCTATATCTAGAGGTGCTACTGGCATAATGTCCTACAATGCACAGAATAGCTCCCATAGCAAAAAAATATTCAGAAAAAGTATCAATAGTGCTGAGGTTGAAAAACCTTCCTGTCACTGATATGCATCATTTCACTGATTCACTACCTGTTCTTGATTCTCTTTCCCTCACTGAACATATGTGCTGGTCCAAGTGTCTTGTCTGATGGATTGACATAGACTATCATCCCAGAGTGATCTAAGCCCTGTTTAGCATGCTCTGTTAGATTATGGTTTCTGTACAAACCCATTCAGTTAAAAATGAATATGGAAGTATGGAAAAGATGTTCCAGTGAAATCACCTGAGTGCAAAACATAATCCTCAACTTACGCCAAGAGATGAGTGGTCTTCTCATGAGATGGTATGGTTCTGGGGTGCAGTCTTAGTCTATGTTGCTCACATGTCAGACCTTCAACTGTGGCTGTAGCTAGACTATCTTGAGTGAGAGGAAGCACACGATATAGGGGCCATATATAGCCCTGTGGAGTGCTGCTGGGCTTATCTAACCTTTCATTTGATGTGTCATCATGGTAACTTCTGGCCACTTGGTCATCTGCTATCTAAAAGTTAGAAGCTCAGTTTCTACCATGACTGAGGAGCAATGTAGGAACTAATTGGTTTTTTTTTGTAAGAGCTTTATTAATAGAACTTACATGCTCTAATTCATCCTTTTGAAATGTATACTTTAGTGTTTTTCAGTTCATTCAGAGTTGGGCAAACATTGCAACTACCTGATTTAGAATACTTTTGTCATCACCAAATAAAACAACCATTAGCAGTCCCTCCTATTCCCTCCAATTCCCTCAGTTTTAGGCAACCAGTAATTTATTTTCTGTCTCCATGGATTTGCTTATTTTAAAAATTGCATATAGTTACACTCATGTAATATGTAGCCTTTGTGTAAGCTCACTATTATTTAACCATCCTAGTATGGGTTACTTTTGTTTTTACTGTGATTTTGATTTGCTTTTTCTTAATAATTAAGGATGCTGAATATCTTTCCATGTGTTTATTGACCATTTATTTATCTTCTTTGGAGAAATATTTATTCAAATTATTTGCCCATTTTTGAGATGGATTTCTTAAAAATTTTTTAGTGTTTAGAAGAGAATCTCCCTACCCTGGCCATTGAATTGTCTTGTCAGTGTCACATAAATCGGTTCACCATAAATGCGAGGACTTCTGGACTGCTAGTTCTACTCTATTGATCTATATGTCTATCCTTAGGTCAGTACCACATAGTTTTTTATTATAGTAGCTTTGTGCTGAGTTTGAAATCAGGAAGTGTGAGTCTTCCAATTTTGTTCTTTTTCAAGATTGTTTTGTCTATTCTGGGTGTTTTGCACCTCCATACAAATTTTAGTGTCAATTTTAGTTGTCAATTTCACCAAAAAAATCATCTGAGATTTTAATTTAGATTGCATTGACTCTGTAGATTAACGCAGGGAGTATTGTCTTCTCAACAACACTGTCTTCCAATTTATGAATATGGCCAATTCTCCACTTAAGTCTTGCATTTTTTCAAGGATGTTCTACAGTTATCAATGCATAAATTGATGTACAAAACGTCATTTGTTAAATTTATTCCTAATTATTATTTTTTCTTTTTGTTGTTATGAAAAATGAAAAGGTTCATTAGTTTCACTTGTTCATTGCTATTTTAGAAAAATTCGTCTAATTTTGTATATTACTCTCATATCTTGCAACATTGCTAACTCATTTATGAGTTTTAATAGCTTTGTTTTTGTGTACGTGAATTCCTTAGAATTTTCTATATACAAGATTATGTCTTTTGCAAATAGAAACATTTTTACCACTTTTTTTTTTCCAACCCGAATGCCTTTATTTCTTTTTCCTAACCAATTGCTTTGGGTAGACTTTCATAACAATGTTGAATAAAAGTGGTAAAAGTGAGCACCTTTGTTCTGTTGCTAATCTTAGGGAGAGAATGTTCAATCACTATTAACTGTGGTGTTAGTTTTGAATTTTTCACAGAAACCATTTATCACCCCAAGGAAGTTTGCTTTTACTTCTGTTTTGAGAGTTTTAATTATGAAAGTGTGCTTGATTCTGTCAAATGTCTTTTCTCCATCTATTGAGACGATTATGTGATTTTTGCCTTTTCTTTATTCTATTGATATGGTATATTGCATTAATTAGTTATCAAATGCTTAAATAATTATAGAATCTTGGTGTAAGTCCCATTTGTTTATGGTGTATAATTTGTTTATATATGGCTGGATTTCATTTTCCAGTATTTTTTTGAGAATTTTTGCATTTATATTCATTAGGGATATTGGTCTGTAGTTTCTTTTTTTGTGATGTCTTTTCTTTGCCTGGTCTTGGTATTAGTATAAAATTAGCCACTAGAATGAACTGGATAACATTCCTTCATTTTTCATTTTTTGGGAAGAATTTTGGGTGGACTGTTATTCTTTTAAACATGTTTTAGAATTCACCAGTAAAGCAGCCTGAGCCTGAGATTTTCTTTGCAGGAAGTCTGTTCAAATTTTTTATTTCTTATTGAGTTAGTTTTGATAATTTGTGTCTTTCTAGAATTTTTTCCCATTAGTTTAGGCTATCTAATTTGCTGGTATAAAAGTTTTTATGGTATTCCTTATATATATTTTTTATTTCTGTAAGGTGGGTATTGATGTTTTCTCTTTTATTTTGATTTTAATAATTGTGTCTTGTCTTTTTTTGTAATTAACTAAATGCCAATTTTGGTGAATTTTTCAAAGAACAAAATTTTGTTCCTTTGATTTTCTCTATTGTTTTTTTCTATTCTTTATTTCATTTATTTCTACAGTATTCTTTATTTTTCCTTCCTCTGATTGATTTGGGTTATCTTTGTGCTCTTTTCTTTCTAGATTCTTAGGTGGAAGTTTATATTATTGTTTTGAGATACGTTTTTTAAATAGAGCCATTCAGAAGTATAAATTTCCCATGTAAGTTCTGTTTTAGCTTTGGTATGTACCCTGTAACATTTAGTATTCATTTTCATTTATCTCAATGTATTCTGTAAGTTTTCTTTTGACTTTCATTTTTTAATTTTGACCCATTGGTTATTTATTAGCATGTTATTTCCACACGTTTTGAATTTTCCAAATTTTCTTCTATTGTTAACTTCAATTTCATTTCATTGCGATCAGAAAACATACTTTAGCTGACTTTATCTTTTAAAATTTGAGACTTGGGGATCCCTGGGTGGCTCAGTGGTTTAGTGCTTGCCTTTGGCCCAGGGTGTGATCCTGGAGACCAGGGATCAAGTCCCACATCAGGCTCCCTGCATGAAGCCTACTTCTCTCTCTCTCTCTCTCTCTCTCTCTCTCTCTGTCTCATGAATAAATAAATAAAAAATCTTTTAAAAAAGATAAATAAATTTGAGACTTGTTTTAGAGCCTAACATATGGTCTATCCTAAAGAATATTCCATGTGCATTTAAAAAGAATGTGTATTCTGCTGTTATTGGGTAGAATATTCTATAGTTATCTATCAAGTCTAATAGCTTTATTGTGTTGTTTTGTGTCTATCTTAATCATCTGTCCATTTCTTGAAAATGGACATTGTCCATTATTGAAAGTGGGATATTGAAGTCTCCAACTATTAATGTTGATTTGTTCACTTCATATTCAATTCTGTCAGTTTTTGCATTATATATTTTGAAATATTTTTGTTTGGTGCATATATGTTTTGATTATTATGCCTACATGATTGATTGATATGTTTGTTCTTATAAAATGTGCATTCTTTATGTGTGGCCATGGAATTCTTTTTCCCAAATAGCTTAGTGGTAAGCTAATGATTAGATAGAGATTTTTTGAAATGTTTTGAACTAGTAAGTCTCCCAGTTTTTGCTAACAGGTTGTTTTGTTTTGGTGGGAAGGTGTCAATGGTCCAGTAGGTGGTTTATTTATTTATTTATTAATATTTTATTTATTTATTTTAGAGAAAGCTAGAGAGAGAACAAGTGAGGTAAGGGACAGAGGGAGAAGCAGACTCCCCCCTGGGAAAGAAGCCCAATGCAAAGCTTGATCCTGGGACTCCGGAGATGCTTAACCTACTGAGTCACGCAGGCGCCCCCACCAGGTAGTTTAAAAACTGTGTGTCTTCACTACCTGCTTGTAAGGAACCTCAAAATCATCCAGAAGTGAGAGCATATGGCCTTCTTAGGTACTTCCTGGGCATGTGCAAAGATTTGAACCTGCGTATGGCCTTCTGGACTCAGTATAGAGAATATACTGGAGCTTGTCAAAATCCTCTACAGACATTGCCATTTCTCAACTGTTCCTCTTAAGTTAGTCAGTTGCTTGTTAGCACCAACTGGTATTATTGCCTCAGGAAGCTGTGATGTTAAACAATTGCTACTGATTGTTTTTGACAAATGCCTTGAGGATAGGGATGTTCACGAGCCCTGAGTCAAGTCAAGCAAACTCTGAGAATCAAACTTTTCTAGGGAACCGCAAGACAAATCAGTGATGATTCTCTGGGAACAGAAATTTATGGAAGAGTTCCAAATCTGTTTTGCTCCTCTTATGGATGGTAGGCTGCTGGTTTTCACAATGATTGTGCTTGTGAAGCTGCTGATATTCAAGGTTACCATAGAGCTGGGGAGATGGGAATGGAAATTAGACAAGTTAAAATACCACAAAGACCACTATTGTTACCAAGATTCAGTTGTTTTTCTCTTTAATGAATATACTTTGAATTTTTCAAGTCTCTGGTTAATTTCCAGAGTTCTGGAAGAGTTGATTTTGAAAAACTTTTTCTAGTGAGCTTGTTGCTCTTATAGATGAGCAAATTTTTAGAAATCCTTACTTTGTTGTTTTGGAAGTTTTCCCCCAGATACTCCTTTTTAAATAGTGCATAGTGCACTATTTAGTGCAGCAATGTATGCTGCAATTCTGCTATTAATATTTGAATGAAAATATTTATGGCATCTTTCTCTACCACAGATAGTTCAAATAGTCTGAGATCTACTAGGTTATATGGCCCATGTGGTAGGGTTGAACATATAGCATGGCCCTGTAGCCAAGGCCTTTCTTTTGCTAGTTCAAATCAGATCTAACATCCTTCAATGCTCCCTGATAAATGAGTCTAAATGTTCTTTTCAAGTATGAAATATCTTTTCTCCATAATTTGAAGAAGTATCCAAGAATGGTACTCCTTTTCTAGTGATAAGAAGTAAAAGATACAAGAACTTGTACTTTGCTTTGGAAGGCATGTCTTAGAGTATCCCAGACTACTAGATTCTGAGAAAGACTTTTGATGCAGAAGCTCCTTAATCTTTGTAGTGCTTATTTCCCAACCCTCTGAATCACATGCTTCTATTCTGGATGCCTTGAAAACTACTTCTCAAGACATCCAGAATACTTGCCACTTCTTTTTCATTGGATTTATTACACATGATGTCATCAATATAGTGGACCAATGTGATATTGCTTGAAAAGTGCCAAATAATCCACATTTTAAAAATTATACTGTGACAATTAGCCGTATTAATAAAGACATCTAAGGCATGACCATTAATGTGTATAGTTGTTCATTCTATGTAAATTAAAAGTAATTTTGACCCTCCTTCTATTAAAAGAAACAATTGCCATGGACCTGGAGCATCCCTGCACATTCTCACTGTGTGTTCCAACAATGCAAGACCCTGACTGCTCTTTAGCTTGGCCATTTCTCAGGATTGTGTCTGAGAGATAAGGTAATATGATTTGCTTCCATTTATCATGATAATGGTAAATATCGCAAGCTCATTATTTTTCTTCCACAACAGAACCCATTGCAAGTGCAGGGATCCATGATGTGTCCTTTTATTTGCCTCTGGGAAACTGAAGAAAACAAATGTATAGCTCCGGCTACTGCCTTTGTAATATAGACCTTTGCCTCTGAGGCAAGAGTTTTATATTGTCTGTTGGCATTGTAAGTCGTGAAACAGAACCTAATTTGTTACTTGAATTAGGTTAAAATCTTAGAATTTATACAGTTTTTGAGTTTTGGCGATGAGGATGGGCTGCTGATGAAGACATAGATTTGTAGAATAGAAAGAATGAGGGCCCATATGGGGTGGGTTAGGGCATATAAAAAAAATCTCAGGATCTAGTTTATTAATGCTCTTGTCTCAGTGGTGCAGTGTAGGTAAAGACCTCCCATTTTTCTATCTATTAATGAATGCTTAAAGGCTGAATGGTGAGTGGTAGCACTGTAACTAGACATCTGAATGGTGCCTAGCTTCATTTTCTTACAGAGGGAGGAAGGGATATTATAATGATGATGTGGCAGGAAGCCCCAGGACTTTAGTCAAAAGACAATGTGGCTGCTGAACCAAGGGGTCCACAAGCTGGAACAGGTGATGTTAACAATGATGTAACTGAGGGAAAAAAATCACCAGAAGATGCAGGAGGAAAGAACAGCTTCATATCACCAAGCTAGGCTTTGTACTTATCTTCAGTTTTGAGCAGCTGACCTCTCAAGTTCAACAAATAAACTTTGGATGTTTAAAATGCACAAAGCTCTATTTTTTCATTGCTGACAGTGAGACATAGATGGATTTGAATCATCTCTCTGACTTCTATTATCAGGAGGAAAACAGATATTTAATTACCCTGAGCTGCCATTACCCAAGAAATAGCCAGAATTCAAGGTTGCTCTTATAGCTCTGGCCAATACTCCCTTGATATTTTTACCAATATTTGTGTTATTGCTAATTGTTTAAAATATTTGTTTTTCTACTTGAAAGATAGGCAGATCAAAGACACTACTCTTTGGGGCCACAAACAAGAAAGAAATCATGGCTGCTGATTTGATAGTCTGGGTCACAGATATCAATGCTCATGATGACCATCCATTCTCCGATTGAAACCAAGCTGCTGATCATACCTGTACTGCCTGAATTGCTGTCTTGCCAAATGAATTTATTGTAACACTGGGTATGGCCACTATGGCCACGCATCACTATCAGGCAGTGGGGTTCTAGGTCTGATACAGAAGCTTCCACTGCCAGGTTTGTGGCTCCTGCCAATAGACAACTCATTTGTTTCATGATGAAGGAGGACACATTAGAGAAGTTTGGATCCTGTCTGCTCCTGAAAGATTGCTTAACCTGGCTTTCTGATCTTCCTCACCCCACTAGAGGCTACCAATGATGCCACAATGATTTTGACAGTTTTTCAGTGGTCTAACTGTCTAACCCATTTGGGCCATTGAAACTAATCTCTGTTATGCTTTTTTACTTTATGGACCTTATATAATATGTCAATGATGTTTCTTTATCACAAAGGCCACCTAGCAATGGGCCAATCGTCAAAGTATTTGATAAGCATTTCATGCTCCCTACTATCCATAGACTTTGAGTATTATTAAACATTGAAAGAGCTTTCTCTAATGCCATCACCTCCTCCTGGTCCACACACCTCAGAAAGAGCCTAAAGAGTCTATCCTTAGAAAAGGATAATCATATCCTGGCTGTTTCCTGGGTAATGATCAGGAAAAAAAATTCTAGGTATGAATAGAGGGTAATTAGAGAAAACGTAAGCTTATAGGTTCTAGGATTGAATGCACTAATTTTGTGGTGGTAGAGGGAAAGAAATCCTTGCTGGAACCCAAGGCAGGAACAACTTAGACCTCAGAAGGTATGGAGGGCAGAGGATGATGCATTCTCTTTGACCTATACACTCAGCACTGCTGCTTGGTTCAAGTGGCAGTCCCATCTAACAATCTGACCTCATTCTGAGTTTGTCGTCTCTGTTCACATGCTATACAAATAAAACCCTCTGGTAAACATGGCAGGTCTTGACCTAATCTGCTGTATCTGATGCCAGCAGCGGAAGCTCTCAAACATGAAGATGCACAAACACAACCTTGTTTCCATTAAACTGATTGATCATGCACTCCTTCTGATGCCTGAGTGGTCATGCCATGTGTGGCAGTCAGGGCTGCAGCTACTTGGTGATGCTGGCTTGACAAGAACCAGTGTTATAGTGATCCAAACCAAGTTTAACAACAAATTCTGCACTGGAGTGACTGGTTAATGGCTCTTCAGGGCATGGATTTGTATGTGGGGAGAATAAGCCATGGAATGACTCCATACTAGGGACAGAGCTTGTTTTGTGACCCAACTTTTGTCCCTGCAATTATTGGAAGTCTCACAGAATCTTCCCACTACACTTTGTTGATTAAGACAGTCACAGATGTATCCAGATTCAAGGATCAGTGTCACTCTAAGAAGTACATGAGGGATGAAATACATATGGAGGCAGTCATCTTTGGCATATACAATCTGTCATGCTTTATTATGATGGCATTTTACTTTCTATTTTTACATCAATTGAAACAGGCTTCAGTGATTCCCCCACATCCAACTATAAGGAATCCACTTGTTTCAAATCTAATTGTATTTAGGTATTTTTATGCTATTTATTCACATCTCTTAAATTGCTTTGTTATTGCAATCAGCCTTGGCTTTGTGTGAGTGAAGTGTTTGCATTATTAAATCCCACCTCATGAATTGTACACTCTGTATGAAAAGAATTTTGTTTTGTTCTGGCTCAACACCCACGATGTAGAGTATTGCCAGATGTATACTACATACTCGATAAATATTTGTTGAATGAATAAAACCCAAAGGGCTTATGTCAGTTTTCCATAAGCAGTTGACAGGTAAAGTCCACAATCTAACAGGCAAAATTGAGGGTAGGTAATAAAGGCCATTAACAGGTCAGAAAACACTGAGAGTCAAGTAAGAAATTACCAAAGCTCAAGCAGCATAAATGTTGCTTTCAAGTTTTAGATTATTAAACTCTGCAGACAAATTTCTGCCTCACCTGGGACTGTTTTATTTGCCTCTCTCTCCACATGTGCAGCAGTTATATTTCCCTGGTCTTGGTATTTGTAAAGCACTGTTTGGTATCTCATTTTTTGGCCAATGATAGTCCTATCCTCTTACTGGGGCCTTAAATAATGTGAATAATCACTTACTCACCTGATCATAGGTAATTGTCCTACAGACCCTGTAGATAGAAATGAATGGCTTCATTTTAGATTATTTACTTATTTAACGCCCCCAGGTGAGGTGGCACAGGTTTGATTTAAGCTTGTTTATTTTTTTCCTTTTGACCAATATTTCATTCAACTACCTACTCTGATCTACCACAGCTGTGAAAGATGAAGGCAAAACACATTTTTGACCTGTGTTTACCCATTGGCGAAAAAGGCACCTGTCCATGCAAAGTGATCTTAGTTGTATTTGGATAGTTATCCTCACAAAAAATACTTCTTCCATTGGATTATTGATTATGATGATAGTTATAATTTTCATAGTTTTATTTCTTTAAGATTTTATTTATTTATTTATGAGAGATGAGAGAGAGAGAGAGAGAAGCAGAGACACAGCAGAGAGAGGAGCAGGCTCCATGCAGGGAGCCCGATGTGGGACTTGATCCTAGGTCTCCAGGATCACGCCCTGGGCCTAAGGTGGCACTAAACCTCTGAGCCACCCAGGCTGCCCAATTTTCATAGTTTTAGTAGTAGCTAGCATCTATTTAAATTTTACTATATGCTAAACTATTTCCTAAATGTCTATTTTTTTTGAAACATGCATTTTGTTAACATGGAACAATATTTCATATCTTTCATTCAATACTTAGGGACAAAATTTAAAGTGCAAAGAGATCAGTTCAGTGTCACATTAAATTTTTCCTGTTTAGTAGCTTCATAGAAAGCTGAGATCTTAGGTCAAATATTTCTTTTTCTTCACGAACTTCAATCGGCCTGTGAGGACTTTATTTTCTGAACTGATAGCTTTTTAGTCTGCCTCATTTATTTGAGACTTACGGTATTATTGTCTTTTACATTGGTACTCATCACAGATGAGAACTCACACAGACAACACATTTTTTTTTCTCTTGTACCAAATGTTAGTAGCAAAAGTGTTTATATATTTATTTGTCTGAAAATATGTCTTAAAATTTTGTTTTCATCTAGGAGGCAACTTACACAAAATATAAACAGTAAAACAAAAATAAAATCAGGAACAGAAGAATAGAAATCAGAATAGAAAGCAGTGAATAGTTAAGAAAATTGATATAAAAGAAATATGTCCCTTTGGCCTTACTTACCAGATAGAACATCCAATACTACCAATTCTGTGTCCACAAGATTTATCAAACTGTTTACTGATGTTTGTCAAAGAAATCAGATGCTGCTTATAAAGGTGATTAATTGATACAAATTCATAGTCTTGCTCATGGCTGGGACTCTGTCATCTAGGTGTTTGTTTCTCTTCCCAGAGATTTAAGGAATTTGGTAAAATCAACAAAGAGTGCTTTTTTTTTTTTAAGTGATTGAGATTACTTTAATTTTCATTTCCAAAATTATACTTGTCATTCCTCTCAAAACCCAGCTTATCTTTGGGAAGAAATTTTGATGAACCAATCCACTTAACAAAGAAAGAAACCCTGGAGAAACAAATTGACCACGACCAAATCAAGCAATAGAACATTCTCAGCACCCCAAAGCCCCCTCGTCCTTTTCAATCATCATTCTCATCTTACCCAAAGGTAACCACCATCCTGACTTTAAATACCATAGCTGAGTTTTGCCTGGTTTTGGACTTTTTATAAAATGAGTCATAAGTTATCTTTTTCCCCCTCTGGCTTTTTGTGCTTAATATTTTATTTGTGGTTCTCATGCATAAGCTCATGATGTGGTGCGTAGCAGTGATTTGACAATTTTTATTTCTGAATAACATTTCATTGTAAATATATATAACATCTTATTTTAGACAATTTAAGTCCTAATGAACAGGTGAGGTTTTCTAGTTTGGAGCTGTTATAAATAACACAACCTTGAACATTCTTGAACAAGTCTTTCAGTGCCCTTGTAGTAGAGAGATTGCTGGATGACTGGAGTTGTATATGTTTGATTTTGATAGATACTTCCAGTTTCCCAAAGTGATTGGACTAATTTACACTCTGATCCACAGTCTATGAGGATTCCAGTTGTTTATTATCCTTAATGTTTGTTTCTGTCAGCCTTTTCATTTAAGTCATTCTGGTGGTTGTGTAGTGGTATCTCATTGTGGCCTGAATTTGCATTTGCCTTGTGACAAATGAGGTTGGCCACTTTGTCCTCTGCTTATTGACCATTTGGTTATCCTTTTCTCTGAGGTCTTTTGCCTATTTTTCTATCAGCTTGTGTGTCTGTCTCCTAAATGGTGTCAATATTTGTAATATGTTAGTGGTTTGAGCCCTACTTTTGAAGTCTCTTACTTTTTTTAGCATTACAAGTTTTAAATTTTAATTTTACTAAAGCCTAATACACCAGTCTTTTCCTTAAGTTAGTGTCTTTTTCTACTTCAGGTCATTAAAATATTCTTTGTTTTCTTCTAGAAGCCGTAAGATTTCACCTTTTACATATAGAGCTGCATAGAACTCTGTCATCACAAAGGCAATAAAATAGTAGAAATGATCATAGTAACAGTCCTTTCTATTTGTATTTGGAAGGTAGTTGACATTCTGGCATTTTAGCCTCAAAATAAAACTGCAATGTTATCATCTATCATCTATCTATCATCTGTCTATATTAAAGATTTTATTTATTTATTTGAGAGAGAGGGCAAGCCAGAGAGGGTATGAGTGGAGGAGCAGGGGCAGAGGCAGAAGTAGACTCCCCACTGAGCAGGGAGCTCAATGTGGGGCTGGATCCCTGGACCCTGGGATCATGACCTGAGCTCATTCACCCACCTGAATGAGCCACCCAGGCACCCCTGCTGTTACCTATATTTTAAAGATAAGGAGATTGAAGCTTGGGTGGTTAAATATATGTTTTCCTCCCAATAATAAAATATTGAGGATTCAAATTTATGTCTGCCTCATTCCAAAGACCATGTATTTATTGTTTTACCAGATTTCCCTAAAGGAGTTCTCATTTGTAGACAGTGCAAATCTGTATAAATTAAATTTTACAAATTAAAATTATACAAATTAAAATCTGTATAAATATACTAAATATAAAAACTCTAATTCCAGGATACCTGGGTGGCTCAATTAGTTAAGTGTCTACCTTCGGCTCAGGTCATGATCCCAGGGTCCTGTGATTCAATCCTACACTGGGCTCCCTGCTCAGGGGGGAGTTTGCTTCTCACTCTGCCCTTCCCCCTTCTTGTACTCTCTTTGTCTCTCTCTCTCTCTCTCTCTCTCTCTCTCTCTCTCTCATGTTCTCTCTCAAATAAATAAAGTCTTTAAAAAAATAAAATAAACTCCAAGTCCATGAAAAATAAATCAAATGAATAAAATAAAAGTTAAAAAAGCAACATTTCATGGAAATTCTAAAGCAGCACATCAATAAAATATAAAAGTATGAAAATAATGTACTGAGAACTCAGAATAGAAGAAAATGGATCAAAAAGATTAGCAACAATAGAGGCTGACAAATGAAATCATTAATGTACTGCTTCAATCTACAAAGCATTGTTGAAAGGCAAGTGAGAAAGAGCAGGAAAAATTGTTGAAAGTCAGGGACATAAATAATTCTAGTGTTATCACTTTATAGGTTAGGATTGTAAGTTCACACTCAGAGAGCTTCTTATTTTCTTGTTATTACTTTGTTTTCACTCAAGTAAGCTCTTATCCAGGTGGTGAGATGGTGTTTTCGTTGTGTCATCTATCGTTGATGTGACAAAATGGAAAGCTTATGCCTTATCACACTGGTTAAATCTGAATATTGTGTTTTATTAAATTATTTTTCACATCAGGTTTCTGTGGGTAAATGAGCAAACATGAGTGAAATAAGCAGCTCCAAGAAAAAAAGAAATATAACATTGCTTAGATATTGCTAATATCTAAGTAGGCATGAAAATTATTCCCCTTAGAGAAGCAAGAAGAAACTTTTGATGATCTTTCTGAATCAGAAAAAGTATTCTATGTGACTACTTATTCTTCTACTCACTTTTTTTTTTTCTTACGATAAGTTTAATGTCCTCTGCGCTCTGGGCATCTTTATGTTGTTGTTGTAAAAATAGTGTCTTTTTTTTTTAGGGGGATCCCTGGGTGGCTCAGCGGTTTAGCGCCTGGCTTTGGCCCAGGGTGTGATCCTGGAATTCCGGGATCAAGTCCCACATCGGGCTCCCTGGGTGGAGCCTGCTTCTCCCTCTGCCTTGTGTCTCTGCCTCTCTCTCCCTCTCTCTGTGTATCTCATGAATAAATAAATACAATCTTTAGAAAAAATTATTTTAGTAACATTGCAACCTCTCAAATTATCAAAGTTGGAGACTATATTCCTTACTACAGGCCAACCTGTAAAACAATGCTTAAAAAAAACTTACTGAAGATTTAAAAAGCTCACCTGAGCTTTTGTACTATTTACCTGATTTGATGATGATGGTCCTATAATATTTTTAAATGTCAACTACTTAAAAATATTATAAATTTGTTTTTAAAAATTATAATATTACTATAAATACCAATAAAGATGTCATCATTACCCAAGATACTTACAAAATATCACACTCTACTTAATTGAAGGGAGTTTCAAGAATATCAATTTTGACATGTAAGGAACAATGTACTTGTGGATGTGATAAAGTTTTATAAAAATATTTAATACAAGACCTCAGCACTTCCAAGTTGCTTCTTTTCTTCTCGACTCCAACACTAAGCACTCACTTGGAGATAATCTAAAAAGGTATTCTTTGGTACCCTCGATTGGTCTCCTGACCATGGAGGTGCACAGATCAGAGTAAGTGAGAATTTAAAGTAGAGATATATAGTGAGAGAGAAAAATGGTACTTGTGGGTTTGGGTGTATTTTTTTTAGTTTATTTTTCAAACAAGAGAAAAATGACAATGCAAAAAGGAGGAAAAAAGTATACTTTAGAAATTTCCCATGGCCTGGATGTGCCTAGCTTTCTGCTTTAAGTGAGTACTTTCTTTGTTCACAAAGTGATATCCTAAAGTGGTGATCTATTATTTTGATTCCAAGTATAGAAAATGGAATATGTATATATGGTAATTCCCTTAACAAAATCAATATATTTAATGCTGACAATGAATAGTCATTAATTCAATTAGAAAATATTAATTTTTTTACTAAGATGATTTATCTTTTATTTATTTATTTTTCTTTATAAATTTATTTTTATTGGTGTTCAATTTGCCAACATATAGGGTAACACCCAGTGCTCATCCCATCATGTGCCCCCCTCAGTGCCCATCACCCAGTCACCCCCACCTCCTACCCACCTCCCTTTCCACCACCTCTTGTTCACTTCTCAGAGTTAGGAATCTCTCATGTTCTGTCTCCCTTTCTGATATTTACCACTCATTTTTTTCTCCTTTCCCCTTTATTCCCTGTCACTATTTTTTATATTCCCCAAATGAATGAGACCATATAATGTTTGTCCTCCGATTGACTTATTTCACTCAGCATAATACCCTCCAGTTCCATTCACATCGAAGCAAATGGTGGGTATTTGTCGTTTCTAATGGCTGAGTAATATTCCATTGTATACATAGACCACAGCTTCTTTGTCCATTCATCTTTCGACGGGCACCGAGGCCCCTTCCATGGTTTGGCTATTGTGGACATTGCTGCATGGGGTGCAGGTGTCCCAGCGTTTCATTGCATCTGTATCTTTGGGGTAAATCCCCAGCAGTGCAATTTCTGGGTCGTAGGGCAGGTCTATTTTTAACTCTGAGGAACCTCCACACAGTCTTCCAGAATGGCTGCACCAGTTCACATTTCCACCAACAGTGTAAGAGGGTTCCCTTTCCTCCGCATCCTCTCCGACATTTGTGGTTTCCTGCCTTGTTAATGTTCCCCATTCTCACTGGTGTGAGGTGGGATATCATTGTGGTTTTGATTTGTATTTCCCTGATGGCAAGTGATGCAGAGCATTTTCTCATGTGCATGTTGGCCATGTCTATGCCTTCCTCTGTGGGATTTCTCTTTATGTCTTTTGCCCATTTCATGATTGGATTGTTTGTTTCTTTGGTGTTGAGTTTAATAAGTTCCTTATAGATCTTGGAAACTAGCCCTATATCTGATAGGTCATTTGCAAATATCTTCTCCCATTCTGTAGGTTGTCTTTTGAGTTTTGTTGACTGTTTCTTTTGCTGTGCAAAAACTTCTTATCTTGATGAAACCCCAATAATTCATTTTTGCTTTTGTTTCTCTTGCCTTCATGGATGTATCTTGCAAGAAGTTACTACGGCCAAGTTCAAAAAGGGTGTTGCCTGTGTTCTCCTCTAGGATTTTGATGGAATCCTGTCTCAGATTTAGATCTTTCATCCATTTTGAGTTTATCTTTGTGTATGGTGCAAGAGAGTGGTCTAGTTTCATTCTTCTGCATGTGGATGTCCAGTTTTCCCAGCACCATTTATTGAAGAAACTGTCTTTCTTCCAACGGATAGTCTTTCTCCTTTGTCGAATATTAGTTGACCATAAAGTTGAAGGTCCACTTCTGGATTCTCTATTCTGTTCCACTGATCTATGTGTCTGTTTTTGTGCCAGTACCACACTGTCTTGATGACCACAGCTTTGTAGTACAACCTGAAATCTGGCATTGTGAGGCCCCCAGCTATGGTTTTCTTTTTTAATATTCCCCTGACTATTCGGGGTCTTTTCTGATTCCACACAAATCTTAAAATAATTTGTTCTAACTCTCTGAAGAAAGTCCATGGTATTTTGATAGGGATTGCATTAAACGTGTAAACTGCCCTGGGTAACATTGACATTTTCACAATATTAATTCTTCCAATCCATGAGCATGGAGTATTTTTCCATTTCTTTGTGTCTTCCTCAATTTCTTTCAGAGTGTTCTGTATTTTTTAGGGTATAGATCCTTTACCTCTTTGGTTAGGTTTATTCCTAGGTATCTTATGCTTTTGGGTGCAATTGTAACTGGGATTGACTCCTTAATTTCTCTTTCTTCAGTCTCATTGTTAGTGTATAGAAATGCCACTGATTTCTGGGCATTGATTTAGCAAATATTTATTGAATGCTATTTATATGACAGACATAGACATATTCAAAATTTGGAAGCACACATCTGACTATATACACATCTGACCTCAAGGAATTCACAGCTAGTAAAAGTGTATCCAAGTCAGCAAATGACTCCAAAACACTTATGCTTAGTGCTACATAGAAGAAAGAAAGACCACAGGCTATTTGCGGAGGGAAGAAAGATATCAGTTTTTGCCTAGGATAGAAGTAGGTTCATGGAGGAGATGCCTTAGCTAATTCTAAAAATTAAGAAGGACTTTACCAGGTGGGGGAAAAAAAGAAAAAATAATGCCAGATGGAGGTGATATTCCACAAAACATCTGAGTATTAGATTCTGTATAGCCATCTATACACAAACTCATCCTTAGGCAATGGGAACCCTTAAGTAGATGTTCAAGTATTGGTACCTTCTAGTATTTGCATTTTAGAGTTACTAGCAGCCTGTTGAGGTTATTCTGGAAATGACAACACCACAACAAGAAATTAGTAATGAAGATAAGAGCTGGAACCTACTTTTACTATGGGCAAGGCATACTCTGGAGAGCTTACATGTAATACTTAATCCTCACAACAATCATGTGAGGTCAATTTCATAATTGATTTTGTCTCATAGATGGATAAATGGAGGCCCTGAGAAGTGGTGTTATTTGCCCTGGGTCACATGGCTTGAAAATGATGGAACCAGGACATAAACATGAGCAATTAAGATGCAGAATCTGTGTAGTTATAGACCACACTTATATCATGAAGAGGCTGTTGCCAAATTGATAAGAAGTAATTTGAACATTAAGTAAAAGTGTTTGAAAAGGGACCAGGAAAGATAAGAGATTTTGAGAAATATTTAGAGAATAAAATTAAGAGGACTTAGGAGGTAATAGGGTATGACGAGTGAACATGATACACGAGTCTGGGATGAGTCTTTGAATCCTCTGAATCAATTATCCTTTACATATCAGAGGAAATTTGTTCCAGACCATGTTAAGAGACCAAACCATAATGTGTGGTGAAAAAAGACATGATTATTGCCTTCAATTATATAACTCTTTTTGGAGAGATTTCTATCAATGAAATAATCACCTTATTCAATATAAATGGCTAAGGAAGAGAAGGATCACATGTGTGTGCATGCATGCATGCATGCATGTGTTGATGAGGGTACTGAACTTTGAGTGAGGCTACAGTACAGAGAAGCCTTCATTAAGGAAAAGATGTTGGAGCTGAGATCTGAGGGATTGATAGGTAGGACTTAATTAGAGCAAAACTTCTAAGAGATAGCATATCACACAGTAAGAGAAACTTGAAGAGGAGCACATTAAGGAGGGATGACAAGGATATCCAGAGTGCAGGTGTTTATTGGAATAGAGGACATTGCTTTGCTGTTGAGAAAAGCCACCAGGACAGCATCTGAGGACACTTCCATTTGAGGTGAGAAGCAGGCAGCAGTGGCACAGTTTGATGTTACATGTGTGGGTGAGGTTGCCCAGGGAGTGTGTGAGATGGGCTAAGGGCTAGACTAGCATAGCATTTAAAGGCTGCAACCAGGGACTTCTGCGTGGCTCAGTGGTTGAGCATCTGCCTTCGGCTCAGGTCGTGATCTTGGGGTCCTGGGATCGAGTCCCACATCGAGCTCCCCGCGGGGAGCCTGCTTCTCCCTCTGCCTATGTCTCTGCCTCTCCCTCTGTGTCTCTCATGAATAAATAAGTAAAATCTTAAAAAAAATTAAAGGCTGTGTCCAGGAGTCCCCTAACAATCACCATAATAAAGGGACATGAGAGAGATGAGGAAAACCAGACTGACAAGCACATGGAGGGAGAGATCGTTTTAGAGAGAAAAGTCAGACCAAACAAAGATTGAATTTGGTAACTGGTCAGTCAATAGTGACCTTGGAAAGGACGGTATCAGTGGAGTGGTAGCAAGTGGAAGCCAGAGTGAGTTGCAGGGAAATAAGAGTTAAAGAAATGGAGACCATAAAGCATACTTGGGTGACTGTTTCCAGTGGCTTGGCTATGACAAGAGGAAAGTGACAGTGACCAGAAAATGAGTCTGAAAGTGTTTTGTTGTTTTGTTTTGTATACTTGCTTTCTGATGAAAAGTTTATAAGCCTGAAAGCGAGGATCATGGAGAGAGGGACCTGAGACCCAGGAGCTCACTGACTCCTGAAGGACATAGAGATGAACGAGGATGGGCTCCCTGGCAGAAGGTGAGGGAAGAACTTTCCCCAGAGGTCTCTCATTATCTGCATCAGGAAGGGCAGAGTGTAAAGACAGATGCTGCTGCAGGTGATGAATATATTAGCCTATAGCTCTAATGTGCCCAGGTGTCAGTCTCTGTGCCAGACTATGTCCCTGTGCTATCAGTTCTAAGCATCACCACACCCTGTGAGGAGCCAGCCCAGAGAGGTTAAGTGACTTGCCTAAGGCCACATAACTCGTAAGTGGCTGAGCTGGAACTTGAAACCAGAGCCCCCCACCCCCACCCCCGCCCCATCCAGAGGTGTGGAAAGTTAAGAGTCTTGTCTAAAAGCTGCACAGGCCTCTCTAGAAGGCATTGGCAGTGAAACAGTGAAACAAATAACAGCCTTGAGCAAGGGGTAAGAACTTTGCTCTGGGGATGGACAGAGAAGTTGCCCAGGGTCGCAGACTGTACTCTGGTTCACTGGATTATGTGCACTTGCTCAGTAGCATGCATTTGTAATTTATTTAGATTCCAGTGTCATATTTAGCTTGATTTAATAGCTCACTTAGTTCAGGAATAATAAACTGGGCCGGAACAGACAGGTGTCGTTGGTTGAGCTCTCCATGGAGACATGCTGGTTGTCCCGGCTGGTCTGAGGAACCTGAGCAGGTTGGAGCAGGCCCAAATCTCTGACTCTTCCCCATTACCAAGTGCTGTCACATATGCCTTGCTGGTATGCAAGGCTCAGGCGTTGTAACAAGACCCTTCCGGATAACAGAATGCACACTGAAACAAACAATACACACTTGCAATACATATTTCCAATTTATTTGTGGACTCTTTTTCTGGACAACTGCACTCACTGGGTTGGTGGTGATCCAGGCTTTCCCCCACATGAACTCCTTCTATAATGAGAACACACCCAACATAGTAGCTAAGAATGATGCCAATGATTGTAGCAACAGACTGAGGAATTAATATTCTCCTATCAAGAAGTCAACCATAAGGAAGCATAATTAGATAATTGTGAATAAATGTTAGCTTTGCATAAGAAACGAAAAAATATGAATGTTAAAAAGACCATAAAATGTTAAAAAGACCATAAAAGTCTCAAAGAGGATTTCAACCCAAGTCTTCTGAAGACTAAGACATAATAGGAGGGTTGGGAAAGAGCAGGGAAGCACTCATGCGGATAGCATCCACACTATCAACCTCGTCCTGATTTTCAGTAAGCTATTCTGTGTGTCTTGAGCAATGGTTATGTGGTAAAGAAACTCTTCAAGGCTATTCCCTGAGAATATGGCTAGCATTGCCTCTCATTTCTCTCCAGCAGAATATTCTGATATTGCTATTTATTTTGTTGTCTTGCTCTGAAAATGATTTGAGGTATCTTACACAATTCAGAGTCTATACTAGTATAACATAAATAAATGAGAAAACAAGCCCAGGAAGATAAACCTAGGGATAAAGTGTGAGTGTGTGTGTGTGTGTATGTGAGAGAGAGAGAGAGAAATTTTGACATTAATAAATACTTTTAAAAACCAGTTATATGTCTTTTAGTTTCTAATTCAACCTAAACTTCCCATAGGGTAGCACAAAAATTAAAAAAAAGGGACGCCTTTTAATTTGACAAAATGCAAACTGATATCTCTACTAGAAGAAAAGGTGGTAAAAAGCCTCTCTTGAGAAAGAGTGAATGGACAAATACAGATTTCTCATCCCAGACAACAGAAAATAACTAAGGAAGGGAGCCAAAAGAGAAGATTCCAAGGAGAGAGATGCAAAGTAATGCCAAGAGGCAAACACATAAAAAAGATTTAGAGATCTGGCTAATTAAAAATTTAAAAGCTTTATTTGTCAAAAACATCATAAACAACCCGAATGTTCTAAGATAGAGGACAGGTTGAAACAATCTAACTGCATTTGCTGTGGAGGTGGGAATCTGCTGAGCCAGGGCTGTCTTTGGCTGAGGGAGGTTAAGTATCCGTTCAAGGTCACCCAGCCAGGATGTGAGCTGACATCTCTCTGCCCCAGAGCACATGCTCTGAAGCCATCATTTGTCTTTCTTTTTTCCTGGGATTTATCTGTTTCATTTGCTTTTAAACCTTGTTTCCTTTATTATTTCTATAAATTTTGCTGTGTTTTTGTATTCATTATATTCTTCAGTGATTAATCAATTGCTCAACGATTTTCTTGGTGTTCTGTAAATGTTTATTAAATAAGTAAATGAATATTCTAACTGGTTATTTTGGGTACATAGACTTTTTATATAGACTGCATTACATTCTTATTTGAATTATAAATTTTTCAGTTTCTTTGGATTTTCAACGGATGAGTTAATAGTTTCTGAAAAGAGTTGTAATTATGTTTCCCCCATTCTGGTAATAAAGGTGGTTTTATATGCCATGTTTTAAAGTCTACATCAGAACCTTTAAGCTATGGAAAGTCATGTAGATTTCTGTTATTTTTGTTTAGTCCATTAGTAAGGATGCCACTAATGTGTTTGTTTGTTTTTCTACTTAAAAATGCTGCATTAAAGTGGGTATTCTTGGGACACCTGGGTGGCTCAGCAGTTGAGCATCTGCCTTTGGCTCAGGGCATGATCCTGGATTCTTGGGATCAAGTCCCACATCAGGCTCCCTGCATGGAGCCTGCTTCTCCCTCTGCCTGTCTCTGCCTCTCTCTAATGAATAAATAAATAAAATCTTTTAAAAAAATAAAAAATAAGGTGGATATTCTCTATCATTTTGAGGATGTGTTTTTCTATTACTGGTTTTATCATTTTTTAAAAATAGGAAATGTATTGAATTTTATCGATATCTTTTCAGCAACTGGCCTGTGGGATTTTCTTTTTTTCAGTTTTGGTTTTATTGAAGTAAATCTTTATGTCACTAGATGTCTCGGTGTTAATAATTACTTGCTTTCCTACTGGATACAAATGCTATGTGGTTATGACAGATCATACCAATGCAGTATTTTTTACCTTGGTTTGCATAAAAATTACCTGGCAACGGTGCTAAAATGCAGATTCTATGGTAACATTCTTGAAGAGTTCCATTCAGTAGGATAAGTGTGAGGCTGAGAATTTGAATTTTTAGAAGTCCTTTCTCCACATCATGATTCTAACACATATGATACATAGACCACATTTTGAGAAACACAGTTTAATTGAATCAATGATTGATACTTGTTAGTATTTTTATTATTGTTGCAGTAATGGGAAAGGCAAAGTTAACCTAATTTTTTTCATTTGTTTGTTTTTATTTTAAGAGGACTGACATATTTTTGTTCTCTGGTTTTGCTAGCTTCATTAAATAAATTGGGCTTTTTACAAAGATTTTTTAAATGGTGTTAACTATTTATAAAGCATGAGAATGTTCTGTTACTTAAGAGTCTAAGAGAATTAATAGGTAAAATAATCTGACCCTGAGGTATTGTTTGTTTGAAGTAATTCTTAGGGAGCTTGTTTTTCAGTCTCTGCAACGGTTATAGATCTAAAAAAAATGCAAATGGAATTCAGAGAAGGAAGAGCAGCCTAGTTTGGTCAGAACACGTTATACAAAAAGGGCTCTTTTTGTCTAACATAAGACTGGAAAACTCATATGGGACCAGATCATGGGGGGACCTTGAGTAGGCATAAAATGAATACCTTGCAAAGAAGTTCTATGTACATTATATCATTTTATAACAGCATGGAGAAATATGTTTGATCTCTATCTTCATTTTATAAATGAGGAAACCTATACTAGGGTCTTGAAGCAGGCCACTGATTAGGAAACCAGATCCAAGTAGGCGTCAGGAAGAAAATGCATTCTGAAAAACTGAGTGAAATTGTTGGGCAGATGGAGGTAGGGCTTCTCCAAAATGGATGACTTAAGGCTAATAGGTGGGGTCACCTTTCCCCCAGATGTCACCTCGGATAAGTTCCTAAAACTCATCAAGTCACAAACATCTCGCGACCTACCCAGACCTGCCTAAAAGAAGAACACCAGAATCAGCAAAAAACAAGAACATGCACCCTGCCTCACCTTATGACATAAAACCACATGTCCCTAACCACCCCATTTTTTTTCTTTACTTGCACAGGCATAAAAAGCACACCCCCTTCCCCTCCTGGGCCTGACTTCCCTGACTCGGGCCTCCTCTCTGAGTCATGGATCCTCGCCCAGGAGCGCTCCCCATTAAAGCACTCTCCAACCTACTGCCTGGCTCTGCTTTCTTTAATTTTCTCCTCTGATCATTAAAAGAAAACCTAACAGAAATGTTACGGAGAATCATCCATAGTGCTTGAGGTTAGATGGGCCGGGGCAGCACAGCAGGGCCACTGTGGGGTCAGTCCTTCTGGGTACCCTGTCCTGCTAAACCTCACAGACTAGTTTGCCCTCCCAGAGCACCTTTGGATGACTAGTTAATCCGATCCAATCTTCTCTGGTTGTTTTACACCTCCTTCCTAGAGGCTCAGCTAAGCGTTATGAGACTTGAGACTTGAAGTTTATATACTTTTTTTTAAAAAACCAACTGATTTTTTTAAAAGATTTTATTTATTTATTCATGAGAGACACACAGAGAGGCAGAGACACAGGCAGAGAGAGAAGCAGGCTCCATGCAGGGAGCCTGATGTGGGACTCCATCCCAGGGACCCCAGGATCATGCCCTGAGCCAAAGGCAGATACTTAAGCGCTGAGCCACCCAGGCATCCCCAGTTTATATATACTTTCAAAGGGCATCTTTAAGTAAAAACATTAAAAAACTTCATTTTTGTAAATTTCACAAAACCTACTACCATGTTAACTATTGCTAGGGCCTCTCCTAGGAACCCAAATGTCTTTAGCTTCACAATAACACTGCTTCTGACTTTGGATAAGTATTTATATTTTAACAGGAAGGCACAAGATGTAGTAGCTGAAGTGTTGACTGATAGAGTAGGGATACCATATATTGATCAGAACATTATGTATGTATTATATGTATTATATTGTATGTAGTATATATTATATAGTATATTATAGGATATAATATATAGGATATAATATATAACATAATTGTATATATTGTACATATAAAATATATGATATATAATAACAATAAATAACATAATATAAATAATATATTTATTTCTCTCTACTGTTGTTTGAGTAAAGTCAGAAATTTATATTCTGATTTGTTAAGGAATTTTCAGGGATTTTTGGCAATTTGCCAAATGCCACTCTAACAGGATGTTGGACACTTCTCTTTGAAAAGTAAAACATTTTCTCACCTCTCCTACTGTTATGGACTGAATTGTGTCCTCCCAAATTCACAAGTTGAAGCCCTGACCTCCATTGTGATGGTATTTGGAGATGGATGAAGCCTTCTGGAGGTAATTTGAATTCAATGAGACTATCAGGATAGGGTCTTCAAAATGGGATTCCTGCCCCTATATGAAAAGGTGCTTGCTCTTCACCTTGTGAGAACAGAATAAGAAGGTGGCCATCTACAAGCCAAGAAGAGATCTCTCACCAAGAACTAATCTCTGCAGGACATTGGCCTTGTATTTTCTAGCCTCCAGAACAATGAGAAAAATAGAAATCTTGTTGTCCAAGCCACCCAGTCTATGGTATTTTGTTATGACAGCCTGAGAAGACTAAGACACCTTTGTGTAGTTAGATTCTGAAATAAAATGTGCAAAGGTAGCTGAGTGAAATAAAAGTAACATGTGAGTTATACATTTTATGATAAAAAAAGTACCTTTTTTGTAGTTGAAATCAATTATCCACTCTGCCAAGGCAGGTCCAACATGGATTTTATGCTTATAACGATGCAACAATTGTCAGGGTGACTCACTGAATCTGGACTCTCTTATACTCTATACAATTACAAAGTTAATTTTCCTTTAAAAATGTACACTTATGCATTTATTCATTCATTCGCTGAGCCATTTATTTATGTATTCATTTATTCCTTTTAAGATGCAAAGGCAATGAAGTCATTGTAAGGGACTGGCAATCTAGGGCATAGTCACAGATATCTAGAAACAAGGTACCTCAAAATAGGCATAGTTTATGTACCGAGAACTGTGAGGTCCAGGGGACATTCTTTTTGGTGGGGGTACAAGAATCAGAATTTTAGCTGAAACTTGGTGTCTGAATAAGATTTCAACAGGTGGAGATAAATAAAAGGGCAAATGCAAAGATGAGAAAACTAAATTCCCAAAGTACAAAGAAGAAAATTGTAAGTTCTTTAAGAACAATAATATGTAGCTTGGTTTTATTACTTTAGAGTATATGTAGGGAAGATAAAGCTGAAAAACTAATTTTAAGCCAAATTGTGAATGTTTTTAAATCACAGGCTAAGGTTTCTAGGTTTTGTTCTGCAGATGAGGAGGAAGAAATAAAGGATTCTGGCAGCATTGTATCAAGTAGAAACAAAAACAACAATTGAAACAGGTCCTTGAGCTTTGATCTATTTTCAGATGGTGCTGGCATCTCATTGCTCATCAGGTAGTTGAATCAGCAATATTGAAAGAGAGGCATCCAGGCTGTGATCATCCTCATGGTGGTGAAGTGACAGCAGATAAAATCATTAATAGAGAGAATAGGCAAAAAGAGAAGAGTAGGGAACTGAGGTCAAAATTATATAGGGGTGGAGGGAAAATTAGGGAAAAAGTACTATGAAAACAAGAATAATACAAAGTCTTGACACTTAAAGGGAGTTTCAAAAAGAGGTATTTTAATCCTGCCTTGCATTATACTTTACTTTTTTTGTGTTTATATTTCTTTATTTTCAAATTAAACTATATTTCTATATTTTTAGGGCAGAGGTTATATTTTTATTTTGATAATGTTCAACACAGTGTGTAATATACTGTTACAGATATTGTTAGGCATTTAATAATTCTTGCTTATCTATTGCTTTTTACAGTATTCAAATATTTATAAAAATGATCACCGTGAATACTTACTGAATTTATAATGGGTCCTGAGTGCTTTACCTGGATTATTCATTTAATTCTCAGAACAGCCAAATAAGGTAGTTACTAAGTGAGGTAGCATTTATTAGGCAGATGAGGGTAATCACCTAAAAGTGTAAGTCCTTCCCCCTGAGGAATCTTGAAAACTCACTTTGAATTTTAAAACTGTGGGAAGTTAAAACATTTTATCCCATTTGTCAAAAGAAATTATTTCCTAAGCACAGATTTTATACAAAGCACCATGTTGGTATGTTGAGGGAAAGATGATAGGGCTTGCCTCTTACCCACAGTTGTTAGGAAAGTTTTATTTTCCTCACCCTCAACTTTAGCAGTTTTCTCCTATAGAAAGAAAAAAGCTCAGATTTCATCCCCAGCAGGTATACTAAATAGATTATTTGAAAAATCACAACTGGGCTTCTTTGAATTTAAAACATTAGATTTAACGTTGCTACTTAAAGCTTAATATATATAAAATTAAAAAAAAAAAAAAAACCAAGTGTTGGTGAGGAAGTCAATTGAAAACTTGTGCCCTATTAGTGGGAATGCAAAATGATGCAGCCACTATGAGAAACAGTATGGTGGTTCCTCAAAAAATTAAAGTAGAGCTACTATATGATTCAGTAATTCCACTCTGGGTCTCTACACAGAAGAATTGAAAGAAGGGTCTCAAAGAAATATTTGTATACCAGTGTTCACGGCAGCATTATTCATAACAGCCCCAAAGAGGAAGCAGACCAAGTGTCCATCAGTGATTGAATAGATAAACAAAATGTGGTCTATACATACCATGGAATAATATTCAGCCATAAAAAGAAAGGAAATTCTGACACCTGCTGCAACATGGATGACCCTGGAGGACAGTATGCTAAGTGAAATAAGCCAGTCACAAAAAGACAAACACTGCAATATTCCACGTATATGAGGTACCTAAAGAAGTCAAATTCATAAATAGAAAATAGAATATGGTTGCCAGGTACTGCCTGGGAGGAGGCGAGGATGGGGAGTTGTTGATTAATGGATAGAGTTTCAGTTTTACGAGATCAAAGAGTTCTGGAGATTGGCTGCAGAACATTGTGAATGTACTTAATACTATTGAAGTGTATAGTTAAAAATGGTAAAGATGCTAAATTTTGCTTATATATATTTTACCACACTTCAAAAAACTTTTAAACCCTTAATTGAGTTATTCTTATATAAAGTACAAATCTGTTATTTCATACACCTTCTGAACAAAGTATCCTAATATGCAGAAAACCCAACATATGTTGAGCAGCTTCGATGATATGTATGGTACACATACGGATTCAAAATTGAAGGAAAAGAAAACAGTCACGAACAAAAGATAAAATGAATAAGTGCTTATATCTCAGCTACTAATAATGTACTTAACTATTCGAAACGAGAGCTTTTGGAATGCTTTAATTTAGGTTTCCTGATAAAGAGTCTATTTTTGACTTGAAGAACAATTAATTCTACTATAGGCTTCAGTAGTGATGATAATACTGGGACCTGATTATACTTTATAATGATACCAGATAGGGTAATTTTTCAAATGTTTTATTGGATCTATGAAGGGATCATTGTGTGACCTGCATTTAGAAAATCCACTCTCCAAAGAATTATCTGTGGTGAGGCTATTATTGTTAGGTCAAGTTATGTGCTTGAAATTGATTAATCTTTTTCTGGGGGTGATTGTCATAACTCGTACTGTTTACAATTAATCCCTCCTATAATCTTGCCCTGAGTTATTTTTATGTAAAATCTGAGAAGACATGCAATATTCATATCTCATATATAGATACATAATAGTGGGCGGTAGTCTTGCCATTATCTATGGATTAATTCAAATTTGATAGAATTATCTCTCTTCAGAGATAGATTATGAAAGACTTTTAAAAGAACAGATTTCCATACTAACTTTGAACTTAATCAGCTATTTCATAATTATTCCAGAATTGCTACAAGGAATCCCATGGCTTCTTATTATTCATAGCAGCAAGACAAAAATGTATGCAACCTTTCTCCATTTTAGGAGGTGGCAAAAGGTCTCAGAGATTACCCTTCACATGTTAATATTTCAGAACTTTATTATTTTGGTGTGGTGGTAAGAAAGAAAAGTAACTTTCAAAATTCTTCCATATTTTTTCCTTTCCCTATTCTCAAAAGCATCTTTCGTGTAACTAAAAATCTTTTGGTGCTTCTGCAGTAATTGGAAGCACCAAAAGGATTATGTTTCACTACAGATAATACTGAGTTTTTACTGTTTGAAATGGAAATACAAAATAAAGAGTTTACCCCTTCAATTACATTGTTTTTTATCCCTGGAACTGCAACTAACAGACTGGATTCCACAAAGTTTTTGAGGCCATTACTGGTTAGTCACAACAACTATAGTAGGAGCCATATTTCCTGGCTGGCTTTTTTCCTATCTTGCTTTTATTTTTTTATTTGCTGACAATTCTTAAATTTAATGTAATACATTTAAAAAAATCATAATCTGGGATCCCTGGGTGGCGCAGCGGTTTAGCGCCTGCCTTTGGCCCAGGGCGCGATCCTGGAGACCCAGGATCAAATCCCACGTCGGGCTGCCGGTGCATGGAGCCTGCTTCTCCCTCTGCCTATGTCTCTGCCTCTCTCTCTCTCTCTGTGACTATCATAAATAATAAATAAAAAAAAAGGAGCAACTGGCTCTTTAAAAAAAATAAAAAAATCATAATCTTATATACAACATATGCATACTCCTAATACTTCTATCAAATGACATGCTGCATTCTTTTGTTAAAATATTTAAATGCATAGGCATGTGTGAATTCAACCAAAAGTATTTTCACATCTTTACTTTTGAGGTGCTTACCTAGTTCATGAAGACATGGGAAGCTATTTTCTGTTTTCAACTGTGCATTACAATCTGCTTAGAAGGCTTTTTCTCCTCATATTGTAAGCTTATGGAGTCACGGATCGTCTTTCCCTGATATGTTTCCAAAAGCTCTGCAGGGCACTCTCATATAGAACCTGAATAAAGAACCACTATACTGGATATGTATCTGGCCCAACAATACGCCCAGCAAATGTGGATGGCACATGCTCAGTGGCAGGGCTCTGTGTATTCATGACCAGTAGGGCTAATTGACTGTAGAGGTTCTCCAGATTAACCTCAGCATTCATCTCTGGGAAGTTACCACTTTGGCACAAAAGTTAGAACGTATATGCCATTCCTGGTCTAAAATGTTCTCTGTCTTTGCATAGTAATTATAATCTAAAAAGACTCTTGGACAAATCTATTCTCTGTGTTGCTACAAAATAGTGTCGAGTAATTTTATGGTATTTCAAGAAGTTCATTTTCCAATTAATGAAAATACTTGAACTTGGTGCTTTCTTCTTTTCCAAAAGTAATTATCTTTTCATTACCAGTAATTTAGTCTCATACCCAGAAAATGTGTTGTAAGTCAAACTTTGTAATATTTGGTAATATTTCCCTTTTAGTCCTTCTACCTAAAGAGAAGAATATAGCCTAGTGATTAAGCACACAGACTCTCTATCCATGTGTCTGAATCTGAGCCTCAGCAATTCTACTTCTTCTGTGACTTCTACCTACTTTGTTGCCTCAGTTTCCCCTTTAGTAATTAAGTATATAAGAGTGTGAGACATAAATGCATGAGAAGCAATTAATACTCTACCAGTAAATGGAGGACCACCAAATAATTGTGGATTATTACTGTTATTAGCAGTAGAATTTACAACTATTGTTTTATATCACCTTGCCTCAAAGTCATCTTTTCTGGCAGTAGAAACTTCAGAAAATTCTTATTGTTTTAGATGTAGTCTCATAAGCACTTTGGGAGTTATTTATGACTGTTTAAATGTATGTGCAGCTATGTCTATAAAAAGATATGAATATGATTTGGGTCCCAAACCTAGAATACCCCTGGATGATTTTACTTTCATTCATCCATCTATCCTTTATCCATCCATCCATCCATCCATCCATCCATTCAATAAATATTTGACAAGTGCCTCCCACAGGCTGTGGCACGGGTGAGATAAAGATAAACAAGGGACATTATCAGCCTTTAATGATCTTGCTTTCTCTGATGGGAGAAATAGGTAAATAGGCAATTATAACACTGAGTTTTAAGTACCATGAGATGATTGTGCTTGGGATAATACAAAGGGGGCACAGAAGATGTTTCAATGCTTTGAAGGTCAGGGAAAGCATTCAGTTTTTCTAGTAATGATCAATTTATTCAAATAGCATTGGTTTTTTTTGTTTTTTTTTTTTTGTTTGTTTGTTTTTTAGTTGACCTCAGCCCAAAATTACCTTAGATGAATGCATTCATAGCCTTATAGAAAACATTTACTGCAAACCTGGCTTCTTTCAAAGTTGGAAGAGAAAAACTTCTTTTTCAATCTCATGGCTATTTTACTTTAGGGAGCAGAACACACTGATTATGGCTATTTTGCTACCTCTCAGTCCTGTTTGGAAAAGGGTGTTTGTGTATTTTATATAGCTGAGTTGAATAAATCCCAGTACTTACCACCATAATTTACTGCATGTGAAGCTGGCTTGTCCCCTAGATCACAAAAGAAATGCACAAGGGAAAGCTTCCATCCCACTTTTATATTTCAGAAATAAATCACTTTTTCTGTACAAAACACATACAGAGCTATAAAATTTAGTCTAAGCATTAATAATTATTTTAAATCCTGTAAATCCTAAGGTTACTTTATAGTGTGGCCATAGGAAGCTTTTTTTAAAGGTCTTTTATTCTTATCTAGTGAAATGGATCATTAGTTATATAGAGTCTTTATAGTTTTGAATTTAGAAAGCTTTGTGTTTTTATGATGTTAGTTTGCTGGCTAATACAAAATGTTAAGAAACCTAAGCTCTGACTTTTCTTTTATTCAATGTCCCTGGAAACAAAGAAATCATAATTATCTTCTCACTGGGATTTTACAAGATACTTAATGTATCAGTGAATCAGTAACAAATTCAATTTAAAAGAAGAAAAGAATGAAAACACTACAAAACCCTTGAATATCATTGCTCCTAGAACATTTTAGCTATGACAAATTTAGGACCCACCTGGATGTTGCCAGGGGCATGGGCACATGCTAGCTGCATATGCTAATGACAAGCTTGCCAACTTTACTCGTAGTTGTTGGTTGTCTTTTTCTTTTTCTGTTCTTTTCTTTTCTTTTCTTTTCTTTTCTTTTTAAAACTCTTTTTAAGGACTATTCTTGGACCATTTAAAATAATGAGGAACTGACTAACACACTCATTTCTTAGTTATGAACCAGAAATCAGGAGACCAAGCAGGAATGTAATTATTGAAACACATAAACACAGTTGTTTGGATAGGATGAGTCATCTTGTATGAAAGAGTTGAAATTCCTTAATTATTTTTGAAGGCCACCAATAAAGCCTTCTAGAGAAAGCCTTTCCCAAATCCTCCATGAAAGTAATTCAGTCTTGATGAAACAAAAAAAATGAAAGTGGAAGGCTAAGTGCTCCATCTAGAGTACAAAGAAACCAAGTTTAAAAAACTGGGAGGGATCCTTTAGCAAAAGCTTTCTCAGTAATAATACCCCCTTCAAATGAGAAATAGAGGGAAAAAGATGAAACGCTATTTTCATTGTTGCAAACCTAGAAATTGCTTCTTGTTAATCGAATTAGAATTCAATTAGAATTTTAGAATAAGAATTAATTAGAATTCTTAGAATTGCTTGCTTCTTAAGAAATTCCTGGAAATTGCTTTTGAACTTGTTGTTTCTCAGAATTATCAACTTAATCATACATAACAAGGAGATCATTCAGCCAATCCCCTCCAGACGTTAAAGAAATTTTAAAGGTCACCTGAGAAGATTGCAAATAGTAAACATGACATCAGTTTCTTATTTATTAACACTATATTTAAAAAATCCTTTATCTTCCGTTATTAATGTAGTATCAGCTGGATTTCAAATCCAGAATATTGGAGCATCTCCCATATTTGTCCTCCAGAGGGCTATGCCGAGTAGTGTTTGTATTTTGTTGATATTGATATTTAGTTTTCCTTCCTTCCTAGGGCGATAATCAGAGATTTGTCATTTACCACAAAGCTAATGAAACCAAGTTTCTCTCTTGGTGTGTCACTGGAGTGGCTATGGGCATTTAGAGAGTCTTGCTAAATAAAAGTTGAATTGAAAATACATTTTGTTTGGCTTTAGCAGGATATATTTAGAAGGCTCAAAGTCTCATCTGTTTGTAATTAAGCTAGCTCTGGGAATAAATATTAGTAATATTCTTACCCTCCAATATGCTGATAACCTGCAGTAGAAGTATTTGGATAATAATGGAGAAGAAGCAGAAGACTTTTTGTTTGGAAATTTCTTCCAAATCATACAGCTCATATGTGACATTTATTAGGAGTTGCCCAAATTTAATCACAATCCTAAGAATTTACACTGACATTACCAAAAACCAGTTTGAAGCTGAAATATTTCTACCTTATCAATAATAAAAAATAAGTGCCCATTCCTCATGCTAGAAGAAAAACTAATTGATTTAAAAAGATCATTGTTGTGTGAGATGATTGAAGAGCAGGTAACCCCCAAAAATGTGAGAAATAAAAATGCTAAAGAAGTGTATCAGGTCATTAATTAATAAAATATATGGCTTTAATAAAATGTGTTATATCACTTAATGTATCAGTGATATAAAGGTTTTTTTGGGTAACATTTATATGTTTTAAAGTTTTATTTTTGTGTGATTTTTCTCTTACTTTATATATTATTCATTTTGTATTTGTGTGTTCTTTTTCTGCTTTCATGAATATTAACTTTTTAACTTAGAAAAAAATCTACACAATGAAAAGCAGAATTAAAAGATTAAGACTTGCAGGGCATCTGGGTGGCTCAGTGGTTGAGCATCTGCCTTTGGCTCGGCATGATCTGTAATCGAGTCCCACATCGGGCTCCCTGTAGGGAGCCTGCTTCTCCCTCTGCCTATGTCTCTGCCTCTCTCTCTCTGTTTCTAATGAATAAATACATGATTTTTTTTTATATTAAGACTGCTTCAATAGGTCAAGGGCAATGAATTTTTCTCTTTTTTGCTCAAGATTCATCTCACCTTTTATTTTTTATAAAGCTCTTTAAAAATATTCCTCTTCATGGTCTTATAAGAATGTAAAAACACATTCACACAGGTGTCTCCTGCCCTTGTATTCTTTTTCCTAAAAAGGGAAGCCAAACCATCAACAAGTACTGTCAATAATTCTTACAGTAGCTAGAATTTTGGTTTGCGATGAGTGGAATATCTCTGCTTCTAGCTCATTTTCTCCTTTCCCAATGGCCTTCATCTTGAGCTGTTTCACCCTTTACTGACTTCTATCATAAAACTAGACTTCAAACTCCCTAGAAATCCTAGCTGTTTTTAAATAAATGTTAAGAAGAGAAGTCACATAGACAATAGTCTTCCAAATACATTCCCTCCAAATTCTCCCTCTCAGTAAGTAAAGAATCACATAATTCCTTTTTCTCTAAAGTTGGTCTAGGATTTCAGGAAAACTGCTTCTTAGGACTGAAGTATTTCTGCTATCCAGACATTCTGAGTGAAAGAAGTTCTTACACTAAAAAGAAAAAAATATTCTTAAACCTTGAGTATTTGTAGTTCCAAGTCATTGCCTGTAAGTTGGGAAGTAGCTATGGTGTCAGTTGGACTTCTGAAATTTGCCTGGTGATCTCTATTTTTTCAATATATGAAATGACATTCAGAGAACAAGAATGGGGGTAATGGCAGACTGAATTATTTTGTATGGGAAAAATGGATTGGTGAATGCTGAATTAAAAGAAAAAAACCCTAAAATGTTTCCCACAAACCAAAATCCTTTAAGAGCTGCAATCCCTCTCTGTGCATAGCTAGCAATCATGTACAACTTGAAATCCTAGAAGGCTCAGTAAGTGCCATGTTTCATCAACATAAATAATTAACTGGAGAAGGACATGCAACATTTATTATGGGAAATTATTAGATTGCAAAAGGAGAGAAAAATCTAAAAATTGAAAAAGATGGATCATTCAGCTTATGACATTTCCTTTATGCATATAATTAATTTAAAAAATCGCTATTCCTTCTGGGCCAATGACAAATGTGGGGGTGTGTGTACTAGACTGTAGCACAACTAGACTGTATTTGATATGTGGTTTGAAACAATAAAGGATTTAGTAGTTCGGGTGCATTCTGACAGGAGGGGAGCATCAGGAGTAGGAAAAGCGAGAGTCATGTCTTGCTTTTTCATTTCAAGACCATTCCAATAATAAGGCAGCTGTTATTTTGGGAGTCAGAGCAATTGTTCAGTTTAGTGTGTTCAATTAAGTGTCATAACCTGTGAATGATTTATATTATTGGAGGTTTTCATTTTTGTGGGAAGGGATTATGGTGATGGGTTCTAGAAAATCTATTGAATAAATAAATATTTTCTGGCAGATGTGGCTTTTTCTGTCCCTAGCCAATAGCAATTGCAAAGCACAGAGCTTAGGGGTTACTGCTAGTGATGTTAATTAATGTCATAAAGCTTTGTCTTAGAGTGTCCAAAACACATGCTACTTACATGACACAGAGTAGCTGAACATGGGTCAGAAGAACAATACTTCTGTGATATCATTTCTCTGGTCAGATACATGGAGTCGATTCCCAGATATTCTTAGTTGTGTGAAGGGAAAAGTGGGATTTTTTTCCTAACTCTCAAAACCTGTTTGGCAGGAGACCCTGAGAGCCCTGGTCTTTCAGAAAGTGAAAGACAGATTACTTTCAAATCCAGAGGCCTCATTAGGATTTCTGAGGAAATGAAAAGTGTTTGGACGTGAGACTGAGCTAAGGCTCCCGGTGTAGAATTTTAGTGCTAGCTCACCTGCTTACCTTGCTGATGAGGTGATTTCAGGGTGAGCTCTAAAACACTGCATTGTTCACGTGTGGCCCCAAGAACAATGAAGTACAAATTAGCTGTGTCCAATCACTCAGGAAAGCTTATCATTGTCATCGGGCTCTCTGACATTGCCTCTCCTGCCCTCTTTCCTTTTAGCTCAGAAAATAAAATAGGTTTGAGGCAAAGAAAGAGAAGCTCACGGATCTAATGGCATCTTCTCAAAAGGAAAAAAGAGCTATTTTTTTAACAGGAAATAATTCTGTAGTTTAAAAACACATTTGCTGTAGCTATCAATTATACTTTAAAGCATTTAAGAGTCGAATAGTTAAACTCCTCCTAAATACCTAGGAATTTGTATATGAGCTATTTCTTGATCATAATGCTTTCTCTCTCCTTTGTCATTATGGGTACAAGTAATCACAATAGAGTCTATGACCTTCAGTTTAACATGATACTCTCCCGCAAATGGAATTTATAATATAGTGTATATGTGACAAACAACCCAGGGAATGATTAGGGTATTATTGGAAATGGTATTAAATTATTAAACATCTGTGATGCTATTTTATACACAGGGTCTGCCCCTTAGGAAGGTAACAACACATGCATTGGAATCACCAGAAAATGAGTTGCCCAGAAGAGAATTTTTTGGCTAAGTTTTACCATTGTTTTTCCAAAAAGTATTTCAGACCCTCAAAGTAACCCTATAACTCAAAGGTTATAACTGAGAATGAAGTTAAAAAAAAGTCTATACATAATGACTGAGATTCGACAACTGTATAAGTAATCTATCTTAATTGATAATCTATAAGTGAGTACTGAGGACTTTTGAAGACATTCTGATTCTATGCATTGCTATCATTTATTCATGTAGTTATTCATTCATCAAACGTATGTTAAGCCCTGGTTAGGCATCTTATAAAAACTGCCTGTATCATCTTTTCTAAAGTTCTAGTGTATCAATAGCATTTCACCCAGTCTGCAGAAATACTGAATTAGTTAACACAAAGTGGAAAGCTACCAAGGAGGATGGAAACAGTAAGACAATGAGTCACAATTTACCAGTATATTTCCAAGCCTGTCTACAAGAGAAGGAGCCTCTGCCTTCCAGTGAAATTATTCAGCTCATTTAGCTGGCAAAATAATGATAGTAACCAGAAGTTAACATTTATTTAGTATAAGCTGTGTGCTAAATGTTTTATGTACATGAGTTTATTTAATCATCAAATGAATCTTGTAAAATTACCATCCTTGTTTTTTGAGTGAGGATACTGAGGCTTAAAAGTTTAATTAATTTTTTCAAGATCAGATTAATAAAGTTTAGAATCAGAATTCCAGTCTAGGTCTTCTTGACTTCAAAGCCCATGACTTCCGCACATAATGGAAAAATATGTATGCATTACGATAGCTTGATGATGTCAGACACTAACCATCCTTTAACTCTTGTTCTGCGTTTACCCAACATCCTCTTCTGATTTACTTAGAACCTCCATTAAAACATTTCCTTGTAGGAAGAGACTATTCCACCAGTCCTTCTGAATGGTTGATGCCTGTGGCCATTGTGTATTTAAAAAATTATAATCCAACAATTGTATTGTTCAATTTATACTTCCTCCTCTTGTGAATTTGACTAATGTGAGTTGGCCTCTCCAATACAGCCATCCCTACTGAATGTGAAATTAATTCACAAGTGGATTTTTGTTGTTGTTGTTTACAGAATTCAGGACCGGATCCTAGACCAGGGGATTTTTGGCATCTAGACAGAATCTCTACTTTATCATTATTTATAGTCTCAGAAATAATGCAGTAGCATTTTTTTTTAATAATCAAAAATTTAGCGTCCCTGGGTGGCGCAGCGGTTTAGCGCCTGCTTTGGCCCAGGGCACGATCCTGGAGACCCAGGATTGAATCCCACATCGGGCTTCCAGTGCATGGAGCCTGCTTCTCCCTCTGCCTAGGTCTCTGCCTCTCTCTCTCTTTGTGTGTGACCATCATAAATAAATAAAAAAAAATCAAAAATTTAGAGAAAAGTTTCAAGTACAGTACAATGAAAGTTTTTTTTTCCTGAACTCTTTTCTTTTTTAAAAGTAGAGACCATTTATTAAGTAGCAGCCATAGAATAGGATCTTTCTATACTCATTGCATTTTATCCTCATAAGTCCACATATGGTGATTCAACAATAGTGTATATGTCTTATGATTTGGGGTCTGGAGTTATTGCATGCAGAACTTTTAGCATGGTATACCTTATTGCTCTTTCCAATATTTGTGAATTTAGCAATCCATAAATCAAGGGATCCCTGGGTGGCTCAGTGGTTTAGCACCGGCCTTTGGCCCAGGGCATGATCCTGGAGTCCTGGGATCGAGTCCCACGTCGGGCTCCCTGCATGGAGCTGCTTCTCCCTCTGCCTGTGTTTCTACCTCTCTCTCTCTCTCTCTCTCTCTCTCTGTGTCTCTCATGAATAAATAAATAAAATCTTTCAAAAAAAATCATAAATCAAAAATTTTAGAATACTTTTTGAAGGACTAGTCAATTGATATTAAATAGTATTAGCCAGAGCGCTTCCCTGACTTCGTGAGCCTTAGTTTCGTCACAAATATTCCAAGGGCTTGGAGGTTTTCGTCCATTACATCTAAATTCTCCAGAAGGTCCTGGAGGACTCACATTGTTGAAAACTGATCTTGGGATAACTGGAATCCTAATTCTCATACTTAGACACAAGGCAGTTGCTGAAAAGTTACAGCTCTCTGTGCCTCCCTGCAGACCTACTGAATGCAAATTCGTGGAAGTGAGGCCTGGGGTGGGGGTGTGAATCCCCCTCAGGGATTTCTGTTGTACACAGATATTCAAAGCCAGTGTGATACATGGTTGGGAAAATGATGTTTTTATTTTTATTTTTAAGATAGGCTATTCACTAGCTTTCATGTCCTCATTTATGTGTGTGTGTGTGTGTGTGTGTGTACATGTATCTTTAGTTTGGTGCAATTGTGTTTGCTCCCAGAAACCCAGAGTTCTGTGCAATTTTATCACACGTATAACATATAATGTTTTTCAACACTGCACATTAGTAAATTTTTGCGTTAAGTTCTAACTTAATGGCTGTTTCACTGATGGCTGTTGTCTTATTGGAGACTCTAGAAAAGTGTTGATTCTGGAAAAAAGTAAGTCATGTTCCTGTGTTTAATATGCATAACTATATGCATTTGCACAGAGAATTGTGTATAAATACGTCATTTCACTTACATAAGTAAATGACTCAGATGCTCAAAGTGTAAACAAATCAAGGAACTAAGTAAATTAAATACTTTGGAAAATTGCATATCATGTTTGGGCAACTAACTTTAATTTGTGTGCTGAATTAGGGATTCATGGTTGACTTTGGAAAATTGAAAACTGACAGGAAGCCAAAAAATCCAGGGAAATACACCTGCTTTGCACTTGCAGATGGAAGAGTAGAGCTTGTTAATTGGTAAACATAATTTTCAAAAATCCTTCAACCTTCTGTGTTATTTCCTAAGTCTTCCATAATGAATACTCCAAGTAGGTAGCTTAAAACCACAGAAATTTATTTTTTCACAGGATGAAGGCCTGAAGTAGAAAATCAAGGTGTGGGCAGGGCCATGCTCTCTCTGGAGGCTCTAGGAAAGAATCTTTCATTGTCATTTGCTAGCTCCTGCTGGTTGTCAGCAAGCGGTGGCACCACCTAGCTTATGGATGCTTCACACTCTAGTCTCTGCTTCCTTTGTCATATGGCCTTCTGCTTTGTGTGTCTGTCTCTAAATCTCTCTCTTATAATGACACCAGTCACTGGATTCAGGCTCACCTTACTCAAGCACAACCTTATCTTAACTAAATTACATCTGTGGAGACTTTGTTTCCAAATGAGATCACATTCTGAGGCTCTGTGTAGACATGACTTTGGTGGGGAGGGGCTCTTACTGAACTAGTACATGCTCCATGCTGTTTCTGTGGCACATTCACACTCAGCTTCCCAGTTCTTCCTCTATACAATGAGCATCTTACTGATGAAGCAGGTTGTGGATAACTTCATTTTGAAGTCGCTCCCTGCAGTTTGAACTTTTGCTGCGTATGGTTCTGAGTATAATTTCTCTCCTTTTAAGACATTCACAGTACAGCTAAGAGCCAATTTGTTTTAAAAATTCAAATGCAGAGTTTCTCCAACTTTGGACTATCAAGAGATGCTTTCCTTTCCTTTTTTTTTTAACTCACAAGTCCATGTTTTTAAAAAAGAATGTATCTACCAAATAAATATAATTATTAACTAATTAATTTAATTTCTCATGAAATTAATTAGTGATCATTTAATATAATCCCTATAAGCAAGGACATTTGACGCAATCTATGTAGACATACATACATGGATACATGTATGATTTTAGTTAGGCAGTTTGAAATTCTGGAGATATTCAACAAGGAGCTGTATCTGTTGACATCCAAGGTATGAATCACTGTTCTAAGGATTAATGACAAGATCTCAGACTTATGAAAATTGCAGTTAAATTTTCAATTTGAAAATGGATTGAGATTCACTGAAACACAGTTCATATCTTGTCATCTATTCTTTATGAATATTATAGTTAAGAACTATGGCTAAACAATAGCAACATGCTAGGTAAAAATGAAATGTGGAAAAGCAGAGTATCTGGTAGCTCAGTCAGTTAAGCACCTAGCTCTTGGTTTCCTCTCAGGTTGTGAACTTGAAGTCCTGGGATAGAGTTCTGCACCAGGCTCCACACTCAGTGGGGGGTCTGCTTGGATTTTTTTACCTGTTCTCTTTCTTAAATAAATACATCTTTTTTTTTAAATGTGGAAAAGTTTTACTTTTCCTTCTCCAAACTTGAAATTGGGACATGGGGGATGCCTGGGTGGTTCAGGGGTTGAGTGTGTCTGCCTTTGACTCAGGGCATGATCCCGGGGTCCTGGGATGGAGTCTCACATTGGGCTCCCTGTGGGGATCCTGTTTTTTCCTCTGTTTATGTCTCTGCTTCTCTCTCTGTGTCTCTCATGAATAAATCTATAAAATCTTAAAAAAAAGAAAGAAATCAGGACATGGGAGGGTGGATGGAGAAAGGTACAAGGAGTTTAGAGAGTGAACAAAAAATGTAATAGCAAAGAATTATAAATTATTACCCATTTTATAAAACAGTAGAGGTAGTTAATAGTTTACATTTGTCTACACATTTTAATTTAGAATGCTTCTATATATTACTTTATTTGATAATACCAAAATTCTGGTCATAAAAGGCAGGTATTATTTTCCATAATTTCACAGAGGAGAAAACTGAAGTTTGGGGTTAAGTGATTCACACTCCCCACCCCCAACACACCTCACCAGCCAGAGAGTACATAACAGAATTGAAATTCCAACCAAGAGCATTAGTATTCGCTCCACTGGCCTTTCCGTTACCACAGTTAACTTTTGGCTAATAGCAATTCCTAAAGCATTCTATCATATTTTGAACACTGCTACAGGGTCAAAATGGGAGCACAAAGCTGAAATCCAAAAAAATCTAGGTTCTAATTTCAGCAGTTGTTTGACCTTAGATATTTATAAACTGCTGTGATACTGTTTGTCCTCCTACTCTGGAGGATTGAGAGAAGGAAGTAGAACAAAAATATGAAACAAGATGACACAGCATGTGATTGGGAAGAGAAGAGAGTTGTGCATGTGAATGATAACCTTGAGATGCCTGTAAGGCTTGAGATTACACTTCTGAGATTCCCTTGTTTCCTTTAATAATAAATTCCCCTTTTCCATTTTGGTTAAATAGCTTTTGTTGTAGTTTCATGTGATCAACAGATGCTATTACAAAGATACCACATTTATAGTCTAGTAGGGGAGATAGACACAAAACAGTAATTTCATCAAACTTTAAGAATAGAAGAATACCCAAGAAGAGTACTATGTTGAGGTGATATCACTCTTGTCCTTTTGCATCATTTGCTTCCAGACCCACTCATAGTCGATACTCAGCAAGATTCTAAGAACTGTGTGAGAACCTGGAAGATACTTCTTCTATTGTAAGAGGAAAGAAGACAGAACATATATTGATCTCATTTCCATAAAGGTGAAACTCAGTTAAAATATAACATCTTTTTTTTTTAATCACTGGGTATATTGTTAACATTGCTGCTGCCCCAGAATTTAGACATGATGAAGCACAGTGGATGGACAAAACCCATCTGCACAAAAGGCAATGTATTAAATGGTTTGAATCAAGACTCCCCTGCTAGCAATAAAAAAATGACATTTTTACATGAGGCATAAAACAACTAACAAATGAAGCTATAATCATGGGATTATTAACAAATAAACTTACTTGAATTTATCGAGCCATAGATTTGTTGGAAAACATCCATGTGGTAAGTAAAAAAAAATTATATGGATTTATATGAAATTCCACAATGTGTTGAATGATTTATTACAACTTTATTTGTATTAACCCAGATGGTGCACAATTTGGATATGTAACCTGAATATGAGAAGTGCTTTATAAATGCCACATATCTCCGTGGTGCAGCAGTGACTGTGTGCCAGGACAACATTCCACTCCAGAAGGTCTGTGCCAACGTGAATAAAGAAGGGAAATGACATCTTACTTGTTGGAGTAGAGAAACTGCAGTGCAAACAATAAGAACAATCAAGCAATCAGAGAAGTGATTAAGTAGGAAGAATTCATTCTAGATGACTGACCCTGGTGGACCCATAAAACAAGACCATGTCTTCTCACCCAGACAAAAAGGAACTTTGTTTGAAATGACTGTCCTCAAAGTTTCTGCAATAAAAATCTTTTTATAACCAGTTGTCATTCCACTATTTATTACCAGAAAATACCAAAGTGAATCAGTTTTTTCATTGGTATCCTTACTGACTTTCAGCCTGGGTGCTGGAGAAATTATTCAGGACTAGTCAGTTTCAAATTCTTATGCATTGAATTACAAAAGTCAAACGAAAGGTCCCATTTCTCTACATCCTTTGTACTCTTTAAAAGGAAGCTTCAAGGGGTCTGTGAACCCCATGAATGGCTGTTGAAATGTGCAATTTTCTGCTGAGTGGATCTAGAACTATAAAGGCTAATCCTGATGGGCCTATTTCTCCCTGAGGAGGTTACAATTATCATTCATTTTCTAAGTACCTGGAGAATTTTCTCACATTAGGGGCTTTCCTATTCTTAAGAGAGATAGTTCTTCAAGTAAGAAAATCTTTGAAAAAAAAAGAAAAATAGTCAAATTGCTGAGTCAAGATTTAATTAATCAATCAAATGTAACATGATAACTTACTGATTCAAACAGATGGTAACCATTAGCAAGTTAAAGAAAAATTAAATGTGCAGGGGAAGACATTTAGAGAATAGCAGTGTTTATATATTTTATGCTAAATAAATTAAATGTTTCAGTGCAGCCTGAGAATGGAAAGTACAAAAAGAATACTCTTGCTCATGGGGAATATTTTTCTTATTCTGAAATTTTGGTTCATCCACTTCTCTTGATTATTCTACTATAGAACTAGGCTGGGTCATTTTGGCCTATCAAAAATGAAAGTAATTTGTTTGAGAGAAATTCAAGTTAATCTAAAATAACCATGCAGTAAAATAGGGATGAAAATAATGGTAAAACTACTTACGAAGTTTTATATGTGGATATTCACTATATAAAAAAAAAGATACCTTTAGAATGATTAAATGTTTTTTAAAATTATAATATATATGTACAATTATTAAAATGAACCCAAGTACTCTTCTACTTTTGGCTGTATGTTTGTCTTTAGTCTTCCAGGGCTCCTGTGACAAATTACCACAATGGCGGTGTCCTAGTTTTCCCACAGTTCTGGAGGCTAGAAGTCTGAGACACAGGTGTCATTAGGACCATGCTCCTTCTGAAGGCCCAAGGGAACAATCCGTGCCTCACCCCTTCCAGCTTCTGGTGGCCCCAGGCATTGCTTGGCTTGTGCTGGATTTACTCCAATGTCTCCTACCGTTGGCTTCAGATGACTTTATTTTCTGTGTGTATCTCTTTTTGTCTCTTATTATGAGACTCTTATTGGATTTAAGGCCCATTATAATCCAACGTGATCTCATCTCCATCCATAACTTAGTCACATCTGCAAAGACCCTATTTCCAAACAAGGTCACATTCTGAGGTCTAGGTGGACGTGGATATTTGGGGCACATTATTCAACCATACCAGAATGATATTTTAATTTTTCATGAATCATATATCCCTCTCTGAGCTACTTAGTAGGATAATCAGCAAGGAGGGAAATCATCTTCCTCTGAGTAATGATATTTAAGCTCATATAATTCCGACTGGATATTAAATCTATAGCTTAGACTGATTTGAGATTCTCCTTATTGTTGAAGACTCGAAGTGCATCCTGGTTGCACACTATCATATTGTACAGCAAAGGACTGCTGTGCACACATGAGTTATTACCTGTGCTACTCTTACTCTCCATGACCTTACTGATCAGGTGCAGCAAAGCTAAGGCATATCAAAACTTGTTCTGTACTTTTTTACAAGTGACCAAAAGGTTTAGGAATTAGGTACTAAATTCACTTCCTATAGGAAGAGATTTCCGTTTTTTTTTAGAAGTAACAATCTAAACAATATTAGACATTAGATCACAGAAGCTACTTTTATTTTCGAGGGGTGTTTGGTGATAATCATGTCTAACATGCAAAAAATCACAGCTCAAAAAGCTATGTTGTAGAAATCAGTAAGTCTATAATTAAGAAATCCTTTATATATATTTAAAACTGATGTTTGACATATTTAAAGTCGTGGTAATCTAGAGAAAAGCATACACTGTATCATAATTGTTCATATAATGTCTACATTTATGATGTCTACAGGCAAATATAAAGTGGTAATGCACTTACTTACTAACAGAAAGACACATATAAAGAGCAATGATAAGTCCTGAATTTAGTCTGAACTTTGCTTTTTACTTAAATAATGTTCTGGTTGACTACTCTATGTTTACTTCTGTCAAAGATAGTCCCAATTAGCATAGTGCCTACTACATATAAGATAAAAAAAAAAAAACAGTAGGAAGAAGTTCTTTGGAATTATTGATGTTTCTGCCTAACTCTGTTAAAAGTACCTTCTATCTACAAGTCTATTTATTTCCATGACCCCAAACACTGATGATTGTCCATTCAATTTGTCCTAATAGATCCTTATAGTCCCATTTGCCCGTTATAAGAAGTGAAGAATAATGAGAAATATAGGTTTTATTTACCTATTCATATCTATATTTCCCAAGGAGAAGAAATATTAATTTAAGCACAGGTGGGCAGCTGATTATTTTGAGCTTTCCAGTTAAATTAGCCATTAAAGCTTAAGCTTATTTTAGTGTTTTTTCTAAATATAAATATAAATATAAAACTAGTTGAATACATTCTTAATAAATTACAACTAAATTCAATAATATCCATATTAAATAGCAAGTGGAAAGGTAACACTGAATAGGGTTATTGATCTAATGATAATGTGAAGCAGACATATGTGAGTTTAAAAACATCAAAAAACAGAAGCTCCTGAGTAATTCAGTTGTTTAACTGGCAGACTCTTGGTTTTGGTTCAGGTCATGATCCTAGGGTCCCAGGATCAAGCCCTGTATTGGGCTCTGCACTCAGTGAGGAGTCTGCTTGAGGATTCTCTCTCTCTCTCTCTTCCAGTGCTCCTCCCCAGCTCTCTCTCTCTCTCTCTCTCAAATTAATCAATTCTAAAAAATAAAAATAAAAAACATAATCATCTTTAGTGATTTAATGTCAATTTTCAGAAGTTGTATATAAATGTTTTATATGTAAAAGATAGTTTAAAAACTTGAATAAGCTCAATTTTTCAATAGTTTGGCTTTATAAGTATCAGCCATTCACATAAATTTGTACAACCCACTGATCCCATGTTGATAGAATATTAGAATCTCAGGATTTGGAGGAAATGAAAGACTATCAGGTCCCCTCACTCCAGATTCCTACAGCATAGTTGTTTAAATTGAGTTATTTGATAATTCAGTGATAAGAAAACTGTCTCTTAGACAGATTCTTCCATTTGTCCAAAGTTGATTATTAAAAATATGTTCTTTAAGAAGCATATAATGGGGGCCATTTTTACACCGTTTTTACATCATTTTTACATTTTTAAATCCGAAACGTCCCATTTTGTCTACGACTGTTAAACATGGCATCCAGACTAGATGATTTATTTTAAGTGGACCAAAAGCAGAATCTAGTGTAGTGAAATCTTCCTCTTTCTTTGTCTTACATACCTATTCATAGTTTCAGAAAAAATATTTTAATCAAGTTTTAAATTTAATACTGTAAAATTTACTTTTTTCATTGTAAAATTCTATGAGCATTGACACATTGGCATTAACCACCATCATCTCAAGATACAAAACGTTTGTTCAATCTCAAAACATGGCTCCCTGTAGCCAATTTCTACCCAACCACTAATCCATGACAACCACTGATCTTTTCTCCCTACCTGTAGTTTTGCCTTTTCTAGAGTGTCATATAAATAAAATCATGTATTTGTAGCTTTTGAGTCCAGTTACTTCCACTTAGTGTAATACATGTGAGATTCATCTGCATTGCTGAATGTTTGTTACTTTTTGTTGCTGAAGAGTATTCTATTATACAGAAGTATCATACTTTTTTATGCTTTCATGAGTTGAAGGGCAATTGGGCCATTTTCATTTTTTGTCAATAACGAACAAATTTGGGGTGCCTGTTTGGCTCAGTTGGTGAGTGGCCAGCTCTTGGTTTTGGTTCAGGTAATGATCTCAGGATCCTGGGATTGAGTCCCATAACAGGCTCTAGTTCAGTGCTGAGTCTATTGGAGATTGTCTCCCTCTGCTCTTCCTCTGCTTACACTCTCTCTTACTCTCTCTCTCTCTCTCTCTCTCTCTGAAATAAACATAAATAAAATCTTTGAAAAAATAATGAACAAAGGGTCTGAAACATTTGTTTTTGTGTGGATATAAGTTTTTATTTCTCTTGAGTGAACATTTATGGGGCAGGGTGCTGGGTCATATGGTAATTATATAGTTAATTTTAGAAACAAACTACCATGCAAAGTTGTACCATTTTTCATTACCACCAGCAATGTATGAGTCCTACAACTTTGCTCCTCTTTTAAAAAAATGTTTTGGCTATTCTAATTCATTTTTCATTCCACACATGTTTTAGAATAGGCTTGCTGATATCTATGAAATAATCTTCAGGGGTTTTGATTGGGATTGAGTTAATTTTATAGATCATTTGGAGAGAATTGATTGTGATATAAATATTGATATTGAATCCTCCATTCTATAAATACAGTATATATCTTTGAAATTCTAAGTTAAGAACACCTAAGAGAAATAAAAAAGAACATAGAGAGAGGAACTTTTCATTAAACATTTATTGCTCTACATGTACTTAAAATTGATTGGCTAGAGTACCTTCTCCCATATCTGATTTGAAAATCCGTGAGGATATCATCAAAAAAGTCCGAATCACTCTGGTATATTATGGTAGTACATACAAAACTCTAAGAAATCTATAAAAACTTCTTGAAGTAATTAATGAGTTTAGAAAAAGTCACAGGACACAAGAAAATATGCAAAACCAATCATATTTCTATATACTAGTAGTGAGCAGTTGGGAATTGAAATTTAAGACAGTACTATATGCAATAGTGCCAAAAATTGAAATAGTTAGATATGTATCTCACAAAATACACACAGAATCTATTGTGGAATACTAAAATTCTCTGATGAAGATATAGACTAGATCTCTAGAATTTATATTGAATCCTTATTAAACTAAATTGAGAAACATTGTAGTTCCATGACCTAAGCCAGCCTTATTTGTGAAAGTGACTTATAGCTAAGGCCTTTGGTCCTCATGCCAGGAAGAGGAAAGGCAGAGATGTAGGGAAATAAATGAATTACACAAATGTTTGTAAACAAAGGCTATTTATTCAAAACTCATCATAGCAAGAGATTCAACCATCATCATTTGTGCATGGCAGAGACTCAGAGGCACAGGAGGTGTAGGAACGTCATATAGTGATAAAAGGGGAAGGTTTCATGTATGCTGTGTCAGAAGACTGTTGGCATGAGAAAGTTGGAGGTGGATAGCTAGAAACAGGGCATCCTATGTGATCTATTTCAGAAGCATATTTGGCATTCTCATATTGGTCCTGAAGTTGGAAGCAAGGGCCAAAACATAAGGAAGCTGGAAGTCATGGCCACATCTTGACTATTTGGGGTCCATTGCTGAGAGATTGGTGTTTGGCTTCCTGGGCTGGTTACTACAGAAATTGCGGGTTAGTGTTCTGTTGCCATATATGTTCAGGCCATTGGCCATTTGTATATTCATCTCTCAGATGGTATTCTGAGGAAAGACATTGGAAATCTCTGAATATATGAGTAGTCTTCTGCCAGCTAAACACACAGGAAAAGAATATTCTAGGCCTAAGGTACAGCTTTGCAAAAACAGTGAATCCTGTTTTATGTCTTGACAGAATGATTGCTTATAAGTTTTACACACCATAACCATATAAATGATGCAGTGGTGACATTACATAGCATACACATTATAAAAATATAACTAATTCTATATTTTATTAGTATAAAGCACTCATCATTCTACATTTTCCTTATTTTGAGATTGAGTTTGCCACGAGGGACTTCTACATTCTATTTTTAATTCCCTCCACTCCAGGATGATACTCTTATACTCTAACAATACTGTCAATCATTTGAATTTATAAAAGTCTCTGCTCCCCTCCTCACACAGAAGTTATTCAGTCCACACAGAGCCAGCTCAACTGTCAAATTCTAAAAGAGCCATTAAATGGTCATCAGGTTCTCTATAGCTTTACTTTGTGGAATTAGGCAGACAATAATCAGTTCTATTGTGTATTACCAAAGGCAAAATTTGATACCCGATTATGTTCCATTCTCCATAATGAGCAATAGTTATGAAAACTGCTGGTTAGAAGAATTACTGACAGCAAAAGTATAGAATGCTCATCATTTGAAGAGCTTAACAGTTGCCCTTGCTTCTACTCGATGGCTTCTAAGATATTTCTACTTTGGTTTCTTCTCATGGCTTGTTAACCTTCTACTTTAAAAAAAAAACTTATTTATTCATGAGAGACACACAGAGAGAGGCAGAGACACATGCAAAAGGAGAAAGAGGCTTCCTGCGGGGAGCCCGATGTGGGACTCGATCCCGGGTCTCCAGGACCACACCCTGGGCTGAAGGCAGGTGCTCAACTGCTGAACCACTTGGGCATCCCACTTTTTATTTTGGAACCTCTTCTGACTCTTAAATTTTTTGGCAGATTCTCATGATCTACTTAAAATATGAGATAACTAATTGATAAAGTTGGCTTTCATCTTGAAGAGGTGAGGAAATTCTTCCTTATCATTACAAGAAATATGAAAGACATCTAATGATTTTTTTTTCTTGTAAGACCTGTGTTACTCAAAGACAGTAGTAGTTTTTCTGTCAACCATGGCTCAGCTTTTACTACCTTGTTTTCCAGCAACACCTTCCAGGTTAACTCCTCAAACATGGCCTCCCCTCCCACCACGATTAGAGGTATGTAGCATCTAGCTCATATATAGACCATTTCCTTTAGGAAATCATCTCTGGAAATGAAGTGACACTGTGGCCTTGAGTAACTAAGGTTTGTGCCGTACGTTTTCAGGCTGCCCAAACATCAATCAGACACATATCCTGATTATCTACAATGCTGCATAACCAAAGCCACAGTTGAGATTTCCCCATGCATACACTGGGAATAACAGGAGGAGAGTAGAATGTTTCCCTGCCATTAGATACAGCTGTAGTCAGACCCTCAACCATACCCATGTCCAGGCTCCTGTGCCGGGAACTTCTATGCTTGCGTCCTGGCATGCTTCTGGGCTGAGACCGAGCCACTCCCATAATTGGGCAACTTCTGTGTATGTCCCTGGTTCAGATTTCACCTGCAAACCCTCCAGTCTGAGGTCCGTACTTCATGTCCAGGATTGGTATCTTTGTAGAGCATCTAAGAATCCCAGTATCAAGGCCACCCAGGGAGGTGAGAAGCTTCAACTGTGGACTTGTAATTTCCCCTTATGGATCTTACTAAGGACAACAACTGAACAATAATAGTTTTCAATATCGGTGCTTGCTGGTATATTTGCATTTTCAACACACATGCAATACATATGCACCAACACAACACTCTGAGTTGAGTGTGACAAAATCCTACAGCTGTTCCACTTCATGATTCTTTTGATAGGAAAGAATAAAAGCCAGCTTTTCTGTCATCTTCCGGGTCTCATTACTGATGTCCATGCACATGTGCTTGAATGACATCATGCCTATCTCCACATTAATGGGAAATAACTGATAGTGTCCTTTTTTTTTATTCTAAAGATTTTATTTATTTATTCATGAGAGACATACAAAGAGAGGCAGAGACACAGGCAGAGGGAGAAGCAGGCTCCCCACAGGGAACTCGATGTGGGACTTGATCCCAGGACCCCAGGATCACAATCTGAGCCAAAGGCAGATGCTCAACCACTGAGCCACCCAGGAGTCCCTGATAATGTCTTTATAATCAAATCTATACTTAGATAAAAACACAATTTCTTTTTCTCATGGAAACTTCACAGGAATATAACTTTGCCTAAAATAGAGACCAAGTTGTGTGTGATCTCTCATATCAAGCAGCTCTCATGAATCACAGTGTCCAAAACATCTGTGTTTCAGAAGAGGACCAGACTTTTCTATACAGGATTATAAATCTTGTTCTGATCTTTTCCCCTCAAACAATGGAACAGTTTGTCTTAGGGATGAATTGATGACTCCTCATCTGAGATAATAGCTATTGTACCTCTTAAAGTTTGGAGGTTAATAAAACAACAGCAACAACAACAACAGTAGCAACAGCAGCAAAAACCTACACCAGGCCAAGAAAACTGAGAGTACTCACACTGTAATTATTTGCTCAGATGTCTGTGGCACACTCATATTCCAAAGGGCAAGAATGTGTTGAATTCATAGTTGTGTCCCCAGAATCTAGTTGGGTCTGAATAAATGCTCATGGAATAAATAAATAAGTTAAAGTTCTTCCCCTCACCATTAGACTCCAACACCTACCCCTCTCTTTCTTTTATCCAATCATTACTTATGTCTTAGTAAGCCCACTATCTTTTCCCCAACTGATCTCTTCTTCTCCCAAATGCTGTATTTGGTTGAGACTGTTTTGTGCCTGTGCTATAATGACAGTCTCCTACCCAGCTTCCCTGCATCTCCCCACCTGAGGGCACACTGCCACAGGTTATCTCACTCTTCTGGAAATCCAACTTTCTCACTCCTGGTCTTAAAAACCTTCCAAAATTTCCCCATGGCCTGCACAGTGATTTAAAACCTGTTGTTGTTTTTCAGAACACTAGGGTTTCAGAGTAACAATTCCAACATTCTTCATTTGACTCAAATCTAATCTTTTTAAAGATATATGCTATTTTTAAAAGTGGCACCAGAACTACCCCTTCTGGTCAGATATTTCTTCTAAGAACAACAAAAACTCTGTACATTATATCAAAAACAAACATGAGAAAACTCAGAAGTGAGACGGAAGAAGTAGGACAGAAGTAGGACCTACAACATGGCATTGTGGTGAGTTCCCTGAGTATTCCTTTTGTCTCCTATATCTCATACTCAAGCTAAAGAAGTGGGCAACTCAAAATGCCAAAAAGTACAGACAAAAAGTTCTCTAACAAAGCCTGCTCTCTAGCCATAGGACCAGGAAAGGGAAAACCCAGATACACAAAAAATCCTTTGGAAAATAATATATCTGCCTTAGCCAGACATCACAGAGAAAAACATGGTCCTTCTCCAATCCATGACAGCAAAAGCCAAATGGGGAGTTTAAACATTATCTCTCATAAGCCTCTAATGAAGCCTCCAAATACTGAACACTAGTGGGTGATGTCAGAGAAAGTCAAGTAGGATTCTGAGACTTTCACTTCCACTAGGCAACAAATGACTCCCCCCAAGATGTCAGTGGAGTCCACATGGGGAGTTTGGATTTCTTTCTCCATTTGGCAGTAAGGATACAACTTTCCCTATCACCACTGGGAGGATAACAAAGGAGGCCTACTGGAAAGTAGGTCTTTCATTACAGCCCACCTGTAGTGAAGCTAACACCCTTTCTTATGGTGTCAGTATAGGCAATGTGGAGAGCAGTATCAAAGCATTCTTGCCTCTCCCAGTCAGGGAGCTTCAGTAGAGGTCTAGCTGGCAGCTGGAACTCCCACTTCCACCTGTCAGTAACTAGGAATCCTTACCTCTGGTGCCAGTGGATGCAGAGTGGGAAATCTGGACTACTACTTTCACCTGGTAGTAATGAGACAGAACCACATCAACCCTTTCCATGCCAAGGCAGTGTTAAAGAACGCAAATTAAAACAAAAGATTTAAATAAAAGCCTGAAATCATTATATAATAACCAAAAAAAGGTTCAGATTTCAGTTGAAAACCACTTTTTATGCTACAAACCAGGAATATACAAAAAATGAATGGAAAAAGACAATAAATAGACAACATCGAAATGACAGAGAAATTAAAATTACCTGCAAAGCTGCCATCATAAAAATACCTCCATAAGCAAGTCTAAGAATTCTTGAAACATGTGAAAAAACAAGACATTTCAACAAAGCAACAGAAGATATAAAGAACCAAATGGAGATTTTAGAACTGAAAATACAATAAGCAAAATAAAACACTCAATGGATGGACTTACTAACAGAGTAGACTGGACAGAAGAAAGAATTAAAGATAAAACAATGGAAATGACACAATCTGAATGAAAGAGAGAAAATAGACAGGGAAAAGAAAACTCCAAAAAACGAAAGAAGAGAGACTCAGGGACCCATGAGACCACACTGAAAGATCTAACATTTGTGTAATCAGAGTCCCAAAAAGACTAAAAGAACAAAGATAGGACTTATTAAGTACTCATAGAAATAATGGTGAAAATTCCTCCCAATTTGGTAAAATCCATACACCTACAATTCAAGAATCTGAGCAAATTCCAAATAACATAAACCCAAAAATGTACACTAAGAAACAGTATGGTCAAACTTCTGAAAACTAAAGACATAGAAAAAAATTCTTGAAAACAACAAGAGAGAAAAAGCATCTCACCTACAGGAGAAAAACAATCTTATTAGTTGTGGTTTTCTGTCTTGGAATTGTGGAGGCTGGAAGGAAGTTACACAGATTTGTCAAGCACTGAAAGAAAGGAACTTCCAGTCCAGAATCCTATTTCCAGCAAAAATACCTTTTGGGAATGAAGTAGTACTCAAGATTTCTCAAGTGAAGAAAAACAGAGGATTTGCCACCAATAGATTTTCCCTAAAAGAATAAGTAAAGGAAATTCTATCAACAGAAAGGAAACAACAAACAAAGGAATTTTGGAACATAAATAAGAGAATAAAGAATATGGTAAACAAAAGTAGGGGTAAATATCATGCCCTCTCCTTCTTCCTTCTCTTCCTGGGTTTTAAGACAATTATACTACAAACAAGTGAAGTTAAAGAAATATAAAGGAAGATATGTCTTCTATACTTATTTGGTAAAATGATGAAACCATATGTATTTTATGTGTATATGTTATATATATGTAAATATATGTATAAAACATCTAGAGCAACTACTAAAACTCTATATAAAGAAAAACAATCACATAGATTATAGACAAACATTATAGATAAGCCAAAAATGGAATTCTCGAAATGTTACAAGTAGCCTTAGGAAGTCAAGAAAAGAAATCAAAGTCACTAATTATACATCAGTGGGTTAGATAACCTGAGTTGAACATCTGAGCAGAGACCTGAAACCATAAAACTCCTAAAATAAAACATCAATGGTAAACTCCTTGACATTGTGCTTGGCAATTATTATTTTGTATTTGACACCAAAGGCAAAGGCAACCAAATGAAAAATAAACAGGTGGGACTACATCAAACTGAAAGCTTTTGTACAGCGGAGTAAACCATCAACAAAAGAAAATCTATGTAATGGGAAAAATATTTGCAAATCAGATGTTCAATAAACAGTTAACATCTAAAATATATAAAGTACTCATACAACTCAATGGCAAAAGGAGTAGCTCAATGTTAATGTGAGAAAAGAACATAAATAGACATTTTTTTTTTCTGAAAAAGATATACAAATAGCCAACGAGTACGTGAAAAGGTGCTCATCATCACTGATCACCAGGGAAATTTGAATAAAAATCACTATGAGATATAACTTCACACTTGTTAAGATGGGTATTACCAGAAAGACAAAGAATAACAAGTGTTGGTGAGGATATGAGAAAAAGGAAACCTTTGTGCACTGTTGGTGGGAATGTAAACTTGCACAGCTATACTAGAGAACAGGTTAGAGGTTTCTCAAAAAACTAAAAATATTTAACAACTATACAATCCAGAAATCCTACTTCTGAGTGTATATCCAAAGGAAATGAAATCTATCTTTAAGAGATACCTATACTACCATGTTCACTGCTGCATTATTTACAACAGCTAAAGTATGGAAACAAATGTCTATCCATGAGAGAATGAATAAAGAAAATGTAGAATACATATACAATGGAATATTATTCAACCTTACAAAGTAGGAAGTCCTCCCATTTATGACAACATGGATAAACTTGGAAGACATTATACTGAGTACATTAGCCAGGCAGAGAAAGAAAAATACTGCATGGTTTCACTCATCAGTGGAATTAAAAAATAAAGTTAAACTCATAGAAACAGAGAGTAGAAGGGTGGTTTCCAGTGGGTGAGGAGGGTGGGAGAAATTGGGAAAGATTAATTAAAGGATACAAACTTTCAACTATAAGATGAATAAGGTATGAGTATCTAGTGTGTAACATGGTGACTATAGTTGATAATACTGTATTTTAGTTTAGTTTAAAGATTTTATTTATTTATTTATTTAAGAGAGAGACAAAGATAGTGATAGAGATAGTGAGAGAGAGAGCATGAGCAGGGTGGAGAAGAAGCAGCCTCCTCGCTGAGCAGGGAGCTTGATACAGGGCTTGATCCCAGGACCCTGACATCATAACCGGAGCTGAAGGCAGATACTTAATCACTGAGTCACCCATGTGCCCAGATAATACTGTATTTTATAATTGAAATTTGTTAAGTGAGTATAACTTAAGTGTTCTCAAAAAAGAAAAAATTAGAAAGGTAAATATGTGACATGATGGATGTGCTAATTAACTCAATTATGAAAATCTTTTCATAGTGTATACATACACCAAATCATTATGTTTTAAGCTTTAAATATATTATGATCTTGTCAATTACATAAATAAAGGTAAAAAAAGAAAATGTGATCCAACTATATACTTCTATAAGTTCATTTCAAATATAACCATTTAAGCAGAGTGAAAGTAAGAGGAGGAAGAAAGGCATAGCATAGGAAAATTAATCAAAAGAACATAGAAGTGGCTTTCTACTTTTATATTATTATTATTATACTATTATTATACTACTATTATGATATTAATAATAAAAAGTGGACTTTAGAGGAAAGAGAATTACCAGAGAAACAAAAGGACATTATATAGTAATATAAGGATCAATCCATCAAGAAGACAATAATCCTAAATATGTCTGCACGCAACAACAAACTCACAAAGTATGTGAAGCAAATACTGATAGAGAACTTAAAGGAGCAACAGACAAATCCACAACTGTAGTTGTAGTTGGAGACTTCAATCTCTTTCTCTTTCAGTTTTAATAGAATTAGACCAAAAACCAACAAGGATGTAAAGTAACTCATAACCTATGGAATCTAATTGGCATTTATAGAACATTCCATCCAATGACAGCAGACTACACATTCTTTTCAATTGTCCAGAGCACATGTACCAATGTAGACCACATTCTGAACCATAAACAAACTGAACAAATTTAAAATAATTGAAATCATACAGTGTGTTCTGTAATCACAATGGAATCAAACTAGAAATCAGTAACAGAAAGGCAACAGGAATATCTCCAAACACTTGGAAACTAAACAGCACCTGTATATGATCCATGAGTCAAAGAGGAAATCTCAAGGGAAGGTAAAAAAATACAAAAGACTGAATGAAAACGAAAGTACAACATATCAAAATTTGTGGGATGCAGCAAAAATAGTCCTGAGAAAGAGATTTATGGCACTAAATGTATATACTAGAAAAGAAAATCTTAAATAATCTAAGCTCCTATCTCAAGAACCTAGAAAAAGAAGCACAAAATAAGCTGAAAAGAAGCAGAGGGAAGTCTTGGCTGGAAGTCTTTCTTAGGAGCATCCTCTGTAATCTGAAACTGACTCCCATATGCAGAGAGAGGGGAGAAACCCTAGCAAGACACAGGTCATTCCAGATTGGTAGGTGGCAGTTTCATAAGCAAAGGAACTTACATACAAGGTTGTCTGGGGCGGGGGGGGGACACAAAATGAGTTGATTTCTGCACCCACTAGCCACACCTTAAGAGTTTATATAGCAGCTTTCACTGGATTCAATCATGCTACCACTCAGATGTTCTCAACACCGCATCATTATTTCAAGGCTATGTCCTTGGAGCAGCCTTTGGGCTGGGGGTAGGGGGGTAGGGTGGGGGGGGGGCGGGGATAGCAGGGGAAACCCAGAGGGAGAGGAGGCTCTGATTGGCAGGTCCACCTTGCAAGTCAAGTGGTAGTTATATCTCCTCAATGCACTCCTCCAGCAGGGAGGACATAATAAAGATAACAGTAGAAATCAATGAAACTTTTTAGCTTTACAAAACAAAACAAAAAAATGGAGAAAAACAATGAAACTAAAAGCTGGTTCTTTCAAAAGGTTCATAAAATTGATAAGCCTCCGGACTGACAAGAAAAAAGAGAGAAAGCACAAATTACCAATGTCCAGAGTGAAACAGAAGATATCACTAGAGACTGTTCAGATGTCAAAGGAATAATAAGATGTAGATGAAGGACCAATTCCTCAAAAACACAAACCATCATAACTCATCCAGTAAGAAACTGATCATATAAATAGCCCTATATTATTAAGGAAATTGAATCTGTTATTTTAAAACTCCCAAAAAAGAAATCTTCAGGGTCAGATGGTTGCACTAGAGAAGAATTAACATACATTTGATACAATCTTTTTCAGAGAGTAGAAGAGAGAAAATACTTGAAGCTAGTATTAACCTGATATCAAAACCAGATAAAGCAGTACTATTAACAAACAAATACAAAGAAAACTAAAGACCGTAATCATAGAATTAAAATATAAAAAAGCACTATGTATAATGACTAAGTGGGGGTCATTGCAAAGCTTGGTCAATATAGGAAAGTCAATTAATATAATCTACCATATTAACAGGTTAATAGGGGTCATTGCAAAGCTTGGTCAATATAGGAAAGTCAATTAATATAATCTACCATATTAACAGGTTAATAGAAAAAGCATGTGATCATATCAATTGACATCGAAAAATCATTTAACAAAATTCAACACCTTTTCATGTTATAAAAAATTCTCTGCAAATTAAGAATAGACCTTCCAAAAAAAAAAAAAAAAAAAAAGAATAGACCTTACTCAACTTGATAAAAAAATTTCACTGAAATCCTACAGCTAACATTATATTATACTCAATGGCAAAAGACTTATTGTTTCCCCCCTGAAATTGAGCATAAGGCAAAGGGGTTTATATTGCTGTTACTCGAGAAAGTACTAGAAATCTTAGGATAATAGGAAAAAGAAGAAGAAGGAGAAGGAGAAGAAGGAGAAGAAGGAGAAGAAAGAAGAAGAAGAAGAAGAAGAAGAAGAAGAAGAAGAAGAAGAAGAAGAAGAAAAGAAAAGAAAAGAAAGAAGAAAGAAGAAAGAAAGAAAGGCCATCTAGATTGTAAAGAAAGAAATAGAACTGCCCTGTTTGAAAATGCCATGATTATCATGTAAAAACTCCCAAATAATCTACCAAAAATCCCCTCTTAGAACCAATAAATTAGCTTAAAAATGTCATAAGATATAAACACATGAAAATAATTCAATCACATTTCTGTATACTAACTGAAACAAGTAGAACCTGAAAATCAAAACACAATACCATTTATAATTGCTCCTAAGAAAATGAAACAGATAAGTCTACATTTAGTAAAACATGTACAGGATCTGTATCCCAGAAACGACAAGGTGCTGATAGAAAGATAAACTGTGTTCATGGATTGGAAGACTCAATATTATATAGATGTCAGTTAAACTCTCTTGATCTATAGTTTGAATGCAATACCAATAAAAATCCCAGGAAGATATTGTATAGGCATAGACAAACTTATTCTAAAATCTATAGTGAAAGCATAGGGCCTAGAAGAATGGAAACGAATTTGAGTAATACAAATAAAGTAGGAAGACTCAGTCTAATTGATTTCAAGACTATATAATTAAGGCAGTGTGATATTGGTGAAGCAATAGATACATAGATTGATGGAACAGCATAGAAAGCCCAGAAATATACCCCACAAAAATTCCCCTAATTGATTTTTTACCAAGACACAAAAGCAATTTAATTGAGTAAGGATAGCTTTTTCAACTAATGGTGTTAGAGCACTTGGACATTCACAGGCAAAAGTTAACTCATATTGAACTACAGACTTAAATGTAAAATGATAAAAAAAAAAATAGGAAAAAAGCTTCAGGAGCTGGGACAAAGCAATGAGTTCTTATACTTGATGACTAAAGCATGATTCTTAAAAGAAAGAATGATTAATTAGACCTCATCCAAATTCAAATTTTACTTCCGCAAAAGACTATGCTAAGTGAATGAAAACAAGAGCTATAGGTTGAAAGAAAAATATTTGAAATCCATATATCTGACAAAGGACTAGGATTCAGAATATGTAAAGAGCTTTCAAAATTTAACAGTACCACCCCCAATAATCCAATTAGAAAATGGACAAAAATAAAAAAAAAAAATTAAAAAAAAAAAAGGGATCCCTGGGTGGCGCAGCGGTTTGGCGCCTGCCTTTGGCCCGGGGCACGATCCTGGAGACCCGGGATCGAATCCCACGTCGGGCTCCGGTGCATGGAGCCTGCTTCTTCCTCTGCCTGTGTCTCTGCCTCTCTCTCTCTCTCTCTCTATCATAAATAAATATAAAAAAAAATTAAAAAAAAAGAAAGAAAATGGACAAAAGACATGAAGAGACATTACCCTGAAGAGGATATACAGATGGCAAATAAACCCATGCAAAGATGTTCAACACTATTACCAATTAGAGGAATGCAGGTTACTTTGAATACAAGTCTTTGGGAGGATATAATGAGGTTTCATTCCATAACTATCAGAACAACCAACTGTGACTACACCAAAAACTGGTAAGGATGAGGAGAAACTGGATCACTCATACATTACTTGTGGGAATGTGAAACAGCATAGACACCTGAATGACAGTTTAAGAAAAGAATATATGCTTTTTCTACAACCCAGAAATTGTACTCTTGGGAATTTAACACAGAGAAGTAAAAGTTGTTCTTAGAAAACCTGAACACCTATGTTCATAGCAGAATTATTCATAATAATCAAAAACTGAAAAACCTAGATATCCTTTACAGGCTGAATAGTTTAACTGTGATACATCCATACCATAGACTACACACTGTCAATAAAATGGACAAAGTATTGATACACCCAACAACCTGGATAAATTTCCAGAGAATTATGCTTAGTTAAAAAAAAATCTCAAAAGTTTAGATACTGTATAATTCCATTTGTATAACATTCTAAAAATGACAAAATGATGAAAATGGATAACAGCTTAGTACTTGCCTGGGGCTTGGAAGAAGACTGAGGTAGAAGAAAAGGGGATAAGTGGATGTATCTATAAAAGGGTAATTTAAGACATCCTTGTGGTGATGGAGATATTTTCTATTTTGACCATGTCAATATGGATATTCTCCTTGTGATATTGTATTATACTGTAGCAGGATGATCTTATTCTAGAGAACTAAGCAAAGGGTACATGGTTCTCTTTGATTATTTCTTACAGCTGTATGCAAATCTACAAATATCTCAAAATAAAAATCTTAATTTAAAACAAACATAGAAACACAAGGAGTGACAGCAAACAACATTCATACTCAATATGTTACATGTCAAAAGTCAGCATGTTCCAGATTGCTGAGTAGTTACCTAGTGTTGATGAGGCAATTAGTTTCATATAGACAAAGGATAAAGTTGGCTCCTGTGTACATAGTTAGATTTTTATAAATATGTCATTGCTTATGCATGTTATGACTTTTTATTATTCTTCCAATAAATAATGCAAAATTAAAACAAGAAGTACAAATATTTTTAGAAAACCCTGGTTTGTGAATGTTTCCTAGTGTAAAATTCTACATTGGAGAATCTATCTATAGTACATATAGATGAATGGTATGTGGTGTGAAATTAAATATTAAGGAGAATGCAGGTGCAGTTATCTGTGCATATATTTTTATCACATGTGGAGGATATTGAGCAGTGTCATATCCAAGTGTTTTAGGACTTTTTTCATGCTTCTGTGATGGCTTTTGTTTTGTGAAAAGTAATTGTAGCTTAGTAGTTATTAACTATTGTTAACAAGTAAAATCTAAAATAGAAATTACTTATTATGGTCGAGGTTATTTTAATTCAATAACATCCCAACATTGCAAGACAACCTTAAGATGTGATAGATCATAGTGGTAAAAAGCATGAGTGATGGCATCGAGAAGACCTGGGTTCTAACCCAAGCTAAACCTCCATCATGTCCAGGGATTAGCTGGTGCTTCTCCATTTGAAATGCTAAAATAGAGAGTCCTGCCTCAGTCATAGTTAAAACTACAAGACCAGGCCTTACCACCAGATTTGGTCTTTGTTCATTGAATTATCTTAGTGCCTTGTAGAAAATTAACTGAATGTATATGTGCTGATTTCTATCTGAAACCTCTTTTCTGTTTCCTTGATCTATTTTTCTATCTTTACACTAATACAAATTTGTCATAAGTACTATAGATTTGTACTAAGCCTTGAAATCTAGAAGTATTGGTTCTCCAACTAAGATCCAATTTGGGTCTTTTATCAGATTATTTTGTCAATCATAAGTCTTTTGTATTTTTTTCTTAAGGATTTTAATTATTTACTTGAGAAAAACAGAGAGAGAGAATGAATGGGGGGAGGACAAAAGAAACAAGCAGACTCCTCGTTGAGCACAGAGTCTGTTGTGGTGCTCATCTCAGGACTCCAAGATTGTCAGCTGAGCCAAACTCATATGCCTAACTGACTAAGTCACCCAGGCACCCCCAAGTCTTCGTATTTTGGTTCCAATTTTAGGATCATCATTTTAATTTTTATATAATAACCTAGTGATACAATGACAAGTTGCAATCCATAGGTCAATATTTTATTTATTCTTAAAATTAAAAAAAGATTTATTTATTTTATAGAGAGAACACAAGTATGAGGGACAAAGCGTGAAGGAGAGAGAATCTCAGGCAGACTCTGCGCTGAGTGGGAGCTTGACTCAGGGCTTGATCTCACCATTCCGAGATAAGGACCTGAGCCAAAACCAAAAGTTGGGTACTTAATCAACTGGGCCACCAGGTACACCCAGAGATCAATATTTTAAATGGACATCTTAAAAACATAGAGCACTCAGAATTTCAATTGTGAACCTGTATTTATTCAGGTGTTTAAGTTTTCTCAGTTATATTTGATATTTTTACTATAGAAATCTTATGTACTTTTTGTTGAGATATTCCTAAATGGTTTTTTAAAATAGTATTTTAAAATGGCATTATTTTATTTTCAATTGTTTTTCCTACTACATAGAAATGCAATTTATTTTCATAATTAAGTAAATCCCACCTTTATCATTGCTATCTTTGTCTATGCCTCAGTTTCCCCACCTATTTTTTAAACTAATGGCATCAAAACTTTAGAGCTCTGCAATGATTGAATGAACTATTATCTATAAATTACTGTCAGAACATTGTCTAACCTAAAATAAATGCTCAAAAAATGTTGCTCATTGTTGCTTTTATTCACCTTTCAGAATAAGTGCTTTCAGGTAAACATTCCCATTTTCGGGGCTAAGGTCAACTGGGGTCTCCAATTTGGCTCTCCTTTTGGATGAAAATGATCATTACTGAGGCAACAAGAGCCTCTTGTCAGCGATGAATAGTTACAGGGTCACATCCTTTCGTCAGAATAGGTTCCCCGTGTCTCTGTCAGGTCTGGATTGAAAGGATGGCTCCAAAGTAGAGGGCTCCTTTACCCTTATCATGGATTGGACCCAAAAAGCTGAAATATTCTATAAAGAGCTATAGTCATCAAAAAACAAATGTGTCTCTGCCAGGCAAGATGAGAACTGCCAGATGTCTATGGGGCATCTGTGATTACACATATCTTCTAATGGTAGGGACAGGAGCTGGGAAGAGGTCCTATTCCTCTTTTAATATGTAAGCCAAAATCAAATCTACTAAGAGTGAGTACACAGAAATATAATTTGAAAGCCAGTGGCAAGGCTGAAGTCCAATACAATGCCACAAAGACAGTGTATGTTTGAAAATGTCAAGTAGAGAATTCATTTTAGTGATACAACCTCATCCCCACCTCTGAAGGTCTTGTAGAGTCCATGTTAGAACTCAGTTCTTCACAAAACATGAGGCCCTGAGATGCCCAGGATGTTTGTTTTATTTTGAAGTAAGCCGAGCATCTGGACTCTACCCTGAGATGAACATGGAAGAAACTTAAGAAGACTGAGCTGGCTCTCCTCTCTCAGGAGGGAGCCTTCAGTGTCACCAGAACATTCACTTACTCAATGTACTGCTTCTTTCCAGTAACCCTGGTTCACCTTTCTATCATCTGAAACAAAAATGCATGTTTTGTGGAGCTGTGATATTTTGTCAATTAAGTCTAAAATGATAATGATTAAATATTATTGTCTGCTACAGGTTAGTATCCCACATGCATGATTCATGGTTGAGTCACTTTTTCAAACATAACCACAAAGCATAAACTCAATGTTAAAAAAGAAGAAAAAGGACTATGATACAAACATCAAAAATAGATCATTATCTCAATTCACCAGTTTGTTATTTCCTCTCTTTCATGGACTGATTCACTGAAGTAGAAAAGGAAGTGAAAAGAGGAAAGGCAAGTGGTATCTGGGAATATATATATATATATATATATATATATATATATATATATATATATAAATTTATAATTCCTTGATGAAATTTGAAGAAAGTGTCAAGATTAAAGTAAAAATCAGTTATATTTTTTTGATCCTGAGATCTGTTGTTGGCATGTTAGTCTTTCACACACACACACACACACACAGTGTGTATATCCCTGTCAGTTCATGCACTGTATACCCTCGTTCAGTCATAGACATTTTCCTATGACCTCCAAATACACTTCAGAAGCATGAAGTTAAATCAGTGCATAATATTAAATCATATTTTTTTACTTAACCATTCTCACATTATTATCATTTAGGCTGTTGCAATGTTTTCACTATCACAAATAAGTCAGCGATTATATATAATAAATTCCTAGAAGGGGTATTAGTGGGCCAAAATTATGATCTTTAAAGGCTTTCGGTTCCTAATTTGGTTTCTTCAAGGTTTATCAATTTGCACAAGCACCAACCATAAATGAAAGTAAACATTGCACTTTGCCCTCATTAGCATTGAGAGTTATCATTAAGGAAAGAAAAAATGGGCCAATTTTAGACCTGAAAAATGATCTCTCATTATTGCTTAAATTGGCAATTTTTATAACATTAGTGAGATTGGCCATGTGCTTTTCAACGTGTGTCAGCAACATTTAAAATTCTCCTTTCACTAATATATTAAATAAGGGTGCTCTTCATCTATTTTCCTGAAGTTTTAATAATTTTAAAAACAGATTTTAAGATCTCTTGACATATTAAGGAAAATAACTTTGCTATATTTGCTAAAAATATTTGTCTCTTTTTTTCTTTTCGTTTATAATATATATGTACACACATATTCATATATACATAGAGATGTATATATAGAAACACGTTTTTTTAATGTAGACAAGCTATTGATAGCTTTACTTGTTATTTATCTTTTTCTTAATTTTAGGTTTTATTTATTTATTCATGAGAGACACAGAGAGAGGCAGAGACACGGCAGAGGGAGAAGCAGACTTTTCACAGGGAGCCTGATATGGGACTCGATCTCGGGACCCTGGGATCACAACCTGAACCTAAGGCAGACGCTCAACCACTGAGCCACCCAGGCATCCCTTTACTTGCTATTTCTGTCAGTACTTTGATGCTTTAGGAAGTTCTTCATGATACGAATTAAATATTTACCACTTTTTAAACTTCAAGTTGTTTTTTAGTTTCATCTTTTACATTGAAATAGCATTTACTTGGATTGTTGTGTATAATAGAAATCTTTACTTTTTTTCTGAATAGCTAAGCAATTGTCCAGGGCCTCTTGTTGAATAATCATTTATTTTGCTGCCGATTTGTTGAATCACTTTCATCTTAAAATACATTCTTATATAGGCCAACATAGAGTTCAGGGCTCTTTTGTTCTATTGTTCTGTCTAGCTATTCTTGGATCGGCATGCCCTGGTTCTCAAAGTAATTGGAGAGATAAAAATACATCCTAATCTTGTAATCTTAGTGTCATTTTAAAAAGCAGTGTTTAATAGCAAAAATATACATGGCTAGAGATTGGCTTAATTGGAAATATCGAAACCTGTTATCGGTGACCCACTGGTCTCATGAGGTGTTCAATTCTTCCCATCCTGCCCGAGGTGAGGCTGCCTGGATGAATGGGTCTCAGCCTTGGGTGCAGGTTGAAATTACCTGGAAGGCTGAAAACATCCTCATGACTGGGCCAAGCAAGTCAAGAAAATACATTGTGAAAAGTCAATCCCCAATTCTTCTTTTTCTTGTATATTAATCACTTGATGCTAGTTTTATAAAACACATCAGGTAGTGTTGCCGATTTGTTTATACTGTGGAAATTTTTAAGAAACCCTGAGAACTAAAAAAAGTTGAAACAAATCTTTTAATCATTGGCCTTGGACTCTTTTATGAAGGAATATCCAAGAAAAAAAAGACAGTCTCTTCAATAAATGGTGCTGGGAAAATTGGACAGCCACATGTAGAAGAATGAAACTGGACTATTTTATTACACCATACACAAAGATACACTCAAAATGGATAAAAGACCTAAATGTGAGGCAGAAATCTATCAAAATCCTGGAAAAGAACACAGGCAGCAACCTCTTTGACCTTGGCCATAGCAGCTTCTTACTAGACATGTCTCCAAAAGCAAGGGAAACAAAAGCAAAAATGAACTATTGGGACTTCATCAAGATAAAAAGCTTCTGCACAGCAAAGGAAACAGCCAACAAAACTAAAAGGCAGCTTACAGAATGGCAGAAGATATTTGTAAATGACATCAAATAAAGGAGAGCTAGTATTCAAGATCTATAAAGAACTTATCAAACTCAATGCCCAAAAAACAAATAATCCAGTCAAGAAATGAACAGAAGAGATGAACAGACATTTCTCTACAGAAAACATACAAATGGCCAACAGACACATGAAAAAATGCTCCACATCATTTGACATCAGGGAAATACAAATCAAAACCACAATAAAACACCACTTTACACATGCCAGAATGGCTAAAATTAACAAGTCATGAAACAACAGATGTTGGTGAGGATGCGGAGAAAAGGAAAGCCTCTTACACTGTTGGTGGGAATACAAGCTGGTGCAGCCTCTCTAGAAAATAGTATGGAGGTTCCTCAAGAAGTTAAAAATAGAGCTACCCTATGACCCAGCAATTGCACTACTTGGTATTTATCCCAAAGATCCAAAGGTGGTGATCCGAAGGGGCACTTGCACCCCAATGTTCATAACAGCAATGTCCACAGCATCCGAACTGTGGAAAGAGCTGAGATGTCCATCAACAGATGAATGGATAAAGAAGATGTGATATAAATACACACACACACACACACACACACACTCACACACACACACTCACACTCATAAAAATTGACAGAAGTAGGTAGATTTGAGATAATTACTTGATTAGTCAAGTTTTCTGATTCTTGTATCAGCGTTGGGACTTTACTTTTTTCTAGAAAATTGTTTGAATCAATGATATATTGTAATTGAATGCTAAATATTCTCTTCTCTCAAAATTGCTTTAATTTTCTCAGAATCTGTTTGTATGGCCTTTTATATGTTGATATACGTTTGTATTCTCTGAGATTGATTGATGAAACTTGAAAATATTTCTTTTACTTAATGAGGTGTTTCAAAGTATTAGAATGGAAACCACATTAATTTTACAACGTTTCTGTTTTCTCATGCAATGAGTTCTATCTACTTTTCCATTGATTTTTTATGCTTAATATAGTTTTCTTTTTCTGTTTAATGCTTAGTTCATGTATTTTCCTTCAGTGTTGCTAAATACTAAAATATGTTTAAGGCTATATATTGCCCTTTAAATATTGCTTCCACTAATATAATATTAATATAAATAACAATTTAAAATACTATGTGTACGATTTAAAAGTATTATCTCATAGTCTATTTTATTAAGAATAATTGCCACTTTATTAAGATTTTACTCTATACCAAGTGGTACACCAAGTCCTTCATCTCATTGAATTCTTATCATATGGTTGCATTAAAAGTATTACTAGCAGGGATCCCTGGGTGGCTCAGTGGTTTAGCGCCTGCCTTAGACCCAGGGTGTGATCCCAGAGTCCTGGGATCGAGTCCTGCATCAGGCTCCCTGCATGGAGCCTGCTTCTCCCTCTGCCTGTGTCTCTGCCTCTCTTTCTTTCTGAGTATCTCATGAATAAATAAAATCTTTAAAAAAAAGCATTACTATTATCTCCATTTTATGGAAAAGAGAACTTAGAAAGTTTTGTGTTTTACCCAAGTTAATACAGCTTATAATCAGTATTTTGCTTTCGTGCTTGTTGCAAGGATCAAGTTGACTTTAAACCAAGTTCACTTCCACCAGGTGGAAAAATTATAATGATTGTATTCAAGACGTTGAGGATGATGAGAGTTTAGCAAAAATCTGAAGAGTAAGATATTCTACTAGTTGTAGTAAATCCAGTGATCCAAAGGCCCTTATTCCTGTCTAGAATGTTAACTCTAATGGAATGGGAGGAAATGATCCAAAATTATTTAGGGGCTTTGTATCAGAAATGGAGATGAAATGGGGTAAGGGAAGAAAGAGGCTGCTCAGGAGTGATTTGTGAGTGCCTGTAAGGTTTTCATGTTGTACGGCTCTGACTGAATTGAGGCGCGATCTCCTAAATCTGTGGATTATTTTCCTGGTAATTTGAAGTAATGAAGCACACAGACATTTATAACCTCTGACATTCATTGCTACCAAAAATCTTATCATTTCTAGCATTGACCATGGTATTTTACATGTTCAAAGTATGCTTCTCAGGTGCTGAATGTGTGACTTCCTGTTTTGTTCTACTGTCTGCCTTTCAGGGGCTGTGCATTTTGATGCCTGAGTGGAAACAGAATGTAGTCATCATATGTTTGGCATGGGAGAGGTGAACATGATAGGAATGGGCACTGTTTGGGTTCCTTCCAAATATATCACCATATGCAACAGGACGCTGTGGCCTGCCCAGTTTTCTACATGGTTCAGATACAGATAGGGTGGCGGTTGGGGAAGGAAGATAGGGCAGAGAGGCTCTGTCTACCTTCCTTTGGACTGTTAAATTTGCTGTGACAGGAAAAGATATGTTAGCCACTAACATGATCTTCATACTTCAAATTAAGATGTTTAGTGCCAGATTCAGGAATAGTCTTTCTATCTTTCTTTTTTTAATTTTTATTTATTTATGATAGTCACAGAGAGAGAGAGAGAGAGAGAGAGAGAGAGAGAGAGAGGCAGAGACATAGGCGGAGGGAGAAGCAGGCTCCATGCCCCGGGAGCCCGATGTGGGATTTGATCCCGGGTCTCCAGGATCGCGCCCTGGGCCAAAGGCAGGCGCCAAACCGCTGCACCACCCAGGGATCCCTCTTTCTATCTTTCCATGTAGTTACCATATCCTTCCATCTCTGATTATTGTTTTTTTGTTTTTTTTAACCTCCCTACAGAATAGGGCAGGGATTATCTTGCCAGCCACGAGCGTACAATGAAAGTGGGACAATGGTTTTCTTCACTGGTAGATTCCTCAGACTCTGAAATCACCAATGGTTGCCTTTTAAAGATCTATTTGCTTCATTTTTATTTCTAGTGAATATTACACATCTTGTTTATCATCAGCCAGGAATGCATGACCAAATGCCATTGTATAAAATATCTAAATGCCCAAAAGTGGCAAATCAAATTAGATCTAAGACCCTGTAGTTTACTCTCTTTTAAAAGTCAGGACACTAAAATTATGATGACAAGCTTCCTCCGAGGTTTGGACCAAAGTCTCACTTGTTTCTACTTGGCAATGACATTTTTATGGTTCCCCTGTCTGCCCACAGAGCAGTAACTCTGCAATCTGCGAGCTTCCTAAGTTCATTCTTACCCTATTACAATGGTTAATGGTATGTAAATAGGAGATCATTTTTACCTCTCTTCTTTTTAAAACTAGCGGAGTTTTGATAACCAGAGGCACAAGTATAGTTGATCAAAATTAGTCCCTGAAAGTTTCCCCCCATCATCTTTATTTTTATTTTTTTTTATAAATTAATTTTTATTGGTGTTCAATTTACCAACATACAGAAAAACACCCAGTGCTCATTCCGTCAAGTGTCCCCCTCAGTGCCCGTCACCCAGTCACCCCCACCCCCCGCCCTCCTCCCCTTCCACCACCCCTAGTTCGTTTCCCAGAGTTAGGAGTCTTTATGTTCTGTCTCCCTTCTTGATATTTCCCACACATTACTTTTCCCTTCCTTTATATTCCCTTTCACTATTATTTATATTCCCCAAATGAATGAGAACATACACTGTTTGTCCTTCTCTGATTGACTTACTTCACTCAGCATAATACCCTCCAGTTCCATCCACGTTGAGCAAATGGTGCGTATTTGTCGTTTCTAATGGCTGAGTAATATTCCATTGTATACATAGACCACATCTTCTTTATCCATCATCTTTCGATGGACACCGAGGCTCCTTCCACAGTTTGGCTATTGTGGACATTGCTGCTAGAAACATCGGGGTGCAGGTGTCCCGGCGTTTCATTGCATCTGAATCTTTGGGGTAAATCCCCAACAGTGCAATTGCTGAGTCGTAGGGCAGGTCTATTTTTAACTCTTTGAGGAACCTCCACACAGTTTTCCAGAGTGGCTGCACCAGTTCACATTCCCACCAACAGTGTAAGAGGGTTCCCTTTTCTCCGCATCCTCTCCAACATTTGTGGTTTCCTGCCTTGTTAATTTTCCCCATTCTCACTGGTGTGAGGTGGTATCTCATTGTGGTTTTGATTTGTATTTCCCTGATGGCCAGTGATGCGGAGCATTTTCTCATGTGCATGTTGGCCATGTCCATGTTTTCCTCTTTTCACAGTATTGGCACATTAAGAGACTTACTTTCTAAATCATTAGATGCTCCTTTTTGAGAGGAAATTAGATTATTTCCCCAATGTCTGAGCATGGGGAAGAGATTGCTATCTTGAATATTTACTGTTATCTTAGGAACTTTAAAACTGTGTCTTCTCCATGCCTTAGAAAGATAGTTCCTAGCCTGGAAGGACTCTTTTTCCATCTACAGTTTTTACTTAACGCCAAAGTATTGTCTTTCTGCTCTCTTATCAAAAAGGAATCAATCTTCTTTGAAATAACTATTAAAATCATTCTTTTGTGAGAGAAAGCTACAGGCAGAGTTGGCTTCAGAAGACCACTGCTTGACTCCATTCCTGACCTGGCAGGCAGAGAAGGATTGAGGGCCTGTGGGCTGTGGCTCCTTGGGTTCTCCCCGTAGCCCATGTGCAGAGGTCAGCCTCTCTGATTATTTAATGTCACCCACTCAAGCAAAACCTGCAAAGCTGTGAGGAGGAAAGGGCCAAGGAGATTATTTCAGTGGGAGGAGTTAGAGGTGGAGCCAGAAAAGACCTGGCATGGCTGCTGTAGAGGCAGCATGACACCTTTGGAAGGTTGGAGAGGTCAAGATCATGCCAAATATGCTCTGAGGTCATCAGAGGAGTTTCATAGAGATTTTTGTACTAAAGCTTGGATTTGGGGCTTTTGGAGGAGAAGTTAATTGTACCATGAGTGAAAAAGAGATATCCTGCAAGATAAAGAAATAAAAAGTGTGGATGAATGAATGAAAAGAATGAAAACAACCTTAACTTGTTTCCCAACTGTGCTGAAGGTCAGTTCAGGGTTAAAGAAATCCTGCTGTTAATGGAAGAGACTGTTCCTCTTGCTACACTTTCTCAGTGTTTGCTTTCTGACTTCCTCAACTGGCTGTCTATCACTGGATTTCCTACACATGACCTCTGGAAAAAACTCTGGAGGGCTTTTTTTGGGTTTCAACCTTCTAATAGGGCCTTTCCCTTTCTGTGACTGATGTCATTCTCCTTAAATTGACTAAGTTTATAGGCAGCAAATAGGACAAGACTAGAGCCTGTCAGAGGCTTATTTCCATTGCCTGGCCTCCCCCTCTTCCTCAGTTGATCTCTCTGACCCTGCTGGAAAAGTTGTGATTCTCCTTCACATTATATTCTTAATGAGGCTATTTACCCTGCATACTAAATGAGATCATGACTATGTAATAAATTCTCCACTCTGAGCTAAGCTTGAAGTTAGCCTTACAATTCAGCAGTTTACAGTTTAACCTTTTCACTGATAAGAATCCAATTGCTGTGCAGGTTGCATATTTTAAGGCTGTCATGATTAAAGAGTCATAGCAACCTATAGCTTTTTTTTCCATATACTTTAAAAAATATTTTTTAGATTAAAATAATAAGGCTGGTTCCACTTGCCTTTTTTTCCCCCCATCCTGGAAAACAATCTGGGAAAATCACTAGAACTGCTAAATAGCCATGACGAGTCTCTCTTGATGTAACATACATACACAAATGCATTTACGACCGAGGATTTTACATACGCAAAGAAAAAAGCCCAATTTTCCAGCTCTTATCTCATCTCACAGTCTGGCCTATTTTCTGCGTGACAGAAAGCCCTCATTGTCTTCTGAGTGAATCCTCGGTATTTGGAGAGTTTTGTTGTCAGGGCAGAGGGGTGCAGGTGTGCAAGTTTGGAGATTTACAGAAGGGACTGAAGCGTATTTGTGGAGGATTGAGAACAGATGTCAGATGTGAACTTTTGAAGTAAATTCTGCCCACTGGGTAATGTAAAACCATTCCTCCACTTTTTGCACATTGTTTAGGAACACCTTGGTGAGCGGGTTATTTATAGCAACTGAGAAGAAGTGTGCTGTAAACAGTATTTGTGACCCCCGGAGTTCTTAGGCTGAGAAGTAATGTGATAGTATTGAAAGATGGAGCTTTTAGGGGGTGATTATGTGATGCAGTGGATCCCTCATGAAGGGGATTAGCGCCCTTATAAAGGAGACCCAGAGAGCTTATCCCTTCTATCACCTGAAGACACAGCCCAAAGATGACAGTCTATGGCCTGGAAAGTGCACCCTCACCGGACACCAGATCTGCCAGCCCCTGGATTTTGAACTTTGCAGTCTCCAGAACTGTGAGAAATACATTTCTTTTGTTGATAAGCCACCCAGTGTCTGGTATTCCTGTTGTAGCAGACTGAGTGGACTAAGACAAAATGCTAACCCTGCTTCGCATTTGAAATGGGTTAAAATACAGGCAGGATGGGGGTTCTTCTGTTTTCTCACACGTAGGAAGGCTCTTGATTTTTTTAAAACACCTTCTCCACTAAAGCCTGAAATCCTATCATCAGCACCATTACCTCTTTTAAGCAATCCTTTTTCCTTTTGCAATGACATATAATCAGAAATATAATCTGCACTTTTGTTGGAATGAACTTCTGTTTCCCAGAGGCCCGCTGAGCAGACTGGCCGCAGGAGATCCCAGGGTGGAGAGGGAGGAAAAGGCCTGTGGGTGGGCAGCCTCACTCTCACGAGGCCCAGCCCTGCCAGCTGGGCTTGGGCTAAGAGCCAGATGCTGCTGATGAGCCAGGCTGGGTGTTCTATGAGAAAAGAACCTCTGTTTTTGTGTCCCATCAGATCCTAACCTTCCCTACAAATTCCCTGAACAGTGCAGCTCCTGAATCTTAGTCTGGGGCGAGCTGTCAAGAGCCTGGTTGAGACCCACAGCAGGGATAGCTGTGCAGGAATGGGGAGGCAACGGGGTGAGCACGGATTCCAGCAGAAATGGAGAGTTGACGGCAGTGAGACACACATGGTTGAGTAGGTCTCCAGAGGGAAATACATGCATGGAATGTGTGTGCGTGTGTGTGTGTGTGTGTGTGTGTGTGTGTACAGAGAGGGAGAGAGGGATGGAGCAGACCTTCATTCGCTTGTTCATTCATTACTAATGCACGTGATAATCATAAAATTACTATGTGTTCAGCATAGGCCTCAAGTCTCAACGAATCCTCTATGTTGGCAAGAGCAGTCATGTATGGGGAACTAGGGTGCCGGAAGAAATGGGTTCTAATGTGGTGGAGCTGAAATGTAAACACGCCAACAGAACCACAAAACAAGGGAGTGGTTAGCGTGCAGCAGCACAAGGCACAGCAGGCTTCTGTGGTGACACCAGGCATCCCTCCCAGGGGCTGCAGGATGGGGAGGTGCTTGCATCATCCCTGTCACTGAGACTAGGATTTCCCCCCATGTCTCCACCGCCTGGTCCAGCCTACTCTCCATTGCTTCACTGTGAAAGACTGAAGCAATTTCCACCTTGCAGAGAAAATTTTCCATGACTGAAAACACACCCAAGGTAACTGATCACCTCAGCTGCCACTTTCTGCAATAATTATTCACAAGAAAGATACATTTTTAAAAGGGAAACCTTGAAATGGAGCGTTAAAAATTAACCCTTAAGGATCAAATAGCTATCAGAAAACTTGCTTATTTAGGACAGTTAAGGAAAGAAATGAAGAAGCTATAGAGAAATTTCATAAAGAAGAATTTATCTCACTTATATTTATATAACATATACTTATAATAATATATAATATAATATACCTTATATTTTAAATCTACATACATTTGAATTATGTATCCTGTATATGGAGAAAGCAGCTATGTACGATTGTACATATAAATCTATACCTATCTGTTGATCTATCACTCTATAAAACTAGCATGATTCATTAAGAGAGGCTAGAAAGTTTATTTCTCCCGCTAAATATAAAACAATGGAAAAGAATGTCCATGATAGAGAAATTCTGCTGCTTTATGAAAAGCTTTATGAAGCTTTTCCTGATTGGCACCAATCACCTCCTCTCTCAGGGCTCTCTATTCTTCCTTAGGTTTCCTGCCTCTCTTCCTCCCAGCCTCCCTCTTTACTTTCTTGCTTCTGAAGGATCAAGTGGATAAGGTGTGCAAAATTTGATTTATCAAACACTTCTTAATTCATCAATCACTATTGTCATCATTTATCAGAGTGTCTCTTTTTAAAAATCTGATGGTTTTCCCCTATTGTCTAATTTTCTTAATCACATTTCCTACCGCCTATAGGCACCTGTTAGTGTATCTACTACATATTCTTCAAATCCATCTGTCACATAACTTATTTAGGTAATTACAGATGCTTGAAAATTACACAGTTCTGGGGTGAGCATTTAGTTTTTGCATAGGTGGTACTATGCTATGGGGTCTTCCATTCCTTCCCTCTCTTCCCCATACAACATATGCTTCTGTAATCTATCCGTGTTTCTCTATGCCAATTTAATTCACTGCTTTTGACTGCTGCCCAGTATTCCATAATATGCCCGTCACATTTTATGTTTCATTCTCCTAACAAGGGCAGCATCAGTTTATATGGCCCTAGGCTATTCATTTCTACTTCCCATGTAGCATGTAAAATTATCCAACTTTCATGATTTGCCAATGTAATATGTTTAAAATTGTACCTCATTGTGGAGAATGGAATGCCTAAATTCTTTTTTCTTACTTATCTTTCCACTTTATTGAGATATAGTTGAATATTTATAATTATAAAATTAATATATAAAATATATACTATATATACTTTAAAAACTTATTTTTCTACTTTATTGAGATATAATTGAATATATGTAATGTATATATGTACATATATATTTATAGATACAATTAATATATAAAATATGTAATATATACACTACACACTATACATTACATATAAAAATTTTATATAATATGTTTATAACATTAATATATGTATATAAACTGTATATGTCATATGTAATATTATATATAGTATGCATTATATATACACAATTATATCTCAATATGAAAGTATAAGTAAAAAAGAATTCAATATTATATGTGTATATATTATAAAATATGTAATAAAATATTAATATATAAAATTATTAACACAATATATAGTAACATGACAATTTGATACAGATGTATACTGTGAGACATTTACTGCAATAAGGTTAGTTAACAAGCCCACTACCACTCATAGTTATTTTTTTGTGTACGTATGTATAGTGAGAACATTCAAGATTTACTCTCTTGGCAACTTTCAAATATATAATATTGATAACTCTAGTCACCATTCTGTACCTTAGATGTAATATATGTAATATATAGGTGCATAGGTGGTATGCACATGCATACCTATGTTCACCTATGCACCTATGCACCTATGCACCTATTCATCTATGCTTCACCTTAGATGTCCAGAACTTATTCTTGTTATAGCTTGACATTTGGACCCTTGACCAATAACACCCCATTTCCCCCACCCCTTAGCACAAGGCAACCATCAATCTACTGTTTCTATGAGTTGATTTATTAAGGTTTCATGTATAAGTGAGATCATACAGTATTTGTCTTTCTCTATCTAATTTATTTCTCTTAGCATAAGAAGGTCAATCTGTGTTGCAAATGATGGAATTCCCTTGTTTTTATAGCTGAATAATAAAGAATGCCTGAATTCTAATTCAATACAGCACTCAGTGGGCAATCTCCTTTTGTAAGGGTTACTTACGAATTCACGTTACTGCAGTAAGGTGTCCCCTGTAGTAAGTTGCATTACCGTGCCCAAGGCTTCACCCCTCCCTGAGTCCATGCCCTTTACTATATGACTTTGAAGTTTCTTCCACAAATACTAATGTGCATTTCCTTATCACATAGATGATGAGCTGAGGAGAAGTGATGGGACACAGTTCAAGGCTGAGACCTTAAGAACACAGAGCGTTTCTGCTCACTCCCCTGTACGTCTGCCATCACTGCAAGGATAATGAGCTTTGGGTAGTGTATTAGGTTTCTATTACACTAGAATTGGCTTATCCAATTATCACCAATTTAATGGCTTAAGACAATATCAATTTAGTATTTGCAGTTTTGTATGTCAGAATTCCAACATGGTCATACTGGGCTAACATCAAGGTGTTGGTAGTGCTGCATTCCTTTTAGAAACTCTAGGGAGAATTTGTTTCCATTCCCTTTCCTGTTTCTGGAAGGTGCCCACATCCCTTGGCTTGTAGCTTCCTTTTCTCTCTGCAAAGCCAGCAACGTTGGATGAAGTGCTCCTCATGCTGTTCTCTAGCTCTCCTGGTTCTGTCTCTCCTGACTCCATCTTCTACATTTCAAGATGCCATGATGATGATAATATGCCTTCCCAGATAACACAGGATAACTCTGGATAAACTCTCCATTGCTAAATTAGCTGATTAGCAACTTTAAATCCTTCTGCAAACTAATTCCCGTGTCATATAATATAACATATTCATAGGTTTCAAGGAGTAAGATGTGGACATCTTTGGGGGACCATTGATCTGCCTGCCATAGGTAGCTCTTAAAAATGAGCAACATGTGGAGCAGACTTGAATCTGAACACTGACCTGGAAATAATTCCCAATCCCAGCTGAGATTAATACTGTTGCCCAAACTATCATGCTGACATACAGGGAAGACATAATGCTTATTATTGTAGTCCTGAAATATTGAGATTGTTTGTTACTATTGTCACAATTATCTACAAACTGGTTTGGTTAAGAAATTTAACCCAATTCCCAAGAGGTTAAAAATTCTGTGAAAATCTGTCATATTCGGTCTCCTCTAGGCTAAGCATACAAATTGTTTTATCTTATCTTCATAGAGTCTTCATTTATATAATTGTACTGGGATGCTGACAGCTCTGTATCATACCATCACCTTTCTCTAGAGTGAGAATTATCTTCCCCAGACTCCCTTTTCTTCACGTGGCTCGGGTGGAATTTGACAATGAGAAGTTTTCCCATTAGGTTTGAAAGGTGGAAGAGAAAGAATTAGTCATTAATCTCTGAAGGCAGTTGTAGGCAAAGGGATGGGTGCCTGAGAGGTTCAGCACATCTGCCTCATTAGTGTGGAGAACCATCCTCCTCAGTGTTTCAGGCTGACCAGTGGTGGATTCCCTGGCCTTGCCCTTCCCAACTATTCCAACAGTTGTTTAAAATCACATTTCCTGTTTTAAAATCCTTTATCGGGGGATCCCTGGGTGGCTCAGCGGTTTAGTGCCTGCCTTAAGCCCAGGGCCTGATCCTGGAGACCCAGGATTGAGTCCCACATCTGGCTCCCTGCATGGAGCCTGATTCTCTCTCTGCCTGTGTATCTGCCTCTGTGTGTGTGTGTGTGTGTGTGTGTGTGTGTGTCTCATGAATAAATAAATAAATAAAATCTTAAAAAATAAAATAAAATAAAATAAAATAAATAAAATAAAATAAAATAAAATAAAATAAAATCCTTTATGCATGGAGTGACCCCTGTCTTCCTGGCCACATCCTGACAGCTATGTCAATAGACACCAATGGAGAATATACTATGTGCCAACGAGTACACTATCAGATAGGTCTTAGTTTCCATGTCTTTAAGGTGTCACTTTTACACAGATCATATGTTTGACTACTCCCTCTTCAGTCTGCTCATAACTAATTCTCAGAGTCCTGTTATGAGAGACCTTGAGATTATTTACATAAGTTAATCATATTAATACATCTGGTATCCTGTTGACAGGGCTAATTTTGCTGTGCATCTGATTAATTATTTCTTCAACACCCTCTATTCCTTTTCAGATTTTTTTCCAGATATAAATCAGTCTGTGTATGTTTTTACTGAATTTCACTGTGGTTTTGCAGACGCAATGTATTCTTTATGAAAATCATATTGGGCCTTACTTCCTAGTTCCAAAATCTTAGTTAACCTACCTAATGTCATAAGCTCTTTAGTAATATAATTAGTATGCTTTCAACTTTTAGATCAGGTCATCAATAAGTTATTGATTAGGAGAAACCTTGGATCAATCCATTCCAAATACTATCCTATATATCCCCTCAGGCTAATGAAAAGTCATTGTACTGGTCTATTATGTGCAGGTTTTAATCCCCAGGAAGGGTAACATGGCAAACATTTTCTTAATTTGGGTTAATAGTGATCCGTGGGTAAGAATCAAATGCTTTCCTTAAGTAAAATTAAACCTTTACTAAAATAAAAAATAAAGCATCACTCAATTCATTGAAATCAATATAGTATATTTATCAGTAAATGATAAATCCTTATTTTATATTTAATTCTTGTGAATAATAATGTAAGCTCAGTGTTGGCTCTTCATGTTTATTGGAATTTTTTAAAGATTTTATTTATTTATTCATTAGAGACACAGAGAGAGAGAGAGAGAGAGAGAGGCAGAGACATAGGCAGAGGGAGAAACAGCTCCTCGCAGGAGGCCTGACACAGAACTTGACCCCAGGACCCTGGGATCATGACTTGAGTCAAAAGCAGATGCTCAACCACTGAGCCATCCAGGTGTCCCATATTATTGGAATTTGTATGTATTGGCATTTGGCATTTTTTGCTATGTTAATACTTAATTTGTCATCTCTGACAAGAGACATACGTGACAGGCATATTAGTCAATTCATTGATATGGGTGTTTCTAGCACATAACCCACTATTGTTTTGTAGTGAAGAAAAGTCAAATTGGAATTGGGACTGAAGAAGATTTCTACAAAATGGATGATTTGATCTTAATAATTGGTTGAATCCTTCTTTCTCCAAACTGAGGTAAACATGAGGATTATTATTGTCTTACCGTAGAGATGTTGCCCTTAACTGCATTTGGTTTTTCCTCCTCTTCCCTGATGAGCCACTCAACAGCTAAAGCCTTCAGACTTTGGACTAGCCCCTGCCCGCAAAGTTCATCTGTCTCAAGAGGAAGGGTTTGGATTTTTCTTTGTAAGTTTTTTATTACAGCAGACATTTCCTGTAAGGTCTTTCTTGTTAGTGGTCATGCCTCCCCTTTAGTGTGTTTGCCTATGTGTCTGCACCCTTGCTCCTGCATGTCTTTTCTCCCATTTTGTCTAACCTTTTGGTATTTGTGCTTTTCCAGTATCCTGGAATTTGTTATTGCCTTAACTGCTTTCCAGTCACTGAGTTTTTCTAGCTCCTGACTGCCTTAAGGGTTCACCCCTTGCCTTGTGCTACCCTTGGGCTTCATGGACCAACACCTCACAGTCTGGCTCTGAGCAGAGAGGTCTGAGCAACCCAATTCTGTGTGGTTCATCTGTTCCAGACTCACCTGGATCTATTTATTACCTAGATCTCTTTCCTTAAAGAAGGTCCATGACTTCTATAATGACAGTGATGTCTAGACAAATTAATTTTAATGGTGCTACAATTTTTAAACCTAGTTTTCTAGGTTGCTCAAGGACCATTTGAAGTTCTGAATTTAGTATGTAAAACATTTTTCCCAATTAAAAATATCTTTATGCTTCTGAATATTGGATGATTTTGCCCTAAATGGAAATAGATTCTATCTCTATTGGAAAAGATGTGTGGAATCAAATATCTGAATAAACTATGTCATGTGAATACAGCTGCCTTTTCAAATGTGCACCATGTGATATCCATTGATATTAGATGAATAAAACCAAGATTGTACTTGCAAAGTTTGAGAAATAGTGGGTTTATCAAAGTTAGACAGGTTTCTTTCGTGTAGGTTTTCATTGAACCTTTTATATGTTAATTGAATTCTGAATCTTTATGATAAGAGGTAAAGTTTGCAGAATATTGCTGAGTAGTTTGAGTCAGATTCCTTTTATCTGTGCAACACCTTTTTACATCTCACTGGATACCAGGATTCTATGGAACATGATGTGAGGAATGCTGCAAGATAGGTTTTCAGGGAATGTTTTTAATGATAAAGTGTACAGATCATAATGCTGTCTCTCAACAAGACAAATCTGCCTCATTGCAGCCCAAGTTAATATTAATATGTGAGCCTGAGACAGGAACTCAGCAGGAGAGTTAGACACAATCAGGAACTATCAAAAGCATGAGAACCAACTGGGCATTGTGACTGCTCTCTGGTGGAAATGCCTATTACAGGCAACCTTCTTTTTTCATTTCAAAAGCACAATGCACCCAGACTATGGAACTCTCTCTTGTCTTACTGCTTTGTTGTAACAAGAACCATGGACAGAACTAGTTCTATCCAACTCTCTCTGACATAATGTTCACACAAGGATGCATATAGCTCTGAAGCAATACTGGTAACACATGCTACTTTTTTTTTTTTTTTTTTAATTTTTATTTACTTATGATAGTCACAGAGAGAGAGAGAGAGGCAGAGACACAGGCAGAGGGAGAAGCAGGCTCCATGCACCGAGAGCCCGATGTGGGATTCGATCCCGGGTCTCCAGGATCACGCCCTGGGCCAAAGGCAGGCGCCAAACCGCTGCGCCACCCAGGGATCCCCCACATGCTACTTTTGAATTAGAATCTATTAGAGCTCATGATTAAACTGGAAAGGTCGGGGATCCCTGGGTAGCTCAGCAGTTTAGCGCCTGCCTTTGGCCCAGGGCATGATCCTGGAGTCCCGGGATCGAGTCCCGCATCGGGCTCCCTGCATGGAGTCTGCTTCTCCCTCCTCCTGTGTCTCTGCCTCTCTCTCTATGTCTATCATGAATAAATAAATAAATCTTTTTTAAAAAATAAATAAACTGGAAAGGTCTATAGTCTACTGTTGTCTCCAAGTTTTAATTGCAAATATTCCATCAAATCCTTAAAAATGGTATGAAGCAGAATGTTAGCCATTATGTTTTCTAATCCTGGTAGTGTTCTGTTTCTTATGACATCCCTGGCCCCATTCTTTTTTTTTTTTTTTCCCCTGGCCCCATTCTATCCCATAAATTTCATGTCCTGTAACTACTGCCTTAGAGAAAAAACATGGGAGAAATTTTTAAAAAATTAAATGATCAAATTCTTGCCTTTTATATCTAGCACTTAAGTCAATACATAAAGATTGGATCTTGATGAATAGCTGAAATCCTAGCTATCATGACAATAATCTAAATGAAGAAGAGTCCGGATGAGAAGAGAAGAAGAAGACTGTACTGTGAGCAGGAGTCAATGGTACCAGGACTGGAGAACCAAACCCAAGTGATCACACTGATAGGAGGAACAACATCATTCAGGACCTGCCTCCTCTCAAGCTGAATAATCATTCTGTGTCAACAGTTCCTGAAAGCCATCTCAAAGCCAAGAAATCACCCACAAACCATCATATTTCCATTCCAGAGAGCTTGGTGCATTGCTTGTATCAAGCAGGCAAGTTAAGTGTTGTTCTCATTGGCGTCAAGGGTTCACCTTCCACTAGTTTTTTTTTTTTTTTTAGATTTTATTTATTCATGAGAGACACAGAGAAAGAGATTAAGAGAGAGAGAGACAGAGGCAGAGACACAGGTAGAGAGAGAAGCAGACTCCATGCAGGGAGCCTGATGTGGGACTGGATCCTGGATCTCCAGGATCAGGCCCTGGGCTGAAGGTGGCGCTAAACCGCTGAGCCACCTGGGCTGCTCCTTCCACCAGTCTTTGACAGCTTGTCATCCAATGAGAGTGACTACCATCTGTACCCAGAGACTTTGACTTCAGACTCAGTTTATGTGAACCACCCTTCTTTCAGCAGTCTCAAACACTAATGATCCCCTCAGAGACAGAAGGTCCCAAGTCATCTAGAGGAGTAGACATGATATAGCAGGGAAAGCATCTGAGGTACTTGTGTGTGTGTGTGTGTGTGTGTCTACACAGAATATAACCAGTTCAAGATCTCTGTAGGCCAGGTCAACGTTGAAACTCCTCACCTCCCCCTTTCTTACAGATATTCCTGCTGGTTGGCAAACTCAGGCTGATGTTTGGCCAAAGAAATGTATTTCTAAGATATATTAATACATTCCTTGACTGAAGGACTTCAAGTCTTTTATTGTTTAAACTTTACTTCCAATAATATTCTGAATTTTTAAAATCTCTAGCTGCAGTTGTAAAATCCACCACGCAGGACACTCTTCCAGGGTTATGTGCTTCTGGAAGAGTTAGTGCAAGCGATCATAATGGAGATGCGCTCTTGTCTTCAAAGATATTCTGAGAACCATATAGCTCCTGCTGGTGGTGGTTCCTCTTTTTAATGGCTCATGCCATATGTTGTCTCACCTTCCAAATCCTTAAATAGCTGTGTGTCTCTTCAGTGCAGAGCCACAGGGCTGACTTCCTTCTAAAATTCTTGTGAAAAAAAAAAAATCTTTAGTGTCTGTGTGCGGTTTCAGAGTGATGAACTCGCCATTAGTCTCATCTGATTTAGGCTCCCATTCTTGCCTCCGAAACTAAAATGCTTTGCATCTGTAAACCTTGAAACCTTGAAATAATCTCTCTAAGCATGTGTGTCTGGAAGCATTTCCATTTTATTAGAGTAACTGAAGTCCCTAGGATATTTGAAATGCTTAAACTTTCATCTGGCTTACTGATAATGGCCTATATGCCAGGCATTTCCATTTTTATTTATACGTTAGTTCTTTCTACATGATCAACTTTCATTGTTAAATTTTCTTTCATGTCACAGGTAACTGTCCCTGAATAGCAGATGAAAAGCTATGAAGATACTCTTGCATATTCCAACATGATATTTTTGGAAAATATCTTTTTTCCTTTGTGTTCAAATATCCTGTTTCTTAGAGTTATTAGTCTGCATAAAGTTTGGCTGAATACACTTGTGCACAATATATAATGGTCTTTTTGTTTGTACGAAGACTTGGGCTTTTGTTTTAGGCAGTATCCAGGAGATGAATGTTAGACAAGGCTATAAGATGCCTTTTAAAAGAGCTCATAACCATTCTCTCTCCCTTTTACCTCTCTCATGGCCAGAAAGATTATATGTCTTCTTCCCTTAGTTAGCATGTTAATTTGAAACAAATTTTAAAAGGCCCCCCACAGAGTTGATTTTGCTTCCATCTCAACCAACTATTAAGACAGAACTGCTAAAGTTCTTTTTTTTGTTTGTTTGTTTTTTTCATTAATAGTAGATCTCTCCTTTTTGGCCTCCTCATGCCACTTCTAGAAAGCAGAAGGGTAAAGTGCTGTGTTTATTTTTTATATCACAGACCAAGAATTGCATCTTTAAATCTTTGTAGTTGTCTGGCTGTAATGAATTCAAGAAAAGTTTCTGAGTCTCAGCTTCTTCGTCTGTAAAATGAAAATATTAAGACCTGCCATAACTATTTCAGAAAGATGTTATGTGTCTTGAATAAGGTGACGTAACATGAAAGAATGTTTAAAAATTAGAATGGTTATTTGTGTTCTAGGCAAAGAAAATGTAAACATACATTCTCAGAGATCCTCAAAACAAACATGAGAAGCATATTGTTATTCCCTGTATTCAGATGCATAAATTAATTAGAGGCTAATTAAATCTAATTTACTTGTTCAAGACTCCACAGTTTGTAAGTGGCAAATGCCTGTATGGCAAACAACAACAGAAAAAAGTCAAAAGCCTAAGCCAATGAGGGAAAAAATGGCAGTACTTAATGACTTAGGATAAAGTTTACTACATTTTATTAATCAGTAAAAGTCGTCTAATTGAAACATTGTCATAGAATATGGGTTAGCGGGATGCCTGGGTGGCTCAGCAGTTGAGCATCTGCCCGGAGTGCTGGGATCGAGTCCCAATCGGGCTCCCTGCATGGAGCCTGCTTCTCCCTCTGCATGTCTTTGCCTCTGTGTGTGTGTGTGTGTTTCTCATGAATAAATAAATAAAATCTTTTTAAAAAAAGATGTGTTAGCAATTCACAGAAAAATAAAAATTGCCCAAATGCTTGTAAATGTTAAACTTAACCAATAGTTAAAGACATGAAAAAAATGACAAAATCTGATTTCCCTATTAAGCAATAATGAAATTTGGTTTTGGGATCCCTGGGTGGCCCAGCGGTTTAGCGCCTGCCTTTGGCCCAGGGCGCGATCCTGGAGACCTGGGATCGAATCCCACATCGGGCTCCTGGTGCATGGAGCCTGCTTCTCCCTCTGCCTGTGTCTCTGCCTCTCTCTCTCTCTCTCTCTCTCTCTCTCTCTGTGACTATCATAAATAAATAAACATTTTTAAAAAAATTTAAAAAAATGAAATTTGGTTTTGTGTGTATTTTCTGTGGTTAAAAAGAAGAGAACGCTGTGTTGTCTGGGGTGTAGGAGAAAGGTTCTCCATCCAATCTTGATGAGAATGCAAATTTGGGATGCCTCGTGGTAATGCTATCTATTAAAATTTATGACTTCATACCCTTTGACCCAGCAATTCCACTTTCAGCGCTTTACCCTGCAGGTATTTGTACAAATATGTTCTTTCCAAACTTATTTTCAGTAAAAAAAAAATTAGAAACACTAAAAATAACTCCCAATACGGGATTGGTTAAATGAATTATTATCTGAGCATTCAGTAGGATATATGCAGTCATTAATAGTAATGACAAAATTATATATGCGATAGGGAAAGAGGTCAAAGGTATATTTTGAGGTGGAAAAAAGTTTCAGAACAATGCATTTAGCATTCTGATTTTTTCATAAGGTGTGTGTCTCTATATACATATCTATTTGCACATATAGCAACAACTTCTGGAAGACTTTCTCCAGTTTGGGAATGGGGGTTACTGATTTGGAGAGAAGAGTGGAAAGAAGAGGACAAGAGACTTGCTTTCTCCTTTGACCTCCACTTCGTGTTGTGTTTGAGCTGACACACCAACACTGTCTCATTCCAAGCCTGCCTTCCTTCCATTACACCGTATTACCCTCCGAAGAGGCTCAGTAAAGCCCAACGAGTGAAATCACTATGATTTGAAATCTGTCCTGAGAAGGTTTGCTGGAGTTCCACCATCGCAGGGTAGTCCTGTTTCGGAAACAGTTATGCTAACTCACTTCTGCTTGCCCTTCCTTGCCTTTCGTGCCAGTCATTTGCTTGTTTTCACTCAGATCCATTTTCTGCTTTTCCTTTCTCTGCTTTCAATCTCTGGGGTCAGCCCCTCGAGCCATAGTTCCAGGAGGCGCTGTCCACTGGCTCCAGTTAGGTTTGGCCAGTGGGAGATGTTGGCAGGAGGCTGGAAGGAGGGAGGGGAACAGAGGTCAGAGGACTTCTCCCCTGTCTCTGCTTTGAGTGGCACCCCCCGGGGGGGAAGGGCAGTGGCTAGTTCCCCTCTGGCAACGTCCCAGGGGGCCACTCCCTGGTTCCCCAGGCTGAAGGGTGCCAGCAGCAACCTGTCCCTGCTAACCCTTTACCCGCCTCACCTTCTCTGTTTACGTTTGTGGCTCTCTCAGTGCTATTTTAACTAGTGTCTTGGATCAAAGACTCTCCTGAATTACATGGCAGGATTCATGTACTCTCGGGAGACTCTGACTGATACTCAATTTACATGAGATTTTTGTGCCACAAATTTTCCTGCTTGATAAACTGAACGTAAAATAAGCAGAAGTAGAGCACGCATACTCCTGGAGTTAGAGAAGGAGGAAACTAACAATTCAGACTTGTGATGTGCCAAGAATTTTCCTGCTCTTTAAAAAGAAGTAATCTTCACACTGTTTCTTTGCAGTATTATTATTCCAAGTCACAGTGAAGGAATGGAAACTCAGATTAGTTAATTGGTTTGTAAATGGCAGAGCTGGGATTCAGCTCCAGGTCTTTCTGACTCTAAAGCCCAAGTTATTGCCAAGATGATACAAAGTTGTTTTCTGTTATCTCCCCTTTCCCCTTAGTTCTATTTTGCAGGGTCCACCATCCACGACCTCCTTTCTGCACAGTGTCCTATATTTGAAACTTTTACCTCTGCTCTGCCACCAACCCCCCACCTACCACCACCTTTCTGCCGTGTCACTTTTCTTCTACATCTTGCTTTCTGCTAACCTGATAAACAAATTTGAGTGGAGGCATTATTTGGTGATAATTGTTACTCTGCCAGAAGAAAAAAAAAACAGATTTGAAATGTTAACTCAAGCCTGCAATAGTTTCCTAAAACCGTTTACTCGTTTCTCCTCTTTTCTTTGCTGGAAATGTGCTTGTTGCTAGATCCACAGCACTGAACAAGACAGATTGCAGCCTGGTAGGGAAGAGAGTCATCAAACAATTTTATTGAGTTCTATGTAGGAGAAATGTTCTGTGCAAGCATATGAGAGGAAATTGTACTGTAGAGTCCAGAAATACTTCCCTAAGGAAATGAAATTTGTGTTGACCATAAAGGAGGCACTAAATAAGTAAAGGCAGAGTCAGTGGGAAAGAGAGAGAAATTATATGACAGCATATATATCGGTCCTGGGGCAAAAGAGAGAATGGCCCATCAGAGAAATTTTTTTTAAAGACCAATAATGTTGGAGTGTAGAGAGAAGAGCAAACCGAGTCAGGAAAGACAGGAGGCGGCCTGATGATGCAGAACCTCAAAGGACATATTACAGATTATGGACTGTGTCTTTTCAATCCAAGAAGGAATAGAAAAACACTGAAAGGTATTTAGCAAGGAAGAGGGACAAATCTTGTTTTCTAAAATGATTTCTCTGGCTATATTACAGAGAATGAACTAGAAGAAGCTGATAATGGGTGCAGCTAAACCAGTTAAGAGGCTTTTTAAGTATTCTTCCTGAGAGAAGATGGTGGCTGGAATCGTGGGCTGCTGGACAGAGATAGACTGGATAGATTGAGAGAGATTTAGGAGGTAAAACCAATAGAATTTGGGGAGTCAAGGAGAAGGAGGAATCAAGAATAACCGCGAGTCTGGAACCACCTACTGAAATGGGGAGAATTGGAGAAAGAGTAGATTTGGCACCAAAAGAACTATGAGTTCCATTGTCCTGGATATGTTGAACTTGTGGGTATTTGAGAAATATAAGTAGAGATGCTGAGTAGGCATTTACATTTACCCTTTTCCAGCAATCAAGACTCGATACAGAAACATGAGGTTGTTATTGGTCCTTGGATGATAATGGAAGCCACGGAGAGTAGATGTGATTGTCCAAGGAAACAGCATAGAGTAAGAAGGGGGGCTAGGTGTGAACTCCAAAGAATAAGAGAATCTCTGACCCCAGAGAGTAGACTACAAGGAGAAACAACAGGAAATAAGTTCACCAAGATATTTTAGTTCCATTAGGATGGATGGGAACTCAGAGCTACCATTCAAGTTTAATATTGGGGAGTGGGGGTTCAGGAGAAGGGATTATATTGGACAATGTGGACCATTTCAGATACCTAGACCTTAGTCACCTGCAAGTACGTGCTTCCACAAACACACATCTCTCATTCTAAACTGCTGCGATGGCATGCTCACATTGCTCTTTTTCCCACCTTGGCTTTAGTTCCCAGAATGAAAAGATGTTGCAGAAATGTCTTAGAAAAAATGAAAGACATGTTTAGTCTCACCTTCAAGATTGCTAGTGGTGGCCTAGAAAGACTGTCAGAGTTTTGCTAACCTCAGTCTTCACAAACTCATCTCAATTTCAGGATTTTGCAGTAAATGTAGACAGTAGACACATTCTCAGCTCCCTCCTTATTTCTATCACCTGTGGGAATAATTTTATTACCTCCTCACTTATGAGGCTTTTTGAATTGCCACTTGATCATTCTGTAGGAACTAAAAAGCTGATTGAAGGAAACTAATTGTTGAAGGTCCTTCTTGTCACCTCTCTATTAACACATTAGCTTTAAATTATTTCTTTCTTCTTTCTTTCCTATTTCCTTCTTTTTTTCCTCCCTCTCTCTCTCCTTCCCTCCCTCCCTTCTCTCTCTCTCTCTCTTCTTTGCTTCAGGGCTGCATGCTGACCTACTGCAGCTGTTCAGCAATGTGCAAGAGATAGTAGTGTCCCCAAGACACTGAAGGTCTACCCAAGTCACTGCCACCTGGGACCCATCAACATCAATCTTTTTCACTGTGCTTTTCATAGCAAGGATCATTTTAGGTTAAAACAACCAAATCAGTATCTTAAGCCTGAAACTTTCTCTTGTTTTAAAGTCCATATTTCTGATGGTTTGACGGACATGTCCTCCTTCCAGCACCTCAAACACATCATGTCTCCAACAGCACTTATTGTATCCACTCCATCAAACAGCTTCCTGCCTCTAACCACTTTTTTTCGGTTAATGGACTACACCTTGAGCTGTCATCTGGCTTCAGATCTGGGCTTTTCAATTTACTTCTCTTTGCATTTCACAAATGGTTGCCACGTCTGAAGGATGGTTCCTTTCCAATACCTTATCCACCTACCCTTTTTTTCCCCCTTTTAATGCCATCACACTAATTTCAGGGAAAGGAACCCTGTCTTCTCTACTCTTTTCACTGCCCCTATCCTGACATTTTCTGACCTTACAACCAAAGGAATTTTTCTAATGTAAGGTTTAAACGAATTCTATTTCCTAAAAACACAGTTGTTAGCCTGACATTATTCTCTGTAAACAGCCTCAATCTGCTTGTCTTGGTTTCTTTTGTCTCTCATGTCTCTCTAGCCAGACTAGGTGACTCTTGGCTCTCTCAAATGCCTTTCTTTGGGCTTCTGTTAATTCAGTCTATTCCCAAAAACATTCAGTTTTTTCCCTTTCTAATAAGACCTATTGACCCAAATTTCACATTATCTTATCTGTAAAATTACCCTTTCTTCACTCCCCAAAATTATTTTTTTTCTTTTCTGTATTCTGTAAGACTCAGTTTGTATAACTTTTATAGCCCATTCGTTCATTTATATATCCTATTTTCCTTAGGAGACTAGATGAATTGTAGGAGCAAGGGTTGGATTTTATCTATATTTTATCGTCAACAGGGAGTAGTACTTTGTATTAGTTTGTAGTAGATATGGTTATATGTTTTAGATACCCTCAGTAATACTGCTTTAAATAAGATAAAATTTACTTTCCTTTCACTTAAACAAATTTAGGCCTGGTAATATAGCTAGCTCTGCTGCACAAAGTTTTCCCAAGATCCAGGTTCTTTCTGTGTTGTTGATTTGCCAAGCGTGGCTCTGATCTTAGGAACCATGATGGTTTCTGCACTCCATAGGAAGCATAAAAGTGGTCTTCAGAATAAAAGAACTAAGGGTATACTTTTTATGCTTTTTAAGGAAGGTTTCTGAGGCTGCTACAAGTCACATTCTCTTCTATTTTGTTGGCCAGATTTGAGTCACAAGGTCATACCTACAGGAAAGGCTGAAAAATGTGAGCTATCAGGATAGCTGGTATATATATATATATATATATATATATATATATATATCCTGATAGCTAATTCATAGCCAAAAAATGTATTACTATGGAAAAAAAAGAAGATGAACTAAAGGCATAATTTGGGTGATAATGATGTGTCAATGGAGGTTTATTGACTATAACAAATGTGCCACAGCTGTATGGGGTGTCTACAATGGGGTAAATTGGATGGATATAGGGACAGAGTAGATATGGGGATGTTCTATACTCTCTGCTAAATTTTGCTGTAAATCTAAAACTACTCTAAAAGTAAAGTCTACTCAAAAAAGTTAAGGCATAAATAGGAGTCTCTGCCCTATTTCTCTAGAATAGACTGAAATATGTATTGTGGAATAAATGAAAAATGACAATAGCAGGTTAAAGCATATGAAGGTTGAAATCATTTTCAAAGGAGTTATATTTAGAAGCTGTTTTTTTACTTAGTGAACTTCATGCTTAATAATCCTATTATCCTTAATATAATATTCTGTTTTCTGGGTTAGTGATCATAGTCTTATTAACTTTAGAAAAAAAATCTTCCAAAATCAGTTTTTAATCAAGTATAGCTTTACTGGATTTATATCTAAATTATTTATTTTAAAAGAGAGAAGGTTTTTTTCTATATTGTATTTTTAAAACTTGACAATTATCATTATTACATTTGCATGAACTTCTAAAATAGCTATTTCAGCTACTTTACTATAACTTAAGTTCTTTTAAATATGCACCTACAACTCTAGTAAAGAATTTGTGTGTTTCCAAAGAGCTCTATTTAATTGTATATTCTCCCTATGTTTCTGTTGCTGAGTGAACATTAGATGATAATTTACCTTTAATATTGGCCAATTTCTTTAGTTTCCACACAGATTTGAAACTTTGATATATTTCTTTTCTTTTCTCTCAATCTGACCTACCTCTTCCAATACCTTGAGAAGATAGTTGGGTGAATGCTTGAGGAAACTAATTTGTTCACTTATTTGAAAAAAAAATAATACTCATTAATTACCTGAGGTCTTATTCAGGTAAATTACCCTACTGAAAGACTAGCTACTCATCTCACAAGGGAAGGGGGATGGAGCTAGATAAAACTAGGACCTGTTAGAGTTGGAGTTTTCTGAGTATTGATCAATGCTAAGTCTTGATAATGACTAATGGAAAGATTGTCATTCAGACTGCTGGTGTTTCTTCAAGAAAAAACCAGAAAGGAGGCAAATTTCTTGTTTTTCCATAGGGGACACTCACTGTGAAACATCCACTCAGCCTTTTCCGTTCACTAGCCGTTCCATCACTGTGATTCACTCTTGCATCTGTGGATTTAGTTGGCCCCAAGAGAAGACTTTGTACTTTGTGGGGACCCAGAATTGCTCTAAACAGACATCAGACACTGACCACAGGATTAAATTAAATAGGTTTTCAATGATCCAGTTTTGAGTGGGATTGTCATTTTGATTTTACAGCGACAGGAAGGAGTTTTGAGGTCCCTCCCTGAAATCGGTGTCCCAAAGTTTAGGAAACACTTTGGAATTTGTTTTGTACCCTTGGCCTTTCTGCAATACTTTATGATTTAATTCTCTGAATAGAGAGTTTTCTTCAGCAGTCTCTTTAAATTCCCTTGATCTTGAGTTCTTTTTCTTCTTAAATGTACTATTGATTAATTGATGTACTTGTTCTTTTGTACTCTTTGAGGAGAGTTATTATGAATCCATTTTTAAACTCCTAAATGGGTTGAATCAATTTTCCGATTGCCTGAGAATAAATATCAAATTTTGTCTTCCAGGAGCCATAAGCAAATAAACCTCTCCCTACTAATGAAATAAAGCCTCTTTTAAGTATTACTGCTTGTAGGAGGGAAAAGTTCTGTTATTTGTCAAATCAAATGAAATGTTCTTACTATCTCTTCGAACCTACTTTAAATAGGACTTCACAAGTACCTGTCAAAATTTACTGACCTAATTGTCTTCTATTAAAAACTAAAAAATAATAATAAGCTACGAACATCTTTATTTTTGTGTCATTAATTTATGTAATATATATTTTTGGAGCATCTACTATATACTGGGGGGAATACAAAAAAAGAGGATGTACAGTTCTTTTTTTAAAATGTTTTCTAAATTCCAGTTGAATAAAGCCAAGAGATTATGGAGAGTGACTTGCAAGGATCAAGACACTGGAGAATAATGGAGAGAAGGAATCAGTCGTGTCAATGGAAAGTACAGAGAAAGAGAACAAGGTAAGAACTTGGTTTGAATACAGGACAAGTGAAAGGCTCAGGTAAGACAGATAGGAAGTCAAATCAATTGGGTCTAATTTTATATCTCGTTCAGGCATTAGGATCACAATGTACAATACAGTGGGCAAAGCTAATAAGAACAAGATGACAGGGATACATGGCTGGCTCAGTTGGTAGAGCAAGCATGTGACTCTTGGTCTCACGGTTGTGAGTTCAAGCCCCACATTGGATGTGGAGCCTACTAAAAATAAAATAAAATTAAAAAAAATCTATATATATATATTTTTTAAAAAGAATGAGATGACACAGCAAATGGGAAAAACATCATGGAAAATGAGGTAAGGACTGATAGGGCACAGGAAACTTCTTAGGAGTTAAATATCATCATTAAAGATGTTACAGGAATCTATATATAGTTAAATAATAGTAGCTAACACGTGTTCACTGTGCCAGGCAGTTTCTAACCTATGCTTTAACCTTAAGCTATCAAAGTATTAGTTAATTTAATCACCCTGGTGTCTATTCCATGAGTTTGCTATCATTACCCCTATTTTGTGGATGAAACAGAACTTACCAGAGTTTTCAGAGCAAAGCTATGAGCTCAAAAGCTTGGTTGCGGATCCTCTGTTCCCCACTACTGAAACGTACTGCCTAGACATGATATAAGAGTTGTTGGTGGCTCAGTGGTTGAGGGTTTTCCTTAGGCTCAAGACAGGATCCTGGGGTCCAGGATCAAGTCTCGCATTGGGCTCTTTGTGGAGGGCCTGTTTCTCCTTCTGCCTATGTCTCTGCCTCTGTGTGTGTGTGTGTATGTGTGTGTGTGTGTGTGTGTATAAGTCTGTGTGTGGTGAATAAATAAATAAAATCTTAAAAAGACAGAGTTGTTGGGAGCAGGCATCCGGGAATACAGATGGGAGGAATGAAAGGATCATCGTGAGCTGAGAGGGAGCAAAGGCTTCTTGGAGACTGGTTCATCTCCCTAGAGATACAGCATTTTCAGAAGTGGAGAGGCAGAGGTTGTGGAGACCAGGCAAAACAGAAGCAAGAATGGAGTCCAGGTTAGCAAGTTCCATGCTGTGTTGGCAAGTTATATTTAGGGCAGAATATTTGAAAAGGGAAACTGAGATATAAGGTTGGAACCAGAAAATGGAATACTCCCGCTGGGAAGTTCTTCAAGGAAGAGAATGTAAAGAGATAAAAACACAAGACCAAGAACCCAGCCTGGGGTGATTTCAGAAATTAAATCCTGGGATGAAAAAAAGAAGGCTCATTTCACAAACACGAGCACACAAAGGCAAGGGCTTGACAAGAATGGTGGCAGTGTATATGGAAAGGAACATGCTTGTTGAATACACAAATAGACTTATGGTTGCAAGAGCCAACAGTGTGAGGAAGACCAGCATGGTAAGTGAACCAGCACAGTGTAGTGGCCAAGGGCATGGAGTCCAGAACCAGACTGCCTAGATTCAAAAGTGGGCTCTGCATCTGATCTCTCCTGGCCTGGCCTAGTCTCCACCATTACATGATAGAGGATGCTACCGGCAGTCCTGCGTTGTCTTGAGTCTTAAATGAGCTTCTGTTCTACACTGTATGGGAGAGTGCATAGCATACAGTAAGCTTTACATAAATATTTGTTAAATAATTCAAGAACAAATATCAAGTCGCTCTGTGCAAATAACTTCCATACCTTTCATTAACGAGTTAAATAATTGAGAGGCATCATTCAAATATCTGGCTAGATACTAACTCCTATTAAAAGCATTGCATTTCACTTAATAAACACTAGATGTACTGAGTATGTACCATAAAAACTCTTTGCTTTTGATGTGGGGTGGGAAGAAGGAATGATATGACTATGAGCTCTATGATGATCACTACTCTGTGTGCCTATCTTGTTCCTAGTACAGTGTTGGAAGGGATGTTTTTTAGAATGAATGAGCACATGAACAAGGAATTAGATGACTGAGAATGTTTGGAATGTATAGTGAATCATGCAACCAAACTGGAAATAATATCTGTAGACACCCTCCCACCACCATCCATCACATTATAACACCCTTCTCTCACTTTCTGTATGTAAGTAGGCGCTTGTGTTTTGCCTCAGCCCTGGTATGCTTCTCCATGACAAAAATGCACCCTTGAGGCCAGGGGCTATGTCGTATCAGGTTTCGCCATCCATGTGAAGTGAGATATCTATCACATGTTGAACACTCAGTATTGAGTAAATAAATGAAGAACCCTGATCAGAAAGAATCTTGCCATCTAGTCTTCCAAATAGAAATGTACAATTCAACCTAGATAATGCAGTGGGATCACATTTAATTAGACATCAAAATAAGAAAAATAAGCTAATGAATTGCCAGAGGGTGAAATGCTATTAGAACCTGCATAACTGGGAGTGTGTGTGTGTGTGTGTGTGTGTGTGTGTGTGTGTGTGTGTTTAGAAGCAGCAACAATTACTGAAATGCTAAATTAAAACTGAAAAATGAATGGAAGGTATGGTTCTGTTCCTAAACCATACAAAGTGACAAATTATATAAAAACAAAAAGTGTGAGCAAAACCAAAAACTAGACTTTGTTTCCTTAAAGTTCAGCTCGAGCCATGCAGAAAAGAACATAAAAATTCAAAAAACAGTTTTATTGTTGCATAGAAGTTTTTGTTAGCCTTTCAGCAAAGTTGTTAGAGGTATTTCTCATTATGTCTCCAGCTGTGGAAGTTTTCAGGGAAATAAACAATCATTGGCTTGCCCTTCAAACACCCAATATGTGGTGCTCCGAGACAGAGCAGGTTTATCTTTTGCAGCCTTAAATCATGTAAGGTGACACCTCAAGTGACTTGATGTATGAGACTAGAACTGTAATAGTGTAAAGTCCCAAGACAGTAGAATAGCACAGTACAGCTTCTCCAAGTCCACTAACTTGTCATTCGTAAGGGTTCATTTCTTAAGGGCATTCTTCACATACAATTGGTGTACCCACTGGAGGAAATCATTATTACCCAGGTTTCAGAATAGCGTATGTTCACAATGTAGGCCATATTCTTTATGAATGTTAGCTTTTGTCATGTATGTGTCCTATCTTCCTAAATACATTCTAAATTACATGAGGTCATCTTGATCCCAATATTTACCCATTGTATCTATTATCTACATGGTAGTTATAGTGCTCTTAAATAAAATGAAATATATATATATATATATGTGAAAAATTCACAATCATGATATAAGTTATATATATATATGTGTGTGTGTATATATATATATATATATATATATATATATATATATATAAAATTTCATGCCATCACTTGTGTCTTAGTATGCTCAGTTTGCTATAACAAAGTATCATGGACTGGTAGCCTAAACAGCAGATAATTATTTCTCACAGTTCTAGATGCTGAGAAGTCCAAGATCAAAGTGTTAGAAGATTCAGTGTCTGGTGAGACCCTCCTTCTTGGCTCATAGACAGCGGACTTCTTGCTATGTCCTCACATGGCCTTTCCCTAGTGCATGCTGATAGAAAGAGATTGGCAATAATCCACCATTGTGGGGAGAGGGCATTTTCATAATCTAATCTAAACTATAATGTTCCCAAAGCACCTCTAAATACCATCAAATTAGAAGCCAGGGATTCAACATATGAATTTTGGGGGAACACAAACATTGAGGCCACAACAACCTGACCTACAAGATCTCATTCCAGTCTTTCCCTCGGACTTGGGTTTCTTCTCCTCTCCTGCCACATGGGTCCTCTTTTCATTCCTTAAATACACCAAGATTATTCCTACCTCTAGGACTTTGTGCTTGGCAGGACCTCACTTTCCCCTATGTTTTCAAGCTCTCATTCAGCTCTCAGGTCAAGCATCATCTCCTTGCAGAGGTAGTGCCTGGATATCTTGGTAGAAGTTTGTTTCCTTATCCTCCTGCCATCATTATTTCATTATCTCACCTTGTTTTTCCTTTTTGTACTTGTGACTATCCCAAATTGTCTTTGTTATTATTGTTATTACAGATACGATCTGTGTAGTATAGTATTGTATGACCTGCATAAGGAAAAACCTCTTACTAGACTGTTTATTATTTTAGCTCCAGAACCTAACATATGGCATATAAATATATGTACATATATATCATCCATATATATGTGTGTAAATACATGTATGTATATATATATTTCTATTATATTTCAATGTTTCTGTACCCGTCAGAGTGCCCAACATCCTTGATGTTTAATAATGTTTGCTGATAGTAGCAATTTTAAGAAGAGTGAAAGTAACTACATGATTTCATGACTTGTCCTTGGCAAAATTGTGCAATATGATTTTGGATTTAAATGTGATCTATAATTCTCTTCACTTTTAACATGATTCTTCCCTCTCCTAGATTCACTTTTACCCCACCATCATCAACCAAAGACCAATTGCTAACTCATCTCCAGCATGCTTTACCTTACAACATTATATCAAGATTTTGATGGACCAGGGGGACAGAATTTCTAACAGTGGTAAAACAGGAATGATAGAAAATATTTTGGTGGGGGATGGAGAGGTTTCTTGGCACTGTGATTATTATTCCATAAAGGTAATGACACCAAGAGGTGAGATCTTCTTCCTGGACAACAGCAAGAGAGAAGATACATGAAGACCCATCCATCAAAGTGAAATGACAACCCTTACAGCACAAGCCTTGCTACATTTGTCTGCTGGGTTCATTGTATTTCAAGATCTGACCTAAGTTATGGAAAAATCTTAGAACCAACTCATTAATAACAAGGAGCCTTATTTATGTCTTTTCATTGTATGAAAGGACCTCACCTCTGTCTCCTATGTCACCTACTAGTTCCTAATGAGTGGGCTAAGCCAATATGCCACAACTTTTTGGCATTCATATCTGCTTATGAATAATAAAAATGCAATTCAAGCATATGCCTTCTCATTCTGTGATCCTTTCATTCTCTGCTCTTGCTCTTAATGCACAGTGTTAATGTCAAATCTGTTTGCTTTAATTATGTTAAGAGGTTATGTTGGAAGGTTATCCATTTTGTCTTTAACAGCACGAAATAGCACTTATATTATGATTGTGACTTTCTGCACATAAACAAGAACTTGATTAACAGTAGTTAACCATGAGAAAATAGATGTTCTGTTAAATGCAGACATTTTTAGTGGATAAGCACTAGGTGTCACTAGTATACTCTCAACTACAATTATCTATATCTTCAGGGGAATCAATGCTGAATGAAGCAGACTGATGAAGAAATACAGCCTTTCTGAGGAAGGATGAAAGTCGTTCCTTTAACAAATATGTTTATGTTTATAACCCAGCAAATATCTTTAAAAATTTTAATGGATTATGGTAAAAATAGCAGCTAAGTAACTTTCAGAGATGTGGGAGACCATCATTATATACATCAGAAATCTACCTGAAAATGACGTGTGAATCCAGTATTTATAAACTGAATTGTGCTTTCCATTGATTTCTTTTAAAATTTTGGATGTGTAATCCCACCTCTTCTTCCCAATATTCACAGTTCAGCATCATTTTATTTTGTTTTTTTTTTCCAGCATCATTTTAGAACAAAAATTATTTTGGAGGTACTGGAAATGGTCTATATTCTTAAATAGGTGCTGTTTCCATGGAAGTGTACACATGAAAAAATTTATGGAGCCGATCACTTAGGGTTTGACATTTTACTGTATAAAAATTATACTCCCATAGAACACTAGTAAAAATCATAATTATTCATCTTAATGTTGCTTCCAATAGCTTTTCACTTTTGTAAGCAGATATTCTATGCTTATGTAATCATTCTACATAATATTTGCAAGTACTTAGTCAAATGAATACTGAATCCACATGGTCTTTGAATGCCTTAAAATACGCCTCAGGGCTAATTCCCACATCTCAGGACTGCTCTGTACTCAAGAAGGACTGAATTTTTAATATTTAAAGCACCACATGGGTGAGTTTCACATTGATTGGAGCCATTTTGCTGATTGCAGTAACTGACCCTTTCAGTGTGAAGAGATTTGACAGATGTGAACAGGTATCCTATTGACTCAGTAACAATTGTGTTAAGTTCTGTCCATTACTTTTTCTTACAGCAGAAATATTAGCATCCTCCAAGACTATCGCCTACATTCAATTACGTACGTGAAGTTCTCTTAAAGCTCAGGTATAAATGCAATCCACTGAATAATTTTACCTCAACATAGTCTACCAGCTTAATTATTTGAACAAGCCTTAGCTTTTGGGCTTTTGAAAATAAGGTGGGTAATTAGCCATTTTATTTGTTTTTTGAAACCTAGACTTGAAAGTTTGGATAAAATTCTTTCATGGGAATTCTTTATGTGTGCTTAAAACAACAACAATAACCTACAATATATTCAATCTTTCTATGCTTTACTTTGTTCCTTTAATCAAACCATTGACCTCTTATTATCCAAAATGGCATATCTGTTTTCTAATTTTCAGTTTCCTTATCTGGGAGAAGGAAGAAGAATGGGGTCCTAACCTCCTATTACCAACCCATGTCTGAGACAACTGTGTTGATCTTTGAGAGTGACTGTGATGTTTTCATCTTACCTATTGACTTAAATTCTAGCTCACTAATCCTCAGACTCTAGGTTCCTGCACATTCTCTTTCACTATAAACTTTTCCCAACTGGTTCTATACTTCTAAATATGCTTGAAACAACAATGTAGACCTCCTCCATTCCTCTTAGCCTTGGCTCTCCAGTTTTCATATTGTATCTGTAATCTACCAGTTCTGTGAACTGGTGTCTTGGTTCTCATCTGAAACTTGATTCCCAACTACTTTGGAGTGAGTACCACCATGGTACAGAATTTTGTATGCTCCCCCTTCACTCTGTTGGTAGAAGCCGAAATAGCTATGCCTATAAGGAAACAATTCAGGAGAAAATGTATGTATGTGCCAGGTACAAAACTAAGGAATGGAGTTTAAACCAATATATGTTTGAACATAGCCCCTAATTTTAGAGACTTTACAATCTTCTGGAGGTCCTCTACTCACAAACTAATCATTTTAATATTATAATGAATGCCTCCACTACACTATTATCAATTCCAATAGAGGAGATAGAAGATAATATATTTGCTGGAATTATCTAAAAATAGGCAATCTTCTTCATTTGTGAAACAAAAGATTGAGAAAGCACAGTTACTACACAACCAAGATGGTTAACTCTTATATGAGCATTCTTTTAGAGTGGACAAAGAGATCATGCAAAATTGGAGATAATAAGCCCAAACACAAGTGAATACACACATACTCACACACACACACACACACACACACACACACACACACACATGACAACAACAATGAAGACAGAAGTCAGGTGGCTCCCACCTAGTGTATTGAAACCACTTCAGTGGATAGGGCTGTGAAATATAAGCTTCCCTTTCTTTTTCTTAGGTGCCTGATTACTTTTGAACTAATATTTCCAATCCTGTTCTGCTCAGTAATATACCATAGGAGAGAAAAATGCTTGAGTATTTCTTTTCCTGCTTCTGCATTTTTTTCCCCTCAGAGAACTGCACTTCCTACAGGATTCTCATTGGTAGTCCACAGCAAAGACACAAAATAAAGAGAAAAATGTAGAAGAACAGCTTACAGGAATGATGAACAAGATGTATTGTGGAGTTAGGGGTCATTGTTGTCTGGAATGGCTATAGATGGAGCCCCACTTGTGTGTTTTGGGAGGCTGCAGCCATCACTCAGGGCACTCTGTCAGTTCTGGGCATGGTGCAGGTCCCTGATGCTGCCGCCGTACTGTGCGCCACACGTTATTGTGTCTCAAGGGCAGACCCGGACAGGAGAGAGAAGCATCTGGAGTTGGCAATATGAAAGATAAGTTTGCACTTGATGACACAGACCAAGAAATGATAGTTTAATATCAATCATCACAGACAATTGCAAAAGAACTGGATGTTCACACACAGAAGATATATTACCCATTATGAGGTAAATCTATCACCAACAGTACCCCAATACTTACTGACTAAAAATGGAAGAAGCATCATATCTCCAAGAGCAAATAAGTTCATATAGATGTGTTTGTCAAGATACAATCAGATTGACCTTCAAGTGCCTTGTACTTCTGGGGTAGCAACAATAGGATAGCATCATTTAGGGTTTTATTACCATAAGTAGGAGGGAAACTTTTCTTATTGTCATGATATGCTCATAGTCTTCAACCTTATTTCATCACTGACATCTATATATCTTATCAATCTATCTATCTATCTTTCTATCTATCCATCTATCTCTTTGTGTTTGTTTCTTTTTACTATTTGCAACACATATGCATCTTTGCATCATAAAATCCAAGCTCTAAACAGAGATCAGAGATCATCCATCCAGTGGTCTCAAACCTTACTCATAGGAGAATCACCCCCAGGGAGGGTGAAGTTTTCAAAATACAGATTCCCTTGTTCCACTTCTAAAGATCCTTGGAAGATATTAGTTTCCTCGGGCTGCCATAACAAAGCACCACAAACTGAGTCATTTAGAAGAGCAAAAGTTAACTGTCTCACAGTTATGGGGGTTAGATCTGAAACGAAGCACTCAGCAGGGTCCTACTCCCACTGAATCCTGCCTGGGAGTCCTTCTGGGCCTCTTCGTGTGTCTGGTGGTTGCCCACCATCTCTGATGGCTTGCAGGAGCATCGCTCACTCTCTGCCTCAAGCATGGCTTTTTTTCCTTATATGTGTGTGCCTTTGTGGCTCTTTTTATATGGATACCAGTTACATTGGATTGGGCCCCACCTTACACCAGTATAAGATCATCTGACATTACATTAACAATGAACTTATTTTGACTGAGGCCATGTCATCAGTCACTTTAACATACCTTCTGGGAAGAACACAATTCAACCCATAGTAAAGGTATTGGAGCAGGATTGAGAATCATTCAGGTGGTTTGGTCATAGCCATCTTTGAGACCCACTGGCCAATCAGTCCAGTTCTCTTTAATAGGAGAGCAAACCAAGGGCTAAGTGTATCTGGATATTTTAAATGACAGAATCAGAACATGCATAAACCATTCACATACCTATACAAACTGTCACCCTCTAGGTTCCCATTGTTACTGTGATAACACTGATGCTTCCTTGCACTTGGATTAGGATCACTTAATATTTGTCAGCTTTAATAAAAAGCTCTATAGCCTTTTCACTTTTTATTTCTATTTTGAAACCTACTGCATAATACTTAACCCAAGAATCTTACATCTTAAAAAAATTCTGGTAGCAATCCTATTCAGGTGTTCAAGCAAGGCTGGTATGAGGCCAAGTGGATCTGCAATGGTAAAGAAGTAAACAAATGCTTGGACATGTATATTTTACCTAAAAAGGAAAACATTTTTTTTGAAATTTGATGGATTCCTTTCTAGATGTGGATACTACTTAAGGAAACACAAATGGTGGCTTACATGTCACTGATTTATATAAAATAGTGTTTGGCCAGGGGAGCATATGTATGTAAAAAGTGAACAATAAATGTAGTGTAGGTCTGGTACACTTCCTAATGTCCCTGTGTCTCAAAGTCCCCCTCTCTGGTTCTGCTCTGAGTTAGGATGGCTTGTCAAGTAGTCACAAAATAGATAGATTTATAGTTCAGAGGATAAGGACATAAAACCACTTCCTGCCCCATCAGAATTACACATAAACACTGTTGTGAAAAAGGTGCACAAATTTTGGGAGAATATCACAAAATTTGGCACAGAAGAACCAGTAGAATTAAGAATTAAGAAGGAAACCATGACAGCTCCCCCCAAAGATACAGGGATCCCAGTGGCATCTATAAGGGAAAAGGAAGCCACGATTGAGATCTGTGTTCAATAATGTATGATCAAGGATATTGATTCAGAACGTAATCTCACAGCCTCTTTATTCTCTGCTCCATTCTTGCCAATAAACTAAAAAAAAAAAAAAAAACTTTAAGAATTTGACTACTTTTCTTAGTATAACAATAAAGATGTTGAATAGACAGGATTTTCAATTGCGGAACCATGAGGAGGGACAATGTACTCTCCGAGGACAAATATTTACAACTAGGCTGCAAAATTATCAGGATTGAAGGGCACTGATTTGCATGTACATACTAATGGTTCTGAATACATTTAATGAAGAGAAATGGCCCTGAAAAAAACAGGCGATTTGCACACAAGGAAACTTGCAATTTGTGACATGTAAATTGAAAGTTACCATCTTTTCTGATCATGAGGTTATCTCAAATTTGTTTCTTGAATGCTGAGAAATTAGACTGTGATATGACCCATTTGTCTATAGAATGGGACAACATGCAAAACATAATAAAATATTAATCAAGTCACTTTCAAAATATCAGTGGTTGGTCTTCAGACAATAATATGGAAATAATTCTGAAGTAGAGGAACAAAATTAAATATTTTGAGAGACATTTCCAACTTCAGACAGAATTGAGAGGAAATGTGAAAAAAAAAGAAAGATAAATAATGAACAGCACCAAGCAGAGGAGGCAGTTGTATGTAGAGTAGATCTCCAATGAGGGAGAGGCTGTAAGGTGACCTCTGCTCAAGAGCACTGTCAGGTAGAGCTTCTCAGACAGGTCTGCAGACCACAGAGACCAGCAGCAGAATCTCCTGCCATGTTTGTTAAAATGAAAAGTTCTGAACCCTACCCTAAACCTACAGAATCAGAATATTGGCAACCTGTATGTTTTATCAAGTCCCCTTCCCAACACCCTTCCCCCCACCCCCCACCCCTGCTTCCATTCCCTGGGTGATGCTTATGTGCCCTCAAGTTTGAGAGACAGCATCTTAGATTTTATAAAACATAAAGAGAGGTTCAGAGGTGACAGCTCTAAAGAATATAAAGAAGCTGTATGGGCTGGGACTGCATGAGAAATTAGACTGTATCATTGAAAAGGTTTACACGAACTTCTTCAAAGAAAGAGAAAAGATAAGGAGCAAAGAGCAAGTTCATGGGCTGATGCTTGATTCCAGGAAAGGAAAATGAAATCAATGATTTAGAGGCAGGTGGTCACAGTTCAAGAAAGAAGGTGGTAGGATCAAGCTTGTAAAGAATGGTGGTGCCTTGCCATGTGCCCTTATAACTGAATTCCACACAACTTTAGAATATTGCTTAGGCAAACTTTAGGGGGGTAGCTTTGAAAGGCATACAGGGAAAATAAGATGAACAAGCCAACATATGAAAGAACGGTGTCTGTGACTGCCCCTGCCCCCTTCAGCTAGTGAACGGGCAGTGCTTCCAGTCCTAAGTGTGACCACTATTTACGGGCATTCAGGCTTCTGGGAAAGCTTTCGGTGACTTTTGTCCTGTAGTTTTTAGCATTCATTACTTTATAATTTAAACGATCTCCTTATACCCTATAATAAGAGAATTGAAATCCTCATTAAACAGTGTGCTAGGACGAAGGCTAAAAGTCAGGCCTGAAATAAGGCTTGAAAATCTGTAACTTTGAAACAGGATTTAAATGCAATAAGATGTCACCAAGAAGTCCCCTAATCCACTATCATGTGTTCTGTAAATTTAGCAGAAAAGAATCAAGTGAAACAACACTAGAGGCATTGCTGAGCAGAGGAATATGGAAGGAAACATACCCTACAACAGTTAAACTATCCCTGCTTCCCAGACGCTGCCGCAAGTTTACATTTATTCACACGGGAAATTTTATATTGCATAAGGCTTAAATTTTAAATTTCAGAATTCAGCATGTGGATAGCATGCAACTCTCCAGTGTTGCTGGAACATAAAGTATCTGATAGGCAGTTGTAGACAATTTGCTGAGAAAGAGGACTCACCATGGGGCTTCGTGTGTCATAGAAAGCCTGTGGATTCAACCTCTGGGTAAGAGGGAAACCAGTGCGGTTTTTTAAAATAGCATGACACTTTTAGAGAGATCTTTTTGGAAGCTGTGTGGAGGAGGACAGGACGGGGGCAGGATGACCTGGTAGGGGACTAGTTTTGTGATTAGTTCAAGGAAGATCGGGACATGACTGGGTCAGTGATGGCAGTTTGGGGGAAGAAGCATAACTTGAGAAGTACTGAGCCAGTCAGCCAACAAATATGAAGTGAATGCCTGCTACGTGCCAATCTCTACCTTAGGAGGTAAAATCCACAGCACCTGGAGTTTGATTGGATATGTGGTGGCCAAAAAAGGGGGATAGGAGAAAAGGGGAGATTTCTTCTAAGAAGTTCTGCAAAGGCTATTTAGACCAGGAGGAGTTTGATTTTGGCCAGGGGTGAAGGGAAAACTTGTAAGAGGCAGACACTGAAGGTAAGGATGAAACTATCTGTGCAGATCAAACCAGCCAAACCAAGGCCTGGATGTGGGACATAAGGTTTAGTTTACAGAACATGAAGCCAGCTTGTCTAATGGAAGCATTGGGGGCCTTACGGGTTATAATGGAGGATTAAGCTGAATGTTTATATAACACATATTTTGGGAAGACTTTTGAAGGAGAGGATAAAGCCTTTGGATTTCATTCTGAATGTGGTGCATGGTGACTGCAACATTTCATAACAAATTCTAGATCACGCTTAACAGGAAAATTTAAAGTTAAGATGAGAGTCATGAGTCCATCTTTGGTATATAGAGATGCTTTATTATTTTTTTAAGTTTTTTTTTAATTTATTCATGAGAGACAAAGAGAGAGAGAGAGGCAGAGACAGAGGCAGAGGGTGAAGCAAGCTCCATGCAAGGAGCCTGACATGGGACTTGATCCTGTGTCTCTAGGATCACGCCCTGGAAAGAAGGCGGCACTAAACTGCTGAGCACCCCCGGGCTGCCCTATAGAGATGTTTTAAACCAAATTTCATCTTGTATCAGTTACTCAGTGATGGTTCTTTTGCATATTTAGTGTTTCGGGTAGATTGAGTACCCTTTTTATAACTTACACAGTATTATTATCTGGGACATGAATTGTATACTGTCCCAACACCTGCCCATTTTCTCCTGTGTTAAAGACTCTGTATGGATATGACAGATTAAGTTATAATGCAGTTTGATAGAAATCTACTTTTACTTGTTTTGAACTACCACGTTATGTTATTCTCTTCCATTGTAAATGTGTATTCCAGATCAAATGCTAGTTACATTTCAAAGAAATAATTTGCATTAAATCAAATGTTGTATTATTCTTCCCTTTCCAAAAACACAAAGCAGATATTTAATCAAAAAGAAGACATTGCCAATTTCAGGTCTTTCCTGTCTTTTAATTTGCAGCTTGTACATTCCTACTAAGAGCTCATTCAATTTTATTCTAATATAACTAATAATTTAAAAACATTTGAAAGTCATTTTTAAGACTAAGATTGAAAACTCTTGTTTATCTAATTTCTATTCAATTTCTGCTGAATAGTATTTGAATTGGTTTCCTGCACATCATAGTGGGCTATGCCTATAAGCAAAAATATAAATTATCTTTTGCTAAAACCTGATTCAGAAATTACTGTCTCTAGAAAACCTTCAAGGATTGATTTTTTTGGCTCCATATTTTTTGTTCTCCTTAGTGCCATCCCAGAACTGAGTCATGTAATACATTTCCAAACCACATCTGCTAGTTAACAGCGCCTGGCAGCACTAGTATAGGCTCATTGACAATCTGAGGCTAACTCCTCCCACTAACACAGGATGCAAACATACAGAGAATTCGATCACTAATAATACCAAGAGACAATAGCTAAAATAAACATGTGGCAACTTACTAGATTGTAAGTTCCTTCTGGGTAAAAATATCCTGTCAATTATATTGACCCCATTATAGAACCTAGAAGAGAAAGCATTTTATAGACTTCTCATGTACTCCACCAAGTTCAAGGCAATCCTGAGCTGGATGATCAGGTTAGGTTTTAGTAGGGATGTGGGGGAGGTCAAATAGTCTGGTTATCAGGGAGCAAAGGCTTCACAACCCATTGTGAGAGAAAAAGAGAGCTCATGAGGTTGGCCAGATGAGCTGCCCAGTATAAATGGGCTCAGGTCCTGGCCACTACTTGGAATCCTTCCCACTTCCCACTCCCAGGGCTGAGTTTTCACTACTCCTGATGATGGCAAAACTTCTCAGCTGTTTATAAAATAGCACAGGACCCTGGAACTGCAGACCAACTCTCTTTTGCCAGACGACTGACTGCCTGAAAGCATGATCAGGTAGGCAGACATCAGGGGGAGGGCAGGCTGCCAGTACACCCATGTTCCCCACCCACCTCTGAGCTCCTCGCATACATGGATGGAACTAGGTGGGTTATTTTGTCAGTACTCTTATTTGTGGCACTTGGCTCTTTTTCTAGATTTATCAGAGAAGCATTCTCTTTAGCCAAGTGTTCATAGGTCAATAACTACATGGCCTTATTGATCACTCTGTATTTTTCTATATGTATGTGATAAAAAAAAACCCTCCCTGCTGCATGTGTTTTCTTTGGTGTTCCCTGCACAAAATGTCGATCTTTCTGTGATGTATATAGACAAAGAATTTGTATTTTTCCCTTTGTTAATCTTTTCATAAGATATTGATCCTCCTGTGATTCACATAGGCAAAGCAATATTTGATGAGTGATGGAAAACTAAGAAAGTACAATAGTAATGCAGCTGCAAAATGAATGCATAGCTGCTCATAGAAAAGCCGAGGTTCCTATATTCTTTTTTTTTTTTTTAATTTATGATAGTCACACAGAGAGAGAGAGAGAGATGCAGAGACACAGGCAGAGGGAGAAGCGGGCTCCATGCACCGGGAGCCCGACATGGGATTCGATCCTGGGTCTCCAGGATCGCACCCTGGGCCAAAGGCAGGCGCCAAACTGCTGTGCCACCCAGGGATCCTGAGGTTCCTATATTCTAACCAGGCACTTAACTTGAACTCGTATCCATAGTTATTAGAGCCACATTTCTATCGACCACCGCTCTAGTGGCCATTGTGATCTTTTCAGGCTGAGAAAATCTCCTTACTTAGGGTAACACATAAAAGTGTCAGTTGTCAAAGTGGAGTGTTAACTATGTAATACTATGATGGTCCTCCCTGGTAGGGATTAGCCTGCAAACAGAATCACTAGTGGTTAGCTACAGTGTCCTAGAACCACTAGGGTGGTGGTAGAAGGACCTCTTTATCACCTTTATTATCTAGGGTAATAAAGCAATATCTTGGTGACCAAGGATCCATAGAGAGAAATGAAGGTTTTTAAACTAAACAAAGGGAGCAAAAAAGAAAGGAGATTAGTGTAAAGGGCTGGACCCTGTTACTTCAGGTCCTGTAGTCTCTGCAAAAATAAGCCCAGACACCCGACTCAGAGGAGAGATTAGAAAACCAGAGAAAACCAGTGATAAAAGAGCTGCCTGCTAAGTCAGTGATTAAAGAATACAGAAATCCTCAAAACAATGTGATCATTATCCATCAGTTATCCCTGAAATACGACCTGGCCAGATACTAAGCAGCTTGGGACACACATATTTCTTAGGAATTACCAAGGGGGAGAGAAGAAGAGCCAATATCCACCCTCTTCTCTAGCAATTACTTGTCCCATCACATGAATCAACCTTCTGTTCAGCAATCAGCCTCCCTCTTTCCTGACCCACCGGGAACACTGTGACCCTAGACTTCCACTAGGGAATCAAAAGTAACTTCTAAAGAAATACCTGATTTATAACTCTTCTGTGTGGGACACCTTTATAAACAACAAGGACTTCCTCACTGGTCGAACCTCAGGAAACTGGATCCTGGAAAGAGAAATAACTGGGCATGGCTCACCATGTCCTCTAGGACTGCTCAGGGTCAGATAGGGGAACTTGGGTAGCCTGAGAACATCTGCACCTACCATAATGCTGTTTGTGTTACTTGCAAGCTAAATCAACACATGAAAAGCAAACCACAAGAGAATTGCCCCAGGGTTACAGCCCAGGAAAGAAGATCCCCTACCCAAAATTTGGGCGAGTGAGAGAAACAGGAATGAGGCAGGAGCAAGGCTGAGTTTGGGGCTTCACTGTGCTCACAAATATAATTTTGACAGACTTGGTTTTCAAATATAAACCTAAAGAAGAAATAAAGAATGTGAAAAAGACCAAAGGCAAATAAACCAGAGTACACACATAGCCTTCTCTCATGGTATCTCTACCAAATGAACCAAGAGAGGGGATAATTCAGTGCCTCCATTTAACCCATCATGAGCAGTGTTTACTGTAAAATATGAAGCCAGCAACTGAAGCTGACACTGACCTTGGCAGAATTACATAACAATTGTCTATCCTCCTTCAATGAGCCTCCTCCTTGAAGGAACCTCACTTCTTCACTCAAGAAACTGTGTCCATTTGTTCCCTCAAATCCTGCTCAGAAGCCTACAAAAAAAAACAAGATATATTTTTAAGATTTTATTTATTTATTAAATATTTTATTTGTCTATTTAAGAGAGAGAGGGAGAGCGAGGTAACAATAGAGTGGGGTAGAGCAGAGGGTGAAGGACAAGCAGATTCCTCCCTGAGTGAGGAACCCTATGTGGAGCCCAGTCCCAGGGCCTTGGGATCATGACCTGAGCCAAAATCAAGAGTTGCACACTTAACCAGGTTAACCACCTAGGGGCCATGCAAAAAGATATTTTTTGAACAGTAAAGAGCTTTGTTCTTTTTCCGTTTTTAAAAGGGCTATTGTAATTAAACATAGCACACTTATTAATATTCCCAAAAGGAAGTTATGGGATATTTTAGCTCTTTATATAATTGTATATATACAAAATATGCACTCTCATGACAGAAAAAAAAATCCTCATTGTACATATATATTTTAAAACACTAATTTTTAGGAAAATTGAAAAGCTATAGGCTGAGGGACAAGAATTATTTTTAAAAACTCATTTTAAAAATTATTTTATTTATTTATTTGACAGAGTGTGAGCACATGAGCAGGGGAGGGGCAGAGGGAGAGGAACAAGCAGACTCCCCACTGAGCAGTGAGCCTGACCTAAGGCTAGATCCCAGGATGCTGAGATCATGTCCTGAGCCAGTCAGATGCTCAACCAACTTAGCCACTCAGGTGCCCCCAATATACCTCTTTTTAATGAGAAAGAAAGAATGAATTGGATGAAAGAGTTAATTAAAATATTCTCAGCTATTATTTATGTCATGGCCTTTTGAAAAAGCACAATACTCTTGTACACTAGCTCTTTGGGAACTACAACGTCAAAGAAGAGTATTTGCTTAGAACTATCAAGTGTAGGAGACAGGAAAATCTCCCCATTAATTGTTTACTGATACCTCCTGTTAAGTCAGCTCTACAAACAACCTCTAAAGAATCTTAAATGTTATTGAAACAACGTTAAATTCAGAATCTACCAACCCCATAGTAGAAAGCTCCTTGGAAGCATGTTGACAGCACATTATCATGAGGTTGAAATACTTAGGTGGACACCCTTGCTGCAGGCAGGCCAGGAGCCAGCATTCCTGACGCTGAACTCCAGGTCAGATGCTTTGTCTTCAGCTAAGTTGATGCCTTCATGTTTTTGTGGTCTAACCCAAGTGTATTGCAAGTCAGCCAGCTCCCAATATTAAGCACTTGCTGTTAACAGTGTACTCTTTAGGGTCTTTGGGCAATGAAACAGTATTTCCTACGGCTGTTAAAAATATGGTAGAGCAGCTCTAGCTGAGGAGAACTTTAATTTCTTTTGGGGGGGTCATAAGCAATCTAGAATTGAGGTTTTTAACTTGTCATGGTAAGAGAATTTTGGCTTGAAGGATATCTGTCATGTAGCTGTGCTGAAATACAAAGTAATATTCTAAAGCAGCAAAAATATTTGAAATCAAACCTTATCTAATCTCTGAACTACTTCTCCTTCCTTGTTCCTTCACACTTCTGGGTCAGAAAAGGAAGGGGGCCAAAGATGGGAGGAGAAACTCTCATTCTTTAATTTTAAAAGCTTAAAAATCTAATAGCTAATTTTTTAAGGTCATGTAAAGATAGCTGTTTCATCTAAATGGCTGCATCGGATTGTCTGCATGGAAACCTCTTGGCCTCTTTGGAGTCACAGTTTTCAGTAGAAGTAAGTAGCTTCCAACTGGGTCAGCTGGATTATTCAGGAGAGATAATTCAGAGTAGTGGTTTTCACACCTAGTGGAGGTTATGGTGCCATTGCCTACTTTTCCAAATACTTACTGTTGAAAAAGTTAAAGGGAGAATCTTCTTTAGATCTAGAGCAACCTTGGAGAAGCAAAGCATCCACCGTGATTTCTCTTGCCTGATTTGATCAGAATCCTGAGTGAGACCAAGGACTGATTTGTTGACTTTGTTGATCATTTCTTTAGGGTTACTTTTGCAGCAGATGGCTGTGTACACTTCTGATTTTAGAAGCTCAGAGGGAACTGCCCCTCATTTGAACCCATAACACCAAGGCAGGCACTTGGGCTACACACTGGATTAAAATCAACTACCATGGCAGTTCTTTGCCATCTGATATCCTGGTCAAACTACTCATCTTCCTTGTGTAGAATTCCCCAAACTATGTACTAAGGAACATTAGTGTCTTGGGTTTTAAAAATCTTCCTATAGAAAACAGTTTTGCTGGTCAAATGACTATGGCGGAACTTGTTCTAAAAAATGTGAAGTGGATTTATTTACTCCAGGGTTTCTCAAACATCTTGAATAAAAGTGGGGAAAGTGAATTAACCTTCAGACTTATTCGAATCCAACTCTACCTCTTACTAACTTTGACCTTGAATGAGTTATTTAATCTTTCTAAGGTTTAATATACTCATCTGCAAAATTAGGAGAGAAGTACCAACATGACACAGTTGGTCAGTGATTAAACAAGATAAAAATCCCTAAATTGGTAACATTTTCTATTTGGGGATATAATTTGTATTATTATGTTTCCACATCATCATGCAATTTAGATTATATCTTTGGTGTACCAAAAATATAGATTAATTTTTAATGTACAAACAAAGCAGAAGTATTGTTGATAGTTTTTAATTCTACTTGATCACTCTTCCAGTATATACCCCATTGGGAATCACACAGCAAATCACTGGGAATTAGCTGACCATTCATACCCTTCGTGTACCTGTGTGTGTGTGACCTTAGTGTTATCCTATACTGATCATTGATTTTTCTATTGGGACTCGACAGACCTTTAAATGGCCCTGCACTAATGATGCCAGTGTATTTTAAAATATTGGAAAGGCAAACCGGTGCTTTCTGCACACAATGTATTCTCTTGCTGAGAAGCTGAATCTCCTCAGAGGTACTGTCCTTTGTTCTCATATTACAGACGGTTGAGGTACCTGGCTTGCATCTCAAGAGTCACCAGGATATCTGAGCTCTGAATTCCCAGCCACTTACCTTATTTATTGCCACACCATTCATCTTCATTAAGGTGCAATAAATATCTCTGCAGAGATCACTATCTTGGAGATAGTTGAAATGTTAGTTTCGGCCCCAAAAGAACTCAAAGTAAATCATGCCTCTTTTGCTCTTCAGATTCTTTCCAGGCTGTTTCATAACAGATTACATTTCAAGGACAGAGGGGACATTTTAAATTCTTCATCCAATACTTTATAAGCATGTCCTTTGGAAAGAAGAGAGAATCATGACTATAGATAAGAAATCTAGTGATATAGTATGGTTTATCTCATCTTATTCTCTCTCTTTAAATGATAAACATTGCATTTTCAGAGTTACCATAGGTAGGTTCTGAAGGATGGCAGCATGTAAATCTGATTATCTTTTAGCATGGGAGACTGTATTGGATATGAAACATACGTAAGAGCTAAATAAATATTGTTTGTTGTTTCCTATTAGGCATATTTGATATAAAAGATGGGAAATTCCAAACGTCTGTAGGAGAAACAGGCTGTAATAAAGGTTATCGGGGGAAACTATAGGCTCTATGTGGGAGAATGATTGTACTTCTAAGTACAGAGTTTATGCCAGCCTACTAATATAAAAGAAGGAATTGCATACATGTGCTATGCACCAACTTCATATGACAAGTTCCAAAAAGTAGCAAAGAGGATCTCTATCCTCAAAAGTTTACTGTCCAACACCTGGAGACTCAAATGAAGAAAGACAAATAAGAGGCACTACTAGATAAAGGCACAGAGCACACTGAAAAACCTGTGGGAATTCCAAGATGAAAAGATGCTAGTGGGCTGCAGACAGACAAGATAGCTTCCCTGGAAGAAAGGAACTTGACTGGGAGCTTTGAACCAGAGTAAGATCTCATTGGCCAAGAAAAGGAGGCAAGATTTCTGAACGTAGGAAAGGAATGGCAAAGAACAGAGTTAATGAAGAACCCAGTGAAATGACTGCTGTGAGTAAAATGAATTAATAAATCAGGGTCATTTTGGACAGGGAGTTTAGAGGAAGTTGAAGGAAAACCCTGAATCTGTAATTTGACCTTGATGGATAAATCATGGATGATGTTAGAGATTCTTTAGCCAAGACATGACACCAGGAGAAAAGTGCCACAGAAAAATAAATTGGGTAGTTTGTGCAGCATAGGTTAGATACGAAAAGTGGGAGAGAGACAACTAGAATGATCTCAGGTTGAAGCACTGAGGACATGAGGGAGGGTCAGAACAGGGGGATGAGCAGGAGATAAACAGATAAATGTTGAAAGTAAGGTTTGGAGGCACCTGGGTGGTTCAGTGGTTGAGTATCTGCCTTTGGCTCAGGTCGTGATCCCGGGGTCCTGCCTATGTCTCTATGTCTTTCATGAATAAATAAGTAAAATCTTAAAAAAAAAGAAAGAAAGAAAGGTTTGGAAATACGTGGGTGATAACCTCAAAGGCCAGTCGATGATATGGAAAAAGTATTACATCCAAAACTGACCACAAGAAATACTGTAAAGTCTTAGGTATTAAAATTACACATGAGTTTTTATTTCAGCTTGCTTCTTGTCAATAGTGTGATCTCAGGAAAATTATTAAACTATTCGTACTGAAATTTCCCCACATCTAAAATAAGATTAAAGTTGTTTATGTGGGACTTATTTTTTTTTAATTTTTTTTTAATTTTTTATTTATTTATGATAGTCACAGAGAGAGAGAGAGAGGCAGAAACACAGGCGGAGGGAGAAGCAGGCTCCATGCACCGGGAGCCCGATGTGGGATTCGATTCCGGGTCTCCAGGATCGCGCCCTGGGCCAAAGGCAGGCGCCAAACCGCTGCGCCACCCAGGGATCCCTATGTGGGACTTAAATAAGATAACATGTACAATGTTGAATAGTGACAGGCAATTCATAGGCACTCAAGAAACATTAGCTCCCTGTTTCACTTAATTAACCCTAAAATATCTTAGAGGCAGCTGGACACTGGAAGTTAGGTTTAGGTTTAGGGGTTATAATATGGTCTGAATGTTTGTATCCTCCCCCAGTTCAAATGTGGAAGTCCTAATCTCTAATGTGATGGTATTTTGAGGTGAGACCTTTGATAGTGGGTTAGGTCATGAGAGCCAAGTTCTCATGAATGGAATTAGTGCCCTTATAAAAGGTTCTCTTGCTCCCTTTACACATGAGGTTCGGTGGTCGTCAAGGTGGAAGCAGGTCCTCTCCTACACCATGATCTAGGACTTCCCAACTTCAGAACTGTGAGAAATAAATTTCTGTTGTTTATAAGTCACCTAATTTATGCTATTTTATTATCTCTGCCAAGATGAACTCAGCCTGGAAATACATCTAGACACCATCCACAAAGAGGTGGTATTTTTGGACCATATGGGAAATGTTCTCATTGAGGAAATAAATGAATGGATAGAAAAAAAGACCATTGAGTAAGTTTTAGAGAAAGCCTAAAATGAAAAAGAGAGGAGCTGAATAAAGATGAGCATTAGATTTTTTTTAAAGGATCTTATTTATTTATTTGAGAGAGAGCATGTGAGAGGTGGAAAGGGGCAGAGGCAGAGGCAGAGGGAGAAGCAGGCTCCCCACTAAGCAGGAAGCCCGATGCCACCCATGCGACCCAGTGAGCAGTAAATTCGAGGTGTGCTGAGTACAGCATTTAGAACCTACTAAGCACTCAATAAATACAAGTTGATATTAGATATGGTCAAGGATGTGACAGTGAACCCTAGAGAGAATGAAGTCAAAGTCACCAATGGAAGGAGAAAAGTCAAAGTAAGGTGATCTCCAGTGGTCTATGTTGCAATCAAATGAGGATAAAGACCGTAAAACCGTTCCTTTCAAATGGAAGCAATTGGTGACCAAAGCACCTGACCTTTATAATTCTTGTCTCTGGTTGAGACTCCTTCTGGATTAAGGAGCAAGACTATGCTCACATAGCTACCCAACCTGTGAATGATATATTATTCATTCACCATCACCAAAAATACCCCTTCAGCAGATACTCTGCCTGCCATAGGAGGAGGAGAGACTCACGGTCTTTAAAATAAGGACACCAGCAAGCTATTTTAACATAGGGGAAAATAGGAAACCACGAATTAACAAAAAATACAATTTCCTGCGATGATTTTTAATAAAGCCAAACACCAAATATTGGCTTCCCTCACGTTAGAGAAAATGAATAAACATTTTTGCAATGACCTGAAGGCTTGGATAGAATAAATAAATTATTGACACATGAGGAGTAGACAATTCTCCATCCACTGTTGAGCTTTTCATTCTTTGTGGAGCAGATGGTCTAAATAAAGCAGCCAAAAATAACAGGTGGGTTTTATTGCATTAAGCCACTGAAAACACTATGCATCTACAGTTTAAATCATGTTTAAAACAGTCAGTCTTCAAACCACCTTTGAAAATAATCTTTCATATTTATAAAACACCTTTGTCCACCTCACATGATATCAAAACACAAGGCTCAATGAGAGTATGAACACATATTTAGAGACAATAGGGGAAAGACAGATTGGAAGAAACAGCTGCTCTTTATGGAAATGGTTTAATGCAGGGTCGTTAAACCATGATGATAGACTCTAACTGAAATGGATAACATCAACTCTGAAACCAAACAGAGATTGGGTCTAAGTCATTGCTGCCAGAAAGATGGTTATTTCACATGTCCGACACATCTCCATCAACCATGTAGAGGGTAACTACAAAGAATTCAACTACAAAGAATTCAGATACAGTATTTCCTCTATAATTTGCCAAAACTGCATGTATTTAATTAGAGAAGTCAAACTGCATTTTATTAACATCTCTTCAACATCATTCTATGTGTTTGCCATACATGTTTTCATATGTGATGTGAGAAGTCATATGTGATGTGAGAAGAGATTAATGACTGAGTCTTCACTACAGGTAGTGTAGCTTGCTTGGAGATTATTGCTTTTTATATAGTATTCTTTATTAATTTGATAACCAGAGTTTTAAAAGTAAAAATCATATCTCCTTTCTCCTTTCCCCAATCTCCTACATCCCTAGGATAACCATCATTAGAGGAACCTTCAGAATCTGTGCTACATTGGCAGTTGAAGGAATACTCAAACCATTAAACCCACAATGAATTTTAAGAATCTTTTACATTTATAAAACATCTTCATCCTTCTTGAATAATTTAAAACCACAGACACCTTCCTGGGTATGAAGCATGAATTATAAAAAATGAGATTATGTTTCTACTTACTACTTGCAACTTGCTTTTAAAGAAAAATCAACTCTATCTCATGGATCTCTTCACTTTCTTACATGGAGATCAAATTCATACTTTTCAATGGCTATACCCTTTCTTTAGAATATGTCATAATTATTTATAAATATGATATAATTATTCCCATATGGAGGGATATTTGTTACTTCCAACTATCACTAAAATAAGCTGCAATTAATACTCTCATTTATATATACTTACTTGTGCACTTGTGCAAGTTTTCTATAGTGTTTATTGCTAGAGAGAGAGATTTGATACATCAAAGATTTTATGGATTTATTTTTATTTTAGGTTTTATTTCAATATCTTTTGGAATAACTATTTTCAAAGCTTTCTCATTTTCTTACACTTTAAATAAGTCATGCTATGCTTTTTTCTTTAAATCCAAAGTGTTTATTTATTTAGAGGACTGCTATTTCTTTTATTCTTTTATCTCAGAGCTGGCTGCATCTGGGAATAAATTCAGAGTTATGTACTGTTGTTGATAGTATGTGAGACAGAGAAGGAGATACATTGAAAGAGAGCAAAAAGTCTAAACTGTAAGCTCAGAGTTGGCACTGCCTCCAAGACACAATAATCACTGATATAGCTTATACTAATAAATCACCTGATATAGCTTATATTGATAATTATAAGTCATATAACTTATATGGATAAATCTCTTAAGTGATATAGCTTATATTGATACATCTCTTGGACTTTGATAGTCAAACAAAATCTATTTATGTAAGTTCAATACAAATACAGACACTTGCCTAAAGACATATAGAGGGTGGTTTGGTACTGGTGGTATGTTTGATCAAGAAACAAATTCTGAAGGGTACCTGGGTGGCTCAGTGGTTGAGCATCTGCCCAGAAAGGAGATATCCCTGAAATTGAGTGGTGGGACTCTTATATCATCCCCAATGGCTTTGACCTTACAGAGGAAAATCCCAAGAGAGAAGATTATTTTGGAATCACAAATCTTGTTGAACATCCAGCCCAACTCAACCCTCCAGTTGACAATGACACACCAGTTACTCTGGGGGTATATCTTACCAAGAAGGAACAGAAGAAACTTCGAAGGCAAACGAGGAGGGAAGCACAGAAGGAACTACAAGAGAAAGTCAGGCTGGGCCTGATGCCTCCTCCAGAACCCAAAGTGAGAATTTCAAATTTAATGCGAGTATTAGGAACAGAGGCTGTTCAAGACCCCACGAAGGTAGAAGCCCATGTCAGAGCTCAGATGGCAAAAAGACAGAAAGCGCATGAAGAGGCCAACGCTGCCCGAAAACTTACAGCAGAACAGAGAAAGGTCAAGAAAATTAAAAAGCTTAAAGAAGACATTTCACAGGGGGTACACATATCTGTATATAGAGTTCGAAATTTGAGCAATCCAGCCAAGAAGTTCAAGATTGAGGCCAATGCTGGGCAACTGTACCTGACAGGGGTGGTTGTACTGCACAAGGATGTCAACGTGGTAGTAGTGGAAGGGGGCCCCAAGGCCCAGAAGAAATTTAAGCGTCTTATGCTGCATCGGATAAAGTGGGATGAACAGACATCTAACACAAAGGGAGATGATGATGAGGAATCTGATGAGGAAGCTGTGAAGAAAACCAACAAATGTGTACTAGTCTGGGAGGGTACAGCCAAAGACCGGAGCTTTGGGGAAATGAAGTTTAAACAGTGCCCTACAGAGAACATGGCTCGAGAACACTTCAAAAAGCATGGGGCTGAACACTACTGGGACCTTGCGCTGAGTGAATCTGTGTTGGAGTCTACCGACTGAGACTACTGTGAGCCCTTGCCTCCCCTCCTGCCTTTGTCTCTTCAGTCCTCTTATTCTACTTCCCAGCCCAGTCCCACTTGTGTGTGTGAACCCCTATAACTTGGGGGGCGGGTGTCACATGGCTGCAGGTGGCAGAAGCGGGACCCGAAGCTAGGCTGCCCAAGTTCCATGCGGGTTGGGGGACCAGCATGATGCAAGAGCATCCAGCACACATTTAAGGAGGTGACACTCCGTGGCCTGCTGGCCCGGCAAGATCAAGTCCTATATCGGGCTCCCAAGTCCTATATCCCAGAGCCTGCTTCTCTCTCTGCCTAAGTCTCTGCCTCTATGTGTCTCTCATTAATAAATAAATAAAGTCTTAAAAAAATAAGAGAAAAATAATTTCTCATTGACTGCAGAAAGAAGATGTGTAGCAACTTGGTTTTGTGGTAGTTGTAATGATATTGTATGAACAAGAAGAAACAGAAATGAGAAATACAAGGAATTCATTCTTTGAAGAAGACCCTGAAGGATCAGAAAAATGAAAGGAGAACTTTCCTTATAATCTAGTCAGTATTTCCAACTACTCTTATTCCTATTGCTGGAGAAAACTCTTGGCAAGGCATTCAGCTATTTTTCCCGCTTCTTAAAGGAAGAGAACCCCCGAAGTGTGATACTCATATCTCAACCTTCTGCACAGTAAAACGTTATCTAAGAGGCAAAATGGCCAAAAGCAGCCCAATCTTTCAGGTACACAGTCAAGCTACTGACTCTAACACCCCATATTTCAATTCTGTGTGGACAGAAAAGGCTCTTTTTAACAATATCTGTGGAGTCTTACCCTGTGGTCATACTTCTAGTACCAGGGGGCAAGTGATTCTATCCTCCAACTTTCTGAGATGAAGGTGTTTGGAGGAATTGGAAAATTAATCCTGTGTTCTTTATTCCTACAGTGTAGTCTGTTCTAAGAATTTGTTTATTCCTGGGAAAAGGGCTCCCTTCCAACTCTAAAGGAGCTTCATAGCAATGAAGTAGTCTAAAACTTTGAATTTAAGCTTCTATGAAAGCTTTTAGGTTAAAGATGGTTGAGCAAAGCCATTTTTAAAATTCCACTCTCCTTTCCTAAAACCCAAGTGAACAATGAAAAAGAAAAAAAAATAGAAGAGAAAGACTTTTACTCTTCAGTGAAATAAAGGAACTTTTTACAACCTCAAATTATAAATGCACCTACCAAATATTGCAATGGCTGTTCTTATGTCACAGAAGCATTTACCTTGTTAGGTTTCAGAGAAATTGTGAACAGCCTGACAACTCCTGAAAAGATCTCATAGGAGGCAGCCCCACTGGCTCAGCAGTTTGGCTCAGAGGTTTAGCATTGCCTTCAGCCCAGGGTGTGATCCTGGAGACCTGAGATCGAGTCCCATGTTGGGCTCCCTGCATGGAGCCGGCTTCTCCCTCTGCCTGTGTCTCTGCCTCTCTCTCTCTCTGTGTGTCTGTCATGAATAAATAAGTAAAATCTTAAAAAAAAAAGATCCCATAGGGTTGATATAGGATTCAAAGAATAAATTGTATAATAGCAGTTAGAGAAAAAATTGAGCTAGCACAACTCACAGAGAAAATATAAGAGAAAACTAAACTGTGATAAATATGAAAGTCACATAAGGAATAGTAGAAGTAGTAGTTGCAATGAAATGGAAAAGAACAATTATTGTTGGTATGGTAAAAGACATGGAAGAAAGGGACATCTGGTATACCCACAATTTCTGAAGAAGAGAATGGAATAAATGGGACAGTTAAAATTATAGAGCAGTATCACAGGTGAAAATACCATGGAAATGAGAAAAAAAACTAGAATCTGTAAATCAAAAGGACACATCCTATCTTTAAAAAAATTCAGACAGGATTATCTGACACATTTTGTAAAAGTTACTGTATTTAAACAATTCAGGAAAGAAAATGAGCATGTGACAAGAAAGGCAAATAGTGTACAAGGGGTAAAAATCAGATTGGCTACAGGCATCTCCCAAGCAATATTCAATTCCTGAAGACAGTGAGCAATATCTACAGTTTCAAGAGAATAATCCAATAGTTTATATTGCCCAAGGTTCTTAAATGAAAGGCAGCTATTTCCATGAAGTTAGCAACTTTGTTAACAATGTAAGAACCCAAACAGCCTTGGGTAGAATGAATACCAGGCAGATAAGGGATGAAGCAAAATAAAAACTCAGATATGGAGAAAACACAGTAAAAAATACTGTGATAAATAGTGAATCAACTTAAATACAGAATTATGGGAATTATGGCTTCTAATCAAAATGAAAATAGATACAATTGAAAGTAAAAATTTTGATTTTTATAAACCTTTTTACATATGAAAATGTAAGAAATTTTTAAAGATTTATCATTTAGAGAATCTGTTATTTTAGTTTTACTTCAATATATTTTTCTTTATCTAAGTTGTATAATTTCCATTTTAAATAATATTTATAGCATAATTATACCTTTTACACTATTACTTATTGATCTCTATTTGGAGATATACAAAGTGATACTCACAAAGAGTAACTTGAGTAATCTGGAGGTGGTAGAAATTGGTATGGTTCAAAAAATTTTTTTTGCACTTTTCTGAACCACTTGACTTTTTCTTAACAAGCAACTATTAATTTTATGTAAAAAGGCATTTACTTAGCTTAATTTCTTTAAAGCAGGAGAGGAAGTGAGAGAGGGAAGGGGATAAAGTAATAATTCTTTACACTTGTTTTAGAAAACTATAATTCAATCACTGATTTCAAAATCAATCTAAAAATTGGTTACAAAGGAATGACTGGATGGCTCAGTTAGTTAAGTGATTTCAGCTCAGGTCATTATCTCAGGAATCTGAGATGGAGTCCTGCACTGGGCTCTGCCGTTGGTATGGAGACTGCTTAAGATTCTCTCTCTCTATATCTCTCTACCCCCTCTGCCCCTCCCCACTCTTAAAAAAAATAGTTACAAAGGCTACTATTCTGTCTAATGTTTTATGTGTTTGAAATTTTCCTTAATACAAAATTTTAAAAGACTCAGTTTGTAGGGATGCCTGGGTGGCTCAGCAGTTGAGCATCTGCCTTTGGCTCAGGGCGTGATCCTGGGGTCTGAGATCCAGTCTCTCATCAGGCTCCTTGCAAGGAGTCTGCTTCTCTCTCTGCCTGTGTCTCTGCCTCAATCTGTGTGTCTCTCATAAATAAATAAATAAAATAGTTAATAATAATAAAAAAGACTCCGTTTGTAAGTTATTCAATAAAAGTCAAACTTGTGGCCTACTTATAATCTAAGAACCTCTTACTATTGTATTGAAGTTTCACTATGAAAATAAAATGTCCTTTACCTCTGTCTGGGTTGAACAACTGTTTCTTATATTAATGACAAAACTATTAGGCCAATCAAACATGAAAATTGTTAGTAGTATAGCTTTTCAACTACCGAAATGAATTATATATATATATATATATACATATGTTTAATTTGAGAAAACCTTATGGTTATCATTTTTTAAAAATTATGTTTTCACTTGTTTTAAAACCAGAATACTTCACTGACAATGTAAGAAGGGAATTAAAAGTATAATGGTTGAGGTTAAATGGGCAGGTGGATTTTGATGTGCTATCTGAAGCTAAAACTATGTTATAAAACTCAGATGATTCTATTTGTTCGGTTGAATTAGTCAGCCTTTGTTTCTCATATGAACAAAATACTTCATTACTGTTTAAAAGAATTTTAGTAACACCCAACAACTTCTTGTGACTGAGAGAGACAGACAGACAGAAAAAGACAGAGAGACAGAGCAAGGCAATTGAATAAAAATTAAAAGAAAACAAATGAAATATATGTCTTCTTTTTACAAAAACTTTTAAAGCTCATTTAGTCTCATTCATTAGCCAATTCAATAACAAATAAAAGGCAAGAGAGAAGAGCCTAATGCAACTCTCTGAGATCATGTAATGATCAGATTCATGAAATGCTGAAATAGGGACTTTACTCTCCTGCCTCTCATTCCTTGTAGTTGAGCAATGAACAGCAGGACTGCCAGCAATGACAACTGATGACCTTACTGGGTCTCTGAGTGGTCCAGGAAATGTAATTTCAGAGCAGAGAATGAAAAAATATTCTATCCGCCCTTTCCCCCAAAAGGTTTTATGAAGTGCTCACCGAGTCCCTGGAACTATCTAAGGTGTGATATTAATCTATTTAAGCCAATACAATTCCAATTCCTCTATGCCAGTGGTTTTTCTAACTTGGAGACCATGGATCTACTGGTCTATGAATAAGTTTCAGAGGTTCGCAAAATTTCTGCATTTCTATATACGTGATTTATTGAAGAGAGGATTCAGAGATGGCAAATGTTCAAGAAGCTCTTTATCTAAATGATAGTATAAGAGATAAAGAGTAAAAATATATACATATATACCCACATATATACCCATGTTAAATAAAACTTTTTTTAAAAGATTTATTTATTTATTCATGAGAGACACACAGAGAGAGAGAAAGAGAGAGAGAGGCAGAGACACAGGCAGAGGGAGAAGCAGGCTCCATGCCGGGATCCCGACAGGGGACTCCATCCTGGGTCTCCAGGATCGCACCTTGGGCCAAACGCAGGTGCTAAACCGCTGAGCCACCCAAGGATCCCTAAATAACACTTTTTTTTTTTTTTTTTTTGGAAATGACAACTCATAAAACTATGGTTCAAAGAAAGCTTCCTAACATATTAAAACAGGAAATAAAGACTTATCCTGTAAGTTTTGCAAATTCTATGTTTGACTCTGCCCACTAAGATGTCTCAGAAACCTGACTTGCTTTATGGGATGACTCAAGAATCACAAATGTACAAACATTCATTGGTCTGGGGGACATTTTCTCTGACTCTCTAGTGGTAAAAGGTAGGAGAACAAGCACAGTTTGAATTTCAGGCTAATCTTTTCCCAAGTGCCCCACTAACAAAATGAAGCTAACATCTATAGAATAGAATGGTACCATTACGTTTTTCTTGGGAGTCATAGTAAAGCAGCATATAAGCTATGTCACTCTTTACTTCTTCCCTTAGAACAATAATCTCTTAGAAGCCAAGGAAAAATGTGTGTATCATCATTACTTTAAACTCTATAAATCAACTTCAGGGGTTGTAGATATGAAAGGAAAGTTCGAAAGTCCACCAGTTAGAGTTTTTCAGATTTCTCAAGCAGACATCTCCTGGGCCATATCTAAGAGCAAACTGACATACTACCTCCTTCAGAGTAGTGAATCACTGAATAATGGTCTTGTTTGACCTTTTAACTATTTAATAAAGACCTTGTGATTTGATACTAAGGTTTCTAATCTTGTCTCATGATATTGACTTGTCAGAATTTCAAACCTAACCATTAGAAAGTTAAGTTTTTGGAAAAATAAACTACATCAACTTTAGGGCAAAAAAAAAAAAAAAAAAAGATGTGATTATGGTAAGTCAAGGAAAGAAACTTGAGGTTATAGAGTTCATTCTTTTTGAAAACCCCAAATGCTTTTGGTCCTCAACCAAAAGACAGTCCTCATATTCTCTAATTGCTGCTCATTCATGATGGGGTATTAACTATAAAAAATAGTGCATCTTTTTTTCATTTTTTTTTTCAAAATTGCATATAATTTTGTAGGAATGTGAGGGAGAAGAGAATAGAGTATGTTAGGTACCCCCCCCATTGCCTGTTTACTTTTATTTTGAACCAAATGCAAGAATGCTGTCTTTCTTAACCCCTCCCTGAAGTAGCCCACTTCTAGACTCTGTATTTGTTCTGTCTTACTAAAAAGTAGCTGATATTATGCTACTGTTCTCATTCTCACCTAGAAACATAGGAAACATTCTTCCCTGAGTGAAATTTTTAGGTGGACAGCTATAAAGTAGTCAGTTAAAAGGGAAGTTCCTTTAGACAAAGATGAGATTCCAGTTGACCTACATGGCATTGTTCTACACCAAAGAATGTAATTAATTCCTTTTTAAAAATTACTCTCTACTTTTCCATAACATTGCTATAAATTTGGAACCAACAGGGCTCCAATAGCTCAAGCACTGCTCAATGCTAATGATGTCTGAGAGATTCCGTGTTCTGCTTTCCATAAGCAATGGATGTGGTGGCTTTCTATTAACATTCCTAAATGTATTAGGATATAGATTATCACATGAAACATATCCGTCGGTCCATAAAGTTGCTAATGGCCGACCTGCTTGCAAGGCTAATGGTATTAATACATAGGCTTCCTGTGTCTTGGTGGCTGAATTGTTGATCTTTCCCACTTGTGACTAATGAAAAGACACTTGAGTCTCTCTCTAACAGAGGTATACAACACACTAGATTTTTTTTTAAAGTTTTTATTTATTTATTCATGAGAGAGAGAGAGAGAGAGAGAGAGAGAGAGAGAGGCAGAGACACAGGCAGAGGGAGAAGCAGGCTCCATGCAGGGAGCCTGACATGGGACTCGTCCGGGGTCTCCAGGATTATGCCCTGGGCCGAAGCAGGCAGTAAACTGCTGAGCCACCCAGGGATTCCCAACACTCTAGATTTATCAGAGAGCACCAAACCTTTATGTTTACTAGTTCTACATTGCAAAGGCACCTGGATAACTGTAATATTTCCTCCAAGGATAGCAACTATAGCACATTCATGAAAAGCATTATCTTTTCTCAACTCTCTTTGCTTCTCTTTTCTTCCGTCCCTCAACCATTACTCAAAGAACAACATTTCAAAGCTTCCATCTTGATAGTGTTGCAGTTTTGAACTTTCAAGAAATGTTCTCATAACCAGCAGATGCGGTCCAGGGAAGATCACATGAGTTGACTGTGGTCACATGATCGTGTCACAGTATTAAATGAGTTTTTAAAACCCCTTGCAGTTCATAAAGTCCTACAGCCATTGTTATGCAGTATTATCACTAATCAGACGGAGTCTCTGGGAGACTTATGAATGTGCCCGAGATCATGCTGGACCAAGTGGCAGATCCAAGGACTATGTCCTTGCAAGTCCAGTAGGTGATCTGGGCAGCCATTTTGTTCCAAAGAACAATTTGTTCAATAAGAAAAGTAGAGATTCTTTGAAGCCCACATGAGAAGACAATGATAGCATGTGATTGGAACACTGCTATGTGACAGTGTGACAGACAAGCTTACTCATCTTTAAATCCCTCTTCAACCAGACTATAACAAATGCCTAACATTTTAACATTAGTAATATATTCCCTCGAGCAAAGACTTATTTTTCAGGCATGTCCATGTTAAAATGCAAATATTCCAAAAAAGCAAAAATTCAAATGAGGAAGAGCGTCCATTTGTTAAATTTACTTTCGGTGCCAGGTGAGAAGAAATTGAACACATGCAGGTGAATGTTAAGTTTGGGAAAATCTGTTTTAAAGGTGTCAGACTAGTGGGAAGAACTGATCATTCTAGGATGGTTGGGTTTAGATTAAGTCACAGGAAGACTATAGCACTCGTGTGGCTCTCAGGCCTTGGTTTTGAGTCCTTTTATTAGTGTTTTCTTGACCAAGATAGGCAAAAAAGGACACACACACACTAATTGTGAAATTATTCATCTCAGGTGCTTTTCTTTCTATTTTGCCTGACCACTCTTACTCACCATCTTTTTCAATCATTCTTTTTATATGTTTCTTGGCGGTTCAACTGTGCTGGCAGAGAAGTAGATGGCAGGAAGCAGTTTAAAGTAATTAGAGGCTTGGAGTCTGGATTAGGCTGGAAGAAGCAAGACCAAAGAAGGTATGTTGGAACCTAGCTGTGATGGAATTACCATACCAAGAATTCTTAATCTTTTCAGTTATACACACATTTATATACCTGATAAAGCCAGTGGCTCCATTTCCCCAGAAAAATGCATATAACACGACACAAAGTTTTAAGTAGAATTTGAAAGGATCGTCAGCCACCTGAATACCAATTTTAAACTGCTAAGTGATCTGTGGAACTCATATTAAAAACTCTTGCACTGGATTCCGGGATTCATGATATAAGCCCATCAGTCCTTTCATTAAGGCCGTACTGGTGCCAAACATAATGCCTGTGCACGTGGTAGGTCCTCAATAACTAAGTTTTAAATAAACTACAATAATAACATATATATTAACAAGGAAAGAACAAACCACTGTTTTATGCAAAGGCATGCATTAATGTCAAGAAAAGACTGATGCTGTTGGCAGACAATTTCCTCTGGATTTCTCAGTGTTTCTGCATGGTTAAGGTTTATGAATAAACAGGATGCTTCACAAACATGCCTTAGAAGCTAGAGACAATATCTCCACAAAGATAGAAACCTCTGGAAACATTCAAGGTAGTTATGTCTTCTTCCACTCTTCCAGAGATAATTGTTTACAGTCCAGGGTGGTATCTGCCCTTCCCCTGGAGAAGAGTGTTTACTTTGCAGAGTAGAAGTCTCTCTCTCACAGAAGAATGGTAGATGTGCCAGCCGCCCTATGTAAGTTCCAACTCTCATGTTTTAGGGTTCCTCTCTTATTCTGGAAACCCAGAGCATGTAAAGGTAAACATCTGGCTCTCATTCTGTCACTTTGTGGAGGCTGGGGCATGGAGAACAGATGCCAAAGTGCTGTCCCGGCTGCTTTTTTGCTATGAGTAATACACCATCTGTGTGTCTGACCCAGGATCTTGTGTTTGTTTGTCAGTATATATATGTAAAATGATGGCAAGCTAACTTGTTATCTCATGGAAAGGGTATTACAGTCCTTTCACAGCTGCAGACATAACAGGAAGGAAGCCAGACATTAAGAAAGGAAATTTTGTATGATTTCACTTATATGACATTCAGGAAAAGGCAAAACAAATCTTACAGTGATTAAAGTCAGAGTTGTGTTTTTCTCTGGGGGTCTATCAACTGGAAAAGAAATGGAGAGAGTCTTCTGGAATGTTAAAAATGACCTATGTATGGTTTTGGGTAGTGATTACATGGAGATATAGAGATATAGATATTTAGGGTCCCCTTAGATTTGTATGATTTATTGCATATATGCTGTATATCAACAAAATGTTGCAGAAAGGAAAGACCAGTAGAATAATGCACTGTGAATTTCAGCCACTTAGGAAGGCAAGTCTAAGAAGATGGCATACAATTTCAAAAACTTTTATTGGGGAGGTTGACCCAACTTTTAGGGCCTATTATTATTGCAGAGAATCAGAGTGGGTGGAGCATCACCTAGTTAACTATATTCCTGCCACCAAAGCAAGGGAATCTGGAGGGCTTGTATGATGATTAATTTTAGGTGTTAACTTGGCTGGGTCACAAGATGCCCAAATATTTGGTCAAATTTTATTCTGAGTGTTTCTGTGAGGGTGTTCTGCAATGAGATGAACACTTAAATCAATGGACTACAAGTAAAACAAAATGCTTTCTACAATGTGGGTTGGTCCCAACCAATCATTTGAAGGCCTGGCTAGTATAAAAAGACCATTTTCCAGAGGAAGAGAAAATGCTGTAGCAGACTTTCTTTGGATTTTATCTACAAAACAGGCTTTACCTGGTTATATAGCAGACAGCTTTCAGACTCGAACTGGAACATCAGCTATCCTGAGTCTCCACCCTGCTGGCTCACCCTGTACATTTCGGACTTGCCTCCATAATTGTGTGTGTCAACTCCTTACAGTAAATTTCCTTCCATTCTACTTTCTTTCTTTCTAGATAGATAGATAGATGATAGACAGATAGAGATATATTTATCTCCATCCTACTGGTTCTGCTTCTTTGGAGAACTCTAACTCATATAGCTTGTCAGTGGCCAAAGTGTTAGGCTATCACCACTATCACTAATTCCTTGACCTTCTTGACTGTCATTTTTCCTCCTCACCTCTCAATCCTTACTGTAATCTAGTTAAAGTCTATATTTTTCTTGTGACTTATTATTTCTATTCATGCTTGCTTTTTACTTAAGTGGTAGGTGTGTTTAGATAAAATCATTAAAACAAATGTGCAGAGGCTATCATGTGAGTGGGAAATTGAGAAGGGTCAAAATCTGGGATGTCACCAAAAGGAGTAGAACATTTGTTTGGAAGTCAATGTTTTTATAAACCCTTTAAATCAGTCTACTTCTTCTCTTTTGGCTCTTTCTTCTGTATTGTGTTGAATTCTTTGTTTTTCTCTTGCTGAATGGGCTGCCTCTGCTGACGTATGACGAGATATAGAATAATTTGCCAGTGGCTATTGACTGGAACATATAGTTCTTTTTGATTATCATGACCCTTTTATAACCACAGGCCCAATCTAATGTCTTTAGGAGGTATAAATTACAGAATATATTTTAAATTACCATATTTAGCAGCAATTACATTTTACATTTAATCCTATTTGGTCTAGTTCTAAATCCACAACACTAAACATATTCCTCAGTGTTTGCTTTTTTTCTCTTCGGTGACTTTTATACAGCTTTACAACAACCACCATTCACATAAAAGACAAGTTTTGCCAACTATTGTGTTCTCTGGCTCCTATGGTGATTGTGCTTTAAAGAAATTTAACAATCAGAGAAATGTCTCTTTAGATGAAGATGTAAGAGCAGCCATGGTGGCTACTGACATTTATTGGAATCTATGCAGAACTTCTTACCAATAGTGTGTTGAATAGTCTATTTTCCTGCTGGAAAAAAAATAGATCTCATTTTCATCAGCTCAGCAAATGTGGATCTAAAGGTAATTTCTTGAAGCAGGTTTCTAATTTGTCAAATAGCCCACAGGACTATTTTGTTTACATATTCCAAATCCTTTTGTGAAAGAGTAAGGTCTACATTAATAAGTAAATATATATATATTAATAAGTAAATATATATATATATTTATATATATATATATATATATATATTATGCACACTCACCGGCCATAGCTCTAAGAATAGGTTGGAGGACATAAGAATGCACCTTACAGATCTCCAAATGCAGAGAGAATAATTTCCTGATGGCCTCAAGCTTCTGTTGGCTGAGATACATCTCCATATTCTGATTGAGGCCCTGCTTCCCACCAGCTGCTTCTAGCCACTGATTTGAGCACAGCCTGGATGCTACTACATTCCTGGTAAACAGAGGGCAGCTTTGATGAGTGACCTCAGGAGCTCCCCCTGCTGAACGTTCCTCAGAACTGCACCACAGGTTAGCACCTTCCACCCTACCTTCCCACCTTCCTTGCTTCTCTCTCTTTTCAGGTTCCAACCTCCAAGGTGGTCTGACGGCTTTGCTCATCTCCCCAATCGTCCTCCCCATTTCCTCCCACTGGCATTTCTCTTAATAAGTCATTTGCGTGTTTGATTCTTGACATCTTGTTTTTGATACCTGATTCCCAAAGGACCAAGACTCACAAGTGTAGAGTGTGATGTATTTTACACTTGAAAAATATTTATTGAGATGCAGATTTTTTTAAAAAATTCTGCCTATAAAGAAAGAACAAACTAAGGGATAGCTGATAAAGGGGAGTAGACAAAAGAAGATCATATGAAAAGGGCTGGTGGAGAAACAGAATATCAAAGAGAGGAGAAAGAGATGAAGAAGGAAAAGCCAGAGGCCTCCAAAAGGGAGGTGGAGGCAGATACTAAAAAAGAGGATCAGATGGTAATTGTGATGGAAAGAATATCTGACTTTTCCTGTGTTCACAAACTTGGTAATGCTTCCAAGTTCCTGCTTCTCCTTCACCCCCGGGTGCTATGGATAAGGAGGTGGAGGAGGGGCGAGGTGCTGAAGAGAACAGATACCCACGTAACACCAGGTCTTTCATCTCTGGTTATTCCTCATGTGGTGGATTCTTCTCATCTTGAATTCAAAATTGCTCCAGAGGAGGAACTGGTGTCTGCAATTTCAGATTTCAAAAGGGCAAAAATCAGAGCATTTCTTGGGGAGTTCTTCCAAGCATCTGACAAACTTCACGACTCAGAGATACACCTCTGTGATGACTGATCCTGTTAAAAATGCAAGATCAACAAATGAAGGGATGTGAAGAATTATTAAAGACTGAACTATAGCAATGTTTTATTTTTACATCCAAAGGAAATGCAGTAGACCCACGATGAACATTTCGCTCTCATAATTCTCCATGTTCTTTATTCTGTTTTTGGAAAGGCTTCCTGTTTCTGATTTGACAAGCCATCTGCCTTGTTAGTTTTGCTTCCTTTCTCAATTTTGTTTTAACCTTTTAAAATAAGCTCTAGTAGCAGCCCAAGGTAAGGCAAGGAGAAATAATGAAGAAAAACATGTGCAAAGGGCTTTGCTGCCACAAATGTCCATCCCTAGTGTTTTTAATTTGTCAATTTGTTTTGCTTGATTGAAAGTCCACCAAATAGGAACATAATTTCTGTGCTACTGCCTGTATGCAAATACAATTATTCACTATTTCTTAATACTAAAGTACAAGATAGCTTACTTTTAGAAATCCTGAGGGAAATGCAATTAGGTATTAAAAACAGTTTCTCTTTTCCAGTCGAATGTGTCTTAATAACTTTTATTTATATATCATTTTGTAATAGACAAAGCATTTTCATACGCATCATTTGATACAACCTTCATATTTACCTACCCAGGGATTAAATCAGGTCGTCATTGAGGATGTGGTTGGTGGATTGTATTTGGTCAAATTTCTACAGATTGTGCCAAGCGACCCCTTCCCCTTGGTTAAACATTAAGTTTACAGGAATCTACACAAATTTCTGATTCTGTCCTACAGACCACAGGTGGAAAACTGACTTAGCCACAGGGAAAAAACAAACTTAACCTGCTCCTTCTTGGTAAACATTTGCATTTTAAGTGCTTTCAATTATCTTTGAAGTTCTCCATTTGATGTATCAGACTCCCCAAGAATGTGGGGGGCCAGGAAAGTATTATTTAGCATGCCACGAGAAGGCTTTGGCAAGTTGCTTAATATGTAAAGGCTGAAAAATAATTACTTTGGCCTCAGTATTAGCAGGTTTTTGTTCTATCCCCTGTGATCTATGAGCAAATTACTTTATTAGAAAATCATTAGAGCATAATTTGCTTCTATATGCTACTGACATCAATTCTCATTTCTTATAATGAAATACAAGTTCTCATGATATATTATTATTGCAAATAGTATGCTGCCAGATATTGATTCGAAATTGTCATTAACCCTAACACCTATGCCTTTCTTTTTTTTTTTTTTTTTCACCTATGCCTTTCTTAAAATATGTATGAGTTTCCCAAGGTTATGTCACATTTAGGCCCCCTTCACCCTACTTAGACACAAAGTACTCTTTCTAAAGACGGACTGAGATGAGCCTCAGCGTGAATTCCCCCAAACATGTCTTATTTTGTGTTGTCTTCTTTTTATTATTGAAAACTGGAAAACCCAGCTGAATTTGTTCTGACCATTTTGAATGTGTTTCTTGCTGATACCGGAAATACAATCTGAGCAAAGGCAAATCATAGAGTTTCAGAGGTCAGAAGACGAAGGGAAGTGTATAATTATGTTAGAAGGAAGGCTTGGAATCAGGACTTTTAAGGAACAAGGATACACAGATCCCCAGAGTTCAACTTTCTGTTAGAATCCTGGTCTGGTCATCAAAACATGCCTTCACAGGCAAATGTATCATTTTCTCAGCTCAGTGTATGCCAAAATTTTTTACCCAGCTTCACTTTTCCAGGTCATTTTATCCTCGGTGGTAGATTATAGCTCTCAGAAAGCTGAGCCTAAGAACCAGTTCTAATGCTTAATGGAAGGAATTCAATGATCAGCCCTTAAATAACGTGAGAAACTGGAATGTGAAGAGGGGGAAAAGGTTTATCATTTCAACATATACATTTGATAAAATGCATGTGGATGTGATGAGTTTGGGCAAAGTGGTTAAGTCTTTTCCTGTATATCCTTTCAAAGTTATTAACTTGTTTAAGGTTTAAAAATCATTTTGCACATGCCCCTTTTCTTTATTGGCCATGGTTTCACTTGGCTATATAGTCAGGTTAAGAATCAATTCTCTTGCCCTCCTAATGATAGAGCACATTCAAGAGTAGAAAATAAGTCTTTAAAATACCTGATCATCTCAATCACATGGGATTTAGCTGGTATTCTGCTTTGGAAAATCTTGAAATTCAGCAAAGAGTTCTTGACAATGTATTAAAATCTTTGCAGTTTTAACTTCTATATTACTTTCTTAGAAGCACATGAGTTTAGTCCATGAAATTTTTGCTTTTGTTTTTCATAATAGGAACCTGATATTTTATTTTTAATTTTTTAAAGATTTATTTATTTGAGAGAGAAAGAGAAAGCATGCAAGCTGAGGAAGGGACAGAGGGGGGAGGGAGAGAAGTGAGGGAAAGAATCTAAAGCAGACTCCATAATGAGCTCAGAGCCCATGTGGGGCTGGGTCCCACGACCCTGAGATCATGACCTGAACTGAAACCAAGAGTCAGAAGATCAACCTACTGCACCACCCAGACACCCTGAGGAACTTGATTTTTTAATGGCTTCCCATTGGGTCACTTGGTTATGGATATTATTAGATAGTGTAATATTTTGTGGTTCTCAGACTGTAGATGATAGGTAAATGTAAGTATTCTGTATCTAATACTGCCTTTCTACAGAAGAGGAATGGGCATGATGATGATGAGCATCCAGTAGCTATTAGCTGAGCTGGAACTAAAATTTTAGGCTTTCTTACTCTGAAAATATTATCCACTCTACCATGCTATCTCAGAAGCTTATCTCCTAGAAAAGGACTTGCAGGAAAGGAACACTGGATACCCTTCCCTTGGAATCTCCTTTCTGGTCACCTTTTCTCCTGTCCTGGTTCCCAGCACCGGGGAGTGCCCAGCTGACATCATCAATAGAGATAGTTCTTTGTCTAGGCTACCCATTGAAAATCACCTGAAGAGTTTTGAAAAAAAAATTATATATATTTAGGGCTTCCATTTCTAGCCATAATGGAACAACAGCCTTGAACTTGCTCTACTGCTGTAAAATAAGTATAAAACCAGACAGAGCATATAGGACAACCATTTTGTTTTGTTTTGTTTTGTTTTGTTTTGTTTTCTCACTGGACAGTCAGAGCCAGAGAACTGTGGTATTTGAGAGAGTGAAAAGTCAAGAGATGTGACCCATTTTTGCCTTGGTGCTCCTTCCCCAGCCTGAGAACAGGCAGGCAGACCCCAAGCAGCTATGTTGCTGAGCCAAGGAGAGGAGATGGGGAGTGCACGTGGAGTCTGCTGATGCCACTGGGGTTTGTGCAGCAGGACATGAGAGGAGGTGATTTTGCAGGTGGCAGTCCCAAAAGACAGCATGGTCTTTCCCTGGAAGAATCTATAATAAATCTGCCCTGAGTGTTCAGGGTGCTGTCAGGTCTGGCCAAGCTGTTGCACAGAGCCAGAGATGCTTGGAACCCCAGAGGCCATGCACTGTTGGGAGAAGTTACTGGGCTGGACTGGCTACACAAAGGCTAAATTGTGTTCTGGCAGGTAGTGAGATTGCTACTGTATCCCATCAGATCTATCAGATTTAGTTGTATCTTTGGCTAAACTAGGTCTATCGTGTTTTATTTTCTTTGTCAAAAATTATGGTACTCCCTTTAAGGCACAGTCCTGACTGTCATTACATGGTCTCTCTGGGGCTCAACTGAATGCCCTCCCCACCCCCATGCAAAGAGAACCACATCTATGCACATCATAGTCAACCTGCTGAAAACAAAAGATGAACAAAAAATCTTAATAGTAGCCAAAGAAAGAACACACATCATATCCAAGTGAACAATGACACAAATGATGGCTAACTTCCATTAGACATAATGGCAGCCATAAGCTTGTGAAACAGCATATGTGAAGTGCTGGGGAAAAAAAATAGTCAAACCAGAAATCTCTCCTTCAATAATGAGGGTGAAATAAAAATGTATTCAGTTAAATAACAGCTTAGAAGAGTTGCCTGCATACCTGTGCTATGGAAAATGCTAAGGAAAATTCTTCAGGCTGAAAGTAACTGTTATCAGATAGAAACTTATAAATAAGTTAGGAATTAAATTAATTAAATTATAACTAAATGAGGAATTAAGAGAAGTGATCAATATGTGGGTAAATGGTACTTCTTTAAAAATAAGACTATTTCGGGCAGCCCAGGTGGCTCAGTGGTTTAGCACCTGCTGTTGGCTCAGGGCATGATCCTGGGGTCCTGGGATCAAGTCCCACATTGGGCTCCCTGCATGGAACCTGCTTCTCCCTCTGCCTGTGTCTCTGCCTCTCTCTATCTCTGTGTTTCTCATAAATAAATAAAATCTTTTTTAAAAAAATAAGACTATTTCCAGTAAAAATATTTACTGTGTGCATATAGAAATAAAGTATATGACAATTAAATCACAAAAGATAGAGCATAGATGAAATCATATTGTTATGAGGTTCTTAGATTTTGCCTAAACTAGTACAATATTAATTTTAAGTAGGCAATAAGAAGTTCAGCAGGCATATTGTAATTCCTAAATAGCACTGATACATATATGAAAAAATATATCCAAACTCAATAGAGTAAACAAAATAAAAAATTTTAAAAATACATAGCACAGTTACATATACAAATTAAAAATATATATTTATACTTCATATTCATATATATATACATATATATATATATATATATATATGGATATACTAAAGAAAGGAGGGCAGAAGGACAAAAGAACCAAAAAGAGATAGGACAAATAGAAAACAAGAAGTTGGTAATATCAGTCCAGTTGTAGCACAACAATTACATTTAATATAATGGACTCCACAATTTCAAAAGCAGTACCTAACACTCTCTGCAACTGATGTATTTAATGACACTGATAGGTTGAAAATATAAAGATGGAAAAAGTTGAACAATAAATGTAAGTGGTGAGCATAAGAAAATTTGGCGTATTTGGTTTAATGTCAGATAAAGTAGATTTCAAGAAAAAGCGTATCACTAGTGCTAAATACTGTCATTTTATATTGATAATGGTCAACTCATAAGAAAGACATTGCAATCCAAATGTGCACATATCTAATATTCAGAGCTCTAAGGTAAAGCTCTAAAATGAAACCAGAAAAACCCCTGATAGAACCTAAGGAGAAATAGAAAAATCCATAATCACATTTGGAAATTTGATAACCTTATTTTATAGTTATAGAGAAATCAGACCCCCCCCCCACCAATGTAAGAACATAGAGCATTTGAACCACATAAAATACTAACTCAATCTGATGGCTATTTATACAAGTACACCCCACAACAACAGCATACCTATTTTTCTGAAGTTTTCAAAATAGAACTTATAATGAGTCATAAAATAAGTCCCAATAAGTTCAAATGATTGAAATAGTACAGCATATTTTCTCCAACAAAAGCAGAATATTCTTAGAAAACAATGATAATAAACTATTTAGAAAATCTGTATGTTTTTGAAAATAAAACAAGAAACTTCTAAATAACTCATGAACAAAGAAGAAATAAAAAGATAAATTAGGATATATTTTGACTGGGCAATAATGAAAATACAACATATCTACATTTGGGGGGATTCAGCTAAGAGAGTGCTAAGAGGGAAATTTGCTTTATTTATTTTAATTTTTTAATTTTTTATTTTTTGGAAATTTGCTTTAATGCACGTGTGGTAAAAAAGAATTGTTTGAAAAAAAAGAATTGTTTGAAGTAAAAAAAAATATCTAAGTTTATACATGGAGAATCAAGGAAATAAAAAGAGTAAACAGAACCCTAGGAAAACTGAAGGAAGTTAAAAATAATGAGAAGGGCAAAAATAAGAGAGAAAAAAATCCCAAAGTTTTAAAAGTTAGTATTTCATTCTTTGAGCAGCTTAATAAAATTGGTAAACTGTTTGCAAGATTGATAAGAAAAAAGGGGAACCTACTAATTAACAATGTGAGCATCAAAGCAGATTGTACAGACCTTAAGAACAGTGAAGATATTATTAAGAACTATATGTCAATACATTCAAGAATTTAGGTAGAATGGAATCATTCATTCAAAAGCACAACTTACCAAATCTGACACAGAAATGGAAAACAGAAAAAGTCTTTATATATAAAAGAAATTTAACTTAAAGTAAAAGTCCATTGAAAAAACTCAAAAAAAAAAAAAAAAGAAAAGAAAAGAAAAAAGAAAACTCCAGACCTTGATGGATTCACTGGTAAGTTCTTTCAGGTATTTAAGTCAGAAATAACATTAATATTGCAAAATATCTTTCAGAAAACAGAGGTGGGGGGAATAGTTCCTAACTCATTTATGAGTTCATTATAATTACAGACCAATATTATTCATAAGCATAGATGCAACAATCATTAACAAAATACTTTTTTTAAGATTTTATTTATTTATTCATGAGAGACAGACAGAGAGAGAGAGAGAGGCAGAGACACAGGCAGAGGGAGAAGTAGGCTCCATGCAGGGAGCCCGATGTGGGACTCGATCCTGAGTCTCCAGGATCACACCCCGGGCTGAAGGCAGCGCTAAACCGCTGAGCCACCCAGGCTGCCCAACAAAATACTTTTAAGTTGTATCTTAAAATATCCAAAAATAGGATGATTTATTTTGTTTAATTGAGGCTTGTCACAAGAATATAAAACTGGTTTGTTACTCAAAAATTTTTCACTGTATTTCATCATGTTACTAGAAAAAGGAGAGAGATCTTATAGTTACTTTTATAAATACAAGGGAAAGCATTTGACAAAATTCAAAATTTATTCCTGAAAGGACAGAAAGCTAAGATAGGAGGTGAATTTGTCAATCCGATAAAGACTGTCTATGAAAAACACACAGCCAACATCACATTAAATTGTCAAATGTTTAGCACTTCCTCCATAAAATGAAAAGCAGCATAAGGACATTCATTCTTACCACTTTTACTCAACATTGTATCATATGTCCCAGCCAGTGAAATAAAGGAAGAAAATGAAGTAAAGGGCAGAAGTATTATAAAGAAAAAATAAATTCTGTTATTTAAAGATTTGCAGGAGAAGTTGCTTACTGTGGAAATCTGAAAGAATCTGCAAAATCTAGTAGAATTAATAAGTAATCTGAGCAAAGTTGCAGTATATGAGGGGTGAAAGATCAATATATTTCTATATTCTAAGAAAATACCTATTGGAAAATGAAGTTAAATAAAGATAAAGATATTATTCACCACAGTTTCAAAAAATAAAATAATCCAAGATAATTTAACAAAAGAGATGTAAAATTTCTATAATTGAAAACTAAAAATATTGCTGGGAAATATAAAGGCTTAACTTACATGGAGAGAGAAGTCATATTCATGGATGGAGAGACACTATATTATTAAGATATAAATTTCCTACAAATCAATCTATAAATTCATGCAGTTCTGATCATTCAAAGGAATTCTGAATCTAATTCTAAATTTTATAGGGAATAACAAAGACTCAGCCAATACAATCCTTAAAAAGGAAAATAAAGTTGGAGCGCTTATATGCTTATACTACCTGATATTAAGATTTGTGACTTACAAAAATGAAATAGCCAGGACAGTGTGGTAAGAGGAGACAGGTAGATTAATAGAACAAAATAAAGTGTCCAGAAACATATCCAATTGATTTTTAGCAAAAGTTCCAAGGCAAGTCAATGTAGGAAAGAAAATCTTTTCAGTAAATAGTGATAAAAAACTGGATAAGTGCACAGAACAGTAAGCTTGATCTCTTTCTCGTAACATACACCAGAGTTTGACAAATTTTTCTGTGAGAGGTATGATAATTAAAATAAATATTTTTGGGATCCCTGGGTGGCGCAGCGGTTTGGCGCCTGCCTTTGGCCCAGGGCGCGATCCTGGAGACCGAGGATCGAGTCCCACATCGGGCTCCTGGTGCATGGAGCCTGCTTCTCCCACTGCCTATGTCTCTGCCTCTCTCTCTTTCTCTCTCTGTGACTATCATAAATAAGTAAAATATTTTAAAAAAAATTATTAAAAAATAAAATAAAATAAAATAAATATTTTTAAATTTTAAATTGCGGGGCCATCTTTGTTACAGCTATTGAACTCTCTCATTGTAAGGCAAAAGTAGCCATAGATAATATGTAACCAGATGAATAAAACAGTGTTACAATAACACTTCATTTAAAAAAGATTGGTGACACAGACTTGGTCTGCAAGCTCCAGATCAACTCTTGCCATTAAAAAAAAAAAAAATTAAGTGGATCACACATTTACAACATAAGCTAACATTGTAAAGTTTCTAAAGCAAAATGTAGACTACCCTTGCAAACTTGAAGTAAGCGAAGATTTCTGAGATGGGACATAAAAACTCTAACTATAAAAGAAAAAAGTAAATTGGATTTCATCAAAATAAAAAAAAATCTACTTATTAGAAGAAACCATAAAGAACATATAAAAGACAATCCACAGACTAGGGTAAAAATTTAGCTAGAACTAAAAGCACTGACTACATCATCACATAAAAACCATTTGCAAACATTTGTCAATACTCATGACAAATATGATTAGTGCATTTCATTATTTGTAATTTGTTTTAAAGCACACTGCCCTTTAGCCTTTACATTAAAAACAAATTGCAACCTTGAATCCACAACTTCCTTCCTCTACTCCCCTTCCTTAGATTATGAGTTGGTAGTTGTAGGTAGAGCCATAGCCAGGACCAACTTATGGGATCTGAGGGGACCAGTACAAAGTGAAAATGCATGGTACCCTTGTTGGGAATCATTAAAATTGTCATGGCAACAGCAGAGCATTGACTTAAGAGAGGAGGTTTTCCAAGCATGGCCCTTTGTGACAGCACAGACGGCATGCCCATGAAGTCAGCTCTGGCCACAGAAATCATACATTTAAAAAGCTCTCTGAAGATTCTTATGAGCAAATTGAGTTGAGATCCATTTGTAGCACACTGACCTGCAGACTCCCTTGGAGTGACCTGTAAACCGGTACAAATTTCAACAATTATGCACTTGACTGGGAGTTGACTCCTATTTCAAAAAATTAAGATACTATTTAATCAATAAAATACATTTTAACATTACCAAGTTAACATGCATTTTACTGTTATATGTGAATAAATTCTAGAAGCACACTACCTTATGATCAAAGGGAAAGCTTGCACTTAAAAAAGTTGGGATTCACTGCTTTGTCTATTACCTATGACCATGCCTAGGGATTTTCTCATAAACACTGTTGTCTTCTGTAGGCCCATCAATAGGAATGGAGTTCCTTTTCTACTAAAATGTTCACTATATTACATTCCCAGTAATACAATTCAAAAAATTAACGGGTCATATCCTAATTATTTATTTTCTAATGAACATCTTTATAATTCCTACTTTAGCCAAAAGGCTATTGCAAAACCCCAAATATCCTAGATCAGCAGATGACAGGAAACTGGAAAATGTGTACTAGGAAGTGATTCAGTGACAGGAAAAGATAGCTCAAGAAAAGCAGTGCTCTAGGTTACCATTATTTAAATAATTTAACTATATGCAAGTTATTTATTTAGTAAAGAATTTGTTAGAAATGCTTAACAAAAGTATAGTAAAACTTCTATATGCTTAATGAAAGTTGAGTAAAACTTTCAAATGGCTAAAAGAAGAAAACCAGGAGATTATGCATGTACTTTTTCTGTAAACACATTCTTTTTTTACTCAACAATGTGTTTTTAGCCATCTATGATATGTCTGGTTTTGTTCTGGCTGCGGGGATTTTATCAGTAAATGACAGCACCGTCCTGCAATGGATCTCACATGCCAGGCAGGGGATTAGGGATGGTTGGTAAAGCAGATGAGGGTTTCACATTACTGAGTCTTAGTGCTCACAAAAATCATTTAAATGAAAAAGTCATACAAATATCAATCCAAGGAAAATAGAGTGAAGGGAAAATATGTAACACCTAGGATAGGTTCATACACAATTTTGGAACTTCAAAAGTCTGAAAGAAAAATATTTTGACTTTTGAGTAGTTCATCAAAATAATACAAATAAACTTCTTGGGGCAAATGAAAATTAAGGCAGGACTGCAAGTACTAAACATTGGGAGCAGTGGGAAAAGTGAATCCTAGGAATAATCTATTTCCTTTGAAAATATTGGAAATTCTACTTGTGTGACCTATAGCCTTGTATATTGGGGCTAACCATTGCAATGCAAAACAGATGATGAGTAAGTGGTTTACTATTTTCCCAGTTGAAAGGGTTTTTTTTTTTACTGCCCTTAAAGCATCTTTTAAATCTTAAGAAAATGTATATGGTATCAAAATATTTGTTGAGTGCTCACTGTATTCTAGGAACTATGATAATTGATTTATGCACATTACCTTTTTCTGTCCTTCTGACTCATCTGTGAAGTAGTTTTATTAACTGAGAATTAGAGGAATGTTTACCCACAATTCCAAAGCTGGGAAATGGGAGAGCCATGATTCAAACCCAGATTCCTGTGACATGAAAACACTATTCCATATATCACATTTATAAGCTCACCAGAGCCTGTGAGCCTGTTGTTGATGGGATACATTCATTTGTTCGCTCAACAAATATTTAATTGAGCATCTACTATATATATTAAGCAAGTCTTTTGCAGCCTATCCTATAGCTCATTTAACCATCTTGACGACTAAAAGTACTTTTCTTTCTCCCCATCATTGTAGAGATAAAAAATTGGCTAAGAAGATGTGACTTATAGAGATCTTGTGGCTGGTAAATGGCTTAGCCTGGTTTGAACTCCAGATCTGTCTTACTTCACAGTTTATCATTATATCAAAGCTTTTCATTATACAGGTTTTTCCTGCTATCCCATAGTGCAGTGTTCCCTTGAAAGTGTCTGTAAACCAAAATGGCATAAAGTAAAGAAGCAATTACCATTAATCTATATGGAAAATTTTTTGAGTGTTCCCAGACCCCAAAAATGCGCTTTTCTGATGCCTTAGGACACATCTTGCTAAGGGATGCACAAAGTAAATGGAGATAAAGCACAGATGTTCACAGACACAGAGTTCAAAGCCATGAAGGCTGGATGCTGAGAAGCTGAGTGTGCTTTCTGAGGAAGGAGCTTGGCGGGGCCACTTTGCTGCTCCAGGTGCACGCTGCCTCTATAATGACTCACTGTAAAACAATGCTGAATGCTACTTTTGGTTTTCACATCCCTCCCCCCCCACCCCTTTTAAAGTGGAAATCCTTCTCGGATTTCTTTTTGTTAGCAAAAATAGGTACTAGTGTAGGTCTTCTGTAAAAGCCAAGTGGCATAAAGTAAACGAGCAAAGCTGGCGATACATGTATCATGTTTCTTCCCACACTTGGATAGTGTTAAGGATGTAATTTCTCTTGTTGTCTTATATAATTATGTTTTGGATGACATCTGACATATTTACCATAACTTCCTCTTTGTGTGCTTGTCTTTCACACTTTTTCCTGTGTGGCTCTGGAAGACAAAGTCCATGCCTTGTCCATCTCTGCATTCCAGTGTCTGACACATTACCAGGCACATGGCTGTTGCACATCACATTTCATGAGTGCATTTGATGACTTTTCCCGATTTAAAAATTAGAAAAGATAGGTGAATAAATGTTTCTGGAATATTGGAATGAAGTGGTTTTGTCTATTCAGTATCTGAAAAAGACAGACGCCTAGAATGTAAATTAGTAAGTCAAGCTCTCATCTTAAGAGAATAATAGAGTTGCAATGAAAAGAAATAGAGACTAGCATCCAGGTTGATTTCAAGACAGTGGTCCCAGGAGCCTGGAGATAAACAGGTCTCACCAAAAGGCAGTTTGCTTTGGGCATTTATAGGAAAATTTCTGAGGGACTTACAAAGAACTGTGGCTCTCCTTTCTTCCCAGGAGATGTGAGCACAAGGGAACGGAATGATGGAAGTAACATGCAGCCTGAGCTTTATGTTTCCCCTTCTCTCCGAGGCACTCATCAATTTTGCGTGCTATAAATGCAAGCTGGTGTCTCTGACTGAAGAGAAGGTGAAAAGGTGAAAAGGATTGAGGAATGCCTTTCAGTGCTCTCGTAAAATAAGAAGGCTCAGAAGGAGAAGGTTCTGGGGAGAAAGCAGGAATAGGAATGGTTGTCAAAGGTTGTAGCTATAAAAATGTAACCAAAGAAAAAGAAAGTTCTTCTATTGCATGTATAATATTCTTATAGCAAGTAATTCTTGGCATACTAAATATAAATAGTGTGACATACTCTGGGGGAAAAAAAAAGGAAAACTAAGGTGATTCACTAGTGCTGGGAGATGCAAATGTAATCTAAGTGCAGTGAACAGTAAAGCTTAAAGCAAAGATTTTAAGATGTTAGATTGTAAGCCCTTTGGGGGCAGAGACCATAATACAGACAATTTTCTATCTCTAGGAGCTTAAAACGATGCCTAATACATTAGTGCCTGTTGGATAAAAGAGTGAACATATACACAAACACGAACAGGAACCAGGGAGATTGTAGATATCTCTGAAATATAGCTTTGTTGCTCTCAAAAGGATTTAAAAGAAAAGAAGCAGGAAATACATAGATTTTTTTCCTGCCTGAGGAGATTATTCTTGACGACACTGATCAGACATTAGACTATTCCCATCAGAGAGAACCAGCCAACAGTTACAAATAGAAAAGAAACTAGTGAACTTGAGTGAGCAGCACCCAGTGTGAATGATGACAGCCTCGAGTATGAAGTCAGTGATCCGAAGAAAAGGGCACAGACAGGGAGAGCCAATATCAGAGGATCCCTCCAAAGACTTACAGTCCAGAGGCAGGGAGCAGATACTAAAGGAAACAGTGGCTGGACTATGGAAGATGCAAGAAAAAGAAAGCCGACAAAAGTATGCAAAAGATGGGATGTCCGAGGGAAGCCAAATTCAAGGGATTAACTGAATAAACTGCTAAGAGAGCTTGCAAATTTTCGTTAATGAATAAAAATTATAAAAGAAAGCAACAAATCCAAACAGAAAAATCAATATTGAGACACTGGACTGGGCAGCCTCCTCTGATAAAATGACTCCCAGGGAGGAACCCAAATATAACTGATTACCAAACTGTAGCTGATGGAAATAATGGGTTCAGTAAGTTTTTGAAGAATCAGTGGAATTATAATTAGTATAACTATATGCCTATGTTCATCCACAGTGTGAGTTAGAGTCAGCTGACCTCGCTTTGCCTATACGCATAGTACTGACAGGGTGAAGTGATTCAACGACCAGTGACTGTTTTCAGGAGGGCATGGGGTGGGACCATGTCTCTCTGGGGTTACTTGACTCTCTAGTTATCTGGCAGAGAGGGACAAGGGCTTATATTCTTGACACTGAAATTCACTTAATGAATCTTATTAATCAGGAACTAGTAGTTTGGGGAAGTAGAAATTAGCAGATCTCTACTAAGGATGGTAGAGATAGTTTATCAAGAAGCAAAAGCATGCAGTAGGATGGTGAGAAGTTTTATCATCAAAATCCTTAGATGTTACCCACTGTTCAGGAGAATCAGAATTAAGGCTATCCCCATAAGAAACTTGAAATGCATTTCTAATAGGATAGTTACTATTTAAAAAAAAAAAAAAACCTTTAAAGATTTGAACCCTCTCCCAAGAAAAATGCACATAAACAAAAATTAACAAATAATTTCATGGGATCCTGAAAGTTTTTTAAAGTGCATCCATGAACATATGTAGATTCCTTAGAATTTAGGTTAGGAAGCCTTACTCTGGTGACTTTTATGTTTTGAGAGAAAAGCCAAGGGACTTGGGAAAGAAGAGAACTTGCATTTTTGGCTATGTTTTAAATCTAGAGTTGTCACTTCCTAAGATATGAGAATTTAATGGTGTCAAAATTACAGTTTAACTTACGAGTCCAGGAAAAAAAAATTAAGTTTTTTGTAACATTGAAATAAACCTTTTCTGAACATTTAACTGATAGTTTTGAGTCTTGGGTAGACTAAATAATTAAAATATATTTCCTCCCCCATGTATTTAAATCCAGAATTCTGTTATATTAGAAGACAGAATTGAGTTATTTCAAAATAAATTTAAAATAATAAAATGAAGATCAGAGAGTTCCTCTAGGAGTAAGAGTCTGGAATGAATAACAGAGCTAAGAAACATTGAAGACACTGACCTAAGGTGCAGTGTAAAGGAAACATGAAGGAAATTACCTTAAATGAAAATGCAATGATCTTGACAGACAGAGATAGAGACAGAGAAACTCCAGGGTTTGCCTTATGTTCTTCAGACAGTTGATTTTCTGTAAACAGATTAACAAAAGGAAAGAAAAGAAATCCTATCAGAGATATCAAAATCAACACAGGAAGCTTCCATGAAAGCAGGAGAAAGTAAAATGTCCTCTTACTGTTGGCAAGTTTTAGATCCCCTTGAAATATGAGCTTCAACACCACCGACACTAATGGGAACTCTATGTGCCCCTAGGGAAGGGACTCACCCAGTTGAGAGCTGCACCATTAAACACCTTAAACACCGTGTATCGTATTGGAAATGTGCCTCGGAGCAGGATCCATGGCCAACAGCCATGCAAATGCCCTCCAAGTGAATAAATCTTGACTTTGTAGAGGGCCGATTGTCAGGAAAAATTAGGGGTCCATTAAAAATGTTCTGCATGGATCTGGGGAGCTATGTGGGAATGATATGCATAACAGAAGCTCATCTAGATGTTGTTGTTTCATATCTAAACTTCTAACAAACAAAGAGAACCCAAGTAGTTTGTTCCCCTATTGTGAATATAATTCTGAACAATGTCAAAGAAGGTAGAGTTTCTTCAAACCATGGTGAGAGGACATAGCCAGAGTAGTAGAAACAAAAGCAATTTTCTTAAGCCTTTGTATTTGGTAATATACCAACAAAAGGGACAAAAGTGGACTAGCCTCACCATAAACACTTTTAAACCACTGCAGTGGTGATAAAAAGTCTATGTGTTTGCTGAAATTCTAACTATCACTCCTCATTTTCATGGTGGATTAAGTTCCATCTACTTTGGTGTTTTGATTTTAGCAAGGTTGAACTCCTTGCCAGGAACCTCGGTGCAAAACTCAACAGAACCCTCTCAGAGTGGTAAAGAGTTAGAGCTGACCTTGGGTGTGGGAAGCCATCCATACTAATTTCAAACCCCTGGTCCCCTTACTGAAATAGTGACCTATTTATCCTAATCTCTAGCATTTAAAAGGTCAAAATTATATTCTAATTTCCTTGGTTTATACCAAATAGACACTTTGCTCCTTAAAAGGCCAACATCTCTTAAAAAGAGAGTACTTCTTTTATCAGTCATTTGTAATTTACTGTGATTAACATGTAATATCCTTTCCTGAAACTCTCTCTTTGTGGCAGTTACTATACTGGACATTTGCACGTACTACATGCAAGAGGATTAGCAAAGAGCATTTTTATTTCGTGGTGTAGAAGAGCATTAAAACTTTTTTGTGTGATTTATGTTAACAGTAATTTATGTCAGAAAAAGCTGCTATTTTTATTTTTTATTTTTTTTTTTTAAATTTTTTTTTTTAATTTTTATTTATTTATGATAGTCAAAGAGAGAGAGAGAGAGGCAGAGACACAGGCAGAGGGAGAAGCAGGCTCCATGCACCGGGAGCCCGACGTGGGATTCGATCCCGGGTCTCCAGGATCGCGCCCTGGGCCAAAGGCAGGCGCCAAACCGCTGCGCCACCCAGGGATCCCAAAAGCTGCTATTTTTAATGGATCAAGCATAGCGACATCTGATTACTAAACCTACTGAAATTGGATTATTCATGATATAGCAAAGAATAAACTTTTAACATATTAATTGAAAAATATGATTTCTGCCAGTAATTGAGCATGAGTATAAAATATTCTCCAAATTCATTTTAAACATCTTTGAAAACACACATAGTTACATAAGCCAGAGCAAAATTTTCATGATGAATCTGCCATAGTTCTTCGTAGGTCCCTCTCAATTCAAGGAAAATAGCTTCTTACAAAGATGAGTGGAAATCGCAGCCCAGGATGTCCTCCACTACTTGTTCTCCAATCTACTATATTCTATCCCTTTGATGTTATTAACAGGTTAAATTTATGCAAAAAGATTTCTGAGGCATTTGGAGTTTTAAAAGTATAAAGACTCAGAAGGCCACCTCTGCCTATTAATGTGGATATGTAGGAACTCCAGTAGCCAAGCTCAGCAGTGGGCTTACAAAAGCAGGACAAAACAGGCATTTAGGGCTTTTCCTTAAACCTAGGGGGCACGTGGAACAGGAATCCCTATATTAGGTCCAGGATTAAGAAGACCTCTGTAGAGAGAGTGAGTAGAAATAGTACCTACCGAGGCAAGCATGTCATGATCACTGTGAAAATGGTCACTGATTTCTTACAAAATGCAAGAAACAAAACATGAAATGAACACCATAAATGGTCCTATAACCATTAAGGAAATTAAATTTTAAATTAAAACTCTTCTACAAAAAAATTTTTCAGGCCCAGATGGTGTCACTTGATAATTCTACCAAACATTTAAAGAATTAACACCAATTTCACACTATCTTTTCCAGTAGTAGAAGAGGAGCACTTCCTAACTTATTTTAGTATTATGCTGATACTCAAACCAGACAAAGATAGTTTTTTAAAAAAGGAAAGAAATCAAAGAAAGCTACAGATGAATATCCTTCTGGAATTTAGAGGCAAAAATTATATGTAGGGCAGCCTGGGTGGCTCAGCGGTTTAGCGCCACCTTCAGTCCAGGGCATGATCCTGGAGACCCAGAATCGAGTCCCACGTCAGGCTCCCTGCATGGAGCCTGCTTCTCCCTCTGCCTGTGTCTCTGCCTCTCTCTCTCTCTCTCTGTTTCTCATGAATAAATAAATAAAATCTTTAAATATATATATGTAACATATGAATATATGTAATATATAAAAGAAAAACCGAGTAGGATTTATTCCAGATATGCAAGGGCTAATCCAACATTCGACAATCAATTACTATAATCTGCCATATCAACAGGATAAAGAAAAAGTTAATATATTCATATCAGTTGATGAAGAAAATGCTGCTGACAAAATCCAATAGACATTCATGATAAAAACTTTCAAAAAACTAAGAATCAACGTGAATGTCCTCAAATGGAAAAAGAGCATATACAAGAAAACCTACAGTTAACATCACACTTATCAAAGACTGAATGGTTTCCACCTAAGACTCAGAAGAAAGTAAGAATGTCTGACCTTACTATTCTTATTCAAAATAGTATTGGAAGTTCTGGTGTGCACAATAAAACAAACAAACGGAAGACATTTACATTGGAAAGGAAGAAATAAACTCATTGCTACTTATAAACTATGTGATCTGCAGAATACCTTTTAGAACTAGTAAGTAGGGACGCCTGGGTGGCTCAGTGGTTGAGGGTCTGCCTTTGGCTCAGGTCCTGATCCCGGGTGCTGGAATGGAGTCCCTCACTGGGCTCCCTGCAGGGAGCCTGCTTCTCCCTCTGCCTATGTCTCTGCCTCTCTCTCTCTGTGTCTCTCATGAATAAATAAATAAAATCTTAAAAAAATTAATAAGTAAACTCAGTAAGAGTGAAGAATATTAGATAAATATACAAAAAAAATCAATAACATTTCTATAAAGTAAGAGTAAACATTTGGAGACTAAAATTAAAAACATGTGATTTATAATTGCTCTAAAAATATAATACTTCAGTATAAATATAAAGACACATATACAAAATCTGACTTCCAAAAATTACAAAATACTGATGAAAGAAATCAAAGAAGACTGAAATAAATGAATACAAATACACTATTCATAGGTTGAAAGTTAAGATGTCAATTTCCCCCAAATTGATCCATAGGTTGAATACAATTTCTATCAAAATCCCAACAAGTTTTTTTTTTTTTAAACATCAACAAACTTACTCTAAAATTTATATGTAAAGGTGTTGGAGGTTAAAATAGCTAAAACAATTTTAAAAAAGGAGAATTAAGTGGTAAATATTATTTACATGATGAAAAGGAGAACAAAGTGCTAAGTATTATTTACCTGATGCAAAGTATAAAGAACCTAAAAATAGACCCTAACAAATATACCCAACTGGCTCAGCTGGCTTATGACACAGATGCAAAGGTAATTCAGTGAAAAAGGACAGCGTTTTCAACAAATAGTGCTGGAGCAATCAGACATGCATAAGCAGAAGTAAACTTTGATGTGAGCCTCACACCTTCTACAAAAATTAATCCAAACTGGATCATATACTTAAGTGTAAAACATAAAGCCACAGAACTTTTAGACAAAAACGTAGGAGCAATTCTTCATTAATTAGGACTAGCCAAAGAGTGCTTAGGCTTGACACCAAAAAAAAAAAAAAAAAAAAAAAAAAAAAGATCCATAAAAGGACAAGTCGATAAAGTGGATCTCATTAAAATTAGAAGCTTTTGCTCTACTAAAGCCCCTGTTAAGCAGATAAAAAGACAAACTACAGACTGGGTAAGAAGTATTGCAAACCACATACCTGACAAGGGAACTGTATTTAGAATATGCAAATAATTGTTAAAACTCAATAGTTAAAAAATGTTTAAAATAGTTAAAAATAGCAGAAACTGGGCAAAAGACATACCCAGACATTTCACTAAAAAGGATAAAGAGACGGCAAATAAGTCTATGAAAATATGCTCAACATCATTAGCCATTGGAGAAATAAAAATTAAAACCAAATAAGATTTAGTTATACATCTATTGGAATGGCTAAAATTAAAGAAGAAAACAGTAATAACACCAAATACTGGTGAGGATGCAGAGAAGCTGGATCACTCAAACATTGCCGGTGGGAATGTCAAATGGTATAGCCACGCTAGGGGAAAAAAATTGGCAGTTTTTTTACAAAGCTATGCATATGCTTCAAATGTTTATCACAGTCTAGCAATTGCATTCTTGGGCATTAATTCCAGAAAAATGAAACTTATGTTCTCACAAACACATATTCTTGAATATTCATAGCAGCTCTATGTGTAATAGCCCCAAACTGGAAACAATCCAAATGTCCTTCAAGGGTGAATGTTAAACAAAGCATGGTGTATCCATACCATGGAACACTACTCAGCAATAGAAAGGTGCAAGCTATCCAAACATAACTTGGATGGATCTCAAGGAAATTTGAATGAGTGGGGACAAAAAGCCAATCTCAAAATGCTACATACTCTATGATTCCATTATATAGTATTCTTGAAATGACAAAGGATAGAAAAGAAGAACAGATGAGCAGTTGCCAGGGATTTGGAAGACATAAGGAGGGAGGTGACTGGTGATAAAAGGGTTGCCTAAGGGATTGTTGTGATGTTCCGAAAAGAGGTGATGACCTGTGGGTTGACTGTTGCAGTGGGCACCCAGATCTAGACATTGATGAAATTGCATAGAACTGTGTACATCCACACACATATAAATGCATGGAAAACTGGAGAAATCTTAATAAGGTCAGCAGAATGGAAAAGCAAAACCAAACCTTGAATTTCAGACAAGACCGTTCCAAGACATTAATCATTAACAGTTACCACACTGGCCACATAACAGCACCAATCACAGAGACGCCTTAACACAAAAGACTTGGTCGGCTGACTCATTTATCGCAGAAGTTGTATCTTCAGGTATAACAAACCTCACTATTTGCGACTCTCATCTCTATCCTGAAGGTGCTTCCATTTCTTAGTAGTTTGGCATTTAGGTAAGATAGGGAAATGGGCAGAAGAGTGAGTTAGTATACTTTCATAGTCTTCATAGCTCTTTATTCCACATTAATTCCTACATTTCACCCATGTAAGCAGAACCTGGGTTACTATCAGCTTCCCATCCCATTCATCAAGTGTTTTTGAGAATTCCCAGAAGATATCTCATGCATGTCCATTAGTGGTCTTTTTATTTTCTCCCTCTCCCCAGCTCCCCTGATTGAAATCTGAGGTTCTCGATGGCCCTGATAGAGAGCACCTCATTATTGCTAATGTCTTCCTTTAAATCTTTGACATCTCTGATAAATATGCTGTGTTCAGTGCCACAAATACACAAAACTAAGTGTAAAAGGAACATAGTATATATTAATCTACAATAAAATCATGGCCTTCTTTCTGATTCTGCCACATTTATCACCTGGGCAGCAGAGCATATCTGCTGTGATGCAGCCTCTAGATAGTTCCTTGAGCCTCTGCCCAGCGTCCCTCTTTGGAGCTTTGGTGATCAATACTGGAACGAAGGCACCTAGCTGAGACCTACAACTTACATAGTCTCCCTGGTGATTAATACCCGATATTCATCCCATGCTGTCCTCCGCATTTTCGTGCAGACTCTATGCATCCATGAAAACCCATTTCTTAATTATTTTTTTGCTAAAACAAAATTTAGAATACTTTCTGCACTTATCACTTTTGATATGTTCTTTCATATGGGAATTGTGACAGGGACTTAAAATTAATGTTTTAATTTGTCATTGCTAAGACTCTCTGAGGCATCATAGTATATAGAAATCTATTCCTCTAGGAAGACTATAAACACCAAGAATGGTGTTAAGATACCAGTGTAGTACTTTCTTAAAAATCCTTAATTAAAAAAAAAGTTGATTACCTTCAAAATGAGCATATATCAAATTTATTTGGAGAGTCGGTTTTATTAGAAGCAAAATGATATAAAAGTAGCTCATAGGAGCAAGTGCATAAATAATATCTAATAATAATAATTAATAATAAAATCATGTCTTAGAGATAGAAGGGATTTTTTCATAATAGCTTTATTGCAACATAATTCACACATCATGTAATTCACCCATCATATAATTCACCCATTTAAAGTATACCACCCAATGGTTTTCAGTATATCTAAAGTAACCCAACCATCACCTCAATCAATTTTAGAACATATTCATCACTCAGGAAGGAAATTCTATACCCATCAGCAGTAAATCCCTTTTCTCATCCTTCTACTCTTCTCCCCAGACCCAAGCAACAGCTATAATTTCTGTGCCAGTAGACTTGTTTTTTCTGGACTCCCCTGTAAATGAAATCATGGAGTATGTGGTCAATTGTAACTGGTTTCTTTCACTTCGAACAATATTTTCTAGGTTCATACGTGTTATGGCATGTACCAGTACCTCATTACTTTTTTATGGATATGAATATCTCTTTTTATGAGCAATATCTCATCTTATGGCTATATTGCACTTTGCTTATTCATCAATTGATGGAAAATTGGATTGTTTCCACTTTTGGCTGCTAAGAATAATGCCACCATGAACATTCATGTACAAGTATTTATGTGCAGGTATATTTTCAATTCCCTTGAGTATAGAAGTTAAATTACTAGGTCTTGTGAAACTCTGTTTTTAACATTTTGAGAAAGTACATTTTGACCTATTTCCTAACTGACTGTACCATTTTACATTATTACCAGCAAGGCATGAGGGTTCCAATTTCTCTTTATCCTCATAACACTCATTATTATCTTCTTTTTAATTATAGTCTTCTTAGTAGATATGAAGCAGCATCTCATTATGATTTTGATTTTCATTTCTCTAAAGACTAATAAAAATGTTGAGCATTTTTAGTGATGCTTCTTTATCATTCATATATGTTTATTTGATGAAATGTCTATTCAGATCCTCTGCCCATTTTTTAATTGGGTTATTTATTTATTATTGAGTTATAAGGGTTCTCTATATATTCTGGATACAAGTGTCTTGTCAGACATATGATTTGCAATTAGGATTTTAAGCATTGTTGAACATAATCTATACCTCTTATAACTGTGGAGACTGAAGGCTAGAACAATGAAGACATCTATTTAATGATGGCCAGTTGTTTTGGGACAGAAACAAAACTAGGTCAAGATATCCCTACTACCAGGTGTGGAATGATGCTGCCATTTTAAAAAGCAAAAGCAAAATAAATGAAAAAGTGTATCTTCTGACATTTTTATTTCCATGCATCAGCTCAGCACTAACCTAATTTCTCTCATGACCCATGAAGTAACGGGTCTAACTCCACTGACTTCTACATTAGGTATCACAAAGGAGCTCTTTTGTGAACCTCATTAAACCTTCCTGACCAAGGAGATCTTTTCCACCCAAGTAATACCTAATAGCATTTCCCAAGGTGCTTGTTACTGAGTTCTATTCAGCAAGAGATCCATCCTGATGCATATAGACCCCTTAAAAGGAAAACATGTATAAAAATAGTATATTACTAATGAAGATTGAATTTAATGCATAAGACCATGTGAGTGTTAAAAACCACAAACGTGGTGTTAGTTTTATTTCTAGGTGTTAAGAAATACTGTGTCATTAAAGCGTATGTGACAGTCTGGTTTGAAAAATATAACAAATTAAAGTGGGACTTCTCAAGAGGGATTCCTTTCTGAAAAGGTCAGCTATAAAAAAGGGAGAAAAAAAAAAGATTTCTTACTCCCAGGATCACCAAAATAACATCATTTACTTGTCTAGATGCCTATGTGTGAAGTTTTACGGTGTTCACCACTACATGTAACAAATGTAGTTAGAAGACAATAAACTTGGAAAAGAATCAGTAACAATGATATGGGTATTAATAAGACAGAAAATTGAAAATTCTTTGCCCTTTTCCAAATACATATTTTACTTTGTTTTTAGGTCACTTTAGGATAGAAGGCAAAATGGCTTTTAGAAAGTGTACTTCGTTGAATATGTATAACAGAGGTGTTTAAAATGTAATTTTTCCAGAAAATGAATGGCCCGCCACTCCTATGAAATTTGCAGGAATGTCTTTGATGAATGTTTCTCATTCTAGGTACCTAATTGCCCTTCTCATGTATCTATTTTTAAAAATAGAATATAATGAAATCTATTTTTAAAGGGCCTTTATTTTTGCAGGCGACTTTTGTAAATTACATGGGTCAATTGAAGAAATAGCTAGGACCATATTCTTATTTTAATAGAAGGGGTACAAATTTACAGATGAAAAACAATGATAATGGATTTGTAGGACAAGTTTGGGAGTTTCTCTGAGAATACCCCAGATCTTGTCGTCCCTGGCAGATATCTTTTATAACACAGGTAAGACAGCTTCAGGTTGTCACATCTGGGCTCAGAGGGAGCGCTGGGCTGACCTTAGAAGTTCAGTCATGTTTGACTTTTAGGTTCCACTTTACAAGGTCCTAAAATCTGAGAGTGCTTCCCATTTAAATGATGCAGCTGTTCCAGTCTCTCCTTATATCCCACCTACTCATTTCTAGTCCTTTCCCTGGTTCTACCTTGAAACCCACAGTGAGGGGCACCTGGGTGGCTCAGTCAGTTAAGTGTCTGCCTTCAGCTCAGGTCATGGTTCCAGGATTCTGGGATCGAGCCCCACATTGGGCTCTCTGTTCAGTGGGGAGCCTGCTTCTTCCTCTCCCTCTGCCTGCTGCTCTGCTTGCTTGTGCATGCTCCCTCTCCCTCTCTGTCAAATGAAAAATAAAAAAATAAAATCTTTTTTTTTTTAAAGAAACCCACAGTGAAAAAAAGTTACTGATGTCCTAAGAGATGCCAATAGCCATTACTGCACTTCAGCTCATGAAAACAACATTTTGGGGAAAATAATGGATTTTCAGGACAATTTTGGTATAGAGGAAGAGATTGAAATAATTAAAAGAAATGTACCTAGAGATAATACAGAAGTTTTTTTTTTTTTTTCCCCCGTGGTAAGGAAAGGGGTTGAACTTTTGTAGAGAGATTTTTTTTTTTTTAAGATTGATTGATTGATTGATTTGAGAGAGCAAGAGCACAGAGGGAGAGGGAGAAGCGGATTCCACTGAGGGGGGGAGCCTGCCAGGAGGGCTTGATCTCAGTACCCCTAGATCATGACTCAAGCTGAAGGCAGACACCCAACCTGGGCCATCCAGGCCCCCCATAGAGAGATTTCTTAAAATGTATGAAAGGTTGTGGTGTTATCTCTGGTGGAACCAAGGACTAGGAGAAAGAACAGAAGAGAAAGATGTATTCCTAGGGATGGGGGCGGAGGGGCTCTGCAATGTGCCAACAGGTTAGGACCCTCAGAGAGAGAAGCAAGCAAGGCATCTTTCCATCTTTAGGAGCAAGAAGAAAAGGGCAGCTGAGTTCTGAGTTTGACTGTTTGGTTAATTCCATTCTGATAGCCTCAAGTCTTTCCTGAAGCTTTTTAAGCACAAACGCCTAGTTCAATAGGGCCGAGGGGAATAGGGCTGTGGGGATTCACAGAACCGGACAGAGGAATGCAACACAGGAAGCTGCTGTTGGAGGATGGGAGGAAATGCCTGGGGGACAGTATGGAGCAAAAGGCAACAGGCAATATCCAATTTGCATGAAGCACTCCCTCAACATTCTTAAAGATTCTTGGAGAGAGAAGACAAGGGATTTGTTCAATCCTGCAAAACTGGTGACCGGAGGGATTTTATTTGGGAATATTCGAAGAAGAAATAACCCAGAAAACAAAATGTCTGGGGGAAACTCAGATGGTGTTTGTAAATTCTGGATTTCCATTGGGGAGCCCGCTCGGGTCATCACCTCACTTTAGCAATGCCAAGCAGCCATGTGTTAGCTTCATTTCCAAGTGCAGTAGATAACAAAGAGGTGGACTAAAGCTGCAGATCCCTTTGTCTGAATTTTCTGATTTTGATTTTTATCAAATTATCTTGGAGGTAATTCTGGGACTCGAGAGACTTTCTCAAATGGGTGATTTCATGGCACAGAGTTTTCTTTGGCCAGAGGAGCAGGGGGCTTCATGTAAGTTGGATAGACTTCAGAGTCAGCAATCTTAGAATTACATTAGAAGATAATTTCTTGCTGACTAAACAAATCACCATACAATATGAGTTAGACACCGTCTCCGGGATTAAAGCAGCTCTGGCTGCCCTACTTATACAAAGAGAACATTGACCTTTCAACACTGACCAAGACAATGGAAGAACAGCTCAGCTGAAACATTTGCAATTTGCAGAACGAGGAGTTGGCATGGCTCCACGGAATGATCATTTGCTACCTGCCATGAATCTCCAAACACGACAGGATCTCTGTTCAGTTGTTTCTGTGGCTATCAAAGTAAACAGGTCAGATGAATTATTGATAGCCTTTGGATCAGCGAGGCACCATTGGAATGACAAATGATAAGTGCAGTAAAACTGTCATAGTCCTCATTCCCCAAATACTCTTCGCAAATTCCTCCCACCTTGCCTTTCTTAGACCACTCTCTGACTCAAAGGCCTTCCTCCTCTACAACCACTAAATTCAATTTTATTTGACTTCCATTCACTCTACCCCGTCTTACAGCTCTCCCATGAAGCCTTTTACAGATAATCAAATCCACAATAATTCTGCACCCTTTTCAGCCCTAACTTCTAGAACTTCTGTTATTTGTAGCATTAATTAAATTACCTAAAATCGGTAAAGGTCCCATACAGCACCTAAAACATACTAATCACCTACCCTTCCTTTGCCCTCACCTCTCCCACCAAAAGTAAAGATTGTTGTTGGGTCAAGGATGAAATTGTTAGTCCTCCCTTACCTCACTACCCTATGGCACTTAGCTCACTTTGCCACATGTGTGTACTTGAGCTGTTAAGAATCCTACGTCTTAGCTTTTTTCTTCTCCTATACCTACCAATAGTACCGTGCCCTTAATAGGCAGAGTATTTTAATTTTCCACTTACTAGATCTTTTAGTTCCACTATGCTGCTGCATTACAGAGAAGTGTTGAACTAAATGTCCTTATAGATCAGTATCATACAAAGGCCCTTTTCTTCATCTGATGCCACCAGTGAACTAGAACAACTAGTCAGTAATGTGAACATTGGCATTCACTTGTGAGCTATGTCCTTGAAGTATAGAGCCCTGTGTCAAGCATAAACCGTGTTTCAAGTATGTATTTAACTTTCAGGTATATTGTACTCAAGTTTATCTCTAGGTTCTTAATGTTGGACCTTTGGGAGTAAGCTTATAAACCCTTACAAAAAAAGCATATTAAAAATTCCAGGACAGTAGATCTATGGCAATGTCACACTTAGTCCTGAGAAGGACCTCTTCAGAAGCTTCCGAGGGATTCCAGCTAGACCAGCGGTGTCCTCTTTTATTCTTAGTTAAATGCTAAGATTCATTGGAGCTAATGGGGTCAGAAATTCCATTATAACCCGTTTCTATCAATAACCTGAATGGTGAGTCACTTTAACTAGATGGTGAACAAAAAACAGGGGAGAAAGTACTGTTGCTTTCTTTATTTTTCTCTTTCTTTCTTTTGTTCTTTCGTTCTTTCTTTCTTTCTATGATTTTAGTTATTTATTTGACAGAGAGAGAGAGAGAGACAGAGACAGAGAGACAGAGAGCACAAGCAGGGGCAGGAGGAGAGGGAGAAGCAGATGCCCCACTGAGCAGGGAGCCTGATGCAGTGTTTAATACCAGGACCCTGGGATCATGACCAGCCCAAGGTAGACGCTCAGCCGACTGAACCACCCAGGTGCCCCAGACTGTTTCATAGAGAAGAATCTCCATCCTCCACCCCTAGTTCGAACTAAATATTTTAAAGAAATGTTTTAGAGCAGAGAATTTGCAGAATTCAAGACAGTTCTGTGTTTCTTTATAAACTAACAACATTTTTTGCCACATTTAAGGAACTAATTTTAGTTATATGTACACATAGGCTTAGTGAAGTAGAGCAAAAGAAAATTATGTACGTGTATGTCTGATTTGCCAGAAAATCTAGATCATTCACATCAAAAAAAAAAAAAAACCCTATCAAATTTATTGGTCTTGCTCTTGAATTTTTCAGATGATGAAATTTGTGTAGACTGGGGCTTCATAAAAAAATAAAAGGGTACAATTCATCAGCTGCAGAATAATTATAAAGACTGAGAGTCTCCAGGTATAAATATCAGATGGGAAGCTTCTAAATATAATTGTACTGTTTCAGCCTCATTGATATTCATTGATTAAAAAATTTTTCTTCCCCTTAAATGGTTCTTCTTAGCTTATATCCCTCTGATCTCAGATAATGTTATTTGCCTCCACTGATCACATGTTCTCACAATGCCATCCCTCCAAGTGTGCACCTGCCAAAGCTCAGTTAAGGGATTTTGGTGCCTCTGCATTTTGTGTAGCATTTTAAACCTACTCCCTGCTGTAGTCTCTAGACTTTGGTCTTTGGAGGCACATTTGTTGATACACAATTGAATAATGACGCTGAGCAACTGCTTTTCTAGAGAATGCAGCCTATAACAGAATTTCTTAAATTCATATTTTCAGTTATTTGCTACAGAGACATACAGATTCACTTTATTACACTCTTTTAACTACCCCCAACCATGCCTTTGGCACTCTAAAACCTGCTTAGCAAAAGAGAAATTACATCCATACATTTAAACTCTCAGTGTACTAGGGAGTTTCCAAGTATAAAATGTATTTTTTAAGTACACCTTTTAAAACAACTAAAATGTGGCGAAATAGTCTTTGAAATGCAACATGACAGATGGACAGAAAACTTTACTAGCTTGATGGATGGGTCCTTTATTTATTCCTCTGTGAATGGCTGCTGATCATAATCACTTTTATAGCTTGACTGCAACAAAAAGGATTATTTCTTTTGTACTGGAATCTCAGGATGAGCATATTTGTTCAGAGGATGAAGGGACCAAATTAGACTGAGCTACTGGGGCATAATAAATTCACAGCAATCACAAGCCAGTGTTCTTTAATTCTTAAGACACTATCAACTTTAAATATTCTGATCCTCTCATAGTTAGCTCGCTTATCCTTTTGTCCTTATTGAATTAACTGCCTTTTCTTTTACATTGTCTCCTGAGGGGACCTCATTTTAAATCTTTTCAGTTTAATTCCATTAATTGGCATATTGTCTGGTCTCATGTTCTCCTCCTGGGTCTTGAACTTATGTTCCCCTCAGTTCTTAAACTCCTTAGCTATATTTTGCAGCTTTGAATGACAACTTGCTCCATCTGTAGACAAAGCATGTGCATTCTTATCTTTCACTTCCAGGCTAATGTTTAACAATGAATTCACAGTCCTGGCAGTTTATCAGCCATTAAGTAAGCCCAGGCGCAGAGTTCCTTGATTTTAAAGCCATCATACTGAAATCCAGGGGTATTGGTTCACTAATTTGAGCATAATTTAAGAGCTAACAATTCTAAATTATGGTAAATGGATCAAAAGTAGATATAATTTGACTTTCAGGCCCTCGCATTTAGAACTAAAATGGATCTAGGGTCATACTACCTTGGGTTTATATTCCATCTTCACCATTCATTCGCTAAGTAATCCTGGGCAGATACCTCTCGAACCCTCAATATTCTCTTCTCTAAAATGGGAGTGAAAAGTAAAATTCACTCCAAAACTTGATGTCATGATGAAGATTTCATGGGATAATGTTTGAAGAATGCTTAATATAATATCTGGCCCATGATAAATAATCAGTGGTAGCTCTCATTATCATTACGACTGAAGTTCCATTTTACCTATGAGTGGCATATTATATCCTTACTGCAAAGTACATCTCGGTGTTGCTTTATCCTAGATTTCAGATTCCATGTGGAGCATGTCACCTTGTGAGATATAGGCTTTGTGCAACTTATTTGTCATGCATTCTATACCACCATTGTAATCATCCTCCTTTTAATTAAACCGCTGTTCTCTTAAATAGACCACATCAGACCTCTTTACATAAAAACACAGTAACAGCACAAATGCCTCCCTCCCACACAAAAGTTGGTATCACTATTCATCAACAGTAAGTGTATGAGAGGGACACCTGGGTGGCTCAGTCAGTTAAGCAACCAGCTCTTGATATCAGCTCAGATCACGATCTCAGGGTCCTGGGATTGAGCCCTGCATTGGGCTCTGTGCTCAGTGGGGAGTCTGGCTGGATTCTCTCAATCTCTCCCTCTTCTTTTGCCACTCCCTCCACTTTCAAGGTCTCTCTCTAAAATAAATAAATAGGGCAGCCCCGGTGGCGCAGCGGTTTAGCGCCGCCTGCAGCCCAGGGTGTAATCCTGGAGACCCGGGAACCATCCAGCTCCCTGCAGGGAGCCGGCTTCTTCCTCTGCCTGTGTCTCTGCCTCTCTCTCTCTCTTCTGCCTCCCTCTCTCTCTGTGTGTGTGTGTGTGTCTTTCATGAATAAATAAATAAAATCTTTAAAAATAAATAAATCATTAAAAAAAACAATACATGCATAAGAAATCAGAATTTACTTTCAACTTATTTTTATGAAGAGGCCAAACTGGAAGCAGTTCCCCACAGGAGATAGAAGCAAGATTATGGAGCTAATTAGAAGGGGAAAGCTTAGGGGAAGCAAGAGGAGAGATGAATCTATCTTTGGGCCAGTCTTGATTATTTGTAGGTGATAGGAAGAATTATTAAGTAATATACACAGATCATAATGCCCACCTTAACAATATTCCACTTAATAATTGGACGATCCCATTGGATTCAATTATCAAATACTTTCAAAAAGGATTTGGAACATAACCTGACATATTTCAGAGAACAACCCACCAAAGAGATTGCTTGTTTAGCCCACTGATAATTATTAAGTGCATCATTAATTATATATTTAAAAAGGATGCTAACCTGTTTTTCATCACTCAGACCATAAAAATGATTTTAGGATAGTATCTCTAAGAGTTTATATCCTAGATGGATCAAAACACTCAAGAACTCCAAACTCATCCAAATTCCTAGGGACTCTCTGGTGATGGCATGGGATGAAAGTGCATTGATAGAGCTGTTTAAGAATACAAGTGTTCTCCAAATTTGAAAATTTAGAGGTGGACCATAGTTCAGTTTATCATGGTTCAATCTTATTTCACCTCCATTTCTTCTCCTTAACATATGCCTTTCAGTTTAAAAGCAAGAATAGCAAAAAATGAATTCAAAGGTTTCATATAATCTACTTAGAAAATCATGCACTTTTGAATTTATAAGTACAAATACTTGAATGCAACTGAATTCTGGCCCTCAGAATCATATTAGATAGTCAGCTTCTTACTACTCTATAGTAAGACAAAAGCAAAACAACTTTCATATAAATATAGGGACTGTAGAAGGAATAAATAGCAGTAAGTCTATCTCAGGGCATTTATTTCACAGAGTCAAGTGACAGAGCTAATGCAATTAGCATGTAAGACACAAATCTCAGGCAAGCTAGTCACCTTGATTTTATTTCAAATCCTGGAGGTCACCTTAACATTACCCATGAGAGGGTCCTATGTGGATAATAAAGACAGGCAAGAAAATCTATTATCATGGTTTATAGAACAACCTTCAATGCAAGCATCAGAAAGGCCAGACCAAGATTGTTACCTTTGGAAATGAAAGAAACAGAAATAACAAGCAGAGGGCTGGGGTTAAAAAAAATGCCATGGAAGCAAAAATTATAACAATTAAGATTCTGCCTGGATCTACGTAACAGAAACACAAATAGTAAGTCTTAACTGACTAGATGTTTATTTTTCTCATGTGATGGCCAGAGTAGGGAGCCCAATTGTTGCATGGTGTGTCTACAATGCCATAAAGAACCAGATTCCTCCTCTCTCTCTGCTTCTCCCCTGTCAATGAACAGCTCTCATCCTCTTCATTGCAAGCTGTCTGCTCTATCCCCAGGCATCTAACCCTCCAGATAAAATAGTAGGGGAGCAAAGGCAAAGAGGAAAATGCAAAAAGCTACCTGCCCTTTTGAATATTCCTTTTCTCACAAGTTCTCCCACAAGTACCACCCGGTAACTTTCACATACGCGCTCTATGTTCCTTGGTGGGTACCTAGGAAGCCGAGTGATTTAGTTAGGCATAATGCTATCCTAGAAAATAATCAGATTCAGTTTGGGGAGAGGAAGAAAAGAAAAGCTCCGGACAGGCAATGAACACTATCAAAAATGTTGTTTGTCAGCATTTTTTCTTTCAGTGAATATTTTTAAATTATTTTATAAGCCATACCATGTGAGTAATAGATTCAGAGACACAAATGAAAGGAATATGGAAGACCCCAATTTACTCATCTCTAGGAATTAACTTGTCCTTTAAAGAGCAACTTAAATGATCAAATCTCCCTCCCCTCACTCAAACCTTTGTCCAATACCTTCATTTTCAAGGATGCCTTCTTTGATCACCTTATTCAAAATTATTACACCTTACCCTACCCTGTTCCTTGCCTTTATTGCACTTCCTATTCTTTCCCTTTGCTCCATTCCCCACTTTATTATCTTCTAATGTTCTATGTGACTCTCTTGCTTATTGTCTAGTTCCTCTTCCTCTTAGAAAGGAAGCTGCATGAGGCAGAGACTATTCTTTTTTTCTCTTTGGTTCACTGCAATCTAGGTAGTTCTGGGTGTAGAGTTCATGCTTACTACATATTTCTGAATGAATAAAGGAATTACTGACTAGATTACAGTGATTACTGTAATACTCTTATTTTCAATGAAGCAAAAACAAATCTGAGACAATCTGAGACCTTGAGTATCCTTGGTATCTTGAAACCAAATGATGTTGCCTTTTTCCAGGAGGTAGATGATGCCAGGCTCTGGATGTTCAGAGGGCTGAATTCAGTTAGATGATGTACTAAACCTATGAAAGTCTGTACTTTTAAATCCTGGTTTAGAAAATCATCTCAAAACACGAAACTTTTTAAGAGAATTCATATGTAATGGATGCTTCTGAGAAGGTTTTGTGGTTATGAAATCTCCAGAAGCATTGTGCATTCAGTTTGATAACTCATCTGAACTTGACCTTGAAGAAAAGGGCATATTTTAGACCATCTAATAAATAAAATGTACCTGCATTTAAACTTTTTCTCTACAAAGATGTTAAAAGGAAAGGTTTCAAAACATAAATCCAGCACCCAAGTGAATTGGCTGCAGTTTTATGATCAACAGTAAAAGCTGTCACCTGATTTGTCAATTATACACAAACTAGAAGGTCTTCAAGGAGGTCTCCACACAAAGGACTTTAATGACTCACAAAAAGTCTACATTAGAATATGTGTCAAGAAACAGCTAATTAATAGGTGCCTGGGAAGGAAAGACTGACATTAATGTAAATTAATGACATTATGGAGTATGGTGACAATCTGCAACTGAGGATTTACATAATCAGTCATTATAGCTCCCCGTTGCCTACCAGGTCAATAATGTGCAGTTTTAAGACATGCTAATACATATTTACTCATTAAGCTACAACGCCTTCTAAGAGAGAGTGTGGGTCTCTGGTTGAATTAATTCATATTTAAATTATAATAGCAGATAACTGCTTCACAGATTGAAAGTAAAATACATAAATTAAAAAATGTAGATTCAATACAGGTCATGTAGAAGTCTTTGTGTTTCTCATTTGTATTGTAAAGACAGTTTATGAGCTACTAAAACATCATAATTAGAGGCTCAATTGAGACAGGGTCTTAGATCTATATTTGCCTTGGATTACCAGAAAAGATGATGCAAGGTATCCTTGGCAAGCTTGGAGGAAGCAAAGGGTAGGACATTGAGAAGAAGAGATGAATTTGTTACCTTTTATTCCATCATAAAAGCACAGCAGAGTCTCAAAGCAAAATGTTAACTCTGATGGAAACCAATTATCCCAGGTCCTAGGTATTCTTTGTGACCCTTAAAAGTGAAAAATCACTAAGTGATAATTACATTTGATACTTTGAAGTAACTAGTCTAACATACATATAATTTTTTTTTGCTTCTAAATTAGCACAACCTATCATGAAAATTAATGCAAAATGAGGCTTGCTACTTTGATGAGGCCAATCACATTGACCTACTTGTTTATACAAATCCAATACTTCCTAAACAATGTTCTGGGCAGAGATGCTTACCTCTACTTATTGCGATAGTGGATTTCTTGCATGCTGCAACGTTTTCATGTTCTCAAAGATGTCAAGGGGCTATGCTTATGGCAAAGACTTTACAGCCCAACTCAGAACACGAGAGATATGGTCCCTCCATATCATTCCGCTGGTCACTGCCAAAGTCACTTATACATAGAGAAACTAAAAACACTGGCTTACCTCATTGCTAGTGATAGAGGTCAAACTCCTGCTTTTAAAACACACGTGAGATTGGGTAGATTTTTCTCTTCAGCCAAACAAAAGGTTTTTGGGTTCCCAAATGGCTGTATCTTTTTGAATGAATGGCCTCTCTGTTTTAGAGAGGTCACAAAGCCCAATGTGGGGGCAATTTATCATATCATGATGCAAATGCCTTTTAAATCAGCTGCGAGGCAATGCTGTCACAGCATTTGGCTGCACCAACACTTCATTTAGGGATCAGCATTAATCCCTCATTTGCATGGACACTGACTTCTCTCTTCAAATGACGTTAATAGGCATTATAAATCTACTTTTTACTTGCTAGCACTATGCCAAGTTATAATGCTATGGGAAAGAATTACATGGGAATTGCTTTGGACAGCCAGCCTATGTGTAGACTCAACATCATTCAAAGTCCCTGCCAGTCAGAATTTGGTAACTCAAACGTGGGACACAGAACACACAAAAATAGTAATAAAATTTTGCCAAAGTTAAGAAAATGCTAATGCATAAAAACAGATTATCTCAACTGACTGTGGTTGGGTAAGCTAGTATAATATGTCTTCTTATTGTCTGAGACCTTCAAAATCTGGTCCAGAGAAGATTCTTGAGGGAAGTGATAAAATGGAGTAAAACGTGTGATAATAAGTGACTTATAAGGGGAAAAATGTGGGATCGACAGCAATAGATCATTTAAATTAGTAACTTCCATAAATTTGAGGTCTGTGCCCCAGATGAAATTGTTGTAGCCCATATTAATTAGCCATTTTAAACTGCGATGGAACACTGGTTTAGGACCATACTTTCTTAACAGATAGGAGAATAGGTAGATTTTGGCCTAATCTCCACAGAAACTTTTTATACCAGCATTGATGTCGGTAAAAATGAATCACATAAAAATCAGCCAGATAAGCCATTCACAGTGATGGGCCCCTGTATTAGATAGTCCTCTCTATTAGAGTTTGGGGGCATTTCACCCTTGTCACACTTCCATAGGGTTTACCTTGCCTGAAGCCTACTTTTTCAGAAAGATCTATTCTTTCAAAGAGGTGTAAGGAGGGATGCATGGGTGGCTCAGTGGTTGAGCATCTGACTTTGGCTCAGGGCGTGATCCCGGGGTCCTGGGATCAGGTCCCACATCAAGCTCCCCACAGAGAGCCTGCTTCTGTCTCTGCCTCTAATAAATAAATAAAATAAAATCTTAAAAAGAAGAGGTCTAAGGAGTAGTTCTCAAAATCCATAGAAGTTTCTATTTCCTGGTTTGATGGGGTAGTTTGTGGTAGGCCAGCACACACACTAAGAACACCTAGAAAAACTACATAAAATACAAAAGTCATCATTTGAAAGGGGTGAGACAGGTCCCTAAGCAAGGAGGATAGGGGGAGTTAAGATTTCATAAAAATAACTGCAATCTGTAGTGAGTTTTGCTTGAGAGACACTTGGCATTTCTGAGTATGGGATAGAGACAGATCTAAGATCTATCTGTGTAGAAACCTCCTCCTGCGAAGAGAGAAACCAGGAGGGCTTTTAAAGAGCTTATGGGCCAGAGTGAAAAAAATTGGAAAGCATTGAGTGGCCTCCAACTCCTGACAGTTTTACCTTCTCAAGTCACTTGCTGAATTCTGAAGGCACAAGGTATAAGGGAATAAAAGGCCAAGCCACAGACCTCTGAGGAACAGAGTGGAGTTTTCTCATTCTTATCTTTGCAAAACAAAGATTAGAGTTCAGAACCTGTCAGAGGAAAGGATGTCAAGAAAGGCGCCGAGCTCTTATTTGAAAGCCATGGAGTGCTATGAAATATGAAGGAGGTTGAACAAGACACAAATGGATTATGACCAAAATTACAAACCAGTTAACTGCTTCTTGATTAGATTAAGGTGATTAGCCCTTGAACCCCACCTGTTGAGCACAGGAAACTTTTATTCCTGTTTAGTAAAAGGTAATATCATTTGTAGCCACTGTAGTTCTTTTATAAAAAATGTCGATTATTTCATATAAACAAATACTAGAAATGCCAAGAGACAGGACCATATAACCAGGAGAAAAAAATAGAGGCTCACAAGTACCTAGATATTAAAGTTACCACACAAAGATTCTTAAATAAATATAATTAATTGTTCAGGAAAACAGAGGAAAAGATAGAAAAGTAGATGAAGAGATCATTTCACCAGAGAATTAAAATCTTAAAATCACATAATAATTCCAGGCCTGAAAACAATATCTAAAATTAATTAAATGATTTAACAGTAGCAGACATAGCAAAAGACATGATCAGTGAACTCGAAGAGGATGTCAAAACATATCTTTTACTAGCATTCCTAATCAGTGCAATAAGGCAAGAAACTGGAATAAAAGGCACAAAGATTGAAAAGGAGGGTATCCAATGCTCATTAACTGCAAATAACATGATTGTGTACCTAGAAAATGCAAAAGAAATTTACAGGCAGCTGTTAGAATTAATAAGTGGATTTAGGAAGGCCACTAAACATTATTATATAAAAGTAAACTTTGTTCTGTCATATCAGCAACAAAGCAAAAGAAAAAGCTTTAACATTTTACACAGCACAAAAACATACAATATATCGGAATAAATCAAATGAAAACACTGTAACTCAACAGAAGTTATATAGAGATTTTCAACCCAAGTAAATGAATGGTTATATCATGTTCATAGATTAGATTCATTATTGTAAAGATATATTTCAGGTTAATTTATGGAGTCAAAAAATCCTAATCAAACTCCGAGTAGTTTTGTGGTGTGTGTGTGTGTATCTTTGTGTGTGTGTGTGTGTGTGTGTGTGTGTGTAAACTAGCAAGTTTACTCTAAACTGTGGAAAATATGAAGGCCTAAGAATGGTTATGAATATTGAAGAGGAATCTAAAGGATTTACACTGCCAGATTATCAGATTTTCTATACAACTATAGAAATTAAAATAGTGTGGCATTGGTACAGGGTTAGACAAATAGATTAATAGAAGAGAAATAAAATAGAAAGCCCACAGGTATGTGGCTGCTTACTTTATTACAATAGCCTCATTGCATTACAGTGGGGAGAAGATGGCCTTCTTTCCTAAATGATGTTGGGTCAGTTCAATATCCATATCCAAAAAAGTTAATCTCTACCCTTTATCTCATAGTACACTCAAAAATCAATTTCAGGTTGATTAAAGGTCTAAATGCACAAATAATAAAGCTTCTTCAAGATAACATAGGAAAATATCTCCTGACCTTTGACTTTGGGGTAATCTGGAAAGACAGATATCATTAGAAGGATCTGGGGAGAGCTCTAAAAGCATAGAAAGCCCTTGTAAAACTGGCTGCATGACTTGTCTAGGTACACAAGGTGTCAGGCAGCCCCATTGAGTTCCTCTGGTATGTATGTGTACATGTGTCAGAGTGGTAGGGAAATCATGCAGACCCCACATGTGAGATGGGTCTGCTTATATGAGGAATGATGGAGTTCATAAAACCCAGGAGCAGAATTTGAGTCGATATGGAGACTCAGCATCTGAGATGCAGACCTGCACAAGCCCTCTCCACCCCATTTTTTAGCCAACTTGGAATGATCACATAATAATGATAAACAAAATTAGCTAACATGTTTTAAGAGGCTCGCTGTGTGTCAGCCCCATTATGTGTTTTCCATGTTTTAATTCACTTGACCTTCACAAAACTCTATGATGGAGTTACTGCTATTATAACCCCTTTACAAATGAATATGCCAAGGCACAAAAAAGTAAAATAACTTATCCAGGGTCTTAGAGATAATTATTGGTGGAGCCAAGATTGAAACTCTGGCAGTTTCGTTCCCAGGAGAATAGTTTCCATTGCTCTGGAAGGATGGACTCAGATGGCAATTTCTACCACTTTGAGGAAACAGGAGCTCCATATTCTGCAGTTCAACACTGAATACTAGAAAAATTAATAAATCTACATTATGTTTTTTATATATCTCGGTTTGCAGACTAATGTCTGCACTCTTCCTTCTAGAAGTAAAAGTAGAGAAAGTACTCTGAAATCTGCTCACACTGTATACTAGGCACTGTATGCTAGGCAAAATTAACCTTATGAATGAAGAAACTAGAGATCGATACACATAGAATTTCTATATATATAAAATGGCAGAAGTAAGATTAAATTTTGAGATTCTTCATCTGTGGTCCCTTGTTCTTCTCAAAATGACCAATCTCAACCCATTCTGAAAATGAGCTCTTTGAAAACTGAATGCTATTAATTAGTAGATAGATTCTACTAATTCTACATTCGAGTCTTTTTTGGCTCCTAGTTATAGATGCTTAGTAGAAAAAGTATCAGTGAATGATTAGCTAATTATCTTCTAATTTAGAGCTATATATGAATGAGCCAATGAACAATAATCAGATAGGATTTGCTGTGGTTTCTAACCCACCTTCTGGATGGAATGGTGATGCCTAGAGATTTTCTTTTGTCTGAGATCCCAATCTTTTGCAAGCTTCCTAAAGCTGTCATCATTTTAAACCATGCCTTTCCAGAAAAGAATATTTCCACAGCAACAATAGCCTTGTGTTACTAAGAAAGAGAAGTATAAAGAAGAGCAGGTGTGGATGCCCGCAGGAGAAAAAAGACAGCATCTCTGGCCTTCGTGCAGTCCATTCCTGGGTTTCATATTCTTCACTCCTCAACAACAGAGAAGGGACACATTATCTGAGCCAGATCAGTCGTCTTCCTCTACAAACTTTAGTGTAGGTTTGGGACTTCACGCTAAATGGTGAGCTTTCCTGGATTGACAGGACTTTCTGAGATGAGGAGTGTGAAATTTACCAATATTAAAGGTGATGTCACAATTCCAATACTTTTAGATAATCTCTACACATGCTCTTTATCTCATGTGATCTCCACAGTAAGCCAACAGGAAGATGTCCTTCCCAACTTACAGAGGACAACACTATGGCTCAGAGAGATCTGGTTGCTTCCTCAAGGTTACAGAGGCAGTACACAGTAGCACTGCGATTTGAACCTGAGTGTTTGCTGACTTCAAAACTCATGTTCTGGGCTCCTGCCTTTTTGGGAAATTTCTCCTTTATTTTTATAAGGTGACAAATAGGGATTTGGTGTATTGATATACTGGAATTTTTTTTAAAGACTTAGAGAAACATGAACCTTAATTAGCAATTTGGAACTGCTAACTCGATCAATGATAATGATAAAACATGAATTGTATAGCACCTATTTGTGATTTTCTGAATAATCAAGCAGCTCATCCATTATCTTGGCCCTTTCCTAACCCATTGGGTATTTCAAAGGCACAATGCTGCTGGTTCCAGCCATGTTGGAGTTACTGGAATCCCAAATCACCTAACAGGGCTCCAGAGTGAGAGAATGGGTTTTGCTTAAAATGACTGAAGGTCTTATCCATTAAGTTACCTGAATGTATTAAATCTTAGCCAATATTTTCCATTTCAATTAAAATGTTCACTCCCTCTACTCATCTAAGGGCATTAATTGCTATAATTATTCAGGTTGATGCCAGAGTATTAGCTTCCTATTGCTGCTGAAACAAATTACCACAAACTTAGTTACGTTAAGCAACACAATTTTATTATCTTCATCTCTGAAACTGAAATGGATTTCACTGGGCTGACACCACAGTGTGGGCAGGGGTGTACTCCCTTAGAAGGCTCTAGGGTGTTAAACACACACACACACACACACACACACACACACACACACACACCAAGTGTAGATTTTAAAGATCTTATTGCCTTTATTTAAAGATTCATGAATCAGACAGCATCCAGTCTAGCAGATAGAAAGGAGCTCCAAGGAGCTGCACACAATGAAAGACCTTTACAGGCAGAAGGGAGCAAGAGCTAGGAAGATACTCTAGGCAAAAAAGCAGGTTGGTTATTGCAAGGTTACTTTCCTTTCAGGGGATGGCAGGGGTCTATTAGGTTACTTAACTTGTGCTGAATGGACCATTCCTGATTGGTTGGTTTGAGATTCTGTTTCTGGGAGAGCTGAAATCCTAATTAAATTGAGTCTCAGTTTGGTGACAAGGGACCTAGCTTAAGCAACCCCATTTGGGGCCTGTTGTCTTGTTTTGAAGAAGGGGAAAACCTTTCTTCACCTTTTCCAGCTCATAAAGCTACATTCCTTGACTCACCGCCCCTTTCTCCATTTTCAAAGTTAGCAGCGTGGCATCTTCAAATCTTTTTTCATCGTCCTGTAGCCTTCTATCCCTCTGATCTCCTGCCTCCCTATTACAAGGACCTCTGTGATTACACAGGGCCTGCCCAGATAATTCAGGGTAATTTTCTCATCTCAAGATCCTTAACCTAATCATATTTGCAAGGTCCCTTTTGCCATATAAAGGTTCCAGAATGAGGAGGTGCGCATCATGGTGTTGGAGGCAGGGGTCATTATTCAATCAATTCCAACCAGCCAGTGTTTTTCTATTTTACATTGTAAGATAGCAGAAAAGAGATTACAGGGCATATCATCAATGTTGAACTATTTGTAAGCATTTTAGGAATGGTTTATTTTTTAACCAAGCTAATTGTAAATAGCCATTATCATATTATAAGTACTTTCTTTGGAAAAGCTAATAATAAACAAAAGCAACAGAAATGAATTAAGCTTCATTTCCTTGAGAATTGCATGGTAATTGTTCTCCAAAGATGTATTGCTATTTACCTCGCTGGTGAAGTAAATAGGAGTCTTGCCCACAAACAGCAAAGAAGAATAAAAATAAAAATAAAAAATAAAAACATTTAATATGAGCCACTTGTGGTTCAGAGGGTTTTGGTTTACAGTTTCAAAAGCTTTTCAAAACTAGGAAGTTACAATAATATTTGAATCAATGTCATTCAGATGTCTTTGCAAAGCAAACAAAGCTCTATCAATTGAACAACCAAACCACTGTTCAAATTAATCAGTAGGAACTTGATAAATTCCACTGATGTAGAAAATTAGCACTTTGCATGTTTCCCAGATTTTGATTTCATTTGGGCGTCTGGTCATGAATTATAACCACTCTTCTTGGACTCGAGCTATTTCACTTGAAATCCATTATTTCTAGCAGAATTATGAGTCTTGTTAGGGAAATGCCAGCTATTTCCATTTTGAGCATCTGCACTGCAGTTCTATTATTAACATGGAACTCGTTTAAAAAGAGGGGGGGTGAGAATTAGATTTGTGTCTTTGGGGCAGTGGGGGAGGAGGAGGTGGTGGTGACTGAAGCTTTAGTGAAACAAACAAGCTCACAGGGCTGCTTCCAATTGACACAGCTGTCATGTAAATATCTGTCCCTGCTGTATAGCTAAGGGATCCTGGGCTTAAAGACCTTGTAGCCATATGTAAACAATGCCGGGCTGATGACAGGTTTACAGCACTGGAGACAACATGTGCAGCTGTTTCATCCGCCTTCCTATAGTGAGTTACAAATGGTCGGGAGTCACATCACAGATGCTTAGAACTGAGTTCTAGAAGCTCACTGGGCTAGTCCTGCTTTTATGATAGGCTTCGCACCACTGCCTTACAGCTCAGGTTCTACGGCCAGGGTGTGACCTCCTCTGTAGGCTCCACTCCTGAGTCTCTCCCTCCCTCCCCCTTCCTCTCCTCCAGCCTCAGTCCATTGTCTCCCCGCTGCCCTCCCCGGCTCCAGGCAGTTAGCAAAGTATCTCCACGCCTGACCCACACCTCTGCGCTGGGCATTGATCGGAGGCTCACCAGATCAAAGATCCAAGAGGCTAATGCCCAGAGAAGTCATTCACTCTGTTCCCTGCTTTTTGCTCTCTTCTCCTCACAGCCTTCTTTCCAGTATTCAGCACAGGCTCATTACAAAAGAATTAAACAGGAAACAAAGTATTATTTCAGGCAAGGTTCTCTTAATACAAGGGAAGGCTCCTGTGGATGTGACCTGGAAAACAATGACTATGTGTAAGTCAATTTGGAGAAAAATGTTTTTGCTTTCTCTTTCAGCTCTTAGAATTAAAACTGGGATGACTAAGCATAATTTTCAGGCCAATAAACCCCTCATTTTGGCTCTTTTGGATCATTATTTGGGTTCTTCTGCTTAGCATAGTGTTTCCCAGTCGGAATGATCTGGAGCCCCAATTATTTTGTTTTCTCGCCACATTATGTGTTTATGGAAATAAGCCCAATAACAAGGCTGATATTGAAAATTTCCCCCTTATTTGAGCCATTTTCTGAAGAAATATATAGCACATTCAGATTTTTGAAGTCTATTATTAGACTAAATCAATTTAAATCCAGGCATAGCCACTTACTGAATCTGTGATTTTCTGCAAGTTACTTAAGCTATCTAAGCTTAAACTTCTGTAAAAGGAGATAATAATAGTACTTATCTCTTAGGGTTGTTTTGAGAATTAACTGGACAATCCATACCAGGTCTTTTTTTTTTTTTAAATCTAATTTTTTTTTTAATTTTTTAATTTATTCATGATAGTCACAGAGAGAGAGAGGCAGAGACACAGGCGGAGGAAGAAGCAGGCTCCATGCACCGGGAGCCCGATGTGGGATTCGATCCCGGGTCTCCAGGATCGCGCCCTGGGCCAAAGGCAGGCGCCAAACCGCTGCGCCACCCAGGGATCCCCATACCAGGTCTTTAGTTTAATTTCATAAGAAGCAACCATTAAATATGAGTCATGATTATGATTCTCATATTTTAAGAATACTGGTATAAATTAGAACCTCTTGTCCAAAGAAAAATAAAACCTTATCAAACACACACATAAATCGCTTCCCAACTTCTGACCATGTAATTGCCAGAGATTTATCCCCAAGTGAAGTCTTCCCCTGAAAATCATTACCTGTTCTGGGTTTAAGATACTATATGTTTCTCAGGGAGTTTTCCCTTCTGTCCCATCAGTCTGGAATCTCTATTCTGTTTTTTTCTGAAAAAATACTAAGGCAGAGAACCCAAATAAAAGCAACTCAGAACTCAGAGAGCCCCTACTTTTGTGAAAAAGGAGTAGAAAGGTCTAACAGATGGCCCAAGCATTTCACATAGTATAGCAGTATGAGTATGCATGCTTAGCTACACATTGGGTTGAAAAAGCTTTTGTAGAAAGGAATGGGAATTTAAACACTGTGGGAATGTTATTTCCTTGGAAAAGTTTTTTTCTAGTTTCCAACAATCGACACATCAATCATTTTTGTTATATTAATGTAAATAACTTGTTAGTCCGTCCCAAGTGTCTTCTTTGTTGTTAATTCTTCAGGATTTTCTGTATATGTGAACGTATTTTTATTGTCAATATCCATCGTCGAGGCTCTGTGCATTTGCTAAGCCCAAAGTTCTTTATATTGTGCACAATGTATGACTAAATTAACATTAATAAATAGATAGTATTTGGGTGAGGATACTTTCGATTAAGGAGAAAACAACAACTTGCTGAAAAATACATCTTTAACAGCTTTCTAGTGATTGCCGAAACCCTTTATTGACAAATATAAAAGTCATCCTTGAGCCGTGATCAGAAACTGCAATACCATACACTTATGGCAGATGGTATTAATTTTCCACGTATGGCACTGATTTTAATGTTACCTTTTAAATAAATGTCTTAGGTATAAACAACAAAGAAAATATATATAAAATAAATAATCATGTACAATTATGTGATTTGGTAAACAACTTGAAGGAGGTATATTGAAATTAAAGGTTGGAATAAATTAGTCAAATCCATAAATCAGATTCCAGAGGTAAGATAGTTATTAATGGCACTGACCAATTATTAACTATGATGATCTCAGGCAAAATAATTATTGGTCATTAAGCCGTAATCACTTTCAGGCTTTGTAATGTTGGTGGCTTGCATAAATGCTCAGCTGAAAGTGGAATTCAAAGAACATTTGTGGGACAAATGAGTGAACAAACGAATTCTGCATTCCCATCTCCTTTTGGGTATCACTTTCCCAAATCCTGAAATCCCTCCTCTACCTACTAAGTTACTGAATTCATGATTCTTCCCCTTGGCTGTCAGATGCGTCTGAAAAACCCCAACTGCACCAATAATTGGAAATTACCTCACCTTCTTCCCACAGACGAATTTCCTATGAATTTTAGCTTAATACTGAAAGGATGAGGCTGTAAAATCATTCATACTAAGCGATGGAAGGACTGATATGTTTAATTGCCTCAGAATGGATTACATTTTAATAGAGGCCTTTATGAATCCAAAATAATGTCTATGTGATAAAATGTACTAGCGAAAATCCTCTTAAAACTAGATGTGTGGAAAAAAAAAAAAACTAGATGTGTGTCAGGGCACCTCTATGGCTCAGTCAGTTGAGCATCTGACTCTTGGTTTGGGCTCAGATCATGCTCTTTGGGTCTAGAGAGAGAGCTCTACCACGGGCTCTACACTCAGGGAGGAGTCTGCTTCTCCTCTCCCTCTGCCCCTCTCTCTGCTTGTGTTCTCTCTCTCTCCTTCTCAAATAGATAAATATTTTTTTTAAAAAGTAACAAGATGTGTGTCTTTTACATATTAGCATTCTGGCAGGAATAAGAATCATATCACTCATTTATTGCCCTACTTTTGAAGTTTTTGCCAGAGTACAAGAGAATGGGAAGATCTGCTAGCAATCCTTGTCACTTTGACTAGCTATGTTTCAGAAGCACCTTGGGAGATTTTAAAATTGCAAATCTCTGGGTCTCACTTCCCAGGTATTTGCCTTCCATTCTACATGACCTGGTGAATTTAAATGACCCACCCAAGGTCATGCAGACATCTAGACACCACCTGGAACTAACTTTCTTAACTCCCAGTATAGAGGTCTTTTGGTTATAGAGACTAGAAAAATTGAAAACCCCTCTAAAATGTTTTCTAGATCACAAAAATTCTTTAAGAAAAGGAGACATGTTACCAACAAGAGATGTTTTGAGATGACTTAATATTTAGATATGTTTTGTTAATGTGTGTTGTTAATGGGAAAATATCTAATCTAAAATGCATCTATATTTAATTGGTTCATCCATGGAATAGAAGTTTCTTTTTTTTTTTTAATTTTTTATTATTATTATTTATTTACGAGAGTCACAGAGAGAGAGAGAGAGAGAGAGACAGAGACACAGGCAGAGGGAGAAGCAGGCTCCATGCACCGGGAGCCCGATGTGGGATTCGATCCCAGGTCTCCAGGATCGCGCCCTGGGCCAAAGGCAGGCGCCAAACCGCTGCACCACCCAGGGATCCCCTGAATAGAAGTTTCATAGGCTTGAAGATTTATTCATTTTACTCAACATTTTTCCATAGCATCCACATCCACCTATCTGAAATATATTCTAATTATTGACTAGCCTAATAATTTAAAAAAACACAAATAGTAATAACTGATATTTACTAAGCTCTAAATATCTGCCAATACTATCCTAACCCCAGGTACATGTGTTATAAGAAACTCAAAGGGCAGATAACATTATTATAAAAGAATTAGGAAATAAAGAAATAAATGAATGAGGGAATGATAGACAAATATAAGTAATTCAGTCACTATCTGGGATTCAATAATTACAGATTATTTGAAAGTCCACCAGACATTCTAAACACACAATAGAAATTTCCTGAGATAAATTGCTAGCAAAAGGCTTCACAAATAAATATCTGCTCAACTGTGATAAAAATACAAACCAATCTGAGAAAATGAAATGTAGGCTACAAAGATGTAATTAATATGAGGTTGTTCAAAAAGGAGGAATAATTAATAACTCAAGTTATATGATTATGGACTTTCAAAGGCATCTAATTTTGTCAATTTTGTGTGTCTTTGAGAGAATTAATAAAACTAAAATATTGCATCTTTCATCATTGAAGGAAGCATTTACCTTTAGCTGAATAAATCTGCTAATAATGTCAAAATCAATTCACAGTATTAGAGATATCTTCCTCCAAGAGCTGGAGTTTTAAAATATTTCTCATCGTAACGTTGTTCTAATGAAAATGTTATAAGCAATGTGTCTACCTGAGAGGAAATTCTCAAGACGTATATTAAACTTCATAGTGTGTATAGTTCTGGTTTCACATTTGATAAATTTATAGCCTTGTATTCATTGTGAAAGAGTGGTTATTTACTCTATTTTATCTTGTGACTTTAATTTGAAGGTTTCCATATCCTTGCTGATACTGGTAATTTTCAGTATGTGCTAGAAATAATGACTGTGTTTATGACACATTGACTATTTTTATGCCATGCACTCTCTCTAATGGGGTCACAAAGTATTTAAGCACAAAGAATTTGCAGTCACTCAGCTATCTACAAACAAAAAAGAATGCATGGAATTTAGTGTGAAATCCTAATAAATAAGTATTTCTTATTCCTAAAGCCAGATACAGGTAGCAGAGACAATTTGATGGGATGAGTCGAGTCTTTTTTAATAGAAGAACTTTTCCTGGAACCAGGCTTTATATATTATGGATATACAAAATCCAGAAAGAAATATTTCAAATTGCTAATTTATTATGCATGCATTGTCTTATATTCTATAAGCTCAATGGCAGCAGACTATAGGCCTGCCAGCCTCTGCAGAGTGCCATCATATGCTCCCCCACGGAATGAAGTATAGAACAAATCTACCAATTTTGCTATGTCTCTACTAATGAGATCTACTTGGTGAAATGCTTGTTCATTAAAAACCTAAGAACAGAAATAATGGGATACATGGGAATTGAAGTTGCAGGATGTCTCAACACTAACACAGTACAAATCATAGTCAAATCATATTTAATAAACAGCCCTGTATACTCAGACCATTTAACCATCATGTAGCCAGGGGTCTTGCAGTAAATAAATTCTGTCCATCTCACTTCTAGGACATAAAATCTAGGCAATGCTTTAATTAGATAGTGACTGGGGAACTGGAAGTGACAGCCAGTAATGGATTCACAGCAGAGGCAAGCATTTTGCTTTCTCTCCGATATTGTTGCTATATACAAACTAATGCCAAACCCAAATCAAAGACATATTCATTTTATTTAGACTTAAAAAAAAATCTAGATCATACGAAAATCACCAGAGGAAACTCCCATATGTTTTCAGGGAAATTTGAATACCATCTCCCCTTCTTGTAATTTCATTGTATTAGAAATTATTCCTCACTACATTCTCCAGGGGATAGCTTATGCCAGAAGAGAAAATAATGCTTACTTTGTTTTAATCAGTCAGGAACTACCTGGGAAAGAAACAGGAAAAGAAAAGGAAAGGAAAAAAGTTTATTGAATGTCTTCTAGGTGTTATGTATTTTCATATTCATTATTTAATTAATTAGGTATGTGGGTACACTAGGCGTTACTACAATTACTTATGTTTTAAAATGAAAGTTGAAAAACTGGGGGTTGAAGAAATTAATTAATTTGCTTATAGTCATGGGATATAATTCACTAATTTAAATAAATATTTAGTAAGTAGCTACTAGGTGTGAGGCATTCATAATGCTAAAGAAGTGATGATTCATAGAGTTCTGTTCTTGTAAAAATAAAATCCTAAAGAAAAGGCAGATAATGGCAGCCTGTGGTAGATGCTTGAAGACAAATCAAGAGGATTTGGTGTAATACAGTGTAACTGAGTAAGAAAGTTCTTCGTTAGGTGGATGGACAGTCTAGGCTGTTTTGAGGAGTAATATTTGAGCGAAGATGAGAAGGGATAGGAGTCAATCATGGATAAAACTCTGGGAAAATGTTCCAAAGTGAACAATAAATACAAAGTCCAAGAGCCAGGAAGTTGTTTGGTGTGTATAAAGAACAAAAAGGTATATTTCATGGGAGTTAATGAGTTAAGGAGAGATCAATCAAGGTCAGGTTGAAGAAATAGGCTGTGGCCAGGTCTTGCAGGGGCTTGTATAACATGATAGCATACTTACATTCATTATTTTTTTTTCTTACATTCATTATAAATGTATTGACAAGCCATTGATTTTTTGTTTCTTTTTCAGTTTTTAAAATATTGCCTAGGTTGATTTTGGAAAACGGATTGTGAAGCTTCTGCTTTTGGTAAGGGACTGACACATTAACCCTTGTGCTAAGCACAAGAAAAGATGGGTAATATGTAAAAATCATCTGCTTGAATACATTAGAGAGCTAACAAAGCATGAGAAATTACACGTCTTGAGCCCTTTTTAGAAGGGACCCTAGGTAGGTCTCAATGATTAGGTCTTTGGAGAAGAATCATCCAGGATCTTTTTTCTGCAAGAAGTTTCTGCTAAAGCCAAAAGAAACAACTGAGAGAGGGAGGATTTGAGCAGAAATGTTAAAGCCTTCCGGAGTAGGATAAAAAAGCCTTCAGGGATATACTTCAGTGTCTGCCAAAAATAGGATGTGGGGCTTGAGTAAATGCATAAGATTTTGGGTTGAGACTCTAAAGATTATATGGACAACATTGGAACTTGGCAAAAATCATAAAATCATAAAAATAACCTAATGGAAATTCTAGAATTGAAAAATACAATAAATAAGATCTCAGTGGGTTGAGGAGTTGGTTTAATAACAGATTAGACACAGATAAAGTAGGTAAAGAGAGAAAATGATTAAAAGAAAGTATCAAGAATAAAGGAGAAACAAAAGAATGGGAAATAGGCTTTAAAAAGGTAAGATGTACAGGGAATATAGATAAAGAATCAAAAATATAAAAATTGTAATTCCAGGAAAAAAATGTGGTGGAAAAAGAGGCATAAGCAATATTTGAGGAAATGATGTTCTGAAACTGATAAAGGACATCAATTAAAGATTTAAAGGAAACATTATAAACTCCAAGCAGGAACAAAGTAAAGAAGACCACACCTACACGAACAGACAAAAAATAAAATAAAACCAAAAAATCACCTAAAGGAAATTACAGAAAATGCCAAATAATCTTCAAAACTGTAATTAGACTGACAGCTGGTATAACAGCATAAACAATAAAATTCAGAAAGCAATTAATGATATTGTCAAAGTTCTGAAAAGAGGTAATGCTAACATTTGTTTGCTACTAGTTTTAAAAATATGCTACATAGGGGCACCTGGGTGGCTCTGTTGGTTGTCTAACTTGATTTCCTCTCAGGTCATGATCTCAGGGTCCTGAAATGGGCTCTGCGCTGAGTGTGGAGCCTGCTTAAGATTCTTTCTCTCCCTCTCTGTCTGCTCCTCTCCCTGCAGAGTTCTCTCTAATAAAATAATAATAAAATTAAAATAAAATAAAATAAAATAAAATATCCTACTGAAATAATGAAATAAATAAATTTTACGATTAACAAAAACTAGTAGCAGTTGCCACCAGCAGACTGGCGCTATAGTAAATACAAAAGAGTGTTTGTCAGTAGAAATAAACTGATCCTGGATGGAAGGTAAGAGAAAATAGGTGAATCCAATGAATATTGATAGTATAAAACAATAATAATGATTTATGAGATTTAAATATACCATGAGGGATTCATTTCCAGAATGCAGGCATGAGGAATTCCATAGACCTGCTTTCCAGGGCAACTGCCATAACTAGTAAAAATTAATGTAAAGAATCCCTTGTTATTTAAAGTTTGAAAATTGTTCTAAGGGCACAGATTAATGAAAAAAAATGATGCAAGAAAATTTACTAAATCTAGGTAAGAACAGTGGTGGGGGGATGTCTGCAGCCTTCTTCCTCCTCCACTCTGGATGAGTGTGACCAAGAATGCGGGGCTCCCATGTCTTCCAGCCACAACTTAGGGTATCTCTGTGGGAGGGATAGGCTACCTGTATTTCTCATGAGTCCCAGCTCCAGAGCGTAGACACTATGTTTTGGGCAAGTACAGCTGGAAGTCAGGAGTTCCAGTTCTCTCCCCAGTCTCCACTGGTAGAGCAGAAGCCCTAGCTCAATCATGTCAAACCAAGAATATTGGAGCCCTGGTTTCCTAGTTCTTGTCCTTTCCCCCGCTCGCTCCTAGGCAGAAATTCTGCATTAGGAGAGGCCAGAAGAGTAACCAGAGGCTATCTCCCTTGACCTGGTGCCCTGCTTGTAAAGCAGGGGTGTTACCACCGGGGAAGTGGCTATTTTCTCCATCTCTATCCCAAAACCAGAGGAAAAGACAAAATAATAGACATATTCATCAGTGTCAAAGAACTTTGCATGGGATAACAAACGAAACAAAACAACAACGAGGAAGCAGCCTACCCACTCTATAGAGTGGAAAAGGGCAGAAAGATTTCAGAGGGGGGTCAAAATTCAGTGTGGGGTCACTGCCTTCCTTTTGCAGTGGTTGCCTGAGTTGGGACCATAGTTGCAGTGTAACTTGGAAAGTTCTAGGCAATTCATTTTACTGTCTGGGTTACCAGAGGAAAGAGCCCCCAGCAACTATAGTCATTGCAGAGTGAAGGGTGGGATCTCAGGAAGGAGAGACATTGGGAAGGGCAACCCCAGCTCTTATGGCCTGGAATGTGTTCCCCTCAAAATTCATCTGTTGAAGTCCTAATCCCTAATGTGACTGTATTTGAAGATAGGGCCTTTAAGGAGACACAGTTATGAAATCCTATGTATGGGGCTCTAATCTGATAGAATCGGTGTTCTTCTAAGAATAAGTATACTTATAAGAAGAGGGAGAGACACCAGAGATTTTTTTCCCCCTCTGCACAGGAACAAAAGCCACGTGGGGACACAGAAAGAAGGCAGCTAGCTGTCTGCAAGCCAGATTGGTCTCACCCACCACCAACTTTCTCGGCATCTTGTTCTTGGACTTGCAGCCTTCAGGACTGCCAGAAAATCCATTTCTGCTGCGTATACCAGCCAGGCTGTGGTGTTTGGTTTATGGAGGCCTGAGACAACCAAGATACCAACATGTTTGTGTAAATTCCAGCAAAGTGTCTGGCTGACCAATACATCACACGTGTAGGTACGGTTCCAAGCAGTTTGCAGTGAAAGGCTGGCAAATCAGAGCTGAGACTGGAGTCCCCACCCACCACCAGAGAGTTTTCCAAGTCTCTAAAGATCTCTCCTACCTATTGTCTGCCCCAGCCTTCAGTATGCCTCTGCACTGTATCTGGTCCAGAACTGAGGGCAGGTTCCAATCTGCTGCCCCATGCCCACCCTCGGCGGACCTTGGGCCTCCCCAGATGACTACAGACTGTTTCCTGCCTCTTGGGTTAAGAAAGTCTTTCAGCTCCTGTGCTCTGCTCCCGGTCCCAGGCAAGCTGCTGTCTTACACTCAGAGAAAGGTTTCATTCACCTCACAGGGTGCAGTGCATTCCCTTGTAAAGAAGTGTGTGTGTATGTGGGGGGGGGGGGGGAGGGGGGTGGTTGCTGACAATCTCTATGACCTCCCTGTTCTAATCTCTCATTCCAGCCAACACACTGCTAGAAAATATTTACACATTTGTTATGATTTCTCCTTATCTCTCTTCCCTTCATTGCCCCAGGGATGAAAAGGCAACCATGGGACTCCTTTCTTAGAAATTCATTTAGCTTTCTAATTCTTAGCTTTCTAATGAGTTTTTAAAAAACTTTTTTTTGGCTATTCCACATTGCTCTTAATGTTAGTGTAAGTGTGCTAAGTTTAATAATTTTATATTTTATAAAATAACAGTTTGGGAGTTTATGCTATTTTCCTCATAGAGTGAATATCTCATGCTGCTTCTATCTGTAGTAAAAAAAAAAAAGAAAGAATTAAAAGAAATGTTATCTCTAGAAATTTAGGTGATTTAATGCACATTAAAATAATATTTTAACACAGGCAATTTTCTTTTGAGAAAAGAAAAATGAAAATGCATTGCAGTTGCAAAATTATTTTCCTTCAAAATGCTTCATTTTGGTAGGAATGAATTTACCACGTGACATATATTTTCAAGCTTTTAATAATTTTTAATCATTTATGTAGGAAATGTATCATTATAAAGCTGCCCCAAAATACCAAAGGTATCATTACACTGAGATACCAGGGTGAGGAGGAGGAAAATTATTTCTCCCCATTAAATAAGAAAAATAATGTCGTGTTGCTTTTGGGAAGACATGGCCCAAGCATGATTCTGGTGTCACAACTTTTGTTTTACATGCTTATTTCGATGGTATGAGAAACTCAAGACTGAAATTTGGGGAAAATCCCAAGGACATAATCTGGGAAAGATGGGTACAGCTGATGGTTAAAATGTTACCAGACCAACAAGTACGGAAGCCTATGATTTTTAACGTTTAAGATAGAATAGAGCAAGTATACATGTTCAAGAGTCTTCCTGTTTTCCTCACTGTTGTATATCTAGTGCTTATTACAATTTCTAGGACATAGTGGAATTTCAAGTGATTGAAATACAATGACAACGTAAATGTATCAATTTCTCACTGAGTTTAGAATCAGCTCTTCTTTATAAAACATCTATGCTATTGACAGTGACTTGAAATTCTACTCTAGGAATTAGAGTCAAGATACAACAAAAAGTTGAAAATGTTAGGAGCTCTAGGGGACCTTCATTTATACTCTCATTATGCGTCTGTGTGTGCACATTAAGGCCCATTGAGTTTATGTGATTTGCTCAAAGTAACACAGCTAGATGATGGCAGAGGTGAGTTCAGAGCCTATTTGCACACACAATTCTGTGTTCTTTAAGCTACACTAGGTAAAAGGTAGGTTTAAGAATTAGATATAAATACATATCCTGGCTTTGCCACTTATCTTTCAGCAAATTATTGATGGTTCCTCAACTTCAGTTTTCTTATTTGTCAAATGGGGGTGATAATAATATCTAACTATTTGGATTATTGTGAGGATTAAATAAGAAAATAGGTAAAGCTCTACATGCTCTCATGTATCATTTAATGAATAACTGTAATAGTAGTTATTGATGTTGTCACTATTACACCCTATCTTCACCCAAACACGGGCAATGAGCTTGCTTTTTTGTATAAGGGATACTAAGAGATATTAAGTTGATTAAATGCTCACAAAGCAATGCATCAGCAACTTTGAAGCAAGACATTTGCTCCCTCTTTAGAGATTAAGGAAAGTTTTGTGGGTAGCTATCAAAAGAATGGTTTCTTTCCTTCAGAGATTCAAAGTTCTGTTCATTTTAGTTCAAAGAACTGTGGGTAATAGTACAAGATAGGCAATATTTACCATGTCCTGGATTAAAGCAGACACCACACACTTTAGCTAGCCTACCCTCTTTAAGTGGATCTCTTTATTTTGTGTGAGGGATTACCGAAAAAAATTCAGGTGTTTGTGAAAGATTTTGAGAATGTTTGGATGCAAACTCGATAGCTCTCGAATAAAAATAAGACCCAGATTAAATTCATTGTAGCATTGTTACATGCTTAAATGCATTACATGTGTTTTTGTCAATAAATCATAAATCTATAAATCATCTTAATAGGCATTTAAAGGACCACAGTGGTTACATGATATCTTATGTGTATTTAGGGGTTCATTGAAAATAAACCAGGGGGGTCAGATTTGAAGTTGACAATACAGGAGCGATTAAGATAAAAGTGGTAATTGGAGTAAAAGGAATGAATGAAATTACCTCAAGAGGGCAAACAGCCCAGGCCAGATCCTCAGAGAAAAACTAAATTAGGGATCTGCTGATGCAAAAAAGAGCCACAGAAGGAGAGAGCAAGAGCAGGCTTTGAAGCAAGCGGAAACGGAGAAGAGCTTCATTTTGGAGGCAAGGAAGATTTTCTAGAGGAAAGTAATTGGTAGTATCAAATGCCATAGCATTAATACCTATAGAATTTTTATATACAAAGTACTCATGGGTAAGAAGGGAAGCTAGTAGTGCATCAGTCTTGAAACTGCATTTATGGAGGAAGAATATAATTTTCATTTAGATTTCATTGTATTAGGTAGGCTGACCAAGGTTTGGGGGGCTGTGGTGGAAATCATGGGCTAATGACCTCCATTCCACATTTGGTGCCACAGCTATGCAATGGGAAAGTTGAGTTACATATAAAATAAGAAAGGACCATCATATATTCCAACATAGTGGCCATTGGTGACTTTTTCAATGAGTAAGTCAAAGAATTATAGGTGGTGATGAAATAGAAAGTTTGTTGGAAAAGTATGGAAGGAAGAAAGGTGGAATGGTAGCTCAATGAGGGTGGGGGTGGGGGGAGTGTGGAGAAAGAGAAAAGAGGGAGACAGAATAGAGAGTGAGCAGGAGTGATAATATGTGAAGTCAGAGAGGTTTACAAATGGCAGAAATCCACATTAGTTGCCATTGACTATCACTGAAGTAGGAGGCAAAGGCAGCTGAGCATGAGTGCACGGAACTACAATAATGAATTTGAAATAAATGGAAAATGTTCAGATTATCTGCTGCTTAGGACAAGCTAGAGAGTTAAGTAGGGGTGAAGAAGAGGAATGATGAACATACTGAAGGCCTGGCTGAGGTTGAGTAATAACTATAAATGGCATTGCACCAAATTAAGTGGTATGATTTTAACAAATGACCCAATAAGGTAGAGTCTATTATTATGTTGAGCAATAAGACCTCACAATGGATCATTGAGTTAGAAGTTAATCTTTGAAAGCATATCTGAAGTTCCTTTTATAACTTTAAATGCTGTCTCCAGACAGCATTTAAACAGGGATAGCTAGGAGATAGTTGAAAATATTCATAATATTCAATCAAAAAACAATACTTTGTTTTCACAGAAAAAAAAATATAACTGCTTTTGGAATTCAATGGACTTATAATGTATACAGAGATGTTCATATATAATGTATAAATGCCTCATTCAATAAGCTTTACCAATTAATTGTTGCTGAATATTTATAAACCAGAACATGGTTTAACTTCTCTTAAATGGAGAGCTGGCAGTAATTATGATCAAAATAATCATTCATTTTAAATTCCTTTGCTGAGGATCCATTCTATGTCAGCTCTGAGACTATTAAGATGAGTAAGATGAAATTCTTGCTTTCAAGGATTGCACAGTATAGATAATATGATAAACTAAGAAGAAATAAAATATGTGGGGTACTCTGATTATGGCATACCCTAGAATCTATGGAACACACACCTTCACTTTATTCTAAAATGAATAATTTTAACACAACATTTACATGGATCAGGGAGATTTGGGGGCTGTGGTAGGGAGGAGAGAAAGCTTTCTAACAAGTGTAGAGTGTCTAACAAGTGTAGAGTGCCTTTTTTGTGATAGCACTGGGAGAAACAAAGGGAATAAAATGAGGAATAGGGTACAGATGGTTTTGGCCCGCAAGTGGCTTTCAGTCTGTTGAGAGGCACAAACACATAAACACATTTTTTAAGGGTTTATTTATTTATTTTAGATGGGGGAGGAAGGGCAGAGGGAGAGAGGGAATCTCAAGCAGACTCTTCACTGAGCACAGAGCCTGACATGAAGCTCGATCTCTCAACCCTGAGATCACGACCTGAGCAGAAATTAAGTCAGGAGCTCAACTGACTGAGCTACTCAGGAGCCACCCCCTGTAAACACATTTTTACTGCCCTATGTTAGATGCCATGGTGGCCATGGTGCTGGAGGTGTGGAAAACAGAGAAGGCACTCCCAACCTGGGAGGCTAAACAGAATGGGGCCAGGGTCACCAGTGTACAGTGAAGCTTTCCTGCCGGAAGGGACAGCTGAGCCCTAACGGATTTAGGACAGAACCAGATGACCTGGTGGAGAGAAAGGAGGAGAGCATTTGAGGCAGAAGGTACAGCCCACAGGCGCAGAAGTTAAAAGGAACATGGTTTGTATAGAGAACTGCAAGCAACTTAATGTTTCTGGCACCTAGATTTTCAAGGTTGGAGGGGCAGTTTTGCCCCATGGGGCCTATCTCCACTTGACAGAAGAGAAAGGTAAAGCTCTCAGAAGCAAGGAGAAGTTGGCATTGTCACACAGGTAACAGTAGGATCAAAAGTCCAACCCTATCTGTCAAATTCTCAGCATTGACTTTTTACTTTTCTTCGGAATTAATTTTTACAGATATATATCTATAACGGCTATAACATAGGAGAAATATCTATTTTATCTGTGTTTGTTTAGAAAAAAAGTAGTTCTTCGGAATATCTTCAAAGATATTCATGAAATAAAAACTAATGGAAGAGGAAAAGAACTATAGACAAAATATGCATATATAAGAGAAATGATGCAAACATATCATATATTAAAATAGTTTAAATTACTGGCCCATTTGTCAGTAATAATTATAAAATTATAACTATTAGGCAACAGATTAGCATCATGCTAAGGTTTGTGACAATATTCTCTGGATTGAAAATATTATGGACAAATAGAAATTCTCTTTGAAGACTTTTTGGTTGTCACTTTTCTGCTTATATTGAGAATTGCCTCAGTTCATGATGAAATCATTCCATCTCTTTAAAACATTAAAGTTCTGGAATTTTTTTTTCACCTCATTTTGGCAGGCTCCCAAACTCACAATCAAGTAACTTGTCATCAGCTGTTCTTCATTAGCAAATTGCTGTGTCCCATCCAATTCCAATGCTCAGAAACAGTACTGAAGGACCAGGGCATGCTTTCCCCCCCACTCGTCCTCCATTACAGTAGCTAACAAATTGGGCATGAAGAGAAATGATGGCAATGTGATGAAAATAGGAACAAGGTAATTAAAATGAGATAATTTAATAGTGTATACCTTATGTGAGAGGAGAATGAACTTCTCAAATGTAACCCATTATACCATAGCAGAAGCAAAGGAAACAATAAAATTCCACAAATGCTATCTAGCCCCAGAGCTTTCCCTCTGCAGCCAAATAACAGATCTCTTGATGAAAAGTGATTTTTATAAACATCATGAACTGGACACATAAGTAGACAAACAACTATAATGCTGACTCATGGTACTGAGATAAAGACATCCACCGTCAAAGAAAAGAATGTGTGAAAAATGTCTACTCGTGTATTTTCCAGCAAGCAAAAGAAATTGGAGAGAAGGATCTGGAGAGTTTACCAGTGAAAGCAAGAAGATAAGTAAGGTAATTATTGACTAGAGTCTACTTAAAAGGCCTGTTTTCTTTTTTTTTTTTTTAAGATTTTTTTTTTAAGATTTTTATTTATTTATTCATGAGAGACACAGAGAGAGAGTCAGAGACACAGGCAGAGGGAGGAGCAGGCTCCATGCAGGCAGCCTGACGTGGGACTTGATCCCGGGTCTCAAGGATCACACCCTGGGCCGAAGGGTGTGCTAAACCGCTGAGCCACCCAGGCTGCCCAAAAGGCCTGACACCGAAGCTCTAAATAGACAAAGTTTATTTAGTTTCTTGCTCTGTTTTTCTTCCTTTTCTATAAGACATTGCAACCTCAAGAAAAGAAAAAAATCACAACACCTTAGGCACAAGACATAAGATCCCCAAGGCCAGCTGCATAGTCATCCAGTGCATGAAATACACCATGGCTTCATTGTGTAAATTTTAATGGTCAGCTTATTACACATTTCAGAAGATTTTTGGGAAATTTCTTTCTAATTCATGTTGAATGGGAAAAAAAATTGCAGAAGATACTAAACTCTAATAACACAATTGGAAAGGGGACCAGCCTAAATGAATAGAGTATCACTTTTATTGGAAGTCTTAAATTGAATTTTATTTCCTGACTGAGAGTTATATATGCATACAATTAATAACTAATGAGTGCTGGAAAATAGAAGTTCTTCTAGGCCGGATTTAATGGAGAGAAGAGGATTATTTATGAATGGATGTATAATATAAAATTTGGTATGACCAAAATGCTTAAGTAGATTAAAATTGTGTGATTAAACCCGTAGATTTAATTTGTGTGCACTTGATACATACTATAAGAGCAAATGGTAGCTAAGACCAAGTCTGAATTCATACACATTTTGAATTTGTGAAGTTGGAAATAATGAAATTTTATCACCTAGAACATAAGTATTTGAACTTTCTAATGTTGTAAGGAGAGACTTGGCTCCACCATGAAATTATGTACCATAAAAAATATTGGGGGAGGGAAGTAGAGTGAAGAACAGAAGACTATCTTTAAAGGATTCCAAACTAAAAGATTTGGGAAAGGAAATTTCTCAAAGTCGTAAAGACTAAGCTATTTACTCTTTATGTAGTATGCAGTAAATCATGTCAAGTGAATAAGAATGAATAAATAAATGGAAGCAGAAATGGAATTTTAGTATTGGCATATATTTTATCCCCAAAGACTAAATAAACTATTAGTTACAATAAATAAAACCTCTTCAGGAATTTATTAACACTGTGACTTTGGACTCTAGGGACATATCATGTCACAACTCTGAAGAGTGAAGTGTTCTTACATTCTGCAAGCTGATTGGGTTGTGAAGGGGTATCTCTACGTAATTTGCCAAAATTCTCTCCTCTGATTCATAGACAGTAGTCACTCCCCACTTTGGATTTAGCTCTAAATTTAAATGCCCGTGAAATGCCATAGTAATATGTAGTGTCTTTGACTTCAAAATTAAATAATATGGTGCTTTAATTTAATCCTCAGTGATGTCATTTAGTGCACTCTCCCTATTTTCCACTCACTGCTCTGGGAAGGACATCCTCAGCCGTTTCCAACTCAGTTAAAAGGATCCTACTATGAAATATTGTTCAAAGAATCCTACTATGAAATCTCTCTTCCTGTTCCTTTTCTCGGTTGCCCTATTTTTCATACCATTTCTCCCTTCCCTCACATTCCTGGTATTTCCCATCAAAGCATATCTGAGCTGGTCCTTCTCTGCTCTACAAGATTTAGCAATATGAAAACTTAATTCCCCCAAGTATGAGTATAAAAGAGAACTAATGATTAATTAAACTTGCCTTCCACACCCACTAACCAACTTTTCATGGTTAAATTTGAATATTGAGATTCAAATAAAATTTAATAAGCATATGTTATGTAGGCAAGTATATGATGTTCTAAGACATCATCTTCCTAATTTTATGGCATCTGAACAGGCTTAGATTAAAATAACTTGCTCAAAGTCACATAGGTTCAGAGATTGGATTCAAAACTATCATTTGTGACTATAATGTAACCCTCTATTGTCATCTACCTGAATCTAACAGAACAGGAAAAATCAGTCAGATAGAAAAACTATAGGAGAGATCCATTTCAGCCAAATGCATGCTGTGATAGTTCGAGCTCACTGGGGTAGTAGCTACTGACTTCTCTGATATATAGGTTTATGCTTATCCCTGGAGCTCTTGTATTGTCCAGCATGGTAGCCACTAGACCCTCGTAGCTATTGAGCCTCTGAAACATGGTTAATGCAAATGGACATGAGCTGAAGTATAAAATACACTCTAATTTCAAAGGTATAGTAGTTTTTAAAAAATGATACAAACTATCTCATTAACATTTCATAGGTTATTGACATGTTAGAATGATGTTTTAAATATGTAGGGTAATTGAAATTAGTTTCACCTGTTTCTTTTTACTTTTTAAATAACATGGCTACTAGAAACTTATGGATGTGGCTCCCATTATGTTGCCATTGGACAGCACTTGCCTAGACCTTGTATTCAATGTGATCCCTGACTGGCAGCATTGCATCCACTGGGGCTTGTGGGAAATGCAGAAACTTGGGCCTCACTCAAGAACTACTGACTCTGAATCTGCATTTTAACAAGATGCCCGAGCTATTTGTATTCGTATTACAGCTTGAGAGAAGTTTCTTGGCTCAGGAGAGTTTCCGCACAGACAGGGGTGTGTTTGTCTCTGCCTTTGCAATCCTTTGATGGCGAGGTCCATGGAGGAGCTACCACAGTTCTTTAAGCACCTACGATAGGTCTTCTCTTGAGGTCTTATTCAGGACTTATGAAGTACTGATTTCAGTAAAGAAGAAGATATTCCCTTTCTACTACTGTGACTGTTTTTCCCACATCAGAATGACAATGGCTGCAAATACTGGCTGTGCGACAGTCAGTACCAGCGAGAGTTAAAACATTTATATGTCCCACACACTAAAGACAACATATTGTCTTGGAGCCAATGGCCAGGTGAAAACAGTAGGACATATGAATTTCATGGGTACAATATATCTCTTCTTGAAACAGAAAGGGAAAGCTGGAATTGGAGCAATTGTATGAGAAAGTCTAGGAAGGTTGTGAGAGTCTAATTGTCAGCCGGGTCTCCTTTGGGAGCAGAGTATATGAAGGTTATTGCTCAACAGTGCAGGCAGACAGGCTGTTGTCTTTGTCTGTGTTGCAATTTACAATTTGGGGATGAAGGGACACCAAGCAATATTCTTTTCTGTTTCCTTTTTCCTTGTTCTTGTTATCGATAATATTCATTCTGGTTCGCAACTCTGCCTCTACTTATAAAAGGAATTTAGGTTGAGTTTGTTGGTTCTGAGAGCAAAGTATCATGCTAATGAATCACTAAAAAGAAAGCTGGTCTAATTATAGCCAAATGGTGCAGAATAATCTCACTTATGATTGCCCCTGATTAGGTGTAGGCTGCTGTGTTCACTGCAGGGGACCGCAGATTATCACTGAAAGGAAAGGGGCCCATTGACTGCCGGGTGGGGAGGGCCTCACAGAAAACAAAAATATTGCGGCTGTACTCTATTGTTTTGCTGTTAAAGGTATGTCTGAAAATTTCCTATACCTGTTAGCTTGAAACTGACCCTGTTCAGTTAATGCTTACTAGTGAATTGAGCTCATGTTCAATAAATAAATAGGAGTCAATTGATAACTAAGGGTGCTCCATAGGCTATCATAACATTACAGTCATGTTACATTTGCATATCAGGGATACCGATTTGTTTAAGTGACAGCCAACCAAATGTTGATTTACTCTAAATCTGAGCGGAATCACAAGGAATTCTGAGGTCAGGGGTCACAAGAGTGCTTGTCTGGGGTTGCTGAGGATTAGTTCTAGGTTTGCAATGGTTCTGGAGAATTGGGAATGCATTGGGCTTCCTCCCTGTCAGCTCCCCATCCCAGATCCCATCCCTGTCACTTCAGCATATAGTCTTCTGTCAGAGTCTCCCCCAACCACAATTCTATTTCACCATCTTTCAAGATGAAGGATTCGTCACTTTTTGGCACTTCTTTCTTTTCTGACTCAGATTTTAGAGGAGCTATAATTCACTGAAGTCATTGTTTTCAAGTGAGCCCAGCTCTGTGACAAGGTGGCTATGCGCTGGGACCATGGTTGGGGATATTTCCCTAATATATGATGGGGGAGGGCCAGATATCACAGCTGAGAACATTCAATGTGTAGGTACTGCTCTAGGGGCTGGAGATACAGAAATGAGTAAGATATGGGGCACCTGGGTGGCTCAGTGGTGGAGTATTAGCCTTTGGCTCAGGGCATGGTCCGAGGGTCCTGGGATTGAGTTCCCCCTTGGGCTCTCTGCAGGGATTCTGCTTCTCCTCTGCCTAAGTCTCTGCCTCTCTGTGTGTGTCTCTCATCAATAAATAAACAAAATCTTAAAAAAAAAAAAAAGAAATGATTAAGACAGACACAGTCCCTGAAATTGTCGGTAGGGATAAATACTATGGAGAAAATTACCATAGAGGAATGAGAAGACCACTGACAGATTAATTAATTGGGTGAACAGAGAAGGATTCTCACAGCAGAACTTGGCACCAAAATGAAGAGTCAATCACAGAAAGATCAGGGTAAGATTATTTCAAGCATAGGACACAACTGGTACAAAGGCCCCGAGGCAGGAAGAAGCCTGGTATGTTCAAGAAAAATTTCAAAGGTCACCATAGTTGAAGATCGATGGTCAAGAAGGAGACTGACATGAAACTGGGTCAGAGAGGTAGGGCCAGATGGTATAGAGCTTTGCAATCCAAGATAAACTGTTTGGATTTTATTCTAAAGTGATATGAAAGCCACTGGAATAATATGATCAAATAATCTTAGCTCACAAACCTGTATTTCATAAGTGTGTCATAAATTTGTTGACTTTAAGGCAATTTATATGTATCAAAATGGCCAATAAAACTGAGAAGATGCTCAACTACTAATCATTAAGAAAATGTACATTAAAACAGTGAGATTGTGCTGCATATCTACCCCAATGGTGAAAATTTAAAATTTAAACTTGGTAGTTTTGGTAGTGTAAATTGGTAAACCTGTTTAAACAATTAGCAACACTTGCTTATGTTGAACACATATAGGCGAAAACATATGTGTACTTATATCCCATGACCCAAATTCTACCAAGTATATACTCAAAACAACTGTATGCATAAGGGCACCAGAAGACTTGCACTAGAGTGTTGCAGTTGCCCCAAACTGGGAATTACCCAAATGGATTAATATGTTGTAGCATTCCCACATTGCAATACTCTATAGCAGGGGTTGGCAAACTGTGACCCACTGGCCAAATCCAACTCAAGGTCGGCCTTCTGACTGGCCCTCGGGCTAAGGATGGATTTGATATTTTTAAAGGGGTTGCAAAAGCCATAACGACAAAAAACAAACAAACAAACAACAATAGCAGCAACAAAGAGGAATCTGTACCAGAGGCTATATTATTTTAGTTTGCAAAGCCTAAAATAATTACTGTCTAGTTTTTTACAGTAAAATTTGCAGACCTTGAACACAGCAAAGAGAATGAACAAACTATAGCTACAAGCAACAATATGAATAGATCTGCAACATGTTGAGTGAAAGGAGTTCCATCCACAAAGCATACCTGCCATACACACAGACAAAATCAACTTGTGAGCTGAGAACTTGAGTTAGTGGTTATATTGGGCCAGACTGGTAACTGGAAGACAGGGTCAAGGGACTGACCTCCTCCTCGGAGCCACCTACTTCGCAGGTATGTTCAGTTTGTGCAAAGTTTGCCAGCTGCAAACTTTGATATATGCAAGCAAATATTATTTATACCACTTACATCTGACAGATTATAGGAAAATGCAGTTTACATTCTTAAAGTCTCCCCTCCTCTCTCTCAGGTCATATAAAAATCTTGGGGGCTTCTGTGGTAGCCAGAGAATGGAGCAGAGACTTTTCGTCTTTGCACTATCATAATTACCAGTAATGTCCTCATTTTCTGAACCATGTGTTTCTTTCAGGCACTCCTATTTGAATACAAAACTAGGATTGTTTTTTTAAGCTAATATGAAGATTCTGGTAACTTCAGTCCTTGGTTCCTTAGTCTTGATTGTAGTCTTTCTTTCCCATCTTTTATGCAAGCCATTAGGCAATCTGTGGGCTTCCACACAGTCCCACAGTCTAGCCATGTTTCTCTGCCTTCAAGGCTACAGACATGGTGTAAGCTGCCATCATATCTTCCCTGGTTTGTCTCTGAACTAGTTTCTTGGCCTTTGCCCTCGAGTCCCCCATGCATGACTCCATCAGTGTGATACTTTGAAAACAGAAATTGTGCCACAGCTTGGGTCAGAAACCTTCAACAACTCTCTTTTTCACACAGAATAAAAGCCAGAATCCTCACAATGGTTAAGGCAGATGCTATCTCTAGGCTCTCTCCCACAAACACACATTCACTCCCCACTGCTACACTGGCCTCCCTCTTTTCCTTAAAAATGTCAGGAACAGGTGCCTCGGTGGCTCAGTCAGTTAAGTGTATGCCTTGGGCTCAGGTCAGGTTCTGGATTCGAGCCCCACAGGAGGCTCCTTGCTCAGCAGGGAGCCTGCTTCTCCCTCTCCATTTGCCTGCCACTCTCCCTGCTTGTGCTCTCTCTCTCTCTCTGTCAAACAAATAAATAAAATCTTAAAAAAAAAAAAAGTTAGGAGTGTTTCTACCTTGGGGCCCTTTGAACTAGCTGTTTCCTCTTCTATTCTCTATTCTCCAGATAGCTCCATAGCTAAGCCCTTGTCTCCTTCTACTAAGTTTCTACTAAAATTTCACCTTTTTGAAGATAAAGCACTCAGTGAGGCTTATAGTGATGATTCTATTTAAAATTGTCAGCCACTCCAGTTAATCTCTACTCTCTTGCTTTGTAAAAAAGAATCAATTATTGCATTTGAACATCCTATATATTTATTTATGATAGTCACTGTTTATTATCTGTCTTTTCCAGCTAGGACAGCTTTTCTTGAAGGACACTGATTCCCAAGTGTCTATACCAGTGCTTGGCAAACAGAGAGTTTCAATAAATATCATAGAATGAAAGAATGAATTAATGGAGTCCTGACTCACAGGCAAACCATTCTTACGATGCCTCTGAGTCTTGCCACACCTCTGACGTAGTGCTGTGAGTGAAATGGGTCATGACTCTATTGATCTCTATTCCCCATCCAGCATGGGGAATCATGTCTTCTTACTCTCAGACTTCTATGCTACTTCTGATAGAACCCTTTTAGAGAAGCAAAGCCATAAGGCAAATTGCTTTGAAATAGCCAAAGCTTTCAAACTTGGCCCAAACCTTCGTTGCTTAGAATAAGGAAGGGAAAATGAAAGACAAACAGTAATTTATCCCAACACCATAGACATCTCTATATTTCGAAGAGAGTCAGATGTGGAAAGCTTCAGAGCTATTGTGGATCTATGACTTTTGAGGACAAAATTTAAAGGTCTCAGCTTCAGGCCTATTGACACTGACTTCATTTTCTGTGGCTTTATAACTAGGACATTTGGTGTCACTTTTATATAAGACCTGGTATTTATACTTTATTTCAGCTGGGCATTGAAAGTTAGTAGTCTGTGCTTTATGATACCAAATACTTTTTAACTCCATGTTATGCTGTCATATAAAATATACCAATTTTTCTGAACTTGCCTTCTGAGGTCTACTTTAAATAATTTTTTATTATGTAAATGAAACATAAATATGTTCAAAAGTGAGAAGAGGATGCAAGGTTTAACAATGGAAAAAACTGAGGGATGTCTGGGTGGCTCAGTGGTTGAGCATCTGTCTTCAGGTCAGGGAGTGTTCCTGGGGTCCTAGATTTGAGTCCTGCATCAGGCTCCCCACAGGGAATCTATTTCTCCCTCTGCCTATGTCTCTGCCTCTCTCTGTGTGTCTTTCATGAATAAATAAATTAAAAACCTTTAAAAAATGGAGAAACAGATACCCATGGGAAACTCAGGTTCAACACTTAGAATGTTTGGTACTACTTATTAAGGTGAAGAATAAGACTACTACATTATCACAGGAAAATGATAACAAATTTTACTATAAAATGTGTTTTGTTCTATGACTCTAACTCCAAGCAGAGATCATATTTTTTAATGGGAAGGATAAAAACATATTTTGAAGGATAAAAACATACTTTCATTAAAAATGTAAATGACAGGAAATTTTCTGTTCATCAAACCTGACTCAAGTAAGGTTTTTCCTCCCAGGGAGAGAACAAATGGATGGCAAGGCAAAAGCTCTAGAAATGCAAAGCAAGCTAATTAAAATGTCAAGGTCATTTAGCAGAAATAATAATAGTGACCACTAAAAAAAATTTAAATAGATTTTATTTATTTATTTAAGAGAGGTGGAGAACAAGTTGGGTGGGGGAGGGAGAAGGTGGCAGGCAAGGGGTGAGGAGGGAGAGTCAGAGGAAGAGGAAGAAACAGGCTCTGTGAGGAGCAGGGAGCTCCACAGAGGGCTTGATCTCAGGACCTGAAGGCAGACATTTAATAGACTGAGCCACCCAGGTGCCCCTCAAAAAATGTTTTCTCATGGGTCTTTTTTTCATTACAAATGTAAATGACAGGAAATTTTCTGTTCATCAAACATATCTAGGAAAAGATAACTCACAAATCACACTAAATAAATGATATTGTAGTAAAATGTTTATAATGTTTTCATTAAAAAAACACATGAAGTTACGCACATATGATTAATTACTACTTTACTCTAAAAAAGATCTGATTAGGGGCTCAGAATCCACTTTAATTATTGTTACTATTATTTTGTAATTAGGTGCCCAGAGAATACTCCTTCATATCATAACTGAGATATTGGTCAAGGGAAGGTGGGGGCTTGATCTGCTGCAAAACATACCATGCTTCAAATATAGGTTTAGCAATCAAATTAACCTTGGGCAAGTTATTTAATTTATCCAACACTTAGTTTTCCCACCTGTAAAATGAAGATAACAACAGTGCCCACTGAATAGGATTATTGTGAGGATTAATTGAAATAATATACAAACCATGCAGTTGAGTGTCTGGCACATGATAGAAACTCAGTAAGTGCTAATTGTTGTTGTTGTTGTTATTATTATTATTGTAAATAAGCTTTGTAAAAATAGCTTTACATACTTACAGTATTGATTTTTTTTTTTTTTACATTCAGGTATAGAACTTCATGTTCATTTCTATGACATGTCTTCTCATTCAATGCAGCCCATTCCTTCACATTATTAATATTGCCTTAGATCTCAAATTTATCATTCACCCCTTTTTCTATCCCTCCTGGCCTCCTACTATTCACAGTCCTGATTGTCATGTCATCTAAATCTTTACCCAACCCATTTGTAAAAATGGTAGGTAAACCAGTAATGTTCAGATTTCTAAATTTCAGCCTTACAAGTTTAATTAATAGTAGGCCAAACATTAACTATCTTTTGGGTTAAATCATTCCATCTATTGTAAATCTTTGAACATTTTTTCATAGAGTCAACATTGCGTTTATCATACTATACTTTGAATATTGGTGATTTTTTTTTTTTTTAAATTAAAAAAAAAAAAAACCCGCACTTACTGGGAATTCCTCGTTCATGGGGAATAATTGCAATCCCCGATCCCCATCACGAATGGGGTTCAACGGGAATATTGGTGATTTTTATACATTTCTTGATTCCTCTACTAAATTATAGTTTCCTTGTTATTAGGGTAGACTAATGTAACTTATTTATCTTTATTACTTATTCATTTAATCCTACAGTATGTACCAAAATACCATTTATACACAGTTGGTCAGTAGATGTTTTCTGAGTTAACAGAATGAAAAAAAATATGGTAAAGGTGGGCATATCTTTGACATAAAAATAGGGTTCAATTGAAAGAAAGGTCACCTTCTTTGACACAAGGTACAGCTTCTAGAAGGGGACCAACACACCTTTTAGATCAATAATATGATAGTGATCATAAAAAGGTCATCCTCACATCTCTTTCATTTTCTAAGCATCATATCCTTCTTTCTTCCATCTTAGATTCCCCTGCTGTGAAGCTTAATTAAACCATATTTGCAAAGCATACTGAATTCTTCAGAAAAAGGATGCTATGGAATTGCATTATATGTACATGTCTCTTTGGTCATGTCTATAAATCCCATGCTACTCCAAATTGGAAGCAGCAAAGCAATAGATAATCTAAAGTGACATAAAAATGTAACACATTTCCAGTAAATGTTTCTAGAAGACTTTAAGAATGTGTTTTCTTTCAAAACACCTATCCCTTATGGCTTTCCTTGCTAAAGGGCATTGAGCAAAAGTTGGAAACCTATTCTAACCCTGCTGATCATTAACTTAGTTTTGTTGCACTACGATGGACAATTTGAATGACTTTGGAAAATCACTTTACATTTTAAACCTCAGTGTCTTGATCTGTGAAATATGGCATCAAAATAGGTGATCCCTGAGTTACCAAAATGTCAAGCAAATAAAGTAGCATAATTTCTTATGCACAGATTGATATACACCATTGCATATGACATCACAATTATAATCGAGGCCTCATAGATTAGGATGAAAAATGAGTTCATAATTTAAACATAAGTGATTTAGAGAAGCATTGTAAAATTTAACTGATTGTCTTAAATATTAACTGCCTGCAATGTCCTCTCACTTATTCTTCACATTGGATATATCCTGGTCACCCTCTCAAGTCCAGCACTTTGGAGAGGCGCTCTTCTGGGTTGTTGTATGTTGTCATTTTACATTTATTCTCTATGTGTTCTCATCCTCCATCTAAATTGTAAGGTCTGAGGAAAGGCGTCATGTAATATTTCTTTTTATCTTTGAAAAGACATACATACTTAGGCATTAAGAGATCTTAAGGACTCAATGATTAAGTAACTTTTATAAAAATCTGATTATTATACTCGTGGCATTACCATTAAATGTAAATATGAGCAATTTTAAATGCCCATGTATTATAGCATAATGATAATCAATATAGGTCCAAACTTTGAGTCTGCCGTGTACCCAAGGTCTCTACCTCTCAATTTACAAATCTGCAAAATAGTGAATTGCTACCTGCCTTTTAGAGATGTTTGAATAATACATGAAATAATATGAGCAAAGATGACATGTATTAGTATTTGGTAAATTGTAACAATCAGTATCATGAATATTAGAATAAGCATGGTAGCCATACACTTGACTTTGGTACATTTACACAGCTAAACAGTGGTCTTTGACTTCTGTGTGTGTCTAGATCTCCTAGAGAGCTTCTCAAATATTTAGCTATTTAGGACCTACCCCCGGAGAGTCTAACTTTGGTGATCCTTGAAACTTGTTTCACAGTTGAATTGTTCCTAACTTATACTTGTTCTTAAAATTCTTCAGAGTTCCAAAATTGTCAAGCATTTGACTCTTTACTAAGCATTAAAATATTTTGATACGTGCCATCCTGAAAGGTAGGTTGCTTGTAAAAACAACCTGGAAGCTATAATCTTGAAAAACAGGGTTGAAAAATTACCTAGTGTGATTCTCCTAACCAAAGAAATTAATTGCTTTCTCATAGCCTGAAAATTACACAAACTCTTCCCCCTCGTATTATAGCTGCCATTTCCAATTTTCAAGGATAGCTAAGACCTCAGGTTACTCACATATTCTTTGAACATCAATATTTAGACAATTAATATTAGGGCAAAGTTCACATTGGATTTCATTTCAGTCTTCTGCCAATTGGCAATATCACTGTACAACTGATACTGAAACTGGTGTCAGAAAATTACTTCAACTTTTTGATGCATTGTTCCTTAGCCGATCTTTCAAGCACTTTAGCATTTTGAGAACAAACCGTGAAAGATTAAGGGTATCAAGGCAAAACGTGTTAGGGTTGAAGATATAAGCACATTTTATCAGCACATATTTTCAAACTATAAAAGTACTTTAACTTTAGTCTTTAAACTTTTTTTTCTTTTTAGTATGTAAGCTTTTGGTCTCTTCTTTAAAAAATCTAAGCCATTGTGAAGAATGCTAATTGGGGGCAAATAAACTGACTTTATCCTTCCCAGACTCCAAGTCATTTCTTATCAGTTCCTATTAGCATTAGCTGGGGGTAGAAGTTTAATTACTATAAGACAGAGACCAAAATAGTGGTAGTTTAAAGAAAATGAAATTACTTTCTCTTCACAGAAAAGTCTAGGTTAGTCATCCAAGGCTGGTACGGAGCAGATCACAATCAAGAGAGGTGCACATTATTTCCATCTTGTTGCATTGTCATCCTGAACACAGAACTTGTATTTCACTGTTCAAGATGGATGTCCTGGGTCCTGCCAATCATCCTCGTTTATGGCCCATGGGAAGGATGCCCTTGTAGGGGTTAGGCATGCCTCTTCCCTTGAAGTGCATAACCCAGAAATGACTCCTAAAAGTTCATTCACATCCCAATGGGAAGAACTTAGTCTCATGAGCACATTTAGCTTCAAGGGAAGATAAAAATATAATCTTTAGCTGGGTTGCCACATACTTTGTTGTAAATTCTATTACTGGATAAGAAATGAAGAAAGGATTTAGGGAGACATCTTGCTTCCTCTTCTACATCCGATCCTCAGTAAATTCAAGTGGATTGAACGTAATGCACAGTGAGTGCTACTGAATCGGTTTACTAACTAGAGACTTTAGGGGGATCTATCATCTAATGAGACTGTATGAAAGGTAGAAAAAGTGCTTAGGAAGGGGAAGCTTCTATTATATGGATACTTTTCCCAAGGTTTAACTTGACTTAATGGTTTAGAAATGTTTAGATATTTTTTTCTTCTAAGCATCTAAATTGCTAATCAGTTAAGGGAATCAAGCATTTCTATTACATACAAAAATATAGATAGAGAAACTTGGGCCTTGTCTAGAAGAACCAGTACCAGGACGCCAGGGTGGCTTAGCAATTGAGCATCTTCCTTCGGCTCAGGGCATGATCTCGGGGTCCTGGGATCAAGTCCCTGATCAGGCTTCTTACAGGGCTCCTGCTTCTCCCTCTGCCTATGTCTCTGCCTCTCTCTCTCTCTCTCTCTCTATGTCTCTCATGAATAAATAAAATCTTAAAAAAAAGAAGAAGAGCCAGTACCAACCATAGCATCATGTATTTAATTTTATGACCAAGCCAGTTCAAACTCATGGAAATACTAAAATGTGAATATATACATTTATACTCACTCTGTGATATATCCTATGATCATTCTGTGGAAGTGTAAGAACTCTTTATTCCCTTTTACAGTTGCTTAGTATTTCTTTGTGTGAATGTACCACTGTTATTCAAACTAGTTCCCTGTTGGTGATAATTTAGGTCATTTGTAGTCTTTGCTTTTACCAGTAGTGTTATAATAAAGGGCCTTGTGCAAATATTATCTTTTTTTACAACATTGGCAACATATCACTGGGATGGAGCCTTGGAAGCAGCATTGTATGTCTTCAGGTATTTAAAAAGGTTCGTGTTTTTGTTCCACAGATTAACATTATACTGCATGCTAGCCTTGGTTCTTTCGTTTTCAGGGGCATAGATGTTCTCTGTGTTGGCTCTCCATTAGGAGTGCTAGTAAAATAAACCACTATCTCTTTTTTCCCTTCCCCCCTTTGCTTCCTCAGCATCTCTTTTGAAGTAATATCTTTTTATTCCCTGTGTAAACCTATGCAACTACTAGTGGGTCTAGTGGATGTTTTCATGTCCTCTCTTCAGACTTCCCCCCAACTTCTGTTGACTGTCAGAGATATAGCTGTTACACACTGTATCCATCGCTTTGCCTAGAACTGTTATTTCATCTGAGTTCAACAGTTAAATACATATTTAATGCAGGTCCTTATGCAGATGTCACTCCAATGATTTTGGTTATTTGAAGTTTATTCTCTAATAGAATTTTTGGAGAGTGCACATGGAAATAATATTTCCTGAATTTTGGCAAGCTCATAATCAATCACTTGTCTTTGACTTTGTTACAAAAAGATCAGCTTGCATCACATCTTTTTTCCTGAGTATCTTAAATACGTTATCCATTTGCATTCTGACACAAAAACCAAGAAGTCTGATATTATTTCCCTTATAAGTTACTTGGTCCTTTTGACTAGATGTTCAAAAGATGCCATAAACATATATGTGTGTGTGTGTATGTATTATATATATATATATTGCTTATATATACATATATATATATTTCTTTAAAGTCCAGTTGTTTTACTAGAATATCTATCAATGTTGACCATTCTTTTTTTTTTAAAGTTCTTTTTTTATTTTTATTTATTTATTTATGATAGTCACACAGAGAGAGAGAGAGAGGCAGAGACACAGGCAGAGGGAGAAGCAGGCTCCATGCACTGGGAGCCTGACGTGGGACTCGATCCCGGGTCTCCAGGATCATGCCCTGAGCCAAAGGCAGGCGCCAAACCGCTGTGCCACCCAGGGATCCCCAATGTTGACCATTCTAGGTTAATTTTCCTGGATAGGTAATAACCCCTTTCAACTTTTGGTTTGCAATTTTTAATCCAGGAGATATTTCTTGATTTATATTTCTAGTGTTTGTTCTGTTCCTTTGTTTTCATTTTTCTTTTTCAGCAATTTCTATTTTATGCACAGGAGATCTTTGCCTTCATTCTGTATTATTCACTTTCTCTTGCATTCTTTGTATGTCTCTGCACTTTGTGGGTTTTAAGTGTTCATTCCTTCAGTCATCTATTAGTCTTAAGGTGTTACCTGTGGGTTTGTTCACCTTTGAGTTCCTTATAGTTTAATGTTCACATCTGAAGTGATTTTTTCTTTTATTTCTAAATCTTTCCTGCACTTTGATAGGACTCTTTAAAATTTTCTTTCTCCAATTATTTTATTTTTAAATTTTTATAATGGCTGCTTCTCCTATTTATCTAAGACTTCTATTTATATCATTTTCTTAATTTCTTTTATGGCATATTTAAATATTAAGCTAGGGATTTCAACTGTTCTATAGCCTGTCTTTCTGTTCTATATCTTATAATAACACTATATGGAATTGTCCCACAGTTCTTTTTTTTTCATTTTTAAAAATGATTTATTATTTTAGAGAGAGAGAGAGAGAAACAGAGAGAGAGCACATGTGGCAGGGAGGCGCAGAGGGAGAGGGAGCAAAAGAATCTCAAGTGGACTCCCCACTGAGAATGGAGCCCAACCAGGGTGGGAGTGGGGGCCTTGATGTCAAGACCTTGAGATCATGGCCTGACCTGAAATCAAGAATGATTGCTTAACCGACTGAGCCACCCAGGCACCACTCTTACAGTTATTTTCTGCTCGTATATTAAATTGAATGCATTTTCTTCTTTTCTTAAGAGAGGAGGTGAGGCTAGAATAGGTTTCTGAGCCTCACAGCTCTGGAACTCTCATTTCTATATGCTTGTGAAATATTCAAATACATTGTCTGGGACATGCTAGAGTTTTCCAGTTCTATTTCTCTTTAACATTTTTATCTAGTATTTGTTTGTCCCTTATGGTTCCAGTCTTTATCAATTTTGATTCAACTCCTGGAAGTTTCTCCTTAGTGTTAGACTTTGCTCTTCAGTTAGTGTCAACGTGCTTAAGGCTCAGACTATTCTAGCCCTGACCAGCATATTATGGTCTCCTGCACTCATCCATGAAATAGAGATTGCACAGACTCCTTCCATGTTTCAGCTCCTCATCTCAGAGTCACATATTCAGCTTTGTATGCAGTACCTATTGGCTATTCAGAGTTTGCTAGCGTCAAGGCAGCATCTCTCCTGCATGCCCGACACAATATGAGTCTTGGTGCTGTTGACTTTTTCCCCTTGGATATCTTTCAGAGTTCATAGAGAGTCCTTGCTACTGAATTTTGTTACATGTGGTCACTGTGGGACTTTGTTTAGCTATCCTAATCACAGGGTTTTTGTGGGATTCAGTGCATTTATGCTACCATCTTCCTAGATTCCTTATCCTGACCACATGCTATTTCAGAAAATAGAGTTAAAAACAACCCATGTATTTGGTTGAATGAGATTACCCAATGGTAAATATCTGACCTCATGTATATACAAGGTATAAGATTCCACACTGCTCCATTTTTAAAAAAATTTTTTTCCATCTGTCTGCACTGTCCTCATGTGGTGGTGGACATTATATCAGCTTTTGTAATAGAACCTCTGCAGTCAGGTGGGAAAGTCACAACTATTTTGTGTCATACATAGTGAGTGAAATTTCAGTAAGTGGTAACAAAGCAAGTGGGTATAGATTCCAAATGACAAGAACAATGGAAGCTAAAGAGACATTAAAGAGGAAAGTATAGGTTGAGTGGCATATAAAGAATGGAGTATAAGATGGAGTTGGACCCTAAGGATTTTGAATATCATACCAAAGTCTGAACTTACCAGCAAAAAATTTAGAGGAAGAGAATGCAATTTTTTGACTTACATTTTAACAAGATGACATTGGCAGTAATGAAAAGTATAGTGTGAAGAGGTAGTGGGGGAGCTAAGGCCACCATCATCATAAAATTCAATATATTTGGGTACTTGAAGTAGGGAGAAGGAATCACTTGATACGGGTAGAACAGTTTCAAAAATAGCTAAGCATCATTTTTACTTTAGTAAAAGTGGCATAAGCCATAAAAGAACATTAGGTTAGAGGGAAGGCCTCACAATCAATGGGTAAAGAAAATAACCCTATGTGTTATCTGCTCCAGATTATAAAAACCCACCAGTTAATTATAAATTGGTACAGCCACTATGAAAGACAGCATGGAGGTTCCTCAAAAATTAAAACTCAAACTACCATATGATCTCATTCCACTTTTGATAATAAATTAAAGGAAATGAAAACACTATGTTGAAGAGATCTGTACCCTCATGTTCATAGCAGCATTATTCACAATAATATTGTAAATATGGAAACAAATATCCATAAACAGATTAATGGATAAAAAAGTAAATATAGAAACACATATATATGTATATATGTTATTCAGCCAAAAAAAAAAGAAGAAAATCATGCCATTTGAAACAACAAGGATGGATATTGAAGCCATTATGTTAAGTGAAAGAAGTCAGACAGACAAAGACAAATATTGTATGATCTCACTTATATATATGAAATCTGAAAAGAAAAAACAAAACAAAGAAATCAAACCCAAAAAAAAGAGATCAGCTTTGTGGTTACAGAGGTGGGGAGTGGGGGAAGGGGAAGTGGATAAAGATGGCCAAAAGGTACAGAATTCCAGTTACAAGATGAATAAATACTAGGGATGTAATATACAACATGATGGCTATAGTACTGCTGCATGGTATATTTGAAAGTTGTTAAGAGAGTGGATCCTAAATGTTCCAATTGTTTTTTTCTTTTATTTATTTTTGGTATCCATATGAGAAGATGGATGTTAGTTAAAATTACTGTCATCATCATTTTACAATATATTAAGTCAAACATTAGGCCATATATCAATAATTTCTCAATAAAACTGGGGAAAAACCCACCAGTTAAGGTAGATTAGAGCAGAAGGATATGATGGAAAGCTACCTTCTATCCCAGTCTGTGTAAAACCCATAAACCTTAATTCTGTTGGGGAAATCACTGATATCTACAATGAAGAGAAACTATGGGTAAAAATACAAGGTGAAATATTTTCTACAAAGTTTGCCTGTTTAGAACCAATTAGCTCTTTCTGGAGGAGCTGAGATTCAAGTACCAAAGGAACAGTGGTTAGGTGAGCAAGAATATAAACTAGGGAACCTGAGTCAAGCAACCAAACTTCTGAAAATAATAAGAGGTAATACAATGATTCTGTGGCTCCGCTGCCGCATGTCCTCTCAGCTCATTTCCAAGTATATGCGCAGGACTTGGATGACAGTTTGCATGTACTCTGATAACACCCATTGCAGATACCTGCCTCTTTTCTGTTTCCCTGCCTGAGGGCTTTCTTTGAAAACTTTTTCAGCTAGAAAGCTTAAAGATCCCCTTTCTCAACTCAAGTTCAAGGCAACCTGGAACTGCCCAGAATTTAACACCTGGAGGATATGTATCAGCCAAAGGGAGACAAATAAGCATCCCAAGCTTCTCCATTTCTTTGTGGGAAAACTCTAAGCTACATTCTATAAGGTTCCTCACAGTGTTCCCAGCAAGACTGGGCCCTAGTCACCCACAGCCCACCCAGCTACATAACTATTATTGTTTTCTTTCTTTTTTTTTTTTTTTCATTTGCTTCACTTCCTTCTCATCCAGGGACCACTTTGCAACTATACCACCTGTACCCAAATCTTTGTCTCAGTCTTAAAGATGAGAACCCAATGATGACCAGTAGACATATTCATCTTTCAAATTTTTTTTCCAAATTGTTTTACCTCCTATTTTAAGTTTCTACTGGAAACTTCCTCATATCTACAGCTGATCTATAGTGCTTAATAGAATTTTGCCCACAATGTAGGAGTTGCATTTTGCCCATCTTGGTGTCCACAGTACCTAGTCTATTCCCTGACATAGGGCAGCCAGTTGTTAAATAACTGTAGAATGAATGAATGAAAGAAGCTCCAGTAGGCAACCAAACTATCAGGGAAATCTAGTAACAAGTAACTGGAGGATGTTTACAGGGGATTAGGGCTTCAGGAAGTGACAGGAATTTCAGGAAGCAGGTAATTGCATCAATCAAAAAATGAATAGCAAGAAGACAGAGACAGGATTCCAGGAACAAGGTTCTTTCTCCAAAGAAAATAATAGCTCCTAAGAAAATGTTCCACATCAGAGTGGGAAGGAGATGATGAAGCCTACCATAGCATTCATTTAATCCTTACAATAGTCACATAATACAGGTATTAGTTGCTTCACTTAATGGCTAAGAAAAATAAACCCAAGAAAAGTAAGTAAAAATGGACCACATTTATACAGTAAGGGGTGATTAGGGAATCAAGAGACCAGTCACCTGGTGTTCTGGCTGTAATTACTAGAAGTTGTAACTCCTAGGACTTCAAACTCCTAGGACTTTGAGGAGTCAGCCACTAGTGTTATACACTGTACCTCCAGTTCCACTAGAGAAAGCCAATCTTCATGTGGAGGAATCCTGTCAAGGCACAAATAGGTGAGTAGACCAGCTATTTTTCCTAAAGAAAGGGAATAAGAATTTGAGGGCCATAAAATCTGTTTCAGAATTGAAAGTCTTGTTGTTTCTTTGAAACGAAGGAATGCCCCAACAGTGTCACAGATGGCCATTCTGAACAGTAGCTTTTTTCAAAAAATAATTATAAAGAAACATGTACTATTCATTTTTCCTCTTTTTCTCTTTTGTTCTATATTACTGAACATAATTCCCTCAATTTTAATGGAAGTGAACTCTCTCTTCTTAAATCAGTGTGCTCCCTCTGTAGGATTCAAAATTACAGTGCTGTTTTTGGAGTCATCATTTTGCTTCCATGGTAGCAATTTCTCTAAATCTTTGCCTTGTGGCCTCAATGAATGCATTTGGCGGGAGGAACAGACTGATAGAAAAAGGGAGAGCTTCTGTGAACACAAGTACCTTGGGAAATCAGCAATGATGTGAAAAGAAATACATAAAAGCTATCCAGCACTGTATATCTGTTTTTAATGGGACTTCATTAAAAGTATATATTTTTTAGTTTGCCTCAGCATGGCAGTAGGTTTCTACAGATGAAGTTTGAGAGCACTTAGAAGTTTCTTTTCACTTCTCTTCTTTTTTAATTAACTCTCTACAAGCTTTGATAAAGAAAAGGAGAGTAACTGCTGGTTCATATTAACTTTGTAGAGGGATTTATAGCATTTGCCATTGATTTTCTAGAAACTTTAGAATCAAGGCCAAAGGAGACCCCTGATTCATAAAACGAGTAGTTGAATGATGAGAAGAATGGGCCCAGTAGGAGCTGCCTTCAAGGGCATTGTACCCAAAGTGGTGTGCATCCTGGAATCTTCTAGAACACAGCCTTTACCAATACCTTGGCTCAGAGGAGGGTCCTGAATCCAAGATGTCTGTCACCGAGTTTGCCTTCCATGAGTGTCCAAGGAATAAATATTTAGTGTAAAACCCAGAACTCAGGGAACAGAACCAGAGTTCCAATGACAGGTATTAAAAACAAGAAATAGAGGGTTTTTTAAACTTGGCAAACATTGACCACACCAAGACAGAGATTTTGTACAGCAGTGGAAGAAATATTTCACAGATGAAATGAAGTCACTGTGAAGAGAGCTTTCACTGAGAGAAAGCAGAGCTTCCACTTTTATCTGTAGGCAATGGAGCACTAGTAAAGATTTTTAAAATAGTGATATCAAAGTAGTTCTTTAAGATTACCTAGAAGAATGATTTTGGAGGGAGGAAAATATAGGCCTACCAACAAGCTGGGTGTCTAGCTCCAGCAAGAGAATGTAGTAGTTATGATCACATGCCTCAGAGTCCAAGATGTGCCATCTGCTATTTTTGAGACCCTATATATCTCTATTTCTTCATGCATCATTTTTTTCATTTGCATAGGCATAATTTATTAATTCATTCAGTATTTTTGAGTTTATCCTTTTGTCAGTTTCTGTTCTAGAATCTGAACAAATAGGTATAAGGAGGGCTTACTCACATGAATCATTCTGAAGAATAACATTCAAGTTAAGAAGTAAAAGGAGGAGGATACAAATAAGTAGAAGGTAAACATTTCATGGGAATAAAATGATTAGTAGAATTAACATAAATATCCTAAGGCAAGAATGAGTTGGGCACAGTCAGAGAATCACAAGAAAGTCAGCATGTGCTTGCATTTAAGGTGAACAGTGATATGAGATGAGGACAGATAGCTAAGTGAGGATTGAATAATGGAGAGGCATAAGCCAGGCTAAGAAGACTGGATATATTTTGTTTGTTTGGTGGGTATTTTTGTTTGTTTCTTTGTTGTCTATTCATTTTTTAGAGGGAGTGGGGAGGGGCAGAGGGAGAGAGAGAATCTTAAGCTGGCTCCATGCTGGACACGGACCCCAACTGGGGGCTCAGTTTTACAACTCTGAGATCATGACCAGAGCCTAAGTCATCAGACACTTAACTGACTGAGCCATGCTGGCACCCCTGGATATATTTTAACAGGATGGGAAATATAGAGGGTATTTTTGTAACTTGCCATCACTGAGTAGAAAATAGGTTGTAAAGGGACATGAATCGGAGCTGGGGACTAATTTAACTTCACTGAAGACCTCTGGGAAGGAGGTGATGATATCTTGGAATAGGACTGATAATGAAAAATAAAGGGAGAAGCACATATTTGGGATATGTTCAAGAGGTAGAACCAATAGAACTTGATGAGAAATTGAGTTTGGAGAGTAATGGAAGGCAAGGAATCGAAGGCAATCCCTACATTTCTGGCTAAAGCAACTGGCTATAAGTTTATGTGAGACTTTTGTGTAAGATAGTTATGAGATGAGGAGAAGCAGGTTGACAAATCAAGAGTGTTTTTGCAATTTTAGTTTGAAGTATATAGTAGACATCCAGGTGGAGATGCTAAATGATATGTGTCTGCCTGAAGCTCACTCCAGGGAGAGGTCAAGTCTAAAAAGAAAGATTTAGCAGTCATCACACGTAGATGATATTAAATCCATGGGACTGGATGAAGTCCCTAAGAGTGTAAGAAGTAAATGGGACTGCGACAAATATAGTAGATTGGCTCACAATTTCCTTTCCAGACTCCTAATGTGTCTTCGTCTCCTGTGGAGCCTGAAAAACCAATGACTATATTCTCATTCCCTTCACTTGGGTTCCAGGTGGAATTTCAGTTCCAATCAGATGTGCTTGTGCAAGCAGGGAGATTTGAACTGAGATGTGAAAGGTGAGGCAGGACATGGGCATTGTTTTGTGAGTTCCACAAAACAAAATTACTGTGGTTCTGCAGTCAGCAGGTATAGTGACAGCTTCCCAACTCTGAAAGCAACCTCTAATTCTGCAGTTTGCTAATCATGATAGTGATGGCAGTATTTTTGTAAGCTCAGTTCCTCAGTGAGAGTCCCTTCTAGAAGCTCAAACAACCATTGCTTTCTTTAGTTCACTTAAAATGATGTAAGTTATTTAATCCTCCACTTTTAGGGAGACCTCTGTCTCTGCTTAAACCAGTGCATTCTGTTCTGACCTACACCATGCCTTCGTTCATCCTTGATTCACTTCAGCATCAAAGGGTTCAAGAGAAGAATCAGTAAATTAGAAGCCAGGAAAAACTGAGAGGGGATAAAGGAAAAGAAATCTAAAAGTGTTAAGTCATGGAAAATGAGGAAAATACGTTATGTTCCAGAATATCTTTTAAGGCTGAGTGGTTAGCCTAGAACTGTGTGGTAAGGTAAGAAAAATGGCAAGAAGATCATTAGTGAGCTTAAAAGAATCTTCATGGAGTATGGGAAGTAAATGACACAAGAATGATTGCAAAGTGAACACAACCTAAACAAATGGATTTAGTTACCACAGGTAACTTTTACAGATGCTTCAATGTAAAAGGGTTAGCAAAACAGGGAGGTCTTGAGCATGATAGGGGCTGCATGTTTCTTCATTTTAAAAATAGGAGCCAATGCAACACACCCTTCGGCTGACTTTAGTCTCCTTTCCAGAAAAGAAGATGGATGATGTATGAGAGAGGAGAGAATTGTAGGAGGAAAGGATTTGGGAACACAAATATTTTGGTTAATGTGGTCACTTTTCTTTTCTCAATGAACTGTGAGGGAGCCCTCAGCTTATATATATAAGGGGTTATAAGGTGTGACTATTTGGAGAGAAAGTAAAGGTATGCAATGGTTTTGTCAAGTGGTGATGGCAATAAACTAAAAAAAGAGCTATAGATAACCAATTTAAAACTCAAGTCATTAATTTTCACTGATGTTGATCTGCATGGTTATGTATCTCTTTTTTTTTCCCAGCAATGTATACTTAGCTGATTTTATGCAGGCACAAAATAGGCTGGCTGTAGCATTTTAGCAATCTCCAGGCTTAATCAGCTAATACAGTGGAAGGGGAGGGGTTCTGAATATTTATAAGAGAGTGATTATAATTATGGGACGTGGATCCTAAGTCAGGTAAAGAGCAATCTGAGGAAACAAAATGAGAAATTGATGGTGAGACATGTACAGGTTCAACAGATGATGCATTGATGAAGTTGAAGACTGATTCAAATGGAAGCAATAGAGTAAGTGAACTGGTTACAGGAAGTGATGGTTGAAGTTGAGGTTTCAGAATGAGAGAAGTTACTTACGTCAAGGTCAAGGGTTTGACCATGGAAATAGGTGGCTGAAATGGAGAAAAGAGACATGAAATTGGTTAGATTATTCACTAGGAGTTGATGTTACCAGAAATGTTCATGGGGAAAGCAGTGGAAGAAGACAGTGATCTAGGAGTGAAAATCAGTAAATGAGCAGGAGTAACCAGGGTCATTAAATAATTATAGCCAGGCAATAGGTTGAGTAGTTTCCTTCTTCCTTCTCACTCAACCTCTCTGCCACCTCAGAAGGAAGAATAGCAACAGCCACCTAGTAGACTAGTTATCAACATCAACATCACATGAGGTTACATGTATAAAGAACCTAAAAATGTCTGTCAATTTAATGTGTGATGCTTTTGTTATGGTCACTATGATTAAATCAACCTATACCAACAAAATATCTAATATGTGCCACTCATGGGATTGGATGTTATTCACTTTTATTTTTCCTTTATCTCTTTGACCTAGAAACATAGATTTTTAAATCTGAACAAGACTTCAAAGTCACTTCATTAAAGGTCTGTGAACTCTAGCCAAAAGTTAGGTAGATGTATAAAGTCTACCTGAGAAACTTCCTAACTATGTAAATGCCCAGCCTCCACTCCTGATCATTCTGATTCTTTTTTCTTTTTCTTTTTTTTTTTTAGATTTTATCCATTTATTCGTGAGAGACACACAGAGAGAAAGGCAGAGACACAGACGGAGGGAGAAGCAGGTTCCATGCAGGGAGCCCGATGCAGGACTTCGTTCGGAAAGATGGCATGCAAGGTAGAAGGTGCAAATAAGGATGAGGTGAGCTGATAGGTGTTACAATAATCTAGGCATATAACCATAGTGGTAAAAGTACCATGGGGCAGTAGACATAAACTTAAAAAAAAAGGTTTTGGAGAAAAAAAATGACAGAGTATTTTGATTCAGTATCAGTGTGTGAGATTGACAAAGTCCATATGTGAAAAATGAGTCAAATAATAGGCAGCCATGCTAATCTTTCCTCCTAGGAGGTGATTTCAAACCCTGTCCACATATCAGAATTGTGTCCTTGACATTCTGAGTTAATTAATAGGATTTGCTTTGGATTTGAGGTACATATTTAGTAAATAGGAATCTTTAAAGTGTTTATATCTTGTAAAAGCTCTTGAAATGACCAGGTTTTAGCATACTAGAGTATGCTCAAGATTCTATAACCCTTCTATGCGTGTGTGTGTGTGTGTGCGATATATATATATATATATATATATATATATATATATATATATATCTTCCTGCTGTATAACAGCATTAGGAGATCAAAAATGAATTCCAGTGGACTGTCATTAAAGATAATAGGAACCACTTCATGAACTGCCATCACCGTGGCAAGTGTTTTCAAACAAAATAGTGTGAAAGTAGTCACCCTGTCACTGGAATTTAAAGTCAGGAACTGAATACTACCTAGAATATGTTGCTTCTCCTCAGAGAGGAGGGAGCACTTTTCTGTGAACTACTTATAACACAGTAGGCAGTGGTATTGCACATAAAGGTACTCACTCTTCTCCAGTGTTCTTACTGATATACTATAGTTGCAAGGTACATTGTCTATCAAACATGCCTAATGATGACAGCTCAGTATGTTATCTGAGCTCACTGTATATATTATTTTCCTGCTTTGCTAGACAAAGAAAATTATTGTAACTGGGAGAAACACAGGTACAGAGAAGAATTATGACCCTGCACACTCTTATTTTTTAATTTACAAGTAGAGAAACTTTAGGCAGAGACAATGATGTCTTAGGTACCTTTAGGACATTATGCAATTGAGATGGAACACTTTGGCCTTCTCCGGCGATGAATGATGGGCTCCTCCAAATGTTGCTCATGACCTAAGGCTCTATTTCAGTATAAATAAGGAAGATGTTTCTAGAAGCCTGTGTGAGGTAAATCTTCACTAAGAACAAAAGATGCTTAGACTGGGAAGTGGGGAGCCTTAAGTGGCTATAACTTTTATATGTACCCAATTATCTCTAATAATGATAATGCCTAAGGCCTGAGAAAGTGAGATGCCACTGTCCTAATCAGTGTCATAGCTGCTATCCACACAGAGGCTGTGGTTCTGAGTTCCAGCTGTGAGAAGTTTCTCCAAAGAGCTGCTGTTGGCTGGGACTTCACAGACCATGGAAGATAGGTGATTTTTGAAAGGCGGAGTTAGGCACATGCGGTATTCCATTTCATTCTTATTGGTTTCATTTTTGGAGTTCCTGCTTTGCATAAACCAAAATGTTCAAAATAGGAGAGTGGTTCAAGATGGCAACATAAAAGGATCCTGAACTTAGCTCCTTCCATGGACCCAACAAATCTACAGCTATATATGGAACAATTCCCTTTGAAAAGAATCTGAGAATCAGCTAAACTGCTACTCCACAATAGTCTTGAAGGGCCACACTGACACACGGAGGAGAGAAAGCAATGTGATCTGGCCAAAAACCATACCCCTGATATGGAAACTTACCATTGGAAGGGGTTTATAAATACAAAACCCCTCCCTGAGGAGCAGGGGGTTTGTGCCCCACATCAGGTACCCCCAACCCTTGGGAATTGCACCAGAAGGAAAAGCCCCTAAAACATATGACTCAGGAAACCAATGGGGCTTATGTCCAGGAAAATCATAGGGCTGTTGGAAATAAAAATTTCACTCTAAAGGGCTTGAGTGCCGCCCCACTTGCTCCAGGACCAGACAGAAGCAGCAATTTGAAAAAGAGACTAGACTACCTGTGAAGGAGTCATTTGCTAATCATAAAGCATCTGCAAGATGGGCAAACACCTGTTAAGACTCTTTCCAGGGATGGAAGTCCTGGTGGGTGCTATTTTTGCACTTTCAATCTATCCTGCTAGCACAGGGCTTCCTACGCCACCATCATGGACCTTCCAGAGGCAGTAAATGAATGCCCCTCCCCTCTGCATTGCTACCATGGCTTCCCCAAAGGTGGTGGAGTGCCCCACCCCCCACACCAATGACATGGCCCCACCAGAGGTGGCCGACAGGCACGCTGCATTACCATACTACTGCTGTGGTCCCTCCTGGGATGGTGGGTGGATGAACCCAAAAAGACCCACCTCAAGACACATTATAATTAAAATATCAAAAGTTAAAGAGAATTTTAAAAGCAGCAAGAGAAAAACAACTTATTACTTACAAGAGAACCCCTGTAAGACTATAAGCAGATTTTTCAGGAGAAATTTGCAGGTTAGAAGAAAGTGGCATGATATATTATACATGCTAAAAGAGAAAAAAAACCTCCCAAGCAAGAATAGTTTATCCAACAAGGTTATTCAGAATTGAAGGGAAGATAAAGAGTTTTCCAGCCAAGCAAAAGATAAAAGAGTTCATCACCGCTAAACTGGCCCCTATAGGAAATATTAAAGAGATTTTAAGCTGTAAAGAAAGGATATTGATTAGTGATAAGAGATCATATGAAAGTAAAAATCTCACTGGTAAAAGCAAATATAAGATAAGGGAAGTGGATTAATCATTTTTAAAGCCAGTGTGAAGGTTAAAAAACAAAAGTAGTAAAAATAACTATAACTACAATAATTAAAGAATACACAAAACAAAAAGATATAAAATAGGGCATCAAAAACATAAAACATAGGGGAAGAGTAAAAATGGAGAGTTTTAGAATGAACACTTAATTTACAATCAATTTAAAATATGCCTATATATACATATAAATACATATACATGTATGTGTATGAATATATGCTGTTACGAATGGACACACAAAAGATCATGAGAAAGAAATCTAAGTATAGAACTATATAAAGTTGTCAAACCACAAGGGAGGAAAGCAAAAGAAGAAAGGACCAGAAAAGAACTAGGAAAGAGCCAGAAAACAGTTAACCAAATGGCAATAAGTACATACCCATCTATAATTACTTTAAGTGCAAATGGACTAAATTCTCCAATCAAAAGACATAGAGTAGCAGAATGGTAAGAAACAAGACCCACCTACATGCTGAGTACAAGACTCATCTCACATCTGAGGACACACACAGGCTGAAAGTGAAGAGAGGGAAAAAACTGTTTCATATAAATGGAAACCAAAAGAAAGCAGGGATAGCTCTACTTATATCAGACAAAATAGTCTTTCACATAGAGACTGAAATAAAAGACAAAAAAAGGCATTACATAGTGATAAAGGGGTCAATCCACAGGATGATAGAACATTTGTAAACACTCAAGTGTTGGGTATGGGAATCCTTGCTTTCTTCTTGAAATTAGTGGAAGAGCTTTAGCTTTTCACTGTTGGGTGTGATGTTAACTGTGGGCTTTCATATATGACATTCAATTACACTGAGGTATATCTTTCTATACTCAATTTGATGAGAGCTGATTTTCTTTTTTATTATTGAACTGTGAGGCTTGTTCATATATTCTGACTATAAGTCCTTAATCAGAATTATATTTTGCAAAAATTTTCTCCAAGAGTGTAACTTGTCTTTTTGTTTATCTTAACAGGAACTATCAAAGAGCAGAACTTTTTAATTTCAACAAAGTCCAATTTATCAATGTTTTCTTTTTGGTTTATGCTTCTTGTGTCTTATCTAAAACAAAACAAAAAAAACAAAAAGAATCTTGGCCTAACCTAAAATTGAAGAGTGACTTTTATGATTTTTTGATAGAAATGTCGTAGTTTTATTTTTACATTTAGGTATGACGCATTTGGTATTAAGTATGGATAAGGATTCATATTCTTGCATATGGATTCCAAATTGTTCCAGAATTATTTGTCGAAGCCACTATCATTTGTTAATTGAATTGCTTCAGCACATGTATAAAAAGTTGGTCATATATATGCATTGATCTATTCTAGGCGCTCTGTTCTCTTTCACTGATTTGTGTGTCTACCGTTTGTTAATACCATGTTTTCTTGATTACTAGAGCTTTATAGTAAATATTGAACTCAGGAGGTGTGAGTCTGCTAACTTTGTTGTTCTTTTGTTTGGGCTATTCAATACACTTTACTTTTCCATGTAAATTTTAGAATTAGCTTGTTGACTTTTTCAAAATATCCTGCTGGTATTTTATCAGGATTGTGTTGATTTCATATGTCATTGTGGGATAGTGTTGACATATCTAATACTATTCAGTTCCAATTAATGAGTCTGGTATATCTCACCATTTGTTTAGGTTTTATTGGGCTTCTCTCAATATTTTATATTTTACAGCATACAAACTTTCACATACTTTATTAGATTTGTCCTTAAGTAGTTCTTTTTTTTGGGAGTGCTACTCTAAATGGAACTCTTTAAAAGTTACAATTTGCACTTATTATAATATCTATTTGGAATTACTAATTAGCAAATAATTTGCATATAGAAATACAATAGATTTTTTGGCATGTTGATTGATTGACTGATTTTTATTTTTTTATCCTGCAACTCTGCTGTACTCACTTAATAGATCTAGTAGTATTTTTTTTTTACGTACATTATTTGGAATTTTCTGTATAATTTTCTGTATAATCACATTATCTGCAAATCAAGACAAATAGTGTATTCATTTCAAATTTGTTTACCTTTACAATTTTTTTTTCATTGTTATGCTGTCTAGGACCTCCTGTGTAATGTTGAATAGAGTGGTGGGAACAGGCATTCTCGCTTTGTTTTCAATCTTAGGGGGAAAATTCAGTTCAGTCTTTCACCCATAAAATATGTTAATTGTAGGTTTTTCAACAGATACCATATATTAAGTTGAAGAATTTTCCTTTTACTCCTGGTTCGATGACAGTTATTATCATGAATGATGTTGATTTTATCAAATGTATGTTCTGTATCTGTTGAGATGACTCCGCAGTTTTTCTTCGTTAGTCTGTTGATATGGTAAATTCCATCACTCATAATTCCGCCAATCCCAGAGAGAACCACTGTCCACATTTTCATAAATTCCCTTCCAGTCTTTAATCTGTAAATATAAATTACGTAGTAAAATAGAAAAGTGGTATTTATATAATTTGTATAATTTTTTCATAACATGTTATTAAGAACTATTTAACGTTATTTAACTTTATTAAAAAATACAATTTTCTTGGCTGAATAAAAAGACAGCCTGTGTATATACAATAATAATGTAATAGTAATGATATAATGATAATAACTGAACAATAACTGTTTCTTTGAACCAATGACTGTTCTAAGTATTATTACATATGTTAATATTTTACTCTAAGAACAACTCTGTGAGACAGATATGATCATGATGATACCTATTTTATAGCTAAGGAAATAGACTGGACCACTCTCTCAAGGGTAATGGAACTCTATTTCTGACTCCGTAGACTATAGTCTTTCCCATAATATACTGTTTATACTGTCACTGTCTGATACACATATTCGTTTTATTAAAAAAATATTTTATTTGCTCATGAGAGACACAGAAAGAGAGAGGTAGAGACATAGGCAGAGGGAGCAGAAGCAGGCTTCATGCCAGGAGCCTATGTGGGACTTGACCCGAGGACTCTGGGGTCATGCCCTGACCCAAAGGCAGACGCTCAACCACTGAGCCACACAGGCGTCCCATGATACACATATTCTTATTATGTTATTGCCTTTATGTGCTACATAAACAATGCTATGATAAACACAACTGGAAAGAAATCTTTAACCACATCTCTCACTATATCCTTAGAATAGATTTATAAAGAAGAATTAGGGTTTCAGGTTTTGGGACCTTGAACTATCCTGCCCAATTGCTTTTTCTGAATAGTCCTATAAAAGGTGGACATACTGCAATCTAATCTAAATTTGCTTTTTAATTTTGTTAATTGTTGATATATAAAAAATAGTAAAGTTTTTTTCATATTTAAGGTGTTCCTATGTTTATTATTCAATTGTGTTTGTGTTTCCTATTTGTTGTTCACGTTTTTTGCCAATATTTAGTGTGTTCAGGGTTGAAAGAAATGTTTATGTATCAAATCAACAATTTGTTCTGAATTTTCCATTTGTTTTAAATTTTCTTTGCTTATCTTATCTTTACTTTTCCTTCTTATCATTTTGGACAGTAGTTTTAAAGTCAAATCATTTTTTCATTTGCATTTTATTCTTCACATATGTAAGAAATTCCTTCCTGAGTCAGTATTAGATCGGATATCCTTATGTATTTTATTCAAGTATTTTACATATATATATTTAATTCATACAGAATAAAACTTATTGTATCCTGTGAGTTGAGGATCTAAATTGGTTGTTTCCTAAATTGTCACCCAGTCATCTTAGTATCATTAATTCCATAATATTTTTTTCTAAGTAATTGATGACAACTTTATCTTAACTTGTTATATATGCTCTCTATTCCACTCTACTAATCCATTATTACTTTAGCAAAACAAAACAGCGTAGAATAGTCTGGGTTCAGATCCACTATTGCCGCTGTCATATGAGCTTGAAAAAGTCACTTAAACTCACTGAACCTTGTTCCTAATTTGCATAGGGTTGTTTTAAACATTAAATGGTGGGGGGGGGGGGAGTACATACAACACTTAGTTTAGTGCCTGGCACATAATTAGCTCTTAGAGATATCTGCAGTTTTATTGTTTTCTTTACTCTGCCAGGTCCAAGTTCAAGTCACTATGGCTGTGACAAAGGTCCTAATTCCATTTTCCCACTTCCCCTCTTTGCCCTGGGCCCAGCCAAAAGCCATATGGCCCATGTGGCTAACTACTGGCAAATGGTATACAAGCGGGCTTTCAAAAATGTTCTTCTCAGGAAAGATTTTCCCTCTTCCACATACCCTCCTTATTTCAAAATAAAATTAGAAAATGTGGCCAGAAATCTAGAACATTCTTGGGCCATGTGATGAAGATATATGTAAAAATCTAGGGGGGTGAAGTAAGAACAGAATAAGCTTGTTGTCTCCTGAGGATGGACTTGCCCTGGATTATTTCTCCCTGGATTTCTGTGTGAGAGGTGAAACATTTGCTTCTTTAACAGCCTATCCTTCAGTTCCTATTACTTACCAAATATCTCATTTTCAAAGATGTACTTGAATCTCAAATTCAAGAAAGGATGCTTATTTGCATGCTTAAGTGTTTTGAATTTAAGTTCTTTTGCATTACGAGTAAGAAATAGTTCCCTCATTCTCTATCAATTCTAGTCTAGAAAGCCAATATTTGCTCTTTTGAATTGGGTTGTTATCAATTAATGTGAGTAATTGGTGCCAACTTTGAAAGGAAAGATGAAGAGAATTTTAACCATCATGCAGAAAAAAAATCACTATTTTTTTTAAATTCCTCTAAAATGCTCCTCATATGAACAAAAGTGTTAAATACAGTTTTCATCATTGCTTCAGGACTAAGCTGTATAAGATAGATTGTCACTGAAGAGAGTAAAAGCAGGTAATTCAGTTTCCCAACAGAGCTTTAGTAAATGAATTGTCTATTTGGTGTTTTGCATTGATCATTTAGCTGCAATAATTAACGATCCTCTTATTTATACTGAATAGAAAATTAAAGCTTAGAATGGCACTATTGTTCATTTTTCTTAATATTAATCTTCAGTCATTATAAAATGCATTCATATTGTTTTCTAATCAAGTTAGAAGTACCAATTTCACTAAGTTTATTGATTACCCTACCTTCAAGACATGGATTATTTAAGAAATCAAAGTATTCACGTGCTGCCTTTAGATATAAAGTCCAAAAAAGGAAAAGAACTAGTTAAATCTTTTACCTCGAGCCTAATGGGCATACTTCGGTCCTCCTGTGACTATTACACTTGAGCTTGCTCTCAAGAATGGATGCCAAGAGGGGATATGAGATAAAGCTGGGGATAAAGCACTTAATGCAGTGTCCTTCCAAAAGATGCATTTTGGGGACACGGCTCTCTGATACTTCTAATATCCTTTGCCAATAAGAATTTCCACCATTTCTATTGTCATTCGCTAACCCCAGAGAAAATCTTGCTAGGTAATAGTGGGTAAAGTAAATGTATCTAATTTCAGATGGCACACTATCCTGCATTAGCAGGCTCTCCAGAGTGGCACAATAGGAAAGTCCCCTTTTAATAATTTATGTGAAGTTAATTCCACAGCAACGCACTTTTTGCAGGGTGTTTTTCAATTAGAAATATCTGGATCTCCTATTAGACATTTAAGTCTTTATACTTATCTTTCCATAGCTCACAGAATTTAAGAATATTAAATTTTGTGATTCCAAAACTTATTCCATGATAGATTGTCAAAACTACAGGGAAAAATCTCAAAGTAAACAATTGCTCTAGGAGTTGATTCATTCACTTATTGGATACATGTTCTATGCTTAGTAGTGGGAATAAAACACAAAATCTATATTTCATCCTCAAGAAATCTCTTTTAGGTTGGGGGGACATAGGCAAGAGAATTATCATCATAATTCCTTGAATATATAGGAAGCCAAGACTAACTTTGCTCAAATTATCAGGAAAAGCTATGCAAGAAATATTTGATGTTTAATTGTGAGAAGGAATTCACCAAGGGGAGGAGATAAACTACGAGATCTCTTGGTCTTGCAAGTGATTAGTGAACTCATAAGATTCTAGTATAGCCCAAAGAATGTCCAGTTGGCTTTGAGCTATCTGAGAAAAAAAGGAAAGAAATAAATGTTAATTTATGAGGTTTGGTACCTAGATAAGAGCTATTCACTAAGAGTTCTATATGCATTAACATCTGTAATCTTGGTAAAACAAACAAACAAACAAACATATAACACATGCACTACCATTCTCTTTTCACAAACATAGACACCGAAATTCAGAGGAGCACAGTATAACATATCTAGTAATTGACAGACCCAGAATTTTGCCCAGCTTTGTGTAGTTCAAAAGTGTCACCAAAAGATGAAAGTCCTTCCTGTAACCATAAATCTGTCTCTGGGTTTCTTATAATCTTCTGTCCTGAGAGAAAAAAGGTAGTGAGAAACTGAAATTCCAAAAGGAGCAGTGTAGCTTAGGGTTTATACTAGAGTTTTAAAGTCGGACAGTTCTGGATTTAATAAGTTCCTGACCACATCACTTGCAAGCTTGGACAAGGTACTTAGCTTCTCTAAGATTCAGTTTCTCTGCAAAATATGAACACTAAGAACATCCACCTTCAGGCAGTTGTGTGAGAATTACATTCAAAACTGCATACAGAAACATGTAGCTCTACATTTGACAAATATATCTACTTAATGAATATCAGCCAAACTCGACTCAAGCAACTGAACATGCTGAGAACTATGAAATTTATCTGGCTTCATAATAGAGTTCAGATACCCAGGAACTATTCCAAGTCCCTATGGAAGAACTCAAGTTCTCCTGAGGAATTGTTAGAATTCAAGAGTTCAGCTCAAGTCTAGAATTTTAGCTTTAAGTCTGACTAGACGAGTTGTGGAACTTCCTGGACAACCTAGCATTCCTAAAGGTCAAGAGTGGTAGAGGGTGGCCTGGGACTGAACTCTGAAGGTCCATCTAAGCCACAGGTTTGGGGCACCCAGATGGGTGGGAAAACCTGACTGATAAATACCATGGGGCATTCGGTCACTGCCTTACATGGACAAGCAGATCTTCTAGAAGCTGAAGCACTGCTTCCAAAACCCCTAACTGGCCCTTCATTGGATCCAAAAAATCAGGGAAGAGAGCCAAGAATTCTGATTGAACAGCATCTGTTACATGATTGATAGAAATGTCTGAGCACCCCACAGATGGTCACAAAAAAAAACCCAGGGCTTAGTGGTGTATGGAAATGACTATATACAAATTAAAAAGTGTTAAATTATGTTACTGACCTGATAGTCTTAGCAAAAAACCAAACATTTATTTTTATTTACAACAGGAACTCTCAGAATTCTTATTGGTAAAAAAGTATAGGATCACTAAAAATAGATATATAGGATCACTACATATGTAGACACAATTTTATTTATTTATTTATTTATTTATTTATTTATTTATTTTTGAAATGCAATTCCTTTATTTTTTTTATTTTTTTTATTTTTTTATTATTTTATTTATGATAGTCATAGAGAGAGAGAGAGAGAGAGAGAGAGAGAGAGGCAGAGACATAGGCAGAGGGAGAAGCAGGCTCCATGCACCGGGAGCCTGATGTGGGATTTGATCCTGGGTCTCCAGGATCGCGCCCTGGGCCAAAGGCAGGCGCCAAACCGCTGTGCCACCCAGGGATCCCTGTAGACACAATTTTAGATACAATACACTTATACAATATGATAGATACAATACACTATGTGTGTGTATGTTTGTGTGTACACACAATTTTACATATCAGTATCACTTTCTGTTGTATTGATTCTTCGGACATTTTTTTACTCAAAACAAAGTTTACATCTAAATATCAGTATAATTAAACTAGTGGTTTGTTTTATATAGGTGCCTAATTGCCTTAATAATGTCAGATGGATTATAGTGAGAATAAAAGTGGGAAAAACCATTAAATGGCACAGATGTCTGGTTTGCTGAAGGGTGGAGTCCTCCAGGTACGTGTGTATTATAATATGCACTGCCTTTCAATCTGCTTCAATCATTTGAAGCACTTAGCAAGCATGGCTAGAAGGAAACTTAGATCATCCAGTTCGATCTCTCATTTTAGAGTTGAGAAAAATGACACCCAGAGGGGTTGTTATTTGCTTAAGGTAACCAAATTAATTAACAACTTTCCTAGAAATAGAAATTTCTTCTATAATATACAGCTCCTCAGGAAACATTCCTAACTCTATAAACTTTTGAATAATTTGAATAAGAGGCTTAGTGACAAAACAAACTCAAAAAATTTCCAGATGTTTAACTCATCTACCTTAAATATCAGAAAGACATTTCCCCCCCACAGATGTTGTGCTAGCATTGTTGAGTACTAACTGAGCCCTACCTTTTGTGTAACACACCATCAGAAATGCATGCCTATGATTGCCACTTTTACAATGGATCCTGATGTAATTTAACAACTGCTCTGAATTCTTTCTGTGTGTCATAAAGTGTTCATAGCAAACTCTTAATCTTTTACCTTTTTGATTTAACCTTGTAAGTTTCTTATTGACGGTCACCCATAAGCAATTTGTGTACCACCAAATTTCCCTTTTATGCACTAGACTAGTAGCCTAAGCATCTTCCTCATAATTGTAGCTCATTATTTAACAATTAAATAAAATATTTAACTTAATAAAATTAATTACTTAACAATTATTTATCTCACCACTAGACTGCAAGCCCATTCAGGGAACCTAAAGATTTCTCACACAAAACCCTGAACAGAATTGGGCATCAACAAATATTTTTGATGAATAAATGGAATACAGATGGATTTTTATACTAGTCTCAGGAAACAGAGGAATACAGAACCTATTCTTTGTCACTGTTCAAATGCCTAAAATGCTTTCCAGCATGTGACATGTTTTGAAATACCACATTTTTTTTCTATTATGTGTTATCAAAACTGTCTTGTAGACAAAAAAATAACTGAGATTTGATTAAACTTGTTTAATAGTATTTTTCTGAGTTTAAGTCCACCTTGCTAAAGGTGATACTTTTCTACCAGTTTCACTAGGTTTAATTTAAGAATAAGATTGAAGAATAGCTTAAAGTGTGCTTGCAAGTAAATATGTCTAGTTCTGTGAGTCCATCCCTTTGTTGCCCTAACCTTTGTGTTCCAAAGACTGCCATGTAATTAACTGCATAGACACTGGAAGAAACTCAGGGGATTTTTGAGGCTAGAAAAATGGCGTTACAAACTGATGACCCTCTATCCTCAAGTTGAGAAGATATGAATGACGCAAAGCAACCTGAGGTTGTAATCACAACATGTGGCTGGAACTCTGTCATCAATAATACCTATCCTATCCAGGACTTCATTTAAGAAGGGGACTAGCTAATCAAGAAGGCCTGGTGTTATTAGCTAGAAAGCATCCTATGAAAAAACTAGCAAGGGCAGCAAAGCCTACAATGCTAGAACAGCATTCTTTTCAGACAGCATACAGGCAAGAGGAAGAGGGTGGTAGATCGGATTTGGATTTCTGTCCACTTACAACTATCTAATTCCCTATATCTTCCACTCCCTTGGAAGCATCTCTCTTCCCTGGTGGGGGATTCAATTTCTTTTCTTCCTTGATGTTAGTCCCATTCACATGACCAGCTTAAACTAATGAAATTCATGCTGAAGTTAAGTTAGGCCCTTCTGAGTACAACTCACTGTGTCTCTTCCTTCTTTCATGAGATTGAATAGAGGCTGTTCCATCAGTTAGGGTTCTGGAGCAAAGAGGACATGATGCAAATCTCAACCAACCCATCACAAACGTGCAACTTGAGCAAGAAATAGAAATTGTTGATTTAAAGCATTGCAATTTGAGGGCTGTTTATTACCATAGCAGATTTTTTAGCTGACAGATATAAACAGAAAACCTGATTTTTTATTACCTTCTGTATGTTTAAAAAGGATTCTCTCTGAAAGGCAGTGGACCTGGGGGCAGAAGAGACCAAGATACCTTGAAGACAAAAAACAGAGATAAACCTGAATGAAAAAAAATGCCAATAGAAGTTAAAATAAAAATTAGAGTAAATCTAAAATAAAAATTAGAGGCAGAGGGAGGGGAGAAAAGAAAAACAAAAAAATCAGGAGAGACTGAAAATGTCTTTTTTGGGGGGCGGGGAGCAGCTTACTCTTTATTAATGGAAGGCCCTGGGTCACTTGGAGCTGGTGTACTTGGTGACGGCCTTGGTGTCCTCAGATACAGCATGCTTGGCCAGCTCTCCGGGCAGCAGCAGACGCACCGCTGTCTGGACCTCCCGGGATGTCAGTGTGGTCCGGCCCGAGTACTGGGCCAGCCGGGCAGCCTCGCCAGCCAGCTGTTCAAACACATCGTTCACAAATGAGTTCATGATGCTCATGGCCTTGGAAGAGATGCCAATGTCCGGGTGCACCTGCTTTGTATCATAAGACTGATAGAAATAACCACAGAATCTTGTCTTTGCCTTTGCTCTGAGAAAAACTTCATGATCCAGAATGATGCTGATGTTATTACTTATGTGCCCTGTGCCATGAGCACATCAGCTTACCTAGGGCCCTGATCATGGTTTTTAAATACTATTTTCTAATAAAAGAAACCAGGGTTCATTGCAGAAGTGGTTGATTGCAGGGTGGGGTAGGGGAAAATAGAAGATGAGGCTGAAGTACCTTGCTGTACCAGAAATAAGGAAGTGATTAAACAGGAATGCAGGAGTGTAGAAAGAACAGAGCTGCCAACCTGAGAAAGCTCCCAGGAGTCAAAGTGGAACAATTTGGCACAAAATAAATAATAACAGCATTGGATCTTAACCAATGGAATAAACATAAATTTTCATGAGTGTGTAAATAAAAAATAGGACCAATAAATATGTAAAGAAGAAAAGACAGTTCTTCCTTACTATAGAATTTGAATTAGTAAGTGCATAAGACAAAAAAAATCATTATCAGACAAACACCGCAGTAGTAATTTTTGCAGACTAGAACCACCAATGGCTACGAAAATTGGTGGACAGATGTTTGAGGAGAAACAGATTTAGTTTGTTTGAAAGTATTCACTTCATGGTGGAGAAATCTGGAAAGCACCACCACATCCAAGTGATTGAAGTGAATGTCACCACTAATTAAGACACACCAATGTCCTGAACCACTTGATATGTGCACCAGAGGTAGGTGTCATTTCTGTGATATTCCTGACAAAAGTCCATAAACTCACTCCAATCATGAGAAAACATTAGATCCAAACTAAAAGACATTCATCAAAACAAGTGCTCAAGGACTCTTCAAAAAAGAGATTATAAAAGAGAAGAAGGACTAAGAACTGTCACAGATGGTAGACTTAGAAGAATAACAAGTAAATGCAGGTGGCATCCTGGATGGTATCCTGGACCATAGAAAACACATTTAAGGGATCCCTGGGTGGCTCAGTGGTTTGGCCCCTGCCTTCAGCTCAGGGCATGATCCTGGAGTCTCGGGATCGAGTCCCACATCAGGCTCCCTGCATGGAGCCTGCTTCTCCCTCTGCCTGTGTCTCTGACTCTCTCTCTCTCTCTCTCTCTCTCTCTCTCTTTCTCTCTCTCTGTCTCTGCCTCTCATGAATAAATAAATAAAATCTTTAAAAAATTTGAAAAATGGTGACATTTGAATGGGGTCTGGAGTTTAATCAACAGCATAGCAACAATGTCAATTTCTTGACTTTGGTCATTGCTCTTTAGGGGAAGCTGAGCGAGGAGTATACTGGTATTCTCAGTCCGCTTTTGCAAATTCCTGTTGGGCTAAGAAATTAGATTAAAATAAAAAGTTAAACAAAGTATATCCAGAATCTCACTACTTCTCAATACCTTCATTTCTACCACCCCGGGTCTGAGCCAGCTCTCCTGAATTACTGAAATAGCCTTCTAAATGGTTGCCTTGCTTCTATGCTCTTCCTCACTCCCTGATGAGTCATCTTTTGAACACGTAAGTCAGACCATGTCACATCTCTGGTCAAGATCCTCTAATGACTCATAACTTGTCAGAATAAATCAGTCCTTTCAAAGATCCTACAAATCCTCTGCAATCTGGCTCCTCATTCTCTCTCTCAACCAACTTCCTACTTTTCTCCATTTCCATCCTTTTCTTGTCAACTTGATTCCTTGCTTTCTTTGAACACTCCAGACCCATTGTCCTGCCTTAGAGCCTTGTACGAACTGTTCCTGCCCCCCAACCACCACCCCCTGCCACCTGCCACATACAGCGTCTTATTTTCTAGCTTGAATTTAAATGTCTCCTTCTTAATGAAGCTTTTGGTGACCGCTCTATTTAATGGTGCAACAGCATCACACCTTCTTCCCCTAGAAAAGGAGGACACTCTTTTTCTTCTATAGAGTCTCATCTTCTAACACACCAGATATTTACTTACTAGTTTTGTTTACTTTCTCCTATCTACAGCCCTTTCCTTCCATTGTAAGCTCCTGAAAGAAAGAGAATACTTACTTTTTATTCATTGATGCATCCCTAGAACCTGAACAATAACAAGTACATAATGAGTGCTCGGTTTGTATGATTTCAAGTAATCAATGATTCATTCATCCGTGAATATTACAAGCAAAAATTGGAAGGTCATGCTTTGTGATTAACTCCACCAGAAAACCTTTACAAAGTAGATATTTCGATCCTAAGAGTGGCAAATCTAATGTCATTTTTTTTAAAGTGAGCAAATATATTCAACCAGATATTTTATTCTTTCATGAAACAGCTCTCGTGGGCTTCTGAGGAATATTTTGATACCCTCTTTAATAAGCTGGGTTCTCTGCCAGATTACTAAGTTAAGTCACTTACAACTGAAGCTAAATGGCCATGATCAACATTAAGGCATAAATTTAACACTTCTCATTTAATTTTTATGAATGAGAGTATAGGTCATATTTAGGTACGTATCACTACATCTTATTGGACTCATTTATTTTTCTGTTGTATGAACATCAGCAGCAACTGTTTTAGATTTTTTTATTTTCTAAAGAAACTACAAACTTTGTTATATTTCCCCACGGATTCATAAAAGCCGTTATTCTTTCTGTGATCCCATGTGAATTTTTAATTGGTGCTATTACACTTCTCTAAGGACTGACAAACAATAGACATTAATGTGCCTTTAACTGGCAGTAGCCAAACTTTTTTTTTTTGCAGTCTCAGCCAGGGTGAAAAATATTCTAAATTGGTGGGCTAGTTATTAAGAGATATTTTTCTTTTTCTTTTTTTTTTTCCTTTTCTTTGTTTTGATTTTTTTTCTTTGTCATCCCCTCCTCCCTTTTTTAAAATGTAAAGGAGGTAATGGGTGTTGCTAATGTTGCAGGTTGACACCTCGTTTCCAGCAGGCAATCAAGCTTCTAAGCAGACTTGTGTTTGGTTTTCTATTCGTGGTTGGTTGCCCCCTTTAACCTTATCAAAGCAGTTAAATTTCTTCAAACTGTCAACCAGAGCCACGTCAGCATCTTAAAGACAGCCACTGCTGACATGGCTCAGCAAAGCCGAATTGATCTTCCACCCCTTGGGGCATTGCACACAGCCAGCCTGTGCACCACCACCCGGAGCTTGATTTAAAGTTCAACTCTTTCTGCCTTGTTGTGGGGAAGGCAAGCTGTGTTGCTCCCTCGCAGTACTTAAAAATACTTCTGCTTCCATGTATAACACTTCAGCTTTTCTCTGGGCCTTTGGAGGTGCCTAGCGGAGTGAAGTTTGAGGAAAGAGACCAAGAGAGCCGGAAGTAAATACATGCTCTGTGTCCTGTGGCTTTGAGGATAATCACAACTACGCTGTTGCCAATCAAATGACATTGTTTTCTTACCAAACTCTCCATACCTTTTTCCCACCCTTCTCCAAGTTTCCCTTCCTTGAGTTATTCTGGTTCATACTTCATCATGCTTAAAGGCTTGGCAGGATTTCCTAGAAAGGATTCTTCAAAGAATCCATGAATGCCTCATGGTTTCCTTATTGTAATGACTAGAAAGTTGTATTATGTCTAGGATGTCTGGATTTGAGGAGAAGAGTTTCCAGTTTCTTCTGTTTTATTTTGTTTTCAGTTTCAATAAGCAGCCACACTTAACTTTATTTAAGTAGGCTCCACACCCAACTCCAGGTTCAAAGGCATGACCCGAAGATCAAGAGTTGTACACTGATGAACCAAGCTAGCCAGGTGCTCCCTCAACTGCACTTGAAAGCAGTCATCACAAGCCTTTTTCACCATGTAGTCTATCCCTAAACTGCTTTTGTGTCCTCCTGTCATGGAGCTCTTTTTCTTTTCTTTTTTTTAAGATTTTATTTATTTATTCATGAGAGACACAGAGAGATAGAAAGAGAGGCAGAGACACAAGCAGAAGGAGAAGCAGGCTCCATGCAGGGAGCCTGATGTGTGACTCAATCCTGGGTCTGCAGGGTCAGGCCTTGGGTGGAAGGCGGCACTAAACCACTGAGCTACCCGGGCTGCCCTGGAGCTCTTTTTGAGAAGAAATTTTGTGCTATAAAATTTTATTTAAAACAATATTTGCTGTTGGTTTGCTAATAGTTTTGCATAAAAATTTGCATTTGAACGTACTACACTAAGTAATTTCCAGATAAAACTGATTTTTGGGCTATCATAAAATCTTTTGATAAAATCTAAGATTCCTTGAATTCAATAATCATATATTGAGCATCTTTTATAAGTCAGGCATTGGACACTATTGGAATTATAAAGATAAATAAGGCAGTTCTTGCTCTCAAGGAGTTCAGAGTGTAGTCAGGAAAGATAAATAAAAAAAAAAACAACTAACGAAAATGCCGTGTGCTCATTGCTCTACGTATACAATGGGGATGATGCATTTTCCATGGATAGTGTACCATAAATCCCCACACCTTTGAAAAAGAAACAATCCCCAACCCTATTGCTATGAAGGAGCTATTACATAAGACTTCAATTTTTCTTTTTTTTCTTTTTTTTTTTTCTTTTTTGAGAGAGATGGGGCAGAGAGAGAATTGTAAATAGGCTCCATTCCCAGCTTGGAGCCCAACACAGACCTCAAGATCATGATCTGAACCAAAATCAAGAGAGGTACACTTAACCAACTAAGCCACCCTTGTACCCCAAGTTTTCAAATCTGATTAAATAAATGACAAAATTAAGGTAATTTATCTAAGACCCAAAGATTTTGGTTGGCCAAGTTGTGTGTAGCATTCCCACATAGGGAATATGATATCCAAGAGCCTAGAGGGAGGCTGGAAAGTCTCAGAAATAATAGAGTGACCATGATACTGATTCTGACTAAACCCTACCTGAACTTTTGCTCTCCTGTCAGCGCACCACGCATTTCTACTGAACAAGCACCACGTCAGTATCCTGACTTTTCCCTCCCTTCAGTTATATTAATAAACTTTTTTTCTCTTCCCTCCCCTCTCCTTCTCTCCCTCTCCTTTTCTTTCTCTCTGCACACACACACACACACACACACACACACACTATATATATAATATGTTATATGTAAACACACTTATGTGAGATTTTACTCTTTAATCATCTCCCAACTTTACTCATAGAGTACCTCACAGTTACTGACAGGTTTTCACTTTCTTTCAATATTATTTAATTCATAAATCCAACCCAGCTAATGACCTTCAAATTTGTGATGCTTAACCATTGTTTTAATGCTCAAAGGTCAAGAGCATGCAGGCATATCTTGCAAGATAGTGATTGAAATGACCTTCAATCCCCTTATTTGTTCATAATTTTACCAGTGAAGACTGCTGGATTTTATAAATCATAGGAAGAAATCAAGACAATTCACTTTATAAAGGGCCTATGCATTTAAAAAGAATCAAAGATTTTAGGCATTCTATGTAGGAGTCTATGAAATTGCCAACTGGTAGAATTTTAAGTACGTTCTTTACTGCCAGTGATATATCCCTTCAGGAGCCTTCATCTGATTCCGTTTTTATTTCACAATCAAACTGTAATTACTATGCTCTCTCTGCAACTATTCACAATACATATCCAACTATCATTGTGGTATTAGGTGACACTTTTTAATCCTTCTAGAATTTGCCAGAATGTTCTATGTGTGTTTTTTTCCTCAGTAGAACTTTAAAAACCATTTTAGCCAAATGTGAACATTGTTATATGAAGTTTATGTGAACTTTTCATGAACAGGTGTTCTGTTTAACTTTACTTAAACCAAGAGCTGATGCTTGGTGAATCTTATTTACACATTTCAAAGTATCCAAACATCGCTTCCCTGAAGGCTTTGCAATGATATCAGAATAACCATTTACTTTCTTGATGTGCCCTCTTAACAGGAATCACAAGGGACCCTATAGTCTTCATGCAAAATTTGAATTGAAAAAGTGATTTAGCCCAGCATATAGCAGTCCCCTCCCCAAGTGAAACTCCTTTGGTTACTTGGCCCAAACAAAGGCAGATCAATAGGCTTTAAATGCTTGTGATTTGGGAGTTGAGTGAGGAAGAATGTATTTTTCTATGCTTAACAACTTAAATGCCAATAGTCTGGCTGAGAAAATTGAAAGGACTGAGAGTGAAGGCAGACAGACCAGAGAAGAGCCTATGGCAATTGTCAGCCTAGAAATGATGAAGGTCTTGGCAACAAAAATGAAAAAAAAAAAAACGATGATTTTTGCAAGGTATTGAGAAGGACAACCATTCAGGTCTTGGCAAATGGCTTTAAATGGCTATAGAGATGAATAAATCAGAAATGACTCTGAGATTCTGCTTTCAAGGTCTTGAGCATAGCTAAGATTGAACTCATTACCTCTTCATAAATGCAGCTCCTCCTCCTGACTCCTGACATCCTCATCATCTCAGTTCCAGAGGATCCATTTCCTCTAAAGTGGCCTTTTTACAAAGCTCTCCTATCAGGGTTTTCTGCCTTTATTCTTCCCACATCTTCACCTACTGGTATAATCCATAAATTGGAAATAGATTGCATTTCCAGCAGCTCTTTTCATATCCTTAGCTGGGTTGGCAATCCACCATCATCTTCAGCCAATGACTTTGGAAAGTTTGGAGTCAGATAACAAGACAACAAATAAACCAGAAGACAAGCTTATATTAAATTGGTAGATATCATCATCATACGTCATACAGTTTTCAAAGTATTTTCACATGTGATTTTTATAATAACTCCCTAAAAGTAGAAATTCCTTTACAATGATGGATATGAGAACTCAGAGATTTAACTTTCTGGCTGAAAATCACAGAGCTATTAAATTTTGGTAACCTTTAGTGGAGTACAATGCAGAAATTTGCAGTTATTAAATAGTTCCTTCTTTTTATCCAGATCTAATTCTTCATATTAGATATAATAGGTTACAAGGTCTAAATATGCCAGGTTTTATGAGATGAATAACTAGAGATTATATGGACTTCTTTTCAAAATTTTTCTAATCACACTATGAACTTGACTCATGGTTTCCAATCTTTGCCTTTTATATGCTAGGAGAAGTTTTAGGGCAGAATCTAAAAGCATTTTTAAAATACTTCCCTGTCAGCAAGGACCAAGAGAAATCACTGGGCTTTTCATTCTTTAAGTTTATGTAATGTTCAAAGTCACTGGCATGCCATAAACAGCCCAGAGGTAGAGGAGGGAGAGAGGCAGAGGGAGAAAGTCTTAAGCAGACTCCAGGCCCACTACTGAGCCTGACATAAGGTTCAATCTCACAACCCTGAGATCATGACCTAAGCCAAATTCAAGAGTCAGAATCGATGAACTAAGCCACCCAGGCACCCCATCAAATCAACATCTTTTATGAAAATATATATATCAACATTATTCAATTATCCATTTATTTAACAAATATGTGTTGAGCATCTGCACTGTTGTAGATGCTAGGAATTCAACAATAGTTTAAAATATAGGGTTCCTTTTTATCACAGCTTACACTTATATACAAATACAAACACTGCTAATTAATATAATTTCAGAGAATTATAAGTTCTTTGAAGAACAATAATAAAAGCTAAGTCTACAGAGTTTGATCTGAGTGGGGGGGTTGTTTTTCATGTTTTTAGTCAAGATGGTCAGGGAATGTATCTCTAAGGAAATGACAATTGAGTAAATCCCTGATGATGCATGGAACAGTTCAAGGAAATGTTTGAAAAGAAAGATAAAGCTAAAAGATAGGACACCTGCGTGACTCAGTGGTTGAGTGTCTGCCTCAGGCTCAGGGTATGATCCCCGTGGTTCTGGGAACAAGTCCCACATTGGGCTCCCTACATGGGGCCTGCTTCTCCCTCTGACTATGTCTCTGTCTTTCTCTCTCTCTGTGTCTCTCATGAATAAATAAATAAAAAATAAAAATTAAAAAAAAGCTAAGAGAAAGTTTCTGAGAAGGAAATATTGAAAATTCAAGCATTGTGAACCAGCAAGACTGGAGTAAGAACAGGGTAGGGTAGCAGAAAAAAGTTCAAAGTGGTAGAGAAGGGCCAGATTATGAAAAGTGTTTAGATTACAGAAGTGTTCAGAAGGTGGTGGTGATCAAAATAATGCCCCAACCGTTGATATCCACACTCAAATCCCGAGAACCTGTGAATATGTGTTCTTAAATGGAAAAAAAAAAGTCTTTGTAGATATGATTAAAGTAAGCATCTTGAAAAAAGAGGATTATCCCGGATTACTTGGGCAGATCCGATCTGATTACATGAGATCTTAAACTCAAACAACTTTTCTTGACTATGGTCAATGAAAGAGATGTGATGATGGAAGCTGGGTCAGAATGATGATATGTGACTGGCCTTGAATATGGAGGACATAAGTCACAAATTAGGAAATATGGATAGATTCTAGAAACTGGAAAAGACAGGGAAGTGGATTCTTTTCTAGAGATTCCAGAGAGTAATATAGCCCTACCAGCACCTAGATCATAGCCTACTGAGACTCATGTCAGGATTCTTTCATAAATATAAGATAATAAATTTGTGTGGTTTTAAGACACTGAATTTGTAGCAATTTGTATAGTAACAATGTAAAACTATTACATGGGTTTTGAGCAGGGGAGTGATAGCATACCTATGACCCATGTTTTAGGTGGTAACCCTGTGGAGAATATACTGTTAGGGAGGGCAAAATAGCAGCAGGAAGACTAGTTAAAAATGCTCTGTTAAAAATAACAATGGTTGCTCAGACTAAGGTAGCCAAGGTGATGGCAAAAATAAGTGATAACATTTGGGATAAAACTTGGGTGTAAAATTGGCATAAGAGTGGTTTTCAAAGCCATAGGCCAAGATGAGTCCATCCAGCTGCACTGTCCAGTATAGTAGCCAGTAACCACACATAGCTCTAAATTAAAATGAGTTAAAATTTAAAGTAAACATTTAATTTCTTAGGCACACTAGTCACATTTCAAGTTCCTAATAGCCAATGGGGCTAGTGAGTACCATGTTGAATAGCACAAAGAGCCTTTCCATCATTACAGAAAATTCTGTTGGACAGAGCTAATGGTAATGAGACAAGATAGAGAAGAAAAATGAAAAAGAATCAAGGGCAAATTCCTAGGTTATTCTTACACAGTGAGAAATTGGAAAAGAAGCCAACAAAAGAGACTGGTCAGTGTTTATCTTTTCTATTATTTAAGAATATCGTAATACAGGGGCAACTGAGTGGCTTAGTCAGTTGAGCATCTGACTCTTGAATTTGGCTCAGGTCACCGTTCTCAGGGTTGTGAGATTGAGATCCATGTTGGGCTCCATGATGAGCAAGTAGTCTGCCTGAAAATTCTCTCCCTTGAAGATTCTCTCCCTCTCTCACCAGGCTAGGTCATTTACTAGTCATAAGATCTCTATAAGTCACATCCTCTTTGTCAATTTCTTATCTGTACAATGGTAATAAAGAAAAGTACTTCTAGTGGTCAAGATGGTTAAATGAGATAGAGGATAGACTGCAAAGTACTTGCTTAATATATTTAGTAGATGCTCAATTAAATATTTGTTGAGTGAACAAATGAATGTATGCCATCAACAACAGGCTCTGATGAGCATGTAAATGTGATATATGGAATAGTGTTTTCATGTCACAGTAATCTGGGTTTGAATCACAGCTCTCCCATTTCCCAGCTTTAGGATTATGGGTAAACATTCCTCCAATTCTCAGTTAAGAAGACTACTCCACAGATGAGTTAGAAGGACAGAAAAAGGTAATGTTCATAAATCTTTCCCCCTGGTCATTCATTCTCTCTCTCTCTCTCCTCCTCCTCCTCCTCCTCCTCCTCCGCCGCCGCCTCCTCCTCCTCATAAATAGATAAATCTTCAAAGACTATAACATAATACAAATTAGATTACTACATTTATAATGGAAAATGTGATTTTATATGCCATCAGCATAAATGTGCTTTCTGTGTAGATTAAGCTATTGAATTAGCTCTTCAATTGTTAATTGCATTAACAATCGGGCAATATAGCTTTCTTGGAGATTCCAGTTGTTATTAATTCCCTTTTAAAATGGAATATTGGCTCTGAAGAACAGTCAGGAAAGGAGAAAGGCAGCGAGAGAGGGGGTGTTGTGGTGCAAGAGTAAAGTGTTGCTTCCTTCGTAATTTTGTCCCAGACCATCTCTGAAGGAGAAAGGAAGAGGAAATGAGAAGAGGAGCTGATGAAAAAAGAAAACAAAATTAACTTGAGTAATAGAACCAACACACTCTTTCTTCTGACAATTCCTAGACTCATGCAAAGAAGTTTAAAGTTTTCTCTTTTTAAATCATTCTACTTATTGATAGTTGTTTATTTTGCTAATAAATTATCACCAGCTGAGGATTTATCAAATGTCTACTGTTCTTTAGCCCCAGTAAAACATTCAATATCTTAGAAGCAGTTGACCTCTGATGCCATGCTATTCGATGGTTTTGATGTGTTCTTATAAAAATCAGGAAGAAATAAAACTCTTAAGGAGTCAGACCTTAGCAAGAGACAAGAGACTCTGAAACTAGAGGAATGCTTTAAAGATTAGAGATTATTAGGGACACGTGAGTAGCTCAGTTGGTTAAGCCTCTGACTCTTGATTCTGGCTCAAGGTTATGATCTCAGGGTTGTGAAGTGAAGCTCTACCTTGGACTCATGCTGGGCGTGGAGCCTACTTAAGGACTCTCTCTCTTCCTCTCCCTTTCCCTTTGCCTCCCCGCCCCACTCACCCACATGCACATGCTCTCTCTCAAAACAAAAACAAAAACAAACAAAAACCCAACTATATAAAAATTGGAGATTCTGAGAGAGGAAGAAAGCAGTATAGGTAAGGGGAAGGCCACCGCCATTTTGATTGTTACAATATAATATATATAATAGTTGTCTAATAAGTATTTCCTGACTTTATTCAATTTTTTGAAATATTTTTTTCTGTTACAGGGTAAGTAGCAAAAATAGACTCAATAAACTCAAAGGAAGTATAGCTCCCTTTCTACCTTGCTGACACCAAATAAAGTAAATTGAAAGAAAAAAACTCAGTGAAATTGACTAGGAAAGACAAAATTTGCTGAAAGAAAAAAATATGAGCTTTCATTCAAAATATATTCATAATTTATTCTGACAACCTCTGTCCTTTATTGCAAGGAAAACCATGAATGCAAGACACAGAGTTTTTCCCCAAGAAACTTGCATTGTACTCTACATAGAAGATTTAATGGTATAAATTCTTGGTTTTTATCTTATCCAGAGGATTTTTCTTAGGGGCATTCTTAAAGATACCAAAATTAATACCAAAGAGTGAATATTTGTCATGATCTCTAAATAAATACGGAACAATTTTTAAATGATTTTTGTTATCACATTCTTAGATTAAATCCCAAAGATAACTCTGTTTTTTCAACTAGATTTAGACACCATCTCTATGGTAGTTTATATGGGAACTTCTCCTATCGGGGTTAGGTAATGAGAACATAGCCATTTCACTTGATTCATCACCAGCAGTGTTGTTCTCAATCAAATCTTGGAATACTAGAGACTACATTACCCATGGTTATGAATTTAAGGGTCAAGCATTATGTCATAAACCAAGAAATAACATTGGTACATAGCCCATCTTTGTTCAGGTTATTAATAAGAAATTTTTGTTGTTGTTCTTTCTCCACTTCTAACACAAGGAAACTAGAGAGGAAGAGAATTCTCTCTCATTCCCTTTTTAGAGCAATCTTAGAAGTTCCCTTTGCAGTGTTTAGTAAAAAGTTCATTGTGGCTCTTCATTATGTAATGTAAATTATCATCGTTATAGAATTGAAAGGAGATTGCAAGGGTTTTGTATTTGGGGCAGAATAGGTGCCATAAGGTAAACATTATGATGAAGTAGATTATACTAAAATTTTGTGACTCAAACTGATATCTATAATTATCCTAGAACCGTGGCAGGGAAGGGAGGGCTCCAGTGGTAATAACTATAACCAGCAATACTTCTATTGGAGACCATGTATTTTAGAGAAAAGGCCAATGACCTGAGATCAAGAGAGTTATGTTCTAGTCCAGATTAGTCAAAATAGCTCCATAGTATTTGGAGTAATTTTCAACCTTCAAATTTGATCAATCTTTTCCTTATTTTGTATCCTTACTTTCTTACTATCACTGGAATAGACAGCAATGAAAAGGCCATACTAATTATTACCTGGTCCACTCTAGTTAATTACAACTTGTCAATGCTCAGGATACAGCCTGTGCATTTTGAAATTGGTTTCTCACTGTAGGTGAGGTTTGTGCAGGTTTGTTCTATTGTAGACAGGACACTACAAAATATATATAAGACAACACTATTATCAGAAACTATTTGGGAAGTTTTGGCAATGTTCGCTTCTCCAGGTAATTTGTCTCCTTAAGGGATTCTTCAGATCACCCTGTTGACTTCTTCCTCTTTGAAACTAGATATAATCTCTCTCTCTTTCTCTTTCTTTCTTTCTCTCCCCCACTCCACGACTAGTTTTTGTTATGAGGTAATAAATATAGGATTCAAGGGCATGGATTTTAGAGTCAAAAATCTGAGCCCAAATCACGATTGCTCACTCATTAATGGTATGACCTTGGACCATTGCTTAATCTTCCTGAGTATAAGATTCTCTGTAAGGAGTAGAATGACACCGTCTATTTAACAGAGTTGTTCTGTTTTTTTTTTTCCAGCTTTATTAAGATATGGTTGACATATAACACTGTGTAAGTTTCTGTTGTTGTTGTTATTGTGGTGGTGGTGGTGGTTTTTAAGATTTTTATATTTATTTTGGAGAAAGGGAGATTGAGCACATGAGCAGAGATAGAGGCAGAAGGAGAAGAGAATCCAGGAGACTCCTGGCTGAGCATGAGCCTGAGATGCAGCTCAATCTGAGGATCCTGAAATCATGACCTGAGCTGAAATCAAGAGTTGGACACTTAACCAACTGAGCCATCCTGGTGCCCCAACACTGTGTAAGTTTAAGGTGTACAACATGATGAATTTATATATATATATATATATATATATATATATATATATATATATATATATTGCAAAATGATTACCATAGTGTTAGTTAACACAACCATCACCTCACATAATTATCATTTTTGTATTTGCGAGGAGTGAGAATTTTTAAGATCAACTGTCTTAGAGACTTCCAGGTACATAATACAGTATTATTAAGCATAGTCACTGTGCTGTACCTTAGATCCTCAGAACTTATTCATCTATTTATAATAGGAAGTTTGTACCCTTTGACCATTTTCATCCACTTCCTTCAAACTCCTGCCATGGCAACTAAGAATCTACTCTGTTTCTATGAAATATTTTTTTAAGATTCCACAAAAGTATTGATTTCTCTCTGACTTATTTCACTTAGCATGATGCCCTCCAGTTTCATCTATGTTTTTGCAAATAGCAGGATTTCTTTCTTTTTATGGCTGAATAATATTCCACTATATATATACTATATGTATATACATATATATACACACACATATATGTATATGTATGTGTATGTGTATATATGTGTGTGTGTGTATATATATATATATATACACACCACATTTTCTTTATCCATTTATTTATTGAAAGACATTTAGGCTATTTCCATATCTTAGTTATCGTGAATAGCACTGCAATAAATATGGGTGTACAAATATCTCCTCAAGATAGTGATTTCATTTCCTTTGGGTACATACACAGAAGATTGCTGGATTATATGGTAGTTCAATTTTTAAGTTTTTGAAGAAACTTGATACCATTTTCCTTAGTGGTTATACTAACATATTCCCACCAACAGCACATAAAGGATCTTTTTTCTCTATATTCTCTCCAGTATTTCTTATGTCTTATCTTTTAGAAAATAAGTGTTCTAACAGGTATGAGATATCTCATTTTGCTTTTGCTTTGCATTTCCCTGATAATTAGTGATGTTGAACACCTTTTCATGTACCTGTTGAGTATTTGAGTATTTTCTTCAGAAAAGTGTCTATTCAGATCCTATGCTTATTTTTTAATTGGAATCTTTGTTTTATTGCTAGAGTTATATGAATTCCTTGTATATTTTAGATATTAACCCCTTATTAAATATATGGTTTGCAAATATTTTCTTCCACTCCCTAGTTTACCTTTTTATTTTGTTGATAATTTCTTTTGCTGTGCAGAAGCTTTTTAGTTTGATGTTCTATTTGAATAACTTTGCTTATGTTGTTTGTGCTTTTAGTGTCACAACCAAAAAAACATTGCCAAGACAAATGTTAAGATTTTTTTTACTATGTTTTATTCTAAAAGTTTTGTAATTTTAAGTACTTCATTTAATTCTTTTTCTAAATCATGATAATTTTTGTGAGTTGTATAAGATAGGGATCCAGTTTTATTTCTTAATGTGGATATCCAGATTTTATACCCACCACTCAGTGAAGAAATTGTATTTCCCCATTGAGTATTCTCAGCAACAATGTCAAGTATCAATTGATGGTACATGCGTGCATATATTTCTATGCTTTTAATTCTGCTGCATTGGCCTGTGTGTCTTTTCTTATTCCAGTACCATTCTGTTTTTATCACTACAGCTTTCTTGTATAGTTTGAAATCAAGAAGTGTGATATCTCTGGCTTTGTTCTTTCTTAGGATGGCTTTATGACTCAAGGTCCCTTATGGTTCTATATGAATTTTAAGCTAAGTTTTCTATTTCTGTGAACAATGTCCTTGGAAATTTGAGCCAGATTGCATTGAATCTATAGATGATGTTGGATAGTCTGGACATTTTAACGATATTAATTCTAATCCATAACCCACAGACTATATTTCCATTTATTTATATTTTCTTCAGTTTCTTTCATCTATGTCTTACTGTTTTCAGTGTAGAGATCTTTCATCTCATTGGTTAAATTTATTCCTAAGTACAATATTGGTTTTGATGCTATTGTAAATGGGATTGTTTCCTTCGCTTCTTTTTCAGGTAGGTTGTTTTTAGCTTAAAGAAACACAACAGATTTTTATATGTTACTTTGTATCCTGTGACTTTACTGAATTCATTTATTAGTTTCAATAGTTTTTGTTGGAGTCTTTAGGGTTTTCTATATATAAGATCATGTCATCTGCAAGTAAAGACAATTCTACTTGTTCTATTCCAATTTGGATGTTTTTTATTTCTTTTGTTGTGCCTGATTGCTCTAGCTAAGGCTTTCAGCCCACAGGCTAGTCTTGGTGATTGGGAGGCCATTGGCTTTGTTCTGATATTGCATGAGATCATAGATTGGGCTCTCTGTTTAGGCAGGGCCTCTATACCCCATAGTTGGGTGGGGCTAAAGACCATGCTCTGCATTAGGGTGGGGTCACTGTCTATGCTCTTTGGTTAGGGGTGCTCAGGTTGTATTCAGCAGTTTGACAGAGCTATAAGGTGAAATCTGCTGCTGGCAGGGTTGTAGGCTAGGTTCTGTGGCTGAGAAATGAGATTGTCCACTGTCTCTGTCTAGGCTCCCTGGTTATGTGGGTCCAGATGCTATGGTCAAGAGTTAGATAAGGCTTCTGACTTGGCTCTCTATCTGAGCAGCCTATAGAATGGGCTTCTTCCCATTCAGATTCTCTGGCTAGGCTTCTTGGTGAAAGGACACTAGATGCTATGCTCAGCAGTTGAGCAGGTCTGTGATCTTGCTCACCTGTCCAGGAAAACTATAGCATGTGCTCCTTGGCAATGGGCATCTATGGTCAAGCTTCTACCGGGACAGGGCTAGAGGTTATGCTCAGCAATTGGGTGGGTTTTCAGCCTGCTTCCTTGCCCAGATGGGCTATAGAATGAGCTCCATGGCTGATATGGCTTGTTGGCTGGGGATTCAAACCAGGCAGTTCACTGGCAATTGAACTCCTTAGCTAGACAGGGCCAATGGCATCGTTTTACAGATGGGCAGAACCAGTAGCTGGAATATCTGCTCAGGAGCAACTCCAAGTAGAAGTTCAGTCTGCCAAGATCTGAGTGCTGGTTCTATAAGCCCTGTCCTCCTTCTTTATCTCTGACCCCCTGTGGGTGAGACTTATAGATTCTCCCATTGAACCCCAAGAAGTGAGACCTGAGTGTGCCTCCTGGAAAGCACCCTGTAATGCTGGGAAAGCTGGATATCCACCTTGGGCTCTCTTTTCCTACTGGAGGAAACCATAAGCCCAGGGGTGTCTTGGCCCAGGGGGGTTTCCTCCTTGAGGGGCTATACTGCCTTGGGGGTGGGCAATGTGGTCAACATGAAACCACTCTTTTTACCCTTCTAATGTGGTCCTTCTCAGTGTCTGGCCCAGGTGTGTTTTAGCCTCATATTCAGGTTTTGGGATTTTCACAATAGTGTCTTGTTTATGGATAGTGGTTATTTGTTCTTCTTATGAGGGCAACTGAAGTCAGGAATACTGATGTCACCATTGTGATGACATTCTGTTCTGAGTATTAAAATTAACAGTTCAACAAACCATTTAGTAGGAAAAAAGCATATAATATCTATTATTATTTTTTTTTAAGTTTTTATTTATTTATTCATGAGAGACACACAGAGAGAGAGGCAGAGACACAGGCAGAGGGAGAAGCAGGCTCCATGCAGGGAGTCCGACGTGGGACTCAATCCCAGGTCTCCAGGATCAGGCCCTGGGCTGAAGGCGGTGCTAAACCACTGAGCCACCCGGGCTGCCCTACTATTATTCTTACATGTGAATTTTCTCCTTCTGGGCTCTCTGTGGATTAAATATTTCTGAAATAGCTTCTGCTCCACTCATTCTGACAAAGAGATACCATCCTATTGATATTTTGGCATATTTTTAACATGTTTTTGCTTGTCCATGATATTGCCAAAGAAGTAAGTATGGGTAGTTTTAAAGTTATACTTAATATAAAGCTAAAATATAGTTTAAAAATTATGACAACAGATATCTATATTCTCTTTTGACAAACACGTGAAACAAAGCAAGAAGAGCTTGGTCCTTCATTGACTTTTCTTTTGGGTGTTCTAGAAGCCAGTCTTTCTTACCTTTTATTTTTATCTCTCACCATAATTCTTACCCTCCTGCCAGCCTCCTCACTTGATAGCCACACATGGACGTACTCATACAGAGAACAAATGCCCACATGCATCCTGGGTGGGGTATGACTAAATAAAGGAAAACAAGTTCATAGAAACATCATGAAACTCAGAACCTAAGTAAACTTATGTTCTTGAACCTGTGTTCAAGCTTGCTGAACACAAGTAATGAAGACCTTCCCAAATTACCACCAATAAAAGGTGGTAAGGGAAAGTTTCTTGTACTTCCAGAAAGTAAGGAAGTGCTGAAAACAAAACAAAACCCACAAATGTCAAAAGGACACAAGAGTCAGCTGAAAAGCTCCTACTGGCCAAAGATGAAAAAAACATGGGCAATAAAATAAATAGCATAGAACTGGGTTATAATCACAAGTGTAAAATAAATATCCATGACTCTCTCTTTATATCCATTGTATGGATATAAATAAATGATTGAATAAATAAGACAAGTCTCCCATACAGAAAGAGTCCAGATAATATATGTAGATACTCTGCCGTCAAGGAGAAGGAGCATAATTCCCTGCTCTTTAAATGTGGCTGCTCAAAATGTGGACACCTCCTAAAAGTCACGGCATGAACAGAGCAGAAAAAGAGTAACTTTACATTGGGGAAGCCTGACAAACATTGCCTTACCCAGTGACCAAGGTCAATGTCATCAGCACTGAGTCATTTGATAGCAGGTATCTTTGATAAGATATGATGGCAATGGCATTTTATCCCTGTGATCTCCCTCTCAAAAACACATGACCCTAGTGTAATCATGAAAATAACAGACAAATCCCAGTGAGGACACATTCTACAAAATACCTGAGCCACCCTCCTCAAAATTGTTAGAGTTGTTCAAAATAAAGAAAATCTGAGAAACTGTCAGTCAAGAGGAGTCTAAAGAGACAGGACAATCAAATGTGATGTGGTGGTTTCAATGGGATCTGAAACAGTTTCTAACACTGGGTCAAAAACTAAGAAAATCTGAATAAAGTGTGGACTTTAAGTTAGTAATATTATATTGATATGGTTCATTCACTGTAACGCAAGTACCACATTAATGTAAGGTGTTAATAATGGGGAAATTTGGGTTCATGATGTGTAGGCACTCTCTGTACTATCTTTGTAATTTTTCTGTATATCTAAAACTGTTCTAAAAAATAGAGTTTATTAAAGAAAGAGTGGGGGGTGAAGTCTGGCTGGTGACTGAAAGGAAATCTCTTAGATCAGAGTAGGACTCATGGTTATTCCCATGGAACCAGGGCTGAGGACCAGAGAGCAATAATGAGCAAGGTTATTCTTTCCATCCTTCACAGGGTCTGTCATCTATGCTTCCTTCAGCATATTGACTTCTCTTTCACAAACTGCTCCATCTCACTACAAAATAACTGGGCACATGCTCCAGCACAGATGCCACCCTTGTCACTGCCCCAGTTAGCAAGCACCTCTGCCTTTATTCAAATTCTTTTCTTCAGATTAGATAAGGAATCTGGTTAGCTACCAGCCAGCCAATGGCTTGTCTGTCCTTGAGACGGAAATACAACCTTAGTCCAAATAGTCATGTTGGCAGATGGGGATAAAGGGCCATGGGGTAGCCTCTTTTAAGCTCTCAAAGGGAAAGTTCCTTAAGTGGGGGAGGATAAAACGGAAGGATACTGGAGTAGGTTTAGTACATATGACAAAAGCATAAAATAAATATATATATGTGGATACTATAAATTATAAAGCATAATATAAATATAAAGAAACAATAGAAATTGTTATGAGTAAATGTTATCACAATACAGCTGGGTACCAAGCACAAAATCTTGGTATCATCAGGTAGTAAACATGGATGTAACTCATGAGCCTTCAGTAAATGTGGACTGGGCTCGGCAGGATTGGTCATGTGTCTGCAGTCATCAGTGGCTGACTTCCAGAATAATGATATCTGGTGGTTGGCTGGCTGTCAGCTGGGGTAATAGGGACACCTGGGCCAGGCTAACCTAGACACATTCTCATGGAAAGTCAGAGGGGCAAAGATAAGATGGAAATGGCAGGCACTTTTAAAAACCTTGACTTTCATCACAGCTGTGAATTTGCACTGGCCAAATCAAGTCACATGGTCCAACTCAGAATCAGGGGTAAGGGAAATAGACTCCATGAATACTAAGGACTGCTGCGTCACATTGCAGAGGATGTGGATATGGGCTGGGGTGGGGGTGGGGTGTGAATAATTAGGATCATTAACACCATCAATGCAGCACATAAGTGAAATATTTAAGTAATCAGATGATGGGATTAATTGGAGAAGCCCACCTAAAGGAAAGAATTTTGAATAAGAGTTTAAACCAAATTATAGGAGAGTACATATAGGTGTTTTCATCATCTGGTCTGATTTAAAATTATTTCTACTTTTGATATTATGGATAAAGGGATCAAAAGAGGACAGGATGTTGTGGCTTCTATGTCCTGGAGTGAAATTATGATTCAGTTATTAACTCTGCTGCTCAGTAGCCCACAAGAAGTAATGCCGCATCCTTCGATTTGGCCTTATCTATTGTGACAAGGCTCTGGGGAGCTGATGCGTATGAAATTCATTTCATGTCTCATTCACAGAATGCCTGAGTTTTGAAAACACCTTTATGATGTTTCGGGTTTCAGTTACCTGGTGTGTGATCTCACAAACTCACAGTCTTCAAAAGAAAGAACATTAACTTCTCCTCAGAAGCTTGAGGTTCTTTGTTACAGGAAACCCAGGAGGCATCATTCCAGGAGAAATACACAGGAGCACACAGGTCACTTTTGATAAAATGCCATACATTCTAAGGGCAATAGAAATATGTATTTTATGCAAACTCAAAGTTGAATAGATGGTACAGGTTTAGATAAAATAGATTCAAATCGTCCTTATGTATAATACATTAACAAATAGATCAGAGTGTTTCCATATCAGGTTTCTCAAAATGCTTCGTATACATAAGAAAAGTGGCATTTTTTTTTTACCAAGGCAGCAAATAGATAAATAAATGTGCAAATAAGAACAATAACATTTTTAGAATGTAATGGGAAAAATAAAATTATATCTTCCTTCCATTAAATGAGAAGAGATAAGAATACACAAAAGATATGAACAAATGTGTAACTTCCTCCTATTACTTCTGCAATACATTTCCAGTGTTGTAATCTATCAGATTTACTTCTTTCTGTGCTTACCACAAATCACAATCATTAGACTTGAATTTTCCTGGTTTTTTCCCCCCTATTTCTAACAATCTGTTGAGAATAGGGCTAGTATAACAAATACTTGGCATTCTCCTCACATCCATGGTAGACATCGCAGTTTCATTTGGGGGCTCTTGTTAATAGAGGCTGGACCACTTTCACTCATTCTTTTGATGAACACTGTGGGATTAGAAGTAGCTACATGAAGAAACTATTTTGTCCCTCTTTCCCTCCCTGCCCCCACCCCCTTTGTGCACACCACAGCTAGTTTAGCCAACTCCAACTCATCCATCAAATTTCAGCTCCCTGAGCACTTTTCCCTGAAGTCTTCCCTGATATGATCATTGTTATTTGGATAGATCTCCTCTGTATCCAGAAAAGTCTGGATATACCTCAATGAAAGAGCTATTTGCATCTTCTATACTTAGTTCTCTATCCCACACACGGGTCTATGAAAGAGATATAAGCAAATGAAGAAGAGAGAACAACTAAACTGTGCTTTGTGGATGGCAACAAAATCTCACAGCACAACGCGTAGACCACGGTGCCTATAATTTTGGTGAATGTGTGTATACCTGCAGGATGAAGGAGGGAGGGACCAAGTGAGTGATTTAGAACGTGACTGAATTGGAAAAAGAAAGGCCAAAAAAAAAAAAAAAAAAAGGAAAAAGAAAGGCTCATGTCTGCATGCTTCTTTTTATTCATGCTCCTCACCCAGAAAATGACCCACAGTTGGTGACATTTTTCAATGCTTATTTGCAGCAACAACAGGCCAGCTGAAAAATACCGGTCTTACATAACGTCTAAAATTCTTGGGCTGGGGTGAGGGGTTGGAGAAGCAGGGAGGAACTGACAGAAGAGGTTTAATTTGGGGCTCCATTGAGATCAGGGAGGATTGAAGTTTATTTATTTAGGCAGCCCAGTGGCACAACCAAAGCAATGGGGCTTGGAATCATCGGGAGAGCCCAGCTTACCTGTATCAGGTTACTTAAAATTTCTGAGCCTCAGTTCGGCCCTTGTAAACCAGGGATAACAAGAGCTGCCTTCCTAGAATACTGTTGTGACAAGCCAGCCAGATCCGTGCATGTCTCTTAACCATGGGGGCGCCCTGATATTGGCAGAACTATCGCAGGTACCAGAGGACACAGAAGAAACCTGGTATATCTTCCAGTATCACTTTATTCGAGGAGATGGGGACATATTACTTTTGTATTGGCATGAACATGTATATTACATGTATAGCATGCAAAATGTTCGTGAATATTTATAGGAAATCACAGGACTTCAAAGAAATTTCATGCCTGGATCAGGAAGCAACAGTCTATACTCTGAATTACTCAAGGACTCATATTTACTTTTCTCTGTTGCTAAGTCAGAAAAGTTGGAAAAGCCTTGATTATGGTAAATGATTTAAAACACCTTCAAACATCATATAACTGTATAAGATTGTCACAGCTTTAAAATTTAAAACTATATATTTACAATTTTTCCTTAAAAATGAGTCCTGCGATTTGATTCTGCTCAGAGGTCCAAATCCAGGAGTGGCTCTGTTGTCTTATTTTATAGCCCATGTATGGAATGCTTCAAGTATATTTACATAATTATTTCCCCAAGCATCTAATTAACTTATTTTTTGCCATTCATGAATGCAACCTGCGTTCCTCTTGGCAGATCCCTATAAGTAAACAACAGGAATGAAGAGGAATGTGAGACTTTCTGCCCAGGCAGACTAATCCATACAATTGTGGTAGAAACTCAGCTTGCAGAAAAAATAAATTGCAACTCAGCTAGTGGGGAAGAATTTTCAAACACAGCATGTACGAGATGCTATTCTATGTTTGCTTTTAGGATTTGAGAAGCAATTCCATGTTGGTGTTCTGCGAGAACAAGAAATCACCACCACTGATAATTTCAAATAGCCAGCAGACTCCCATCATACGTGATCACGTTTACAGTGAGGCTTAAAAGGTAACAATATGTTTTCACCTACCTCCACACATGCTTCACTGTCTCCCCACCTCAACACAAGACTATTCAGTTGACTGTCAAAATAAAAAGTTATGGGCATCCCTGGGTGGCTCAGCGGTTTAGTGCCTGCCTTCAGCCCAGGAGACCCGGGATCAAGACCCACATCAGACTCCCTGGATGGAGCCTGCTTCTCCCTCTGCCTGTGTCTCTGCCTCTCATTCTCTCTGTGTCTCTCATGAATAAATAAAATCTTAAAAAAAGAAGTTATAAGTTATAATGTTAAAAGCCATAAAGCCAAAGGATAGACAAGAAATTTAAGTATAGAGATTCTATAAACATAGAAGAGAAACAAAGTATACAACATAAATTATGAAGAGGGGAAGTAAGGCTTTTTCAGGATAGAACTAAAATCTACTATGAAAAATACTTGACAAGAGGTGTGGGATAAGTGGGTTAAAAGTATATTCGCATTTTCCCAGATTCTATCGGCACCTGGTTCTAATTTTGCTTATCATCGTCCAATTTCTTTTCCATATTCCTTGTGAGAGAGGTTTTTGAATGTTTAGAGAGCGCTTGTGCTGTGCTTTGTGTTTTAGGGCTGTTTCCCGTTAAAAGAAACATACAGACAGGATAGGAAGACCTCAAGGTATCAGAGTCTGGGAGAGTTTCAAATATCATTACTGTAGTTTGCTTTGAGTTCTAAAACTGAAAAGCTGAAAAATAGATCCTAGAACTAACACTTGTATTTTTACAAATTTGTTTCAGAGACCTAACTATGTTCTGTCATCTACAAAAGTCCTGTCTTCTGTTTACTTGGAAGCACTGGTTTGGCTACAGATTATTATGAGAAAGCCTTTTCTTTCTGTTCAAGACCCAAAGGACAAAGATGCTCCCCCTCTTTTTTTAAGTTTAATTTACAGGCTCATCCTGATTCAGTGATAAAGTAATACTCATGCTTGATAAGTACTTTGGGCCTGATGATAAATGTTGTGGTTGGATATTATTGCTATTCAAGTGCACAAAACCCTGGAGAATTTATTGATGGCTGTGACTGCATTATGTGAATGAGTCTTCTTGTGCAACTTCAGTAGTCCGCCTGATGAAATGACTTGATCAAACTGTCATCGAGACACAGACAATTCCAATACCAATGTCCCTTTGGCCGAGAGACTCTTAACCCCTATTAGACTTCTAGATGACGAATCTAATGTCAGGGCCCAAAGACACTGAAGTCATATCCTGCATTCTGGTCTTGTTCACCTCTCGGGACAGATTGCCACCAATATCCAGGAGCAAAATGAAGAGTATCACAGAGGAGCTAGAGCCCACTTTACCTGAGTCATATGTTTTTAAAGTCTCTTCTGGATGCATACGAGTATGAGAAATGCATATACAGTAAAACTGCTTAAGGAATTAATATTGACCAATATACTCAAAAACATCTAATTCAAGGAATAAATGATGCTAAAATAATCTGCATGGATTTTAAGTTGTCAATGCATTAACCATTGTCAGAGATGCACAGTGAAAATCAAGCCAAGCCTGTGTTCAGTTTATTTTTTATTTTTTTTAAGATTTTTATTTTTTTATTTTTATTTTTATTTTTTATGATAGACCGAGAAAGAGAGAGAGAGAGAGGCAGAGACACAGGCAGAGGGAGAAGCAGGCTCCATGCTGGGAGCCCGACGCAGGACTTGATCCCGGGACTCCAGGATCGTGCCCTGGGCCAAAGGCAGGCGCCAAACCGCTGAGCCACCCAGAGATCCCCTGTGTTCAGTTTAATATTGGAATCCTTGAGGGATTAAATCTGGAATGAAAACATCACACTCAATCAAGATCTAGAGTAGTCTGGATTTATATTACATATACCCCTTAATAGATTTGTTGTTTTTTTAAGGTTTCAGATTGATCTGCTTTACACGACACTGAAATATTGCATTCAAAATCATCAAGAACTTTAGGCATAATTCAAATTTGGTGTCATTGAAATGACAATAATAATGAACATGCTATATGTCTCGAGAAGAGCTGGGTCATTTTCCTCCCAGATATGGACGCATCCAATTCAGGTTCTTTTAAGAAGACACAAAAACAGGTGCTGACTCTGGTAAACAAATGTTACCATGTGTTTCCATTTCCACCAAATTGTTGCCAGGGTGGGGAGTTTTAACAGAAGTCTTCTTTTAGCAGGAAACAGTTTGTAAGACTGGGAGGAAGGGAAAGGAAAGGTCCCTGGAGCAGATTTTTCCCTTCTTCTAAGAAACAGAGCAAGAGCAGATGTGTGAGAGGAGATGCTGTGGTTTGGTCCTGTGTGCTATGTCACTGGGTGCCCTCTAGAAATGAACTTTTGTCAGCTTGTTTCAGCTCACCTCTTCCTGCATTTAAATACATCCACTCACTTTTTGTTTGCCAGCATGTTAGCTCTTGCCACCCTTTCTCATTCTTCCCAGACCTGCTTTCTTTTATTTATTTTTTCTCCACTGTTAAAGAAAAAAAAAAAACAAAAACATTACTCATAACACTTGCTGAAAAAGGATCAACTTACTCAGGGGACCTCTGGAGGGGAGCGTGTGTTGCAGTAGTTGGGAAAGGGATGTGGTTCAACTTCTAACACAAGGATGATGGTGGGGGGAGATTTCTAGCCAAGGAGCAGAGTTGGGGGAGTGGTTTACTCAGAGGAAACATTAGCTAGCAGGACTCTAGCTAGAATGATGCATTAGGATTCTTGCCAAAGGCAGGCCAGAGGAATAGATACCAAGGCACCTATGGAATAGATACCAATTATGCCTATGGGTGATTTTATCTAAACTGACCCAGCATGATTTTTGGTAAAACTGAACTAAAAGGGCCACAGACAGAGTCCAACATTGGAGGCTTGAGGGCTGAGAGGAGCCTGACTAGGGTCAGGTCAAGGATAGAGATGTCATTCCCATCTAAATTAAAGCCAATAATCCCTGAAGCTCTGTTATCCAGGCCTCACTGGAAAGGCACTCCTCACCAGATTCCCATGCCCTTCTAGGGTCCACTGTCATCCTTGATGTCTGAGCAAGAAATATGCTCAAGTGTAGCCTACAGACGGGTCAGCATCCTTGGTAAAACTACTGCTTCCAAAATAAGGCACAGGTCTTCCTGTTTCCATTTTCTGCCACATTACTGTAGCAGAAACCAAGAGTCATCTTTATTCTTTATTGCTCCCTGCATGCAATGCATTAGTCATTTCTCCACATTCTACCTCAAAAAAATATGGCTGCAGCCACCATCTTAAATCACCCAGTCATTTTCTCTCTCCTGGATTCATATAACAGACTCTCAAATGGTCTCACCACTTCTTTTCTTATTCCCTTCCCTTCCCTTCCCTCCATACTTTTCTACTCATAGGTGGGAAAAATGGCATTTGTTGAAACAAAAGGTGGATGATATTGTTAAGAGAAAAAAGCTTTCACTGGACTTTCCATTGTATTTATCATATAATCCAACTTCTTGAGTTGGCCTATAAATCCATGCATGACTTCATCCCTGTTTTTCTCTTTAACTCATCTTATTCCAATCTTCTTCTAGTTTTTTTGGTCCAGCTCACCACACATCTCCCTTTTTATTCCTTTGGGTCTCAGGAGAAATGTACCCTCTGCTCTTCTCTGTCTCAATTCCTTGTTTTTTCCCTTCATAGGACTTGTTAAACTTGAATATTTTGTCTTCATCTTTAACTGGTTTTGTTGGCTGCCTCTCCCAGAAACAATTAGCTCCATAAAGACTATCACCTAGCTTCCTTATTCATCACTGTATAAAATTGTCTGATACAAAGTATATACTCAGGAACTACTTCATGAAAGGATGAATGTTGTCTCCAGGGTACTTCCCCAAAGTCCTTTAGACGAGAATTTCTAGTAAGAGTACAGTAGTCTTATTTAAAGACCTTATTGTCTTCGCTTTTAGAGAGGTTTAAAATTATTTTTTAACAAATACAAGATTCTCCACTAAACTTCTCTAACCATATTCAAATTAAGTTCATTAATGAGTATAGTTGTTAATGCGATATGAATGACCTGAGTAAATGAAGAAGAGGTGTGTGTCCAAAGAAATCCATTTTGGTAAAACCATTGAAGTCTGCTTTCCATGTGTGGCACAATGTTGCCAATAAATAAAAATTGCATGTTCATTGTTATAGTCAGAGTGACTCCATAGTTACTTGGGTTCTAATAGTGACCCAACAGTGAAGTAGACTTGCTCTTCCACAACCTCAGGTGTCATTAGGAATGAGCCTGCCCTGAGGTCGTGTCTGTTCCTGCATAATCTCTGCCAGAGGTAATGATCAGTAGCGAGGAATGGCCAGTGCAGGGCTCAAAATGCTTTGGAAGGCCAAGACAGCTGTCTGAAGCAATTTGGCCTCTGACAGAATAATTGGCAGGTGCCCAAGACACACACAGTGGATTACCTTCCCTTTCCTAAAATAAGTTTGATGCCGATCAGCATTTCTCTTGGGATAATTGTGAAATTGAACCCATGATCATGTCATCAAATATCCATCTCAAGAGAACCCAAATTACGAAATCTGTATTACGCTGGAAGCTTAGTCACGTACACATTCATGGCAAACTTCTTGGATGAATTTCAGCAGCTGCTTATCCTAAAGAGCCGAATATAAAATTCATAGGCAGCTTCTTTTGTTCGTTCCTTCAAAGGTCATGTAAGAATTTCTTTGTTAATGAACGATTCTATATAACTTTTTGGAAAGGCAAGCGTTATAGATGTTGGTAAACTCTGCTCTTGCCATAAGGTTTTATTTCCATTTGCAACCGGTCACCTCATTTGAATTCATTGTAACAAGTACCACCTAACAGCTTATGTAACAATAGGTTAGTGAATGTGATTAATATCTTCACACTTTAAGAAGAGATAGGTAAGTACATTAAAGCACTTTCTGTATAAATATCTCTAATAGAATATTGCTCACTAATTTTCCCTACTTGCTCAGTTGTGTTTTTTTCTTCAGATTAATGCATCCCAGTTACTACAATTTTCTCTTACATTCTATTTTTAAGGACTTTCATTTCCTCTAACCCAGTTTAGTCAGTTTTTTAATATAAAATGCCATAAATTGAATATGACAATGCAGATTTAGTCATATCAATGTAAATGATAATGATACTCCAACCCAGTATAATGGAGGGAAAATGAGATATAAAATTAGAACTCTATTCCTATGAAATGAAATCTGAAGTTCTTTGCCAGGCCTCTTTGTTGTTATTAATGGAGGAGAGGGTCCTTACATTCACCTGAACGCTGTGGTAGCCTTGGGAGATCTTGGGATCGAGTTTGAATGTAGAAGCAAAGATAAGATCAAAATGTTCTGCCAAGTAAAGAATGTGGATGGGAGGATTCCCAGGAAACTGAAGACAGGAGATGAGGGGGCAGAGGAAGAAAGAATCAACAGAAAATAAACAATGAGTGATTAAGGAAAACTCTCAAGGGGTAGGGTAGATTAAAGACCTTCTAAGTAGTATATTTAATATACAACTTCAAGTTTTTAAATTTCTACAATGTGAACTTCTTCTGTCTTCTAAGTCTGCAGTAAAGTTTGCTATATTCTTCCCTTCCCCTCCCTCCTGTCATCCCTTCCCTTTCTCTCCCTTTCCCCTTCCTCCTCCACCTCCAACTTCCCCTCTCTCTTTCTGTTTCTCTCTCTTAGTGTTGATTGGAGAAAGTTCTAACTCTATCCACACCCCACATATCATAACACAGAACAAGGGCATCATGCTTAAGACAGCAAACTGATCCATTACCTGGGTCAATTAAGTGGAAATAAATCCCAGAGCCGGGGGGTGACCATAAGATCACAATCCCTCTTTGATTTTACAATCCTTTCTAAGTCATACCCAATTTGGAGAAAATTTAAAGGCAAGAAAGTACCTTCTATAACTTCAGGTAAGATGTAAAAGGGCTGCTGGCCAACAAAGAGAAAGCCATCTCTAGAACTTTCTCGGTAACTAAGGCTAGCAGTGTTTGGAAGGAGTGTAGCACAAAGTTGAAACTCCCCAGATGTGTAATAAAAAAGAGATCATTGCAGGAAGGGGGATTAATGAATTTCTGAAAATCACATTTAAAGTCCAGATATAAGAGCAAGAGGTCCTTTTTCATAGAAACTGGTGTGGGATATAGGCAGGCAGGATGTAGTAACAGGATAATGAAAGCAGAGAACTTGAACAGGAACAGGATGAACTCAAAAGCCTTAGAAATATCTGTCTACAGCCTTTGGGGTCTCCATGAGTTCTTTTGTGTCAAGTAATTGGGATTTAACTAGGCCAGCGCAGGTATATCAATTGAGTGTTCTATTCAATAAGCTTAAACACGTGGTAAACTCATAGTGTGAGCTCATTCATGTTGAACTAATTCTATGCCTCTTGTTTGAAGTCAGACTCTCTAAAGTTCTTCAAAATATGATGTAGAATCTATCTAGACTGAGAGGCTTCCATCTAACATGGTTGGCCTGATTCTGGAACCCAGAGAAGGCAACCAGGTTAAGTACATTCCTCACAAGGTACTGCACTCCTAAGATTCAGTCTCGTATTGGTTTAAGATGTAAAACCAAGTAGATAAAAACTGGATAAAAGAGAAGAACCAGGAATGTACATCCATATAGTCCTTTGCCAATAGTTTCTGTGATTCATAAACAATGAGAAAGGATTATATAGTAGCATTCGGCAATACAAAGAGAATCTTGGGTTTTGATGCCTTATATTAAACCCTTTTCCACTCAGAGATTCATTCTTAAAATCTTCACAAAAGCAGAATTAGAATGCTTCTTTTGAAGCATTATCTCACACACACAAAACATTGGTTGGCCAACAAAATATAAAAGAGGATGAGATTTAATAATTGCCCTACATTTTTGAAGGGTTTTTTTTCTTCTCAGATAATGAAACAATAACAACAAACCAGAGAACTCTTGACACAAAGGGACCATCTCAGTGCTTCACAATAATTCAGATATAGGTGCTTGTTATGGTTCCAAGTGATGTTCTTCTCTTCTATCACCATGGAAATTGACATCAAATTATTTTCAATATATTTTTGAAAGGACAGTGAACGCTTCCAGCACATAATAGAGGTATTCATACCATGTAATGAAACTGACCACTGTGCTAATGGAAATCTACTTGATGATGAATGGTATTTTAAAAAATCTTTCTTTATTCCCTAAAAGCAAAATACATTGCCTTGCTTTGTAGGAAAACCTACCCAACAACTCCACAAGAAGTGAGGAGTAGCAGAAAAGCTATTCAAGGTTTTGCTCTCACATCCGAGACAGAAGTAGTGAGATGAAAGATTTCTTTTCAATTTTAGTTTCTTTTCATTTAAAAGCAAAGGGGGAAAGGATATACTGGCTTCAGATGTATCTGAATAGAGTAGATGAATTAATAAATGTTGTACACACTTGTAGTCAAAAGAGAGCTTGTGAAAAGGAAAAGCAAGATGCCACTGGTTGATGAATGCCCAAGGCTTTTTGAATAAAGAAAACATTAACATTCAGATGCAATCCTAACCAAGTGGTCACTTAAATGGCACAATTAGCTGGTGCTTTTTGGATGAGCCACAGAGAGGCAGAGTAGCGAACTCTCTATCAGCTGTATTACCTTGTCCTTTTCTTCCAATTACAGTACACGTGCCCTGAAATTGTACCCTTTCTTCTGTTTCATATTATTATTCCATCATTTCCTGATGACTGATGGAGAGGGACTTCCTCAATGATTTTTTTTAATCACAGGAGGTAGGTTATAGATTAATACTCCAAGAGTCTATCCCATCTGCATGTCTACCTCCCTTGTTATCCGCGGAATATTCTATTTCTCTGGGTTAGGGGCATGGCCATGCCTGCTGCAATAAAACTTCAAAGAGGGTTGATTATGCAGGAAGAAAATTCATTGCAGAAGTTCATACCCATGGTAGGGCAGGAGGCGATACACCCAGAACACAGATGCTAAGTACAGGTGAGGTTGGGGGATATAGATCCACTGGATCACCTCCTCCTTCACTTTAAAATTGTTTTAAAATGGGTCTCGACTCTTGATCAGAAGTCCTCATTCCATGCGAGTGCCTGAGACCATGGAAATCTGAGCATCTTTCCCTGAGATCCAAGGGAGGCCTTGGGGAAATTTGTATGCATATTATTTATGTGCACTGCATATTTGTTTATCTGATAATGGAACAAAGTAAAAAGGTAATCCCAGCAAAGTCCAAGTGTTCATTTCAACCAAATTTTAAGCAGAGATAAGCCTTTAAGGACTGGCCTGACTCACCCACTTTTTGCCCTGTTTTCTCCTGTTATGACCTGCAGGGGAGATGGTAGAAATCAGAATATACCTCTCAGTCTGCACAAGAAAACAGTAGCCAGGACTCGATGGAGGCTGACTCTGTGGCCCTGTCCATTTTGATGGCAGGAGTTCAGAGTGGCCTACTGATCCCTGAGATCATTTGCTACAGCTTTGTAGAGGGAAGAGGGAAATACCTGTTTTTCAGGAAAGGCATATGATAGACCCGCAAATCGGTCTAGTATATTTCAGTGTATTTCTGCCAGAATATTTGAAAGTATTTCAGTGGGTATTTATGCCAAACTATTAGTCTAATGCTCTGGAAGATTCAATTAAGTTCCCCTTATGGATCTGATATGACTCCGATCATTCACTTCTACAACTGATGATTTTTTTTCCCCACAGGAAATGCATAGAATTAGCATGTACTGTTGTAATTAGGTATGTCACTTCGAGATCTGTGTGTAATCTTCCCCCAGAATAAATTCACAAATTGCCACCAGTAGAACTGTAATGTTTACTGAAGTTCCTACGAGGAGTTTGTCTCTAAAGACACCTCCTCTCTGAAGTCACCACTTTTAAAAATAGAGGCAAAACCTACCTCAAATGTGATAATGGGTTTATGACAGACTCTCAATGTTTATGCCAGACTCTCAATGCTGCCAATCTTTTCTGCTACAAAATAGATTTTTTTTAAAGCATCAAACAACTTTCCTGTTTTAAACAGACATTAATTGTGAGCAAAAATGGTGGGCATGGTAGAGAGGTAAGCTCTGCCAGGATATTTAGATAGAAAAAGGAAAGAATAACAAAAGAGAAAAATCAGGCAGAGGGCTGAAGCCAATGTAGACAATGTAATTAATTTTGTTTGGGGTAGAAAACAAAGCCCAATAGAAAAGCCATTGCAATTGGCCTCTGAATTTTTTGTATCTTGAAATTTGTTCCTTTTGTCTCGTGTTCAAAATACCACAATTAATTCCAAGCTAGAAAAACCAGTAATCCCTGATTTTTACAGTTGTGTACTCATGCGCGCTCGCGCGGGCACACACACACACACACACACACACACCGTATTAAAATATGAAGGGAAAAGGAAACTTACTGTTGTCTCCTTTGTGCTAAGCTTCCACTGTTTTCATGGATATCTACTATTCTCCTTTACACATATGAGGCTCAGCCAGGAGTCCCGAAGTCAGAAAGTCTCAGAGCAGCAGAGCTCAGGTTCAGACGGGGGAGAGGTCTATGGTCTTTCCACTAATTCACTCTGAAATGCCTAGATGCTTGTAAACTTTTGCATTGCATAATGTCCTCCATATCTATAAGTCTCACGTGGTTCCATAAAATTACATCATAGTGTAATATTAAGAACACCCTGAAATTTTCAAGAACAATAGAATCATTTTTTTGCATATTGTCCTAAAATTTGCTAACGGCTCAAACATACATCGGTTCTTTACTGTTTAAGACCACCTTGTGAAGTATCATCTTAAATGGAAAAAAAATAAGATTCTGAGAATTAAAATCCATAGCTAGGACACAGAAGAAACTCAAATCTCATTTCTCTCTAAGTCTAAGGGGTGTGGGACTATATCATGACTGTCTCAGCATCCCTAGAAGTCCATCAGGTCAATTCTTCCAAAGATATTTCAGAATACTTACTCCATATTGGGCACTGCACTAGTGCTGAAGCTGCGGTGAGAAATAACCCAACATGCTCCTGCTGTCATGCAGCACAGCTAACAGTGAACAAATAAATTATGTGCTGCCATATGTGGTCCCATATGTGCTCTGAAGGAAATTATGTGGCATCAAGATAGTGTATAGGGTTGGGGCAGGGGAGTCTGATCTAGTCATGGGAGTCTGGGAAGGAATTTTTGGGAAAGTGATCCTGCAGATAAAATCAGAAGAATATATACAAATTAATCAAAAGAAGAGAGATGAGAGCATTCTAAGCAGCAGAGATGGTGAGAAAATAGAAGTTCAAGAAATTTAGGGCACCTGGATGGCTCAGTCAGTTAAGCATTTGACTCTTGATTTTGGCTCAGGTCATGATCTCAGGGTTGTAAGATCGAGCCCAGTGTCCAGCTCCATGCCCAGGTTGAGATTCTCTCTTTCCCTCTCCTTCTGCCCCTCCCCACCTACCCCACCATCTCTTTCTCTCTTTCAAAAACAAACAAAACTGATACTTCTCTCAGTCTTTCATGGCTAGACTCTGGAAAGTGAGAAGGTGAGTTTGTAAGCAATGAAGCAAGAGATGCAGTCAACGCCAGCATACTCACAGATAGGAAGGCCACGTGTCTTAGGCAGTGTGGGCTGCTATAAAAAATTGCCATAGTCTGGGTGGCTTAAACAGTAAACCTTTATTTCTCACGGCTCTACAGGCTGGGAAGTTCAAGATCAAGGTGCTGGCAGATTCGGGTCTGGTGAAGACACTCTGCCCAGTTTACAGACCCTCTTGCCCGTGTTCTTGCTGTGCCCTCACATGGAAGACAGCAGAGAGAGAGAGAGAGAGCAAGCTCTTGTGTCTCTTTTTGTAAGGGCACCAGTCCCATCACAAGAGCTCCACCCTCAGGTCCTAGTGACCTCTCAAAGTCCCACCTCCTAGAACCATCACACTGAGGGTCAAGATACCAACAGCTGAATTTTGGAGAGCCACCAATATTCAATCCATGTTAAAGATACTGATTTTTATACTGAAAGCAAGGGAGAAGCCCCACAGAGAAGTTCTCTGTAAAGTAGATGTGATTTATACACAAATAATACATATATATAGGAAAATACCAATCTCCATTTTCAGTGTTTTTTTTTAATCATGAATATGAATGGAATTTTAACATACATACTATTTCTTGTTGTCTCTAGACATAATCCTATGCCTTTTTCTCTGAGAGTTATTCCATAGGATTAACTCCACCGGTCATGATATGATATATTATTTTTACAAGGATGTTGGATTCTCTTGCTAATTGATTTGTTTTTCATTGGTATTCTCAAATGAGATTGTGCTACAGTATTTTTGTATCTTCTTTGTTAGTTTTGGTATCAATTTAAACTTGTTGCATAAGAAGGTCTTGGAGATTCTTCTTAACTATTGCAGTGCTCTGGAAAGGTGAAATAATGGTTAAGAATAACCAACTTTGCAAGGTTTGGAAGCATTATCCCATGATGCCATATGGTCCTCAGGCTCATTTTGTGTGTGTGTGTGTGTGTAAGAACTGTTTTATGACTATATCTAAATCTTATACAAAAACTTATCAGGAGAGAATTTCTCTCCCTAGATTTATACCCAGAATTTAGATCTTCTATTGAAGTAAACTTTGATAAATTGTATTTTCCCAGAAACTTAAACATTTCACATATATTTTCAAATCTATTTACATAGTGATGGAAATAAGTCTCCTATTGTTTTTAACTTCTTTTTCCTCATTTGCTGGCTAATCCTCCCTCCTTATGCTTTTGCTTTCTTCTTTGATAAAAGTTCAATTGGTTAGAGATTTATCTATTTTGTAATGAATAAGGGTTTAGATTTATTAAGTAATAATAGCTTTATTTTTCTGTTTTTTAACTCATTGATTCCTGTCATTTTTTTTCTATGTAATTTAAGATGCCTGTGAACTTCCAAGTGAAGTTGCCAGGTTAGCAATTCCATTTCTATGTCTGGACCTCAAACAGAATTTTTAAATGGAGATATAAATTTGTATATACTATATGTTCCAGTTACTATCTCTATGTAAGTTTTCCCAAACTTAAGGGAAAGGATGAATCATTTTAGTATGCTCTTAGATTTATGAGTCAGAACACAGAAGAGGCACAGCAGAAATGGCTTGCCTCTGTTCCATGATGCTAAGCCACAGCTCAGAGGGCTTGAAGGCAGGAGGGCAACTAGACAAATGTGAACTAGAATCATCTGTGGGCTCATGTGCTCATGGTCTGGTGCCCAAGAAAGAAGAGGTTGAAGTCTAAGACTGCCACTGGAATGGACAGTCTTTCTCTGGGACTGGATACCCTGTAGCCTGGCTGCCTCAGAAAGGTTAGACTTTTGAGTTGGTGACTAGAGATCCCCCACCGTGGGTGTTCTAGTTAAACAAGACAGAAGACATCATTTTGTATGTCTTACCCTTGGAAGTTACTCAGAATCCATCCCATTGCATACTACTGGTTTACAACCAAGTCACAATTCTACCCAGATTCCAGAGAAGGGTAATTTAATTCTACCTGTTAATGGGAAAGTAGCAAGATTCTAGAAGGGTGGATATGACAAGGGATACATTTATGGCTATCTTTAAAAACTACAACCTCCCACAGTATGTACATCACCTGAAGGCCCTAATTGTGGATCAGAAAACCTCAGAGGAGAACACAGTAAAGGGTCTTAAACTTGGTGTGTATTAGGAACCACCTAGAGGGTTTGTTAAAACTTAGATTGTTGCTGAGTCCCACTTCCAGAGTTTCTGACTTAGTACATACACTTGAGATTCATGGGTGAGGCCTGCAATTTTAACAAGTGTCAGGTAATGTTGATGCTGCTCATTCAGATACCTCCTACTGGAATATAACAGGAGAAAAAGGAGGCTGGGAAAAAGCTTGAAGAGATCCAAGTAAAATGCAATGAGCCAGTGAAGTTTACTGAGAATAAACAGAGAGTGAGGGTATGGTGTCACAGAAGCCAAAGGGAGAGAATGTTCAGAGAGAGGTCAACATGGGGGAGGAGTTCTTTCCTGGTTAATTCCATTACCCAAACTTCATTATCTTTCTTTTCTCCTATCTTTCTGAGAGTTTCTAATTTAATTCACATCAGAAGATAGAATTTACTTTTACTTTATTTTGACCTGAATTCTCTATGTAGACCCTTTTTGGTAGAAGGCACATTTCAAAGTCAAATTTATTTGAATCAGATATATAAATCAAATAATATGTCATAGGTACAGAGATTGAAAGCCTCTAATTTTCTAATTTTACAAAGGGTGGTAATAATCCATTATTACAGAGGATCAAAGATCAACTGTATTTTACATGATATGACATTACCCTCACAGTTGAATTTGAGTACAACTAACTGAGAATCTACATGTAAAATAAAACAGTGAAGTCAAACTAACATTCTGACTAAAAACTAACCGAGGAATTTTCTGGTTTTCTTACTCTATATCCACACATCTTTGTTCACCACATCGTCACTCCACGTTCAGTATGAGACATAAATAGAGCCTAGTCTAATCTAAGCAAAGGAAATATTTCTAGACAAAACTGTTGGAATTACACTTTCTTGGAGGGACTGGAGAGAAGTCTATTACAATTTTGTGGGAAGTGTTTCATTTGGCATTGAAAGGCTCCTATGGGTTTAAAAATGGAAGAGAAAATAAAGAACTGATGATGACATCAATAAAAGGTTTGAAGTAAACAAATTTCCTTGTAAATGCCTCTACCTCAAGGTTAAGAATTTACATTGTTCTACAGAAAAGGGCATCCCACAACCAGTTAACATATAGCAGTTCATCTTATTATTAAGTAATTAAAGTATTAGAATTAATTAACGTATTATAACATACTTTGCACTCTGACACAGTTTCTAAATTTTCTTGTGGTGTTAGCTATTCTTTTGTTTGATGTTAAAACTTCCACATACATTTCAATAAGAAAACTCATATGTATCCTGTCATGTCTGATTTTGTTTCTACCTACAATTCCAGAAACAGGTCAAGACAGAATAAAAGACATAGTGTCTAAAATGAAGGCTTTATCTCCCACTACAATTTTATAATATTTTTCATTAATAATGTCCTTGCCCATTTTTAAATTAATTTATATTTTATTTTAGTAAGAAAACCTATTTCCACTTCTCACAAGTCACAGCTTGTTGCTTAGGGGCAACAATTGTATGCTAAGGCTGAAAACCACAGGAAGACTTTCTTTACCCCTCATCACTGACAGGGTACAGATGAGAACTGAGGCCCCTGAAAAGTCAACCTGCCCACCTCCAGGTTAGTTCAGGAACTCGCAAAGGGCAGGGCATTCATACAGTAGGTGTTAAGGTGTTAATCATTGCCAGCCATGGACTGGGAGTAGGGAGAGAGGGCAGCAGGAGGTAGAGATGCCCAACAGTGGGGAAGTAGGACCAGGAGGGCACTTAATAAGATATAAATAGAATAGCTGACCTATCAGGTTGAAAATGAGCATTCCTTACATGTTAATAAATACCAGGATTAAAAGGAGAATTAGCTTCCTTTGTGGATGATAAAAAGAAAAAGAAAAGCAAAGACTTTTGCATAAATAAATAAGTAAGTAAATAAATAAATAAATAAATACAAAAGGAATGGGAATTACTGAGAACTTTGATAAGGTTATTTCCAAGTTAAGCTGATCCATACTATTTCCTCTCAGCCACTAAATTATTTTTATTTATCTCTTTTTAAGAAATAGTGTGGCATTATAATTGTCGTTTTTTTCCCCATCTGTCACAGACAAGGCCGGAAAACTTGAATTTTCCTGTGTTCCTCAGTGGCAGGGCAAACACCTTTGTGCCAGCCAAAGATGCCTGCTATGCAGTTTTCTCTTCTCACCACGCATTCACACAATTACTCAATTCTACAAGCAAGCAAGAAAACAGATAAACAAGTAGCTATAGACTCTCAAGAGGAAGAAAGAGATCAGGATTGTCTTAATGTTCCCAAGTACAACATAAAAAGAGTTTTCAGACTCCCAGACCATTTCATCCACTTTGTAAGAGCAATAAGGTAGACAAAGATATGCTCATTTCTATTTCAATAATAATATGTGTCAGGATCATTTTGCATGAAGGTTAGCAGAACCATTCATCATTTCAGCTGAACTGCATATTTTCTTGTTCAGCATTGATAGATTTTTATTTTAACCTTAGAAGTCCCTCTCAAGGGACTCTATTAGGGACACTGTCATTTTTTATTCTGCTCTGTTACTCCTCCTTTGTAAACTTTGATGTATGCAGACAACACATTCTGGCCAGGGAAATTTAATTAGGTAAGTCTACAAATTAATTGTTGCAATTAGACTGCTTCTAACTGCCTGGTATTATGAATTTATTTATGCGGTAATTATTATCAGATGTCTGGGATAAAAGCCTGCAGAGCTAAAGGTGCTACCTTTCAGATGTATACACAGTACTCCACATTTAATTAGCCACAAAAAAAATAAAAGCAGGTATTTAAAAAAATGAAGAAGAAAGAAAAACAACTTGCCTTCGCCATCCTGCACACATACAGATTTTGACAAACAACTTGTTAACAAAACCTAAAGAGGATTGTTTTCTTTGTATATTGGCAAAATTCAAAATTTAGACATTATATAAATTACTGTAAAAGAATTTGCTAGTATATAAACTAGATGAAAATACTAACTTCAAGTCCATCCTATAAAGGAAATCTGGCTTTTGTTTGTAGCAATAATTACAAGTGCATATTGGAAGAAATTGATAATTTTCAGTAAATTTTGTGTTTAATTTTTATGATCACTGACCATGACCTTATGGAGAGCACCTAAGGAAATAACAATCACACTTGAAGTTGTAGTCTCAAATCTTTTTTTTTTGTCAGGAAGAGCATTTGGCTTTTAGTGGAAAAAGAGATCTAATACCATCATTTAGAAGAAAGCAAGTAGGGAGAGGCCACTACTAGTGGAGACAGAAGCCAATGCATAGAAGTTTGAAAGCCAAACAGTAGACAAAGAATGAATCACTAATCCAAATGTAAATTGTTGTAACCTTCCTGAATGGATATTTTGAAATGGATTCCCAATCACTTTAGAAGAGTTATTGACTTTGACCCAGGAATTTAAAAAATGGGATCAGATCTTAAATAAAGAGTATCAGTTTAAAAAAAAACAAAAATACTCATCTCAGTGTCAATACTAATAATCCCCAAATCACAGCAATTTATGTCATCATCATTATTAATTATTATCTATTCAAAAACTGGAATCTGCAACTCTTCATTTATTACCACATTCATTGAACAAATATTTTCTTTTTTTAATAAATATTTTCTAATCCCTTACCATGTGCAAGACACTTTTCTATAGATGTGGTTTATGTATACAAGATGTGGTTTATGTATACAATGGAATATTACTCAGCCATTAGAAACGACAAATACCCACCATTTGCTTCAACGTGGATGGAACTGGAGGGTATTATGCTGAGTGAAGTAAGTCAATTGGAGAAGGACAGTGTATGTTCTCATTCATTTGGGGAATATAAATAATAGTGAAAGGGAATATAAGGGAAGGGAGAAGAAATGTGTGGAAAATATCAGAAAGGGAGACAGAACATAAGGACTCCTAACTCTGGGAAATGAACTAGGAGTGGTGGAGGGGGAGGAGGGCGGGGGGTGGGGGTGAATGGGTGATGGGCACTGAGGGGGACACGACGGGATGAGCACTGGGTGTTATTCTGTATTTTGGTAAATTGAACACCAATAAAAAATTAATTTATTAAAAAAAAAGACACTTTTCTATAATATCAAGCCACAGACAGGAAACTCTTCGCAGAGAGCTTCTATGCCTTTGAGGGAAGATACATAATATCAGGTAAACAAATAAATAATAATATTATTTATATATTAACAATTATTATCTTACACTATATCATATTAATATAATTAATACTAATAATATATTATATAATAATTATTAACAATTATTCATATATTAATAATATTACTTCAGAACAATATATAAGTGGTAGGAAAATTCAGCAATACAAGGAACTGAGAGGGTCTGGTGTGGGAGCATGTTCTGCCTTTCTTATTTATTTATTTATTTGAGTGAGAGAGAGAAAAAGCATGAGGACACATGAATGGGAGGGACAGAGGGAGAGAAAGAGAATCGGAAGCAGATTCTTGGCTTAGCATGGAGCCAGACATGGGGCTCGATCTCACCACCACAAGATTGTGACCTTGAGATCATGACCTGAGCTGAAACCAAGAGTAGGATGCTTAACAGACTGAGCCGCCATTCACCTCAAGGAAAGGCTTTTCTAGATGGTGACATTTGACAAGAGACCCAAAGAAGTGATTAGTGAATGCAATACTGGAAATGAAAGGACACCCTAGTCTTTCATCTATTTTACATAATATTGACCTACTAGTATTTTGCAAAAAATAAAAATAAATAAGTTGAAATTTTACAAAATAAAATCCATGAAGCTAAATAATAATTTCAAAAATAAAAATCTATAAATATATTATGATATCAGCTAACTCACACATTCATAAATTCAAAAGTCAAACAAGCATCATCCTTCTAACATAAACGATTAGCTGATAAAATTATTAGTGGGAAGTTCTTGCTTGAAAACAAGCTAATCCCCTCACACAATGAAAAAAATTTAATTAATCCTAAAAATGTCAAAGGTCACATGATGTAGTCTAGTTACTAAAAATCAAAGTTCATTACTGCTGTCATTATTTCGTACCAAAGATTAATGTACACAAATTTTTCACACCAAGTTTGTTCTGACTGTCCCCTAATGAATAAAATGATAAGAGATTTTTGTGCTAACTCCAAATATTTTCTTCTGACTCTTCTAATAATCCTATTTCTTGTTAGAAATCTTTGAAGAGATCTTTTGGAAAATCTTTTTATATGTTTAGTTTGGTCTTTTTAAAGGGACTTTAGTGTTTTTGTTGAGGGGAACTGTAGTTTTAGTTTCAGAAATGACCTGTAGTTTGTCATTCATTGAGTTGTATCATAAATAGATAAACTGCCTGAATCCATATCAAAACTGTAACATTTATATTCTACTTATTTGAAATATCTTTGAGCTGCAGTGAGAATTACAGACCATCTTCAACACCATAATCTACTCTCATCTGTAGGCATGTAGCACTCCAAATGTGTGGGCTTTCTTTCTTTTCATATACATTAAATAATCAAATTGTTTACCTTGATTTCAAAACACTAATAATTCCAATTTTGGATTATTTTCAATGGTACAATGACAGCGTGATACTAATAAAGGTACCAGAATTTCACTTCACAAGAATAGCAGATATGCTATAATCCTGGGGCACAGAAAATCAAGAATTAAACTTGGTAGGAACCAGCAAGAACACAAATGTCCCCAGAGTGTCATTAAAAAAAGAGAAGAAGGGTTCAATCTTTTAGCTGCAAGCAGGAGTCAAGACAGAGGACCACATGAGTTTATGTTAATAGTTTGCATTTTATTCTATTTCATTTGCATAAATTTGTAATCTCACTGAAACTTCATAATGATATGATGGGAAGTTGCAATAAAGATACAAAATTAGGGATGCCTGGGTGGCTCAGTGGTTGAGCCTCTGCCTTTGGCTCAGGGCATGATCCTAAAGTCCCAGGATCGAGTCCCACATCGGGATTCCTGCATGGAGCCTGCTTCTCCCTCTGCCTGTGTCTCTGCCTCTCTCTCTCTCTCTCATGAATAAATGAATAGAATCTTTTTTTAAAAAGTGTCATGATTTTTAGTATAATTTTTTATAATGACAAATAGGAATTTAAAAAAAAGAATAAAAATTCAAACTAAAATGCAAACAACTTTCCTATAGGTGGGGGATTATACATGTTCATAATCCTCTCTACTTTTCTCACATTAAAAGCTTTTTCTGATCAGTATGTATTGTCTTTTAGTGAAAAAACAAACTTTTAAGAAAATCTGTGACACTCAAATTACATGGGGGAACTTTTTTTTTTTAAGATTTTGTTTATTTATTCATTAGAGACACACAGAGAGAGAGAGAGAGAGAGAGGCAGAGACATAGGCAGAGGAAAAAGCAGGCTCCATGCAGAAAGCCTGAGGTGGGACTCAATCCCTGGGACTTTAGAATCATGCCCTGGGCCAAAGGCAGACACTCTACCCACTGAGCCACCCATGCGTCCCACGTGGGGGAACTTGTAAACAGATAAACTACCACTTGGTGGAATTCTTTCCCTAACAATTTGCCATGAGAGAGCTAAGTGAGGAAAAAAAAAAAAAAGATGAGGCAACAGTGAGACCCCAGATCAGAAGCTTGTTGGATCTTGCCCTGCAGCTCATTCTCCCAAGTGTGTCCTGCAGAGCTGCAGCTCCAGGAGATGGCATGTGTGCTCTGTGAAACAGGGCCCTTATAGTCAATTCTTTTTGGGAATCACTACATCATATTATAGCCCCCTTTTGGAAATGCTAAGATATATTTGCAGAGATAAGTTGTTGAATGATCTGGGATTGAAGAACATGCAGGAATGTTATTTAACTCGGGTGGTTTTTTAATTTAAAAATTTTAAAAAGTAATCTCTGCACCCAACATGGGGTTCAAACTCATGACCCTGAGATGGAGATGTACACTCCTGAACCAGGCATCCCTGAACTCAGGTTTTCCTGAACTTTTGTTAGCCAGAGGAAACTTAACTTGTTTTCCTTTCATGACACTTAGGGACTGATTCTGAGAAAGAGAAGTTTGAGAAACACCACTGTGGAAAAGGCCAAACTCTTGAAACCATCCTTCTTGGTTAGCCTGTGAAGTGTAACTAAAAAAGATGAAGAGGTTTCTCACACATTAGCCTGATCAGTAATGGAGGCAAGTCTGCACTAACCTAGGGCTAACTAGGTCAGCCTAAGATCACTAACCTAGGGCTTTAGTCTCTTTACTGTTAGGTCATTATGAGACTAAGAGGTATCTAAATTCATGTTGGTGAAAATATTTGAGTTGGATTCCCTGCTTTTCAATATCAAAAACCCAATACACTCTTAGAAAATGGAATTGGGGAGTGGATCCCGTCAAGAAAATGGAAATGGGAAATGGAAGAGCAACCAGATCAGCATGTGCTCTAGTCATCTTACATTAACAACTACTTTTCCTTTCCTCTCCATTTCCCGAAGTCATAAGCTTCCCCTTCCCATCCAACCAATTTTGGTTAAGTGTCACAGGTCACAGCAATGTGTATGCTGTCCTCCGTAGTGTCAACGAATTACCATCAGTCCTTCATTGTCTGCTGGTCTTTGCCATCTGTTTTCTCTACCCCGAGCTATGTACCATCCCATGCACACCCCCACCCAGTGTATCCAACGTATCCACACGTATCCTGTCGTTTTAACATGTAGAGAGATACTCATCTTTGGTTCTTTGAGGACAGAGCTGGCACTGTAACATTTGCTCATCCTCTATCAGCTTTAGGTGTGTCAAAACTGGCCAAAGATAAAATACGTGGCAGCAATTGAGGTCAGGGCAAAATATGTAATCATTCACGGTACGGAACAGTCAGTTCTGAATAGCACTTTAGAATGGTTACTGGCCGAGAGAATTTGCACTAAAACTCACTGGCCAAGAATGTGCAAAACAGTCTGCTGCTGCTCTCATTCTTTGGCTCAGAGCATGAGATAGCACTCAAAGCGCGTGGGGGGAGGAGGCATGTATATATATATATATATATATATATATATATGTGTGTGTGTGTGTGTGTGTGTGTGTGTGTGTGTGTGTACTATGGGTGTATTGGAATGGGCTGCTTTATCTGTATATACCAGAAAGTTATTCAGAGAGGAAGGGATTGATCCTGAATGAGCACTATGCAAGGATGATATAAAGTGGGGTTGGCCTATCCTCCAAAGTGGCTTTTATGGTGAAATGCTCCCAAGGCTGATTTTGTTTCCTTGAGCCCTCATAGAATGATGGGTACTGAAATGCAGCTCTCGAGCAGAAGGACACAATTTGGAAGAAATGTAGTTTACTACATCATATTTTGTCAGCCTAACATGAACACTGTAATCCCGGGAATTAAAATATGCTACTAGCCAAAACATAAATAGAATGTAATCAGTTCAAAGGATATTGCATGGTCAGATGGACCAGCTCCACCATGTACCTGCTCTATGATCTTGGACCTGTCAATAATTGCTCAGGGGCTTAGTTTTCTTCTCTGCAAAATAAGGCTAATTATAGGAACTGCCTCATTTCATAGAACTGTATCAGGATCAAATGTATTTGTCAGGTTTTTTTTTTAAACTCTCTAGCAATAACAGCATGAAATACTTGTGACAAATAAAAACAAGTAATTTAATGTTATTTAACATAATTTTCAATAATAAGGTAAAAGTCCACATCAAAAAACTTATTTTTGGACAGTTTGGTTCAATTCTAGTTTTTCAGAATCATCAACAGTGTTTTGATTTATATTTCTATTTTGGCAGACATCCATGAACACCTCTTTGTGATAAATTTAGGGACACGGAAGGGCTGTGTCATGGAGTTATGCACACATTTAAGGCTTTTGGTGCATATCAACAAGCTACTCACTAGTGCCTGAAAATACACAATTTTTACACTAACATTGAGAATCTTCTTTGGGCATTTTTTTGGTGCCAGTTTTTATGAAAGAAATCTGTATCTTTTCTGCCTTAAATTGAATTATTAGTAATACTTTAATCGGTTTCTGTTGGTCATTTCCTTTTTATAAATTGTTCAATTTGAAAGATGTTTGTTTTATTTCCATTCGTTTATAAGAGGTATTTATAGTTGAAAATATTAACATATTGCCTGTTACTTATTTTCAATATTTCTCAATTTTTCTTCGTTTTTTTAATGGCTTTTTAATGTCCAGAAATAGTTGTGTGTGTGTGTGTATGCACACCTATACTTAAGGCACTTATATGTATTATTCTTTGTCATTATGGTTTCTTTCTTTTGTGTGTGCTTATAATGATCTTCCTACAAAGAGCCATGTAAATAAACACCCACATTTACTTTTAGGGAATGGCTTTATGGTTTCATTTTTTAATATTTAAATATAAAACCATGTGGAACTCGTGTTGATTATGATGTGTGTCAGGAAGGGGACTTTACTCACTTCTGAATAGTCTTGGCTGTCACTTAATTTCCATATTTTCCTGAAGTAGGCACTGAATCATTATTTTCTTTCTCTTCTGATTTAATGGTGGAATGAAGGATGCTGAGAGAAGTGTGGTTAGTCAAGTGGATAGCAGGCAACCTCTCCTGGGCGATTTCCACATGTTGCTTTTAGAAGTAGACTTGTATGTGCTGAGGCTACGAGGCTATGAACATACTACTTCAAAGAACAGCTGTTTTTTTGTTAGGTTTGTTTTAATCTAAAAGGAAATTTTATTTTTCAGATGCAGTTTATGATGAGGCTTCATAAAAGCTATCATCACCTTCAAATTCAGATGGAGAATAAGGAACCACTCATCTGTGATAACATGTAAGGAAAGGCTTAAAGTACTTTCTAATATGTCATAGCTATAATTATGAAGAGATATGTGCCTTTATTCAAGTCCACTCTGAGGATATGCTATCTTTTCAAATGAGTGTTTTTGTATTCTTTGGGTAAATATCCAGTAGCGGAATTACTGGATCCTATAGTAATTTTTTTTTAATTTTTTTGAGGAACTTCCATACTGTTTTCCACAGTGGTTGCAGTAGTTTGCATTTCCACCAGTAGTGCAAGAAGGTTCCTTTTTCTCCATATCCTTGTCAACATTTGTTGTTTTTTGTGTTCTTTATTTTAGCCATTTTGACGGGTGTAAGGAGAGAGATTTCACTGTGATTTTGATTTGCATTTCCTTGATGATAGGTGATGTTGAAAATCTTTTCATGTGTCTGTTGGCCACCTGTATGTCTTCTTTGGTGAAATGTCTGTTCGTGTCTTCTGCTCATTTTTAAATTGGATTATTATTTTTTTTTTTTTTTGCGTGTGTTGACTTGTGTAAGTTCTTTATATATTTAGATATTAATCTCTTACTGGATATATAATTTGCAAATATCTTCTCCCATTCAGTAGGTTGTCGTCTGTTTTTTTAGTGGTTTCCTTTGCTGTGCAAAACCTTTTCATTTTGCTATAGTCCCAAGAGTTGATTTTTTGCTTTTGTTTCCCTTGCCTTGGGAGCCACATCTGTAAAACTGTTGTAGCCAATGACAGAGAAATTACTGTCTGTGTTCTCTTCTAGGATTTTTTATGGTTATCAGGTCTCACATTTAGGTCTTTAATCCATTTTTAATTTATTTTTGTGTATGGTGTAAAAAGTGGTCCAGTTTAATTATTTTGCATGCAGCTATCCAGTTTTCCCAAAACCATTTGTTGAAGAGACAGTCTGTTTCTCATTGCATGTTCTTGTCTCCTTTGTTGTAGATTGACCATATAATCATGGATTTATTTCTAGGTTGTCTATTCTGTCTCATGATAGCTTTGTAGTATATCTTGAAATCTGGGCTCTTCAGTTTTGTTCTTCTTTTTCAAGATTGCTTTGGCTATTTGGAGTCTTTTGTGCTGCCATAAAAACTTTAGGATTATTTGTTATAGTTCTGTGAAAAATGCTATTGGTATTGTGATGTGAATTGCATTAACTCTGTAGATTGCTTTGGGTTATATGGACATTTTAACAATATATATTCTCCCAATCCATGAGCATGAAATATCTGTCCAAGTTTTTGTTTCATCTTCAATTTCTTTCATCAGTGTTTTATAGTTTCCAGAGGACAAGTCTTTCACCTCCTTGATCAAATTTATTTCTAGGCATCTTATTTTTTTGGTGCAATTATAAGTGGGATTTTTTTCTTAATCTCTATTTCTGCTCCTTCATTATTAGTGTATAAAAATGGAAAAGATTTCTATATATTAATTTTATATCCTGTGACTTTACTGAATTCATTTATCAGTTCTAATAGATTTTTTGGTGTAGTCTTTTAGGGTTTTCTATATAGCGTAGCATGTCAGCTACATATAGTGAAAGTTTTACTTCTTCCTTACCAATTTGGATGCCTTTTATTTCCTTTTCTTGTCTGATTGCTGTGGCTAAAACTTTCAGTACTATGTTGAATAAAAGTAGTGAGAGTGGTCATTCTTTTTTTTTTTAATAAATTTATTTTTTATTGGTGTTCAATTTACCAACATACAGAATAACACCCAGTGCTCATCCCGTCAAGTGCCCCCCTCAGTGCCCGTCACCCATTCACCCCCCCCCCGCCCTCCTCCCCTTCCACCACCCCTAGTTCGTTTCCCAGAGTTAGGAGTCTTTATGTTCTGTCTCTCTTTCTGATATTTCCCACACATTTCTTATCTTACTCCTGATCTTGGGGGACAAGCTCTCAGTTTTTGCCCATTGAGTATGATGTTAGCTGTGGGTTTTTCATCTATGGCCTTTATTATGTTGAGATATGTTTCCTCTAAATTTATTTTATTGAGGGCTTTTATCATGAATGGGTGTTGTACTTTGTCAAATGCTGCATCTATTACAATGATCATGTTTTTAATCCTTTCTCTTGTTGATGTGCTGTATCACACTGGTTGGTTTGCAAATATCAAACCACTGTTGCATTCCAGGAATAATTCCACTTGATCATTGTGAATTTTTTTTTTAACATTTTGTTGGATTTAGTTTGCTAATATTTTGTTGAGCAATTTTGCATCTATGCTCGTCAGAAACATTTGCCTGTAGTTTTCTTTTTCAGTGATGTTTTTTTTTCTGGTTTTGGTATCATGGTAATACTGGCTTCGTAGAATGGATTTGAAAATTCTGTTTCCTCTTCTATTTTTTTGAAATAATTTAAGAAGAATAGGTATTATTAACTCCTTTTCAAATGTTTGGTAGAATTCATGAGTGAGGCCATCTGATGCTTGACTTTTGTTTCTTGCGAGTTTTTTTGATTACTGATTCAATTTCATTGCTGGTAATGCATCTGTTTAGCCTTTCTATTTCTTCCAGATTCAGTTTTTGGAAGATTATGTGTTTCTAGGAATTTATCTATTTCTTCTACATTGTCCAATTTGTTGGCATATACTTTTTCATAAAATTTTCTCATGATCTTTTGTATTTCTGTGGTTTTGGTAGTTACTTCTCCTCTTTCATTTCTGATTTTGCTTATTTGAGTCCTCTGTTTTCTCTTTTGCTTTGTTTTTGATGAGTTTGGCTTGTGGTTTATCAATTTCATTGATCTTTTCAAATAACTAGCTCCTGTTTTCATTGACCTACTGTGGTTTTTAAATTTCTATTTAATTTATTTCTGCCCTAATTTTTATTATTTCCTTCCTTCTACTAGTTTTGGGCTTTGTTTGTTCTTTTTCTAGCTACTTTAGGTGTAAGGTTAGACTGTTTATTTGAGATTTTTCTTGCTTCTTTTTTTTAGAATTTTTTTTTAAGATTGTATTTATTTATTCATGAGAGACACAGAGAGAGAGAGGCAGAGACACAGGCAGAGGGAGAAGCAGGCTCCATTCAGGGAGACTAATGTCAGACTCCATCTTGGGTCTGCAGGATCAGGCCTGGGTTGCTGGCGGCGCTAAATCACTGAACCGCTTGGGCTACCCATTTTTCTTGCTTCTTGAGGTAGGCTTGTATTGCTATAAGCTTCCTCTTAGAACAGCTTTTGCTGTATCTAAAAGATTTTAGACTGTTGTATTTTTATTTTCATTTGTCTCATGTATTTTTTTATTTCCTTTTCAATTTCTTAGTTGACTCATTCATTGTTTGGTAACATGTTAGTTAACCTCCACTTATTTATGTTCTTTCCAGATCTTTTACTGTGGTTGATTTCTAGTTTCATAATATTGTGGTTATAAAAGATGCCTAATATGACTTGAATCTTTTTGAATTTGTTGAAAATTGTTTTGTGGTCTAATATGTGAATTATTCTGGAGAATGTTACATGTGTACTTGAAAAGAATGTGTATTCTGCTGTTTTAGGATAGAATGTTCTGAATATATCTGTTTGATCCATCTGGTCCAAAGTGTCTCTCAAAGCCACTGATTTCCTTGTTGATTTTCTGTTTGAATGACCTAACCGTTGATGTAAATGGGGTGTTAAAATCCCCTACTATTATTATATTATTACCGATTACTTCCTTTATGTTTGTTAATAGCTACTTCTCTATTTGGGAGGTCTCATGTTGAGTGCATAAATATTTACAATTGTTGTATCCTTTTGTTGGATTGTTCCCTTTATGATTATGCAGTGTCCTTCTTTATTTCTTAATACAGTCATTGTTTTAAAGTCTATTTTTTCTAATGTCTAAGTATAGCTACCCCAGCTTTTTTTTCACTTCCATTTGCATGTAAATGCTTTCCCACCCTTTCACTTTCAATCTGTATTTTTCTTTAGATCCAGACAGCAATTTTTAAAGTTTGGTTAAATATCCTGGCTGGAATTACATTGTAGAGGCATCAGAATGTGCCTTTAAAACTTTAAAAATTGTTGCCTGGCCTAAAATTAACAAGACAGGAAACAACAAATGTTGGTGAGGATGTAGAGAAAGGGAAACCCTCTTACACTATTAATAGGAATGCAGGCTGGTACAGCCACTCTGGAAAACGGTTATGAAGCTTCCTCAAGAAGTTGAAAATAGAGCTACCCTATGACCCAACAATTGCACTGCTAGGTATTTACCCCCAAAACAGAAATCTAGTGATCCAAAGAAGCACCTGCACCCCAATTTTCATAAGAGCAATGTCCACAATAGCCAAACTGTGGAAAGAACTGAGATGTCCATCAACAGATAAATGGGCAAAGAAGATATATATATATATATATATACACACACATATATATATATATACACAATGCAAATTTACCCATCAGAAAGGATAAATACTATTTGCATTGATATGGATGGAACTAGAAGGTATTATGCTGAGTGAAATAAGTCAATCAGAGAAAGACAATTATCATATGGTTTCACTCATGTAGAATATAGGAAACAGCACAGAGAATCATAGGGGAAGGGAAAGAAAACTGAATGGGAGGTATCAGTGAGGGAGAAAAACCATGAGAGACTATTAACTATAGAAACAAACTGGGGTTCCTAGAGGGGATTGGGTAGGGGGATGGGGTAACTAGGTGATGGGCATTAAGGAGGGCACATGATGTGAGGGGCACTGGGTGTTACATGCAACTGGTAAATTGTTGAACACTACATCTGAGACTAATGATGTACAATATGTTGGCTAAAAGAATTTAAATAGAAAAAAATGAAAAAAAAATGTTGCCTTCATCTTGTGATGATATGAGATGGTAAAATGACTGCACGAAGGGATGAAGTGAGGTGAATGGTGTGGACATTGTGACAGAGTATTAGGCTACTTTTGACCTAATGATCTCTTAGAAAAGGGATCATCTGCTTCCAGAGTGTGGTTGGCCTCAGATAACTGAAACCACAGAAAGGAAAACTGTGGGTAAGGGGGGAATACTGTATCTGAGGACTGAAACTGGATGAGATCCTCAAATAAGATAGAAGAGCCCCAAATAGTATGTTGAGTACTGAGCATTGGAGACACTGTCTTTTCATGCAGAGAGAAATAACATCATGGTGGGGAGAAAATATTTTTTGTTACTCTTTTTCCAGCATCTCTTTACTCTTCTATTACTTTTATCCACCCCTCCTCACCTTTCGATGTACTTTCATTGGAGTTAATGCCCACTTCTACCCTCAGTTTAGGGGAAAGCAAGTGATCCAAACCTTGCCAACCAGATCTCTGCATTCTTGGATGTTACCCAATTAGAGCCACCAAGTCACAGTGGTATTTTTACTGAAGGTTCTGGAAGAGATTTGTCTTTTTCACCTCTGAATCTAAATCTATAAGCATGTGGATTCAGAGTAAAAGGCAAGCCTTTTGAAAGAAGCAGCTAGTCCTGATTACATCCTGTAAGCTGTGAGCCTTAGATAGAGCTTCGTCCACAGCTCTGTTTACATCTAGAATTTTCAGTTCTGTAAACTAGTGGTCTGTTCTTATCCAAGGAAATGAATTTGGAATTTGAGCTCTTTGTTGCTTGAGACCAACTATAGTTAATACAGAACATGTGTAAGCTTTTTTTTTTTTTTTTTTTTTTTTTTTTTTTTTTTTTTTTTTTTTTTTTTTTTTATCTTGTGGAGCTGGATGTGAAAAGTGATAAGCAGGACATTGTTTGCTTTCTTAAATCACTTTCTGAAATTTTAATAGCTGTCTTATGGTGGCCATTGGTGGCCAGTTACACCTGCTTCAAATGATTAATTGCTTATCAACAGGATTAACTCTTGGGCAGCCCAGGTGGCTCGACGGTTTAGCGCTGCCTTCAGCCCAGGGCGTGATCCTGGAGACCCGGGATGGAGTCCCACATCAGGTTCTCTGCATGGGGCCTGCTTCTCCCTTGGCCTGTATCTCTGCCTCTCTCTCTCTCTCTCTCTCTGTGTCTCTCATGAATAAACAAATAAAATCTTTATTAAAAAAAACAGGATTAACTCTTCTCGTATATACTTTCATATTGTGTGTATGTATGCATGTATGATACATACATATGTATAGGTACACGTGTATATATGTATTAACCTGTGCTTTTTCTGACATAACAAGCCCAAACTAAAAAATTGTGAAAACTACTAGCTTTTAATTATAAAAAATAACATATTTTAGACTGAGTTTTTAAAATATAAATTTTTAAGTTTAATTTAGTACTTTTTTGCTTATATAGGATTTGGTTGAAATTTTCTGGGTATTATCATCAAGAATGAGAAAATCAATTCATGATGTTATTTCTCTTCTGATTAGAAGCCATTCTTTCTTCAACCGAGTGCTTCAAAACATCAGAGGAATATGATATCAAAAGCCATTTGAAAACTTTCATTTGTGCTTTCATTATTTTATAAGTGACATGGATTATCAAATATATGATAACAATTCCTTCAATTAAATATTCCCACTTTACAATTGTACTTCACTTGCTTTTTTCATTTACTTCACTTTTCTTATTGGGAGCAGAAAAAAAAAGACACACATGTAATCATATACAAATTTTCACTGCAGGTTTTTCTTTTTTTGAATATATGCTTTTTAAAGTCTTAGGTTGGACAGGATGATGAAACAAAGTATTCCCCAAGTTGAGATTTACAAGACTATAATTCTAGCTATTAAGATGGTAAGCATGAGGATGATGTCTCTCAGAAAGTGAAAAGATAGCATATGTGAGAACATTAGTGAAATGTTGACTCCAACGTACTTTTGCCTCATGATACGTTTGTTTTATTTTTTTTAATTGTTTTAAATATATAAATATACCACTAAGCAAAGCCAAAAGGTCTCAGTTTGGGTTCTGATAAATTCAGTGATTTTCCCTTGACAATAAACATTTAGGATGTTTCAGATTTCTATTTGGGAAAAGAAGGACAGTTTTGCTATTAGGGAGAGAGAGCCATAGAGCCTATGGAAGTGCAAATAAGAAATCTATTCTCGTATTTTGCTTTCACAGATGATTAAAATATATTTTATTAAGAACATTATATCTCAGCTACTAATATATTCTGTCCACGGACTAGGGTCTCTGACCATGGAGCAGAAGTCTCTAGAAAAGAACCCCAGATGAAAAACCAAATGATCTTAGAGATGGAAGAGGCCTTAGAGATCATCTGACCCAATCCTCTAATTTTACAGTGAAGAAACTGGAGCCCAAAGAGATTAAGTAACTTACTCAAGGTTACACCACTAATTATTGGCATAGTTAGGAGCCAATAGGTCTCTATTTTATTTTTAATTCTGCTTCTGATGAGCTTCATGACGTAAACCAAATCCTGAATGTCTTAGTACTTTAGCTGCTTCTGTTTAAAATGGAGTTAATACCCTTGGTTTCTCCATATTTCAGAAGCATGTTGTTAGAGTTTGTGTGAGTCATGAGCAAAGCATGTCAGCTTCTGTGAAAGCAAATTATTCATTACCAATCTATCAGTTAGGATTCTTTGATGGCAAGGAATAGAAAACACATACAGCTGACCCAAGCAAGAGTGACTTGACCAGAACGATTGGAAGGGGCTCAGGGACTGAAAGGGAAGGTTGAATAACTGGCTTGGCACAGATGAGAATGAGTGAGCTTACAGAAGGTGTTGGAAGTGGGAATAGCTCTTACCTAACACCAAAGCTGGAATGATTCTTTTCCAGCTGTCCCTTTCAGCAGTGTGGGCCTCTCCTGAGATCCAAAACTCTGGAAGGGAGAATTGATTAGCTCAAATTAGATCACAGATGTACCTCCTTTTCCCCAACAGAACAGTGAGAGAAATCTACCACAAAGAGCCTCCAAAGCCCTGTCAGCTTCCTTAGCAAGAGGAAAAGGTAATCGAGTTATAAGCCTTCCAAGATGACACATAAGGAGGGAAAGATAAATTCCTCAAAGAAAATGGAGATGCAGTTAGGAAGAGAAAACTATGTATTGCCTAACCAAAAACACAACAAATATCTACTATGACCACCATATTTAAGTTGATGGATAAATTTTGTATTTGATGAGATAGTACTAGAGAGCAAAACTATAAACTTAGGCCATGTGTACTTGATATAAAAGAGCAACTTGGTATTGTTCTGATGGCCAATTCAGATCACTCAACAAGTCAATTGAGTTTGCCGCATAAGAAAGCCAGATTCACTGAATGAAACTTTAGATGGGCAATTTGCTGATTATGTAGGCACAACCTGCTTTCACGATTCTTTTAATACAGTTATCAATGAATGTTAGCCAAGATTTAAGCGATAAAGAAAAATGTTTCCATTTGAATTAGATCTAGCCACTAATCTCAACATCTGTTGATCAAGAAGCCAGTACAACATAATCTACCAACTTGACTGAATGTAGTGTGTAAGTACCCCAAAGTTCCTCCTAGACCTGAAAGACATAGGATAGTGAACTGATTCCTCCACATTTAGGTTCAAATAGCTCATTTCTCCTGGGCTCCAGCAGCAATAATTTGATTTAGAAAGACTGAGGATCTTGGGGCATGTCGCTGGCCCAGTTGGTAGAGCATATGACTCTTGATCTCAGAGTTGTAAGTTTGAGCCCCATATTGGATGTAAAGGTTAGTTAAAAATAAAATCTTTATTAAAAAGAAAGTCTGAGGATATTAAGCAAAATCTTCTCTCTCATACCTGGCTTAAATGTATTCACCTTCTAGGGGGAAAAAGGATATTTCTAAAAATATTAATGATAGTGTGAATATATTTTTCTTAAAAATATGTATATAAAATGTGAGAATCCTAAGCTAAATAATAGCTAAAAGAGGAATCAAAAGTATCTTCCTCTTTAAATGCCATGTAAGATTTTCCCCACTCTTTGTCCTAAATTCACCTCTGAATTCCATTATACTTGGGTCACAGTCCATTTCAAGGGCAGTGTGATCTTTTAAAATGAGCAAGATCATGTTACTCCTCCACATGAATTCTTCACTGGCTCCTCATAACCTTCAGCTTGGCAACCAACTTCTTTCATACCAAGAGCCCCTCAGGGTCAGCTCTCTGCTGGCCTCTCGTCCTCGTCTGTCCTTACTTGCCTCTGCAGTGCGCTCTATAATCACACATGCATGGCTACTTGAAGTCTCCCAAATTTGTCACTTAATCTCCTGCTTCTGCTTCCTCTACTAGAACTGCTTTCCTCCTTCTTTACTAATCCATCCTCCTTCTGGTCTCCACTCCAGATACCACTCCCTGATCCAAATCTTTTCTTTGATTAACTTTATTCACTATGGAATTTTTAGCTCAGATATCTTCCCCTCCAGAAACTTTTCTTGACCTGCCCAGTTTTAGGTAGGAGTCCTCATCTATGTGACTCCAATAATGCTGTTTGCATGGCTACCATCATCAAAGGTCTCATAACCCTGTACCATCTTAGGTATTGATAAATCTAGCTCCTTTATGAAAACTGTGAATTCCGTAAACAACAGGAATTGTTTCTTATTCCTCTCTGTACTTCCAATATCTGACACAGTACCTGGCACAAACTATATGGGATATACATGTTTATTGAAGACAACAGAAGCACTGTTTTATGGCTTAGGAGGCATCGTTATCATGCCCATCCTCATCTTCTGCCATGACTGGAAGTAGGTATTATCATCCTTCTATTATTCCCATGCTGAGGAAAGGATAACTACATCTTCTCTGCTTAAAGAAAAATTGCAGTCATCTGGCCTCCTACCTGGAATGGGGGATGACTCTAAGCTTTTCATTCACAGGCAGTCAGGGGATGATTTGGAAAGCATTGACTTGAATTCTTATAGAGTCTATGATAGAGGGACTAGAGGGTGCAAAAACAGACAGCCTGGCCTGCTCTTATAGTGATTTAATGTGATGGTTTCCCAGTGGAAAGCAAAGGACAGATATGAGGGCAGGCTGTGCCTGGTACTTTTTAGCAGCATAGAAGCTGTGGCCCCTTGTGCACAAGGACTCCAAAAAAAAAAAAAAAATGATAAAGGAACACTTCTCCTGAGGGTTCGGGTTCGTACAAATGGATGAGAAGAAGGCCCCAGGAAAGGAAAGAGCTATATTGTGATGTTAAAGGTTACTAATCTGTAGGTCTATTTTCCCTTTCTCAGATTTACTAACTAGCATGGGTGAGGTTGAAGAAAGATGAGGTTAGCTAAATAATCAAGTTCCGGGCTCTTGGCAAGTATGACCACCGTCATTCCTGTGCTTTTGTTTGCATCTTCCACAAGAGCCTTTCTCCGTGTTGTTTCATAGGCAGCTGGTCCAGAGCCTCACACAATACAACATATTTTTAAAAGCTGGCACCATTTGGATTTTCTACTCATAGCAAATTTGAAAAGTTGGCATTTACATTCCCTGAAGTATCTATCTCTAATGAAAACAATGTCAGAGCCTTAAGCACTTTGGCATTTTCTGGACACACTATAAATATACAGGATATATTTTATCATGTACTGTATGTTAGAGCACTGGGACAAAGAACAAGCACCAGGGAAAATGGTTTGAGGCAATCCTTTCAACATGTTTTCCAAGGCCATTTCAAATGACTCCCTAGTCCTTGAACTCCCTGGTGATCATTTTAATAGCAACAAGATCCATTTGGTAACTGGCCTGGACAGCAGGTTGTATTTGGCTTTAGCTGATATAAAGTCTACTATCTTTTGTTACTAAGGAGACAGTATTCTAGCCTATTATAAAGGTGTTTAAAGCGATCCTAGTACCATATCCCTAAAACTTTAGAATGCTGCTAAGTATGTCTGCATAGGCTTCTTCTTCTATTTTTTAACCATCTCTCATTGAACTTCTCACACTCTTTCCATTTAACTACCCTTGACTGTTGACTTGATAACAATCCTGTGCTGAAACCTTGGTCAACTAGAGGCATCTGCCAGGATGAGGAAAATACGGAGGGTGCTTCAGATGAATACGGCTTCATCTTTTCACAGGGTAAGCTCCATCTTACTGCAACTCACTTCGTTATCTGGTTGGGTGATTTCTGGAACCAGAGAAAACAGGGCAAGACTCCTGGGGACAGACACACTTATGAAAATAATTTTAGTCTCACCTTTAATCTTTTCCCCCTTTTTGAAACTTCAAAGAGAGCTGAGGAGGCTAGTGATATTCCAGGCTGGGTGGCCGCCATTCGTGAGCAGCATTATAAGAACCCTACCCTGAGTTCTTCTGATTTGCCACAATCTATCAATCAGATACAATTATCGGATGGATAATGGAGTTGCTACTTGGAGGATGTCCCTTTATATAACAGAGGAGTCTCCATTTGTCCAAGATATACTCACTGGCTGAGCGACAGCTTTGTGTGCACAGGATCAAGGTGCGTCACTGCTGGTGTATGGTATGAAGAACCCAGCTGAAACAAAGTGTCACACCGTGTGTCGCCATGGAAGCGGCATCTTGACAGAGCAGTACCTATAAAAGTGAAATGTTTAACGATGAATAATTGTGTTTGAAGCCTTCTTACTCCACATTTCCATGGAAAATGAAACCACAGGAGGCATGAAAATCTCTAAAGGGCCTTTATACATAGATTAATGTGGTAATTCTCTCATTACTATGTTCTGAAAAAGAGCTTCTTACACCAGGCTCTGTGTTTTGCCTTCAGTTATAACATGGCTTTGCATTAAGTGTTTTAATAAAATGTGAAATTAAATGATCATCCCTGGTGATATTCAGCTTTGGTTGAGGTAAGGAAAAATGTAACTTCCACAGTACATGAAAGCCAAAGAGATTATTTTGCCCCCAATGAAGAGATCATTGGTCAAATGACATGGTTTCCCATGAGTCTGCACCTCTCCATTAATTGGGAATTTGTTATTACTCTCTCCTACACCTTTGAGAATTATATATAATGCAACCAATTTATAGCTGTGGAATACATATGCTGTCAGAAGCTAACCAATGTAATTTATTCTTTTTTTGCAAGTAATACCAAGTAGTATTGGGGAAGGCAATTTTTAATAGCGGTAGTTTATGCTATTTTTTTTAACTATCTGTGCTTCCTTCCTTTGTAACAGTTAACAGGAGACAAATAGAAGTTTCCTGAGCAGTATTGATGTTTGACTATGGACACATTAGTAATAAGAGACATGAGTAATAAAGAGAGATGGGATACGATTCTTTCAGAGAAAATGACAATATTTTTTATGTGACTCATCTGAAAATAATGAAACAGTCCTTCAAAAACTGTTGAGATTTTTGTTTGTTTTTAAAGTATGTGGTATTGACTAAAGAGCATGAGGCCTTTCCACTATGGATCTCAGAGAAGCAGAAAGAGTTTTTACAGATTGATGGTTCTCCTAGGGCATTAGTACTCCAATTTTTCCCTAACAGGCAAAGCGGTGCTAAGGCTGACAAACCTGAAAGACAACTGCTATACTGGTCACATTCATTCCTCACAAAGTCCCATTATTTTTTTCTCCCTGATGCTTACACAGCAGGAGACTCAGCTCTGAGACCGTTTACCTGAAGTGATGGTTTAACAAGTTCTTAGAACAAGATTTCCTGGGTTTGAATCCTGGTTCTGCCACTTATTACCATGGCAAATTTCTTAACTTTCCCCCATCTTAGTTTCCTTGTCTATAAAACAGTCAGACAAATTTCATATTCCCATGTGAAGAATAAACAAGAGACTATTGTGGAAGCACTTAGGACAGACCTTAGCATATGGTAGTCAATAATTGCTGGTTGTTGTCAGATGTAGAATTTTAAACTCCCATAAACTCAAACTCCTGTCACCCCTAATTTCATGACAGGTCATTACTGTGATTTTACTGGTTGATGGTATCATCACATATTTCTAATCAAGGAAGACCTGAAAGTTGCCACATTGAGCTCACTGTTTTTGAGCATGTCTGGGGTACAATCTGTGTGACACACTGAGCAGATTAAATTTTACCAGTCTCTCTTTGGGCCACCTCAGGGATATTCTCCATTTTAGCAAAATTGAAAGTGCTTGCTCTCTGTGGAGCCTAAGCCAAGACCTAATGAATATAGTGAAATTGCTCCCTGTGGTAGATTTCATGTACAGGTGCTTGATTTGCATTTTGTAAATGAGAATAAAGAAAATAATGACAAAAATGCAAATAATCCTCTGTGGTTATAACAAAATCACTTGTTATTGTCCTCTTTTCCTTCATCTGGCTACAACATTATACGGTGACTTGCACAAACATTCTCAAGAGCTATTTGTAAAATAAATTAATAAATACACAGTGTAGTCCTGCATAAGAAGAACACTTATGACTATGTTGTTTTTGCTGTGAGTCTAAAATGAGTTCAGTCCTCTAGCATACACACACACACAAAGTTCTTTGCATTATGTAATAAATACATATGCTAACTGGTCATTGGGCAAAAAATTGGAATCTGATGATTAAAATGCCAGATTAGAACATAGAATCCATCTAAACAATATGTACACTTTACGTATTTAACAATGAACATTTGACATCTAAGATTGTTAGAATATTGAGTCAAGGTCACGAAATAAAATAGAGGCAGAGCCAGAAATAAAACTCAGATTCCATCCAGACCTCCATCCACCTTATCAACCTGCCTTCATTAGTAACATTAGTCTGAACTTGCTTTCAATTATTCATATAAATGCTGAGCAAAACCTTGGAAGAATCCGACAACATACCCTATCTTAATTTCTTGCTCTAACTATGCCAGACTAAGGTCAGATTGTTAATCTTGCATTATTTCTTGATTCAAAAATTGACCCACAATTTAGTTATTTCCAGAAAGATTAATGGGTTTCCTTTGTGCTAAAAGATATTTGCACCAGAGTGTTAAAAATACTGAGTAACATTACAGAAAATAAATCAACAAAAGTTCAAGTTACCTTTCAAATATCAATCATATGTTGACACGTCTGTCCCTTTTAAATTACAAATTGCTAAGAACTGTCTAACTGGTAGCAATTGCTAATGTTTTAAATGCAGGTCTTCTATGAAACTACTTCTCCTTAAGGGATAGTTTGTTTTCTACAAGAGATTTATTTTAATATTTAAAGAAGTTTTATGTGTTTTATATTCAATTTTATATTCAAGTTTTATATTCAATTTTCCTACACTATAATCACACCATTCCTAGTACCTACCCTCTTGGATGGCAAATTTGCTTTCTCACCCTCTGATAATATTTGGACATATTTTTTATTTGTTTAAAAATGTGCTAAAAGAAAACTCATGTCTTCATTTGCGATCAGAGTCCTTGTTCTTCAATTAATTGCCCAATTCTTAATCATGGTAACTTCTGCCCATTGGAAAAAGGAGCATTTTGGCTAAAAACCCACTGCTGCCACCTAGTGTTACTGGACAAGCACTGCCTCGGCTGGATCCCTTGCCTTCGTGTGTCAGAGACACCATTCTTTGTATTGCGACAGAGAAAAAGAGATCAGTTACTTTAGCAATGATCTTAGTAATTAATTATTTAGGAAACTTTTGTCTCCTTCTATTGACTCTTTTATATTTGAATAGTTTGGGTTCCAGACATGCTTCTTTAATATGCTTGGCATTTGAATTCTTTGAAGGCTTTATATTGATGAATACTAAAGACAATGTGGTAGCTTAAGGCAATCATTCATATTGATGAAGTTCTCTATAAATAGATGTATGCTGCAATAACCCACGTGTAATAGCTGTGTGCCCTTTGTATTGTATCCCTATTGATTCCAACCCCCCAAGGATGTTGTTGTCAATAACTGAGCCAACGGTCTCAGAAGAAATTCGAAGACCACCAAGTCATTTTGCATTATAGGGCAAAGACAAGCTCAAGAAAGAATCCCACTACCGTATTCCAACTGAATCAATCAGACAAAGTACAATAATTTTCCTGCATGAGAAATTATTTCATTGAATAGGAGCTACCTTTCAAAGGGTCTAAAATAAGGAGATTTAAATGACTTTAAAGATTCATATCCATTTTATGGGGGTGATTACATGCCATTTAATAGAAGCTATTCATGGACGGTTGTTAGAAATGCAAAGGGTTGGATTTCCGTGGTGAAGAGTAAGCTGGAGTGGCCAGTGGCCAGTGGCCAGTGTGTGATGACAGGAGAAGCAGGTACCAAGAGAGGGAGGGTACAATGATTGCCCTTGCTTTGTGGAAATGGAGCAGGTGTGTGTCCAGAGATCTGGGAAGTCTGTCTGAGAGGGAGCCCAGTAGAGAGGAGAGTTCTATCTTAGAAATGGAGGAGCCATAAAGTAGTAACAAGGGCACAGGATTGCCATTCTCTAGATGTAGACTCTTCTATTAATCTGATGTGTATTTCTGAGCCACAATCTAACTCTGTTGGGTCATTCCTACTCTTGCTTATTCCCACAGACCATACCTGCACAAAATAAAACTGGGAAAGTTTTCTTTATCAATGACACGGATCTATGGAACATTCTCTTCAGGAAATACATATAGCAGAAGCTACTTCTTGGTACCTTCAGCTTTAAGATATATACAAAGAAATGGGCTGCCAAATCTCAATGGCTAAAGCCCCAGTAAAATTTTATTTCTCATTCATATACCAGTTAAACCAGGTGTTCTATAGGCAGTCTTTGGTGCTGAGAGGTGGGGCCCCTCTATTTGTGGGACTTCCATCAGTAGGACCTTGGACCCTTTCTCTCCATCCAGGGGATAGAGAATCATCGAGTGTGCAGGCTTGCAGGAGACACTTATATGGTCAGACGCTGATGGCTTTATGTCACTTTCACCCTCATTCCAGTGGACAGAACTCACACATGTAGCTACACACATGCTTAATAGGCTGAGGAAATATTGTCTGGCCAAGACTTGTGCTCAGGAAGTAGAGAGGAAATAGGTTTTGATGAGGATACAGCAACACGCACATCTTTCAGATACTACATGTTTGTCAAATGCAGAGGTCAGTGAACTACATACAGCTTCTGTGTCAAATCTAGTATACTGCTTGTTTTTGTATAACTCCTGAGCTAAGAATGGCTACTATATTTTCAAATAGTTGGGGGAATATAAAAGAGAGGATACACAAGGACCATCATTTATGGCCTGCAAAGCTTAGATATTTATTATCTGGGGCCCCTCACAGAAAATAATTGCTGACTCCTGGTCAACCTGTAGCATTTAGGGTCCTGGACAGAAACAGATGTCACCCTCAAAAGAGCATCTAATGAAGGGACTTGCATTCGTTTGCTCCTGCTGCAGAACAAATTGCCATTAATTTGGTGGCATGTATCATCTCATAGTTTCTGTGGATCGGGAATCTTGGTACAGCTATGGTTCTCTGCTCCAGGTCTCACCAGTTCACAATCCAGGTGTTGGTGGAAACATGGGCTTGAACTGGGGAAAGATTCCTTTCCAAGTGCCCTCATGTTATTGGGAAAATTCGCCCCCTTAGAGTTTTAGGTCCTCATTTTTCTGCTGAGCAGAGGCTGGCCTCAGGTTCTAGAGGCCACCCATAGTTCTCTGCCATTCTCTGTGGGCAGCTCAATGGGGCTGCTTTTTCAAGGCCTGCAGAGCCTCACATAATACAACCTAATTAAGGAGGGACATTCCATTCCCTTTGAGATGTTGTATTGATTAGAAACCAATGATAGGTTCCACTTGTGCTCAAGGGGAAGGGATTACATATGGGCATAACCCATTTATGTGTGGGGGGGGAAGAGACTTGTCACCTGAGAGTGTGTCTGCCACAGGACTATTTACAAAGGTTTAGCAGAGTTGAGGGGAACCCATAAGGCCCTGGGAAACTTTAGATCGTGGGAAGCTTCTGCCACTACCAAGCATGAAGGGAAAAGGTGAGACAGTGACCAGAACTGGGTGAGACTTCTAGCCACACCCCTCAGGACCCACTGCCAACAGGAGGGAGCTGAGCAGGAGGATGAGGGGAATAAAAGCCAGATCTTCTCTTTCTTTCAGTTCCCCACCTGCCCCCACCCCCATTCCTGCCAATCCAATAGAAAATCAAGAGGAGCCACGGAGATTGATTGAGACAATCCACAGAAATCAGCCTTGGAGAGCAAAGAACAGGGTGGAAGCAGATGGTTGGGATGGGGGTGATGAGTTGCAAATAAAGGAATCCCAAGAGAGCACTTTTTCTTTCTCAAGTTTCAAAGAAAACAGCACATTTCCAATGATAAGTCTAATATTTATCTATAGCAAAACCAAGAATCTCCAGGGTCTGCAATCATTCAGAGGACCACCAAGGCTAGTCAAAATCAGCCAAAGAGACAACAGGATTGGTTCATCTCAGAGGTAGGTTGATCTCAGACAATACTGATGCTTACCCAGCTCCTGGAAGGAAAACTGTGGCAGCATATATTATTCTAATCAAGTGACACAGTTGGAGAATGTTCCTTATGGAAAAATGAATACAGCTCCACCCAACACCAGGAACAGGTGACACTTGCTAGGACTTCCTATTTTAATATCTAGCTTAGGGCCTGTTTTTAGATCAATTATGAGCTTTTACCTACTGACTCAGGCCCGCTTTAGAAACAGAGGCATGCTCCATCTGGGGAAAGGTGGTATTTATGAGACTAGCCTTTCAGTAAGCAAATTTCTAAATGGCAGAGCCAATTTGACTACTAGGTTGGCTTTCCCAGCCAGCTTCTCAGCTACATCAACTGCAGTGGAGGCAGTGCCCTTAAAAAGCAAGAGCATATAGGATCTGGAATTACTACTGGATAATTGGAGAGACAAAGGAAAAAGAATCAAGGCACATCATTCTTCGCATGTTTCTGGATGTTTTTGTTTTGTTTCCAGCATATAAGAGAATAGATGGTGATTATTTAAAAGTGAATTTGGAATTGATATTATTTTTAAATTGTACATTTATAAAATCTAAGTAGGTCTTGTATATATTAATATCAAAAGTAGTAGAGAAGCAGAAAGTGAGAACAGGTTTTAGAAGCAAGGATTTGGGCAGGAATCTACTACTGACAAAACTTCAGTAAGTCCTTTGGTTAATACAGGAGGCTTTCCTTCATATCACTTTCTCCCACACCCTAGCACCCAATAAGATATTGCTGCCTAATTGAAAAGTTTTCTAATAAGAGTTTAGGTAAAACTAATTTAAAAGAACTCATTAGCTAAATATAATAACACGGCAGACTTTCCACGGCAACTTTACTGGTTCCCTATAAATAGAAAATTAATTAATGGTGAAGAAAATAAAGCAGTAACCACACCAGACTGTGAAAAGTGGTATTGTTTTAAACTTGTATTAACTATTAGTTCACTACAATAAATTACAATGGCCCTGGAAAGTTCGTCTGGATATCAAATTTACTTAAGATTGGTGCTACTGGAATCAGATGCCATATGGGCTTATAAATGATGAGATATTTTAAAGTCTTACCATAAAGCATGTAGCATGGAAAACTATTAGCAGCAAAGTTCTGCTAACTACCTGGGCTGTACAAATACAAATACCTATAAAATGAGAATCTTAAAAAAAATAAAAATAACAAGTAAAATAAAAAATAAAAAAATAAATGAGAATCTTTTTTAAGGAACATTTTCACATTCCTTAAAAAGAATATAAGGGGATATTTTTAGCTACTTTTCCTTTTTGAATCTTTTATATCAAATATTACTTTTATACTCTGAAGTAAATTTTATTTTTTAAAAAATCAGAGAGGTATAAAGTAGATAAAGTATAGCCACAAACTGGTTTCATACTAACAAAATATAATGGAGAATTTTATGTTTTCAAAAAGGGAGTGAACAGTGGGTTATTTCTCTTTTTATCCAAGGGACACTTGCAAAATGTCTCTCAAATTCAGTTTAATTTTGTTAAGCCTGTATATGGTGACATAATATAGTGTTAAGTGGAATTCAGTAGTTCTCCACTTAACTTGGGCATTGGTAAGGTTTCGGAAAATATCACCCAAGGCTTGCATTTTCTAGAGTGAAATTGGTATTTACATTGACAAATTTCCCTTGCAGTAGTCAGATTTTCACTTTATTGAACTAGATAGAACCAGCACATTAGTCATGGATTTAGAGTAGGATCCATCCACACCTTCCCTCCTTCCTTCCCTCTATATATGTAATACACGTAACACCTAGTCCAGATTCCTCCTGCAAAGTTAGCCCCTTTGTAACTCTGTCCTCCTGTATGTCCCAGACTCACACCACTCTCTGAGTACTCCCCATGATCAACATATGGAACTCGGTGCTCTGACTTTGCCTTCCATATTTCTCTATCTTCACATCATTGCACATGAGAATTGCTCCCGTGGAAAGCACTTTCCTTTTTTTTTTTTTTTTTTTTTAGTCACGTCAATGCTTTCTCATCTTTTAGTGTGAACACACCCTCCTCTGTAAAACCTCCTCATCACACTCATGCAAAAATTATTCATTCTTTAAAAATAAATAAATAAATAAATAAATAAATAAATAAATAAATAAAAAATTATTCATTCTTTCTGAGATCCCCTAGCACTTTGTAAATATAGTATTATTTAAACTGTGCTGCAATTATTTGTTCACATGCCCATCGATACCACTGAACTGGAGATAGCTTACTCTTACTTATACCCCACCCACCACTAGCATGGTGGCACGAAACAGACTTTAATGAGTCTTTATTTAATGAATGAATGATTAAATGGATGGCTGAATATTAAAGTTGCCCTGCCGAGAATCAATAGTCTGTTTTATACAGCATGGGAAAGAACAATGGATTCAAAAGTTTGTGTATCAGTCACCTGTAATGTAGGGCAATATTAAGAGAAAATAACAGGGACTAATGCATCCTTGACCCTAACATATATGTCCAGTTTTTAATCTCCCGGATTTACATACAGGCAGATAGATACTGCTTTAGTTTTTCTAGATGCCTTTGCTAAAGCTTAAACACATGAATAGGAATGGCACGGCCATGTGAGATCAGCGAAGAAAGGAGCCGAAGTGCATAAGGTGATTCTGGGATGAAATCCACTAGAAGGAACCCAGGCCCACTGAAAATGTCTAATACTGGGCAGAAGTAAAGAAACTTTACAATGTGGGTTTTTAGAAACCATGCAGAGCCAACACACGGCGTGGGCTGTCGTGTTTCCTCTGCGCCAGTAGAGGGCAGCACACACTTCATTAACCAGGGAAGCAGGTGCGGTGCGGAATTCCTACTGTCGCAGCCAGGACCTGGAGCGAGTGCTCTAGACGCAAACATCTCAGGACTTTTCCACCATAGCAAAAGTCTCCTAAGAAATTGTATTCTTTTGAACACTTTCTGTGTTACCATTATTTCATCAAGTCCTATTATTGCCTCTTCCAAACGGTGTATTTATGCTTTGATGCACAGTGTGGCAAAGCGGAAAGGATGTATGTGGCCTATGGGGCTAGCCTGAGCAGGTTTGTACATCTGGAATCCCCCACTTACCAGCTGCGTGATTTGGTCAAGTTACTTAATCTTTCCAATCCTTGTTTTCATCTTTAAAGCACAGATGACAAGATTAGCCTCATGGGGTTAGTATAAGGTCAAATAAAAATAAAAGTATCAGCTTGATGTTTTGTAGAAACTTCTGTTTCTTGCCCACGTAGAAAAACAAATGGCTAAAATGTGTATCATATGCAAGTGTCTTGCAAGAGGCCGTGGAAGAATGAAAAAGTGTCTACCCAGAACCAGCCTTAAATAAATGCACCAAGTGAGCCAAAATTCCTCTGCCAGCAGTTCCAGCAGAGTGTTAAAACACTAGGAATACTACTCAAATAACGTAAAGTTTTTTGAAAATAACAAACACATCCCACACTGTGGAATTATGGAAATACAAAAGACAAAGTCATTTGATAATGTGTAATAAAGCATCACTGCAGTTCCTGGACCCGGTAGGAATTCAAGACAGGTTAAGTCCTCATTTACAACAAGTAAGACTTGCAAACGACCTCAGTGATAATTGACAGATGAGTGAATAAAGAAACTGTAGCATCATATTTACAACGGAATCTCATTCAGCCATAAAATAGAAGGAAATCTTGCCATTTGCCACAGCATGGATGGAACTTGTGGGTATTGTGCTAAATGAAATATGTGAGACAGAGAAAGGCAAATCCTAGATCTCACTTACATGTGGAATCTTAGGAAGCTGAACGTGTCCAAACAGAGAGTAGATTGCTGGTTATGGGTTGCAGGGGGAGGGGGGAATGATCCAAGTTGGTCAAAAGCTACAAATTTCCAGTCATTAGTTGAGTCAGTTCTGGGGATGTAATGTCCAGCGTAGTGACTACAGATGACGATACTGTGTTATATACTTGAAACTTGCTACGAGGTTCAATCTTAAAGTTCTCACGGCATACACACACACAAATGGTAACTATGTGGTGGTGAATGTGTTAACTAACTCATTGTCATAACTATTTGCAATATATGCATATTTTCAAATCATCATGTCGCACGCCTTCAACTTATGCAATATTATATGACATTTATATTTCAATAAAGCTAGGAATAAAAAAGATGTTAGTACTTAGCTTCTGCACCTGTATACACACATCCCTCAAGATGCTGTTTAATATAATTTATCTTAGTCTGATTTCATTAGAAATATTGGATTGCCATTTTTAACGTAGTGATATTTTATATACATGAAATTAAATAATGAAAGCATACTTTAATTTCTCAGTCCTGTCCAAGTCTCATGGATTTTATTACTCAAAATGTTTGTTATCATTGGGTTTTTCTTTTCTTTTAGTTGCTTTTAAGTTTAAAGCTAAAGAATTTCACCAAGGATGCCAAACAAGTGACAGCCAATAACAAAACCTGGGTACCAAGCTGAGAATAAATAGCTGAGAGATTCAATATGAAGACAGCAGAATCCAGACCAGTTGTTGACTTACCATGTCAGTGCAGACTCGGCAAACTAGTTGCAGCTCAGCACACAAGGCCTCTGTGTCTTCTCTAGTAGGGGTCAAAGAATGGGGTCCATAGCAATGGGCAGTGTATACTGTATAACCATGAGAGCTGTGGAAATAAGTGAAGCCCACTCACATGAGAACAAGAAGAGATTATTTATTCAAAACTTGCCCTAAGCAAAGGGCCAGCCACCATCACTTGTGTTTGGCAGCAACTCAAAGGCAGGCAGAAGAGTGGGAGAATTTTCTGGCAGAAGGGATGGCTTCAGGTACGCCCTGATTAGAGGTTGTCAGTATGGGCTACATAGGAGTAGAGCATCTTATGGGATTGGTTAGGGGTGCGTATTTGACTTTCACTGGTTGGTTCTAAGTTGGAAGAAAGGGCAAAAAGTTGTTATTAATCATGTCCTTGCCATTTTTGGATCAATTGTGTGATTATGTTTGGCCCCTATTGTAGATAGCAGGTCAGCCTCCTGGGCTGGTGGTGCCAGGCTGTGAGCCAGAGTTGTAGTTTTATATTTGCTCTGGCCACTGCCCCTTTGTGTATTTCATCTCCCACCATGAGAGAAACAAATGCCAGGCTTGCACAATGTCTTTCTCAATCCTTTAGATCTCCTAGTCTTCTGAGCTTTCTAATTTCCTATTTCCGTAATCATGGGTGAGTTTATTCTCTGTTGGCCTCAGACTGCTTCTCGAAAAATGACAGGTTGCATCTAGAAACTGTTCCCAGGCTGTTGCGAGTGTGTAAATTGATAGAAGAAATGACTCTGGGGACAGAGCATTCAGGTAGTGATTGCACTTGTGCAGAGCCCATGGGCTCTATTACCAATGCAGCCAAGTCAAATGAGTGATGTATGTTACCTGGCAGGTATCTTGCTATGGGGGGAGAATGGTTGAAAACCACCGATCCAGTTAATCTGTCAGGTTCATTCCACTCTAATTGCAATAAAAACCGATTCCCAGCTATAAACTACCCACCTCTCAATGTGTAGGACTATGACTAGCCTTTACGGAGTGAGAGCAAAAGCAAAAGCTGTCCTCGTGATTGCCATGGGGTCAACTGGCAGGTATGGGCTGATTGGAGGCCAAGATCAAACAGTGATATTGATTTAATCATTAAGTTCCTCTTGGGTTTCCAGTCTCACTAATGTTAATCCTCTTCTTTTTCAAGTGCTTAATTGTCCTGTGAAGCCACGGTCTTTGCTAAAAATTAAATTACTATAAATTTCCGAACAAATATTAGGTGAAATGCCATGTACTGCCCTCTTCAGATTATTGAAATAACAGACCACCCTCCATCATTTTGAGTAGTTTTACCAGAAATTGTGATGAATTTCCTGTTTTTCTTTAAGTGTTTAATCTTGCTCACATAGTTCTATGTACACAATGTTTATCATTTGTCTATTCAGTTAATATTTATCATTCCTAGTAGGTATGATGCATCTATCCAGGTCCGCAAAAAACTATCAATTAATAAAAACAGATAAGTCCTAGTCCTCACTGGGGCTAACAGTCTAATTTTATAAATTGTACTTAAATACTTAATATTTCTAAAGTGATAAGTATTCAGTGGTAAGATAAGGAAATACAGAATGATCAATTGAGACCTGAAGAAAGTAAAGGGAAAAGCAATTTGGATACGAAGAAAAGCTTCTGGGCAAAGAAAAAATGTACGGAGGCCCTGAGACCACCGCATACTTGGCATTTTTCAGACACAGGATGAAGGCCGGTGTAGTCATAGCTGAGGGAACTTAAAGGAAGAGAGGTAGCAGGTGATCACAGTGTGAGAGGTGTAAAGAAGCAAGGTCATAGAAGGTCTTGGCACCATGGTAAGAATTTAGGGGCTTGCTCTGAGTAAGACCAAGAAGACAAGAGGGTTTTGAAAAGAGTAATGATATAATTTCTTTATATTTTAAAGGATCACTTTGGCTGTTATGCTGAGAAAAGACCAAATGAGTTCAAAGATGGAAGCAAAGGAACAAGCTGGGAGGGCACTGCAATGCTGCAAATGTAGCCATCACTTGGCTCGAACTAGGAAAGTAACAGAGAGGAAGGTGAGAAGTCATCTCACTGGATGTAGGGTGTGAGCAAAAAAGAAAGCCAAAGACGTTTCCATGGTTTTTGGCCTAAACAAGGGACAATGGATTTGACAAGTACTGAGATGGGAAGACCACAGGCTGAGCAGATTTGACAGTAATGAAGAGGAAGACGTCAATTTTGAACACGTAAGAGGCCTGTTAGACATCCAAATGAAATCTCAAGTAGGCAATTGCACAAATGTGTCTGAAATTCAGGAATTAGGTCAACGCCAGAGGTATAGTTTGGGGAGTCAGCTTATATATCAGTTTATTGCAATGAGCATGGGGGAGATCAACTATAGAGTGGAGGGAGAGACAGCTTGGAGGCTTGAGCCCTCAGGCACTCAGGCATTCAAATATTTGGGATCCAGAAGATAAGGTGGAACCAGTAAAGAATCTTGGGAAGGAAATGAGGAGATTCAAGAGAGAACAGGAGCCCCGAGTCCAAGTAAAGAAAGTGTTTCAAAAACAGAGATTACCTTTGTTAAATGATGCTAATAGAGTACAATGAAAACCAAAATAACTTTGAACAGCAACACAGAAGTCACTCTTTTGTTGACCAGAGAGATTTTAGTGGATTGCTGGAGGTGATTTTAGTGGATTGCTGGATGTGAGAAATTAGAGTAAAATCAAAAGAGAGGCAGAGAGGCAGAGGTGAGGAGCCTGTGTGCCTCAGTGGATTAAGCGTCTGACTCTTGGTATTGGCTCAGGTGGTGATCTTATGGGTCATGCATCCAACCCCGCATTAGTCACCTCACTCAGCAGGAAGTCTGCTTAATGACTGTCTCCCTCCGCCCCTCTCCCTACTCATACTTTCATGCTCTCTCTCTCTGTGTGTCCAAAATAAAGAAATAAATCCTTAAAAAGAAAGAGAGAGAGAGTGAAAAGCAGAGGAAGTAGAGGTCTTGAGTACAAGAGACTCTCTGAAAGAATTCTGCTGAATTTAAAAATGAACTATTACCTCAAGGGGACATGGAATAAGTCATTTTTATTTTGAGTTTTGTTTTTAAGCAGAAAAGGAATGACACAGTTGGCTTTTGCTTTAGACAGACAAGTTAGGTGGCTGTGCAGAAGGCGATGGAAGGAAGAAGAGATGGATGAGGTATTAGATGTGACACCTGATGTGACCACAGGTACGAGGCTGACAAGGACCCACACTAGAACATGGACAGTGAAAAAAAAAAAAGAACATGGACAGTGGTGGTGGAGGGAATGGGTGGATTAAAGAGACATTTCTGAACGGGCAATACAGGCGTGCGCTGAGTGATCATTATGCAGAGTAAAGGGGCATAGGGAAGCAAAGATTTTCTTACATTTTCTGCCTTCCCAGATTGGGTGAAAAGAGATATAACTGAAACAGAAATTATAAGAGAGATGGCAAGTTTCTTTTCCTCCCTTCCTTCCTTCCTTCCTTCCTTCCTTCCTTCCTTCCTTCCTCCTTCTTTCTTTCTTTCTTTCTTTCTTTCTTTCTTCCTTCCTTCCTTCCTTCCTTCCTTCCTTCCTTCCTTCCTTCTTTCTTTCTTTCTTTCTTTCTTTCTTTCTTTCTTTCTTTCTTTCTTTCTTCTTTCTTTTCTTTCTTTCTTTCTTTCTTTCTTTCTTTCTTTCTTTCTTTCTTCTTTCTTTCATCTTTCTAGTTTTCTTGTTTTTTTGCAAGGGAGTGAGGAAGATAAGAAGGCTTGAATTTTAGCATTATGTTGGGTTTGTAGTTGCCTGTCAGACAGTGAAATACACAGCAGTGCTCTGGAGACAAGTATTTGGGAATTATGGTTGTTTAAGTGCCAGTTAAAACCTTGGGAGGTGATGATCTCACCGAGTATTTCTGTCTGCAATGAGAAAAGAAGACTAAGAACTGACCCTGAGAGGAAATACTAGTAATTATGGGGCAAATCAAGATGAGCCTGTGAAAGAAAGGTGTGACCAACCTATCCAATGTCCCGAGGTAACAGGGAACCAGGCATCAGGGCTAAGGCGTGGGGCAGCTGACAGTGGCTTCAGTAAATACTGCTTCAGATGACACAGCCACATGGCAAGAGTGGAGATCTAACAGCAGGGGTGGTGATCATACGTGTGTAAAGAAAGTGAGAGCACTCATATTATATGACCCCAGGCATGTGAGCAACAATTAGGAAGTATCACTCTGATGTAGAAAACACAGTGCATGGGATTGGAGTCTTTATACTCTATTTCTGAATAGCTATTCAGCTACTCAGGTCTCAGTTATACACTATGGAGATGTTCTGCTTGTGGGGAAATAAGATGGGAGACGGGGGAGGAGAATGAAGACTGGTGATAAATAGCTCAGTTGGGAGGACCTGGTCCTATTCTGAATATACTCTGAAATAGAAAAATCACTCATAACTTTTACCTAGGTCACTTATTGGAAACTTAACAAATAAAACCTACACATACAGCTTTACCTGGGTCCTGAACTAGTCATGTACAAGAAGGGCCCACATGTACAGGGAGGGACATCTCTATTCCTCAGTGGCTCTTTCTAAATTGCTCTGTGATAAGGCCATATGAACAACTTAGAGGAAGAAGCCATTTGGGATATAACTATTCAAACTCATTATATTGCTTTGTTCTCCAACCTGCATATTAAAAAAAATCTTAAAAACAAAAAGAACAATATTTATGTGGCACTTTTTCATACAACTGATTTTTTTTAGGCAGTATCTCATTCAACTTCCCAATTAATTCTATGGACTTGATAATATAATTATCATCATTATTAAAATGTGGAAACCAGACTTTAGAACAGGGTAATAAATTTAGCTTCAGGTTCCTACACAGGAAAAGGCAGAGCCAAATTTAATTGAATCCAGGTAATCTGACCCCTGTGCTCTTTCCTCTATATTAACTTGCTTATTCAGCAGATGATGCCTGCACCCACAGGGATTTCCTTTAATTCCACAAAAAGCAAACTGCTGTTTTAACTGGGCTAATTCCTCTATAATTTGACAAATCAAAGTTGAGAAAAACCATATTATATTGTATGTGGATAGTGTTCAAAGTTTAAATTAAACAAGAAACCTTTACTATTTCACATTCCAAAGTCTATAGTAAATATATAATAAAAGTATTGAGACAGAAAAGAAAGTAGCATTTTAAATAGTCTAGGAAGTTCCCCTGAAATACCACTCAAGTGAGTGGGTACTGCAAGCAATGAATGGAATCAAGCTTTACATAGTTATCATGCACTAGTGCAGCATAAGAAAGGACTAGGGGAATGATTTTGAGGGTTTTCTGACCATTTACAAAGATACCCAAGCAACGTGGGTGATGGCAAGGTCTTTAAATCCTGGAGAAAAGTATTAAATAACTAATTGAGGGCCATAGGGAAACGTTGACTCATAGAAAGTTTGAAAATATCTGCAGGTTACATATATCAAATCAAGTATGTTGCACTGTTCTTCATCAACTATTCAAAGGATCGTTGAAGAATATTTTAACAAGATTTGAGGTTTTAAATTTTTAGGTAGATGCTGAACATAGCACTTGGGGAAAATTGTATACTGTTTACATTTCAAACTGGGGTCTTTGAAATTGTGACCAAAAGACATGTATACTTCTGGAAGATTTGGTATGATCTAAGAGAGAAAGGTTAGGAAACAAAATGTAAAGAAGTGGCGTACACATCCCATAAAACCAAGATAAAGGACCTGTGTCAAATAGGACATTGTGGGAAAACTTTATTCCTGGTGGCTTTTCCTCTGAGTGGCAGGAACTCAAATCTGATGACTTTATTTCCATTCATATGAATTGCATCCAGCTACCAATGCCTATATCTTATAGCCTACTCATGCAAATACCTGGACTAATCTATGATTTCTGTAAGGCTACCATTTTCTTTACACTGGACATTACAACTTGGGCTGGGCTCTTCAAAAATATTTGGAAACATGTATATTTTTTTCATCTGTGTATTTTCCCCAGAAACTTTCACCATATACAGCAAGGAAGTTGAGCCTACTTTCCACATATGGGAAAATAATTAAGGTACTGGTGATTGGTAATGTCATTTTGTCCTTACCGGATGATGTGGAATCACTATTCTCTAAGGATAAAACAAGGTGACACTGAATTTCACCCAGAATAAATCACTTCTGCAAGTACAAACTTCATTCTTTCATTGTAATCATTGACTAAAATGGTGGCCAAGGGTAAACCAGAGACTGAGAATTTCTATCACCCACAGAACTGAGACCATGTTACTTGAATAAATGACATGTTAAGCCATGCTTAGCCATTATATTTCCTGCTGAGAGTTTTGACAAATCATAGACTTCAAAATGCCATCATGGGGGAAAAAATGAGTTCTTTAGGAAAGAACAGTATCCGTCTTTCTCAAGTATAAGTCATCATTAAGAACAAGTGTCTGGAAAAGAAAACAGTTCTTCAATTGACATTGTAACTTTACCCCTTTTATTAACATTACAACAGAATTTTTTAAAGAAATCTGCATGCTCTTATTAGTTCTCTTGATCACTTGCCAATCTGTAATTAGCGAAGCAGCAACATGTATAAAAGATTTTTAAAATGCATAATGCAAACAGGAGAAAATCATGCTTCTTAAAAAGTAATCAATGTCTTTAAAAAATTTAAATACATTTTAAACTATACTATCCAAGAATATTTGTGTATATGTGTATATGTGTGTGTGCATATGTATATATATAATGTCCTTAGTAGACACAAGTAAAAGAAGATGTAAATATTCAGCTTACTATTTAAAGATTTGTATCCTGCATAGATGTTGATTACCAAGTACATATTAAATAATAATTATACTTATCATTATCCAAGAGAATGTATTTCAGCTGACTGTGTGTTTTTTCAATGAAAACAAAATAAAGGTAAAGTAAAAACAAAGTATAGTTAATATATTTCAAACTATTAAATGGAATGCTTATCTGCTTTATGACTTTGAGTCTTAAATTTTCTCTATTCTAGCCAAAAATCACCTTGCATCTGTTAAATAAAGGACTTGCTATTTAATGTCGACTTTTTAAAATGGTGCTAATTTGCTTCATTAACAAAAAGATCAGGTAAAAATTGACATACAGAGTACTTAGCCTTTAGATGAGTTCGTTGTTTTTTTTTTTTTCTCCTGGAACGATCAATTTCATTTTACATATATTACCTCATTGATCCCTAACATTGTTCAAGAATGGTGTATTACGTTTTGCAGAAAAGTTCCCTCTTCTAAAAAAAAAATCCAACTTGAGTCCATCTTAAGATTTAACTATTAATATGTACACCTACTATATGTTAATTACAAACAAAATCTGAATTTTGCAACCTCCCAAATTCCTAAACAGATTATTCTGTGTGGCTGCTGGCTGAGGGAGCATGGCCCATTTCGTCAGTTCTCCATTGTTGTTCTAACTTAGCTGTCATCAAAGTGCCACATGTAAATAGCCTCCATTATGCTTTACCTGGGACTCAGGATAACTCTGATCTTCTGGCTGAGTACCCAGAACTTCACTGCTGAATAGAAAGTATGGTTGATTGATAAAACAGATGGACTTTTCAATTTTTTATAAAAGCTAATCTTCAGAGAGACTTCTCAGTGAAGGTAACAGCCTGCCTTGACAACTTGGTGAGCATAGTATCATCATTTCACACAAAATATATGGCAGGCATTAATTTTCAGTGTCAGATCAATTCATTGACCACAACTATCAAAAGCACAAAGGGACTGGACAATTAATTCCGGTTTGACATGAAATTACTATATAATAGAACTGCAACCTTCACTCTTTCTCCAACCAATTGTCTGATACTGTGCTTTCAGAGGTCATTGAAAGCATGGGGCATAAAACCTTTGACCAAAACTCTTGTCATGTTTCTATACTTGCTTGCTGATTGATTTACATCAAATCATAGGCATTCTTCCCAAAGTGCTATTGCTAAGGTAGAAATACTACAAAGGGATAAATTTAAACATTTTTCACCCCTCCCCTGTAATTTGGTTGATCTTTTCAAAATTTTTTTCCTTTATATGAGTGCATATGTGCTATTTGTACATAATATGTAAACTGATATTTATATTTTTGCTTATTTGTTTTACTGGTTCCTATCAGAAGTAGGCAGCCTCTTGAGGCCCTAATGTTTAGCTCTAGGATGAATTGACACTTGATCATTCAAAATATTTCAATGGATGCTGTCTTTTCAGAGATGTCACCAAAGAGTCAGATGAGGCTATTGGATGGCCTTTAGCACACCACACATCTCTGTATATCTAGCTTAATGCCTGCCATGTAGTGGACATTCAATGAGTACTTGTTAAGTTAATGAATGAGTTCCTTCTAAAGACATTGTGGTTATGTCTAATTTACATAAATTGATTCCAACAAGTTGAGAGCAGATTGTATTTGTCAATGTTAGTCATGTTTACTTCTGGTTAACAAAGGTGGTTTTTATATTTCCATGGGAATGTTCATGATACAAAGCATCATGGCAACATTCTAATCTATAAAAACTAAGTAGCATTGAGAATGACGAAGACAAGCAAAAGGGAATTTAGCATAGGGATTGAGAATGTCGACTCCAGAGCTAAAGTGCTTGGATTTGAGTCTTGATTTTGCTCTAGGATCTTGGAAAAATTATTTAAGCTCTCTGTTTAATCGAAGTGATCATAATACTACTACCTTTTTAGGCTTAAAGTGAGAATATTCAATGAGTTAAAGTCACTAACACAGTTCTGACACAAAGTTTGTGAACCAGAAAAGGTAGAGTACCTCTACCATTGTTCTTCAATGTCAAAAATATATTTTTTGCTTTTGTTGTTTTTATAATTGCTCCCCTTCCCTCTTTGAACTCATTGAGCAAAAATGTATGAGTGCCAAGGGCAGGCCACCCCAAAATGGGCCACTTCGACATGAAGATGATTTTTTTAAAGATTTTATTTATTTATTTGAGAGAGAGAGAGTATGTGTGCTCAAGCAGTGGGGAGAGGGAGAAGCTAGGCTCCCCACTGAGTAGGGAGCCTGATGCAGGACTAGATTCCAGGACACTGAGGTCATGATCTGAGCTGAAGGCAAATGCTTAACTATCTGAGACACCAGATGCCCTGGCGCGAAGATTATTTTGAGCTGAAGGCAATTGAGACCCTACAGGCTCAATAGAAACTTTTTGCCTCTCCCTTAACTACATAGAAGAATCTAAATTGGGGGTCTTTCCCAGAATAATGGTTATTAACAGATATGAATTTTATCTGAATGACCTATCTGTACAGTAGGATAAACATTTGAATAACAAACATCTGCTCTTCTTCTTATGCCTATGAATTATTTTCCTTTCCCTTGAAGTCCCAGACCCTTACCCCTTTCTCCTTAGTTCAAAATGATACTCACTGTGCCCGACTGTCTTCGGAATTTCCATGTCTGCATAAATTCACCAGACATATACTATTAAATTTTATTTTCTCCTGTTAATCTGTCTCATGTCAGTTTGATTCTTAGTCCAGCTAGGGGAAACTTTGAAGGGGACAGGAATCTTGCTCCCTGACAAATGTAAATATTAAATTAAAATATTTGTATTTTTGCCCTCTTAATTTAAAAATAAATGATAGTTGGTTTCCTGCTATCACAGATCCTTCTCCTGGGAAAGCCCTTGGGACAACATGCAGTGAGTACTCAACACAGAGCTCTTCCTGACCTTGCAAGATGCCCAGACATTTGAGTGCTCAAATGCCTAGTGGAAATTATGAAATCTCTCCAATTCTATTTCTTCTGAGAATAATAAGATTCCCTGAATTTATATTATGTGACAGACACTGTGCTCAGAATTTTGTGTGTGTGAGGCTACTACCCACTACCCACCCTATCTGAGATGGAACACTGTTGCCTGACAGGACCCAGGACCCAGTAAAATCTCACAGTTCTGGAACCTCCAACCACTCTGCCTATAGCAAAACATCTGAGGCCATTAACGGGTTGGAGGACAGGGAGGAAAACTAGCTTTAAATAGAGCACAATAGGGTGGTGATAATTCCAGGCTATGCCCAGTTTCCCACAGGTCTCATGACTTTGGATGTGGGGTTCTCAATACAGCCCTTTGGTCCTTAGTGCTTCAAACATTTTGTCCTTGCAGGGACACCTGGGTGGCTCAGTGGTTGAGCATCTGCCTTTGGCTCAAGGCATGATCCTGGGGTCCTGGGATCTAATCCCATGTCAGGCTCCTTGTGGCGAGCCTGCTTCTCCCCCTGCCTGTGTCTCTGCCTCTCTCTCTCTCTCTGTCTCTGTCTCTCATGAATAAATAACTAAAGCTTTAGAAAAAAAATTCTGTCCTTCCAAATCTCAACTTTCATAGACTCAGACCCAGCCTTTTCCTCTGCATTGACCTTTATCTCCAATTCTCTGGTGGGTATGTCGACCACCATTCGTCTATCAGCCACCGAGCTTCTAGACTCCTAACCTAGAAACAGATGATACTGCTTCATGGCCCACAATAAAGAAAATTATTGATTTACATAGACAGCATTTAGACTAGAATTTAAATTTGGAATATTTAACCTCAACCAGTATGTTTTAAGTAGCAGCGGACCAGTCTCCTAAAAAATATCTTCCTTCTTGTCCATCTGCCACAGTCCTAAAATTTCACCAGTTAAGATGTAATCACTTCAGTTTGAAAATACTCCACCTATTCTATTTAAAGAACTCTTAGAGTTTCTTGAAAATTCTTGATCATTCCAGACCATTTGTAAAGGCCCCAATATCATTTGCGTACATCGCCAACCATGTAAATGTGAGATTGGAGGACTTTATTAGAGTTAATCGGATTATTTTACTATAGTTAGTCTTCAGGTTAAATCTGCAGGTCACACTCATTATAACAATCCCGAGGTAAAGAAATTGAGGTTCAGGGCAGAGCACAGTTTTTGGGTAGCTAAAAAGCAGATGTGACTGACTATTTCCAAACTGCCTGCTCAAATTCAGTTGACTTAAATTCACTGATTTTAAATTAAAAGTTTGAATTCACCCAAGTAACCTTTTATACTTACTTTTCCTTTCTCCACAGTTGTTTTGATTCTATATAAACATCGACCCCGCTCACCAGTTAATTTCAAAGCCTTTTTAAATGTCAGGAGTTGAGCTGAGATTTCATGAGTCTCCAGTCTCTGAATAGGTCATTAGTCCAAAGCACTTTTTAGGCCAACCCATCCGCCCCTAGTGACTCCAAATGCCAGTTAAACAGATGCCCACCCTTGATAATATCTACTTAAAACCCAAAGAGTAAATCTTATAAGTAGCTCTGCAGATTTGACTATTGAAAGACTAATGGGTCCATATAAAATAATCTTCTTCTAACTTCTGGGTTTAGGAAAGCCCTAAAAACAAATTAACTTTAATGTTTTTCCAAGGTTTGTTAACCTTGCTCGCTCAACAGCTGCTCTGCTTTCATAATGAAAGAGAAACGAAGCCATAATGGCCCTAAGGGTGCCAAAATTTGGGGGTGAACAAGCTTCCTGTGCTCCTCAGAACATTCCCTCTCCATGAAGTATGATTGTCAGATTCCAACAGTCTCAGGACATTTACATCTCAGCAGTGATGAATGCCACAGAGAGACAGCAAATAGGACTGCAGTGAAATTTAATGCTCACTTTAGATGCTCCAGTTCTTATTAGAAAAGGTCACCCATTGTCCCACTCAGATGATTAATGCAGACTCTTACATCTTTATGGGATATTTCTGCAATATGTGCTGTCTAAGTGACTGTTTGTTCGTCATTTCAGACCCTACCAGTGCTTAATACTCAACATGAATTTAGATGGGTGGAAAAATGCCACTTTGCAGCCTCAGGTTTTTGTAGATTGCCCTGCTAAAAGGAAGCTTAAATCATGGTGTCCAAAGAAAGCTTGAAGCCCGTTTTCATCAAATTTCCCACAGCAGTTTTCTTTAAATGTATGCTGATAGCATAATTACTATAATAAACAAGCCCCTTTGCAGTGGTACTTGGAAAATTCAAACCAGAACGATTTTCTTTCAGATGCTGATTAGTTAAATCCTGCCAGACCAGTGGTAGTAGCAATAAGCCCTTCTTATTTCCTATGTTGAAAAAGCCAAATTTCTTAAAGCATAAATCCTCTACATTACCTGCTAACGAGTTATAACATAAACACACAGCACTGCTTGTGCTATTCTTCAAGTTAGGAAACTTGTTTTCTCATTTTCTGGGGTCAAAGAAAGTAACAGTTTTTAGATTCTCTCCCCACACCTGTCCAAAGGATCCTTAGAGGTCAGAACTTTTCAGTACTTTTTAAAAAGATTTTATTTATTTATTCATGAGAGACAGAGAGAGAGAGAGAGAGAGAGAGGCAGAGACACAGGCAGAGGGAGAAGTAGGCTCCATGCAGGGAGCCCAATGCAGGGACTCAATCCTGGGACTTGATCCTGGGACTCCAGGATCATGCCCTGGGCCGAAGGCAGGCGCCAAACTGCTGAGCCACCCAGGGATCCCCAGAGCTTTTCAGTATTGAGCACACAAGTGAGACACCTGAAGTTTGATTTCTCTCATTTTTGTTATCCTTGCTTTTATTTTTTGTTTTATTTCGTATTTCCCCAACATCAGCATCCTGAATGGACTAAGTGCTTACTGCCTGTTGTGATACAACTTTCACTCACATAACATTCACTTGGCTATGCAAATTCACTGTAAGTTTCTATTGTTGCTCTGGAAAGTTTCACGGAACCCTGGATTTTAGATGGAGGGAGAATGTTTTCCAAATGGAATTGACCTGGAAGAATTTGCCCCATCACTCAAACGGCTATTTTTCAGTCTCATTTTCCTTCCTCAAAACTAATGGTTTGGTGGTTGAATTGTTATATGGCTGCTTGATGTGAGTTACATTTCATAACATGACCAAGTTCAATATTTGTAGGCCAAATTGTTTTGGGTTTTGTCACTAATGTTGGACACAAAGAACCGATCAAATTGTCAACAGTCAATGCGAAAGAATCAATTATATAGATCTAGCCCAGAGCCAGAGAAATGTAGGTAGTAAAATAAGATTTTCTTTTCTTTTTCCAAGTCAGTCCTGCTAGTCAAAGAGGTTAAATCAGTTGACTTTAAATGTCATTGCCCAAATTTGGACCTGGTCTTGTGGATGACACAACATCAGGTACTACTGAGTACTTACTAATAATTTGTCCATTTGTGGAAAATACGCAGGAAATAGCAAAGCCTTTCTTTTCACAATTATGTGTAAGACTTGAAGCATAACTTCAAAACAGAAATGGATATGTGGACAGTCATTTCATTTTTATCACCAAAAAACTTTGGCTTAAAAATCAAAGTTTAGGCTTCCAAATTGGAAAAGAAAAAGGAAAATCATCTCTGTTTGCAGATGACATGATTTTATATGTAGAAAATCCTAAAAATTAACACACGTATACACTCACACACACACACACACACACCTGTAAGAACTAATCAATGAATTCAACAAAGTTGCAGGAAAAATTAAAATTAAACACACAAAAATCAGTTGCATTCCTACACAATAATAACGAACAATCAAAGAGAAAACTAAGAAAGCAATAGCACCATTGTTCAGAGTGGTATCTCTCTTAGTTCAGGTTACTATAACAAAAATATCATAGACTGGGTGGCTGAAACAACAAACATTTATTTCTCCTGGTTCTGGGAGGCTTGGGAAATATGAGATCAGGGTGTTGGTATGGTTGTGTTCTGGTGAGAGCTCTCTTCCTGGTTCACAGTTGGTTGTCTTCCTGCCGTGTCCTCACATGGTGGAGATCAGAAAAACAGGATGGAAGGTCTTTCTTGTTTCTGTCTTTAAAGGAACTAACTTCATCATGAAGGCTCCACCCTCATGACCTCATTACGTCCCAAAGGCCCTATCTCCAAATACCATTCCATTGGGGAGCAGAGTTAAAACATGAAATTTGGGGGAACACAAACATTCAGACCATAGTAACACCAAAAAGGTTCCTAGGAATAAATTTAAACAGGGAGGCAAAATACTTAAAACTTAAAATAATAAAATGATGCTGAAAAAATTAAAGAAGACACAAACAAATGGAAAGATACCCCATCGTTGTGGATTGGAAGACTTCCAGTGTTAAGATACCAATACTTTCTAGAGCAATCTACAGATTCAATGCAATTCCTACCAAAACTCCAATGACTTTTTTTCAGATATAAGAAAATCCATGGATGAAACTAGAGAGTATAATGTTAGGTAAAATAAGTTAGCCAGAGAAAGGCAAATACAATATGATTTCACTCATATATAGAATTTAAGAAACAAAAATTATTGTAGGGGGAAAAAAAGAGAGGGTAAAACCAAGAAACAGACTCTGAATGACAGAGAACACACTGATGGCTACCAGAAGTGATGGTGGGTGGGTGGCGTGGGTGAAATAGGTGATGAGGATTAAGGAATGCGCTTGTTGTGACGCGCACCTGATATTGCATGGAAGTGTTGAATCACTAAATTGTACATCTGAAACTAACATTACAATGTATGTTAACTAACTGGAATTTATTATTTTTTTTGTTTTTGTTTTTTTTTAATTAATTTTTATTGGTGTTCAATTTACCAACATACAGAAAAACACCCAGTGCTCATCCCGTCAAGTGTCCACCTCAGTGCCCGTCACCCATTCCCCTCCAACACCCGCCCTCCTCCCCTTCCACCAACCCTAGTTTGTTTCCCTGAGTTAGGAGTCTTTATGTTCTGTCTCCCTTTCTGATATTTCCCAACTTTTCTTTTCCCTTCCTTTATATTCCCTTTCACTATTATTTATATTCCCCAAATGAATGAGAACATACACTGTTTGTCCTTCTCCGATTGACTTATTTCACTCAGCATAATACCCTCCAGTTCCATCCACGTTGAAGCAAATCGTGGGTATTTGTCGTTTCTAATTGCTGAGTAATATTCCATTGTATACATAGACCACATCTTCTTTATCCATCATCTTTCGATGGACACCGAGGCTCCTTCCACAGTTTGGCTATTGTGGCCATTGCTGATAGAAACATCGGGGTGCAGGTGTCCCGACGTTTCATTGCATCTGAATTTTTGGGGTAAATCCCCAACAGTGCAATTGCTTTGTCGTAGGGCAGGTCTATTTTTAACTCTTTGAGGAACCTCCACACAGTTTTCCAGAGTGGCTGCACCAGTTCACATTCCCACCAACAGTGTAAGAGGGTTCCCTTTTCTCCGCATCCTCTCCAACATTTGTGGTTTCCTGCCTTGTTAATTTTCCCCATTCTCACTGGTGTGAGGTGGTATCTCATTGTGGTTTTGATTTGTATTTCCCTGATGGCAAGTGACGCAGAGCATTTTCTCATGTGCATGTTGGCCATGTCCATGTCTTCCTCTGTGATTTCTCTTCATGTCTTTTGCCCATTTCATGATTGGATTGTTTGTTTCTTTGGTGTTGAGTTTAATAAGTTCTTTATAGATTTTGGAAACTAGCCCTTTATCTGATATGTCATTTGCAAATATCTTTTCCCATTCTGTAGGTTGTCTTTAGGTTTTGTTGACTGTATCCTTTGCTGTGCAAAAGCTTCTTATCTTGATGAAGTCCCAATAGCTCATTTTTGCTTTTCTTTCTTTTGCCTTTGTGGATGTATCTTGCAAGAAGTTACTGTGGCCGAGTTCAAAAAGGGTGTTGCCTGTGTTCTCTTCTATGATTTGGATGGACTCTTGTCTCACATTTAGATCTCTCATCCATTTTGAGTTTATCTTTGTGTATGGTGAAAGAGAGTGGTCCAGTTTCATTCTTCTGCATGTGGATGTCCAATTTTCCCAACACCATTTATTGAAGAGACTGTCTTTCTTCCAATGGATAGTCTTTCCTCCTTTATCGAATATTAGATGACCATACATTTCAGGGTCCACTTCTGGGTTCTCTATTCTGTTCCATTGATCTATGTGTCTGTTTTTGTGCCAGTACCACACTGTCTTGATGACCACAGCTTTGTAGTACAACCTGAAATCTGGCATTGTGATGCCCCCAGCTATGGTTTTCTTTTTTAAAATTCCCCTGGCTATTCGGGGTCTTTTCTGATTCCACACAAATCTTAAAATAATTTGTTCTAACTCTCTGAAGAAAGTCCATGGTATTTTGATAGGGATTGCATTAAACGTATAAATTGCCCTGGGTAACATTGACATTTTTACAATATTAATTCTGCCAATCCATGAGCATGGAATATTTTTCCATCTCTTTGTGTCTTCCTCAATTTCTTTCAGAAGTGTTCTATAGTTTTTAGTGTATAGATCTTTTACCTCTTTGGTTAGGTTTATTCCTAGGTATCTTATGCTTTTGGGTGCAGTTGTAAATGGGATTGACTCCTTAATTTCTCTTTCTTCAGTCTCATTGTTAGTGTATAGAAATGCCATTGATTTCTGGGCATTGATTTTGTATCCTGCCACACTACCAAATTGCTGTATGAGTTCTAGCAATCTTGGGGTGGAGGCTTTTGGGTTTTCTATGTAGAGTATCATGTCATCGGCGAAGAGGGAGAGTTTGACTTCTTCTTTGCCAATTTGAATGCCTTTAATGTCTTTTTGTTGTCTGATTGCTGAGGCGAGGACTTCCAGAACTATGTTGAACAGCAGTGGTGAGAGTGGACATCCCTGTCTTGTTCCTGATCTTAGGGGAAAGGCTCCCAGTGCTTCCCCATTGAGGATGATATTTGCTGTGGGCTTTTCGTAAATGGCTTTTAAGATGTCAAGGAAAGTTCCCTCTATCCCAACACTCTGAAGGGTTTTGATCAGGAATGGATGCTGTATTTTGTCAAATGCTTTCTCTGCATCTAATGAGAGTATCATATGGTTCTTGGTTTTTCTCTTGCTGATATGATGAATCACATTAATGGTTTTACGAGTGTTGAACCAGCCTTGTGTCCCGGGGATAAATCCTACTTGGTCATGGTGAATGATTTTCTTAATGTGTTGTTGGATCCTATTGGCTAGTATCTTGTTGAGAATTTTTGCATCCATGTTCATCAGGGATATTGGTCTGTAATTCTCCTTTTTGGTGGGGTCTTTGGTTTCAGAATTAAGGTGATGCTGGCCTCATAGAACGAATTTGGAAGTACTCCATCTCTTTCTATCTTTCCAAACAGCTTTAGTAGACTAGGTATGATTTCTTCTTTAAACGTTTGATAGAATTCCCCTGGGAAGCCATCTGGCCCTGGACTCTTGTGTCTTGGGAGGTTTTTGATGACTGCTTCAATTTCCTCCTTGGTTATTGGCCTGTTCAGGTTTTCTATTTCTTCCTGCTCCAGTTTTGGTAGTTTGTGGCTTTCCAGGAATGCGTCCATTTCTTCTAGATTTCCTAATTTATTGGCGTACAGCTGTTCATAATATGTTTTTAAAATCGTTTGTATTTCCTTGGTGTTGGTAGTGATCTCTCCTTTCTCATTCATGATTTTTTTAATTTGAGTCTTCTCTCTCTTCTTTTTAATAAGGTTGGCTAATGGTTTATTTATCTTATTAATTCTTTCAAAGAACCAACTCCTGGTTCTGTTGATCTGTTCCACAGTTCTTTTGGTCTCGATATCATTTAGTTCTGCTCGAATTTTAATTAACTGTCTTCTTCTGCTGGGGGTGGGGTCTATTTGTTGCTTTTTCTCTAGTTCCTTTATGTGTAAGGTGAGCTTTTGAATTTGAGTTCTTTCCAGTTTTTGAGTGGATGCTTGTATTGCGATGTATTTCCCCCTCAGGACTGCTTTTGCTGCATCCCAAAGATTTTGAACGGTTGTATCTTCATTCTCATTAGTTTCCATGAATCTTTTTAATTCTTCCTTAATTTCCTGGGTGACCTTTTCATCTTTTAGCAGGATGGTCCTTAACCTCCACATGTTTGTGGTCCTTCCAAACTTCTTGTTGTGATTAAGTTCTAATTTCAAGGCATTATGGTCTGAGAATATACAGGGGACTATCCCGATCTTTTGGTATCGGTTCAGACCCGATTTGTGACCCAGTATGTGGTCTATTCTGGAGAAAGTTCCATGTGCACTTGAGAAGAATGTGTATTCAGTTGAGTTTGGATGTAAAGTTCTGTAGATATCTGTGAAATCCATCTGGTCTAGTGTATCATTTAAAGCTCTCGTTTCTTTGGATATGTTGTGCTTAGAAGACCTATCTAGTATAGAGAGAGCTAGATTGAAGTCACCAAGTATAAGTGTATTATTATCAAAGTATTTCTTCAGTTTGGTTATTAATTGGTTTAAATATTTGGCAGCTCCCACATTCGGGGCATATATATTGAGGATTGTTAAGTCCTCTTGTTGGATAGATCCTTTGAGTATGAGATAGTGTCCCTCTTCATCTCTCACTATAGTCTTCGGGGTAAATTTTAATTTATCTGATATAAGGATGGCAACCCCTGCTTTCTTTTGAGGACCATTTGAATGGTAAATGGTTCTCCAACCTTTTATTTTCAGGTTGTAGGTGTCCTTCTGTCTAAAATGAGTCTCTTGTAGACAGCAAATAGATGGGTCCTGCTTTTTTATCCAGTCTGAAACCCTGCGCCTTTTGATGGGGTCATTAAGCCGGTTCACATTCAGAGTTACTATTGATAGATATGAGTTTAGTGTCATCATATCTATTCAGTCCTTGTTTTTGTGGATTGTTCCACTGAACTTCTTCTTCAAGGGGAATTTTAAGAGTCCCTCTTAAAATTTCTTGCAGAGCTGGTTTGGAGGTCACATATTCTTTCAGTTCCTGCCTGTCTTGGAAGCTCTTTATCTCTCCTTCCATTTTGAATGAAAGCCTTGCTGGATAAAGTATTCTTGGTTGCATGTTCTTTTCATTTAGGACCCTGAATATATCCTGCCAGCCCTTTCTGGCCTGCCAGGTCTCTGTGGAGAGGTCTGCTGTTACCCTAATATTCCTCCCCATAAAAGTCAGGGACTTTTTTTCTCTTGCTGCTTTAAGGATCTTCTCCTTATCTTTGGAATTTGCAAGCTTCACTATTAAATGTCGAGGTGTTCAACGGTTTTTATTGATTTTAGGGGGGGATCTCTCTATTTCCTAGATCTGAATGCCTGTTTCCCTTCCCAGATTCGGAAAGTTTTCAGCTAGGATTTGTTCAAATACATATTCTGGCCCTCTGTCCCTTTCGGCGCCCTCGGGAACCCCAATTAAACGTAGGTTTTTCTTCCTCAGGCTGTCATTTATTTCCCTTAATCTATCCTCATGGTCTTTTAATTGCCTGTCTCTTTTTTCCTCAGTTTCCCTCTTTGCCATCAACTTGTCTTCTATGTCACTCACTCGTTCTTCCACCTCGTTAAGCCTCGTCGTTAGGACTTCTAGCTTGGATTGCATCTCATTTAATTGATTTTTAATTTCTGCCTGATTGGATCTAAATTCTGCAGTCATGAAGTCTCTTGAGTCCTTTATGGTTTTTTCTAGAGCCACCAGTAGCTGTATAATAGTGCTTCTGAATTGGCTTTCTGACATTGAATTGTAATCCAGATTTTGTAACTCTGTGGGAGAGAGGGCTGTTTCTGATTCTTTTTTTTTTGAGGTGAGGTTTTCCTTCTAGTCATTTTGCTCAGTGCAGAGTGGCCAAAAACAAGTTGTGTTGGGAAAAGGAGAAAAAGAGAGAGAAGGAAAGAAAAGAGAAAAAGAAAAAAGAGAAAGAAGAAAAAAAGGGGGGAAAGAGAAGAAAAAGAGAAAGAAAAAGAAAGAAAGGAGAAAAAAAAGGGGGTGGGGTGGGGGAAGCAATCAGAAATCAAAAAGAAAGAAAGAAAAAAAAACACAAAAAAAATCCAAAAAACACGTGGGAGTATCTTCTGATTCTGTATACTTTAAATCCCTTGACTTCCCCTGGAACTTCTCCTTCTAGCTGGTCTTCTGGGGGAGGGGCCTGCTGTGCTGATTTTCAGGTGTTAGCACTTGGGGGAGCTGCTCTGCCCCTGCCTGGTGCAGGGCTCAGTGGGGGCTGTTCACCCCGTGAGGCCCCTGGAGGAACAACCGCAGTGGTGGCGGCAGCTCTGGAGCCCTGGAGTCAGCTCCCGCAGTAACTCCGGGGCTCTCCGTCTGCAGGGCCTGGAGGCTCCCGGGCGGGGCCGCTGATCTGCTCAGCTCCAGGCAGGAGCGTCCTTGCTGTCCTGGGCCCTCCCGGCCTCTGCCTGTCCCGGGGGGAGGCCGGATCCTGGGCTGTGTCCCGGCGCCCTGTGCTCCGGGGCCTGCGCTGTTGGATTCGCGCTCCCGCCCCGCAGCCCCCTCCGCGGAGCCGCCGCCCGAGCCCCTCCGAGCTGCTCCGGGTCCCGCCGAGCGCTGCAGCCCTTAGGGAGCTCGGCGCATCTCCGGGGCGCAGTTCCTCTGTTACTGTCCCAGGGAGCCCGAGGGCATCCCCGCCTTTCTGGGGATCCTGCTCCAATTCCCCGGGAGGCCTTTCCCCCGGGAAGGTCGGTGCAGCTCCTGCTCCTCCGGGACGGGGCTCTCCTGTCCTGGGGACACTCGCCCCGGCCTCAGCCCGGCTCCTCGCGGGGCCCCTCCCCCTTGGAGGCCTTTTGTTCCTTTATTTCTTTTTCCCCGTCTTCCTACCTTGATAGAGGCGCGAACTCTTCTCACTGTAGCGTTCCAGCTGGTCTCTCTTTAAATCTCAGGCCGAATTCGTAGATTTTCAGGATGACTGGATGGTTTTCTAGGTAATTTGTTGAGGACAGGTGACTTGGGGACCCTGCTCTTCCGCCATCTTGCCCCTCCCCCCACTAACTGGAATTTAAATAAAAACTTTTTAAAAATTTATATGGAATTTCAAGGGACCCCAAATGGCCAAAAGGATCTTGAAAAAGAAGAATAACATTGGAGGATGCACACTTCGTATTTCAAAACTTCAGTACAAAGTTAAAATACTAGCAAAAAGTGTGGTACTGGATTAAAAACAGACATATAGACCAACAGTATAGAATAGAGATCCCAGAAATGAATACATATGTGGTGAAGTGATTTTTGACAAGAGTGCCAAGATCATACAATGGAGAAAAGACAGTATTTTTAACAAATAGTGTTGGGAAAACTGGATACCTGCAGACAAAAAATGAAGTTGGACTTTAACTTGGTTTATATACAAAAAATTAACTCAAAATGGATTAATGACATAATGTAAGAGCTAAAAGAAAACATAGGGGAATAGCTTCATGGTATTGAATTTAGCAATAACCTCTTGAATATAACACTGAAAGCCCAGGCAACAAAATGAAAAATAGATTAATATCCTATGTAGAAAGAATTCTTACAACTCAATAACATCAATGATAAGCAACCTAATCTAAAAATGGGGAATGGATTTAAATAGGTATTTCTTCAAAGAAGATATATAGATGGCCAATAAGTGTATAAAAAGATGCTCAACATCACTAATCATCATGGAAATGCAAATCAAAAACACAATGAGATACTATTTCACACCCAGTAGGATGGTTATATAAAAACAAAAGAAACAGAAAATAACAAGTGTTGGTAAGAATATGGTGAAACTGGAACCCTCGTGTTACTGGTGGGAATATAAAATGGTGCAGACACTTTGGAAAACAATTTGCCAGTTCTTCAAAAAATTAAACATGCAGCTACCATATGACCCAATAATTCCACTTCTGGATAAGTTTAACTGAGAGAAATGAAAACATACATCCACACAAAAACTTTTATGCAGATATCCATAGTAATATTACTCAGAACAGTCATAAAATGGGAAAAAAACACAAGTGTGCATCAAGTAATGAATAGATCAAAAATGTATCATATTTATACAATATTATTTGATGATTAAAAAACGATTAGTTGACAAATGCTATGCCATAAATGAACTTTAAAAACATGCTATGTGAAAGAAACTAGACACAAAAGGCCACACATTGTATTATTCTAGTTATATATCATGTCCTGAATAAGCAAATCCACGGAGACAGAAAAAGTAGATTACATTTGCCAGAAGCTAGAGGGAGTGGGGAATGGGGTTTGACTACTAATAGAGAGATTCTTTCTTCTTTTAAGATTTTATTTATTTGAGAAAGAGAGAGGGAGCTAGCACACAAGCAGGAGGGAGGAGCAGAGGGAGGAGAAGCAGTCTCCCCACTGAGCAGGGACCCAATGTGGGGCCCCATCTCAGGACTCTGGGATCATGACCTGAGCCAAAGGCAGATGCTTAACTGACTGAGCCACCTGGGCACCCCCAGACTACTAATAAGTAGTTTCTTTTTGTGGTGATGAAGATGTTCTCAAATTAGTGGTGATGCTTGTACAATGTGGTAAATGTGAGAAAAATCACTTTAAAACTGTATACTGCATGAGTGCATTATATGCTGTGTCAATGACATCTTCACTTTAAAAATGTATAGAACTTAATAAAACCCAAATTAGATAAAGTTGGCTCAATTCAAAGGACATTTACATGCCAGCTATACTGGTGTTTGAGCTTTCTCAACCACACTCCCCAAAAGGTAAGAGTCATCAATTTAAAACAAACAAATAATAAGAAAATAAAAAAAAATAAATATAAAAAATAAAAAAAATTTTTTTTAAAAGGTAAGACTCAAGACTGTTGCTGATAACTGGGAGGGCCACCAGCAGGTGAAAGCCTGTACACAAAACAGGAAAGTACCTCACCCCATTGATAGTGGACAGGCTAGAATTTTCACCTAGGACTTACATTCATTGGAAGTAGGATGGTCCCAGACCAGTAAACCCAGAAATCTGTATTCACCTTCCCATTTTTGTTGGCTTTGATGGCAGCTTGGTGAGGGGATGGAGATAAAGAACCAAATCAAGAGAACAGTAATATATTCGTAAATAGTATTCTAGAAAGCTGAAACTTCTAATTCATGTATTCTTACATAGTTCTTGTCCAAGTGGACCCCACTTTAGTCCCACTGGATATGAGAGTAGAGCTCAGAAACTTACATTTTTAATAAATACCTCTGGTGATTTTTATTCAAACTTAGGATTGACCACCACTGAGTCTTTTTTCTACTAACTTTATATTTTGACAAATGCCAAGTCTATGAAAAGTTGAAAAATATATATAGCACAATGAATGCCCAAATACAGTATATATTTTAGATTAGATTCACTAATTGTTAACACTTTGCTAATTTTTTTCTATCTATTCTCTCTCTTAATCAGTTTGAGACTCAATTACACTTCAAATATGTCATCTTAAAACAAAGACATCTTTCCTTATAACCATAATTTAATTGTTACACCTGGGATATTTAACATTGATACACATATATCATCAGATATACAATCCATAGTTCTGTTTCTTCAGTTGTCCCAGCAATGTCCTTTAGAGCTTTCTGGGGTTTTGTATCCAGAATCCAGTAAAGTATCACACATTCCAATTAGTTGTCACATCCCTTTGTTCCCCTTCAATTTAGAGTAGTTCTCATCTTTTTTTGTCTTTCATGAACCTGACATCTTTGAAGAGTATAGGATAATCATTTTGAAGAATGTCCTTCAACTTGGATTTGCTTTATTGCTTCCTGATGACTAGACCTAGGTTAAACAGTTTTGTTAAGATAATGTGTATGTGTTTGTCCATTATTGGTAATGTTAGGTTTCATCATTTAGTGTGCTGTCCTCTAGATTTCTCTACTGTAAGGGTTTTTCTTTTGTAATTAAATAATCTGAGGGTGATACTTTAAAACTAACCACTTTTTCTTATAGATAAGTATTTTTAACCAGCTTGTTGTCTACTACAATTAACTCAACAATCATAGATCTCTGTGTAATTTCTAGTTATAATAGAAATCATTAAACTTGGAGTTTAATTGTAATATTTCCTTTGTATTTTGAACTCAAAGTCTAATATAGACATCGTTTCTTAATATGATTGCTTCCACATAATCAGAATTTGAGATATCAACACTTTTATCTCCTAAATAATTTCAGGTTTCCAAAAATTAGTGTTTGGCAGGAAATGTTTTCTACCCCACAGTTCTCTAAATCACCTTAATTTATTAAGTGTGATAAATGATGGGCTGGCTAATCTTTGTATTCTTAGTCCTTTTATAACTAGAAAGGCTGTTTTCTTCTGCTTCATAAATCCTATAGATGTTGAATAATTTTATAGGATGACTGATTTTTTTTTTTTTAGCAAATGAAAAGATAACACATTAAGCTATCTTTTAAGCATTGCTGAAATCAATTGTTGCTGTGGAATGCACTCTTACATTTTTTAAATACATTAAGGAGCATAATGTGACAAAAGGCAATATTTAGCATTGACTTTGAATATACCTTGTCTCATCCCTTTTTCGTATACGTAGATATTTGACTATTTAATCTTACATGTTATGATAAGATTATCTATTTGTCTATAATGGGTATTTTTGTCATTAAAAAAACATCCTATAAGTTTCTCACTTATTTTATTCAACCCTATGTCACTTGTCAATACCAGGTACCCCGAGAAATCTCAATTCTTAATGAAATTCTATTATTTAAGGAGTATTGGGATTTGTTTTCCTCCAAGAAGTATTAGCTTAGAAAATGCCTAAGTCTCTCTGAGGTCCTTGCCATTTGGTTGAGTTTCTTTCACCATGTTGATCTACTTAGTAAATGACTGGCTGGCAGTTGGGACACATTAACTGTCATTACCAGCCTTTGCCAAGCAGGAGTCCTGGGCCATTGCACTTGGCTGTGTCAGAGCCCAAGGAGCGTGCTGTTTCAAGGAGCCATCACTTGGTGGTGATTAGCACCATCCATTGGTCCCACGTCCATGGCTACCAGCTACATCAAAGTCCATTAGCATTTTGCTGCCCCATTTAAGTGGTAGTTGCTGATGAAGTTCAATATAACCACTATTTATTAATCACTACCTATAGCAAAGCACAATGTTAAGCATCGTTGGAGGTAATAAAGTGCAATCCCTTTCTTCAAGCAAATTACAAACCAGTAAGGAAACAGGATGATTTTTTAAAATAGCACTATTACATCTCAGAGTCTCAGAAATGCCAGAAAGGAAAAAAGAAAGGGCACAAAAGGCTATGAAAATTTGAAGAAAGGATGAGAAAATTATCCACTAAATTGAGAGGTAGGAGCTATCCCTTTAGGTGTTCTGAGAATATGGGATTTTCTAAGGACACAAGATGATAGGAAGCCTTCCGCTCTGAATTGCTGAGAGAATCATGACTTTTAAGCAGCAGAAAACACACCACAGTGGGGAGTTAGCCCCTCACCATATCAGGCATGTTATTTTTGTGGCTTTCCAAATCAAAATCATAAGATTTGGAGACAAACATTCATTCATTTCACTATTCAATACTTTTTATTAAATGGCAGCTGTAACTCAGAGCGTGCCCTAGGACCAGGTATTGTAACAGCTAAGAAGACCATCTAGTTGGGTGGTGCAGACAAAGCAACAATTTCACTGCAGTTGTCTGTGTGTGCAGGTGAGATGTGAGTTCAGAAGAGGAATACCTCACCCACTCTGGAGGTTTTGAGGAGAGAATCCCAGAAAGAGACATATCCAGACTTAAACCTAAAGCAGCAGTATTCCAGCCCAGAAAACAATAAACCCTTTCTGTCCCAAACACTGTACTCCTGTGTCACAAGACCATCCAACTGCAGATGTCTACCTTGAAAGAAAACTGTTTACCCTCTAGTAGGCACAATAACATAATCTTCACTTCGTATTATAATATTATTGATCCACAAGAATACAACATGCTGCTCAATTTAGAAGGCATTTATTTAGTACCATTTAGAGATATCAAATGCTCGTGCATATCAACCTTGGTTAAATACAGTACACTAGTGATGGCCAGCTGGTCAAACTATTATGGATTTTATTTTAAATAAAGAGAGAATGAAATTACTTATGATCATCACGATTTGTAGGGCATTTGTTTAGGAATGAATTATGGACTATTGGTAAGAGAAAAAGATCAGAGAGGTCTGAGCACTTAATAAATACTGCAGTAGTGATCTGATTTTCAGTCTGATTTAAGAACTGTAAAGACGGTCTGGGCTTTGCACGAGATGCAGCGGAAGCTCATTTTGGATGATCAGTGAAGTGAGGGAGGTTGAACATTCTCAGTGCAGCAGTTAAGTGATCTCGGCAGTACCAGAGAGAACCAAAGAGATTTGTTCTAGTTCAAGAAGTGAATGTTTGGAACTCCTTCTGTGGCACTCAGGGGGACATTTTTCTTCTTTGCTAATGTGAACTAAAAAAATAAATTCATCACATTTGCTGAGGTTTCTACACAAGATATAATTGAAAGGGGCCAGGCAAAATTTCATAAGGGCATCTGTGATGCTTGGTGTTTGAGAGCTCCTGTGTATCCGTATGAATTGCTCCCTTGCCCAACCCCATATGTGAAGTGGGGAGCACGATCAAATCTTTGTCCTGTTTCTCTGAGATCTTACTCTGTCATCAGCTCTTCACTCTCTCTTGTGTATCTTCAATCTCTTCCACTCCAGTGAAGCTTTCTCAACATTTAGACATTCTCACATCTTTGAAAAATTTTAAGTGTAATGGGGTATCTCCCAGCCATGCTTCTCCTGGCTTCTCCTTTTTGCTCTTCTTCTTTCATAGACACAATTTTTGACAAATAATCTAAACTGCCTTACCTTGTATCGGTCCCCAGTCTGGCTTCTGGTCCCACATTCTGTTCCATATGCTCAGAGACAGTGGTCACCAATGGCTAAAACTGATGGGCCCTTCTTGATGTTTGTCATTGACCTCTTTCTGGCATCTGACTTGTGACCACTCTTTTCTTCATAAATATCCTTCTTTAGCTTCTGAAATGTCTTCCCCATCTCAAGTTCTTTCTGAGATCACTATTTCCCTCATCTAATGTCCCTTAAATATTGCTGCCATTAATCTTCTATCAGTTTTTTTTCACAGCCTCAAATAACTTCTTTCCCCTGGGGAATCCCAAATCTATGTTATCAGCATAGGATCATCTCTTGAGTATCATGTTTCTAATGCCATCTACCTGTGCACCAGTTCCACCTGAATGTCACATAAGCACTTCAAAACCTATATGGATGAAACCGAAACTATCATCTTTCATTCCTGATTCTCTCTACTGCTTAAAATTGATCAGCTTGCCTTTGGGGACTATTTTTTGTCTATCATTAACCTTTCTGCAGGCATTTTTTTAAAAACTTACCTATTCTACTTACTAAACTATAAGTCCTATAGGGAAAAGAGCTCTACCTTATTTGTTTTTGAATCCTCAGCAATGAGTAGTGCCATATTATTTCAGAACTATAAAATGAATGAGTGAAGTGAAGTAAGGCCCACTGCATAGCTCTATTTTTTTTGCACTGAAAAGAAGCATATCAGATCAGAGTCCCAACACATGGTTGGAGGTGCTTTTTGGCATAACTGCTCAGTGAAGTATCTCTTTTATTTTTCCTGGCAGCTCTCGAAACACTGCCATGTGCCACAGTGTTCTCTTTCCCAAGCAGGTACAGAATGCAGTCCCAGGAGAACATATAAGGAAAGAAAATTGCCCATAAGAGTACAGCTATGAGGAATGAGTACATTTACAAAGGAAACGCAGAGCCATGCTCCAGGGAGAAGTACTAGGTCTTTCTTCTATTTTGATATTTAACATTCAGCAGACTGAAAGTATTCAGTCTGTAGTAATGGAAAACAGCCTTGAAAAATGTGAGAAGATTTTATCATTAAACCTTACAAATCATAAAAATCTCAAAGGAAATAAATTTAGTTGGAGAGGTAAAATTGCTATAGGGTAACATCAGGACTTTCAGCCTTCAAAAGTATATATGTGTCAGTATCCAAGGACCCCTTGGAGTTTCTAGCCCACATTAAAATAAAAAATTATGCAGAAGATTCTATGAAAACATAGAGGAGGGGCACCTCACTTGGTCTAAAGGAGTCAAGAGAGTTCTACATGAGGAAGTAAAACCTAAGAAGAGCTTTAAAAATTAACTTTCCAACTGGATATTTAAGCAGAAGGAAGCACTTGCACAAAGGCACAGTGGGGTAAGTCTGACATCTCACTTGGGGAACTATGCCAAGTTTGGCAAGACTGAAATGGGAGTGAGTGTATGGGAGGTGAGGATGGCTGTGGACATGTAGCAAGGAACAAAGCACGAACCTCTTGTCTACTGTGTTTGTAGTTTTGACAATCATGGTAGATGGGGAGCCATGGAAGTATTTTAAGTAGATAAGTGGCATAACCAGTTTTATATTTTAGAAAAATTCTGAAGCCAACATATTGGCTCCAGTGATGAATTTGAGGAATATGCCTAGAGACAGTATGACAAGCAGGAAGACCACTGCAATAACCAGATGAGAAACCACATTAGAAAAAGTCAAAGGAACTGATTCAATAATAATGCAGGAAGTTGAATTCTAGAACCTAGTGCATTGTGGAAAAAAAGAAGGGGTTTCAGATAACTTCCAGGGATCTAGTTTCATTCAGTCATTCAAAATATATATTGAGTACTATGTCCCGGGCTCTGTCTATACATAATAAACAAAACATAGCATTTCAGCTGAGATCTCAATGACAAAAAGTGCTAGCTGAGTAGAGCGGGCTAGGGGAATACTCTTTGAAGATGGACTAGCATGTGCAAAAGCCCAAAGGTAAGAAAGTATATCTTATTTATTGAGGAAGCTGCAAGAAAGACTGGGTGACATCATACTTTAAGAGAGGGACTATAGGATGATAAGGAGGCTTATTGGTGATAAGCCTAATTTCACACATGTTGAGATGGAGATGTCCATGGGACATCCAAATGGAAAGACTGGGTCCTGGAGCCATCCTCATTGTCTGGGCTGGATAGAGAAACAAATCTTAAAGATAATGCAGTAGATAAAGCTGTGAGGGTGGTAAGATTTCCCAGGTACAGGGCAGAGAATGAGAAGAGAGAGTACAAAGGATACAGTCCCAGGCAACACAACCATATTTAAGGGAGAGATGGAGGGAAAATGTCAAATGACACAGAATCAGGAGAAGAAAGAGGGGTCAAGGGAAATCTAGAAATCAAGAGGGTTTTCAGGAAAGGGGATTCGACAGTCCTAGATGCAGCGGAGTGCTCTAGTAAAATAATGACAGAAAACCACCTATTGGACTTAGTGTTTATGAGATCATCAGTAACCTTTGTCAAGAGCACTTTCAGTGGAGTGGGAGCCATACAAGCCGGTTAGGAGTGGCTGATAGGTGAGCAATTGAAATGGTGAGCATAGATTACACTTTCAAGTAGCTTGATTGTGAAGAACCAGAGAGATGGTAGCAACAAGATCACTGTATGGAATTGGGGGAACAAAATCGGTCAAATTTTTGTACTGAAGGGAGAGGCATAAACACTTTTATCAGCTGAGGGGACCAAGCCAAGAGAGACGGAAGGTAAAGAGATGCACAATGACTCAGAGGAGACAAGGAGAGGTGAGATATATGTTATGTGGAGGATTCAGCTTGAATTTCAACATAGCTGGTCCTCCAGAGTTGGAAAGGAGAGGCAAAGGGTGGATGAAAGAAGCAGATAAAAAGGTAGATGGAATCCTAAAGAGTTGAGGGAATAGTTTGATCATAAGGTCATTTTCTCAGGGAGGGAGGGGATGGGATGTGGAGGCAAAGGAGTGTCCTTATCCCTTTCCCCTCTCACCTTTCTAACTCCAACCATCACCAGACTGGGTACCTTTGTTTGGTCAAGATTCCAAATGAGTCACTTAGTAATCTGGGAATGGTCAAATGTTAGCTTGCCTGGAACACTGCAAGTAAACATAAAAGAATCCCTGAGGCTTCCAGAAGCTTAGTTTTTTGTTTTTGATAGGTAACATTTAATCCAAATAGAGAAATAAATATTTACATGGAAAAGGACAATGGGATTTTTTTTCTTCACTAGGTATTATAAATATTTGTATTTCATGCATGGTAATTATATCCCAAAACTATAGAAGTGATCACAATTACGTGCAAAACATCAAGGATTTGAGAGTATGATAATTGGTCTCCTCCAGAATGAAACAATGGTACAATTTTAATTTAAGTTATTATGGGTTTAAATGTGTAATAATTAATGGATAGTCTGTCAAGCACTCAATAAAATACCTTATAACTTGTATGAATCATAATACACGCTATTTTTTAATCTACTTTAAGTAATGATCTGAGGACAAATTGTTCAAAGAATTGGGTTTTACTTTTCATGTTTGTTTTCAAGGTGCCCGCATTTGTTGCCCCCAAATGAGCAATCTTTTGGTTGATCTCCAACTGCCTGGAAATTCAAATGGTTCTTCTGAAGACTTGACACTGCCTCTAGTATCACTTAATATTTTTATGAGCATCTTAACTACAAAACTGAGAGAATTAAGCAGTGAATGACACCAGGATGACCAGACTGCTGACATCCCAGAAGAACAGATAAAAATTACAAGTGACCGAGACCAATTACAGAAACGATCTACCCAAATCACAGAGAAGTTCAAGAGAAACTTCAATTAAAGTTATACACTCTAACCTGCTTTATTGCACCTCCTCTTTGTGAAGGAGAATGATAATCATCACTTTTAGGACTTATTGCCCATGTATTTATTTGTGGATGTTGCTCACAGTCAGAGTGGATAATAGCACACTACTGTGGAAAGCATGATCAAATATTCTGGTCAAAAATTTGAAGGGCACTCATTTATAGCAAAGCAAATAAGTAGGAAGATGGTTAAAATAGGATTAAATTTAGGGTGACTGGGTGGCTCAGTTGGTCAAGCAGCTGACTCTTGATTTCAACTCAGGTTACGATCTCAGGAATTGAGCCTTGCGATGGGCTCCATGCTCAGTGAGGAGTGGGCTTGAGAATTCTGTCTCCTTCTTCCTCTGCCCTTGTTCCCCAGCATGCTCTCCCTCTCTCCCTCTCTCTCAAATAAAAATAAATAAATAGATAAACAAACAAACAAATAAATAATACATCTTTAAAAAATAGGATTAAATTCAGCAAAGAGTGATAGAAAAATACTAGTAGCTCAAACAAAATAGTTTATTTCTCATTCAAATAGAATCTCGAAGTGAGTTGCCTGGTACTGGAATGGCAACTCTGTGATGATCAGAAACCCAGACTCCTCATGTCCTGCTGCTCCACCATCTTCAACACATACTTACCATTCCAGATGTCCACTCAACTTACACCACCAAGTCTGCATTCCAGCCAAAGAAAGAGAAAGGAACAGAATCACATGCCCTTCCTTTTACATTTTTTTGATGTGCTTGATTGATTAAATATATGTAACAAAATTTACCATTCTAACCATTTTATGTATACAGTTCAGTGGCATTAAGTATATTCACATTGTTCTGTAACCATCACCACCATCCATTAACATAACTTTTTCGTGTTCCCAAACGTTTCTACCCATTCCTTAGCCAATGACTCTCCACTCTCCCTTCTCCCCTCAGCCCTTGGTAACCCCTATTCTACATTCTGTCTCTATTCATTGGACTACTTTAGGTAACTCGTCTAAGTGGAGTCACACAATATCTGTCCTTTGGTGACTGGCTTCTTTTACTTGGCATAATGTTTTCAAGGTTCATCCATGTTGTAGAATGTGTTAGAATTTCCTTCTCCTTTAAAGCTGAATAATATTCCATTTTTATGTACATGTCACAATTTGTTTATCCATTCATTTATCAAAGAACAGTTGGGTTACTTCAATCTTTTGTCTACTATGAGTAATGCTGCTATAAACATGTGTAAAAAAATATGTGTTTGAGTCCTTGTTTTCAATTTCTTGGGCAATATATAATTATTACATATATCGTTATGTATGTTATATGTTATAGTATTATATATATTTGAGAATATGCATATTATTATATAGTATCTAGAAGTGGAATTGGAATTGTTAGGTCATATGATAATTCTATATCTAATTTTTTGAGAAATTGGCACATTGTTTTTCATGGTGGCTGTACCATTTTACATTCCCATCAGTGATGCACAAGATTTCCGATATTTTCACATCTTTGCTAACACTTGTTATTTTCTGTTTTCTTTATTTTTTAATAATAGCCATTCTAATACGTATGTTCTGGTATGTTATTCTGGTCTTAAATTGCATTTCCCTAATGATCAGTGATGTTAAACATCTTTTCATGTGCTTATTGGCCATTTATGTATCTCCTTTGGATAGATGTTTATTTTAGTCTTTTGCCTAGTTTTTTAAATTAGGTTCTTTATTTTCTGTTGTCATTAGTTGTTGGAAGTTCTTTATATATTCTGGATATTAATCAGTCTTTTAAAAATTTCTTAAAAGATTTTATTTATTTGAGATAAAAAGAGAGTGAAAGAGAGAGTATGAGCAGTGGGGGCAGAGGGAGAGGGAGAAGCAGGCTCCCCACTGAGCAGGGAGCCTGATGCGGGGCTTGATCCCAGGACCCTAGGATCATGACCTGGGTTGAAGGCAGACACTTAACTGACTGCACCATCCAGGTTCCCCAATCATTCTCTTTTTTAAAATGTTACTTTCTGGAAATCATGTAAGATATTTCTGTTTATATTTCTAGGGCTATAACTAGCATTAAGTAAGGCTGGTAAATGTAGCTATTTCAGGAGGCCATGTACCTAGCTAAAAATCAGGGGTTTTATCATTCTGGAAGAAGACAAGAACAGATGTGGTGAGTGAGTAGTCTCTGCTGAAAAATTTACATTCAGGGTTTCCTTTTAACTAGGGGCTTTGTCTACAGAACTATTTGATAAATAAGGGAATATTAGTGTCTTCCTTACAACCAATGTCTTAGACTGATTACCTATAACTTTGGGATTATCATGTTTTCCTTCTGAATTTTGCCCTCTGTTTATCTTAAAATATATTATATTCTTAATATATATTATATATTATATTATTATATACTATGTTGTTATATATTATGTACCAAATTATTATATTATATACTATATTATTATAATTGTATTATATATTTATGTTTTATATATTGTATATACATACAAAAACACATCCTATACCATATGTTATATATGAATGTCTATATTTTTTACATTATTCTTTTTATATTTTAAAACATTGTATAAATAGACAAATAAGGTCATCTAGTATAGGTCTCTTCTGCATTAATAACCTATTTATTATTCCTCTCAAGTTAATATATAGCTGATATTACTCTAAGCTTTAATTGAATTTTCTTTAATTCTATCTGAATCCCTAAATGTCCAGAACTTTTTAAAAGATTGCATTGAGGTGTAATTGACATATAACATGCCAGTTTCAGGTATACAACATTTGATATTTTTATAATTGCAAAATCATCCCCACAGTAAATGTTGCTAACATCTGTCATGATACATAGTAACAAAACTCTTTTTTCTTGTGATGAGGACTTTTAAGATTTAATCTTTTAGCAAATGTCATATATGCAATATAGAACTTTTTCCCATTGTGTCAGAGTCCCAAAGAATTTAGACATGCAGTGTCCAAACTTTTTGCAAAAGTATTTTTTCTCATGAGCTATTGCCTCCCTACCTTGCAATGACAAGGTATTCATGCAGCTTGGCCATTTGAGTAAAGAAGTAGCATGTTTACAAATAATACCACAAGATGCATATTTTGAACCATGAGTACTGGATCAGCATTCAGGAGACTGAAAAAAAAAGCTTAAGAATTTATCAATAGTAATAACCATTATTATTATTGATAAAGATTTTTCAAAATTTAATGTATTTACTATCTTTAACCCATCAATGAAGGAGTAATGCTAAGGGATCAGGGATGCCACTGACAAGGAACCTATGTTTACTCTACTCTGGCATGTTCAAGATATTTTTGAAAGGCCAGGTCTCTCCTGGGAAAGAGCTCAGCCCAAAGGAATAAGTTTGGTCTAGGGCAGTGTGGGTTTGTCTCCAAAGTAAATAGTGATTTTTTTTTAAGGTTTTATTTGCCCATTCATGAAAGACACAGAGAGAGAGATAGAGACACAGGCAGAGGGAGAAGCAGGCTCGCAACAGGGACCCCCATGCGGAACTTGATCCCAGGACCCCAGGATCACAAAGGCAGATGCTCAACCACTGAGCCACCCAGGTGCCCCAGAAAGAGTGATTCTTATGAGAACTTCCTGTTTTATCCTGGACTAATGTCTGAACTCTGGGATGATAAAGTACTACTAAGAAAATAAAAATAAAAAATAAAAATCTAAAGAGCCATTCACTAAAATAAGATGTTGGGTTAGAATGGCCTGACTGCCTACCTCTATCAGATCATGACCAGAGCCTTCTATTTGGGGTGACAGTTGGAACCAACTGAGGCAAAAAAAGGGACCCAGGGCCAGAGCAGTAGGTAGGACCATCCCACATGTGTGGCAGAGAAATCTCAGGAAGGGAGGAAAATGTTGAGCATTACATACAAGTTGAGGGCTAGCTCATCAGGGATCTTATGACACCAAAAATGCCCAAAAGGAGAAGGGGAAACAAATGAGGCTTGGGTCCTAGAATGATAGGTGTGGGGTCCAGAGATGCACCCTGATATTAGTCTCACTGTGGCGCACAGGCATCTCAAGCAGTATGGCCAAGGAGTCAGTGGCTCACAAGCAGGTGATCCCTCGGAAAGGGAGCTGGGGGAGAAGAGAGAAGAGAAATGAGTCACTTGCATTTGAATAAAGATCCTTTAAAGATGAAGATATTAATCCTATTTATTTTCAAAATTCAAATGGTGTTTTACCATGTGAAAACAGGACTTCGCTGGAGGATTTCACTCCTTTCGCAAATCTGAGCTGTCTGGCTAGAAAAGAACATGTGAACCATGTTTCATTTTACTGACCACAGGTTTAAGTCATTTATCAACGACAACAACAACAAAATATCTTGTAAAAAAAATTAAACTAGCAGAAACATATAAGCTGTCTTAAAATAGAAAACCTGGTGGCAGAAGTACCCTCAATTTCTTTGGCACAATGAACTAGACGCAGCATCTGTACAGTCTGTTCATACACTCTTTTCATAGATGGCTTGTGAAACCAACACTCAGACTCACATGAGAGCCTCAGGGGAAGCCAGATTTCACACCTCCAGCCTTCAAAGTTCTAACATAAGGCAGAAAATCTGATGTCATGTCATCTGTAAGAGACTTCGTGTAGAGAGAAGAGATGCCGGTCCCGGAATGTCCAATGCCTGCCAACAGGCTCTGCCTGGTGACATGTGTGTTCGTGAAAGAAAGAATGCCCAGTCATGAAGGTGTTCAGCCCTTTCAACAATGTATCTAAAGATAATGATAAAGAGGAAGGACAATCCCCCTGGCTCCATAACTAAACAAAGAACTTGCCTCCCCAGAGATTCATCCTACTTCGTAAACACTGTAAGGAGGCCACACTGTCTCGAGGAAGAGGACAATGAGAGTAGAGTCCCTGACACCATTATGCCGCCATATGTCAGGCACAGGGGGCCATAAAACTGAATGAGAGCAGTGTAAACCAGTGAGCAGAATCCCCTCCCGCCACTCCCATCCCCGATTTATGACCAACCTACTCTTCATTTTCAGCCAGTGAGGGCACTCACGTTCTTAATAAAATGCTTTGAAATCCTGACATAGGAAACACAAAATGTTATCGTTGTGAAAATCCATAAAGTTCTCAGTGCTTCACTAGAGATGTCAGCTAAACCACAGAAGAGAAAAAGTAACAGATTCCCCACCTTATTCGAAAATAAGCACATAAAAATATCTGGCCTCAGAAAAATGGCCTCTTTTGTAAACAGGTTTTCTGATCATAACATAGACCTCACCTGTAGTTACCTAAATGCAGCATGTTTCCCTCTGAGCGAATGCCTGAGCTCAGACAAGGTCAAGCACACTCCATCTCAGGAGGCATTAGCTCGTGACTCCTTTTTAACAGCAACACTTTGGAAGTGACTGATGTGCACACCCGGAGGTTCTTAATGGACCAGTTGCAATCACCACAATAGATGGCGTTTAAGGAGCTGTCTTTCATAGTTGCTGTGCAAATCATTTCTGTAAATGTGTGGGTTTATTGATTTGAATAAACCATCCCTTGATGTAAAGAAGGTAAGATCTGTGTTAGTCATCGAATATTTCAATACCAATAAAGCCACACTTTAGAAAATGTGTTCCCTTTCAGACCTATTACTTCTTGTTTTGTTTCTTTGGTTGGTTGGTTGGTTGGTTTTGTTTTAGCACTAAGTCCTTAAAACCTCTAACTATACATTAATACCATTTAGATAAAAGGTCTCAACATTTATTTGTTTTCATCTTCATAGCCTCCACTACAACACTTGGTATAGGGACACCTGGGTGGTTCAGTTGGTTAAGCATCCGACTCTTGATTTCAGCTCAGGTCATGACCTCAGAGTCATGAAATCCAGCCCTGCGTGGGGTTCTGAGCTGAGTGTAGAGCCTGCTTAAGACTCTCTCTCAAACAACAACAACAGCAACAACAACAAAAAACCAACCAAACAAACAAACAAAAGAAACCTCTCTCTCTCCCCCATCCTCTCTCTCAAATACAAAAACAAACAACAATGCTTGGTATATACCGGTGTGTTATATGAGGATTTATTGTGCTCCTGCATCCAACAGTTCATTATATATTCACTAACTAACCTGTTAGTAATGGAAATTAAGAAGAATGAATAGAAACAATCTGTGTCAGTTTAAAAGCTCATTTCAAGCTGAAGTGAAATAGTGCAGTTTCCACTATGGTATGATAATCACAGGAAAATATTAAAGGGGGTTACTGGGTAGATTATCTTTGCTTTTTATTCCTTTACAGTGTCTTCACATACAATAGTCAATAAATAATTTCTGGATGGATTTTGTCACACACACACTCAGTCAAAATATAAATTCCAAATTCAAGGAAATTCTTTTCTGTGAAAGACTGTGTATGTGGGGAAAACTCTTCATGTACCTCTGCCTTTTCAAGGGAAATCAGAGGCATTCAGTATGAAAGAAATGCCTTCTCATTTTACCTTTTTCACCCCCTCTCCTAATTATTGTAGCCTTTTTTTTTAATGGCTGCTCCTCTTCTTCTTTTCTTTGATTGCTCATCAGCAAAACTACCCATTTAATTAGGCATTTATATATATGTAATTTTTAAAAGATATTATGTATTCATCCTAGGTGGCACTTCATGGGGTGGTCCTAGGTGGCTGGGCAGGAAAAGATCAGTGTTTAAAACTTGGGCAGTAATAGTAATAGGCTATTAAGCAATTCTGCATAATTATCATAGTGTTTATTACCTATTTGTTATTTTTACTTTACTATAATTTCATACAAATAATCTCTGAGATGTGCCAGTGCCAGAATAACCTTATTACTAGGCATATAGTCCTCATATGGGAATGTTGTCACTTTGAATCTAAATTTTATTCAGAAGCTTCTATGAAGTATGTGGTGAATTTTCTGATTACGTAAAGGCACATGATGAATCAGAAGTTTAAGGTTCTCAGAAAAAAGAAGTTTAAGGTTCTCTGAATATAATATGAAAGGAGTTAACTTAGTGACAAATGGTTTCCTATAGTGAAGAGGGGTTGAGACCATTGCTTATGAATTTTAGCTGCTAGTTAACCAACTAATTAATCAAAAAAGGAAAAGTATGACTACTTGCTCTCTATAGTCGGTTTAATGAGAAGTTCCGAATAACTTAAGTGTTACAAATGACATAATAAAACTGAATTGATTTATTTGTTTTTAAACATAATATGTCTTTACCTGATGTACCAAATTTCATTTCTGTTTACATTTTTGGTCTAGGAATAGTCATTATACTTTATATTAAGTCTGTAAATTGAGTACCAAGTTATAGCATTATAAGTGTAACTTACTGGGCAGCCCCGGTGGCTCAGCAGTTTAGTGCCACCTTCAGCCCAAGGCCTGATCCCGGAGACCCGAGATCGAGTCCCACGTCAGGCTCCCTGCATGGAGCCTGCTTCTCCCTCTGCCTCTGTCTCTGCCCCCCTCTCTCTCTCTCTCTCTCTCTCTCTGTGTCTGTCATGAATAAATAAATAAAATAAAATAAACAAGTGTAACTTATTTAGGTAACAGACAAGAAAAAAAAAACCAGAAATCAGTTTTTATTATTTTTAAAAATCACCTAACAGCAAAAATTAAAATAATCATACACAGATATAAACACCTAGCTTGTAAATGCTGTTCCTCGAATTGTTTTAAATTCATGTGCAATTTCTAACTTCTTCATAAATCAGAAAGAACATATGCAAATATATCCAGTTTGGCATTTGCGAGAGAAAATCCCTTAGATGCAGAATTTCACTGGCTGCTCAGATAGGAAAGTCATTTTGGTTTTGCTTAAAAATTAACACATCCTCTCGCTGACATTTAAGACCAGTAATTGGCTGCAAAGTGCTCAGTGCTTTTAGATGAACTGTGGTATATATCTACCAAATCTATCTATATATAGATATTTATCTATAAATATACATATCTATCTATATATAGATATATCCATATATCTATATATAGTTAATATACATATATGTGTCTATATAAATATATATATTTATATTTATATACACACAGAGAAAGAGAGAGAGAAGGTAGTTCTTTACTACATCATCCTGTTGCTGCATACCTCATGCTACCTTGTTATTATATTGTGTGTCATAATATACTATTGTAAATGACTGCCTTTTTTCTCTCTTAAAAACTTTCTAAGATGGTAAAATTTGAACCAAACATCTCCAACTCCTAATAAAGCTAGTCACTGGAGAGCAAAAGGAGTGAAGACCCATGGAAGATTTCTCACACAGGTTTCACTATCTTTTCATTTTTGTAGATCATTATATCAAATGTTTATAGCAGCTATATGATATAGCCAGCCAAATTTTAGTTACAAATTATAAATATGAAAAGAATAAAAAGGAAAGAGAAAGACTGAGAGGAAAACACAGAATCCTAAAATATATACACTACTATGCAATATTTTTATTAACAATTAAATTCAGATTGTGGAACAGTTAGGGCAAACATCCAGATTATAAAAGAAGCAAGAAGCAGGTAGTAATTGGGGAACATAGCATGTTGTATTTTTTCTCTTATCTTCAAATTTTAACTCTATTATTCATCTCCCAAACACTTAGAAAGGATATCAGGCGTTGGTATGCGACGTGTTGGCATACAATGAGCAACTGCAATCCATCATCAGAACTTCGTGCTTCTATCCCAGAAACATGCTCCAGCTAAAGAATATTCAGCTTTAGTTTTAATGTAGTCATATATCAAGTATTTACTGAGTACCCACTATGTGTCAGTTTCTTAAATGTTCCACCTTCATATTACACTTACTGTGTTCCTTCTTACCCAAACACATGTAACAGTGCTACCCGGAATCTGTAACTACGAGAAACAGGTAATAGTGGTCAGTATTGGAAATTATTCCATTAACTCTCAGAGAGAGCTGACTACTTGTCAGAGTTGTAAGGATTTTTACTGGATACAAAAAAAAAAAAAAAAGAAGAAGAAGAATGACATAGCAATATTTGATTGCCTTGTTTGTAATTCTCTCTGAGTCAGAAAAATTATTTGTACTGAAAATATCTTTCAGTCTATATTAATATTTGGATTCAAGAATCTAAGGAAAATCATATGTTTGCTTACTTATTATTTATGTATATGAAAGGCTATTTTGAAACACTTCTGTTTAATGCATTGTGTTGACTACACATTTAGAAATAAACACAAAATCTGATTATTTGTAATGCCTATTTTTCAATTAAGAATGTTTTAAAAATTTGTAATTCAATGAGAGCTGAACTTAAGGACCATATTTTTAAATATATTTAGTGGAGCTATGATAATCCTTTTCCTCTACACTACTGCCTTTTAAATGGCAATCCTAATTGTAACAGCTTTTACTTTTCAACGAGGAAGTAAATTAATGAGAACCTCTCACTTTTTTCTGACCAGAGTATAATAGTTGAAGGAGTACTCTGGAGAACATAAAAATTACTGGGCTTATTCAAATTACAGTATTAGCTTTTAAAATATTAAATATTAATATTTAAATTATAAAACAAGATAGTTAATCTCTAGCCTTTTACCCTGGACAAAGCTATGTAGATGTTTTCAAAGAATTTAGAGCTCTCAAAGAATACTATTGCCCATAGTTCTGAAAGCATGGCACAAGAAAACCATATAGGTCGTTCACTCACTTTACTTATGCTTTGAATATTAAAAATCTACCTAAACAATAGAGAAACATGTCACACTATTTTTAGCCAAAGAACACAATCACCCATTCAGCAAATAAAACAAGAAATTGTATAACTGCTGTTTGAAGTATGAATTATTATAATTTTGGGAAGGCATTATGGCAATATGTACCAATGGTCCTAAAATATTTATATCCATTTTTAACTTGTACTTGCATTGCTATAAAACAATTTGAAATTTTCTAAAATCTTAATACATTAATATTAGGATTTTAATAATAGAATACCCTACTACTCATCAGAAACATGAAATTAAGGTCATGGTTGAGTAAACTATATTATGTGCATAGAGATAATATTACTAAGTCATTATAAGCATGTTTTGAAATTTTCTTTAAAATTTTATTAATGTTTAAAATTCATATAAAAATTCATAGAGCTTGGGGCACCTAGGTGGGGCTTAGTTGATTGAGTGTCTGCCTTCAGGTTGGGGCATGATCCTCAGGGTCCTGGGATCAAGCCCCATGTCAGGCTCTCAGCTCAGCGGGGAACCTGCTTCTCCCTCCCCTTCTCCCTCTGTGTTTTTTCTCTCTCTCTCTCAAATAAATAAAATCTTTAAAATAAATTCATATCCTGGATGAACTTTTACAAAATAAACACATATATCCATGCTCTTTAAATTAAAGAGAAAATTACTCTCACTCCAATGTGTAAAAAGTTTAAAAACCTAGGTTCTATTTGTCCTCAGAGCAACAGCATCAACATCACATGGGAATTTGCTAGATCCTGTAATTTGAAAATATTTAGATTCCCTCCTAGACCTACCCAACTAAAAGGCTCAGAGATAATAAAGCCCAGTAATCTGTGTTTTATCAAAGCCTGTAGGTGATTCTGAGGCACACTAAAATTTAAGAACTACTAATCTAGGGAATTTACTTTTTTTTTTTTTTTTTTGCATTTTACTTTAGAATGAGAAATGTGCTTATATGTATTACTTTAATGATGTAAAAATGGGCATAAAAATAATGTAAATATATATGACAACTGATGGTAGTGGCTATTGCTGGAGAGTAAAATAGGTGATTTTTATTTTTTTCTATATATGTTTTTGAATCATCCAGATTTCCTGAAAAGATTGTAAAACTTTGGGTATATTATTAAGCACATTTTGGTTTATTTTATTTTATTTTTAAAAGATTTATTTATTTTAGAGAGAGAGAACACATGTAGGGTAGGAGCAGAGTGAGAGAAAGTTAGTCAAGAGCAGACTCTGCACTGATGTGGAGCCCAGTGGGGCCCCATGTGGGGCTCCGCCTCAGGACCTCAGGATCATGACTTGAACCAAAACCAAGAGTCTGACACTTCACTGACTGTGCTACCCAGGCACTCCACATTTTATTTTTTTTAAAGTATGTTATCATCAGCTAAAACAGAGCGGCTTCTTATGATGGCACTGAACAGTTAAGTTGCCTGAACTATCATTTTAATTTCCATTCTGCATAGCAACATCTACGTGTGGAGTACAAAACCCTACCCCACTATTCTTTAAATATTTGGAAGAATAAAGGTAGACCATTACCCACTGAACACACTGATGGCTGCACAGATGGAAATAAATACAGCCTTGCATGAACATAGGAGGTAATCTTGAAATTGGAAGGCAAGTTAAATCCTCAAAGATTTCAAATTTACTAAGCCTTTTTATTTTAGGGAACATGACCTTTTCTAAAAGAAGCTTTTTAATTCCATCTCTCCCTAAAAGGCTAAAATAAATAGTTCTTTAACATAGCAAAATGGATCTTCCACGAGGAGAGATTAAAAGAGCAATTCAAGAGCTGCAAAACATGGAACCTAACTCTGATGATAATGAAGGAGTTATAGCAGCTGCTGCCAGTGCCCAGCCCAGATCCATCAGTCCTTATCCCTTCAGAAAGAAGGATTTCTACACACCAGTATTTGGGTTTTCCATGCCTGATGGCTTTTCCAATAGGTTGCTCTGTTCTGAGGCTCACGGATCAGCAGTACCAAGGAATTAACATTCTGAGGAGCAGTCCTCAACCAGTGACCAATGGTGTGAGAATATAAATACCTCAACTTCCTTGGCCCTTGAGTGGGGTAATTTTGAAGCACACATCTCAACAATTCTCAGAGATTTCCTGTGGGATTAAGCATGTCTCACACTATGTTAACATGGATACCTCATGGGCTGCTTCCCTCTCTGTTTCACTTTTCCTGTTTCCTTGCTGGTGTTTCTTGTACTTTCCAAATAAAAGACTTGATCTTGAGCCCTTGTCTCAATGTCTACTTCTTGGGCAATTCATACAAGTAAATGTGTTAATCTGCTTAATAAAGTAGAAGATGGAGTAGGTATTACTTATAATACATTTACTAAAATGCATTTTATTTTTTTATTTTTTTAATTTTTATTTACTTATGATAGTCACACAGAGAGAGAGAGTGAGAGGCAGAGACACAGGCTGAGAGAGAAGCAGTCTCCATGCACCGGGAGCCCGACGTGGGATTCGATCCCGGGTCTCCAGGATCACGCCCTGGGCCAAAGGCAGGCACCAAACAGCTGCGCCACCCAGGGATCCCTAAAATGCATTTTATAAGCCTTAGGGATTTACATCCATTGCCAAGATTGTAATTATCAACCTAAAGAAACCTTACTAACTAGCTCTTGCTTCTAGAAAATTTGAGCCTCCGTTTTCCTATGAAGATTTAAGCCATTATTAGTATTTGGGGGGATAGTAAAAATTATTTAACAATAGATATGACACAATTGCTTTAATAGTGATTGTAATAGAAGACATTATTATAGAAGTAGACTAACTCCTATTTGCCATACATTGATCATTTGGTGGCAGGTCTTAGGAGAGAGTCTGGAGCAATGGAGGGGTATTTGAGAGTCTCAGGCAAATGGATATTTAACAACCAGTTTAGGAAAATTCCAATATTTTAATAATCAGTAAAGCCCTATTAACATATTCAAAGAAAGATCTTGAATACCATATGTATGTCTTCTTTTTGTAATACAAACAATCTAGTTTCCAATGGGATGAACATAGTTAGCATATAAAATAACTGCCAAGAGGCACTCTTTCCTTGGGAATCAAATTTTCAAGGAAAACAAACATGAAGAATATGGATAATTTAAAAATATAACATAGAAATGCTTTCAATCCAGCAAAATGACTATCAACAAAGAATAAGTCCTCCTGGTGGTGTGAGTGCCACTCCTCAACATAAATGAATATAACATGCCTATTGAAATACAAAAGCCTTCTGATTGAAATGCCTCCTTATTTATACTCTGCTATAAACACACAAGGAATTCACCCTGTGTTGAGTACTGAATAAAAAGGTGAACAAAAATACCCAGTTGCTAAAAAGGTATTGTAATCTCCAAGTACCAGGAGGGAATTCAGAGGCTGGTAGTTGGTTAAGGCTGAAATATAACGTGAGTGGCCACTGTTGTCAAAATAATTTCCTACAAACTTGGGCAATTAACTAAAGCGTAAAAGATGACACTGCATGAAAAATATTGTTCCTACCACAGTTGTACAGAAAAGAAGAAAGAGGAAAAAAGAAAAAGGAAACTAGCAAGCAAACTCTGGCTTGAAAGATTCAGAATTTATAGTTTTCAACAATATTTTATGAGCCTCAAGAATACCTTCTTTATCTAGAGAGAGAAAGAAAAATCAAATTGAAATGAACTCTTCCTGAACTCAAGCAAACAAATAATGAAGCAAATGATTTCTGTATTAGATCTCAACACAGCTATTTAAAGTAAAATATTTCTGCATCTGACAGAAGTATCATTTCTAAACAAGAGGTTCTTGTCCCAGTCTCTGACCATACACCCTGAGAGTTTTCTGTTTTGACTAAACACATGGTACTATATAATAATCACAGCAGAGCACAATTAGCAACTTATCTTTTAGGCTTTAACTATAAACCATTCATTTAAACAATTTTTCCCCATTCAACCTCAGATATACAGTATTAGATGAATTATATCTCTGTGCTGTGACGCTGACATCATTGATCCATACATGCCTTGCTTTTATTAGTTACCCAATTCATGTTTTTTGAATAATATAACAAGCACCTATTAATTAACCACCTCAAAACAAAAGTTGCCATACTGAGCATAACTAACACCTAATTACATGGTTCCTCCATCAGCACATCTTTCTTGGCTCTACTATGCAAGATAGTCATCATCCAAAACTCTGTGTTCATAATTTCCTGGTTTTCCTTTAAAAATCATTTGTTGTGTCTGCATTTGTTAGTTTATTTTAGTTCTTTTTGAGGTTACTAAAAGGATAGCGTGCTACATATAATCTTTTAGGACTAATTTTTTACTATATTATATTGCTATGATTTTCTATGTTGTTGCTTGTTACTATAATCCATTCACTTTGATACTGTTGATAATATTCTGTTGTGTGAATATGCAGTTTATTTATCCATTCTTTCATTAATGGACATCTGAGTTGTTTTCCATTTTTACTATTAGAAATGGTACTGAGGGGATGCCTGGGTGGCTCAGAGGTTGAGCATCTGGCTTCATTTCAGGGTATGATCCCGGTATCCCAGGATCAAGTCCCATATTGGGCTCCTTGTATGGAGCCTGCTTCTCCATCTACCTATGTCTCTGCTTCTCTCTCTGTGTCTCTCATGAATAAATAAATAAAATCTTAAAAAAAAAAGAAATGGTACTGAGGATATTTTTGCACGTTTCCTTTGCAAAATGCAGAATTCTCTCTTCAATGGAGATTTCTCCTAACATGGAATTTGCTGAGACATGGTAAAATGAGTGTTCAACTTCAGAAGGTAATGCCCAAATTACATTCCCACCAACAATGTATAAGAAATCCCATGGAACTCTAGCCTCCTTGAAAAGTATCATTATGTGGAAATACTGACTACTTTGGTTTCTTAGTATGAAATACAAAATATGTGAGAATAAAATAGCCATACTAGTGAGATAGAAAAGTTTGCATTTAAGATAAGCCACATTAATTTATGGATCACAAAATCATAATGTAAATATAATTATAATGTCTAAATTTTTTAGATTGTTCTCTGTCCATTTCATTTCATTAGCCAAATAACTTATGAATATAAACTACATAAACTGTAAATTATCATACAAATGAAATAAACATTTAAAAAAACAAGATTTGTAAAAGTTCTCTATTTAGCAAGAGAAAATAGAGGAAAATATTAAGTGTGCAAGAAGAAATTCATAGTTTTAAAAGTACAAAAGAGTAGAAGTTTTCAGAGCCTAATTAGGAGGGTGAATGGTCTATGGCTCATAATTCACCAGGTAGCCTTCCCTAACTTGTTAGTAATGCTTTTGTAAAGAGAAAGAGTTTTTAAAAATACAAATAAAAATTACTGCTAAAAACATATCATTGCCTTGTCATATTACATATAAATTGAGGCTCGCTTCAGGCTGTACTGAGTGGCCACTCATGCTATCACTGCCTGAGGATGTGTAAGGAAGGCATCCTGGCCCTCCCCACAGTCTGCTGCCTTTCAGAATACGTGGAAGCCACCATCCCACAGCCCTTCCCCTTGCCATTACCAATGGAACTTCTCTTACTGAATCTTGTCAGAAAGTACGACTTTTGGAAAACCACCAAGGTAAGAAGTAGGAAGTCAATGACAGCATTATACATTCTGAACATAAAGAACTCTAGGTGATTTCTGTTGACATTGCTGAATGGTCAACCCACTTTTTCCTACATTTAGTGATCCCAAATATCAAAGACGTACTGATGAGGAAGGGGAAGATGCTATTTTTGACTTAGCAGGGCCACAGAAGATAAAGGCTATCTGGATCACAGAAATGATGTTGCCATGGATTATCTTCTCAGCTGTAGGTTTAAGAAGAGAATTGGACAGAGATTCAAGTAGACAAGGAAAATACAGACATTCAGTCTGTCAACAAATGGTGATTCTGGAGAGATGGCTCCTGATTAGAAAATGAAATGAAAGAAAAAGAAAAGAAAAGAAAAACATTAATAAGGCTTGAGGGGGAAATGTCACTGAACAAGGAAAGTTAAATCACCTTGTCTCTGAAATGCTCAGAAAAACTATGAAAAGTATTACAGATAATAAAACATTAGATATTTTTTGGCAGTCTCAATTGAATTCATGAATCACAAAATGAAAAAACAAACTGATGAAAAGCAAAACAAGAAAAACAGAATGGCATGCAAAGGGAGAGAGGTGAGATTGTGAAAGACTGCAGTTAATATTAAACATCAGATTAAAGATGCATTGGAGGGGCACCGGGGTGGCTCAGTGGTTAGGTGTCTGCCTTTGGCTCAGGTTGCGATCTGGGGTCCAGGGAGCCTGCTTCTCCCTCTGCCTATGTCTCTGCCTCTCTTTCTGTGTGTCTATCATGAATAAATAAATAAAAATTTTAAAAAAATAAAGACGCGTTAGAGGATTTAAAATGTGTCTTAATGATTGATGATGAGGCCCCCTAGAGCACAAGGGACCTACTACAAGGAAGATATTATAGTACATGGTAGTGAATGAAAAATAAGGACATAGAGAAATTAAATAATAAATAATTCCATCAATAAACTTGATAGTTTTAAAATTAAAAGTCTTAAGCTATTTCATAAAAATTAAGGAGTTATAGGTGGGAATAGTGGCAGATAGAAGATCCCAGTGAGTGAAAGAGTTTTCAAATACTAGTAGAAAAATTTGTCATTGACTGAAAGAAAAGAAAGGCAATCATTAATGAAACAGGAATGTAATAAAGAACTTCCTAATTTACGAGAGGAAAAATGAAATAAACTGAAATGTAATCAAAGTGACAAGAACAAAGAACGTTAAAAAGAGGGAAAATTAAGGGCAAATAGGAAAGTAAATAGAAGAATATTACAGCAAGAATCTTGGCCATTACATTAAATGTGAACTGACTGAATTCACTTCTGAAAGGACAGGTCCTCCAGATAGGTCAGAATCAAAGCACAGCTATATGCTATTTACCTGGAACTACTTAAAATGAAGTAATAAAGGAAGGTTGAGTATAAAAATGGATTAAAACATGGCAAGCAAATACAAACGAAAAGAGAAAACAGAGCAGGCATGGTTAATACCACACCAGGTGATGCTTTAGATTAAAGGCATAATATAGGATAAAGAGGAACACTGTAAGGATACAAAGTCATATATGAAGGAAATATCACAGACCTTAGTGCATGCATACCATGTATCATCACACCTAAATATATAAAGTGAGTACTATCAGAAATGCAAGGTAGACTTTATGCAATTGCAGTGTAGTATAATGCAAGGTTAAATGTTATAATTAGTCAAATGTCATAAATAAAAATTTTTGATTTAGTCAAATGTTATATATAAAATATTGTACACTGAATTAGATATGTAATATAAATAAAAAAAATAAGGACCTAGAAGAATTCATTAATATAATCAGGGAACATAGAACTTTACATCTAACAGAAAATGTATAGTTTTTGGTTGTTCATGGAACATTTACAGAACAATCCGTACTCTGGTCAGAGAGAAAATCATAACAATTGCTCAAAAGTTGATATTTCATAGGTCTCTATGTCTGATCATAGTCCAGTGAAATTAGAAATATATAAGAAAGTTGATCTGGAAAAATCCAGAAGTATATACTATTATTCATATATCATATATTTATTAAGTTTAATATAAGAAAATAGGTGGTATTTCAATTATGTAAAAAAGAATTATTTAGTAAATGGCACAATTGGCCATCTACCTAAAAGAAAATAAAACTGGAAAAAAAAATAAAAAAAGAAAATAAAACTGGAAGTCACATAGATGTAATTTCCAGATAAATGTGTTAATGCAAAACATAAAATAATAAAATTTGTACAAGAAAGTTTGAAGAGATTCTTACTTAGTTGTAAAATACAGAAAATTATAAAAGACAACATAGATACAGAGCAAAATATCAAAAGCCAAGTCAATAAATGATGTATTTTGAAAAAAATTGGTAAAGCAAATAGTCATAGGACTAATATTTAAATTTACAGAAGCATTACATCTCATGTTGACAAGGAAATAAACCAATGGAATATTGTAAACAATTCACAAACAAGCAGTCTTGATGGCCAAAAATATAGAGAAGCTCAGTCACAAATAGGAAAATACAAACTAAAAGGATTAGATATCTTTTTATAGCCAACCGAGTGGCAAAACTTAAAAGACTGAGAACATGTAAGTGAGAATGTGAGAAAATAATGTAGTGGGAATATGAAGTGCTTGCACTTTCTGGAAATCAATCTAGCAGCATTTCTTAAAATTAATAATTGGCATACTTTCTGACCAGCAGTCTCATTCTTGATAATGAATCTCCTGGAAAGAAAATCCTAAAGAATATGAAGCTATTCAAAAGAGAATTGTTAAATAATGCTGGCTTATCTGTAGGGAATAATATACAGCTATTAAAAAGAATGAAGTTAAGGTATAGTAATTCATCTTTGAGAAATTTCCAGGAAGTATTTTTTAAGCAAAAAAAAAAAAAAATACAGAAAAGTGTGCAATATACCTTTTTTTTTTTTTTAAAAGAAAATGAACAACAACAATGGAAACCCTGTACATGGAGGAAAGTACGAAAGGATGCATTCCAGGTGTTAAGATGTGTTATTGGATGGAGGCAGGGGCTGATGGATTAAATGCTTGAACCTTCCTTCTTTCATAGCTGGTGAACATAACAAAATAATGGATCAGTGATCCGGTTCAGTCACATTTTTTTTGACTGTCAAAATGTAGGTAATACACCTGCATACATTTAAAACAGACTACTCAAAACCAGTCACAGAGTTTCATTTATAAAACAGAGTATTTCATCCTCATGAGAAGACATTTCTTAAAAGACATAAGGATTTACTTTCAAAAGTCCTAGCACACCCTCTATTGGTCTGGAAAATTAAGTGGGGCAGGGAGTTTTTTGTTCTAGAGACTAAAAGTCCTGCAATTCTTTATTGTTTACTCTTTTTTTTTCCTCCCTCTGCCTCCTTGTCCTTTACTCTCCCTCAGGATGAAATTAATGGTCAGCTGCACCTGTCCATCTCACCCACTTGGTTAATTTAGAATTAAAATTCACTGATTCAGCAACACTGTGACTCCTGCAGTTCTAAAATGATAGCAATAATTCCAATTAAAAATCGAACTATTCCTGGATGTATTATCTAACCCATAAACCCCTTTTAGAAAGATAATTAATGCTTCTTCTTGTCTCTGAGTTTTCAGTATCTGTGTTAATAATAGCTTTGGTTTTAATCATTTATTCCTATTAAAGAGCAAAAATAGGCAGAAGGAAGAAAAAAATTTTGTTATTTGTATCTCTACAGTGAAATTGCTTGGAAAACTATCAAAGTTCCTTTAGACTATTTAGATTAGGGACAGTAGGTTTTCTGGGAAATGAATGTGAATCAACAGATAAAGTTGGGAAATTCACTATGAATGTTTTTTTTTACATTAGTCCAGTGAATTGAGGATATGTATTTGTAGATATGCCTGCAAATCCTTATGTATTTGTAAGAATATGAAAATGCATATGCTTCAAGTATACAAATCTCCAGAATGAGAACAAACTGACATTTTTTAGTAGCTCACAGCAGTACTAGGATCCCTTGAGTGAACATACCACTCAACAGAGTAGATCTTTATTTACAAGTATAGTCAGACAATAAATAGTATCTCAAGCTTCTTACAAAGGAAACAGGCTCCTCATGCTTCAAATATATTTACACCTAAGAATTAGGCTGTCCTTATTCGGGAAAGATTCTCGGTTCCCTTCTTGAAGGTAATTATTTTTATCCAGACTGAAACCAATTAATCAACAAGCTAGTTTTCTCTTTTCATATTTACTAATAAATCTTTGTCTATTTTCATATTGTTAATGATTTGCGTTATTTAGGATTATTTCTATCTCTTGTAAGAAACTATGGTTAGAGTTTATTTTCTTATTGTATTAATTCTTTGTCTTTTATTATGGAATTTTAAGCTATTTATTCTTATAATGCCTGATATGCCTAATCTTAACTCTGAAATTTTGTTTCTTGATTAAAGTTTTATTATTCCTTCATGTTTTCTTTATATTTTATCTTTTGTTACGTGGACTGTAGTTTCTGTTTGTTTTTAGAGATTTGCATTATTATCTACGGATTTTGAAATGAGGATACTCTTGGTTTTTAGAACTTCTGTGGGACACTTTAAGTTCCTTAGAAGTATGCATTTCTTGTTGTAGTTGTTCTCAAGTCAAGTATGAAACATTCTTTTGATACTGCCAATATAAACCTAGGTATTTAGGAAATATTTATATTCCTTTATAATAGTCTCTTATTTCTTTTATTATTATAATCTGGAATTTTTAGCATTTACAAGGACTACTTTTGGTATTCAACCTAATTTTACTTCTAACTGATTTAAGTGTCATTTCAAAATTATTCCTTCTAGGACTCTGAATTTTTACTTTGATCTTCTATCATTTGGCTACAGTGTGTTTTAGAGTAATTTTCCTGGAAAATTTCCTGAAAGAATGTCTGCCTTTTGTCTCTATCCCTAAAACTTCTGGGTATCGATTTCTTGTGGCACAATCCTTCTCTCCTAGCCCTGTGGCTCTAGAGTTCTACTTTCCCTTGATATCTCAAACTGCAGGGAAATATATAACTGATCTGGTTTTTGTTCCCTTGTAGGAACTTTTCTAGATGTTTTTACTACAAGATTTGATTTTCCTCATAACTGAAAAGGAAAAATCATACTGTGTGTTGAATGAAGCATGATTCTCTTTTTCCATTCTTTCCAGCTATAATATGAGCATTTCTGCATGTATATTTTAGGTCTCTTTTATTTAGAAATATTTTTCTTTCATTATATCTATTATTATTTCTTTTTTTCTTATTTCTCCTATTTCCAGTGGTTTTAAACATTCCAAAAGAATACAAAATAAACACAAATAGACAAATAGGGGGATATTCAGTTTAATCACAGAAGTTCATTTAGAATAATTTAATGCACAAATCCTGTTGTCAATATTAATATCTGTTTCATCCTCAGAACTGGTAGCCTAACTGCCACAGTATTAATATGTTCACTGTCTACATTCTTTCTGTCTAGACTCCAGGTTTGAGCTCAACCCTTTACTGGCTATTAACTAGCTTATATGGATGGTTTCTCCCTGGAAGCCCATGAATGCTCTCTGTATCTGGTGTCCTGGCTTTGGTCAGATCTATAAACAACTACTCTTTCTTTGTTTTGGACTTTAACTCCAGGTTAAGGATAGACCTTAACTCTAGCTCCAATATATCTTCATTATTTTGTCATATTCTTCAACTCTTTCTTATAAAATTAGTGTCCCCCAAACTCACGTCCATAGAAGAAAGGATCATACACAAAATATCTAGATAATTTAGAAGATCACTAATTCGTTATAAACTATGAAAAAAATGAGTAAACACAGAAAATACAGACATAAGACTGCCATAGGTCATGTTTCTTTAGTCTGATTGAATGCCAGGTTGTAAACTGTAAGTATACTGATATTTTTATAGGTGAAAGGTCGAAAAAAATACATAAAACCTTTCCAACTTTGTCAACCTTTCTTGTAATCATGAAGTGATAAAAGTTGAAGCTATATTGACAATCATATCTCTTTCTTCAGACACCAAAAGAGTACCTGCAAACTTTGGAACTGGATGAAGTACACCTTGCTCAATATCCTACCCTTAATCTACACACAATTCCATCAAAGCTCCAGGAGCTGTGGTGAGATACCAAGTAATACCATGTATTCATTGCTCTAGCGCCCCATTTCAACCATGCTATACGTGAAAACTTCAACCATGCTATACCTGAAAACAACAGTCAGCCTATTCTAGGGATTTTGTTTCCCCAAATACTCACCTTCACCTCCAAGTTGCTAATTTTGTAAACTCCTCAGGGATGGGCACTTTGTCTTCAGTATCTTCAATATAGCATTTGTTCAATAATAAGCAAATCATGAAAAAAGAAAAAGAAAGGGAAGGGAAGGGAAGGGAAGGAAAGGAAAGGAGAAAGAAGAATGGAAAAGGGAAAAGGAAAAGGAAAAGGAAAAGGAAAAGGAAAAGGAAAAGGAAAAGGAAAAGGAGGGGAGAGGAGGAAGAAAAGAAGAAATAGATGTTGGTCCAGATTCATATCCATCTTTATCCTATACCCATATTCACTATATCAAAAGTGAAATCCTTGGGTGAATTAAAGTTGAAACTATAGTGCAAAGTTCTTCTCACAAACATGTCTATAGCAGGTGCATACTCTCTTTTTGTAACTTTGCTTGGTTCCCTGGAGAAATTTCTCTCAAGAAACATACCTCTCTCAGATATATGAATAGACCTGGTGCCTCTTTCCTGAGCCAAGTAGAGGAGGCCCTGATGATTCTGGTTGCTGTCATCGCCCTCAAGACAATTGCTGTTCTATTTTAACCTCAGTCCTTCCAAGCACTTTGGAATCGGAGATAACCACAGAGTTCCCTGATGTATTGAAGACTGCCCAAATTCTTTCCCTTTTGTTCTTACTCCTTGGCTGACTGAGAACACTGTATCCAGCCTGTCTCCCTGTTTCCCCCATGAGATTTGAGATGACTTGTCGAAGAAAAACAACAGTGAAGAGAATAATTAATGATCCTTTGATGCCTGCCAGCTCTGAAGAGGTACTTACCTGTGGGCTTTCAAATGTTCCATAATTACTTGACAGTACCAACTGCTTGCTCATCTTGCCAAGTTTCCACATTTCCTTCAGATTACTATTGATGGTGTAAATACCTGCTAGGTTCCCACTGCACGATAGTTCAATCTATTCAGGTAATTCTTCTCCATTAAAATGATCATAATACATGCACAGTATGCTTCAGAAATATGTAATTATGGTGGTATTTCAAATACTTTCTCTGAGAGGTTTGAGATAACCATAGACATCCTATGAGATGCTTTTCTTTCTTCCACTTCAACACATAAAGAAATTTAGAAGACTTCTCTCTTGAACAGACTTCAGCTTTTCTTTCAAATAAATTCAGAACTCTTTCATCTCATTTTGCTAAAGGCTGGGTCACTGAGGAGGAAATAAGTTAGTCAGTGTTCTACTAAACTTGGCTACTACTTTCTGAAAGATGAATAATACAAAAATACATAAGAAAATAAATGGGGGCTCCACGGGGCTAAGTATGAATAGGCATAAAATATGTATGTCAAGGCCTTCTTGATTTCTTAGGAGTCCTTGATATGCCCTATGCTTCGCTCTAGACCTAACTAATAAGCACAGGTTAACACCAACAAAACGAGAGGTAAAGTATAGGATGGGGAGGCAGATCAAAAGAATAGAATTTCTAATCTCAAGTAATTACTATTTATTTGGGCAACGTAAAAGGCCATTCAGAGAAAATCACTATGAAATTTTGTTTCATTTTATTTGAAAAAAAGATTTCTTCCATAAACCTAATCATTTTCTCAGCTTTCCTATCAAAAGACAGAGCAAAAAGTTTGTATAAGAAAAAGGCATATTTTCCAAGATTAGTTGAAGCCAGGGAAAGTGGTGCAGTAGAAAATGCACTAACATGGACTTCAATAAACCACTTCAAATTTGGCTGTGGGTCACAGACAAGGTCCTGGTTAAGTCACAAGTGTTCTAGGAAGTTGGACTAGATAAACAAGAGGTGTATGAGCCTTGCTGGAGCCATGGGCTCTCCAAGAGTCTGAAAAAAGTTATAGGTCATTTCCCTCTACCCCATCAAAGCCACACAGACCTGCAATTAAACTTTCTATATTCAAGGATCACTGGCCCCTTGGATCTCTGAGTGTTCCATGAGCACCTACCCTCAGTAAGCATAAGGTCATTCCAGATCTCAAAGTTATTTTACATTTTTTAACATCTTGAGTCATTTTATTTTTTTAAGAATTTTATTTATTTATTCATGAGGGACAGAGAGAGAGAGAGAGAGAGAGGCAGAGACACAGGCAGAGGGAGAAGCAGGCTCCATGCAGGGAGCCTGATGTGGGACTCGAACCCGGGACTCCAGGATCATGCCCTGGGCTGAAGGCAGCACTAAAGCACTGAGCCACCTGGGCTGCCCATCTTAAGTCATTTTAAAGTCTAACAAGGAAAGTTACCTCTACATTATGTTTGCTTGCTGAATGGGTCAGTTGTTTCCCTCTGCTCTTGGATGCAGAATAAGCAGAAATATTATGCTTATAGATGCAGAATAAGATGACATCCCCAGCCCTAAATAGTATTATTGCAAAGTTTGCTACCTTCAAAAAAAAAGGCTGATTGTAATGAGTATAGTTCAATGCAGCACTTCCCCTCTCTGGGAAATGTGCTTTACAAAGCAAGTCCTTTGGAAGTGACACTAGATCACAATATGTATGAAGACAGTACTGCCCATCAGAAGACACTACCTATAGGTCTACAGCTATGTCAAATAAGCTGGACTGGGAGAATGATGATGGCCAACAGCCCTTACAAATCACCAAACCTTAGCACCTGCTAATAATTGGCACTTACTTCTTGTTGGAAAAATCTATGACCAGGGTGGGTGTTAAAAGATGCATCTGCCTTCCATCCCCTCTGACTTCCAAACGATATTATTATTTATAAGTAGATTAATGAAGTGATAGAATTCAGTTTCCTCTGACCCCAGAAGTGTCCAAGTTTCTAACCGTCTGAAACTGATATTTTTCTTTTTCCAAATGCTTCTGTTCATCGATAATTCATTTTTGCCCTTCTGAGACACTGATGAAATTCTAAGTTGCATGCAAATTCTGTATATATACTTGGAAAATGTGCATTTCTTGAGAGCAGAAACTAGATTCCAAATGACAAATAGTTTCCTCTCTATGTCAACTTCTATTGATTGGATTGAGTGAGGTTGCCCAGAGCACAGAGTTAGGAGGATTAAAACAGTTCCAAGGATGGAATTTTGTAATCAAGTAATACCTGTCCAAGTGCAGAAGGTCTTTTAAGGAGCCTAAAATGCACCAGCCTTTTTTCAGAACCTTTGGCAGAGCCACTGCTCACCCATAGTACATGAGCATTACAGAAAGCAATAGTAGTTGAGCAAATGGATGATGGATAATGCAAGGAAGGTAAAACAACATACCTAATATCTCCATTAAAATCTCTATTTCTTGGGATCCCTGGGTGGCGCAGCGGTTTGGCGCCTGCCTTTGGCCCAGGGCGCGATCCTGGAGACCTGGGATTGAATCCCACATCAGGCTCCCGGTGCATGGAGCCTGCTTCTCCCTCCGCCTGTGTCTCTGCCTCTCTCTCTCTCTGTGACTATCATAAATAAATAAAAAATTTAAAAAAAATTTAAAAAAAATCTCTATTTCTTTGCCCAATTACATTTAAGAAAATGCATAATATTTTGTCTATTATTTTTAAATATATTATCTATGAATTTCAATATACCTAGAACATTTGTAGAATACACAAAAAACACTTAGTGATTATTGCTTGGGAGTGAGGACACAACCTCACCACTCCACAGTTGGTGGAAGTCTTTTGTTAGGAACATAATTTCTGTAGGAGGGGCCTCACCACCTACATACTGCTTTAATAGAATATGGATTCTGAGAGAGTTAACGCTGATATCAAATGTAATCCCTAGACTTTGACCTCCTTGGCAAGAGGGGTATTTTGACATTTTAGGACCCTACCCACTTTCCAAACTAAAATACTTAGTGTAAGTTTGTTGAATGAATGAATGAGTGAATCAAGCAATCAATTAACCAATCAATGAAAATACCTTAGACATGGTTCCTAAATTATAACTATGGGCCACCTCAATCCAAATTTCTTTCTTGCTTCATGGCAATCAGGTAGACCAGAATTCATATTTTGTCTCTAGGCTTTGGGACAAATTCCTAAATTTTTTGAGTTTCAATCTCTCTATAGTGAAATAGGGATGAACTCCCTTTTGCACAGTTGTTGAGATTGCATTCCTCAGAGCACCTCCCTAGCTCAGAGCCTGGTGAAATGCAGGTACCACTATTGTTAATTTTTTATAAGTGCCATTTGATTCTTTCAAGGCTTCCTTTTTTCCCTCTCTTTATTTAAATGATGTGATAGGAATTTAACAACAATGAAATTCTGCTAAATGTTATTATTCAGCTCCTGCTGGGTGATAAACTGTCCCAGACTTGGATTGTACTCCCTTTGAGCACTTACAGAAGTGGATGACAATAATTTAAAAGACAACACAGCTGAGCTGATTAATCATTTAGTGCCCTACACTGAATCACATGTTTCCTTGGCTTCCCTAAGGTGCTTGTATATTTCCTAATACCCTTCGTGTGACACTTAATAATACAACACCATGTTTGCCCTTCAATAGGAAATCTCATTTAATTATCACATTTTGAGAGGGACAAAAATAAGAAAGTGAGGTTTTGGGAGTGAATGCCGTCCTCATATATATAAAGATCTAGTTTCCTATAATCCCTTATTATTTTGAACACAACATAAATCCTAAGTGACTTTTAGTTCCCATTTCTTTTTTACTTTAAAATATCACCCACATCATATTTTCTGGAATGACAGTCTTTTTCTGTCTTTACATGTTAACTGTTTTTTTTTTCTAAGTTTATCAAATTTTTAAAAGAAATACTGAGAAAAATGGCAACATTTGGTCTAATCATACCCATGTTGAACCAAATATTGCATGCCTTCTTAAGTTGTTTTTAAAGCCTAATAGTCTGAAGTCTAGACAGACATTTCAGTGATTAAGTAAACCATTCAATCAATTCCGTTTAAATAAATTAGATATGACTAACCCATTCTGATATCCCTAACTCAGCTTACTCCTTGTCCAAACATGGTAGGCACTAATAAATATTTATTGATTTGAGTTGTTCTTTGAAGTAAAGTGTACTTAGGCTGAAACTAGAGCAAGTGATTTTGATAATGCATGTGAATCGCCTAATAGCTCCTATTAAATCCTTTTCCAATTCATGTGCACCTTTCTCTGATTAGTGAGTTTCATTTATTCCTGTTATATTATTGAGCTTGGATTTAGATGCAGATTGGCAAATTGCTTTCCCAATATCTATGATCTATTTTGTGTTAATAACTACTCATTGGACTTTAAGTCATTTCCCTTTTGCCGTTGTTCTAAGCACCTTTCCACAGTGAACCAGTTTAACATATTATTTATAAATGACTTTAGAAAAAAAAAAACCCACACAAAGAAGAAATACTATGGATGCCAATGAGTGAATGCTTCATACCGGCAGGTGTGATTCATTAATAAGTGAGTTCACTTTGAAAGGGAGATCATTAATGTTTTCACTCCTATGAGACAATAACTCTGTAAGAATTAGATTTGATCAAATAATGATTAGATGAGTTGTAGGAGGATTCAGATTAACTGTGAAATTATTACTTCTGGGAATCTGATTTAGCACTTTTTAATTTTTAAATATGAGAGTCTGATATCTAGGAGATCAATAAGTCTAAGGAAAGAATAAGATTAAGATAACACCCAGTGTGTTCTTCTGTTAGCAAGGAAGAAGGTTTTTTATACACAACCATAATTATACAATTACTCGTTTATCAAAATAGCCACATGTTGGATTATTTCTCTTGACCCTTTATATTTGGAATTCAGTAAAGCCACCATGAAAGCACCAAGAGGGATATATTTCCATTACATAATCAACATTTAGTCATTGTAAACAAAACAAATTGTAAAAGGTTTTTTCTGTGTGACATAAATATAGAATTGCTATCCAAAAACTGAAGTTAGAGTTGGTTTTACAAAATTCAGTTCCAAAGGTAGAAAAATGTATAGTTGATGTACATGAAACTCAGATTAATTTTCTTACTTTCTCTTTCTGAAGAATTACAAAGAATAGCACATGTATCCTTATAGTATTCTCTGATAACTTTATGATCACATATAAACAATCAATATATCACTGAGACCCAGAATCCTATAATGCTCCTATAGCACTGCACTTAGATGCTGGCAACTGGAGCATTGCCCAGGGCCCCACATTTAAGGACCCCTCAGTACCTGGGGTCATCCAAGGCCAGCAGTGCCACCCAGGTGGGGTGCCCCAAGCCTGGACAAGGACCCACATTGTCCTCAGTCCTGATTTCTAGGATGCTCTCTGAGTGCTCTCCAAGAGCACCTCCATGCTTACCTCCATATATGCGCTGACCAGATGACCTATGATGTTCATGTCTATGGAGTCATCCTTTTGGCAGGCCCAGATTTCAGGGGACGCCAGAGCAAGCAACCAGATCACTCTGGTTCTCTGGCATTGTATTTTTTCACAGGATCATGAGATTGGCCCTCAGAACGGTGCTGACATGCTGATTTGAGGGAATCTAAACCATTTCAGACTTAAGATAAGACTTGAGCTATGGATATAGGCTCATGTGTGACTCTGGCCATCCATATTTGGAATTCAGCATTGCCTCTGGTCTTCCACACCTGGGGATATAATGTAGTGCCAGGCATTCCTGGATGCTCCCTGCTCCCAGGGCAGGCCCCACCCCATTCACAGCCTCCACACCAAGCTTCAGGCTCTCCTGTGGATAGATGCACTATTTCCTCCCAGGGCTCTTGAGGCTATTGTTCCACATACCAATATACATTGCCAATCTATGTACTCTCTTGTCTCTGATCCATGTGGTTGTTGCACTTCTCTACAGACTGTCCTAAGTGGTGCTAGCGAAGGGATGGACATTTCTTGCACAAATATAGGAGTCCTTCTTTTCTATCCATTATTTTATATCTTCAGCAATAAATCACTACACCTCATCAATGCCCATAATACACACATTTAATACTGCATGTTTTAGGTGGAACTCTCAATAGGCAGGGGCCTGGCCAAAAAAAAAAAAAAACTGTGCCCAAGGCCTCACATGCCCTAGCAGTGGCCAGTGGCCATGAGGTCCTAAATTTGGAAAAGATTTTTATCTATATCTTTATGCAATGCAAAAACTGTTAGCCAGTGTTTGTCAAGTCTCATCAGTGTCAAGTACACTGAGAGGAAACTTATCATAATCTCATAAATCAAGTAGTTATATTTGGGGTCAGTGTCTTAGTCAGCTGGGTCTGCTTTGACAAAATACCATAGACTGGGTGGCTTAAACAACAGACATTCATTTCTCACAGTTCTAGGGGCTGGGAAATCTGAGATCACGGTGCCAGCATGGTGGGGTTCTGGTGAGAACTCTCTTCCTGCCTTGCAGATGGCTTTTTTCTGTATCCTCACATGATTAGGGGAAGGGGACAGGGACAAAGAGATGGCATGCATGGGAGCAATCTCTCTGGTCTCTTCTTATAAGAACCCTGATCCTGTGATAAGGGCCTTATTTTTATCACCTCATCTAAACTTAATTAGTTCCCAAAGGCTCCATCTCTAATTACCATCATGTCAGGAATTAGGGCTTCAGCTTATAAATGTGGGGAGAGGGTTTAGAATTAAGTCCATAAAAGTTGGTTTTCAGTTATGAGAACTTTGTTCCTAACATTAAACCAGAACCTATCTTTGCATCACATCCTTATGTTGGGGAAGAACAATCTTCCTCTAGCCTCTTAATAGAAGTTTCCAAGGGCTTGCAAATTAAACGAACAAAGAGATCAGGCACATGATTTTTATCAGTACTTTGGTGCACAGGAGTTCACAGAAAAAAGTTGAAACTCAAAGAAGCAGTTGAACTTGGGGGGCATAAGGATCCTGTTAACAAAGGAAAGGGAGTTTGGACTTTAAGGGATGATAAACTGTGGAGAAATGACCAGGAAATAGTAGGGAGCTAACAAAGAGAAGGGTGTTCCAGTAAGGTCTCTTAATGCAAACTCAGCTGGCTATTGGCTTCTATGCTAAGAGTCTCTCTTTCCCTTCTGGTATGGGTGAGGGTATGGAGTATCTTCCTCAAAGGGAGTTTTGTGTCCTGCTTTTAAGCAGATAAGGGTAGAGAACTCTTCCTACATTTGTTGATTTTCATTTGCCTTCAGGTCAAAATAATCCTCATGCCAAAGTATCATATTTTAAGGTGGCTTATTCTGGTCCCCTTCACCTACCACGGTGGCCCCAGCTCTCACCGCAGGCACAGCTCAGGCTCACAGCTACCTGAGGCTTTTTTAAAAAGTTAGATGACTAGATTCATGCCTCAGGGATTTGGTTTGATTTGGTCTGAGTGGAACCAGAGGCAGATCTGTTTAGAAAGTTCTACTGGTGATCCTAACGTGCAGCGAAGCTCCAGCAATTCTGCATAAGAAGATCACAGTAGATGTATAGTAGATCATCTGAGGAACTTTAAAAAACACATCAATGCTGAGGACCTACCAAAAACTAATTAAATAGGAATTTCAAGAGATGAGGCCCCCAGATTGGTCATTGGGAATTTTATAAAATCTCAGACATCTCTCATCTGCAGTGAATGTTGAGAACTACCATTCTAGAGCAGTTTCAGCTGGTGCTTTTACCTCTATGTGGTAAAAACGCACAATCTCTTTCATCCGAATTGACGGATTCCTTTAAAACGGTAGACACAAACCTAATCAAAAATCCCATTAAATGCCAACATTTGTTACACTTGACCTATGAAATGTCATAGTTCTTGTATTGTTCAACCATAAATTCCAATGGATCTTAATTGTGTTGGTTCACTATTTGAGTGGACCTGCCCACAATCCCCTGAAAAGCAGAGTCTTCTTAATTTCATTGTCTCATGTATCCCTACACAGACCCCATAGGGGTCCAGAGATGCCTTCAGAACTGTGCCACAGGGAGATTTAGGATTATGCCAGGCAAGTTTCTGCAGCCCCTTCCCTGCCTGCCTTTACAAAGCAGGACCAGAACTGTAAAATCACCCTCCAGGAGTTGGGAGGCATACTGGCCTGGCTGCTAAGTGGAAAATGGGAGCTGGCCGACTTAGAAGAAACACAACCAAATCTCAGGCTGGTGTTTATCCAATCGATAAATGCCAAGGCTCTTGAATAACTGTTGTTTAAATTCATTTCTCAGTGGCAGAACAAAAGGAGCGTAATGAAAGCAACGCCGCTGTTAGAGGATCATTAGAGACAGTAAGGAGAGAGCAGGCTTTAAGATCATCACTCTCAGGGAGACAACATCCAGACCATCTTTTGGTTCACAATAATATAAGTAGGCAGTGCAGTGGGTAGGCAGGGCCATCTGTTTGTCTCTAGAAAGATTACGTAGAGGAGGACAATCAATAGCTTCATGGCAGAAAATCTCCCTGGTTTGTGCAACCCTTATTGCTGATTCTTTTGTCACTGATTTGGGTTTTGGTAATAGGAATCTTATCCAGTGCCTTTCAGTGTTAGTATTTTAGGAGCAGTTAAGCCAAGCAGAAAGGCCACAGATCAAGCCTATTGTCTGTTGGCAAAGGCTCCATTGAACCCTAATGAGCAAAGGAATCTAGCAAACAAAGAATCCTTAGTGCTTTGCTCAAATGAATCCTCTACCAGAGGCCAAGGGAGTCATTTTGATGATCTGAAAAGGCAGTGATTAGAAGGTGCATCTATTATGAACCAGAAAGAAAAAGAAAGGAAGAAGGAGCAGAAGGGAATAAGAATGAAAAAAAAATGTAAAAAAGAGTAAAGGATGAAACTTCTCCACCTGCACTGTTTACTCAAGAGTCTATTGGCAAAAATTTGAAAGATAGCCTAGAAACGTACTGTGGAGTGGCCCACAGTGTCCTCGTCTGCACGAATGCAGATTTGCTATTCATCTTCTCTAAGGAAGAGATGAGCGAGTGAGCATCCGTTTTCAACTAGACTTCACAGCACTCTTGACAAGTGAGAGAAGGAAGGGAATGTTCGACTTTGTCGTACAAATGGTTATCTTTTGATGCCTGTAACTTCTAGAAATCAAATGATCTTTTCTCTAAAATTGGAAGCATTCTCCCCCTCCACACACACACCTTTTTTTGTTTGTTTGAATTTGTAATCTCTGTTTTGGCTTTTCCCTTATTTCCTCCTCCAACCCCAGGGACCACGACTGGGACTGTTTGATGACATGTGTGCTTTCACTTTTGGAGTCAGGCTGCAGATAAAAACTGGGTGTTGTGATATTCCAAAATGATGAAGTAAAAGGCACTTAATCACTGAAATTCACTGAAGCCAATGTATGCATAATTCACTTCAACCTGGAGAAATGGAAGCTGACCATCATCGCCAGGAGATATTTGTCCATCCAGACACAGGTAACAAAACAAACACAAACCAGCAAAATAAACAACTACAGAAATAATCATCCACACCATCTACAGAGTGCTTACCATATGCCAGGAAAAAGACAAGCTTATTTAATATCTGCAGATATCCTGAAGGATAAAGCTATTTTTATCATTTTACAAGTGACAAAACTGAAGCTAAGAGAACTGAGGTGTTTGCTAAAAGTCACACAGCTACCAAGCCCAGAGATACCCTGGATAAGGCTTGCTGGTGGTAAGCTCCACTCCTGTAGCGTCTTCTCTCTTTGCTGCCAGGGTTTTTGCTTGATCACTCTCTTCTCCTTCCTACAGAGATGGCCTCCCAAACCTGTCCCTTCTGAAAGGCTGAGAAAAGGTCTGCCTATTGCTCCCAGGTTATGAAAAACTGAGGACTTCACTTAGACTAAAAAAAAAAAAAAAGAAATCTTATTCAGTTGAAATGTCTGGTTCCTTCTCATCTGATCCATTTATTTATTTTTATTTTTTGAGACTGTATTAATTTATTCATTAGAGATACAGAGAGAGAGGCAGAGACATAAGTAGAGGGAGAAGCAGGCTCCCTGCGGGAGCCCCATGAGGGACTCCTGGATCCCAGGACTCCTGGACCATGTCCTGAGCTGAAGGCAGATGCTCAACCACTGAGCCACCCAGGCATCCCTCATCTTATCCATTTAAAATAACTTCCTATAAAGATCTATGGAAAGAAAATGGCAATGAGTTAAAATGGCATGGTCATCTTAGAGCTAGCTTCACCATTCTTCTCAAGAGTTCTACGAAAGCCATGGCAAACTCACTTCTGCTTCAAGATCTGACCACATTGGTACAGCCTGGAAGAAGGACCACACTCAGAAATGTGAATCTCATGTAGCCTTCCTCAGGAAAATCATACATTAAGCAAACTTAAATGTCTGATCAGATGTTAGCAAGCAAGGAGTTTCACATTGCTGGACCTGTGACATAGGCAAAATCTTTGGTTCCTCTTTGATTTTACTCACTACTAGGGTTGCCAGATTAAGCAAACAGAAATACAGAATAGACAGTTGAATCTGAATTTTGGAAAAACGATGAACTATTTTCTATTATAGATAAGCTTAGATTTCAGATAAATAATACATAATTTTTAGTATGAATGCTTTTAATCTGTGTTGCCTGTGCAATATTTGGGGCATTCTTTAACTAAAAATTTTTTTTATTAATTTTTTTTATTTACTTATGATAGTCACACAGACAGAGAGAGAGGCAGAGACACAGGCAGAGGGAGAAGCAGGCTCCATGCACCGGGAGCCCGACGTGGGATTCGATCCCGGGTCTCCAGGATCGCGCCCTGGGCCAAAGGCAGGCGCCAAACCGCTGCGCCACCCAGGGATCCCTCTTTGACTAAAAAATTATATTAAGAAATTATATATTGTTTCTCTCAAATTTAAATTGAACTGGACATCCTATATTTTACCTGGCAGCTATAGGGCTCAGTATGATTATGGAACTGTTGGGCAGGCAGGGAGGACATTTGGGAAGTGACACGGGTACAGGTGCATCCTGCCCTGTGGTTACACCAGAGCTGCAATTATAACTCTGATGGGGTAGAAAATGACCTGGCTCAGCCCCAGAAAGCTCATTTGCATTGTGGCTTTGACCTCCCTTGCAAGGGATGGCTGCCATGACAATTCTGGTAAGGACTATACAGGGCTAAAAATCTCCCCTTCCTGTTCTGTAGAAGACCCTCAGATGACTGGAGGCAACCTCAGCCAAAGACTACCTTAGCTATGTCCCCAAACTCATACAAGCATAGAAGAAAAACAAACCTAACAACCCCTACCTCCTAATCCCTGATGCAGTTGCTTTCCCTGGCCTGCCCATTCTCCCACCTTGAGAGCATATTCCCACTTTAATAAAACCAGGCTGTGTGACTCACTGTACTTCTGTCCTTGAATTCTTTCTCATGATGCCCACTAGAACCTTCCAGTAACAGAATCTGGAATGAGCTACTTGTGTAAATAGACTTTTATTTGCCTTTAAACTAAAAAATAAAATTAAAACACACAGTACTAGGTACATATTTTTTTCTACAATCTATTCTGAATGCCATGTGAGAACACTGGAAGGCCTATCAACTGGTTTTGCATTTTCTTTGTAATTATATTGTGATTTCTTTGTCATTTGATAGGAATTTCATTGTATAAATTTTGGGAGAATATTCTTTAGATACATATTCATTCATTCTCTCAACACACATTTATTGAGTCCTAACAACATGCAAGGCCTTTAAGTGGTAGGATACGGACTCCAGCATGAATATGAGCCAAGGATTACCTTTAAGAAACCTATTGTTCAACCAAAAAATAAAATACAAAACCAAAATCATACTATAGGCAGTATTTAAAACAAAAACAAAAACACTTCTATCCAAAGAATGTAAGTGCCTAAGAATTCAGGGAGGAATGCATCACTTTTGCCTGAAGTTAGAGGCAGAGGCTGGTTGGCACAAATGGGCCTCCTACCCATGTTGAAAAAGGAGACAAGTTGCCATCAGAAACCAGTTCTTACAATCTGGCCACTTTAGCACTTACTCACTTTTGCTGCCTAATATTTCACATGAATGGCAAATTGGTACATTAATATTTTGAATATAAAATTATTTTTAAGATACAGAATGGCCAGGGCCTTCAGTGACCATTTAGTGGTCCTTCCTTGTTTTGCCTGGGTGGTTTGATTTTTAATGTCAAAGTAGTTAGCCTTAAGTACACATTAGTCAGCTTCATCATGTTCCATCATTTTGCCACAATCAACGAAAACTGTTTTTATAGTTGGGCCTTAACTCTATACCATTGTTTCTGCCTCACCTAGGAAAGCCTACTTATTTTCTCAAGACCTGTTTCTTGTTTTGTTGGTTTTTTATCCATGGAATGGAAAATATATATCTTATGTCTCCTATCTTCCTACCAGGACTAATAATGAATGCAGTGTCTGAAAGATGCTTCACTGACCCTGGGGATTCTCAAATACTGAGGGCCCAGCCCAGTCCAGCTGCTACGCATTCCTCAGACTAGTGTTAGTTATGAGGGGCTGTGGGCCAGACATTTTGACTCAAATGAAAGTGCCTTTCCCAATGCACAAAACTGCTGTTGTCTGCACTTTTGCTATGGGTCTTGAAGCTTTGGCTCCTCTTGCTTATTGGGTTTACAGTGTGTGAACCAGGGCTGCAGAGAGAAATTGCTGCTGTTCTCATTACCGTGTGTGTGGATTTGGGCTCCAGCTGAAGTCTTTGGTTCGTTGATTTCTGTACCAGAATCCATTTCCTTCTGCCCTCTTCAATTATTGCCACTTCTTTTTGTTTACACAGCTCTGAGAGACTCCAAAATATAGGTCATTAATTCTCTCGACATCCTTCCCTGATAGGAGAAAAAAAAGATTATTCCATGAATATCAAGAATAGACAGGCAATGTTCAAACATCTCTGTATTTATCCTTCATTTTAGCCAATCCCATCAATGCTTTAATACAAAACAAATCCCTGGACACTAAGAGCAGAGCTAACGGGCAGACTTTCACAGAAGAGAATTCAGAGAGGTCAACAGCTATTTACTTCAAAATATCATTTTCCTACCAAGGTCGAGCCATCTCAGGGGTCAATGGACTTTTACCGGGAAGCCTCTAGGGGACAATTTCAGTTATTCTGTTTTCCTCCATGTGACATTTTTCCTTATGGTCCATCAGGAATGAGTCATGGTCACATTTCACTATGAACTCAATTTCAACAAACATTTTTTTTTTTGCTTTGGTGTTATTACAGTTAAATTTTAAGTATTGTGCACAAAGCTACTGTCAGTATTTGCCTTCCAATTAACTGATAAAGCCCCTTGGAATTTCACTGTAACACATGAGAGACATTGGAGGGAAAACCTTGTTTGGAAGGCAAGTTTCACACGGTTGCTCAGTGACAGTTGGGATTACCTTGTGTTCCAACACAATTCCAACCGAGAAATCTTTGTCATGTTTAATTGACAGTTTAGTGTTATAATTATGTATTAAGCATATTTACTCCAGCCGAGCATTAAGGTAAGTAAATACTTAGCTTTGTCCCTTGTAAGAGTTAGGAAAAAAACATGCTAAATATCCCCTTATCTACTTACAGATAGGTTGTCTGCCTGTCTTCTGGGAAAGGCATCTAAAGTGTTATGTATGGGATCAATGTCACAGCACTGTGGCTTGCCACTTGGGATCCACCAAAGCAGGTCCTTTCTCTGCTTAAGAAACAGAGCCTGATCTTGATCCTAATGACATGGGTTTAGGATTACCTAATATGTTTAAATGCTCCTCTCCTGGTCTTCCATCTTCTGCATAATCCTATCCAATTCTTATCTCCTAAGGGTGCCACTCTTGCTTACAATGAGACAGAGTGTCTGTCTTACTGGAGATGTTTGCCTGAGAATTGTGAATTCTTCCTTGTAAAAGTTTGGGTTCTTTTTTTTTCTTTTTCCGACATTTATACTGTTAGAGAAAAAGAGAAGACAGAAAAGGATGACTGTGTGATTTTTCTCCCATTGTCTATCATCTCTCTATTTTTAAAACTACACCTTTTCTCCTGGGAAAAGGGAAAGTGCCTTCTTTGCATGGCTAAGTGTGGCTATGTAGAGGTCAGCCTTGAGTAGGAAGTTATAGCTTTTATAAAGTAGATGAGAGTCCCTGCAGTGCGCCAGTTTTTAATATTGCTTTTTTTCCTCTATCAAGATAAAAAAAAAGTTTCTTTATATTTGTGAGTGAATAGGGTTGCATTCTTATTCATGGGCTCCCATCTCAAAAACCTTTCAACTATCAGCACTGGGGTAGATTTTCATCTTTTGCTGTTGCTATATGGACAAAGTAAATAAAATGAGATAATGATGCTTAAGAACTGTGTAACGTTAAAAATCATTATGGTGCAATTATTATTACTGTTATCATCACCAAAGGAAAAAAAACACCCCATTAAGATGATGAGATTTTTAGTGCCTGAAAACACCACCAATGGGAAAGTCTAAGCTTTTCAAGAAGGAAATAAATGTAGAGATTGAGAGATTTGTAAAAGACACTCTAAATTCCCGTCTCCTTCCCTTCATTGTCTGCTTCTCCACACACAAACATTTGCACCAGTCACTAATGCTTACCATAATCCCAGGATTTGCTCTGCTGAAGCTCATCAAAATGCAAATACTATTGAGAAGGGTGACACTTTGCAGAAACCACCATCTATCAACTCAAATTAGTTTACAATATCTGGCTAGAAGAACTGTGAGTAAATGAGGCAGAGGGACTGACCTAATTGACTAGATACTCGGGAGAAAGGATGATGGGGGATCTGCAACCTAAGACACTGGGCAGTGATTCAGATACTACTGTGGGGGCATCTGGAGTCATAGCTAAATTCTGAGCCCAGAGTGAATAGTGAAAGGGACCAGAGGCAGGGTCAGGAGAAGAGCACCATGGGAAGTGAGTGAGTGAGTAAGTTATAAGGGACACTCACCGAAGCTTCCTTAGGACACTCTGGCCATGTCTCTCAGTTTCCAAGGATAGGCATGAACAGGCCAGTGGCAAAATGTGGGGCCATTTCTCTCACATTTATGAGACCACCTCGATGAATCAGCTAAGGTAAATCTTTATTTCTGCAAAAGTGCACTGTTAGGAAAATATTACTGTATATCATCTGGTGATCTAACTGTTAGATCTGGGAATTAATCAGTGAGAAACAATCACCTCTGAATGTCTTTGCTGCTGACTAAATAAATGTAAGATAAAATTAGTACAAATGGGTAACAAGAAATGATTTCCATATTTTACTGACAAGTAATGTTAGGAATCATTATCCTAATGGCTTATGAACTTTCTGTATTATCAAATGACATTCTGGAGTAATATTATGATCAGGAAAAGAATTTTTCATCCCTGCATGACATAAGCAAAGAGGTTCTGTACTGTTTTAAGCATACACACATACACACACACATGCATGCTCGTACACACACACACACACACACACACACACACACACATAAAGCTGAGAACAATTTCACTATCCCTCTGCCCAGAGAATCGCTGTTTTCTTTATTAGAACAAAGAGAAATGTAAGCTTACCAATGGACTACATATTCAGAAGACCCTGAAAAGCCACAGTCATCACTATAAAGTTTTTTCTTAGTAAGTTCCATTAAGGTGAGATATTTGCCTTTATGACTTAAAGAACTGTCTGTAAAAGATACTCTGAACGATGGCAGGGTAGGAGCCTGAAGACAAAAAGAGTGAAATGATACATTCCTCATCCAGGATAACCATCCTGCTAATAACAGGGCATAATTCAGTGCTGTAGATGGTAAGGTTATCAAATGGTAGAGTCTTTCCAAAGGAAGGGTGCAGCACTAAGGCAGAAAGTGGAACTGAGGAAAGTCAGAATAAATGTGACCCTCTGCCCTCCATCATCAGGATAACTTCTGAATATGTATCTCTGAGAGAGACCTAGAGTTTATAAGTGGGGCCTTCAGCTCCTCTAAAGTCTAAGTGGAGAGAACTGAGCCAGAACCCTCTCATTTGGGGCCAGAAGTAAGCTCAGGATGGTGGTGGATCAAAATGAGTATTTTGGAGAGAGATTGGCCGGATGAAAGAGAGAGCAACACCAACCCGAATGATTTTCAGGGAGGAGGTGTCTCAGTGGGTTAAGCATCCAACTCTTGATTTCAGCTCAGGTCACAATCTCAATGTCCTGAGATAGAGCCCATATGGGGCTCTGTGCTCAGTGCAGACTCTGCTTGAGATCTTCTCTCTCCTCCTTCTGCCCACCCCCAAATAAATAAATAAATAAAATCTTTTTACAAAGTGTTTCTTCCCCTAAATCCTGAGCCTGGGTAGGGGTGGCCTTGGCAGTAGGGGACGCTTGAGTGGGGTGGAGTGTCAACAAACATGATAATGTGGAAGCCCATGCCCCAAGGTCCCAGTGATAGAAAATAGACAGAGGAAATAAATAGGTAAGGATGTGACCCCCAATCTAATAAGAGAACCAAAATATTTTTGTTTTAGTGGAAGCACATAATGCATTGCTGAATCTTAGCAAATAGGAACTTAAAGTTTCAATAAAGAAATAGAAAACAAAGTAAGTCATTGACATAAAGGAATAGAATTATTTAGTTGATAAGCTCAATACATATAATATCCATCAAATAGAAATTATATGTTTTTATATATATCAAAGAAATATTTGTGAAAAAAAATGATCACATCCTGGTCTACAATGGAAACTTTAGCCAACATTTCATAACTGAGATATATTTTTTTCCTGGAACATAGGATCTGATTTTTTTAAAAAAAGTTAGGAAGTTAATCATTTTTAAGTGACTCAATGCATAGGAACTCCTGAAAATTAGTAAACAGTCTTGCAATTTACACTTAGAATAAAGAAGGCTCTACAAATGAGAAAGGGCTTTCCATAAGCATGTTTAAGTGGGCCCTTTCTCTTCACCTGCCTGTGAAAGCCATAGATCAGTGGGTAGTATCCTGTGGGGCCTGAAAGGCTCAAAAGGTGAACACATCTTCCAAGGGAACAGCCCTTGGGCCAATTATCTCAGGGCACAAAACCAGAAAAGCCCAGTACATTTGAGTCTGCAGGTACTCTGCATTTTTTATGGCATCAGGAATGTATGGAGATGCTTGTTTCCATTCTTAATTTTTATGTGTTCTTCCTTTGAATTGGTATCGGCTTTTTTTTTTTTAATATATGGAACATTGCCATGCTTTAATGGTACTTTGAGGAGCCAAGATATTTGAAGCCAGACTACAGACAAAGCACTGAAAGGGAGAATGGTCCTAACTCTATGAGATCTCCTTGACTATGAAGATGAGAGAAAGCCACTTGCTTATGAGTCAAGGAGCATGACACCACAGCCACACCTCCCCCCCCCCCCCCGCCTCCCCGCCGGAAGTTTACTTCCTGGGCCCCAAATCTTGGATGTTTCATCACGGGCCTAACAGTCTGTGCTCTTGTCTAAAGCTAGACAAGAACCTTCATGGAAAATCCTTTTCCTCAGTTCTTCACTTCTTCGCTTACTTTGAGTTTCTGAGGTGGCCACTGGCTCTTCTCAGGATTTCCTTGTTCCAGCCATCATTTCAAACATTGTTTCCATGGTCCCTTGCTTGCCAAGCCCATTTCTTGTTTTTTCCAATGTACCAAAGTATATATGGCCACTGTAGAGATGATTCTCCATTGTCTCTATGAAGTGTTCCAATACAGTCACTTGCCTCCTAGCACAGATTTCCAAGGGAAGCACTGTCCGCCCTATATGTATCACCTGAGTGGCTAAGATTGCAAGCTGGCAGAAGCCAGAGCAGCTGGACACCAGAAGGAGCTTCCCTCTACAATATGTTAAGAACAAGTCTGGATTAATAGAACTATTTCAAAAGCAATTTTTTCCCTCATTCTTATGGGGCTCCATGTTAAGGAATAAGGTACATTCCCCTGAGAGATGCAGAGTCCTAAAAAAACTTACTGGCATTATATTGATGGTTACCAAATGTTCACATCACTGTAGCCTAGAGATTCATAGCCTTAGATGCAATTCATTAAAAACTCAAGTCAGTTTGCATATGTCAGCAAAGAAAAATATTTCATTGATATGTTCTTAGTGTCTTCTTATTTGGTCAAATCTTATTTGGCACCATGATGGTGTAGCTGTATGTTATCCAAGATATAGTGTCTATGGTTAGCTCTGATAGAGCCAAAACTGGAAGAAAAATGAGTGACTTTCCACATGAAAATTTTTGAGGATTATTTGCATTAGTTAAGGCTGGATTTGTTAAACTGCTGGAACAAACCAAAATGCATAAATGTTCAAACCCAGTAAAAACTCATTTCTTGTTTACACAAAGCCCAAACTGGGGATTCCTAATTAGTGGGCACCTCTATTCCAGGTGATGATCCCCAGAGATGGGCGTCACCTTTCAAATTGTGGCTTCCAAGGCTGGAGAAACGATGGAAAATGACCCCTTTTCCAGCCAACCAGAAGAAGCAAAAGCATTGAGCATCTCTTGATGGAGGTAGCTGGGCGCTTGCCTGGTAGGGTGGCACCTGTTAACTATGTTTCTATTTCATTTACTACAAGTCAGTCACATGGCAACATGTGGGAACCAGAGAAATGCAACTAAGGTACATAGAGCTCAGGAAAGAAAGCAAGAAATGGGTTTAGCAAATATCCAGTGGTGGCAAATATCCCACTCTGGCTTTCCAAATTCATTTTGGCTACCACTTTCTTGAGAACTAAAACTATTTGTAAAAATCAGTGCAACCCACCACTAACTTGAAATGTATTCTGGAGGCAACACGGTCGCACTTAAATTGCCCCTAAGGTTGTACTTTATATTGAAGTATGTATTCTGAATCTTTTTCATGTATCTTTTTTTAAAGATTTATTTATTTATTTATTCATTATATATATATATAGAGAGAGAGAGAGAGAGAGAGACAGAGACAGAGACAGAGAGACAGAGAGACAGAGAGGCAGAGACACAGGCAGAGGGAGAAGCAGGCTCCATGCAGGGAGCCCCACATGGGACTGCATCCCAGGTCTCTAGGATCACACCCAGGGCTGAAGGCAGCGCTAAACCGCTGAGCCACCGGGGCTGCCCATCATGTATCCTTCTTAATTAGGTATCCTTCTCATAAGGTTTTGTCTCTCCTCTTTCTGCCCCAGGATGTGATTTTATTCTGGGCTGCGCCATCCTTCTCCCAAAGTGCACTCACTCTAAAGTTTACCCACGTGAGCTAGCTGGGACACAGGATAAGCTCCCTGCAATGTCTCCCTTAGCTAAGGGCTTTCTCTCACCAAATGCTCCACATCCTCCACTCGCCAAACCAAAATTGCTGCTTGCCCTTTCAGGAACCCAGGAGAAGGTGACGGATCAGATAGCTCCCCCGTTATCCTTGCGCGATCCAGATGCTGACACCAAAACCCTATCAGAGCATCAGCACAAACCGGGGATGCAGTGAGAGCCAGCCTGGCTGCCACTAGGCACCGCTTGATGTTCGTGGGGACTGACACGGAGAGAAATCCCCCTGTGGCAGCGCGGCAGAAATTTCACATCCACCCTGAAATCACTTGCGGAGCTATTTGCACGCTGCCACAAAAGTTTCCATCAGCAGAAAGGACGGCTGGAGTGTGGGTATGAAGATGCCACTTTAAGCTGTGTTTGCTAAGACCTACAAAAGGGGAGGCTCGCAAGTCCTCCCGGCAGTTCCCCTAAGGATCTTAATGAGGCACGTTGTTTGCAAAGAAGAAAGCTAATCCAAGAAGCGGAGCTTAGATGCCCAGGTGATTGGACGGGGCTTAGAAAAATTTAGATAGTTTGCGTGTGGAATGATGTTTCCGGGGTTGCAGTGTGATGTGCACCCAGACATTCCAGGGGTAGCTACAGCCCTGTGCATGGCCTTGGCAGTCTCTGTCACTGTCTGCCAGGTGAAGCCCGGGCACCCTGCCCCAGTCCCCTAGCTGGGCAGCCCCCAGCAAGTCAGCCGCGGAACCCTGCCACCAAGGAAAGGTGTGAAACTTCACAAGCCAGATCTCTCTGCTGTCCCCTTCCATTGGTTTACTTGTGATCATTCTGCATTCTAAGCCTCTCCTTGGACTCCAGCTCGCCTTGACCTGTTGGCACAGCCCACTGCTTCATTTCCTCATCCCCAAGCCCATCATCACATGTACCAATTTTTCAGTCCAATCTTCTGTTTCTGTTTCTTGCATAAAACCCAAACAACTATCCTACAGCCTGAGTAAAACTATGACGAGTAACTTTTGTTACTCGGTATTTCATAATTTAAATAGCTCCCTGTGTCTTTTCTCTCTAATTTCAACTCAGGGTATACTGGTCTTCCATCTTCTTTATTTTTCCTTAAGACTTAACCTGCCCTCTCACTTAGGAGGTAGCTAACTAACCTGGCAAAAAATATTTGCAAAAATGTGTTCATTTGGGTTATATGTAAATGTGCCCTATTCCCTAAGGAGTGAGTCTGCATAAAATAGAGATGTTTTGAGTAAAGTACTTTAACAAAGCAAGTAGGTCTAGGGTGGGAACACCTGGCATCTGATAGATTTGTAGGGGAGATGTTTGGGGAAAGATAAAATTTCTATTGTCTTTTAACACAATAAAGTGACTCTCCTCTACTTACATCTAGAGCCATCATTGTCTCATAATGTGTATATTTATAGTTTGTTTCAAATAAACTGAGAATATCTATTTTTTATTAAATGTACAGAGTATAAAAGTCTAGAGAGACAATATTTAATTTACTCTCTGCATGATTAAGAAATGCATGTGCACTCCTATGTGTCATGTTCTCAATTCATTTGGCTTACTCCATGGATATCAGTAGATTAAAATAGATGAATATTAACTAAATGATGAAGAAAAAATCTGAGTGTAGAGATGAAATTAGCAAAAACTATATCAGCATACATAAGCCATTAAAAAATAAGAGGTGAACTGTCTATAGGAATTGATAGAAGAGTCAGTAGAAAAATTCAAGGCAAGAACAGGCAGTATAGAATAGTTCTTTTTTTTCCCAGAACAGTCCTAAGTATACAAAGGCTGTATAAAATGCTAGCTAACAACAGTGGGATCCATTTATAACAGGGATGTAGGCCAATTTGCTGTAAACTCCAATAATCAAAATGCCTTCACGCTGGCGTACAATGAAAATTGATATGCATAATAATGACTATAAGTCACTGAAAGATCCCGGATGCCTCTGAATCACTAAAAATTTGATTGTGTTCAGTATAATTTTAGGGATAAGTGCATTTATTTCTGAATAAAGAGACTTAAAAAATATTTCCTTTCACAAGGAGCCATTTCACTAAGAATCGTAAAATTTTAGAGCTAGAAATTGTCCTGTTGCAGTACCAAAGTTGAGTTGTTAATTCAGTAGAAAACACTAAACCAGAGAGCAAAAGGTTGTCAAGAAGTTTGGGAAGTTTGAGGCTGACACCGCAGAGGTAGGGGTCAAGTGGACTGGAGCCTAGGGGAGGCATACCCAGCCTGTAACTCAGAACAACATGATTTGCCAAATTCCAGATAGGGCAAAGCCATCTAGTTAAACCCATGTGGTATGGATTGACAAAAATCCATGGATAAACCATCACAGTGTGGGGATTAAAAATAAGAAGGTATTCAGTAGTCTGATGTAATATCCTAAATATATTTTTTAGAATCTACAAAGGGTGTTAGTGGTCTGGTTGTCAAAATCAGCCATGTCACATCTGCCCTCCCCCTCTCCCCATTTTACCAATGGGGAAAACTAAAGCTTTTTTTTACTAAAAGTAAAATGAATCATCCAAGGCCCACAGCAGTTGGAAGGAGCAGAGCTATGACTTACATTCACATTCTTTGTTTGCTGTGCAATATTCTCTTTTATCTGAAAAGCAATCTCTAAAGGCAGAGGAGCCTGAGTGCTCAAACCATTCAGTGATTCACTTATTTTCCTTCCTGTACATGCAAGTAATCTGACAGTCTGGGGAGGAAACTCAAGTCAATCTAAAACTCTGCTGCCTCCTCCTTTTTTTTTTTTTTAATTCACTCTATAACACAAGATGTCTCAGACTGGATGGTTTATTATCCTTGGATTAATCTCCCTTCTGAAAGGAAAAGGGGAAAGTGTTCCTCATGGGATCCTAAATAACATCAACCCACTCACCCCTCCACTCCCCTGGCTCACTCAGGCAGAGCTAGTCCTAGTTCGTTATCCCTAAATTAATTTGAAAAACAAACAGGCATAGCTGAGTTTGTCATCCTCAATTCATTCTTAAAACTGTTATTTAGGATCTATTATGTAATGGAGTAAAAGATAAATAAGACATCATCTTGACCTCAAGGAGCTTAAAATTTGCAGATTATTCCTCCTTCAGATGAATCCAAGTAATGAAATTGTTCTAAATTACGTTTGTAAATAATCAACCTTTAAATCAGCCATACAACAATAGAAAAGTGGTTTGCTGTACTGCAGGGCATGTGGAGATGATACAGTCTTTCCGGCTTTGAATGTTTTTTCCAATTTCAGATAAGCCTTATTTTTTCTTCAAAGCAAAACAGTCGATTTCCTTGATATATTTGTACTAACTCAACGTTTTACTAAATATCTCATGCATATATTTAACCATACCTTATGTCTTACATTATACAACATAGATGGTGTGTTAAAGCAAAGTGTTTTTGAACTCTTAGCTCTTTGTTAATTATGAGAAAATAATCCTGTGGTTTAAAATGGTTAGTGCAAATATAATTGAGCTTGACTCTCCTTGAGAATGTCACTGTTTACCTGGTCTCAAGGTCATGATCTTCTCCCTGGCAACAGAGTCAGCTCAGCTATCTTTCCCCCTTCTTAGCTAGCCACCACCACCTGGGATTTCTCCTTGTGTTCTCTATTTTTTTATTCTCTAGTTCATAATTATAAATATGGAGATTGAAAACAACTGTCTCTTCATTTGCATTTTTTCCTTAAGTGTAACCATGATTTCACCATGCCCTTTTTTCTCTATCCAACAATTACTGTTTATTAGAAAGTGATGTGTGTATGCATCCTTGACTTTTCCTAACCTCAAAGTCATTGGAGAGATTTTTAAAAATTGTGTTTAACTTTTGGAATAATACATTCACAAGTATAAATCAACAAGTGCAAAATGGCCTAAAGTGAAGAGTCCTTCTCCCATTCTAGCTGTTCACATCCTCCTACTTCTCATTTGCTCTAGGGGTAGCTATTGTTCATCCACAGAATCATTTTGCATTAGGTGAGAAGATACAATGACATAGTCACATCCTTTCCCCTGACCCTGCCATCTTTACTCTGATTTTATCATGTAAATCACCCTGTTCTGCAACTTGTTTTTGTTGGGTTCTTTTTTTTTGGAGATATATATATATATATATACACACACACACACACACACACATTTTTAAGTACATATTGATAGGTTGTTTCTCATGTTTTTCTCTTTTTCTCAAATTCAAGTGTTTTGTGCAGGGGAATTGGAATAACTAAACATCCCATGCCTGCTCACAACTATAGACAAAATAAGCTCTAGTCCTCCAGCTTCATAAAGCATAGTTCATGTATTCTTAAACACAGTACTCAGTGCTCAAGGGTCAGGGAACTTACAAATACACATACACTTGAGATCAATGCACTGATGTTTTGTAGCTAATTTAGGTATGTAAAATATCAATGACTGACTCTTCACTCATCCACCAATGACAGGGAGATCCAACTTATCACTAAAACAGAATAATTGGATTGTCCCGCCATTTGACTGTTGCTTCTAAAGTGTGGACAAAATCAGTAGTATAATTGCCTTATAAAGTCCTAAACTCATAGACACCTTAAGAGTTGCTACTTGTTGATAGCTGATGAGTGTACCTGACATTGTACTGACGTCTTTGGAATGATTATCTCATTTAAAACCTCAAAAACATAAAATTAACATTTGGCTCTTACAGTCAACAAAAGTGAGGCCAAAGAGCATAACTAATGGATCAGAGTCCACAAAATTAACTGATACAACTAGTATTTGCATCTAGAGCCCTAATGCTTGATGTCCATGTTATATTGTCATGGTCTCCTTCACTATACTAACCAACTTTCTCTATTAACTTTCAATCCAGAGTCGCACCTACTACATTTTCTGAGCCCGGTGGGCCAAAGGCTACATTCTGCTTCACTGTTTACCAGTTATGTCACCTTGGAAAGGCTCTGAACCCCACACTAGGATAATGAAACGCCTCATTGACCTGATGCCTCAGAGGTTGTGTCCATTTTCTGTGGTGTTGCGCAGTATACTATTGTAAGCATCAAATGAGAGGATACACACAAAATTAGGGAAGCTCTGGGCACAAATAAATGCCAAATAACTGAGACTTTAGCAACAGTAGGAACAGCAGTCATATTTGACCTCCTAAAGGAACCATAGGAAGACCAGAATTTCAGGATATATATAAGACTGAATGTTCCTGAAATCCTTAGTGTGATGGCCTTAACTTTGGAGACATGGTGGGGGAGAGGGGGCATGAAAATACCAGAAGCTAGTATGGTCTCCTAAGAGCTAGTTTGGCTTGCAAGATATTAAATGTAAACAGCTATTGATTCATGGTAAGCATGGTATGCTCTGCAAAATGAAACAAAAAACCTGATGACAAAGTAGCTAAAACATTTCTACCCCAAATTCGACTCAACCCAGTTTTCCTTCTGGGAAAGAAGTAGAAACTGGAGGTTTTTTTAGATACTGAAAGTTCAATCTCAGTCCTTATCTCTGACCTGTGAGAGGTAATAGCACCTAAGGAGAAAGTCCTTTTAACACAAGGCTTGAGGCTTTCAAAATGATTGTTTAACAGCTTATTGAGATATGATTCATATATCATACAGTCTACCCATTTAAAGTGTACAATTTGATGATTTATAGTATATCCACAGAGTAGTGCAACCATCACCAGATCAACTTTCAAAGATTTTCATCATCCCATAAAGAAGCTCTGTACAAGTTAGCAGTCCCTCTCCAAGCTCCCCTTCTCTCCCCAGTCTCAGGCAATCCCCAATTTGTTTTCTGTCCCTACAGATTTGCTGACTTTGGACATTCCATATAAACGGAATCACCTATAATCTTTTATGAATTGTTTTCCTTTAGCATGTTTTTAAGATGCATTCACGTTGTAGCATGTATCAATACTTCACTTTTTACTACCAAATAATATTCCATTGTATACATAGGTCACTTTTTATCCATTCACAGTTGATAGATATTTAGGTTGCTTCCCCTTTTTGGCATTATAAATGATGCTATGAACATTCATGTACAAGTTTTTATGTGGATGTGCTTTCATTTTTCTTGGATACGTATCTAGGAGTGGAATTGCTGGGCCATATGGTAACTATGATTAACCTTTTGAAGACCTCCCACACTGTTTTCCAAAGTGGCTGCATCATCTTACATTCCTGTAACTTGAGCCACTTTTAAAACCTAATATCTCATGTTTGCTCTTTAAAAAACATATTAGTGGCTTTGCTTCAATCTGTCATTTCACATCTGTTAGAGGGACTGGCCAAGAAGTCAAGTTAAGCAATAAGTCTACTAAGAGAAAACCTACATTAGCACACACTAAATCACTGAAACACTTTAACATCTTGTCACTTTTTCTGTTGACAAGCCAGTCACAATTGTTGTCTAACCCCTCAGTTATAATCCATTCTTTCCTCCCTGAACCTTATCCAACAGAGTTCTTGGCGTGAAGAAACAATTCATGGAATCTGTGCATTAGTTCCCCCAGTGCTAGTCTTTGTATCAGCCTAACTGCTTTCCCGCTGCTTTTACAAATGTAACCGCTGGATTCACAGTTATAGTTTGACAAGAAAATGAACAGATGGTGCCAGACAACAAAATGAAACAAAAAAATAAAATTTTTGTGAAATCGTGTCTGACTATGCTATTTATCATCCAAGAAAAGAAAAAGTAAACAAAAGCAAAATTTAATCATAAGTATAGCTGTACATGTACCCTGTGCTTATAATTCAGAAAGCCCATAAAACTGTATCACCTAATGGCTAGGAAGATATGCTTGCTATCAATATGGCAATAAGGCAATACCGCTTATTTTTACCATGGATCACAATTTAAATATATAATTGAATATTTCCTTCCTACAATTCATGTTAGCAAGCTATAGACCTGTTTTACTATTTCTGGAATTACTCCCCTGGTGTTATCTTCAGAACTCACTCAGTACATTTAAAGCAATTCCACAAATATTTATTGGGTGCCAACCACCTGCAAGGCACTGTGCAAAGCATTCTTTTGAAAGAATTTTTAGAAGCTATCATTCTTTTCAATGTGCTCACTGGAGGCAAATATTTCTCCATGGATGGTGGATTTTATTTGGGGAATTGGTCAAAAGTTATTCCAAGTCAATTCTGATGGATGAGATGGGTAAGATCCATCAAGCACAATGACATTCTTAATGGTCAAAATTATGTGTGACTATAAATTTATGAGGCTGATTCTCTGGTGTGGTTCATTAACCAGATCTGAAGAAAATTGCAGAAGAGGAGTTCTAGTAATACTCAGGATAGTGAGGACAATGGTGAGGTGTGGGGGGCCAAAGTAACAATTTTGATGGATAGCCCTTGGGATGTATTAGTCCTGGCATGTTTTTAAAGCACACTCAGTGCTTATGGTCACACACTATATAGTGCCAAAAAATACTGGATCCAGTGAAAATTTAGCCATATCCATAGCCAGGATAATATCGTTTTCTAGTGCCTGTGCTTTCATCCTTGACAAAGCCAGAAGATCACTGATAGCACACATGACTTGTTTTTGCCACAGCCAGAAAGAAGCTAGGGCTTGAGTGTTACTTGTTCTTACAAAGGAACAGACCTAGAGAAAAATATTCTGACAGATGGGCCTTTTCAGTGCTCAGCTTTTAAACTTTCTTCAGGTGGCACTACTTGTAGAAGTGGTCACAGAAAGGGATTGTGGCTCTTATTTGTTACAAAACAGAATGACCTTAATAGAGCTTTAAAGGAATAAATCACAGTCGAGTGCTACATATTGACCATTTACAGCATTCTGCATCTTACTCAACTTCTTTGGACTACACTCAATCTGAAACCTTCTATTTTATAAACTAGCCCAAGAATTGTACAGAAGATGAATTAGTTCCTTAGGGCTTCAGTAACAAATTACCACAAATTGGGTGGCGAGAAAGAGGAACTTATGGTAGTAAAGTTCTGGAGGTCCAAAATCAAGATGTCAACAGGGTCAGTTCCTACTGGAGCCAAAGGAAGAGTCAGTCCTAGGTTTCTTTCCCAGTTTCTAGTGTTGCTGGAGATCCTTAGCACTCTTTGGCTTATAGATGCCTCATTCCAATCTCTACCTCCACCTGCACATGGTTTTCTTTCTGCTGCATCTGTGTTCAAATTTCCCTCTTATAAAAACACCTGTCACTGCTTTAAGGCCAGTATAGGCTTGGCTAAAATAAAAATTTACTGATCCTTATCTGCTACTCCATTAAGGTAGAGACTCTGACTACTAATTTCTTTGTCTGCTTCAACTTCTAGTAGAGGGACTTACACAGAATAGACATTTAATAATTATTACGTAATAGACAACTAGCAGTGAGATCTAAAAATGTTTTAAGCTCCATCATGGGAAAATGTGTTATTATAAGTTATCTTTTCATCTCTGAGTATTGAGAATAAAGGTGATAAAGGAGAGGTCACAGTTGCTCACAGAATTGACATCAACTCTAGAGAATGAGGAACTACATCTGGGATGCCTCACTTATTTCCCAGACTCGGATGCCATTAAAGGTCTTTAGATGCTTTGTTTCATCCTTCTGTGATAGCTGTGCTGGGGTGATGACATTTCATCTTGAATGTCTAGAGGCTTGTTAGCAGAGACCCTGTCACCGCCAGGGATCACAGCATTTTTGTGCTCAGTCCTTAGGGCACTGATCTTGGCTGTACAGCTGGACTCAGCAGTAGACACCACATGGTCTAACATGACAAGCAGCTGGATCTCCAGCCAACAGGCAGAGAGTTATTTCCTGAAATGAATGGCAGTTTGCAAAGCAGAGCAGGGGGTGGCTTTTTCCCCCCTATTCCACTAAAATCAGCTCAACTCTAGCAATCACTGGGACCCAAAGAGAACAAAAGCGAAAAAGGTAGCTTATTTTTGTGGCATACAGCTACTGTGTCTGTTTAGAGCAGGTGAAAATGAGCAGCCCAATCTGCCTAATTTATCTCTGCAAAATTGACCTGAGGTGGGATTGATTATAAAAGCAGAGAAAGAGAGGTAGGAAAGGTTAAACACCCATGTACACGACACAACTTTTTGCAAAGTATTTTTTGTACATGCTCTCTAGAAGCAAAATTATCAATTTAGCATAACTCTTTTAACCAACCATCTGTCTTTGTTACAGAATAATCCCTCTGTCCTCGAAAGCTGTAAATCAGAAGTGAGCAACAGAATGACTGCAAGCTTTCAACCAATGTTTGCTCTGAGACTTGAAACCATCAAAGAAATGGCAACTTCATTTCTAGTTGAAGTAAAAGTGTGCGTGCATCTCAATTTGAGTGGTGCTACTGGTAGTTATAGGGACATCACCTTTATTTCCGAAGAAAGTAAATCCACTAATAAGATTTTTTTGTTAAGTCAGTGACTTGCGGCACTTTAAGCCACAGTGGTGGGGAGAATTGGGGGGAGAGGAGCGCTGATGTATAGCATGCTTTAACTTTATGTCTGAGTGAATCTTTTCAAAAAATTGTTTTTCAAAAAGTATTTCAACTTTCATTTTCCTCACTACTAGTGAGAGTTGAATGAGCAAACATGTTGAGAGCATTATTTAAGTAAAATATTGTATATTGTAGAGTTCATTTATACAAAGCCATTCAAATTTGATGAACTGGGTCAAGAAGACAAGCAAATAGCACTTGAAATGTTTGCTTTATTGTTACAGACATACAGAAATTACTCATAGTCCTGAATCTTATGAGGCCTCTGATATTTTTTTTTAAAGATTTGAAATAGAGCTCACGAGTAAGCATGAGCAGGAGGGCAGAGAGGCAGAGGAAGAGGGAGAAGCAGACTCCCTGCTGAGCAGGAAGCCCAATACCTGCTCCAATCCCAGGACCCCAAGATCATGACCAAGCCAAAGGCAAATGCTTAGCTGACTGAACCACCCAGGTGCCCTGAGGTCTCTGATATTTAAAATGTCAAACAATACATGAAGCAAAGTAATTGTAATTCTAACCAAGATGGGGCAACCTGTGTGAACAACAGAATATTGGATTTGGATAAGTCTGTTTAATTATTGAAGGGTAGAGAGAAGCAGCAAATAGCAGAGATCTACCAGTAATAAAAAGTTGACCTAGTATCATTGAACTAGGTCTGGCCAGAGACTTCATGCTTTCATCAACTGAAGAAGAGGGACTCAAGCCATAATTACATTTTTACAGATTTTTAAACATAGTCTATTAAAAAAAAAAAGATTTTACTTATTCATGAGAGACATCAGACTCATTGAGAGACACAGAGAGAGAGGCAGAGACATAAGCTGAGGGAGAAGCAGGCTCCCCATGGGGAGCTCGATGTGGGACTTGATCTCAGGACCCCGGGATCACAATTTAAGTCAAAGGCAGATGATCAACCACTGAGCCACCCAGGTACCCTAAACATAGTCTATTTTAAGGTAAATTTAGAAAATAGAAGAACACTCACTGGTAACTAGTTTATTGAAACTGTTCCAAGGGGAAGTGTACAGACAAGGACCACACATTTTAGAAAGTGCAAAGAACATGAGTGTGTTGTATAATTAAAAACAAAAAACCCTCAGATTAAGTCAAAAGTCCAGATCATCGAAAAGACAACAAAACTGTTTAAAAGAAGATAAACTTTGGTAAATCTATTAAAAAAAAAGAAAAATATATTAATAGTATATAGGTAATATAAATAGGAATCTCTCTCTATATATAAAAGACAAATTAATGTAAAATATGCATATATCAATTTGAAATTCTAGGAAAAATGTCACTGCCTCCCAAAGTACATAATTGACCCAAGAATAGTTCATAAGCCTATAAATAATCTTTTAAAAATGATAGTCAAAGGCAGACAAGATGTACTTTTTTATAAAATTTATTCAATTAGATATTCTTAATTTTTTTAAAAAAGATTTTAAGTACTCTCTACACCCAATGTGAAGTTCCAATTTTCAACCCTGAGATTGACTCCCATGCTCCAATGACTAAGCTAGCCAGGTGCCCCAAAGGAAGATTCAGTCCTAAGAATGAGTCCAAATGATTTTGTGGGTAAGATCTTTAAAACCAATGAGAAAAAGATAGTTGTGATATGGAGAAGAGAAAAAGAGGAGAAACCTCCCAACTCATTTTAAAACCTAGCAGTATCTTGATCCTAAAATAAACAATTCAGGGATGCCTCGGTGGCTCAGTGGTTGAGCATCTGCCTTCTGCTCAGGGCATGATCCCAGTGTCCTGGGATCCAGTCCCACATCAGGCTCCCCATAGGGATCCTGCTTCTCCCCCTCTGCCTACGTTTCTGCCTCTCTGTGTCTTTCATGAATAAATAAAATAAAATATTTTCTTAAAAATTCAGAAGCATGTGAAGGGTAAATAAACACAGATACAAAACACACCCCCACACACAGTCGAATAACTTCCAAGTAGAATATAGAAATATATATAAAGAATAACATAAGAGTGAAAAAACATTTTCAACATTAAGGCATGCAAATATGTAAATCAACATATAAAATTATGTATACTAAAAAATGTTAATTACTAAAGGCATGCAAAAAAGGATTCTATAAAGTTCATTACTCATTCTTTTTTTTTAAACAATTTTTATTTATTTATGATAGTCACACAGAGAGAGAGAGAGAGAGGCAGAGAGAGAAGCAGGCTCCATGCACCAGGAACCCGACGTGGGATTCGATCCCGGGTCTCCAGGATCGCGCCCTGGGCCAAAGGCAGGCGCTAAACCGCTGCGCCACCCAGGGATCCCCCTCATTCTTAATAGAATTTTAGAAAATTAGGAATAGAAGAAAACTTCCCTAACCTGAAAGACTAGTTGCCAAAAACAAAATGCATGATTTTTAATAAAATATTAGAAATCTTATCATTGTCAAGCACAAGATATTTTGGTTGTTATCACTACTATTCATACGTGTTAGAGGAGAGCCTTGCCAAAGCAATGATAGAAATAAGTGTGGGATAAAGAGAGATAAAACTAATACTAATTGAGATTCTAAGAGTTTCTACCTAAATATATAATTGAAAATCACACACGACCAACAGAGAAAATAAAGCTCACCTAAAGTGCAGTAATAACCAATTAGAAAATGCAATCAGAAGGAAAAGAAAATCTCATTTAGAGTGCAATAAAATCATAAAACATCTAGGAATTAACTTAATAAATGGCAACTTACTTGGTGACTATTTAAAAAGTTTACTATAAAACAAAATGACAAATAGGGTCTGTGGAGTCAATATTTCCATTTTTCCCTAAGAGGTGGTACAAATTTATATCCCCCTCCCTCCTCTAGTAGTACATAGGAAGGCTGACTTTTTCTCTGGCATTTACTATTGCCTTAATGGTTTTAATTGGCATTTCCTTGATGACTAATGAAGTCGAATTTCTAACTTTTGTATTTAGGCCTATACTTCATCTGGAACTGACTTTTCTACATAGAATGAGCTAGAATTCAATATTTTCTACTAAACATATACCATATCGGCCCAGAAACATTAAAAAAATTCTACTGTAATGTCACCCTGCCTGAAAATTGGTTTACCATATATGTGTGAGTCTATTTCTGGACTTTATGTTCTACTGGTCCACTTGTTTATCCTTGAGCCAATTTTACACTCTTTTGTGATAACCCTATAGTAAGGCTTGAGATTTAATAGTGTAAGTCTTCCAACTGTATTCAAGACTGTCCTTACTCCTTGAGGACCTTTTAATTTTTATATGCACTTAAAATGGATTGTCCATTAAAAAAAAAGCCTCTGGAATCTTGAGATTACATTTAATGACAAATTGTAAGAAATTGTTATCTTCAATATATTGAGTCTTTTAATATATTAAGGTCTTATTTCTCTAAAGTTTTAAAGTTTTGCTGATTTATTCCTAGGTACTTAATATTTTTGATGCTATTATAAATATGTTTTTCTATTTTTAATTTTTTGTTGCTTTGTATGGTAATACTGGCCTTGTGTCTAAGGGTTTTACTAAATTCACTTATTAATTCTAATGGTATATACAATATTTTGAATTTTCTGCATAAACAATTATGGGTTTTAAGTCTTTTTCTCTCCAATTGTTATCTTTTATTTTCTTGCCCAAATGCACTAGCAATGCTGAACTGAAGTGATTGGCAATCTCTGCTTTGTTCACAACTTAAGGGGCAAACTTTCCATACTTCATTATTTAAATTTGAGGGTAGCTATAGGATTTTTATCATATTAGAGAAGTTCTCTTCCATTCCTTAACTGATTTTCTAAGTTTCAGTCATAAATATTAGATTTTATTAGACACCTGTTATGATGTTTATTTACTCAGCAATGCACTATAGTGATGATTTTTCAAATATTAAGCCCAATTTGTGTTTCTGGATTTAACCCAAGTTGGTGATCATTTTTAAAAATCATTAGATTCAGTGGTTTTCCTAATATTTTAAAGTTTTTATATCTATGTTCATAAGAAAAACTGCCATGTAATTTTTGCTAGTATCAGTTATGCTAACTTCACAAAGTAAGTTGGGAGTGTATCTCTTTTCTATTCTCAGGATGATTTATGTAGTTTATTTTTATTGTTTAATTCTTTGGAAAGAATAACTGCTTATATCCTTGGAACCCAAAGATTTTCATTATGGAAAAGTTTTAAATTATGGATCCTATTTTTTTAAAAAAAAAATGGTATAGGACAACTAAGATTTTCTATTTCTTTTTGTTTTGGTTTTATGGAATTGTAATTTTCAGCACATTTTTCTAATTCATCTAGTTTTCAAATTTATGGGTCAGATGTTTATATTTATCACAGTGTTCTAGCTAAGCTATGATTAATTTTTATCTGACAAAAATATGACAAAAGTGGATAAGATCTTACTTAGACTTGGTAAGTTAGTACAGCCTAATGACCCAAGTCCAACAAATGTTTCTGCCTTAAGTATGCCTGCTGCCTTCATGTATCACCAACAAAACAATGAATCAATGTGATACCACCATCAGAACAAACAAGAATGAATAAGTCAGTCAGATACAAATATTTATAGCATATATGGGCACAGCTTCTTTGGTTAATACTTCCTTATTTATCCTGCTTTTATATATTTTGGTGCAATAGGATTCTATTCTTTCATTAAAGTACTATACCCTTCCCAGCATAACAAGAATTCTTATAAGTTTCAATCCTACACAGTGAATTCAGAGCCTAGTGTCTGCAGATTAAGCTGTTGAATTGGTGAAAGATTCCTATTCGGTATCAATAGAACTGAATTTAAGGAGACAAAATCAATTCACAAGCAATTCTGAGTTTTGATAAGTATCCAAGTGTTCAGCTCTTGAAAGGAATTGTACTCGTATGCATGCCTAAAATCTTTAACCAGGATGAAAATAGTTATATTCAATAACTCATTTTTTCTGCAGTAACTGTAAATTTAAAAGGTGATCTAGACAGTTTGGTTTATATTTTACATTGGTCTAAAATTATTTCTCAATGCCCTTTCTCCTAATTTTAGCACTATATATTCATCAAAGCCAAAGTTAGTTTTAAGTTGACTGTTTGGGATAACAATTAGAGATCTTTTTCAGAGATATACCTTATTTGAAAATGGAAGGAAAAAAATACAAAAGCATCCTTAAAACCAATTCTTATATAGGCGTAAATGGAAATGGCTCTTTTTAAAATTGAAGTCCTGTATGGTAGCCTTATTTTTTCATCAAATTAACATATCTTTTTTTTCAAATTAACATATCTTGATGTGAATTATATCTCAATAAAGCTGTTAGAAAACAAATGTTTTGGCATTTGAATGTGTAATATGTCCTAGAAAGAAAAAGTTTTCATGACTAAAAAATATGGGAATATTTCTAATTCAAATATACTGCCTGTGTTTTTATCTTTCATTTAAGGGGTAAGATTCTAGCCATTTTGTTCACTTTTTTCTAGTTCCTGAAGCGGTTATAAATATGTAGTTACCTCCCAAATTGCAATAACAAATAGAATTACCAAGAAATCATGACACTGAAAAGCAAGCTTCTCATTCTATTATGGATCATGAGCCAGAGTGCATAAAATAGCCTTAGCCATGGATCATGGAGCCAGAGTGCATAAAATAGCCTCTGGCCTCCACATTGCTTTTCAAAATCATTTCACCTCTGCCCTCCTTGGGAGGTTCAGGGCAGGGGTGGAGGTGGGGGCTTCCTCTGAGGAACAAGTTTCATAACTACATCACCTTCTGCCTTTAGTCATTGTCATCAGAGGCCCTTCCAATTATAGGTCAATAATCTCATCCCCCTTAAATTCATCAAGGATTTGGGGACCCATCTCATCCCATTCCTGTATCTTGGAGTTATTTTCTATTTTCTCAGTCAATGCAAATAATTTCACATTACTATGAGAATTTAAAATCTTATAATATTTGCATCATCTTTTAAAGGTGCTAAACTTTATTCACATCCATCTAATCTGACTTTCCTAATAATAGCCTCTTTCCTCCCACCATCCCCTGCCTTTTTTTTTTTTTTAAAAAAAAGAAGGAATCAGCTGGGAGAAAACTTTTTTCCATGGTTCCACAGCTTGGGCACTGACCTAGCTGCATATGGACCTAGATCTGGCTGAGTTCAGGAGCTTTATCTGTTTCATATACTATGAATTGTTAGCATTAAAATTCTTCAAAAATGATGCTACAGAACTGAGTAACAACTTACTTATAGGTCTCCTTGGTCCTGACATTTGATTTGATTTCTCCTGTCATGGTTTTCTCACTCTATTTGCTTTTGCGAATGAGAGAGGGTCATCTATCCATGTTTAAAATGGTGTACCTTTGAGCATTTTCAGATATAGTGTGCTATCACAGGTTCACAGATAAAGGGCAGCCATTTAGTGCAGATAAACCTTGGACTGTCCATTTATTATGCAAATATTTATTAAGTATTTACAATGTATGTCTACAGAATCTTGAAGCTATACTATGACTAAAACATAACCTTTGCCTTAGAGAAATTTATTTTGAAGTGTATAGACTGCATTCTCTTTAAGACATAAAAATGTCAAAACGTCAAGTCCTTTAATCATACATCTATAGTATCTCTTTCAACACCCAGCCCATAAAGTAGACATTTGTTATTACATTAATGAATTAATGCAGTTCTAAAGTATGGTCCAGGAGCCCAATGGGGTCCCTGAGTCCCTTTCTAGGGGTAAAACTTTTAGTACTAAAACATTTTTTTTTGCCTGTGTTCTTCTTAGAGATGTTCAACAGAGTATTCCAAAAATTACATGATCTATCATGTCATTGCTGATAACTAATGAAATGTGTATTTATGCATGCATGCATTTTTAAAAAGGCTCTTGCACGTCTAACACTGTAAATGTTGATACATAATATAAACAAAAGTTTTTCAGGGTCCTGAAGATATTTGAAAATGCAAAGATTATTGAGACCAAAAAGTATAGCAGTTGCTGACTGAATTAATAAAGATCTTTCAAATCCAAGAAATGTGTTTGCCATTTCAGGATGAGAAAGAGGTGATAGAGCAACAGAATGTTTATCTTTTTTAAATTAATATATATATTTTGAAATATGCTGTATTAGTTCCAGGTATATAACATGTGTTCTGTATATATTGCAAAATGATCACTATAATCCATCACCACACATACCTACCTAACTTTTTTTCCTTGTGGTGAGAACGTTTAAGATCTACTCTCCCAAAAACTTTCAAACGGACAATTAGAAAGTGTGTACCTTCTAACTGCAATCAGTTAAAAGTCTCTTACACTGTGGGCTCAAATGTTTAACTATACCTCATTTCCCTCATCCCAATTCTTCTTTTATCAGGATAAAGTGTTTTGAATAGGTGGTTCTGCTTCTGATGTGATCCATATGGTATTAGTACTTTGTGATATATTGTGACACCAATAAATATGAATTACTCTTGCACTTCTGTCCTCTACTCTAGTGTTTTAGGTTAATAAAATTATTTCTAGGCAGAGTGGCAAAATGTTTGGGTTTCAAATAGCTCTCACCTAACAGTATTCTGATTAGAAAGCTAAAATTAAATAAAGCTCAGCCAGCATTTTCAGGGCCTATAGGAAGGCTTTCAAACAATATGATTTTGCTTAGCATATTTCAAATCAAAGAGACCCATCAAACTGAATACATTTGAAAAACACCAAGAGGTGTTTGTCAAATGCATCCGTGCAGTACCTTGATAAAATCACTGTCAGTTTTTCCATCTACATAGTTTTTCTTGGTTATTTGCAGGTAAAAAATAAATAAATAAATTCCTCTTGGACATAGGTGACTCTTTGTTGTCCAGTGGCAACAGACTGTAGTTGTAGGTTCATCCTCCAATAGGGGTTCTGCTTTCATTCAAATTTGTTTTTCCCAAATATTACTATATTCTAATTTTTAAGATAAAGATACACCTGGAGATCTCAAGTTTTCATTTGGTTTGTGTATCTTCAAAATGAGTTTTGTCTCATTCAAGAAGTTTTAAAAAATTCTAAAGAAGTATTATACACCTTTTGGTCAATTCTTAAATTTTGATCCTATTCTAGGAAATAGAATTTTCAGGTTTTCAGAAATTTGAAACTTTACATATTATGAATTACATGAGGTAGGAAGGGTTTTTAATGTGATTGAATATATGAAAATTAAGCAGATAAATTGATAGAGATTTCTGATACCCATTCAGCAAACAAGTTGTAAGGTTTGTCAGGTTTATGATGAAGTGACTGAGAAAATATTTTCTGAAATTCTATACGAATAAAAAAGAATATGTGTTAGTAAGTCCTCAGGAGGAAATACACAAATACGTGACACATCTTTAAAATATTCTTGCATTCAAAACTGAACTAACTCTTGCTCAGGAGGTGAAGATGAAGCAAATAAGAAAAACCTTCCAAACAAACAAACAAAAAAAGGATGAAGGTTAACTTATACATTCTGGAGGCTGGTTTTGCACCAAAAATTATCTATCATATCAGGGCTGATTAAGAACAGGTCTCGTATCAGAGCGATCCCTTGGGTCCCACTCTGGGGTAAACCTGAACTTGCCAAAGATCACTACCAAGCATGTTCACAAAAATATGTTTGTCAAAAAATGTAGCCTTTGAGAATCTTTGTTTTTAAAAAAAGCATTTCACATTCAGATGAGCTTGGGAACTACTGGACACTGGGAGTTAGTAAGAATGCTGTATATTAGTCTATCAAGGACTCTGAAAATACTTCCAGTGAAGAATTATGATTTTATGAAACCCTGCATGTCTCTAAATTTATACTCCCACAGAGCCCTCTTCCATGTAATTTCTATGAAAGATTCCTGGAATTCATGTTCTGTGGAACACATTTTTAAAAATATTGACCTAAGATAAGACACAGCCTCTTGGGCCTACTCCCAACTGGGAAGGATGCAGGTGACTCCCCAAGGTAATACTCAATGCAGCTCTGGGAGTGCCCTTCATCTCATTCTATTCCTCCTTCCTCTGCCTGCCTTGCCGAGGCCCCACAGCAAATACCCATATAATTCCCTTGATCTCAATAATGTCACTATAGCCATTTCTGCCTTGAGTTTTTTGTACAATTGTTACATTTTATATGAAAGTAATATGTGTAGTAACTCACTACTTAGGTGAAACTAGTAAGAAACCATATCATTTTAAACCTAGAAAGAACCTAACTCATAAACTAGGAAAGTTAAACCCAGCAGCTTTGTCACTTGCCCAAAGTCATACAACCAATTAAACATTTAATGGGGAAGAAGAATTTAATAGAAAGTTCTCGCCAGCAGTGGGCTGTATCTGGATCAGATTATGCTACACTAAAGTAGAAAGCCAATTCCAACCCTGACTGGTCTTGGTTCCAAAATGGGCAAGAAAAAAATGTCAACTATGGCAGAAAACAAAGATCATGTGCAACAGACAAAAAGCCCATAACCCAAGCTGCCCTGCTGTGTATCATCTTGTGGATGTAGTAGCAAAGAATATCATTGAAGTCTTTAGGCCAACATTACAACATATGAGGGTTGACACTGGCATTACTCAAATGCCAAGTGAATTGCTTGCCATGGGCATTCTGGTACTGCCTCAAGTTTTCTTATGTGACTGACAGAAAAGGAATTGCCTGTGAATTCATTAATTCATTTCCTTGTGACCTCAGGGTGAAGAGTTTCCACATCTGCTGGTTGTTATACTAGATGCTCAGTTTTAATGTGTATTCCCCACTTAGAATTTTATCAGTTGCTTTCTATCAAAAATGTCATCACGTCCTTCTTTTGTTAAGAACTAATTTTGTTAAGAACTAATTTTAAAACACTCCATTTATTTCAGTGTCATAAAAATCAAAGTTTAACTAAACTGAAATGAAGATAGGCCTTATCTCCAACATTTCCCTCCGTTAGATGTTCTAGCACTTTTACATTTATATCATTATGACTAACAATAAAATTCCATAAACACTTCTTTCTCATTTGGCTCCCTTTGGCTACTTACCATTTGCTCATTCCAGATGATGATCATTATCGTGATCATTATTATCATCTTCAACAAATAAGCATTGAGAGCCCGCGGGGTGCATGCCACTAGAGGAAGACTGTTTCATTACAACATGGAAATCACATGGTGTAACAGATGAAGCCCAGAGTGGGATTTTGAAAAACACAAGCTTTGTTTATGGTCCTGCCCATGATGTGTTGCCTGGAATTGCTCCAAACATGTAATTTCTTGAGGCCCTCGTTTCTACTTCTCTGAAATGTAAATAATGCTCATGTCTGCCTCTCATCTATCCCTATGATTTTATGGGAAATCACACAACAAAGTATAAAGCTTTAGAAAGAGACAGTCACTATATCATGAAAAGATAGTGTAGGATTATCTTTTTTGCTCTAATCCTCAACTACTATTCACATTTTAACAGCCTTTCTTTCATTTCCACTCCAGGCCACAAGATCTAGGTCTTTCAATGCCAATATTATAAATAAATAAATAAATAAATAAATAAATAAATAAATAAATAAATAAATAAAAAGTGGAAAGTCCAGCCAAACAGCTGGGGCTTAGGGCACGTGTGTTGAAACATTACTCTTCTGAAAGCCTTGTTTTCCTCTTGAAATGACTGGCTGGTTGACTAAACTAAGTTCACTGCTTGTTTTGGCAACATAAAGCCTTAAAAATGGTTGAGAATAATACAACCATATAGATGGGATCATTTTCCTTTTTCAAAAAAAAAAAAAAACCCCAAAATAAAAAACTGTGGTTGTTTAATACGTCTTATGAGGTGCCTAAATAAACTTAATCAATCCAATATCTTTTAAATATTCAATCAGTTAAAGTGTTGAAGTGTTGATTGAATCATTTATATTATAACTTGTTTTATTCCCTTTCCAGCAGTCTCTGTCCATCCCTTCCAGATTCTTTGGGATTACCTCTCATTCTTTCCCCTTCTTTAAGGAGCGCTTTCCTAAAAATCAAACCTTTAACGCCCTCCCCAGGTACTTCTTACCTCCTGGCCTACCTCAGGATTAGCCATGGGCAAGGACCAAACAAGCTGAAGGAAGGAGAGGGCCTGCCCCACAACTACTCCCCCTCATCTCCCCTAAATGTCTAAGGGTAATTCTGGTCCCTGTAATTCTCAAACTTCTGCCACACTGCTTCATCCTCTATCATCACCCCATTTTACTGGGCATCTCAGAGCCTATTTTGCCTTGATTCTCTCACAAAATGTTTAGGATAGACATACACAAGGTATGCTGTCACATACACCCTTATTTCAGCCCACTGCACAGAGCCCTACTGTGAACACAACTGCCTAGGCTCCATGTTTGTTGCCTTTTGACTCTAGATGTAAAAGGAAACGCTTTGCAGCCTTTGTCTCACTTAAATTCCTGAGTATCTGATGCTCGGCCTGGACCACTCCTTCCTTGAAATTTTCTCCCAATTGCCCCTTTTTGCACAACTTTTCCCCCTCTGACCAATCGTTTTCCACATCCCGTTTCTCTCTTCCTCTCCTCTCTCTTCTCTATTGGTGTTCCCTAAATAGAGTCACTTTGTAACTTACCCTATAATCTCACCCTGTGAGTAGTTACTCAAGATCTCTATGTTCTGTCACTTCTTGGAAGCCCCAGACTTATGTAAGCAGGTGCCTTGTCACTATCAACCATTTATATGTCTGGGAGGAGGGAAAGTCACTGAAGAGACATTTTCCCTACTGCAGGAAGGATAACCAGAGTGTTGCTCTTAGTTATATGAATGAAGGACAAGCAGCACTGTTTGCCCTGGGGGGTGTAACAGCCCCTTTTGGGAAAGTTTTAGTTCTATTTGTGCAGTTTAACAAACTTCTGCCCATTTTAATGTGTGTGCTTAAAGGATGGGTTGGTCCATTTGCAAAAGTATCACAGGGGTTTTCTAGCAGAAAGAAGGCTAAGGCCTCCAATACATTCCCTGCAATGCTGCAAATGGGAAAGTGAGCTGGGCTGGCCCAGGTCAAGATTCTGTGTCAAAAGGAAGAAACAAGGGGGCAGGCAAGATGTCTGAGGAATAGGGTCCCCAAGTCACCTGTCCCCACCAACTTACTTAGATAACTTTCAAATCATCCTGAAAATCTATGAATTTGACCTGAGATTTAAAGAGAGGACAGCTGGAACACTACAGAGAGAAGAGTTTGAGCTTCTAACAAGTACAACTCGTTTTTAACCACTCTGCACTGAGCAAAATGACTAGTATGAAGAACTCACCAAAAAAGAAAGAATCAGAAACAGTACTCTCTGCCACAGAGTTACAGAATTTGGATTACAATTCGATATCAGAAAGCCAACTCAGAAGCACAATTATAAAGCTACTGGTGGCTCTGGAAAAAAGTATAAAGGATTCAAGAGACTTCATGACTGCAGAATTTAGATCTAATCAGGCCAAAATTAATTAATTATGCAATCCAAACTGGAGGTCCTAATGACGAGATTTAATGAGGTAGAAGAAAGAGTGAGTAACATAGAAGACAAGTTGATGGCAAGGAAGGAAGCTGAGGAAAAAAGAAAAACAATTAAAAGACCATGAGGAAAGGTGAAAGGAAATAAATGACAGCCTCAGAAGGAAAAAAAAAATCTACATTTAATTGAGGTTGAGAGGGCGCCGAGAGGGACAGAGGACTAGAAAGCATATTTGAACAAATCATAGCTAAGAACTTCCCTAATTTGGGGAGGGAAACAGGCATTCAGATCCAGGAGATAGAGAGGCCCCCCCCCCAAATCAATAAAAACTGTTCAATACCTCAACATTTAATAGTGAAACTTGCAAATTCCAAAGATAAAGAGAAAATCTTTAAAGCATCAAGAGACAAGAGATCTCTAACTTATATGGGGAGAACTATTAGATTAACAGCAGACCTCTCCACAGAGATGTGGGAAGCCAGAAAGGGTTGGCAGGATATATTCAGGGTCCTAAATGAGAAGAACATGCAGCCAAGAATACTTTATCCAGCAAGGCTCTCATTCAGAATAGAAGGAGAGACAAAGAGCTTCCAGGATAGGCAGAAACTGAAAGAATATGTGACCACCAAACCAGCTCTGCAAGAAATATTAAGGGGAACTCTGTAAAAGAAAGAGGATGACCAAAGAAATAATCCACAAAAACAGGAACTGAATAGGTATTATGATGACACTAAATTCATATCTTTCAATAGTAACTCTGAACGTGAATGGGCTTAATGATCCCATCAAAAGACACAGGGTTTCAGACTGGATAAAAAAGCAAGACCCATCTATTTGCTGTCTACAAGAGACTCATTTGAGACCTAAGGACACCTACAGCCTGAAAATGAAAGGTTGGAGAACCATTTACCATTCAAATGGTCCTCAAAAGGAAGCAGGGGTAGCAATCCTCATATCAGATAAAGTTTATCCCAAAGACTGTAGTAAGAGATGAAGAGGGACACTACATCATACTTAAAGGATCTATCCAACAAGAGGACCTAACAATCATAAATGTTTATGCCCCTAATGTGGGAGTTGCCAAGTATATCAATCAATTAATAACCAAAGTAAAGACATACTTAGATAATAATACACGAATACTGGGAGACTTCAACACAGTGCTTTCTGCAAATGACAGATCTTCTAAGCATAACATCTCCAAAGAAAGAAGAGCTTTAAGTGATACACTGGACCAGATGGATTTCACAGATATTTACAGAACTTTACATCCAAATGCAACTAAATACATAGTCTTCTCAAGTGTACACAGAACTTTCTCCAAAATAGACCACATACTGGGTCACAAATCAGGTCTCAACTGATACCAAAAGATTGGGATTGTACCCTGCATATTTTCAGACCATAATGCTTTGAAACTTGAACTCAATCATAAGAAGAAATTTGGAAGAAACTCAAACACATGGAAGTTAAAGAGCATCCCACCAAAAGATGAAAGGGTCAACCCGGAAATTAGAGAAGAATTAAAAAGATTCATGGAAACTAATGAGAATGAAGATACAGCCATTCAAAATATTTGGGATACAGCAAAAGCAGTCCTAAGAGGGAAATACATTGCAATACAAGCATCCCTCAAAAAATTGGAGAAAACTCAAATACACAAGCTAACCTTGCACCTAAAGGAACTGGAGAAAGAATAGCAAATAAAACCTACACCCAGCAGAAGAAGAGAGTTAATAAATATTTGAGCAGAACTCAATGAAACAAAGATCAGAAGAACTGTAGAACAGATCAACAAAACCAGGAGTTGCTTCTTTGAAAGAATTAATAAGATAGATAAACCATTAGCCAGTCTTATTAAAAAAAAAACAAAAAAGACTAATTAATAAAAAAAAACAAATGAAAAAGGAGAAATCATCACCAATACCAAGGAAATACAAACAATTTTAAAAACATATGAGCAGCTCTAAGCCAATAAATTAGGCAATCTAGAAGAAATGGACACATTTCTGGAAAACCACAAACTACCAAAACTGGAACAAGAAGAATTAGAAAACCTGAATAGGCCAATAACCAGGGAGGAAATTGAAGCCATCATCAAAAACCTCCCACGACACAAAAGTCCAGGGCCAGATGGCTTCCCAGGGGAATTCTATCAAACGTTTAGAGAAGAAACAATACATATTATACCAAAGCTGTTCTGAAAGATAGAAAAGGATGGAAAACTTCCAAACTTGATTTATGAGGTCAGCATCACTTTAATTCCAAAACCAGACAAAGACCCTACCAAAAAAGAAAATTATAGAATAATATCCCTGATGAACACAGATGCAAAGATTCTCAACAAGATACTAGCCAGTAGGATCCAACAGTACATTAAGAAGATTATTCACCATGACCAAGTAGGATTTATCCCCGGGATGCAATACTGGCTCAACACTCATAAAGCAATCAACATGATAGATCATATCAACAAGAGAAAAAACAAGAACCATATAATCCTCTCCATAGATGCAGAGAAAGCATTTGACAAAATACAGCATCCATTCCTGATCAAAACTCTTCAGAGTGTAGGTATAGAGGGAATATTCCTCAACATCTTAAAAGCCATCTACGAAAAGCCCACAGCAAATATCATTCTCATTGGGGAAATACTGGGAGCCTTTCCCTAAGATCAGGAACACGAAAGGGATGTCCACTATCACTACTGCTATTCAAGATAGTACTAGAAATCCTAGCCTCAGCAACAGGCAACAAAAAGAAATAAAAGGCATTCAAATTGGCAAAGAAGAAGTCAAACTCTCCCTCTTTGCAGATGACATGATACTGTACATAGAAAACCCAAAGACTCCACCCCAAGACTGCTAGAACTCATACAGCAATTTGGCAGTGTTGCAGGATACAAAATCAATGCCTAGAAGTCAGTGGCATTTCTATACACTAACAATGAGACTGAATAAAGAGAAATTAAGGAGTCAATCCTTTTAAAGTTGCACCCAAAAGCATAAGATACCTAGGAATAAACCTAACCAAAGAGGTAAAGGATCTATACCCTAAAAACTACAGAACACTTCTGAAAGAAATGGAGGAAGACACAAAGAGATGGAAAAATATTCCATGCTCATGGATTAGAGGAATTAATATTGTGAAAATGTCTATGCTACCGAGGGCAATGTACACATTTAATGTAATCCCTATCAAAATACCATAGACTTTCTTCAGAGAGTTGGAACAAGTCATCTTAAGATTTGTGTGGATTAAGAAAAGACCCCAAATAGCCAGAGGAATATTGAAAAAGAAAACCGGAGTTGGGGGCATCACAACGCCAGATTTCAAGTTGTACTACAAAGCTGTGGTCATCAAGACAGTGTGGTACTGGCACAAAAACAGACACATAAGCAATGGAACAGAATAGAGAATCCAGAAATGGGCCTTCAACTTTATGGTAAACTAATATTCGATAAAGCAGGAAAGACTATCCACTGGAAAAAAGACAGTCTTTTCAATAAATGGTTTTGGGAAAATTGGACAGCCACATGCAGAAGACTGAAACTAGACCATTTTCTTACACCAGACACAAAGATAAACTCAAAGTGGATGACAGATCTAAATGTGAGACAAAAATCCATCAAAATCCTACAGGAGAAGACAAGCAACACCCTTTTTGAACTTGGCCACAGCAACATCTTGCAGGATACATCCATGAAGGCAAGGAAAACAAAAGCAAAAATGAACTATTGGGACTTCATCAAGATAAAAGGCTTCTGCACAGCAAAAGAAACACTCAACAAAACTAAAATACAACCTACAGAATGGGAGAAAATATTTGCAAATGACATATCAGATAAAGGGCTAGTATCCAAGATTTATAAGGAACTTATTAAACTCAACAGCAAAGAAACAAACAATCTAATCATGAAATGGGCAAAAGACATGAACAGAAATTTCACCAAAGAAGACATAGACATGGCCAACAAGCACATGAGAAAATGTTCCGAATCACTGGCCATCAGGGAAATACATATCAAAACCACAATGAGATACCACCTCACACCAGTGAGAATGGGGAATATTAACAAGACATTAAATGACAAATGTTAGAGACGATGTGGAGAAAGGGGAACCCTCTTGCACTGTTGGTGGGAATGTGAACTGGTGCAGCCACTCTGGAAAACTGTGTGGAGGTTCCTCAAAGAGTTCAAAATAGATCTGCCCTATGGCCCAGCAATTGTACTGCTGGGGATTTACCCCAAACATACAGATGCCGTGAAATGGCAGGATACCTGCACCCCAATGTTTATAGCAGCAATGTCCACAATAGCCACACTGTGGAAGGAACCTCGGTGTCCATCGAAGAAGCTGTTGTCTATGTATACAATGGAATATTACTCAGCCATTAGAAATGACAAATACCCAACCTTTGCTTTGATGTCGATGGAACTGGAGGGTATTAAGCTGAGTGAACTAAGTCAATCGGAGAAGAACAAACATTATATGGTCTCATTCATTTGGGGAATATAAAAGACAGTGAAAGGGAATAAAATAAAGGGGAAAAGAGAGAAAATGAGTGGGAAATATCAGTGAGGGAGACAGAACATGAGAGACCCCACACTCTGGGAAAGGAACAAGGGGTAGTGGAAGGGGAGGTGGGCGCGGGCATGGGGTGACTGGGTGACAGGCACTGAGGGGAATACTGGACGAGATGAACACTGGGTATTATGCTATATGTTGGCAAATTGAACTCCAATAAAAAATACACAAAAATTAAAATAAAATATACAATGTAAGCAGGTCATAAAAAAAGAAAGAAACACTTCTGGAATAACACTTCTATTGGTGTGTATCTTAATTCAGGCATCTACAACAAATATCACAGGCTGAATAGCTTGAGAACATGCACTTAATTTTTCACAGTTCTGGAGGTTGGAAATCCAAGATCAGGATGTTAGCAGACCCAGTGGCTGTTGAACTTCCTGGCTTTCAGATAGCTACCTTCTCCTTGTACCCTCACATGGCAGAAAGCAAAAAAAAGTTCCCATGTCTCCTTTTTTTATAAGGGCATTAATCCAATCATGAGTGCACTACCCTCATGACCTACTCTAACCCAAATTACTTCCCAAAGGCCCCATATCCAAATACTATCATAGTGGGGGTGAGGATTTCAATATATGAATTTGCATGGGGCAGGGGTGAACACCAACAGTCCATAACAGGTTAGAAGAATACATAAGCAATGAACCCGCTTCTGCCCTGAATCATCACTGAAGATAATGTAGATGATGATCTAGTTTCCAGAACTTAGGCCAACCCAGCATTCCTAGGCAGGGAGAAAGGTGAAAGGAGGGAAGGGGATCAGAATGCATCCTCAAGGAGGGGACTACAGGAACAGTGGGAACATGCTATATCTATCACCATAAGGGCTCCGGCCTGTCATGAACTACTGTTGACTGAGTATCTTCTGGAAGAGGTCATCCCCCTTTAAGGAATCCATAGCATGGGGTCAGGAGTTGCTCTAGCACCTGCAAGTCATTGTAAAGAGGGGAACCTAGGAGTAGGTTACTCCGTCACAGCTCTTCAGAGCTAAAACTCAACCCATGGGTACACACTTTCCCATTCTAAGCCGCATGTCCTCACCATCACAGAACATCTTCACTGGATAAAGACCTATTTCAGCACAGACAATGCCCCACTCCTCAGACAGTGCTCTTTGCAGGAATTAGGAGAAGGATGTTAAGAAGAGACTTATCTTCCCATCTACCCATACTTAAGTTAAATTTGGACACCAGTAACTAAGAACACAGGTATTACTAGACATTAGGGAGGGAAAGGAGAAGCTTAAAGATAAATTTCACTTCCTGCTAATGAATGTGTGAGTTCTAGCATTACTACTCTGAAGCTATAATTACAACCTGCACAGTACAACCAGACTGTCCAGATGCATTTTGGGCCCATGATACCTATACGCTGAGGTCACCTAGATGACTGAGAGGTAGCACTTGTAACTGAAACTCAAAACATCCCTAATGGAATTCCTCTTTCCTCCCAAATATCTTCTCCCTCCAAGTATCAATAGATCAGATACTCAGGTGCAACCTGGAAATATCATTAGCTCCTCCTTTTATCCTTACCCCCATTTAAGTTTTGCCATCAGTCCCCTTCTCCCTTTAAACTGAGGGAACCTAGACCTCCTATGTCATTCTTATGTGTCTTATGTGTCTTATGTGTCGTCCCTGTCTTCACAATTAAACCCAGATAATTGAGTATGACAATATCCCTTCCATCCTGGTCCTTCCCTAACTCTTCTGATATCCTTCATCTCTACTCTTCTCCTCCTGTAAATAGGGAGAGATTTGTCTTCGACACAGGGTTTTATATCTCTGAGTCACTGTTCACATCGTTCCCCAAGGCTTGGAATGCTCTTATTTCACTTCTCCAAAGACTAATCCCTACTCGTTCTTGGAAGGCCAATTTACCTCCTTCCTCCAGCAGGAAGACTTTCTATTACTCCTTCCCCTCTAAGGATAGGTGAGGTTGCCTCTCAGACCTCCCATCATGCCCAAAACACTTAACTTACAACAGAATAACAGTTTGATTATCATCTCTCACTTGACCTCAGTTTGCTAAAGACAGGACTCAGTTTGCTAAAGACATTCTATTGTCTCTGCATTTCCAGCCCTAAGTGGTACCTAACTGCTATTTGTTGAATGAACAAATAAATGAATGAATGGGAAAAGAGAAGGCTGAGGAAATCCATGCATTGCCAGTCTGGTCCTAATCTATTATTAACAAACCTCAAAAGGCTTGTACAATTGAGGGATGAGAGGAGCTCTGAGTCTGTGCACAGTTCTGCTTAGAGCAGGAGAGGAAAGATTCAATTGGAAATAATCAATGAAAACCACAACTTTGTTGTTCAATCCAAGTATAACACCCAGGCTACATCAGTGTGATTTGCCTAGGAGATCCAGAAAAGATTAGGTAAAGAGGAGAAACGATACAGGTACCAGGTACTTTTTCAGTTGCTAAGTACTAATTCCCATCCATTGGCTAAAAATTGCAAAGCTCATTAAGGCAACTTGGTTGAAGACAGTCAAAAAGCAAAAGGCACTGATAGATTAAATAAAGAGGAAACATCGAGATTGTATTACATCCATATTTTCTATGGCTCAGCTCCATTGGAAGTCTTCTACTTACTAGGCCAGACAGAATAAATAATAATTCATTAATCATAATCCTACATGAGACCTCATTTAGGGGCCACATATTTTCATTTATACATTAACAGTAATAGCAAGTATTTCACTATACACCTTTTCTTTTACTTTGACAATATTTATGATCCTATGTTTCTTATTTTCCATTTATCCTCACAGTTTTAGCCAAATATTTAGTATTTGAATTCTGAAAAAAGAGCCTACTAGATTTTAATGTATTGTAAAAACAATATTAATTATCATTCAAAGTCACTTCATGCCATCTACTCATTTTCATTCCTCCTTGCATTCTCAGTCCTTCTAAATTGCGTAAACACATACTTTTCATCATTTATTTTTTGTTCTGTGAGATACTCTATTGATTTTTATCAACATTGAAGCTCAAAGACAAGTTAAGGGCAGCTGCCAAGGTTGGAAATATTTTTCTTAATGAATTCAGGGGATCTTGAAACTCAAGGTCACTTCTTGAGATAATCTAAATATTTCTAGGATTTTAAACTACAAAGGAAAACAAAACAAAACAAAACAACAACTCACCTGTAAGTTGGGTTGGGATGGTTCATCCTAAGTCCATCTACAATTCATTCTTGGCTCTGCACAGGTCTGCTTGGGCCCTACTTATAGAATTTTTATCAAGAGATCAGTGGTGTTTTTCCATTCACATACCTCAGGGACATCTAAGCTTCAAGAACTGACCCACATGATGGGACTGGAATAAATGTTTTAAGTTTGCAGACAATTGTAATATGTGGGAAGCATTTAGTTCTGTGTACTATGTCTCAGAATCCAAGCTATTATAAATCCCAAAAAGAGTTCCTCCACAGATTTAATCACAAGCATAGTAAAAGAACACAACCTGCCCTTCAAGTGTAACATAACTATATCTTAAGGAAATGAAAGGGGACTTTAGTACTAATAGAGGTGATAGGACACCAAAAGCACCCACCTATGCATTCATTTTGTAAACATTTAATGAACACCTCTATAGACTACGCTGTTTATTTAGGACTTGGAAATGAAAAATTGCCAAGACATGTTTCCTGACACAAAGAATATAAAATTTCATAAAGGAGAATAAATGAAGTTGAATAAGTATAAGAGCAGGATAAAACAATCAGATCAAAAAGCAAAACGGTGAAAATCACTGTATTAGGCGTATCAAAGGTTTCCCAAAGAAAACTCTGCGCCAGGCCCCAAAGTGGTTTGCAGGCATTGACCCATTTAGTCCTTATAGTTCTGCATGAGGGAAATTACTGTTATCATCCTGTTTTATACATGAGGAAACTGAACCTCAGAGAGTGAAAGAACTAAAAGCAAGGTCACAAAGCTAGTGAACAGGGAGCCAATGTTCAAACCAAGGCAATCTGATGTAACACTGTCCTAGTAATGGCGATGCAACAATGCTTCTTGATGTTTATAACTGACAAAGGATTCTGATTTAAAATAAGCTAGGAACTTCTACAATCCAGCAAGAGGCAGGCACCCCAAATGGAAAAACAGGTGAACTGTATGACCAACAATTTCTCATCAGTTTAACTTGGGATAGCAAAAGAACATTCAAAGAGATATTCAATTCAATCTGATAGCATTGAATACAATTGAGACCACATATATCCAACTAGATCATTCTATTTCTTTTTTTTAAGATTTTATTTATTTATTCATGAGAGACAGAGAGAGAGAGAGAGAGGCAGAGACATAGGCAGAGGGAGAACCAGGCTCCCTGTGGGGAGCCTCATGTGGGGCTCTATCCCAGGACCCTGGGATCATGACCTGGGCCAAAGGCAGACGCTCAACTACTGAGCCACCCACATGCCCCAATCATCCTGTTTCTATGAAAATAATTACACATGGCCTGCAGACACATGTAAATATATAAGTAAAAGTGTGGAGAAGAGTTCAAAGAACATATTAAATGCACAGAATATTTAGATAGTTAGGACAGTCTTAAGTGATAAGTTCTCATTCTTAAATATGATACTATGACAGCTAGCACTTATTAGTACTTAGTACTTTCCAGGCATTTCCAAGGACTATTAACTCACGAAAATGAGTTAGGCACTATTGTTACCCTAATTCTACAAATGAAAAAAAACTGAGTCATAGAAGGACAAATAGGTTTCTCCCAATCATACAAATTTTAAATCTTGAATATGGGATTTTAATCTAGCACTAACTATATAATCAAAGTTCTTAATATATTATTAGTGATTATATTATATTGTATCCCCCAAACCAGTGACATGTTAGGAGTCAGGAAGAAAGAATACTCAGAAGTGAAAATGAGACATTTCAGAATCCAGATCTCCAGATCCTGGAGACCCAGGATCGAATCCCACGTCGGGCTCCCGGTGCACGGAGCCTGCTTCTCCCTCTGCCTATGTCTCTGCCCCCCTCTCTCTCTCTGTGTGTGTGACTATCATAAATAAATTAAAAAAAAAAAAAAGGACAGTCCAAGGCTTAAGTAGACACTGTATATCCACAGACACTTGAAAAATCACCATGACAAAGATAGTGATAGTTCTGTCTTTGATAGTTCTTCTGCTTCTACTGACCTCTTCTGTAGAATAAGTTAAATTCAACTCTGAAACAAAGGATTTGAGTTTGAGTTTCTACCCTATGCCACTAACTGTTAAATACTTCTATGTATGTTATCACATTTAATGTTAAACTTTGGAGGTAGGTATTATGAGCCTCATTTTAGAAATGAAAACTAAAACACAGGGAGGCTAAGTACCCTCCCACTGTCATAAACTGTGGAACTGTGACACAAAGTCTTCTAATTTCAATACCAATGGTCTTTTCATTGCATCATCTCTAAAATGGGTCAAATGGTCCTCCCACCTCATGAACTATTTAGATCAGTGTTCCTATCTCTAGCTAGTAATGTATCAATTAATCTCTTCAGTCTAATTATAATATATGAGTAAGAGGCATCAGTGATCACATAAAGAATTGCATTCTAAACCTTATAATTTTTACTCTTAGTTTTTCCACACAAAGTATCTTGATCAACATTTATTGGTGCCTAGTTAAGGTTGGAAGAGTTTCCAATTTATACATGGAATCTTTCATTCTTTTAAAATATTAAATTTATTTTTACAATAACTGACTTTTCATTTATTCTTGTTTCTACTCCCCAACTGGTCTAAGTGGGCTTTTAAACACAGTGGCACATACTCCAATACTTCACCCTTCATTTCTGGTTCCTTCCTTTCTACCAGAAACTGTCTTCCAAATCTGAACAAATATAGACTTTCTTTCTCTCTTTCTCCAGCATTACTCTAACTTGACATACAGAGTGAGTATTTTTTATTATACATGAAGGAAAGAGGAAAATAGATGGCTGAAACTATTTCTCCATATTTATCAAAGCCCACTAGAGTTTTTGCCAGCTGTGTGAGTACAACACAATTAAAAAGGGATTTTGAAATTAGACAAACCTGAGCGTGAATCTCAGACCTGCCATTTATAATCCATGTGACATTGGGCAGATAATTCTCCAAGTTTGGTTTTTACAACTTTAAAATAATGTAAATGATACCTTCCTTTGTAGGTAATTTTAAGGATTCTGAAAATATATACATCTGAAAACTGGCTGAACAGCTCCTCCAAAATAACAAGACACACACAGAAATGGGGAGGAGAGGCATAGATGTAATATTACCAGAAACCCCATCTCCAGGACAGTGAGCCATAATCAAGAAGGATCTCACATAGCAAGAGGTTCCTGAGAAATAGGGACTGGTGTTCTTACAATAGGAACCATAACCCTTGGCACTTGCACGAGAGAAACAAGACCCTTACAACATCTAGCTTTGGAAAAACAACGAGGCTTATGTCCAAGAGATCCAAAGGGCTGTAGGTATTGGAGATCCCACTCTTAATGTACCTGCAAGCTAACTTAACTCAGGACTCAGTACAAAAGCAGTAGTTTGAAAAGTGCCTGGACTATTTGTAAAGGAGATCCATTTGCTAATCTTAAAGAATCTGCTAGAGGTTCAGGAACCTATTGGGACTCTCTAGATAGAGCTAGTGGTGCCATTTCTGCACTCCAAAATTAACCTTGCTACCACTGGCACAACACACAATTCCTGTACTCTCCAGCTGCTCTGCTAGAGCCAGCAGGTTCCCAGTTACACAATAACACCTTATATCTGTCACAATGGCTATCATCAAAAAGCCAAGAAATAACAGGGATTGGTGAGGGTGTGGAGAAAAAGGGAACCCTTGTGCATTGTTAGTGGGAATATAATGTGAATATAAATTGATACAACTGCTATGAAAAACAGTATGGAGGTTCCTCAAAAAAATTAAAAATAGAACTACTGTATGGTCCAGGTGTATACCCAGTTTTCTAGGTATTTGTCTGAAGAAAATGAATACACTGATTCAAAAAGACATGTATCACTATGTTCATTTTTTTATTAAAAGATTTTATTTTTTTATTCATGAGAGACACAGAGAGAAGCAAAGACACAGGCAGAGGAAGAAGCAGGCTCCATGCAGGAAGCCCGATGTGGGACTTGATCCCGAGACCCCAAGATCATGCCCTGGGCCAAAGGCAGATGCTCAACCACTGAGCCACCCAGGCGTCCCATGCTATGTTAATTGAAACATTATTTACAATGGCTAAGATATGGAAGCGATCTAAATGTCCATTGATCGATGAATGGATAGAGAGGTGGAGTATGTATATGCACACACATACATATAATGGAATTTTAGCTATTAGAAGAATGAAATCTTGCCATTTGCAAAAACAAAGATGGGCCTAGAGAGTATTAGACTAAGTCAGAAAGACAAATACCAGAGGTCTTCACTTACACACCAAATCTAAAAAAGCAAAACAAAACAAAACAAAAAATAAAAAATGAACAGAGCAGAAACAGATTCCTACAGAGAGCCAGAGGTAACCAGAGGAGAGGTGAAGTTAAGAGACACAATCTTCCAGTTATAAAATAAGACGTGAGAATGTTATGTACACCATAAAGAATACAGTTAATTTTTTAACAACTCTGTTGACAGATGGTAGACTGTGACTATTTCATAATATACTGAATCATTATGTTGTACACCTGAAAAAAATGTTGTAGGTCAAGTATACTTCAGGAAAATTTTTAAATGGATCAAAAAAGTTTTTTGTAAGAATGCTTACTACTATGGAAAGATGACTAATTGCTATCCAACATCCTTCTCCCCTTTAAAAAAAAATAAATTGGCTAATGTTGCCCAGGTAGAAAACTAAGCTTTGCATCTCAGTGCATCTAGTATGTTCCAGACATTAAGCTGTAAGCTGGAGTCATGCCTTTCTGATGCTTAGTATCTGGATATCTGGATGTAATGCCTAGAGGTTCAGCAGCCATCCTGAAATATGAAGTAACCTTGAGTGACACAGCATAAAGGTGGAAAAATACCAGGTCCTTGATTATTTCTTAGAGGCACAGACTAGTTATCCCTGGGATGTCTACTTCTAAAATGCTTCTACACAGAAGAAAAATTTCTATCTTGTTTAAGTTACCATTTTTGAAAGGAGTAGTCATGGACACCTGGATGGCTCAGCGGTTGAGCCTCTGCCTTTGGCCCAGGATGTGATAGAGTCCCACGTCAGGCTCCCTGCAAGGAGCCTGCTTCTCCCTCTGCCTATGTCTCTGCGTCTCTCTGTGTCTCTCATTAATAAATAAATGAAATCTTAAAAAAAAAAAAAGAAAAGGGTAGTCACTCTAGGACACTCTATTGCAAGTAAGTGAATACAATTTCTAAATAATACAACTGTTCTTAGAATATACAGACTTATTTTTTAAATCCTTATCACTTAAAAATAATTAAGTAGAATTAGCACTAACACTCTCATGTGAAAATCTCTTACAAGCTCTTATCCTCTCATGGCTTGCTAGCAAGCTGCATAATGCCCCTCTAAAAGATATTCATGTCCTAATCTCTGGAACCCATAAATATTATTTCATGGGTGGGGAGGAGTCTGTGCTTAGCATATCTTAACAGCTTGAGAATTTCATAAGGTATGTAATTTTTTTTAAATTTTTATTTATTTATGATAGTCACAGAATGAGAGAGAGAGAGAGAGGCAGAGACATAGGCAGAGGGAGAAGCAGGCTCCATGCACTGGGAGCCCGACGTGGGATTCAATCCCGGGTCTCCAGGATCATGCCCTGGGCCAAAGGCAGGCGCTAAACCACTGTGCCACCCAGGGATCCCAGATATGTAAAGATCTTGAGATGGGTAGGTAGCTTTATTCTTGATTATCTGGGTGGGCCCTGAATATTCACAAATGTCTTTATAAAAGGAGAGGCAGAGTGAGACCTGACATACAAAGAGGAAATGGCAATGTGATTACATAGGCAGAGACCACAGTGACGTGGCCCCAAGCCACAGAATGCTGGCAGCCACAGAAGCTGGTAGAGGCAAGGCAGCACTCTCTACTTTAGCCTCTGTAGGGAAAATAGCCCTGGCAACAACTTGATTTCAGCTCAGTGATATGGATTTCAGGCTTGGATTCTAGAACTGGGAAGAAAATAAATTTGCCATTTTAAGTCACCAAAAACAAAAACAAAACACACACAGGTGATATGCTCTTTGATATTGGTCTTGATAAGAGTTTTTTGGATCAAACTCTAAAAGCAAAGGCAACAAGAGCAAAAAAATAAAAGGTAACTTCTACGTCAAACTGAAGAGCTCCTGCACAGCAAAAGAAATCAACAATAAAATTAAAAAGCAACCTACTGAATGGGAAAAGATATTTACAAACCATATACCTAATGAGGGGCTACTATCCAAAATATATAAACATTTCATACAACTCAGTAGCAAAAAGAAAAAATCCAAATAAAATGGGCAGAAGTTCTGAAAACATCCGAAGATGACATCCAGATGGCCAATAGACACATGAAAAGATGCTCAGCATCACTCATCACCAGAAAAATGCAAATCAAAACCACCACAAGATACCACCTTACACCTGTTAGGATGTCTAGAATCAATCAATCAATAAATAAATAAATAAAAACAAGTGATGGTGAGAATGTGGGGAAAAGGGAACCCTCGTATATTGTTGTGGGAATGTAAATTGGTGCAGCCACTATGGGAAATAGTATGGATGTTCCTCAAAAAAAAAAAAAAAAAAAAAAGGAAAATAAAGCTACCATATGATCCAGCAATTCCACTTCTGGGTATTTACCCAAAGAAAATTAAAACACTAATTTGAAAAGATATCTACACCCCTATGTTGACTACAGCATTTGTAACAGCCAAGATGTGGAAACAATCTGTGTTCATCGATGGAAGAGTGAATAAAGATGTAGTGTATACATAAAGGGATACTACTAGCCACAAAAAAATCTCACCATTGGCAATATATATATATACACACACCCCTATATATATGCCTAACATAGTTGGCTAGCACATAAATCCTCGATGAATGACCATCATAACCATGGCTGACATTGGACAAGTTACTGTGACCCTTTCTTATAACAAGTCCAGCGAGTTAAGAACTGTGCCAAGCCTCAAACATATTTTTAATAAACAAGCATTTTTATTTATGTACTTATTTTTGAGAGTGTACAAGCACATGTGCAAGTGGGGATAGGAGGGTGGGGAAGGAAGGAAGACAATCTCAAGCAAGCTCCATGCCCAGGGTCTTGATCTCGAGACCCTGAGAGATCATGCCTTGAGCTGAAATCAAGGGTTGAACGCTTAACAGACTGAGCTACCCAGGCACCTCTGGAACATAATCTTTTAAATTTGCCAATGCTCCGTTCCCTTTGGTGTCTTCCCAGTCTTTCCTGCTTGCTTCTAGCATTTCAAGTCTGTCTTTTTCTGTTTTCTATTGTGTAAAATACACAAGTATTTTTATTCCATCGATGAGCAGGGGTTTTTTTTGTTTGTTTGTTTGTTTGTTTGTTTTTGTTTTTGTTTTTTGGTAGTGTCCACAACATCTATTGACCTATTTGGAATCTGAACTATATTCCAATAACCGCAGAGCTTGCTTACTTGCACTGTCACATAGGAACATGCACATGGTATTTGGAGGTTAAAAAAATTTCTTAGGGGTTTATTTTTAGCTCATTGCCTCACAACCTTGGGTTCTTCATGCTTTACGTAATTAGTTTATCATAAGAATGGTAATGCTGAAAAAAATTTCTTTTGAGCAAAGCAGCAGCTGAAAAATTGTTGCGAGAAGTTGCAGCAGTAATAAGACTATTGCTGAGCATGGATTTATTAGAAAGTAAAATAAACATCATGCTGCATGCAGACTTCATCTTCATTAAACATTCATACTGGAAATGCTTACCTTGTCTACAGCCAAGATGTTATCCTTTGCAGAAGGGGGAAAAATGGAATCTCTAAGCCAATGTACTGCAAGCGTTCCAGGACTTTGGGAAAGCAGTGTTATGTAAAATCTTCAAATATGTTAGTGTAAGCAGTTTGGCCTTCAAATGATTTCTACCACCTTGGGGCAGGGCATGATGGTGAGGAAGGGATCTCAGAAGAGAATGGATGGACTTGCATTCTACCCTGCAGAGAAATGTAAATAAAATTCAAGAGGCCTTTACGCCACTGCCATCATGGTATGTGAGTCACTTGGCTTAATATGTTAAGAGGATTAGCACTAAAGCTGCGTGAACTTTGAAATAGCCCAATGAAGCTTATGTGCTTTCCAGTTTAAATTGGTCCTCAGCAAGACCTCTCTGATCATCAGGAATTTGGCAGCCTGGGTTTCTATCACATTCTCCAAAGCAAGGTCGAGCCCCCTGGGTGTCAACACTGTAGCCTCCCTTTTTATTTGAGGTAGAGATGGAGAGAGGGCTAGAAGGGGAAGGGGCAGGGATCACCAAGGAGGTCACGGTGAAAGCCAAGATCCAAATTACTGCTTCATGCTTTCCCAAAGATCACACAGTTTAACCAAATTAAATTAAAAAAACTACCACCCAGCTGTTGAATCTTGCTTATGGCTTAAAGGGTCAAAAGGAAAGCCCTTTCTGTACCCATTTAAGCTAGAGGGGGCTTCAGGGAGCAATGCATGAATCTTCCTTACAGAAATAAAGGCATCGTACCATGTTGTTCATGTGGAAAACACATTTGGTTGGAGGCGGGGTGGTGGTGGCGGGGGCAGGAGGACTCGCAGTAAAATGGCTCTTTCCTTAATAAAATCCCTAAAATGTCTACTTTTATACAGCAACTTAGCAAGCATGCAGCTGATCAACTAACTACAGAAGCATGCTGCAGATTCTTCACATTGCAAATGGATTACTACACATGACCAATAATGCTGAATGCCCACATATAAAGGCACATGCATGTGTCTCGGCATTCAGTGTGCCTATGTGTATTTGCATAGCTGTGGGAGCAGCCTAAAACACACACTCCCAGCAAACATAGGCTAAAAAAGAAAAAACCCTCCTTTAAGGCATGCCACCTCCAGATAAATTTCATGGGGCCTTTTGCTGAGGATGCCAATGGTTTTGGAATGAGTTTAAATGAAATGCATCATTCAGGAAGCAGCTGGGGAACCTGTTCCGTGGCTCTCCAGGGTGTCCTTTGAAGCTCCTGCTTCTGCTTCAAGGATATCAAATGACAGGAACACTTCTTTGTCTCCAGAAGTGGTAAAAAAAAAAAAAAAAAAAAAAAAATGGGAGGACTGTTTAGACACTTGAGCCAGTGCTGTGTCACCATCACAAAAGGCAGTAGCTGAGAATAGCAGTCAGTCCAGCAAAAGGAATTTTAAAGAAATCAGTACAGCTTGCCTTTTGAGAAGGCTTCTAGAGTCAGAGGTGGTTGCTTTCCACAAAGTGAATATGATCTAGATCGTGTTCAGGTGCAAAGTAAGAGAGGAATAAAAAGGCAAATGTTACTTGATAGCTTTGTAGTATTAATATGGAGACAGCAAGGCTCTGTGTTTATATTTCCTTCTGACTTTTGCCACAGCAATGGACTTGTGTAATAACTCTGTCATGTTCTCTTTCTCTCATACTGTGTCCACTGGTACTAAGTGAATTCATGAAGAAACCCGGAGCTGCTTTGACAAAATAGAAAATTAGTTATAGAAGCAATGAATTTTTTAGCAGAAAATATATTGTATTTTTAACAAGCCATGACTTCTCAGCTGAATGTGACATAATGCAGGATCAGTTGTATGGGCTCAAATGCTTGCACTCATCACAGATGTATTTTCATTTATAATTATGTCATGCAAAGAGCATTGCTAAGGTCCCATTCCAGACAGACTGGAACACCCACCACGCCATACAACATAACTGTAATTGTTAACACCTTTGGGGACTTTCCTGCAAAGCTTTAAAAAAAAAAACTGACAAAGAGATCAAATGTGTATAATATTGCTTAAGGGTTACTGGAACTCTCTGCAAACTCCTTAAAATGGAATTCTAAAAAAAAGAAAAATAAAACAAAATTGTCAATTTATATAGCTATTAAAATTTGTTTTCCACATTTTGCTAGATTTTAGTTAGAACTTAAGAGCTTAAGAAAGTAGGCTGACTGAACAGGCAATTTTGAGTTTTTGGCATAGGGTACAATACCAAATCTGTCTTTTGATATTAACTCTCACTCTATGTTGCTTACGACCTGACTTAAAATGCTTAAAAGATCCAAGACGGCTGTCTTCTCTTTTACTTCAGCTTATAGCCTTGGCTTAGGTCCAACATTCTTGTTCAAGGTTAGGAGGAAAGAGAGTTTCATGAAACCATTAACTCTGAAAGAGTACATATATAAATAGACAATAGCCGGACCATATGTAAAAATGGAACTTTCCCTAACTAGCCAAAGCTATTTAAGAGAGTTTCTTCTTGAGAAGAACAAAGATGCAGGTATCATCAACCCCTCATTTTGAGATATACTACAAAGCTATGATAAAAAAACAGTATGGTACTGGCAAAAAATAGACACAGATCAATAGAATAGAATAAAGAGCCCGGAAATAAATCCACATTTACACAGCCAATCTATGACAAAGGAGGCAAGAATATCCAATGGGGAAAAGATAATCTCTTCAATAAAGGGTGCTAGGAAAACTGGACAGCTACATGCAAAAGAATGAAACTGGAGCACTGTCTTACACCGTACACACAAATAAGCTCCAAATGGATTGCTGGCCTAACTGTAAGACTTGAAACCATAAAATATAGGCAGTAATATTTCAGACTCAGGCCTTAGCAACATTTTTCTGGATATAGCTCCTCAGGCAAGGGAAACTAAAGCAAAAAGAAACTACTGTTATTACATCAAACTAAACAACTTTTGCATAGTGAAGGAGACCATCAACAAAACTAAAAGGCAACCTATGGAATGAAGAAGACACTTGTAAATGATATTTCCAATAACAAGTTAATATCCAAAGTATATACAGAGCTCCTATAACAGCAGAGAAAAAATAATGCGATTTTAAACATGAGCAGATGACCCAAATAGACTTTCCAAAGATCTACAGATGGCCAATAGACACATGAAAAGATGTTCAACATCACTAATCATCAGGGAAATACAAATCAAAACCATAAAGAGATACCATTCTCATATCTATAGGAATGGCTAATATAAAAAGACAAAACAAAAACAAAAACAAAAAACAAAAACAAGTGTTGGCAAGGATATAAAGAAAAGGGAAGCCTCTTACACTGTTAGTGCAGCCACTGTGGCAGAGTATGGAAGTTTCTCAAATATTTAAAAATGGAAATACCATATAACCCAGTATTCCATTTTGTATCCACCCAAAGAAAATGAAAACGCTGATTCAAAAAGATATATGCACCGTATGTTTATCACAGCATTATTTACAATACAAATTTTTATTTTTATAGAAGCAACCTAAATGCCAACTGATAGATGAATGGATAGAGGATATGTGGGGTGTGTGTGTGTGTGTGTGTGTGTGTGTATGTGTGTGTGTGTGTAGAACAGAATATTAGCTACAAAAAAAGAACAAAATCTTGCAATTCTTGTCAACATGGCTGGACCTGGAGGGTATCCTATTAAACAAAAGAAGTCAGAGAAAGGCAAAAACCATTATGACTGCATTTTTATGTGAAATCGAAATAAAACAAAACAAAATAGAATCTAATGCAGAGAACTGCCAGTTACCAGAAAGATGCAGGGGGGATGGGAGGAGGGCAGAGAGATAAACTTCCAGTTATAAAATGTCAGAAAGACAACAAATACAGTACAGGGAATAGAGTCAATACTGTAATAATGTTGTAGGATGACAGTAAATGCATTTATCATGAGCATTGCATAATATATACAATTGTCGATCCACCATGTCATATGCCTGAAACTAATACAACATCATATGTCAACCATACTTCAATTAAGAGAATATAAAAATAGAACTCTGACCCATGACCAGCAATCTATCCAGGAAATATCCTTCTTATTTATGATCATCAGCTCAGGAAACCGTCTATGTAGATCAGACTTGTCGGAAGTTAGACTGCTATTTCTAGGAATAGCTCCGGGTGACTAACTTTTGTATCCATCACCCCCAAATGGCCAGGACTTGATGAATCCCTGGCCACTCCTAACCACACATAGGATACCTACTCTTAGCCTGTCAACAGAACATTTTTCTTTGCAATTTCTTGATTTTAGAGAATAGCCATACTGTTATGGTTTGTACATTTGAGAAAGAGAAAATCCTATGTTTAGGATCCAAACAATGAATCTGCATCCAGTCAGGAAAAGAGAAACAACTCCATGCATTTATAATAGACGAACCTTGAGGAAAGACCTTGGTTATAGAGGAGTTGGCCTTGAAGGTGAAAAGAGGGGTAGTAGAAGAGTCAAAGACATAGTGTTTGTTAATCCAGGGTCAAGAAGGCACCACCTTCCTGAACTGGATCCAAGGAGTCTACACAGACTGGTACTTTGATGAAACAACATCACTCCTAGGTAGAAAAATGAGAGCTGTGCTCCTATTTTGCTAAAGTCGCCAGCAACAATTCTAGAGTCCATGTCCACTGGTAACCACCTTGGCCATGGCTATCCCTACCAGAGGCATTCCAATATAGGTTTTCCTCTTCCCACTTTACAATCTCCCACCAGGACCTTTCACTGGGAGGGCATACCAAGAGGACAGGTGGCAACGGTGGCTTGGGAGATGGAGTCTGCCATCTTCCAACGCTAGGGTAAAGAGAAAAGCAAGTGTGGAGCTGACAAAATGGAACTGTCGATACTGTCCAGCACAGATAAACAGGTTTGGACCTAGGCTGGATCATAAATCTAAATCAGAAGAATATTCTAACTAATTAAACCTGCTCTTTAAAAAACAAAGACAAAACAAACAAAAAAAGCCACTACTCATATTAGATTGTCATGATCCTGAATGTTCCTATGAGGAAATGAATGACAGAAAGCTAGGCCCCATCCTCTCCACTTCTAATGCTGGGGGATGGGAGGGCAAGGAGAGACCATGTTAAAGGAGGAACTTTGCCAGAGTTCTGAGCCCTGATTAGAGCTGACAGTTACAGTTGGGAGCCATACTCCTCTCATGCATATGAAGCTCTGACCCCCCCACCCTGTTTTTGACCCACCCTAGATCTGGAAAGAGAATCTCTATAGCTCTCTACAAGAGCTCTCCACAGCACATCCATGGGAAGATGCATTCCTCCAGAGAATCAGGGCCAGAATTTGTAGAATTAGATTCTGGGGCCATCAGCAGAAGATAATGGGAATGAAAAAAACGGATCTCTTTTTGGATTCCATTTATTTCATTCAGCCAGTTTTTCCTGGGTGCTGACCACTCATGCAGGCACTACTTCAAGAACAGGGAGTACAGGTGACAAGAAATCCCCACCCTCATGGAGAGTATACATTCTAGGAGGGAAAAGGGAGCCGACAGTATAATCAAAAGGTGGTATTCTAAAAGAGCAGGAAGGGGCAGAGAGCACAGCAGCAGACTCTGCCATTTAAGGTCAGTGGATGGGAAGAGCTTTATTGGAGAGATAGTAGTTCAGCAAACTCGTCAAGAAAGTGAGCTAGGAAGTCATGTGAACACCAAGGGAAGATCTACCTGGCCAAGTGCAAATTCAAAACGCCCAGGGGCAAAATATGGTTAGGGTGTTTAGCAAACAGTTTCTTCGTGTGGCCAGAAGAGAGAAGTAGCAGTGAAGTCAGAAAGAATGAAGGTCACATCACAGGCATCCCTGAAGGCCATTTTAATGCATAGCTCTTCCTCATGAGCTGGGAAGGTACTGGAGGATTTAGCACAGGAGGAGGACAGGATCACCAGGGAAGCTTATAGAAGCAGGTGGAGGGGGCGGAAGTCTGGGGATGCAGTTGGTGACTGTAGAGACAGGGAGGCCAGTTCAGGTGCCCTTGCGGTATTCCAGATGAGAGATGCCCTGAAGTGGTGGTAGTAGAGGTGTTGCTAAGTAGCTTGTTCACATAAATAGAAATAGGAAATTACACAAGTGAGCCAGAATTATATCTGCAACACTCCACTGAAAAACCTATTATAAATATATCCTCTTGTGATGCTAGGTTAGCAGTATCATCTTTAGACCTACATATTATACCAAAATTCACTTTATATTTGCAGTCTCTATGCCCCAACTGCTTCATTTTGGCTGAAAATGTGTTACTCTTAGATAATAATAAGACAAATAACTAAATGCATTTCACATAGCACACCTATCCTTTTACTTGCTTATGGTGCACTTTCCAAATGAGGACCCTTTTTAACAGAAAATGACTTTGTGAATACTTACATTCAGGTGTATTTTTAGCACCCACAGATGAAAATACATAATGACAAAAAGGTACTATAAAATCAGTAATGCTTGAAAATGCCATATTTTATAAGTACAACAGCATCTCCATTCAACTGAAAAGTAATTGCAGGTGTATGCACCAAATCAAATACTTATAATTCACTGACCACATGTGGGGTGCATAGAGTCTCAAAGACCCTTCGTCATTGTCATGGAAATAGCCTCTGTAGAAAGTGAAATCCAAGTCAGGCAGCTTTGTAATACATCAAATTCAATCAGAAAGTCATTTGAATATGAAGATCAGTTGTTACAGGAGACAGATAGGAAAAGCAAGAATTTAGAAATCCCGAACTGATTAACAAAAGCTAGGCACCATGGTTTACATGGGTGGAGGCTGTAGAATTTTTCTCGAAAAGCACAGAATGAGCTCTCCTCATACCTAAGGTGGTGGGCGAAGGTGATCCATCCCTTTGGGAAGTTGTGGGTTCTGTGGTGTAATGATTATGAAAGGAAGCTCACCTTACATGCTACCAGTTCCAGGTCACAAGTGGAACCAAAATCTTTGGTCAATTAGCAACCTTCTGCAGCTAAAGAGGTAATTTAAAACTTGGCAGGCAAAAATCACAATGGTTTCCTCAGAGGATAAATTCTTTACAGAGAAATTAACTAAATCATACCTCCTGGCACTCATACTTTTCATGTTAGATTTAGAAATAACCTATATATGGAAGTATTTCAGGTATGGAGAACACATAAGAGGATTTGACATAGTAAGTTGTTCTAATGCAGACGTCTTGGGATGTTGATGGAAAATCTACGGGATTTATTTAGACTTGTAAGTTAACCTGAAATCTTTTAAATTTACATAGAATACTGAAACATTTAAAGTGCCTCTCAAAACCTTGCCAAGCACAAGAATCACCTGGAGAGTTTGCTAAAACACAGCTGGGGGGCCAATCCCTAGTTTTTTATTCAGTAGATCTAGAGTGGAACTGAGAATTTACATTTCCAATTCACATTCTCAGGGGATACTGATGCTGGCCCAGGGACCACACCTTGAGGAACACTGATTTATAGATCCGAAGATTCACCTGATTCATAAGGTAAGTCTATTAGACACAAAAATGACTTAAGAACTTTGGAAAGCTTGTTAAATCAGATTACTTTAAAAAGGAAAGATTGCATTTATAAATGCAGCTTAAGATATTTAAAGGAGGTTAATGATCGGAGTTTGTAAGTGATACCAAACATTAGTAGACTGAAAAATGTACCAGTGTTATATACAGAATGTTAAGATTTGTAAGTTTAAGGAAAAATTTGGGTTTTGGATGACCAACTTTATTAAGCTGAATATTACATGCAAAACCAAAGTCCCCTCTGAATAATCTTGGTACACAAAACTCACTAGACCTAAAAACTCAGCGATGACAGTTGTTACTCATTTTCCCAGGGCTTTCAAGCCCACAGACTGGGAATCTTTGTCATGAAGGACTGGCTAAATGTGCACCCTTTCTCTCAACCATTTGATGCCTCTTCAAATGGTCTTACTCCTCTGCTCAGAGAGTCAGGGCTTGCTTTAAAGACAGTGGACTGAACAAAGAGTCCACATCTTGATCGACTTTGTCTGCCACAGGAATGAATCTCCTGCAAGCGCTCTGGGAGCTTTTCTTTCCAGCTCCCCTGCTAACTGTCATTGTCTTCATGTACTGTCAGAGGACACCACAGAAAGAAGAATGGCATGTCAAGATCAATCTTCCTCCAGAGACACTCCTTGAAATAATGTTGAATAGCTGTGCTTTTGGAAATCTTTACTTCTGAGACCAATTATCTCCCCGCTACAATGTATTCAGCCTTCACCAGCTTGGCTTCTGGACCCAGCTGTTGTGTGTAAGGCCAGATGTACTTTGAATCACAGATGTGATCATTTAAATTAACTAAATTTTCTATGTTTTTAAAGAGGGACATTTATTAACCTTTGGGGAATACAATCTTTTGGTTGATTTGGCAGGTTAGGAAGCACCTAAAGCTACCCTGTCTAGTTCAAGAGAAACTGAAGTCAGTGAAGGTCCTAGATTTCCATAGGATTCCACACTCCATTTGGAAGCCAACTCTGTTGACCACGAAATGTCAGTTGCTTGAGGCCACGTCCACCCCTGTGGTATCTATCCTTAGAGTCTAGATATAGTTGGGTTACCAAAACAATCCTCTTATTTTCTGGGGACCTTAATTTTTAGATCTAATCTTAGGTGAAATTTTACAGAAAGCTGTCACAGAAAAAAATCTATAGTCAATTTCCTTTGGGCCTCAGAACACAATAGAACGTGCAACTAGTCTTAGACAAATGCACCATTTTACTAGTCGTGCCATCATGGTAGACATGGGCTAGAATAACAGATTTTGTAATGAAATGCTTTGAATTCTGGCTTTGCCTTGCCTAAAGTCTGTTTACTTATTTTTATAAAAGGAAAAACCTACACTTAGTGTCTGGGACATAAAAGGTGCCTGATGAATGTTAGCTATGATTTTTTTTAACTTTATCAGAAAATAGTTAATCCCTTTGATGGAATTGTACATGGTCATTAGAAAGTGTTATGTAAAACTACATAATGTTACATCTAAAATGATAAAACTATTAGATTTTAAATGCAAATGATTTTAAAAACCAGGGACAAAACAAAAAGCCATCAAATTAATAATAAATTGTTGTGGAACTATGGCCTTTTAAAAGTTATCCTTCCCACTTTTCTATATTTGGGGGATAATTTAATCAAATGAGCAAATTCAACACAGAAATGTAAAAACTGTGAATGAAATCACACTGGCCTATCAAACTCCATTACAAACTACCAATTGCTACTGCTCTGGTTAGGAGTCAGACAGGTAGTCAGGGCCAAGGTCTCCAACAAGAAAATATAAAGTCAGGATGGCTAAGGTAAAACAGCACTGGCATCCTGTTTTGCAGCTTAGACAGGACCACATTAGCATTCTCCTTTGTAGCCTTTGCAGAAATGACTTCTGCAAAACATTCTAAAATAAGACAATAACCACAAGCCATTTGTCTCTATCACAGGCAAGGGGCAGTTAAGACATAAGCCCCCAGACATCAGCCAAAAAAGACCATCAGCATGTAGACAATCACCTAATAGGTCGACAGATATGCGATCAAAGCCCTGATGGGCAGACTCTTCACACCCTGATGGCTCAAGATAGTTCTTCTGCAAAAGAGCTCATAAAAACTCTTAGACTTCGAAATTCCAAGGACAACCCTCTCGGGGCCCCCACCCTCTCTGAGAGCTTTATACTATTGCTCAATAAACTTTGCTTTGCTGCCCACCACTCTTTGATCTACCTCTTCATTCTTCTAAGGAGCATGACCATGGAACCATGGGCACTGAAAGCAGAGATTTCCTGCCACACTATGGTCACAGTCATATCCTGTAACCGCCCCCCCCCCCCACACCTCCCCATATTCACCCCCTGCTTGAGCACTTCACACTGAAAGAGAAGCTCTTCATTTCTGGGGGTGCTTTCCTCTTGGCCTGTACAAAAAAAGTGTCGTTCTGTTGACAAGTCTAACTATTTCAATAAGCTCTAACTGAAAAGAAAAAGTAGCAACTTTATACTAAGAGGATTAAAATTAAATACTGTTTAGAAACTTTTTTTCCTTTTCAACTTTCTTCTGCTGTGCTCGGATTGCTCATCTGAATGTCTAATTAGGAAGTTTCATCTTTCCTGGGTTTTCATTGAGCATTGTTACTCCGCAGGCAAGAATTTTCATTTTTAAATTTTCATGACATCAACATAATCCTGTATCATAAAATAGAGTGCGGAAAAAAACTGAGCTACTTGGGGGTTAGTTGTGCATTATGGGTAGTAATTTGCAAATACCTTGCCTTGAACCGCAGAACTGGATCTGTAATGAACAAACCCCTGCAAAGTAGTGCTGGCAGTGAGTCCTTTCTGGAACACTCTGTCTGGATACCACGGGGTAAAAAGTGTAAGTCTTACAAGAATCACCACCTCGTTCAGTGGGAACACTTTTACTGACATCCATTTAAACCTAGAAATATGGTGAAATCTAAATATGGAAAATGTGCAATTTCGCCCATCTTTATTCAGCTCCATCATTCCAAGAATTGTGCCTGCATTCTAGTCTGCAGTGAACAACAGCACAGCAAAGATGACAAGTTGTGTGGCTCTAACGGTCAACCGCTCCCAGTGTTGTTTCACCTCTGATAATGATAGCTGGGGAGGTGCTTCTGAATATTTATCTTGCCCCCCTCCCACCACCATGGCAGGAGCCTGCAAGTATTAGGAGTGTCCCCACTGACATGCCAAGGTTTCATTCAAAAGAAAGAAGCATCCTTGTGAAAGAAAACTGTATAATTTAGAAAACAGTTTAATTAGGCTCAAAATGTTCTTTTGCAGGGGTAATGGTTTTAGAATCCATCAGCTCCTCTCATTTACTCAAGCCTCAGGTTATACTCATGATAGGAGACATCCAGCCTAGAGAGTTTTCCATCTCTTCACTGACCCAGAGAGTAAAAGGTGGGCTCTGTTTAAAAAAGCAGCAGTCTCTCCCAGAACGAGGGCTTCTGTGACTATTTCCCAAGGAAATCTTGGCAGTTAATAGACTTACAACCATATCACAGGTAAACTCGTTTTAATCAGATCACCTGGGTATCATGGCCCAGCCTACCTCAAAGTCCCCAAACTCTGCCTCCCACCAACTCCTAAGAATTTCAGGAGGCATTTACCAATCTAGGTATACAGAGCATCCTGCAGACTTTTGAACTGAATTCTGTGAAGAGTAAGAATCCTGGCTTATACAGCTCTTTCCCTGTTCACAGCAGCCCATTGAAATGTGTCACTGTGCAAAAATAAATATTGATACTGTGCTCTGAGTAAATAGGAGAAGCCTGAAAGCAGTTGGTGATGCTTGATTGTTCTGGTTGCTTCTTCCTCTCTTCCAGAAAGGAGCCTGAAGGGAGGGAGGGAGGGGTGGGTGTGGTCAATGCAAGATATCAATACCACTTTTACATATTAATCCCGTAATTCTACTTAGATATTACATAAATATTAGTTTATTAAACTATCATAAAACTTCTTCCTTCTCTTTAAGCCTGTTTCATAGCATACTGCAGCAAACATAAAATTTTAAAAATACTATAAAAAATGTGGGTTCAAAGTCTAGTCTACATCATCTCTAATAAGAAACTAGCTTCAAGATATTGAACAGCCGAAAGTGCAGAGGTGACCACAGATGATAAAAGGATATTTAAGTTTAAAATTTCTTCATTCTATGGACCCAAAGGATCTGGACTTAAAGTTTCAGTAAGTGGAATTTTTTAATATTACCTTTCTTTTCAGAATCTAATTTATAGAGACAAAACTGATAACCCAAAAATATAAGTTTGACAGACAGTCATGATAATTCTTTTATAGAAAGACAGGAGCCCAAAGAGTCAGTGAAAACGGTAACCAGCAGAAAGGGTAGACTAGGGTGGTGAGTATGCCTGACATAGAAACCAAAACGGAGGGAGGCGCAGACACCATGCCTTTGCTAACTAATGTCTCAGCCACAAAGGCTGTGGACAGAGAGCAGGGACACATCTCCAGGTGTGTGCAGGAGGCTGGCCATCTTTCAAGAGTGTTAACAAAAGGCTGACTCAAGGGTCAGGAGGGCTGTCCTGGAGCAGTGGGGAGGTCAGGAAAGGTAAAGGAGCTTACTGGGTTCAGCAAAGTCTCCATGCCAATTCTGTGCTTAGGTCTTCCTTCTTCTGGGCAGGTAAACATGGACATGGACAGCTGATGCCATGACCCCACCAAAGCCAAGGTGGTACATAAAGATGGCCAGGGTCGGGGGCAAAGGTAGAAGAAGCATGGGGAAAGAGTGGGGTGACAAAGCGTGAAGAGTGGAGGCAACGTCACCTTCTCCTCCGTGGAGAAGAGGGACAAGAATGCCTAGACCAGAAAACTGCTCGATGAAATTCTAGTCTTTCCTTGGAAGGAGTGAATATGGAGTTCATCTTACATTCTTCCCTAAGTATCACTGCCCTTCTCCTACAAGGTTCCTTCTGCTAGGGGGAGCGGTGTGGAATCAGTGATGGGGACTCGTGGTTTCAGGGAATTAACTCCAAGGTCCTGAACAAGGGTTCCTGGTTATCTAGCCATAGCACTTTTGCATCAAAATATTTTGAGTTCCATAAGGCTGCTCCTCAATACCACGTGTTGCTATCACCCAGGCATCTGGACTTTGACTACATTTCTCAGGGTCTCAATTCTCTAGTGCATTAAGTGATAGAAATGAGCTTAGGTGATCACCTGCTCACACTCTTCCCACCCTCTTTTTAGGAACTAGTCACAAAGACAATCCATGTCTTTGTTTGTGGTTGGATTGTGGTTTTTAGTGTTGCTTGGTTTTCTTGTGTTCACAACTGGTTGATTTAATAAAGACCATAGAATATATTTATGAAACTTTCCATTTACTAATATACTAGAATCTGGTTTTGCTATTCAAATAAACTTTAATGTAATGAAGAGGATCATACCATAAAAATTTTAAACAAGCTGTTTGAACACTCTTGGTCTGTATGTGCCTAATAACCACAAAATAAGCAGAGCAGAAATCAACAGAAACACTAGGAAAGATTAATAAGATTTTGACATACCTCTCTCAAAAATGGAGTGCAAAAATAGTTTTATAAAAAAATTAAAATATGAATATAAAATTCCAAATGGTCAGGCATCCAAATATAAACATAAAACTCCACAAGTAGTAGGAAAAAAATTGATGAATTCCTTATATAAAACTAAGAGTAAGGAGAGCTTCCTGCAATTTTCTAGCAATTTGATTACATAAAAACTATAAAGTAAGCTTTGCATGGCCAAGAGAACTCAACATAAGTTAAAATACTGACAAAAAATATTTTGTAATATATCTACAAAGGGTTATAAAGAACTTCTAGACATTAACAAAAACGCTAGCAAGCCAATAGGAAAAAATAGGCAAAGGTTATAAATAAAATGTGAACGACCCTTAGTCAAAGGAAAATATGCTCAAATTCATTCAGAAAATTATAAATTACACTGAGGTACCATTTCTCACATATACTGTCAAATATTCACAAGTAGAGCAACTTATTCTCTCTTGCCAATGTGTCATGAAACAGGTACTTTCCTATCTTGCTAAAGGGGAATTCAAAATGGCACAACTCTTATGTTTAGTAATACTAAATATACACATCCCTTCTGATCCAGCAGTCAGTTCTACTTTTGGAATTCTCTTCCAAAGATACACTGACAAAAAATAAATGGTATTTAAAGAAAGCTAGTAGTTGTGCAATGATTTATAATCGCAAAATGCAAAACGCAACCTAATGTCCAGCAATGAAGAATTGGGTTGGATAAACCACGGTTCATCCATACTGTAGAATGAGTATATCTGTAAAAGGAGATAAAGAAAATCTAATATAGATATGAAATTATCTTCAGGATGTATTCGTAAGAGACAATATCAGAAAGCACTGCGTGAAACAACTTTTAAGAAAATTTGGAGATATACAAATATATTTTCTCAAAAGGAAACAGAAGAATAAGCCAAAAATCTAATAATAATGACCAACCTACGCAAGCTGCAAGAATATGAAGAGGAGAGTCAGAAATGAGAATTTATCTTTAGTAGTGAATGTAAGGTAGCCACGCATCCAGGCTTTACCTAGGACTGAGTGGTTTCCTGAGACACAAGATGTTCAGTGCTAAAACTGAGAAAGTCTTAGGCAAACCAGGACATTGTAATCATGTAAATTTTAGGGCAAATAATAAGTGCAAATGCATCAATTTTATTATTTTGAAACTATTATATGGCAAGACAGAAATAATTATATTAATGTTATAAGCCAAAAAAGACTCAGCGTCATTAAAGGAAAGCACTAGTAAGCTATACAGTTGAAAAAGTAAAAACAAAAAACAAGTAAATGTGGATTGAATGGAATTTCTGGGAACACAGTGGCAGCAGCGATGGCATTTCTTAATCTTCCAGAATGTACTCAGAAAAATGGACAGAGCAGCTAGAAATGCAAAACCAAAACTGCATCGGCAGAAAAATTAAATGATGAAGTATCCCCACAATCCTGAAAATAGAAGGGCCTATAGACAAAACATGGTATCAGCATCTGTGCAGGAGACAGATGAGGAAAGCCACATGATATCTACTGGACCTGAAAATGGAAGAAGCCCTAAACGATCGATAGATATTTACTGGAAAGTGTGACAAGTCAAAATAAAATTGGGAAGCTTTTGAACACGAACAGGTAATTATAAGGTGTGTGTCTGAAAGAGCTGGAGCTCTGGGAAGAGGAACTCAGAGAACTAAGCAAACAAAGCCCCCCCCCCCCTTCCTCCTAGACTTGGGGTGGTGGGGGAGGAGGATAGGTTCCACATTTTTAAAGTCAGAATTCGTAGAAGGATAAAAGAAGGTACAAATAAAAGTAGGAAAGAAGAGGTACACTATCTCAGAGAGCAGATGGTCGTATTTATTGATTTTTGAATGTAAACATCTGACAAAGATTTTAAAAAAAAGTTTATATCTGTGAAGGTTAGAAAAGCTAACTTGACCCACCCTGTCCTCCTATTTTAGTATATGTGCTGCCAAAGCGAGCACCTACCCTGTCCTCCTAAAAGTTCAGTAAATTGAATATCAGACAAGTGTGAGCAATTAACAGAACTGTATCAAAATTCCACAGGATGAAACAAAACCACAGAGCAAGGAGTAGGACACTTTCCCTACAAATATTGAAAGTATTTCAATAAGTAGAGCCTTTAAACAGATGAAAATTGTAACCAACTATTTCCAACCAGCTAAAGGAATTTTGTGATTTAAAAATTAAAGAACACCACAAGTTAGGATTTAAAAAATCAGATATGGGGTGAGAATTAAGAAAAGAATTAGAAATAAAAAGTATTTCAGAAATAAAGCCTGAACTAGAATGTATGCAAAAGCAAACAGATAATGATTTAAGTAGAAGGCAAAAACAAAATGTACAGCGAAAACAAAAGGATAAAAAGTATTTGAAAGAGTGGCAAATACAATTGATAGAGTGTAAGAAGAGCCGACACATATATGAAGGGGTTGCTAGAGAGGAAATCCAAATGGTGGAACAGAATATGAAAATTAAGAAATCTTACCCCCACTCCAAAATAAAAGACATAAGACATAAAAGACATGTCCTATTACAAGGACATGCTGAGTATCTTGGAAAAACATCCCAGAATGACACATTCTGAAATATTACCTAATGTTAGTGGAACTTAAAGACAAATTTTTTTTTTTTTTTAAAGACAAATATTAAAAAAAAAAAAAAACTTGGGGCCCACAGGCAATAAAACCAAGTTGCTTATTAGGGGAAAAGATAGGCAGAAAGTATTGTTGCTTTTAATTTTTTAGTAACATTTTATGCCAGAATGTAATGGAGTAATAAATATAAGATATTGAAGAAAAACAATGTGATGTCAGGAATTTATATGCACCCAGCCTGGATTTCAAGTGTAAAGTGACAAGAACACATTTGTCAACATATAAGAACTCTGGGAATATCGTTCCCATGAGCCCTTTCTGAGGGCTGACCTGAGCTTCAGATGACCAAAGCGGATGAAGAAACTTGGACATAAGGACTAGTATGTCATCTCAGGGATGCAGTTGGTTTCACACGCTCCTTTAGAGTACCTTGCCCTCAGAGGTCTAAGCCCCAAATCCCTGGGGCTCCTCTTCTAAAATCCAGAATTCTTGAGCCCCTGTCTTTTCATTTCCATGATCTGTCATTCTCCAGGTAAACTCAGCACCTTGCTTTAGATAATACATATGCAACCAATTTCCCAGGCTAAAGCAAATTTAGTAGGACTATTACTATAAATACATTTTAAAGCAAAATACTTTGAAGTAGCATTAATATACATTTTATTTTTTTTAATATTTTTTTAATTTTTATTTATTTATGATAGTCACACAGAGAGAGAGAGAGGCAGAGACACAGGCAGAGGGAGAAGCAGGCTCCATGCACCGGGAGCCTGACGTGGGATTCGATCCCGGGTCTCCAGGATCGCGCCCTGGGACAAAGATATATACATTTTAAAGGAAAATATATTTCCTTGTTTTGTCCATCGGAAAAGCCAAGAAGCAATGATACCCCAGTAGCAATGAATACAGACATCACTCAGGCTTCTGAAGTCCATTTGTCATTATAAAGGACAAGTGCCCTTGGGAAAGTTCCTTATTCTAGGTCTTGGAAAGGAAATATACAAAATAAGCACGAGAGATCTTAATAGGCCAGAAAGTAAGGAAACTATCAAAGACTAAAGGGGATCACATGAGCCAACATGCAAGAGCCTTCACTGGCCAAAAGCGGAGACAATTTGAGCAAAGGAAAAATGAATGTGTCAAAGCACATCAAATGCATTCCTAAAATCCCTATATTTAGAGTGGTACTTAAAATCCACGAAATGGGACGCCTGGGTGGCTCAGTGGTTGAGTAATCTGCCTTTGGCTCAGAGCATGATTCCGGGGTCCTGGGATAGAGTTCCGCATCGGGCTCCCCACAGGGAGCCTGCTTCTCCTTCTGCCTGTGTGTCTTCTTCTGTGGGTCTCTCACGAATAAATAAATCTTTAAAAAAAAAAAAACATGAAATTACAAGGAAACTGAAAATTTAAAAACACACTGGTTATCCTAGGAAGTTGTTAGAGCACCAGCTTACTCTGAAAGCTGATAAAGAAAAAGATTTGTCTTTCTGTACAAACAGTATGTAACGAGGTTGGTGAGGGAATGCTCTTCAAAATGCACAAAGAGGGGTGCCTGGGTGGCTGAGTGGTTGAGCAGCTGCCTTTGGCTCAGGTAGTGATCCTAGGGTCCTGGGATCAAGTCCTACATTGGGCTCCCCGCAGGGAGCCTGCTTCTCCTTCTGCCTATGTCTCTGCCTCTGTGTTTCTCATGAATGAACAAATAAAATCTTTACCAAAAAAAAAAAAGAAAAATGCACAGAGAATTACAGATTTAGAAAGTCCCCATTTGGGCAGCCCGGGTGGCTCAGTGGTTTAATACCACCTTCAGTCCAGGGCATGATCCTGGAGAGCCAGGATCGAGTCCCATGTCGGGCTCCCTGCATGGAGTCTGCTTCTCCCTCTGCCTGCTTCTCCCTCTGCCTGTGTCTCTGCCTCTCTCTCTCTGTGTCTCTCATGAATAAATAAATAAAATCTCTTAAAAAAAAAAGAAAGAAAGAAAGAAAGTCACCATTTTGACTTTAATGAAGTCAAACTATAATGAAGCAAGACAATTGTCATAAACATTAAAACTATCAGGTGGGGATCCCTGGGTGGCACAGCAGTTTGGCGCCTGCCTTTGGCCCAGGGCGCGATCCTGGAGACCCGGGATCGAATCCCACGTCGGGCTCCTGGTGCATGGAGCCTGCTTCTCCCTCTGCCTGTGTCTCTGCCTCTCTCTCTCTCTCTGTGTGTGACTATCATAAATAAAAATAAAATAAAATAAAACTATCAGGTGAGAGGATCCCTGGGTGGCTCAGTGGTTTGGTGCCTGCCTTTGACCCAGGGCGCGATCCTGGAGTCCTGGGATCGAGTCCCCCGTTGGGCTCCCCGCATGGAGCCTGCTTCTCCCTCTGCCTGTGTCTCTGCCTCTCTCTCTCTCCCTCCGTGTCTCTCATGAATGAATGAATGAATGAATGAATGAATGAATGAATGAATAAATAAATAAATAAATAAATAAGTAAATCTTTAAAAAAAAGAATAGCATATAATTAGTTTTAAAAAAATAAAACTATCAGGTGAACAGGTGATTGACAATTTGATAAGACGCAAATTAATGGAGCAAGAGGAATGAACAAATTGACCTTGGCCTCACCGAAAGGGGAGCTGGAGCTTCCAGCCTATGTTTTAACGCCTGAACACAGTAGGAAAGCCATAGTACCACCTGTGAAGAATTCTCACCAAAACAAAAACTGAGTATGAATAGAATTCTCCGGATCAGCCTGCCAACCTTCAGAAAACAGAGAATAAATAAGCTAGAGGGCCCTTGAAGAAAGCCATCTAAATGGAGTCCCCAGGAAAGATGGGCTGGTTTCTTTAACAAGTCAAAGGAATGAGAAAAGGAAGTGAAGGAGAACGTGAGAGAGAGGCTAACGTGGCAAGTAAAAGCAACCCATGGATCTTGTTTGGATCTTAATTCAAATATATAACCATGGGAAAGACACATACCTCTGCCAGTGGGCCAAGAGTTTCAGAGCTTTTAGGTCTTTTCTTCCCCCACTTTAGGAAGTAGAACACACTGGCCCCCATGTGTGATACAGGCTAGAATTTTATTTCTCACAATACACTTCTGAAATCTTCACCCCTGTAGATTTTATTCATCTGGGGCTACCCAACATCTTTGACTACCTTCCTTATCCTTCATTGATTTGTCACATCCAAAGTCCCTCCTGCCCAAGGTACAAAAGGAAAACTCACCTCTCTAGATTCTGTAGTGAGGACTGTAACAAGGAGACAGGCACGTGCCTCGATGTTGGAAACGAGAGACAGGAAGAACTGTCATGGGAATGGGACGAAGTGTTCTAGCAAACACAGTCACAGAGGCCCCGGGAGCAGTGGCAGTTCTGGAATTTCTGGCAGAACTTGAGGAATCTGAGGCTCACAGGCGCTAATTGGCAGCAATGCCCTATAGTGGGCTGGGTGTTATACCTGGCTGCAGAGCTTCAGATGGCAGCTTGCTGGACCTCCTGGAAATTCTTTTTCTGCAAATACTGCTTTTTAAGGTGCAAATACTGTTTGCAGCCAAGACCCCTGAGTGTCATCTACCCAGAGCCTCTGCTATTTCCCTGGGCGGGGTGGGGACGTGGGGGAGGATTTTTAAATTTTAATTTTTAATTTAATTTTTAAATTTTCTTTTTTTGGTAGGAGACCGTTCTCACCAGCTTAGTCACCTCCCCACACTGTTGAGAGTTCCTTATGTAATATGTACAACCTCAACTGTAGGAGCAAAGTCACATGGTGTCATAAAGAGGAAGGGGGGCAGGGGTAATGAGCAGGGATGCAGTTTCTAGTGTATTAATACATCCATCTGGTACCTTGGGTTTTGTCGTTGTTGTGTTTAGATTTTTTTTTTTTTTTGAGAGAGAGAGAGGGCATGCAGGAGCAGGGGGAGAAGGAGGGACAGAGGGAAGGGCAGAGGGAGAAGCAGACACCCCACTGAGCAGGGATCCCAATGCTGGGCTCAATCCCAGGTCCCTGAGATCATGACCTGAGCTGAAGTCAGACACTTAAGCAACGGAGCCACCCAGGCGTCCCTATACTGACACCTTGTTGCATCAGCATATACACTCTCTTCAGTTGCTCCTTATAGATCTTAAAACTATCTTCTTTCTTCAAAAAACAGTTCTGACTCTCCTTCCATTTGTAAGTATTAAGAATCACGTGATTGTCCAGGCCTCTTATGGATGACTATGCAGTGTGCCAGTTCTTTCAGTCACCAGGGAGGCAGCACGGCATACTGTGTAGGCACAACAGGGAGAGGCTGCTGGGGAATCCAAGAGCATGCAGCTCTTCGACTGAATCATCCTGTGAATGCGGAGATACTACATCAACTCTCCAGCTTGTTTTTTAGTTAGAAAACAGTAATAGTAACCTCTTAAATTTGTGAAATTGATCCATTTGGTCTGTTACATGATGACAGCTTGATGAATATCAGCTTTTATCATCGTCATCGTTGTCGATAGTACCAGTAATCGGAGTCGTGGAAATCAAAAGTCTGTATAGTGTCCATGAATTTTAACCCTGCAAGGGTGGATGTAAAAAACAAAAATTACTTTCTTGTTTGCTTAAATTAAATGTCCTATGTTTAAAGAAACCATCTCACTATGATGGCATCAGGTGCACTGTCCTTACCGATGATGCTACCTCTCCCATCTCAGGGCTGCTCTCACTTCCTGCGGTACATCCATAGTCCAGAACAGATGTGGAGGGGCCTTGTCTTTTCTTATTTTACACCCCCTAAGTCAGTGCTCTTATAGAAAGGTGGCTCCATCTAATGTCCATGCCAATTTCCCTCACCTCCCCAGAATGCAAATTTTAGTGCTCTGTGCCTACCACCATCATCCTTATTACAGCACCCATCACCTGCTTCTCGGGGCACATCATATGGAGCCTAGGTAATGGAGTGCTGGTTTTTAGCTACTCCTGGAACCCAGAAACCTCTTTCTCCTTCCTAGTATTTAAGAGAATGGCTCAGATCTTCCTGAAACTTAGCAGCTTTCATCACCCTTCTATTGGAACAATCACTCATGACCTGACCCAAGTGGCCCTTTAGACACTGTTCTTTCTCATTTCAGAATGTGCTATGGGAAATGAGATACAGGAAGGAGGCTTTTCTTTTCCTTTGTAATTATCCAGTTTCACTGTGAAGTGAGCTAATAAGAGACTATGGTAAGTGAGGAAGATAGAGCTGAACAGAGCAGACACGAGAACATAAGAAGAGACGGTGGGCAAGAAGCCAGCAGAGAACCTCTGGTAGACGCAAGGGACAGCTTTGAGGAGGCCATCCCACACAGTCACTTTAAAATCTGTTTTATTTGTTCTGTTTGGGCTAACATTCAATGAGAGACTGGACGCCGAAGTCTCAAATACAAGTAATTACCCCACTGTCTCTATGCTCTGACTTCATCTTGCGTCTGCTGCTCCAACCACTTTAACTCTCTTTCTCACATCTATCTGATCAAAGAGAAATACGAAATGAAACCAGGATGAGCACAATCCTTCACAACCAGACATTCTGGGCATCAGAGACCTAAATAAATTGGCCAGCTCACTTTCCCCCTCCCCTCCAAAAAGAGTCTGACAGGGAATAAAAAGGATCCTACAACTTCTGTCAAGGCTCTCTATTGAACCCTCACTCAAAGCAAACAAAAAATGAAGGTAGCTGCATAAATGAGGAATGTGAGAAAGCACGTGAAGAAAAAGAAAAATAGCATGAAGCACTGCTAATGTTTCTACATCCACCACTGCTCTTTTCTACTGATATATATTGAAGCAATTAGCAACTCTGGAAACACAGACAGGAAGAAGCCAGCATTTCTAGTCATCTCTGTCAACAGTCAATAAGCACCAAAATGATTAGTGAGAAGTGCTTAGAGAGGCCCAGAGAAAAAATGTTAAGAGATGTTGCCACTCATGATGGGTTGAAGTTGCAGAAAACGAGGTTGGGATTTTATTGAATGCAGAGTCAGAGGGCCTAGGCCATCACTGAACCTCGAAGAGATGTTTGACTAAGACGTCTGGGACACAAATAACGCTTCTAATGATGTACAAATGGGAAAGAGATGTTCTAATTGCTCCCAGCAGATTCCAAGTCACCTCTGCCAACATAAGGGCTCTATTAGATCAGTGAAGGTCCCCAATGAAACTCCCAACTATCCCAGGGAGTGGGAAGTCAGAAGGAAATATCCAAAGCTCAGCAGATAAGATTGCTTTTGAAAGACTCACCTGTAGTATCTGACAAGCATGAGTTTACAACATCTGGGCAGGTAGCTGAAGCAAGGAGAGACAAGGAGCATGGCTGATCCATGTATCCCGACCACACTTATTTATGATCATAAAAGGAAAACCTCTGGAAACTCCTAGAAAACTCATGGTAGGGGAACTTTGCATAGAACTAGTATGGTACTGGGTAGCAGCAAGACTTGATTAAATACGAGTTATAAATAACTGCATAAGAGTAGTATCTACCTCACAGGTATTTTATGATTTAATGTGCACTAGCTGAATGTGAACTGTTGCTAGCATCAGTGGGTTGCAGCCAACGTTACCAAGCCAGGTATTCCAGACTTTGAGGACAAAGCACTGAGGCTTTCTTTCTGAAACATGGTCTTTGCAATAAAGGCTAATAAATGCACTGAGGTTCCAAGATGCTTTGAAAAATACAAGTTTTGCTCCAACTTCATTTGTAAGGATTGTATTGTTACATCACTGTAGGAAAGAGTCTCAGATCCTTTCTTGAAACTCAACATTAATGGCTGGCTCAGGGAAAAGCAACATATGAAAATAAACTCACTAGCTTCTCCCTCCTTCCAAAATTCACTTTGCCTCCAGTATACCTTATCTCCATATCAAAATAGTAACTGAGCTGTCATCTTTGGCTCCTTTTCCCCTTAATCCTAGACATCCAGTTAACCACTTAGACCTCCCATTCTTAGCTCTTCAAGATTTCTCAAATCCATACACTCCATTCCTAATACCATCACCCTAATTTAGGCCACTATGCTTTCTTCCTTAGAATACTTCAACAGCTAGGGCAGCCGGGGTAGCTCAGCGGTTTAGTGCAGGCTTCAGCCCAGGGTGTGATCCTGGAGACCTGGGATTGAGTCCTACGTCGGGCTACCTGCATGGAGCCTGCTTCTCCCTCTGCCTGTGTCTGAGCCTCTCTCTCTCTCTCTCTCTCTCTCTCTCTCTGTGTCTCTGAATAAATAAATAAAATCTTTTTTTTTAAAAAAAAAAGAAAGAATATTTCAACAGCTCAAAGGTCTTCAACTCAAAATGTCATTATGCAGCATGTGTGACCTTACATAAGTCCCTGCTTATCTCCTTCACTTCACATCTTCACATTATATTCCTCAAAAACCTTGAACACTCTTGCAGAACTATGAAAGTACCATTCTTTCTCATCTTCGAATCACTGCTTGTATAACTTTTAGCCTCTCACTTACCTTTCTCCATTTTCCTAACACTAATTTCTATTTGTTTTCCAGAGTTTGGTTTCTATGTCACATCCTCAGAGCAGCTTGTCCCTATGCCCCTAATTCCTAACTTTACTAAGCCTACTCCAGTTTATTACTTAAACTCTGGATTGCCCTTGTCTGTTTCCTGACCAAACTAGACCAGTGGTTCTTAAAGTGTGATCCGTGTACCCATTGGGATCTCCTGAGATCCTTTCACAGTGTCCACAAAATCAAAACTATTTTCATAGAAATATGCAGATTTTATTTGCCTTACTCCCTATGTTGACATATGCACTGATGGATAAAAAGTCCTAGTACCTTAGCTCAAACCAAACTTTACCAGTAACCATATATTCTTCACTGCCACATATAATGAAAGCAATGACAGTTTCACTTAAGAATTCCCTGATTCATATATCCCCGGGTGGCACAGCGGTTTGGTGCCTGCCTTTGGCCCAGGGCGCGATCCTGGAGACCCCGGATCGAATCCCACGTCAGGCTCCCCGTGCATGGAGCCTGCTTCTCCCTCTACCTGTGTCTCTGCTTCTCTCTCTGTGTGTGTCTCTCATGAATAAATAAATAAAACCTTTAAAAAAAGAATTCCCTGATTAAGCAGTATATTATTTCGATTAAATCTCAGATGGAGTATCTTTTCCATAGGCATCTTTTTCATAGTTTCTGTGATGAAGTGAGAAGCACAAAGTATCAAAATTGTACCAAAAGATGATCACTGTCTTAGGGAAAAGCACCTACACAATAGTGGAACTAGGTGTTTTCTTTTTCATAGTGTTCTACTTTCACTCGAACAAAATTGAAAAACAAACTACTTGAGTATTTGACAAATAGCTTATTGAAAATGTACAGTGAGCCTATCAGTCAGATCAAGGGAAAAAATTAAAAGTATTTGTTAATGATAAAATTCACACTTATACATCATCATGAACTTGAGTTTCCCCATAAAGATTTTTCTAGGGTGACTGGGTGGCAAAGTTGCTTAAGCATCTGACTTCAGCTCATGTCATGATCCCAGGGTCTTGGAGCCAGCCTTGTAATGGGTTCCCTGCTCAGCGGGAAGCCTGCTTCTCCTTTCCTCTCTCCCCCATTCTCTCTTCCTTCTCTCCCTCTGCTGCCCACTCCGTCTCTGTTCTTCCCCACTCTCTCAAATAAATAAAATCTTTAAAAACTATATTTTTCTGATACAATCAGTGCTGATATTAACAAATATGAGTTTTTGATAAGGTGTAATGAAATGTATTAACATTTGGAAAATCTGCATAACTAAGCCAGTATTTTCCAATTGACCAATGCATAGTAAAATATTCATTGAAAGTATAAAATAAACCAATGGAGCTTAATAGAGTATGAAATGTTCATTTATATGGTTTCAAAATCCACATTGCAGCTAACATTTAGAGAACTATCATTTGTTGCATTTTGGTGTAGCATTAAAGATCTACAACTATCTGAAAAGCAATTAAAATACTCATCCTTTTTCCAGCTACTTATTATCTTATATTTGAACCAAAATAAGATTATAATAGATTGCACACAAAAACAGATAGGAGAATTAAACTATCTTCTATTATAAAGCCAGGAATTAAAAACATATGCAAAAATGTTAATGTCATTTGGTTCATTTTTGTCAAAAAAAAACTATTTTTTTTCATTAAGGATGTTATTTATGTAGACGTGATGAGTTTTTAGTGTTTTAAATGAACATTTTAAATATTTTACTTTCTAATATGAAAAATATCAATATAATTAATATGAAGAAAAGTTAATTGGGGTATTCAATTTTTGAGACTGTAAAGTGTCAAATCCTAAACAGATCTAAGATCTACATCTCTAGACCATAATCTCTTTGCCACCAGTCCGATTACCATATCTCTGGCTCCCAGCCCCAGTATCAAGCTCACAAAAAGCATTAAATAAATATATTTCAAAGAAATGAAATATAGATGGGGCACTGCTCAGCAGAGAAGAAATGTGTGAAATTCAGAGCAAGGCTTGCCACTTCCCCTGAGGGCAGCTGTGCAAGAAAACAGGCACACCTAAATCCACAAGGGTCTGCTCTTCTCTACCCTAAAGTCAGACCGGCCCAGGGATGCATCCCTAGTTCTGAAATAACTCACTCAAGAGTATCAGGAGATCCTGAAGAGGTTTTGTAAGAGCCACAGAGGCAATTCAGTGTTAGACTACAACTAAAGTCAAAGTTAGATTATTTTGTTTATTGGATGGAATGTAAAAAGGAAACCCAGTAATGCTCATCAGGGAAGGAGTCCTACAAAGTAGTTGGCCAACTGCTCTTTGTTTTCATGAAGGCAGAACAATAGAAAGCAACTTAACCTGAAGCCTGGGGGATTTAGAGGCAAAAAGAACTTGGTCTTGAGGGTTATTAAGCATTATAATGGGCTTGTTAGAAATGCCTGGGAGCTTTGGATTGACTGGAGAGCTCTTCTGCTGAAGGAATGGAAGCAAAATAAATGTTCTCCTATTGTCTCACTTGGTTATATTAATTCCAAGAAATAGAGGCTCAGTATTTAGAAAAAATATTCTATTTCAATTTAAGAAGTGAAGAAATACAGAAGCCATCGTAAAAGTCTTTCCATTATTCCTCTGTAACCATTATGGCTCACTGTGGACAAATAAAATGTAAAGGGCCAAATGCAAGGCTATGTTTACAGAAATTCAACTCCCATCACTAACCAAGTTCCTGCCTGGTATGTATTCAATCGTGTCCCCCACCCCAAATTCCTCTACTGAAGCTCTAACTCATAGTACCTGGGAATGTAACCTTATTTGGAAATAAGGTCACTGCAGGTATCATTCAAGTTAGGAAGAAGTCAGACTGGAGTGGGGTTGGGGGGGCCGGGGGCGGGGGCAGGGGAGAGCGGGGCGGGGGGCTGTTATTCAACATGACGGGTGTCCTTTAAAAAGGGAGAATATGGCCATAGATAAGGACAGAAAATAATGTATACACATAGGGAGAACGCCGTGTGAAGTTGAGGCAAAGATTAGGACGATGCTTCTACAACCTCCAAAGATGGCAATGAGCTGCCACTTACATCTCGATCTCTAGCATCTAGCCACCCAGAGAGAAGCTGAAGCTGAATTTCTAGGTTTAAACCATTCAGTTTGGGGGATATTATGAACCAATACGCTGCCTCTGATGACAAGGAGATTTTAGAATGATGGGTGAGAGGAAGTACGTTTGGGGTTCTAAATGATGCAGTAGGGTGAGATGCCTAGAACTATTCCCCACTGGGCACCAATCTGTAGCTTGCTTGGCAAAAGCTTTAGGAGCACAGATCAGAGCAGCATCAATAAAGAGAAATGCAAAGGCATATCCTTCTCTAGACTCACAGTCTATGCAACTTAATAGTTATAAATGGTGCTGATTGAGAGAAATAGTGAGAATTACACGAGTCAAATTGTAAGTGATATAGCTATGCCTATTTTCCACTTGTTGTCAAGCTCCCTAAAGCTCAGTTCAGCCAGAGCTGTTAGTACTTGAAAGAATCAAAAATAATGTCCAAGTACATAGAAGAACATTGGTCTTGACTGCTAGGTTAGTTGACTGAAAAGCTAACTCAGTGATGTAAGCTTCCATTTCTTTTCAGGAATGAGTACTGAATATTTACTTGAGTTTCTCTATTTCCCTTGATGATATGTATTCAAGCCCCTGGAACCGAATGGAACCCCTTCCAACTTTTACCTCTTACTCTCACTCCGTAAAAATGAAAGCAAGTATCTCAGTATGTTCAGTGTGAGAAAGCTGCCTACATACTAATTAGTTGCAACTTGGTTCTTTTTTGTCCTTCTACATTTAAATTTTGTTTCTATTTTCAAATTCAGCTTCCCTGAATTGTTGCTGTCAAGCCTTGCCTAAGCAGAAAGCAGATTCTTGGGAGATGAGAGAAAATAGCAAGGAATTGAGGAAGATGTTGGCTTTGGTTGTTGAAAGACGGAGCCGATTATCTCATTACCCCAGTTTCCGGCCCACTGGCCTGTGGAACAAGAATGCTCTTGGGTCACTCTCAGTTCTGGGGCACTGGCTGGGCTCCATGCTCCACCCCTCCAGCTGCTGAGCTCATTCTTACTCCTGAGATCCTCTTTCATCTACAGAGATATTGCACAGGTAGGGAGTATTTTCAAGTCAATAGCATGCTATCCTCTCTATTTATTTTGTAACGACTAATTCCTCCGTAAAGTCAAAAGGAAAAGTTCTTTGATCCAAAAGGATAAAACTTCCCTTCACCAATCATTCTTCATCTACTTCACTGTAATTACAGATTATTTATCCAGATCTCACCTCCCTAGCAGCTTGCAGCTAAGATGTCCATTGCTAACAAATGAGGTGCCATAGAGGTGAATTTGTCATTATTGTAGGTCATTAGTTCTGTGTGTATTTAAACCCATCTTTTCCACAATAGCTGTGTTTGCTATAAATGCTGGGTCTTGAAGACTTGGGAATTTGGACTTTATGATAAAGGAAGTCATCCATGTTTACTGATGCTTTCCCCAACTATGCATATGCAAGACAAATCTCAAAGGGACAAATGATAATGAAAAAACTAAAACATAATGGTGAGTGGTTAAGACTGAAAAAGGTACTAAAAGGAGAGTTTTCAATAGAAGGTTGAATTATGGCTATACAAAAGCTAGAGGGTCTTCCTGCATTGCCATTTCACAGATACAGCTTCATTTATTCCTATGAACGGCTACCACCCGTCTGAATGGGGAGGTAAACAAATGGGTATGGGACATAGCACTGCCTTAATCATGAAGACCCCTGCAAGGAACGTTTGTATCCTTATTCCCTCTGATTTCCTGCTAAGAAAATGTAGCAGTGCTGCCCTCTAATGGTTGTCACCTTGCAGGTTTAAAGTTGCCAGGACAGAGCTGTTGAACTACCACCCTATGGGTCATCCTCAGATGTGCAATGGGGAAGACAGATTGTAAACCAGACTCACATCGTCATAGTCATATTGTTTAAATCAGCACTAGAGTTGTCACTTTTCTGCATCTGTGTTTGATTTGAAAATTGATGGAGTCTCAGAAGCCAATACTACATACTCCTTCATTAATAGATATGGAACACTAGGGATCCTTCCTTAGAAATAATACAATGTATCCTTATTGAAAAAAAAATTATCAGGAAGCAAGACTTGGGGTTTGCAGTAGTGTCCTTTAAGTGTACAGATTATCTGCCACATTCACATCTCTCTGTATTTCTCTCTTAAAGGTGTAAATTCATTGACCCAACTCTTAACCTGTTTTGGTAATTTCCCTCATGTCAGATTACATACTGCTATTCACAAATATGATGTTACTCTATCAAAAGTTAAAGCCATAATCTTCCCTCCAAGGTTCAAAGTCTGTGCTTTGGCTTCCTAGATCTGTGTTTTTTTGTTTTTGTTTTTTAAGACTTACTTAGTTACTTAATTTATTTATTTATGAGAGACACAGAGAGAGAGGAGGAGACCTACGCAGAGGGAGAAACAGGCTCCCTGAGGGGAGCCTGATGCAGGACTTGATCCCTGGACCCCAGGATCATGATCTGAGCCAAAGGCAGACGCTCAACCACTGAGCCACCCAGGCGCCCCACAGATCTATGTTTAATGGGTTCCAAAGACAAGAAAAGTGGAGAAAATATTATGACGTGGATGAGTTTGGCACACTCTTCAGCCTAAGATCCTAACCTTCTAATACCCCTGAAGTTTGGCAAAGGAAAGAATCAGCATATAATTATGGGCAAGTGAAAACAGGAAGGCTTCTTCCACACAGCCCAGGGAAGACCTGCATCTCAACTAGCTGATCAAGTCACATAAATATTAATAACACTGTTTAAAGTGGCATGTGGTTTTGTTGGCCACGCCTGAGTCAAAGCAGCTTCTATAGGCCAGCTGCTAGTTGCTGTCTCTGAGATCCATTTATAAATAATTGAAGTATTTAGTGTGAAATTACCACCCTGTATATAAAAGATCATTGTGCAAGTGCCCATCAGATGGGGAATCCCAAATTAGTGTTAGGCTGGAGAAGATGGGGGAGACCACATTACCAGGGTATACACATGTGCGGGCAGGTGCGCAGATCAGACCCTCTTGCTGCTGGAATTATTCCTTCTCCCAGTGAGTAGTATGGGTCAGAGCACCAGCTTCAACCCAAAATTCGACTTTTTTTGTAGCTGGAAAAACCAGATTACAGTAACAGAAAATTGAGAAAGAAAAGGAAAATGTGAATGCGATAGCATTGCTATGGCATCAAAGAAGTGTGTTTTGAATAAGGAAAAACTCAACTTGCACTGCAAATAATGTTCTCAGTAACAATATTTTTCTGAGAGAGAGAGAATGAGAATGTGTGTGCAGAGGAGGGGGAGAAAGAGAGAGAATCTCAAGCAGGCTCTACACCTGGCACAGAGCCCCACAGAGGGCTCAATCCCACAACCCTGAGATCATGACCTGAACTGAAATCAAGAGCCAGGCATTTAACTGACTGAGACACCCAGGCATTCCTCAGTAGGGATATTCTGAGGCACAAAGGAGGAGACACTGTAGGTAGCAGGAGGAAGAAGTGTTAGAATTTTATCAATTCCAGAAATAACATTTTAGGGAGAGGGAATTGACATGGTACAGCAGTTTTTCTTAATAATTTTACTCTAGGATATGAACACGAGTATGTGTATGGTTGACAAATGCCAAATCCAGACTGAGGTTTCATTTTACAAATTGTAAAATATCCTCCCCCTTTTATCTCCCCCAAACAGATCACAGTAATTCCAGGGGGAATTTTAAGCCTGAATTTATTAAATAGCTCCTTACAAATATTTTTTAAAGATGTTGATGAAAGTAATTTTAAGAGTTTGGTATAAGAAAAAAATTTGTTTAAAGATTTGAGAGAGAGAGAGAGCAGGAGCATGCACGAGGTCGGGGAGTGGGGGTGGGGTGGAAGGGAGAGAGAATCTGGAACAGACTCCGTACTGAGCATGGAGTCCAATGCAGGCTCAATCTCAGAACCCTGAAATCATGACCTGAGCTAAAATTAAGAGTCAGAGACTGAACAAACTGCCCACCAAGGTGCCCCAAGAAATTTTTAATTTTTTTTTTTTTTTATTTATGATAGTCACAGAGAGAGAGAGAGAGGCAGAGACATAGGCGGAGGGAGAAGCAGGCTCCATGCACCGGGAGCCTGATGTGGGATTCGATCCCGGGTCTCCAGGATCGCGCCCTGGGCCAAAGGCAGGCGCCAAACCACTGCGCCACCCAGGGATCCCCCCAAGAAATTTTTAAAAATTATATCTCACTCTTCTAAAATGTCCTGAGAGAACTCATTCAACCTAATACTGCTTCAGAAGTACCTGTGTTACCAGAAATTATTTGAGAATCTTCCCTGTTTAAAGGATGGTGCTAGAATCTGCAGAGGGTTCAAAGACTCATAAGGCAGGGTCTTGGTCCTTGAAAAACTTATAGCATATAGAAATGTTCTAGCATAATAAATCCAGGTTTCTATATTGATTTCTGGATCATATCTAATTCAAAAGATTTCTAGACAATTCTCTCCTACAGAGTCTACTCAATTCCTGCTGAATCATAAATATGGGAAATGTGGTAGAGATTTTTGATATAAAATATTCCTGGGGTGCCTGGGTGGCTCAGTCAGTTAAGCATATGCCTTCTTCCGAGGTCATGATCCCAGAATCCTGGATCAAGCCCCACATTGGGCTCCCTGCTCAGTGAGGAGTCTAATGCTCCCTTGGCACCTCACCCCTCTCATGCTCTCTCACTCTCTCTCAAATAAATGAAATTTATATATTCCTATAAAGAGAGAAACCACTAACAAATACTGAACTCCAGTGGCTTTACACCAAGATTATATGTGATCAACTTGGAAGACCTGTCCATAGTTTCTCAGAATAAGCAAGAAATTCTGAGGAAGAAATTAAGTTCAGTTGTTCCATTAAGCCTCCACCAGAGTGCTGTCAAAAGAGACTTCTAACTGGAAGAGGCCCAGAGAGAAGTGAAAATGAGGACAATAGCCCAAAGAGTATTTCTGGTATATTCCAGAAGCTGTATTACCTGAAACTTCTGAAAGAGGCTGCTGCAGAGACAGCTGTTATAACTAAGCCCATCTCCTCTGCATCATCAGCCCACATACTTTGAGTTGTGCTCAGTTATGGAGCTAAACATTTGTGCTACACAGCCTTTCTGTCAGCACCTGCGACCAGACTGTTTAGCTGACACATTTCTAGGTTTCTGCACGTCCCCATGTCCTGTAGAAAACCATGGGGGTGGCACACACACACTCTTCTTTCAAATTCAGCTTCCCTAGGGAATAGGAGCTGCATCTTTGGTGCCATAACGTGGGAGGTGAGGGTGTTCTTATCCTCACAGGCAGCTGTTCTGTACTTAGATAAATGTTATATTTGTCAAGGGTGTTGGCAGTGTAGAAAGAGAGACCTGGAAAATGATAGGCAGCAAATCCAGACAATAGAGTATTTTCTGTCCACTGCTTCATTTACTTCATTAATCCTGGAAGGTTGCCCTGAGATCTTCCATTAGTGTTTTCACCATTTACTGTCCCCTTTATTTCATTCCTTACTCCTGAAAACCCACTCTGAGTTCCTATATCCACTGATACTATAGAGATCACAACATATCATAGCAAAAGATTCTTCTGACAGAATTGTTTCAAGACCTGTGGATAGCCCCATGTGCATTAATTAGTACACAGAATCCAGCTACCCCACTACCCCATCATCCAACACATCCTTTTCTCCATGTACACCAGCTTGAACCATGGCCTCTCAAAGAATATGGAGCCAGATGAGATCCAAATAGCTCTGCACATGGATTCTCATGGGTCCAGAAAACGCCCTGCAGCCTGAAAAAGATTTTCAGAATACCATGCTGTAGATTTAATGACCACGTCCACTCCTCTTTCTTTACATGCTGCATGCTTCAAGAGGGAAGATTTCCCAAATAAAGGATGATCATCCCAGCTTTGGGGAGCCAAGAAACCAAGACATCACGAAGTATTCTCATGTGGCCCTTGCAAATCTCCATGTCCCTTTTAAATATCTGCAGCTTATGAGGGATGAGTGAATATCTGGAGAACAATTCTGAAAGGGCCAATGAGCCATATGCTATGGAACTGGATATCAGCATCTCTCTTAAATTTTCTTTCTGCTCAACTGATATTCATGGATTTTAATATGTTTGGCTTTGCACTACCTTGTGAGATCTTTGAGAACAGGAAATAGGTCTTCCTCCTTTCTATGGATTTAACACCTAGCATAATACTTTGGAACACAGTAGCTTCTATCTAAGTGTTTACTGAATTTCCCATATCAGATTCTTGCACATAATCATAGGGTTATGATAACATATCTGGAGGATTTATCCCTTCACTGTAACTGAAAAACAATACTCAAAGTAGTGTTATAAACAAAGTGAAATTTTCATGTATAAATAGGTACATGAACTACAATCAGCCAAAAGGACCCATTTTCAGTTAGAAAGTGACTTTAAACCCTGAAATAAAAGATTAAGCCCCACATGATAATCAGACCTTTATTTTTATGTTGCCTGATATTTATACCATTTGAATTAGCAAACTTACTTTAAGAGTATAGGAGAGGATATTTTTATTGTTTGTGTTAATGAAAAGTGAAGATCTACAACTTTTTGAAAAAAGTTTTTTTAAAGATTTGAGATTTTGTGATTCCACTCAAGCAAGCATGAGTGGAACAGAGAGAGGGAGAGGGAGAGAACCTCAAGCAGACTCCTCACTGAGTGCAGACCCTGAGGAGAGGTTCTATCTCACACTACAACCTAAGACCACCACCTGAGTTGAAATCGAGAGTAGACACTTAACTGACTGAACCACCCAGGTGCTCCTGAGAAACAATCTTAAAGGAATTTTGAATGAGATGATCTAATTCCACAATGTGTAGGTGCAATATACCTTGGCTCTGAAATTCACAAAATAATTATATTACATATCATGAGTGATCTAGGCCCTCAGGAAGAACACATAGCATCTGCATATATATATAACCTCAGCCTCAAGAGCATCTTAAGAATTCAAAATATAAAGTCTTGAAAATAGGCTAGAGGGATTCTGGGTGGCTCAGTGGTTGAGCATCTTTCTTCGGCTCAGGTCATGATCCTGAGGACCCGGGATCAGATCCCACATCAGGCTCTCTCCGCAGGGAGCCTGCTGCTTCTGCCTATGTCTCTGCCTCTCTGTGTGTGTGTCTCGTGAATAAATGGATGAAGCCTTTAAAAAAAAAAGAAAGAAAATAGGCTAGATATGTGTTTGTTAAGAATACAGTGAAACAGGGATCCCTGGGTGGCGCAGCGGTTTGGCGCCTGCCTTTGGCCCAGGGCGCGATCCTGGAGACCCGGGATCGAATCCCACATGGGGCTCCCGGTACATGGAGCCTGCTTCTCCCTCTGCCTGTGTCTCTGCCTCTCTCTCTCTCTCTCTCTCTCTCTGTGACTATCATAAATATATAAAAAGTTAAAAAAGAAAAAAGAATACAGTGAAACACATGACTGCTTTAAAACCCTTTAACAATAAAACTCATAGAAGAATTCCAATCAAACTAAATAAGCTATTGACCTTGAAAATATTTTGTCAACATCAGAGCATTACAAGTCTATATTATTAATGTCTAAGATCTTTGGACAAACCTCTTTCAATCATTTTAAGCTACCTAACCCTACAAAATACCCACTGTGCAAAAATAAGCAAATTTAAATTTTCAGAACCAGTTTCCTCATCTATAAATAAAAAGTAATAATACATACATCTAAGTATTGATATATGATTTAAATGAGATTATATGATCAACATGTCAGGAACATCAATAAACAATTTACAATAAATCTGTGTTCTCCCGTTATGCCTTCTCCATACGGACATTAAGTTAAATGTCACAACAAGCTGGGAGAATAAAGACTGCACAGAAAACAAGAGATTCAGGATCCCTGGGTGGCTCAGATGGTTAAGTGTCTACCTTTGGCACAGGTCATGATTCCAGGATCCTGGGATCAAGCCCCAAGTCGGGTTCCCTACTCAGCAGAGAGCCAGCATCTCCCTCTCTCTCTGCTGCTCCCCCTTGCTTGTGCTCACTCTCTCTCTCTGTCAAATAAACAAAATCTTACAAAAAGAGAAGAAAATAAAGAGATCCAAAAGGAGCAAGGGGATAAGGGAACAAGGGGATAAAGAACCAGGAACACTAAATAATCAGGTTAATGCAAAGGTTAAGAGGAAGAGATAGAACATGATAGGACATTTTTCTTTTTACTTATGTAATGTCTGGTTGTCTCATGGTAGCTAAGATGAAAGCTTTGCTAATTTGTACTGAATGCCTACAAACCAAACTGTCCCTCTGTCCATTTGTGCAAATCAGTTTAAATTTTCCTCCCTAAAACACATCTATGGCTGAGATAAAGCAATAAATATGTCAGTTCAATAATCCTAACAAGGGGAAAAACAAATATAAGAACAATGCTTCTGGCTTCAATATGACTAGACTTCCCAGGGCAAGCCTGGGAACTTAAAACAATTGAGAAATGACAGTCTCAGCCTACCCAATCTACATAAATGAATTGTGTTGGCTTAGTCAGTTTCTTCAACTTCTTTATGCATCAAACAAAAGATAAAGGCTAATATTTGGGAGACAGGACAGTTGAGTTGATCTAAATTGCTTGATCTGACTTGTATTTAGTTTGTACTCTTCAACCATATCTAAAGAAGGAAAACATAATTTATTTTATTTATTTTATTTTATTTTATTTATTTTATTTTATTTTGGGAAGACATAATTTAATTCAACAGGCATTTAATCCCTGTAAGGCACTGTGTTAGGTTTTAAGACAAGTAAACATATTATGGAAAAAATTTACTCATCTTTTTAAATACTTGTAGTCCATACTAACTCAAAGTCTAATCTGATCCCTCGCTTGAGATTTGGGGGTTAGAATCTCAGTCGATTAAGTCCATATTGAGAAGCAATAGAATTTTAAAACAGCTTCTAACATGCAAAAGAAACAGGTTCTGCAGCCCAGATAATTTAAGGGTAATTATTTTTTTTAGTTACATAAAGCGACATTTTCAGACCTCTAATTGCTCCAAATTTATCTGCTAAAGAGTCATTATGATCCATTTTTAACCCCTCTCTGACATAAAGAACTAATGCTATAATTGAACTGTGTCATCATTGATCTCAATTCACAACCATTAGAAAAGCTGGGTTTTGCCTGGTTTCATTGCAATTGTACCATTTTCCTCCTAATCACCCTCATGCCTGCAGATATGCACTGTGTAGCCCAGAGTTGTTTAAAGCCCAGCCAGATGCAGTGAATGACACCCATAGCCTAGTAGACTATTACTTGCAATTTTCCCATGTGCAGAATAAGAAAAAAAGTACAGACATCTCTATTTTTAAAGCTCATTTTCCCTTTCATTCTTTTTGGCCCCAAAGGTCTTTTATAGTAACTTAATTTAGTTTGCTTACTCATATTTGTAATAGAGATAAGAGAATCAAAGGATTTTAGGTCTGTCCCATCACTGATGCTAAATATGTCCAACTAAGTCTCACTCTGAAGGGATAGGAAACCCATATAAGAAATTACATAAAAGAAAATGTACAGAGCAATTATGCTTAAGCCTTTGAATTGGAGCTATGCATTAAAACCACTCCAATACTCTCTAACATTTGCTGTTATCTTCAGCCCTAACCACAAAATGAACAAAAATATCTAATTCAGTGGGCATTTAGTTGATCAAATTGTTGGATGCTACTGCTTAATTTAGGAAGTCATGTTTTTGTTGTTGAGCACAGGTATATGTTTTATCATGACGTCTGTAAAACTTAACACTTAAATCTAAAGTTTTGCTTTGTTTTTAAAGTTCAGAAGCTGCTAAAGCACCAATACAATCCTTCCTTCTACCATAAAAATGATTTCACAGACAGAGAGCCTCTGCTCCAAAACCAGGGACCTAGCAATGAAAAGAGCAGATGGGAGGATCAGGAACACTGGCTTCTGACCTCAGCTCCCCCAGCTACTGGCCTATGCTTCCCTTACTCTAAGTGTCAATGTTTTCATTGTAAAAGAGGGAGCTGAAATAAATTGGGTTTAAGTCCCTTCTGACTCTAAGATATTTAATAAAGAACTACATGGAATCATCATTAGTTTATTGTGAACACAGCATCAAGGGAAAACAAGGACGGGGACTAGTTAAAAGTGATAAACACTGTTTTCATTCAGCAGTAGTTTTTGTGATAGAGAAAACCAGTGTAACCAGAGCTCAAGTCCATTGAAACAGAAGGCAGGAGACTTTCTAAACACGGCAATCAAAGGTCTTAACAGGTAGAGGGGTTCATCCCTATGACCAGACCATCTGTGTTTGCTAATTAGAACTTCCCCAGAGAAGAAATAAACTTCTCATATCTTTATGCCAGCAGGTATAATGGTGCAAGTTGGAGCAGGGTGCCATCACAGCTTATTACCAGCCCTTCCTCAGGAACTGGGAAACAGTGAGCACTCTCTCTCCAAAGAGGTTGCTTCCAGGTCCTTAAGGAGACAGTTTTAGATGGCAGAAGAGTTATGGCTCAAAGAATAGGAAAAAATTTATAATTGTAGGCATTCTAAGGGGGACTAGAGATAAGCAGTGACACAGTCTTAAACTGCTAGAAGCTATGCTAGAGTTTGGACAGAGACAGATTGTCAGTAAGCAGTGGACCAGTTCAGGACGTTCATAACCATCTGATGTCTTGGAGAAGACGAAAGCTCAGTGAGAGTATGGTCTACTGACGTACAGAACCACATTTTTAGAAGGTACAAAGTCTGTTCATGTAAGTTTTTGGTTCTGCCATATATATGGACACTTAAAAAAAAGTTGGCCCAAAAATATCTTAGTCAATGGCTCCATCTAGCTTTATTATAGCACTGCCTTGAGTCATTTAAATACATATGTATAACTGCATTTCTCTTAAATTCATTAACAGTTGAAGTTTAGCCAATTATAATACTATCTGCCCTCCAGAAAAATGAATCAAGGATCGTACTCAGAAAGGCCACAATGGAGAATGACAAGCCCATTTAATTTATATCAAGAATCTGAATTCTTCCCATTTTTTTATTACCTTTTCTAAAATAAGGTATTTCAAACAAAGATCTTGAGAGGGCATTTCTCTGTACAGTCTTATTTAGCTTTCATGAAAAATTTAAATGTGAGTTTTTGTAAATGCAAATGAAAATATTAAAGGTGCTCAATATATTCATAGAGCAGATTGATATTTTTTCCTGCAATAATGCTAATGTGCTGTGCCCTCTGCAGCAGTACCATAATTAAACCTGTTGGCATTTCCATTTTAAACTTAGTCATAAAAAATCCCTCTGAGCAATAATGCGCCATTTCAATACTCAAACCAGCAGTTTCTACTGTTTAGGAACAATATTTGAGAAAGTTTTAGCAGGGGGTCAAGTTCTAATAAGGTAAAACATTTAGCAGAATTTTTTTCTTTATTTCACCCTAGATGCTTGTTTGCCCTCTGAAAACTAATTTAAATCTAAATGTGTGATGTTTATAAATAGGACAGACATGCAGCTGGTGAACTGCATTCAAGCTCCCATTGAAAGAAAAAACATAGTTTGTCATACTGGTGTATCCAGTTTTGTCAGAGCTGGAGTTTAAGTGAATTGAGAGGGTGGTGTTCAAGAAAGTTAAATTACAGGTAAAAATTAAAAATGAAAGTATTTAGAATGAGAAAAACAATCACAACCAATAAAGTTTGAAAGGCTGACAAATACAACACATATGGTGTACCTGGGTGGCTCAGTCAGTTAAGTATCTGACTCTTGATTTCGGCTCAGGTCAGGATCTTTTTTTAAAGATTTTTTTTTTTTTTTAATTTATTTGACAGAGAAAGAGCACAAGCAGGGGGAGCTGCAACAGGAGAAGGAAAAAGTAGGCTCCCCACTGAGCAGGAAGTCTGATATGGGGCTCAATCCCAGGACCTGGGATCATGGCCTGAGCCAAAGGCAGATGCTTTGAGCCACCCAGGGCCCTCCGGTTGTGATCTCAGGAGCCACAGAGTCTGTTTGAGATTTTTCTCCCTCTCTTTGGCTCCTCCCCCAGCTCATGCCCAGGCATATAAACACTCTCAAATCTTAAAAAAGAAAGAAAAAAAAAAGAAAGAAAGAAAGAAAGAAAGAAAGAAAGAAAGAAAGAAAGAAGAAAAGAAAAGAAAAAAAGAAAAGAAAGAAAAGAAAGAAAGAAGAAAAGAAAAGAAAAAAAGAAAAGAAAGAAAAGAAAAAGAAAAAAGAAAAGAAAAAAAGAAAGAAAAGAAAGAAAAGAAAAGAAAAGAAAAGAAAAGAAAAAAAGAAAAGAAAAGAAAAGAAAAGAAAAGAAAAGAAAAGGAAAGGAAAGGAAAGGAAAGGAAAGGAAAGGAAAGAAAAGAAAAGAAAAATAGGGCAGCCGGGGTGGCTCAGCGGTTTACCACCGCCTTCAGCCCAGGGCGTGGTCCTGGAGACCCAGGATCAAGTCCACATTGTGCTCCTTGCATGGGGCCTGCTTCTCTCTCTGCCTGTGTCACTGCCTCTCGTTCTGTAAGTCTCTCATGAATAAGTAAATAAAATCTTTAAAAAAAATACTACAACTATAAAATCCAGAATTACCACAAGATGTGCTTATAAATTAGTTTCATCCCCATTAATACTTTTCTTTCTTAACCATTTTGGCTGTATACTCTTTAATCAACTGCATCATAGCACAGATTTGATAATATTTATTATGGAGTGAAAGTATTTTCTCTACCATTAGAGTTGGCAAACTTTTATAGAAAAGGCCAGAGAGTATTTTAGGCTTTGCAACATACGGTCTCTCAAATTGAATAGTTTTTCAATTCTGTTGCTGTAGCACAAAATCAGTGACAGACAACATAAATGAATGAGCAGGACTGTGTTCCAATAAAAATTTTTGAATCCTATGTAATTTTCACAAAGGAGTAAGATTCTTCCCCTTCCCCATATTCTAAAAATGTAAAAATTATTCAGTTCATGGACCATACAAAAACCATAGACCATGGTTTGCTAATCTTTGTTCTACTTCAATTGACCTAAGTCTGTTTATTATTGATAACTTTTAATAGCTACTTTGAGTCTCTCAGATCATTAATGTATATTTTAAGATAGCTATAGCTATTGAATCTGAAAAACTTCCTTTTATATAAAAGCATTAATTTTTTTCTCTGCTGTGACTAATTTTAAGTGTTCTTTGAATTGATACTAACCAGTTTGTCATTGATAACCTCAATGCAAACCTCAATGTATGAGTTTAAGTATCTTTGTTATGGTATTTTACATTAAGTCACCAAGAAATTTTAATATTTTCCTTAAGTGTTTATGCCATTCACTCATAGGATTCAATCTAAGAACCTATTCACCACTTCTATTAAGAATTTATCACTCCCTCTTAATTGCTTTTGCTATGCTCTGAAAAAATTTTGGTTATAATTATATGCTTAATGTTAGCATAATTTCTTTTGATTTCATCATTCACTTTAATCACTTTAGTTCATATTTCTGCATTTTTTAAATCTGAAATTTCTCTCAGTTCCTTAAAAATCACTTTAAAGAAGACAAAAGGGACTCATCATATATATCTCCCAATCGATTCCAATCTTTCATGTTTTATGGAAACATTCCAAATAATCTTCTCAAGTCACTCAATAATGTCTTTTTGTGCCAAGATGCCAGGTCAGTTGGCATGATGGACAGCAAAAGTATGCCAGGAAGCCATGGCTATGCCTGAACAGTTAGCACTCCCTGAACTGTACATAGAATTGAATGAAAACCACACCAATATGTCCCAAACTCAACACAATATATTTCCAACTTGATTATACTTTAGCCAGATGCCAAAAGTATCTGTAGCCACTCCGATAACCAAATAATGTAAGGGAAATAGGTAATGGAAGGGAGAGAGTTTGTAAAGACAAATTTTACCAATTACATTATCACGCTAAGACCTGGGTAGAGCTCCTCTCCTGGCCTTGAGCTTGTCTTCATTAGTCTCCTGGTCAATTCACCTATGGTTCCCAAGAAGTCTGTCATGCAGCTACCTAATAAGCAGTCTCCTGCAGTACCACCCACCACATTCTCTTGACCATTCCACAGATGGCCAAAGTTAGACATTAACTCTGTAGTATTCCAGACGGCTAATGAGAACACATGTAGTTCAGCTTACAATTACAAAACAAATTTTTAAACACAAGAAGTATAATCAATAGTTTTGAAAAAGAATAGATTTGAAAAGTCATTTGCTGAGATCTATATGTGATATGTATGCTTGGGACATTTCATTTGACAAAGCTCAGTAGAAAATGTATATCACAATCACACATAATTACTGATTCTAACTTAATTATGTGATTGTACATATTTATTTACTCTAGGAACTAAACAAATATAGAGTAATTAAACAGCATAACAAAAGGCTAAATTTTCAAAGGAAAACAAGAAACTCACAAAGACTCCTGCATGTAAAAGAACATTAAAAAGGTCAATTACAAGCTTACAAAAGCAGACTATTCTGATTTAAAAGATAATTACAGTCAGCTCATTGTCTTTCTCTACTATACTAGACATTCTTTTCACTCCTGAAAATGGAGGAGAGTTTTGGGTTTGAGTATCTCCACAGCTTAGAAAGCAACCACATAACCATGCTCCTAAAGATCTCCATAAATCCCCCCTGTGTAAATGGAATCATTTGAGGGTTAATTAATCTGCTGCTCAAACCTCTCTTTGTCCTTTCTCCTGAGTTCTTTTAGCCTTAGGGCCCTCATAAAATACATTTCTGGTCCTAAATCTGCAAGCTTTTGAATGTCTATTGTTTTCCTAATATAAAGCTAATAGCTTTTTTTCAGTATTGTGATTATCCATGTAAAGGATAATTAACTCCAAGAAATTACTATTTTTTAAAAGACTTAGACACTATGGCAACAGTACAGGTACACTGAAGTGTATTTTACATCCTATTAAGCTAAATACCATATTTAATTTTAAAATACATGACCACAGGTCTGCCTGGCTTTGAAAAATATAAGAACACACAGATAATTTGGAATAGAAATATTACTCACATTACACAGAAAGTAGTTCACTAATTTTTGGTATTTCTAAATTATAAGCTAGCCTGTGACATTTAAAATATGGTTTACTTTAAAAACTATACACAGAATAATGAAACTGTCTCTCTCTTCTTCATGCCTTTATCAATCATCTTTATACAAACCTCTACCCTGTAGCAGTTAAGTCATGTTCCTAAGACTGACATTAATTGAAAGACCAAAATAATAATATTCTCATGAATAAGTATTATGGGGGAGATAATTACCTATCATAATTATGTTAAAGAGTTAATTTCTATGTGTAATTCTATTACTAAGTAACAATTTACAAACACTGTAGAGCTTTGGGGAATATGTTTGGAGAAAATGCTTAATTAGGCAATGGTGTGAATTTTGACATATTTCTTCATGGTTCATAGAATACTCTTGCTGACACAGATCAACAGTTTGATGAAGAGAAAATCTTATTCTTTCAATATTAAAAACAGTCTTATAGGGTCACAATATGGTGAGAAACAAAAAAAAATTTGATTTAATAAATGTCATCTTACTCAGTAAACCAAAATTAATAGCACCAAAAAATAAATTCACACTAAAATATACCACTCACAAAATATGATGGATAAGAACAACTTCGAATCTAAGAAGTTCCCCACATTAGTCAGGAATAAGCTTGGGGCATAAACATGTTGCTTCAGGGAGTCTGAGGCAGTTCACCCACCGCTTCACTGACTGTCAATATTGGCACTTACTGTGCTGTGACATTCCAACCAGAGAGTGTACTAAAGCTATGGACTCATTAGACAGGCCCTACAAAGGCCACCAAATAGAACTTGTGCTAAAGAGTTTACTTTCTTTGTTTTTCTGCACAATTCTAACAAAGACATTAATGTAAATCACTCGCTCACATTGGATTTTTCAAGCTTCTTATAGGTTAAATCCTAAAAGGTATCAATTTAAATATTGACACTGACAATTAGACTGCTTCAAGTTTAATAGTTTAGTTACTTCCTTATATTCCAATATTTAACAATTTCCTATTCCCAGGCATAGGTACACGTGTGAGGTCCATTCCTGGACCACTGGGAGTTCTACGCCACCAGAGCAATAGCAACAAAAACTGGTTTGTCTTCTCAGTCACCCACACTGGCCAAGAGGCCATGTTGTAATCAGGTTCAATCACAGTATTGCTGTAAAATGTGGACTCTCACAGCACGTATTCTCACAAATTTCTCACTAATGGACCATTATGTTCGAAAAGGAAGAGGTATTCAGAAAGTTTTGTGACTCAAATTTAATTTGGTCTCAGAATCAGAGCTGTTCAAAAGTGAGTACATCCCCATGAACTAGAAACCCTTGTTAGTCTTCCCCACGAAACAACTTAATTGCCCAACTTAATTGTTTTCATCAGACTATCACACCAGAAATATCAAGGGAACAGGTCAAATAATTGCTCTTCCGAGCATCCCAAAACTGCCTCGTCAACAATTTTCAGGGTGCTAAGCTGGCAGGACATTTGTTAATACTGATGAAATGAGGTTACAGGAAACATAGAAACAAGACCCATGTGCCACATTAAAAAAGAAAGCAAAGGATGGCCATGTTTTTGCCTAGTTAGTTCTTTAACCAACCAATGGTGTGACTTAAAAGGCTCTAGGCTCTAATAATCTCCCCCCACCAATACTTTTCGATTTGATTCTTTAATATGGATTGATAGTTAATGTGTTTATTCACATCTTATATAAAATTGAGAAAATATCTTTGAAAAGCTTATTCTTTTTTCTAGTAGCATATATCCTAAAAACCATGTACAGTTGACCCTTGAACATAGGTTTCAACTGCAAGAGCCCACATGTATGTAGGATTTGTTTTCCCTCAATAAATATAGTACAATGCTGTAATTCTCTTATAATTTTAACATTTTTTCTAGCTTTATTGTGATAATATAGCATATAAGACATAAAACATACTAAATGTGTTAATCATCTGTTTACATTATAGGTAGGGCTTCTGGTCAACAGTAGGTGATCAGTAAAGTTGCTGTGGAGTCAAAAATTATGCATGGATTTTTAGGGATGCCAGGGTGGCTCAGTCGGCCAACTCTTGGTTTTGACTCAGGTCATGATCTCAGGGTCCTGGGATCAAGCTCTGCATTGGGCTCTGCACTCAGCAGGGAGTCTGCTTGGGATTCTCCCTCCCTCTCTGCACCTGCTCACTCACTCTAAACCTTAAAGGAAAAAAAAAATTATACATCAATTTTCAACTGGTGGGTGGTTAGCACTCCCAACCCCCTGGTTGCTCCAGGGTCTACTGTAGTTGCTACTCATATGTAGCTTTACCACAATTCTCTTTTCAAATGCAATATTATCTCTGTTTGGGGTTGTAATTTGTAAGTCACCTTGGAAGAAGAAATCCCTACAAACCTGTAGTTCATTCTTTTGTTCAGCTGCCAAACCTCCATACAGATGCCCATCCCAGTTAGAATAAATTATTGGAATTCATGTTTAGGGTTCCCAAATATCTTATATAATCAGGTGAAGACCCCTAAGTACTATGATGAATAGTTTCATCACTATCATAGGCAGCTGAGTGAATCCATGATGGAAATAGGTGATGGATTATGTTTTATAAATTTAAAATAGTAAGAAGGTTTTAAGTACACAGTCAAGAGTCCATTCTAAAGCCGTAGGACAAGCATGATGACTTTTATGTAGGGACATGGGGAGACCTATGAAAAATATTACCCTGGCTTAGTATATTTATTAAAAATGTAGAATTCAATCTTTCACTTCTAAGAATAATAAGCTTCTTTCATTCAAAATTACTCAAATAAGTCATTTAAAAAAATTCTTGAAAAATAACTTGCTTTCAAGAGTCATTTTATCTTCTATCATCACCAGATGATAGAACCAACAGAGGTCTTGACTAGAAGTCTTGATTGGGCTTTGTTGGGAAGGATTCTTCCCCTCTCCCTACCAGATTAGACAGTTATAATTCCTAGTTAGAGGCCAGAGGCCTACTGTTCCATCATCTTTTTCTTTACACCACAAACCATGTTCATCCACCCAACCCTCTTAATTTGCTCAGAGTATAAAAATACCGGATCTCACATTCAGTTGTAGGTTTAGTATATTCTAATCTATCCAGTACTGCAATGCTTATCCTATGTATTTTAGATGACTGGGGCAAGGATGGTGTGATTTTTCTTCTTGGTTCAGCACCTGATCACTTGGGCCACTCAGTGCACTGACACCAAGTGACATAGGATGCTTCTGTTGATGTAAATGTTCCAAGAAGAGCAATGTACAAAGCACGGCTATAAAGTAGGTCTCAAAGAAAGGGTTGGGTCCTGGGAATCTGTATTTAACACACCCCATGTGATTCTGATGCTGGTTATTGGGAACCAGGTGTTCAGAAATACTGTCATTAAGAAGTCACATCCAAGCATCAGCATCATGGTTTTCTATGCAAACTTTGAACATTGCTTTTGCCATAGTGAGCTTGAGGTTTTTTCCCTTCTAAAAGGGATTTAGCAACTTGTCCTTTGGGAGATTTTCACGAAGCAATGTCCTAGAATTTTAAGTTTGTGTTGCTGAACAGAATCAAAGAAAAGCTCCCTATGATTCAAAATGCATGGCAGTGAAATACAGGGGTACTCTGCTAGGTGATTTACATATATTTTCTGGTTTAATCAAAGGGTTACATGCTTTCTTTGACATGGGTCTTCAAGAATGATTTTGTGGCAGACTATGCACCAATTGACAAGGATACAGCAGTGAACACAACATACAAAATCCCTCTCATCACTGAATTTATCTAGTGAGAAACAAAAATAGACATATATCATACATGAAATGGGACAAAGTCCCAGAGACAAAATAACTTGGGAGAAGGGAAAAGACAAATGGGTAGGTTACAGAGTGGTCAGGGCAAGGCTCTCAGAAAAGATGCCCTAGGAAAAAGGAAGTGAGGGACATGATTGGATTAGATTCTTGATTTATGTTGAAAATCTGGCCAATAGGCTATACCAATAATTCAACTGCAGGAGAGAAAGGAAAATTAAGGATGACTCCAGAGGCTTTGTTTCTGAACAGAAACAATGAAGTTCCCATTTATTGACAATATAAAGGATGGCATTATTATACTTGAATTCTTTCTTAAAGATTAGGAAATATAGGTTCCCATTGATTATGAACTTGCCACAGGTAACAGCTTGTACTGTGGTGGAGGTGGCTTTGAATGGAGTCTGTCAAACTCTGGAGCCTACATAATCATAAAAGCAGCTGTAGGACACCCCCCCTCTCCCCGCCCTGCAGTATGCTGGCTTTGAACATAGCCTAAAATCTAAGAATGATCTAGATGGAGAGAGAACTGGATCACTCTATCTGTGCATAGTTTTGAGAGCACTACCCTACCAATCTATTGATACCACACTGCACACTCCCTAAACAGAGCAAAGGGACCTCCTGTTCCCTTGGCTTGACATTTCAAAGATTCCTGCTGCTCATTTTTATCTATATATAGGCAGGTCCAGCCCCAGGCAGGTGCAGGATGCAGAACAAATCTCAGTGCCTGTTCACTATACCACCACCCTCTGGCATATGGTATGTGGGTGGAATTAGGTTAAAAAGAACATCAAGGACAACCTTGAAGGCAAAATGAAATCATCACCAAAAGGAAACAAGCGGTAGAATAAAGAGGGAATGCTAGATGATAAAGACAGTGTTGGAGTGCTGATTATATGTATAAGGAATCTGCAGCTGACCATCTGTCCATTGTTTTTTCAAAGTTTCTACGTAGACAATTAAGTTTCAGGCTGGGGAGAAGAAAGGGAAAAAGCATGTACTGATGATCTGCTATGAGCCACACACTGAAATAGGTCCTTTTATATACATTTTCACAACACCATGTGGCATTGTCTGTATGATGCCATTTTTTTTTATACATGAGGTCACTGGGGTGGAGATTTAACTCTGTTATACAGATCAGTCTGTAACTTCCATGAGGGCAGGACTATCCCTGCCATGTTCATACTGCACCCCCAATCCCTAGTGCCTAATGGCCTGGAATTCTGGGGATATAGAATCTTGAGTCAATGTTTTTTTTTTTTTTTTTTAAGTAGCCTCCACACCCAGTGTGGAGCACAAGGTAGGGCTTGAACTCAGGACCCTGAGATCAAGACCTGAGCTGAGATCAAGAGTCTGATGCTTGACTAAGCCACCCAGGTGTCCCAGTGCTTCCCTTTATTTCCATTTCTGGCCATTGAAAGAAGAAGGTCAAAACAAAGACAAAACAAAACAACAAAACAAAGAGGAAGGTTTTAGGATTCCCAAGGCTGCTTCCGCTATGCAAGCAGCTGTGTTTATGAGCTTGGGGAAGCAGAGCCAGCCAGCAGGAACACCCTCCAGCAGTGATGTTTACCATCTGAAGGGCAGCTAAGGATGGAAAAACTGGGAGAGGTGGGCAGGCATTCCTGGATAACTATAGTTCGCCTACTCTCAATTTCAACAGGAAAAGGGAGACTGCTTTTAAGCAGATAGTTGTATCTGCTCCACAAAACACTTCTCAGAAGTCTGTCATCCCCCCAGGGGTTCTGGTTCTGGAGTTTCAGTTCTGGAGCACTGCCTCCACCACCAAGGCTTTTCAGCAGCTGGTAGAGCCACTTCCTGTTCCCTGCCACCTGCTTCTGAGTCATTGGTCTTTACATTTCTGAAGTACACCCAAGCCCCCCCCCCCCAAAGGCCTAAATTCATTTGTTCCAGTACCATTTATTCTGAGCAGACACACTGATTAAAAATACAGAAGGTAGCATTTACAGGACACAAGTTGTGCAAAAGTCTATCCCTGGATACAACAATTTTGTAAATGGAACTTTTTCTTCTGTATTTACATTCCTACCCAAGTAATTTGAGATGGATTTTTTTTTCCCCTGCACTAAAAAATAAAGACCTGGGTCCACCTGTGTTAACAAAAATTGCCCTTTATCATGGATTCAAAATAAACTCAGGCAAAATCCAGCAGCTGTACCCAGTTGCTACCTGGCTGGAAACAACTCCAATAATTTTCAACTTTAGAACAGTAATTCAAAGCACCAAAACTTATAATTATCTAAATATTCAAGTTCGACAGAGTAATGATCCTCCCATTAGGCAATAGCATTTCTGATTTATCTACAAAAAAATGTACAACCCAACATATTTCAAAATTTTTGAGTAGGACTTAACTCATAGTTGTGAATGATTCGTCCTTGGTATATTTGTGATACCACTCCTATCTTCATACAGTGTTTAGTATTAGCAGGAGAGAAAATAGGACTGCTTCTGTTGCTGGTAGCATTTGTTCCACTCTGCTCCCGAAAAGCAGGTTTCCCTGCCCACCACCCCAAACCCATGTCTCTTGGCCATACCCTCTTCCTCCCCCATTACAACATATCCTTGTTTTTTAATTTTAACTTTTAATAAGGGAGCAATTTTCAAATCCTAAGTATAAGAAACTAGTAGGAGGCAATGTGTTTGGTATTCCGCTCAATAGATTGTAGGGAAGGGCAAGATGTGCTTAGAAAGGAGAGAATACCCAATGCCATTTCCTTCTTTTATTCCTTCATCCTACAGAAAAAGAGGCCCTGTTTTGCTGCATCCTTCACACCCTGAACAGAAAGATAAAAATAGCACCAACCATTACCCGCAGAGACTTAAAAACAGTGACTTGGTTATAACAAATCACTACCAATCACATCAAAGGCACTTGTACTACACAACTGGTGAATCCATTGAATCCATGTACATCTGCTTGTGTATTTGTCATGTACAATATTTGTAATATTTTGCTATTCAGTTTAAATACCTGTATGCATGTGAAGTAAAAAGATATCTATATAATTTAAGATTTTATTTATTCATGAGGGACACAAAGAGAAGCAGAGGCATAGGCAGAGGGAGAAGCAGGCTCCCTGTGGGGAGCCCAATATGGTACTCAAGCCCAGGACCCCAGGCAGATGCTCAACCACTGAGCCACCTCAGGTGTCCCAATATCTAATAATTCAGGCCAGGTTAAGCCATTATATCTTCAAGTAAGCTCTTTAGGCTTCTGGTTTTCACTTGACATTGTTTTGGTTTGGGCTTGAAATATCTTCTTGGCACGTATACATGCAGAAAGTCTGGGATTTCATGGGATTTCACAGAATCATTTCTGAATCCATTTTTGGTAAATGGTTGGCAAAAGATCAAAGAAGGGATCTTCCACCAAGTGATGGAAAGGAGAACTGGGGGCTCTCCAGGCTGAGTGCCTTCCCCCCTGTCTTCCTTTAACCTTTCTTCTCACTGGGACCCAGAACTTTTATACATAAAGTTTTCTAAGTATCAACACAGACCTACTGAATAAGCAGCTCTAAAAGTGAGGCTTAGGCCCCTAGGTTTTTTTTTTTAAATCCTTTTTAGATGATTTTGAAGTGGAGGAAGGTTTAGGACAAGACCTGTTTGCCAGTAAGTCCCCATCTGTTACATCCCTTATTCTGAAAGCAGATAATTGCTATCATTTATTTATTTATTAATAATGCATAAGGTTTCTTTAGCTAAGGCCCAACTAGAAATTCTAGGCTGAGAGGCATGTGTATGTGCGCACACACACACATGCGCACACATGCACATACCATGGTTCTTTGGTTCCTTGTGCTGATTATTTGGGGTTATTTATCTGTGCAAAGTAACATCCTGCCTTGGTTAACCCTTCTTTACTTAACTCTGGTGTCAACACACTACCAAAGTCTGGCATATTTCCAATCCAGCATCCCCAGAAGCAACTAGCTCTCCTTTCCCCAAACATGAGGATCCTTGTTTCTCCATCCAAAAATGTTTCCATTTAGCCTTATGAATTATTGATACCCCCTACCATTAAAGAACAGATGCTTCAGGTTCCATGTTTCCTTCTGCATTATATAATAAATCAAGCATTGTGCTATATTTTTATGCCCTTTACAATTATTCTTCTTGGAATACATTGTATTATTTGACCAGAATTGGGCTGTGATTATAGGAAATCATGGGAATATGCCATGCTCAGCAGCCTTTTCAGGGAACCCCTTCTATCCACACCACTCTATATGCCTGCATGTCTTCTTCCAACTCCCTTTAACACTTCACAGGCACAGAATGCCGGCCCCTAAAGTCTCTCACTTTGACAATATACTACACTTGTGGTACCACAAAAAAAAAAAAAAAAAATGTAACACTGATGTTCCCAATAAATGTTAACACCAACTCTTCCTGAATGGAAAGAGTGAAAGTAACATGTTCGAGAGCACCTGCATGAAACACATGCTTTCTGGGAGAAAATGTGAAAATTAGATATGGAAAATCCTTGAGATAAGTTTTCACAACAGTTAAAGATGAGATGGTGAAGAAGCAGAGTCATTCACATTAAACAAAAGAACAGAATAGTTGCCTTTGTCAGAAAGAAACACTTCCCCATTAGAATTACAGCCTGTAGCCACTCTTCATTCAGAGCTCTGCAAACCCGGTCCATTGAGAGATGGTTCCAAGGAAGTTACCTTTTGGCAGAACACAGGGACTGAAGATATGCAAGAAACACTCCTACCTAATTTTCCTCAACAGCCATGGATTGTTCCCTATTAAACTGGCCAAACACATCTCTTTTACTTCTTGGAGAATTGAGAAGAATATCAACCTGTTGTGTACACAGTTTGCAAAAGAGGACAAAGTTCAAGAACCGGTCTGTTGCGATAGCACATGCTGTGGGCCTAATGTTAGGGCCCAAAGTTTTCTCAGCCTTTAAGCATTCCTATTTGCCTTGGAGGAAATGCAATCATGAGTTTCTGAGTGGTGGTGGTAGCAATAATGACATGTATGTACATGCATGCACATGGAGAAGGGCAGTGCATGCTGTTTTATTTTACACTATAAATAAGTTTGTGTGTTTCACAGTACTGCTTAAGAATTACCAAAAAAAAAAAAAAGATAACATGGTCTCCTGTTCCTGTGAGAACAAAGATCAGAATCTGAATTCATTCAGACCCAGACTTCCATGCATTTTAGAACAATTAATGAAGTTAATGCATCAATTTATTTAAGTGCATTGAAATAACCTTTATGTCTTGTTTCAGTATTGCCAGACTGAAAAACTAGGTTCTACAGTCAAAATTTATGAAACACCTGCAAATTACTTTTCAGGATTCAGACATTACACTAGAAGTTGATTGGTTGAGACTCAGAAGCAAGCATCCAAAAAAAAAAAAAAAAAAAAGAGAGAGAGAGAGAGATGAAGATAGTATTTAATGAATAGAAAAGGAAAGTAAGTGTTTTCATGGTCTCTTCTTTCTTCCTTCCACTAACCCCTACTAACCTCTCCAATCAGAATATCACCAGCACAACCTTTAGCTGCCCCTCAAACTTCAAGCCTTGATATAAATCATAAAGACTAAATATTTTCTTCTGAAATAATTATTTGAATTCAATTTCCTGATTAAGAATAGTCTGAGTCATGCTTAACCAAAGAGCCCATACAAATTGAGGAGACTGAAGATTAATACTTTTACCTTTAGTGTCTAGCTTATCTAATATACATTTTTTTTTCCTAAAATACATTCTAGGACTATTCGTTTCTAAGTCTCTGGATTAAAGGCATATAAAGTCCAACTGGAATTGATGTTGGTAGCAATTCATTTTCCCTCTAGATAAAATGAGTATTTCAACTTAAGAAACCAACATCTAAAAAAGGAGTTGGCATTCTTTTTGCAAACATGTTGCCAAAGTTTGGTAAGGCTTAAAATTTATCCATCTATGTATCATTTGGTGAAAAATAAGTTATTGCAATAAAATGCATTGTTAATCCAAACTGGTCAACACGAAAGACTAAAGATTTAATGAATACCTTCCTACTGTATTTGGTTTTAAGAAAACTAAATGTAGTATCATAAAAACCTTTCAGTGGGGAAAATGGTTTACAAATGATCATGTGATTCGTAACATCCAGCATAACACTGCCTCATATGGCACAGAGAGGATTTTAACTAATAAAGGAAATATATTTTAAAAGTTATTTGAAAACTCCAAAGAAAATTGATCCGATTTTCTAGTGCCTTAAGTTATATACCAAATTGCTTGGGGGGTGGGAGCATTACAGCTCTGCCTCAATTTCCTTAAAGAAAAAAAAAAAAAAATCAAACTTTCTATTCAGGAGTTAAAACTATTTTCTTACAATCGTAGAGCATTGTAGCTGAAAAGAATCTCATGGGACTTTTCCAACCTCTTAATATTTACAGGTAAGAAAACTAGGGGCCAGATAATTTAAGTGGCTTGTGGTCATCTTCATTGCTAGCTTTTTAGAGATAGGTTAGATCAAATCTTCTTAGAGATAGGTTAGATTCAAGTCTTCTAAGCTTTGTAGTACAGATTTGCTTCACTCAGCGGTCAACCACAAAGGTTAGAATCTTCAACTGGAAAGTGAATAGTCATAGTCAACTACTTCCAGCCCCCATGGTTACACAAGGAAAGGAGTTCAACAAACACTGCCGGCCTTTGCTCCCAGTTTGGAGAAGGAATTACAATGCCATTTCTCTTACTTTCTCCACACATCATGAGCTGCCATTGTCAGCAGAAGCAGGCAAAGAAAGTGAAACACTTAACCTGTGTTTTTTCTGAAGACAGATAATCTAGGAATTCAGGAATCTTGTTTGTTCCAACAAAAGATTTGTCCGAAAAAAAATTGCTAACTGCTATCCTTAAGAGGACTTTTGTTTGGTATTATGTTGGTGAGGCTTAACACAATGTAAGGGAACATTGGCCCAGCAGCCATGAAGTGAGGTATTGAGACACATGAAGTTGCGAGATCAGAGAGGGGACACAGGCAGTTAATTATTCTGCTCCCCTCTTCTTTAAGGAAAAGAGCCTCCAGACTTAAAGAAAAATGAACCAGAATTTTGATATATTTGTAGTGAGACAAAATCTAGTTACTCTAAATAGAGTGAATTATCTTGCCAAGTATTGAACCATCCTGTAAGTTCAATCAAGAACCATTTGTGGTCATCTATGTGCAATCAGGGGAGAAAGAAATTTGAATAGACTAAAGATGCAAAAATTCTTGGCTCAAGTTTCAAAAACATAACTTCTAGAAATCATACACTGTTCACATTGACTCCAATCCCTGATAAAATTCTATAATGGATTCATCTAGTTGATTTCAAGAACTGAGCAAGCTAACAATTCACTAAAAATATTAAAGGGATTTTGTTTACTTGTTTTGAATCATGCGTCAGGAAAAACTATAGAGGAAACCATGATTCTGCCATAGTCTGACTCTCATGATACACTCGAGGCCACCACAGAGAAATGTGGCTTGGATAGTAGTAGTGTTGGAGTCTGTTCAACTATACAGAATCTTTCAGAAGCAGTTAGCAACCCAGAAAAAAAGGCGGGGGGTGGGGGGGGAAGAAACCTACACTCCATATCATGATCTACAATGTCCTACAGAGCCGGGCCCACCTACTTCTCTCCTGGTTCACTAAGCTTCAGTCATGCTAGTGACTTTCTGTTCTTAACCAAGCTCATTCCTTCCTGTTTGCATCTGCTATTTCCTTCTGCTGGAATGTTCTCGCAGCTCTTTGAATACCTGACTCCTTGTCAAACTGAAGGCATTAGTTAGATGCCACCTATTCAGAAACTCCCTCTAAATTCGATGGCCACCTACCCAACTCTGTCATTTTCTACCCTGTTTCCTACCACACTATTTTCCATCTCCTCCATGAAAATTTCAGCTTCGTAAAGCTAAGACCTTGTTCATTTATTCACCAAGCCTCCACAGGGCTTAGTACAACACCTAACACATACTAGGCTTCCATGAGCACTGAATAAATTAGTAAACTAATGAAATACAAGCCTATATTGCGACATCATAGCTTCTGTCTGGCATTTTAGAATACAGTATTTTTATCAATGTCTTATTTTGAGGTATAGAAGGCCGGGGTCTTTATTTGTTGTATTTTTCCCATTATACCAGGTAAATACACTACATGCTGAAATAAGAATTCAAAGGGCCCTGAGGGAGTAAGAGGACAAACTTATGCAAGGAAAAGACAAAGCAAAGGTACATGAAACATTTGTACCTAGAATCAAAGGAATTGTGTGTGCCAGCATAGGACAGGGCAACTTGGTTTGTTATCAGGATTTGTAAGAAGTACCTTGAGTCTTAGTTCATCGCAATTTTGTTATGTACCAACAGCATGACGTATTAAAAAAACACTGGAGACTTGAAATCAAAAGTGGTCACTTGCAGACCAAATTATATACTTGTTCAATTCTAGACATTAACATTTTAGAAAACAGGAAAAAAAAAAAAAAAAACTAGGGCACCTGAGTGGCTCAGCCGTTGAGCATCTGCCTTCCGCTCAGGGCATGATTCCGGGATCCGGGATTGAGTCCCATATCCGGCTCCTTGCAGGGAGCCTGCTTCTCCCTCTGCTTGTGTCTCTGCCCACCGCACCCCCCCCCCCCATCTCTCATGAGTAAATAAAATCTTTAAAAAAAAACTAGACGTAGTTGAAAGAGAAAAATGATTATGAGTATAGGGGCCAAGGACAGGCTGCCTCAACATGGGCCACTTTGACAGGAAGATTATTTTTGACTTAAAAGAAATCAAAACACAGCAGATGCAAGAAAAGCTCTGTTACCTCCTCCACAACTGCCTAAAAGAATTTAGATAGAAGAACCTGCTCCAGGGAAAGAACTTTCAGCATAGAGAACTACATTATGATGTGAACTATGTATGATAGACAGGTAGGAACCTAGCAAGACCACTGTAATCCAAGTCCTCTGTCTTGTTTTTGAAAGGCCTAGCAAATATATACCAAAAATTTACTTTTTCATCTTTCTAGAAATTGCATTCTTTCCCCTCAAAGTCCCAAACCCCTATACCCACATTACCATTCATGGTTTTTTCCCAGTTTGATATTTATTTTTTAAAGATGTGCGGGGCAGAGTGGGGCAACACACTGAGCAAACATAGGGGTGGTAGGGGGAGGCAAAGGGAGACAGAATCTCAAGTAGATTCCATGCCTTGCATGGAGCCCTTCGTGGGGCTGGACCCATGATCTTGAAATCATGACCTGAACAGAAATCTGGAGTCAGACATTCAACCGACTGAGCCTCTCAGGTGCCCCAGTTTGCATTTTTCTTTCCTACCATTGATTACTAACAAGGTTATGACCTAGCAGAAAAAATTAAGTAAAATCTCAAGATTTAAAACCAAGAAAAGCTAAATCACATACTTTGACCAGATCCTGGAATATTTCCCAAATAAACAATTATCACATTCCATATTTCAGAAAAAAAAGACATTAAGGATTCATGCCATTAATTTACAAACATATCTAGTATGAATTCATGAGTTTGATCTATTTTTCAATGAGACTGCCTCTCTTAAAATGCTCTTTTTCCCCCCCAAATGTTTAAATAATTATAATACCCTTATTTCTTAAGCAGTTGAGGGTCTTACTATTAAAAATGCAGCAAATCCAGATTCAAAGTATATAGTCATTATAACTAGTCATCACCACTTGTTCTCCACTGAAAATGTCAAATTCTTCCCTGGGTCCTCCTTCCAGTGGCTCCTATGGACCACAGAGGTTGTTAACCTCTAGATGCTCTATCCCAACATAGCTCTATTCAAAGTTCTGTGAAAGGCACAGAGCCCTAAGGCAGTAAAAATCCCATTTTTAAGATTTTTTTTTTATTTGCAAGCATGGGCATACGGTAGAGGGAGAGGGAGAAGTAGGCTTCTCGATAAGGAGGGAGACCAATGCAGGACTCAGTCCTAGGACCTGGGGATCATGACCTAAGTTGAAGGCAGATGCTTAACTGACTGAGCCACCCAGGCACCTCTAGCCTCCTTCATTTTAAAAGGACATACCTCATTTTATCAGTCTTTGGAATGTTTATGTCTATGTGGATTCCACGTACATAATCTTTATTTTCTCCTGTTTGTCTTACGTCAATTTGATTCTTAGTCCAGCTAGAAGGATCTTGAAGGGCAGGAAATTCTTTTTCTCTTACAAGAGGCGTGGAAACTACCCTCATGATAAATGAATCTGAAGCTGTTGCAAGTAGCCTCAAGTAGAAATTTTCTGATATTTTATAGTCTCAAAATATGTTAGATTATTCCATAAAAGAGTGAATTCCTTGTCAATAGATTTCTGCTTCATGATTAGCAGTTAGGCTACAGTGGAGAAATTCCCACAAACCAAGCTTATTTGGTTAATGACGAATGATTTACAGAATTATAGCTGAGCTTCTATACTCCCTAGTTTTAATCTGCAAATAATTTTAGTATTTAATTATATGTTGGTGGACCATGAAGACCTCCACTGGATGGCTCAACAGATTTAGAATAGCTTTGTTGAAATGTTCCTCAAGGCTGCCTTTTCACTCCACTCACTAGGCTACTCTAGTTAGGTCTACTTCTCAGGGATGCTGGTAGATATATTCTTCTCCATCATGAGAAAAGCATATCTCCATTCTAAATGTTCATTATCGTTTATATATTTCAGTGTCATGCAGTTTTGATTAGCATGAGTCAGCCTTTCCAAGTCTATGAAGTGCTGAACATAGTAGGGAGGGAGACCATGGGCTATAGTAATAACACAACATAATAGTACCTCGGGTAGAAAGCCATCTGGCCCTCATATGTCCACACTATTACTCCCTCCTTAAGTTCCATCATTCTGTACTGACTCCATACTTCAGCTATTTAGCCTAGAGAGAGTATAAAGAGATGTTTGATTTCTGGGTATGAATAAGAACCACTGACTAGAAGGATAATTAAGAAACCTACAGGTTAGAAGGTAAGTCAGAGTGCTACAGGGCATACAAGCTGATATGGAAAGGAAATGTTCCAAGATCAAAGGAAAAGATAGCTTTAAACAACTGGGTTATTTTAACCTCAAAAGCAAAGAAACAGGACTCTTTCATAGGGACAGGACTGAGAATGAATAAGGTTAGTCTGAAGTTTGCCACTTGGAGAAAACCTATGTGATGATCCGTAGGCCTGAAATAAGTCTACTTTCACTAAAGATTCAGTGGAAAGGACTTCAGAGGAAAACTCCTAAGTGACACAGACATTCAAGAAAAGGCTGCTAGATCAGATTCATGCATTTAACTAGGAAGATGACAATGAAGCAGTATTCACTTGTGCACATTTTTGGAAGTATAAAAACTCCTGCTTTTCTTCCAGAAAAGTGGAAGGAGAAGCTATTCCAAGGCTGGCTTGAGTTAGAACTCAATGAAATGCATCAAATATACAATGGAACATTCAAAAATCAATGGAATCTTCCTCTCCTTGGCTGTGAAGGGGCTCTTGAATCATTTTTTTCCAAATACCATGTGACCCAGGGTATCAGCAGTCCACAGACAGTGGACACATCTCCTTGCATTTCTTTATGCTTACTTTGTGTTTGGGAATGACACTGACATAGCACAGACTTTATAAATGATACATAAAATGAAATGTTCTTGACCAGTGCACAAAGAGAATATCATTATGGACTGTTCTGTGATTCTTGTCACTGTATATTCAACTCACAGCTGTGAAAAACCCATGCTCTGAGTTCTTAACCAATAATTGTCCCTCAACCTACTTAAGTCAGTTGCTTATGTTCTAAAGTATATTAGCTATCTTGGCTCCTTTCATTCCTTAAATATCTACCTCAAGATGAGCCATGACCTGAGAAATAAGTTATGCCCACATACACAAATATTCTTGTTGATTTCATTAAGAAGGAAACATTTCATTTCTTTCAATAAAAGCTTTTGAAATCTGGATAGGAAAAGAATGAGGCAAAGAGAAAGAACAAAGTAATGCCATTTGGCTTTCTGGTTGGTATATATGGTAGGTACACTGAAGTTCTTACTTGCCTGGTGACTTCAGGGCAAGCATCCAGCTACTTCCTCAGGCTTAATTAAATCTGCAGCTGACCTGCAAAGAAAGGGATGTATGTTTGCCATCTAGAGATAAAAAAAGGAGGCCCAGAAGATTTGTGACCAATATCAGATATTCTAACAAGTTGGTGCTAGAGACAGAAATTAAAAATTGTCATATCAAGTTCTCCCAGCCACTAGATTTTAGCCTTCAGATGATATAGCAGCTGACCAATGATCAGTGACATTTTTCCTACACATGTATATATGTTCCAAGTGACAAAAAAATAGATTTTTAAGTATTTGACAAATAAGCACATTTTGTGTGTTTCAAAACATTTAAGCATACAAAGCATTGCTTTGTATCATGAATAAAAACTATGAAGTCCAATTACAGGATCTGAGCTGTTGGCAGTGCTTGTAACAGAAGAATTAAGGATGTGCCCAATAGCCTATTCAAATGAGGATACATGAGCCTTTTTTCTTACCACTAACTTTTGAGAACAGCTATTTGTAAGACATCTAGGACCTAATTATTTAGGTAAACAAGGGTGGCCATTTGCTTAAGGAAAGAAAAAAATCCATTCACTCAGTAGCTATGCCACTTCATCACTTACACCTTTTTCTAGCAGTTTGTGTATTGCCTGGCTATAACAAAGAGCTGGAACTAAGAATCAATGAAATAGTAAGAATCCGTTTTCAATCCCACAAAGCAACCCAGGGCAAACTTTAAGACAAATACAACCTACTGTGTGAAAAAGATTAATTCCCAGACAGAAGTAATGAGAAAGAAAAGCTAGGAATCTCATTTATAGAAACCACACTCACCTCTTCTGAAAAGGCACCCACTGAGCAGTCATGGGCATAGCTCTCCAGCCTGTCAAAAGAAGGATTGGGGGCAACCCGGGTGGCTCAGTGGTTTAGTGCCACCTTTGGCCCAGGATCGAGTCCCATGTCGAGCTCCCTGAATGGAGCCTGCTTCTTCCTCTGTCTGTGTCTCTGTTTCTCTCTCTCTCTCTCTCTCTCTCTCTGTGTCTCTCATGAATAAATAAATAAAATCTTAAAAAAAAAAAAAAGAAGAAGAAGAAGAAGAAGGATTGGGCAACCTTCCTGGATCTGAAGGATCCTAACAGAGACCTTGGTAGTGGATTCAAAGACAATGAGTGGTGGTCACATGGCTATAGGTCCTCAACCAGGCTACTTATCTTAAGATTCATGGACTTCATACCAAGGGCTTAGAATTCTGCTCAGTGACTGAATTCACAACCTGACATGGTTCTGTGTTGTCATTAACCCACCAGAATAGCTCAACTCACGTGTTAGCTTCTGTCATCTTCAATTTAAGGATATCTAGCATGTGCCAGATGTTTAAAGCATGAAAATCATGGGTGGATTTAAGAGAACTTAATTTTGAGGTTTAAAGAAAACCGGGGATATCTGTGGAAACATGTTTGTTCTCTTTTAATCATTTTAACAAATGAGAGGTTTATGGCAATTTGGTAAACCTAACACACATGGCTGGAGTTAAAATACATTCCTCCCTTATTTTAATTCAATTCAGAGTAGCCCACAAGACCCTAAAATTCTTATTATAGGCATTCTATAATTGGGTGTTTTTATATGGTATGGGAACTGAGGAGGATCAAGAATTTTTCCTTAGCATAAAGACTCATTTTGCCCTGCATGCTAAAATGTTCTTTTCCTCATTTCCCTTAGGTAGATTTGCAATGGTGTTTTAACATCTGAAACTGCCATCCATGAATTTGAATTTCTGCATCATTAAATGGGCAACAAGCTAGTGCTAGTGGATGAAAATATGAGCTGGAAGAGAACACCACCATATGGAATGATGATCACATAATGAACCAAGCAACCCAAGAACTGAATTAGTCAGGCTACTTAGAAACACAAAACAAGGTTATAGCACTCTTTTGAAATTACTACACTCACAAATGATAAAGAATATTACTTTCCAATCTTGATATCATCACCTCAGCCCAGTAAGTCTTATAATGTCTCCAAATTATTCCAAAGGATGTAGGCAGTTCTCACAAACTTCAGAGAAAACTATAGAAATATTTTAACCCTTCCTTTTCAATAAAACATTAGGCTGGGGATCCCTGGGTGGCGCAGCGGTTTGGCGCCTGCCTTTGGCCCAGGGCGCGATCCTGGAGACCCGGGATCGAATCCCACATCGGGCTCCCGGTGCATGGAGCCTGCTTCTCCCTCTGCCTGTGTCTCTGCCTCTCTCTCTCTCTCTGTGACTATCATAAATAAATAAAAATTAAAAAAAAAACGAAAACAAAAAAAAACATTAGGCTGTATTTTGACTATTGCACAAAGATGTACAGTTTTTTAAGGTGTAACTTACATACAATATCCTATTAGTTTTAGGTAACAATATTTTTAAATATTTGTGGTTTTGAGAGCACATGTGCATGCATGCATGAATGGGGGAGGACCAGAGGGAGAAGGAGAGAAAGAGAGAGAGAGAGGGGGTGGGGGGAGAGAGAGAGAGAATCTTAAGCAGGCTCCACATGCAGTGAAGAACCCAGTACCGGGCTTGATCTCACAACCCTGACATCATGACTTGAGCTGAAATCAAGAGTTGGCCACTTAACCAACTGACCCACCCAGGCACCCCTATGTGGCAATATTTTTAAGTTGAAAGCTCTAACCTTGTGCAAGTCATAGCTGGGGTTTACATAACCAAATTTATTATTAACAGCAAGTGTTTCCTTAAAACAAGTCTTAGAATGAGGATATTGAGGGTAACAAATAATGCTGTCTCCTATTTGATCTTTACTCAAGGGACTTTGATACTCTACAGTTTGATAAACTACTCTGATTATGGCTTGAATTATAAGTGGTTGGATACACTTACACTTCAATACTACATACATATGTAATATATTGCAGTAATAACCAACATGTTAAACTAGCAGTAATGATTTAGATTGTCCACAATATCTAAACAACTCCCAGGAAATAATAGGTGTTAAGAGTCTTTGAAGACACCTTAACCATTTTGGTCACCAGAAGGTCTTGAATAAAACCCTCCAAATATATAGACATTTCGGCATAGTTAAAAGCAGTAAGCTATGTGGTGCGTGGGATTTCTACATAAAATATCTAATTTAATCTTCATGAAAATCTTGTCAGTTATGTAAAATGTAAATAATAAAACCTAAGTTTAAAGGATTTGCCCTAGATCACATAGTTAATATAGAAGCAAAGCCAGCCTCGAAGAATAGTAAAACTTGAGTAGCATTTACTGTGTATCAAGCATTGCTCTCAGAATTTGACGGATTCATTTAATTTAATCTTCAGAAGGGTAGACAGAGGCCTAAGGTCACATGATTAGCAGTTGGTAGTATGGCTTCAGAGTCTGTGCTCATCACCACCACCCTGTCCTAGCTCTGGGAGTTTCTGGATAAATAAAAAATACTAAGGCCTAATATTTTGGGATTCTGGCCTAGTGTTGGACAGTATAAATAGCCAAATACAAATAGAGCAGCAATAAAGATTGAATTACCAAATGCTCTGTAAGTAAAAATAAAATCTTAAGATACCAAAATTCTTATTTCTAGGTCATTCTCTTGACTTCCTTTAAAAACATAGCTGTCTTGCTTCAAATCACCTAAAAATTTTTTTCAGAAAATAGCAATATGTCTCTAAGAAACTCCTAAAGATTGTAATGCACTAGAACAGTCCATCACCACATAGAAGTTTGGTCAAAACCAATGAAAAGAGATAAAGCTCATAAAATCAGTTTGACGTAAAACACCCTATATATCTGCTCTTGAGGATTCTGCTGTTAAGGATGAGAGGTAGGACAGCAATACACATGTAACAAGAACTAGATAATTAGCGATTTCAAAGTTGTTTCATTAGAAAAAAAAAAGCTTTAACGACTTCATGCACTTTTTTTATATTCACACCTTAGATTTTGTGTCAAAAATACTATCAAGATGACCTTTTAATGCACTTGTGCCAATATCTTTACCAATATCTTTAGAAAAGATTTGTGGATAGTTCTTATAAAATGCAAGTAGGTACTTCATCACCGTAGGTGTAAAATGTAGTATAGTTGTATGTAAATATTAAATATTTGAGATGGACAGGTAAGACCAGTGTATTAGGCATGATCTTTGTCAAGGGAGTTGGAATTTCAAATTCAACATGGCAGTAAGTCATATAGGATACTTTATGAGATGTGTTTAGAGAAAAGCTGAATTTAAAAAGGCAATAAGCAATTAACTTTCTATCACAGAATGTCAATAATTTGTAAAAATGTTTTTTTTTTAAAATAGCATTGTGTTCTTGAAAGTGGATTTTAAGGAAATCTCAATGACAATCATTGAAATATGTGATCAAAAGGCCCTATGTGAGTCTTCTCCAGTCTTCGTATTCACAGAAAATTTAGAAAACACTAAATTCCTTCAATATGTTGTAAAATTAATGGAATAGCAGCCACAATTTATCGCCATCTTGAGCTTGACAGATCAAGAGCCACAAAGCATGTGCTCAGAGTCTCCTAAAAGCAAAATAAAGATTAGACAAAGTGTAGACATTCTAGATTATGAGACCTGAAAATGAAAACTACAAAGTTTAACTAACATTACACTACCATACTACCATGCATGTTGACTATTCACTGTGGGGAGTTGAGGGGATGGACTTTTCAATTCAACCAGTTTGACCTAGAATCTGAACATTATAATTTCTATTAGGGCTCTTATGGAACAACATTTTTTCTAAATTATTACTTTAATTTAAAGTGTTTTGGAGAGTGAGCCAGCCCAATGTGATAGTTTAAAAAAAAAAAAAAAAAAGGAAGGTAAGGATAGTTACTTTCTCTGTGTGGTTGTCTAAATGTCTAATATGAACTCCAATACACAATAGGCATTATGTGTGAATTGTATCCACCTAAAAAATGTTTAAGTTCTAACCCCCAGCATCTCAGAATTATTTGAAGATAGGGTCATTGTCAATGTGAATGGTTAAGATGTGGTCATATTGGAGTAGGGTGGGTCCCTAATCCAGTAGGAATGGTGCCCTCATGAGCTGCCCATACGAAGATGGACACAAGGAAAATGCCATGTGACAAGAAAGGCAGAGATTGGGGTTCTGCAGCTGCCCATCAAAGAATGCCAAAACTTGGCAAAAAAACCCATCAGAAGCCAGGAAGAGAAATGAAAGAATTATCTGCCAATATCTTGATTTTGGGCTTGTAGCTTCCAGAACTGTGAAGCAGGTTTTGTTTTAAGTGCCCCGACTTGTGGTATTTTATTACAGGAGTCATGCAACACAAATACAAGCATCACATAAATTGCATACTTCTCCCTTCCTAGATCCCTCTGTTTTTGCAGAGGGTATGGTAGAAGGAGTTTGAAAACCTGAGTTTGAATCCTAATGCCTATTTACTAGTGGACTTTAGGAAACTCATTTAACTTCTGAGCTGCAGATTACTCCTGTTGGAAATGAAAATCATCTTACATAAAGTTCCTAATATTGAATGTGATGATAGATCTAAAGTGCCTGGCACATAGTAGGCATTGATTGTCAACTCTAGTTTCTCCCTCCTCCATATAAAGTTGTTATAAAGATTAAAGGAGACTAAAGTGCTTCTACTGTAGGCACTATTTTCCATTTCATTACTCTAAAATCACCTACAACCTGGACATGCCATGAGAGATTCAAAAGAGACTCATATGAGAGCAAGTGGAGATCTCAGGAGCCTAGCAAGAGAACCTGGAATGGTTTAGAATGTAGTTTTGTGAGATTGGAGTCCCTGCCCTAAGCTACAAGTTCTCCATAAAATATATAAATCCCTTCAGAGTTCTAAAAATACCCAAACATCAGACTGGGCAGTCTTGCATGTGGTCTATGGTCCCTCTAGAACTTGCCCTGAGTCCGTGGACAAGGGAAGCATTAAACTTGAGTGAGTAGTCACATCCTACTGGAAAGAAAGCTACAGAAAGAAAGGGCAAAACTCTTATTGGCTCTATTTGCTGCTTCAATGAAGACAAAGTTAGGGCCTGGGATTAGCAGTAATTATTAATGAACAAGATCAATACCAAGGTTCAGAGGAAAACCAGGATCTGGCCCTGGAGAGAGGGTAGTCACAGTCCCAAGAGCACCACCAGGAAACTTTCTATCCAGACCATGGCATACTGCTCAGGAACAAACAGGAATTAACCATTGATACATGCATTCACTATGGAAAACAGTATACACATCCTCAAGAAATTAGGTAGGACTACCATATCACCCAGCAATTCCCCTTCTGGGTGTTTAATCAAAGAAACATGAATACAAAAAGATAGCTTTACTTCCATGCTCAGAACATAATTTATAGTAGCTAAGACATGACACAACTGAAGTGTTCACTGGTGAATGAATGAATCAAGAAAACATGGTGTATATATACAAAGGAGTATCACTCAGCTATAAGAAAGGAAATCCTGTTGTTTGTGACAGCATGGACAGATCCTGAGGGTATTATCCTAAGTTAATAAGTCAGACAGGGAAAGACAAACACCCTATGATCTCATTTATGTGTGGACTCTGCAAACACAGAAACAAAACCTCATCGATAAGAGAAGACATTGGTGGTTGCCAGAGGCAGGGAGTGAGGAGGATGAACAAAAAGGGTGAAGGGTGAAGAGGTACAAGCTTTCAGCTATAAAAAAAGTCCTGAGAATAAAATATACAACATGACTATAAGAATACTGTATTGTATATTTGAAAGTTGCAGAAAGCAAATCTTAAATTCTCATAAGAAAACAACATTTGTAGCAGTGTGGTGACAGATGTCAGACACCATGGTGATCATATCAATATATACATATAACAAGTCATTATGCCGTATACCTGAAACTAGTATTTTATGTCAATTATATCTCTGAAAAAATGGTATCTACCATTTGGAGGATTCTTCAAGGCATTATGCCAAGTGAAAAATGCTAGTCTCAAAATGTCACATACCATATGATTGTACTTGGATCACAGTCTTGAAAAGTCTACGGTGACAGATAACCAATCAGAGGATACAACAGGGTTAAATTAAGAGTGGGAGAAGACAAAGGGGTAGCACAGGGAGGTTTTGTTTTTGGTTTTTAAGTAGTAGAGCTATACTGTATCCTAATTGTAGTGGTGGTTATATGAATATACACACGTATAAAAATTCATAGAACTGCACATAAGACAATTTTACTGTGTTAATTTTAAAATAAAGTTTTTAAAAACTTCAGGCACCGCCAGGGCTTGAAGGGACCCCAGAAGGCACAAAGGCCGATTATTGATTGTACTCTACTGGGGCCTTAGCCCACATCTTGAATAAGCCTCGGCCCTCTGCAAAAGGGAAAGAGGGAAAAAAGATGACTTCCATGTAAGAGAAAGGCTCTTGGGGAAGAGAGAATGGAGGTGGGGGGAAAAACATCCAGGAACGTGAGCAAATGTTCCCGCAACTTAAGGAGGCAGTCATCAGGATCCCAGGCCTTGACTTTCCCTACTCAAGTGCTTTACAGCAGAAGAAAGCACACTTCTTCCCCCACACAGAGGAAGAGTGACTCTGTGCCAAGTCACTCCCTTCTCTAGTCCTCTCAGCTAACTTAGCCAAAGAAGAAAGCTAAGCCATCAAATAGAGTGCTAGCTGCACACCCCAAAGTACACATCTCTGGGATCTATTTTTAAGAGTTCTTTTCTCTGTTGCTATTCTGAGGAGAAAGATGACCCAAGAACAGCCAATTCCAAGAACATACTTGGATTTCTGCCTTCCAGTTATGGTGTCAACGACTGGCTTGGGGGTATGATTTCTAGGTCTTTGTAGAGGCGTAGAAGTCCCACTCAAGAGGGAAATCCTTCATACACCATGGACCACCTGAAGATGGCTCCTAGAGAGCAGGGTGTAAATGATGCCTCATAAAGAGCAGAGAATAGCAATAGCCAAGAAATGCCCAGCCACAGCCACATTAGCCACAGGAAACTATCCCTGCAGCCTCCCCAGAGGAGGGTGAAGAGGGGCAGTGACCCAGCAGACCACTCCCTTTCATGCTGCGTGGGGATCCCCCAGGGCTATGGATCAACCCTGAACTGGCTGGGGGCCAGGGAAAACACCCGAGTTTTAGGTTTGTCCAGATTTTCATAAAATGAATAGGCTGCCATTCCCAGACACCAAAGGACAAAAGACCCAGCGAACAGAACTTGGTTTAAAGCAATGATTGAATAAAAATAAAACCTTTTCGTGTTTGCACCCCACAGAGTGCAGAACCACTTCACTGAACACAAAGGTATAGATCCTGAGCCGAGCTACTGAATAATGCAGTGGCCAATCTCCAGTAATGAGGAGCAGTGTTTCTGCAGTCCAGCTGGGCACGGGTGAGGCAAGGAAACTGGCGGGAGATGGGGCAGGCGGAGGCTCAGAGGAGAGACTGGGAAATATGGCCATTATTCTGAAAGTAACGAGCTGCTTCGAAAGCTACTGAAGGTAGTGTAGTGACTTGACATTTTAAGAAGCCACGTCTGACAGCGGGCTCCACCACAGACCCGATGGAAGCACTGCCTGGGAGGAACACGAGGCAGGAAGGCTGAATCCAATTTGAGTCACCTATTCCTTCACTGCTCCCCCAATGACGCCTCTGTGGAGGGATGCCAAGGACAAAATGGAATCCAGAAAGAAAATGAATGGGGTTGCCTCAGTAGGGATGATGAACAGGTGGGAGGCGTGGAGGATTTTCAATAATTTGACCCTGAACTTTCATTCCTCTGATTAGTAGTAGTGCAGTCAGAATTGCTATCAGAAAAATTACTGGAGTTCCTCCTGCTAGGGAGGCAAACAGCTCCCCTGCAAAGCAAAATAGATGGAGTTAGATTCAGATAAGTAAATGCTGGGCATATGTAGCTTAAGCTATATATTGTCCAGGCCATAAGAGACTAAAGAAAAAAATGGTCTTTCAAACTCAAAGCCCAGCTCCCTTCATCGGAACAGAGCTGCCAGTGTTTTGAAAATCAAAGCCTTAGTATTAAAACAGACACCTTGTCTAGGATATCACCTCCCTCCACTTGAGCAAATATTTCTAGAACCTAATACAGTGGTGGACCACTGCATGAAAGCATGGGGAAGGGGTGCTGACTGTATGTAATTCTTAGACAAACAGCTATGGATGCTGAGGAACTAAACAGAGTTTGGAGATGAATATCAGGATGAGGGTGGGAAGAGACAAGCTAGGGCTTACAATCAACTAGATTAAAAAAGCATTAAAAAAACAAAAACAAAACAAAACAGAAAAACAGAGTTCCAAATTTTGAGAAGGACTGCATGGGGAAATGGTCGTTACGTTAGCAGAAGGAGGGAGGCTGAGAGAAGAGTGCTTGATCTTAAACATGCTAGAACAAGAGTGCCTGCACTGCAGAACATTCACAAATCCTAGGAACAAAGAGGCTGGAGCCCAAGAGAGGGAGCGCACCTCCTCCTCATCTGTCCCCTTATTGCAGCAAGGCTGGAGGTTCTGTGTTCCTGTGCCAAGAGGAGAAACAGAGCTCTAGCTTTCACACACACAGTGGCTGCAAGAAATAGAAGACAGATCTGACTCCCCAAGGCCTGGCAAGGTCTCCATGTGCTAGAGCGAAGACCCAGCATTAAGTAAATACTGAACTAATAGCTAAGGACTACAACGCAGACACTGTGAAGTTTGTGACAAGCAGTAATGAAAATGTCAGATGCCACATGGTTGAGGAACTTGGTGCATAAGAAACACATGTTATTTAACAATCTGCCACTGGGTGAACAAAAACCAGCTGAAATCAAGCTAGAGGCAGCCAAGAACACACCGAGGAAGTCATTACAGAGCAAGACCAAATTAGCAGAGCTGCAATTCTTATTCTGCCAGAAGGCCAGAGCAGGGCAAGGGTGGAGCCTGCTGGGAACTGGTACTAAGGGTGGGGGGCAGTGACATTTAAGCTAGTTAGATTGAATAACAAGGCAAAAAACAAAGAGGGAATCATCCCTCTCCTAGAAGGCACTGGTCTCTGGGCTCATACTTTGTGATCATTTTGATTGATCAGCTATTCTCTCTAGATCTTCCATAAATAGGGACAATAACCTCCTAAAACAGCAGTTTCCCAAGTGCCTTTAAGAGAGTGTATCAGCATCTCTTAGAGGAAAATATGCAAACTCCAACAGGGGTAGAGCCAAACACTCCAAACCTTAAGCAGACCTGCGAAGCACCTGAAACCACATACCCACTGTGTAGGAAAAGCAGGTTCAAGCAGCTGTACAGATTTAAACTAGGCAAAGCACATGCGCACACAAGGAGAAAAGGGACTAATTCAGCAGAAGACGATGTATGCTGATCCCAAACCATATTGTGATAAATTTCAAGTTTAATGACCATTTATTTAACCTCCATTTTCTCACCTATAAAATGGGGGTAATAAGCCCTCACTTATAGGACTATTGTAAGAATTGCATAAAAATAAAATTTTGACCACAAGACTAATTGAATGTATTGAATCTAATATTAGAGAGAAGGGTGAGGATTTTCATCTGTAACTGGTTGTATAACCTGAACAATTCAACAGTTCCATGCTCTACTTTTCTCATCTAAAAATGGATCTGATAGGAGTGACTTGTTTTTAGGTCTAAATAGGATTAAGTTAGGAAACAAGAGTAACACAATAGTTCCAGGCACACAGTACAAAACGTAAGTTTTGTCGTTTTAATCAGAAGTAGCTCAAAGAAGTTCCCTAAAAGTGCCTTACCTAAGTTACTAACAGCCGCGGCGGTGGGGGGTTGGATTGTGATTGGGTTATGAGTCAACTGCGGAATTAGCAAATTTGAACATCAAGCCATCCAATCACCTTCATGGGTCTTTTTTTTCTATCTGTGATTGAATGTTGGGCAATGGGCAGTTTTTGAGTGCCACCCTCCAAGCAGGTACTATTGTAAATGCAGAGATGTAACCAGGGCTACTATTCAGGCAGGATGCCCAGATATAGACCTGCTGATTCTTGAAATGCTGAGGGGATTTTACCAGCTGATTCCTAAGAACTCCAGCTCCCTAGGTACCTCCTTTCCTTGGGCCCCCAAGAGTGGCTCATTACCCAGCAGAAAGGGTTGTCTGTAGGTAAAGGATAGTTGTTTAGAGAGAAAAAAAAAAAAAAAAAAAAAAAACAAGGGACAACCCTGACTCTCATACACCTGGAATACTAAACATCAAAGATTTAACTAATGCATGAGGGACCTGAAGAAGTGGTCACTAATACCTCAAAAGGAGAATAAAAAGACCAGTCCGGACAGAGATACAAAGCCCATCAGGAATGTTGAAACCTCTGCTTAAGGGATGCAAAACTGGATTCTTCCATGATGGAGAGGGAATCAATTGAAACTCCAAGGCACAAAACTACCTCCATGTTTATAGACAAGAATTATTTGCACTAGAACAAGTACAAGTTAGCTTCTGTGGATATAGTTATATTTAGTAATTGCTGTAGAGTTGTAAAATAACTCAAAGACAATAAAAGAACAAGCTCCGTTGAATCATATCATTGTGAACATTCTAAATAATGCATTGCTTTCCACTGAAGATACCTGGTCTTCTTCTGGCCCAATTAAGTCTTTTCAATTTTTTGGTATAGTCTTCCTCCTTTGATCAAGAATAATCCTGAAGAAAAATCATCCTTGTAAAGCTGCTCTCATTTGATTGATTTGGCCTCATTTGCATAGGTGCAGCACGAGGCTTTCTCAAGTTTGCTTTGGAAAGTTAGAGCTCTATAGTATCGAACGATCACAAAACAAGCTGGTACAAAGTTCTGGGGTACTTTTAAGATTTCTTTATTTTAGAGAGAGAGCTTGAGCAAGAACAAGTGGGGATAGAGGCAGAGGGAGAGGAAGAATTTCAAGCAGACTCTGCTGAGCAGGAAGCCCGATGTGGGGCTCAATCCCACCACCCTGAGATCATGACCTGAACCAAAAATTAAGAGTCTTAGTTCAACCAACTAAGCCACCCAGCGGTGCCCCTGGCGGAGGTTTTCATAAGGAATTTCAGGTTGCACTTTAACATTTCTAGTATTTACTATGCCAAGGCTAGAATCCAAGTCAAAAAAACTCATCAAGTTTAATCTGCAGTACCTATAAGTGTTGGTGAATCCCTGTCTCAGAGCCCCTGGCTTCCTTTCTAGGAGGTGGCTGGTCTTCCTCCCCCTCTGTAAAGACTGGACCCACTCAAGCCAGCTTCCAGGTCAATCTTCCCTGAGCAGCTTTCATAGGCATCTCCTCATAAGAAAGCCTAAATAAAAAAAGTCCACTTTATATCCCTTAAAAGTGACCATCCTACCTGATGAAATTACAATTCTCAATTAAAACATTCCAGGTCAGACTTCTTTTGTACCCAGTTTTCCAATCATCTCCCAGTACTAAGGAAATGTTCTTATTGGATATATGTAAGTTATACTGTTAAACAGTAAAGAAATTTAGTAAGAGTTTCGCATTTCCAGTGGAGGTAAGGAACACAGGCTTAGTGAGAATCAGACATCATTTGAAAGTGATATGTTAACAATGGAAGGGTCTGCTAACTTGTTATTGGTTCTAGATAGATTAAGAATAAGAAGAACTTGCTTACATATCTAACATTTTTTTTTAAAAAGTCAATATTCTAAACAAATATTCATAATAAAAATGCCCTCATCAGTTCCTCAGTCCTATGTAATTAAGTCATGTTCTGCTAAATCTTGAGCTAGCAGACGCAGGAAGCCGTCTGCTTAGTGACTAAAGAAAGCTTGAAAATCCTGACTCAGCCCACTGGCAGGCAATGCCATCTGCACACAAGACTCTACTCTTAGAAGAGTCAATAGTTTGAAGTACTTGGAACACGAAGGCAGCTTTGTTAAAAAAGGAACTCTGCTCACTCAGGTGAGGATCCATAAACCAGAATCTGTAGATGAAAGATGTAACACAGGTGAGGTTATTACCTTAATTTCCAAGAAATCTGAGGAGAGCTCAGAATAAAGTGACCAGGAAACGTGATGATGTGCCAGACATGACACAAAGCCATCTCAATGTTTTTAGGCAAAATGTTTCCAAGGGTAATAAGTGAGTCTATTTTCTGATGTTACACCTGATTTATAAATACATAAATTTTTATAGAGGAAATCTCGTGTTATAATGTACAATAATCCTGAGATATTATATAAAGAAATTTTTATAGAACTACGGGTAAGTCTGATGTACATCTCCAATTTAGAAGCCCTGGCCTTGAAGATGCTAGATTCAAACTAAAGCAGATTATCAAAAAGACGAGAGAACAAGCATTGGGGAAGTGGAGATAAGGGAACCCGTGGGCATGGTTGATGGGAATGTAGACTGGTGTGGCCACTATGGAAAACAATATGGAGGTTCCTCAAAAAATTAAAACTAGAATGACTATAATTCCACTTCTGGGTATGTAGCCAAAGGAAATGAAATCATCATCTCAGATCTGCACTCCCGTGTTCATTATAGTATTATTCACAACAGCCAAGACATGGAAACAGATGTGTTCATCAATGGGTGAATGAACAAATAAATGTTCAGCCATAAGAAAGAAAGAAAGAAAGAAAGAAAGAAAGAAAGAAAGAAAGAATCCTTCAGTTTGCTACAACATGGAAGGACTTTGAGAGCATTATGCCACGTGAGATAAGCTAGAGAAAGACAAATAATATATGATCTCACTTATATGTGGTATCTTAAAAACACCTGAACATGGAATGGTGGTTGTCTAGAGGTTGAGGCGGTAGGGCAAATATGGAGACATTGATCAAAGGTATAAACTTCAACTTACAGGTTCCAGAGATCTATTGCACAGCAGGAAGACTATAGTTAATACTACATTATATACTTCAAAGTTCCTAGGGTTATAAATCTTAAATGCTCTCACTATAAAACAGTGATGGGAGGGATGGATGTGTTTATTTCATTGTGGTAATCATTGTGTAATATATATGTATCAAATCATCACATTGTTTACCTAAATTCACAATGCATATCTCAATTATGTTTCTATAAGGCTTGGGAGAAGGGGAAAACAAGCTTGTTCCAAGTAAACATTTAAATAACTGAAGCTGACTGGCCACACTGTTTTTGCCTAATATTAGCAGGCAAGCTACCACCAGAATTCTAATCAATAGGAACCTATTATGGACCATGAGGGCATTGAACAATCTCTAGGAATTTCCCATGAAAATATATAATTTCTGAAATATTTATATTAATACATGTTATGTATTCAAATGTAACCTAGGGAAATCTGGCATGTCTTCTGATTTGGTAACTCATTATACAAACCTAATTATTTCTAGCATTACTTTATAGAAATAAATCATTGTAATTTTCTAGAGCTCTTCTGGGAAATCTCAAATATAGCTTCAGGTATAAAAGATACCCTGAAAGGTCTTTTTTCTATATTAAGAATTTGACTTTTTGAAGGCAAAAATAAAGAGGAAATTTGGATGTCTGATTAATATAGGACCTTATACAGATACTTGAAGTACTTGTTAACCTATTTAATCAAAGTAACAATAAAGTATTTGAAAGTAAACATAAAAAAATAAAATAAATAAAAGTAAACGTAAAGATGTGATGACTAGAAAGAACCTCAGTTCCTTTATGACGGGGGAAGCTGTTTCATTAGGTGTTTTTTCTTAAATCATCCCAGGAGCTCTACAACTATTTAAGGATAATTTTTAAGAAAAAAAGTAAGGTGACTCCTCCCACATACATAAAACACACACCCTGTCAAAGATGGTATTTAATTAATGAATTGAGGGAATCAGAAAAGGTGTTATAACCAGTTCAAAGGAGAATTCAAAGATCAAATATATAAGCCCATGAGATACGTGAAAATGTATTCACTTAATAGGTACAACATTGGCTTCTTCAGTGGGGGGAGAAAAGGCATCCAGACAGTATATTTTGCATTTCTACAGATATTTGCATTACTCTAAGTTTCCTGCAGTTTCTCTCTAGAGTTGCAGGATAGCTCAAAGAAGATGAAAGATCCAAACTCCATAGAATCAGCTAGCCTTGAAGAACAAGGTGCTCTATACAACACATGGTGATTCACTGAAGACGTTCAGTGGTCACTCAGAAGTCCCTCCTGGTTTCTCCTTCACTTTGCCATATAGCAAGGGACCCCTAGGGCTGTATTTAATCAGCTGGCCAGGCTCATTAATATTTACTATCACTTGTTAAGTATTTGTGTACACAGACCATTTCTGTCTTTGATAAGCTTTTAGTGTAATGGTAAAGTCAAGCCAAGTAACAGAACAGAGATAAGCACAGGTACTTGTACGAAGCAGTGCCTAAACTGAACTCCAAGGAAAGAAAAAGCCCTCTGGATTGATAAGGGTTAGCAGAGAGATGGGCAGGATGGACAAGAAAGAAACATGAAACAGAGGGCTCTAGACAAATGGTTTGAGCCATACCTGGATGCAAATTAGACAATGGTGAGTCCGTGGAACTGCAAGTTCATTCAGGCTTTGGAGTGGAAAAAAAGAAATGTTTACTACCATCCTTGACTTGGCATAGGAATAAACCCCTGGGTAGCAGTGGTACCCTCTCTGCTTCAGAGGATTTTAAGGAAAACACATAGCAAACATACAACAGGCAAAGTGTGTGAGCAAGGTATTGTAAATAATTCTCTTCCAATTCTAAAAATGGCTTGCAGCCATTCTAAATATTGCCTAGGAATTATTTATAATGCCTGATATAACATTCTGGGATAACATAAGCACACAATTGAGGGTTTGTTAAAATTTAATCCCAATTTAAAAGCTAAGCAGAGAGGACTAAGACCAGAGTAGGCAAAGGATTTTCATCAGCAGCATATTATTCAAATTGAACAAAACCTTCAAACTCCAAATTCAGATGACCATTTCCCAGAGAGGTAAATGCTTAAGTTGGCAGACGTAGCTCTTTGGATTGGTTTTGCCATATTCAACACAGGACCGGATTTTCAGTCTTAGTGAGAAGGGTTATTGATTTAACTGCCACTTACTGGCACATGGGTCACCATCCTAACTCTAAAATTATACCTAGAAATGTAAGATTATAACCAGAGCTGCAAGGTGGCTTCTACAGTGAAAAATTCTTCATAAAAACGGCAGCTACCATTTACTACATACCAGGCACTTTAAGATTAAATGAGTAATGTTTTTAACACAACCCTAGGATATATAGGAAGTTATTGTGCCCATTTTACATGTGAATAAACTAAGAACCATGGAGATTAAGTAACTTGCATAAATTTCTCATGTTACAACATATTACAACTTAAGAGGAGCTCAGATCCTGAGCTACATGGTCAATCCTAAAGCCCATGGTCTTTAAAACGTAGAACCTCTAGAGAAAAACTAAGTTCCCCCAAGGACTTTTAAATAATGACATGTATTAACAGTATCGGAGTTTATTAAAGGGGACTTTGTTATCTGCCAAGTAAGATTCTGGACCATACCCAGACCTATACTTTCTCACTGGTAGGGCCTTGGACAAGAACAAAAAGTCCATATGCCTTCTGCCTAAATACTAAAAAGAATAAGTCAATCTAACAAGCTATTAGATATGCTCTATACTTCTGCCTTGATAAATATACTTTAGAAGGCCTGGAAGGCCAACTTCACATTTAGAAGACCTCAGCTCATAGCATGGCACTCTATCTCTCCCCACCTCCCCTCCACATATACTCTTTCAAGCCCTGGCTCTACCCCACACTGCAAGGGGCCTGGCATGCACATTTGTGGTCACCCACCTGACATGTTCAAACACTATTCACAACCCCCCCCCCCCCCATAGCTGTCCCTTGGCTATTGAGTGGTGAGGTCTGCTCTGGGGTCTAGAATTTAGTAAACAGTTCTACACAGATCCTGAAGCAAGCTCAGGTCCCTTCAGGTAGAGGATTCTGGGAACCCATGCATGGTATGGAACATACTATTTAAAGGACAATCTTTGAAACCCTGTTGGTCCTTGAACTGTTACAGTGTGCACCAAGTCACTATAGAAAGCAAGCATTTGGGGCAGCCCCGGTGGCCCAGCGGTTTGGCGCCGCCTGCAGCCTGGGGTGTGATCCTGGAGACCCGGGATCAAGTCCCACATCAGGCTCCCTGTGTGGAGCCTGCTTCTCCCTCTGCCTGTGTTTCTGCCTCTCTCTCTCTGTGTCTATGACTAAATAAATAAAAATCTTAAAAAAAAAAAAAAAGAAAGAAAGCATTTAATGCCTTTCACAGAAATTGACATTGTTGTAATATCTAAGTACAGGATTTTGTATTTTACAGAAGTATTGGTCATTCATCAACAGGAAATTTCTTAAAAAGGCAGGGAAGGTAGTTCTTACCCACAAATGGATAGAAAAGCTTTGTCTTTCTGCCTAGGAGACAAGGGGCCCAGTGTAGACACCCCTCTGGCCTAGAGCCTCACCTTCTATAGGGAGGGCACAGACTGGGAAAGCCTCCAGAAAAGGCCCTCTAAAAGCACTGGCTTCTACAGGATTTCTCTTACCCAAGTATAAGGCAGTTCTGACAACACCACCTCTTCTATTTTTTCTTAATCTTAGTTTAACGATCTACATATCTTTGGGGCCTTGTGCTCTGAGGAAGCTGCTAGAATGGTGAAAGCAAGCTCTGCTGTGAAGTGTGTAGGCTTTGGGGATCCCAGATGACAATAAGCAGATGCATAGCTAATAAGTGGCTAAGGGAAACTGCTAAGCCTCCAGAACTCCTGCTACCAGCATTCTACTGATTAGCTCCAGCAGGAAAATCAGGTCAAAGCCAATAAAATTCAGCTCCTATTAATTCAGGACTACTTTGACAGTTCAATGGAAAGATTTTAGATCTCCTGTATTTTTTCTTACCCCAAACCTCAATTCCTGCTGAAGACACATTCCCTAGGCCTGTTTTTCTCTGCCTGTTGATAAAGGGATTTTAAAGTCAAAGGAAGAAATTTGAGGTCTGTTTCAAAGAAAATGAATTTTTCGGAGTAAAATAGATCTCAAAATACTATTTGCAATCATCTTGATATTATATTGCCTAAAGGTTCTGGCCAGGAAGAAATTGTTTTTAAAATGACTTGGGATAAGGAATAAGATTTGCTACTGTGTTTTCTTTTTCACTTCATAATTTTGTTTACTCTTTAATATGTATATCTTCCCCTCTTTGCCCACCCCTCCTTTTGCATTCCCCACACTATATAACACACCCACACAAGTAAACCAACAGCTGATGAGAAAGAACTGTAAGAGCTCCATTTTTAAGCATGATGAAGTATTAATTTAGCAAATGTTTATCTCTGATACAGACCACAGAATAAAAGATTATACTTTTCAAATAAATGCCTTGCTACAATTGTTTTTATGAAAATGCCCAACTTAACTCTCGTACCATTTCTGACCATTTTCTCTTCAAACAAAATTTGATTGGTTAAGTTTTATGTAGGCAAGGAGAAAAGAAGGTAAAATGATAGAAATCTAAATTTCTTAAAAGGGATTCCACTCAATCTCCCCCACAGCACGCACACCTCTTGTGACAAATCGACCCTCTTTCCTTTGAGTCTGGGATTTTGTTCCACAGCAAAGATCACTATCAACTTTACATGGAGGTTAAATTAAAGATTGTAAACCAACAAGGGCTTTCAATATCATACTTAAGATTACGTAAATAGTGTTCAGTAACACCAATACCCTAGTGAGATACAAGGTCCCTTAAGTACATGTACGATTTTAACCCTGGAATAGTCTGTCAACAATAACCCTTTTTTGCTCAAACAGTGACTTGATCTCTGGAGGCATGAAATGATTTAGACCTATTTTCTTGAGCCTTTCTTGGTATTAACTTATTTTAAAGTGGGCATCTTTCCCCTCTCCTGGACAAGTGATTATAACCTTTAATGGGCATAACAATCACTTAAGATAGTTTGTAGAATGCATATTCCCAGGCCTCACCCCCTAGAGATGGATTCAGTAGGCCTGAGATCTTCCCGGGAATCCTTTTTTTTTTTTTTTTTTTTAAACAAGTATCCCAGGTGATTCCAACACAGTTGTTTCATGGAACAGCCTTTGAGAAACTAGGCTAGGCTAGAATCTAGGCTACTAGAATCTTGAATGTTCTAGGTACTGAATGGGTCAAACAGTGCTTCCTGGCAATCACTTTATTTGATGACCAAGGTATCACGGTGGGGGAGGAAAGTGAGCCTTCACAAATTCACAAACTGCTAAATATTGAATAATAACATAACCCAAGTGGCCAAAGTAAATTCAAACCCATAGTCAAAGAATTTTGTAAAAGTTGCCAAATTTTAGAAATAAAGATGGTCATTTCAACCCTATTGTTTAACAGGCTCACCTAAGGAATATTTAATTATATAAGGGAAAGCATCTGCTATTTGATGCTTAATTACAATGCACCTAGGCATTGTAAAGTTATACATAAACTTAAAAAGTCTCTATTCATAAGGAAAGAGAATCGCAAAAGTTAGAGTGCTGTTGTCCTATAAGGTATTAACCAGGTTTGCATCTATGAGCCAATTTATACCAATATTCTTTTATCTGACTGATTACATATAAATCTCCACTCTTCAAATTCTCTCTTGAGTCTATCTCACCATCTGACTAGTTCTTTCATTAAGCAATGGACGGAATCAAAATATTGACATGTATTCATTTGTAGGGGAGTCAGGTTTTTATTTCGAGAATTGTGCTTCTGCAGCTTTAGAGGTTCTATGGAGATGCACAAATGCACTTGCCTGCCAAAGCCAATTAAACTCTGTTGGTCAAAGAATACAATTTGTGTTGCTTCAGCCCAGGCACATGTTTTCTTGGTGTCCAGAGTGAATTTCAAGCAGCAGGAGACGCTTGCTGACTTGGTTTCTCTTTTTTTAGTCTCCTGCCTGTATTTTTGTTCTGCTTCTGGTTTGGCTACAGTTGGTTCTGACTAGTTTATGCATAGCCAATAAATTATTTCCCACTGGTAACAGCAGTAGGGATCTGGTTTTATGGCTTGACAGTGTGGTTATCTCTATCAAGATGATAGACATCTGCTCGGTCAGGAGAGAAAGAACTTTTTGTCTATCCCTTGATGTTTTCATGGCAATTAAGAAAATATTTTGCACACATTCAATAGGAAAACTGCTCTTAGAGAAACTAGTGACTGTGTTTCTGTTTACTTAGATTTGTGGCTCAGATAGTATAAGTATGTATCTGTCTACTATTGAGAAAAAGCTTTAACTTCTCACTGTATAAATTTGAAGTATTGCCCTGCCTCTGAGGGGTATTAATGAATTAAAGGACAAAAACTTCAAGCCAGTTTTATATTAATTTATGGAGATTAATAACTGTTATGTAAGTGGAACATTCCTAAGATTTCTCTGGAAAATAAACTGAATTTTAAATGTGATAGCCTTTTAAGACAAAACAAGTAAACTGCTTGCCCAGAAGAATGGTTACATAAGATTTCAAGTTCACATAATCAAGATGAACCATTGGATAAATAAGACTGGTTTGATAAGTCTTTGATAGTCTGGGTTAAGAAAACAGGAATATATTTTTTCTGTGATTAGATTATAGTTCAGTATTATAAAAGAATACACTTTTAAGGATTTGATTTTGTTTTTATGAATTTCCAAAAACTTCTTACACTGGCTTATTGATCAAATAAGCTAATACTACTCCTATGTTATTAAGATTATGAAAAACATAAGGGACCAGTTTGGGGCTGCCTTAACAGCAAAGAAACCAAACCCTACCCACAACAGGCAAAGAAAGCAATTGCAGACAACTGGGCTAAAGGCAAATGTGGTTCAGCAATACAGGTATTCAGCAATACCTGAAGCACTAGAGTCTGGGGGAACAGAAAACACTGCACTGCAAGCACTACAAGACCTCTTCTTCACAAGGCCACTACTTTCCAGATCAGGAGATTTCACCAACCCTCCAAAATGAGAAAGCAGGGCTATGTCCCAAATGAAAGAACAGGACAAAATCAAAACCAAACAGCTAAATGAAAGAGATAAGCAATATGCCGGGCACAGAATTCGAAGTAATGGTCATAAAAATACTCACTGGGATGGAGAAAAGAGTGGAGGATCTTGTGAGATCTTCCACAAAGATATAAACTATAAAAAAGAACCAATCAGACATGAAAAAAAACCCGCAAAACTGAAATTTAAGATACACTAGAGGACATCAAGAGCAAAAGCAGAGGAGTTAGAGGAAGCAGAACAGATCAACAACCTGGAAGATAGCAACAGAAAGCAACCAAGCTGAAGAAAAGAAAGAAATGAGAATAGATTAAGGAACTGAGTGACACCATTGACCATAGTAACATTCGCATTATAGGTTTCTCAGAAGGACAAGAAAGAAAATTTGAAAGAACTAACTGAATACTTCCCTAATCTGGGGAAAGAAACAGACTTCTAAATCCGGAAGGCACAGAAAGCCCCCAACAAAACCAACCTAAGGAAGTCTATACCAAGGGGCATAGTAACTAAAATGGCAAAAAGTAGTGATACAGAGAATTTTGGAAGCTGCAACAGTACCTGCAAGTGAAACCTCGTAAGGCTATGCTGATTTTTCAGCAAAAGCTTTGAATAGATGCCACTCTTTACTCAGTGTGAAGTGCTGAAAGGGAAAAATCTGCAGTCAAGACTGCTCTGTCCAGAAAGGCTATCATTCAGAATAGGAGAGAGTTTTCTAGACAATTTATTTTTTTAAAGATTTATTTATTTATTCATTCATGAGAGGCACAGTGAGAGAGAAAGAGAGAGAGAGAGAGAGGCAGAGACATAGACAGAGGGAGAAGTAGGCTCCCTGCAGGAAGCACATGAGAAAATGCTCCGCATCACTTGCCATCAGGGAAATACAAATCAAAACCACAATGAGATACCACCTCACACCAGTGAGAATGGGGAAAATTAACAAAGCAGGAAACCACAAATGTTGGAGGGGATGTGGAGAAAGGGGAACCCTCTTGCACTGTTGGTGGGAATGTGAACTGGTACAGCCACTCTGGAAAACTGTGTGGAGGTTCCTCAAAGAGTTAAAAATAGATCTGCCCTACGACCCAGACCCAGCAATTGCACTGCTGGGGTCTCCCCCAAAGATACAGATGCAGTGAAATGCTGGGACACCTGCACCCCGATGTTTCTAGCAACAGTGTCCACCAATAGCCAAACTGTGGAAGGAGCTGCGGTGTCCATCGAAAGATGAATGGATAAAGAAGGTGTGGTCTATACACACATTCCTATACAATGGAATATTCCTCAGCCATTAGAAATGACAAATACCCACCATTTGCTTCGACGTGGATAGAACTGGAGGGTATTATGCTGAGTGAAATAAGTCAATCGGAGAAGGATAAACATTATATGGTCTCATTCATTTGGGGAATATAAAAAATAATGAAAGGGAATAAAGGGGAAAGGAGAAAAAATGAGTGGGAAATATCAGAAAGGGAGACGGAACATGAGAAACTCCTAACTCTGGGAAATGAACAAGGGGTGGTAGAAAGGGAGGTGGGTGGGGGGTGGGGGTGACTGGGTGACAGGCACCGAGGGGGGCACTTGATGGGATGAGCACTGGGTGTTATGCTATATGTTGGCAAATTGATCTCCAGTTAAGAAAAAAAAAAAAAGGAAGCCCAATGTGGAACTCGATCCGGGGATTCTGGGATCATGCTCTGAGCCAAAGGCAGACGCTCAACCGCTGAGTCACTCAGGAGTCCCAACAAACAGAATTTAAAGGAATTCACCACTAAGTCAGCCTTACAAGGAAGGTTAAAGGAAATTCTTTGAGTAGAAAGGAAAGGTCACCATCAGGAATAAGAAAATTAGAAAAGGGGGAAAATTTCATAGGTACATACAAACATAATAGAAGCAGACCAATCACTTATAAAAACCAGTACAGATGTTAAAGCACAGAAGCAGGAAAATGAATTATGTCTATAAAAATCAGTCAAGGGAACAAAATAAAAGGATGTAAAGTGGGATATATACATAAAACATGGGAAGGGTGAGCAAAAAGTTTTTTAAAAGCTTATGTTCTGTAGAGAATCAGCTTAAACAATTTTCTAGATCCCTCAATTAACTAAATCTTAGGTTGATTTTAGATGGCTTATTCGATAATCTTCAGATACCAGGGTAATTTCTAGGTAAAATGAACACTGAAATCCAAGCACAAACTTAATAAACCTAACATTTGCTTCTTTAAGATGTTCCAGAGTGATTATAATTTTGAATGTTAATAAACATGCTTATTCTTGCCACTGTAAAAATGTATAAAATTGGATATCTGTGGCTATTGGGACTGAGCTTTGCTAGTTTGCTAAATTGTGATAAGTTATTATCAATTACCTACCTCTCCACAAAATGGAATTTTGTAAGAGTTCTATGGGAAATTGAAATTATACCAGGAGCACAAACATCAGAGAATTATAACTGTGTGTGCAAGGTAATGGGATAGGGTTGTTTTTTCCAGGAAAATAAGTATGGTTCTCCAGAATATGAAACACAGTGGAGAACAAAATTTGAGTCTGTATACCAAATTGAGTTTGTATACAAAATTTGAGTTTGTCGTTGTTTTTAGGGAACTGAATTTTACCTTGATTTATAATATTGGAGTCTTAAGAGGAATGAAATGTTAATTTATGATTTTGAGAGAGAGCATGCATGTAAGCACACAGCAGGGGGAGGGGCAGAGGAAGAGGGAAAAGCAGACTCCCAGCCAAGCAGGGATCCCGAACTGGGACTTGATCCCGGGATACCTGGATCATGACCTGAGACAAAGGCAAACACTTACCCGGCTGAGCCACCCAGGCATCCCTGAAAAGTTAATTTCAACAAAGTTTGCTTAGTTTTGATGGGGTTATTCATGTTATCTTGTAAAAGAGCTTGAGAACCCTTTACTGCCAAATACTGTATTAATGCAAATTAGAACTTGGCTTTTCTTGCTATTAAAATGGCAAGTAATCTTGACATATTTAATCTTCATAGGTAGTAAAATGGTTCCTCTTTACCTCTGTATAATATGTCCAAATACAAGTCTACTCACTAGGATAATTTTCTGTGCTTTTTACTACTTTATCAAGTCTTTTTTTTTTTTTTTTTTAAGACTACATCTGTTCACTTGTGAAAGTGCTAAGGTCAGAGATGGGGTTGCACATGAACAGACAGACGTTGAGACTGTTGGCATGCAGGGATCAATACCTGTGAAGAGAGTATGTTAGAAGCAGAGGAGGGCACAAGGAGAAATCCCACAGACACAAGCAGGAATTGGGGACGCAAGACCCCCAGCACTTCAACCAACCCCACAGGGAGTTCTGGAACGTGGCTCATCACAATATCCAACGTTAGGCCAAAGTGGCCAGGCTTTCTACCTGGGATCACTGGATATGGGCCATCCTTGAAAAGAATGTGCTTGGACTAGGCAACAGAATGCTTGAGGCTGCATGCTGACACATGGACAACAATGCTCTCCCTGAACAGCAACCTGAACAGCTCATCCTCATGTCCACCACAATTCTCTGCAGTCACATACCCTCTCCTATGCTCATTTTCAAATACCGTTATTATATTCAATAGGTGGCCAAGTACTTTATCTCAGGAAACCAAGGATCCCCTCTTAAGAAGGTAAGAAAGCTCTTAAAAGGGCACCTCGGTGGCTTAGTGGTTGAGTAAATCTGTCTTTGGCTCAGTTTGTGATCCCGGGAACCTGAGATCAAGTCCTGCATCAGGCTCCGTACAGGGATCCTGCTTCTCCCTCTACTTATGTCTCTACCTCTCTCTGTGTCTCTCATTAATAAATAAAATCTTTAAAAAAAAAAAAAAAGCAAGCTCTTGGCACAACTCCTGATTTTGCCTTCGAGGGCAGAATCTGTTTAGAAGGACAAATTTCAATGTATTTGTTATGTAAAGCTAACTGAGATTTCTCATTTAGCCTCTGGATAAATCAAATATATATACATTTTTGCCTTATTCAAAGGGGAATGACTATAAAAGATAGGGCATATTTGGTATGTTCTTTTTCAGCTCAACACAATTGTAAGAACGGTATTTTAAGTTAGGTGACAGGGTAAGTGTATTGATTAAATATTCATAAAAGTGTTTAAGATTATACCCTCCTACAGTGTTTCTTAAAGCTGGTCCCCAGATCAGCAGCATCAGCATTACCTGGGACCTTGTTAGAAATGCAGATTCTAGAGCCCCACTCAGAGCTATCAAATGAGAAATTCTTAGGGTGGAACCCAGCAATCTGATAAGGTTTGAAAATTATTGTTTTACAGAGCTCATTGAGACGCCCTAGACTATTTGTTATAACACCCATTATAAATTCCTACCCTCAGGAGAAACCGGAAAGATTTACAGATTTCATTGCAATAAAGAATTTTATACTCCTTTGTTTTTAGGTTATCAGTTACTTAAGTTAATCATAGCAGTTAGCCCCATTATCAAACAGAGTTCAGTCCAACCCTGATTCTTGCCTGAAAACGAAGCTACAGGCATGATTTTGTATTTTCAACACAGAAAGACGGTCTCAGCAACTCATGGCAAGGTCCATTTCAGAATTTAAGGCAAAAACTCACAGATCAGGCCTTGGAGCTTTTGGGTGGGTGACATCACTTAGACAATTCATTATTCCTGAAAACCATCAGGATTTGCAAAACTATTCTAAAAGCAGACAAGCTCATGAAAAAGTTTATATCAGACTAAATGAACCAGTGAGAAATTTCGCTGTAGCCATTCTAATGTATTTAGTATTTTTAGTGTCTTATTTTTTAATCAGTATAGGAGAAAATTCTTTAAAAAAAAAACTCTCAAATTAGTAGAGCATGCTTCTGTGGATTAAAATTAACCATTTGGTAAACCTCTTGTTAACCTCAGAATTCAGATGCTGTTACAGAATCTCCTTACTTTTAATGAAAATATGGCTATTTGCCTCTCATTTTAAGGAAGACATGGTAATATACATTTATTCAAGGATTCTGTCCTTAGGATACAACTAACAAATGGTGTCACTAAGATCATATATCTAGCCTATCCTATCTGTAAAGGATTCCTATTTGATATTGTATAACAAGCTTACCAATAAAAATCATACTTGATGTATGGAGCCAATGGCTATCAAATCCTTCTAGGAAAACTGCTATGGAGCTTGTTCTATTATTTAGGTTACAGTGATAAGAAAGGCCACTTTCCAGGAGTCAGTAGCTTTTTAAATTTTGGGACTATCTAGGAGATAACATTTCACCCCAACCTATAAGCACTGCTAGTAAAATCTCATAAAGGGAGATTCTTGACCTTGCTTTCCAAGACTCAAAACAGAGGCTTTTAAAAGTCCAGGCCAAGGGCAGCCCAGGTGGCTCAGCGGTTTAGCGCCGCCTTCAACCCACGGCGTGATCCTGGAGATACGGAATCGAGTTCCGCGTCGGGCTCCCTGCATGGAGCTGCTTCTCCCTCTGCCTGTGTCTCTGCCTCTCTCTCTCTCTCTGTCTCTCGTGAATAAATAAATACAATCTTTAAAAAAAAAAAAGTCCAAGCCAAGGTTCTTTTAAAAAACTAAAATAGTTATTTTTTTTCATTACTTTACAACAGACTGCATGCTGCAAGAGTTGTAAACACATATAAGACCAAGACCTTATTACTAATAAACTTTAGAGATTATGTAGGAATGGGAAAGCAGTGGAAAAAAATTCAAAATCTGGAAATAAAATCTTGATAGCAGATATCTTTTCAGTGTCATTGTTTAAGGATTCTATAAATATCTAGGAGAACGCATCTATATAGGACTTTATTATTTAACATTTAATCAGAATACTGATATGTTGAAATTGCATGATGTGTAAATTTGTTGAGTAAGAGTGCTCACCTTTGTAAACCACTAGCTACTTTTTAAATCTATTCATACAAATTTCAGCAATGCTGGACCGCCTTGACTAGAGAAGTCTATTTTTCAAATTCTCCTTTGAATCAGCTTTAGTAGGTAGGTTATTGGTTTTCTCATTAATGAGTTGAATAGAATCTTTGACATGTGCTCATTTTACATTTGCCAAAAAAAAAAAAGGTTTTTTACTTTTGAAAATCTTGCGTGATACTTGGGATCAGGTAGGTTTTGGAATTTAGAAGTCAGGTTTTAGAAGGTGCAGAAATGTATATTTTATATGTATTTTTATATTCTAGATATAGATAACTCCCCAGCAGTATGTGGGACAGCACCCCATAAGCAAACATCTTAGTATGTCTTCAGTGAAACATATTTGTGCTTCATAGGGTGGAAGATTATAAAGGTTACATAAAAATTACATGAAGATTATAAAAAGATTATTTCAGGTTTGATTCTACCAATGAAAAATCTCAGGACAGGTCAGAATGCTACCAAATGAATTATGAGAGATTTGTCAGTTTTCAGCACTTGTTGGATTTTGGTAGGCAATTAAGGGATTGCCTGCAATTTCTATTACCATCTCAAACTACATTTATCCAGTTTCAGGGGACTCATGTCAAAGATAATAAGAAAAAGAGGAAGTGTGAAGCCTTAGAAACCATTTATAATTTAATATCCTAGAATGCAATCCAATATGAGTCATTTCTTTGAGTAATAGTCAGAAAATGTAACATTCTCAAAATAATGGCTAGTGCTTCACGATCCATGTTGAAAAAGACTTCATAATCAAGAACCCCAGTAATCAAATAGCAAACAAGACTGAAAACATGAAAGGTATAAATCAAATTTTCTGAAGTTTAAAATAGGTAACTTTTCCTATAGCAATATTTCACTGCAAATATAAACCTTACATAAAATGAGTATTTTTCAGTTTTTAAGCGAAATGCTTCAAAGCAACACATTCAGAAATACTAAATGCCAATTTATTAATAGCAAGATGAAAAGGGCTTTGTCAAGATGTGAGAAATATACTCTTCAATGAAGAAGTATGATCTCTACACTGGGGATTAAAAATTAGAGACCAAGTTAAAATATGTATAAGTCTACAAAAACAGGAGTAGAACATAAGAGGAAGTTTTACTACAAAGAACTCTATTGTACCTTATATCTCAACTTTTTCATAATTTATGTAATAGTTTGAATATTGAAGACTTTGATTTAAATTTCAAAATACTAATTAAAAGTTCCTTAACTTTCTTCCCAGCAGGTGTGTGTGTGTATGTGTGTGTGTGTGTGTGTGTGTGTGTGTGTGTTTTAAGGAAAGGATCAAGAGGAAGACAGAGACTTTTGGCTTTTTAAAATGATATTTAGGATTATTCCCTTATTTCTTCCCTTCTTGTTCCGCAAATTTACCAGAAGGACAAAATGATCTAGAAAGAAAAGATGAGAGGGGAGCTCCAGGCAAACTAGAGAGCTGGGGTCAAACACCCCACAGTGTAAGTGGTTCTCCTTTTGTTGCCAGATTGATCCACACACCTGAATGTCCTGGTACCATCTGAAGGAAAACTGGAAGACTGGCATTTCGGTCCCAGTTACTGAGCCCCCTGCCAGGATGGAGCCACCTCACTCATCTCTGCTAGACTGAGCAAACTGATCTTGGCACATGGGCCTTACTCGGTAACACAGGCCATTCTCCATACTCTCTCAGTCCACAAGGGAAGTTTAACATCCTTAATGGACTCTGTTCTGCCACTGTCTTAAGTATTTGTAAAAATGAGCTGTGTATCTTGTATTATCCATCACCTAAACATACTCTCTAACAAATATGCTCCCACTGTATAATTTTCACACCTAACAATCCACACTCCAACAGTATTACTAGAACTCCTGAAACAGGATTTGGTTTGGAAATGCAAAGGGAGGAAAAAAAGCCTTTGCTGATTCAAAGTTCTCCCTACATGCCATCACTCTCAAAACATCCTATTAAAAAATAGGACAGCCCGAATCATTTTTAACACTGAGGAATATTTATCAAATGCTTAATGAAGGATTTATTTGAAAAGCTATACACCGAAACTTTCAATATGGTGAGAAAATTTTATAAACCATTAATAATCCTTCATATCTGATAATTTAGGAGCTAGCTGTTCTTTATGTGTTACAATTCACCTTTCCTCTAGAAACAGATCTGTGGTTTAATTTACATTTTGTATTTAATACGTGTACACTCTTTGGGATCGCTGGGTGGCACAGCGGTTTGGCGCCTGCCTTTGGTCCAGGGCACGATCCTGGAGACCCGGGATTGAGTCCCATGTCGGGCTCCCGGTGCATGGAGCCTGCTTCTCCGTCTGCCTGTGTCTCTGCCTCTCTCTCTCTCTCTCTGTGTGACTATCATAAATAATAAATAAAAATTAAAAAAAATATGTGTACACTCTTAATACATTTAAAATACATTATTCTCAGTCTTTAAATCAAGTATTTGTCCAGGATACTTTCTCTGCTGTCATCCGCCTGTTCAAATTTTCCATACACTATTCATGTATTAGCTTTCTTTAAGGACAACCCCTTGTGATATTCCCTCTACAGGTTTTCCTTCAACACAAGGCTTAGCATGTAATTATTTTGTTCATGTATGTTCATTACTCCGGCTAGATTATAAGTGTAACCCCCAACTGGCCTCTAGATCAGTAGGCTACTTACTAGGGAAGAAGGGAAAAGGGAAATAAGGCTTGATAAAATACTAAGGAGTCAATGATTTTGCACAGTGAAGGAGGTGGTCAAGGTTTATCAATTGGGAGCTTCTCTTCAGATGCCTAAGAATAAGGTGAACTCCACAGAACTTCCCAAAACTGTAGCACTTACAAGACGGACAAGAGGGAGACCAGAGCATGACAGCATCATTCCCCTGAGGGAGTATACATCATAAAAGAATCCAACACCTTCAGCCCAAGTCCACACACACACACACATCTATGAATCATCAGAAAAGAGAGATCACTAAAACTAAAATATCAACTTTGTACCTGAAGTATGAATTGTAGAATCATCAGACTAAGGAGTCTGAGAAATCTGTACAATTGGGATAGCCTGATGCCCACAAACTGCTGTTTTCATGCAATCAGTATGGGTGAAGAACAGAGATTCCCAAAAAGGGCAGCAAGCTGGAACCAGGATAACAAGCCAGGAGAATCCAGTCAGGTCCTGGACAAGACACTGGCCTGGACTGCAAGGAGCTCATTCATTCATTTGAAGACAGCTGGAAATTAGTATTGGAATCATGCTGCGTATTTTCTAGTTACTATGTCTCTAAGACAAGTGGCAGGTATACCTGTGGTAATTTCAGTACCTGTGTGTCACATCTCCCAGCCATCCCAACAGAGCCTCACCACCACCCTTCCTTCGGTATAGTCTCTTCCTGTTACATCTAGGGAGGGGGGAAAAAAGGAAGAGTGCTGCACAGGTACTCCAAGTCCACTCACGTTCTCTCACTTCTGATTTCAACAGATGCCTTACTACAGCCCTAGCTTCCTGCCATCCCATAGGAATGCTCTGCTACCAGGCAAAGATTTTGCTGCTCACGTACTTCACCTACCCCCTCAGAAGGTCAATGCTGACTGAGGTCCACAGCCAAGTAGTTATTTTGCCTCCCATACAACTAGCTTTTGCCCACACTTCTGCAGCAACTGTTCATTGCCTTGACTTGTCAGATGGCTCTCTGCTCAGTTTTCCATTGGATGTATGTGGCAGATTGCTTGTAAGAAAAGTAAGGACCTCTTTTCACCCTTCCCTTCCCTTCCCTTCCCTTCCCTTCCCTTCCCTTCCCTTCCCTTCCCTTCCCTTCCCTTCCCTTCCCTTTTCATTAAAAAGTAGAATCTATTTCCCTGTCCCTTGAATCTGGGTTGGACTTGCAACTTGCTTTGGCAAACAGCATGTAGCAGAGGTGACATGTGCCTTACCTACTTTGGCCTCTTAGACCTCCACAGCCCCAAGAGAAAAAGCCCAGCTAGCTTGCCCTAGAGTGCCGGACCACATGAACCAGTCACCGCTTTCAGCCTAGGTGACAGAAAGCCAACTCTCAAGGAATTGAGAGGCAAGGAATCCTAAGTGGCCTGCAGCTCTTCCCACAGACACAGGATGCAGCCATCCAGTTGGGGCCAGCCTCAAGTGCTGACCCACAGAGTACAGGTCACATACTTGGTTATTTTAAGTCATTAAATTTGGGGTTGGTTTGTTACACGGTAATTAACAGAATATGCTATTGCATACCCATGGTAAGCTGCCCACATAGCAAGTAGCTCTAGATCAGTTAACACTTTATATGGCAGACCTATTTGAGCCTTCTATATAGTAGGATATATCCTTATGTATTAGAATATTAAAAGTGTTTCATTACAATACTGTATTATTTTACTAGGCTATTATATTGAAGTATATTACATTATTATAGATCCTTTTTCAGAGCACACAGATATTCCAGGGGAAGCTACATCCATGGTGGGGATAAAATGGGAAGGAGGGTATTACACTTTATGCTGCTCAGTCCATTCCCCTTGCTAAACTTTATTCTCCCTCCTGATTTTTCTCCAAATTACTCCTGTCTGGCATTCACTTAGTTTCCAGATCTTTCACGTGTATCTTTATGTGCTTTTAGCATTTAGGAGGCCTACAGATATAAGTACCTAAATTGGCTATCGTGAGCAAGAAAATTTATTCTCTCATATACCAAGAAATCCAGATGTTGAGTTCCAGATTTGCTTAGTTCAGCAGCTCTAAAATAGCACCAGGAGTTTATCTTTCCACACTACTGTTTAAGACATCAGCTTGGCCCTCAGAATAGCTCTCTCCTGGGCACCAAATTGTTGCCATGAATATAGATCTCAGGTCTACAATGGTGACATCTCTTCTTAAGTAGGTCTTTTTAAGAGTCAGAAGGGGTTTCCCAGAAGTCCACCTGGAGAATCCCTCTCAGATCCTATTGGCTAGAATTGCATCACAAGCCTTTTTCTAAACCAGTCATTGGCAACTGTAATGGCATAAGCAAGATTGGCTCCAGTAAGCATGAACTGCTTTAACAGTGTTTACTGGAATACTTAACCCCTATGTAGGAATGATCATTTTTATCATGTTCAGAGGCTCTATGTAATTTGGCATATTTGGCCTAAGAGCCCACTTTCTGCTCACTTGAGGACTCTGGGAACAAAATTTTTCCTAAGTCTTTGCATCCACACAGTCAATATTCCCTATTATGTGTGGTTTCAGATAAGCACTACTGTGTGATTGGAATCAGAGGTGCCCACAATTGTACTCCCTGGTTCCACTTTCAACTCAAATTAAGCTCAGATTTGGTCCCTGGACCAGTAGCATCAGCATCCACCTGGAATTTTTTTGGCCCCATCCCAGATTAGTGCATCAGAAAAACTGATAAGACCCAGCTGTGTTTGATTTAATAAGTTTTTTAAGTCATTCAGATGCTTCCTAATAGTGAGAACCACTGTACTCTGTTTTAGCAATGTGACTTTGGAGAAGACATTCTTGGCCTCAGACTCTCCATCTTTAAAATGGGGTCATAAGATCTCTTCAAGTGTTATTGCAAAAATTAAGAAACTATATGTAAAATACTTAGTGCAATGACTGACAGACATATTAAGTATGGTGTTGGCACATATGAACATAATAAATGTTAGCATATCTTCACATATAGCTATGTATTCTTAAGATATATATATATAGCTATAAGGGTATATAAATACATGAAATGGATTATTAAACTTTTTAAATGCATAATCTGTTATTTTGTTGATTTTCTAGATTTTTAGTTTTATTCTTAATATAGTACATAGGTCAAAAATATAAAAACCTTACAAAATAGCAGCTCCTTGGTTGTATTACCACCACTTAAGTATGTTTTAGCTAACTTATTTTTGTATTATTAAACACGTGGACTTTATTTGTTAATTTATCAATTTTAGACATTCCTATCATGAGGATGAAGATTTCATTTTCTTATATCACCTCCAGTTCCTAATGCTTTACTGTTTGACTCTTATTGCCATATTTAGCAAATATTCTTTATACTACTAGGACTCTAAATATAGGGGGTTTGAGGAGCTTTTTTTTTTTAACCAATTTACCATGACGATGTTTGTTGCTCTTTTGGAGGTAACAATTGCTTGTATTCAAACAGCTCAGGAAAATTCTTCTCAGTAATACTTCCTACACAAATACATCAGGTAAACTATCTGTTCCATTCTTCCCTAGAGAACATTCTCCTGGAGTTTGAATTGGTTGCAGAGATTTCCCCACCACATTCTTACTTTATGTTGGAGGACCTCTTTCCTGACCCCCAGCTCATCTTCACTTGGTGCCATACATTCTGGTGGTGTACATCTTTCAGGAACTTCCGGAGAAGGGGTTCAACATAGGTTAAGATTTTGAGTTCTTGCACATTCAAAAGTTTTCATTTGGACATTTGAGGGTCCACTTGATTGTGATTAGAATCTCAGGTTAAAAAGCATTTTTCATCAGAATTACAAGGTCTCTCCCTAGCACTTTCTACCTTCTAGGGTTCAATGCCATGTTTTTCCCCCCAATTCACTATAATTTTCTGTAAGTTTTAATCTTCAGGGTGTTATTACTGAATAATAGATCTTCATAGACCTCTTTATTCACTGTAGCAGGCACTCTGAGGGCCCTTCACTCTTGGGAAGTTTTCTATCATTTCTTTGATAACTTTCTCTCCTCTAGTTTTTGTTCTCTTTATGGACTATTAGATATCAGATGCTCTGGTACCTAGAGGTCTCATTTCTATCCCATTATGTCCCCCCCCCTTTTTTTTTTGCTATTTCAGCGTTTTTCTCTATTTTTTTTTTAATTAAGATCACAAGTTTGTCTTTCAGATTAAAAAAAAAAAAATGTTCTCTGCACTGCTTCTACCTCCAATTTTCTCCTGTTTGTTTTGGTTGGTTTTCATGTTAGAGGCGTTCTTCAAATAGCTTATTGTCCTTTGATAGCCTTACATAATTTAGAATGAGGCATTAAATAAAATGCAGTTTTGGTGTTTGACCAGTTTTTGAGACTTTAGATTTTACTTGTAGGATAATCAGAATGAGAACTGGATAATTCTTTGCAGACCTTCCAACAAGTGTCATTACCTGTTTCATATGGTTTCTTAGGTGGTGGGAAAACAGCTTCCCATTTTCTGCCCAGGCATACAAGTTCCAAAAAATCAGATGACACATGGAACTAATGTAACATTGTGTATCAACTATACTTCAGTTAAGATGGCACCCCCTCCCCAATTAGATGAAAAGAGCTGGAAAGGCTGCCATTCAGTTATGTAAATTTATACCTAATCTCCAACTGTTCCTTCAGGGCAAAAACATCAAGAAGATAGCCCATTACACAGAAACGTGACCAATATTCTATAGTGACCTACATTTCACAAGCTACTTTATAATTTGGATACATCTTTGGTTTCCCTTATGCATCTAATAGCACCTGTTAATGTACTGAACAGTGTTCTCCCAAATTTCATATGTTGAAGTCCTAAACCCAAGTACCACAGAATGGGATATTTGGAGATAGGGCCTTTAAAGAGTTAAGGAAAGAGGAGGCCTTTAGGGTAAGCCTTGATCCAATCTGTTTTTATAAGAGGAAATCAGCACAAAGGAGAAACATCAGGAATTCTGTACAAATGAAAAGTCACTTAAGGACACAGGGAGAAAGTGGCCATCTGCAAGCCAAAGGGAAAAGCCTCGGAAGAAACCAATCCCGTCAATGCCTTGATCTTGACTTCCAGCCTCTAAAGCTATGAGAAAATAATTTCATTCACCCAGTCCATAGTATTTGGTTATGGCAACCCTGGCAAGCTATTCCACTACCCACCTATACTAAGTTACTAATCAGTATTCATTACTGAATAACTGATTTGACTAACTGATGCCCTGTCCATATGCTCTTATCTACTACTAGGGGGTCATCTATGAGATGTTCACATATATACTAGTAACTTCCCTCATTCCTGGAAGCCAAGGGAGTATGGAGGGCAGGCCATAGTTCACACTCCTGGGGCCACACTCCATCAACAAGGGCCAGCTTCCTCCCCACTAATGGGACAATTCCAACATGTGCCTCTCAGCTTCCCAGCAGAGCTGAGCACCTTTTGCCCACTACAGTCCCACTGTTGGATCTTAAAGCTGAAGGATTACATGGGGAGAAATCCAAAGGAAAAAATGCAACACCAATTATTTCAAAATACATTATCCTTTATTTCTACTACGTTAATAAAAATTTGATTTGCTGCTGCTCCTGCCTTTTCTTACAGGTGTCATCTGTAAAGGGCTACTCTCAAATCAGACTCAAGTCACATAGAAGGTTTGCATAAGGGATTGAAAAGGAGAATTAGAAATATATTCATTTTATTATACTGTAAAATATTAAAGTTTCTACTATCTTATGTTATTAGATTTAGAAATTTGAATTTTATCAGCATAAGACATTTTGTTATACCAGTGACTCATGTCTGTTGAGGTGGCTGTGGAATGCCATTCCTCTAATATTTAGAACATGAAGTCTCAGAGTGGTATTTCATGGTGTTTTCCCCTCTACGATCAGCAAGGACTTCCATAAAACTACAGATTACAGAGAGGGCACTACTCAGGAAAGTTTGACAACAAGAAGACCTAAAGTTCAAAGGAAATAAACAGCATCATGATGCTGATTTTAATTCCACTTAGGCTGAATCTATAATCTCCTTCAGTCTAGAATATCTCGCCCCTGATAATTCACTCTTTTCATACCTAGTATCTTAGCTTCCATTGCCTCCAAAGCAGATTGGATTCAAGTAGTTATTTGGGAAGCTAGAAGTAGCCCAGTAGAAGGAGAAAATGGATAAACCAAAGCTTCCAAAGATGAGATTTTCCAAATGAGACCAAATTTAATTTAAAGAGTTTAAATGAGAAGAGACCAAGATGTCTAACAGGTTAAGATTACACCACACATGTGTATCCACTAGTAGAAAAAAATAACCAAGAGCAAGGTTTTTCACATCACTAATTGTGGTCTGAGAACAGCAGAAGTCTAAAATGGTGAAGGCAGGAAGAGAATTTGAGTGGTCCAAGGGCAGGCTTGGTGCCTTGTGTTTAATACTATACATCCCATGCCTATAACAGTGCCTGGATATAGGAGTCAACAGGGAAGATCTACAGGAGGAAGGATTCAACAAAATAAGGAGAGCCTCAGGGTTCCCAAAAGCCTCATTTCATTAGGAAGTTAAAAATTAAAAACAAGATCTTTCTGAAACTCTGACAAACAAGGCAAGAACAAATTGGCAATATATCCAGTGGAAGCAGTCCTCCTAAAAAGGCCACGGGTTTGTAAATGCATATAAGAATATTTCTGGGGCAGCCCCGGTGGCTCAGTGGTTTACCGCCACCTGCAGCCCGGGGTGTGATCCTGGAGACCCGGGATCGAGTCCCACGTCGGGCTCCCTGCATGGCGCCTGCTTCTCCCTCTGCCTGTGTCTCTGTGCCTCTTTCTCTCTGAATAAATAAATAAATAATATTTTAAAAAATAATAAAGAATATTTCTGAATAGAGAAGAAGGGCAAGGGATCCCCCACTCTGAAATGTGAAAAAAAATGTGAAAATATCAAGTATTACCAAAGAAAAACTTATTTTTAATAATATTTGGAAGCTAAGTCTTTTAGTCTACTATGGCCCCACTTGCTAAAATTATAACATTAACAGGTTATTATTATGTGCAATTAGTAGCATGAGTAGGCATGTATACAAAGGAGATAGAAGTCCTATATTTGGATAACATATATTATACAAAAATCTGAACATTCAAAATGACTGGAATCTTAGAACCTTAAGGACCCACTCCCAGAGTCTGAATGCCCAGGTTTGGAACCCAGCTCCACAAGGCATTAGTTAAATAACCTAGAGCAATGCTCCATTTTCTCATCTGTAGAATGGGAATAATACCCCCTAACTACCAGGTTATCATTAGGGTAAGAGGAGATTCCTGGAAAGCATAGTAAATGTCTGACACATGGAATTATGGGGCAGTGTCTCCCCTTCAGCACAGGGACTTTCCCTAGTTAAGATCCAATTCAGTCTCAGCTGATAATTTAGCCTTTGGGGCTGGTCACTGTGCAAAGTGCTTTGCATGTATTCACCAATTCTAATATGTATTACCTATCAAAACACCTAACGAGCCATTATTTTCTTTGGCAGCCCACATTGAACAAAGAACTCAAGCACTATCATTAGTTTTTAGGTTTTTTTTTAAATAGGAGTTGCCATTTTCAGGTTTCTCAAACATAGTTTTGAAATGGTTACTTTTCTTTAACTGATGCGCAGCCAAATAGATTGAGTCATGATTAATTTCACGTTCTTGGTCTTGAACCATCATTGTAGCTAACTTGGGTCTGTTTTCCATCGGAAGTCTGTCTTCCAAAATATTAAATACCATTTGCAACTTCGGGTTGAACAATCCTAACAGCAAAATTGAAACGCAGGGTTTGCTATCCATAACCTCCTTCCAGTTAACCTATAAGCCAATTATTTAAAAATGGTCCTAGACTTTAAACTTACCTGGCTGACAAGTCATCTGATGTAATTTTTATGCTCAAAGATTTTATCTACAAAATGCATAAAGCTGAGCCCGGGTGGCTCAGCGGTTTAGCGCCTGCCTTTGGCCCAGGGCGTGATCCTGGAGACCCCGGATGGAGTCCCACGTCGGGCTCCCGGTGCATGGAGCCTGCTTCTCCCTCTGCCTCTCTGTCTCTCATGAGTAAATAATTCTTTTTTAAAAAAGTGGGTAAAGTCTTACAGTATCGTAAGGATTAAATGCAAACTCACTGAAAATACTGAGTGCCTTACACTCTGCTAGTAGTAGGCGCTCCAATAGTTTCCCTTTCCCTCATTCAATTAATAGTGGCGTTTGCTTTGCCTGCTGCCCACCCCCCCCCCCCTACTATGTCCTGATACTTCAGGTCACAGTGCCATTGCAGAAACAGAAAGGCGTCATTGGCTTTTAGCTCCGTACTTCAAAAGGATCAGCGTGTTACTCCTGCTTAAGCAACAATTCCCAGCGTCCAGGCAACGGAGAGCGACCCCCCCCCCCCCAGGACGCGGCGCGCTCCCCAGACACCTGCCGGCTGCGCGCTCCTGCACCTGCCGCGGGCCAGGCCCACGCGAGTCCCGCCGCTTGGCTGACCCGGTGACGCCCGCAGGCTGCCCCGCGCCCCTCTCCCCTCCGGCCCGCCCGCGTGAGCTCAGCGCTCACCTTCCCCGCAGGGGTGAAAAGGGCCCTTCTTGGGGCCGGGATCCAGCTCAGGAGCGCGCGGGGCGCTTGGAGAATGGGAAGGGCCGCAAGCTCGCTCCCGCTTTACCCTCCCGCGGTTCTGACTCAGGAGGCGCCCCCCGGGGGTGGGGTGGGGGGGGGCTGAGCAATCAGCAAGGCCCGAGCCCCGCGCCCTGGTGGTCATTCGGTGTCAGGGGTGGCCTGGGCAGCGCGGTGCATGGTACGAAGGCCGTTGTGCTGTGCAGGGAGCATTGAGAACCAGGGCTCCACACGGGCCTGCTCCGAAGTCACCCCCCAACCTACAGGGTGGACAGATCCTCATTCCCATTGGGGCTCCTGCTCCTTCTAATGCTCCTCTTTCTTTTTCTTTGGCTCCCCCCCCCCCCCCCCCCCCCCCCCCCCGCAGACTCCAGGAACCTGCCAGGTCTCAGCAGTTTCTTAGGAGCCTTAATGGGGGCAAGGGTTGGACCGCGCTCTTGCTGCTCAGCACCCCTCATTAACCCCTCTCCCACGCTCAGATCCCCCTCTGGCTCGCTGCTGAGACAGGGAGGTCTCGTACAGGCAGTTAAACAATTCGACTCCACGGAGAGAAAGCAAGATCGGTCCAGCTGGTCGCGTCCGATAGAAGTGTAAAAATAGAACCATTTTCTAAATGACTTTCTTTTCTTACAACTGTTAGTTTTGGCAACGTGCACTCCACAAACACCTCAATGCTTTTTTTTTCACCAAAACATAACAACTGAAAATATCACCCAAAGATATTTCTTCCCCGGGGCCAGTTTCCAAGGCCTACTAGGCCACGCTTTTAAAATATTATTTATAGATCAGTGGATGAAATAAGAGTCATGGACACTCTATTCTTTATTCACATTCTCCCAAAGACATTGTATGTTTTTCAAGAAATATCTGAGAAATAAAATGAAATGGTATAGTATTTTTTTTTTTTCCAAAGAGAAATGATTTGGTAAACAGCATTATCTTGAAAGTGACTAGTTCTTTTTAATGCTTATCATGCTTTCCTTGTATTCAGTTTAAATGTCACACATCACCATCTATAGGTGGGCTATTGTCAGTGACCTTTATATTATGTTGAAAAAGCACCAGGAATTTCTTTTTTTTTCCCTGTATTTTCAAAGAAATGGGGGAGGGACCTTCAACCCCACTCTTTCGCTGCCAGAAACGTGTGTGGAGCTCAGTGTTCCCTGTTGTATGACATCACAGTCGTCACAATAAATATTGATGACAACTTCAACAGAATACTGTGGATCCCTTCCGCTAACCTCCAAATGTATGAGGGGGTGGGGGGCTCTTCTTAGGTTTTGTATGCACTTCTGCCTCTGCACAAGATGTAACCTTAACCTAGGCTCCCATGGATTCATAAATAATGCAAGAGAAGCATTTATGCCAGAACATAAATTTGAGTCCTAAAGTGCTTTTTGAAAAATGTATATATATATATGGAGAGTTGGCCCTGACTAGCAATAGAAAATGTTACACAATTAAATGCTAATGATTCAAGCTGGGTGCTTATGTTTTGGATTACTTGCTAAATAGGGTTAGCATTTAAATGGTCAGTTTTGAAGTTAACAAACAGCCATTAAGATGCATCGGGGGAGTTCTCGGGTTTTCTGCAGCTATTGTTTTAATCTGGCTGCCTACAGACTCACCAAAACTGCAGAAATGGGATTTACATTAGTGAAGGCTATTTTTGTTAGTGGGAGGGACGAAACCTTTTCTTCAAAATAAAAAAATAAAAGGGATGGTCTGGAGAGCCTAACATGTGGGAAAAACTAAATCTTCCAGCCAGACTCGCCAGCTTGGAGATTTGCATTGTCATTCCCTCCTTGCCCTCGAAGGCTTCCATGCAAATGTTGTAGTTCCCAAGCATTTGCCTTGCACGTTGCTCACGGCATCTCGGCCCCTCTCAAAGGATTCCGTGGAGACTGAGCCAACTGTCTATAAGATTCATTATTGTAGACTTTCTGGGGTTAATACCCAAAAATCCTCTCCCGTGGCGGTACAAGTCAGAGGAGGAACGGAGGGGAAAATCACATGAAAATTCCTAAAGGCATTGTCTGCTGAAAAGAGGGCAATAATTAAGAGATAATGTGAAAGGGGAGAGAACATTCTCACAGGATAATGGTCTCCTGCTGCTAAAAGAATGCCAACGCAAAGCCAGCACCATTTATGGAAAATAAATGTCATGGCGAGGGAGGTTAAGACATTTACTTTCAAATCAGAAGAGCCAGTCCCTTGGCAGAGTCTTGTTATTCCAAATTATCAAAGCTGATTGAATTGTTTTATCCAATAGCTGATCGTGCAGAAGAGAGCTGCTCACTATGTCATTAGGGCTGCAGAATTAGAGGCCCTCTGTTAGATGATGGATGGATAGGTAGATAGATAGATAGATAGATAGATAGATAGATAGATAGATAGATAGAACACTGGTTCTGTCTTGAGCTGGTTAAGAGAGGTGCAAGTACAGCATAATTTTTAACAAGTTCTCCACCAGGCTGTGCTCAGAGTGATTCCAACTGCTTAGCATCAGCATGCATTCTATAAAAGCTTTCTAAGAGCAATGCCCTTTCCTTTGCTAAATGAGAATAAAATTGCTCCAGAGGTGCAGACTGAAGGATAAAGGATCTGAGTAAGGATAGGGAGGAGGCAGTCTTTATAGTGGAAATATTTTAGGGCAAGCAGGGGCCTTTCAGTACCCTCAAATCACACTCATGACTAATTGCAGAGCTGTAGTTCACTGAGTGAATTCTAAAGGAATTCCCAGATTATTTCAAATGCCTACAGATGAGACTCAGACTGCAACATGGTTAGGTGTTTTTGGCTATCCATGGAATGGCACATCAATTTATTGCTCAAAAAGAACACACTAATACAATCATTTTTTTCATACAAACAATGCACAAGTTTTATTTAGTCATGTCAAAGAAGCATAGCCAGTATCACTTGTTCTGCACTTGTGTGATATTATATGATCAAATTCACCATAAATGAAGTTGAAAAGGTATATAAAGACTATATAGTTAAAGATATAAAGTTATATAAAGCTATAAAGTTATATGAAATATTTGGTAAATGTCTATATAGAGATTTTATGTCAGATGTCTCTGGACACATAAATATGAACAAGGTACATTCAAGGTATTTGTAACCCAGGGAAAGGAGGAAAACTACCTATTTTTATCAAAAATAAAGGAAGTGTGGTAATCCAAAAGAAAGAAATACTAAGAAAACCCAGGAGGCATCAATCAATTCTAGTTAGTACAATTGTGGACAGCTTCCAGAGAGGCATGTGGCTGCCAGGAACATGACTAAATCAGAACCCCAGGTAGCTTCCCACATCACTCAGGGTAAAAGCCAAAGTCCTTCCTGTGACCTAGAAGGTCCTACACTGATATGCTACCATTGTTTTCTGGTTCACTCAAGATATACCGACCACTTCCCTGCTGTTGCCTCGGGGCCTTTACACCTGCTGTTCCCCCTGCTTCAAATACACTTTCCCAAATAGACTCATCTCCATGACTTCCTTCATCACTCAAATGTTCCCCTTCTCAGTAGGGCCTTTCTTGGCCACCATTCTTGACACCGGAATTTCTCTTTGCACCTCTCCCCCACCAACACTCCGATTCTGCACTCTTTTCTTCTCTTTACCATTTACCAGATTCTGTAGTATTATATATTTTGCTTATTTTCTGCTCCCCTCAAGAGTGTAAGCGTTATAGAGGAGACAGAAATGTTTTTATGCTTTGCTCAGAAGGTCCATAGTAGGCATTCTTATTTGAATTCTTACATGAATACCTTCATTGTTTTCATGTTTCATGGGAGGATTTTATTGTAGGAACTCTAACTCTATACCTGGTAATGTAATGCTTTTTCTGTCAAATGTCCCCTTGGAACATGATGGAATGTCTTTAAACAATATGGTTTCTCTGAATTATTCCATCAGACCAAAATAGAAACTATCTCCTAACACAAACAAATCATTGCATTTTCCATCTGAAAAACAAAGGTGTTCATGATAATCGTAATTTGAGTAATATCAACCATTTAAGCAGTGCATACTATGTGCAAGGCACATTAATTGATCAATAGTTAAGTAATTACTTACAGAGTTTTTAATATATGCCAGTCCCTGGAAGTATATAGTGAATAAGAAATACAAATTATTTTGTTTCTCTCTAAAGTCCCTCCATAATCTGGTCCACCTATGTATTCAATTGCCAAATATGTCTTGAGCACCTACTATGTGCCAGGTATAGTACAATAAATCTTCCCTTTCCTACAATATTTTCTTCCACGTTGCAAAGTGAACCTTCAAAAGCTAGCCTTCTCATGTTCTTTTAAGTATCCATGACATATTCATTCCCGCAGCTGTTCGCGCTCTCCTTCCTGGCAATTCTTCTCTGTACTTGCTCTTTGCCGCTCCTGGGTGGTGTCCCAGTTTCACACGGTCTGGTCTCTTTTCTTTAGCCACCTTCATCCTGAGTTCACTTTAGCCCTTAACACATCCTCTTGCATGCCACCTTGTCACTCTTCCTCTGAACTTGACTTCACATCAGAATTACCTGGAAACACTTTTTTAAGTAACAGTTAAATACTCTAGGAAATGACCCAAAAATCACTGATTTAGACCCAAAGTTGAAAACAAATCCCTTTATTCAAACAATAAAACTAAATTTAGGAGGGATGCTAGTATCATTTGCTTTACATTATAATATTGAGTGTAACAGGAGGGGAACCATTCAACAAAGTGGCAATTTTCATCTTGAATAATTGTTGCCCACCAGTTTAGACAAAACCCTGGGAATATAAGCTAAAACTATGTCAAATGTCTGCTAGAGTCTTCATTCCTTATTTGTACTACAAGATAATGAACTATGTGATACATGAGTACCAACTCACCCATTTCATTCATAGTTCCATGATGTGGGGATGGCAAAAATGTTAAAATGAAGTTAAAGACATACAATAAATAAGGAATTTTAGCTGTAATTTGCTGCCTTTCCTCCAGTGTGGCAAGTTTTTCATGAAAATAATCAAAGCTTGGGGTATTTATGAACTTTAACTCTTAATTTTTATAACTGTCATAAGGATTTCTGGATGAATAAATGTCTTTTCTGTTAAAAGTGTTTTTCTTTGTCTCCTCTTCAATTTCTTTCATAAGTCTTATATAGTTTTATCAAATTCAACTCAACATACCAAAAGACAAATATCCCAGTTTAGAAATAGGCAGACATTTTTCCAAAAAAACCATCCAGATGGATAACAGACACATGAAAATATGCTCAACATCACTCATTATCAGGGAAATACAAATCAAAACCATGATGAGATATTTTCTCACACCTGTCAAAATGGCTAAAATTAACAACACAGGCAACAACAGGTGCTGGTGAAGTCGTGGACAAAGGGGAACCCTCTTGCATTGTTGGTGGGAATGCAAACTGGTACAGCCACTCTGGAGAATAGTATGGAGGTTCTCAAAATGTTTAAAGCAGAACTACCCTGTATACCCACAACTGCACTACGAGGTATTTACCCAAAGGATACAAAAATACAGATTTGAAGGAATTCATGCTCTCCGATGTTTTAGCAGCATAATCAACAATAGCCAAACTACCGAGAAAGCCCAAATGTCCATCAACTGGTGAATGGATAAAGAAGATGTGGCATACATATACAATGGAATATTACTCAGCCATCAAAAAGAATGAAATCTTGCCATTTTCGATGACACAGATGGAGCTAGGGTATGTTATACTAAGTATGATGATGATGATGATGATGATAATGATAATAATAATAATAAAAGTTAGGAGAGAAAAAATAAAAAAATAAAGCTATTATTTTATAGGCAAAAAATGTTTTAGAACAATTGGAAGGTTCAGGTTATTTTTTAAGTAATCATTATTATATTTTTTAAGATTTATTTATTTATTCATGACAGAGAGAGAGAGAGAGAGAGAGAGAGAGAGAGAGGCAGAGGAAGAAGCAGGCTCTGTGCAGGGAGCCTGACGTGGGACTTGATCCCAGGTCTCCCGGATCACACCCCGGGCTGAAGGCGGCGCTAAACTGCTGGGCCACTGGGGCTGCCCAATCATTTTTTTAAAGTATTTTTTGAGGTGCCTGGGTGGCTCAGTCAGCTAAGCATCTGACTTCTGCTCAGGTCATGATCCCAGGGTCCAGGAATCAAACCCCACATCAGGTTGCCTGCTTAGTGGGGAGCCTGCTTCTCCTTCTCCCTCTGCTTGCTGCTCCTCCTGCTTGTGCTCATGTTCTCTCTCTCTCTCTCTCTCTCAAATAAATAAACAAAATATTTTTTAAAAAATAAGTATTTTTCTTTGAACAGAGGAAGTTCTAAATTACCAAGTCCAGCTATATTTTTATTTTTTTATTTTTGTAAAAGATTTTATTTATTTATGAGAGAAAGAGAGAGAGAGAGAGAGCACAAGATGGGGGAGCAGCAGAGGGAGATGGAGAAGCAGGCTCCCTGCCAAGCAAGGTGTCAGCAGAGAGCCTGATTCAGGGCTCCATCCCAGGACCCGGGGATCACAACCTCAGCCGAAGGCAGATGCTTAACCAATTGAGCCCCCCAGGTTCCCCAGCTATATTCTTATAAACCATCCTGTAATGGACTGACTGAGGAGAAGGAAGAGGAAAGGTCAGGCAGGTTGGCAGTTTTAAAGGTTGACATTACTACCAGAACGTGGTGTAGGAAATCCCGATGCTAATCAAAATCCTTTGTTCTAACTGAATCTGCCTTATGATCCTATCGTGAAGCTTCAAAGACCTTATGAGAATGTACTCGAATTTAAAAGTTACTCAAAACGGTTTATTCTCTTATTTTCTGTTCACCATCTCTCCACTTGACCGGCAACTTTTCCCCTTAACATTGCCCACTTATGGAATTGTTACCGAGAAAATTTTATACATCTGAGAGATCCTTTGTATTTAGAATATGGTTAGGCATTCAGAAATATTCTAAAATAATACATTAGTACAACAAATTTTGATTTTAAAATTTCTAACTGATTTACTCCACAGTAACATGAAATAAAATCTATTTGTACTTTTTTATCCATCCAACTGCAAGAAGGGATGTAACTGAAGTGTTCTAATATATAATTTTTGTGCCATCATTCCTTCACACTCCAGGGGCAGATCATGAATCCCCAGTAAGCTTCCCTGAAAGTTGATACTCACTCTACTATCTCCAAAACAAAAACAATGGGAAATTAGATATAAACTGACATTCCCACTTGGCTATCTATCTTACGGTGTCTTCAATGCATTGATTCTTTTAGCAACAGAAAAATCACAAAACATTTATCTTATGAGCTCTAACACATGGTCAATTTATTCCTGATGTGGAAATATTGAGGAGATCTGACATTACAACCTGAAATTTCTCCTATTAAGAAAGAATATATGAAAATCATACTGTTTGTGTGCATATAAGGATGTCTAAATGTTCTATTCAAAGCTCTTACTGAAATGAAAGGATTATCTTAGAAAAAATGGCTTCTGAATCTGTACAGCTTTCCCCTCTCAGTTAGGTTTTAAAGTCTAAACTCCAAAAGTCCGGTCACTCTCAAATACCCACATCACTGTCTTTGTCACACTGCCTGACATTTCTGGTACCAGCATCATACCATAGGGACCTTTCGAAAACTTGATCATTTTTACTTGTTTTAGGCATTGCTAAGTTCTTGGGTGCTGTTGTCTATTAAAATAGTAAGGAACATGCTAGAATTATTTTGTCTGATTAACCCAGTATCACTAAGTCTCATAAGAGAAAGTATGATTCTGAAGGAATAAAGTCCAAAAGTCAAGCAATTACATCCAGGGTGGGAGAACAGGCAACGGAGAAGTTAAGTTGTCTGTGAAAGGCCCCTTCATGATGGGTGGCACATGGCAGGGCAGAAACAGTCCCACAAAGTTGAGGTAGAAAATAGACTCTTCAAATTTTGCCCAGGCATGAATATCTCTGCTCACCTGACAAACAGTAGTTGGGCACCCAATTATATGCTGTGAGCTTCTACTCTCTTTGCATTTTATTTAAAATACTTCAGCTTGCATGAAGGCAAATACTGACCTAGAAAACAGGCATTCATAAATTCTGCCTTCGTGTTGGAAAAACCATCATGTAGATAGCCACTGCTACTCAAGAGCTTTGAAGATTTTTTGAAAAAAAAAATTAAGCAATATTCTGCATGCAGCAAATTGATAAGATGGCATCTCATTATATGAAATTAGTTTCTACCTAAAGAGACCTCCTGGTCCTTGTGCCTGTTATCTTTAAGGCTGCCCCTCCTGCTACCACCCACTGAATGCGACCCTAGAGACATCCCAGGCCCACTATCCTGGAGCCCATCCTTGGTCTCTCACAAACCACATCTAAGCCCATGTCAAGTTCAAATTTTCCTTTCCTCTTTTTTTTTTTCTCCCATTCATCACTCAACTAATATTTATGCAGTGCTTACAGGGGGCCTGTCACTCCAGAACCCTGGGATATGGCAGTGAGCAAAACAGACCAAAGTCTTTATTCACCCTCTAACTGGGGGGAGAAGACAAACAAATAAGTTCTGTGTGGTAATTGGCGGTGATGAAGAGGGTAGGTTGCACAGGGTTTGGGGGCAAAGGGGATTCAGATTAGGGGAATGAGGCATGACATGAGGTTCTCACTTCTCGTGGTGAGTGATGGAAACAGGGATAGGGAGCATAATGAGGTGATCATGCTTTCGAAGCAAAGACTACTGGAAGGCTGGAAGGGAGAAATGTAATCCAAGCAGTTTGGTACTACAAATTGGAGCCTCTTCTCTCCTCTTGCAAACAATGCCACCGACACAAAGGAGGGGACAGGCAAGTGGCCTTCTTATCTGGAGTCAGGGAGCTAGAGGATTCCCTCCTGCCTCCTTTGTTCATTGACAGACTCTTTCCTAAATTCCTCTGTGGATTCTTATCCAGATCATTGTCATCTAGATATATTAAAATAGAAAATTTCTTCCATAAGATCCCCAAAGAAATTACTAAAAATACACCTGCGACATTTTCACACAAAGAAAGCACAAATGCTAAAATCCTGATGGCTTGCATCCTCCCAAGGAAATTAAATAATACCCAAGACTAACTTTGCTTTTTTTTTTTTTTCATTCATTTCCAAGTGGGAAAGAAGAAAAAGGACCAATTACTTCTGTTCCTGGCATACTCTGATTAAACTGTGTGTTTCTAACTAGAAGCTACCTACTCGAATAGAGAAAAAAAAATGTGTTTCGTTTTCAAAACATAACCGACAGCACAAAATTATAACCAAGACCCAGTGAACAGTGGCAGGAAAGGAGCTGACTGGGTTCGTCAACAAAGGAAAAGTATCCTTAATAATGTGATTACTGGCCGCCACACACTTCAGTTAGGGACTTTTCTACATGAATGACTCTGTGGACCCTGGGGAGGCAGCATTTGGAGGGAGCTCGGCCTTGGACATTGACTAACTGATTTTCTGGCTATAAGTAAGAACAAGCTTCTATCCTGAGGAGAGTAATGACTGTGGCTGAACACAGAGGACAAACCCAGTGGAGTGGACATGAATGCTTTTTCCAAGTAGGCACACAGCAGGCTGTCTATATTGAGTGTTGTCATGTATCTCTGTACTGGTTGGAAGTTGCATGGTGAGGAGGGGTGGGGGGCAACATGGAACCCTCCTTTTTCTACTCACCAAGCCACATGCTCTAGTGAGGGGTCACATCCTTCATCCACTGGGGAAGACACTTTTGTCTTGACGTTGTATAGGCTCATATGTGTGTGAATGTGAGTGTGTGTGTTGGTGGGGGGTCCACTTTGTACTCTCTGCCATATGTTCAAACTCTTCCTTTCTATTGGATATTTCTACTCAGCCAGGAAGCAGTCTGTAAAGTATACACATATTGAAAACTTAACCCTTTTTAAAATTAATTCCTCAAGCCACTGTTTCTGTCTTTAATTCTTCTTCATTTACTGTCTCCAATGCATACTCATTCTCAACAGCCCACAGTCTGCATCCAGACATTGTGCTCACATACCCCGCTCTTCCTCTGGTTCCAAATCCACCACCATGTCAACTGTCTTCTCTTTCTGCAACATCACATGGCTGATCAACATCCTTTCCCCTAAATCTCTCCTTTGGCACTCTTCTTCCTGTTTGTGTTTTCCTAGAATTGCTTCTTCCCTGACCTTACCTCCACTCTTCCTTTCTGGGTTCAGCCCTGGAGTTTTTTTTTTGGCCCTCTATTTTCCAGGAAAACATACTTGCTATCACCCCTTCCATGCCCATCTCTAAGCAGAGGACTTCCAAATAGCTGTGCAGAGTTCTGACTTTTCTCTTGAGCTCCAATCCCAAATATTTCATTGCATGCCAGACCAACTGGCAAAATCAAATAGATTCAGCTTGCAGATGAGCCTCGCGAAGGCACTTTTCTCCAACTGGACTAAGAGCCAGAGCAGCTACCACCTCACTCCCTTTTGGAGGACTCTGCAGAAAAGAAAATGAAAGAGGGAGATGAGAAAGGAGAGGCCAGGGAAGGAAAGCGAAAGACAGAGTAGCCCAAGTGGGCTTCAGCCTCTGCTTGACCCTCAAAGGGTGGATTCCTAGTAGCAGCTCAAGTAAACCTAAAAGGTCATCACTCCATCCCATCTTTAAATTAATCTCTCTTGATATCTTGTTTACATCTCCATTCGTTCACTTTTGATTTGTCTGAGTTCAAAACATTGACACTAGTTCCTTTCCATTTTTACCTCTCCAGTATTTTTTCTATTTTGTATCTTTTCTCCATCCTCACAGCCTTCCCCTTTGTTCTGGTTCCCGTTGCATCCCACCCAGGCTGTGACAGTGGTGTTACCTGAACAGTCCCCCACCTCAAAACTCTGCTCCCATATTGCATTCTCGGAGGCCAAACCTTACTCCAAATAGTCCCTGGTTATATGGGTATATTTTAATGAAAGACACAAATTCTGAAAAGTCTCAGGACAAATAATTAAGGCCACAATGGTTGAAAATAATACAATGAAGATCAAACATTCTGACTGGTAGGCAATTTTGTTAAGTAAGGTCAAGCTCTGTTTCTGTGAGCTGGCGCCAACAGGAAAGTATTAAACATATTCTTCTTTTATTCTTTTTATTCAATAGTATACTTCTCTTGGCTGTAAGAAAGGACCACTTGTTAATATTATATATAATTTATGTTTAAAAATATAGTTGTGAATATTTGTTTGTGATCTAGGAGAGAAATATTGGAAAAAAGCCCATCAGCGGGAAACGATTTTATATACTGGAGGAGTGAAAAGTGTACCAACTAAAGAAAGTCTTCAGTAAGTCAAGAGAACATGCTATTCTGTAAAGTTAGGCAAGACTTGATGTGAGAAAAGAAATACAGGAAGGAGTATGTGTACATGTGTGAATGTGTGTCTATGTGGGTGTGTCCCAAGCTAAACAGAAAAACTCTGTTTCCCCAAAGTGACCAACTTTGGGTGGGAGGAGACCAAACTTAGAACACTAAACAGGAATTCTGGAACCTAAGAAGTCAATGTTAAGACTAGTCTTCCTAACTGACAATACTGGACACTATAAATATATGCTTCACTATTTACCATGGTCCAGCTATAATGGCTGATGCTGAAGTATTGAAGAGTGACCTGAAAGGAAAAGGATCACAGGGATCAGTCCTGAAGACTCCTAGAACTTTCACATTCTCTTAGAGTCACCACAGCCTCGTTTAGATAGGATATAAGGTGAATGGTCCCCTTGGGGTTGTGTAAAGTGACCTGTTAATGAAGATTTGCTATCATTGGTCATTTCCCCAATCCCACATTCCCTACCCCCTGAAAGAACCAGGAGATCCCACCAAAATAAACTATTATAAAAACAGAAGCTTCCTACTGGTAAGAGAGATGCAGGGCATCTGTCTCTAGTGTTGTGCATATTTTACCATATGTTTTGATGATATGGTGATCTAATATCACCTTCTTTTTCTCACCATCTCTCTGCCTCCTTAGCCTATTGGTTCATAGCCTTTCCTTTGTCTCCTACTCTGCACCCTACACCACCACACTATACCATCATCTCCTGAAGGCAACTACTGTCTTATTTATCTTTATATCTGCATGTGTATAATAATATGTAAGTGAATCAATAAATCAAGAGCAAATGTATCCCAAAGCAATGGCTCTCAAATAATGAGGTTAAAATATCAAAACGTAGTACTTAATTGGATATAAGAAACCTTATCTGTCTTAAAAATATTGCTGTAAAATGCATTTCTTTTGGCAAATTCCCAAATTATAAGTTTCAGAATTAATTAGGAAAAGATCTACACCTAACTGCATTCATTTCTTTCTACCAAATGACACCTAGATGGCTCCTGCGTATACTTAGCTCACTTTTCCACAATTTCTTTCTTGCTTTTTAAACCTAGCCTTTAAAAAGAAAAAAGAAAAAAAAAAGATTTTATCAATTTATTTATTTGGAGAGAGAGAGCATGAACAAGGGGAGGGGAAGAGAAAGAGAATCCCAAGCAGACTCCATGCAGAGCACAGAGCCCACCAAAGGGCTCAGTCTCACAACCCTGAGATCCTGACCTGAGCCGAATTAAGAGTCAGATGCTTAACCAACTGAGCCATGCAGGCACGCCTGAACTCAGCCTTTAGACATTGCCCCCAAATGTACCACAATGGCATATTGATTATTTTGAAATAAAGCTACTTGGGAAATAGCCAGTGCAAGGACCCTTAGACTCTCCTCTATCCCTCTGAAGGCAAGAGACAAATCTCCTATATGAAAAATGCCCTCCCCATATTAAGAAGTAAAAGACATCCTTAACACCAGAGATAAGGGACTTTAAGGTCAAAAGAACTGTGGAAAATAAACTTTGTTATTTTTTACTACCCTACTACCTCAGCCCACTTGGAATTCTTTACTAATTAAAGCTCCTGTTTTCTTTGTCCTGGAAATTCCTCCTGAATTTACTGTCTTTGTCTAAAATGTATAAAAACTGCCTGTCTTGGTCATTTCTTTGGGTCTCAATTTCATAACTGGACCTCCGTGCACAGGTAATAAAACTTTGGGCCTTTTATTCTTGTTAATCTGTTTTACGTGAATTGGGTTCTCAGTGCAGTTGGAATATCTGGAACGATAGAGGTAGAATTTTCCCCTCCAACAACATCTTCCAATTCCTCTAGTGCTCCGTGGTCTCATGGGCCTTTTGTGACTCCACATGTGATGCTTACTCTTCCCAGAAATTGGACCTTTTCACATCGTTATCATTCAGGTCTCTACTCAGAGGTGATGTCCTCAGGGAGGCCATTTCTGACACTCAGGTTTGATTAAGTCTCTGATGCCCTTTTCCTGCAAGTAGGCTACAGAAGTCCCCCCGATTCGTGGTTTTTGCTTTCCCTGTTCAGTTACCCACAGTCAAACACAGGTCTGGAAGCACATGATCCTCCTTCTGACATATCATCAGGTCAATAGCAGTCTAACTCTAGGTCACAGTGCCTACGTGGTTCACCTCACTTCATCTCCTCACACAGGCATTTTATCACCTCACATCCTTACAAGAAAAAGAGTGAGCGCAGTCCAATAATATATTTTGTTACTGTACTTAGTTATAATTGCTCTATTTTATTATTAGTTATTATTAATCTCTTACTGCACCTAATTTATAAGTTAAACTTCATCCTAGGCATGTATATATAGGAAAAAACAGTATACATAGGGTTTGGTACTATCTGCAGTTACAGGCATCCCCTGGGGTATCTTGAAATGTATCCCCCTGTAGATAAGGGAGGGGATACTATACTTACACATCCTGCATTGTCTAAAGCTATTTAACTACATAACCACACAGTGCTTTATGAAGAAGATATGTTTCCCAAAAAAGTTGTCTAAAAATGGAATCCTATTTTCCAAGTGAAGAGCATTGTCATTTCAAGGATTACATTCTTTTTTCATTTTTATTGAACCTCAATTGGCAGTAGCTCTTCACACTTTATGTTTCTGTGCTCCAGAATCTTTCTCTCAATTCATTAATTATACATAAACCAAGCTTAAAAGTATAGGAGGAATATCTATTTAAATAAATATTTAAGTGACTCCTTTTATTTTAGTGAATGACATGTTATTTAACCTTTGTGTAATAATTCTTGCTAAACAGCCCACACATATCTGGGATGCAATGTGCCCTTTCACTGAGAATGTTCAATCAACGTTTCCTTCTTACAATGATGACATTCAAATTCAGTTTTCCCTTTTTAATTTTCTTTTTCACTCTTACATTGCCAATATTGGAATTGCCACTAACAGATTTTTCAGGAGCGAGGATGAAATGATGTGTGAGAGGGAAAAAAAAATGTATGTGATAGGGAAGTTTGACAAAGTGTTTTAACTAAGCAGAAGCTGAAATTAGAAGCTGGTTACATGAGACATAGCTAAGAAGACATGACATTAAATATGCAGTGACACGATGAAACCCTGTTCAAATAGTAGATCAGCACAAGTAAAGGTGTAGAGGTTATAGTTAAGCATTTTTACCATGAAAAATAAAATTAAAATTAAAACATCAGAAACTTTCTTAGTTTGAACCAGCATAATACATTCACAGTTGGAAGAAGGGGCAGGTAAATGGGGACTTACACAGCCCCAGCACGAGCTCCGTGTGTGGGTAAAAAGCAAGATAAACCATGAGAGCAAACTTGTATTTTCATATCTATTTCTAAATCCAATGATCAACAGCATTTTACTACCCATATTAAAGAAGATTCGTTCATTCACCTCTAAACTCTACCATTTCCTTGGAGAAATAAAAAGTAGTCATGATACATTTTTGTAGCTACAAGCAAGAGGAGAATATGACTAAAGAATTTATTTTCATGATAGGTGATGAGGAAAATAGGTGTATTTCATTTGGGGAGGAATAAACAACTCACCTCAAAATACAGGTAAGTGCAAAAGTCATTTTGGTAGACCATGTGGAATGAAGTTGGATGAAGAGAAGAACCCATTAAAAGGCAACCTTTAGCCTCCTACTGGGTACTGATTTATCATCAGTGCAAAGGGAGAAGTGCTATTTGGATTCCTAGCACTACTTACTGAGTCTCCCCAGGAGATTCTGCATCTACTCTCCAGGAACTGGCTTGTTCTGCACTTCCTTTATTTACGAGAGCCAATGAGATTGTTCTCAAACTGATATGACTGCAGGGTTCCTAAGTCCCTTGGCACACAACACTCAGATGTGTCTTTTTCACCAAAGACATGATCAGCTCATCTGGTGGCTTCTATCTGTGTCTATGCCCTGGAGGACGTAGTGAGCCAAGGTGTTATGATTCTCCTAGCACTTACATAATTTAGTTTGAACTGATAGGATGGCAAGAAACTCAAGACAGAGTCTCACCACAGCCCATGACTTTGTCTACAGGATGATATCACTAGCTATAAATTGGAAAAGTTAAGTTGGTTTGTATTTGATGGTTACGCAACCAATTGGTACAACTGATCATTGTCACTAAAATGCATGATTTCTCCAATGGCCTCACCATGGCACTTATCTAAATCAGGAGGTTTCAATGAAAGCCTGAAAGTAGCTGCCTGGCTGATGATTGTACTAATGTGCAGTGCCTCTATCCTGTGCTGACTGGCTGACATCTGGAAAAAACTGATGAAACAATTTCAAAGGCCAAAGCAGAAGAAAAACTCTAAGCATCCTCAGAAAGACAGGGTCAATACCAAGTAACTAAACACAAATGATGCAAGCGATGTTATTTTTTAGAACTCCTAAAATCCACAAATAAGAGTTATGCATTATTCTTATCTGGGCCTTTCCATTCTGTTGATCACAGCATGGCTTTGAAAAAGCAGAGATTCTTGTTTACTACCTGAGCAGGATTTGAATCTACTACATGGTCTGGGAAATCTGGAAAATGTGGGTCTGACTTTCTGATACATGCTGGATGCTCTCCAAATAACCTCTATATGGAAAGGCTTTCTTGGTTGTCTTCAGATACCAGAAGGTAGCCTGACATGCAGCCAGCCATTTGCTTCTGAGTCACACATGCATAGGAGAATCATGGGCCACTAGCCTGTTCCCAAGGATATAGCAAGGACCTGTGTCTCAGCTCTGAAATCTCTTCTAGAGTAGTATAGAAACCTACTAGAATCAGACCTACATAAGCCATATCCATAAGAGATTCTTGGCTCAAACTAAATACAAACCAGATTCAAAGGCACTAGAGGCAGCATACAAAGTTAGCTGATCTAATTCAGATCCAACCTAAATATACGGTTATTGTTGGAAACATGCCTATTATATTTCACATCTTCACATAAATTTGTGAGGCTGCTCCTATTGTTTCCAGGTTAAAGAAGGGGCTGAGAAAAGTTCAGCTCACTCAGAAAGGTGGAGGGTGCAGAGGTGAGACGCCAACCCAGAGCTGTCTGCCTCTAGAGATTTGTTTTCCCATTAAGAGCTGTTGTTCCTCTCGTGAAGGGGAATTGTCAAAGAAGCCTGGTAGAGTAAGCGTGGCCATGGTAATGGAAGCACTAAGTACTGTGCTTGTCACCATTGCTCAAACTCATTCTCCACCCCACCTCTAGGGGTGATGGTGCTCCATTTTTATTTTTTTTAAATCAGCATCTAAAAAAAAAATTGAATCCCCCTACCCCCCCCCCCCAAAAAAAACAAAAAACAAACAGAAAGGAGATCTTCCTGAATCTGTGAATAAGTCACTGCCAATTTTGTCACTCTGATTCCATCACTAAATCTCTCCTCTCAATACCCTAATTAGTAAAAGGAAATAAATTATCTCCTCTCCTCCTCTCTTACTGTCAGGGAAGGAGCCACAAAAGGAACTCAGCATCCTTGTTTCTCTGACTAAATGTTTTATCCACAAAACCATATTATGTTTACATGCTTGAGTTAAAACTAGGGCAGGAGGGGGAGAAAAAGGAGGAAGGGCAGGAGGAATGTGGAAAAAGCAGCTCACTCTCTCTATTCTCAAGAAAAGGGAACAATGACATCAATTCATTGGAGGTAAAATGTTGAAAGTCCAAGAACTATGGCATTGACAGTTTAACTCTGCTCCCGGCTCTAATTTGTCTGCCGTTGGCCATTTAGCACAGAGATTTCACCAGAAAACATGAACCAGGATGGAGGGCGGGGGTGCAGAACTATGAGAGATCCATACAACCCAAAACATTCAATTACATTCTTTATTTCTGGCTCATGGAAAGGAACTGGCTGGGTGTGCTGATTACCCTGAGATTTGCTAAGCCTGATGCCAGGAGCAATATGAATTTATTCCTAAGTCACCCTCCCAAACAAATCTGGAAGTTTCTACTTCATTCTTCCCATCCTAGAGAAACTGAGCACATATTGTGCCCACAGAGAAGTCATTCTAGCAAGTTTCCATCAGTGGGTATAACTATACAGTGGGTGTAACAATCTGAAATTTGAGAAACACAGCAGTCAGGGGCACCTGGGTGGCTCAGTTTGTTAAGCGTCTGCATTCGCCTCAGGTGGTGATCCTGGGGGTCCTGGGATTGAGCCTTGAGTTGGGCTCCCGGCTCAGTGGGGAGCCTTCTCCCTCTGCCTCTCATGCTAATATGTGCATTCACATGTACTCTCTGTCTCTGACTCAAATAAATAAATAAATACATTAAAAAAAAAAAAAAAAACCCAACCCAGTACCCAAACTAATAATGGGTGGACAGCACAGGATTTTTTTTTTAACTCTCAATTTGCTCACCTGTAAATGAGAATTTTAATATTCCTCTTATAAAACCAGAGGAGAAGGGCACCTGGGTGGCTCAGTCAGTTAACCTCTGACCCTTAGTTTTGGCTCAGGTCATGATCTTAGGGTTGTGGGATCAAGCCCTGTGTCAGGCTCTGTGTGAAGCATGGAGTCTGCTTGTCCCTTTCCCCCTGCTCCTACTCTCACTCCTTCTCAAATAAATAAATAAATAAAGTCTTAAGAAATAATAATAATAACCTGAGGAGAATCTAATGAAACTATGTGTAGATCTCCAGCATGAAGTGATTGTTCCTCTGCCTTCTTGACAATCTCCAATCTGGTGGCAGCATCCAGATTATAGGTTCTAGGACATTAACATTTGAATTATCCTCACTTTAATAGCTCCTGTGAAAAGTGGAGCCAGAGGCAGCCACAGTATCCCATTTTGCACAACTCTGCTCCTTGTGCTTGCCATTCCTGCTCCAGAGACTCCTCACTCTCCCCTTCTCTCCCTATCCCTGATGTCAAATCTGTTTTCTTTTCTTTTTTTTTAAAGATTATTTATTTATTCATTCATAAAGAGACAGAGAGAGAGAGAGAGAGAGGCAGAGACACAGGCAGAGGGAGAAGCAGGCTCCATGCAGGGAACCCGACGTGGGACTCGATCCTGGGTCTCCAGGATCATGCCCTGGGCTGCAGGCCACGCTAAACTGCTGAGCCACCGGGGCTGCCCTCAAATCTGTTTTCATACATTTTTTGACCACCCTTAAATCATAGAATCAGGAAACTTAAAAGCAGAAAGAAATCTAACAATGTAGGACACATGGGTGGTTCAGTGGGTGAGCATCTGCCTTTGGCTCAGGTTGTGATCCTGGGGTCCTGGGATTGAGTCCCACATCAGGCTCCCCGCAGGGAGCCTGCTTCTCCCTCTGCCTGTGTCTCTGCCTCTCTCTCTTTGTGTCTCTCATGAATAAATAAGTAAAATCTTTAAAAATAAAATCTAACAATGTAATTGAAGTTTTCTCTCCCCTGGCATTTGATTCCCACTATGAATCCTAAGAATAACATTCTTGCAAGCAGAGTTGTGGTATTAGCCACTGGAGCAATGAGAAGCTTGTGGTTTTATCTTTGGAAGGAATGGTGGTAAGAAAAGGTGGGGAGCAAGGGGCCTTGACATTTCTATGCTCACTCATCATTTCCTTAAAGTTGTCATTGGATTGGCTCCATATTGTAAGTAATAACTTATTTTAACTAAAACATGCCAAAACCCTTAACATCATAGATATAGATAGGTCCTAAAGGACCCTAACTCCCCTCCCACCCCAATCACCTCATTGAAACAGATCTTGTTGGGGTTACCAGAGAGCTCCACATTAGTAAGGGTTGTCATCTTACCTTATGTCCATAATTCTGAACACTACCTCTTTTCTGAAATTCTCTCCTCACTACGTTTTCATGACTCAACAATCTTGGCTTTTCTCATGCCTCTCTGGATGCCACTGTCCTGCCAGCCATTAAATATTATGGTTTTTCAATGCTATTTTTTTCTTGATTCTTTCCCAAGAAGTATCATCCACATGTACTTCTGTGACCACTTATATCCAAAAAAGTTTAAATTTATGCCTACAGCTCAGATCTTTCCTCTGATGCCCAGTCTCTCAGATCCAACTGCTCATCTTCTGGCTTTGCTTGGATATCTTAAAGACCACAAACCCCCAATGCCCACTTGAACTCATAACCTTTTCTGAGTTGGTCAGGGCTTTCTAGAGAAACAGAGCCTACAGAATATATGTAGACATACAGAAAGAAATCTATCGTGAAGGATTGGCTCATGTAATTATGAAGCTGAGAAGTTCCATGCTCTTTTCTACAAGCTGGAGGCCTAGGAAAACTGGTGGTATAATTCCAGTTCAAACCGGAAGGCCTGAGAACCAGGAGTACTAATGTCCTACATTAGGAGAAGATGGATGTCGCCGTTCAAGCAGAGAGGGAAAAACTTACTTGTCCTCAGTTTGCTGTTTTTGTTGTTGTTCTAGTCAGGCCTTCAGTGTGTTAGATGACACCCATTCACAATAATGAGAGCAATCATCTTCACTCAGTCTACAAATTCAAATGTGACTCTCTTCCAGAAACAGCCTCGCAGACACCCCCAGAAATGTTTTACCAGCTATCTGGACATCCCTTAGTCCAGTCAAGCTGATACATAAAATTATCCATCACATTCCCCAAGAAATACGGTGGCTTTACTGTCACAGGTATCCCTAATCATTCCTAAAAAGAACTTTCTTGATACTTCAGTCTCATTACCTTCACTCACCATATCCTAAGAGTAGTCAAGTCCTATAGATTTTTTCTTCCAAATAACTCTTTTATTTCTCCTGGATTTTAGTGCCATGACTTTGGACTATAGCAATCAATAGTTTTCTATCCAGTTTCATTATAGCTACTCTTGGCTCCCTCCAACTCATTCTCCATGATAAAGCCAAAGTGATATGCTAAAAGGCAAGCATGATCCTGTTATTTCTTACTTAAAACACTGCATTGGCTCCCCACTGCCCTTAGAATAAAGATCGTTGTGTTTAACAACCTTCAAAGTTGAGAATTCTCTGCTCCTGTCTACTGCTCTAGCTCTGTCTTCACTGGCACCAGCCACAGTCACTATGCTGTTCCTAAACAACACTGTGTTCAATCCCACCACAGAACTTTTGTTTATATGTCCCTCCTCTGTGTAGTAAACTCTCATTATCTGTCCACCCCCTTCACCTCTTCTATTCATGTCTTAGGGGTGACATAATAAATTACCACAAACATGGTGGCTTACAATAGATGAAACCTATTATCCTGCAGTTGGAGTCCAGAGATCTAAGGTCAAGGTGATGGTAAGGCCTTCTGGAGCATCCAAAGGAGAATTCTTGGCTGCTTCTAACTTCTGGTGGTTCCAGGAAATCCTTGGCCATCTTTACCTAATGGCTTCATAACCCCAAACTCTGCCTCTCATCTCCATTTTGCCTGGCCTTTCACCTCCATTTTCTGTGTTTTTCCTATTTCTGTGTCTTCTTGTCTTCTTACAGCATCAATTCTTATTGAATTTAGGGCTCATCTGGTGAATCCAGGATGATCTCATTTCATGATCCTTAACAAAGTTACATCTGCAAAGACTTTTTTGTAATAAGATTATGTTCACCCCTAGTACCTGTGACATATCTTTTGGGGAGCCACAGTTGGACCTATTAGAGCTACATACCAGAGTTATCTTTCAAATATCAGCTCAAGAATCATTGGCATCAGAGCAGCTCTCCTTCTCTGAGTAAACCTTCACAGTAACACATAACTCTCCTCTGCTAGAGGAGCACAACCGAGCTTCCTCCTCCATAACCACACATGGGTACACAACACCATGTACATACACACATTCACTGAAACATCTGTGTTCAGGCAGCTAAGCCCAGTCCCAGTAGAATTCCGGAGAATTTGAATCCCATCTCCCAACCCACATATACATACCCACAACTCTAGATCTGTGTAATTGCTTGCTTCGGGGCTGGGGTGCCTGAGAGGGGATAATCCTGGTATCCATAGAGTCTGTGACTGGGTATGTATATGCCTCAGCCAGAACTGTTACCCACTTGGATTATTAATAAGTTAGACTAGATCCCATGCAGCCCCCAAAATAGTTCTGTTTATATAATAAAATTCTAACTTAAATTTTGTTTTTATTTGGCAAATGGTGCCTTGTCTTAATATACACTAAGGCATGATATAAGCAAACTGTCAGTGGTACCACCCAAATATGTCCACTTCTCCCCATCACTTGATCCAGATGTCTTCAGCCCTTGCCTAAATTGCTTTACCACCTACTAGTTTCTCAATTTCTATGTTTGCCTCTTTAAAAAAAAAAAATTATTTATTCATGAGAGACACACACAGAGAGAGGCAGGCTCTATGCAGGGAACCCAATCCTGGAGTCCCAGGATCATGCCCTGAGCTGAAGGCAGATGCTCAACCACTGAGCCACCCAGGTGTCCCTCTACACTTGCTTCTTTATAATCATTTATTCTGCATACGACATTTATAAGGATCTTTTCTTTTTCAAATCAGGTCACTTGAAACTCATGTCATCCCCTTGTTTACAATACCTCAACAGATTTCTACCAGACTTAGAATATTTTTCAAGCATTTTACTAGTCTAGTCCCTATACTGTTTGAGCCCACTACATCGTACTACTCCCCCATCACTTCATTCCAGCTGTAGTGCCACTTCTTTCCATTGCTTAAAAATATTAAATGTGTTCCCATTTTAGAGTCTTTCCAGAAACTGTTGTCCTTTCTGCAATGCTGCTTCTCTGGGACCTTATATAAGCTATCTCCTTATTATTTACGTCTAAGATAAAAAGACCAGTCCTGTCTTATCTAAAATAAATCTCCTCAAATCACTATCACAGCATCTTATTTTATTTTCTTCATAGCAATCGTCTTAGCTCAGGCTACTAGAACAAAATACTGAAACTGGGTGGTTTGTAAACAACAAATACTTATTTCTCATAGTTCCAGAGAGACCTGCTTGCTCACAGATGGCCATATTGTCTCTGTAACCTCATGTGGCAGAAGGATAAAAGAGAGCATTCTGGGGGCTCTTTAATAAGGCACTAATCCTCTTCGGGAGGGTTTCACTCTCGTGACTGAAGCACCTCCCAAGGGCCGCACCTCTTAATACCGGGACATTGGGCATTAGACTTCAACATATAAATTCTGAGGGGACACGAATATTCAATGCATAGCAATTACGACTAACTTAATGCATCTTGTCTCATTATTTATTTCCTATCCCCCCTCAGGAAAATGTAAGCTTCATGAGACAGAATTGATCCACATAAACATTTAGTGAATAAATAAATGTTTGACTCCACTAATGCTGCTGTATACACGTCTTACAGACTTAGACAAACAGTACACCAGCAGCCAAGATTGACCCGTAAGGGTGTTCATCTACCACTTCTCTCAAAGTTTTTTTTTTTCTCTCTCTCTTCCTGTTTTTCCTTTCTTTACCCAGCAGTGAAAGCTCTCCCCAAGAACTCAAGTCATTTGGAGGCTTGGGTTCATGTCCTCCATTCTGTGACAGCCTTGAAGCTATTTTATTGTTGTTACTCTAAACATCTGCCAAAGTCCAGGGCAATGACATCACCTCCCCCTTTCCCTTATGGCAAAGGCATAATGGTATAATGAAATTCACCCTACCAGTCCCTCTCTGCTGGAAAAAGTTCTTCTATGGTGTACTTCAAGCAAGATTCATACCTTTTAATCCCTTAATTCCCATCTATAGATTAATCTCATGCCTCCTTCCAATGCAGAAAAGACTATGCTTTACTTATCTTTGCGTATCAGATATACTGTAGAAATGAGCATGTAGTAGATATTCCACAACATTTATTTTTTTTTTTTAAAAAAGAATATGTTTCAAAATGATTAAACTAAAGGAGAGAGACTAAAAAGAAAAACAAGTCCCTCCCCCAGGGGGAAAAGAACTCTCGTAGATGGAATGAGATTTACTGAATCAAAATATATATAACAAGTTAGACAGAAAAAACCATCCACAAGATCAAAATCATCTCCCAAAGGATGTAATGAATGTTTCCATATTTGAGTCACTTCAAACTATACTGAGCAATCTAAAACATGTAATTATTACGTCCTGTAAAAATAAAGAGCTGTGTTCCAAGGAAAGATGCTGAGCTCCTGATTTGAATCTAAGATGGACCAGCATCCACTGCATTTTAATCTCCTCAGTTTCCACATCTGATAACACTTACCTGGCTCCCAAAGCTGTCAGGAAGCTAATGAGCTTGTGTCTGCAATGCACATGAAGACCTTTACATGAAAGGTGTTACAGAAGGCCAAGAAATTCATCCTGGCATTTGTTCCAATTGGAAATTTTCTTCAATTATTGTGGAAAAAAATTCCATAAATGACTCACCAGGTTTTGACCCTGAGTAAATTTTAAAATCAAAAGATCTTTTAGTTTTAAAATGTAAATCTAATTATAGATAAAGGTTCTAGAAAATTCTACAGCACTGTATAAGGCAAAGGGGCTCTGGTAACGGCCAACCTTAGACACAGACAGATATTATTTCTAGTTTCTGTGGAAGGAAGATCTGCTGTTTATTCTCTGCAATGGTTTGCAGGCAAAGGGGCCAGTGCTTTCATTATAGTGTAATCATCACCAGCTATTCTACAGAATCCATGAAAGACACTTCAAGAAACACTTAGTCTTAGAGTCCAAAGCAGATGCACTTGGTTAACTCTGTCATTTTATTATCCACTCTATTTGACTGATAGGAACCAATCTTATCATTAAAAGAATATTATTATGAGGAAGTTTTTCCAAGTCTTCTTAGATTTCACATTGGAAAAAAAAATAATGCTGTCATTTTATCTTCTTCTGAGTCTATTTCTCTGGGAAGAACAAAGCCATAAATCATTTAAGCATATGTACAGAAAGAACAGAGCTCTGTTACAATTGAAATTTTAAAAAAAAGTTTTTTTTTAAAAAAAGAATTAGCTCCTTTTCTCTTTGTATTATATAAAAGAAGATACAAAAATTGTTTTTGAAACTCTTTCTTTTTTTTTTAAGATTTTATTTATTTATTCATGAGAGACATAGAGAGGGAGAGAGAGAAGAAGAGGGAGAAGCACGGTCCATGCAGGAAGCCCGATGTGGAACTCGATCCTGGTACTCCATGATCATGCCCTGGGCTGAAGGTAGGTGCTAAACCACTGAGCCACCCAGGCATCCCTGAAACTTTTTCAGAGAATATATTTTTCCACAGAAGAGCATGCTTACATAACATTTGTATTAGTGATAAAAAGGCAGGGGTGAGATAATGCAAAAAGGCTGAATGAAGGCCTAGAATCCAAAACCTTGGATTCTATGTCGGCCACACCCCAAACATGAGATTTTGGTCATTATAATGTCCCTTAGTTGTCCCATCTGTTTAAAGGAGAATATATATGGGTTATTAATTTAAAAGGATTGTTATGAAGATTAAATAAGGTAATGCACTTAACAGCATTTGAAAAGTGTAATTTATAATATTTCTAAACTGAATATCATAGGTAGCATTATATGGCTAACATCTTGATCATGTCATTGAATAATTGTTATTACTGTAATAGAAAAATTTTATCTAATTTCTGCCTTCTTTAGGAACATGTGAACTACAATAACCCCATCCTATCTTACTTTTCTTGTTCAATATTTTAAATTTCTTATTTTTGACCCTAAATTTTATATTATTATTGTTTTACTTAGTTAATATTGGGTTTAGGTTAACCTAAAGTTTATCAAATTATTTGACCAAGATTCCATTTTATGTCTCAGACCTTCCCTCAGAATTATTTTCTCTCCTAATTCACATAGTCTCCAGAGCAAGGCTTCTCTAATCAGAGCCACATATCATCACTGGGAGAGCTTGAGCTACACTGTGGCATTTCTAACTCAAGGGTTTAGGGTGGAGCCGGAACAGCTGAATTTCTCTCATATTCACAGGTGATGCTGAAGCTGCTGGTGCCCACTCTTTGAGAATCATTAGAATACTCTGAGTGAGAGTTGGTCATGAACTCTGCTTCTGCTTGTCTGGAAAATGACTTAATTTGTCTTTTCCTCTTGAAGGGTCATGGCTGCATGACAATTCCAATAGGTGGTGGACAGGACTTTTTTTTCTTTTTCTCTCCACATTGAAAAATATTATTCCACATTCACTGGTACTGTTGAGAATTCTAACATTAATTTCATCATTGGTTGTTTTTTTGTTGTTTCATAGGTAAACTTTTTTTCCTCTGGCTGATTTTAAGATCTTCCCTTTGTTTAATAATAGGCAGTTTTCCAAGGTAAGATTTTTGTCCCTCTGTTCCTTCCTTCCTTCTTTGGCTCTGGTTTCCTTAATCTGTGAGTTCATGTCTTTCATTTGGTCTGGAACATTCTCTATTGTTATCTTTTCAAATATTGCTTCATATTCAAATATTGCTGTTCTTATTCTTGCTATTCAGGTTTTTTTTAAATAAAGATTTATCTATTTATTTGAGAGAGAGAGAGAGAGAGATAGAGAGAGCGGGGGGACAGGCAGAGGGAAAGGGAGAGAATTTCAGGCACACTTCCTGCCAAATGCAGACCCCCACTTGGGGCTCAATTTTGACCCTGAGATCATGACCCAAGCTGAAATCAAGAGTCAGTCACTCAACGGACTGAGCCACCCAAGCATCCCTTAGAGATATTTTCTATCTCTGTCTCACTGGGCCACATTTTTCAAATCTATCTGCTAGTCCCTTGCTCCTCAAAGTGTGGGCATCACCTGAGAACTTATTAGAAATGCAGTCTTTTGAGTCCCACCCCAGACCTAGTGAATTGGGATCTGAATTTAACAAATTCCCTAGGTCATTGCCTGGTACATTGAAGGTTGAAAAGCACAGCTCTGATTCATTCAGCCTCTTTCTTTATGTGTGTCTAATATGCTGCTAGTCTCATTTATTAATATATTATCATTGTATGAGTGTATTGTTTAATTTATAGACTTTTGTTCATTATTTTTCCAACTTTTTTGATAATATTTATCGTGAGTTTCTCCTTTGTTTTTTCACTCCCTCTTGATTTTTTAAATGTTCTTAAAATTCTATGTATTTTATAATGATTCTATCACCTAAAGTCCTTGTGGAGGCACAATGGCTCGATTACTTGTGTGTTCAATACTTTGGACTATGAATTTATATTTGACTGATGAGACTCTAGATTTGGAGGACACCGGATTGAGAGATTGTCCTTTCAGTATGAATCTGGATTCCACTAAGTGCCGTTGGACATGACAATTGAAGTCCACTTGAAATTACTTTCTTGTCTCAAGATTTTTCATAACAACAAAATAGGGTTATTTAATCTCCAAATTTGTGTGAAGAGCTCATGCCTGATTATAAATGCATTGGGACAGACAAGTGTCTCTGTCATGTGCATTAGCCAGGAGGCGATTTTTTCTCACCAACCCCTCCCTATGTGGCCCGTGAGGGTCCTAGCTTTCCGCAATATCTCATTTCTAACTCTGTTCACTGCAAAGGTCCAAAACCTTGTCACTTGGCCACACCAGCTGGCAATGCCAAAGGCTTCAGGTCCTCATGCAGATAAATATGCTCAGAGCATCTGCAGCTTTGCTTGTCATTCTGGTCTTTAGCTCACTTAGTTTTTGTCCAGAAATTTATCTTAATTTCTCCTGAGCTCAGAGGGAAAAGAGGAGAGGAAAAAGTGAGAGATAAAGGGAAAGAAGAGTAAGGGGAGTGGGATAGAAGAGGAGAAAGGGAATGTGGCAGGGAGGTAAAGGTGAGGAGGGGACGAAATGTTGAAAGAAGGAGGAGGATATATTCATCCAACATCAGTTATTTCAAAACAGACAGGATTTTCCACTTTTACCATATTGCCAAACACTCTACAGGAACCCTACATTACACAAAATTTATTTCTATCCTTAGACCACATGCTCTTTCACCTTTGGGCCTTTGTTCATGTCCGTCTGGAACAATCTGCCCTGTTTCATTTCCCTAGCTTCCTTTTGCCTGGTTTTTGAATGCTTTCAGGCATAAGTAAGAAAGTACTCAAAGAACAATGGTTTAATCGATATGTTGATTTAATTAGCTCACCTGGCAGTCTCCTCCCCCCACCCCCACTAGACAGCTGGAGTGCCTCTGGTCACAAGACCTCACACCAACATCACAAGCCAGAAGGAGAAGCAGAGGCGAACATTTTCTCCTCCTTTTTTTTGGCCCTACCAGCACACACCCCTTTCTGTCTTCTCTATCAGAACATTCCCACCATATGTCCCTGGCTTCAGGAAAATGACGATGTGGCCCAGTGAGCATGGATAATTGTGACTAACACTAATCAAGTATACAGTCTTACCTTCTCCAATTTCAGAGCATCTCCATCCACGAACTGGGCAAAAACATGAGATTTATTTAGAAAGGCACATTCTCAAGGAGGGAACATATCTTTCTCCCTTTCGAAGCCAATTCAGGTCTTCAGTAAATTGTTAGTACCCCAAAATATGTCAGTTCACCTGTCACATTCTCTATTCATAGCATGAAATTAGGTTTCCTTGTAACTTGCTTTTAGGACCTTATTCTTACCTTATTGGAGCACCCCTCATACTTGACACTATTTGTGTGATGTCTGCCTTCCCTGCTGTATTGTAAACTCTATGAGGGTAAAGGTCCTGGCTATTTTTATTCAATACTTAATCCACAAAATAAATACCAAACATATCTGTTGGGAAAAAAATGGAACAACAATAAAAGGCAAATATAATGGGTGTCTACCCACCATTTTATTCCCAAACTCTCCTCTGAGAATCAGACCTAAATATACAGTAGTCTACAAGACATCTGCATTCTGGGATCCTAATATAGTCCTTAGAGTGCAGTACAATTTTATGATGGGGTTAGCTTCTAAAGTAAGCACAGAAGCCATAATCTAATACAGACAAAAGCGTCCATAGGAATACATAAAGTGCAGTGATGCTCAGAGACGTGGTCTCTCAAGTAGACCAACACAGCACCTAAGGCTTACTATGAAACTTCTTATATAACAGGTATAAAAACCAATAATTGTTGATTGAATATATCAAGTTATAGGTTTGGATGTGGTCAGGTCAGCAGGGCACACCAGAGAAAAATTGTGTTGCCCAAAAGGAAGCATTCCAAATCCCTCATGCCTTCTAATCAGGCCTGTCTAGAAATAGCTGTCATCAAACCTAAAATGCTGATTTAAATTCTAATTATGCATTTACTAAACCCAACAATGCAACATGGATATTTCTTGTTTTTTCTTTGGACCTAAACGATACATTCTCCATTAAACAATTAGAGATGCAAACCACTGAAGCAAAACTGCTTCCAGGCAAACAAATACTTGAGGACAACCTGTCAATTTTGGAGACTTGTACTTAACTATGAATGTTGCCTTCTATTACTGGAAACCACTTGAGGATCTTCTAAAGTGGTCACTTAAGAAGAGGGCATTTCCTCTTAGAAACAACTCTGTGATCCCTAACATCTCAAGGTTCTCTTGAAAGACTTTGACCAAGCCCCTAGTGTTTTACTGGTTATGGCACAGAGAGCAGAACATATGGCAAAACACTTGTGACCTGACCCTGGAAGCAGGGATGTCAGGAAGAGCACAATATATTTGTCCAAAATAACTGAGTTACCCTGATTTTCTTTCCATTGTGACTCATGGGATTTTTATTCAATAGATTTAAGTGCCAGCACTCTTCCAGGCACTGGGTCTAGGGAGACAAAGAGAACAAATAGGTACAAGAGTGAATTATTCTCTAGGGGAGAAGAAAAAAAATATCTTTGCAGGATATGCACAGAGATCTGCACATGCAAACATAGTAGCCAAAAAGAGGCAACTACCCCATACCAGCAGCATGAAAGAATTTTTCATTTCTTTCCCTGTTTCTACATTCATCTTACAATATTTCTTCCATAAAATGTCTAGAAGGTCTATCCTCAAACACAGATAAGAGGTGAATGACGACCATTTTCGGACCCACCATGTAAGGACGCTGTGGTTGTGCACTGCACAAAGGTGGCCATTCCCACCATGGACATATCCAGATGCGGACAGGTAAGGAGGCTGAGTCCTAACTGCATTCGGGGCTGTCTCAAGTCACTTCTTTCCTGTGCTTCTACTGGAGAAGCCTAATTCCTTTCTTCCAGTTAGACTCAAAATGGAATATGCTTCCTTCACCTGGAAGTAAGCCCATTCCCCCTCCTCAGCCCCTCGCGCTGCGCGTGTCCTGCTGAGGCTGGTGGGTGGCTAGCGACTCCTGGGTTTGTGTGGGTGGGCACGTACATAGGCACATGCGTGTGTCCAGCTAATATCATTGTGAGGCCCAGGAAAACTCTCCAAGCACAGACAGATTCAGGTTATGCTAATTTCTTAATCCTTATAGACCAAGAAACTACTTGTAATTCTCAAATAGGTACTAGCAGCTGCCATCAGCCAGCTTCACTTTCACATAAAACCAAAGGAGAAAACACACAGCTTGCCTTGGCCTTGTATAAGCTCCTTGACAAAAGATGATGACAAGATGGCAGAGAATTCCGGCATCTGACCAGCACTGCCTTTTATGCTGTCCCCACGCAAACCCCTTTGATCTGCAGCTGCAGCTGCTCCTTCCAGGGCTCGGCATGGCACTGAGGAATTCCTGGTCAGCCAGAACTTTCACTCTTGGGAAGCCGTGTCCTTCCTGATTGCAGCCTGCCAGGCTGGCTCAGCAGCTTCTGCGGCTTCCCAGCTGCCCACAGCTCTACTGGAGGCCCCGCTGCCCCACGCCTTTCGGGCCGGCCTCTCCGCCTGCTTGCCACTGCTCCGGGGCCAGGCACTGCAAAGCAAGAAGCCACAAGGCCTCTTTTGCATATTGCATATTTCTTCTTCTTCTTCTTCTTCTTCTTCTTCTTCTTCTTCTTCTTCTTCTTTTTTTTTTTTTTATCCCTCTGGGTGTGTGTGTGTGTGTGTGTGTGTGTGTGTGTGTGTGAGACACTGGCACAGGTGAAAATGTAGTTTTGTTTTATAAGCACCTTTTGGGAATCCATGATTTCTGTCCCCCAAGGGACCTGTCTTGACTCAAAAGTCTTAAAACACCAACAATGGAGACAACAGTGTGTAATTTTATGAATCCCTCCGAAGCACAGAATAAAAGATCAGGAACGGAAAGAACTTTGTCACCTGAAGCAAGAAGCATTGTCATGACTCAGAGGACTGCCTCAACCTTGTCCTGACCCTGGATCCTCAATGATCAGAAATCCCAAGGCAGGCAGTTGTGCAGCAGCGGGGACACCGGAGAAAGGAGACTAGCGTGATCCATGACCTGGATTTGGAAGACCTTAAGCCACCTTGCTTCTCTGGTTTCAGGGTGGCTGCTGCTGCCTGAGCCGCCTGCAAGAGCAAAAGTATTTGAAAAACTATCCCTTTAAGGTACAATTGATTTAGCCATAAATAAATCCTGGAGGGAACGGTCTGCTCTTTGCCAGGATGGCCAGCGCGCACGATGTGCATGCTCTTCCACCCAGCGATATTTGATAGGCCCCAGCGTTGGCTGGAAAATGTAATTTGCTCAGTGAAGCGTGCCCATCCCTTCCCCCTGATTACTTCCTGCTCCTTTAACAAATGCACCAGCCCCTTGCCGCTCAGTATCCGTCGGGGCTTATCTTACACTGATAGCAAATATTTATCAGATCAGTGATTATTTTTGTTACAAAGAAAATGCACAGGCCACGTTGCTTCGATTACAGAAATTATATCTGCACCCCCCCCCCCCAGGTAATTCTTAATTGAGTAATTAGAAATCGAGACTTTCCTGAATGCAAAGGATGTGTTACTCTCCTTCTGTGAACCGCTTTTCTTGATAGTTCTACAACCCGTGAAGGTTAATCTATATCAGTGAAGTTTCAACTGGAAAGGAAATTTGTGCTCATCGGTGTTATCACTCTGGTGAGTCTGGTTTCCATCAAGAGCTTTAAAATGAACAGCCGCTGGGTTTTCTATAAACACCAAACTGGGGATGCCTGGGTGATCAGCGGTTGAGCATCTGCCTTTGGCCCAGGGTGTGATTCCAGAGTCCCCGGATCAAGTCCCACATCAGGCTCCCAGCTTCGAGCCTGCTTCTTCCTCTTCCCATGTCTCTGCCTCTGTGTGTGTGTCATGAATAAATAAATAAAATCTTTTTTTAAAAAACCCCCAAAATAAAAATGCATTGATGGGAAATATCTTGGAGTGAGTCAGGGATGGGTCAGGGACAGAAGTGTGATTCTGTTGCCACCAGTTCGCCACTGTTCTTTCAATTGCTGCTCCTACCTTAGATTCCAGTTCTGAAGGTTTGTATCCCATAGGCAAGGGGAATGGCTATTCTTAACTCCACAGGAGTGGAGCACATTTGGGTTCCTTCAAATAGATAACAAGTGCAAATAAATATAATTTCTCTAGATTCAAATGTAATCTTTGCTGTATATTAAGAGCATGATGAACACAATTCTTTACTGCTCAACCCGAGAACCAAGTATTTCTGCAAGGCCCTAGGAAAATGTAAATAATATATAATGGCCCGTGAAGAGCACTTGTTTTTGGAAAATAGTGAGAAGAAAAGATACAAACTGTGACATAAATTGCCTCCATCAAATCCTCAGAAATTCCATGCATCAGAGTAGACCGTTTCTGCTACTATCTTCTGCTAAGGAATATTGTGAGAAACAACTTTAGACAGGACTTGAGCAGTGAAGGGGACTGTTTGTGAGAACGTGTAAGGTGGAAGGAGCCTGATCTGAATCTCTGGATATTAACATTACTCCCTGCTCTCCTCACAGCCATAAGTGCCACTTTCAGCAAATTTCCCCCTACTTCCGTAGTAAAGTCTTTAACTATTAAAAAAAATGTATTCATTTGCTAAGGCAACTATAACAAAGTACCACAAACTGGGAGACTTAGCACAAATGTATCATCTCCCGTCCTAGAAACTAGAAGTCTGAAGTGAAGATGTCAGTAGGGCTGATCCTTCCTGAAAACTGTGAGGGAAGGTTCTCTTTCAGGCCTTTCCCCTTGGCTTGTAGATGACTGTCCTCTCCTTGTGTCTGCACATCATTTCCCTCTATGCATGTTTGTGTCCAAACTTCCTCTTCTTTAAAAAAAATTTAAAAAAAAATTTTTTTTTTTAGTTATTTGAGAGAGAGAGAGTATGAGAGAGCAAGAGCAGTGGGGAGGGGCAGAAGGAGGAGGAGAAGCAGACTCCCTGCTGAGCAGGGAGCCAAATGCTAGGCTGGATCCCAGAACCCTGGGATCATGACCTGAGCTGAAGGCAGACACTTAACCCACTGAGCCACTCAGGTGCCCCCAAACGCCTCTTTTTATAAGGACATCAGTCATGCTGTATCAAGACCCCACGTAATGACCACATGTTAACTTACTGCATTTGTAACACTATTTCCAAATAAATCACATTCTGAGATACTGGGGGCCAGGGTTTCAACATATAAAATTGGGGGGGGGTTTGCAATTCAATCCATAATATCAGATTGGTAAACATCTCTAAATTCTGGCTTAGGTCCAAAATTACATGGATTTTTCTCTTAATAATTCAGAAAAAAGAAAAACACCTCACAATTGTTTTTTGAAGCCAAAAATGAGAGGTGGGTCAGATGAAATGTTATTAATTAATTCCTTATAGTCATGAAATTATCCACGTAATGCCTCTACTCTTTGCTGCTCTCTAAAGTGCCAGCAGATTCACTCTCCAGTCGGTCAGAACTGCCCCTTTGAGGGATGCGGGAACTGCTGTGAAATGTTCCACAGTCCTGGTCTTTCTCTGCCACCCCATGCCTGAGTCAGAGCCTGCCTCCAGAGACCAGGGACTTCGTTTTACTTTACTTATTTTTTACTAACTTTGAGTCGTTTTCCTAGATGTTTTTAATTGTCTATGTGGTTTTTTTCTTGAACTCCCAGAAACTCAAGAGCAGGCCTTATAAAGCATACAGGAGATGGTTGAACCCGATCTGGTGATTGACAGTACACTTTCTAGTAAAACTAATTGTTTTACTCAGAGACTGAGTGCAGTACAAGCTTTGGTAACTTCCATGAATTACACTGGGTGTGAAGTATTCAAAATCTAATACACAGATATAAGCTCTAGGTTCTTAGTGGTTGATGTGGTCAGATGGGGAGAGGTAGGAGATGGTTTCCTAAGTGGGCAGAGGCATTGGTCAGGAAAAGCTGTTAGGGTTAACTAAGACTTGACCTTTTGTTCATGTCCCTTCCAACCAAAAATGTATCTGTCATAGATGTGGCAAAGCATGCTATTTTTTAAAATTTATTTTTTTATTCATTGGAGACACAGAGACAGAGACATAGGCAGAGGGAGAAGCAGGCTCCCTACAGGGAGCCTGATGTGGGACTCGATCTCAGGACCCCAGGATCATGATCTAAGCCAAAGGCAGATGCTCAACAACTGAGCCACCCAGGTGCCCCACAAAGCATGCTATTTTGAAAAGTGTTTGGTATTAGTAAAAACATTTATCTTTAAATGAAATTTGGTAGTATATCCAACTCCATCAAAGAGAAAAATAAGGCTTCTTACTAGAGACTGAACCAGAGCCTCAAAATCATCAACTGATCTTCATTCTGTTCTGAGTCCACTGAGAAGATCTTAGTAGGGAAAGATGAACACAACTGTGAGTACTTTGAATGTTCACTTTTCTTCAACACTGGGAAATAGCTTTTATTCAGTCTGATAGAAAAGCTACAGTGTCCCAGCAAGAATTGGATATTTATTTTATTTTTGGGTGAGAAATCAAGTACCAAGACATTTCATTACAGCCACAGCCCTAGACTCATTCTTAACATGAATTCTCCGATTGGATTTTTTCTGAGCACAAGGTCCCAGTGCCTTTTTCCACACACACTGGATGGATGGGCACTCTTTCCTCCAAGAGAAAATGCCTCAAAGTGTTTTCAGTGATTCCTGGTCTGAAGATGGCTATTACCCAGCCACAGTTTGATAGCATCTGAGAAAGAATTTGAGTTCATGTCAGATTAGGGAGTAACTTTTAAATCCACAAGGATTGCTACTGTAGAGTGGAACCCAACCGGTGATAAGTAAATCCTGCAGTGCAGAAGAGACCGAAAGCATAGGAAAGGAGATGATAGAATTATGTTTCCCACCTGAGATAGAACTTACAACTATGTGACTACAACATGTAGAATCTTCTTTAAAAGAATACATGGATTGGGGAGCCTGTGTGGCTCAGTCAATTAAGCTTCTGCCTTAGTCTCAGGTCATGATTCCAGGATCCTGGGATTGAGTCCTACATAGGGCTCCCAGTTCCGAGGGGAGCCTGCTTCTCCCTCTCCCTCTGCTACTCTCTCTCTCTAAAATAAATAAATAAAATATTGAGAAAAAAAAAGAATACATGGATTTACACTTATTGCTTAGTACTAATGACTGAATTCTAAAGATGGGTAGGTTAAAATTGGAAAGAAGGATATATTAATATATATTACAGTCATTTATGAAATCATCTCTGAATGCAGATAAGTCAATTTTTTATTTAGCCCATCTAAAGCTCCAGAAAGATAATCTTCCAGGTATTTCTCAAAACCAAAATATAAAATAATCATGGTAAAAAAAAATCCTACCCATCATTTTATAAATGAAGCAATCATAATGCTTCATAATTTAATAAATACACTACAGGAGCATTGAATTTTGTACTTAAAAAGACATTAGGGTCCTCTATTCCTCTTCTGTTATTTTATAGGAAATCCAGGATGAGTTACTTTACATTTTTAAATTGAAGTACAACATACTTACACAAAAGTCTTCAGAAAAATGAATTATTAATCTTTAAATAGGGAGAAATTACTTTAAAATAAATTCCAGTTTTCTCTTCAAGTCAAGAATATTGTTTAAATAAATCCTTGTTTTAAAAAATTTTAGAAGTAGAAGTTAGGATAGAGGTTACTTTGGGACAGAATAAAGGAGTAGGGATACTGGTAATCTTATAATACTTTAGATTAACTTTACATATTTTTGAATTTTGTATAAATCAGTTAATATGTATGTCTTTTTGTCTGGATTGTTTCACTCAACATTATATTTATAAGATTTATTTATGTTGTTACACTTAGCAATGATTCATTTATACTAATTGCTGTATAGTATCTTATTGCAGGATTGATTTATTTATTTGTCCTATTCTATGGTGGTTAAACATTGCGTTGTTTCCCATTTGTAACTACTTAAAAGAATTCTAGAGATAAAAAGATGAATTTTTGTGCACGTATTTTTGCACATATGTACATACTTCTATTGAACATATGCTTAAGATTAGAATTGCTGGGCAGCCCGGGTGGCTCAGCGGTTTAGCGCTGCCTTCAGCATGCCCAGGGCCTAATCCTGGAGATCGGGATCGAGTCCCATGTCGGGCTCCCTGCATGGAGCCTGCTTCTCCCTCTGCCTGTGTCTCTGCCTCTCTCTCTCTCTCTCTGTCTCTCATGAATAATTAAATAAAATCCTTAAAACAAACTAACAAACAAACAAACAAACAAAAGATTAGAATTGTTGAAATGTGGGGAATTAATACATTCAATTTTAGTATAAAATGCCAATTTTCCACCAATAATGTATAAGAGCTCTGTTTGTTCTAAATCTTCACCAAAACTTAAGGAATGCAGCTAAAGTTATATTTAGAGGTACATTTATAGTAACTTATGCATTAATAAGAAAGAAAATAGGTTGAAAATTAATCATCTAAATATCCATTTTATGGAGTAATTTAAATTATATATTAATCACAAAGAATATAGAATGATAGATATAAGTAATAAGAAGAGAGAGTCATGAAAGAGAAAAACTATATAGCAGAGGGAATCAACATATTAAAAATTTTCAAAACCAATTAAGAAAAGAGACAGGTCCACTATACCAGAAATGAAAAGGGGTCCTCACAATAAATTCTATATGTATTAAAAAGATAATATGGGGGCTCCTGGGTGGCACAATCAGTTAAGCAGCACACTTGTGGTTTCGGCTCAGATTATGATCTCAGGGTGGTGAGATCAAGCCCCAAGCCAGGCTCCATGCTCAGCGAGGAATCTCCTTAAGATTCTTTCTCCCTTTCCCCTTCTCCCTCCCTCTCTCTCTCTCTCTCTCTCAAATACATAAATAAATCTTTTTTTTAAAAAAATGATAATATGAAGATGTTATGAACAACTTTATGCCAATATCTTAAAAATCACCAATGTAATGTAAGAATTCTTAGAAAGATGCAACTTACTAAAGTGGACACAAAGAAATAGAAAATGTCAATATCTATTTTCTATCTACTTGCTGATAACCCAAATTATAATATAGTGCGTCAAACCCTATACAGTTAGGTCATTAGATAACCAGGTTTAAAGTGTAAATTCCTTCAATGCTCTAATACCCATGTCCAATAACCACATAAAAGGCAGTATAAAATAGTATAGAGTTGCATGAGCTCAGGCTTTAGAATGTCTAAGTACTTACCTTGGGTACACTAGACAACTGAGTCACACTAAACAATTACTTTAGCCTTTCTAAATTTCAGTTTTCCCTACTGTAAATGGATAAAATAATAGTTCATACTCTCTAGAAATACTGTGACTAAATGAGATGAAAAGTTCTCAGAACACTGCCTGTGTATTCAAATAATAAATAATACATTAAAAATGATTGAGAAACATAAGACCTATCCTTTCTCATGAGTCAGTTTTAGATAATGTCATACCATCTATACCCCCATCAGTAAATGTGATATTTATTAATATTTTTGGTTTTTGTAGGTCTTAGTAAATATCACATTGATATTAGTAAATATTATATTTATTCTAATAAACAAAGTCCCTAACGTAGAGATTCCACACACATTATTAGTATAGAATACAGTATGTCATATTTTCATGGTTTTTAAAGTTTCCTGTTGGTCTAAAATTATCTATCTTGTGGGTACCTGGATGGCTCAGTGGGTTGATTTTGGCTCAAATCATCTCAGGATCCTAGGATGGAGCCCCACATTGGGCTCCAAGCTCAGCGTGGAGTCTGCTCATTCCTCTCCCTCTGTTCCTTCTCCTTCTCTCTCTCTCTCTCTCTCAAATAAATAAGTAAATAAGTAAGTAAATAAATAAATAAATAAAATCTTTAATAAATAATTTTTTAAAAAATAAAATCTTCTACCTTCACTAGCAAATTTTGTATCTCTAAGCTGATGTCTTAAAAAATATGTTTTTCTCTTAGATTTCACTGTGACTTCCTTAGATCTCTACTAAAGCATTTTTAAAAATATTTTATTTATTCATGAGAGACACAGGAAGAGAGAGGCAGAGACACAGGCAGAGGGAGAAGCAGGCTCCATGCAGGGAGCCTGATGTGGGACTCAATCCCGGAACTCTAGGATCACACCCTGAGCTGAAGGCAGATGCTCAACCGCTGTGCCACGTAGGTGTCCATTCTACTAAGGCATTAAGCAAACGCTAGCTCATATGTCATTACTTCTGAAATCTTCCATTAATTGGGGTGTGAGTACCCCAAGAATGGAGCAGTGGCCCTAAAAAACCATGCTACTTTTCTACTTTCTTTCTGTTTGGTTTTAGAAGGGAATTATTTCTATAAGTAAATGTACTATGTCTGCCTTAGGCAAGTTTGCAGAGAGAAATGAATAATTTTGAGAATGTGATAAACATTGCAAATATAAACTCCAACCATATGAATTCATAGGCCAAATATGTTGTACTATTCTCTCGATCCTTGAAAACTACTAGACAGATAGCCAAAATGGTCTTTAACGCATTCATGACATATAGATGATTCCTAAAGTCTATGATCTTCAGTAGAAAATGTTAGCACACCCAAGGGGAAATTCTAACTTGGGGGAAAAAAACCTCAAAAATGCAAATACAATCTGTGATCTTGCATTAATGAGCAGATGATTTTTAATGTGCTAAGAACCTCTTAAAATTTACTGAGGCTTTAAATTCACACATAATTACAATAAAAAACATACCTGTGTTAACTTCCTAATTAGTGATGGGATGTATCAAAATCATAGATATAAAATAATACGTGTGTACATTCTTTAGAAAAAATAGCAATTTGGTGTTCTTAAAGGGATATTATCAGTGCCAACCTTGTGACACTCAAAAAAAATTCAATATTAGTTTCCAAATGATCACTCTATTATTTTCCTCTATCAAGAAAAATATCTAAGAATTATGATATTATTTTTAATATACACAGTGAATGCCACAACTTTTCCTTCGGATACTCATAATTCTATTTCATGATGCTCTTAACATAATCTTGGCAGTAGAAGAATCTTCCAGGTGCACCTGCAGAGAGCAGATGGCTTTGAGCAGCTCTGCTTGGGGGTAGGTCTTGGCTCCCTGCATGTACTCACCCTTTCCTGGGAGCAAAGCACCAGGTGTTGCAAAAGCTCCGTTTATATTCCATACACACCTCATGCTCTTTTGCTTCCAAACTTTCACCAAACTATTCCTCCATCATTTTGTATTGATAGAGTTTGGTTATTCTTTAGATGAATTAAGTGATCCTGAGAATAGCTGGGGGCAGGGATGACTGAGAATTTGTCAGTCAACTAACGGACGGCACTTAGCTGGTATGGGAAAAGAGGAATCGCCACCAGCTTCTCCCATAACTCAAAGGGGTGTGAGAGAAGTCATAAAGCGGAACATATTAAAGAAAAAATACCCAGCTTACTATTTCCTGTTATTCTTTTCCTACGAGCCAAGTTCATACACATTAATAACATGACCAGTGGATGCTTTGAAAAAGGATATGAATGCGTTCCTCCCACAAGGAGATAGATTGTAAGCAAACTTTGGAAAAATAGTACCCTAATTTTCTCAACAATACGAAAATGAAAATGGCTTATACCTCTATCTGTTAAAGTACTAAAACTTGACGGTAATCATACCCAATCCCGTTAGGTATTCAATGCATTGCTAGTAGCAGTGTAAGCTAACATAACTATGGTAGAGAGTAGAGAATACATCTTAAGTTTTTAAATTATGTTTCTACCATTTTGGTTGAATTCCAACTTGTTGGAATGTAAGAAATTACAAGAGAAAGGTTATACCAATGGGCATCAAGATAGTCAGTGCAAGTTATTATAGTAACATCACATTGGAAAAATAAAAACCTTTACGTTCAATAAGAAAATAGTTAAATCCATTGCAGACCATCAACTTTATGTTGTTGAAGCAATTCATTAACATAATAGATCAATGTGGAAATATATTTATTATATAATATCTCATACCATAAAATATCTCTATTTTGATTATTAATTAAATTATAATCATTAATTTAATTATGCAAAATTATTAATTAAAGCATGGGTAAATGAAAGCAGTTTGGATGTTAGAGAAATGTGATTGTTTTTCTTTCTTTTACTATGACTTTTGTTGTAATGTTGTTTAGTGTTTTCAAGTTCATGATACTAATATCCTTTCCTCACAAAGCCAGAATCTAACCTACAACAGCTCAACTTAGTCAAATTCTGTCTGATTGTCACCAGAAGTCAACAGTGTAACCACAACAGCAGATATAGTGAGGAGTGCAATTCTTTCAGGAATCCTCCCTCTCCCAAACTACCCATGATTTCAGTAACAATTTCCTGTTAGAATGCTATCCTTGGTAGTTAAAACGAAATAAAATAACTCAGGCAATATGCACAATTTAAAACTCAATTTGGCTTAGCTTCTTGGGAAGGTTCACTATGGCCTTTCTTATTGACTCTGGCAACTTCCCAGATTTCAAAGTATCATTAAAAACTATAAGGAAAAAAAACTATGCATGTCAGGCATAACTTTGTCAAAATTAAGCTGAAAGCCCATCTGGTTCTGTTGTCTTATTAAATTTGTCACATTTTATAGGTAGTTGAGTTTTGTTTCTAATAATCAACCTGTCCAAAGGATGACAAGAATTACTTCATTGTGTAAGTAAGCTGCTACAGTTGGTTACCTCAACATGACATCCTCTCCCTGAGGATTTCATTGCTTATATAAATTTCTAAATTTTTATTTTGAAGATCCAGTTTTTAAATCCCCAGTGGCCCTTCAAGGATTCAGTTTATCTTTACCACCATCCTGTTTCAGCTGCCATTACTTCTCACCTTGCGTTTCAAACAACCTCCCAATCATCTTACATAAACTACTTCCCACTTCAGTCTGTGCTCACTTTGGAGCCAGAGTGACATTTTCAAAACCCAATTTGGATCATATCACCATCACCACAACCCCTATCTTCTATTTTTCCCTACACCTGGCCTCTTAAGATGCCTCAACGTCCTTCTATTAATATGGCGCCTGATCTCACCCTTACCTACCCCTTCTGCTTATCTTATGCCATCCTTTCACTGTTCTTGGTGCTTTGTTCACATTCTTTCATTTTTCCCAGCAATTGTGTCATCTCCTTCCCTACCTTGGCCAACTCACCCAACATCCTAGCTCTTGTTCCTTGTACTTATGTTTTGCCTGAGTGTCCATTCACATGCTATCCCTCATCTGAGTGAGCTCTGCTCACATTCAGATCTCAGTTCAAGGAAGCTTTTCCTGGCTCTCCAGCCTAAGTCAGATCCACAACTGAACTCACAGTCAGCATCCTTATCTTTTTCCTCATGCTTATCACCAGTTTATGTATTTGTGTACTTATGTAATTAATGTCTTAATCTCCACTATCCTTGAAGCTCCAGTGGAGCAGTGACCACATTAGATGTTCTTATCATTAGTTCCTCAGCACTCAGTGGAGTTCTCATAAAATGAATACTCAGTGAGTGAATGAATGAATGAATGGATGGATGCCAAGAGTACATTATTATGCTTTTTCTCTGTTCCTTTAACTTCCAAGTTTTTCCCTCCCTAAAGCCAACAACATATTCTTTTTATGTACCTAACACAGATTTTGGGGATTGCCCTGATGTTATTTTAACTGGTATAGATTGACATTATTTGTCAACATGGAATGTTTGAAATAGGGTGGCCCTCAAAAAAAAAACTTTGATGAGCAACAGAAATGTCTAAATACCTGGTTAGCAGGGCACCTGCGAGGCTCAGGTGGTTAAGTGTCTGACTTCAGCTCAGATCATGATCTCAGGGTCCTGGGATCAAGCCTGCTGGGACTCCTCACTCTGACCTTCCCCTTGCACATTCTCTCTCTCTCTCTCTCTCTCTCTCTCTCACACACACACACACACACACACACACACATAAATAAATAAAATCTTAAATAAATAAATAAATAAATACCTGGCTAGCAAGGCAAACATGGGCAGGTGTAAAATGTAAACATCTCACCTCACTGTATTTCACCTATATGAGAGAAGTGGTCTAAACACCAGAAATAACCCTCATCTTTGCCTCCTACTTTGCAAGCTCTCTTCAGACACCAGAACCACATGCCTGGGAAACACGGGTGAAATAAGCACAATCTCTGCCCTCAAGGAGCTCCTTGCCTCCCATAGCTCTACACACCCCCATAGCATGGAGAACTCTTCTAAAATTGGTAGTCTTGCCATCTGACATTTCAAACAGAAGGCTCTTTCTCTGCTTCTATATTCTAACAGAAGTGTATTCAGTTTTGCAAATAGACTGATTACCATTGTTTCCATGATAAGACTTCTAAAAATATCTTTAAGGGCTCAATAATTGTCTGTTGAAGACATTGAATAAGTTATCTAGCTAGTCATCCATCCTCTCTCCATCCCTTCCTTCATCTTTCCATCCCTTCATCCATCCATCCATCCATCCATCCATCCATCCATCCATGTTTTATAGCAACTTTAAAGCAAAATGTTATTATCATTTTCTTTCACCCTCTGTAGCTGACCTGGAGATGCTTCACAAAGGATAGGAGTGTGCAACTGCAGTGGAAGACAGATGTCTCTCAACTTTCACCTAGGTCCACTTACGGTTGTGAGAAATATACAGCACAGATCAGAACATCTCAGCTGAAGACCTGCTGCTAATAGCCTTCAGAAAATGCAAGATACCTTGAAATACAGGAAAAGAGATTGGCAACTTCTGACTAGAAGCAAATAGCAACAAGAGGCTAAGCCAATAAACCAGGCGTGAACTAGATCAAGGATCTGAGAGCCCAGGACTGAAAAATTCAACCGAGCAATGCTTCTTCAGCTGTAAAATGGAACAATAATTGTGCCTTCTTCAAGGTTTTCCATTAATCTTTGAAAACTGCTTTAATCTGATATTAAAAAGGTGTAACGGAAGAAAAAAATTGTGTGATGTGTGGGTGTGGGTATGTGTTGGTTATTTTCAATAAACATCCAGTCACAGCTTTTTGAGAAAATAGAAATTCAAAGGGAATTTATTTTCAAAGCTTATTTTAAAAGTGAGAAGAGGTTTGCATGATTATGTTTTTCATATAACATTCCTTGAGCTATTTATCAAGGCACAGAATTGAAGAAACATGATAACAGCTGGTACCGGCTAGGAATTACTGTACTTAATTAAAAATTAGATGTAGATACTGGCAGCTTTAGTTTCACAAGATACCTGTCCTACCCACTGAGGGGAATTTAAATTCCACTTAGTACAATCAGTACATCAATACATAGAAGTATGTTGTAAGGAGATACTCTGTGGGGAGATAGAAGACCATCCATAGCCAGCTAGGAAAACAGATGCAAAATTGTAATTATTTTTATTTAGATTATTTAAGTTGTGTTGGTTTTGGCTGTCAAAAATAAGTGTTCATTTTTATATTCAGAGAATTAAGAAAAGAACAGGAAATATATAAGACTGATTCCTAGAGCTACCACAGTACTGGAAACCATTGTTGAAATGATATTGCATTTCCTTCCAATGTTATGTGTGCATATATATATTTAAATTCTTTGTGTAAAATTATGATTATGTTTATATTATATATTCAGTTTGAGGTACGGGTTAAATTTAGATTTGGGTTTATGGATAGATTCAAGGTCAAGGTCATTGCTAGAAAAAGTTTATCCTATAGTTGTAAATATTTTTATGAAGCATGCTTTTTTTTTTTTATTTTTTTTTTTTTTTTTTTTATTTATGATAGTCACAGAGAGAGAGAGAGAGGCAGAGACACAGGCGGAGGGAGAAGCAGGCTCCACGCACCGGGAGCCTGATGTGGGACTCGATCCCGGGTCTCCAGGATCGCGCCCTGGGCCAAAGGCAGGCGCCAAACCGCTGCGCCACCCAGGGATCCCTGAAGCATGCTTTTAATAGCCATGCAATATTTAATGATATAGTTATTATATTTTCAATCATTCCCCCATTGTAGATATTTCAATGATTTTGGTGTCTATTTGTTTTTGTTTGTTTTTCTCTTGTGCATTGTTAGGTATCTCTAATTAGTAAGACAAATCTCTGAAAGTAAACTTCTGGAATCAAAATGTTTAATTACCATGGTTTTTTATGTATATTACAAAGTTGTTTAAAAAAACATATCAAAGTATCCATTTCTTCACAAACTTAATATAATTAAATATTAAAAACTTATTTCTCTACCAAATTCATGAAAGAACATAAAATTTTATTATTGTAATGTGTATTTTTATTATATAATAAGGTTGCATAGTTTTGTATGTATATTTTTGAAATTTTTTTCATAAATGATTGCTTATTTTTAAATAGGGATGTTAGTGTTTGTATTTATCTATAAACACACTACATATCAAATATATACATGATAACTTTTTAAATATTTCCCCAATTTTGATTTCTATTTTAATTTTGTTCAGAGTGCCTTTTGACATTCATTCATGAAGTAACTACTGAGGGCTTGCAAAGGATTGCATACAGTTCTGAGCCCTGTGATATAGGAATGAATAATAAAAATTCTGGACCTTTGTGAAACTCGAAGAAAATAATTAAAGATCCCATCCTTCATAAAGTTTGTATTCTAGTTGAGGGGGAACACAACAAATAGATAGAAATTTATATTTTATTAGAAGGTGGTAATACCATGGATCCAAGTGATACAGAGGACATAAAAGATGTTAGTGATGAAGGTTGCAATTTTCAGTAGGGTTCAGGAGGGATGACACTTGAGCAAAAACTTGAAAGAGGTGTGAGGCTAGCCAGGCAGAAGAAATAGCAAGTGCGAAGTTGACAAGTGAGATATTCCAGTTATGTTTAAGGAAATGTAAAGGAAATACTAGCATGGGCTAGAATCGATCGAGTTTGGGATGCTGTAAGAGAGATATGGGAACCTCAATCATGAAAAGCCTGGTGCACCATTGTTAGACTTTGGCATTCACTTTGAATGAGAAATGGATCATTGGGGAATTCTATGTATGTAAGTGCATTTGACTTATGGGCTTATTCTGAGTATCATATTGAGAATAAGTGGAAGCAGGTACTCTAGTCAGGAGGCTACTGTAATAATCCAAACAAGAGATAGAACAGGGTATTAGGAATATAGCATAGTCAGACTCAAGATATACACTGAGGAAGACTTGACAAGATTTACTCAAGTAAGTTTCTGGAAGGTGCAAATGAGTCAATGATGATTCTAAGAATTTTGGCCTGAGCAACTAGCAGGATGGAATGTTCATGAAGATGATCAGTAATCATTTGGAAAAAAGCAACTTTAAGAGAGAACTCAGAGTTAGTGATACTCATTTGGGAGTCATCACACATGATTAATTCACGAATCCAGGAAATGAGATTGAGATCGCTTAAAGGAGTGACTATAGATATTAAAGATAGGAGAAATAAAGTTTAAGTTCTGGAGAATACCAAATGGAAGAATTAAAGTGGCCGTTTGGGAAGAGGAAAGCTAGAAGATTGCTCACATATGGAGAAAGAATTCAAAGAAGAGAGAAAATCAATGGGGTCAAATACTAGTGATTGTTTGGGTAAGATGGAGACTGAGATTCATACGTGCCGTGCATATAGCAACATGGAAACTGTGGATCACCTTGATAAGAAGAGTTTGGATGACATCCTTTTCAAACAGGCTTGAGAGAAAAATAGGAGCAAAGTAGTTAGAGATGGCAAGTAAAGACAATGCTTGGGTTGAGCTTGCTTGGGTTGAGTGGTAGCTAGAGGGAAGGTGAATAAGAGCGGGATTTATTTTAGATAGAGTAACAGGGCTTGTTTATATGTTGATGAGAAAGACCTAGAGAGAGGGAAAAGATTCAAACTAGAGAAGATATAATGCAGCAAAGTACTGAGTTCCAAAGAGACTTGGGATCTACTAGACCAATGGAAGGTTTGACTTTAGGCAAGAATATAGATGATTTATCCATAGGGACATGAGGGAAGATAGAAGATAAAGACATGGATGCTGGTAGATGGGTAGATATACTGGTAAAAACTTAAAAGTTTCCTTCTGATTGGCTTCTGTTTTCTTACTAAATCGGAAGGCAAGTTCATCAGCTGAAAGTGACACATGCTTTGTTTTTTATAAGGGCAAATCTGTTGAGCCTTCTTTTTTGGTGATTTCTTCTACTGCTTTTCAGTTTAGGAGGCCTCTCCCACACTGAAGTTAGTTTAAAAATCTCCATATTTTCTTCAGTGTTTTTAAGTTTATACTTTCATTATTTTTTAAAATTTTTAGGGAAAAATCATCAAATAAACTAGCTTATCTAAATAAGACATCAAGTCTAGAATCCATATATTAATAATTGGTAAATTATACTATTTAACTATTTATGAACAGTAAAAATTTACTATAAACCAGGTTAGAAGACCAACCTAAAATTAATGCTGGGTCAGCAGGGCTGCATTTGTGACTAATAAAATGTGACAATGTTCCAGTTTTAATCCTAGGCCTCAAGTGTCCTTACATGCTTCCCTCTGTCTTCTGGAATTTGGCACCTACCATGTGAACAACTCTAGGTTAGCTTCTTAGAAGATGGGAGACCACTTGGAAGAGAACTCAGTTGCTCTGAGGCTCAAGACACATGAGAGAGCCCATCCTCCACAGCCTTCAGCCATGAGAGTAGGCCCAGCAAAGATAAGAAAAACCACCCACTTGAGCCCAGTCTAAGTCATTAATCTGTAGACCTGTGAGATAAATAAATGGTTATTGCTATTTTAAGCCACTGAAGTTTGGTGGGCTTTTTATGCAGACATAGCTAACTCATACACTTGTTGTAAGTATTTCTAAATGTCATGAGATGGTAGAAAGGGCTTATATTGCATCCCCTCTGGTCCCCAGGAAGAGTTAACTCTATAATACTAATAGCAATTAGTGGCTTAAACTGATGTTAATTTTAAGGGCAAATGTGAGCTTACCCTAACCTTTCCCAAATTGTCCTCATCCAAGCATGAGTCCTACTAGATACTCACAAAAAGAGGCATCACCGAGGTGAAATTATTTTAAGAAAGGGTGCATACCACATTCTACTATCAGAGCTTCACAATGTACATTAGCACACACATTAGCACAGCCTCTAAGAAGTTGTAAGTTCATGATCTGAATCCTAGTAACTATTCAATAAATGTTCATCATTGTCATCATTATCATCATCACTGTCATCATCCTTTTTTAAAAGATTTATTTATTTATTTTAGAGAGAGATAGAGTACAAGCAGGGGACTTGTAGAGAGAGAGGGAGACAAGCAGACTCCCTGCTGGGTGTGGACCCTGACTCAGAGCTTGATCCCCAGCCCCTGAAATCATGACCTGAGTTGAAACCAAGAGTCAGACTCTCAAATGACTGAGCCACTCAGGCACCCCATCATCATCATCCTTATTATTTGCTAGATACAAATTAAGTTTCTCTATTCAGGACCTTGAAACTTTATACTTCATTGATCTACCTCTCAGATTCTTCCAGCCAGTTGGCTTTTAATGTTAGTCTACATTAAAAAAATAATTTTAAAATAATTTCATAAAGTTCTAAAACTTTTGATTTTGGAAATTTCATATGTTAAAATAAAAATATGGACCTTTACTGGAAGGATGTGAGGTAGTTATACAACACAAATTTCTCAAAAGTGAGTTCTAAGTAGGAAGATGCAATTTCTATTAATAGTCTGTGGAATTGGAGTTTTGTAAGACACTTTGGGATTCACTACTCTGAGGTGATGATGGCTAAATGGAAAATGTCACAGGTGAAATACTCTTTGCTCTTTTAAAGACTGCACAAGTAAAAGGCAGATAAAAGTTAATTATCTTACTTCCCACTAAAGAAATAAAGAACCATGAAACAAAGTTTTCAAAGAACTCTGGAAAGTCCCCTTGAAAATCCAGTTGTGATGAATGCTGGTGGTCATGCATTGTAGTAATGAATCCTCATAGGGCAAAGAGAAGGAGAGCACATTCTCAGAGTTCAATTTGATCTATAAAAGCAATGACCTTTCTTGAAACAAATGATAACAAAAACAACTCTCATTTCATGTCTTATCATTAAATATTTCTCATTTGTTAAATTCTTCCTTTTTGGCATTTAATTCTCATTGATTACTCGGTGTTTTATGTTTTTTCCTGCTTTTTGCCTTGATAATCAATTGTTATGAATCCATTCATTTTTATCTAACAGCCATTTTCTTATTTGATGTAAGCACCAGTCTTTACTGATTAATAGACATAAAAAATGGCCTAGATTTTATCCTTTGCATATTTCCACCATCTAAGTTGTGAGAGCTCAGAATGAAGCAAACTTAACATATCTGCATAATAACAGTTCAACCTACTTAGATATGATCTCCAATCAATGCAAGTCATAGGGATTGTGAAATAAATTTATTCCACATGTTAGCTTAAACCCTTATTCTAGAAAATAACCTTTTTGTTGACTTCAATTTTATTTGCTAGGGCTCTTGTCACATAGTACCCTAGACCAATACATAACAGAAAATTTACACAACAAAATTTATTTTCTCACAATTCTGGAGGCTGGAAGCCCAAGATTAAGCTGTTGGCAAAGTGAGTTCTTCTGCGGCTTTGTTCCTTGGGTTACAGATGATCATCTTTGTCCTCTGTCTCCACATGGTCTTCCTTCCATACATGTCTGTGTCTAAATGTCCTCTTCATATAAAGACACCAAACATATTGGACTGGGGCCTAATTTAGTCACTTCTTTAAGACCCTATCTCCAAATACAACCACATTCTGAGCTACTGGGGGTTAGGACTTAAACACATGGATTTTGAGGGGACACAACTCAGCACAACATAGCTTCCTTCCTACTCTTCCCCCTTAGCCATGTGGTGTAAACACTTGATCATTAAAACAGGGATAATAAAACGTTTAGAACAAAACTGGGAGCACAAGAAAGACTCAGTAGGTATCAGCTGAGACTATCACAGGCCATCTATTATTATATTATGAATCTGTGAAACCAAGAGTCAAACATGATTATCAAGGGTAGAGAATGAACTGGAGAAAATGAGGCCAAGATTAAAAACACAATGCTAGTCTCTAGCCTAGCAGTTAACAGAACAACTTCTAGAGTCAGATTAAAATACAGCCCTGCCACTTATAAGCCATACAACTCCATTAATTGCTTAGCATTTTCTATTGCTCATAAATCCATATTGCTCATAGGTTTTTGAAAGGATTAAATGAGATAATGTGAGGAGAGCACCACGGAGGTCCTTGACATGTTATGGTGCTGGACAACCAGTAGCTGTTGTCATTATGAACCACCTCCAGGGTAATAAAGAGTTCATCCTAGTTCCACCTTACTCTCACTTGCTTTGTATTTAGTCCAAAGATGTGGATGTGAATATTTATTCAACCAAACACTGTTTTATATCCTTTTCACTTAGGAAAAGGTATGAGAACTCTTTAAATACACTGTAAAGAGTTCTTAGGTTTAATTAAGGCTCAGTCTCCAGCTCTGCAGACCATTTCTTAGCTTAGGCACACAATTACTAAAAGTCTAGCAAGAAACCAAAAAAAATAAAAAATAAAAAATAAATCAGTCTATCCATGGGTACTGGGCAAGCTCAGTCGGATAGCGTGTGTCTCTTCATCCCGGGGTCATGAGTTTGAGCCCCATAATGAGTGTAGAGATGACATAAACAAATAAAGAAACAAATAAATAAGTAAATATTTTTAAAAAATCAATTGATCCAAGTTTGTCTCACAAAATAATGAATTAATCCCTAAACAAGTTTTCCAAACAATTCTGTATATTAGATAGCAGAGAAGCATATAAAGTAATCAAATAATTTTGATTTTGAAATGTTGTAACTATTGATAAAAATATTTATAATTTATATTTAAACTAGTTTGTTAATATCTATGATCAAAGCAAAACATAAGGATAAAATAAATTTTTCACATATGATAAATTTTGATTTAAATAAAATTGTCTTTATAAAGTATCTTAGAATCCCTTTATTTCATTTCATAATATAAAGAGACTAAAGGAAAAAAAATATTTCTGAGCTGCTATAAAGAAAACTACTACTAGGTTATCTACCAAAATAGAGAGAATTACATCTAAGTATATATTTTGGATATTTCATTTGCCTCTCGATTTCTAAACACAATAATACCATTTGCTTTTACCTAACTTCTATTGAATTGACATGATATTATGATAAGTAAAACTCACTCTAAAGGCAATACTATAATTCTCAGAAATGTGAAATCATTTTCACAAAGAATCTTTTCTTTGTGCTTCAGCACCTTTAAAAAGCTTCAATCTGCAATTTACTCATCTTTTTAATAGTAGAGACTTGGGGGAATGAATGGAAATAATTGTGTGCCTAGTGAAAAAAATTGGTCAAGAGGTATTGAGTTGTGTTTTATTTACTTAGTTATATACACAATTTCCTTTACCAAAACTTCTCTGGACAAATGGGGGAATTAGAATGGCTACCCAGCACATTTTCTATGAACTTCTCAATTCTGCTTAGCATTACTTAGAGATTTGTCGTGAAACTATATCTATTGCTCTAGTTTAATTAGTGTTCTACAGAGTAAGGAGAGTGCAATGAAAGAGATGACTCCAAAGTAATATGTTAAATTTCTATCTCTATCAGAATATTTGTTGTTTTCAAGATCAAAAATACCATTCTTTGTTAGGAAAAAGAAGAATTTCATGTATCCTTTCTAAAAATAAAGAAAAGTATTCATAGCCCCTTAAATGAAGACTGTCTCTAATCATATCTACTTAAATGAGCCTTACTGAATACAGCAATGTCAGCATGTTATCTTGTAAAGAAAGATAAAATTATGCATCCTACTTACTGAATTATTTATAATGTTGAATTTATCCAACATTTGCTTTTGATTTAAGGGTCATAATCAGAAATGCATTTGCTAATTCACAAGAATAAAAATGGAAGAATTAGCCAACACTCTCCAATATCTGTATCAGCCATTGCTCTACGTACACTAGGGTCTATTTCAAACAAAGTATGTTTTTCAGAAAAACTTTGGAAAATGAAAAGAGTAGCTTTGAGTTTTTAATGCAGAATGTTAAAGAAGAAATGATGCTTTGAGGACACCAAAGAATGGAACAAAATCCTTTCAAGTGCAAACAATCACATTTCAGAAACATACTTGCAACTCCAGAGTTCACCAGAAGGGCTAATCAGAATTTTATACTGGATTTCAATTTATACACTTAAAATGAATATTAGAGTGTTTCTCAAGGTGGCCAAAGACATTCTTTTCATTTCTGGCACTGAAGTTGGTTTAACTAAAAGAATAAAAGAGTAAGATGACCGTGCCAAAGGAAAAAAAATAAAAAGACAAGTAGTCTGAAACAACAACAAATCAGCAAAATAACTTTCTCTTGAAAATGCAGTTTTCCATAAAAATCTTAGCAGTCATGGGACTTTACTTCACCTCTCTATTCCTGTAATTGTATGTGCAAAATGGTTCTTCTGTTTAAAGAGTAATATCTGACTAATTTAAGCCAAAAAAGAGGGGAGTAATTGGGAGCAACAGGGACTCAATGAGTCAAAAGAAGAGGAAACAGGCCTCAGGGAAGCTGGGTGCTCGGGTAGCTGTGATCTCAACAGCAAGAACCAGAGACCACCCTGCAGACTCCCAGCATGAGAATCTTCAACTTCTTTCCTCTCTCTCTCCTTCCTTCTTTCCTTCCTTGCTCCCTTCCTTCCTTCCTTCTTTCTAATTGGGCACAGAGAAATGCTATATAAAATCTAAATTTAATGAGGAACAGTGGAATGTGATAAAAAAAACATTTCAAGGAGGTAAGGTTTACAGTTTCTACATCTGACTCAGTTGATAATTGGTTGTGGGATGAGAACAAATCTCTTAACCTTCCTAAGCTTCAGTTTTCTCCCTTCTAAATAGAAAGGACTGTTTAAAACAACAATCCACAAATGTACCCCTCCACACACCTATGCAGTTCTGTGCCAAGCCATGTCTCAGAATGTCCTGCATGGCATTGGTGGCAGGCTGGTCTTTTAAAATTATGCAAATCCTCTACTACCCTTCAGAGCCCCTCTCTGTGTTCCCTTCTGAAGAATCCCTTCACTAGTCACCACCCTCCATGTTCCCAATGGAGTGTGTCACTTTTTCCAGGGGCCATGGAGCAAAGTGAGGGCTGGAAACCACTGGTCTGGAGCACCTCAAAAGTCTCTTCTAGCTCTGACGATTCTTTTTTTTTTTTTAATTTGTGAAAGATGCAGAGAGAAAGGAAGAGACATAAACCATAAACAGAGAAGCAGACTGCCTGTGGAAAGCCCGATGTGGGACTCGATCCTGGGACCCAGGATCACACCCTGAGGCAAAGGCAGATGCTCAGCAACTGAGCCACCCAGGCATCCCTCTGACAGCAATTCTAAGTAGGTTCAAATTGGTCACATCCTTTCATTTCTCAGCATGAATCAAGGATTCTTCTCACTCCAAAAGAAGAAGATATGCCAAAGATGTATGACTAGGTTATTTTACTAAGGGGTGTAGCTTTTAAAGAGGAAATGACTAGTCCATGTCTGGGACAACTCCTTTGAAAGTTGCTTTCCTCACATAGCTTGCTGTTCTTCCCTCTATCGCTCCTATGTAGCCAGGATAGTAGGAGCCTTCTCTATTGGAAAGTGGAGTGAAAACAAAGAAGGGGCCAGAAGAATGAAGGCAGGAGCTAGATTTCTCCTCTCTGCTCTTAACAAAGTGGATGTTTGTACTGCATCCACGGGGAAATGTAGCTCAGCAGAGGAAGGGCCCAGCCAGAGATTTAGGGATGAAGCTCAGGCAGGTATAAATTATGCATCATTCTGGTGTGGATTTTCTGCACATACTCCTTGAGAACATAAGGGGCACACTAGTAGTTAAACTGAGTCAAGAATTGAGCATCCCAAATAATCTAGGGAACAAGATTTAAAAATGGAATATTAGGGACACTGAGGTGGCTCAGTGGTTGAGAGTCTGCCTTTGGCTCTGTTACCATCCTGGGGTCCTGGGATTGAGTTCTGCATCTGGCTCCACACAGGGAGCCTGCTTCTCTCTCTGCCCATGTCTCTGCCTCTGTGTCTTTCATGAATAAACAAAATAAAATTTTCTTAAGAAATGGAACACTATTAGATGGTTCTGATTTTTAACTACCAGGATCATGGCTAATTAAAAGTAAAAATATTTAAATCATGAGAAAGCGATTGCATCATTTGGATTCCCTGACAATATTCAGGTATTACGATTCTTTATAAAAAAAAGCCTACAGTGGATAAAAGAATTTAGGGTGTTTTTTTCTCATAGATGATATATAAACATGCCACCAAATCTTCCATAAAAATGGGACTATTTAATAACGGCAAACTATTTGCTGTTTATTACTTATTCTAATTTTTATTCACTGCTAGTTCTAGAATTATAGAAGCAATTATGCTTGCAATTGAGGCTGTATTTTCAGCAAAGATCTGTCTGGAGAAAAAAGTGAGTTTGTTTGGCAAATACCAGCTTATTTTAAAAACTACCACTTAGGAAATAGTTGGTGTATTTGGTCTGTGTTAAGTATGTTTTTCCTCCAAAATAATTTGTGCTGATAATCAATTAAGTTCAAACAACATTTACATAGCACCTACTGGATGAGGTATGGCCATCAAGATATGTTGATTATCTTGAAGGAATTTAGAATATGGCAAGAGAAACTGAGTTAAAATTAAGATATGTATCATATATTTTAAGATAGGAGTATGGATAAATATTTTGAAGTCACTCTAATGCTGGTGATGGCCTCTCATAAGCATAAAATGTAATATTTTAATGTGAAAGTTAAGTCGTTTGCATGACAGAAACAGTTGTCTTTCATCTAGCTCATACGTATTTCCAATCACTTCCTCTTATTTCAATGTACAACCCAGAAATAATAATTTCTAAAGATGGTCCATGTTCACTCATGCCTCTATTCATACCTGGTTGTTCGTTTGCTTCTGTTTCCTGGCTAGACTCTCAGAGCCTTGCAGGGAGGCTTTAGGGCCCTCCTAGTTCCCTCGCACCTGCATGAAGCTGGGCATTTCATTGGCATCTATCTGTAAAGAGAGATGAAATTGAACCATGTGAATGTTTTATTCTCCATGAGATCTCGCAAGCAGAAATTATTGCTTCTCTTTAGTGCTCTTGCAATACTTTGTTCTTTCTACCACTTTATTCTTTCTTCTCTTTGTCACATAACCATGGAAGGCTAAGGTGGGTGTTTGTTTTCTCCTGTCTCCTTTCACCCTCTCCTTGTACTGTGCTTCCCACATGCAGGGGTCAAATACATTAATTAAACTCATAAATAGAAGAAGGGCAGATCAAACACCACAGCCGATAACGTCAATGGATGGCCTTTTAACTTTCCTAATTGTCATTTTTTAGTACTCCCAAGATTTCAGACACTCTCTTTATTTGATGCCATGAAGTATCAAGTCTCATGTTCAGGAATGCCAAGGTTTACTTCTGAAGAAAAGCAGCAAAAGTTAAAAAAAAAAAAAGTTAAAAAGTTAAAAAAAGTTAAAAATAGTCAATTATTTTAAAAACCGAACGATAAAGGTATAAAAGGAATATTTTTTGAGCACTTCTTAATCAAGGGGTTTTCTCAGAAATGCATTCATCAGGATTATACTTTCTAGAACTTATTTGTTGCTGTGAAGATGATTGCAGGCCTGAGTGGTGGTGAGTAAAGCATCACCAGATGCCTCCCTGCAGGCCAGTAAGCGTGCCTGATGTCATCAACCACCACTTCCCCATCCCTCCTGTTCCAGATGGCTCACGGAGAAGCCAGTTCCTATTGAAGTTCATCGCAATGCCACCCCTGTCCTATAAGCTAAACTACAGAGGACCATTAAACTGTCAGAGTTTCTCCAGGAATTACACAAGACAAATACCCCAAACTGACTAGATTCCAGATACCCTCCCCTCGTGCAGTTGTAGGTTATATAGGAAAATAAATGTACCAATTATACTAGAAATAAATAGATATATGTTGTACCAGAAAGAGGTATATTTAATTTTCACGAGTTTCATGAGTTGAAGTTAGAAGCCAGCATATTCAAACGTGAGAAGCTGGAGTAGTGTCTAATCTAACCTGCATCTAATCTAATCCATGCTGCAGGTGACTACAGAGCCCAAGTCTACCCTGGTATTGAATAGCTAAAGGGAAGGGGAAACCAAGCATTGGTGGGGGTCCGGGACTGTGGTTAGGAGATGGGGGCAACAAGCTAAATTGGTAGATAAGAAGGCAAAGAAATTCTTTACATTGATATGTTACAGAAAATCACTTTTGCTTTGAAGAAGTTGTTGAGTATTTTCTTCTGATTGCTCCCATTTTCCAGCACCGAAATCACCACATCTTAAAATGAACAATGAACAGAAGGATTCGAATGTCACCTCTTGCTTTCAATGGTGTTTTTTTCCTTTCCTTTTTTTTTTTTTAGAGAAAATATTTTATTTATTTATTTGACAGAGAAAGAGAGATTGAGAGAGCACAAGCAGGGGGAAGCAGCAGAGGGGAGGGAGAGGCAGGCTCCCCACTGAGCAAGGAGCCCAAAGCAGGGCTCAATCCCAGGACCCTGGGATCATGACCTGAGTCAAAGGCAGGTGTTCAAATGACTGAACCACCCAGATGTCCCTCAATAGTGTTTTTTTTCAATCAAACAAACATAAAAATTATAATTAGCTAGCTTTTTGTGATAGGTTTTCTTAAAGGTGGTTTTTATCCAATACTTAACTGACCTTAAAACATTTGAAACTTTGCTAATTGGTGAGCACTCCAGATACTTCCCTCCAGATTCTAACCTTAGCACTCTATTTGGGTGATGACCAAACCTAGGAATGCCAAAGAATATCTAGGCCTTCCTTTTTGAAAGACTTGATAATAGCAAGCCAGAGGCCTGCCTCATCTTTTTGTTGTTGTCATTTGCTTGTTTTTTTTATTGATTTTTATATGTGTATGTGGTTTTATCCAGTATCTGACACTATAACAAGTACTTGGATGCAAAGGCTTAGTTATATGTCTTTCCTCTGAGTAGCTCACGAATTACCCAATACCAAAACTCAAGTTGTGATTTGGTTGACAAAAGCATATTTTAAAAGTCTGTCTTCTTCTATTTGGAAAAATGTCAGGCTGAACTACTGGACTTTACAATGATTATGTGCTCTCCAATAAGTCGCTTATGGCTTCTCTTTTGAAGACATTGTGATTAAATTAAGGAGAAAACGTTTACTATTCATCTATTTTTCAGTGTGGAGGAAAGACTCATTAGTTCATAGCTATCTTATGCTTTGAACATTCCAGTAAACAAGAAATATTTTGTTCATCACTTATCATTGCCCATATTAGAATGTCCACATAATTTTGACATTTAAAATAAGCCATTCTGGGGTTGAAATCAAGCCGTAAACATCTAGTAGTGTATCCTGAAGCAAGTTCTGCTGGTTTATCTTGAAGCAAAGACAGTTCAGCTGATCACAGAAGCATAACTTTAAAACTTAGTGAATTTCACCAAAGACTTTCTCTCTCAAATTCACTTTTGAGCCTAAAACTAAGCAAGATAAATTGTATACCCAAAAGTGTTATTCTGAGATAATTATTAGGGAATGAAAAATAGAGGTTAGCTAGCCATGGCCTCAGCAACAACACTGCCCCTGCCCCTTAAATTAGATTTTCAGCAAGATCTGCTACTGCTCTTCAGGGCTTTGCCTTGGTTCATCATGTGCCATAGAATTGTGGCAGAACAAGCAAATTAGATCAGCTCAGGGGGATTGTGATTCTGTTTCAAATTTGCTAAGAATTCAGACTATAAAGAGTGTTAAATAGTAGATCATACCTTGATCCTAAATTTGATTTCTTTAACATACTCTATTTCATTTTGCTTTAGAGGCAGTGTTGCATCTATGGAGTAGTTCTTGGGGAATTAGGAATTGGGTCAAATAAGAATCACCTGGGGAGTTTTTAAAGCATATAAATACTCATACTTCTGTTTCAACCTTCCATTCCAATTCTCTAACTTTCTCCACCCCAGATGTGTGTGATCTGAAAAAAAAAATCAATGGATATTTTTGATACTGAGTTCCTTCCAATATCACAAATTATAGGGATCCCTGGGTGGCGCAGCGGTTTGGCGCCTGCCTTTGGCCCAGGGCGCGATCCCGGAGACCCGGGATCAAATCCCACGTCGGGCTCCCGGAGCATGGAGCCTGCTTCTCCCTCTACCTGTGTCTCTGCCTCTTTCTCTCTCTGTGACTATCATAAAAAAAAAAAAATTATGGGGATTGCTGGGGTGGGCTTTATGCTGCCAAATTTGGAGCTGAAATAACATGGGGTTATTCATCCAACAAAAAATAACAAGGAAGGGAAATCTTTTTACCTCCGGTTATAGAAGAGGACTGTAGAGGGATGTGGGACATAAAGAATCAGGGTTGCTGTGTCCCAGGTTTCCTGGTGTCCATACCAGAATTCACACCTCTACAGTTAGCCTAGAAGTTGGTACAAAGTGCCTTTGAGGATGGGAAGTCTCATTCACTTCCCATATATATTAATTATTGTTCTCTGAAGCTACATTCAAGAAAAAACAGCATAATAAATATTGTTATTCATAAAGCTTTTCTTCATGCTTTTATATCACTGGATTCTTTTCTGTTAGAAAATGGGAAAAATGTGAGCAAGGGTGAAAATATTCTAGTGTCCTTGAGAGACCAGTTATTAAAAGTGAGAAGGACCTGGAAAGTGGGGAAGCCTGAAATACCTATTTGAAACCCAGAGGAAATCACGGAGAATCAGAATTTGGCATTTGATTTTATTTATTTAACTTTTTGAACTCACGATGATGACTCTTTCACTGATATTTTTATAACACCCATCTCTCTGACTCCATTTAGTGATGAGAAATGGCAAAGGCACAAGGAGAAAATGGGACCCTGAAGACAAAGAAAGAAAGGAAAGAAAAGGTGAGGATGGAAGTGCCCTCCAGACAATGACCACCAGGAACTCATCTACTGTTGAACAAGTTGAATGGCTTGAATGCAAAAAAGGAAAATTCACACCATGGGAGAGGGGAGTGGCAAAGGACATTTCAATAAGACAGAGCTAGGAAGGACTGGGGTTTGTATTACATGTGATTTAGAGGTTTGAAGGACTCGGGTCTTTGTTCTGAATTGGATACTCTCAGGAAGTGGCACTAATATCACAATTGGACAACTTAATAAATCTTTTCTAGAAAGAGAGAAAACTAGACCAAGGGTAAAGTTGTAAATAAGGAACTCCTTATGACTTTTAAGTCAGCCAGTCATTCATAGTAGCCAGGATGGGGCAATGTTAGGTCATTTTTGATGTACGGTTACTCTTCATGTGTTTGTCTATATTCATACATGATTATGGACTGATTTTTTTTTGTCTTGACCCATCATGGTCAGAGTGGCTTTGTCTGATCTTAGCGTTCTGTGTAATAGCTTATACTAGATAGGAGAAGTCCTAGTTGTAAGTGCCAGGCTGGCTCTTACACACCCAGGAATGCCCTTCTCTCATTTGCTACTCTGCTTGTCTTCATTTGTCACAAGGAGACACTCAGTCATGGAAAGCATGAATTCCTTGTCCAGAGTCATAATGTTATGAGGTTATAGAACTGGCCAGTCTGCCTTCAAAGTCTAGATCCTAAAGCACAGTATTATGCTTCCACCAACAGACAAATAAATATTTCTGTTCCCACAATCAGCTTCAAAATTTTGAAGTGGTTAGTGGTTAATTATCATCCAAGGGCCATGCTCTCTTCCCTGATGCTCTTCTGAGCTTCACTATTGCTAAAGCATTTTTACAATTTATACCCTCTCCACAGTCTCTAAAAAAGAGGAAGACCAATTTGGATGATTCCACTATATAAAAAGTAGCCTAAAAAGTATGGTTACCGGATTTAATGCACACACATATACACACACATGCACAAATATAGGATGTGTAGTTAAATTTGAATTTCAGATAAACAACAAATGATTTTTCAGGATAAGTACATTCCATGTAGTATTTGGGGAATACCTTTCCAGGATATGGTATTCACTATCTGAAATTCAAATTTAACAAGTGTCCCATATTTTAACTGCCAATCCTACCCTAAAAGTTTAGTGAAAATTTAATATTTTCAACCATGGAATCAATTTCCTTTTGCCATCTTGCTGTCCATGAGGAAAATGAATGATGTACTTACTCCTTGGAGGCTGAACATTCTACTATACTTATTTCTGCATTTCATCAGCTAGCATGGATAGTCTATACACATTTTTTTAACTAAAGAAACTGCAGTCTAAAGTCTTCACACATACATACAACAACACAGCCATTTGATGGCTAAAGACAAACACAAAATGTTACAAACACAATAAATTACCAAAAAAAAAAAAATACCCAGCATTATATTCTTTTAAGATTAAAGATGTGCTGTTCCTCATGCATTCAGTAGTCTTTTATGGTACCTCAACTATGTGCCAGGTTCTATCAGGCACTAGGGGTATGAAGAGAATCCCATAGTTTAATGAAAGCTAATGTAAAAAGAGGAGAGATTAGCTCATCTAGTAGGCATTTCTGATCCTCTTGTCTTTATTTGACTTACACATCCTTTAATAGAGCATCTACGCTTTGGCTTTGGGAAACAAATATGCTTTAGCTGTTTGTTTGGGAGAACATGTAATTAATTTTCTTGTTGGCCTCTACTAGACTCATGTGAATGTCTGCACTATTGGCTGCTGCCTGCTATGGGAGTTTGGTATGAATTTAGCAAGCAAGCTTTTTTTCTGAGAATTACTGTAACTCATACAGACCTGAATCATAGCCTGGGCATATTAAGTATTTTGATTTCTGTAGCACTAGAATCATTTACTATACCAAAGAATACTTTAAGGTTTGATTATCACAGGATAGACTAATCATTTTAACAATGAGAAAGTATGTGATCTGAAATAATTTGTTAGAAAAGAGAATAGCTGTGCTTGGTAATAATCTCATTAGCAACTTTATGCCAAAACAAAAGCTAGAATCCACTGTTAAAGGGAACAAAAGAGAAAAATAAGCTTAAATATAACCCACTAATTATTTTCCCAGAAAGCACTAACTGAATGTAGTAAGGTGTATAACTCAGATTTATTTTCCTAGTTTATGGCACATATGTGCAGCATCATCCTGTGAGTGCTGAATAATATTTGACTGCCTGGAACATCTTTGATTAATTAAAGAACAAGAACTTGCAACAGTTGCATTTCATGGAGTTCAAAGAGTACTTAAAAGATTCTCTGGAGCAGCAGAAGCACCTGAGGTAATGATAAGAAATACAGTAGAGGAAATTACAGTCCATGGTGAGAAACTCAGTTGAAAGTGACCAGCGTCATACACTGTATTTGGCACGTGGAAAAAAGAACAGTAACTACTGAATGAACGGTATGATGGCAAAGAACAGTTCATGGAGATGCCTCAGTGTTGCATAAGCAGGGATGCAATGTGATGAAAAAAGTTGAGATTGATTTGCTCAAAATATCTGCAGGTTTGTTCTTAGATCCTAAAGGAGATCTATACTCACCATTACTTCAAGAGGAAAGGAAAGACTACCCAAGGACATGGTTACTATTCTGTGTTGCGGCACAATCAGACCTCTGTCCTCATTTTCTAACATCATTTGCCCATCTAATTAGCTTGGAAGTGTTGCATGGCCCCTCCCAGGGATGTTTACAAACATGGTCACCCCTAGTAGGTACTGCTATCTCTTTTTGTTTGTTTGTTTGTTTTGTTTTGTTTTTTTTAAGATTTTATTTATTTATTCTTGAGGGACACAGAGAGAGAGGCAGAGACACAGGCACAGGAAGAAGCAGACTTCCTGCAGGGAGCCCTATGTGGGACTCAATCCCGGAACCCCGGGATCACTACCTGAGCAGAAGGCAGACGCTCAACCACTGAGACACCCAGGCGTCCTTATTTTGAAAGATTCACATATTTTTAGGTTTAAGGGCCTTACGACTGTGATTTTGGATCATTTTATGAACAAACTATGCCAGGATTATAAGTGTGGTGAAGTTGAATAGTCACAGCTTCCCAATAGGGTTGAGTCACATGGAGGACCTAGAGATAGAGATGTCATCATTTGTTGTGGCTTTCTGACCAATAACCCAGTGGAATACCTGCCCAAGTGCTTCCTTGTCCAATCATGCATCCTCATGCAGCAGAACGCTTGAGCTCTTCTCTTGGCTCAAACTTTACTAGAATTCAAAGTATAGAAGTGCTCTATTAATACTCAGTGTGTCCTCTCATGATTTTATCATTATTTTCCCATTATTTGTCAGGCCTTTGTCTCACAATAATTGTAAAGCAGGTTGTAAAAGCAATTCCAGTTTGCAATATAATAAATTGAGGTGCAGAAAATAGAAGTGAAGACTGTAATTTATTCGTCAGGCATTGTGCTTGATGTGTAAATACATTCTATAATTTAATAGTCACAACAATCAAGGAAGTTGGGAATTATACCCACTTTCAAGGTGAAGAAACTCAATCCTACAAAAGACTGCGTATCACAGTTGGAGATTATACTTCAAAATTATTACAAACTGTGGCCCAAATAAAATTGCTCTCTTCAATTCTATTTGAGATCGTAACTTTGTCAGATACTGTTTTGTTTTGTTCTTGTTGGTGGTGTTCAGTTCGTTCATCTGATCTATGCTAAGGTATATACCTGTGTTACATATTTAAGTATGTCCGAGTCCAGAACCCCATGAAAATTGTCTGAGTCCAGAACCCCATGAAAACAAATCTAAGAAATATGTCATGAATCAATTTGCTTTACCAAAATGCAGTAGAAGTATACTTCCTGGAAAAATTCCAACAGTTTGACATCACATTTGTAAGTCCAGGGACATTTCTAGTGTCTTTAGCCTTAGGTTTTAAGGTCTGCACCATTGGTAAGAGATTGGAAAGAGAAAGATAAAACCGAATGACATTAAATTGCAGCCAGCCTTGGGGACACAGTTCACTTATTCACACAACAATGCTGTAGAATCCCTTGAGAAAGCTTACAATTCCTCCTTTTCTCCTTGGAGGAACTTCTCTCTCCATCAGTGTGATTTCTTGATTGAATCCAGTACTCTGTCCATCCCCTTTCTCTGCCTTGCTCTGTTAAAACAAGGAAGGAAAACAATCTTTCATTCACTCTCCTCTGTGATCATCGCCGTGAAGATGGGTCTACTCTGAGCAGGCCGCTAGAAGCAGGGCAAGTGGGCCTCTGGATTCGCCATCTGTATAACGGCCCACTGCCCCCTAAAGAGGAATTTTACAAAACCAATTTTGGAGGAATCATCTTGCCCTTTACCCCTTTTGTCTGAATGGGGTAAATCAATTTTAGTGAAATCATTTCAGTTAACGTTTTATAGATAACTTGCTTTGTCCCATAGATGTGAATCTTGCCAGGTCAACCCCTAAATGCTTTGGAGGTGCTCAGGCTGTCAAAACAAACTGCTTAAAATAATTTGCCCCTCCAGGGTTACACAGAGTCGAGGACTATGCTTAGACTGGATTTCCTCATTCCTACACCAATATTCTATCCTCTCTCACTGCCTATTTTTTTTCCTAATAAAATTGTTGTAACTAATTACTGGATTAGGAAACCGAAAACCATATGAAAACATCCCTAATGGCAACAAAGGTTAAAGGGGGAAGAAGCAGGATGCATTTGTGTGCTGATTACCGTTGAAGGACAAAAGTCTTTTTGAAAATCGTGTTCTTCTCTAGCAATAAGCTCTCATAATAGATCTCCACCCGCAGAGATTAAAAGGCTTCAGGGCTGTACAAATAACAATAATCAGACCAGAAACTGTTAAAAGCATAAGACAGATAAACCCAATGAGAAGCCTTCGAAGGGAAGCAGATAAGCATCGCATCAGAGGGAAAATGTCAGTGAAGCTATTTTGCTCTAGAAGCTTTTTTGCTCTCTCTTAGAGAGAGGAGAAAGCGCTGATTAGAAACTGAAAATTTGTGTGCATTTTAAAAAGAAAGAGGAGTGTCCCTGGAGGCATATCTTGCCTGGTAGGCTCTTGTCCCTGGGAGTTTGGGGGCTTACTTTGCGTGTAACCCTGTGCCAAGGTAGCTCGCCCTGATCTTTTTTGAAAAGTTGAGACTCCGAAATATCCGTCAGTCAGGTATAAAAGTAAATGTTAAACATATGAAAATTTTTTTTAATTTTTAAATTTTTTTAAAGATTTTACTTATTCATGAGAGACACTGAGAGAGAGAGAGATACAGAGACAGAGACACAGGGAGAGGGAGAAGCAGACTCCATGCAGGGAGCCCGACGTGGGACTCAATCCCAGAACTCTAGGATCACACCCTGGGCCAAAGGCAGACGCTCAACCACTGAGCCACCCAGATGTCCCAGAAAAAAAATTTAAATAAGGGAAAAACATACGGTTGAAGCACATTCGGATTCAGTCGGGTGGTAGAGCAACAACAGATAAAATGCCAATTTATTTCACATTGCCTCACCCAGGTCGTAGAGATCATCAAGCATAAAGAGAATGGCAAAGCCATGGATTTCTGCTCAGTAATCCACCTGTCCCAGGACCTGGCCACAGCTGGGCCTCCCCTTTTAGATCACTTCCCAAGAGTCTTGATTGTATCAGAAAGATACAAAATGATTGCCTGATGTAGGTAAATGGTTTTCTGCCAAGACATCAGCACTCGCTTTTAATACTTCTCTGAGCAACTAACTCCATTTCTTTTGCCTTCTTTATTGAGGTGTAATTTACATACCATACAACTCACCTATTTTAATTGGATAACTCAATGGTGCCTAATAAACTGGTAGAGTTGTGTAACCATCACTGTAAGGTTTCCTCTTTGTCTATGATTTTCTGCAGTTAGAATATAATCTGCCAAGGTGTGTGTTATTAGATATTCATGCTCCTGGATTTTTTTTTTTAAGATTTTATTTATTTAATCAGGAGGGACACACAGAGAGTCAGAGACACAGGCAGAGGGAGAAGCAGGCTCCCTGCGGGGAGCCTGATGCAGGACGCCATCCCAGGACCCTGGGATCACGACCTGATCCAAAGGCAGATGCTCAACCACTGGGCCACCTAGATGCCCCTTCCCTTTTTTTCTATTTCAAATTCCTCATTTATTTTGACATTCACTTGGGTGTGTCTCCAAGTTATCAAACATGCAGGATAGGATATTGGTAGTAGAAGCAGTGAAGTGGAGGTGGATCCTGGATCTCTGGTTTCCTGCTGCCATTAATATTGAAAAGGTCTTGGCCATTATTACTCAGAAAGTTTCTTCCACTCCATTCTCTCCTGCCTCTGATAATCCAGTGTGGGGAGTGGTGCTCCTTTTGCTCTTGAATCACAGTTCTTGCACGTTCAACTCTGGTTTTGCTTCTTTTGATTTGCTCTTTCTCTTTGCATTTTCAGTTTGGGAAGATTCTCTTGACCACCCTTCAAGCTCACTGGTTCTTTCTTTGGCTGCGTCAAGTTTACTGATGAGTCCTTAGAAGGACTTCTTCCTTTCAGTTACTATGGTTTTGATTTCTAGAATTTCCTTTTGATTCTTCCAGTTTGTCTCCTCTATCACCGATTTGTACTAGTATGTTGTGTTCCTTTTCTCTTGTAGACTTTGATATGTTAATTGTAGTTATTTTAAATTCCCTGTCTGATAACTCCAACATCTGTGTCATATTTCAGTCTAATTCTGATTGCTTTGTTTCAAACTGTTTTTATTTGAGGGGGGCAGTGTTTTTATTTTATTTGCTTATTTGCTTGTTTTTTGCCTTGTCACTTTATGTTGAAAGCAAAATATATCGATAGTGTTAATACAAGAAGAGATAAATAGGCATTTAGTGTGAAGATTTATGGTAATCAGCCTAAATCCTCTGTGTTTAATGTCTTCTGTATCTATATATGCCAGAGGCTTTAAACTCCTCTACTGTCATTTGTGTCTCAATATCTTGACTTTAAACTTCCCTAAGTGTTCCTCTACAGAAAGAATCTGTGTTCTATGATTCTTTCAGTTGTCATGCTCTGTTATTATACTGGAATCCTTTTGGAGCGACAATAAGAGGTGTGGGAGTGGGAAAGCATTCTGCAACCTATGCTTAAATCCTAGTCTTTTAGTGGGTCTGCAACTTGGGGTTGTGAACCTCACAAGTTTTTCTTCAGCATTATAACTTTTCTTTCACATCCCCCACTCCCTTTTCTGACCACAGCATTTCCAATACATTTCCTTGAAACCTTGACCTCTTGTTCACTAAGTTTTTCTCTCTCAGGTAAGAAGGAAGGCTAAAGGATGCTGGAATAAGAGGAATGAGAGTTCCCCAATTTGGTAAGACTCTCCTCCTCTGGTTCATAAGCTTTTCTATGGAGATGGTTCTGGGCATATTTCACAGAGATGACTGTATTAGTCTGCTTGGGCTGCCATAACAAAATACCATACACTGAGTGGCTTACACAACAGATATTATTTCTCACAGTTCAGAGACTGGGAAATCCAACTTCAAGCTGCTGGCCAATTCACTTCCCTAGCAAGATCCCTCTTTGTGGCTTGTAATCATTTGCCTTCTCGCTGCGTTCCACATGACAGAGAGAAAGAGACAGACAGAGAGTGGAAGCAAGCTGTCTGGTGTTTTTTTTAAGGGTGCTGATCCCATCATGGGGCCCTGACCTTCATGACCTCATCTAATCCTAATTTCTTCCCAAAGGCCCCATTTCCAACACCATTACACTGGGGCTGAGGACTTTAGTATATGAAATGGAGGGGACAGGACACACATAATTCAGCCCATAGCAGTTATTCTTTTTCTCTCCCTGTGAGAAATATGAAGTATTTTTCTCAGATCTTTACCGTGAAAATCTGGTGGGATTTCTTGAGTTAATGCCTATGAAATTATGGGGTCTCCCTAACACTATCGTCCTAGGAGTTTCTCACTGTCATGCTACTACCCATTCAATGTGATGATTAATTTTATGTATCCACTTATCTAGGCCACAGTGCCCAGTTTTCTGTTCAAAAATCTGCTAGATGTTGTTGTGAAGATATTTTTTAGATGTGATTAACATTTTAAAAAAATTTTTAAAGATGTATTTATTTACTTTAGAGCAGGGGAGGGCAAAGGGAGAGAATCTTCAAGCAGACTCACACTGAGGATGAAGACTTAACACGTGGCTCCATCTCAAGATTCATGAGATCATGACCTGAGCCAAAACCAAGTCAGACATTTGAGGGACAGAGCCACCCAGGTGCCTCTAGATGTGATTAACATTTAAAGTAGTAGACATTGAGTAAAGCAGATTACCATCCACAGTATGGGTGGACCTCATCCAATCAGTTAAGGCCTTAAGAGTCAGAAGTCTACTGACGAGAAAGAGAAAGGAATTCTGTCTCTAGATTACCTTCAGATTAAAAAATAGGACATCAATTTTCACCTGAATTTCCAGACTGCTAGACAGCCCTACAAATTTCAACTTTTGTGAGCTATTGTTATGTCCTTTGTAAACTCCTTTGTTATTGCTGACTGGTATTCCATTGTATGAGCATAACACCGTTTATTTACTCATTTGCCCATTCATGGATATTTAGGTTAATTCTAGTTTGGGGCAAATTATTAATACGGCTGCTATAAACATTTGTATTGAACATAAATCCTCTCTGGTAAATAACCAGTAGTGGAATTGAAAAGTCATAAGACAAATATATAATTTAACCTTGTAGGAAACTGTCAAACCATTTTTCAAAGTGGCTATATCATTTTTAATCCCCACCAGTAATGTATAAGAGTTCCAATTGTTCTGTATCCTTGTCAATATTTGGTATTGTCAGTATTGTTTATTTTAGCTATTAAAATAGATATGTAATGGTATCACATTGTAACCTTAATTTGTGTTTTCACAATGACTGACAATATTGGACTCTCTTCCATGTGCTTATTTCCCAATCTTTTTGGCCAACTGTCTTTTCAAGTCCTTTTCTCAGTTTTGATTGTTTGTTTTCTTATTGTTAAGTTTAACAGTTATTTATATATTCTGAATACAAGCTCTTTGTTGAATATGTAATTTGGAAATACTGTATTCTAATTTGTAACTTGTTTTTTTTTTGTTCTGTATAGACCCTATAAAATTTACTCATTAAACAATATGCTCCTAACTTAAAGACAGACATATAGACCAATGGAGTAGAACAGACTCCAGAAAGGAACCCTCAGATACACAGTCAAAATTTTTTTGACAAGAGTGCAAAGAACATTCAATGGAGAAAGGGCCATCTTTTCAATAAATAGTGCTGTGAAAGCTCTATACGAAGGTAAGAAATGAAGTTGGACTCTTACCTAATACCATATACAAAAATCAACTCAAAATGGATCAAAGACCTAAATATAAATGCTAAAAATACAAAACTCTTAGAAGAAAATGTAGGACAAAAGGTTCATGGCATTGAATTTGACAATGATTTTCTGGATATGACACCAAAGGCATAGGCAAGAACTACAACAAAAATTGAACCTCATGAAAATCTAAAATTCTGTGCACCGAAAGACATTATCAATGCAATAAAAAGGAAATTCACGGGATCCCTGGGTGGCGCAGCGGGTTTAGCGCCTGCCTTTGGCCCAGGGCGCGATCCTGGAGACCCGGGATCGAATCCCACGTCGGGCTCCCGGTGCATGGAGCCTGCTTCTCCCTCTGCCTGTGTCTCTGCCTCTCTCTCTCTCTCTCACTGTGTGCCTATCATAAATAAATAAAAATTAAAAAAAAAAAAGGAAATTCACAGAATGGGAGAAAGTATTTGAAGATCATGTATCTGGTAAGGGATTAATATCCAGAATATGTAGAGAACTCCTAAAATATAACAACCAGGAACAACGCAGTTCAAAAATGAGGCAAAGAACTTGAATAGATATTTCTCCAAAGAAGATCTCCAAATGGCTAATAAGTACATGAAGAGATGTTCAACATCACTAATCATTGGGAAAATGCAAATCAAAACTGCAGTGAGATTCCAATTCATACCCATCAGGATGGCTTCTATCAGAACAAACAAACAAACCAGAAAATAACTAGTGTTAGTGAGGATGTAGAGTAATTGAAACCCTGCTGCACTGCTGGTGAGAATGTCAAATGGTACAGTGGCTGTGGAAAGCAGTGTGGCAGTTTCTCAAAAATCAAAAGTAAAGCTATCATATGATCCAACAATTTCACTTCTGGATATAGACCCCCCCCAAAATTAAAAGCAGGGTCTTAGAGAGAGGTTTTTCACACCCATGATCAGACTAGAATTTTTCATAGTAGCTAAAGCATGAACACGACCCTTATCCATTGACAGATAAATAGATAAGCAAAATGTAATATATACATAAAATGGAATATTGTTCAGTCTTAAAAAGAAGGAGATTTTGACATATGCTACAACGTAGTGAACCTTGAGGCCACTATACTACATAAAACAAGCTGGTCACAATGACAAATAGTATGATTTCACTTATATGAGGTACTGGGAATAGTAAAAAGTCATGGACAGAAAGTAGAATAGTGGTTGCTAGGGGCTGAAAGGAGGGAGGAATGGGAAGTTTAATTGGTATAGAGTTTCAGTTTTATAAAATGCAAAGAATTCTGGGTATAGATGATGGTGATGGCTGCACATTATATTTAATACCATTTAATTGTACACTTAAAAATAGTTAAGATGGTAAATTTTATGTTATGTGTATTTTATTACAATAAAAAAGAAAACAATAACTAGAAAATTCTATGTGATTAAAAATTAACAAGCACTCTTTTTAAAACTGCTGGAAATCGCAGCCCGGGTGGCTCAGCAGTTTAGCACCGCCTTCAGCCCGAGGTGTGATCCTGGAGACTGGGGATCGAGTCCCACGTCTGGCTCCCTGTATGGAGCCTGCTTCTCCCTCTGCCTGTGTCTCTGCCTCTCTCTTTCTCTCTGTCTCTCTGTGTCTCTCATGAATAAATAAGCAAAAAAATCTTAAAAAAAAAAAACAGACAAAAAAACTGATGGAAATCTTAACTGAAATAGCTTCCTTGGAAATGAAGTTGGTGTTATGTAGTTAGGCTGAAAATGTTTATATCCTATGTTCCCACAGTTCCACTTATAGATATATACTCTAGAAAAAATCTTGCATGTGTGTAATAAAAGGCATACTATAAATTGTTCAAAACAGTAGAGGTTGTAACAATAAAAAAATAAAAAGAATCTAAATGCCCACCAAAAGTAGAGTGGATAAACCGTAGCATGTTTTATAATGGAATACTACACAAACGTGATAAATAACTGAGTTATACTTCTACAAAACAAAGGCAAAAGATGAATAAAAGTTGATATGATACTAATATTCATATGAAAATAACAAATATGTAAGAGTAGCCAGAAAAATACTAAGAAAGTAAGAAGTAAGAAAGTAAGAAGTTTTACTAAGAAAGTAAAACTATGAGGAAGACTACCTCACCAGATATTGAAACATATTAGAGATTCTGTAATTACCAGTTCAGCATATTTCCACTGCACCACTCTGCTTGCTGCTAAAGAGTCTACAATTAAACCCTTATATAGCACCAGTACATGACTACATAGATTGATGTAATAAAACATACAGCCCTGAAATAGAATCAAGTACGTGTACAAATTCAGTATATGGTAAAGATGGCATCTCATCACTAGGATAAGATTGACTTTATAATAATTGGTGCCAAGATAAACATTTAGGTACTTGGGGAAAAAATACAAGTAGCCCTATATCTCACATCATTCACAAAAATAAACTCCAAATGGTTTAGGTATCTACATGTAAAAAATCAAACCATAGAAGTAGAAGAAGAAAACAGGGATAAGTTATTCTTTTTTTTTTTAAGATTTTATTTTTTGAGAGACATAGGGAGAAAGGCAGAAACATAGGCAGAGGGAGAAGCAGGCTCGCTGCGAGGAGCCTGATGCAGGCAGAGCTCCATCCCAGGTCCTGCTCAGGTCTTGATCCCCGGGATCAAGCAGATGCTCAACTAGTGAGCCATACAGGCGTCCCCATGGGTAAGTCATTCTTTAACTTCAGAGTAGATGGAGGCTTTCCAATTACAACTCAAGATATAGAGGCAGTAAAAGAAAACATTAAACTTGAAATTTCATGGGGCACAAAGTATCAGAAATAAAGACAAAATACAATTGCAGAAATAAGAGAAAATATTTGAAAAATATACTTCAAAGAGCTAAATGTTTAATTTATATATATAAAACTTTTAAAATTTGAGGGACAAAGGATCAAATGTCTCCAAAAAAAAAAAAAAAAGACCCCAGTAAAGCAATTCACACACAGAGAAAAAGAAATAAAACAATCCTGAAACATATGGGAAAACATTCAAATTTAATCATAATGATATATGTAAATTAATAAATGCCATGTTAGATCCTGGATTGGAACCTGGAACAGAAAAAGCACTGGTGTAAAATACAGTGAGATTCAAAAAGGTCTGTAGTTAATAGCATTTTTCCAATGTTAGCTTCCTGGCTTTGATCATCAGCCACTGCAAGACAATAACTTTAGGGGAAGCTGGATGAAGAATATACAGTACAGGGATTCTCTGTGCCATTTTTGTAATAGTTCAGTAAGTCTAAAATCATTTCTTTAAAAAAAACAATATATTTAGGGTTACAACATTTTCAGTAACACTACTACAAATCATAAGGGGATGGTAAGAATAAAATATAGACTAGAGGTTACATCTGAAGGTGACATATGGAAAACAGATTGAGGAGGCGCACTCAGGGTAATATAATTATTCAAGGGTAATTATAATATTACTGTTCTTAGAATAGGTGTGACTACGGGAGCTCACTGTAACATGAGTATTTTATACCTTTTACATATTTGATAATTCCTTTGAATCCATGCAATATATTTAATAAATACTACAGATGATCCTAGCAGAAGAATAAAGAGTTTACACCGCAAAGACACTTTTTGTCACAATTTGAAATTGCATTGCATTAAAGCAGAATATTCCTTAAAAGGCCTTTCAATGTTAAAATTTGAAGTGTTAGGTTTGCTTGCTCCTCCATCTGTAGGTCCCCAATGTGAGCTGGCTTGCATTTAAGGATAGTAAAATCTTGGCAACAATGCAGTTGAGTTCTGAGTATGGTATCAGTGGAGAAAGGGAAACAGTTGGAATATTTGCCTTTGGATACAATTTTAAGAAGAACAAATGGAAGATAGTACTTATTGGCACATACTGAGAAAAATCCCCCTGCAGTGAGTCTCAAGATACCCAATTAAGATAAAATTAAATCATGCAAATATTGATCCAGCTAAATTTGCCAGGGGTAAGTCTTATTATCAAATTTCTTTATATCAAGTAGCAAGGAACTATAGAAAAGACAAAGACATTTTATATATTTTTTTAAATCAGGGGAACAGTAATAATAGAGAAAAACATTTCATTACACCTTTATTACTTGCACTGATTATTGACTTGTTGTTTTGCTCATTATGACCACTTGCATTTAAAGCGTCAGACTCTTTCTCGGGCATTTAGCACTATCACAGGTAATGCTCTACCCTCAAAGAGCAAACAATTTTGTTTGAATAAGATGCATGCATTTTAGGTAATTTGAGCAGAGCTAAATGCATAAAATGGACAGCAGCCTACTCATGAGCACAACAATGGCCCAGACACTCTGAATATCCTTGGAAAGTGTCTATTAGTAATTTCATTGATCAAAGTAATTGGATCCGCTTTCATCACAGATTGAAATCACTTTCAGGGAAACTCCATCCAGTTGTTGTAGAAAAATATGTATTTAATACCACAAGTGTGCTCGAATGAATGCAAGTCTGAATTTCCTTAGTAAGGTTTTTTTTTTTTTTTTGCCTTAAAGATATAGTTTCTAAAAACTTTACAATAAAAAAAAAAAAAATCCCTCCAATAAGATACGGACATTTGGCCATAAATTTCCTTAAAATTGTCTTCATTGTTTAGGTTGTTATTCCACATTGTTAGCCATAATCTAATAGATATGTCTGATAAGGAAAGTGACTGATTTATTTCGAGTCTGCAATTTTACATGTCTATGTGAGCACAGACCACATCAAAGCAGCCACCTTGGAGGTCATATTTACCATTGATGCTGACCCTTGACCAAAACATTTCTGGAGTCCCTCTCGGAATTGCTCTCAGAGTTAGGATACGTTCCAGGGAATCCTCAATAGAGAATCTTAATCCTTTGACAATGGGATTCGGAATTCAGGATAGGAAATAAAATGGGTGATAAATCCTGTCTGTGGAATTCTGGGCTCAAAGTGAGGCATGATTGCATTCAGACGGATTTTACACAAATGACACCTTCATTAAAATGAGTACATACGCTTCCAAAGCACGTACTGTGAAGAACAATATTCCTTTGTTTGCAATAGTTATGGTATTGACATTTAAATAGGGGGTTGGTTCTGCTTTGCTGTCCTAAACGTTGGAGGAGAGTTGCACACATCTCTGACAAGCCATTCTGTTTCTGCTGAGCGAGGTCTCCTGCCTAGAAGTCACATCAACACCATCATTATGGGGTTCTGCCCTGAGTTCCTCTGTCTTCTAGAATGTGTGTGGGGGGCGGGGCACAGGCTGTTGTAGCTTCTCTTTTCCTTCTTCACAGAGCCCACAGCCTGAAGGAAGCCGCAAAGGAAGGCCAGGCCCTTTCAAAGAGTTGGAGTGAATGACAATAAAAGCCACGGGGTTACCAAACCCCCCAAACCTACCAATTTGTTGAAATTTGATCAAAATGAAATCGAAAACAAGTTCACTAAAGGAAGACAAAACAAGTTCACTAAAGGAAGGCGTACAGCAGAGAGACATGCGGGGAGCAAAGCAAGGGATATTTTCACCTACAGGCACTAATTACATGCAGAGACCTCCATTTCTGCAGAAAATAGTTGGCAGCCAATTTTCCTCACCCCCCTCCCCTCCTCTCCTAACTGCAGCTTGCCTCCCACTATCTCCCCCACCCCACCCTGCAACCTCCGCCTCCTGCCTGGCTGTCCATCCTAAGGGCCCAGGGCCCCCACAGAGCTTAGGGCAACTGATGGCTGCTTCTGATTTTGTTTCCTCTCCCCCTCTTTTCTAAAGATAAGACAAGGCCAGTTTCTCTCCTCCAGCTCTTCACATGGCTTCCTCATTACAGGGGGGAGGTGAAGTGCGCAAGTTCGAATCTCTGCCTAACTCCTTAATAGCTGTAAGATCTACCTCACAAATGCCTTATGAAGATTGAATGAGTTCCTGCCCCTAAAGCATCAAAAGCCAGAACGAGCCCTCCGTGGATAGTTAGGATCGTTGCTATTCAAGCTGACTTCACTGCGCTCAGCAAATGCAACCTCCCTGCGCCACCGTACAGGGCGCTCGCGGCGCACATATTTCAGGGCCCAACCCTTTGGGCTGGCTGGCTAGCGCTCAGGCCTGTGAGGAGAATTGTCACCTTATAAGACTTTTATCTGGAACAGCCTTTATCTCTTTCACTGTGGGGATTTTCCCCAGGCTCTTTTGTCCTCTATTTCAGAGCTTATTTTGCCTCCCTTTTGTGCTACATTTGCTTCAGGGGGGTAGGTTTGCTATAAGGGGGTAGAGTTGCCCTATTTACAAGGGAAGCTATCACCATGGTAACTTGGTATTTTGATACAGGCATGAAACAAATTCTGAGGGGGAAAATAGATCCCTTATTTTTCAACTTTGGCATGTAGATGTATGGGAATCAAAATTCTTGCCCAACGTTATATAGCTGGTTCAAATGTCAAAGCAAAGAAACAAGTTTTGTTGATAGTTTAAATAAGTATTGAGCCACCACAGCATGCTATCAATTGAGCTGAACATTCTCACAATTAATTTCTGCCTCTTAGGCACTGACGCTTGAAGGCAACATGGCATATACTACTTTGGTGAACTCATTCTCTGAGTGAAAAAAAAAAATTGGTACCCATGGTCAGACAAAGAGCTGCTGTGTTCACTCAAATTGCAAAAGGCATTGTGAAAGATGTCTTTCGGAGTTGCTGGGATATTTTGATTGTTTATTGAGAGGGAACAAGAGAGAGAATTTGAAAAATCAGCCTGTTCCTCCGGGTCAGAGGAACACTGTTGCAGCATATACGACGTCGACACTGTATATGGCCTGGGGAGTAGGCTGCTGTTGATTACGGAACACCAGCTGTGTGCCAGGCTCCCTACTATGAGTTGCTAACATAGATTAGTGAATCGTTACTCCTGCCTTTGGCACTCATCTGGTGAGGAAACAAATAATTCCAATACAATGTGATATCTCTGCAAAGATAGCTACAGAATGCTATGAGAGAAGGAAAGAAGGCCTCCTAGAGATGAATTGTTTTTTAAGATTTTATTTATTTATTCGTGAGAGACACACAGAGAGAGAGACAGAGACACAGGCAGAGGGAGAAGCAGGCTCCATGCAGGGAGCCCGATGCGGGACTTGATCCCAGGATCATGACCTGAGCCAAGGGCAGACGCTCAACCACTGAGCCACCCAGGCGTCCCTAGAGATGAATTTTGAACTGTTTTGAAGGATGGGCAGCTGGTGAAATCAGGCGCTGGAGACACTGGTGTGTAGCATCTCTCCAAATGATGAACTTCCTTTTTACTCCCTGTGCCAAACAAGGGCGAGCCTCATGGCTACCTTGGCAGATTCCGATAACCCGGGTGCTCCTCGGAGCAGCCTTGCTGACAGACCCCATGTGAATTCCCATGCGGAGTTATTTGCAGTTTGCCAAATGTGCTGTGTTTTCTCTGCCCTTTGCTCATTTGGTTCCATCTGTCCAAAATCTCCCGGTTGCACCATGTCTCCTCCTCACCCCACCCCGCATGCATGCTTCCAGATATCAACTTTTGTTGTCCTTCAGGCCTTGGCTTTGAGGTCTTCCCCTCAGATAACTTGCTGATGTCCAGAGAGTGTGCTGGCCCTCCAATCTGCTTCTGCAGGGTTCTCTACTTCCTTTATATTGGTGCTCATCAAAGCGCCTGGTCACTGTCTGTTTTCTGGCCTGCCTCTTGCAATTTCACTCAGTCCTTTTGCTCCCTTTGACGTTGCGAGCTATCACTGGCAACTCTAGATGCTACTCCCTTTTGTGTTTCCAGAGACTAAATTAATTTTTATTAAATTAGATGCACAAATGAATAAAGGGAGGCATTGTCTATTCTATGGAAAGAAACAACCTTGTCTCATAATGATGTTTCCTGGATTTGTTAGAGAGGGTCTTCTTGCAAGGTATTTTGATTTTTTTGGTCATTCACTTATTGAATTCTGAGAGTTAAAAGTTTTGTATACAAGTTCTTTGTAGATTTTTTGACAGTATCTTCACCAAGGCTCAAGTTTGCCTATTCGTTTTCTATACAGTGTGTTTTGATGAGCAGAAGGCTTTAGTTTTGAAGAAGCCCTCTATTTAAGGGGGCTAAATTCTTAAAAAGAATTTATCTTTTTTTTTTTCTTTTACGGTTATTATTTTCTGTATCTAAGAAGACTTTACATTAGGAAAGTTTCCTTCAGGGCAGCCCGGGTGGCTCAGCGGTTTAGCGCCGCCTTCAGCCCAGGGCCTGATCTTGGAGACCAGGGATGGAGTCCCATATTGGGCTCCCTGCGTGGAGCCTGTCTCTCTCTCTCTCTCTCTTTCTCTTTGTGTCTCTCATGAATAAATAAATAAAATCTTTTAAAAAAAGGAAAGTTTCCTTCAATTCCTAGTTTGCTTATAATTTTTTAAACACATGAATGAGTATTGAATTTTAGAATTTTGTTCTTTTTCTGCATCTATCGAGGTGACTGTATGATTATTCTCTTTTGTTCTAATAATGTAGTCAATTACATTGATTGATTTTCAAATCTTAAACCAATTTGGGGATTTATCCTAAGTTTTCATGGAGTATCATCCTTTTAATATACTGGAGACTTGTCTGAAGCATGTTTGATGGTCAGGACTGATATCAGTCTGTAGTTAGTATTCTTATAATGTCTTTGCAAGGTTTTGGAATCAGGATTATGTTGGCTTCAGAAAAGGAGTTTCAAAGTATTCAGTCTTCTATTTTCCGAAATAGTCGTGCCATGGTTGTATTGTTTCTTAAGTGTTTGTTTGTTGGAAATTGCAGGTGGGGGTCCGTGGGTGACACAGTTGGTTAAGTATCTGTCTGACTCTTGGTTTCAGTCAGGTCATGATCTCAGGGTCATGGGATCAAGCCTTGTGTTGGGCTCTTAGCTCAGCAAGGAGTCTGTTAAAATTTCTCTCTCCCTCTCCCTCTACCCCTCCCCATGCTTGCTTGCTCTCTCTCTCTTTCAAATAAATAAATAAATCTTTTAAAAAAATCACAGGTGAAGGCATCTAGATATGACATATTCAGTGACGGAAGGTTTTTTATTATGAATTTTAAGATTTTATTTATTTATTCATGACAGAGAGAGAGAGAGGCAGAGACACAGGCAGAGGGAGAAGCAGGCTCCATGCAGGGAGCCTGATGTGGAACTAGATCCCAGGACTCCAGGATCACACTGTGGGCCGGAGGCAGGCACTAAATTACTGAGCCACCCAGGGATCCCCTAGTTTTCTTGATAAATAAAAGGATATACAATTTTTCCTTTTACTTTATGCTAGTATTGATAAGTACCATTTTCAAATAATCTTTTTCATCTAAATTATCAAGTATTGTACATAAAGTTTATAATTGTATTTTCTTCTTATTTTTTTAAGTCTGTAAAATCTATAGTAGTATCACACTACTGGTTAATCTTATGGTTGATTTGGCTGGGCCACAAGATGTACATTTATTTGGTCAAATATTATTCTGGGTTCTTTTGTGAGGGTGCTTCCAAAACATAATTTTGGGTGATATTAACATTAAAATCAATGGTTTTTGAGTAAAACTGAGTTTCATAATGTTGGTGGGCCTCATCTAGTCAGTTGAAGGCTTGACTAAAACCAATAACGAGGGTTTCCTGAGCAAAAGAGAATTCTCCAGCAGATGATTTTGGATTTCATCTACAGTATCAACTCTTCATGCATCTATAGCAAACTGCATTTGGAATTGAACTAGAACATTGGCTTTCCTGACTCTCCAGCCTGCCACCCCAGTCTGCACATTTTGTACTTGCCAGTCTCCATAATTGCACGAACCATTTCCTCATAACAAACAAACAAGATAAATATCCTGTTGGTTCTGTTTCTCTGTAGAATTCTTACTAATACAACTCCTTTCATTCCTGATATTGGTTGATATTGGTAGTTATTTTCTTATTAATCAGTCATGCTAAATGCTTGTCAAGTTGTTGATCCTTTCAGAGAGCCAAATTTTGGCTTTATTTACTGTTTTTGTATTCTGTATTTTATATTGTGTCTTTTTCCTCTCCCATTAATTTCTGTCTTCCTTTTATTTTTTCCTTTCTTCTGCTTACTTTGGGTTTAATTTGTGCAACTTTTCACTAAGGTGAAAATGTAAATAATTTCAAACTTTCTTCTTTTGTAATATAAACATTAAAAGCTATTCATTTCTTCCTAAACACTGTTTCAGTTGCCTGCCACAAATTTTGACAAGTATTTTCATTATCTTTTAGTTTGTTGTAATGTCTAATTTCTCTCATAATTTCTTTGACACATGGGTTATTTAGAGGTTTGTTGTTTAATTTCCAAAATTTTGGAGTTTTAAAATATCGTATTTACTTCTGCTTTAGTTTTCTTGTGGCCAGAACTCCCAATCTGTAATGTTTTAATCTTTTGACATTTATTGAGACTTGTTTTATGATCCATCATATGGTTTTACCTTGTTGAAAATTTCATGTATACTTTTAAGGAATATGTATTGGATAGTTGTTACTATTCCATAAATGTCAATTAGGTCAGATCATTTAATTGTGTTATGTAATTCTTTTATACCATTACTGGATCTTTTGTATATTTCTTTTGTTATTGAGAGAGGAGTGTTAAAATCTGTCTTTCACTATTGCTTTATCTATTCCTCTTTATCTATTCCTCCAATTTTTGCTGTTGTATTTTGCAGTTGTGTAGCTAGGTACATATGTATTTAAGATATTTTGTCTTCTTGATAAATTAACCATTTCATCATACTCAAATCTTCCTCTTTGTCCTTTGCTATGAAGTACAGAACCCAAAGCTGGGCTTGATCCCAGAACCCTGAGATCCTGACCTGAGCCAAAATGAAGAGTCAGATGCTCAACCAACTGAGCCACCCAGGCTCTCCTAAGTCTATATTTAAAGTGCATCTCTTCTATACAGCCAAAATTGGGGTCTCTCTTTTTTTCTGACATTCACTGCCCTTTAAACAAAGGATTTGTTCCACTTATAGTCAATGTTACTGTTGACCTGATTTTGTCTACCATTGTGGTATCTGCTTTTTATTTATCTCATCTGTAGGTGATTTATCTTTGTCTCCTTCTCTTTCGAGTCAATAAATATTTTTATTAGTATGCCATTTAATTTCTCTATTGTTTTTTCAGGAGTTACTCTAGCAATTATGCTATGTATCTTCAAATGATCATTCTTACAGTTAATATTGTACTAGTTCATCTAAAAGGTAAGAACATTGCAACTGTATATTTTAATTTATCAACCTCATTTTTTGCCCTAACCTTTTCATATATATTAAGTCTAAACATACTGTAAACTCCATTGTTGTAACATTTCAATTATCTTTTAAGAAAATAGTGTTTCTTTATGCTAGGAGAAGAAAAATATAAACTCTTCTTCATTCACCTAAATGTATTATCTCCAGTGCTCTTCATTTTGCCCAGGAGATCTGAGTTGCCATAGGTGCTTTTCCTATAGCCTGAAGAACTCCCTTTAGCATATATTGTAGTGCAGGTTGGATGGAAAAGAATAGGCTCATATTTGTTTGTCTTAAAATGGTAACCTTTACTTTTGAAGAATATTTAAATTAGATATAGAATTTTGTTAGGTTTTATTTTTTGGCAGTTTGAAGAATGTTGTTCCATTGTCTTTTGGTGTCATTTTTTTCTGAAGGAAAGAAAACCTGACCATAATTTATATCTTTGTACACAAAGCATCATTTTTCTCTAGTTTTTTTCCAAAATTTTTCTCAGTAGGCCTCTACAGGAGGCTTAGAGGAACAGTGAAGTGACACACTATATATATCCCACCACTTATAGAGACACTTTTAAAGACAAATATTTAATTGTGAATTTGATGTGATATTGACACCTACTTGACCTGCTAGTGAAAGAGAAAGAAACTCTTCTAAAAAAAGAAAGAAAGAAAGAAAGAAAGAAAGAAAGAAAGAAAGAAAGAAGAAAGAAATGAAAAGAAAAAGAAAGAGAAAAAGAAAAAAGCATTCAAAGACTTCAAATGTTTTTGTTATATATTCTTTGGGAAGAGTTATGTAATATGTTATCTCTTTCTGATATGAGGAGAAGGAACAATCACCTGGAAAGTGATCACTTTCAAGCTCTTTTTCATGAAGTAGTATAACTATCAAAATAGTAAAAACCAACATTTGTTGACTTGTTGCTATACATTTAAGGTATTGTTCAAAGCACTTCATCTGTATTAATTCATTTAATGTTGAAAACAACACTATGAAATAGAGATAATTATTAATATTTCTGCTTTCTGGTTGAGGAAATTGAGACATAGAAACAAGCTGAAGATTTTTTTTATAAAATCTTTATAAAAAAAAGATTTATTAGTTAAAATCAAAGATTTTATTTTATTTTTATAACCAAAAACCTGAACCTGACCTGTAGGTAAAGAGAATAATCTATCTTCCCATACTTATTTTTGGTGCTTGCATTTTACCCACTCCTTGCTCCTTTAATAACTTATGTTTGCTTTTCATGTTCTTCACTTGATATGATTTTAATAGTGGTAAGTTACCTAAAATCTAATTTTCTTTATACTTAAAAATACTCTCCAATTCTGGCAAACATTCACATTTCCCCATCACTACAGTGAGTGTCCGTTTTGTCTTTTTAATTTTCAGACTTCCTGTAACTAATACTGCTTTAACTTTAAGAAATAATCCTTTACTATTACAAGAAGCAATAGGCAATTTCTGTCCCTGGAACAACAATCCTCAAACTATTTTCAATTGTCTGTCCTCCATGTTGAATTATGTGTAATGATACACTGATGTGATTTGATATCCAGTAAGGATTGATTTGACACTCCCAATCTCTCAATCTCATTTCTTCTAAGTCCTTGGGTCCTAACACCTTCTGAGTGAGGATGATGATAGATTTTGTTTTGTTTTGTTTTCATATCACTGGGTACTTAAATTTTGAAGTTTGCTTTTTTATAAAAGATATAATAAAAAAGTTTTGCAGCCTTATAAGATACTCTACCAGAATACAAAAGGCAGTGGGATGCCATCCCTTAAGAGCAATGAAGTAATAACTTAGGAACATTTCAACATGGGGCATCATCTTTGTTCTAGTATTAAAAACTAGTAAAAGTAGCTCCACATCTTATGGGGAGCTTTAGTATACATTTAAATCAGTATTTTTAGTTCAATCTGCAAAGAGCTGGCACTTACTGAGAAACATGGAAATGGCAACCAATAAAAGGAAAATGGTTTCCTTCTCTGAGATGCCTAGATGAGAAAATATTATTAACAATAATGGAGGTTAGTCATTCACATTGAGAGGGCACTATGCACATAAGTGCTCTTGAAGCAACATGTCAAATTTGCCTGTTTCTAAAGTTCTGATTTATGTAGTGCCTTATCTACTGTGTAATAATATCAGTCTCTGAAGTGTATCCCATAATTATACTGGCAATAACCATTTCTCTTTGTTTATAAAAATAACAGTGAGTGAGCAGCAGAAATGTAATTTCCTGGAACGAAGATCTAGGAATTGATAACATCTTTTTAAATCTCTTTCTACCATTTTCAAACCCCAGTTCAAGAGGTCAAGATTTCTGTTCATAATAATTTCTAAACTATGTTGCCCCATAAAGTAATGGAATTAGCAATGACTGAAAATCACAGATAGATTATTGAATAGCATTTGATGAGTGTGTGAAACTATTAAAATAAAAGGACACCTCAATTATTTAGTGTAATTTATGGAACAAGACAATCTATCTGATATTTGCTGGTTTTGGGAGGTTTGATCCATTTCTGCTAGATGCATGAACCAGCACACTTACCTTGTCTCATTGAATCACTTTGTGTTTTTTAAAATATTAGCATTAACGAACCACCAGGCTTGAATTTAGAAATAAAAATATTTATTGCATGGCCGATAGTCTTTGGAAAGTATTATAAAAACAGAAGTATAAAGTTTCCACCAAGTTCCATAGGTGGAAAAGAATAATTTTCCCCATAAAAAATGATTTGAATTATTTGAAATATAAATTTTAATTCAAAATCTGATGCCAAAAAAAGGTTTGAAAAACAACTGCATAATTTAGAATTTATATAATCTTATTTTAAGAGATGATAAAAATGCAAATATGAAATTGCCTTTGGCTCTCTTCACTAACAGAATAAATCCTAGTTGAATCATCTATCCCCTTTTATACATATTTATATTTTTGCCGTAGCCTGAAAACTCAGAGGTAAAAAGTAAAGGCCTTTAGAGGTGTGTAGGAATGCAATTGGTAAACAGATTAAAAGTCATGATAGTTGGCAATGTGCCTTCTTCTAGTCCCTTTTTCTCACTGCTTGTGCTAATCTCCATATGTGCTTCTGTCTCAGGGTGGGCACTACCTTGTTTTTCCCCAAATGAACAAGAATCAAATTGAAATTTCATTTTAATCTGCTTATTGTAAGAAATTAATGCCACCTGCCTGACATGCAGAATGACATGCTTTTGGGTAAACTGTTAACATAATATATGGCCTTCCTCTCTTCACATGGTGTAGTTATTTTGGGAGGTTATTGTATAAGAGATAGCAGGCTTATTAGAAATTTTTTTCCTACTGTCTCTTTATGAAGATTGATTGATATTATATACACAAGGAAAACATGTAAATGAAATTTACTTTTCCTTTCCCAAGAAATTTTTGGCCAGACTCTTTGGGGATTATGAACCAGTCAACCATCCTTGATTTGAGACCTCCTGGGCCTGTTTATATTTCTTTGGACTTCTTTGATTTTTACTAAAAGAAAATTGTTCTAAGGAAAGTCAAATTTAGTGCTGGGGTGTCCTTTGGAACCCACAGGTGGCAGTGGGCTGGTGGTAAAGAACATCTAAGAAGGAGGCACTGTACTGTAATACCCACTTAGTTTGAAGGCACAAGATGCCTTGATCTGAACTTTCAAATTGCTTATGTAAAATTTTGACACATTAGAGAGATAGATATGTATAGTATTGGCCAATCAGTTACATTCATTGATTTTTAATATTTATCAATGATCAATCAGGTATCATTCAAATAAACCTAGGAGGGGAAAGCTAGAATTTGCTTTGGTTTGTAACTAGGCAGGCCTATATAGAATCCAACTACAGAGATGTGAGCAATATTTGCCCATTTGGAATCATATTTGTTAACAAATCCTATATTTGCTCCCTTTTTATTTTAAAAATAAATGGCACTAGACAACAATATTGCAGAAAATGCAAGCACATAGGGTCATATGTAGTTGTAATTCTAAAACATTAATTGTTGATCCTGGCATTCTCTGATGTAATACGGCTGATACACATGAGGTCAAAAGGCACAGATGGTAGACAAATTGCTGAGATCATGGGTATTGTTGAAGCCAAGGTCAAAGGTATAAGTTCTATGTGGGCCATGATTTCTGTAGAGGGAAAATGAAAAGCCTGCATCTCAAACCTCATTTATTCTTATTATTAACACATACCATTAAACAGGAGAGAAACTGGTGATACTAAAGAGATTTCTTAACCAAAATACATTTCCTCTTTATTGTGTCTAATGTCAACTTCATATATAAAGAGGGCTTTTTACTTATTCAAAAGAGTATATTAGTTGAAGAGTGAATCCAGGAAATTTATATACTCTGGCTTTTTTTTTTTAATTTATGATAGTCACACACAGAGAAAGAGAGAGAGAGAGGCAGAGACATAGGCAGAAGGAGAAGCAGGCTCCATGCAACGGGAGCCCGACGTGGGATTCGATTCCGAGTCTCCAGGATCGCGCCCTGGGCCAAAGGCAGGCGCCAAACTGCTGCGCCACCCAGGGATCCCTATACTCTGGTTTTTATGGAAATAGATTCTCTTTACTTTATTAATCTAAAAACGAAAGGTACAAGCACATTGTGAACTAGCAATTGTGAAGCCATTTCCATGGCTTAAATAAATCATAATGTATATCATTCCTGAAATCTATAACTTTTCATGAATACTGTGATTTTACTACAATACCAGCTATTTGTTTGAACCTATTTAATTCCAGCTCTTAGGTTAGAAAAAGATGAGGGGGAAGAAAAGAGATAGAGAAATAAATATTTATAACCTTAGAAGAAAATACATGACTTGGGGCCCATCATCGGGCTATGAGGAGTTAAACATCTCATAACTTTAATCTATTTTGGATGCCCAAAGTCATTAACTTTTAAAACTAGCTGACGAGTTTCAAGGAAAGTAAGCTAGGAGTGTTTGGGAACTACACAACCTAGTATTATGCCTGTGTATATTTCCTTCGAAATTTGAAGTTATTCTCAACTAAGGTTTCCAAACCCAGGTAAAAATTTCCCAGAACTTCCTGACTGATGATACAGTGTATTAGCAAGCACTGGTAATTTTAGGTAGCTTTGGTTGAAGAGCTTGACCTATTTGGGATCCATGAGTAGATTAAAGGAGAGAATATTGTCCATTAATAAACGCAGTTAAAGTATTTCTCACACAATTGTGAAAGGATGAGGTGAAGACGGACCTGCCTACACTTTTCATTTCATAAACATATAATAAGGTAAAATATACCGCAAATGACTATGATGTCTCTTTTATTACAATTTTATTTTACTTAGAGCAAGTGGGGGCAAAGCACACACAGATGTATATTCTGAGACTGTTTCTTTTCCTGGTTCTGTCTGTGTCCATTCTGGGTCTGGTTTATGCTGCTGTCTGTGTCCATGTCCATCAAGCAAGTCAGTAGGTTGCGTCAGTTAACTCCCCATCACCTTCTGACATGATTCTAAGAGCAATCTGAGTGCCATTTATGCTTTGATGTTCAGATTTCCTTTCAAGGCAGTGAAGGTTCCATTACGGCAACTAGGAGGAATAGGTTTCTTTTTCTACTAGAATCAGAGTGGTCTATTGTCTCTTTGATACTGTTGGATTTTCTTTCAGGGACCCTTTCCAATTTTAGTATGATATCTCTTTCTACCCTAAAAATCAGTTATTTTTTAACCGAACATGTCCCTTAAAGGGCCATGCCACAATTTTAATAATCCCATTGTTAGATAAAACATAAACATGGAAAGTGCTACACCACCCTATAAACATTTAAAGCGCAGTGAAATGGTCACAAAACTGTGCTTTCTTTGGTCTTCGCCACAGAACTTTATGCTAAACCATTATCTTTTATTTCTTTCATTTTTTTCCTAGCTTTATTGAGATATGGTTAACATGTAACATCGTGCAAGCTTGAAGTGTTGATTCAATATGCTTATATATCGCAGAATGATTACCACAAAATTGTTAGATAACACTTCTATCATGTCACATAATCACTATTTCTTTTTAGGGGTGAAAATATTTAAGATCTACTCTCTTAGTGACTCCCAAATATATACTACCACTACTACTAATACAATGTTATTAACTATAATCACCATATTGTGCCTTACATCCCCATAACTAATTAATTTTATAACTGGAAATTTGTACACTTTGACCCAAATTTCCCATTTCTCCAAACTCCTAGGTTGTATGTTTCTGCTATTCAATTTTGGCATATAATTGTTCACGGTCGTCTCTTACTATCTTTTGTAATCCTGTGTTATCAGTTGTAATATCTCCTCTTTCATTCCTGATTTTACTTTTAATTTTTTTGAGTCTTCTCTCTTACTTAGTCTCTAAAGATTTTTCAATTTTGTTTATCTTTTCAAATAACCAACTCGGGTCTGTTGGTATTTTCTATTATTCTTTTGGTCTCTATTTCATTTATTCCTGCTCTGAACTTTGTTATTGCCTTCCTTCTGCTAAGCTTGTTCTTAATTTGTACTTCTTTTTCTAGTTTCTTGAGGTGTAAAGTTAAGACATTTATTTGAGATTTGTCTTTTTTCTGATTGTAGGCATTTATCACTATAAGCTTTCTGCTGGGATCTGCTTTTGAAGCATTCCGTAGGTTTTGGTATGTTGTGTTTTCACTTATGTTTGTTCCAAGTTCTTTTTGATTTCCCTTTTGATTTCTTCTTTGACCCATTGGTTGTTCAGGAGTGTATTGTTTAATTGCCATGTATTTGTGAATTTTGCAGCTTTCCTCTGGGTATTGATTTCCAGTTTCATACCACTCTGGTCAAAAAAGATTGTTGGTATCTTTTCAATTTTCTTAAATTTGCTAACACTCGTTTGTGCCTATCATATGATCCATCCTGTAGAATGTTCCATTTGTGCTTGAAAAGAGTGTGTATTCTGTTGCTGTTGGATGAAACATTCTGTAGGTGTCTATCAGGTCCATTTGATCTAAAGTACCTTTCAAGTCCAATGTTTTCTTGGTGATTTTCCATCTAGGTGATCTATCCATTGTTGAAAGTGCGGTATTGAAGTCCTTTGTTAATATTATATTATTGTATATTTTTCCTTTCAGATCTGTTAGTATTTGCCTAATATACTCAGGTACTCCGATTGGGTGATATAGATTTATGATTTTTTTCTTGATGAATGGACTCCTTTTATTATATAAGGATGTTCTTTGTCTCTTATTACTGTTTTTGGCTGAAAGTACATTTTGTGTGCTATGACCATCCTTGTTCTCTTTCAGTTTCCACTTTTATGGAACATATTTTTCCATCCCTTAATATTCAGCCTTTGTATATCAGGAAAGATGATGTGCATCTCTTGTAGGCAGCATATAGTTGGGTCTTGTTTTCTGATCCATCCAGCTACTCTACTCTTTTTGATTGGAGAATTCTATCCATTTACATGTAGAGTAGTTTTGATAGGTAAGGATATCAACTTATCAATTGTTTTCTGGTTCCCTGTTCCTCGCTTCCTCTCTTGCTGTCTTCCTCTGTGAGTTGATGACTTACAGATTGGTAGCTTTGGTTCCCCTGTCTTTATCTTTTGTAAAACTACTCTAATTTTTTGTTTTGTGATTACCATGAGGCTTACATAAAACATCTTTTTTTTAAATAAATTTATTTTTATTGGTGTTCAATTTACCAACATACAGAATAACACCCAGTGCTCATCCCGTCAAGTGCCCCCCCCAGTGCCTGTCACCCATTCACCCCCAACCCCCGCCCTCCTCCCCTTCCACCACCTCTAGTTCGTTTCCCAAAGTTAGGAGTCTTTATGTTCTGTCTCCCTTTCTGATATTTCCCACACATTTCTTCTCCCTTCCCTTCTATTCCCTTTCACTATTATTTATATTCCCCAAATGAATGAGAACATATGTTTGTCCTTCTCCAATTGACTTACTTCACTCAGCATAATACCCTCCAGTTCCATCCACGATGAAGCAAATGGTGGGTATTTGTCGTTTCTGTTGGCTGAGTAATATTCCACTGTATACATAAACCACATCTTCTTTATCCATTCATCTTTCAATGGACACCGAGGCTCCTTCCACAGTTTGGCTATTGTGGACATTGCTGCTAGAAACATCGTGGTGCAGGTGTTCCGGTGTTTCATTGCATCCGTATCTTTGGGGTAAATCCCCAACAGCGCAATTGCTGGGTTGTAGGGCAGGTCTATTTTTAATTCTTTGAGGAACCTCCACACAGTTTTCCAGAGTGGCTGCACCAGTTCACATTCCCACCAACAGTGTAAGAGGGTTCCCTTTTCTCCACATCCTTTCCAACATTTGTGGTTTCCTGCCTTGTTAATTTTCCCCATTCTCACTGGTGTGAGGTGGTATCTCATTGTGGTTTTGATTTGTATTTCCCTGATGGCAAGTGATGCAGAGAATTTTCTCATGTGCATGTTGGCCATGTCCATGTCTTCCTCTGTGAGATTTCTCTTCATGTCTTTTGCCCATTTCATGATTGGATTGTTTCTTTGCTGTTGAGTTTAATAAGTTCTTTATAGATCTTGGAAACTAGCCCTTTATCTGATACGTCATTTGCAAATATCTTTTCCCATTCTGTATGTTGTCTTTGAGTTTTGTTGACTGTATCCTTTGCTGTGCAAAAACTTCTTATCTTGATGAAGTCCCAATCGTTCATTTTTGCTTTTGTTTCTTTTGCCTTCATGGATGTATCTTGCAAGAAGATACTGTGGCTGAGTTCAAAAAGGGTGCTGCCTGTGTTCTTCTCTAGGATTTTGATGGAATCTTGTCTCACATTTAGATCTCTCATCCATTTTGAGTTTATCTTTGTGTATGGTGAAAGAGAGTGGTCCAGTTTCATTCTTCTGCATGTGGATGTCCAATTTTCCCAACACCATTTATTGAAGAGGCTGTTTTTCTTCCAGTGGATAGTCTTTCTTCCTTTATCGAATATTAGTTGACCATAAAGTTGAGGGTCCACTTCTGGGTTCTCTATTCTGTTCCATTGATCTATGTGTCTGTTTTTGTGCCAGTACCACACTGTCTTGATGACCACAGCTTTGTAGTACAACCTGAAATCTGGCATTGTGAAGCCCCCAGATTTGGTTTCCTTTTTTAAAATTCCCCTGGCTATTCGGGGTCTTTTCTGATTCCACACAAATCTTAAAATAATTTGTTCTAACTCTCTGAAGAAAGTCCATGGTATTTTGATAGGGATTGCATTAAATGTGTAAATTGCCCTTGGTAACATTAACATTTTCACAATATTAATTCTGCCAATCCATGAGCATGGAATCTTTTTCCATCTCTTTGTGTCTTCCTCAATTTCTTTCAGAAGTGTTCTATAGTTTTTAGGGTATAGATCCTTTACCTCTTTGGTTAGGTTTATTCCTAGGTATCTTATGCTTTTGGGTGCAATTGTAACTGGGATTGACTCCTTAATTTCTCTTTCTTCAGTCTCATTGTTAGTGTATAGAAATGCCACTGATTTCTGGGCATTGATTTTGTATCCTGCCATGCTACCAAATTGCTGTATGAGTTCTAGCAATCTTGGAGTGGAGGCTTTTGGGTTTTCTATGTAGAGTATCATGTCATCGGCGGAGAGGGAGAGTTTGACTTCTTCTTTGCCAATTTGAATGCCTTTAATGTTTTTTTGTTGTCTGATTGCTGAGGCTAGGACTTCCAATACTATGTTGAATAGCAGTGGTGAGAGTGGACATCCCTGTCTTGTTCCTGATCATAGGGGAAAGGCTCCCAGTGTTTCCCCATAAGAATGATATTTGCTGTGGGATTTTCATAGATGGCTTTTAAGATGTTGAGGAATGTTCCCTCTATCCCTACACTCTGAAGAGTTTTGATCAGGAATGGATGCTGTATTTTGTCAAATGCTTTCTCTGCATCTAATGAGAGGATCATATGGTTCTTGGTTTTTCTCTTGCTGATATGATGAATCATATTTATTGTTTTATGAGTGTTGAACCAGCCTTGTGTCCCGGGGATAAATCCTACTTGGTTATGGTGAATAATTTTCTTAATGTACTGTTGGATCCTATTGGCTAGTATCTTGTTAAGAATTTTTGCATCCATGTTCATCAGGGATATTGGTCTGTAATTCTCCTTTTTGGTGGGGTCTTTGTCTGATTTTGGAATTTAGGTGATGCTGGCCTCATAGAACGAATTTGGAAGTACTCCATCTCTTTCTATCTTTCCAAACAGCTTTAGTAGAATAGGTATGATTTCTTCTTTAAACGTTTGATAGAATTCTCCTGGGAAGCCATCTGGCTCTGGACTCTTGTGTCTTGGGAGGTTTTGGATGACTGCTTCAATTTCCTCCCTGGTTATTGGCCTGTTCAGGTTTTCTATTTCTTCCTGTCCCACTTTTGGTAGTTTGTGGCTTTCCAGGAATGCGTCCATTTCTTCTAGATTGCCTAATTTATTGGCGTACAGCTGTTCATAATATGTTTTTAAAATCGTTTGTATTTCCTTGGTGTTGGTAGTGATCTCTCCTTTCTCATTCATGATTTTATTAATTGGAGTCTTCTCTCTCTTCTTTTTAATAGGCTGGCTAATGGTTTATCTATCTTATTAATTCTTTCAAAGAACCAACTCCTGGTTCTGTTGATCTGTTCCACAGTTCTTCTGGTCTCGATTTCGTTGAGTTCTGCTCGAATCTTTATTAATGCTCTTCTTCTGCTGGGTGTAGGATCTATTTACTGTTTTTTCTCTAGCTCCTTTATATGTAAGGTTAGCTTTTGTATTTGAGTTCTTTCCAGTTTTTGAATAGATGCTTGTATTGTGATTTATTTCCACCTTAGGACTGCTTTTGCTGCATCCCAAAGACTTTGAACAGTTGTATCTTTCTCATTTGTTTCCATGAATCTTTTAAATTCTTCCTTAATTTCCTGGTTGTACATAAAACATCTTATAGACATAACAGTCTATTTCATGCAGCCGACAGTAGTTTAACTTTGATCACATACAAAACCTCTACCTTTTCTTCCCCCTCCTTTTATTTTTTATGTCCTGATTTATCCCTTTTTATATTGCTTATTCATTGACAAATTATTATAGCCATGGCTATTTTTAACACTCTTGTCCTTTAACTTTTATGGTAGAGTTCAATTGTTTAATACTCCACTAATAACAATATTTTTCTGAAGTTGACTATATACTTACATTTACTGGTGTGTTGTATATTTTCATATGTTTTCATGTTACTAAGCTGTAACTTTTCATTTCAACTTTAGGAGTGCCTTTCAGCTTTTCATGTGAGATAGCTCTAGTAGTCATAAAATCCTCCAGCTTTTTTTTTTTTTTTTTTTTTGCCTGGGAAAGTATCTATCCTTCATTTTTGAAGGAAAGCTTTACTGTGTAGAGTACTCTTGGTTGGCAATTTTTTCCTTTCAGTATTTGGATATATCATTCCATTCACTTCTGACTAGTAAGAGTTCTGCTGATAAATTCACTTTATGGAAGTTCTCCTATACGTTACAGGCATTTTTTTTTCTATTGTTGCTTTTAAGATTTTCTGTCTTTGATTTTGACAGCTTTATTATACTGTGTCTTGGAAGAGATCTCTTTAAATTGATTTTGTTTGGTGACATATGAGCTTCATGAACTTGGATATCTGAATCTCTCTCCAGACTTGGGAAGTTGTCCACTATTATATCTTTAAGTTTCTGCCCTCTTCTCTCTCTCTTCTTCTGGTGCTCCAATAACTCACAAAATGGTTCTCTTGATGGTTCTATCTGGAGCTCAGTTTGGCTTTCTTCACTCTTTTTCATTCTTTTCTCCTTGTTCTCCTTTGACTGGATAATTTTAAGTGCCTGTCTTTACACGGATTCTTTCTTCTATCTCATCAAAGCCTAATGTTACTGCTTTCTATTACCTTTCTTTTTCATTTGATTCATTGTGTTCTTCAGCACTACAATTTGTTTGGCTGCTTTTTATGGTTTCTGTCTTTTGGTTAAACTTCTTTTCTTTGTGTGTTGTTTTGCTGATTTCATTGACTTGTCTTTCTGCTTGTGGCTCATTGAGTTTCCTTAAAGGGGCTATTTCGAATTCTTTGTCAGGTCAATCACAGATCTCCCTATCTTTGGATTCAATTACTGGAAGATTATTGTGATTCTTCTGTGATACCATGAACCTTGATTATTCGTGTTCCTTGAAGATTTGAGTTGCTGTCCTCACATTTGAAGTAGTAGTCATCTCTCCAGTCTTTACTAACTGCCTTCAGAAGACAGACATCTTCTAGCCCTGCTAGAAATTTGGATGCTATTGCAGACCTTCCATGAGTACACTTGCTCCATGTTTCTAGTTCTTTCTTGTGGTAGAATTCTTGAGCTTGATGGCTTTCTCTGGATCCTGCAATATTCCAGGCTGAGTGCTGACAGTTTCCCTTAGGTTTTTTCCAAACGTGATGCTAAAAATCAATATTGTGATCTCTCAGTGGCTTGCAGGTCAGCTTTCTCTTCATGCTTACTAGCAGTTTGCCAAAGCCCCCTCTTGCCCTGCCATTAGAAGCCCTCACAGAGAGCCAGCCACAAGGTGGTGGTGATGGTGGGGATGTGGGTGAGAAACACTGAGCCAGTTGGGGGATGTTGAAAGGTCAGTTGTTGCCAGTAACTTACAGGCAGGTTGCTTGATGGAGTCTGCAATGCAGATAATAGAATCCACATCCTTTGGAATGCTCCCTGGGAAAGAGTTCCTACCTGCTGCTCTCCTGGCCTCTTTCTGCCACCCCCCCCCCCCCCAGTTGATTAGCTCATGATTCAGTACTCTGGATGGGGTGAGTGAACAGTAAACCCTTTTGCCGGCAACCTGCACAGACATGTAAGCTGGGGAAGTTCACTCACACACTCACTCTCCCTCACAGAAGAAATCATGGTTAGGAATATTTCTCTCAGCTCTAAGCTGGGCTGCAATGAGAAAGTATGATGTAGGTAAAGTCAGGCTATTTCTTTTACCCACTGCAATGCTTCCAAACTTGTGTGTGTGTTTGTTTGTTTGTTTGTTTTTTTCTAGTGGTGTGATGGAACTTCTCCTCTGGAAACCTGGACTTCCAAAAGGCCCTCTCACCTGTGAGTGACTGTTTAAGACAGTATTGTAGAAGAGCTCCCAGACCATGGTAGGGAAGTGCTGAAGTTGATTTATAGGCCACTACAGTGTCTGTAGTTAGGACCAAGATCTGTCTACTTATTACTGAACGTGTAGGCGATAAAAACTTTCAAGTCCTTTGGCATATGGTGCTGGATCCCAAAGCTCCCACAAAGGCACTCTGTCTATAGATGGATGCCAAATTTTTGTTGGTAGTAGGGAGAGGGTTTACAAGAGATATTTTATGCTGCCACAATGCTCTGTTTTTTTTTTTAATTTTATGATAGTCTATTTTATTTTTGGTTGTAAGAGTCTAGAACAGTCATATCTACATTGAAAACAAGTTAACCTTTGTGCTAAACCTGTGGAATTCAGTGGCCAATTGGATTAGTGTCCCCAAATCCCAAATACTGTCCACATAGGTGGATTACAATGTTGCCTTGGGCTTTAGGGTATTGTTCTTCAGTTCTCAGTAAGGATTTCAGCATTCAGCTTTTTGTGGCTTTCTCTTTCTTCTTCTTCAGTAGACAGCAAGAAGGAAAGACTAAGCACCTAGTGGTTATATCTGTTTGGTTGGTTTGCAGCAGCAGCATTTTGACATTATGCTATTTCAAAATGCACTTTTATTCTATTACCTAGACTAAAGGCAATGACTGTTGTCCCAATTGCCAGGCTGGAAACCTGGTAAATCTAGTAAATTCTATGTTGACTAGTCTTTTTCTCTCTCCATCAACTACCAACAATCATTTCCTTGGTTTTGTTGATTTTATTTGCTCTATGAACTCATTCATTCGAACCATATTGAAGCACCTCTTAAATTTATTTAATCTATCCATCTTTTTTCCAGGCTCACAGACCAAGCATCTGTGACTTCGTCATCTCTCATGAGGACTCCTGCAGTGGATATCTAACTTGTCTCCCTCCTGTAGCCCTAGCCCTCTGTAATGCATTCGTTCTATGCTGGGCTAAATGTTAGCATATGAAAAGGTGAGGAAATAATTGAGATGACTTCATAGTTAACTTTTCAAAACAGCATTGAAATAACATGAGCAATATCAGAGCATGGTCAGATTTCTGCACACTTAATTTTATAATTTTTAAAAAAGATTTTAGTTATTTATTCATGAGAGATACAGAGAGAGAGAGAGAGAGAGAGAGAGTGGCAGAGACACAGGCAGAGGGAGAAGCAGGCTCTATGCAGGGAGCCCAATGTGGAACTCGATCCCGGGTCTCCAGGATCATGCCCTGGGCCGAAGGCAGGCACTAAACCACTGAGCCCACCCAGGGATCCCCTTATAATGTTGTTTTTACATTTTACATATGGCAGAATCACTACAATATTTTCAGTACATAGGAACTCTGAAGATTTTATTTGGGCCCTGTAGAGTCTATGGAGCTACTGGTGTGACCACTCAAAAAAACAAATCTAGCAAATCTAGTGGTATCTGTCCTTCATTTCAAGTCCTCCCACAGCTTTCTATAACCCAAGGCATAAAATTCTGAATTCTTTAGCTACACAGGGCTGAGCTTTGTTTGAACCCAGCCTCACTTTGAGTAAGCCTAATTCCTTACCACTCCACCCTATTTAGCAGTTGTGTCAAATGACCTGACCATTCCTAAACTGTGCCTTGTAATCACATCTTGATGTTTTTGATTATGTTGTTCTTTTCTAGAAAGTTCTTTTTCTCCTCCTTTGGGCTTAAGAAAATTATCCTTCCTCACTCATATTAAGTATTGCCATGATGAAGAGATAATTCAAAATGGAGCTATATATTCCTTTTGATAGTTCAGTGAAATAGGGCTCATTTCTGCTATGCATTTACCACCTTCGGTATTGGCTGGTCATGTGACTTATCTTATTAGACCAGGAGGTCCTTGAGGTTAGACCACAAGTCTTAATCCAAGACTTATGCTTGGCATGGTGTTCATCACAGTACAGACACTCAACCTACATTCATTAATCAATGGCTATGTACCTTTCTAGGTTAAAGGATAAAGTAGAATGTGCTTCCTTAACACCTTGCTTTTTTGTGTGTGTGTGTTTTTTTTTCCTTGCACTACAGGATTTGTCTCTTAAGGATTAAAAAAAAAATTTTTATTCCCCATTTAAAGTAATAAATTTAACAAAACTTGTTTAAGAGACTTCAATTTGAACTCTGATCTATATGAACGACTCTATAATTCAGCTGCACTGTGGATGCAACTATAATATTGTCAGAAAATAGATAATCTAGGGAAGGTCAGGTATTTTTTGTTTATGTCTTTAACTTCACTTTGTCTTGATCATGGAAAAACTGAGCTGAAGTTATAGGCTCAGTTTATGGGCTTATTCATAATGAACTACTGCTGTGATAATTACCAGTTGGGGTTAAAAGATCAAAATTAATATTCATATACATTTACAACTACAGAGTCTTTTCTATACATTTTCTTTTTTGCTTCTCAGGATAGCCCTTTAAATTCAGTGCATAGCAGTCATCGTTATTATGACCATGGCACAGATAAGGATGCAGGTGTGGCCAGAGTCTACATGCATATGTGGTCATATCATCACTAATTGTCATTCTTGGGTACTAACTCAGGGCTTCTAACTTCAAAATTGTTCTCTTTCCACTAAACTATATATCTTTCCTGATTCCAAGAATCTGGCTACTTGCAAACCCCTTTTCATAAGCACGGCAGTCTATTTCTCACTCATTCTTCTTTAGATTATGTTTTTCTTTCTTACCTCCTCTTCTCCTATTTTGAACTGAAGTAGTTATTTCTGCTTAGCCTCAAAAAAACTTGAGATAGGAGGCTGACATATTCACTTTATGCAAAGTAATAAAACACTCAATTTTTAAAGATACTCTGTTTGAAAGGAAACCTTTATTAATGCCAATTTAATATGAAGAAAAAGTACAAGCTGAATAGTTGTATTCATTTGAATTCAAAATACAGAGTAAATTTTATGTTGGGATAGCTAACATCCTCAAATTCCACATTTTATTTCTCTTTGCTGGGAACATTAACAGCACTGAAATTATAAAGTCATCTTTCAAATATGTTAAAAGGCTGATATCTTACCAGAGCATGCAAAACTTATAAGTGAAGTCTGAAATTTTGCTTTATTAGGGATAAAACCAGTTTTTATGGATACTTATTATAATTAAAATAAAAACTTTAAGGAATATGTAGTGGTTAAAAATAATGGGATTTTAGTATTAGATATGTCTGAGTTTTCCTTCAAACTCCTTCAAATTCACTATGCCATTTTAGGTAACTTATTTTCTTGAACATTAGTTTACTCAACTGTAAGACAGATTGATTTTTGGATCAAGTAAGATAATTTATAGCACATTAATAAATGTAAGATGTGCAAAATGAATTATTGTTATCACATGACATTAGACTAATTTATCTCTTTGCTATTTTTAATACGTATTTTTAGGTTTTTATTCAATAGTCATTGATATGTATCCCTGGATAACATGAAAGAAAAATCTACACACTCATCTGATCTGATTTTCTCTCAAAATTCTGTTCATTATTTATTAAAAATACCTATGGTATGCACAACACAATAGTAGGATTAGTAGGGAGTCACAGGTGTAGGAACTACATTTTAAGCTTTCTTGACAAATTGAACTAATAGCTGAGTACTTTGGTTAATCAAGAAAATGTAGAATCCAGATAGTCAAGTCAGAAAAACATCTGCTGTAATGGAGAGTTGCAGCTTGCATTTATTTTGAAAACATCAATTTTTTTAACCTTCTTTAAAAGTAGAGACACATTTGGAAAATCATACATGGTATTCGTAAATTGGATATATATAATTTGACAATATAGTCAATGTTTATAGACCACATTTATCCTCACATATTTGCATCTTGATAAATTTTATAACAGATCATTCTTATCTCTGACACCAACGTTCTTAAGGTGATAGAAAGTTGTAATAGCAGAATGAGATGAATCAATCTTTGATTGTCTTTTCCCAATTGAAAGCAGTTTTTCAAAGCTCTGAGGTTACAGTTAAGTTTAAATTCGTTTTAGAAGATGCTACTTAATATATTTAAGTGGGAATTAATTATATGCTACCTCTTTTTACTCAGCAGATTATACTTTATTACTGTCTAGATTTTTTTATCTTGAGAAACCAACCTGTAGTCTTTTTTAAATTATTCCTAATTAGAACTAAACAGCACAGTGTAATACCATATTTAAACTACTATATGTATAATCTAATAGAATTAGGGCATGCCCACCAATTAATTGGTCTCCTAATGTGTAAGTACATGCAAATTTTACTAAATTAGGATATTTGAAGGAAAGCAAAGACACTTTTAACAAAAAATTAAAATACTCAGGGGTCATAATTACAATCTAGATAGAGGGAATTTTTTTTTAAGATTTTATTTATTTATTCATGAGCAACACAGAGAGAGAGACAGAGAGAGGCAGAGACACAGGCAGAGGGAGAAGCAGGCTCCATGAAGGGAGCCCGACGTGGGACTTGATCCCAGGTCTCCAGGATCTGCAGGCGGGCCCAAACCGCTGCGCCACCAGGGCTGCCCTAGAAGGAACTTTTTAATTTAATTTAATTTTTTGAGAGAGAGTGCATACACATGAGGGGGGGGAGGTGCAAAGGGAGAGGAGAGAGAGAATCTCAAGCAGGCTCCACACTCAGCATGGAGCCCAACAAGGGGCTCAATATCATGACCTGAGCTGAAATCAGTAGTCAGTTGCTTAATTGACTGAGCTACCTAGGCATCCATCTAGATAGAAAGAACTCCTTTAAATTGTAGAAACATGTGCCTAGATGTTTACACAAAGAATGTTTGTGGGTTTTGGGGATCAGATTAATTTTCTATTTTGTGTTTTCAGGAGTACATTCTGGATTTCCCACTTTTTTTTTTTTTTTTTTTTTGGACTTCCTTTCCTTCCAGTTTGGCTGCGTATTAAGACCTTGTGACTTTCCCTCCATTTTCTTTCTGGTAGCCACCAGAGAAAGCATACAAGCCTTTCATATATGAATTAATTGCTGTGGACAAAAGTCGGGAGAGGGAAAAACAAAACAAAACACCTGTAATTTTAGCTATCTCCTGGGGTCTCAGTGTCCTTGAAAACTCCATTACTTCTGTTTCAGTCTGCCACCTCCACTGCGCTAACATTTCTGCTGACTCTTTACCTGATTTCCACAACACTCAAGAAACACACAATATGATAAAAAAGAAAACTAAATCCTCAAACTTTTATACATGCTTTTTATTTGGAAATGGAGGAGGTGATTTATTTGCAATAGTGCCAATAACTAGAAATAGAATATCAAGTGTCCCTGATATTAAACTTTTTCCCTATGTTATTTAACTGTATATCTTCTTCCACCTTTACTTCTATACTCTATCCTCCCTCTACTCCCCCTGCCACCCCACTCCTGTCATTTCTTTTTTTAAAAAAGATTTTATTTGTTCATGAGAGATACAGAGAGAGAGAAAGAGAGAGAGAGAGAGAGAGAGAGAGAGAGAGAGGGAGGCAGAGACACAGGCAGAGGGAGAAGTAGGCTCCATGCAGGGAGCCGGACATGGGACTTGATCCCGGGTCTCCAGGAACACACTCTGGGCTGAAGGCAGTGCTAAACCGCCGAGCCACCAGGGCTGCCACCACTCCTGTCATTTCAAAAGCGGTACTCTTTATTCACCTCTTTCTTGTCCTCAGTCTCGCTCCCAAGAAGTTATATTCTTAAACAAAGACTTCTTTCCTGTAAGGGGAATTCTTATACTAGATGCTTTAATTTGTTTTTATTATGCCACATAATAGAATGGCTAAGTTACCAAAGTTAACATAAATTAATAAGCATTCAATATGGTGTGCCTCACAGAACCTTCTGGAGAACTGAAGTATGTATTTCCCCAGTTGCAGAGACAAATGCTGCCACAGAGCCCTACCGATAGCCCTCTTCCAAGGTTGACTCCACTGAAAAGGGTCTACTTGCTCAAGGTCAAAAACCCTCCTAGGGTGATATACATCCAATGACTGGTCTATGTAGGTAGGTGTGGTCCCCTCATCTCTCTTTGGAACTACCCAGAAGGCCACTGTAACTTTATAGCAGCCTGAGATGTCTTCATTGAGACTGTAAGGCAGCCCAGCTTCTTCTGTCTAATCCAGCTTCTTTCTCTTCCCATCCCTACACATTGATCCCAAATCTCTCCCTGATAAACTTTCTGCATGCCAATTATCTCAGAATCTGCTTCCTTTGGAACTCATCCTGGGCCATGTTCTTAATTAGTATTTCTCCATATGGTGACCAAGTGTCTCAGTCACAATGCCAACAATGCTTTTAGGCAAACCAGGACAGGTTCTTCTCTTGGGCGAGCCTGTGCAACAGGTTCATTTGCTCAGGCTGGGTCTTGGGCATATTAGGTTGGGAAATAGGTATCAGTATTTTTTAAAGATCCTCAGGTGCACTAATGTAGGGGTCCATTCAAGAATCTCCCTGCCCTTCTTCAAGTCCCTTTACCTCCTTGGCTGCATTTCCTTCTTCAGAGAACTCTTGCTACTTCTTTGGTGTTTTTGTATTTGACCTGTGTGAATAGTTCTAACTAATGCTCATATGAAGAGCCATGCTTTTAGCACCCTGAGACTAATGGGTGACTCCAGTCTTCTTAGCTGAGATTATAGCTCCTTTATTCTTCAAGAATGCCATGATTTAATATTTTAAATTAAACATATTCCATCTTTTCTAGAGGACAAGTGTAATCATGTTACCATTATAGTTTGACAATAGAAGAATCAACCTAACATGAAGAAATAGTAAAAAACAAAACAAACAAAACAAACAAACAAACAAAAAACAGTATCTATCAAACACAAGGAATTGTTTTATTACACCATTTAATCATTTTATCTGACTATTAACGGGTCATGGATGAAGGTGGCCAAAAGGTACAAACTTCCAGTTATAAATAAATTCTGGGGATATAATCAACAACATGGTGACTAGAGTTAATAGTACTGTGTTATATATTTGAAAGTTGCAAAGAGGGTAGATCTTAAAAGCTCTCATCAAAAGAAAAAAATTGTGATTATGTGTAGTGATAGATATTAAGTAAATGTAATCACTTCACAATATGTATCTGTATCAAATTACTACATTGTATACCTAAAACTCATGTGATTTTATACGTCAATTATATCCCAATTAAAAAAGAAGTCATACTTACAATAAATTATTTGGTAAAAATAAAAACAAAAAGCAAACAAATCCTGGACCAAATGGACAAACTAATAGTTCTATATCTGTCCATCTTTCTGGATTGTGACATCAGTACATTCTGGGAGAGCCAAGTACTAGCTTTCAGTACATAAAAGAGATATATATTTGAGGCTTCCATCTAAGTAGCATCTTTTTGATGATACATCCACTTTTCCAAGTTTTTAATTTAATATTTTAAGCCTAACATTTATACAGTCCCTTATAGTTTGTGATGTATCTTCACATTGATTATCTCACTTGTCATTCTTCACCTGTGCTGAGTGATTTAATAAACTGAGTGATATCAGCATTAGGGTCTTTTAAAGAATGTAGTCATGATTAACAAAAAGCAGTATGATATATTTGCTTCTATGCCCTGTAATCCAGTTATTAAAGTTTAGTGTCCATTATGACCTAATTTTTAAAAGATTCCTATAAATGCAGTCAAAGGCTTTAAGAGGAATAGTACTATTAAGAAGGGGAATATTAGAAAGTAGATTTAGAATTAGGTGAGCCAAGCTAAAATGGATGATTCTGCTCACATAGCTGAGTTATTAAGTCTGCATTTTTCATGCCCAAGTCCACAAGGAAAATCTCCAAAGTAATAAAGTTTGATCTCGCTAGGATCTATCACTTCCAGGCAATTGAATCAAGTTTTAGAATTCCTGTAGTTCCAAGTTTCCTGGATATACTTGGGTGTTCTTCTAGAGCTGATGATTAAGGAAACAACATTGACAGGTGTTAAAGCATTTTGATCATTGAGGATCTGGAATCATGCACTGTTACTTCAACAAGCTTCACCATTAGGGCCAAATACACTACATAAAACACATTTAATACTGCTTTCAATAACGGCCAAAGAGTTTAAAACACAAAATGCAAAACTAACAGAACTTTTCTTTAACTTTAGGAAGGAAAATGAAGTCTCCTATAAAGTAAGTGTATATACATTGAATGCATGGAAAGAATATGTGTTACAGAATTGTAAAGTTCTTATAAAAATTCTGACTGAACCTTGACAGTTTTGTAAAAGTAAGAAATGACACTAACTTAAAGTGGAAAAGCTTCTTGAGAATGAGAACATTTTCTTCTTTTGTAAATTATAAAAGGACGTATTAGTATGGAGATAAATGTGACTGCGTCTTAATAACAACAGATAAAAGTAGCTAACTTTTCCAGAATGTTTACTAGATCCCAGGTCACAGGCTTTGCCCTGCGCTGTACCCTAATTTACAGTCAAGGACACTGAGAGATCAAACAAATTGTCAGACACTATGCAGCCATTTAGGGGCAGAAGGGGAATCTGGACACAGAGAGAATCAATCTGTGCCTTCCAGTAAACTTCAGTTGCTCCTCAAAGCACTTGGAGTTGCCGCTGTGTTATGGAAGGCCAGGAGTATTGGAAAAACAAACCAGCTATGTCGGATAAAGAAACAGAATAAAAGATTCATCTTTCTTCGTGGAGAAGAAAATGAGTCTTTGCTAGCAGACTAAATGTTCCCCTAGAGCCTGGAAATGTTATTTTGATTCCCCAAAATTGTTCAGCTTACAACTAGAAAATGAAATGTTTGGGCCAGAGATGGCAGGTGGGTCTCGTTGCACGTATGAATGAGAGACATTGTGGGTAGTGGCAGAGAGCAGAGAGATGCTTGGGGTAGCTTTCTGGATCCTGGGTCAGCAGAGCACAGTGCTGGCTGCCTGGGACTTAGGAGAGACTGATGAGTAAGAATGCTAAGAATGTGCCAGTCATGGTGTCAGCAGTGAGAAAAAAGGACTAAGTCTAAGAAATTATTAAAGGAAAGAAAAAGATAATTCCTTTTCATCCTAGCATCTTTGATTCTCTTCCATCCCACGTGTCCTTGCTAATTTGCTTAATGTTTCACAGGCTACGTAAAATATATGGTTGATCTTGAAAATGTAGGTTGAACTAATTTGAAAGTTTAACTTAAATATGTAAATTAACATATTCGACTGTCTTGAGATCTAAGAATTGGCGACGATATATGGTTCACTTGAATGTAAAAATGATACTGTTTGACAGAACAGCTTTCTCTTTCTTCAGCCGGCCCTGTGATTATTCACTCCATGCCTGCCGTGGCCAGGTGGTAGACAGAAGTATGAGTTCAGGAGCCAGAGAGTTGGGCTTAAGTCTCAGCTCTGTCACTGCCCAACTGAGGGTCAGTGGACAAGCCACATGACTTCAGCTATGACCTCTCCATCTGAAGGAACTGGGTAAAATGAAAGCAATCTCACCCCTTAATACATATTTCAGACTCAAAGACACCAATGCTGTTTTATTGTTGTTACTGCAAGGTATCACTGTGAAATTTCCACACAATTATAAAGGCACCGAACCACCTGGGTGGGAGTCACTCATCGTATGATGCTCCTTGATCTTAGAATTGTTCAGTTGTGGAGGGAAGCGATAAGTCCATTAGAAGGGATGAAATAAGGTAATTATTGGAAAGATTAAATGAATAGGCCAAGTGAATAGAACAGAATCTTCGCATATAAAAAGAACTCAGTATTATTGAAATCTATCCACATTGTTGAATGTGTATGCATATATGGGTTTATTTGATCCTGGCAGTACTTTTAGTTCATATGGCCTATGAGGCCATGTTCTCTTCAAATACCAAAGAAATCAACTTCAATTTATAATGTTCATAATGGGGTCTGGAAAACAGGGCATTGATTTGGTTTGAATTACTCTGAAGTTTCCAGAGATCCTAGTGCACTGACATGAGCTAAGTGCAGAAAGTGGAAAAACTTTGGGCCAAGGGAAGAAGTTTTTATTTCAGTCTGTGGTTGTTGATGCCTTTATTGATACTTAACAATCAAGATGGAGTTGACACATATAGGAAAAATATCTAATGAAACAAGAAAAACATTATACAGTGTATAAAAGAATTTAAATTAGAAAATATTCTTATCCAATACAGTCATATTTCTCCTCTGACCTCAGATGTTACCACAATAAATGTCTTTACCACAAATACCCTATTAGAAAAAGGCAACAAACTCTAAAATTTTGCCATGTAAACCAACTTTCCCAAAAGGCAGAAACTGAAAAAAAAATAAACTATTGCTGACAAATGTCTATATAATGATGAATAAGATAAAAGTAAACATTCTTAAACTTGAGGTTTCTTTTTCCAAGTATGCTATTTACAGAGAAGAATCAAGAAACAAATTACTGAAGCCGACAGCCACTTAGTAATTAAGTTCACTATACATCCCCAAACATGTAGATCCTTTTAAGAATCATTCTTGACATCAGCATGTTCAAACCTTAAAAAACGAATAAATGAATCCAATATCTTAATTATATATTGGTTTAGAGCAATGGAATACCTCAAAAATATCTGTCCACCATCATGTTTCTGATTCAAAAAAAATGTTTTTCTTTGAGACTTGCTCCACCCCACCCCAACCCCATCTAAGAGTAGACACTGAAAATAATCAGTATCACAACTCTTATGTGCACCTATTTTCCTAAAACAATCTGTAGAGAGTTAATATATTCTCCCAACTTTAACCTGTACAGCAAATCATTTGTTGTAAGAGAAATTGAGGGAATCTAAATTACTTTGCATGTACAAATAATACCCCCCCCCCCAAACTCATTTCAGCTGCTGAAGCATTCAGTATCTCTTTTTCCATCCACTGAACTCTTAATCAGACTGGCTAATACACAGAAAAAAATAGGAGCTTGTATTATTAATCTTGCCAAAGTGCTAATGATCAATTAAAATTAGTACCTATTAATAAGACTGAATTTGCTGCATCAAGAAAAAGAAAGAGAAATGGTCTTGCTGTCCTCCTTTCAAATGTCTTCTTAACAAGAATCAATCAAATGATATTTCTCTAAGAAGGAGGGGTTTTGTTTGCTTGTTTGTTGTTGCACACATGGTAAAATACCACCAGGTATTTTATATTTATTTTACATCATTATCACTCTGAGTTCAGGATAATATGAATCTCTTAGCTTAGGTCTTCCAGTTTTTCCTTTAAATATGAAAATGATACTTTTATTCTCCTAATGAGGAAAAATAATATAGTGGATTTTAAATAAACAACTGTAAAGCCAAGAGGTAAATGAGAAGGGAAAGAAACCTGTCTTTTTAGTACCTTTTTCTATTCTTTATGTCATTGAGGTCTATTTACATGCTGGTAGCTGGGAGATATCCCGAAAAGCAAGGTGAACGATTACTAAGAATGACTTCTCACATGCCTAGTTCACTGAGGTCACTCTAAAAACATATGAATGGAGATTACTGGGTGCAATAACAGTGAATTGCAAAAACCAAATCATTGTGAAGATTGATGTTTTGGTCAGTCCTCTGGTATAGTGCCTGATTGAACATGGCAGTGAAATAAAAAATTTAAATTAATATGCTGTTTACAAAGATATAAAAGGCAAAATTATCCAAAAGTCTTCAATAAAGAGATGGACCAAGTTTCCTCAGGCAAATGCTAAAAAGAGAAAAAGAAAGACAGGCATGGCTATACAGATATTAATTAATATTCAACAAAATGGATTTTAGAGCCAAAAGCACTAGAAGTTGCCAAACAAGATATTTCCCATTGATAAAAGCTACAATCCAAACTTGAGGATAGAACAGTTTTAAGCACATACCAATATAGCCTAGAAATACAAATCCAAAACACTAGTGAGATGTTAGTAAACCTCTCTTAGGAAATGATAAATCAAAAAGAAGTAAAACACCAATTATTTGAAAAACAAAAGTTACAGAGATAGAAAAATGTGTGCCTTATAAGCAAGTGAATAAATATTCTATATCAATAAATAAAAAGCTAGTTCTTTTAACAGAGCAATAAACACTTTTAACTGGTCTCCTGAAGAAAAAGGAAAAAGGCAAAATGAAAAAAGAAATATAAGTTCTACAACGGATATTTAAAATACTGTATGTAATGTTCTATCAATAAATTTTTTATTTTATTTTTTTAAAAGATTTTTATTTATTCACGAGAGACAGAGAGAGGCAGAGACACAGGCAGAGGGAGAAGCAGACTCCATGCAGGGAGCCCGACGTGGGACTTGATCCTGGGTCTCCAGGATCACATCCTGGGCTGAAGCAATACATTTTTTAGAAGCTACTGAAAATGGACAATTTTTCAGGAAGATGTAAATTGTGAAAACTGGCTTAAAAAAACCCATAAAGCTTGAATACACCAATTCCTATTGCAGAAAACCTATCACCACAATGGTAAAATTGTAGGAAAATTCTAACAAATTTTTATGAATAAATAATCCCAGTTTATATAAACAATTTGAACACAGAAAAAATGGCAGTCTTCCTAATTTTTTATTTGAGGCTAGCATAAGTCTCACACTACAACTGACCAAGAACATAAAAAAAAAAAAACCTGAAAAATACAAGAAAATCACATATGAATTACAATTCCTAAGTAAAATGGCAACAAATCAAATCCATCAGCCAATTAAAGGACTAAAATTATGATCACAATCAAGTGGGATTTATTTCTGAGATGCAGTGGTGGTTTAATATTTGCAAATCAATTAATACGATATATCACATCAATAAGGGGAAAAATAAAAACCATATGATCATTTCAATAGGTGCAGAAAAAGCATTTGACAAAATACAACATCCATTCATAGTCAAAGCCTCAAAAATAGGTCGAGGGGACATACGTCAACATAATAAAGACGGTATATGAAAAACCACCAGCGAACATCAGACTCAATGATGAAAAACTGCGTTTCCCCTATGATAAGGATATCCACTCTCACCACTTTTCTTGAACATAGTACTAGAAGTTGTAGCCACGAGGAAAAGGGGAAAAAAAAAGATATCCAAATTGGTAAGGAAGAAATAAAACTCACTTTTTGCAGATGCTATGATAGTATATATAGAAAACCCTAAAAATTCACCAAAAAACTACTAAAATTGGTAAATGAATATAGTAAGGTCAGAGGATACAAAACCAATGTGCAAAAATCTGTTGCATTTCTATACACTAAAAATGAATAGCAAAAGAGACATTAAGAAAACACAACTGCACCAAAAGTAATAGAATAGCTAGGAACAAACAATGAAGGAGGTGAAAGACCTGCACTCTGAAAACTATAACCATTAATGAAAGAAACTGAAGATGACACAAACAAATGGAAAGATATTCCCTATTCATGGATTAGAAGACTAATATTATTAAGATGTCCACACTACCCAAATCAATCTACAAATTTAATGCAATCTCTATCAAAATACCAACAGAATTTTTTGCAGAACTAAAACAAACAGCCCTAAAATTTGTATGGAACGTCAAAAGACCCTGAAAAGCCAAAGCAGTCTTGAATAAGAACAAAACTGAAAGTATCACACTACCAGATGTCAAGATATACCACAAAGCTGTAGTAATCAATAGCACAAAGATATACATGTAGATCAAGGGAACAGAATAGAGAGTCCAGAAGTAAACCCACAATTATATGGTCAATTAATCTCCATGAAGGAGGCCAGAAAATGCCATGGAAAAAAGGAATCTCTTCAAAAAATGCTGTTGAGAAAAATGGATAGCTACATCCAAAAAAATGAAACTGCATCACCTTTTAACACCATACACAAAAATAAACCTAAAATGGATTAAGAACCTAAATGTGAGACCTGAAACCATGGAAGAAAGCACAGGTAAGACTTTCTCTGACATCAGCCATAGCAACATTTTCTGTATATGTTTCTTGAGGCAAGGGAAACAAAAACAAAAACTTTGGGGACTACACTGAAATTAAAAACTTCTGCACAGAAAAGGAAATAACCAACAAAACCAAAAGACAACTTATTGAAGGATAGAAGATATTTGCAAATAACTTATCTGATAGAGTTGGTATCCAAAATATATAAAGAACTTACACAACTCAACACACACACACAAAATAATCCAATTAAAAATGGGCAGAAGACATGAATAGAAATTTTTCCACAGAAGACATACAGATGGTCAACAGACACATGATAAGATGCTCACACCTCACACCTGTCAGAATGGCTAAAATAAACACAAGACAAGTGTTGGCAAGGATGTAGAGAAAAAGGAATCCTTGTGCACTGTAGGTGGGAATGTAAACTGGTGCAGCCACTATAGAAAACAGTATGGAGTTTCCTCAAAAGATTAAAAATAAAAGTACCATATGATCCAGTAATTCCACTATTGGGTATTTTTCCAAATATGAAAACACTAATTCGAAAAGATACATGCACCCCTATGTTTATAGTAGCATTATTTACAATAGCCAAATTATATAAGCAATGTAAGTGTCCATCCATAGATAAGTGAACAAAGAAGATGCGGTATATACACACACAGACACACACACACACACACACACAGAGGAATATTACTCAGCCATAAAAAGAATGAAACCTTGACATTTGTAATAACAAGGATGGACCTACACAGTATTATGCTAAGTGAAATAAGTCAAGGAAAGACAAATACCATATGTTTTCACTCATATATAGAATTAAGGAAAACAAATAAACAAAGAAGAGACAAACCAAGAAACAGACTCTTAACAATAGAGAACAAACTAGTAGTTACCAGAGGGGAGGAAGGTAGGGAGATGGGTAAATAAGTAAAGGGGATTAAGAGGACACTTATCATGATGAACACTGGGTAATGTATAGAATTGTTGAGTCATTATATTGTACACCTGAAACTAATAAAACACTGTATGTTAACTATACTGAATTAAAATTTTTAAAAAAAATTTACAAAAGGAATTATTATGACCAAGCAGGGTTTATTCTTTTTTTTTAAATTTTATTTATTTATTCATGAGAGACACAGAGAGAGGCAGAGACACAGGCAGATGGAGAAGCAGGCTCCATGCCAGGAGCCTGATGTGGGACTCGATCCCGGGTCTCCAGGCGGCGCTAAACTGCTGCGCCACCAGGGCCGCCCCAAGCAGGGTTTATTCTAAAAAAGTTTCATTCAATATTAGAAAATTGATGGCATACTTCACTATTATTAATAGGTTAATATATTATAATATCTGTAGATGACGAAAATTTTTATAAAATTCAACACGTATATTCATAAAATCTCAAAATAATCCAGTTGTACCATGAAATATATTTTTATCTATTGTAGGCATTATATATAATGACAAAATATACAAAACCTTCCTCTAATAGTGAGAAACAACAAAATGCTTATGATCACTACTGTTAACTATACAGAAAATGAATTGAGTATTAATCTTAGAGAAAAGAGACTGTCATGATTTGCAGCATGATAATCTGTAAGGAAAATCACCAAAAAGCAATTAGAACTAATATAGAAGTAAAATAAGACAAAAAGAAGATAAATACACAAAAGTGGATAAATTTCCAATACCACAGTAAAAAAATTATTCAAGACAATGCTGTGAAATGTAGATTCCACTCACTATAGCAATTAAAATTATAAAACAGTATAAGAAAATGTTTAAAGAAACCCTATGAAAGTATAAATGTGATCTGAAAAGTGAGAGATTCATATAATATTGGATGGGATAATACATTACTACTAACTTTTCATAACTTAATAAAATTGCCAATAAAATTTGTTACAAAACTTGGTGTTTCTGAAATTTATGCACAAGGGGCAGGACCCGGATGGGTCAGTGGTTGAGTGTCTGCCTTTGGCTCAGGCTATGGTCCAGGGGTCCTGGGATAGAGTCCCTCATCAGGCTCTCCATGGGGGTGGGGTCTGCTGTCTCTCTGCCTGTATCTGTCTCTGCCTCTCTGTGTGTCTCTCATGAATAAATAAATTTAAAAATAAATAAAATAAAATTTAGGCACAAAAGACAATGTGGGAAAAGAATATAGAAAAATTTTAGAAGAAAAGAATGGTGATATTCTAGAATAAGAGTTTAGCATTGTGTGGGAATTAAAGATCAATGGAACACAAACAATAAATGATCTAGAAACAAACATACACTTAGATGGGAATTGTGTGTATGATGAATGCGTTATTTCACATGATTGGGTTAAGGTTAGATTTTTTTTAACAAGTGATGTTTAGAAAATAGATATGTATCTAGACATTTTTTTAAATATTAGATTTCTACTTCATACAAAGGAATTTCTAGGTGAATTAAAAAGTCAAATGCAAAACAACAAAAAACCAGAAAATGTAGGATAATAACTGTAATTTAGAGGCAGAAAGACCTTCTCAAAAATCTACAGTTGAAAATACTGAGAATAAACGACGTAAAACAAAAATTTCAGTAGGTAAAAATACCATAGACAAATTTACAAGACTAGCAAAAGACCAGGAAAAAAGAACGCATACAACAAGTTCTTAGTAATTAATTGGAAAAGCCAAGTATTTAATAGGGAAATAAAAATAGGCAGTTTAAAGAAACACAAATAGCTAATATACATAAGGAAAAAAACCACCATTATTTCTCATTAGTAATCAGGCAACTCATAATTAGCCTAAGCTATCTCTTGCGGCTCATCATATTGGTAGAATTTTCAAAATGCATAATGTCCACGATTGTTGAGGATGAAGATCTATAGGTTTTTGTACACAGTGTTGATGGAGTGTCAATTGGTTTAGTCTGTATTAGGACAACTTGACTGTGCTGCATTAAAATGTAAAATGTACATATTTTATCATGGAAAAAAACCATTGCACAAAGATTTTAGCACTTTGTACACATTTTTTTTTCAGGGGGAGGGACGCAGGAATGTTGCTGAAGAGATCCAAATCACTAGGAACTACCTAGTGAAACATGTTTCTGGATGAGATTCATAAACCACTTTCACAAATATAGTTTTCAAGGTTTTATTACATCACACAGTGACAGTCATTTCAAAGTACTTGAAACTCGTACTGTTGCCTAGCTCAAAGACTACCTTCCAAAGAAAAGGAATAAGGCCTTGGCTAGATTGTCTTACATTTTGTGGTTACTATTTTGAGCTGCAAAAACTCCTTTTGCCAAAGGAAGAAGTTGCTGGCTTTTAGATAATTTCATCTACTTTTAGCTAAAAGTCAATTTGAAATAACATTAAAATACTTAAAATGTCGGCCATATTTAATTAATTTCTCTCCACATTTTTTAATCCAGCAATTCCATCTGCAAGGGTCTCATTTAGAGAAATACCCCATGCAAAGAGATATGTCAAAGAATGTTAGTTGTAGCATTGTTTTCAGTAGTAAAAAAACTTGGAAACAACAAATTACTTAGGAAATGGCTAAGTTAACCGTATGTCCATATTAAGGAATACTGTATAGCAAGTGGTAAGACTGATATAGGTATGTATGTATACTAATATGGTAAAATTTCCAAGGCACATGGCTTAGTGAAAAAGGCAAGTTACAGGAAATATGTAACATACGATCCCAATTTGATGAAAACCAAAAATAGAATCTTAATGGAATGTGTGTATAAAATATTGGAAAAGACTAGAAATTACACAATAAAGAGCTGATAAAATTTACTTCTGTGTAGCAAGGTAGGGGCAGAGCTTCCACTTTTTATTGGGTGCCTTTGGTTTGTTTTGAAGTGTTTTCAGAAAGGAAATAGAGGCATGTATTAATTCTAGCAGAAAGGGGAACTTTTGAAAAATACTGTTTATATTTACTGATTGTGCATGTATAGAATGCTTATTATTAATGATTAAGGTTTATATATATTAGATATGACCTATGACTGTATGTCAACAATAAGTAAATAGTTGGGAGAGTGTTTGTTTACCTAAATGATGCAAATTTAAGTTCTGTGTTTGAATTAAAAAAAATAGTTCTTCATTCATTTGGATATATAGCAGCACAGTGGCACAGACTAAGAACACATTTTTAAACAGACTATTCCAATTAGCAAATTTAGTAAGTTTCATTACAGAAATTCCCAGAGGCAACCTGGGCATTTTTTTTTTAACCTGGGCATTTAATGATTAGAAAAGTAACAAGAAAGTATTGCTTACAAAGTGAATCAATAGAAAAGTGAATTTCCCTAATATAAAATAACCTTTATGTTAAGCAAAAAGACACAGAGCTACTTAGAGGAGGAATATTGTATAAATGTTTTTCAAACTGTACAGTATAAGAAAATACAGTGTAATAATCATCACAAAGCAAATAGAGAATAGTGAAACTTTGGTCTCTTAAAATTCACTTATGAATCATAGTAGGATGCATTGATAATTTTACAAGATTTAGTAAGATCACTTCCTTTTTTTGTTCTCTGTGAGTCTCTATCTAGAGCTACTATTGTTCTGTATACTCAACATTTGCTAAGAGTCGACCTTAAGTGTTCTGATCACACACACACACACACACACACACACACACACACACACACACATAAAGGTAACTATGTCAGGTGACAGATTAATTAACTTGATAGTGGAAATCATTTTACAATGTATACATATATCAAATCATTGTGGTGTGGATCTAAATATAAATTTTATTTATCAATTATACCTCAATGAAGCCAGAAAAAAAGTCAAGTCAACAAACAGAAGTACCAGAGGATAGTTCACTAAATACAGAAAATGGCTTCAGTGAATTCCCCAAGATACTAGGTGCCCAGTGCAGTTTTCAGGGCCAGTCCTATAACTTTTTACCAAGGTTTTCCATGTCCTGATGCTTTAATGGGAAAAGCCCAATAGTGTCAGTGTAATCATAAGCTTGAGCAGAAAGGAATGAGAGCATAAGTGATATTAAGAAGTATACAAAATCCACTGACATTACAAACGTCATTTGTATACCACCATCAGCATCATCTCCTCCTGATGTTTTTCTTCTGCGATGGTTAGATCTGCGGTGATTCTCTGTTGCTCACTGGACACGGCTGCCATGCTAAGGGTTTTGACGGTGAGGAGTGCAAGAACAAATACATACTTTTGTAAAACTGTTGTTCTCAACAAAACATCAATACTTGGGATTTTCGCAACATGTAAAGTAGCTCAAGTAGAAAAGAAAAAGTTCAAACCAGTCACCAGATCCAAAATTAGCATTTTATTCAGAACGCTGGGGTCAGAGGTGTATCATTTATATTCTGGTACACAATACAGAGGCAAAGCTGCTGTCAGAAGTCTCTCCCGTTTAAAAGCTTGTTTTTTTTTTTCAGTTTTTTTTTAAAAACACACACTTAGTAGTGCCTCCAGTATCAGGCCACCCCTTTCTTTTCTTTCCTTTTTTTTTTTTTTTTGGTACAAATTATGTAAAACATTTGTGCTAAGAACTTTTCTCCCTCCCCAAACAAAAAAGAAAATAAAAAATAAAAAAAATTAAAAAATTAAAAATTGAGTATTCTAACTACAGCTCAACAATTGAATCAAATGTCACTTTGTTTTGTAAATACTTTATCCATAACGAAAGATATAAACATGCAAAAAACCTGAATCCATAGTCCAAATAATACATACACATGTTCTGAAGTTTCTGCACTTCTCCATAGACTATGCCAATAAAACATTATGTACACATACCATTTTTACAGTGAAGTGGAAAAAATACAGTAAATAAAAAAAGTGTACATGGATTAAGACCAAAATGTATCTAACATTCTAGTTTATGAAAAAATTCAATTTTGCTACAAATTGGTGATATGAAAACTCCCTTTATTTGCAACCAGCTGCGTAAGTTTTAAGATTTTAGTGAAAAAAAAAAAAAAAAAACTAAAGTCTAAAACTAGAAGTAATGTACATTTTCCAATCTCATGGTCTCATCCCCCAAGGTAATAAAATCGCTCCATGAGTTTTTGTTTTTTTGTTTGTTTAATTCTGTGTTTTAATAAAAGCAAATGCAATGTAACAAAAGCGTATTGAAGCATATCATGGTTTAACTTACTGCTCCCACCACAAAATATTTTGTCTTTTACTTATCGTTTCAGAAATCAGTACCATTAAAGCCTTAAACATAAAACTAATTCCAATCTGAAAAAGGTACAAAAAGGCACATAAAATCCCAGTGCTTCTGTACTGTAAAATTCAAGTGTAACTGAGCTCAGTGTTTTTCCAAACAGTATTGGATCACTGATATTCCCTCTGAGCCCAAATTGGTTTGCAGCCTATGCCAAAGCCTCCAGCAAGCACTGTGCTAGTAGACTACAAAGTTAAAGCCTAGCTTCTGAATGCTTTTTGGGAATATCAGTTGAAATTGTTTGTACTTGTCCAAAAAACCAAGTTCACCCTGAAGTTCAGTCATCACCTCCACCATACATGTCAGCAAGTTTCTTGAACCGTGGCCCCCAGTCGTTCAGGTAGTCATAGTCCTGCTCGCCACCACTACTTGAAGAATTAAGGGAGCTCAAGGACCCAGCGGTAGAGCCACTGCCTTCGTAGTCAAAGACTAAGAGGGAGTCATATGGTGGAGCTGTGGGATCATTGTCAGCAGCTTTAAGGCCCTACAATTTGGAAAGACAAAGAAAGAATGTAGAGAGGGTTATAATTTGCAAACCACAGGCAGATCCTAGGGGTTCCATGGGATCAAACACTTGTTTATTCATTTCCACCTGCAGACCACAACATTTTCAACCTACAGAAACTGGGGTTATCACCATGTTTGTAAGTTAGACAAAAACTACCATGTCTTTCTTCTGCAGGAAAGAACCCTAAGGAGTCTAGCTCAGTGAGGCCAAGAGATACAATGGGAGGGGAGTTAATTGGAGAAATGTGCTTGACAGGTGGTAGACATGAATGGCCAGCTACTTGAAGCTGAGGAGGAAAGATCTTGAAGTCTGGCAACGCATCTGCATAAAGATGAACTTTTTTTTTTTTTTGCTTTGGAGCTTGAAAAAAGAAAAGTAAATGTGAAGACATAATATTTTATGAAACAAAATGGCAGCAGCTTGACTTCCATCGAAAACAAGAGAGAAAAGCACACATTACCAGTTTTCAAACCATCCCAAAAAGTCTCTTACCAACCATCCTAACCATTTAATTAAACACCACATTTCCTCATGTGTGGTTGCACTACGTGTATAACCCAGAAAAGCCAGTGTAAAATAAAATCAGGCATGTCTTCAGAAAATGATTTCAATGTATAAAACATAAATAATTTTAGAAAGGATTTTATTTATCATATTTATAGAATAAGCTACCAGGCAATTTTGCTAAGACTGAAAAATCACAAATTACAATTTCTCAGAAGTCATAATTCCTTTCTGTGGTAGACCATGTTACTGTCCTCAATGATTCCTTATCCTTTCCTTGTAGGTGGATCACATGCCCACACTACCACAAGTACCTCTCTGCAGCCAAAGTTTACTCCCTAAACCCACTGTCAGACTTGGCTACGGGCTGGCTTTGGCCAACACAACGTAAGCGGCAATGTAGAGCAGACTCTGTAAGACCTCTGTCTGATGGGTTTCCACCAGGCCCTTCTGGCCCCCTCTCCCAGAAGAATGGCCTGCCCCACCTGAGAGTTTTTCTCCTGCTTGGATCCTGAAAGACAGAAGACATGAGGACCCAGCTACTGCTGGCCCACAGTGAACACAGAATTTGGACAAGACGTAAACCTTTGTTATTATAAGCCAACAATACCTGGGAGTTGTCTGTTACTGTAGCCTTAGCTGGTAAAAGTCAAACAATGCACCTTCATTCTTTTTGTTTGTGTTTGTTTACTCAATTCAAGACATATTGATTGAATATGTATATTATTATGTATTCTGCTTGGTGGTGGTGGGAACACAGCTGTGAAGAAGCTAGATCCAGGACCTGTCCTCATGGAGGTTATATTCAAATGTTAGCATGCTCCCTTTTGCCTTTTCCCTACAAAATCTAGCAACTGCAAATGTAAGCAACTGGTGATTCTTTAATTTAGCACAGTCTAACTTGGGTCCACACAAGAACTGGACCCAAGAAAGATCGGAGGGGAAATCAAGAAAACAAAGAAAATCTCAATAAGGAGAAATAGGTATCTGAAGATAAATGCAGGTTTCCCTGGCTATCCGAAAGTACAGCGATGACGAAGATGAAACCTTCCGAAAGCTGAAACAGCAGAATGCAAAGAACCAATCACCATTCAATTATATAGGACATTTTCTGAGCATTCCCAGACCTAAAAAATAATGCCTCTTAGCCTCTCCCGGTGCCTTAGGACACATGTTGCTGACAGATGCACACGATAAATGGAGATGCAGCAGAGATGCTTGCAGACAGTTCAAAGCCATGGAGCTGAGGGTAGTTCCGGGGAAGGAGCTGGGTGGGGAGGGGTGCTCTCGCTAACTGGGGTGCATGCTGCCTCTCTAACAGCTCCCCACAAAACAACACTGTACTCTATGTTTCACTTTTCACCGTTTTTCATAAAAGCGAAACTCTTCTTTGGATTTCTTTAGGTTAGTGAAAACAGGTACTGATGTCGGCCTTCCACAGAAAGGAAGGGGCAGAAAGCAAATGTTTGAAAAGCAGGGCACACTTGTATTAAGTTTTCAGTATGACCTTAAGTAAGACTGTTTTCTATGCAAAGAACAGAGACAACGGCCAAGGTCACGATGTTCAGGTCATCTGCTTGTATCATAATTCAAAATTTAAATAGACATACATGCAGAGCCCTGCCCAGTCTTTATGGGGTCAGCACCGAACTGGAAATATGAAAAAGTTAAGACAAATTAGTTCTAAAGATTCATGGCAGGGCGTCGAGTGTGTCTGGATTCAGGGGAGAAGAAGCAATGGCCTGTGTTTACTATGACATAGGGATGAACGAGGGAAGCTCTCTGGTCTTTACTGATGTGTAAAAGGGCTTCAGGCCCTTCACTGCATGCTCAAGCCACCTAATTCAAGGCCTTAGAATAAGCATAACACTATGGTAATCTAGTTCAGTACTCATGATGGAGATTCTAAAATATATCCATTTCTTCTATATTGCTTTTAGTTCCTGCCCTGGTTTTTGGATCATCCTTGTCATTTAAAAAAAAAGATTTTATTTATTTATTCATGAGAGACACACAGAGAGAGGCAGAGACATAGGCAGAGGGAGAAGCAGGCTCCCTGTGGGAAATCTGACATGGCACTTGATTCCAGGACCCAAGGATCATGACCTGAGCTGAAGGCAGCTGCTCAACTGCTGAGCCACCCAGGACTGCTGAGTCCCTTTCCTGGTCATTTTTTAATTTGTTGCTTCCCTCCCTTCCTTCTCCCTGCCTCTGGAGGTTAAGGACATGCAGTCCATTAGAGATCACTCTGCTATACCAGAACACTGCACACTGTCTCAGGTTTTAATGATTATAAAAGAGCAAAAAAAAGTCCCTGAACTTTTCAAGAATTCTTACACAAGTTACCTTTCTAGGCTGAATGTTAAGTATCCTAAGTCCCCTCCACTCAGAATAGCACCGATTTTTATCTGAGAATAAAAGACGACTCTTATGGAAGAGGTATTATATAAATTCTGGGTACTATTTTGGTAATTCTAAAAAGATCATAGTCAAGTTCTAGGAGACTGAAAATGACAGGCACACAACCAGAGTGAATATGTGGAAGAAATCCGGTGGGCCACGTACCCATCTGCTCCTCCCTTATGGGATTCCTTTATTCTTAGGTGTGGACACCATTTCACATGAAGTGTAATGTACTGTTGTCAAATCCACAAACTGACTGCATGTGTTTCTCTTTTTCCACCTGAGTTTGACTACATCTAGAAGAGTATGTGCCCGTTTCGCCGTTCCTGGAGGGGCAGATCTTGAACTCTGGATGAATCTGAACTATTTTCTATAGTTTGAGGTGTCTGTAAAATGAAAAAGCCTGTGGCCCTGGCTGAATTCTTGCTGAGCTTGTATTTATAGACTTCTGATCCTATGCTTTATGGATAAAGATATGCTTTTATAGGAGCTATAAAAACCCACATTCTTCAGTGAGGGAACACATGAGGGATATAAGAGGAAAGAGGGCCTATTGATTCCTTTACAGTCTGTCTTCTCTTAGCTCAATGCCACTTGCGTCAGTTCAGGCCCTCTTTATATCCTGCCTGGACCACAGCAAAAGCCTCTCTAACTGGTCTCCTGGTCACCGGTACTATTCCTGCTTCTTTCCTACAAACTACGAGTGGTTCTTCTCTCAGACATTATTTGAAGTTGCTCACCCAAGTAAAACTCTGATTGCTCTCCGTCACCTTTTGCAATGTTCCCCAAATAAGGGAGGGGTTCCACTGGGGGTGTGCAAGATGATTTTTATTGGTGCATGAGCACTTTAAGAAAATTACCTTTATTAAAAAATTAAATTAAAAATTGATTAAAGGTTTAAGTGAGGGTGCCTGAGTGGCTCAGCTGGTTCAGTGCTGCCTTCAGCTCAGGTCATGATCCCGGGGGCCTGGGATTGAGCCCCACATTGGGCTCTCTGCTCAGTGAAAAGTCTGCTTCTCTCTCTGCCTCTCCCTACCACTTGTGCACATGTGCTCTTTCTCCCAAATAAATTTTAAATCAATAAAATCTTAAAAAAAGTAAAAGTTTAAGTGAATAGAAGAGGTGTGTGGACATGGAAAAAAACTAGGAGTTACTCAAATGCCTGACGTTTGGGTAACTGCAGGATTAAGTTAAAACTCTTTAGCAGAGCATTCAGTGAATGTGGACTGTTCATGCACCTTTTCCATCTTAGCTGTTCTCAACTCCAGTAACCATAGCTAAATTATTCACCAAAATCCCCCCAAATCTAAAAATGTCATGTTTTTGTGTACTCTATGTTATTTGCACATCCCTTTCCTGCTAAAATGTGATTTCCTTTGTTTGAAACTTCCCCATTCATAATTTTTCATTTGACTGATATCCATCCATTCATCCATCCATCCATCCATCCATCATTTAAAGTCCATTAAACATGTCACTTCCACTGCAAGAATTTTCCCCCCAATCATGACTGTGGGTTATTCCCATGGTCCCTTTTACTTTTATTGCCATGTTTTGGTTACACTAGATTGTGACATGCTTTTCTGCCAAGGATGTTTATATTCGTTTCATATCTTGCTGTTTACCACAGTGCCTGACATCCAGCAGGCATCTTAGAAGGTATGCCTTGGTACTGCTGTCTTGGGCTTACGAGGTTTTCATCTCATCACCTTATTCATATTTATATATGCTCCTTTTAGAAGAAGCTAGGATGTAAGTTTAAAATATATGTGGACATAAAAGTCCAGATTCATATTACAGCAGAATTCTGCGACTTAACGCCAACATTGCTAGGTACCTTTCTGAGAACTCCATTTTACTTAAAGCAAATTTTTTGGAGGGAGAGGATTTTGTTTTATTTACAATTAGGTGTTCTTTCTGAAAAGTAACTTGTACTAATAACTATATGATACTGATAATAATTAAGAGATTTTATTATGTGATGGGCACTATACTTATGTGGATTATCTCATTTAGTTCTTACAGAAATCTTAAGAGAGGATTTTATTTTTATCCTCTTTTTATACATACATACGAAAACTTGGAAATCCAAGAGGTTAAATCCAAAGACCTTGACTTTGTACAAGGTAACAGAACTATTAGGTGAGGCAGCTGGATTTGAACTCAAACAAATGCCCAACTACTGTAAGAAGCAGACAGGGATATTTTATTTTAAAGAGGATAAATAAATTTATTTAATATGAGAAAAAAGGCAAAAGTTCTAAGCGTTAGCAGTTTTGTGCAAGTTATTTTAGAAGCACTTTCCCTAAGTTTTTAAATACCAGTCAAAAGTTGATCTTTTAACAGAAATATGTCCTTGGTTTTTATATTTCTGAGATAAAAAAAAATATGTAAGATTAGTGAAATTATTGGAGGTATGCTAATATCTACAGTCAGGCTGAGATTAAATGAATTTGTTTCAACGTTTCACCCTCTGAAGGTCATACTTAAAAACCTCAAAATAGAATGAAATTCTGTAGTTGAAATTTAAAATGTGTGATTTGTTTTACTCTATCTACCAGGGTAGAAATATGTCATATTTTTGATATTCAAGGCAACATGCATTGATTATTTAAATAAACAAACTAGAAAAATGTTCTCATGAGGTTACTTATTCCTTACATTACAAAAACACTCCAATTATAATTACACCATACTATTCTTCCTTTGGAACATTCGGTACTGTGCTAAATCAAATAAGACCTGGGGATAAAGAAATCTGTTTGCATTTTACATATACTTGTAAAATATGCTTGAATTCTTTCTAGGTGCCCTCAACTGTTTTAAAACTTTATATGTATTTATTTTTATCGGTCCAGTTATAGAAAGATATTAAGGAAGTCTTCATGGGCACCTTAGATGGAAGAATCTATATGGTGTATTTGAATGTTACCTGATTTAGGCCTTTTGACAGTTTCAATCCCCTGAATTGTTCCATAGACCTGACCATCTCATCCGTAGACCCTCATTTTAGTTTCTTCTGTGACACTATTAATCTCTGTAGACTTTCTTCCTATGTCCAAAGGTAGGGAATTTCTAGTGTGAATGTTTGGTCTTCCATCTCATCCACATTTCGCTATCTTACAATTACATTCTTCATCTGGAGAAACATTTCCAAATGTGATGCTTTGGTCCATTCATGTACTTGCCAAAGCAATGTTCCCCACACTGCCCCCCAGGACGTGCACCTCCTCCTCTGAAGGCAGAAGGGAACCCTCGGATAGGGGTTATGAAGGAAGGTGAGTCCTGGGTATGATGGGATGCCACTGGATGGTGCTTACTTCTAAACTCTGTGTGCTTGACCTTTTTCGGGTTGGTAAAAATGAAGGAACTAACATCTAGAAAAAGAGGGAAGGGGATACTATGCAGAAAGGATAGCATGGGAACCGGTGCTGACATGGAATCACAAGCTGAGCTCAGGAGGTACAAGTAGATTCCCTCTCCTTGGTCTGTAAGATGCAAATTTGGGGTGGGGTAGGGGGCAGGGGAAGGGCACTGAAATGAAACTGTAAAGCCAAGGAAGGATTACATGTAATGGGCCTCCCATGTCTGCCAAAGGTAGGCTTTGGATACCAGAATGTTTACCTGGTACAAAGACTGTGCTTGCAGCAAGGCAGGGAGTACACACAAAGAGAATCCAGATATAATTTATTTTCTTTCTACATATTACTAGTTCAAATATGTACACAAAGGAGATATTCAATAGTTATTTGCTGAATGAACGATCCTAAACCAAGCTCCAGATCATTTCAAAATGAGCCATTTTTAGCAAATGCAGACAATTCCCAAATTATGAACTGACTGCATTCTAGAAGTTAATTTGCAAGTCAGTCGTTTGGCAGCAAGTTTTTCGTTTAAGTATTGAAACATGTTCGTTATGGTCTCAAGCTACTTTTTAGGCTGTGTACTTTTTAGGCTGAGTACTGTTCTAGGAAAAGGAAATTGCAAATGGAAATTGTGACTGTAACTCTTTCTCCTGTGGCATTGGAGGTGCTGGGTAACTGAATCTTATTAATTAGACACGCTTCTCTACCTACTGAAGAAAATCCAGTCTCTGTAGAAAAGATGAGTGTGCACACACAAACACACAGCATACACTAAAACCACAACTTAGAACCAACCAATATCCTCATTTTCTTTATTTATCAGCTCCAGTAGAATAAAGGCCCCAGACTTGGGCCCTGATGAATCCTAATCAACTGCAAGGTGGGTGATGCTCATTGTTTGATGATGCCCTATACACCTGCCACAGTACTTGGATTCCTTAAGGCAACAACATCTGAGAGCTAGATCACATACTAGATGCTGAGGTTACTCAAAGATGAACAAGAAATTGTCCCCATGCTGGAGAGAAGGTCCATGCTCACATAGGAGAGAGAAACATTGACAGTCACACTTCCATGGCCAGGGCTATCATGCAAGAAGTGTCTTGTTAACCTTTCCCAGGGGGATCAAAGAAGGCCTCACAGAGAAGGCGCTGTTTGAGGCGAATCTGAAGGCTAAGTGGGTGTTTCACTGATGGTTAAGAAGCTTTGCAGCAGTTACATTACAGTCAAAACTGGATACTTTTGAGGAACTGCAAATAGTTCAGTGGGGCTGCATCAATGGAAGGAAATGTCATAGGGGAAGAGGGCAGGAGTCAGATTAGGACTACAATCTTATACATGACATTCAATGCTTGAACCTTGTCACTGAGAAAAGAATAATGCTGTAGATGGAATGGAATCCCATGGAATAGAGACACTTCAGGAAACAAGCAGGAACATTCAGTTAAGTATCTGTTGAATTACACTGAAGCTAAAATTCTTGCTTTAAGAAAGTCCAGCTCCTGCACCTCCATTCAAATGATTCATTATATCTCGAAATCCAACAACCACAAGAATAACTGAACAATTTCTCATGACAACAAATGTGAAATGAGAAGTTAAATTATCAGGCACTCTTAAATATTGAGAAAAATCTAGTCATAGATATAAATTCCTGCAAATCCCCTAACCAGGTCACTATACATATAACTGGTAAAGTCAAGGCATATTTTTGTAGATAAAGGAGTTATTGGCACTCTGTTGTTTGGCCTTCCATCTGCTTTCAAATCATGACTAAAACAAATTAACCTATTACCTGTTTAACAGAAGTGAATGTGTATGTTCAGAAACCAGCATGCATGTCAGGAATAGACAGTAATGAAGCATCGTAAAGGGAGATAAATACTTGAAGCTTGTTTCAAAAGATTTTTTTTTTTTTACAAACTATAACTGCATCTAAAAACCTAGACTACTCTCTTTCACCATACACAAAGATAAACTCAAAATGGATGAAAGATCTAAATGTGAGACAAGATTCCATCAAAATCCTAGAGGAGAACACAGGCAACACCCTTTTTGAACTCAGCCACAGTAACTTCTTGCAAGATACATCCACGAAGGCAAAAGAAACAAAAGCAAAAATGAACTATTGGGACTTCATCAAGATAAGAAGCTTTTGCACAGCAAAGGATACAGTCAACAAAACTCAAAGACAACCTACGGAATGGGAGAAGATATTTGCAAATGACGTATCAGATAAAGGGCTAGTTTCCAAGATCTATAAAGAACTTATTAAACTCAATAGCAAAGAAACAAACAATCCAGTCATGAAAAGGGCAAAAGACATGAAGAGAAATCTCACAGAGGAAGACATAGACATGGCGAACATGCACTTGAGAAAATGCTCTGCATCACTTGCCATCAGGGAAATACAAATCAAAACCACAATGAGATACCACCTCACACCAGTGAGAATGGGGAAAATTAACAAGGCAGGAAACCACAAATGTTGGAAAGGATGTGGAGAAAAGGGAACCCTCTTACACTGTTGGTGGGAATGTGAACTGGTGCAGCCACTCTGGAAAACTGTGTGTAGGTTCCTCAAAGAGTTAAAAATAGACCTGCCCTACAACCCAGCAATTGCACTGTTGGGGATTTACCCCAAAGATACGGATGCAATGAAACACCGGAACACCTGCACCCCGATGTTTCTAGCAGCAGTGTCCACAATAGCCAAACTGTGGAAGGAGCCTTGGTGTCCATCGGGAGATGAATGGATAAAGAAGATGTGGTCTATGTATACAATGGAATATTACTCAGCCAACAGAAACGACAAATACCCACCCTTTGCTTCAATGTGGATGGAACTGGAGGGTATTATGCTGAGTGAAGTAAGTCAATCGGAGAAGGACAAACATATGTTCTCATTCATTTGGGGAATATAAATAATAGTGAAAGGGAATAGAAGGGAAGGGAGAAGAAATGTGTGGGAAATATCAGAAAGGGAGACAGAACAAAAAGACTCCTAACTCTGGGAAAGAACTAGGGGTGGTGGAAGGGGAGGAGGGCAAGGGGTGGGGGTGAATGGGTGACGGGCACTGAGGGGGGGCACTTGACAGGATGAGCACTGGGTGTTATTCTGTATGTTGGTAAATTGAACACCAATAAAAAATAAATTTATTATTAAAAAAATCTACACCTAAAGTAGATTGATTATGTATACAGAATATATGACTCCAAGGAACCCCAGGAAATTAGAGTCTTATCAGCATATGATGGAAGGTGATATAGAAAGAAGTACCCCACCTTGTAATGCATTGAAACCTATTCTGATCTTAGAGACACTGAGTGGTAGGACATGGCCAGAGAATGCGAGTCCTGCCATATAGTCACAGTCGACATCAGTATGTATTGCTCTCTTATGCTTAACACTAAAAATTCAAAAGGAGGATTGCAGTAAAACTATAGGCATGATCAAAAGAAGCAGCACAAATCATTTTACTTCAAAATGTAAGTATTAAATGTAGCAGAACTCGTGGTCAGTAATGAAATAAAAGAATGCCATAATAATTTTGACAGTGAAAATCATATCTGTTATATTCAACAGAGAATTAGCTGCCTCTTACAGAAGCTCTTAAAACTCCTCAACTAGACAAGTATTTAAATCACTTACATAATATTTAATTTAGCTCCTCTTCCTACTAATCTCATTTGATGGAACTCTCTAGTTGGTGGGCAGGCACTGAATTCTCAACATTTGTGGGATTCAAAGTATACAGTGTGAGGAAATGAAAATGAACTATTATTACATTCATCAGTGCTAATAAATGAAATCAGAATGCACTATAATATTGTTAGTCTATTTATTACTTGTAATCTGGGGAAAAAAGCCTTTTGGAGATAGTGTGACTAATACTGATAATGTATATGAATGTCATTTACAAATACAGAATCTTAATTAATTGATAGATCTGTTTTTTGGCCCATCAAACCAATTATATCTGTTCTCTGCTATTGGAGCCACATTAGCTTTAACATGAAAATAAGCTCAAGAAAATCAAGGGTGTTTTCACCAATGATATCACTGTATTCCAAGCAATTTGTGGTCTATGTACAGCAAACCATTAGCATAAAGTAAACATCCTTATAAAGAGAGGGAGCTAGACTTTTCACCTCATTAATGAAGTCCCCGATGTCCCCAGGGTGCGGGGCTGCAGATCGGACCGGGTACTGGGGTTCAGCGTGGATGGGTCTCTCATCCAAACGTCGGATTCCTACAGGCTTGATGGCATCAGGTTCCACGGTATCAGGCTGCTGGAGCTGGCTCAAGTCATAATCCTGCAAAAGACAAAATCAAAAACCCATGGTAGATGGGCATAAAGATGGAAATTACAACCTTTGTTTTTAAACACATACCCAGAATGCATAGAAATGAGTGAAATTTAACATAATGGAAAAGTTGCCACCATGAGTTTTTCATGTTATGATTAAATATTTCTTTCACACAGCTCTTTCTTCTGTGCTTTTCATTTCTACAGTCTGTGCTCCATCTGCTTTCCTATGTTTCTCATCAGTTTCCAATGGAAAACAGCAGTGAGATGAGGCCCCACTATAAAATGACTAAAATGCCTAGAAGATGGAGTTGTACCATAGAAACAAAGGTACTAACTTAATTTGGAGTTGGGAACCTACTACCCTAACTTGGAGTGTCTTAGCGTATTAGGTATCTCAAGCTGAAGGAATTAAAAACAAACAGCAGAGGAGGAAAGCCACTCTAACTCCCCTCACCCTTGCCTTTCTTCCTTGAAACAGGTCATAAAACTCCCATGTGAAAGGTCCCCTCCTTGTAGTGGGAGAAGAAAACACATCCTTAACATCTGAGACAGGAACTTAGGGGCCACGAAATCTGTACCAACAAACCTTGTTAAACTAACCTTTACATCCCTAATTACTTCTCCACCATTTACTAGTTCTTGCCCAAACCTTTGGTCTTGACAATTCTTAGAAATTTCTTATTTCTTTGTCTAAAAGGCATAAAAGCTTCCCACTGAGAACACTTCTTCGGGTCTTCATTTTCTTGTGAGGCTCCCATGGACATGTAAATGTTTAATAAGATGTGTATGTTTTTCCCCTGTTCATCTGTCTTTGTTAGTTTAATTTTCAGATCCAGCCAGGGACCCCAGGCAGGTCAAGGAAGACCTTTTCTTTTCCTACAATGTCTTTAATATTAAAAAAAAAAAAAAATGACACAGATGTGTTTTCCTTTTCCTTAAAGTAGGGCTTGAGTTCACCAAGGTTTCAAAGCCAATCTCTATTCCTCCCTCCCTCAGGGGTCTGGAGTTGGCAAACTATGATCTGTGAGCCTCTTGGGACCCATATCCTATTTTTCTCAAAGAACGGCTTTTACATTTGTAAAGGATTATTTAAAACAACAATAGGAAGAATATGCCACACAAACTACATGTAATCTACAAAGCCTTACAATTAGGCTTTTCACAGAAGAAGTTTGCCAGTCTCTGGCCCCATGGCACACGGCAAGGAGGAGTGGTTTCCCCTCCAATACAGCCCAATGGGAATATCCTAGAAAAATAGCTTGTCCACTTTCAGATAGGTAGAGTCAAACTTGTGAAGGATGCTCTTGGCACAGGCTGGGCCCTCAGAACTATTTTCAGCTTTAACATCAGCTAGATGCTAAAGTGAGACAGAAATAAAGAAGCTGACTATAATGTGGAAATGCATCAAAATTTTAGGTTTGGATACTTTGTAGTTTTCAAACCCCCAAATTCTGATGATATAAAATTCTCTAATTTAATGTTGATATTTACAGGGAGTGTAGATTTTCTGGGACTCTTCAGAGTCCAGGCTTCACCTTTTTATCTAAAACCAGCTTAAGTGCCGTTTGGAATATCTCTATAGTAGTTTCAATTTACTCAACATTTGAATACTCACCACGTACTGGCATTGGTGGAGGTGCTTTACATGTATTTGTGCATTTAATCCTCTGATCAGCACTTATTAAGTTTTATTATCCCTTTGTACAAGTTGAGATACTGAGTCTCAAATAAACCAAATAACTAAGTCCCTTATCCCAAATCTACTAAGACTCAGAGACAGGTTTGGATTCCAAGCAGGTTACAGTAACTTTAAAGCTTAGCTCTTTGGCAGCCACCCAGGAAAGTGAGTCAAGTCCAAGCCACAAGGCCCGGAGTTAAAGAGTAACGGACTAGACAGATGAATGTGGAGGGCCCAGACGTGAGGGATGATAATAGTTACCCACGAGACCAAGACCAAGGGGAAAAAAGTCACTGGCATTCAGACCTCGAGGTACCAGGTACTATACCAGCCTCTTGAGAAGTGTCTTTTCACTAATACTTTCTTTTTTCTTATTTTTATTTTTTTAAAGGGTTTATTTATTTATTCATGAGAGACACACAGAGAGAAGCAGAGACATGGGCAGAGGGAGAAGCAGGCTCCATGCAGGGAGCCTGATATGGGACTTGATCCCAGTATTCCAGGATTACACCCTGGGCTGAAGGTAGGTGCTAAACCACTGAGCCACCCAGGGATCTGCTTTCTTTCTTTCTTTTTTTTTAATTAAAGATTTTATTTATTTATTTGAGAGAGAGAGAGAGACAGAGGGGGAGAGAGAGAGAGAGAGAGAGAGAGAGAGAGCAGGGGGAGGGGCGGGGGAGAAGCAGACTCCCCATTGAACAGCGAGCTGAACTTGGGTCTCAATCCCAGGACCCGTGGATCATGACCTGAGATGACAGGCGCTTAACCGACTGAGCCACCCCGGTGCCTCTCATTGATACTTTCTAACAAACCTGTGGAGAATGTTTCATTATCAGCTTTTTAGGTGAAGAACCAGATTCCTGAGAGCTCGAGTAACTCGCCCAAGGTCACCCATCTAGACTGTGATTAGGATGGAAATCGAAACCCGGTGTGTCTGACTTCAAAACGTCCATCTACAATGTAACTTTCTGCTTGTTAAGACACTCTCATCCTGACCACTGTCCTGGAAACAATTCCTTTACCAAAAGATTCAGCTAACTTAACTGCTGAAGGGACTGAGGAGAAGCCCCTTCTCTCAAGAGTATACAAGGGGACGTGGAGGTGAGGCATGTACACAGAGCAGGACAAGCCAGCCTGGGATGTAAACATGGTATGCTGTAAAGTAAAAAATGCTCAGAGGAGAAAACCTGTGTTAGATTTGAACCTTGAACAATCCATGTGCTAGGGAGAAAGGACCTTTCTGGGATTACCAACAGCATGAGCAAAGACATGAGAATGCTGCTTTCTCTTATTAGGATCGAATATTTAAGATTATCCAAACAAAACCTGAGTGAAAACATCTCAATCGTGCACAATTGTGCTACATTTTAAATTTTATAGAATTTATGAGCAATTTATAGACTATCTTGAAGACATACGATATAACAGATGTGAAGGCCTTTGAGATGCTAAAATGTCATACAAAATAAAAACAGGGACTTATTTAGAGAATTCCAAATGCTTACACACCAGAAGCATATTTTTCCAGGTCATGTTTAACTGCATAACTACCAAGTATAATAAAGTGGGATAAACCGTGAATAACTGTGCCTTCTGACACTTACTGAAGCTTTATATAGAAGAAAGGGAAAAACAGATCGTAAGTATACTGATAATAGTCAATAAATATTTTTATGCTGAAAGTGTAGAATGTTTTGTTAGAAGTCTGACTTACATGAAATTAAGTAATGGAATCTAATGTTTAAGGACTGTCTTTTCCCTGGTGACAAACTCCTTGATGCTCAGTGTATTACATGATAATTCTGTATAAGAATACAGAGAAATTTCCTTGGCTTAACTGTTGACAAAAGGGGCATGCGGACTTTGCTTGTGCTATTCCTTACCTGGAAAGAACCTGTGCTCCCTGATTTCTTATACGCTCCCTCTATACCCAAAAGTTACAAAGGTGAATGCATTTTGACTGGCCAGCAGTGTCATAAAAATTTTCTAATAAATTGCCAACACTTAGATATAGGGATAGTTCACCTGAAAATGGGAAGATGTGGCAAAATAGAGCTTAAATTCTAATATAATTTGTCGTAGCCAATTGCAGCTGTCTCTTCCAGGCAAGGACAGCATCTCCACCTCGCCTGCTTCACTTAGAGGGATATATAAAGCAGCATATTAATTTATAGTTTTTTTTTATCTTTCTTTTGATAGCCTTTTCCTACTCCTTAAGAACTAGAGAGTGGGAGAAGCCTTCAAAGGTCTGTAGTCCTGTTCCATCCTTTCCACCAGCAAAATGGCAAGCCCGTAGAAAGTGCTCATTAAAAAATGTGTCGAAAAAAGCCTGAGCAATGATATTCATGCCAGATGTTCAAAAGAGCAACCAATTTAAGAAATGTGCCTTGGATCACATTATACTCCATAGCAGTAATTCACAATGGGGAGGGACGGAAAGACCCCCGTCTCATCACTGAGATTCACTGCTCTGGTGAGTCCCCCATAATGATGGAAATATGTCATATTCCTCAGTTGTGCAGATAGCAAAAAAAGAAGCAGAAAACCACTGATTTATGGAAAGTTAGGAACTGGGTTAAATGTGGCTTAACATTTCTCTGTGATGGTTTCTTCTATTACAAACATAGGATATAAAAAAAAACCTGACAATGCTAGGAAGTAGGCAGAAGTGTCTTCAGGTCACAGGGGCTGGTTTTCTGTCCATATCCATCTGTGTTGTGTGGCAGAGGTCCTGATCTGAGGGTCCAATTTTAAGCCTTTTGATAAGGGGTCACTCTATGCAAACCTCCTAAATTATACATCTTTACAATCCCATAATACTTTACTTAAACACACAAATTACAACATGTAGGATGAGAATTATAAAGACAATTACAGAGACTGAAAACACTTTCAAGGTCATTGGGTTCATGGTCTCTGGAAGATTACAAAGAAACAAGCCAAGAAGAAATCTTTTATTTGGTTCCTAAAACTCTCTAGAGAAAAAGTAGATCTGAAAATTCTCTTATGATTGTCAACCTTTATTTGCAATGCTAACTTCCTAAAGATGTCTAATTTTCAAAGGAAGGCCAAGGAAAATCTTGTTTTAAAATATTTAGAACATATGTTATTTGGCAACAACCATTAGAAGGAGGCATGGAATTATGGTTTTAAGAATATTCACATTGCAGGCAACTAAAACCTCTTTCTGGTTCATCTATGAGTTAAATTGTCTTAAGGGTGATACAATTATGGGAGAGTCAGTAAAAAGTTAGTTAGCAGCTAACACTCTGGTTTTGGCTTTTCTTGTTAAATTCCACTGACTTGCAGTAATTTATAATTGGTTCAGTAAAGATACCACGAATCTATCCTAAGGCATTTGGTTATGTTTAAATAAATTAAAATGCTGCATCAGTATAGATAGAAATTCTGGAACCTAGGTAAAAATTTCAGAAAGCTAAAAAAAGAAAAAAAAATTCAGAAAGCTTACCTTGCTGATAGCATCTATAGAATCGTGTAATTGAATCTGTTTTAGAGAGTGACGAAAATACTCGTTTACTATCCCACAAGTATTTAAAGGAGAGCCTACTGGGTGCCAGATGCCATTTCCAGCTCTGAGTGAAAGAAGGAAACCAACTCTCACCTGGCAGGAATGACACTGGGTGCTTTCTCAAGTGGTACCTCACATACTCCCACCACAAATCCTTCCAAAGTAGGTGTTATTCTATCCCCTTGGTTGCTGCAGGTCAGAGAGGTTAATGATTCGTCCAAGGTTGCAGACTCAGGTAAGCAGCGTGGAAGGATAAAACAGAGACCACCAGGGCAAGTGAATTAAAAATAAAAGCTGCATCTTGTTGCGATGGGCCAATGAAGAAATGCACAGGGCAGTTCACCGAGGTGGGAAACGGGAAGGGTTCCTGGTCCAGGAGAGGAGTTCAGGGTGGTTATGCTAAGCTAACGAGGCACTGGGGTCTAGTACTCTGGTCTGTGCATGGTTGGTTAAAACGTGCCTCACAGATTTTTAGGCAGAATTAGGATTCTTCATTTCAGTCCAACCAACAACAAGCAGGCCCGTGCAGGAAGGGAGGCACCGAAAGGTCACGGTCCTTTATCAGCCTCCACTGTGGGGAGGAGTGAAGAACACAGCAGCCAGCTTCCCTATCTCCTGGGCAAGGGCTGGGACAAGTGGAAAACTTTCCCTTTATAGCAGCAGAGGCAAGGAACTTTAAAATTCCCATATAGATAAGGGAAACATTTTTAATGTTTCGGGACTGAGTAACTGTGAGAAGTAAAAATACTAACATGAAAGTCAATGGACAAAATTCTGAAGGGAAAAAAAAAGTTATCTGGAAAAAAGCTGACGGTGGCACAGGCAAGAAACTCTTCAGACAGACACAAAAAGGAATGGAAGGTGGAGGAGGAGAACATTATTATCTCACCCTCTATAGCTCCTGGCATTAAAATAATTGAATAAAATAGTGATAAGGTGTCAACACATTACCATACAACTGCTGACACGTAAGTCAAATACCCTTGCGAGCTTTATGTAAATGACGAAACGAGCTGACTTTCCTCCCCCAGCGAAATACAGTTATGATGGTAACTACCCGGGGGGAATGATGTGGAGACCAAGTAGATTCCAAGGATTCTGAAAGCCCCCCTAAACAAAAGATTTGCTAAAAGCTCTTCTGGTTTGAATCACGAACCTAACAAAGATAAAATAACTCAGGGACAGCTGAGGGACCTCTCTTCTCTGCTGTCATCTACACGGTAATCCCACTAGAAGGCCAGTTTGCCTTGTCCCAGGAGGGATGGAGCCAGGCCCCCCTGAGGAGGGAACACATCCATTGTTCCTGCCTCCACGGTTTACTGTTACTGCTGCCCTGTCACAGCTTCTTTCAAAATTCTCTCCGAATTCTGTCTTCAGAATTTTGAATGAGCTGAAGTTTCATTCGTTGGTGCAAAATGGTGGTCCCGCCACAGAAACTGGCGTTGTTGGAATTTTATCACAACCTCCTTCCTGGCATATCCTCTTGGAAAAATGTTGTGAAGACGGTTCCATTAGATTTGATTGAATAAATACTTTCTGGAGAGTCTCTTGGGTCGCAGATGGAGTTGCCCATAGAGCTCTTAGTCTACCATCTTTTTAAAAAAAATTTTTTTTAATTTATTTATGATAGTCACACACACACACACACAGAGAGAGAGAGAGAGAGAGAGAGAGAGAGAGGCAGAGACACAGGCAGAGGGAGAAGCAGGCTCCATGCACCGGGAGCCCGACGTGGGATTTGATCCCGGGTCTCCAGGATCGCGCCCTGGGCCAAAGGCAGGCGCCAAACCGCTGCGCCACCCAGGGATCCCTAGTCTACCATCTTTTAAAAGAATGTATTCAGAAATGATGAGACTTGATGTCATGCATATATAAACAATATGTAACAAAAATATGGAAGAGGAAGATGTAAGCTGCTGGGGGAAGTAAGGATGTGGCTGTGCAGGCCTGCAGGATGGAGCAGAGCAACAAGGCTTCAGAAAGATGATGTTCCTCCTGAAATCTGACATTTAATTTTTATACTGATGTTTGTCATTTCCCACCTTGTCCATGTAATTCAGTTTTAGCACGATAGAGATGAACATACTTCTTAGCCCGTTTAAGTACGTCTGGCTGGGAGACACAGAGTATACTTTCTAAATGCACCTTCAGGCCATGTTCCCACCCCAAGCTCCAACTTCTTCTACCTAAAAATATGAATGTCACCATCCAGACAAGATCAAAGTCATTCTGTTGGCCTGACCTAGTATTCTGTCTTAGAGGAGACCTAAAAATAGGGAATAAAGAAATGACAAGATTTGGTTCAGAATATGGTGACAGAGCATCAAAAATCCTTCTCCACTATAAGACACATAGTTTTGAAATTTCCTAAGGAGAACTAATCACTGTTTAAGATAAATGTACATATAAAGGGAGCATACTATGGTGACTGCAAAAGACAGAGTCTGAAATCAGAATGCCTTGATTCAAATCCTGACTTCACCATATCCAACTGTGTGACCTTGGGCAGGTTCCATAAAGTTCCTGGGCTAATCTAAAGAGCATTCAAGCTCTGGACCAAATGCTAATGAAGGCTCCATATTCTCTAAACTCTAAGGGGGTTAGCGAATCTTTTTTTGGTAAGGGCCAGATAGTAAACATTTTAGTATCTTTGGGCCATATAATCTCTGTTATAAGGTCTCAACTCCGCTGCTGCTACTGCAGTGTAAAAATAGCCACAGGTAACACATAAACAACGGACAAGGTGCACGGTTATATCCTTTTTTCTTAAAAGATTTTATTTATTTATTCATGAGAGATACAGAGAGAGAGAGAGGCAGAGACACAGGCAGAAGGAGAAGCAGGCTCCATGCAGGGAGCCCGACATGGGACTCGATGATCAGACTGGGATCACGCCCTGAGCCAAAGGCAGATGCTTAACCACTGAGCCACCCGGGCATCCCACATGGTTGTATTCTAATACAACTTTATTAATATATAAAAAAAAAAAAGGCAGTTGGTGGATTCGGCCAGCTGGCAGAACTTTGGCAAATACCACTTAGCATCTTTGCTTTTGTTTTTCCCCTGGCAAAGTGTTAACACACAGTTGGCGGTCAAAATCTTTATCACTGTCATTACTGGGATATTGATAACTTTCTATTCCTCTAAAACTAAATACAGTAAACTTATGATTACTCAAGAATGAATATTAAAATTAATTACATAAAATATTTTGTTCATTCACACAAAGTGACAGGAATAGCAAATAAAAGGTTGTGTGCAAATCATGCACATGATAAAAATATTTTGTGTCCAATGGGGAATGAATGGGCCCTGGCCAGTTGAGAATATGGTTCTGGTAGCCTATCGACATGTGTCACCTGGTGGTATTTTGAGAACAGCTTGCACAAAGGCAATGACAATGTACTAATCCAATCCCTAGTGAAACTCTCCTCTTGTGAAATCAGTAGCAAAATATACTAGTATTTGCAGGTGGGTGTAAGTGGCCGAATAACTTGAGAACATAGCAGAGTGTGCCTCAGCTAACAATAAAAATGTTGAAAGTGGTCTCCACAGCTGTGTCCAGATTCAGCCATCTGTCAGTTTGGTTAGCAGGAAGATTTTATAAAACAATCATTTAAAAGAATCAAATACACCATGGTTATAAAATTTCACTCTCTGCTTGAGAGAGTGCCTGGGTTGGTTGCCCACACCAGGGCTGGCTCCTGAGATGGGTCAGAAGTGCATGGAGACAGACCCTCTGGCTCAAGCAAAGATTCCTTGACTGGGGGAAGTGACTCTTTTGGTCTCAAGGGACTTTCTTATATCTGTACTCTCCCCCTCTGTCTAGGCATCTAGACTGGATTTAAAATTTTAGCTTCTGTCACCCAGATTGTATACCTGAATTTATTATTTTTTTTCTGTAATAACCTGGCTATTCAGGTTGCTTCTCCAGATTCTAACTTTGTTAATACTAAAATGTGCTCAGTTTTGCAAGCCATGCTTAACCTGTTAACTAAGTCTTACTCTTTGCCTTTTCTAAAGCCTGATTACCTGAAGTCTTCTAATAAATTGTGGCTAAGTGCCCAGCCTCACTGGTCCTACCAGTCACACCTGCGTGCTACAAGTCAGCAACACCATATGCAACATTGGTCATATGACCACCAGCAAGTGCATTAGGAGTTTAGCCTCTCAAGTCACATAGACCTGGGTTCGAACACTGGAAGTGTCTATGGCACAGGGTTGTTGGGAAGATTATAGGAGAAATGTAAACTGAGGGCAGAGCACAGAGCCTGACACAGATCAAATATGTAATGAGTGCTAGCATTTATGAATGTTATCGTCATTTCCTGAAGACATCAGGGATTTCAAAGAATGAAATTCAAGTTGTCATGGGTGTCAATCAACCCTGTAGACAGACTTATAAAAATTAAGAGGTTTGGGAAGAGGGCCCAATGCACGAACTTTCTATGAGCACTTCTCAGGCGTGTGACGTCCTAAGTACAGAAATAAAAAACGAATAGGATCCCTGCCCTCCCAGAATTTAAGGTTGGAAGCAGGACTGGACACAAAAGCTCAAAACAAAGTAGACATGGAATGCTGTGGATCATAAAGCAGAGATACTTGATCCAGATGGGATTCCAAGGGAGGATGTCTTGAGATGAGTCTTAGTGGCTAAACAGAGTTATTAGGCAGGCTAAGACCATGGACTAACGCCGGGGAAGTATGAGGTTCCCTGCATTGGTACAGAGGTATAGGTGGCTCAAACCTATTGCAGTTTAACATGTAGCGTGGTGGGGCAATGTGAGGAGAAACTAAGTCATCAACCCTCAGAGTTCCCATTCCCCAAATCCAAGTCCCAACTCATAGGACTGTGGGTAGGTTCTTACCCCATCTCAGGCACCTAAATTCCACTGAACGTGCCTTCTGTGTCATGGAAGGTCTGGGGACCTCAGCTACAGAAATACTGACACTAACTCCCACAAATTACATAAGAATTAAATTTCTTAAAAAAAAAAAAAGGCAATGGTCACTCATACAGCAACTACATCTGGATCTTTAGGATTTTGAAATCCTGGGCCACTACAAAGAGCTCCTATCATGACTCCCTTTATCCTGAAATCGCATGTGATCATTTACATGTGCACGTTCCTATCCCTGATCAAGAAGATGTCAGTGTCCCAGGGAGCACTGGGAACATTCTGCAGGTAAGGGAAAGCTGCCCTCCCTAGTTTTTGTGAGCCTTACATACAGTGTCTCCATTTTCATGAGCTACTGCATTTTCTGTGTCTTCTGTGACCAGGGACCCACTTCCTTCCAGCATATCTGCATGGGTCACAAAACAATGCACATGAGCTAGCACTCTATTCTGGGTGGGTCACTATGAGAAAACTCTTCTCAAAGAAAGTCAGAAAAGATTCTCTAAACTTAACACTTAACAGGGTGGGGCAGAGACTTCCAGCGGGTCACCGAACTCATTCCTCCTTCTTACTGGGTACCTTAGCCAAAGGCATTTCCTAGGGGACAGAGAATGGAAGTGATGCGTGCCATGCCTAGCCCATAAAAATCTCCCACAAATCATCCTCCCTGCCCTCTGGTTATTTAGGGATTGCAAGTATGCATGGCTGGGGTGACCCTGGAAGCCACATGTGCAGAGCTGGGGAGCCGCTGGTCTTCTGGGTCCCTTATGACTGCATGGAGTAGAGTAGCGTGGATCTTTCCTCCCCACCTCCAATACCCATGACCTGAAACCCAATTACCACGAAGTAAGTGAGAAGTGCATTTCAACCAGGCTACCAGACTTAGGTCATTGAAATTTTAATTTGTTATAGCAGCTATCCTATTTTAACCAATTCATCTGGCTAAGTATATCTGTGGCAATCTGCTTTCTTTCCCTTTAAAATAACCAACCAACCAACCAACCAAACAAACAAACACAGTACTACAGAAAATTGTTCCATGGTTTCTAGCACTATGGGACCTTCCCCTAATAGAAATCTGTTTTTTGTTAATCCCAAGACTAATAATCATATAATTTAATCAGAGTCAGCAAAAAATAGATTTTTATAAAGGACTGGCTTATAATATAAGTCAAGAAAGCTGGCCTGGGACAAAAAGAAGAAAATAAAAACAATCACCAGAACATATCTGCCTTGCTTAAAGCAAGAAGCCTCTTTTAGTTTCCAATACTTATTCTCAAGACAGAATGCTGGCCATGTTTCTAGATCTTTCAACTTTTTGGAAAGGCTTGGGAGATCCAAAATTTATGTGAAATTTTTCAGTTTTTACACTTTGCAAGCTCAATAAAAAAAAAATCCAGACGCACCCCTTCCCCACCCACCTGATGAAATATGACTTTTAAAGTGACAGAGAATCTACCTTTCAGACATGTACCCCAAATCATTAAGGGTTGACATCAGATACTTTCTCTGAGACCTCAGAACCATCTCTGATGAGAAAGAAAAACTCCAGCTCGAGAGCAAGACTCTAAAAACTTAAGAACCAAATGTGGGAATTCAGATTAGAGTACTCACAATCCTGGAGTGTGAAACCTCCTGAGCCCAAGAGGTGCTGGGCCTTGTCTGAAGAAATGAGAGATAAGAATCTAGCCGACTGTGATGTTCCACTCAGCAGCAGCTGTGTAGGAAGTCAAACCTAGTACCCAGGCAATAGTAAGGGCCAAGAATCCAAGAGTGAGCAAGAGAACACCAATGAGGAACTTTTAATTACTCACACTTTCTGTCACGACCAGCCCTGATTTAAGTTTGTCTGTGGAGAGGGCAAGCCCTGCTTCCTTAATGCTGTCCTTGAACCAGCAGGCATGGTTCAGGAGATCTCAGTGTTGACTCACTGTAATCTGTAATCTGTGAAACCTCCTAACATGGACAACAGATCCTCTCTTACAGATCCAGAGTCCTTAAGGAGTTCAAAGGCCCCAAACTCAGAATTGGACATTTCCCAAGTCAAATTTCAAGAGCAGAGGAAGCTGCTGGATGTCCCAGAGTCTACTTCAAGGAAAGGATGGCCTTCTTCTGATAAATTCAAAATGACATTTGGAAAACTGTTTTTTTTTTAATTAAAAAAAATTATTCATGAGAGACACAGAGAGAGAGGCAGAGACATAGGCAGAGGGAGAAGCAAGCTTCCCATGGGGACCCTGATGTGGGACTTGATCTCAGGACCTTGGGATCACGACCTAAGCCAAAGGCCAGATGCTCAACCACTGAGCCACCCAGGTGCCCTGAAAGGTGTTGTTTTAATCACCTGGTTGAACCTGAGTTTTGCCAAGGATGGTACAGATCTGGTAAACGTATCACTTTCTCTGGACAGAGACTTAATCTCCACTTCAGTACTTTTTAGCAGCGTGTGTCTACTCTACTCTACTGTGGGAGGGTCAAGTGAAATAATGTATAGAAAGCACTTAAGTACAGTGCCTAATTCATAGGGTACCCCAAACAATAGCTTCTGCTATTATTATGAAGAATGAAACCATATAATGGTGAGTGATTTAGGTAGAGGTTGTTTAAAGTGGGCACCAGTGACTGTTGTAAACATAATACACATTCCACAAATGTTTATTTAATATAAAAGCAATCGTAATTAAGCCTAAGCTTTAAAAAGCAGGAAGCTAACAGTTTCTGTTTCCTATCCTGGGGCTAGAGGGATGGTTCCATGAAATGTGAGCCATCGGCTATATTGTACATTCACCCTGATTTTATTCGTGATGCTAATATGAAGGGAGCTCATTGCAAAAAACATGAAAAGCTACACAGTATCTGCAACGAGCCCCATTGACCAAAAGTGCACCGATGAACATTTACTAATGAGGGTAATTAAACATGACTTGATAACCACCAAAAGCCCTGCTGAGTGTGGCAGTGAAGCAGATAAAGAAGAAACTTCGCCCTCTGAAAAGAGAACAGACATTATACTAAAAGTGTCTGTCCAACAGTCAACAGATGCTCCTATTCAGAAAGCATCTAATGCTAGCTTCAAATATGGGACCAACTTGGGGCCCAACAACTTAACCCAGAGCACAGTATCTACGTGCACTGGGAAGAGTCTACTATACACAAGACAAAAAATACAGGTGTGTTGTTGTTTTTCTTTTTGTAGGCTTCTGAGCTATTTTGCTAAAGAAATTACCAACCTGTATCCTGGCACAGATCTAAGACAGCAAGAGATGCTAATCAATGGCCTTGAAGATAAGGACTACCCTTGGAAAGGATTGCTTTGCTTTGTTTTCTTTCTAATCAGTTAGCTCCTTAAGGAGGATACACTCTCTTGGCAGGAAAAATAGGAATTCTGGCTAAGCCAGCCTGTGGCTAGGTTTTACAGCCTTCCCAGCATAGCTGCCTTTGCCTGTCACTACAGTTCCTATCTGGCTTCACCAACTGCCTCAACTACCCTCTGCGACCTGCCCATTCTTTGAAAAAGCTGCTGATTCTTTGGGATTGTCCAGTGGAGACATCAAGCAGGCCACCGCCTGATTATGACAAGCCACGTCTGCCTTGTAAGGCACAGTCTCCATCCACATCTAGAGGTAACACACATGCTCCATAAAATACTGCCTATGTGTAATAAAAATCAACTATAACTTGTCTAAGATGTAACATGGCAGCAATCCCATTTCCTAAGCCTACTCTTGTAGAGAGATATCTTCCCCCTAAAACTAATAAAAATGTATAAATCATATTCTGTTGCCAAAAAGGCTTAATGCATGCTACAGAGAAATAAGTCATGGGAATGAAAGAACAGATGGAATACAGTCAGTGGTATTGTCACAGTGTCATATGCTAACAGGCGGTAGCCACACTTGTGAGCATTATAACCTAATGGATAGACTTGTTGAATCACTAGGTTGTACACCTGACATCAATGTAACATTGTGTGTCAACTATACTCAGAAAAAAAAAAAAAGTAATACACTTTCTAACATGTGAGAAAGTCACATGTGAATTATGGAAAATAGAAATAGAATGTATTTCACAAAGCTGAACTTCTCAGGAATGGACCATAATTTTAAGATTTAAAGCAGTAATATCTTGTTTAGAAAATGGGAAAGTGGAGTTTCTGGGTGGCTCAGTCAGTGAAGAGTCTGCCTTCAGCTCAGGTCACAATACTGGGGTCCTGGAATCGAGCCCCACATGGGGTTCCCTGCTCCACGGAGAGCCTGCTTCTTCCTTTCCCTCTGTTGCTCCCCCTAACTTGTGAGTGGTCTCTCAAATAAAAAAAATATATATTTAAAAAAAAAAGAAAATGGAAAAGTATTTGGATTAAAGTCACGTAAAAAGTAAGAGTATTAAATAAAAGGTTTAGTTTTTTTTTTTTTTAAGAAAATAAAAGTAAATGAGAAATTCCACCAAAAACTTTGATCCAAATCTTGGTGAATTCAGTTGGAGAATTTATACAAACAGACAGGAAGACATTGTAAAGTGATATCAATGAAAACAAGTGGTACCAGCCCAAGAAGAGGGAGGCAGAGCAAGCAGTCCAGCACAGGGTCAGGAAGCCAGCCCATACACCCACACGCACAGAGCCACCTGCCTTATGACAAGTGGACCTCTGCAGTGCGGTGGAGAAGGGTTATCTTTTTAGTAAACACTGTTGGGCATCAGGGAAGAAAACAAAAAAGAACTCTGATAAATATCTTATAGCAAATGAATAATCCATTAGAGACAGATCACAGACTTAACATGATAGGTAAAATAATAAAGCTTTGAGAAGACAACATGAAGTGTTTTGGTTTTCTTTTCTTTTCTTTTTCTTTTTTTTTTTTTTTTTAAGGAGAAGAATTCATTACTTCAGAGCAGACAAAGTTTTCTTAAATGGGACATAAGTGTATTTCCTAATGGAATAAAATTGCTATACTGGGGCAGCCCGGGTGGCTCAGTGGTTTGGCACCACCTTTGGCCCAGGGCCTGATCCTGGAGACCCAGGATCGAGTCCCGTGTCGGGCTCCCTGCATGAAGCTTGCTTCTCCCCCTGCCTGTGTCTCTGCCTCTCTCTCTCTCTCTCTGTGTCTTTCATGAATAAATAAACAAAATCTTTAAAAAAATTGCTATATTGGGCTTCATTAAAATTAAAAAAAAAAAAAACCTTTGCTCATCATAAGACACCATTAAGAGAATAAAAAAGTAAGCTATGAGATAGGAGAAGATATTGACAATATGTTTATCTGACAAAGAAATAATATCCATAATATATAAGGACCTCCTACATATCAATAAGGGCAGACAACTGTAATAGAAAAGTAGACAAAAGGCTGAACAGAAACCTCACAAAGGTATCAAAATGGTAAGTAAGTCAGTAGGAACATCTTGATTAAATCATACTGAGATATATGCCACCAGAGGGGCTAAACTTTGAAGACTAGAACAAGCCAAGTGCTAGTGAGGATGTAGGGCCATTGAAACTCTCATGCCCCACTATGGTGAAGGGAGATGTCAATTGGTACAATTACTGGAAAACTAGCAGGTTGGTGTTAAAACTGCACACAGATACATTCTAGGATGGAGAAGTTCAATCCCTATGCACATACCAACAGAAATGCACCAACATACACACACAAGAATGTTCACAGCAGTTGTATTCATAATAATTCAACTGCATGAACTCTGTCCAAGTATAGTAGAATGGATGAATAAAATGTGGTTAATTCCTACAACAGAATACTTCTTAGCAACTATAAAAATGAACTACTTCTGTATATAGCACGGATGAATCTTATAGATATAAGTCTGAATAAAGGAAGCCAGACACGAAAAGTACCTACTGTATGATACCATTTACCTAACGAAATCTAAAACCCAGTTATGCTGTTCTGTGGTGATAGAAATAAAAAAATACTAGTTACTTTTGGCAGAGGGCATACTTCCTGGCAGGGGATACAAAGAAGACTCCCAGGGTGCAGGAAATGCTCTTGTTGACATGCATGGTGGTTACACTCTTAAACCTTGTAGGAAGCCTTCGGTTTCTGGTTGGGATATAGAGTCATGAGACTATTATTCACATGCTAGTATTAGCAAACAAGCCAGTTAAGTTACCAAATCACAGATTTTTGAAGCCATAATTCAGAACATAATGAGGCTACCTGAATAAATATAAAGAAGCTAACAAGCTCCAAGAGAAATAAGACCCATAGCTGCTTTGATCTCTGGAGGAGGAGAGAATGGAAGAACAAAGGAATCTGCCATTAAGAAGGTCCAGGCTTCCAGTTACAGAATGAATAAGTTATGGGAAGAAAAGGCACAGTACAGGGAATACAGTCAATGACATTGTAATATTGTTGTATGAAGACAGATGGTTGCTACACTTGTGATAAGCATGGTGTAACATAAAGACTTGTTGAATCATTATGTTGCACACCTGAAACTAATATAATATTGTACATCAACCATACTTCAATAAAAAAGGGAACACTAAAGCCAATAAATAAAATATTTTTAGAAACTTTATCTGGACCAAAAAAAAGAGGTAGAGGGGAGGGAGCATAAGGATAACTCACCCAGACTTGCAAAGAAATTTTAGTGGCTATGCATGGACAAACCTCATGGATTTGCATCTTGAGGGAGTGTATACCCTCCATCAACTCTTTCCCACAACCCCCTATCTGCTCCTTAAGGGAGTGCACCAAAGGGCCAAAGACCTGTCATGCTAAGGAGGAAGTCTGGATTTAATAATTTCTAAAGAGTTAGTGGGAGTGTGAAGCCAGAGACAGGACACTCATTAGGATGCTACTGGAGGACAATGATGATTCTGATCTAAGTTAAGGCGGTGGCCTTGGTGATGCGATAAGCAAATTGATTTCATAAAAACACTTTAGGTAGAGACAAATCCTTGGTATAGCATTCTCACACTGCATATTTTATTCTGCTAGTATGAGGTAAGCCATAGAATGAATAAAAAGCCAATTATTTAATTTTGTCACAATTTTCTCTTTTTTTAAGATGTATTATTTGAGAGAGTGTGAGAGTACACACAAAGGGAGAGGGGCAGAGGGAGGGAGAGAGAGACAGAGAGAATCTTAAGCAAACTCCTGCTGAGCACAAGGCCCGATGCAGGGCTTGATCTCATGATTCTGAGATCATAAGCTAAATCAAAATCAAGAGTCGGACGCCCAACTAACTGAGCCACTCAAGAGTCCCCAATTTTTTCACAATTTTCTATAATGAGAACTGCAACTGGAAATCATGACAGAGAATCCAAGATGGACAGAGGCTTTTAATTTAGATGAACATGGCATCACAGAACCAAGAGGCTAGCTACCAAAAGATAAAATAGGAAAATCAGTACTAAATAAAGAAATCAGACACAGAGAACAATATAGAGAAAATTTCAGAAAAATCTTTGGACTATTGGGGAAGTTTCCAATAGGAAACAAAACATACCTGTCTAAAAGCTTACCTGGGGCAAAGGAAACTTCAGAGGTCAGTGAAAGAAGAGAATGAACATTTATAACGATGATTTTTAATAAATCTTAGAGTAAGTAAGTTTGACTTATTTGATCTCAAGAACCAATCTAAGTGGATAAAGTCAATAAAGGAAGTCAGTCTTTCCTAAAATAGCTACAACAATAGAATCTCATTAAACACTTTCTCAAAGAGATTGGCGGGGAGAAGGGAGAAAGATAGATCAGGTGACTCTAAGTGCCCTCTAAGTGTCAGACTCCCAGATGTTGAGAATGATCTTGGTTCTTGCCCCTGGGGCTCCAATTCTAGCAGCATCCAGTTATGACTTTTGGCCTTCCAGTTATTACCATTTTTACTGGAGCTTCACAGAATTGGGTTTAAATTTCTGCCTAGAAAATCATGCACAATGTCATGAAAAATAAAATACCAAAAGTAGAAGATTTATGAGATAATGTGATCAATATACGTTTGCTGATCTTGAACATAGCTCAGGAGAGTGAAAGGATAGATTAATTAAGGATTAAGCCAAACATGAATTTTAATATCCAAAGACATTTATAAGCAAGAAACCCTGGGGCATATTTATAGAGCCACTTTAATTAGTCAGTATTCGAAGCAGCTTTACACATGAGTCAAGTTTTCAACATATTTTAATAAGCATCTCTTCTAAATGCGAGAGCTGAGGTACTATAAACCAAGCATGGAATCTGGAATCCGAAAAGGTGGACCTCAGTTCTGGCTCTGCCAGTTACAAGCTCTGAGAGCTAATCACTTAACTTGCTACAAATGGAAAATGGGAAACTAATGAGTTGCCACAAAGATTAAACACAACAATGGACGTGAATGTGCTTTGTAAAACAAAAAGTGACATAGGGGTGCCTGGGTGGTGTAGTTGGTTGGGCTCCGACTTTTAGTTTCCGCTCTGATCTGATTGTAGGGTCATGAAATTGAGCCCCACAACTTGCTCAGCTCAGAGACTGCTTTAGATGCTCTCTCTCCTCTCTCTGCCTCTCTCCCCACTTGCAGTTGCCTGCTCTAAACAAATAAATAAATATGTTAAAACAAACAAACAAAAAAGCAAAACAAACCACCCCAAAAGTGATGAACTATTTCCTCAAATGAATAGAGAAAAGGAAAAGAAAATATATTCATGAAAATTTGTTTTTATTCAAGTAAACAGCCTCATCACTAATGTCCACATATATACTTAAGACAGAGTACATCTAAATTTACTGATAATGATACAAGACCCAAGAATTCTGGCTTCTTTTTTTGACTATTGCCCCAAAGTTTGTATTTGTAAGTGGAAATAACATAATTACCAAAGTACCTAAAATACAGTCACCTGTCATGGTGACTCCTTATAGATTACGTTAGTATCTTCCAGGTAATTACAAGAGGTACTATATCAGGATAGAGTTAGTTTAGGCTGTGATGTCAGACAGATCTGGATTCAAACCCTGTGTCTATCACTTCCTACTTTATGAGAATCCAATCATCTTTAGCTCTGTTTTCTATCAAAAGGGGAGACAATCACAGTATAATATCACAGGTTTCAAAGATTTAAGAGATAACAGCATTTAGTGCACTTAGCAATATCTACAATTTTCTCTTGAGCACATAAAGGTGTCCCACATAATGAACATCTCTCATCCTTGAATATGTATGCAGCTCCTCATGTACATTGATACAGAAACTTATGTTATTTTATAGCCAGACAGGAACTTTGACACTAATGAGCCAGGCATCACAAAAGACTCCATGGATACAAAGATGAACTAGGTATTGTCTCTAATTTCGAATACTCCTCAAAGAACTTAACACTTGTGAAGGCAGATATTTGTTGGTTCTGCCTACTCCTGTAATCTTCAGTGATAAAATAGTGTATGAAATATTGAACTTGCTTGGTAAACGTTTGTAGAATGAATTATCTAGTGCTTTTCCTGTGTACATATGTGTGTGTGTGTGTGTGTATGTATAAATATATATATATATATATATAAACCCCATTGTAGAAACTAATTTTAGTTATATTTTAGATATCCAATGAAGAAAAACTCTGAAGAAAAATATTTTTATTAGCATTATTATAATGGAAGCTGGGTTTAAATACTAGCTCTTTAAACAATGTTAATGATTTTCTTACAAAATAAATACAATGACATTTGGTACTTTGAAAAAAAATCAAGAAATGTGCAGCACACCTAGGGAAGACTTCCCTCTAAATATTTGATAATGTGATAAACAGAAAACGTGGGACCATTTCCTTACTTACTGTGTGTATTAACATCTGTCCTACCACTTGGATTACATGATCACAAAATTTCACCTTAAAGGTTTAAAATATAGCTCACCTGGTCTTCTTCTCCTCCACCTTCTTCATCATATTTTAAAATATTATCTCTTACATCATCTTCTGGATCAATTAAAAGTTGCTTGGCCTGGCGTTCTTTATCTCGGCGTTTCATCCATACCACAAACATCAGAACAAGGACTGAGTAGAAAAAGAAAAAAAAAACCCATAGTGTCATAATTTTAAAAATATGACCTTTCCAATCATAGCTTTTAACACTAAAAACATACTTATATAGGTCAAGAGCTTGTAAGGCACCTTCCAGTCTGTTAGCTCTTTCTGGCCTGCTATGAAAAGATAGAACACCAAGCTGGCCTGGAGCACTGGACATGGAGGCTGAAACCCTGGGTTCCAGAACCTGGTGCCCTGTGGACTCACTGGCTCAATGTCCATCCTCAATTTTATCATTTACCTCTGACTTTGGCTTATTGGAGGATGGGATACTCCTAATATAATGGTCTTTAAATTCTAAGCCCACAAACATAGTAAGTCAATTGTTACTTGTTCTGTAACTGCTATCTGACTGAGGTGGGTCAGCCATCATGAGCTCTCCACATCAGAACAGTATTCCTCTACCCCAAGGTAGGTGCTTGCCAGGACGACTCGAGTAGTAAATTGGAATTGGACCAGCAATAGGGTCTTGAGGATTTTTGACTCCCAAAGGCTGGTGTTTTGCTATTGCACTATTCTGCATTCCCTCTATTAAAATGCATGTTTCAGGTAAGAAGCCGACGGGATTCATTTGAGCATTGAAATAACATTAGGCTTTCATGCTATACACTTTTGTGCCAGGTCTGGCACCATGAATTTTCCAGAGGGTTGATATTAAAATCAGCATCAATTCATTTTCCTGCAAAATGCTGCAGTCACTTCTTCATGCCACAATCCATCATATCTAAGTCTTTCTTGATAAGGCTGGCATATATGCCACATTTTAGTTCGAATTGAAACATATCCCTAAGTGCACATCTAGGAGCGTTCATTCTCTCTAAAACCTGAGGATATCAGTTTACATCCTGAAGCAAGAGATTTAATGACTCCTATTTGAGCACATTTTTATTATTGGCCATAAAAGTAAATATCCTCCTTTTAAAGCCAGATACATGATCTCATTTGCTATTGTTCCAGGGCTAAATCTAGCAAGTGGATTATTAGTATAGCATGCAGGTTTCAAATTATAGTCAAAGTAGTCTCCACACAGGAAGTAAAAAATGCCCAGGCTTCTATAGTAATTGCTTAGAATAAAGGGACAGAATTCTAAATTACCAGAACACTTGTAAATGGAGAAAACATAAAAGAAATGGCCAACATTTTCAAGAAAGTGATTGGTGCATAGCAGGATCTCACAATAAACTAAGTCCTGCTGCTATTTAACAATAAAACACAGAGCCCAGGCAATTTATCCTTTTAACCTGCATGCTTAGAAGTGGCTCCTAAAGTACTTTCCAGTGGTTAATTTCTTGCATTCCATTGAACCAAAGATGGCAAAGTATCTGAAAAAGGAGCAATTTCTTAATCTAGACTTGCTCTAAAGACAGACAATTTATTGAGCTATGCAATCATTTCTATTATCAAACGTGCTCTATGAAGTTCAGTCTCTCACTATTTTACCTAGCCCTTCAGAAACAAATACCTTGATCCCTGCATGACTAGAGTTGGCTGCTGACTGTGCTTTATATGAAGGCAAGCTAAGGAAAGCAATATACTTATTTTCCTAAATCATCAACTAAGTGCCATTACTCATACTCAAATCATAAGCTAAGCGCTCACACTTAGGACTGTCTAACATTTTCTATGAAAAGAGTCTGCTACAGCTCACCAAGCCATCAGCATCAGAAAACAGTAACGGGTCACGGGAGAGGTGCGCTGGCTGGGTTTGCCTCAAACAAAGCGCTCGGAACAGTGCTCGGGGATTTTTCTCGCTCTACAGTGGATTTGACTGTCCCATATATGTTTGGCAAGAACACGCTCAGAGATGGAGGGGAGCTGTTCGATTATGTTAAAAGGCAACCGCAAAAAGTTACTTTGCTAAACGTCCTAGGATAGAGAATTAAACTCCAAGAGTCAATGCGAATACTTACTGAGCAGGATGATGATGCACAGGAGGATGGCAATAATGGCACCTGTGCCAAGCCCTGCGCCCACAATTCTATCCACATCTGTGCAGTCCCCATTGGAGTCGCACTGGCAAACCTTCACACGAAGGATGGAAATATTTGATTTGGGGGGATTACCCGAATCTGTGATTATGATTGGAACTTCATAAATTCCAGCTTCAAGAAATTTTATCTTCAAATTAAGCTGAGCAAAATCGCCTATACCAAAAGGGAAAAAATACAGTAGATAGTTAATATATCATGTGATAAAAAAACATGCAACATCTTTCTAGATATATTTATGACTTCATGGTATATATCAAGGAGAACAACTGGGCTGCATTGTGAAGATTTTTTTTTTTAGCTGTAAAACCGTTTAATATCTTATTTAATTTTAAGTAGCTTTTAAAATATATTTAATGAGAAGATTATAAAGGACCTAAAATTAACTTTTCATATCAGGCTTCAAAACCTCGCAGCTGCACATATAGCCAAATAATTAACCTGTTCTTACCATTAAGCCGAGTGATGGTCCAATTTCTCTTAATAGTCACTGGAGACAAAGGAAGATCAAAAGCAAATGGTCCAGCATTTGGATCGATGTCATAATCAAGTGCTGTGATGTTAATTGAATTGGGGTCTGGAGTTTCACAAGTCTCTGCCTCTTGAGGTAACACTTGAGGGGCATTGTCATTAATATCAAGTAAATAGATCTGCAGCGTTCCTGTTCCACTCATAGGGGGGATTCCTTAAAAGGAGACAAATCAGAAACCAATGCTGAACAATTCTTTCCCATAAGTCTCAATTATGGTGAAATTCTCAAAGCTTCTAGCCTGCTTGCCCTTATCATTGCGTAACACCTTGGAAAAAAATCTGGTCGCCATAGCATCTGGCAGACTTTCTCCAACAAGGCCGCTTCTTGCTTCCTTTTCTAAGATGACCCTGAGCCGCTGCTGTGGGTGTGCCCACCTGAGCTCTGTGATAATACCTGTCCCTGCAGAGTGCGATTCTGCACTTTCCCTGCCCTTGCTGCCCATGACTCTGGGCCTTGTGCATACCACGCTCCTCTAGCCACTGTGGGGAATACAAGAGAAGCAGAACATAGGACTCATGACCTTGTGCACTCTACTCTTTTGATGGAGAACCAAGACGTATGCATGAAAGAGCGTGAGTATGCTTTTAAAGCTCAAACACAGCTATGAAACATTCAACCAGTCTACAGACAGGTAACACAGACCCACAGACTTCATCTTGGGAAGGAATTCCATGCAGAAGAGAAATAGAATTTATTGATCAACCAACTACTTGCCTAACCAAGAATTAGGTTGCTCTATATACATTATTTCATTGTAATCCTACAGACGTAGATTTAAACAGATGAGGAACCTAAGGCTCTGTTCATGGTCACAAACTCTTGTAAGTGGTGGAGTTGCTACTAAGAATGGGTCTGTCTGACCCCAAATCCATTCTCATTCACCCCTAAAAATGGTCTGTACTGGAATGCCTGGGTGGCTCAGTGGTTGAGCATCTGCCTTCAGCTCAGGGTGTGATCCTGGGGTCTGGGGATCCAGTCCTGCATCAGGCTCCCCGCAGGGAGCCTGCTTCTCCCTCTGCCTATGTCTCTGCTTCTCTCTCTGTCTCTCTCATGAATAAATGGGTAAAATCTTTAAAAAAAATCACTCTCTACTACTTTTTATGATAATTTGATCTGGTAATTTGGCCTCTGTTATATTATATATTTTTTTCATATTGTATTATTATATGCATATAATGACAGTTATTTTATTTAATGATATAATAGACATTATATAAATAGAATAGGATAGAAATATAAAAAATGTTAAAATAATAAATCTGAGAACCAGAGGTTTAAGTGACCTGCCCAAAAACATGCAACTAGGAACATGCACACATATACCTGCTGGGGAGGAGACAAAGAGAAATATCTCTGGATCTGTCTGAGGAACACAGACAATTCTGAGAGCATGGAGAATAAAAGACGGGGGTGAGATGGCTGCGAACAATATTCTAAAAATGAGTATAGCACCAAGAGCTCTGTGATACTCCATAGTCTGAAGAACTTTCACACTCATTATCACATGTAATATTATTTGACTGTCATAACAACTTTAAAGAATAGGTAAGCCACAAAAACAACTTATCAATAATGAAACAAAGGCACAGAGAATATAAGAGCTTGCCCCACCATTAAAGAGCAGAATGGGGGCTCTGCATCCAGCCCTGATTTAAAGTCAAGTGCATTTGCAAAGCATCACGGCTATACAAATGTAACCACTCACTTCTCTCTCATCTCAAACACCTTTTCAATTAGGAAAAAATACACCTTGGTGAATGACAAATCTGGTTGTAACTCACAACCAACATTCATATGTATAATTTTATAGCCCTTTAAATCTCAACCTAATGGTGCAAGATATATTGCTTTAAGTTCCACCATAGAGGAAAGCTACCACTTACACGCAGCGAGAATATAACACAGACACGAATGCTGTGCTTTGATGTGCAATGGCAGACGCTGCCCCTACTATGATTCTACTCTAAATATTTGAACAGTAGGTCTGACATTAGAAAGGATAAAAAATATTGCTTTGATCCAGTCATCATGTAGACTTATGACAGGTCGTTTTCTTACTGCTTCTTCTTAGGTAGGATTCAGAAAGGTCCACTGAAACTGTTCTTATCAAAAATGTCAACAGGCAAAACTTTTCAAACTGCTCATCTTGAACACCACTTTGTAGCCTGCTAGTTTTATTAGATGCTAACGTTGATAGTCTAGCACTAAATGATGTTCAAATATGGTTGTGATTCAGATTTGAAACTATCAACACATAACAAATATTTATTTGAGTGTTAATGTCAGGCACCATTTTAAAATCTTCTTGTGTACCAGCCACTTTGTCTTACCCAGTACTCTATGAGTTAGGTACTGCTGCCATCTTCCCTATTTTTTTAAAAAGATTTTATTTATTTATTATAGATAGAGAAAGAGAGAGAGAGAGGCAGAGACACAGGCAGAGGGAGAAGCAGGCTTCATGCCGGGAGCCTGATGCGGGACTTGATCCCGGGACTCCAGGATCACGCTCTGGGCTAAAGGCAAGCGCCAAACCGCTAAGCCACCCAGGGATCCCCCATTTTCCCTATTTAAGAGAAGAAGGAAGCAGGCATATTGAAAATCTCATTGCCAATCCCACAGTTAGAAAGTAGTAGAGCTGGAGTCCGGATCCAGGTGGTCAGGCACACCTTTAGATCTTGTACTCTTTTTTTTTTTTAAGTTAATGTTTTTTTTTAAATTTTTTTTAAATTTTTATTTATTTATGATAGTCACACACACAGAGAGAGAGAGAGAGAGGCAGAGACACAGGCAGAGGGAGAAGCAGGCTCCATGCACCGGGAGCCCGACGTGGGATTCGATCCCGGGTCTCCAGGATCACGCCCTGGGCCAAAGGCAGGCGCCAAACCACTGCGCCACCCAGGGATCCCAGACCTTGTACTCTTTAAATGCATGTCATACTGAGGGCTGACAAAGCAAAACAAATCCATAACTAGGTTTACAGAAGTCATTTTTGTCTTATAACTAAAAAGAAGAAGGATGAGGAGGAGGAGGAGGAAAAGAAGAAGAAGAAGAAGAAGAAGAAGAAGAAGAAGAAGAAGAAGAAGAAGAAAGAAGAAGATGATGACAACAACAGCGATCTATTAATCTCAATCATTTAGAATCCTGAAGAGGCCCAGAAAAGAAAAAAAAGCTGCTAGACTCTATGTGCCCAAACTAACACACAAAAGCTTGTGTACTCACTTATCTCAGTTTATGATGAAATTAGGAGTCTCCAATCCATGGCAGACTAGAGGCAGCGAATTACTAAGAGAAAAAAATGCTAGAGACAGACCAACTGATGTCAGCAAATAGACTGGTCATAGGAAATATAAAAAGATCACCTCAAAAACCAGTGTCTGGGCCACGGAGGCACAAGGCTAGACTCATCTTGCAGTAATGAGCTGTCAATGTGCAGGAGAGCAGAAGAACTATAGAGGTTTGTTGTCACAACAGGAGGCTATCATGGAGGTTGTACGGACATTGGGAACATTCATTACAGAAGACAGGGTATATGTGAGAACACCAGTGGAAATGGAAAATAGACATATGGGCCTTAGCTTAATAAAGGTCAGTTTTCTAGACAATTGAGTTTGGGAGAAAACCTCACTTCCCGATGATGCATTCGTGTTCAGGCTCTACTCTCTTTAATGACATACGCGGTAATACAATGACCATATTTGATTACGTACCATTGTCAGAAGCAAGGAAAGTAGCATTATATATGTTGTTTTTCACATTTGGTGATTCTCTGTCCAAAACGGCAATTGTTGTTATTTGCCCGTTCACAGGATCTATTTTTAGCCAATTGGCAGGATCAGATAATTTTGTGTATCTACAAAATGAAAGCATTAGTAAGTTTAAATTTTTTGATATACTTAAAAATAAAGCATTTTTTATAGGTTTAATTCCAAATGTCACCAGCTCACTAATTTGTGTTTTTTGTAGATGATGGTTGAAAATACAGAATAAACACAGAGAAGTATTTCTATGGCAGTTGTGGTGTGTTTTTGTTTTGTTTTGTTTTGGCGACAGTGGTTTAGAGAGGCACATAAAGGTTGCATATGAGCAGGCATTCAGGGAACATCAAATAGGAGTGTGAGGGGAAAGACTGGGCGCCCAGTCTCCCTGCTGTAGATTACTGACAGATACCTCTGTTTAAGTTCTTGCCTAGTTGAGTGGATAGCAATAATGCCGATAAAATAGTTCAACTATTCCTTCTCAGTAAATGGTAGCCCTAATGTATAAGACTTAAGTGACATTATAAACAGAAGTTAAATCTTTTTTTTTTTTTTTTTATCATGGAACACACTCAAAACAACTAACTTATCATGGTGGAGATGAGATCATAATGAGGAAATCCCTATATACCTATTCCTACCACAACCTCCCACACTGGGCCAAACCTCAGAACTACACTCTCCAAAGAAAGTCCCACCATCCATATAAAGTATATTTGGATGCATCAGTAGGTTTACCAGCTTCAACTCCTTTTTATTCTGGATGGACGGTAAGCTTTTCAAGCTCAGATAACCAATACACAGATTGGAAAAAATATCCTATATTTTGAAAGGAAAAAGGTTGTAGGAGTTCAATATGCCTATTAATTAGATATTTATCTATCTTGATATCAAGGTAGAGAAATGCACAAGATATGCAATTATGTGTTAGCAGCAGTTCTGAAAGAAGTTAAATAAAATATGAGCTAATTTAAAAAATTATCATCACCAGCAATGGATAATAGTCATATGGGGTATGCTCTGCCAATGGTCTACTCCTTCATCAGGAAGGATAAATTAGATTTTCCTGAGGTTGGAAATCTTTACAGATATGTTTTATAAGTCCTATAACTACCATGCAGGTAAAAGGCAAAAATAATTAGCTCTTATATCTTGTTTTTGGCATGGGTTTTCTTTTTTTTTCCTGATGTGTGGAGAAGAGATCAATGTTACTGCTTCTGAGAGTCCCCTATTTACTCGAAGTGAAAACTTTTGCAATGTTTGGCATCATAGCACTGGCTAAATTATTATGAAATATAAAAAAATAAAAGGAGGCAGAAGAAAAAGAGGCAGGGAACATTTTTTTTTTCTTCAAATAATACATGAGTGGGTCCATTGTTCTATTTCCTATCTAATATGCTCATTGATCTATTTACTGATAGGAAGCTTCATCAAGGAATTAAAAAGAATTCTGTAATGAGTAGTTTCAGTTCCAGTTCAAATTTCTCATTCAAATGGTAAATACATTTTGTGCACAGCATAAAACATAGAGTATATTTTTTAAAATGCTACACATGGCATTTGATACCTAATATTTTGCTGCATATATCGATCTGGGTCCTGAGCAGTGAACGTTGTCAACATGGTCCCAGCATGAAGGCCTTCTTCTTGGCGAATGATCTTGGGATTTGGGGCAAAATAAGGGTTTTCATTCACATCAATGACTGTGACAGACACAGTTGCCGTTGACTGAGGAGGGTGCTGGATACCCTTGGCTAATGGCACTTGATTTTCAGCAGCAACAGTGAGGACAAACATCCTATTTGTTTCAAAGTCAATTGGCTGGGGAAAAGAAAAGGAAACCATATGTTTTGTAGGAAATAAGTATATTTGCATTCTGCAGTTTATTCTTCTTTTCAACTCTATTTCCAAAACATTAATTTTTCATTCACTACACCATAGGTTCCTCTCAAATGTCTTGGAAGCATGCATTAGCATGGTCAATGATTGAAATATTTATCACAATTGAGCCTGTTTGTGTAAGATATTTGAAAATCTTGGGTATTTCCAAGATTTAGGTTCACGTTCCTACACGTGTAATAATGTGTATTACTATTGCACTGATTGCATTCATTCAGCTACATCTAAAACTTGATTATTCTTAAAAACAGCATCGTTAACCAAAAATACTAAACAACCTGAGGTCAAGTGAGAACCTGAAAATGTCTAGATTATACTCTCAAACATTGGTATCAAGACCACTCCTCATGCAGGAGAACTTTGCACAAAGCTCCAACTTAAAAAATCCAATTTTTTCATAAAGCAAAAAGTTAATTCTACTTAAAAGTATCATTCATAATTTGGAACACATTTTAATTACAGACATGTACACACACACTTATGAAAAATAAAAGCATTTGTAGGTGGAAGGGGCTTTTCTCTTGTTTTTGTTTTTCCCTTACAAATAGCAAACTAAAACTCTGGCTGTCTCCCAAAACAATTTTTTAAGTGTTCTACTGGTCTGTAAAAATCCCAAATCTGAGAACAACACTCTAGATAAAGGCAATGCACAAATAACCCATAATGTAAATATTAACTTCCACAGTTCCATTGGCTCCTACTGTAAAGAGAAAAGTTATCAGGAGCAAGTGATCAGACTGGACTTTCATCTCACTCTTGATTTCCCCTGATCTCCCTCTAGTGGAGGTGCAGATAGACATCACTGTGCCATAAGAATTTGCAAAACAGAGCTTGGAGAGCTCTCATGCCATCATAGGTGGTGTCAGATGGATTAAGAGCGAAGCTAATGAGAAAGCCACATTGTTAGCATGAACAGCATCCAATTTTCTACCCTAGACCACTGCCTCAAAACCTTCAAACACCTACTTTTTTCTTCTCGCACTCTAAAACCACCAATTCAACTTCCCCATCTCAATTACTTTAAACAGGACAGTATAAAAGCCAGAAAGATAGAATTCTTTGACTAATTTCATTAGCTACATGAAAAGTCCATGACATAACATTTATTTATGCTAAGTGGCATGAGCAATTCTGTCCTTAAATGCATGTATTCATCCCTCAGAATGATGCTAAGACCTAGGTATTATTATCCTCCCTACTTTCTGCATGAGGAACCTGAGGCTCAGTGAGGTTTGGCAACTTGCCGAGTTCACACCACTACTGAAAGCAGAGCTGGGATTCGAACACAGATGGTCAGGGCCTGGGGTGTGCTTCTTGGTCACTTAGCTCTTTATATGGAGAAATATCCAGCACCCACCTCCTGGGGAAAATTCTCATTTTACTCACAAAGATATAAAATTCTAGGCAGCTGACATCCCAGAGCACCTTTCTATGCATGGCCCCATTTGGGTTCACTTAGAAATCAACCGTGCTGGGATGGGAAGCAAGGAATCAAATGTCTTCACTGGGGGCTCAAAGGAAGGTATGTTCATATTAAGGCACTTTACAATGATGAGAGCTATGTATTTCTTACACGGGAAGTCAACATCCCCTTGCTTCCAGCACTCTGTGTTGCTTTTGTTTTGCTTTAGACAATTAAAGATTAGAACTAATTTCCTAAAAGCTTGAATATAGCATTAAAAAACAGGAGTATATATTCACAACGTTTTCAAACTGTAGGCCCTCCTCGTCTTTACTAATTCCATTTTACTTTTGTGATATTTTCTGGTTTGTGCTCTGAGTCAATATTCAAAAGTACCTTGAGGAGTAGCAGGTGTGGGGCATCCTTCCTAAAAGCCATCAACTGGTGATCAATACTTCAGGATGTGCTATATCAACAACACATCTCACTACACTGCCAGTTAACATTGTGGAGGACAGTCTTGTCTTCAGAATGTTAAAATTGTCCAGAATGATTTAAACACAATCATATTTCAGGGACAATATGAGAATATCCGTTAGTCTCAATCTAGCCTCAAAGTAAACTATAAAAAAAAAAAACAAAAATAAAAGCAAAAACATAAAACAAATATGACTCCTCAAAATCTAAAGATTTAAAGATGTTTTAAAGAAAAGAAACTCTTAAGATTCAAAAGTAAACTATGGGCTAGGGAGCACGGTTAATGCAGAGTGCCTGTTGGAGAGATGGGAGGCCCAAGTGGCACTTACTTTGACTACGGTGACTAAGCCGTCATTGCTGTTCGGGTCCGTCTGAATGGCAAACCGCCCTGTAGGATCCCCGCCGCTGATCCTGTACGCGGCATTCCAGGCCGGCGTGTGGGGCTGATCCTTGTCAGTCACAGTTAGATTAGCTACTATGACATCTACCCTGTTTTCAGGGACTTCGCCATAGAACTACAAGAAAAACAAACCTCAGTCAGAGGAGTGACGTGGATCGGTGAAGGACAGGGTGTCTTGAGGCCCACACAGCCCTGATTTTACTGCCCCATTAAATCTTTATTACCCACATTAAATGAGGAAATCAGTAATGCAGGTAATCACAGCATTTATGTTTAACTTTAAAAATACTATAACTTTTCTTAGCAGTCAAAATTTCTCCCAAATGATGTTACAGTTTCATTAATATTAAAATTAATGTCCATTTGTGAGTATATGAGTGATTAATGTAGAGTTGGAGAAAAAGGACTCATCTGAGGGAGAGAATTCTCCTCAAGAGATAATATTTAAATGCTTCACAAAGTTGCATAAATCAGTCATGTAGTATCCATTCAATTTCATGAGCCTGAAAATATTTACAAATATTTTATTTTAACAGCACAAAGTATTTTTAGGCCATTTCTTCCTGGTAGCATATTTTAACAACTTCATCAGTGGACTTGGAGACTAGGAGGAAACAAATTACTTAGGTGCCTCATTCAAAAATGAGGAAACCTCTGAGCGAGTAGCCAGTCTATAATTAGGTTAAGCAAGTTCCACCTCTATTTAATGCATTTATTATTCATGACAAAACTTCTCAGTGATGGACCACAGACTGAAGTTCTGTGAGTGACAGTCTGTACTTACTGTCATGGCAGTAAACTCTGGAGGATTGTCATTGACGTCTGTCACCGTGATGACAGCCGTAGCGGTGTTTGAAAGGCCGTATGTAGGATTGCCTTCCATGTCTGTAGCTTGAATTATTAATATATACTGTTGCACTTTCTAAAAAGACAAAAAGATAATGCCTTAGATGAAACCAATTCTTCAAGAAGACACAGCAGTTGTTTTGTAAATAGCTGTTTATTACACATAGGAAGCACGGCATCTTTCATTCCGATTAACATTCTTGAAATTTCCCAAGTGAAGCTGACTTTAACTTGAGAAGCACAGGTCTGGTTCCTGTCTAGGGAGATACGACTGTATATTTTCACCTCTACTTGCGGGAAAGATCGCATTTGCACATGTGTGAAATTCACAGAGAAGCTGAAACTTCCATCTGGTCTCAACCTTCTCCTTTCACCTGAACTTCACAACATTGTGATCAAGTATTTGAGTCACTCGGTTTGTGTTTACTTTCTCATATGTTAGTTTCTACCCAGTTTAGAGAATATTAAAGACAATGAAAAATCCTGATAGTGTGTATGGGAGTGTATATATATATATATTTTTTTTCATATACATTATTTTACAGAGTATATTTTCTTCTAATATATTCTCATATATGGTCTCTCCATTATAACAGGGTTGATAGAGTATTTTCTCCTACTTCCCATTAGTACATACTATTCACAACTATATAGGAGAGATACATTCTTAAGTTAAAGCCTAATTAAAGGATTTATGTTTATGTCCTCAGTCATAACTAAGGAACACAGTGGTACTTAATAGTTGCATACTCAACAGATTGCCACTTTGGCCTAACACTCATTGTGCCCACATACCTATGAGGGACATAGCTACATCTGCATGTAGAAAGTTATTACCAAATAGGTACCACTGCTTTTAAATTGCAAATTGAAGTTCTTAAAAAATTTATTTATTTGAGAGAGAAAGGGGGGGGGGGGACAGAAGGGGAGGGAGAGGAAGAGGGAGAGGATCTCAAGCAGACTGAGCCAAGCACGGAGCTTGATGCAGGGGCTTGATCTCATGATCCTGAGATCACGACCTGAGCCAAAACCAAGAGTCGAACACCCAACGGACTAAGACACTTAGGGACCCCATTCAAACTGAATTTTTAAAAGGGGAACCAAATTAAGTTGCACTGTATCTAAGAGAGTATCTTGAGACTGTCTGCAAAGTCTATAGCACTCGCTGACAAATACACTTTATATGAGGATAACCTAACCAAAATGATTTTCTAAAGTCATTTGAAATCTCTGTGGAAATTGGCACGGATAAAAAATATAGATCTTCTTTATAAATGTTAAAACATTCTGAACAACAAAACTCACTTCTTCATACAAAAATAAACTGTCACCGCAAAGTACAGTTTTCCCTGATTCTAAATATAGCTAACATTATGAATGGCCATTCTGAAGGGATTTCTGGAGCTTGGCTAGAACAGACACAAACTGTAGCTTTTGATTTAGTTGTTAGTGGGAAGGGCAAGGGAGAAGAAACGGGTAGGAGAACAAGCCAAACCCACACATTTGATTTTAAGTCTCTGTCCACCCAAATGCCAAACTCAAGCAATTATTTATTTATCTGTCTTCCTAAAAAAGAAAGTATCACACCTACTAGAGTTTTAAAAAAAAGAAAGAAAGGGAATAGTGCTATCAAGCCATTTAAATATTTCTTAACCCATAACACCTCACCATAATGCTTACGTAGGCTAAAATATTTCTCAATGATTTCCTTTCCCAATCAAGTGTCATTGCAGCTTAATAGTCTCATGGTTAGTGAGAGAATTTTGTAGGGCATTCAGCTTCCCAGCTGAAAATCATGAAAATAAAATTTTGTTATGACTTTGAAATGCCATTTCTGTTAGCTATTTGCAGAAGCAGATGAGTATTTTCTCAAAATAAAGGAAGAGGGTTTTTTGTTGTTATTGTTAAGAAAGGTAAACTCACACAGACATTGTATGGAAATATAACTCTTTGTTAATGTCTGCTTTTTAAATTATAATGTCTACTTTAAAATTATAGAAGCATAATATATACAATTTTCCACTGAAATGAAATCTTGGGATCAGTAGCTAATATGTGAAATTTCCTACTGCTTCGAGTTACTCTTAGAATCTTTAGGTTACAAAAGAACACTGTTATTTCTAAAATATAATGTCTTTTCAAGTTAAAAAAAACAATGCCGACCTGGTAAATAGTATTATCTCCACTTTCAAATGCTTGGTTGGTAAAATGTTCTTACATTTAGTAAGGAAGACATGCCAGCCTGTTTTAGACAACCAAACTATTTAGGGCTTCTTGCCTAATTTAGTCCCTGGGCATCTGGTTCTGAATGACTGACATTTAGATTCCATAGGAATTTGACTTCCCATCCTTAGTTGCATATCTGATCAAGAGGACTTTGCTTTAAAAAAAAAAAAATGTTTTCTTCCTATTCTAGGTGGGTAAAATCTCAACTCTTCTGTTTTCTACCAATCCTTCCTTCCTTGTGACTCGCTACATATCATCTTTCACCCACTTAACCCTACACCTTGAGCTTTTTGTATTTACTTTCAAATGCCCTTTGTGATCCTACACCACTGCATTTCGTATTTCCCTCATGCTAGAATGCTGGTTCTCAACTGAGGTAATTTTGCAACCCCCCACCCCCACCCCGCCCCACCACCCGACTTCTGGCCATTCTGGGGACATTTTTGGTTGTCCCAATTGGGGGTTGCTACTGACATTTAACAGATGGCCATAGAGGTCAGAGTGGCTGCTAAATCCCTATGATACACAAGACATGCCCTCACAAAAAGATTTATCCAAGGTTGAGAAACCCAGCTCCAAGATCCTTTCCTTCATCCTGACGCTAGCAAACATGTAACTGTAAAACCGCCTCAGAGATGACTTTGGAGATGATTTCCTTTCCTGGAGCAGAGCTGCTGGACGGTACAGGATACACCTCTACTACTGTTTCTAGTTTATACGGCTGTTTTCAATCCATAGGTCTGTCCTCCTGCTTATGTACACATGTACACATGCCCCTCCTCAGGACCCTGTTTTGTCAATGTTTGTGCCACAAGTATACAGCCTAATACCTGACAGGGAGGATACAAGTGATGAATGCTTTTGACTTGGTGGCTGGATGGGTTAAATGGATAAAAAATCCTGGGCCTTACCTTACATTATAAAAATCATTCCAGGTTTGGGAAAAACCATCTTATTTACCTGATGGCTCTTATTTATTCATTGGATTGAACACTGGGAGTATAAACTACTAGCTCAATTTCCCAAACTACAGTGATTCATACACCATCTTCCCAATGCTGCCATATCCTCATATTTCTATACCATGACTCACTTAACATTTATCTTGACATTCACTCCCTTTTAAAAAACTTAATTCATTGTAAAAGTGCCATAAATGGAAAACCAGCATCACCTGCCATAAATATAACTGTAAAAATAAACACAATATAATCCTTGTACTCTGGCAGTCTCTACTTGATGGAGCAGCATCTGAAGACTTGGGATCTCCAGTTTTCTCTAGAGGTTTCCCTACATGTACCCATTAAAATCATCATACCTGTGCACCACCCCTTTGAAACACTGAACTAAAATGGTATGAGTGAACGAAGAACTGAGAGCATTCAGTCATTCTCTCAGTTTGGCACACATTTAATGAATGTCTACCATATGTCAGGCGATGTAAGTATTTCCTTGGATAAAATAATGAATGACCCCAGAGATGGTCTTGATATCCTTAAGTGATGGAAGCAGATATTACTGGTTCATAGGAGCAATGTACAAAGCATCTGTAGTAAGAGTCAGAAGGAGTGATATGCAGGGACCTCAGCAGGAGCATCCAAACCAGTCCTGAAAGTCTGGAGGGAGGAATGAATGCAAGAGACATTTTGGAGGTAAAATGAGCGGAACTTGATAACTAAATTTATCACTGGATGGATGGCAGTGCATCGTAAAGGCAAGGAGACTGTCATCTTGGGAGACTGGGGAGGTGGCACTGGTCACATGAAATAGGAAACTGATCAGGAATCATGATTAAGGGAGATGATAGATTGCTTTTGGATGTATTGGGTTAGGGGATGGACAATTAGGCAGTAATATCATGAGAATTTAGAAGATTAGTGCAGGTTTGTGACCCTGTTCAAATTCTTACATGCTAAGCCCCAGTTCCTTTGCCTGTGAAATCTAGCTTCTATGGCTGGAGTCCGAAATATTTTTTGAATGCTTACTTAATACTGCCATTATTCTAAGTACCTCGTTTTTTGAGATTGAGCACTAACTCTGTGCCAGGCACACTGCCTACCACTATATATTATCTTACTCAGTCCTCACAATAATTCTATAAGGAAGTTAGATTATTTTTAACCCTCATGTTCTAGATAAGGAAACCAAGCCTTAGGGAGGCAAGGAAGCTTGCCACCGACACCCAGCCAGAAGAAGCAGAGACAAGATTTAAACCCAGGTCTCTCAGAGTCCAGAGTCTGTACTGTTAATTGCCCCACTGTATTAGTGGTCACCTAGAGAGTGAGAAAAGATGCATGATAAGGGTGCATCTTGAGTGGGGTAGGCAGGCAGAAAGCCAAATACCAAGATGAGGAAGGAGGGGGAGCTGAGCATTAGTGTGGGCTGCCCTTTCGAGGAGTACGGTGTTGAAAAAGAGAAAAGTCATATAAGGTGAACATTTCTTCAGGGTTCCTATTCAGGGTAAAAAGGAGCACATCAGCCTCACCAAATATTGAGATCACGAAAAAAAGGCAGCTATAATGTCTATGTAACACAGTCTTTGCCCCCATCTCAGGGAATGCAGAGGCCACTAGAGGTGCCCAGGGAGGGGATGAGGACTAGCTCTCAAAGACTGAAGATCACCCTGCTCTACAGAGATGGGAAAGGAAACAGAAGATTTGTACAAGGAATTGCTTGTAGTTGTTGTATGAGTGCTGGACATCATTTGCTCCTCAACAGGAGGCAAGGAATCCCAGGAGGTCAGACCAAAGAAGGCTTTGGGATGAATATCATAGAGGGTTTGGAGTGCCATGTTGAAGAGCTCTGACATCATCCGATGGGTCCCGGAGAGTCATTCTGCCATAGGGGAGACTCAACATGTTTATGATTCATAAAGATACTCGTGGGGTTTTAGAAGGGTTTTAGAAGAGAAGGGAAGACCAACACAGTGGAACATAGGAGAACATGGAGCTAGGAGCATAACTGAAAGGATCACTAGGCTTGGAAAACAGGAAGTATAATTCTTTCTTTGCCATGAGAAAATGATGCCAAGGAGCCAAAGTAATAGGGCTCACACAGTAGATGCTGAGGCTGGATTTATTAGATGGCGAGAGGGGTGGGGGTGGAGGGATGGGGAACAATAGCTAATATTTATGGGGCACAATGCTGAATGCTTTATACCTTGTGTAACATAACCCCTACAACCATCCCATGAGGGAGGCAGTATTTTTATCCCCATTAACAGATGTGGGAACAAAGGTTTCAGGTTTATACACTGAAGGTCAAATAGCCCATCAGAGGGAGTCCCAGGATCAACACCTGCTGAACCAAAGGGTGAGTCATCAGTAGTCTTATCCGGAAAGGGCTGGAGATGGACATAAAGAGAAAAGAGTGTAAAGAAGAAAGTGCCAGGAATAGGTGCCGCCAAGGAATACAACAAGAAGTCGGATGGAGATAAAACACTGAAGCTTGGCATATCTGGTAAGTACCGCTCACTTTAGGCTTGGAAAACCTGAAGAACTGATATTTTTCTAAACCTACAGATTAAGCAAAATCAAAAACTGAATCTCAGTAAGCATTTCAATGATTAGGTGTTCAATCACTTGTAGGTGTCATATATCCTGGGAGAACGACAACTGAAACTACTTTTGACAGAAAGAAAACGGTGAATTCTAATAGAAATAAAAGAACCTCAGGCCTGCATGAGGCCTGAAAAAGTCAGAGTAATTTATCCCTGGCCTCAGGCAGAATTACCATAAACCATCCAAGATAGATACATTTTTTTTCCATTAAATGACTTTCAGAAAAGGAAGGTTTTTCCATAATTTTCCTTACTAACTCATTGTTGTATTTAATAATTTCACTGTCAAGAAGCTATTTCTCACACATGATTCTATCATTTCTAATCCATTTCCACATTCATTTCATTGGGGTTGGGGCACGGCAGCTTTGGTCCACTGCAAAATAAACTTAACCTTGATTAAGGTACGACTTCAGGCTTTCATTCTCTAAACTAAATGCAGTCGCTCTAGTTTTTAAATACGGCCGGTCTGCTTTCATAAAACTATCTTTAATTCTCGATGCATTCCTCTTTCTTGTCATAAAACAGCCAGACTCACTGCTGTAAGAACACTGCTGTGTGCCAACAAGATGAAGCCTTATTTCTGTATCTCACAACAAGTGTGTGAATGAAAGAGAAATATTCATATTGGGGGATGAGCTATATACCTACCCAGTATGTGAGCAACCTGGAACTCAAGAGAGAATATTAAAAAATACCACCTATTCTCAAACAAAATATGCACACATGCTGAGCTTACTGGCATTTAAGAACTGCACTTCATACAGTAGTGGAAGAGGTGAAAAGATATACATGTCCCTTTACTGAACTAAAGGTACTACTGCAAACATTAAATTTCAACTATCTTCCAATTCCTGGAAAAAAAAAAATCGGTGACACCCAGAAGTTAACAGGTAGGATGTAATAGGCACACATCTAACTCCTAAGTAAGGCTCTCTGCTCAGGTCAGTTGTGAATAAAGTAATTTTGATTTGTTCATAGTACTTTATTAAAGTGCTTCTAGCACTATCTTGCATATATAATTAATTGCAATAGTAATGTTTTCTTCGATCCAACTCAAGTGAATGCTACTAAGGAAAATAAAGCATCATTAAAACCAAGTCTTAAAATCCTTGTCAATAATATTTATTACGGTAGGTATAATGTTTCCTTTTGACATACATAATCTGAGGTCTCATTACTATAAAGGCTGACTCAGTCAGAAATCTACAAAACACAAATGTCTATGAGTTAGCACTATGATAATTCACTCACACAATGATTACTGATGGTCAATAATGATCTTAAGAATCTCTTAAGAAAATGGAAGAAACTGGTCAGAATAGACTAGAGAAAGGCTGTAAAGGATTCATGAGGGCAGATTTCAGGGAAGACTGTAAGTGGGGCTTAAATTGAAACATGAAAAAATGGAAGGTTTAAGATCAAGAAAAAGTGGTAAGGCATTCCTGGTAGAAGGAATCACATGAATAAAACAGAGATGGGTAAGAGGACTGTGGGTGAGGTCTGTTACAGTGAGATGAACATTTGGAATTACCCGAAATACCCATCCCCTCTCAGACTGTGACCCTACATGGTATTTCAATGCTGTCAACATTTTATGCCTTTTCAACAAAAATTATGCCAGAAGTCTGTTTTTCTCCATTTATAACTATAAGGCTTGTCAGTAGAACTAATGCCACTGCTGGTCTTCAAACTTGTTAATAAGTAAGTTAATCTTAGAGTTAAGGGTTAACTTCTAACTAAGAGGATAAACTCCTTTTACTAAACCAGGCTATCCAGAGAGGCTACAAAATACCTCAGCATGAACGTTATTTGTAGTCTATTAAAAACAGGACTGATGGGGTGCCTGGGTGGTGCAGTCAGTTGAGCATTCAACTCTTGGTTTTGGCTCAGGTCATGATCTCAGGGTCGTGGGATGGACGAAGCTTGAAGCAGAATCTGCTTCAGGCTCTCTCTCCCTCTGCCCCTACCCACCCTCACCCTAAAAATCAATAAGTAAATATTAATTTGGGCATGGTTTTTAATTTAATTCCTCATAAAAACCTCTGAATGTAAAGGAAAACTGAGAAAATGCCAAGAATTTAAAAAATCAGATACCAGATGTATCTAATTAACTTAGTCAATTACACACTAAATATTACATGGACCAGCAATGATTTATCCAGTATGCACACATCATTTAACCAATCTGGTAGAAGTTTGGTAGAAAAAATTACAATGAGGTTTCTTTAAAAAATGGACATTGAATAATACTGCCGATGTATTATTACCCAGAGATAAACTGCATGTGATACCTTGTACCTTTAAGATTAAAAACAAATTCAAGTAGTTTTTGGTTGGCTTACTTCTCTATCAAGTCCAGCTGCCACTGTGATAATATCACCAGTCTCATTGTTGATTGTAAACATGTTGGGCGAAGGGGTGCTTGGAGCCTGGGACAGGATTCTGTACCTCAACATCCCGTTTAGGGCGTTTGGATCATCGGCATCAATAGCAGTGACCGTCATCACGTATGTTCCTAGACACAGTACACATGAAAAATGAATGGGTCACCCTGCACTTCAGGGTCTCCTCAATATACCTAAAAGGTATATTTGCCTTTCTGATCAATCTTAATTTCAAAACAAACATGTAGTCATTTAGATTTAATTAAAAATACTACTGATAAGAATAGTACTCACTTTAAAAAAATATAAAATATGGTTTAGATACTTGAAAGGAAAATTATTAAAAATGTATACATCTGTAAAGAGTCATTTTTTCTATGACTTAAAAGATGAGTTCACTCTGCAACTCTAAGAAAGGATCACTTCAGACCTTTATATATATAAAATGCAAATAATAATATAGATGCCATAAGCAACATATTCTATGGCCACTGGAAAAAAAAAGTATGGATACTTTCGCCTTGCCATATTTTCCTCTGTTATACAACAATATCGAAAATGACATGCTGAGCATGATTCTCCTCAATGCCTAAGTCACTTTCTGAAAGTAAGCTGTGTGCATAACGATGCACACTCCATTTACTCAGGTCATAAAGAATCACTCCATGCATTACTGTTTTGGTACATTGAATAGAGGTTTGGCATTGTGGTTCATTATTTCCTAGGAGATTACAAGAGCCTTGTAACAAACTCAGGGGCTTCCAATTTATTAGATATTTTGGAAAGGAAATCTACAAAGCATTAGAATCAAATAGTTCAAACTAGCTACACAAACTGTGCAATTTAGAAGTAGAGAGAAAAGTAGTTACTATTTAGAAAGGTTTGTTCTGTGGGATATTTGTAAGAACTAGAATATAAAATTTTCCATCTCTAACTTACCTTCTTCATAAGTGCTCTAAGCTCAGTTCTACTTTAGAACCTCTCCATACTACGATTTTGCCCCAGAATTCACAAAGGCTTGATCACACTGAATATATTCAAATCTCTTTTCAGAGTTTGTCCCTTTAAGCAAGACACTTTTGATTATATGCCCACTCTACAACCCATATCATTTTTTCAAAAAACTTCACTGTGTATTTGCTTGTTCCTTGGCTTTTTTCTCTCCTACTGGAATGTAAACTCCATAGGGCAGGAAATAGCATATCATTGCTATACCAACAGTGTCAAAACAGTGCCTGGCACACAGCATAACTCCGTAAATGTTTGCTGAATGAACAAATGAATGGTTAAAACAAAAAATATATTCCAGAATATTGAATCAAAATTTTGATTACAATGCAGTTTAACTCAATCTTACAGAACAACTACAGGAAATATATGCATGGTATGTCTTTAGTTCTTATGAACATTGAGTCTTTTATTTATGGGAGGCTTTAAAGGAAATTCACAATCAAATGCATAATAAGTACATCTCTAATGGTTTATTTTTGACAATTTTTGTGAAGCAGTACTTTTAATAAAGTTAGAAACAACAGAGGAGCAAATAAAATATTTTTAAAAAACAACAAAAAATTCCCCATATAAAAAAGTCTTTATCTTTAAAATATGTGTATAAGACTTATGTTTTAGTAGGGATATGTTTAATACTCTTTTACTTTTTTGTATTTTAAAATACCAAAGAAAGCTACTCTGGAATGTGACTCCGCAGGAGCCACCCATGGATGAACTTCCAGCACAGCCCTGCCCTCCCTACTCCAGCTCCACTGGAGCTCACCCTTACCCCTAACTTCCTTTCTGAGGATAGAGACAAGCACATTTAGACCAAAAACAAAGTACCAATTAAGGCATATGCAGTGCATCTATAAATTGGCATATGCATAAAGGAGCTACAGGTATAAACTGGTATAGGAGACAAAGGTAATATGTAACACTATTTTAAATGTCGAGGCTCTTAAATATAAACTAATAATAATAATAATAATAATATAGCTAATTACACCTCTCTAAACACCAAATTATCTCAGGAAGGCTGGTGAAACACTCTCTTGTTTTCCCATCTCTCTACCAACTAGTTTTCTTGTCCACTAGTTTTTCAAACTAAATTGGCCTTCCTAGCCTTGCTCTTCTAAAGTCTACTGAGCTTTCAGTACAAGAGTCTAAAATCTTAGTCAAACATCAGTGCATAATGGTGAGAGGCTTTGGCAACTCCTGTTTCCAGCCTAGGACACTTGCCATGACACAAGTTTGGAAGTGCGGGCTGCAGAAGACATCTGGGTCATCCTGAAGTAAATATCCAGTGTGACTACCGCTGTCTCCAAGCCCCCTCTCTGCTTTTGGCTTTCTTCACTGCCTGGTCTCAGGAACACCAAGTACCTTTCAGACTCTCTAACTGAGGTTTACTTGCTGCTTGAACTAATAGGCTACAATCTGGACTGTATGAACAGAAAGCCCCTGGTCTTCTGGTGCTCACATTTTGCCACTCGGATTTATCAAACACAGTAGCATGGAAGGACCCCATAGATCCTATAATATAGAATCAGATACCGTAGTGTATATTTTTTCAAAATGAGGAAGTGATATTTTTCTCTTTTCTCTCTTCCATTGTTTTCTTTCCCCTCTTCCCTTTTTTCCCTAAAATCATTTCGCATGAAAGCAAATGACACGAAGAAGCTCACATGATTTCTTTTTCTCTTGTTTATAACTGGTACTGAATTATAACATGTTTCCTCAATCTCTGAACTTTTATGTTCAAACTTACCGGGCTTTGACCCCTCAGGAACTGTCCCGTTCCAAACCTGGTGTAAGAACTCTGGTCTGTTATCGTTCATATCAATAACATTGATGACAATGTCTATAGGGTTCTCCACTTGATTTCCATTAATATCCACAGCATGTGCCCTCAACTGCAAAAGTAATTAGAAAACAAAACTATTTAAAAGATTTATGTCTCAAGTGAGAAGATAAAATATACAATCACCATGCTATGAACAGAGAAACAGTAAAAGCTACTCTTCATCAAAATTTAAGTTAGCCAGGGGGTGCCTGGTGGCTCAGTCTGTTCAGCAGCTGACTCTTGATTTCAGCTCAGGTCATGATCTCAAGGTCCTGGGTTAAAAGCCCCTTGTCAGGCTCCTGTCTGAGCATGGAGTCTTCTTCAGATTCTCTCTCTCCTTCTGCTCCTCACCTCCCCCCCACCAAAATGAATAAACAAAGTCTTTAAAAAATTTTTAAGTGAGCCAAACTTCATGTGATTAGGATAGATACAGTAGTAGTAAGAAGCCAATGTTTACTATCTGCTAGGCATTATACTCAAAGATTTGTGGATTTTAACTCATTTGATCCTTATACAAAAGAATGAGGCAAAAATGATAAAAGCACTTGAAGGCAAAGACATTGAGGTTCAGAAAAGCTAAGTAACTTTGCTGTCTCTTGACAGAGCCCATACCTAAAGCCAGTTCTGTCCGGTTCCCAAATCCTTTTGTGAAATCCATACATAGGAGTTATGGTAATTAAAAATGTTCTGGCACAGAATAATTGTAGAGATTAAGAGAAAAGAAGAGAACATAGAACTAAGTGTGCATAGGGAATTTGGACACTAGGTGGTTTTTTTGTTTGTTTGTTTTAAATCGTAAAAGTCACTCATAAATATTGAAAGTGTGTGAATATATAAGACAGTTGTTCTTCTTCCAAGCTTGAGTTTTCAGTTCCATAGGTATTCTAAAAAATTTTATTATTTTTTTCTTTTTAAATAAATATAGTCACTCAGCTATTCTTCGCAGAGTATCGTCAAACTCTTTTAATCCAGCGCATAGAGATCCATTACATTCTTTTCAATAGCTGGGTAGTGTTCCGCTGAATTGCTTCTTTTTAATGGGAATGCTTCTGTGGTTTTCCAGTTAAATATGATGCTGGCTGTTGGTTTCTCTTGGCTATGCTTCATCAAGTTAAAGAAGCATCACCATATCATCCCCTCTTTTTGAATTTAGAGGTTATTTAACACATGAAACGATTTAAATTTTATGATTGCCTTTCAACAGCTATAAACCAATCCTTTATTCCTTCACTTATTTAATATATTATGTATTAATAGATTCTTAATACTGAAACATCCTTGCAATTCTATAATTGATTTTATATTTTATGAGTATCACTCTTTTAAGTGCTGGCAGTAAGAGTTCACCCAAAAATTGACCTGAAGATATTTATTTCCTGGTTTTAGCCACAAGAGTTCAGATAATGAGGATTCATACAAAGAAGAATTTAGAAAATTTGTATTGATATTTATATTCATAAATTCGAGAGCAGTCTAGACACTGGTCTATCATGTGTTATCTTTATAGAATTTCCCTATCAATGAAATTTTGTTTTTATGAAAGGTTTGAAAGTTTTACTTCTCTCTTTATGCTTTAGAACAATATAAAAAGCATTGGCATTACATGTTTCCGAAGGATTAAAAAAAAAACCTGGTGGATGAAATGATCAAAGCCTTTGGAAGAAAGGAGTGTTGAATAGTACTCAAGAGAGAAAATAGTTTTATTTATTTTTTTATTTTTATACCCAACGTAGGGCTTGAACTCATGACCCTGAAATCAAAGCTGGCTGCTCTACAGACTGAGCCAGCTAGGTTCCACCTCCCTTTTTTTAGAATAACTTTTTTTTTTTTTTACTCTACCCTAGAATAGGGCTTTCTTTCATTTTTTTTTAACATTTTTTTTTTCTTATTCATGAGAGACAGAGAGAGGCAGAGACACAGGCAGAGGGAGAAGCAGGCTCCATGGAGAGAGCCTGATGTGGGACTCGAACCTGGGTCTCCAGGATCACACCCTGGGCCGAAGGCAGGCACTAAACTGCTGAGCCACCCAGGGATCCCCTAGAATAACTTTCATTTTACTTTTTTAAGCTCTAGTATGGGGCTTGAACTCAAAACCATGAGATCAAGAGTTGCATGCTCCACCCAGTGAGTCAGCCAGGCCCCCCTTGAAAATGCTTATTCATCTGTTTAGTTCTACAGGAGTCTTGCTCTACAACATACCAATATTTTAACAATTTTCAAAACTTTAATAATTTAATCAGTTTTTACAAGTGCAAAAATTCAACAAATATGTTATTGTGCAAAATAAGAGTCTAAAAACAAACACATGCACGTGGAATAAAAAGTCTTGAATGAATAAGTATAGATGATAAACCACTGGGAATACTAATTCAATACATGGGACAAATGGCTATCTACAAAGGAAAAACAAAGTGTATCTATATACCTCTCTCACTTTAGTAAAACAAACTCCACAGAGGTTAAAAATATAGATGCAAATAGATAAATACAACAGATAAAATTGGAGAGATTAGCATCTTGGAGTAGAGATGGCCTTTATAACTATCTCTAAAACCAGACTGTATAAAACTGAAAAAAATAATTTTACAATGCAAGAACTATAGGGTAAAAATTATTAACAAAGTTTAAAAACAAGAAAAAGAGGAAAATACGTGACAAATTAAATATTAACATCCCTAATAGATAAGAGGTTCTTAACAGTGAGAACAAAAGGTAAACAAGCCAAAAGAAATTTCAACAGAAGGAGGGACACCTGGGCAGCTCAATAGGTTAAGCATCCAACTCTTGATTACAGTTCACATCATGATCTGAGGGTCCTGAGACAGAGCCCTGTGTTGAGCTCCCCTCTGAGCAGGAATCTACTTGGGATTCTCTCTCTCCCTCTCCCCATCCTCCAACCTCTAAAAAAACCCAAAATTCAACAGAGAACAGGAATAGGGAATTTACTTTGATTAGATACTCAACTTAGGCAATGAAAGCATTATCATTTCTTTGCAAATAATAGTGAAATAAATAAATAATACTTGGAATCGATAATGGTGTGGAGAAAGTTTATCTCCTATACAATGAACAGGTAGTTTAACATAATACAACCATTCTAGAGAACAATTTCACTATATTTATCAAAATATTTCCAATTTTAGGACTTTATTCAAAGAGTATAAAATGAGCAAATGTACAGGAAAAAAGTTCACTGCCACATTATAGTTGCAAAATAAAACAAAAAAACTAAATTACCCAAATATCTACCCATAAGTAATTATTTAAAATTACACTACATTCATTCAACAAAATAATTTAAAGCAATCAAAAATGATAATATAAATAAATAATTACTGACATGGAAAGATACTAAATCTTGTGATTGCAAAAGTGACAAAAGTTGGTTTCAGGGGATGATGCCAACCTCAAAAAAATACATTTATGAATTTATGCAAAGAAAAACATCTTACAGAGTATCACCAAAGTGTTAAAAAAAAAAGAGAAAGAAACAAGTTGGTTTTATGTACTGAGATTACAAATAATTGTTACTTTCTTATTGGTACTGTATTATTTTTTAAGTTTTCATAATGCACACATATTGTTTAAAAATGATAATTTCCTTACAAGTTTTAGTTATTCATGCAGAAATTGGAGAAGTAATAAAGACCAACTTAGATTTCTATATTAAATTCATGAAAAAATTATTGAAATCTTGTTCCAGGAAACGTGCAAGCATAGCTTTAAAAAAAAAAAAGAAAGAAAGAAAAAAGGAAAACACCTCCTGGAATTTGATTAATATTAGGCAATTCTTGAGTCTTAAAACACTCACTATAATTAATATTTTTAAATTGGAAAAATCAGTTTCAAATATATACGTATATTTAAAAATATGAACATGTAATTACATATAAACAATTGTGATAACTCAATAAGAAAATGAATAAAACAATTAAAAAAATGAACATAAGAAATATAGTAAGATACTATATCTAAGATACTATATCTATATCTTGCTCAGATTGGCAGATTGATGAAACCTAGTGTTAGCTGGTTTATGAGGAAAGGGAAATCTCAATTTCTGGTTGGGGGTATCAAACCGGCACACCTTTCTGGATGGAATATGGCCAAAAATAAAAAATTAAAGTGTACTATTTTTTAAGATTATCTCATGTAATAATCAAACCAGGAAGAATAAAGATGACAAACACAGATGTCTAGTAAAATCATAAGAAACTGTCATTAAAATTATAGCCTGTATATTTAATGGAATACTATGCAGTCATTAAAAGTGCTGTGATCTCTGTATAATTTATATGCAACACTTTTGACCTCCTTTGTGTAAATCTGTTCTTGTAAGTCCGTAGTCACACCAATACGTAAAGGGTAATGAGATTTTAGGCAATTTCACTTTCTTCTTTGGCACTTTTTTTTACAACATAAGCATTCATCAATTCTATAAAAAAAAAAAATGAACTCATTCCAACAAATTGAAATGGTTTCAAAGCACAGTTCAGGTGTTAAAAGTGTTAGTATCAAAACTCTAAGACCGATATAAGAGGCAAATGTTAAACCCTACGCAGTTAGAAGAGTATTAATACATCAGATTATCATCTGGCTGAAATCTTACATGAAACCGGGCTATCAGCTCACGATCCAGAGGCTTGGTCACTGACAGCTGACCTGAGATGGGGTTGATAATGAAGATACCGGTTGGAGGCTGATCAGCTCCTGGCCCAGTTACACTATACCGTAGTGAAAGATTTTTATCTCTATCGGACCTGATCTGAGGATCAAGAAGACAATCATATTAAATGAGAGACTAAATGAGCTCATTATCAGAGACAGGACATGCCACACCTTATGCCCTTTTTCAGTTACAAACCTACAGCATCTCTTCTCAGAAAAATCAATCCTGTTTCTCACCCTTACCTCTCGTTGATAAGCTTCAAAAAGAGATGTCACCTATCACCAGGAAGGGCCAACATTAACCTCTAAAAGAACACTCACTAGGAGCAGTGCGAAAAGTCAAAATGAAGGAATGTCGATTTTTAAACTGAATCAAAATCTATCCAGGAAGTTCATATGGTTAGAATATTTACTATGGGAACAGGTGTCCAATTTAGTTGAAATAAAACTTATTTACCTTTGGGTATCAGGAGAAGAAATAACTGTCTAGGCCATAGCGTGAAATAGCCTTACATGGGAACTCTAGTATTATGGTTGAGCTTGAAAGTCAGATTTCTGCACTTACATTCATACTGACATTATTCACTGCAACCATAGTTTCCATGTCATTTTAAGGTAGCACCTATTACTCCAAGTTCTTTATTAATAACAAAACATACAAAAATCATTTTAAAATACATTTTTATGCTCTCAAAAATTATACCCATTATAGGCTGACTGCCTTTTCCTCCAAAAATAACAATTCCCAGGAAAAATAAGTTTACAGGTGAGCAGTCATAGGAACAAGCTATAGAAAAGGAGGAAGAAGAAGAACTCCGAGAGAGGGCTAACTGGCAATATCTTTGCAGGTAATAATAACAGATCATTATGTATTAGGTAAGCATACTTAACCCAGTAACAGAATCTAGCTTATTATTTTTCTTGTTAAGGCAAAATTCTCTTACTCATTGTCCATTAAAGTAGGAAAAAAAAGTGCCTTTCTTTGGGGGTTATATTGTTCATTGTTAAATTGAATTATAATGTGCATTAAAATAAAATATGCAATTCGAATAAATGACTTATTAAAAAATACAGCTTTCAGTATGTATTGGAATGCTCAATTGATCATACACAAACATTTGCAAATAAATAAATATACCATAATTTTGTCTTTCTTCCTTTTGCTATCAACAATGGGTTGCTAATTTTACTAAACATGTACATATATCTGCGACTTTTTTCCTCTCCATCTGATGCTATACATTTGGAGTAACTGAAAAAAAATTACTTCTCAGATTTATAAAAGCCTATGGTTTCCCACAGCTCCAGGGATTCTGTTAACGGTTTCAGAGGTCACTTTCTTTTTTCTTTAAAAAACTCCCAAATGCACTTGGTGCTGGCATTTTTAGCAATGATTGCCCTTTTATTTCTTCTCTGGCTCAAAAGCTATCTGGAGAGGGCAAAGATCATCATGGAGAGCACAGCTGTTAGCGAAGCCAAGGTGTGTGTGTTTTTTGAGAAAGGGTATGGTCTTGGTGTGGATGCATGTCGGAGCTGGGGCTGATGTATTCACACACTCAACAAACTTCATTGTCTGTCGGGTACGGGACCCACAGAGAGCTCTGCCTATCTGAGATAATAATTTTTTAAAAAGAGGCTCTCTACAGCACTATAGACATTCATCTATACAAAAAAAAAGTATTTTAATACATGTTGTAAAGTCTATCCTGCGATAGAATAGAAAAAATCATTTCTAACATACACTTGACACATGCCATAGAGACAAAATTCTGCAAGCCTACCCTGACAAGCTCTTGAGGAAAGGGTCCCCTGGAGTTTTCTGGCAAGTTGATTGGAGGGATAACCCAGTCTCTCTTCTGCCTTTGTAGGTGGCCATTGTGCTTAGTCGCTTGTCTTGGGAATACTATTTCTTCAATTTCTGGTGATTCCTTTGCATTAAAATACAAGACATTGCTGAATACTAGGAAAAACATTTTCGGAAAGACAGCAATATCAATGGATACCTGACAGTGTAGGAGTCACTGATATGAAGAAGAAAATATGCCTGGAGGCCCTCTCCTTATCCCTCTAGTAAAATAATAGAAAATGCTATAAAATTTTGGGGTTACACTGATTATTGAAGAACTGAATTTCCAAACAATTTATTATGTGGCACAGCTGTGTAAACTATTTGCAGTTTCTACAAACCATCTTCGATAGCAGTTAATATTGAGCAAAATTTAATAGTACCCTTTTATATATCTCTCATTAGTTTAAACCACAGTTCAGGTAATGTGCTACTGTACATTAAATTTAGATCTTGATGTGCTAAAATATAATTTGAATTCCAAGAGAACTTTAATACATACTGCTAAGGCATGTCTCAAATATTTATGACCCTATTAAATCCCACAGAATTAATGCTGTAATTATTCTAAACCTATGTCAGCCATGATGGATGCTGTAGATGACCCACTTTGCACACTGGGTATTAATCTCTGCTGGATGTCAACATTTTCTTCTGTTTCTCCTTATATCTGTAGACATTTTAACCATTAGCCCTTGCTGCTTCCGTGCAAATATCCAAGCTAGTTTGCTGGAACACAACGAATCATCAACAACAAAAGCATCTTTTCACTCAATTAGTTACCAATTTCTCACTCTGTATTCCCCAGATGACACAATTTACCCTAAACAGTTAATAGATTAATAAATTACATTTCACGTAATAGAAGTCTAACATGGGTACAAGAGAAAAATGATACCTTTCCACTGATATACTTATTCATATTTGATTATGGATGTGTATGTTCCATTTACAATTAAATTGTAGAAGTGAATATGTATATTCCTATCTCCAGTACAATAAATACACAAAATGTAACAGTCATACTTCGTGAAATTAGGGACTTCAAAATAGATAATTGTGGTGTCCCCTCCTATTTGTTTTGAATTATCTCAACACGAAAAGATAATATTCAAGAATTACTAATGTTATCATAACTTTACTGAAGAAGTTACTGTATCTTATTAAAAATTCCTAATATAAAAAATTCCTAATATAGTGATTTATACAAAATAAGTGCTCAGTAAATGTTTGCTGAATTTAATCAAACTGTACTTTGTTAGAGACGTATCTATTTCTTTTATCTTGGCTCACAGTGGCTTCCACCAGAGGGAGTATATCATTCCTAAAAGTTATGTCAGTAGTATAAATAATTCATACTCCCCAATTTGATTATTAAGGGAGAAGACAAAAACCCTATACTCCTAGCTAGAAATGCTTTCTTATTGCTACTGTATGTCTGTACTTCCCATTTAACAGACATCTTGCTAAGAATTGTTTATTCTGGGGTTATATTTCACAGCTTGTGAAGCTTCTAGAAATTTAAAACAAACAACTACTTCCAATTTAAATTAAGTTATAAACCTCAAAGTATAAACAACTATTTCAAATTAATTTCAGATAGCTTAAATATATATTTAGTCTAAGTATCTTGTAAGATTAAAAAAACAACAACAAAATACTATTTAAGTGACAAAATCTGATAAAAACTCAAATACTGGCCAATGTGACTTATTGCAAAGTGTTTATTTAGTTCAAACTGTATAAATCTGATTTTTAAACATAACTCCCAAGCCGCATTTCCATACTCTACCTTCACTGAGTCCTCAGGTAAGGTAGGCTTGAGGCTCAATTTTACTGCTACTTGCCACTTTTCCTGAGTCTCTTTGTCTTGGGCATATATCAGGAACTTTGCATGTTCAGAGGAGAGGGGAAAGCTTCTCACAGCATACACCATGCCGTCTTCATCCACCTTAAAATCTGCTGGCTCACTGCTTTCATACTGTACTTTCCTTTTTCCATTGCAGTTGCTGAACTTCACTGTAAAAGATAACAAACATACAAGTCTAGTGATAATACAAAGGCAGGAACATCGAAGTCTGTATCCAGCTTAGGTTAAAGGATAAAACGTGGTTGGCATAAAGCACAAAAGTTTTATTTTTACATTGTTAAAGGAATTCTCATACAAGAGAATACCAGATTTATGGTTCTGAGTCATTCCCCAAAATCACCTTGTTCCAAAGCCTTCCCCCTCCCTCCACATTCCCTAGGGCTCTGCTTTATCTCTCCATGCTTCTCACTCACATTATCTGCCACTCTCTAAGGAACTCCAACTCAACCTTCTGGTCCCACCTCCAAAGTCACTGAAGGTAGAACCATCCCTTTCTCTCAGTCTTCATGTACCAATCTGAACTCTATTACCATAATTTTATAGCCATTCCTGATATTCACTGGGAGAGGTACTTTGGGGCAAATTTTCTTAGCTATCTTGACTACCTGGCACATTTTATAGCACATAGTATTTTTTAAAAAATTTTTTTAAGGATTTTATTTATTTAGGAGAGGCACAGAGAAAGAGAGAGAGAGAGAGAGAGAGAGAGAGAGAGAGAGAGGCAGAGACACAGGCAGAGAGAGAAGCAGGCTCCATGCAAGGAGCCTCCATCCCTGTTCTCCAGGATCACATCCTGGGCTGAAGGCGGTGCTAAACCTCTGAGCCACCCAGGCTGCCCAGCACATAGTCTTAATACATAATTTTTGAATAAATTCTTAAAGGAAGAAAGTAATAACTTTGATTAATGTTGAATGCCCACTATGCTCCAGAATTACAGGACCGTAGTAGCAATTAAAAGGGGAATAAATTGCAATTTCTAGTCCTCATGGCACTTATAAGAGTTCTATGAAGCAGTAACAATTTATAAATTTTCAGGCAAATAAAAATGAAGATGTATCTCAAAATAAATGTTAGCTAAAAATATCTATTCTTAAGAATAGAAAATCAAAAAGATTTTCGTATCCTTATCTCACATGTAATGACTTAAAATTGAAAAAAAAATCAATGCTTTCTTAAAAGCAATGCCAATCAGCTTATATCTCATTGGATAACAACACGGAAGTTAAACCACATACTTATAAATGTAGGACTAAACATATTCAAGCCAAAGTAAAATTGTAAAATAATAAAAATATCCTCTAAGGAAGATGATTTCCTTTGAAATCCTTAATCATTCATTTTGAGGAAAATTTCTAGGGGAGTGGCATGAAGGGATCAAAGAGAAAGCAATTTTTAAATTTCTGTAAACATGTGGTGTTATGTCCTAACCACAATTACATAAAATACATTTTGGAAAGCAGTTAATATGTACACATTACAAAATATAATCCTATACCACTTTTTACATTTTTCAAGTATCTAAGTAAATTTTTTCAAATTCCCACTCCACATATGAATTGTTGAGTTCTTATTTTCATTAATATAGATTCACTGAGATGTGCACAAGATCACAGCCAAATAACATGCATGTTTATTTCCCTTAGTAACCAAAAAATCCTTGATAACAGTTAAAAAATATTTTACTAAATATATTATCTCCCACATAGTCCCACATATGTCACCTTTCATCTTTCAAACATCTGAAAATGAAAAGACAAGTTATATGTCACACTAAATTATGCTAAACCAAAATGTTTGTCTTTGGACTACAAGTATCCAAAAAGATAACTTATATACCCCATCTTACCTGCCATGCAATTTAAAAGTGAAAAATAGATAATCTCTTCTACAGAACAATGCCATCTACAGCTAATCTTTTATTAAAGACAAAATGAAAAGTAAAATTGATTTGGGGGAACCCTGCTGAGAAATCAAAACAAAAGACTTTTAACACCTTTCTGTATAAAAACACCTTTTTATATAAAAAAAGGTAATTTGTAAACTTAAAAAAAAATAAAACCCAGATCATACCGTCCATCCTTTTTTGTTCATTGTTACCACTCTAGCACAGATCCTCATCAATTCACACCTGGATTGTTGCACCTGCCTCCTATTGGTTTTCTCCATGCTCCAGGTCATTGAGCATCCACCCCTTAGAGTCAGGTCTCCTTCTCACTTAATATCCATAATATGATACATACTCTCTCATCTGGTCTACAATGCTCTTCCCACTCTTGGTCACTTGGTCTCTTTGGGTTTTTTTGGACATCATCTTCGAAAACATATTTTACCCAGTTGGATTTTTCAGTCACTTTCCCATCTCACTGCCGCTCACACCCCATGCTTACCACTTTTAGAAACATCCTGCATGCCCATTTTCCATGCCACAGCTCCAGAGCGAGGCCATTATTTGGGCAAAGGGTCCACTTAGATGATCTTTAAAAGATGGCAGCCAATGTCTTCATTTGGGAAGGCTTCGAATTTTTTATCTTAATTTAATTCTAACCTTTATTTGTTTTTACATTTTCTGTCCATGGAAGCACATATTAGCCCTTTATTTTCATTAGGATAATGATTATAAGAACTAATTTTCACTTATTAATAGTTTCATATGACTAGAGCTTCTCTCTGTAAGTAGACTGTAAACTCATTTGGCTTCCTAACAGTGAGTCTGGGTTCTTCTGTTTCCCAGGGCACCTAGCCATGACAGAGACAGTATAAATGCTCAATAAATTTTCACAGGCCAATTGTATAGGTGAATATCTTACAACTTTTCAAAAAACTTGAAAATAGACAGGAAACCTAGAAGTTTGTCCAGCCTTCACTAGGAATAACATTCAGCGACAACAACAAAAACTCTGGAACATTAAGCAATTTGACTTTGTATTTGGTTGTTGGGAGTGAAAGAAAATGAATTGATACGTGTTGCATGCCACGTACTAAACCAGATACTAAAGATGAGGTTATCTACTTTAGCCTTAGCAATAACCACCTGAGATGGGAATCGTTATTTCTGCTCTACAAACGGGGAAAGAAAATTCAGAGAGCCATCAGTGCCCATGGCTGCTTGAATTCTAGAGATCCTCCTACAAAAGCAAAAAAGGATCTAACCAAATTTGTGACCAGTAAGTTATTGAAACCTAAATCTTTCGTAAAGAGAGAAAAGACTAAGAGGCTTCATACATGCTCGTGAAGAGAATAATGGCACCTTTAGATTTCCAAAAGTACCAGAGTAAAGAGTATTACTGAAAAGGAGTCCTTAAGGTGGAGTGTACCCTAAATGTCCCAGAAAGGGGAGCAGCTGGAGCCCCTTGTGGCAGGCAGAAGGGGAAAATGCTACTCACTGTTTCAGAGACTGAGGATTCTGTTCAGTTGGTACTCAGCTACCTACTTGGACTCAGGTGTCAGAATGATGCAGGGAAGGGAAAGAAGGTCTTTAAAGAGAAATGCATTTGCAAAGAAGGAAAAAAAAAAGTGCCTTTTTCTCTAAAGGGTCACCGAACATCCTATGCATGAGAAGTGGTTGACCTCAGAGAGGCTGACACTGGGGAAAAACACTCTGAAGGAAATCACATAAAGGTCAGTTATTTAAAGTCAATTAGTTTTCTATCACCCCTGTGCCTAACCTATAACTAATATGAATTGGTTTAACATATCTATTATTAAATTCTCCTGGGGTTTTTAGACAAATGTTAAGTCGCATGTGCAAATACTAAAATAAGCAACATTTGGTGGGGGGACAGGCAAGAGTGAGGTACTACTCAAGTCTGAAGACATGTTTTTCATTATGTAATTCCCTTTGTATCTTCAACCATTAGTGTCACCACCTTGATGGAAAAGAAGCCCATTGCCAAACGAAAAAGTTCTCCTCAGTGGAAGCTTAGTTGTGACTTCATCCTGTGGTCGAGAGTTAATGCATGTACAAGTGCCTGGGTCATGGTGACGTGCTTCATCGATGATAGCTGCCTTTTACCATTTCCAAGTTGCACAAATTAAAAGGCTGACTAATTTCAGTGGGTGTTACAAACTGAATTGTGTTCCCCAAAATTCTTATGTTTGAAGCACTAATTCCCAGTACCTTCAAATATGACTGTAATTGGACATACTGGTCTTTAAAGTGGTAATTAAGATTTAAAAAGCTTGTATGGGTGGCCCCTCATCCAATATGACTAAGTGTCCTTGGACGTGGATATGCATGAACCCACAGGAAAGACCATGTGAGAGGACACAGCAAGAAGGTGGCCGCCTGCAAGCAGAGAAAGGTCTCCAGAGAAGCCAAATCTGCTGTCACCTTGGTCTTGCACTTACCCCCTTCAGAAACGAGGGAAAATAATTTCTGTTGTTTGAACCACCTAGTTTGTGGTCCCACACAATGGGTAATGCATGGATTCCACTTATTTACCACTGGTCAGTGTTTATTGCCTATATTTTGTCCCATTTATGATTTAGACGCAGCTAAGGCATATTTTATCAAATTTGACAAAACTCTCTTCTTGAACCAACCACTGAAACTTATTCAAGAGGATTTTTTTCCCCCCAAACACAGACATTTATGAAAAAAAATAGCAGAAAATGGCTATGGTATATAATCTTAGCTACAACACTAATATAATTTGTATATTAAATTTACTTATAACTTATAGTATTTCAAAGAAGTTTTCAGGAGGACTATGACAAAGTATGTGTACAAAAAAAACAGTTAAAAATATAAAGGAGGGTGGGTAGAAACCATTTGGAAGGAAGAGATAGATATTCAAGGGACATGGTTTAATTATTAAAATTATTAAATTAGATTTAAAATTCTTAAAATTAGATTTAAAATTTAACTTTCAAGATGAGGAAAAAAAGGCAATTATCATTGACACATAACTGTCATGAGAAAAAGTACCTAGAACCAAGCTGTTCTTGTTATTGAAATATTTTCCTAATAAATGGTAGGTAAAGAACTCTGCATCACACAATGCATACAATTTCTAACTGTCATCTTCCAAAACATGAAGCAGTTTCATCATTTTTTAATATATGGGTTTTGAAGAAAAGATGATATATTTATTTTAAATTAAAATGCATCCTTAAAAAAATAAAATGCATCCTTAGCAGTGATACTATTGTATATGATAGTGTGGTGATGGATATGTGACATTCTGCATTTGTCAAAACTCAAGGAACAGCACAAAACAAAGAGTGAGTCCTAATGTAAACTATGGATTTTAGTTACTCATAATGTATCAATATTGGTTACAACAAACATGCCACACTAATGCAAGATGTTAATAATAGGGAAAACTTCCTTACTGGTGATGATCTAACCTACTATATTATTAGATATTTGAAAGGGATGGATAATTGTCAATTTCCTCAGTCTCACAAACACGAGTTCCAGTGAATTGCCTCAAAGTGGTATTACTTGAAGCTATATAATATAACTGAATCAATAACTTGACATAAATACCTCAGGCATGGAGATATTGAGTCAGTGTTTCACAAAAGTCATAATTTCTTATTAGACACATGTAATAAAGCAGAAACTCTATTATTTTAAAAATAATCAAGCAACTTGAAATATTCTTCCAACAGAACTACCTTCCTTACATTAAAATATTAACTTTGCTTAAATACTTAAATAATTCAGAGTAGAAACTCCAGAATTTCATAACCTAGAAGAAGGAAATAAATTCCCTTAGACAACCAAAAAAACATGCTTGATCCATGGGATTATTCAAGTTTAAAACAACTCTATACACAATTAAATTTCTGTGGCTAAAACATTATAACATTAAATAAGAAATTTATTATTAGAGCTATTGCACAGTTCTACATAATATGTTGTTAGTGTGTTCTAGCCTACATAAAACTTTGTTAACATGGTTAATACAAAATTAAATATCAGGGAAATAATGATTTTAAAGTACTTTTTGACTCTTAAAGCAATACTTCAAATTAATGCTAACCATAAAGCCATAATATCTTTATAAAATATTAACAGGAAAACACAGATCTTATATGTTAAATGCATTACCAGTTAATAGCACTACATAAACCATATATGAATGAAAATGTGCAAAATACTCACATATGGCTTATGATTTTTGCTGAAGTAAAACATCACAGCATATTTAGAATACAATTATAAGAGAACACTAAAATATTTTTGTGCCTAAATATGCCTTCATCTCATTATTGGGTTTTTTTTCCCCCACATTAATTGGTATTTTTGAAGGCATACTGGGACAACAGAAATAGTTTCACAGTGCTGAGAGAAGTTCTCCTTCCACAGGCAAAGAGCAATATTAATTAATGATCTTGACATCTAAATGAAGAAATGAGAGCAGGGAAAGTAGGGAGGAGCTGTCTCCACAGTAGAGATTTCACGGTGTTTTTACTTACAGATTCCAATGGAGAACAGTTACCAAGTGGCGAGTTCACTTAGAAATCTGAAAAATCTGCCTAGATGTTCTTTTGCCCCCCAGGCCCTTACTGAGTTTCAATCTGAGAAGTGATTTTTCTGGAAACACTTTAGTAGCCATTTCAGGGGGTACCAATCCGCACATGTACAATGGGATACACTAGAGGTAGTGTGGGCATGTCCATTTGGACCATGATGGAAAAAGTCATTATATTTTCTTTAGGGCATATAGTTATAATAATAAAAGTGAAATACAGAATTTTAGTTACACATATTGACTATTAAATATACATAAAACTTCCAAAATCCTTTAAAATTATTTAATGCAAAATCGGAGCTTGTTTTTGAGAAATACTTTTATAACAAGTTTTATGATTTGGGTTTCAAATTCTTGATAATTACCATCAATGAAAGCTTTACTCACAAAAGTTGGTGGTAATAAATGATAGCAAAGAATTCATCACTTTTTCTCCAACTGGCAGAAAGTTTCTTGGCATGAACCATGAGGAATACTTATTAAATTTCATGGTCCTTCATTTTCTTGCACTGATGAATATAACACTGAAATTCCTTGTGGAAAAGCAAAGCTTTACAAATTTTTTCATATAAGTATTTTAAAATAATGATATAACTTGACTTCGAGAATATACAGGTATTGCTCTAAGAGTCTTAATTTTTTTTCTAGGACTTAAAATTATAGCACCAACCAAATATCACAAATGAATCATTTTAATCCTTTTTTCAGAGTTGAAGTTTTGCTTCAAATCCATAAACTCTGTGACTGCATGTAATATTTTTTACACGGCTTTTGCAGTTTTCAATTAAGTTCATTCAGGTGCTCCAAAATGTCAGTTAAGTAAGCTATTTTTTCAAGTGAATAACTCTCCTTCAATAAATCTATGGTGAACAACATTCAAACACATAGTCATTTTTCTATTAGCTAATAAACTCCTGGAAAAAAAAGTGTCCTTTGGATAGCTCATGCACTTGAGATATATATATATCAGCAAATATGGTATTCCCTTATCTTTGCACAAAGCTGGAGCCATTTATTTTCATAATATCAATTTATGCGGATTTAAGATTTATGAGCACTCTTTTATGTACAAGAGCTTTTACGTGAGTAAAACTAACAGAATCATGGGGTTTTCAGATTAAACTCTTGGCTTTTTATATCTTCATGCCATTTATAGCTTTTATAGCCTTCATGTCATTAAGGCCAGGGCATCAGCCTCATGTAATATTTGCTCAACATTCTGCTGTAAAATATTCACTTGTCTCCTTTAATATATAATTTACAGAAGTTTGTTCTGCCTTTTTTTCCAGGATAAATAATACTTCTCAAGGATTCTAACTACTGCTATTAACTAACATATTTATTAATTCCTTAAAGTCATTGACATGCAACTAAAACTTTTTTGATTTAATAATCTTTTTGATTAGTGCTGTCATTATGATGTGTGACATGCCATCACTACCTCTGCTGAGTGTATTATGCAAAAGTGGCTCATTTTCTATTTCTCCTATAGTTGGTAGTAGATATATAGTCTGGTAAAACGAGGATCTGCATTTGGCTTAAAGCATTAAATGTGAAATGTTATAAACGACTTCAAGAGCTTGAGCATATAGTGCTGTACTTAGTGTCATAAAGAAGTGTTTTTACTTCATGTATAAGAGAATGCAAAATTTCTGCTGCCTAAAATGGTTGTTTGGGGATACAGTGCCCATAAAATTTGTCTTGGGTGTGGCTTCACCCCATCACTTTGCATTAAGTAAAATGTTTAGACCAAGTGTGAGAATAATGATAAGGACATAATCATTATATTATCTAATTAATATCTTAAACATTTGAGTGGGTTCTTAAGACTCCAAAGTCTTTCCAGCTTTCATCCCAAATTATCCATGGGGTTGGAAAAGTAAAAGTAAAAAAGTAAAAAGTAAAGTAAAAAAAAAAGTAAAGATGTAAAAATAACATCTAAAAATAGACTCTGGCATGTGTAGCTTCAGAGATCTATTTGTAAAATAATACATAGTATACATGTAACATATAAATAACATATTATATAAGTAATATTATGTAATTATATAAGATAAGATACAAAGAAATACATAATGTACATTGTATATATATATAAAGTCCACATTTTTAAATTATTATTTTTTTAAGATTGTATTTATTTATTCATGAGAGACACAGAAGAGATTGAGAGAGGCAGAGACAGAGGCAGAGGGAAAAGCAGGCTCCACACAGGAAGCCTGATGTAGGACTTGATCCTGGGACTCCAAGACCATGCTCCGGGCCGAAAGTAGGCACTAAACTGCTGAGCCACCCAGGGATCCCTTTAAATTAATTTAAAATAAAGATATGAAGGGCACCTGGGTGGCTCAGTTGGTTAAGTGTCTGCCTCCTGCTCAGGTCACAATCCCAGAGTCCTAGGGTGGGGCCATGGGTCAGGTTCCCTGCTCAGGGGGAAGTCGGCTGCTTTTCCCTCTCCCTCTGCTTCTCCCCTCACTCTACCCCGTTTATGCTCTCTCTCTCTCTCAAATAAATAATAAAATCTTAAAAAAATAAAGACATGAAAAACTTGAAAAATTAAACATTTGTAATTTAGAATATGGAATATTCACTCTCACTTCATTTAAAAAGTATAAAAAGTGTACAAAAATATACTGTTTCAGGATAATCAAAAAATATTTTGAAAACAATTTCTGGAAACTACAGTCCTCTATAATAATTTAGCAAATTTTATGTCCAGCAAAAACCAAATAATTTAATTCTAAGGGATTTGTTTATAAAACCCTATATAAAAACACAATACCAAAAAAAAAACCCACAATACATACACATACAAATTAATTCTAAAAATCAACATAAAATTCTTCATTTTCATCAAAAACAGGACTTTGACTATTAACCTTAAGATCCAATAAGAAAAAGAAAAAAGAAAAAAAAAAGATCCAATGGGAAGAAAGGAAAAATAGCCAAAATAGAAAGAAAAAAAAAGAAAGGGGGAGAGAAGAAAAAAATCACTGAGAAAATTGACAGAATTAATGATTCTCTGGTACCTGACAAGAACATAAAAAGTTAAAATTTATACAAGATCTTCTTTTTTAGGATTAGCCAGGGAAAACTATAAGCAAAAAATACAAGCAAATGAAGTGGAAAAATAATTAAATTAATACTTTCATACTTCACTTAGGATAAACACATTGATACAAAGGTATCAATGAGCAGATAACCAGATTCGGTGGGAAAGGGGACATTTTGGTGCCAGTGTCACTGGCGAGTTCTTGGGTCAATGAGAAGATCTAGGGAGATCTACCTGTAGACCTGAGTCTACGTAAGCCTTACTCAGCCAAGTAGAAAATAAAACTAATAAAAAACTGTCAGCAAGTTTTTAGAGAAAGCTGTAAAAGAGCACTCAAATATAATGTTAACTGTTGTAAGTTCACTTACTGAACTGTTTTATTATAAAAATGCCTTCACCGTTTTTTCACCATTATAAAAAAAGCTCAACCATGCATATCTGTAGCACAACTGTACCCTATTCTTGGCATTCTGGTTAGGAAATGCTGATTGATTTTGCCATACTTCTAAAATAGTAAGGCTGTGGTAGGCATTACTAATAGTCACTGATATTTTCAGGTTTTCTCCCCTTCACGGACATTCAGAGATGACATTTCTCATCTCCTTTGACCTTTGGGATGACTACACGCTTTGCTTTGGCCAATAAAATATGTGGACTCAAGTGACAGACATCACTTCTCAGCAGAAGTGTTTATTTATTTATTTATTTATTTATTTATTTATTTTTCAGCAAAAGTGTTTAAAAGTTGAGTTGCCCTCTTTCCCAGTAGTGGCAATGATTAAAGGAAGTGTTAAATGTGGTTAATATAAGACCCAAATCCCCAGGATGAGCGAGTCACTCCCCTCCACAGACAGCTTCTCTTGAGGGCCAGTGGTGGGGGGGAGGGGTGTCACTTGTTACAAAATGGATTTCACATGACAGAGAAATAGACATTTTTCTGTGTTAGGCACAGAAGACTGGAGGTAATGGGTGGTGCAGCACATCCCACCCTATCATGTCTGATAAAGCCTCAACTACACTGACCTAAAACCCTTTCAATGCAGTAGAACTAGGATGGAGTGTCTATGAAATAAAATAAATTGGAATCAAACTTACTGTTGATTAAAACAAAAATATTTCTTATCCCTAAAACTCTTGGTACCTACCAAAAGAGAAAGGTGTTATAATGTTCTCTAAAATGTTACAAAATCTCTTAGAGAAGCTGTTATTTAATTTCCTTTCTAGGTAAAGCCATGTAATATTAACTAACATCTGTATACAAGGTACCACAAATTAAAGAAAGGAATAGAGCTATGATATTCTTCTTTGATGTGAAATTGAAAAATATCAAAACAAGCAGCAGGAATGATAAAGGAGGATGATCATGACATTAAAAATATGAAAGTTGAATTTTCAACAGTCCGATAATGATATGCGTGTAATTTTATATATCAAACTTGGAAAAGTAGTATGATTATTGCATTTTCCCTTGTATGCATTCTAATAACTCAAAACATTGAAAGCTGTTCCTCACTTCATTGATATTCTTCCTCCAGGCATCTCTATGCATGAAATTCAATGAACCCTGGCCCACCCGCCTTTTTTTGAAAGCTCCACCTAAAAGATATAAAATTATCAGTGTTCAGGCAGAATGATTCTTTTTTTTTTTTTCAGAATGTGCCCATTAACAAATTACATTGAAATATCACTACCTCTAATTAAATTACTCTGACAGAGCACAGGTTGTGAAGAAGCTCCCTTTCTCAACTATATGATTATCAGTCTCTGAAATTTGATGCAATTTAGTTCTTCTAAATTTAGTTATCGGGCTACTTATGTCAACAAAGAAGGAATCCTAATTCCTAATTTTTGTGACGGGTTTTTGTTATTTTTTAAAGAGAACAGAGTTTTCACGATAAATTTCCCTGAAAACAGAAGTTCTTGCTAATCAGGAGTTTTGAAAAACACTACTGAAAAAGGAAAAAGCAGAAGGAAACTAATCATGTATCTAAATCAATTTCAACAACGTGGCTTCCAAATGCACCGCAGAAACCAGAAAGAGTACCTGGTTTGCTAAGTAAGGCAAGGAACAAAAGGATGTTATATGCTTTATGAAACTTGAATAAAAGAAAGAGATACATAGAACATAACGTTCATTAACCAAATTAGCCCTATTGGTATTACATGATATCACATTAACTGAAATTAAAATCCAATGAACTGCACTATTAAATCCAAAACCATTAACTGATAGTAAAGTTATAAAACAAATAGTATAAGACTTTATCCTGAACATGTAAAACAATTTAAGAAATACTTATTCCTTTACTGGCTATTAGGGGAAAGAGATCACGGTCACATATGAAGAAATAACAATGTATTTAAAATAGCTCTAGAAAATATATCATAAAGGTATATAACTCATAGTTTAAAAGCTGAATTCCCTATTACTGCCAATCCCCTCAAAAGATGTATCAACTCACCAGCCACTATAAAGAACTGTATAAATAATGAAGTAGGACTTTCTACAGAACTCAAGCTATACAAATATAACAAAAGCATACTAAAACCCATACAATATAACATGTTATTTCTAAAAGCTGCCTATACTTTCTGAACTAGCAACATGATGTGCATTAAGTATTTAATATGTGCAGGATTACATAAAAATTTCATTAGTTAGTATTTTTTTTCAGAAATCCAATGAACTTATCAAAAACAATTATATAGGGATCCCTGGGTGGCACAGCGGTTTGGCGCCTGCCTTTGGCCCAGGGCGTGATCCTGGAGACCTGGGATCGAATCCCACGTCGGGCTCCCGGTGCATGGAGCCTGCTTCTCCCTCTGCCTGTGTCTCTGCCTCTCTCTCTCTCTCTCTCTCTCTCTCTCTCTCTGTGTGACTATCATAAATAAATAATAATAAAAAACAATTATATAAAATCCCTAAGTTGGTAATAAAATTTAAGTAGTAAAACAATTAACAAATTCTAATATAAATTCAATTAATGCGTTTCTGCTTGGGAAACATCAACATATAACCTAAAAAAACATGGTCTCCCAGGGGCATCCAGCTGTGGATTTCGGCTCAGGTCATGATCTCAGGGTTGTGCGACCAAGCCCAGCACCAGGCTCTATACTCAGCAATGAGTCTGCTTGTCCCTCTCCCTCTGCTCTCTCCCCAACCTGTGTGTGCTCTCTCAAATACATAAATAAAATCTTAAAAAAAAAAAGACTACCAGTTTATGCTATTATTAGTGTCTCAGTAACCCACTGTCTAGCTTTTTAAAGAATTACTGTATAAATCCTAGAAAGCTGTTCCAGGGGCATGAAATTTTTCTTCCAAATACCTATATAGATAGTATTTCTTAGATTCAGTTCAGCTCACTCTGGTCCGTCACATATAATCACAAGAAAAACAAAGGCAAGTAATCTATGATGTGTAATTTAAACAACAGGCTATGATTTTTAATGCATTAATGTAACAGTAATAAAGGGCTATTTGCACTGTCCACAATAGCCAAACTGGGGAAGGAGCCTCGGTGTCCATCGAAAGATGGATAAAGAAGATGTGGTCTATGTATACAATGGAATATTACTCAGCCATTAGAAACGACAAATACCCACTATTTACTTCAACGTGGAGGGACCTGGAGGGTATTATGCTGAGTGAAATAAGTCAATTGGAAAAGGACAAACATTATATGGTCTCATTCATTTGGGGAATATAAAAATTAGTGAAAGGGAATTAAAGGAAAGGAGAGAAAATGAGTGAAAATATCAGTGAGGGTGACAAAACATGAGAGACACCTAACTCTGGGAAATGAACAAGGGGTAGTGGAAGGGGAAGTGGGTGTGGGGTTGGGGTGACTGGGTGATGGGCAATGAGGGGGGGGCACTTGGCAGGATGAGCACTGGGTGTTATGCTGTATGTTGGCAAATTGGACTCCAATAAAAAATTTTTTTAGGGATCCCTGGGTGGCGCAGCGGTTTGGCGCCTGCCTTTGGCCCAGGGCGCGATCCTGGAGACCCGGGATCGAATCCCACATCAGGCTCCCGGTGCATGGAGCCTGCTTCTCCCTCCGCCTGTGTCTCTGCCTCTCTCTCTCTCTCTCTGTGACTATCATAAATAAATAAAAAAAAAAATTAAAATAAAAAAAATAAAAAAAATAAAAAAAAAAAAAATAAAAAAATTTTTTTAAAAAAATAAAGGAAAAAAATAAAGGGCTATTTGAAAATTATGCTTTTACACAAATGTATAAATACTGCAGTAATACCCATTTTTAATGCCAATTATTTATATTTAGAAATACATTTTATGCTTATTAAATTTTTATTGTGTCCAGAACTGTGAGCATTTCAAAATGCTATCACTGACTTCAAACAAACAAACAAACAAACAAACAATAAAACAAAAAATCCTCTTCAAAAGTATTCCCTCCTTCTATCACAGCCTAAAACGAGCAACCAACTCAGCAGTTTGAATAACTGGGCAAAAATCTGCTGCTTCAAATGACATTAATAAACCTCATCCTCACTAATGGGTTGACATTTCTTCTTGGAGAAATGATTACATTTCTATTTCACCATTCTCATTAATTATATCAAACTGAATGGGATTAATTGTCATATACTGTAACTTTATGGCCACCTCATGTATACTCTGCACTGAGTGACTTAATCTAGAAACATCATAGGTGCATGAGTGCTCTACCTAGGAGCAATAATCTCACTCCAACCCCTCCCCAAATGCCTCTGTAGCACTCATGGCCCAACTCTTAGGTGTATTTACAAAGGGTCAAGATATCTAAAATTTTATAGAGACAAAAGATTTTGCACATTTAATTTACCTCATGAAAATACATGAGCATGTATTAAAGTATTTTCATTACATTAACCATGATGATGTCAAGGCAAATATCCTGTGCACATATTATTTGCTTCCAACTTTACTATTTGCCAGTCTGTATGTATTAGCTACAGTAAATCGAGTTAGGCTAAAACCATATCCTTATCCTTCCTGAAAAGCAGATGCAATAAGCCGTCTAGTCTGAATATATCTTTTGCCTAAAAGCCCCAGCAATATTAATGCTTTAGGATAATATATTAAAACCCTATTTTAAAAAATTAACTTAGATACCTGACTTCCAGAGGCATGACAATGAAGTAAAACAATAGATGTAAATAAATGGGACAATGACAGAAAAAACACACACACTTAACAGTAACAATGAAAGATGCATTAAATGTGGAATTTTTCACTAGGAAAATATATATATTTTTAAAAGGGTATTAAAAACCAAGAACAGATAGAAATGCAAGGTATGAAGGAGACTCTGGATAGAACGGTGTGGCAGTGGGTCCGTGTTTTTGGTGTACTACCTTTGTTCCCAATACACAGCCATAATAATAAAGGATAAAGAGTTAAAACAAACCGAGATAAAATCCAAATAGGCTAAAAACAAGATGAATGTCCCACTGGACAAGAAATGAACTTAATGTGAATTTGTCACCCGGATTAGAGGCAACCAGGGACAACTGAAGCTGAGCTTCTGGGGGGAAAAGGCACTTGGATATAAGGAGAAGAATGGTATAGCACCCAGGATATCAGAACCCAATGCTCCAAATGAAATTAACTTCATGGACCATTCTTCTGATTGTCCAGAATCCCTCTTCCCATTCCTCCTCCTTCTCTGAAAGATGCCTCAAGGAACAGGTCAGGACCTTTACTTCTCTATATTCTCACCCTAGGTGATTTCAACTAGCTCCCAACATTTTAAAAATCACCTGTACAAACATGAATATTGAATATGTATCTAGAAACTTTGACTGTTTTCCTGAGATCTAAACTCCTACATCCAACTTCCTATCTCTAGTTGGATATGTATATAAGCAGGTGCCAAAACCAGCTCTTGGTTCCCTCCTGCCCCCCAGTAATGAAGCATGGTAAACAGTGTCACCTCACACTCAAATGCTCAGACTACAAGTCTAGTTGTTGAGTTTGATTCCTGTCTTATTCCAAAAGAATCAATTTGAAGATCCTGTCAGCTCTATTTTCAAAAATAGATCCCTAGTAGGGCCATTTCTCATACACCTCCATGGCTACAGTCTTACCATCAGCCCTTATCTGGGTTGACTCGTGGTGAGAGCCTCTAACTGGTCTATCACTTCCACTCTTCACGATACCTATGGTGGCCTTTTAAAGATATAAGTTAGGTCATACTCAAAGGCCTCCTATCACACAAAGAATGAAATCCTTAACAAAGGCCCTTGGCCCTGCAACCTCATCTTCCTTTCTTCTCCTCGCTCACAAGGCCCCCAGTCTTATGACTCCTTCAACAAATCCAAGTCCTTTTTTGTATATTTGAAATACCACACAACGCAGAAGAGAGAGAAGAAAAAATGAAACAGGAACGGAGCTAGAAAACTTGGAAAACCAAATGTCTAGGTAAAAGATCATTAGGTTTATTTTGGTCTTTTTATAGTCTATAATTAAAGTTACCTTCTTTAATTTTTCCAATTTTCTTCCTTTTTTTTTTTTCTTTCCATGTCACTGGTACCAAAGAACAGAGATGACTTTTTCCAGTCAAACCAATTAATGAATAAAAGGCACTTGAGACCCTTCTTTATTCATTAGCTGGTTTGACTAGAGAGAAGTGATATGAATCACAGAATGCCTAGGGAGGGGTATAGCATATTATGCATTTTAGCGAGAGCTAAGGAAATAGAGAGGCAGCAAACAAAATGTTTTGATGTCTGTAATCTAATAAGCAGTCTAACCACCAAAACATGCAGCCATAGATGCGATGCTACAGATCACCTAGAGTCTGTTCTACTGTACCACACAGCCTTGCAAACACCAGAGTGAAAACTTGCAGGAGGAATGAACAAATTCCAACTGGCTCTTTCGTAGTAAAGGGCAAGGTCAAGGACAACAACAGTTGTCTAGCGTTCAGCCAGTGTTCATTCATATGTGTATTAGGTCTTCACAAAACTGGAGACTAGTAAGAGTTAACATAAACTTGTGGCCTCATCATCTCAACCACCAATTACAATCTTGCTTCAAGGAGAATGTGTGTATGTGTATAGCATGAATCTCAATGTAAGGAAAGAAAGACAAAGGTGGATATTGCACCCACTTCCTCAGATCCAACAGCACAGGGTAATAGTATCACATTCGCTTCTTTTATATGTCTGTGTGAATCATCTGTCTACATATAAAAGCGAAGTGCTTAGCGCTATACTCTGAACAGAGTACCGAGTCAGTTATGACTCTCCTTACTGCTCTTCCTTTTTTTTTTTTTTAAAGATTTTATTTATTTATTTATTCACGAGAGACATAGAGGGAGAGAGAGGCAGAGACAGAAGCAGGCTCCATGCAGGGAGCCGGATGTGGGACTCAGTCCCAGGTCTCCAGGATCATGCCCTGGGCTGAAGGCGGCAGTAAACCACTGAGCCACCGGGGCTGCCCATTACTGCTCTTCCTAAGTCAGGAGTTCAGAGTTCAGAATATCTGTGACCTGATATCTCATCTGGATAGCACCCCCAATGATCCAAATATTTTCATGTACTTTTTTTCCCCTTTTCCTGTTTGTACCATAATTTTGTGGCAAACGAGAGGCTACAGAGTGTAAGTTACTTGATCACGTTGAAAGTGGTGGCATGGATGCCTGAAATTCTTGAGGACAGTCTACGATGCACCCACTATATTTCAGGACCAAGGGAAATTTCCAGTTCTTGTCGAATTGCTTGCACTGAATGAAAATTAGCTAAATGATTCCAAGTCTACCATCTAAGGTGAATACAGAAATGTATATGGCAAGGTCCTTGATCATTAGGAGTTTAAATTTAGGAGGAAATGCCTTTAATAACTAACGGTACAGTAAAACAATACATAACAAAATGAGCTAAGCCAAAGCTCTGGACAATTACGTTCGAAGGGAGGGAGAAAATCACTGAACACATAATGGAAATGGCAGCTGGCTTTTGATCTGAACATAGAAGAAAGTGCATGATTCCAATAGACTGTGTGGGGACAGGGAAATGGTGGTGGCTTCAGCATGAATGCGGCATGGAAACCCGGCAGTGATGGTGCCTTCACAAAGGCATCAGTGTTTATGTTAAGATCCAGTGCTTGGATCACAACTGTTCCTTACCCAATGCCTTTGTTAAGGATGAGTATTTGTAAGGGATTTTTTCCTAGGGCAAATTTGTTTGGCAAGGTGTTTGTATGACATATTGTCTTTGTGAAGTAGGAATATTTATGGACTAAAGTCTCTGACCACAGTCTCCAGGTAGACTGAAATCCATTAGATTGAAAGAAGAAAGTCAACATAGACACAAACTAAAGATCAATTACTGAAGCACATGAATTGGTTTATAGAATTTAAGGACCCTGTATGTACGTGTGTGTGTATATATATAACATATATAACTGATAGTAAGATTAAGTATTAAAATATAAATGTCACTGTAGTTTTTATAAGAAGGCTTAGCATTTCCCCTTTTCCCGAGCCACAGGTTAGATCTATTAATATGATGAAGACTATTAGTGGTACTTTTTAAAACAAAGGAATTACTTAAAAATACACAATATAATATGCAAGATGTGATGATAAAGAAATGGGATTAATTCCACAAGTCACATAGAAAAATCAGATTCATTATATAACAAGCACGACTTGTATAAATTATAGTACAACCAACAGGGCACTAAGTATGCACTTTAACTTAGAGTACAATACAGAAGTAACTTTACTATTTAATGAGATGAATTATTAATGAAGCCAAAAGATATTAAAAAAATCTGCTTGTATAAAGGTGAACTATAATCTCATGTATTTTATAAGTAACCTTCAATAAAGCATTATTATTTTATACTCAATTGAATCATATCCTCAACTAGTCTGACATAGTGTACTAGATTTTTATCATTTTGGTCTTATTTGGCACAAAAAAAAATAAAAAGAGCAGCAGACTACAGCAAGTAAATTGAGTTCTGGTTGTGGTTCTTCTAATACCAAATAATTCTCTAAACAGCCTTGCATTTTCATTTCAGCTGTAATGGGAGATAGTTTCACTCGGTCACTGCTAATATCTTTTACAGCACAAAAATATGCAGACACATAGTCTAATATTGGGGATCATAACAAGTCCCAGAGTGATTATCATCACTGAAGGCTGTCGGCAAGTTACTTTGATTTATTTTTGTTTTTCTTGTTTGAGCAAGTTTTCATGAAAATACAATGGCTTCTCTGGGACAAGAAACACAGGGCAAGAAATTTTTTCTCATGTATTTTTCTCTAGTTTTTAAAGTTATAAATCCCACAGCAAAGTCCAGGTATCACAATCCATGTAATTATAGATGAAGAGGGTAGCAAACAGGTACAGTGATAAAACTCACTGCAATTTTTCAGTGGCCACACTTCAATAAGTGAGCGATTTACACTGGTATTAGTGCATTGTAATTTACAATCTAGGTGCTTTTCTTTCGCTAAACTTTGTATGCCCTCACAAAAAGCAAAAGAAGCTCAAGTTATTCTGTTTGAAACACAGCTCTTCCTGGAATAGACCTGTCACCTTCTTTGCATGAAAAAGATTTCAATCACTGCAGTACTAAGTGTCACAATGGGTATAAATCCTGATGATCAAAAGATACCTCCAGTATTTCAAGTTACAAATTCTGTGGCTCATCCCCTTTAAATAATGAATGCCAGTAAGGAAGGGTAAAACTCAAATTTCTTTAGAACAGTTCTTTAGAGCTATTTAGTAAGGAGCATAAAACTCTTGCAACTCTAGAAAATGAAAATATGCATTTGAGACAAGTAAGGATACAATCTATACTGTCTCCTGAGTTTCCAGGCTTGATGAGATAAACGCTTTTCAGAAGTCAAACTGAAGACCTACATAGTTCCTTAGAAGATACAGAACCAGAAAACCAACATGACTATTTCAGACTTAATTAACAACCGAAGGAAAAAGGAAAAAAAAAGTTACAACAGGAAAGGTGCTCCTTTAACATTTATATGTCATATTTACTTCTAAAAGTTTCTAATAAAATAAACTCAGTAGTTGTTACAAGAGAGACATCCTCTATTCGGTTCTTATCATCATGGCCACACATAAACATTCAACTGTGTTTGGGTTTCTAATGAGTAGCATTCTGTTTCTCAGGTTCAAAGTCATTTTCTTTAAACAGTGTATTTTATATGCACACAGTACCTTTTGATAATTCTTTAATGGATTACAGTGTAGACTTTAAAACAAGCAACTCTGTTGAATACCTCATTGTTTTTCTAGGCGATTTCAAATCCCTTGATGTTTGGCAAATTTTAACAAAATTAATGAGGTTAACCTTCATTTTTCAGACTTGCAGAGTTACTTTCTGTTACCATAGACCTCTTATTTAGAGATGACTCATAGTCAAGGACTTTTAAATTTGACTTCACTTTTGGGAAAATCTACTAAGCTCAAAGTAGATCCTAAAAAGAGAAGTATGGGACGCTTTCTTAAACACATTTAGGCAACTAAATACAGATTAATCCCATTTAAAATAAATTAGATTCAGGAAAATACAGGCATCTGAACTAAAATTTAGAGAGACCTTAATAACGTTTTCACCTTATAAAAAGGTTCCTTTCCATAGCTGCATGATGTTCTTCTTTGCATGCCTGAAAATGTGTCTTACTATAAGGTAAGTACTAGGAGATAGGAGCCAGGAATATAAAAGTGAACAGAGCAAGGGGTCTCCCATCAAGAAGTCAAAGTCTCATCTAACAACTTCTCTAGCGAATTATGTGAATTAAAATGAGGAACTACAGAGTGGTGATTAGGGAATTTAGGCCAAAAAATTTCAAAGCCTAAATTATATTTAATAACATGATTAAAGGTATCACAAGTAGTATAAAGTTTCCACTTTTTAAAATATTTGGTCTCTAAATTTTATTTTACCTGCCAGGAAAATGTCTGCTGTATACAGAAAGGGACAAACACAAGTTTGTTGCAAAGTACCCCTGTCCGGATTTGAAAACGTGTCCTTTATTTTGAAATGTCAATGTGCAATTCACTCTAAAGAAGGCACAGTGGAAATACAGCTTTTAAACATTCCTTTCTTAAACGTCCAGTCCTGCCCTGTCAAATATATTTGCACAGTCTTTTTGTGATTATGTTTTAGTTTGATTTTTAGAATAGCGGAAATTCATAGAATCACTGAATTCTTTGTTTAAAATACAAAAACATGCTTTGTACATAAGCCTTCTCATTTTATGCTACTTTGTTTTCCAATCTAGCTAAATCACTGTTGGAGGGAATGAATCAGGCGATTTTTGTTACCTGAAAGGAAAACACATGATTCGGCTTGGCTCCTTGCTTTCTCAGTGAAGATACACACATTGCTCTTTAATAAAAACATGCCACCGAGTTTCCATTTCCCATAATTCCTTCTGCTTTGTGAACAAAGTCATAATAGGTATGTCAGAATGAAAACAGGGATAAAGTTCTTTCGAGCTGACGGAAATGCCTATGCAGCCTTTTATAACTGGAATACTGACCGTCAGCAAAACAGAGATTGGGTGGCTCAAACAGAGCCCATATTACATCTGATTCACTGATCCCTTTCAAATTCTTGCCCCCAACCTCGGAGCAAACACAAAACCTTCCTGAGCTCTGAGCTCCGCCGGTCCTTTTGTCTGTTTGCAAAACAAAATACAACATAAGAATAAATTCTTACGGGGTAAAACGGCATTTCTATTAAACAATTATCTCCCTTTGGCTACATTAGGATTCATGTTCTTTCTAGGTTTTTTTCAGCTAGTAACTATCCATCACCTGTTATTTAGCAATCTGCTCTGTAAAAGTATCTGCAACTCTCCTAGCTTTCTCAAAGAAGCAACTTAAATGAAAAGTCAATAGTAAATGTGCTTTGTGTACCCAGCAGCACTCAAAGTGCTTATAAGATAATTAGGGCTGGTAAGGAGTCATTGGTTTTATACCTTATACTGGGTAAGGATTCAAGACTAAATGTCAAAAGAATATATCTGAGAATACTCACTAAAATACAAAATTTCTTAATTAAAGAAGTGCACTCTACATAAAATGAAAGATGTTCTACGTGCAAAACAGGCCTTAAAATAATTTCGCTAATGGACAGATACGAGATTCTTACAGGGCGCTTTTCCTCCCAGATTTTTGTAGACATTAAACACACCATGAAACTTTATAGGGTTTCAGATAGACTTCCGCCATGAAGGTAGAATTACTTTTCACAATGGCTTGTCATATGTTGTGTTGTTCTGAAAGACCCCCCTTTCAACTATTAACCTTGCAGTTCATGCCATCCACGAAGTAGTCTAGGACAGCATAAGAGTATCGTGGGAGCCTGTGAGAAAGGCTACAGAAATACCGTGGGACCATGCTGAACCCTGAGGGCTTTTGAGAGGCAGGGATAGGAAAGAAGGGGATACCAGTAAGTAGAGGAATAACTTAGCAGAATAAAGAGGGGCAGATGACATCTCCAAGGAAGGCAAAAAACAGCCATTGCCTTAAAATATAGCTCACATAAGGAGAAAGTGGAAGATACATTTATAAATTTAGTAGGGACATACCAGAGAGGACTTGCAAAAGTTCAGGAGACAGATGCTGAAGGTTTTTGGGCAGGGGAAGGTCATGCAGTGTTTTGGGACAAGTGACCTAACTTAAACCTAAAGGCTGGAATTATGAATAAGAGCCCAAAGACTGAAGATATATACCCAGAGGGGGGTGTGAGGATAGGATCCAGAAGAACTGATAGCTAATCTGATGTAAGGCTAAGTAAGGACTGGCTATGAAAGGAAAATAAGTGAGAAAGGATTCCAGTGTTTTGAGTCAGACTGACTGGTGGGAAGATGAATGGAAATGTGTTAAGTTTGAAGGAGGAAACAGTTTACAAAAGATCGTTTTTCAGAACTGCTGATTTCATTTGGCATTAAAACATCTATATGAATTGAGCATCTTTGGAGTGTCTATCGCAGGGCAAGGCGTGGAGGATTCACACACGACTGTCCCTGGAGGAGCGCCTAGTCCAGTGACAGAGCCACACACACACATCATTCGCCTAGCTGAAATCACTGAAATGAGGTGAAATCCTCCCAGGAGAAAGTCACGTCTAATCTAAACTTTTCCCGCTGAGATTATTTTGTTTACTCATCTTATTAACAAAAGACACTTGATAGCTGTCTCATCGGCATCTTTCAAAAATATTTTAAAAATACACTGATTTCAGCACTCCCCCTCCCTTTTTTTCCCTCCTTATTAAATATTTGCATTAGTGTCTTCACTCATGGGCCTTAGGTCATTTGTTTTGTTTTTGTTTTTTGCCCTCTGCATCATATTCAAACGAGCTACCACCTCTTTCAAATGTAAAACTTAAAAAACCAATTCCTTAAGCTCAAATGAGGGTGCAAATCATTGCCCAATTAACAATATCTGAGTACCTACTGAATGCAAAATACGTTTCAGCTTTTGTAACTGCAGACTCCACAATGTTTTGTGAGCTTCAAAATCTCTGGGAGCGCTCAAGATGAGTGAGCGATGCGTGTCCCGTCTCCGGTACTGTACAGGGGACAGCGGCCTTCACCAGTAAGCCTTAAGGCTCCTTCCTGGTCCCTTGCTTCATGCTCTTCCAGGTGTATGCCTTGGATCTGCTCTCAGAAAAGTCCCTTCCTTCATTTCTCTCCTTTGCACAGCCATTGAAAGTTGTCTCTGATCAATCCACAACTCCTACTACCTACTACGGGGCCTCTCCTGTGAATCTGCATTCCTGATATCTGATGATTCCAAGGCTCGGTGAGGGGGGAAGGGACATTCTGATGCATGGGATGTCAGGTGTTTGTGTTCCAGGCACACTGGCACCCTGGCCCTCTTTGCTGCCTGCATTTGTCCAGTGCTCCTTCCAATTTGTTTTTGGATTTAGGAGGGTGGCATTGGTATTTCAGAGATTTCAGACATGATCGTTATCTGATCCTCACTTCAACCCGAGGAGGCAGCAAGTCATGTTTCCATTTTATAAATGAATTAATTATGGCTCAGGGAGATTAAGCAACTTTCCTGGGTCCCCTAGCTGTCATAGAAAACAAACTAGCATTATCAGGGACCAAATGAACTACAAACAACGAGAGGTTTCTAGCTCATATTAGGTTTACGGCTTGTTATAATTACCTATTTCTGCTCTAGCACTGCCAAGCCTGGACTTCACAGTCTGTATCACATGTTTTATTTTTGTTTTGATCAAGTTCTTCTCACCACTGATTTCTAAAGACGATTTTCTTCTAATTCTACTATTTGTGGGGACAAGCAATTCTACAAGACTTTGAGTCTTGTGTGACTATAAAACAGATCTAGGTATCTTATACTGATTCTGTAAACTCTTTCTAACCTACTCTGTAGGTCAGTCAACATTTGTAGTTCAAGAAGAGGAGTGTATTAGACAACCAACAATGAGTCAATATCTTCTGAATTCCTTCCTGATGGCAACACATGTTTTAAGATTGGCACCAACTGACTGGCCAATGCCAAAAACAGAAGTAAATCTCTTTTGACAAATTGAACACAAACAGAAGTTGGGGGTAGTGTTTATGATGATAATATCTTAAAACGGTGTTCCTGAAGAAGATATAACTATTTTTTTAGTTGGAGCCAGAGAGACTTATTGAAAGTTGCCTGAGCATCGGTGTGCAGAGCTTGGAGTTTAGAGTCTGAGTAAGAATGTGGCACACTGCAGTCCTTTCCACTTGCTTTATACCATGAAGACACTGCTTTTTAGCCAAGGGAACGATATCATCCTATGTATTTCTGTCTGCCCAGGATAATAATAAGACTACTACCTTATTGCACCTTCACAGTTAAACAACTGCCTTTATAGAAGCAGAATGGTTTCAGGTATAGCAGTACTCCAAAAACTGAGTACCAATGCGCAGAGCCCACCATATCAGCAAAATAATTAACTCCCTTCCAAGTAGCCAAAATTTTGTGATGGATAGATCGCATTAGTCTTCTTAGGTCAGTGCCCTGATAAAAAACGGTGTTCCTGCAATCTGCATTCAACACAAAAACTCTTAGTTTTACCTCCTGTTAACAAAAGTGTCAGGGACAAAATTATCCGCAGATAGCAGACAGCAGAACTAGCAACTGTTTGGAAAGCATCAGATGCAGAAAGCAGAGAAAACTGTAGAAGTAGAAGCTGAACCAAGAGTTTAGTGGAGCTTTGTTGTACAACTCTGCAAGCCCTCACCATGGTAAATACTGCCCTACTAAGTGAAACAATATTAAACACAGGATACCAAGAGGGACAGCTCCAGTCCTGGCCCACCAGAAACTCACCGGATAATGAAAAAAAAACAAATACCAAAGATTTTAGTTGGTTATTCTCATAATGAATGGCTCATGTTCATAGACATGGCAATTATGTCAAGTATGCCTCTCCAAATACTACTTCATTTAAACCTAAACACAACTATAAACGGTAATGTTATTTTAGAGATGAAAAAAAAAGTTACAGGGAGATAAAGTACCAGGTCCAAGGTCACACATTGGTAAAGCTAGTATTTAAACACAGCTGTGTGGTTCCAAAGCTGACTACACATTTTCAAAATGCTTCACTGCTTTTAGTTATGGGAGAGGAATCCATAGTGAGCACAAGTTAGAGTAAGAACATGAGCCATGAACTAATATCCTTATGAATAAAAATGCCTTTCCCTTAGGAATCACACTAGATTATACATTTATATAATAATGAAATCTTTTATCATTTGGTACATGCTTGAAACAATCTCTTTTTAATTCACATGTTTACAAAAGTGGTTTTCTGTAGTGAAACCACCCATTCTACTTAAAATAAGATATCCATAGGCACCTGGCCTTCATAAATATTGTTTTACTTCTCCAACAAAAAAAAATCAGAATTAACTTAATTTCTTACTGGAATCATGCACCAACTTTTATATGAAATAAGAAGAATGAATTTCCATTGAGTACTTTCCACTTTAATCAAAGCCTGAATTAAACCCAAGACTCACCCAGCAATGTGAAAAAATGGACAGTCAGCAGGCGTCTGTGTGTTTTCAATGGATAAGTGTCCATGACAACAGGAAAAAAATGCCACAGCAGTGCAAGCAACACTGTTAGCAGGCTCAGAGAGATTAGGAATAGAATTAGCCTAGAGATCAATCTACCCCTTTCCCTGCCTTCTTATAGGTGGATCATTCTTGACAGAATTCAGAAGCATTGCAGAAGCATGGACCTGCCTCCATGTTACTTTTACTGTTCTTAAGCTGATAGCCTGGATAATGAGCACAGCTCATCCGGCAGTTTTCAACAATCCTACACTTTACATATTTTCTTGTAGTTCATAACATAAACAACTTATAAAGTTCCCACTAACAGTAAGAATGAATGAAATGAATACAAATATAAATGTATTTTCTAAAAACAAATGTGTAAAAGTACACATTCCATTGAAATATTCTTAATTACTTTAAGAATTTCACCCTGATTTCATCTGACTATAATTTTTTCAGCTCACTGAAGTATAACTGACAAAATTATTACGATATTTAAGGTGTACATCATGATGATTTGGTATACATTATGAAAATATTCCTCACATTTAGTTAATAAACACACCTATGACCTCACATATATGTATAACACTCACACACACACACACACACACATATATACACACACACACACACACATATGTATTTTTTTATGAAAATAAGCTCTGCTCTCCTAGAAAATTTCAATTACATAATATAGCATTATCAGTTATGGTCACCATGTCATACGTTAAATCCTCAGACCTTATTCATCTTATAGCTAAAAACATTTAAATACAGTTTATTGGTGAAAGAAATGAATCGACAACAACAAATGTTGTAAATAGTTGTCCATAACTTTCATTATGCCTTTTATAGTTATACCTGAGAAACAGCTCTGCACTAGGAAGGCAATCACCATCATGAAAACAGAAAACAGGAAAGCTAAAGCTAGTATATCTGAAATACCAAACTGTTAATAAGAACTTTTTATTAATGATACATGTGCTTTTATACTTTCCTAACACATCTTATTGTTCAATTTTTTGACTGTATGTATATAGGAATCTTAAAATGGAGTCTTATATTTTTAACAATTGATCTTTTTTCTGTTTAGTCATAAATAAGATTTTCTGCTTTTATAATATCCAGTAACATAACATTGGAATAATGTTTTATTTTTTTTACTCTAAGAGTATTCTAGGTTAGAGGTTCTTTGGTAATTTTACAATTACCCTGCCTCAGATGACATCTGAGATGATCTTTTTGGTATTTAAACCCACTCTTTACAGATGGTATTATAGTTGGTATATCACATTGATGGTCTAAAATTACACTCCCAAAGCATTTACAGAGCTTAAACTTTGATAAATTCTGTTCTATTTTTCATGTTGAAAATGAGTAGACAAGTCATTTCACTTGTCTTATAAAATCATTCATTCATTGAGCAATTAGTCATTGAGCAGCTACTAAACATAGGCACTGCTATGAACTCTAGGGATACAAAGGTTAACAATACAAAATACACACACATACTACATTTAAGAAAAATTAAGGCAATATTTGCATTGTACAACAAGTTATTACAGGAAATTAAGGTTTTAAAAATATGATCTTGCCTTCTTTCTGTTTCAAGTCTATTAAATGAAAGATTTCACCATTTTCCATTAAAGAAGAAGAAGAAACCAGAGTAATTAGAATGAGTAACTTCTAGCAGGAAACTAGACCTGACACAGGAATGGAAGGAAGGTCAGAGCTCCTTCCCACTGAAAAGAAAGAATGTGCGTATCTGGAAAACAGGTTTGATGTAGAGAAGCTGAGGGAGATTTGATTGTAAAGGCCCTCAAATAAGTTCTTTAGTGGTTGGTGGCACTGAGTTTTCATTACATTCCATTTCACTTCAGACTTTGAAGCTCTTCCTCATGAAATAAATATCCCACCAGCACTATTCTTATGAATCATCATCTTTGAAAACTATCATTTTTATGTCAAGTTAACAAATAAAGTAAAGATAGAAGAAATGATTTCCCTAAGGTCAAAAGTTGGACAGAGACCCTAAGGACTTAGAGATGCCGTGTTTACAAGTGAATGATCACAACTGACAGGATCAACAGTGAAGGCCCCACACCCAACTGGACTGCTCATCTGTTTCTCAGCCTCTTGGTATTTTGAACAGAGATACAGGAACACAGGGACCTGCTGATAGTGTGTTAATTTTTGGCTGAACCCTGAAGGGGAAATTCCACAAACTGCTTTACTTCTTGGCTGTTAACCTCTTTGTTTCTCTGAGATTTTCCTGGTATTCCTCCAGTAAACAATCTTGTTGGCTTCAGTTGGTTTTTGCTACTTGCAACCAAAAGAACATTAATATTATATTCTCTCCCACTGGTCCATTTTGTATGCTCATTTGAATTCACTTCCTTTTTTCTCATCATCCTGCTGAAAACTTTCAAGTTTCCTACTGCCACTAAGAGACAATGAAATCTACCAACATTCCACTATTCTCTGTACGACACTCATGGGCTTTCAAAGCCAGGTCTAAGTGTATACATAGTCTACCACCATGTCCATACCTTGCTTCCCCTTCATACTGAAAATTATACTGGGAAATACTAGTGAACATTATTTTAATCATTACGTTTCCATTCAAATCATCAAATTATTATATGTGGAAGCTTGCACAAGTTTACTGCTCTAAGCCTTACTTTGTAATAAAATGAAGATAATAATATTTTGTTCTTAGAGTTACATTAAAGATTTAAGAATACTATATATATAAATAAATAAGTAAATTTCATATTTTTTATATTTTATATATAATCAAATAGAACAAGGCCTAGCACATAGAATGGTTTCAATAGATGAGAGTCATTTTTATTTCATTATGAAATAATGCACATACCTCAAATCCCAAATTCAATCTGTACAAGAGGAAAATTAACACCCACATTCCTCCCAACCTTCTTCAACCTCCCTTACCTTGAAGCATGATACCATCTGCCTATCACAGAGCTGGAAATATGATGTTTCGAATCCTGCCTCAACCAGCTAGTCTCCACGTCCTGCAGACTTTTCCCTCTTTAACACCTAGATACATCCTCTCTGCTCCTCCCTGGCACACAGACCCTCAACACCACTCATTAGGCCTCCAGGGGGAGCTTCCTACCCAATATACTTTGCCTTTGCTACACTCAACAAATTTACTTTCCCAACAACTAATGAGTCTTTCTAAAACTCAAAGCTGATCAAGTTTAAATCTATTAATAGCTCTCTATTGATTAGAAAATGAAGATGTATTCTTTGGACAGTTACACATGTCCTTGACAACATGGCCATGGCCTAATGTCAATTCTCTCATCATGCCTTATTAGTGAATTCCACTCCAAGCAAATCCATCTGCACACATTGGACTGTGTCAGCCGAGTGGACTGTCCTTCTTGTAGCACCTGGCAGGTAGTTACACATCTTCCAGAGTCATTTCCTTTGGGAAACCCCAGCTGATATGGCCTGCCTCCCGCTGTGACCCTTAAATACTCTCTCATCCATTCTATACTTGTATTTCACATCCTTGGGTATATATCTTTCTAAGCTGAAGAGCAAAGCTGTGAATTACTCCTTTAGGGGCTCTGGTGCTCAACTCAGGCCTGGCACACAGCAGGCCCTTCATATATGTGCTTGCTGAATAAATAAAGGTGACAATCAGAAAGAAACAGTTGAGGGAGTTTAGAACTCCAAGAACGAGAAGCAAAGTTCAGAGTATGTTTCAGAATTTGTTAGAGATTCAGTGTCTCACAGGATCCACAACAATACAGAAAATGCTAAGTGTTGGCAATTATGATTTCTACTAATTAAGGATACATTCCATCATAGCTATTTGGAATACCCTCTTTCAGGTAATCAAGTGTGTGATGAAGTTGACACATTGTTCCAACAAGGGTTGTGTCAAGTGCTCATTTCTGTAAGAGAGCTATTACCCTTATGTGACAATTCGATAGTGTTATAAATGTTCTAAGTCTAAATAATTAAATATGATGTATTACTGAGCAACACCATAAGATAGTTTACCATAGTCTAGTAATTTGTGACCATCTCCTATATTGTTAAGAAATTTGGTCAGCTTTAATAAATTTGCACATAACTTCCTTAGTGGGTAATGGAATAGCCAGAAAAACAAAACAAAACTGGCAGATAAAAACACACTGGGAGAACCTCCTTAAGTAGCAGATTAAGATACTGAGTTATTTCTTCAAAAATGTTGAAGCAGCCCGGGTGGCTCAGCGGTTTAGTGCTACCTTCAGTTCAGGGCGTGATCCCGGAGACCCAGGATCGAGTCCCACGTCAGGCTCCCTGCAATGGGCCTGCTTCTCTCTCTGCCTGTTTCTCTCTCTCTCTCTCTGAATAAATAAATAAAATCTTTAAAAAAAATGTTCATAGCTAGGTCATAAAAAAAAGTAATAGTATATGCAAAGACATTGGCAGAAACCAAAAAAATAAGGATTTTTTTACATAAACACTGATTCAGGTGGGAAGGGATATAAATATAGATAATAATTTAGAGGAAAATCTTACGTTATGGAATCAAGTTGTAAGACTTGATATAAGACTCAAAACTACAAAAAATGCTCGGTAAATTTATAGAATTCATCCTTGGTAAAAGATCTTCTACAAGATACTGTCACAGATTAGAATAAAATTGATGCAATTTATCCATTAATTTTCAGCCTCATCGATAAAAAAAAAGAACTAAAGGAAAAGAATAGACATCTTGCTAGATTTTTAGATGTGCTACGTATTCTAACTTTAATAGTCTTTCAAAAGCAAAAAAAAACAAAACAAAACAAAACAAAAAACAAAAAAACCCAGCCTTTGGAAAGTTTGGCCTTTCCAAAGAACTTCACTTACAGTGAAATCATAATTTTGCACTTAAAAATTTCACTTTTGAACTGCAGTAAAGGCTAAAACTGATAGGAGCCCTAGCTGATTAAGTACAAGTAAATTTCTCCTTTCAAAGCAGCCTTAAGGCAGGTACACAATATTATCTTTGCGAAATCAAGAGGAGGGTGGCAAAAGGAAGACTATGAATTTCAAGAATCATGCATTACTGGGATGCATCAGAAATCCAATGATTGTATTTGATATGATTCCTACAGGGATTCCTTTTATACTTCAGATCTTCTGTGGCCTGGTGATTGGCTGTGCTCCAGGCAGTTCACAAACAAATTATCGTCACTTCCCTAGGAAGTGGATTTATAGCTGTAGGAAAAGCAACTAAGTTACCAAAAAAAAAAAGAAAAAAAGCACTAAGAGATTTAAATACCTAGGAGCTTGCTAGGAGCTAAGAAGAAATGACATACTGATTAAAAAAAAGTAGATATCTATCATAGAAAGCCTTGGCCCTCCACATTCATAGCTGAGCAAGAAAACATCAAAATACTCTTCATTTTACATCTCAAGATGTTTTAAGACTGGAGGTTAAGATTAGTCTGCCAAGCATTTGGCCAAAAGATTGAAGTACTTATGATTACCTTTTTAAAATAGAGGAAAAAAACCTTGCCTTCTGAAGCCATGTTAGACTTGAAATCAGTGGGTATTAGGAAAGGGGAAAAAAAAAGAAGTTTTCACCTGATTATTCAAGTTCTTATCTTAAAAGATTTTAGATTGACAGAAACAGAGGTTTCCATATGAAGAATAAGGCGCTGGCAAGTTTGAACTGTGATATATTTTAACCTTTATCTAGTGTTTAATGCTAACAACTGAAAGGGGAGGGTAGCGGAAGCAAAATTTCCCATTACGTCTGTGCCTCACTCACCTGCTTTTCACTTGAAATTATGGGCAGAGATTTTATTATGTGACATGTATACACAGACACAACCCAGCACAAATGTACCTCACACAGTGATAAATAATGATTCTGGTTGGTATAAAGAATAACTCTATTTGATATGTAATGTGGGTCAAATGCCCCCAAGGCATTCCAAGTGAGTACCTAGAGACCAACTTGGAAGTTTTGTGGCATTTCTTCAAGACTATGATGTTATTCATGATGCTATTTCTCCATGCACATGAAGGTGTTTCTGCTTTAATAAATCTGGAGCACCATAATCATGACATGAATTTGAATGTAAGCAAAGAACGCTGCACCCCTAACTAAATGCAGCAGTCTCTTCATGTTAGAATAGCCAAACACTGCTGGCAAAAACAACAAACTACATTTTCTGCTGAAACAAGAACGGCAGAGCGTGAAATAGCAGCCTGCCATCAGACATTGGGAGCTTGATTTTCATCAATGGCAGCTGAAACAGCCCTCGCCTCCCACTTCTGTATGAAAAAAAAAAAAAGAAAGAAAGAAAGAGAAAGAAAGAAAGAAAGAAAGAAAGAAAGAAAGAAAGAAAGAAAGAAAACAAGACAATACCATCTGCATGCAAGTAGGGGGACTAACCTTGTCAGGCTACTGGATGCATCCTTGCAGTCACAAATGCCTATTTAGGCTCTATTTCATTGCCTGACCCTATGTGCTACTTCTAGTTATTGCATGTTCAGAGGAATACACAGCATTTCCTTAAAAGATTCTGCTGGTGTCACATCATATATTGGAAAAGTTTTCAACCAGAAGGCTTCTGATTGATTTGTTTGGGGTCATGTGGAGGTAAAAGTAAAGGTTTGAAAAAATAAGCACTTAAAAGTGGTGAGTGATGAATACAGCTAGCAAGGTGGATGCATTTCAAAAGCCTCCTCTGTGATGAAGCCACGAAAATGCGCTGTGGGCATGTAGTATTTGCACCAAAACAACAGTCTATTATAGTCCATACAGCTATTTCCAATTCACCTGTTACAATGCTAAACACGCTCCTGAAACTCTGCCTTCAGTGCGAAAGGAAACTCTTCACACAGAGATGAAATGAACAGTACAAATACACACTGTGGTAGTACTGAGGGAAAAGTTAGACAGAATAAAGCAGATTGATAAAATAGATAGAAAACATCATCCACTTGACTAGACTATTAATGGTACCAGAGAAGCACCAATGTGCTTCAAAAGCCTTATGTGCATTTATTCATCAGGCCTGGTGTATTGACCATAAGGAAGCTAAGTGACTAGATTAACTCATCACTGAATAATATCTAAGACAAGGTTGCATGCAAGTTAAATGTCAAAAAGTAAACAATTAGCAACAACAGCAAAAAAACCCTTCCAAGTCACATCCTATAGACCTGATCACTACTTTTAGAACCCCAATATAATTTAACCTGGGTGCAAGTAAAAATTATGATGATGATGGAAATCATTTTTTTAAATTTCATTTATTTATTCATGAGAGACACAGAGAGAGAGAGGCGGAGACACAGGCAGAGGGAGAAGCAGGCTCCCTGTGGGGAGCACAATGTGGGACTCGATCTCAGGACGCTGGGATCACACCCTGAGCCAAAGGCAGGTGCTCAACCACTGAGCCACCCAGGCGTCCTGAAAATCATTTTAATAATTTGAATTACTGTACAGTAAATATTCACTAGTGTCCTCTTCTCACTATGGGCAGAATATACTTTCCCATTCTATTGGTGGTGGGCTTGGAAATGTGTTGTTTTGCCACTGGGACATAAGTGGGTGTGGCTTGTGAAATGTGCTTGTACTGTGAAGCCTGCCTTCTTGGAGGATGCCATCACCATACAAACAAAAGTGTACTAGCTACCCACTAGTTGAGGAGGGTGAAGGGAATAGGGACCACATGCAAACTCAATCTGCAGCTTGTATCCAAGCTCAGCCTGGATCAGCTGAGCCCTACCCAGCCTACCAATGTATGAGCAAGAATCATGATTGCTGTTTGGGCCACCAAATTTTGGACTGGTTTGTTATGCAGCATTGCTCTTGCAAGAGCTAACTGAGATTAGCAATATTAATAATGGTCCAGCTAATATATCAAAAATTGTGCCCACACATTAAATAAATGATACCTGGTGAAATGAAAACACAGAGATTTCCTATTGCTGATAGAAAACAGTAGAATTTTGAGCCTTAGTGAAAGTGGACCTCATTAGCTTTGCTCCCTCCAACCTTTTCTACAGCCACACAAATCAGCTGCTGCCGCTTATTAAATACTATGGCTCAGTGTCTCAGGCACTAAAACAGTCACTTTCTATTCATTTGTCTCTTATAACAATTCCCATAATGTAACTTTATCCATCTGACTGATAAGGAAATCAAGACTCAAGGAGGTTAAGTAATTCAGACCACAGAGTTAATAGGTAGCAGCTTTAGGTTTCAAGTAGGTGCTTCCCTAATACTTACCATATTTCAGTAAATTTCTTTTTTTCTATTTAGAAATGTTTAACGGAGGAACAAGCCAACTGCAGAGAAGAGATATAATGTCTTTTTCACTTTTGTTGCTCTGTAGGGACTCATCTGGCACTGAAATAGCTCTCCCATTCCCACTCCCAGATGGTCCACTTGACAAGGAGAGGCCTCTGGGGATGCCTGAAAGCTCTCTTCTTGCAAAGGAGAAGTACAGCCTAGAAAATTCCTAAGATAGCCATAAGTTTTAGCTTGAGAGGATACCTTTTAAAAAAAGTTTATTTCTTTTCATTGCTGACCATTAAGTTCATTCAGTTTTGATAGGGACTATACAAAAGAAAAATAAAAGTTTATTTATTTATTTTTTTATTTAAACATACATTTCCCTAACCAGGTATATACCTAATTTAGGCATGTTAAGAACTAAAAACATTTAATTCTCTCGGATAATTTTCCTTTCCCCAATTCTTTGTTTCACTGTGTTTTTTAGAGGGGGTAGAAAAGGAGGGAGATAATCTCAAGCAGACTCCCTACTGAGCATGAAGCCAGATGTGGGGCTTTATCCCATGACCCTGAGATCATGACCTGAGCTAAAATCAAGAGTCAGACACTTAACCGACTGTACCACTCAGGCACCCCTCCTTTCCCAATTCTGTATCTTATGCATAATTAAAAGATCGATAACTATGAACATTTTCCTATGCATGTTTTTCTTGAGGTTGCTTTTAAAAGATGCTGATGCAGAGACTGAGTCCTTTTAAACATTATATTAAATTATTATTAATATTTCTATTGCTCATATAAGCTTTTATCAGACAGATTTCCTAATATGTCAGAGTAGTCAAGCTACTGCTATTTTGTGATAGTGGAAACTAAAGTATAGCTAACACGACACTGGGCAAAGATCTTTCAGAACTTTAAGATGTGGCAAAACTAGATATGATGAGGAGTAACAATGACCTTGGGAAGATGCCAAGTCCAGTAAAAAAATAACCCCTGCATAATTGATAGGATGATGTTATCTCTACAGACAGTAATATCAGGCTTGCAATTAAAAATGTCTGCTTGTCCTAAGAAATGTGGTCTATAAAGTAAAAGGAGGAATCTGCATGTGAGATGATACATTCTATATCAGAATCATCCTAATACCTCTGAGGAGTGCCTGACTTATAAAAATTAAGATATTCAGTGCCAAACATTTTCAATAAAAATAATTTAATCTTCTGTTGCAAATGGATCATACTCAAAATTGCTTCCTACCAGATGCAGAATTGTCCTGCCCTTGACAGGAGGCTCTTTATGAATAAGTTTCCCAGGACATTAGGTGAGCCCTCTACGTCGATCGTCGATCAGAAGACAGACTATATGGCTGAACCAGTGCAATGTGGTAAATGCTTTTCAATGTGGTTACATACTTTTCTATGAAATGAATGTGTAACAAAGACCACTCTGCCATGGCATTAGTTTTTACTGGGAATAATTATAAAATACACAAGAAGAATAGTCTAATGAACTCATGCTTATCATCCAGATTGAACAGTTTTCAGAATTTTACCACATATGCTTCATCTGTTCCTTTGTCACTGCTTAAGTATTTTAAAGTAAATGCCTGATCCCACTGGTATGTGTCTCAAAAATGTGAGCACTTTCTTAGAGACTCACAATGCCATTACAGCCCTAACACAATCAATGATTATTGCCTGGCATCACAGAGTAACCAACCTATGAAGTTTACAGCCAGTTTGTTTCTCCATAATAATCTATTTTACAAGGAAAATGATTTCTACTTCCCAACATTGTAATAATTTTCTAAAAGGAAAAATGTAGAAAAGTGATTAGAATAATCAGAATTTCCATTTTCAATTTATTACACATGGAAAATAATTTGTGTAAAAGAGTTAGAAGTAAAAGACACAGTATCAATATGTATGTCAGCCTGTAATTAAACAGAAAAAGGAAGAGAAATCATTGCTTGAATTTTAATTTATATTTAGGCTACACCAATAGCAAAAAAATAAATTTAAACTCTGTAGTGTTCACTGTCATGGAAAGGCATACACAAGTGAACTCCAATGGACCTCCTTTCTTAAATATATTTAAAGAAAAGCTAACATCTTATTTAATGGGTTGCTTCTCTATAACATCTTATTCATATTTATTTGCAAAGGTAGAGAAATTCCAAAGATCATAGAGAAGTGTTTTACAGTTATTAAATAATGTTTTTAAGTTATTAAATAACTTGTGAAAATATGTGCCATGACAAAATGGCCATACGTTCTCTGAGTGCTTCTACTTGTTCAACAATAAGAAATAGTTCATTGAAACTCACTGGCTTATTTTTTGAAGTTAAAAAAAAATGAATCTCTCTTTTTCCGATCCCCATTTCAGGTGTGATAGGCTGCATGTTGACAGCCCCAAATTCCTATGTTGAATCTCTAACCCTCAGGACTTCAGAATATGACTGTGTTGGGAGATAAGGCCATTAAAGATGTAATTAAGGCAAAATGAGGTCATCTGGGTGGGCTCTAATCCAGTATGAATGGTGTCCCTATAAGTAGACAAAATCTGGATACAGATATGCAAGTAGACGGAGGAAAGATCACGTGAGAACACAGCAAGAAGGTGGCCATCTGCAAGCTAAGAGACAGTTCAACAGAAACTAAACCTGCCAACATCTTGATCTTAGACACCCAGCCTCTAGAACTGTGAAAGAGAAAGCTTCTCTTGTTTAAGTCACCCAGTCTGTGGTATTTTGTTATGACAGCCCAGGCAAATGAATACACTATGCAATGCTAAAAAAACTCTAAAAACTAGTCACTGGCTTGGTTTATAACCAGGCAAGTTAGTATGACCTTATTTTTTTTCTTTTTTTCTTTTTTTTTTTATTATTATCATTTATTTATGATAGTCACAGAGAGAGAGAGAGAGGCAGAGACATAGGCAGAGGGAGAAGCAGGCTCCATGCGCCGGGAGCCCGATGTGGGATTCGATCCCGGGTCTCCAGGATCGCGCCCTGGGCCAAAGGCAGGCGCCGAACCGCTGCGCCACCCAGGGATCCCGACCTTAATTTTTTTCATGTTAAGTATGAAACATTTTTAAATATAGTAATAGCTATCACACTTAAAGGTAAATTATAATTCATTTAAATTACCAAATATTCAGTCAGTAATCCAATTTCTGTTTGATCAGATCCAGGGTTGTTATTATTGTTTTGGTGGCGGGGAAGGAGCAAACCAGTTCACAGATGATACTGTATATTCCTCTCAGGAGGATATGATAGATTTTCTTTCTAGGTGATCATTGCCTAGACCCACTATTCCAATAAAAGATGCAAAACGATGATGATCAATTGCTATAATTCCTCCTTCTTTTATTAGTTGCAATACTTCTATAAAAAAAAGAACCCACTTTCCCATGAAATAGCCATTATGGAAAAAAACAATATAAAAACATCGTTCCCTCTTATTTAATACTTTCCAAAACAGTGGCCAAAATCGGTGAGTTTTTCTTTTCCATTGCAGTTATTAACCTTGGTAACCCCCAAATTGACCCAGGTTAGAGAGACCTTTTGATAAAACTAGTAATTGTTCAAAGTTACGTTACTGTGTGGTAGGGCAACATGGTATTCTAGGTCACCTCCTATACATCTTGCCATAGGTACAAATTCAGCCATTTCTTCAAAGAGCCCTGTTTCCTTCAGGTGAACCTAGTATGTATCGCAGGTCTACTCATTGCTACTAGATGAGTCCTTGCTTTCAGGCATCTTTAAAGGATACAGATAAATCTGTAATTAAAAAAAAATCATTTTGATACTTCTCATTCAAATCCAGAGTGTCATAATGTCAATAAACTGATCTCACGCCTCTACCTGCCTCTTCTTTCTCTCAATCAAAAACATGGCTACTCATTTACTTTACTCTCACACTACAGACAGACAACTATTCCCAAGAATAACACTATTACCAAATACAATTGTGAGACAGTTTAAAATTTTGCCTTTTTTTTTTCTTTTTTTACATTTCAGAGTCTACTGCACTAAGGACATACAGTTGAATTTCAGTGCCTTAGTATCATTTAGGACTCTTTTCTGTCTTACTGGATATACTAGCAACTGCTTTATACAATGCAGTTCATTTATTTCATCTTTAATAGTTGTCTTCATTTTGTTGGTTTTGTTTTATACTTATGTAAAATATGGACACATTTCAGAGTTCCTGGATGGCTCAGTCGATTAAGTGTCTGCCTCTTGATTTCTGCTCAGGTCATGATCTGAGGGTTGTGAGACTGAGCCCTGTCTCAGGCTCTGTGCTGGGATGGAGCCTGCCTAAGATTCTCTCTCTCTGCTCTTCCTCCTGCTCTTGTTCTCTTTCTTAAAAAAGAAAAAGAAAAACAAAAAGTATGGACACATTTCCAGAGTCAAATCCACAACACACTTGCTCCCTTAGATAAACAGTAGCAATATTTATTTAAGTATGCTTTCCTTGGCTGTGTTGTTTTCACTTAATATGTTATTGGAGGGATCTCTCCACAGCAGTTTATAGATAGCTCTCATTCCTTTTTAATCTGCAGAGTGCTTCCTCAAATGGTTGTACTACAATCTATTCAACCAGTCCCCAACTCATGGTCATTTGGTTTGTTCGTATCTTTAAATTCAATAAACAGCTGGAATGAACAGCCTTGTTCTTTGCAATAAACAAGTGATACTTAATCACTTTTCTAGCCATGTTTCTATTTCTTTTTTAAAATTTAAAATGTGGCTAAAATAACTTCAAAAGGAAGGGAATAGGGCAGCCCGTGTGGCTCGGGGGTTTAGTGCTGCCTTTGGCCCAGGGCATGATCCTGGAGTCCCAGGATCAAGTCCCACATCGGGCTCCCTGCATGAAGCCTGCTTCTCTCTCTGCCTGTGTCTGCCTCTCTCTGTGTATGTCTCTCATGAATAAATAAATAGAATTTTTTTTTAAAAAGGAAGGGAATATAATGCAATAGGATAGATGAATGGCAACTCTTCATGCTGTAGTCCACTAAGTGAATGGATTTAACAACTTTTCCAACAGAAAATATATAATTTATTCAGCTTATGACCACAATTTCTAATCTTATATATTCAACTTGAGCCAACAAAGTCTCCGTTTTGTGTGTCCTCATTATTTTTATAGCATACTATAGATGAAAACTTAAAATTCCTAGGCTTTTAAAAAATCATAAAATCATTTTCAAAACAGCTTTTGATACTATAAATCAAGTAGTCCACGTCATGCAACTGGGCAAATAATGCAAATATTCACCTCATTAACGTGGAATCAGGTGCTGCAAATTAGTTTTGGAATTTAATGGTACAACATTAAGAAAAATGGAATGAAATAACACAAATTGTGAAATACATCTCTCATCAAAGTCTAACAATCTCCTGTATTGTGAACACCATATTATAATATTAGGTAAAAAAAAAAAAAAAAAGAGTTCTTTTTAAAGCAGCAATTACATGTTAGATTTGAGTAGCACTGCACTGCCCAGCGAAGTCGTTTTTATGGTGATTTTTTAAAAATAAAAAGCATATAGCTTTGTAAAATTCTATTTCCTTAATAAGTACTTGAAAAAAAATCACACCCCAGAATTATTACAGGGGCAACAGCAACGTTTATATTACTTTTCTTGTATTTTGAATCTGAATCCTTTTCCTGAAGACCTCACTACTGTGACATAGTTGCTATTTGGTGTTTTTTTTGTTTGTTTGTTTTTTGTTTTTTTTTAAAGCAGCGTGGGCAAGGGAGTCAACAACCAACAACCGCGAAGGAAGTCCATTGACTGAGGGCAGAAGAATACCCTATTGTGTGGGAGGGATGGGAGGAGAAGCAGTCTTTCTCCTCTGAAGCAAGGAAAAATGGGGCAAGCTAGCATGTTATTTATGGTGGCACACACCCACAACCAGAGCAGATCTCTCTCACCCATTGTATTGAGCACGAAAGCATCATTAACACATCCTAATAAAAACTTTTCACAGGGGCTTCTTTCTCATCTACATGCAAAACTAAATGTCAGCAGGAGGCCTAGAGCTTCAGGAAGCCATAAAGTGAAGCTTGAACTCAGTAATGATCTGCAGCAGGATGTCTACTGAGACAAATTTACTTGACTAGGACAGATCTGATAGCATAGCTGTGTATATGTAAAGCTTCACGCCATTTAAGCTACACATCCCTGGGATTTGCAGACAAAAGTATCCTCTTTCATGCTTCAAAAAGCATTAACCGGTTTTTTGACTTTCTTCCTAAAGGAGCTTCAGATTATTATTGGTAACCATCTATAGTCTACAATCTTCAAAAATCACTAGCGGCAGAGTATATTGCATATAACCAGCCCCAATTTATTCCATCATTAAGATCGACTTAGGCAAAGGAAAAAGTAATATAATATTTATTGCCTGCCTGAGAGGCGTTAACGGCCCAAACAACTTAAAATATATGCTGTCCTTCATCTATTTCTCCAGACATGTCTGGATGAGAACCATCTGGAGATTTCTCAAAACTATGAATTCCTCGAAGTTGGGGGCAGGGGGTGTGCAGAGGGAGGTTTACTCTCCTCTGTGTCAAAAGGAGCTTCATCTCTGAAGATAATATGTGTATGGAAGCAATTCCTGGGAATTTGGACAGTTTCCCTCATCCCTGTTCTTTCGCCGGCTTCCTAAACTAGTTATTTTTCCATGAGGCAGTAGCCACAGCAGGGGAAGATATACCAGGGTGTGATAAGAGGGCAAGAGAAGGGTATCAATATAAGAGAAGGAAGGAAGCAAGCAAGGAAAGAAGGAAAGAAGGAAGGAAGGAAAGAATTAAAACAGATAAACAGAGATGAATATAATTATTCACCTCCCCCAGTTCTGAGGTGGTTTGAAGAAAAAGAACAAATAAATGAACGTGCTGAGCCAACAAACCAGAGTATTCAAAAACCTCGAGCTCTATTTAACAAAGGCACTAAATATAAATTAAAGTGAATATTTACTTAAAATGAGAAAGTAAACTACCACAATTACTGGAGCCTTGAGAGATTCAGGTCTCTTTCTTCTGAGATCTCTTTAGGCAATTTACCAGAAGTGTTTCCAGATTACATCCTGGCCTCTCTTTTCCTCCTGGGAGGCCCTGAAATAACTCCCAGCAAAGCCAGCACTCAGAGTCTAAAAGTGAAGGCCCTTAAACTCTCAGCTTCCTTAGCTTCCCAATAAACTTGCCTGTGCTGTCTCCTACTCCCTCAGCTTGTCTTCTCCAAGAACCATGAAAGTTCAGGTCCCTTCTTTCCCAGCAGCGGTTCACCATAAGATCTCTCATACCCAAGAATGTCACAGACAAAGGTGCACTACAATTCAGGTGCTATGCCCTATGGCTACTAAAAAACTGGAAATTGCAATGACTATCCCGTCTGGAGCTCACTTCAGTTCTCTGTCCTGCTTGTAAAGGGAGCTCTTGAGAGCTGAGCCAGAAACGCTATAACCAAGGGGTTTATCTTCTGTTGACACTTGATTGTTCAGAGAGGTGACAAGATCTAAGCCAAGATCTCAAACCAGGGTCCCAACTCCATTAGGCTTCACAACTGATTATCTATACAACATAGCATCCATGTACCAGGAGGCAGGAAGTAGTAGGCGGATTAAAGAGTATCCAAAACAACATTTTCATACAGAAGATGTCTTATCTAATAAGGCACCTGAGTTATAGGGTAAGAAGAATCCATTCTAGAACAAATGTAATAGAGGAATCTCTATTGAAAGAACTGTTATTTTCAACTACAAATGCTAGAAGCATTTGATAGAATCTCCTTATATGGAAAAGGGATTACTGTCCTACATTCTCAGACACTGGCTCAAGTGCTAAGAATGCTGCTACAGTGATAATCCAGTCATTGTCAACCTCTAAGGAAATCCATGGTCACTTGGTATAGAATTGGTTCTTTGTTTGTCCCGGGTGCTGGCATTATAAGAAATATTACATCAACCTCTTACTTCTCCATCATTGTGGTCATCACCATCGTTATCATCATCCTGCCTACTTCACCATCATCATCGTCATCATTATTCTTATCACTGTCGTCGTCGTCATCATCATCATAATCACCATAATTCTCCAATACCAAATTCTGTAGAAGACTGTAAGCAATCCTATAACCCCTATCATAGTCCTCTGGGTGATGAAATTATCAGTTATCTCATAAAAGCTGGAAGACCACCTCCATCTATTTCTTATAGGAGATACCGGACTTAAATGTTAAAGGTTTGAAGAAGATCACAAAATTAAATTTCACTCTCCCTAGGTTCTGATGGTTATTCACTCAGATAGGTACCCAATCTGATTTTAAAAAAGAGGAGGGGGCATCTTTGGGCTCTCTAGTTAAAAGCAGGGGTAGAGTGTAATAAGGCTCAAGCTATATAATCCCTCCTACTCTTTCTTTTTGTTCATCAAATATTTGAGAGCCTCCTGTTTCAGGATTTGGATGTCAATTTATGATACAACTCTCTTTGATAACCATGTGAAAAGTACTTAGCCGCAGCCTTTAAAACAGTTATTCTTAAATTCAAAATGTTTATCTAAAAAACTATAACTCAACTGGCTTGAACTGGATGACACATTTGAATTGCACACAGGAAAAAGAAAAGACTTTACCCTGGCATACACTTACTAACTATAAAATAATTTTATCTTTAAAACTTATTACAGATGAACTTCATAAATGCAGATATTTCATAAAGAGAACACCAGTTCTCTTTATCAGAACATCAGTTTCTTATCAGACTATTTTTAGAATTTAAGGTTGTCACCTTTAGAGCAAGAGTTCGAACAAAGGCTCTTATGTTTAATTATCAACAGTTTTTAGAATAATTCTTGATAGCAAGGCATGGAATTGTATTGACAACCCCCTTCTCCAAATAGACCCCTTCACTTATCAAAGGCAAAACTCTCTTTTTCTTACTGCCTATCAAACAGACAAGCATGTAATTAAAACCATTTTACTAATTCTCTTCTTAGTTTAGGTGCCACTGAAAAGCTGGTACTACTCTAGAATGGTACTACATTATTCTCTTGAATAATGATTTCTATTATACTAAAGTTGAATCTGAATTGTACGAAGGATTAAGTTTTACTATTGGATCAGCTGGGGAAAAAAAGTTAATCTGTAAATTACACAAATGTTTATTGTCAGAATCTGAAATCCACAATATGAGCACATTTAGCATTCAGAAGAAGACTCAATTCTTGAAATATTTACATATATGTTCCTCCATTATGAAAGAACTGGCAAATCCCACAAAATATAAAAGCTTAAAGTAAATTTCAAGTAACACTGAAATAAAAGCCTTAAAATAAGAACATTGTAGAAACGTGGTTTTCTACTTGGATCTTTCTCCAAGAAAGAGGTTTTAAAAAAAACAAACCTAGGAAAACAAAACTTTATAAACTGGAGAGAAAAACAAACTCAAACTCTATGAATAAACAAACAAATAAATTGCATAGATTTATATACTTCCTGGTAATGGTAATAATCACTTATTTTAAAAATTCACAGAACCTGAAAGCAAGTATTTGCAAACTCATATTGATAAGATTGCAATGTATATCTTTATGATTTTGGTTTTGTCTTGGTTTTTCTTTATTTTTAGTGACACTATTTTAATGCCTTTATTGAGGTGTAATTCTCATATTATACAATTCACCCATTTAAAGTATACAAGTTAATGGCTTTTAGTTTTTCCATAGAGTTGTACATCCATTACTACAATCAATTTTAGAACACTTCTATTACCTAGAAAGAAACTCCACATCACTTCTGTTACTACCCCCATCCCAACTCCCTACCACCCAACCCTAAGCATCCACTCATCTACTTTCTATGTCTATAGATAGACCCATTCTAGATATTAGATATAATCATACAATATGCAGTCCTCTGTGACTGGCTTCTTTCACTTTAGCATAATATTTTCAAGGGTCATCCATGTTGCAGCAATGTATCAGTACTTCACTTCTTTTTATGGCTGAGTCATATTATATTAGATGGATATACCACATTTTATGTATCCATTCGTCCAGTAGATGGACATTTGGGTTACTTCAAATTGATCAATTTTTTACCTAGTTAAAAGAATAGTATATCTTGCTTTTCCTTTTTTGACTAAAGATATCCATCCTATAAAGCTCTTTCAATAAAGCATCCTCACCTCAAAATAAACTAATTTACTTTCCGTTCAGGATTATGGATGTATCAAATGTTTCTGAGAGTCAAGTTGTAATATTCATGAGCAAGAACCACCACCTTATATCATTTTTCTCATTTAATGAAATGGATTCTCTAGTTACAGTGAAATAAAAATTATTTCTGAGTTTCAAGTTGTAGGGATCTGGAAATTGATACTCATGATGGACTGCAAAGAATTATCAAAATAAACCTGAATACAAAACCCCAAATGTAGTATAATGACAGTAAAACTATTCCGCAGGAAGAAAGAGTAATATATGTCCTGATTCACCTGTTCTCTCTCCCTCTGATCTCAGCCAAAGATTCAATTCACTAAATCCACCTAAAAACAGAGGGTAAAAGAGCCCACTGATGGAGTCACACAGGTAAACCTCCTGGGGCCCGAGAGTACATTTTGAGGGGCAAAGAGAAGACATCTGGTCTCCAAGCACTATAAATCATATTTTGAATTTTGGAAGCTAAAAGTCAAAGAGGGAATAGAAATACCAGAGTTGCTAGCTGTTGACCTTCTAGGTCTCAACATTATTAGCATACATAATGGTTATCTATAAACACAAGGAATGTTCAGAGACTCCAAACCATAAGTAGTCAGTATGTATTTCTGAAGTTCCAAGGGAGTGAAATTAACAAATGCACACATCCAAACACTCATAATGCCCCTACCAAGACCATGTTGAACATTCTGACAAGACATGGGAAAAAATGTTCCTGACCAGCACAAAACTTATCAACAAATTAAAAATAAACTGAATTTACTCATACAGCAGATAATGCAGATGCTCGGTATTAAAGGTGGAAGAAGTGTTAACAGCATGACCAAAATAGCTTCATCAAGTCTTGAGGCAAGGTTATGACACCTAAGGTCCATACATGAAGATAATAACGTTAGCTACTATCAATCAGTACTAGCAGCTTTAAGACTAAACTTAGTCTCAAAAAGGCTGACAAGAAATGCCCTCGAGCTATAGAAGAGCTGCAGAACCAGAACTGTCTCATCAAGGTGAACCAGCTCTCATGCTATTCCATTAACTAGAGACTAATTTGACACAACCTGATAGGTGCTATGCTGGTGAAAAGCTATTCAATCTGAGATGTATTTAATAACATCAACATTTTTAATTAAACAAGAAAAGGACAAGCCATTCCCTACCCTATAATAAACCATCTTTACTCTTTTTCTCTTTGTCCATGACAAAGGACTGAGGATATTTCTATTTACAATTCTGAAGTGGAGCCATCATGGTTCAACCACTTTTAAACTATAGCAATCTTGACAGATTTTTTTTTTTAATTTTTGGGAAGATGCACATTACTTCAGATGCACAAAGCTTTATATTTTTATATATACTTTTATGGTATGGTATTTACAATTGTGGAAATTCAGTGACACTGTAGTGCTAACCTTTGCTTGTCTTTTTAATCTAGAATCTTCAAAAATGTTTGAGGCAACAATCTGAAAAGGTTAGTATGATTACCCTTTGAGTGGGAAAAAAATCAATTTTATTCTGAACCTCCAATATTACTCTCATGCAATGGACATTAAATTTCATTCTTCCCAAAGGAACTACCCTCCTCATTTTATACTCTCTCTTCAATAGTAACTCTTTGTTGTTGTTGTTGTTCCAAGTTTTCAAATGTCCAGAACCAAAAGACTCAGTGATAACCAAGTCACTTCAATGCTACTTTCCAGGGTACTGTAGCTTCTTTCGGGTGATTATCTTAAGTACTCCTCCCTGAGATCTTAAGAATAAAAGACAACTTTTGATATCACACCTCAGATTATCAGTACCCAGTCACTGGGTTCTCACAGGCTTATATGATGCTTGTTATTACATAAAAGGAATTAACTGCCCCACCAGAATATGAGACACAAGAAGGCATCAACCATGTTTTATGTGGGGGTGGAGTCACCACCAAAATGAGCCTGAGCTGTATTCAGTGTTGATGCTTCAGTTCATCTGGATGCATTCGGGTCCAGATAAATGTATATAAAAACCTTCTCTATATGAGGCATCTTACCAGGAGTAAAAGTTGCACAGGAAGCATATATAGTATTTGCAGCTATTGTTATGCCCTCTTAAAAGTACAACTACAACTATTACCTTTACAATTTATCAAGTGCTTTCACAGTTATTATCTTATTTGAGTCATCTTACAACCAAATGAGGTAGGTATAATTACCCTATTTAATTTCTAAGGCTGGGAGAAAAGTGAGTAAAACCTTCTGAGGTCCTTTGTGGGTGGAGCAGAGTGGGATTTGCACTGGGTTTTCTACTGACTACAAGCCAAGTGCTCATTCCATCAGGTAGTAGGACACTATCCACCGCCAGACCCGAGGGAAGCCAGGGACAGAATGCAGAGACCCAAGTGTTGATCAGGGCATCTGAGAAGACAGCAGCAGTACTAGTTTAGCCTCAATTCCTCACCAGATGAGACAAGGTCTGCAAAATAAGAACTGCAGGAACCTTCTGGAACACGTACTGTGAGTAGAGCACAGAGAATGCAGTAAACCTAGCCCCAGCTCTCACGGAGCCTAACTGGAGACAACAAAGTGTAAACAAGTAATTAAATGTCATAAGATAAATGTTTTAGGAGAGACAGCAAAGGTAGAGAGGCGAAATATCAGGAAATGGTAAAAAGCATACCACACTGCTAATCACGAGCAATCCATTAGTGGTAGGATTTGGATTAAATTACAACTAGATTTTACTTATTTATTATTCATGAAACATTCTGTTTTTCAATTATTTTTTTCTCCTCCACATTAGCCCACCCATTTTAAACCCTCAAGCATTAATTTGATTTCCCGCCAATAATTTGAAGATAATGATTTGTGTCTCGGTTCCGTGTGCATGGATCTTCTTTTGATAATTTGGAGAGAAAATGATGTGTATCTCCCCTCTTTTCAGACAGTGGCCTTAGGGATTTTATTCATCGTGGGGGTAGGGCCTTAGCTTTTCTGACAGATTCAGGAAACAGGAAGACAGAAATCCAAAACTGAACAAATCTGTCAAACTAATTTTCTTGCAGGGTTTTCTGCCAATTTTTGTGCACTCTCTCTTTCTCTCACTCTCTCTTTCTCTTCCTTCCTTTCAGCCTCCTCCCCCCTCTCTCTTTTTCTTCTTTTAAGCATGAGGAAGAAATTGGGAAAGTATGTTTCTCATGGTTCCTAAAGGAGCAGAGTAAAAATGCTAGTGAGCAAAAATGCAGGTGTGCACCAGCTGGAAGGTCACTCTGCTCCTTGGAGAACAAAGCAGGAAGGTAACATGGGCAAGTGGGAGTGAGTGCAAGGAGCAGAGGAGCAGGCGGGAGGGACATCTGTCCATAGCTGTCACTCCATCACCATGCCTCTACAACAGAAACTGGGGACAGGAGGCTGAACTCAGACTTCCTGGGATTGTAAGACTTTGACTTGCCCTCCCCTCCCTCACCTCTTATCTTCCCATTAGCCTGAAAGTAGGGAAAGAATTCAACTTTTATTGCTAAATAATTAACAAAGCGCTGGCATTCTGACAAGCTGGCATGCATTTTCTTAATCAGCAACCCACCCAAGTAATTTTGTTTATAAGCTACTTAAGATAAATCCTGTCACTTAAATATTCTAGATGAGCCTATGTACACTATTTCCTTGGAGTAGTTTGAGTAAATGCTTTCTCTCAGCGTTACTCCTCATTCCAGCCCACAATTTGGCTTCTTTTCACTCAGGGACTATACTAGTAACCCTAAGAGTAGTAAGAATTATGTCTACAGCAGTTCCACCATCATTAGGAGAAATGATTACATTTATGGGACTTTCTTATTATACAATTCCCTTCTGAGATCTTAGAAATTCAACGGACAGTAGGGATAATGAAATTGCTCCTGATAAGGCCACCAATGACTGCTTAACTGCTAAAGTCAATGTCACTGTAGAGTGCCGCTTTCTCATTTTTTAATATTTACTTATTTGCGAAAGAGAGAGAGAGAGAGAGAGAGAGAGACCGAGAGAGAGAGAGAGAGAGAGAGAGAGAGAGAGAAGGCGGGGCAGAGGGAGAGGGAGAAAAATATTCAAGCAGACTCCCTGCTAAGCACAGACTGATGCAGGGCTGGATACCAGGACCCTGAGATAATGACTTGAGCCGAAATCATGAGTCAGACATTTAACTGAGCCAGTGAGGTGCCCCTGTAGGGTGCTTCTCTTGAAAGAAACAGCAACAGTTGACACCATGGATACCCTGTTCCTTCTGCCTGGAACCTGCCCCACCCCTCATCAACCTGGCCCTGGTTACCACTCTGTTGGTCCTCTCCCACTTTTGCATCTTCTCCTTATCAGTCTCTTTCTTCTACCTTTCTCTGGAACATGGATGTGCTCCCTGGTTTGAACGTCCTTTAACTGCAAAAAGTCCTTTTCCTGTCCAAGCTAACGCTTGACCTGCCACGACACTAGCCTTACATTCAACTGCCATACTGCATGCCTTCCAGCTTCTGAGCAGCATCTACATTTATGTGGCTCTCTTTCCATTTCAATGTCTCCATCTCCACTTGATAAAGGCCTCTTCAACCTTGAAGACCCCACCTGGCACAGGTTTCCATCCTCACCACAATTTGGGACCATGTACTTCTTAATCGTTCATCTGACCCACTACTTCCACCAGGCCACCAGGTCTAGGACCCTGTCCCTCTAGTTAAGCACTGGATTCCTCTAGGACTTAGCAAGTCACTAATAAAGACTTCCAAGTAATAAAACAGACTCAAAGGTCATATTCAAAAGATAGAGACCAAATACAAAACAAACCAATGGATTTCCATGAAATGTTTACATGTAACACAGGGAGACTCTCTGAACTTTGTGATGTATTTTACTACTAAAATGTATCATTCTCCAAACAAAAGTAATCAAAAGACCTTAAAAAAACTGTGCCCAAGGCAATTATTTCCACTCAATGCAAAGTAATACTTGAACATATTAGTGGTTATCACAAACTCAAAATAAAAATCCATCAATGTTCAAAAGCATATGAACCCTATTTGGATTTGTGGGTTACATCCAAGGTTATGGGTGTATGTATTTAACTATATATACATATGCTCCCATAGACACACTCACCTAGAATTCCTATTTCCGTCTGGGCTGCCAGTATACTAACTGTCAATAATCTAACATAAATTATATAGCTGGTGTCACAGACTCTTTTCTTCAAAAAAATAATCATTTTATAGATGCATATAAGCTAGAGGGTACTGCAAGAATATCAATGAGAATCATTATGCCTGTAATTTGGACTACATTTCCTTCAGTACTCCAGTGTAAACAAATCTTCTCCCAAATAGCCCTATTAGTAAATGAAATATTTACTGCATCAATAAATTTGCCACAAAATTTGCTGACCAAAAATGTTTTTAATGTAGAGAACTTCATTTCACAAGGCATTTATTTCATATCCTTTGTCAAGGTTCACATACAATGGAGGCCTTTAAAAAGCTTAACAGGCCTGTTTTCGAATGACATTTTTTTTAAGTTTTTATTTTTAAAAAATCAATATAAATATAGGAGCACTTATTTGATTGTTTTTCTTTGAAAAATATAAATCAAGCTCCTGAAACTCTAGAAAATGAAAACACTATTTTAAGTTCTGCTTTTATAATTGTCCCTGTATGAGTCCTGAAATGCTTATATCTTTTAAGTTGGGGGAAGGGGTTATTCTTATTAAAAGGGTGACCTTGAGCCTTCTTACCTACTAAAGGCAGATGACAGTATCACTCTGCTGAGACTGCTGTAAAGATTATCATATATGGGAAGCATTTGGCCTGGTATTTGGTTCACTGAAAGTTACACTATACATATTGATAGTATTGGTGAAAAAATAAAGCTTCTGGTGGGGTATTCTAGGCTCTGGAGTGAGAGCACCTGGGTGCAAAATGTGACCTCGGGAGGAATTTACTTATTGTGCCCAAGATCCAATGTCCTTACCTACAAAAGCAGTATAACCAGATGACCCAGCTCCTAGGGTTGCTGCAAGATTCAATGAGATAGTGCATAGAAAGAGCTCTGCACAGCACCTAGAGAATCATTATCTTATTATTTCCATTGCATTAATTTTATTAGCATGTTGCAGGGAGGAGAAGGCAGGGAGATGTGGCCAAGAAATTCTAGAAAACTACAAATTCTCTCTACAGGAATCTTTAAAATTAAACTTTTATTCACATGATAATTTTTTAAGTTAACAAGGGAACATGATGCCCACTTGTGTCCACATGCACAAAACAACACAAAGCAGTGATGGAAAAGTGAACTTAATATGTAGATGATACTCTCATCAAGCAAAGGTGAAATTATACCATACCTTCATTGTATGAAGTTTTGACACAGTTTGAATATGGAATGCTGTAAGAAAACTGGCTGTCATAAGACACATGAATACATGAGAATACTGAATCCCCTAACACCGGTACACTTTGTACAATGATAGCTTCAACAAAACATCATCATTCAGGACAATGAATTGACAGTCTAATTCTAATTTTAAAGGCTTTTTGTGGGGTATGTTTAAAGTTACTTTGTTTTTACAGTTATATGAGATATATTGTAAGAAAGGTTTAACTGGTTTCATATTTTGCACATTTATAACTATCAAGATACAATTTACATTTTCACTGAAAGAGACTCTTTTATTTTCCAAGCTTGAGAAATACTGTTTTTAGGGAAATCATTGATTTGTTCATCAGATCGCTCACAAAAATACACCCAACCATCTTTGCCAATCACTGATAGATGAAAAAGCAGAGAATTGTGAAAATTAACTAAGCTAATGTATGAGAAGAACTCTATGTAGTATCTGTCTCTTGCCCTCAATAAAGGTGCACCATTGTTTATTACCACTACCATCATCATTATTATCATCATCTATCATCGTCATCATCATCATGATCTATAAAAGCATCTATCCATCTTCCATTTTGAGAATAAAACCTAGATGCTATTTGAATCAAATAGCCAAAATGGTAATACATGTTAATTTCATCTTTCCTATTTTAGATAATTACTGTTTTCTGGTACATTGGCCACATGCTTTGCTGTTTTAAGTATGTTAAACCTGGTAAAAACCAACCAGTTGAGTAACGGCGTATAATTCTGCTTATTTATAAGGCAGAAGCCATAATCTTTGGAATAAAAATTACATGAATAAATTACATCAGAGATTTACAGAATCTTCAAATTGAATAAAATGAAAACTTACCAAGGAAGATATTATCAAATCAGAAATTAAAACAAGATTTAAAAGATTTCCTTTAGTAAAGGAAATTACCAGTATGACAATAGCCAAAAATCTCTGCTTATATTAGAATGGGACTTCTCCTCTAGACATTAATAACATCATTTGCCTATACTGTAATCAGAGGGCAAACCCCTCCCCCACTTTGAGCTGTAATCATCCTTACCTGGTTTCACTAAAGGACCTCCAGTTCCTTAAGCCTACAGGAATATTTCTTAGTTATCCTTGCATCTAGGAACTTAGTAAGTCCTAACAAATATTTACTAAATAAATAATTAAAACAGTCTAATATTTAGCTACTTAAATTGTCTAAGGTTCCTCCTAGGCTTAGCTTAATTCCCAAAATAAAGCTGAAGTTAAAAAGTCATTCTCCTCCTCTTTACTGTCCATAGATAGGAATGAGCAACATTTTTCATCGTGATCTAGATTATTACTACCCTTGCTCTCTAATCATTCTCTCTATTCTATTGTTTAATTTCTCCATTAGTCCTTAAAATATGGTAATATATCTTGCAAACAATATTCTACAGTAGAGGTAGTAAGCACAGGGCTTACTTTACTTGCATTTTTGTGTGTGTCTGAGTCCTGTCTATATACAATCAAAATACATTTTTCAGCTTTATTTGGGTCTCTCCCATTATCTGTGGTTCTGTAAGTTGAGTATTCTCCTTTTTTTTTTTTTAAGATTTTATTTATTTATTCATGAGAGACACAGAGAAAGGCAGAGACACAGGCAGAGGGAGAAGCAGGCTCCCTGTGGGGAGCCCAATGTGGGACTCGATCCTTGGCACTCCGGGATCGCGCCCTGAGCTGAAGACAGCCACTTAACCACTGAGCCAACCAGGCACCCCTGAGTATTCTCCTTTGATGCGAATTATTCTGCTATTACAGAGATCATAGCTTATTGCACCTAATCCCAATGAATGATTTTTCCTTTGTAGGATCCAATTATTAAGGACAAAAAAAAAAAAAGGAAAAGAAAAGAAAGGATGTTCTGGTCAATGTTTTAAAGTAGTAAAGATTCCCAATTCCAGTCCAGCTATTAAGTCAAAGGCAAGATGACACGTCCTTGAGAAAGGAAGAGCTCTGTCAAGCAGGACACTCCTGAAGCCACAGTTGTCCTTGGCTAGGGCAATGCCCTATGACAGAGACTTTAATTTTAGCAGATAGAATAGGTAGTCTTTTTGAAAAATGAACTTTTTTTTTCATATGTCATATGATCATAGAGACTTAACTGAGTTTTAAAACTGGCCTGTTACTTTTTAAGTAATACAAAAATAAATTTTTTGTAGAGACTTGAGGTCAGAAAGATACCTTCCTACCTGTAACACACAAACTGAAATTCTGTATAATGACATTACCCAGTGTCTGATCATGGGCCCTAAGAAGCTTTCAGTGATGAATGACAGATTCCTCAGAAAGAGGATGCAGGGCTGATATTCGAAAGCGACAGAAGAATATTCTGGTAATTAATTTACTGGAAGGTGGAGGAAAGACAAAACCCTGAGGGCAAAGCAAAAACCAAGAAGACACTTGCTCTAAGGCAAAACAGAAATTAGCAATGAACATCTAAGGTCACTACCTAAAATTGAACACAGAGCAGGGGCCTGTCACAGATATTCCAAACACCAGGATCCACCAATCTTGGTTTTTATTTCCTACTTACTAAGGCTACTTGAAATATCCCCTATTCCTACTCAAAAAGATATTAAAATTTAATAGAAGTCATGTTAAAACACTAGTTTATAATTCTAACTGTTGTTTTATGTTTGTTTGAAATTATTAGACATTATCTCATAAATGTAGTAATTAGGTCTTTCAGAAATGAACCCAGCCCAAGACAATAGAGGAAAAAGAAATACTTGAAAAAAAAAAAACACCCAAAAATCTTGATCAAAGTATGCTGAAACAAATCTTCATGAGTTTGATAGAGCTTAAAGTTACTTTTTTTTATCTAATGTGGCTTATTTGAGAAATCACATTCATGCTAAAATTTAACCCAACGACCAGCCTCCCTTATGTGTTGTACAGTAAATTGGGAAATTTCTCAATTCTCCTTCACTCAATCAGCTAATATTACTGAGCACCTAGGATATTCTACACCTTGTAATACAAGGAAAAATACTTAATAGTAATCAAAAAGATCATGCTTCATAGTTAAATCAGATTTCCGGTAATATACAGATCCCTATCAGATTTCCAGTAATACACAGATCCCAATAAGCTTAGCACCTGCTAACTCCTGGAAAGCATAGCTGTGCCTTCCCCAGTGTCTTCCATTCAACCACTCCTTCCACCTTGAATGCCTTCTTATCCAAAAAATAAGCAGCCCACTGAGCAGCTTTGTGATAAAGGGTAAAAAAAGACTAAGCTCTGAGCCTTGGCCTCCTCATTGAACAAAGGCCACTGTGAGGTCCAGCCTGATTTCTTCGACACTACAGACTCACACAAACTTTCATCATTTGTATATCCGGGGCACCTGGGTGGCTTGGTGGTTGAGCATCTACCTTTGGCTCAGGGTATGATCCCAGGGCCCTAGGATCAAGTCTCACATCGGGCTTCCCATGGGGCACCTGCTTCTCCCTGTGCCTATGTCTCTGCCTCTCTGTGTCTTCCATGAATGAATGAATAAATAAATAAAACTTTAAAAAAAATTGTAGGTCCAGCATAAGATGCTGTTTGTCTATCTAGGTCAAGATAATCTCCCCTTTTCTGAACTCCTTCATGTCTAACAATTTAGCATTTGTTTTTTAACTGTGAAGTTAGTAATTCTCCCCAGATAAAATTTATTTCTCCTTAAATCATGAAGCACTTGGTCCAATAACTATTCACTGATTCATTTATTGTTGAAGCCTAGAGTAAAGCCATTTAAGTAATTTTTCCAAAAAGTAAATAGCTTAGATATTAAAATTAACTTTTAGGAAATGTTTTAAAATGAAGAGAATCCCTCATAAACCAGCTATTTTTTAAGGACTTTTTTTTTAAAAACAAACTAGTTGTAGTTTTTTATCTGCTAATGTTTTGCAAGTTCCAATATTATAAACCTTAGTTCTTAGACCATCCTGCAAAAGTAGAATTTCTCCATTACCTGAGTAAAGTACAATATTAATTGTATTATTTCACTATCATGTGTAACAATGCTTCATGAGGAGCATACCATCTGGCCTCAGGACTGTTCATAAGACTTTCCCGAAGAATGATTGCATTGCACTTGTAAGATTAATTATTTTCTATGCTACAAGCATCAGCACCTGTCGGCATGGTTAAATGGTTAGCTTAGCAACTACTGAACATCATACACCGTTCAGCATTAAGGTAATGAAGTATCTGTGAATAAAGTTTGCCAAAATGAAACATTCTAGCATGGGGTATTTCATTTGATCAAAATATAGAGCATAAGCAGGTAAGAAAGCAAAAGTTTAGAATTTTCTTCATTGTCATCTCTTAAATGGCATTTCCTTCCATATCAGCTCCTTAAATAACATAATCAAGTCCAAGAGTAGGATTACAGCCTAGTAAAACCTTGCTATGAACTACTGACAATTTTACTATAACTAAATGATAGATCCAAATATTTTGTACTTGTTATAATAAGGCTTACAGCCACCTTAAGGTTTTAAAAGAACTTTTAAAATAGCAACCAATACTTTTAGTCATGTTTACATTTCTTCTCTGGAGACTTCACCGTTGTACATTGATGTGGACGAGCCAAAGTGCATCAAATTCCTATTAAATATTTTTGTCACACGAAAGATTTTATTAGGTACCTCCACCCAGAAATTAATTTACATTTTTTTTGCTACAAATTGTTCAAAGATTCACAAGCAATTCTTATCATCTCATTAATCCTATTTTATATTAGATTATAAAATGGTGTGTTACACATGTTTTACGGCCACACAGCTATTCCTTAAATGGTTGTTTTCTTAATTGTACTTAGTTTCTTGAATCTAAGGCAAATATGCTTAAATTTTTTCCATTATTTAGGACACAAGGAAATAGAACAGGAAAAATACTGTCAATACCCATCAGCAAGAGTGAATATCTTCTCTTAGGGGGAGTATTTCAGCATTGGTGGAGGGCTGGTCTGAACCAACTAGAAGGTTCTTTTTCACCTTGGTATATGACCACAAGAGTTGGGTTTATTCTTCTTCACAAGTGAACTAAACTAAAGGAGTCTAAAAATACTTTGTGAGCAGCCTAAAAGCAAGTGACAATTTATGCCAACTGAGCAGAAAAGGATGCTGATATTAAATTTGCTGCCTATGGACTTCCTACAGGAGAAGGCCTGGTAAAACATGTTTGTTGCTGTTGATCTGTTTGCAGAGCCATTCTCTCAATTAGCTCCCGGAGACACAGATAGTATAATTAAGTAACTAAAGATAACATCTCCCAAGAAGCTCATTTTCAGCACCAGGAATAAGACTACAGCAGTATCTTGCCTACATTTCATATTTTATTGTTCCTGCCCACCTGCTGCTGGAGGTGTTAATGAAGAGACAGGAGCCAAAAGTCACATGATATTGAGAAAGCTAAAAATCTTTTTTTATTTTTTAAAGATTTTATTTATTTATTCATGAGGACACACACACACACACACACACACACACACACACACACAGAAACAGGCAGAGAGAAGCAGACCCACGCAGGGAGCCTGATGTGGGACTCGTTCCCAGGACACCAGGATCATGCCCTGAGCCGAACGAAGCAGGCACCCAACTGCTGAGCCACCCACGGGCCCGGAGAAGGCTAAAAATCTGAAAAGGAAGCACGTTGACCCTTAAAAAAATACTTTACTGTTAAAGATACTAAGACCCCAGATATAAGGGACTCACTCAAGGTCACAAAGCTGGTTAGTTGTTGAACAAGAACCCAGATTTTCCTTATTTTTAGTCCAAAGTTTACTCACCAAGTGTTCACATTTATTGAACTTTTATTTCAACATGCTCTCTCATTCCTCAAAGGTATGATACATTTTACAGCTAACTAAAAACACATAACCACACTATAGTCAAATGAATCAAACCATGTTTTTCTTGGAGGCAAATGGAAATGGGCACAGATATCATAAAGTCAGGAGGGGCAATATTTGTCCTAAATTCAGCATTGAGGGAACATCTGGCTCTGTGACCAGTTCCTCACAATCACAGTTTTACATGGGGGTGGGATGGTACATATTTTGGGTTAGTTAGCTCTATATCTGTTTGCCTTATAGAGTTCAGCAGACCGAGATTTTGCAGAGCTCAGAGAGCTGTCCCCTCAGCTTGGTTCACACAGAATCTGAAGCTGGTCCTGGGTAGCCAGTAAGCAAATCAGCCATGAAGACTTTTGTCTGACAAATTTGAATTACCAAATACCAACAATACATGACTCAGTGCTAGCAGCCAGCATAAATGAATCCTATTTATTTAATTCTCTGTATATCTATTAGCCTCTGAGCCTTTACAAATACTACTCAAAGGCGAGCATATCGCTTTTATGTCACCTGAAAACTGGTCAGCAATTCTAAAGACAAAAGTCAATCCCTTACTCTGAATTCTAAGGATACCAATCAGGCTAGTTCTTTCTTTTTAATATAAATTTTTATTTATTTATGATAGTCACACAGAGATCAGGCAGAGGGAGAAGCAGGCTCCATGCACCGGGAGCCCGACATGGGATTTAATCCCGGGTATCCAGGATCGCGCCCTGGGCCAAAGGCAGGCGCCAAACCGCTGCGCCACCCAGGGATCCCAATCAGCTAGTTCTGCTAAAAAGTCACTGAGCTCAAGCACAAGGGGGAAGAGATTTTCTTATTTCCTTCATGGTAGTTTCTTTGTTGTTTTGTTTTTATAGAGAAGCTCGGGAGTACCAAAGAATAACAGTAAGAGTTACTGACATTTCAGAAGTGGCTTCTGTGTCTTTATCTGAAAAATGCCAGAGAATCTCCCTGTTAATCTGGTTTTTCCAAACCACATAGGAAGGAAGCCAGTTTTAATACTATTTCTCAGAGAAGGAAGGGTACTAGGAAGTAAGGGGCAGTATAAGCACACAGATCAGACACACACACACACACACACACACACACACAAATACACACACACATCAGGCCAGTGCAGCATGCAGATCACTTGCACACACACCTCAGGCCACCCTTACTAGCTAATTGGCCAGCTAAAAACTGTTTCAGTTTGGCCTGATCCTTCAAACCTCATCCACCCAGCAAAAACTGGGGATGAATAGAGGAAAGTACAATCCTCTCATCCAGATGCAGGAAGCTGAGAACTTCTGAGAAAATTCTTATAACTATGCGTCAGCTCCAGGGCATGCCTTGAGTCCTAACTGAGCAACCAGTATGTCTGATTTTATTTTCTTGTTGTCCCTGTTATCTCTCTTTCTCCCATTTCCTCAAGGACCATTGTGAACCTTCCTGAGGCTCGGCCCAACTCTTGTAACTTCATCAGGAAAGACCACGTGTCTCCTGGGAAGATGGAGACTGTCAGCCATGGTCAAAGTTCAATTCCCCACTCTTCATCCTGCAACCCTGTCAAGAGCCACACTCATTCCTAATTCTGGGACTCCACTTGAAAGTCCTTTACGAGGAGCCTTTCAGTTGTGTCCTTGATCCTGATGTCATCTAGAGGCATCTTTTCTTTTTTTTTTAACATCTGTCTTTACACCTTCCTTGTATATAAGACACATACTTGTTCAAAAACAGTCATTTTTCTCCCCAGGCCTTACTTAAAAAAAAAAAAAGTAATTCATGAGAGACACAGAGAAAGGCAGAGACAAAGGCAGAGGGAGAAGCAGGCTCCCTGTGAAGAGCCTGACACAGGACTCAATCCCAGGACCCTGGGATCACATCCTGAGCTGAAGGTAGACGCTCAACCACTGAGGCACCCAGGCATCCTTCCTCAGGTCTTACCTTAATGCACTTCTCAGTTCTAATGGTCAGGCTCTGCACCCACTCTCACATGTACAACTCATGCATATTGACAGATAAAGGCACCCCAAGGCTCAAACGTGGAGGAAAGATCTTTCCCCACCTGGCCATCACAATAGGCTATTCTACTTATTCCAACTTGCTTCTCTGAGTAGTCTTGACTTCCCATCTCAGGTTCCTAATTTCCCTTCCCGTTAAATTAATTCCCTGAGGCATCATTCCCATATCATGGCTCTTCTAAGTCATAGGATATCCTCTGTTACCACATGGTATGAACAAATAACTCCCTCCTGGCAGCTCCTAGATGTCTTCAAAGTAGCCCAGACTTAACCTCCATCTTTAGAAAACCATGGCCAGAAATCTGCTAGGCACTGCTTGATGTTGCCATGTTCAGGGGCATCTGAAAACCACACATCTGAGGGACCTTTCTTCTCAGTCTGGTCCTATATTCTCTATCTCTTTTCCCAGCACTGGGGTCATAACAATCCTTGGATCCTTACTGCATGTCACTGTGTTTGGGACTTTAATACATTCTTAAGGTGCTGAATGAATGAACGGATTAATTACTTCAAATATTATAATATCCTACGAAATTAGCATTTGGGTCATGTGAATAATATGATGGTCAATGCCATGGGACACAGGTTATAAACTCCTACACTCCCTGTTTTCTCAAAGGCCAATACCAGTATCACCTACCCCGAAGCATGTTCACCACTATATTATAAACTTGTTTCAGAAACTAATGATATTTAGTGACCAGATGATAGGGCCTTTGAGACCAAGTTAATATCTACCTTACACAAGGGAGAAGTTGAACATTCTAGCAGGCAGATACAGTGAGGCTAAATTTACTTTGGAACAACCTGGTTTGCAATTGAGAAGTTGATGCAATTAAGAAAATGTGTTTATACATTTCCAAAGCAGGGATTAATGGGGTTACTATTTTTTCAGCCTAATGAAGTGGCTTCTCAGTTCCAGAATTACCCTCACAGTCCTTTCCAACATCAGAATTCCGTCCTTCTTCACTTATTGTTATGCTTATGCAATTCCTCTACTTCTGCCCAATTCCTTAAGTCTCCTGGTCAAACTTTGCTAATTTCCTTTATTTATTAAGCCATTATTGTTTCTCAGTAAAAGGTCCATTTACTTATCATTCAATCACGTTTGAGGACTTTCTTCTCCCACTGAGAACAGACTGTGTGCGTAACAAAAATCTTTAGAGTATAATCAGGAATAGAAGAACAAATTCCCTGGGTTGGCCTTACATCCTGTCAAAATCAGGATCCTACAGCTCTGTGGGGACACTGACCGTGGTTCTAAACAGCATACGAATCTGGACAATTACAAATGTATGTTTTTGCTTTTTGCTGAGACACAAGCCACACTAGGGGCTTGCCTCAAGTTCAATGGCTCCTTGTATTCAGTCAGTTTCTCAGCCCATGTTCTCATCTCATTAGAATTTCTGTATCCTCTGGTCTTGCAGAGTTCCCTTTACCTTCTTTTGTATCAGACAAAAGATGGTAATTTACGTCTAATTAACGGAACTGAGTCATAATGAGTTCTTTTCTCTTAGACAGCGTTTGAATGTCCAAAATAACCAGCAAGATTGGGCTTTTTACTCTCTCTCCAGCTTAAGGCTTTATAACACAATGCTCTTATTCAGGCCTCCTACTTTGCATACAGTCAGAGGGCTGGAGGTTATCCACATTGTGAAATTCTTTGGCTAGTTATGCCCGGAGTGCTTTAATGGCATGCGGGGCAGATTTAATATTTTCTGCTAAGCAGATCTGTTGAAACAGTCAAGCTTACGATTGCATCCCTTCTATGGCTCTTCCTCGAACTCTGAAATGATATTTTTTGCCAGTTGATGAATTTGATAGCATTCTTTATGAGATCAATTTCCTTGCAAAAGATACAAAAGACAGGATGAAAGACAAGTTAGATGCAAAGTGCACAAAGGGCTGCACATCTGTGTGAAGAGAAGCATGGTCAGGCATAAAACAGTTTTCCCCACGCCATGAGGAGGGACAAAGGTGGAATGATGTAAACAACAACATCCCGCCTGAAGAAAGCAAAAGCACATGTTCCAACAGAAACAGTAACCAGGATAAAGTACTAGAAGCATCTTCTTCCTCTCTTACATGCCAAGGTATTTTAAAATGTCCTTATACACGCAGGCATGCCAACACAAACAAACCAGAGTCTGAACACCACTAGCATCGTGCCCTCCTGCAATGACACTATTTCGACACATTGGGTTTTTACTCCTGGGACCATCTTCATTCAATCTTTCCATTACATTGGGTTAAAAAGAAAAAAAATATAATCCTCTGTCTACACTTTGACTACCTCAATACCCAAATACAAATTCCTTTAATATATCGTTTTATCTTTTATTTATTTATTTTAAAATTTTTATTTATTTATTCATGAGAGATCAAAGAGAGAGAGACAGAGACACAGGCAGAGGGAGAAGCCCAATGAGGAACACGATCCCAGGACCCCGGGATCACGACCTGAGCTGAAGGCAGATGCTCAACCACTGAACCACCCAGACGCCCCTTGTTACATCTTTTAAAGCATGGCAAGACCACCTCACTGTCATTGTCTTCTGCCGCAATGTACCTTCTGCCTTGTTCCAATCTTAAAATCAAAAAGACAAGAAAACAAAAAGCATGCTGACCAGACCTTCATTATGGGAGCCATGGACAGGGAAATTACACCTGTGTTACACAGAAGGGCAGGCAAATCCAGGCTACCAATACTCAGATATTCGTAGTTTGTCTCCTCATTTTTTTCCCTCCCCCATAGAAAGGGGGGGGGGGGGATATAAAATTTACAAACAGAAGCTCCCCAGTAGACATATTTGATTTGTCAAAATGGAAAGATGATTCTTTGGTAACTAGGCTGCTTGGCGAAAATATTAAACCAGACAGTGAGTCAGAGAAAATTAAATGCTACCTTGATTAATTAGGCTTAATGGGTAAGAAGCAACTAATTTATAATGCTAAGTTGACAAAAAATAGGTTAAAGAAAAAAGAGACCTTCACATCAAATTAAAGTATAATTTCTTTTTCTTTTTTTGGCAGGGAGGATAGACCGGCACTCAAAAAACGATCTACATTTTTGAGTATATAAACAAAAATCTCTACAGACACTTTTAAGCAATTGTCCTTGCACAACGACAGTGAAAATCCAGTATCAGAAATAAACCATACATATGGAGCTCTGAACGTGCAAACGGCTTTGAAGGTTAATTTGTAAATCTGACATTTGAACCACAAGATTTCCCAAACTAAACTGAAAATCATGGGGATGTCTCCACTCAAGGTCAGAGCATTTTTTTCTAATCTAGAGCATAGTGAATTTACAGCATGAGGGACCTCACAACATTGGCTGCTATCTCATGCCCTTGAAAGCATGCAGACAGTCATGGGGGAGAAATGTTCTAGGTATAGGTCTGTCTTAGAAGGCTCTGGGGTACCTCCCAAAGTGGGCAGACAGGGGAATAAAATTCTCCAGTGCCAACAGCACCCCCCAGTGGTGGGGAAGATTCCTACTGGGTTGGGTTGGGTGGGTGGGGGTGGCCCATGGTGGCCACGTTCGCACCAAGTGGAGTGTTTCTAAACTGGGGGCTGTCTCTACTTATCAAAAGATAACCACAACTCAAAGTAGTGTAAGTGAAGTAAGAATGAAAGCAGATACTGTGTACAGGAGAGAAAGCACAAGGTTTATACCAAGTGCTGGGTAAAGAATAAAGTGCAATTCAAAGGGGGAGAAAAAAACAAACTACAGCTGACTTTGAAAAAAATACATAGATTATTATACTTAAGTATAACTTGCAAATTAACTTCTAAAAGAGCTCGGTAAACAAATAAAAATCTACATGCCTGTGACTTAGTTTTACTCATTTGTTCTGTCTTGTAATTGAATATACACAGAAAAGAGAAAGTATAGGATTTGACAACAGATTAGAAGTATACCCCCCTTTACTTGCCATTCATTTTTTTTTTAAGATCTTATTTATTTATTCATGAGAGACACAGAGAGAGGCAGAGACATAGGCAGAGGGAGAAGCAGGCTCCCCCAGGGGAGCTTGACTGGGACTCGATCCCAGGATCCGGGATCATGCCCTGAGTTGAAGGCAGACGCGAAGCCATCCAGGCATCCCTTTACTTGCCATTCAAAACCTCTAATACACTCCAGAAGACTATTTCATAATAAAGAACTGCAAGAAACACTGCATAAAAGCCCAAATGCCAAAGAAACTTACTTTCACTCTAAGCAAATCAGGACACGATGAACAGAAAACTTTCTGGGGAAAAAAATTAGGATTTCGAATAAAGGCATCAAAACACAACAGAAGTCCTTCCAGATAATGACTACCACGGAAAAATCAAACAGTAATATTCAGCCTCAACTTAGAAAGTATTACCAATTGCATACATTTCTTCACATTATAATTATTATTACAATTAACAGCATTTCCTAGACGTTAAAAACCTTTTAAGTGGTTATTATGTCTCTCTCCCCAGAAATACCTAGTTTTTCACAATCTCTTTCCCCAAAGAATTGCATATAAATTGATAGTCTGGAAATAAAGTCATACATTAAATGTCCTCAAATTATTTAAATAACTTAAACAATTTCAACTACAATTTTGTTCAAGTCCAATAATCTTTCCTAAAGTACATGGTTAATTAAATTTAATTTATTGATTTCCTATTGGGTTATATCTATTAATTTTTTAAAGGTAGATTAGAAGAAGTAAGGTTACCTGAAATTATGATTAGTACTCTTACCAAGTCTAATTCCAAGAGATACATTCAACAACACATATTTATATATTGGGCACACAATATCTAAATGTATAGAAAAAGTGCCAGGAATATAGCAAGAAACAAGACAGAGCCTGATTCGTGCCCTACTGGAGACCTCCATACTTTAGATCCATATCTGGTAGACAGAGAATCTTCAATACTTTAAACTGTGCTTTTACAAACTCTTTGGCTATATCCTTTTAGTATATTTTTGAGGTTTTAATAATAACAAACTAAAATGTAGTTAGCACACTTCAGAAAATTATTAAATGCCATAGATGTAAGGGTCTTAGGCTCTTCTTCCTTTCCTTTGTGAATTTAAGTAATTTTTTTTTATTTTTAAACATTTTATTTATTTTGAGAGAGAGATAGCATGCACGCACATGCATGGGGGCTGGGGGGGAGGGGGCGTGGAGAAGAGGCAGAGAGAGAGCTGGGATCCCAAACAGACTCCATGCTGAGCACAGAGCCCGTCACAGGACTGATCCTAATGACCCTGAGATCATGACCCAAGTGGGAATCAAGAGTTGGAGGCTTAGCCTACTGAGTCACCCAGGTGCCTCAAATATAAGTACTTTTTAAAAAATTTATAAACAAAACTATACAAAAACACAGAATTTTGTGGACTCCCTCCAACATATTAATAATTGCTCTTTTTAGCATCTGTTAACTAACCTAATACATAATGAAAAAATACTTCGGTATGTGTTTAAATACATGCTCATTACACTGATCTCAATAATATTTAAATTAATTTGGAAAACAGTGGCAAATATGTGGTGTTAAGTTACATGCAGATTTGTACAATTGGATGATAATCCTGAGGCCACTTAGAGGAAAGAACCAAAAATCTCATCTACTTCCTTCATGTCACCACTACAGCACAACTAAAGGCCAGAAATGACTGAACCATCTTCCCAAGGTCACACCACTGGCTAGCAATTTAGCTGACGTGGCTACAGTGAGGTCCCACAAGCTTCCACCTAGGTAGTATCTCAAAACATCTGCTTAGACGTTACCCAGAAACTTCCTGTCAAAGAGTACATTAGTCCTTCACTACAAATTCAAAAGTAAACCCTGTGCACATTTATTATAGTATCTTCTACTGCATTCCAGCAAACTCTTCGAAATGCTACATATGCTTTTCTCCTTCCAATCTTATGGTAGATAAGAATTTAACAAAAGCAAAAATATAACTTTAGGGCAAAAGACAAATTTTATTTTATTGTGCTGTAGAATGTTATATCTATCATGGCCTAAAAACACCCAGAAGCTAGTATAATATTTCTAATGCAACATGTATCTTACTGGTTTGGGGAAGGGAAGAAAAAGGACTCATTCCTTTTCACTCTGCCTACAACTAGAACACTGAGATAATAGAGATTAAGCCTTAAATTTCTATTTCCAATAGTAGTAGAATCACAAGAGGACTGAAAAAGCATTTGTCTCTACAAGCTAATACCCAATATGTTAGTCCTTTGGGCAGTTTACATTGATTTTGCATTTAATTGCATAGGCTGCCTTTCCCATATTTTCCAGGACAAAGCTGTAAAAATGATAGGATCTAGATAAACTCTGATATGAAGCCAAAAGAAGAAAGTAAACTTAAGAGTACTGGTTTCTGTAACACCTAGGTGACTGCAAAGAGGTGATTTTTTTTTTTGGGGGGGGGGGGGGGGTTCTTTTTTTTCCTGCCAGAAATTGGTATCAAGACCAATTTGAGAACAGAGGTGATAAAATTGTACATTCTCTCCTTTCCCTTTTTTCTCTCACTGTTCTTACATTACTTTGAGAAACAGGAAGAAAGTAGAAACAGCCCCTGACACCTTTCACCTACTTTATAAGTAATTGGGTTTAATTCTCTCTCCTTCAGTTAGCCACCTGACTTTGTCTTTCAGTCTGTCTGGCAAATATTTCACAACTTCTTCGATATGTTTTTGCAAAGTGTTGGGACAAAATAAAATAAAATAAAATAAAATAGCTCATTAATTTTTGTTACCATCGAAGAAGATAAAGTAATATTTTGATGGGAATGAAGCAATTAATCCTAATGATTAACTCAAATTATTTTTCAAAGCATAGATTTCCTGAAGCTTCACAGAAAAAGATACTTTAAAGACAACCTACTGATCTGCTGTTTGAAGGAGGTGCCATTGGAAAATTAATTAACAAAATACTGATGGTTTAGGACATCCTCAAAGAGATCATGAGGAAATGACATTAATAAAAACTTGTTTCTAAAGAAAATGATAGATCTATTTTTTTTATTTGATTAACTGAGCTGTTCTAATCACTCTTTAAGCAAGGACCCCCTGCATTAGTTTGCTAGGGCTGCCATAACAAAGTACCACAGACTGAGTGGCTTGAACAATAGAAGTTGTTTTTCTCATAGTTCTGGAGGCTGCAAATCTGAGGTCGAGGAACCAATGGGGTTGGTATCCTCTGAGGCCTCTCTCTTTGGCTAATCAATGACCATCTTCTGCATATGTCTTCACACGGCCTTCTCTGTGTTTGGCTGTGTCCTAATCTCTTTTTCTTATAAGGACTGAGGTCATATTGGATTAAGGCCCACCCTAAGGAGGTCATTAAGTCAAAAGGACTTTGACTTAATTACCTTTGTAAAGGTCCTATCTCCAAATATAATTATTTTTGAGGTACCTGGATTAGGACTTCAACATATGAATTTGGGGGGAACAAATTCAGACCACAATATCCTCACTAACCAGAAATTAACCCTTCACTGCTGAGTGGCTCTACAATGTCTGATGTTTTCAGCTCAATAGTGTTTCTTTGTCTACAAGGCCAAGGAAAGAAGGCTGTGGGAAAGTCAGAGAAATTACTGATCACACCAAACCAACAACAGTTTTGCTATTAGTAGTGTTATAACCCTTTTTATTTTTATTTTTAAAATTTTTTTCTTAGGCTTATTTGAATTGAAGGAATGATTGTGTTTGAATTTGAAACGATTATTACAAAATAAAACAATCAGAGGGACTACTGGAGACATAAATTCTAGTCATCACCACTCAAAAGCCCAATGTCATTAAATAGCACTCAATCCAATTACCAAAATTCCTTAATGGCCCTATTTTCAAGAAATAGGAATAAAATACTGATCAGAGGAGGGAAAAACAAACAAACAAACCCAAACCATGAAAATAGTAAAAGCCTCACAAAAATGAAGCAGTTGAAAATCCTAATGTATAATATTATTTTGCTAGATCCAATCTTTGAAGAAACCACAGCAAAACGAAATCCATAATTCAGGGGTGGTATCAAATCATACTTCTAGTATTTATTTCTATTTTTATTTCTATTCCTTAGAAGTGACTGAAAATATGGGAGAAAGGCACCAATACAGAAATCTTCACATCCATCCCCTCATGTTAACAGTGAGGGATGAGGCCCATTAAACAGAAATTCTCTTGGCCATCAAATGTAAGCAGTCAATAGCCAAACCTAGGTCACAACCGCCCGACCCCTGTCTCAGTTACATGTTCTTTTCAAAGACAGCCGATGAGATTGAATATTTTTTCTATTATTGGGCAAATTATAAGTCTAGGTAACACTGAACTGTGATTTCTGTCATTCTGAAGGATTTGTCTAAAAAGAGAGTGACAACAAAGTTGTTCATCATTTCCTTAGTTACTGCATTCCAGCAGATACTGCCTCCAAGTTTGGAGCAATGGTTCTCCTCATCATCTTTTTGTTCAAGGACACCTTTGAAGATATGGTTGATGGTGCTATGAACCTTCTGCTCCAGGAAAAAAAAAAAAATATATATATATATATATATACGTGTATATATATATATATATATATATATATATATATATATATTAGGTATTTCAGGGAAACCAAATATCCCCCTAAAAAGTACTCAAGAATAAAAATCTCTGACACATACCAAAACAAAGCCCAAGTTAGAAGATGCTAAGTGGGGTTTCTTATCTCACAGCCCTAATGTTAACTGAGTTTCCATGTAATAAAGTAATAAGGCAGGAGTTCTAAATTTTCACAATTCATTGAAGAGATAATACAGTTTCAAAGGCTTCTTTCTGTCCCTTATGCCGTCTAATCCCATGTGGAGGCCACTATGTTAGCTTTGTCTGGTGTGATTAAGATAAATTTGTTTTTATCTTTTAAAGTCTAAGCAAAGTAGAAAAGAAAACACTGGATTGTTCTCAAAACCAGTAAAACATTTGACCACTAAGTTCAGATAAAACATTGTGAAAAACACAATCACAGCCAGCCAGTTGCACGATTAATACAATTTCCTTGACATATTCTATTTCATTCCTTTACATATTATATGTTATTCTGAAAACCTAAAACTTAAAACCCTTTAGTAATTAATCCAGGTTTTGTCACAACATAGATCAAGAATAAATCTCAAAAGCAAATTTCAATCTCACTTTTTAAAAAGCAAAGAGCATACAAATACTAGAATTTCCACAGTTCCCAGGTCTCTGAAGCATTTAGGGAGGCACATATAGGATAATGAGGGACAGGACAGGCCAGCTGGTCACATGGTCACAGCCCACACATGAGTGAATCGAAACTATTCGTGGGTCTGATTAAAAACTCTTAGACTCACATGTGCAAAGAGGTGCATAAAGTCCTCCATCATATTTATGGGGAAATATATCTTCCTACATTTTTGAAATATTTTCTTTTTGGAAAAAACCTCAGCTAGGCTGGGGAAAGTCACAACTGCTTTAGTTTCCTTTCCTTGACTGTAGAAAGAAGGAGTTTTAAATAGACGATTTCTGTGATCTCTGGCAGCTCTAAATACTACATTCCTATGACAAAGTTTTTAACGAATGAGGGTGGAGATTTACAATTGGCCAGGCCAATTTAACTAAAAAATCTCTCAAGTTTGAGGAAATAACCTTTAAAAAATTTTATAACATGTTATTATATATCTTTTCCCAGTAAGTCCCAATGACTGCAGCCTGAAGGTATCTCAATCCGTATTTTTTTAGTGCTTAAAAAGCATCCTAAGCTCTAAATTCAGACTTCACACTCTGTTAATTACACAGGGACCCAGTCGTTCCCACCCCCCCTCCCTGCCCCCCACCTCCCGTAAATGATCTGGCCAGATTACAGAGACCAGGGTTTTTTTCACCTGTATATACTGCATGCCCAATAAAGCTTAGGACAGCATTCAGACATAAATGCTTGCTGAATGAATAAACAAACCCAGAGGTGACTACACTGCTGTGTGTTAGGCATGAAGAGTTTAAAAAAAGAATCTGACTGGGTTTCCACTCCATACGAAGCATCCAGAAGGGAAAAACACAGGCACAGAAAAAGAAAATTACAATGTACTGGGTATTAAAGTCCACGAGGGAGAGGTACAAGAACAACTCAGAAGAAGGATGTATGAATTTGAGTGAGGCACAAGACATTATTGCTGTGGATGACTTGGGGGCATTCCAAAGTCAGAAAATCAACTATTCAGAAATTCTTCATTTTGTACAAGCCCTGCTTCTTTCACAGGTCATTACGAGGGTGGTTCAGACATGTTTTTATTCCTTAAAATGTCTGCATCCAAGCGAGAACCCAATAACATGAGGTGCTATTCCCACTCTACTACTAGGTCTATAAAAGTTACACGTTACAGGCTTTACATTTCACATACACAAAACATATTGAACTTGGAATAACTCCATAAAGAATGGAATGACCTTAATTGTGACAAAGAAAAGGCTCTCTGAAGCAAGCATTTTGGTAAAAACTATGAACAATGATTTTACACAACACAAAATTCCAAAGTAAATACTACTAGAAAAAGAATGATCCTTGCTAATAATCAAAAATATGTAAGTTAAAGCAACCTTGACATGCCATTTGATGGCCGCTAAAAAAGCAGCATTCTTTTTTTTTAATACACACAACATATAATTATGAGGTAACTATTGTAGGGATTACTATTAATTAGCAACATATTTTTAGAAGGCAATATAAAAATACATGACAAAAGCAATAAAGTAGTTCCAAGTAGTTCTGCTTATAGGAATATATTCATTGAAAATACCCCATGAGAAATAAAAAAGATATAAGCAGCAAGTTGTTCACTTGACATTACATGTAATAGTCAAAGAGTGGAATAAGGGACCCCTGGATGGCTCAGTGGTTGAGCATCTGCCTTTGGCTCAGGTCATGATCCCAGGGTCCTAGAATTGAGTGGGGAACCTGCTTCTCCCTCTGCCTATGTCTCTGCCTCTCTCTCTGTGTCTCTCATGAATAAAAAAATAAAATCTTTAAAAAAAATGGAATGAAATTAAAAATGACTAAATTAGGGAAGAATGTCAATAAATTAAAATATATCAACACAATCTAATATTAGGTATTCAGTGACTTATGATCACGAAGACACTACAGAAACAAACCAAAGAATTTGTCAAGAGGAAACGTACAACTATGAAATGCCACATGTACATTGTAAGTAAGAATTAAATAGCATGAATCAACATTTGCTTTCTTGTAGCAGCAATACTAAAAATAAATAAGCCAGACATGCTCCCTACTCGAGAAAGATCATAAGCAAAATTAAAAATCTGCCAATGTAGAAGTATGCAAATTTATGGCATTAGATAATTTTCCCCATGAACATAAGTCATCTTTCAATGTCTAGCACACATGCCACTTCTTTGGGTCGGCAACATAGCAGAAAGTAATATTCATTCCAGCCTCTGTATTTCTAATGCATTCTGCTTTGATTCCAATTGAGACAGGAATCAGGGTCTCCCTCGCAGCAGAGGGTCTTCATGTTCCTCTTCACTTATTCATCTGTCCCTACAAAGAATACATGTGTGACTCATGTTTCCTGAATTTAGGTATCTGAAACAAAGCTAGAAGAAAGAAACCGAAGAGGTGTTAGAAATGTAGGAGAGCAGTGTGAATTCTCCTCTACACCTATGGGTTCTAACTTCCAGAAGGAAATAAACCTCTGTAGTTTGACACTTTTTTAAAAAATTGAATTCACAATAAAACAGTCAAACCAGAGTCCAACTTTATCAATACAAAAGAGGAGGCCGGGGCAGCCCCAGTGGTGCAGCAGTTTAGCGCCGCCTGCAACCCAGGATGTGATCCTGGAGACCGGGAATCGAGTCCCACGTCGGGCTCCCTGCATGGAGCCTGCTTCTCCCTCAGCCTGTCTTTGCCTCTCTCTCTCTCTCTCTGTGTCTCTCATGAATAAATAAAATAAAATCTTTAAAAAAAAAAAAAAACCCAAAAAACAAAAGAGGAGGCTGGAATGAAGAAACCTAACGGTTCCTGCAAGTGCATTCTTACCTAATCTGCAATTCCTTGCACATCTGAAGTACAAGGCACTACAACTTAAATACGTCCAAACAAATGGCCACTGAAATAAAAGATAAAAGTAACTTCAATAGTTGTTTTCAAATTCTTATGTTTTCGAAATTTGATAAAAATGTTTATTGTAAATGCCAATTTATTTGGAAAGAAATATATTAGAAAAGTCACAAAGGAATTTTGCAAACAGCAAAAATCTCAATTTGTATATTCTGTGTTCTAAAAATTTAATTTGCAGAAACTTTAACCTGAGGAAATAATCATGGATATAATCAAGCTTAATGCTACAAGGATGTTTATTCCAGAATTGCAGAATAGTAAAACCTTGGGGGAAGAGCCTAGTAAGTATTCTTTAAAAGAAGAATTATTAAATAAACTGACATCCCATCTGTATGCTGTACTGCTACATAAAAATTAAAAAGATGTGGGGGATCCCTGGATGGCTCAATGGTTAAGCGCCTGCCTTTAGCCCAGGGTATGATCCTGGAGTCCTGGGATCGAGTCCCATATCAGGCTCCCTGCATGAGCCTGCTTCTCCCTCTGCCTGTGTCTCTGCCTCTCTCTCTCTTTCTCTCTTCCTCTCTCTCTCTGTGTCTCTCATGAATAAATAAATAAAATATTTTAAAAAATGAAAAAGATGTTAAAGACCACTTAATGACAGGAAAATATTAAAAATATACTATTAAAAATTCACAAATGTACAGTGGAAGTCAATTTAAAAAAAAGAAAAAAAATTACAGTTGATCTTTGTTATCTGAGGAAGTTATGTTCTAAAAAGTTGTGGCAAATAAATAAATAAATAAATAAATAAATAAAAAAAATAAAAAGTTGTGGCAAATGCTGATTTAGCAAGTATTTCTCTTGCTCCTATGAGAAATACAGAGTTAGAGTCCTATGAGCCTCTGGTCACAACATTTTTATCACCAAGTCAATACATTACCTTGTGTTATATGTGTTTATGTTTAGAAACACCTTATTTAATATATACTGTAAATTCATGAACATTGAACACATGGCCAACGGCACTATAGCTCGTGCCTGAATGCAGCTTATTTAATGCATGCATTTTCTCCAAAAGGCACATCACAGCCTTTTTGCACTTAGGAACCCTAGACAGCATTTCAGTACACCTGTGCGCCATTTTTAACAATGAAATCACCAACAAAGCACACAAAAATGTGAAACGTGGCACTATATAGTCTGCAAAAAGAACACTTATTTACAGTATGAGAACTGCAACAAGAAAGCAGTGTTGTTTTGTTGGATATCTGTTGGAACAGTATGTGTTAGGTGACTCAAATTTTCACCCCTCTGCACATGTCCATGAATGACCTTGAAAGGGCTGCAAATACTGATTTTGGGGTTACAAATCATTTTTAAGGAATAAGTTACTTCACAAATATGGAATCCATGAATAATGAGGATCCACTGTACATATACAGTCACACAGGGAGGATGTGGAGGGATATATGTAATTTAGGAGCAGAAGTCTCTCCAGGTGGCACCAAGTAGGTATGCCACACAGGATATTTTCTTCTTTTTGTTCATCTGCTGTTTCAAAGTAAACTTACCATACTTCAATTGTTTAAAAAAATACATGATTATCCACTTAAATTTTCTACAGCAAACCTATTAACTTTTTGATCATAGGAGGAAGATTATTACTAGCAAAATCCTTTAAGTTATGTTTCCATCATATTTTAAGAACTACCTTACACTGTTAAGCATTTCATAATGGTGGGTTATTTGACACTATTTCCCCTAAATACTGTCAGTATCTATTCAGTAAGAAGTAAAGGGAATAATATAAGTCAAGAAAAGTTCGTAATTCTATGGTGTATATACCAGGTTAAAAGAAAATAAACTCATTACCAATAGAATACACAATTCATTTTCCAAATATTGGATGTTGTCTCAATTTTTTATAGTTGTAGTCATATTACTGAGGTTGTTATCACTGATGGTATTTCAACAAACACTTTTACATCAATTAAAATCTGAAAAGTTATTATCTACACAGTAAAAATAAAGGCAATGGGCAAGAAGCCACTAGAAGGAAGTTGATAAAGGCAGAACCAATCAAAACTGAAATGAATTAGTGTGAAGAAAAGGTAAGCTTTAAAGATAAATAAAGGTAAAGATACAAAATGAAATATAAATATTGAATACCTCTTTGATAAGAAAAAAAAAGGCCATGGAAATGTAAGGAAAATTGAGAGGTAATATCCCTTAATATTAAGGAAAACAAATAGTAAGAAAAGAGAGAAGCAATTTCAGAGAAGAAAAAGATTTAGATCCTTTTGAGTATTCTGGAGTATTCAAAGGTAGGAATAACCTTCAGCTTGGCTCTCATGCTAAACACCACTATCAAAGGTCACTACAATTCAAACAAACATCTGTGAACTTACAGCTTTTTAACCAGCAAAAACATTAGTATTCCCAAATTTATCACATGGAAACTTAATTCTTTAACATCTGTGGAGAACATTCATTTATCCATCTATCCATCCATCCATCCATCCATCCATCCATCCAACAATATTTGTTATTTGTAAAATACTGTCCTGGACATTTAGAGATACCATGTGTGATGGTTAATTTCATGCATCAACTTGACTGGACCACAGGGTACTCAGGTGTTTGGTCAAATATTATTCTGGGTGTTTCCATGAAGGCATTTTTGGATGAAATTGACAGTTAAATAGCTATTGAATAAAGCAGACTCTCCTTCCTACAGTAGGTGAGCCTCATCTACTTCGTCAAAGGTCTGAGTACAACAAAAAGGATGACCCTTCCCTGAATGAAAGAGAATTCCTCCTGCCTGAATGCCCTCAAACTGGGACCTCAGCTTTTTCCTGCCTCTGGACTTGACCTGAAACTCTGTGACTTCTCCTGGGTCTTAAATTTGAGGGCCTTTGGGCTTGAACTATGTCATCAAGTCTTCTGGGTCTCCAAATGGATGACTCACCCTGCAGATCTTGGGATCTATCAGCCTCCATAATCAGGTGAGCCAATTCCTTATAATAAATCACACATACAAACACACACATTCCTATGGTTTCTTTTTTTCTGGAGGACCCTTTCTAATACACTGTGCTAGACTACCATAGTATATAGGAGCAAGCCAGAAGGGGTCCTGAGTTTCTCCAAACTTGGTATATGGCACAACTTCTCTGTGGTCCCTAGTCTAGCTTGGCAGATTTTTCTACCATGAGATTATCCCATGTCACTCATGGACACATATTCCCAGAGTTTTAAGGAATTTCTAATAAAACTGAAAACCTTTTTGTTGGAATTTTACCTAAACTACAATTATTAGAACATCTACAGTTATTACAGTAAATCTGACAAGATGAATCATGACAGGTCCTAGTATGGCGATGACAGGTGCCAAACTCACTAGCTGAAATGATTCTCCTCTCTGTCCCTCTGAGCAGAAAGTTCTAAATACAGGTAAGTGAGTCTAACATCATGAAGAGGAGTAAACTGGAGTTCACTCAGACAAATGCTTTAAAAAAGGAGGAATTTTGTAAAATTTGTTAATAAGTATTAATATATTACTCATGGCACATTATATCTCAACATACAAGTTCTAAGAACTACCCCCCCCCCTCCGCCCCAGTGAAGAGCTGACCATTTAGTGTACATGATGACTTGGGAAAGTAAAATATATTTTACCTTGAACTCAGCCTACTGGTATGACTAGTATTAATGTTAATTGTAGTTACATTGTACCTAGAATACCTTAGTGGTTTGCTTCTCACTTAATATTTTATATATCCAAACTTTCTTTAATATTTTATATATCCAAACTTTCTTTCCAGGTCACTCCAGAGCTTTCCAGGTTTCCCAATTTTAAGCTATACACACATAACCTCCACCTCTGTAGTCCTGTCATATGACCCCCATAGCTATTTATGTGACCTGCTTAACCATACACAACTTCATTTTCATAATGAAGTTAGTGGTAAATTTTCCTGCTTTTCTAAGTCATTTGCACCTGTGTGCATTTCTTCCACAGCACCTTATTAACTTATATTTCTCCTAAAGCCAGCTGGAGATTTAACTATAACCACACCTGTGATTTATAAACAAATACACCCGAACCCATTTGGGAATCAAATCTTGCCCAGCTTACTTAATACCTATGTGCAATTTAATTTGAGCAACATGTTATGTTTGCCCGAAATAGCAGTTCTCGGGATTCAGAGTTTTAAAAAGAGAAAGAATTGATTAAAGTACAAGAATAAACTTTTCTGGAATCCAGGAAACTAAATTGCATAGCTTGAGGCACACAATAGATTACAAAAATCTGCCCTAAGCACGAAAGAGTTTCTAATTTCCTTGATTGCTTAAGAAGGATTCCAAATACATGAAAGTAAAAAAATTACTTCACCCCAAAAAGACTTCCAACTTTGGCCATTAATGAATGTCAAAGCCAAAATTAGCCACTTGTGCACCTGTTTCAGTTCTTCTCTGTCCTCTCCATTTTTACCTACATATCTTCCTATTTCTCAAACTGCTCAAGAGGAAACTGGCGATGGCTGTGCAGGGCGAGAAGCTATATAAAGCATGTTCCCATTTCCTACGGCCATCTGTAAAGAAATGCCCACAAGTCAACTCACCTTTATCACAGAGTTGAAACCACTTCTACCATGAAATTGGCCTAGTTTCCCAGTTAGAAGAGAGAGTGAAAGTTACTGGTTCCTCCCACTCTTTGGGGGACACTTATGTTTTCAATAACCAAGAAATCATGAGTTGATTTTACTAGAAAAAAATATTTTGTTATGTGTGTGTGTTTTAATTTTTACTTTATTAAATGAAGAAATAAAATCCCAGGTGTTTGGAACCGATTGACTGTAAAGTGCCTAAAGACTCAAGAAATGAAAATTTCAAGCACAGTCTGGGTATTCTGATCCATCTCTGCAGAATCCCTTCTTGAAATGTTTTGTTTTGTTTACTTTAACTAGAAACACAGAGTACGGTACCACAAACCAATATTGCTGTTTTCTGATTCTATATATCTAGTTCCTATGCAGGACGGGAAGCCATATAGAAAAATTCTAAAATTTATCTGATGGTTTGGCATGAGTTAATGTCATTATAAACCTTATTTATTTGGCTTACTGTGGACTATGTTACAAGGGGTAGAGGTGGAAGCCCCAAACTACTTACCCAAGAAACTGAAATGCAAATTAGAGGGAGACATGACATATAAAAATAGACTATCAGTATATAGTGTGAGTAATGCTAAATACCTAAGAATTCCTAGCAGTGCAATTGAAACTGGTTTGCAGATTATAAAAAAAAAAAATCCATAGTGGACATCTGAATCGGGTAAAATATATGCATGCAAAAATATAGCAGAACTGATTATAATCATCAAAATATTACTTTCCTAGAAAGAACAGCCTGTTGTCACTAGTTACTTAACAGTAGGTACTTAGTAAATAGCCAATTAAAAACTAAATGAGTGTGAAGTGACTGGGTGGCCCAGTCGGTTAAGCATCCAACTCTTGATCTCAATTCAGGTCTTGATCTCAGGGTCCTGAGTTGAAGTTCTGTGTTGGGCTTCCCAGCATGGAATAAAAAATAAAATATATTTTAAAATATTTTAAAAATAAAAAATAAAAAAATAAAGAGTGATATAAGTAAGTGATATAAGGATCTCAAGCCCAACTGATAAACCCTTATTATCACATACTTATACATAACAATATAATACCTTGCACTCTGCCCTCCCCCCCAAAAAAAAGTCACCAGAACTTTAAAATGCAGCCTAAAAAAAATTGGCTCTATAATAACAAAATGGGCTACACACTGTGAATACCAATGGCCAGGAGAAGTTAGAGCAGCACTTTTCCTGGCAAACTCTACCAGCTGTGGCCAGTGGCACTGAGCTCTTCCAGTACCCTCCTGATGCCAACTGGCTGTGACTTCTTCCTGTCTGCCTCTCCAAGAAAACAATCAGTGTTAATTCCAGTTGGTTATATTATTGATTTTGGTTACTTAAACAGATTTATAATGAAGGAAGACTATAAATAATGTTATCAAGAGTTTCTGTTGGTTCTATTACGACTGTGAATAAATTTATCATATATACTTATTTTGGTCCCAAAGCGTTTGCTCATGAGAAATTAGCTAAAACAAAATTAATTAAAAGTGCACAGGTAGGGGTGCCTGAATAGCTCAGTTAGTTGAGCATCTGACTCTTGATTTCAGCTCAGATTATAATCTCGGGGTTGTGGGATCAAGCCCTGAACCTGGCTCTGCGTTCAGCACAGAGTCTGCTTGAGTTTCTCTCTCCCTTTCCCTTTGCCCTTTCTCTGTTAAAATAAATAAATAAAATAGTATTTTTTAAGTGCACAGGTATTTGTTCTATACCATAAACTTGGTTACATGAAAATTGAGATTATAACTGCTGCTATCTTGAAATCAAAGTTCATAAACAGACAATATTTAATCTGATCCTTCTTCAACTATTTTTTTTTAAACCATGAAATAATCCAAGAATTTAAACTAACTGTTTTACACAGGGTCCCATTTTGGAGGTGTTTTGAGAAGCAGTCCTAAAATTGGTTCATGAGAGTATGATAAATTATCCTCATTCAAGTAAAATTATTTCCCATTTTTGTAATTAATTCACAAATTGAATTAAGCATACTTTAATAGGAAAAAATTAACCATGTAAACATACAAAGATGCAAAACTAAATTTAACAAAATAAAGTATATGTAAAATTGCCTCCCTTCCAGCTTTACACTACGATCTTTTGAAAAGTTACATAACTTTATTGAGGCAAATTTTCCATGATAAAAAATATATAACCTGGAGCCCAAGATCCAGAGTTACTGTCATTCCTATACTACTCTTCAGCTGTGTGTCCTTGGACAAGTCATTTAATCTCTCTGGACCTCATTTCCTTCGACTGTAAACTGAGAAGGTTGTGGTTGCAAAGCTCTAAAGTTCCATCCTGTTCTAATAACCTATGAATCTGTGAGAGAGAAAGTTCATAAATATTCCATAATCTTCCTTTTACCAAAATGTTACTTCCAAATATAGATAACCTTTCATGACACAAAGCAAATGTTATGACAAGGTACTTTTCAATTAATGCAAATTTTAAAGTTACTATTTAAAACAATTCAAAAATAGAGTAGACTCTATCAAGATGTGATTTCAGACATTTCAGAACACAACATAGGGATCACATGCCAATCAAAAAAAAATCTGAATGAAGCAAATTATTAAGTGTGAATTTTAGAGAGTTCTGGAATACTTCCAAATTCCTCGTATCCTTTTCAAAATAAGCTTTTCATAAGAAGAAATACAGTAAACTCTTAAATAGAACCCATCAATTACATACGTTTAAAGTTTAAAAATTTTTTTATCCCAATCTTAGAAGGAAAGCTCAATCGGACAACAGAACAAATTTATATCAGTCATTCAATAAACATTTTTCCCTCTCCTCCGATTACTGAGGCATGACCTGTGTCACAGAACTCTAAAATAAAAATTCAAATTCAGAAAAACATTCACCTAGGTCAATGAAGAGTCCTTAATTAAAAAATATAATTATTAAAAGTGCTATTGTAGCCAAAGTATCCTAACACATTTAACACAGATGTTTAAAAATAAAGCTTGAATAAAAATTGATTTCTGGTTAACTTCTTCATGACTTAACCAGAAAAAAACCCATTCCACTATGTGGATTAGTTAATTAAGAATTTATTGTAAAAGCAGTAAGTACAAGTTGCAATGGATAGGAAATGAGTAGAATACATTCTCTTTTATAATATTCATAATATCTCTTCACTCACAGAGCTATTTATAAGTTCTCTGCTCTTGAGATTTTGAACGTGAGATTCTTGAAAACTTTTATTTCTTGCCAGTAGTCACCATCAGCAAATGTGGGTTAGGTAAGTGTTAGTTAAATGCATTTTATGGGTATGAATTTATTGCAGTACTTTCTCCTCCTAGATAGAAGATTTGAACTTATTTTTTCATCTGAGAAAATAAAAAAAATCTACAGGAATTACCTACTACAGTTATAAATTTATAGATTTTTTAAAAGTTATATAACACATAACTATTAAATAGTGAGGAAGCCCACAAGATGAGCTACTCATCTGTTTCTGAATTTCAGAGCATCTGTCTCATTTAATACTCTTTTTTTCTGGCTTAAGTAAACTATTTTTAAAACTATATTCCTTATATATCAGCCTTTAAAAAGCTTTTTAAAATCAAATTCAGGGGCGCCTGGGTGGCTCAGTCAGTTAAGCATCTGCCTTCAACTCAGGTCATGATCCCAGGGTCCTGGGATCTAGTCCTGCATGGAGCCTGCTTCTCCCTCTGCCTCTGCCGGCCATTCCCCCTGTTTGTATGCTCTCTTTCTGTGTCAAATAAATAAACAAAATCTTTAAAAAATAAAATAAATAATAAAAGAATCAGATTCAAATCCTTACAATAATTTATAATTTTGACTTAGCATCGCTAATGATATTATTTATATCATAAGTAGCTTAAGATAATTTTTTATGGTTTATCTAGTTACATAAATGTTTAGTTATTGTTTTGTATATAAGCACAAAAATCAAAATTATGTACAAAGAGGCAACCCAACTGATTAGAAAGCACACACACAAACTAAACATCCATTATCATATTTCATGACAAATATTTTCTTAGATGGTGAAAACCTGGAAACAGTACAACTGAAAAACATGGTAAGTTTAATGATTAAAAGTAAGGCAAAACTAGAATTTACAACTACAGTATGTTTGCTGTTGTAGTATCTTATAAAAGCCTGGTATTATTGTAGGCTACCAAATCGAAGTTTATCAAGAATAATATATTATCTGAAGCAAGGCACCTAAAACTAAAAAATGAACCTAAATCTACAACAAGCCATCCTCAATACCTACTGATACGGAGTTTGAAATGTTGCAAAATTTGTTTATTGTTGGTGTTACAGTAATGTATGGAATGAGAGATGGATGCATATAGAAACCACTGAATCCGTGATTTACTGTAATATAGAATTGTACGAATCCTATTGCCTATGGCACTTAAAATGACACAAAATGAAATAAGAAAGAGCCCAATGTAAAATAATAAGAGAAGAATTGAATAATTAGGACTAATATGTATGCTATAATACTGATTAATATTGGTACAAGACTGGTATTTAAAAGTAGGGTTGATTCTCCTAATATTTAAGAGTTACAAACAAGTACATTAGAGTTCTCAACTGTATAAAGAAGCAGTCAATAAAATAAAGAGGGCGGCAGAAGAGTGCAGACGTTCAGAAATGCAGCTATCAAAAGAAGTATGTTTCCCTTTGGGGAAAAAAAAGTAAAAGGTTTTATGCATTTTTAATTAGCCAGCTTGCAAAGGAAAAATCAGGTGAAGACTGCTAATTATCACCTTCCAGCCCCACTAACACTTTGTAGTCTAGCAAAAAGAAAAGGTAAAAAAATAAGTAAATAAGTAAATAATAAAAAAAAAAAAAAACAAGAAAGAAAAACACTCTCCTACTCCAGACCATTAAAAAAAAAAAAAAGAATCAAGGCTTCCTCCAGCATCCTTCCAGCAGCTACTGACAAGATTTATCTTCAAAGAACTTTCTTGTTTACAATACAAATCTTCCCCTCTGTTACAAATTAAACCCAATTATCTGGTGAACAGTTTCCATAATAAAACCTGATAGACAGAGGAAGCAGTAACCTTTCCATTTTTTTCCCCTCTCCACTTGATAGCCTGCAGGTTTCAAGAAGCGAACACCACTCTTACTTATCCCATTAACACATAGGTGTTGAGAGGGCATAGAAACTCCTGGAAAGATAAATGGCCTCATTTTCCTTGGATCAGGCTTTTGAGACAACTTCCAAAGATCTGAAAAAGTGCTGAAAACTCTCAGTTGCTTATTTGATCCATAAATTTAAAAACTACTATGGGAAACATAACATCTACGGAAAAGCATCATTAACTCTGGTCAATGGAATCTACAGTCGTTGGAATTGCTAGTCATTGCTGAAGGACAAACCGCAAATACTCTAAGAAACAGATCCATCTGTTGAGATAGCAAATAGATGAAATGCAATCACATACACTTGAGTCCTGGCCAATTCTAAGTCACCCTGACAGACGGGGGCTCAGCTTTTAATCAGGCAGCTGCTCAAAGACATATTTGTGTCCCTTTAACAGTCAAACACAACTCTTGCCCAATGAGGAACTCCAGAAAATCAAGTTTATTCTAAGTCCTCAAAATGCATGTGTGTGTGCCCGATTATACACACACCTCCACTACAAAGTTACAAACTGTAATTTATTCTCTGATAATATTTTGCATTAGGCACTCAGAAGGTTTTAACTAGCATTTTCTGTGGGTGTGTGCTCTGCTTGGAGAAAACATCAGAGGTACTTTATAAAAAACAAAGAAGGTCAGGGTTAGAATAGAAGAACTTTTCCCAAATTCTCTCCACCTTAACTAGAAGGAGGGGTAGTGTCTGAACAAATAACAAAAGCTTCCCTCTCTTCCCTCTTGGTCTGTAGAATTCCATTTAACTGACTGATCAAGAAAGGCAGAATAAAAGAAAAAAACTCAAGAACAGTCATACCTCAACAGGCTTTGTTCATGTTGAACATTAAATAATCCTTTGACAACATGACAGCACCTTCTCCAGTACTAAAAGCATTGATTAATCTTATTAAACCAGCATCTGAACCATGGCCACCATGTGATGGGCAAATAATTAGATAACTAATGAGATAAATACTGTATCTACAAACTCCTATTACTGGAGCTAATAAGGAGCAAAAAGAAGATTTCATTCTTGAAATGCCCAATACAAATTAAGAAAATTTTCCAGAGAAAGGAAATTAATACAAAATAAATACAGTTTGGGTAGACTGGCCTATGACCCTAAGTAGCCTTTTCTTTTCTTTTAGTTTTTAACACTGTTATGAAAGAAAAGAATTTCTACTAATTTACCAAGAACTGACAAAGAAAAAATGGAATGCTATCCATTTAAGTTGGAGAATCCCTATATCCCGTCTTCAGAAGTAAAGGGTAACACTTTCTTCCTCCTGACATAGCTAATGAAAGATTTCAAAAAAAAGGTTCACTGAGCATAAGGAAAACCTAAAGTGGAATTCATTGATCACATCCCCTTCTAAGAATTATAATAATGAACAAAACCATACATGAGCTAGATGTGAAACAACCATACAAATAAGACACTTCAGACTGTTATTCTTAAGAACTGGGGAGTGACTGATTATTGCACATTTCAGTATCATTCTAGACAGAACCAAGTCTTAGCTTCAAGGTGATTTCATAAATAACTGATGTCAAAATCTCCTTGACACTTTTCCCTACTACTTTGGAAAAATGAAACTCAGGGGGAAAAAATCTTCCATGTCTAGATAACCTGAAGATCACGAGGAGAGCTTTTTCTACTGTTTATTCAGTTATGTTTTATGTCTTATTATCATTAAAAGCACATAAATGATGCCAACTCTTATAGGGAGTTGTTAATTCCTTTCATATGCCACAACAGTATTTTGAAAAATGCTGGTTAAAAAATGCAATTCCCTTCCTTTTTTGAATGATCGGCCAAGAATTTACATACCATACTTCTGGAGAAAATCATTTTTGACAGAAGGAATTGTCATGGCAAGAGTTTACAAATACAGGGCCATATGGTGTCCTTTCTGGAGATAAGAGGCAAAAGGCAATAAACCTGACACACTTAGGAGTTAATTCCTTTTCTGAATTATGAACTTGATTCTGCCTGTGTTAACACAGAAAATAAGATCACGGTGCTCACACTGTACTAATTACACACGGGGACCCCAGCCATTATGTCCACTGTGTAGCATCATCCTCTGGTTAATTCTTTTAGTTCCACCCAAAGACTAACATAAAAACACGTTTCCCTACATTGGACTCTCAACCACATTCTTTCACTGTATCAGTTATTTCTTGACAATAAACTTTTGCCTGTATTCCTCAATCCTAAATAATGGATCTGCTCTGCACGTTAGTTGGCCAACCTCCCCAAGCAACAGGATGTATCAGGAGAGGGATGATGACTGTATACGCTATAGAGACCTACCAGTAGACTGACGATGCCCTTCTGTCAAAAGGACAGTAACAGAGGCACCTGGGTGGCTCAGTGGTTGAGCTCAGATCGTGATCCTGGGATCCTGGGATCGAGTCCCACATTGGGCTCCCCACAGGAAGCCTTCTTCTCCCTCTATGTCTCTGCCTCTGTGTCTCTCATGAATAAAGAAATAAAATCTTTAAAAACAAAACAAAAACAAAAAAGGCAGTGACAAACATGAAATAAATGTGCAAAGTGCTAAGGGGAATGTGTTATTTACTGCATCCAGAGTTCAAAGGTGAAAGATGCCTATGCTGATGTGGGCTGCAGTGGAAACTGAGGCCAGAGGCAGAGGGATAGACTTGGTCAAGGGTATCCAGCTGCACAGGACAAAGCTGGCTGTAGAATCCAAATCAGAATTCTCCAAGTTGGGGCTTTCTTCCCCAGGCTACACTGTCTCCATGGTCCATTTTGTAGAGTCTGCAGGACTTAAGGTAACTCAAGCTGAACTGGGTTAGTATGGCTGAGAAATTAAAGAGGATGATAAACGAAGAACATGCCCATCTGACAGTCTATGCAGAGTCATAGAAGGTGGGCCTTCTTGCTCAGTTGTGTAAGGGGAAGAGTTCTTATCAACTCGCCTATCAATTCCCAAGGCTGACCTTCAGTGGCTCGCCTGGCCTACTTACAGGCCTTGGAAACAGGCAAGACAAATACTGCCCGGGAAGGAAACAGTGGAGCAGGGCTTCTATTATCAAATCTCAAAGCCTCGGCAGGTTGGCCTCAGCCTCACCCTCCCTCCTGGAGCCTGCGTGCTGACCTAGATGGAGACGTGTCAGAGTGTGTGATGCACACACCCACGTGTACGTGTGCCCCCCTCCTCCCTACGCCAGCAGTTGAATTTCACGTTCCTTCTTTTTTCTTTGGTTTTATCTGGATTTTGAATGTTATTTAACACAACCTTGAAAGAGAAGTTGCATTTTTGAAGATTAAAAACATATGTGCTTGTGGTAATAACACTGTCCACATTAAAAAAAGAAACAACTGTGCTATAATTTGTGTGAGCAAAAGAGAATCTCAGGAATCATCTAACCCAGACCTATCTTTTCAGAAATGAAGTTAACTGAGGATCAGAGAAGCAGGTGTTGTTTCTTTGAAATTAAAACCACTGAGTTCTTAGATGTCTTGATCCACCTGTAACTTTTTGAGTGAGAAGAGTCGAGGGCAGGCAGAAAGAACATCACACTTCAACATCAGGGATTCAAATTTGGGTTGAACCTAGACTGCCATTTAGCATGAAGACTTGAAAAAGGCGTTTGCTTTCTTTCTTTCTTTCTTTCTTTCTTTCTTTCTTTCTTTCTTTCTTTCTTTCTTTCTTTTTTAAGATTTTATTTATTTATTCATGAGACACAGAGAAAGAGAGAGAGGCAGAGACACAGGCAGAGGGAGAAGCAGGCTCCCTGCAGGGAGCCCGATGTGGGACTCGATCCCCAGTCTCCAGGATCATGCCCTGGGCTGAAGACGGTGCTAAACTGCTGGGCCACCAGGGCTGCCCCGTTTGCTTTCTTTAAACCCAGTTTACTAGTAAGCAACATGGAAAGATGAAGAGCTTCAGAGAGATGATTTCTAGAGTTTCTTCCCCCAGACCTAAAGTTCTAGGATTCTGTTATATACTGAAGAAGAGTAAACAACAAGAAAAAGCATAAATAGCTTCACTGCATTCACAATGATTACTTTCAAAATTCTAAGCTGAGTTTTACAGGGGTACACTTATTTTTTACATATTTACTTTCTCAGCCTCTGCTACATATGTATTTATATTTATGTTATATTTATACTACAAAACTAGAAGGACAGTTTGACCTTAGCATTTAAGGGTAAAGGACAATGGGCATGACAGACAATTAGCTGTTAAGAGTTAGATATATTTAGCATTTAAGAAATGTACTATCAGTACACTGAAAGTATTTGGAAAGTTTCGTCATCAGTAGATAGAGCATGAATCATGTCTGTGTCACTACCCGACCACTTGTCTAATCTCTTCCACTATGAATGCAAGACGCCATGTCTCCAGAGCTGGTTTGTTTCATATTTCAGCCCCATGGTCACAGACACATGCACTGATCCAAAATAAAACTTGACTTTCTGTACTCCCTGTCCTCAAATGGGTCAGTGATGTCTGGGCCTGCAGAATTCCACACTGGGATCTTAATGAGCAGAAAGGACACCAAATGGCCAGTGAAAGGCCAGATCTGAATTCCTTTGAAGGAGGCACCAAGGTGATAAATTCAACAAAAGGCTGAAAGTGTATGTAAAATTTCACTAAAGCTTCAAACACTCTGAAAAGAAATTACCAGTCTGGTTTGGGCGGGGGGGGGGGGGGGGGGGGGGGGGGGGGGGGGTGTTCTTAAGACTAAATTGTCGGGCTCATTTGGTCATCTTCTAGTTTTCAATAAACTTTACTTCCACGAAGTAAAGCATGTGACTTTTTTCTAAATGTTCTCTAATTGGTAACTCAGCATTTATTTTAAAAGGAAAACTAAACAAAACAAAAAAACAAACTTCCTGAGGATCCTTGCCCACATTCAAAGTAGCAGATTTACAAAATTAAACATGTTAAAAAAACAAAACGAAACCCCCAAAACCCAAACCCTCAAACATGCAGATCAAAGCCCATACTAAGATCCCTTATCTATGCAGGCTGGCAAGCAAACAAGGCATAGCCATTGAAAGTTTGTCCACTAATTCTCTTAAAGAAGAAGTCAATGGCACAGAGACAACACAGGAAAGAAAAGCAAGGAGGCCAAATTTGTGGAATGAACAAAAAAAATGTTTAAATATATACATCTTTTTGTGTTCAAATGAGAGACTACTAGAGGAGTGGGTAAAAGTATAGGGAAGTATTCCTAGAATGTGAAGAAAGTATCCTTTCAACATAATCTATATTTATCAGGCCTTTAAAATACTGAATCTAGATGCTAAAGCGCCAAGAAAGTGTATAGCAGAGTCTAGGGCAGGGCTGCCCAAAGGAAATATTATGTGAGTTGCATGTGTAATTGTAAAGTTTCCAGCAGCCAGTTTAAAAAGGTGAAATTAATTTAAATAGTATATGATGCTTAACTCAATATACCTAAAATATTAGCATTCCAGTATGTCATCAATACAAAAAAAGGAGACATTTTACATTCATTTTTTTAGTACTCGTCTTCAACATCTGGAGTAGCCACATTATAAATGCTCCATAGCCACATGTGGCTACTGGCTGTCATATTGAACACAGCATTAAATACATGCATAGCTAATTGACTGGAATGCAGAAGTGTCAATATACTGTGGTAAGCCAGAAAAAGAAAACGAGAAAGAGAAAAAAGTGTGTGTTTACCAAAGATGTGGCACGAATACTCGCTGCTGCCTGAGAAAGGAAGGTTTAACAGAGAGATTAGGCACAAACAAAATGTGAATGATTTAAATTTAGACATTAGAAAGAACTTGATAGCTATTGGGACTGAAACATTTTTGCTGCAGGCATTTATACAGAAGCTTCTTGGAATACTGTATAAAAGGAGCATGATTTTTATTTTATTTTATTTTATTTGAGCATGATTTTTAAAAGTAACTTTGAATTAGCTCTGAAAAGAAGACAGGGAATAGGGAATACTACTGCCATATATTTCTTCAAGCTTCTAATAATGAGTTCTAATGTATATAAAGTTACCTTCCATAGAAGACAGGGCCATTTATACAAACCCCAAAGGAGCATAAGGAAGATAGGCATTTTCCTTTAAAAAACAACAACAACAACAACAACAACAACAAAAAAAAAAAAAACACCTCAGGAAAAATGTCAATATATTGAAATGGAAGAAGGGAAAAGACTACATAAAGCAAGAGCAGTCATTTGGAAAGAAATCAGATTTCATAGTATGTAGTAATGTTATCCTCTGCTCTAGGAATTAAGATATTAGGTGGGATAAGAGAACTGGATCTTAAAACATTTCCAATTTATCCCAGGCATCTTTATTCACCTACTAATTATTTTTTCCATGGGTTTCTCAACATACAATTTGTACAGAAACACGTGTTTTAATAAGAAAAAATATAAGTGATTAAATATTTCACATCTGGATTGTTTAAGGTTTTATTTGAACTTGTTTTTAAATTTAATTGACAATTGATGAGCAATAAAATGGGCTTTTGTTTCATTTAAACTGTATTCTTCTCCTTTAACTTCCATGCCATGTAGCTGTCAAAGATGTTTTTACTAATGACTCACCTATCAAGCTGTAGTTCAGCACTGGCATTATCTGGATTTGGTATCAGTAAAATACTTAGGTTACTGTGTCATGAGAGGTTTTAGTTATGGGGCCTCTAAATTTTGAGGCCTTGAGCCTGTTATTAATATGCCATGACCTTAGGCACACTGCAATATTGCAACCTTTGGCTCAATCTGTCCATCTTCTAAAAATATCAATGTAATATTCTCCATCTAAATTGTAGGCTGCTTTCATAAAAGGAAAGCAAATAATTGGAAAATATCTTACAATGAATAGTGTTAAGGTTAGCTCCTGTTTGTCAAAAACGTCTCAGCCTCCAGTGGTTCTCAAACATTTTCTTGTCCACCTCAGTTGAGGGATATGACAAATCCCTAAGAAAAGCAGGGAGTCCTAAAAGATGAAATCAAAGTAATGATGTCCGAGGAGACAGTGCCATTCCCCCGACCCATCCCCCCCACCCCCATGCTGTCACTTCTGGAGAATGTATCTTCTCTGTTAAAATTCACTGTGTCAAGGAACCTAGGCATGCTGGGAATCTTCAGCCTCTACTTGAAGACTGGGAACCAAAGTGAACCCTGGAAAAAACTGGGATTACACAGAGTGCTCATTTCCATATGGGTGTTATGGCTGAAAGATCTTGCAGGAAGTTCCTGGCAAAGATCTCCATACACACAAGATGCCAGAGGGATCACTTCCCTAAGAATTGCCATGTGGGAAGGGGGCATGAGTCATATCATTCTCATCACTGCCTTATTCTTCACACCCTCTAACCTGGAAGATGCAGGAGTGTCCTCCATGTGAATCACCATGTTCCCCTGACCACATCAGCACTCACCAGTGACTAGGGAGAGGAAATCAGATTAGTCAACACCTAAAGATTCTCAAACACAGGCCAGGATTCCCCACAAGTTGGTGACAAATCTTCCTATTGGCCACTGGTATCTTTCTCCGAGAATTTTCTGTTATCAGGGCCTCTGGCTACATAATCTTGATGTCACCAGGAAGTCAGTCTACAGCTTTTTTTAGAACCTCATCAGAGCCACTACAACCAATTTACTGGCCAGCTTTCCCGTTTGCCCAGGATAATTCAAAGTCAAGTAACTTGTGTTAAAATGTTCACTTCCAATTATACAAGCATGCCTAAGTGAATCAGAATTTGTACAATGGCCTTTCCTAAGTGACAAAACAAGTGGGACATCTGAACTCTGTCTAACCTTGTACCATGTAGTCTAGATCTGTCAAACATGTATCAAGAAAACTGAATTCAGTAAGTTTTATAAAATTTTAATAATGCATTTTTATTAGTTTCCATCCTATTTCTCCTTGAGAATGCTTATCCTTTACTATGATATTTCTGGTGTTAAGTGGTGATAACAAAACTTAAAGCAATGGTTCTCAGTTGTGGGTGATTCTGCTCTCCAGCTAACTTTTGGCAATCTTTGGAGATATTTTTGGTAATCATAACTGGGGCATCTAATGGGTAGAGGTCAGGGATATTGCTCAACATCAACGCCGGGGACAGTCTCACACATCAAAGTTTCAAAATATCAATGATGCTGAAGTTGAAAAACCCAAAAAAAGTTTTCACTAGGCAAATTTTTTGAAATTTTACTTAATTTTTTATCCAAATGACCTGAGATTGCTGGCTAAAAAGGATGCATTCGGAGAGAGGACTGGTTGATAGAGTTTAATAATCAAAGAATTTTTGGACTGGATAACTTTGAAATCTGAGTACCTGTAAGATTGATAATAGGTGATATAATTACATTGTTTTAAATTCTACTGCCTGCTTTAACTTATTTTCTGATCAAACTCTATATAATTTTGAATGTCTTTTTATGAACCATTTTGGGTCACATTACATGGACTTTAGTACAAAGCGGTTTCTCAAGGAAATAGCTATCCCCAAAAGAAGTGAGTTCCTTAAAACTGTATGATTTTAAGTGGCGAATGAATAACCAGGCATGTGCCTATTCTAGAAAGTACTCCCCAAAGGCCAGAGAAGTAAGGGAGATGATACCAAAGGTCATTGACATTTAAGGTTTTTCTATAAAACCAATTAATAACAAAGACTATATGTTTCATACTTTCTCAAACAACTCTGTCACCTGTCTTTATGCTATTTGTCTTTGATCCTGAGCCCAAAAGCCATGTGACAGCAGATACTGTTTGCATGACTCCAAGTCTGAACTCCTGACTTAGGAACCAAACCAGACCTTATTAAAAGTAGCTGAGTTACCTGTAAAGGTCAACACAGGGATACTCTAAAGGAATAGTTGTGTTTTTTTTTTAATGTACTAAGTAACCTGTCGTAGGAATGAAGATTCAGCATTTTATCTTTTTAAAAACTAGATTACTGGGGTGACTGAGTGGCTCAGTCCGGTTGGGCATCTGTCTTTGGTTCAGGTCATGGTCCCAGGGTCCTGAGATCAAGCTCCCTGCTTCGCCTTCTCTCTGCCTTTCCCCCTCCTTGTGCTTTCTCTCTCCCTGTCAATTAAATAAATACAATAATACACACATACATAAATACATACTAAATTACTAAAATTTTGTAGGTGAGGTAGGGTTCATTAAATAGCTTCATCTCCCACAACTGTGCCCACAATCTGGTTTTCATACTCTCCTTCCTGTACCAATTACAGCATATTAGAAATTAATCTTGTAACTTCTTAAGTTCGAAAAGTGGCTTGTTTATCATACTCATTTTTTTCATACTGATATTAAATATTCCCCTGAAATTAAAATTGATTGTTACTAACAAAAGGGGAAGCAATGACACACAAAGAGAAATCCATTTGCCTCTGTAAAAAACCCAACTGGTCTAAAACAAGATTAATTGAAACTGGAAATACCAACCACAAATTAAATAAACTAAGTCCATATGGCTAAACATGTGATCCAAGGGGAATATGGCTCAAGTAAAAATATACAACTGGGACAAATGTTCACAACCAGCAGGTTAGAGATATCCCTTCCAGACTGGCCAGCTGGCCCCTCACCCGTGGAGGATACCTAACTGCAGGGCTGCCTGCACTGAGCTCCCCCAAGGGTTTCACTTGTGAACTGGTTCAAGGAGACCTTATGGAAGTGCTCCTAGAATACACCATCAGCAAGGGGCTCCATGCCAAAACCCCAGGACTGAAGCTTAACATCACCAAAACACAACATTTATTCTTGACCAGTTTAAACCATCAAGAAGATAATGCAGCCTCAGTATGGACGGCACAGATTTGGGCCCGAATCCTGCTTTTATAGGATACGGCTTTAAAAAAAAAATGCTGATTTTTGTTTGTTTGTTTTATTTTGTGTTGTTTTTAAGACAAAGTGACCAGACCTGATGATGATGATCACAGACCTGAGAGCAATTTTAGTAATCAAACAGTGCAAGCCCAGCATTTGCAATTTTAGTAATCAAACAGTGCAAGCCCAGCATTTTATAAATGAAACAACAGGCACCCAGACATAGTGCACACCATGGTAAGCTTATACTGAAGTTAGTAGCTGAGCTGACTCTGAAACCCGTTTCTGGACTCGGGGATTATTGCTTTCTAGTGTGTTTGGCTACCTGTCATCTTACTCATACGCACAGTTTAAGAGCTTTCATTTATCCCAATCTAAACACTTCATTTGACTTAATATGTTAAAAATAAAAGCAAAGGGGGACCCCCGGGTGGCTCAGAAGTAGAGTGTCTGCCTTTGGCTCAGGGCGTGATCCTGGGGTCTTGAGATCCTGCATGGAGCCTGCTTCTCCCTCTGCCTGTGTCTCTGCCTCTCTCTGTGTGTGTCTCTCATGAATAAATAAATAAAATCTGTTAAAAAATAAATAAAAATAAAGGCAAAGAATAGCGATGTGATATCTCCATCCTTATATAAACCTTAGCTTCCCTCCTGACAAGTCTGGGCCAAAACAGACATTTTCTTTTTCTGTTTTTTCTCTCTTGAGTTTTGTTTTTTCCCAATGATATGATTCTACCCATATTGTAAAACAAAATCTTTCCAGAGTTGTCTATCTGATCATTAATATTCACATGCTTCTATAGTAGACAGAGAAAACTGAGGACGAAAGAAAAGAAAAAAAACAAAGGGACAGAAGTGTAACAAGGAAACAGAGATTAGGAAAAAACGCTGATTGTGCCACATGTCCTGAAATATTTACGGCTAAGTAAAGTGTTCCATCTTCTTGTACACATGATTTTTTTTCAAGTTATTTATTGTTTTTAGTAATTTCTATACCCACCTTGGGGCTTGAACCCACAAGCCCAAAATCAAGAGTCTCATGCTCTACCAACTGAGCCAGCCAGGCACCCCTGCTATACATAATTTTGAATAACATTATTATTAGTCTTCACTATTCCAATGTAATCAAAGAAAATGATCAACCTATTTCAAAAGAATACTATTTAAAAAAAAAAGTTCCAAAGCTCTCTTAAAGGAATGACAGAAAGAAAGAAAGAAAGAAAGAAAGAAAGAAAGAAAGAAAAGAAAAGAAAAAAAGAAAAGAAAGAAAAGAAAAGAAAAAAGAAAAAAGAAAAGAAAAGAAAAAAAGAAAAGAAAAGAAAAGAAAAGAAGGAAAAAAAGAAAAGAAAAGAAAGAAAAGAAAAGAAAGAAAAAAGAAAAGAAAAGAAAAGAAAAGAAAAGAAAAGAAAAGAAAAGAAAAGAAAAGAAAAGAAAAAAGAATGAATTGGGTAAACCAGTGTTCTCTGCTGTTGTTTGGTTGTGTTTGTGTGTGTGTGTGTGTGTGTGTGCGCGCGCGCGCACGCATGCCTACACATGCACGCACCCCAACTTCAGGTTGTGAGCAGTATGAAGATTGCACCAGGTTTTGCTGGGGATTTTAAGAATAAAACCTAAATCATGCTTAGCCAGTCTACCCTAATGGGTATTGATGTATCTCATTAATATGTATTAAAAACCAGATTTTTATTTCTTCTTTGTTTTTAAGATTTTATTTATTTATCCATGAAAGACACAGAGAGAGAGGCAGAGGCATAGGCAGAGGGAGAAGCAGGCTCCATGCAGGGAGCCTGACATGGAACTCGATCCCAGGTCTCCAGGATCACACCCTGGACTGAAGGCGGTGCTAAACCGCTGAACCATCAGGGCTGCCCCAGATTTTTATTTCTTAAACATACTATTTCAAAAGTTCAAAAGTTACACTCTGATAAAATGGAAAAATTTTAAATCTGAGTTGTTTAAGAAAAGAGAATATGCACAATTACTAGCTAAAAGAATATTTTGTTAAAAAAAAGAAATTTTCCAAATCCTGAAAATCACTTTTTTTTAAAAAAGATTTTATTTATTGACACAGAGAGAGAGAGTTCAAGTAGGGGGGAACAGCAGAGGGAGAGGGAAAAGAAGATGTCCCGCCAAGCAGGGAGCCTGATGTGGGCCTCAATCACATGACCCTAGGATCATGATCTGAGCTGAAGGCAGATGCTCAACCGACTGAGGCACCCAGGTGCCCTAATTGTGACATTTTATATTCCCTTTTTAAATAGACAAAGTTTCTTTCCTTGTTCTCTGACATGACCCATTGATGACACTGGCAGCAACATCAGAATCCATCAGAAAATTCAAAACCAAAAAACAATCCAAGTAACATAAATAAAATATCTGAACCTTCAAGAAATTTTCCCACCATTGTGACAAGGTCTACAGCGGATTATGTTCAGGCAATATGGTGCAGAGCAGGTTCTGAGTGAATAAGGAAGAGACTCTGGGGCATGTTCCCTTGATTTCCGCCAGGTACAGCTGTTATTGTCAAAGGGAGCTTTTCACAGGGATGTACACACAACTGTAAAAGCTTTAATGTTTAGAGTTTGTCCAACTTGTTTTGTATGTCATGCAGTGCCTGGCACAGAATCCCCACTTAAAAGAGCTTAACCGAGGGCAGCCCGGGTGGCTTAGTGGTTTTAGCGCCACCTTCAGTCCGGGCCTGAACCTGGAGACCCAGGATCGAGCCCCACATCAGGCTCTCTGCATGGAGCCTGCTTCTCCCTCTGCCTGTGTCTCTGCCTCTCTCTCTCTCTCTCTCCCTGTGTGTGTCTCTCATGAATAAATAAAATCTTAAAAAAAAAAAAGAGCTTAACAGAAAGCTGAAATGAGTGAATAAATAAAGCAATATTCAAGGAGTAATTAGTCAGAGACCACCCTTAACCTGCTAGGAAACAAACAGATCTCCATCAGTAATTAAGTGCCATCTACCACACAACCAAAGTCCTCAGAGATTAAAATTCTGGAATTTGAGATCATCAAGTTTTCCAATTGAAGGAGATGTCTTATGCATAATTTATGAACCATTCAATAATGCCTTAGTATTGAGCAATATTGAGTGGAAATTCAATAAATGATCTATAATAATGTAAATATAGAATATGGCATTTCTGGTGTGTGTGTGTGTGTGTGTGTGTGTGTGTGTGTGTGTGTTGTATGCAATTCTTTTGTGCCCTGGACAGAAACTGTAACCCAATATCATTTCTCACCTTCTTCCAAAGTAAAAGAATTTTTAGCTAGGCATACTGCAGCTCAGAATACAGAATTCATCTCCTTGCCTTCCCTTTGCTTGTTGTGCCTCAGAAGAAACCTCTGGCTAATGGGACTCCACGGTGAGTGATATGTGCAACTTCCAGAGCATGCCTTCCAAAAGAAGGGGCATTCTCTGCCTTCCAGCTGCCTGGACTGGGAACTTGACCGTTAGCCATCTTGGAATGCAAATGAGAGCATCATTCCAGGAAGGCGAAACAGCAACAAAGAGGACGCGGGGATCTCTGGATAACTTCACAGAGGAAAGCCACCCTACAGTCCCCAAATGCTGACTTCCAAACGATCACCTGTGAGAGAAATAAAATTCTTTCCTCAGTTACTATTACTCTAGTTCTTGTTTCACACAGGTAATTTGTGTATTACTTAATTCATAAAGCAAGTGAACAAAAGCCACTCCTTTTGATTATTCTTTTTTTTTCTTTTAATTATTCTTAAGTACTCTGGCTAAGTAATATCTCTCTCACACACACATACACACACACACACACACACACACGATTGGAACAATGCACAGAGACACACATATGTCTGTAGTGTGCATGTGGATAGGTCCCAAACATTTTGAGGCTATATATCTGGCCCATACCAAAGGCCCAACATATTTATTGAACTCCTTCCTCGTAATGCATTCATCTGCACTGGAGGCTTTAAAATATGGCCAGTTGAGAATTTGAGCAAAGAAATTACAGAATATTCAACAACATAAAGGATATATATTTTGGTATGTAAGTTGTATGCATCACTTAGTTTTCTCCCAAAGTTTTGCTGTTCTGTAGTCCTAGACATAAAACAAATATATGTCTGTTTATGACCAAAATTGATACTTCACCCAATAGTACATGGCTAGATAGCCTGTGTGTATTTAGAAGATGAGACATGACCATAATAAAGAAGACAGATGAGCAGGAATATAAAAGAGATAGATCTAAAAGGAAGGCATGATTTATGCCCAAGCCGGACAGAAAACCTATGATAGTTCATCGACCCCATCTATCCTGTACTAAATTGTGACCTAAGAGTGAAAGAACGGTATGGAAGAAATACTCGGACACAACACACACAGGTCATCTCGACACAGATATCATCCAGACTATAAAGAAGTTGTCTTGTTGTTGTTATTTCCTTTGAGAACAATTTCCTGATTATAAAATTAAAATTGTTTATCAAGGGTTTCAGGCCTCCTCAAGAGAAAGCCCCTTTGGCCTCAAGTGTAAACTTTTACTCATGGAATCTAACTGTACCCACAGGCACTGTGTCAGCAGATAGCTAAAAGGCTCATTACAAGTCAAGGACAGATAGATAAACCCATGGAAACCACAGTGAAACACTAATGTTATTCTGTGCAGTTTCACTTAAGTATCCAGTACTTGGAGTATGTTTTACTCAATACCCAGCTTTCAATCAGCTAAAAAAAGACCACAAGAAATCCTCAGGCTTCTGTTTACTCCGGGGTGAAGGGTTAATAGAAAACACCTAAATAAACTACATTGCCCAGCACATCATTACAAATGACATATGAAAACATGTGAATGTTTTCTTAAAGAAACACATATTTTCATCTTAACCACTCTAAACTATTCTCAGGGGCCTCAAAGACTGCCCCCTCACCAAATGCAACCTTTTCATTATGTCTTATTTCTCTTGGCTTCCCTGCAGTATTTCAACTCTTTGGTCATTCCTTAATTCTTGAGATTTTCTTTGTTCTTAACTTCTGTCATACTGATTTCCCTCTAACCTCCTTTAGCTCCACATTTGGGTCTCATGATTCAGTCTTCCACATTTTTTTCTTTTCTCTAGATTCTCGCCTCTAACAATAGATTGGATTCTTGAACCTCTTTCCCAACTCTAGTAAACCCAAGCCACAGCTGCTGGATGTCCTCCCCTTAGTAACCTTTCCAACAATCAGAATTCATTATCCTTTTTCATTAATCCAACAGAAATTTGAGTATTGGCTATGTGCCTGGATTAGGGTTACCAAGAAAAAAAAGTCACTAGAGTGCCATAAAATAGAACCACACTCATATTAGTGTGGTCAACCATAAAGGGTTGGACTGGGGGAATGAGAGCACCTATCCCTGTGGTGATGCACAGAGCTGCAACATTCGGCCTGGGTTTTATAAAAATCACCAGTGGAGGAATTAGCAGGACAGAGTGGGAGAGAGGGCAAGAAGGGTACGAGTAATATGTACAGAGGTGTGTAGATGAGGGAGGGCAGGAATTGTACACACTTTGCTCAGCACAGCTATAACTAAAGACGCCAGGAGAGGAGGATGGTCTTCCTTTATCACTCTTGACCTTTAGTCTTGGTGCTCCCTTATTTCAGGTAAAGTTATCAGTGTTCTTCTGGTTTCCTATATCTTGAAGATCTTAAGCTCCCTCCTCCTCTTGGTACCTCATGCCCAACAAATGCCAACCTGAAAATCTCAGTTGGTTTCACCGAATTCATGCCTAAGTTTTAAGGCCAAGCTCAAATGCCATATCTCCAGGGAGCTCTTCCAGTCTCCACCACAGACACAAGTAATCACTCCATCAGGGATCCCTAATACTTCAACTCTGTATTCGTACTCAGTGCCACAATTTGACAGAAAGCTCATGGAACATGTAACTACTTCTAATCACAGCTGCACAATAGTGTTCTTACACAGCAGGTACTCAAAGATGCTTTCTTGTCTTCAAGTATTTTTTTTTAATTTCCTATTCTTCTTTCACTGTCTCTTATATGGAGAGTATTTTAACAAACTCCTATTATTCTGTTAGCAAGGTCATCATAAATTAAGTTAGCTAAGTCGTCTTTTATTTTTTTAATTAACACATTCCATGGAAGGAAGGGGCCTAGGCCATTTGCCAAATACCTTCCAAGTCTAGAATTCTAGTCTTCCATCTTATAAATATGGCTAACTAAAAATTATTAGTATAAGGGGATCCCTGGGTGGCTCAGCGGTTTAGCGCCTGCCTTTGGCCCAGGGCGCGATCCTGGAGTCCCGGGATCGAGTCCCACATCGGGCTCCCGGCATGGGGCCTGCTTCTCCCTCCTCCTGTGTCTCTGCCTCTCTCTCTCTCTCTGTCTATCATAAAATAAATAAATAAATCTTTAAAAAAAATAAAAAATAAAATAAAAATAAATAAATAAAAATTATTAGTATAAGATTTCTGATTATAATACACTCAGAAGTAAGATTTTAAATCAACACTTTATAAAGAGATTTCTCCAATTTTTTTATTCTATTTTCCTCCAAACATTTTTAAAGATTTTTATTTATTTATTCATGAGAGACCGAGAGAGACAGGCAGACACAGGCAAAGGAAGGAGCCTGATATGGGACTCGATCCCAGGACCCCCGGATCACAACCTGAGCCAAAGGCAGTCACTCAACCACTAAGCCACCCAGGTACCCCTCTTCAAACTTTCTTAAATCCAACCCTTTTAGCACACGAGAAGTCATGTACTTCATTCTAGCCTAAGACTATAAACATCATTTTACAACCCTTAAGTTGAAACTAAAAAACAGAAATTCTTCAATGATTTAACTATCTTCTAATAAGAATAAGCAATTTCTAATAAATAGGACAACCTCTATTGTGATAGGATTTTTCCAGCAAAAATAATCTGAGGGAAAAAAAATCTGAGGGCATTTCTGGGTGATCATGAAAGTTCATAAAAAACGAAGACAGAAGAGCCAACAAGGTGACAAACCATGCTTTAGCACCTTATATAAGAGATCAATTTTCACATGCCAGTTCTGCCTATCTCAATGCAAGTGTTAGAAAACTGATACCCCAAATACTCTAAAACATTCCTCCAAATGCACAGAAATTTTTAAAGCCAAGATGAAAACCACTAAAAAGTCTAAGAGCAAATCCCGAACAAAGCATAAAAACCCAGAAAGCAAGTACAATAGATTCCAATTTGTTTTATTCATGTTGCATATAAATGAATCTATGTTAAAATTACAGTTGACAGATTACCTCTCCAGTGCTATGATAATCCATATACTTTCCACAATCATGCTGCTAACCTGTGGGCATACTTTCATAAAACGAAGGATTTTATTCAGAACCATTTAGCAGCAATCATCTTATGTGATTAAGTCATAGATATTAACTGAAACAGTATTTTGCTGATACTCCATTTTTCTTTCCTGATCACATGGTTTCTCTTCACTCCTTCTTCATTATTATAGAGCTCGTGTCTTTGGACAGACTGGGGAGTGAGCTTTGTGGAGCCTGTCTGGAGGGGGCTCCAAAGTGTTGCTCCATCCTGGGTAATAAGAAAAACAAAACAAAACAAAACAAAACCTCTAACATAATTTTGATTGTGCTTTGGAACAGGAAAACAGACACCTTCCTAGCCCGGCAGTGATGCTTAGGAGGGAATTGGAACACAGACTTCATTACACTGTATTGATCTCACTAAATAAAGGGTTCTAAATGTATTGATTAGCTTGGATTAAACCCCTAACTGTTTGCAGGACCGTGCATGATGTGAAGGCCGGTTCACTGAAGAAGGAAGGACACAAAGCACTTTTGTTCTTGGGCAGCCACAGAGCAGCATTTTACACTAAGTAGTAGATTAACATGATTAAAATAATAGACAGCATTCAGTTACAGAACAGGCAGGGAGATAAAAATTGTGTTAAATTCAAAGACTTCTCGGTTTTAAAAATGACATAACAGTAATTCAAAGGTAAAATGATTCTTAAAAGAGGAATATGTTCTTTTCTATTTCCAAACAGAAAGGCAACTGCACTTCCTTAATACAGTTGTTCCCTTGAAACCCCCAAAATATGTCTGTCGTGACTTAAGCCTAAATATGTAGCAGCTCCCTCCACCTTGCCACTTTGAAATTACTGTAAAATGGTGCACGCAGGGAGGGGCAAATACGCAGGGAGGGGCAAATCCAAGATTAATTTTTTGGTTCATTTTGTACATCTGCTCATTTTCATTTGGAAGAACATGATTTTCTTTCGTCAAACTCAATTTTCATTCAAAATAAACCTGAATATGCTGCAAACTGATCTTATTACAATAAAATATGGCTGCCGAAATTTACAGGAGGCTTTAATCTCAGAAAAAGAGAAACTATACCCCTTTATCCTAGGTTTCAGAACAGAGGCCAAGCATGTGCTTCCAAATTGTGTTAGTGTTCATCCTTACACTTTCAAAAGTTCTCAATTTTAAAACAAATAAAAGGAGAACCTAGTTGCTTTTTTAAACATCAGCCAAGGGAGTATTTCCAGAAAGCTTTTCCACCTTCCTTCCAAATTCAAAGGGTTAAGTATGCTGAAGTACTGCCACATTTACCCATTATTCTTACTCTACCATTACTACTCCAATATTTTGGTATTTAAAAGAGAGGATGGCAATCATTTAGTATTAAATCACTACATAATCTCTCCGATATTTCTTGTCTTTTCAACCTCACTGACTAATAATGATTCAAGTATGACTCACTTAATGAAATAAAGTAATTGGTTGTAGCTGAGAGAGCGAGGAGGGAGGAGGACCAGCCCGGGGACTGAATCCAAACTTGAATGCAGTCCAAATCTTGGGTTAGCTTCTAAAGGGCTATGCAGTACAGTATCTTAGGCAAGTCGTTAGACCTCTGAGCTTCTATATCATTCATTGGACTGGTTTGCAGATTTTAAGATAATTATTCAAAACACCATTAGATATAAATATTAGTTATTTTAAAAACTGCTTAGGATTTACATTCTAATACCTTTATGTCCACTTTATCTGGAGAATGCCATGGCTGTTCCACAAATATTAGGGATGTTTTAGTTGGGGAAGAGGAAGGGAGAGACTTCTACTTTCATATTCATGGTTCAGTATATCACATATGAGAAAACTCTTCAAACTCCTTCCTCGGAAAGTCAAGAAGCCAGAAACTCAGTACATTATTGTACAGCCATTGATTCACTTAACCAATATTTACAAAGTACCTAGGATGAATAAAGTAGCTGCTGCTGTTCAGTTAATACATTGAATGCAAAAACTATTATCTGCCAGCAGTGATTCCAAAGAAGACAGTAGGTGGAAGGGAATAAACAACTCAAAGAAGATATTTAAATTCATTTTTTTCTTAAAGAAGAGGGCCAGGATTAAGTATAAATACACTGAGAAGGGGCAGTAATGAGGAAGTGAACCCAAATGCTTGCCTTTTTATTAAAATGTTTTTGTTTACCCTAATACATTAATTTACTAAAGTAACCATTAATTGACTTCATTGCTGAAAATGCTTCACACTGAAAAGGAAGAGGTAGAAGAAAAAAAATCTAAATTATCATAACAAATATTTATTTACCATTTATTATGTAGAGGGCATTGTCCTAAGCACTTACAGGTATGAACTTAAGTATTCATCCTAACAGGCCTGTAAAATAGGGACTGTCCTTATCCTCAGGAAACTGAAATTAACTGAAGATGCTAAATCTTGGGTATCATTTATGACGTAGAGCTCACAGTTCCTGATTATAAGATATATGTGTTTACATTTAAGAAATATTTGGAGGTGCAGAAAATATGAAATATAATGTAATCATTTTCTTTAATTTTGCACTGAAAACAGCAGGGAAAATGAAAGCTTACCTTAAATACAGAATCTATTTTTTTTAAGATTAGATTTTATTTTTAAGTAACCTCTACACTCAATGTGGGACTCAAACTCACAACCCCAAGACCAAGAATCGCACACTTCATCGACTGAGCCAGCCAGGCATCCCTAAGTATAATACCTTTATAGGAGAAGAGAAGGAGTCTATGGTCAACTGGATTGTCTAACTTATGGAACTGCTCAGATTGACACAACAATGGTTCACATTTAATAAAAAGAGATTGTTAAAAGATTTGTATATTGTTATTGTTGAGGAAACACCCAGATGCCTATGCATCTAAATAAAAGTGATCAAATACTTTTATTTTGAAGACTGTCATCATCCTGAGAAAAATGGACCTTAGAAATCTATTTGCTCAATGATACACTGTTCTCAAACGGGAATTGGAAACAAAACTTAAATAGAATAATTGGGGGAAGTAATATGACTACATAATAAACTTAAAAAATCAAAATGAATGATTTTTTTGAAATACAGTACAGTATATACTCTAGTCTTAGAAAAATGGCATGTAGCCTGTCCATATATTAATAACCAGGTGCTTGTGCAAATTCTCCACTTTTTCCTAAATCTGTTTACTCAATCCCTTTAACATATCTATAAAATGTGCCCCAATTGATTGTTATAATAATTAAGCTAAATAACGTATCTAAAGCCACTAACAATATCAGGAACTCAAGTAAATTTGCTCCATTTACATAAATATAAAACAGTCAAAGAGTTTCTAATCTCTCATCTACAAGTAATTACCTTTGAAAAAAAGTTAGTATTTTCTAAGCTCTGAAATAAAGAGAATGAATGAGTGATAACCCTCCATCATGATTTCAAACATTACTGAGTGTGCTGTGCTTGGCACAGGAGACAGTGGTTGTAAATAAGATAGAGGCCATCCTGGAAGAATTGTGAGGTGAGTATGGAAAAGCAACTTTCTAGAATCAAAAGATGGACAGAGGGGGCTAGTAGGTTCTGGAGAGGCATATTCAGCATAAGCAAAGATACAGCAGTGTGACCAAATGGTGCAGCCAGCACCTGTGAATAATAGTTCCATAAATGTTAGCACAGAATTTCCACGAGGGATAAGGAGCAAAGAAACTGCAGAGGCATGCTCCAGGGCCAGATCCTGCAAGAAAGGTCCTTCCACATGAGGCCCAACTGGCTAGACTTCCCCCTCAAGGGACTGTGGGCTCATGCAGGTCCATTGTGAGTCCTCGGGCAGTAGACAGACACAGATCTGCCCTGTATAAAGAATTCCAGCAGCAGTATGAGAGAAAGATAGCTTGAAGAGGAACTGCATTATTAAAAAAAAAAAAAAAAAAAAAAAAAAAAAAAAGACAAGTACTCTGTTACTTATTAAATCATCTTCTTTTGTATAGAAAAAAAAATTGTCAAGCCATCCAAATCTACCACACTGATATGGAGGAAATAATACTAAAATCTACAGGGCTTTCCTCCAGGTCCCAGAAGAGCAGTTATGGATTTAGTTGATGGATTCAACTTTTGAGTGGCTTGGGAATTTACAAGCTTCCCTTAATAACAGCAAATTTAAATTCTGGTAGCCATAGTGACAAGTTATTAGAGCCCGAGCTGAAATTTGGGAAGCAACCAACAAAGCAAGCCCCTAAGGTAAAGGAAAAATGCTTTTTACTGAACAACGGTCAACAAGTATTCAACATGTACTCAAAAATGTATTTAGTATTTTATTTAACCTTATCAAAATAATGCTCATTCCTCTTTTTAATAAGGAAAATAACATATTGGCAGAGCACAAAGACTAATTATGATCCAGGTATTTAAGCCATAAGAGAAGAAAAATTACTATAAATAAATAAATAAATAAATAAATAAATAAATAAATAAATATATAACTAGATCTGAAAAAAAGTGGGGTTAATTATGGTTGGAGATAGCATTGCCTTAATGCCTACAAGTCCTTCAAGGCTATATCAGTACACATGCAATCAAGAAATTATTTCATAAAGGAACAAAAATGTGTAACATTTCCTCTTTCATCTCATATATATATGTGTGAATTGTATGGTTAATTGTATGGTTAATATACTGCAAAGCTTTATGTGTTTAGGCAGCAAAGTATATGGTGATGCTGGCCAAAGAGGATGGTGCTCAAATATTTTGCAAAGCTAAATTCTTACCTAGAAACTTACAATCCTAAAAGAATGTTCAGTAACAAATATTTTAGATAATGAATGAAAAAATAAGGAATGACTGATGACTAGTTAGTGGCCATCTTGGGACACTTCTGAGGTTCCCAAGACACACAACTAAAGGAAATAATGAAACATTATTATATTGAAACAATATGGTGAGTATGCCAGTACGCCACTAACAAGTAAAATGGAGTTTATGAAACTCATTATTATACTTTTGATATACTTTAAAAATGTTATCATGAAATTCCTTGTCAGTTTTTTCTTTGATTTTTCCACAACCAAATATAAAATTAAAGTGAATTTTTAAAAAGTGTATTAATAGGCCACACTGGAATATATAATTAAGTTCTAGAAGACTTTTTAAATTGTAACGAAGTCCCATAATCTTACACTTATATTATTTCGTAGATTATGCATCAAGAACTATAAGTGTATAATATAATAAGTGTGTGCCTAATATATATATATATCAGATGTATATATACTTATTTCTCATATATTTGGCTACCCTCCAAAGAACCTTGACTGCTGAATATATTATGCAAAGGACTGTTTTACTATGTCTCAATGGCATTTGTGAATTAAGAACCTAACTGAAGGCTGGGTTTAGCATTACCCCCATTATTAACGGGGCTGCCTCCCACAAAAGGACACAAACACACAATAAATAGATTGAGCTTTGCCACACAGTCAACACACTATTTATTCAGTTCTGGCAGATACACCAGTGGTACAAATCAAAGGCTATCTGAATTGCTATTTTGCTTATGTTTGAAAGTAAATTTGTAAATTAATTTCACATTGCAGCCCACACTGGACAGGTCAATGCCCATAATCTCTAATGACAATAGATATTTACACAGGTTTCAGACGTATCCTATCCCACTCAAAACAACTAGGCATCATATATTATGTGATTGTTGTCCCTTTTACCTGCAACAGACACTAGAACTGCCATTTTGTGATCTGGTTAATAGCTACTCTACTCAAGATTATGATGGTCTTTCAAAATATCTTTGAGTCCAAAACTGACATATTCCTCATGCAAAGCAATTTTCTCTTTAAAAGAATTTACTGGGCAGCCCAGTGGCTCAGTGGTTTAGCGCCGCCTTCAGCCCAGGGCTTGATCCTGGGGACCCAGGATCGAGTCCCACATCAGGCTCCCTGCATGGAGCCTGCTTCTCCTTCTGCCTGTGTCTCTGCCTCTCTCTCTCTCTCTCTCTCTCTCTGTCTCATGAATAAATAAATAAAAAATCTTAAAAAAAAAAAAGAATTTACTTCCTCCACTATAATACTTTTAAATCATAGCTGTAAAGACTTTAAACTCATGAACAAAACATGTAACTACCTGCATATAAAAAACTATCTACAACTTAAGCAAATACTCTTTAATTGTGGTAATTATCAAAAAAAAGTCAAAGGTAAAAAGGTTTGAAAGAGGTGGCCTTGATGTCTTTGATAAGCATAAACCAAAGATAATAGATTAAAATTATTTTTCTCAAAGTCCAGTCTATAATTTGTAGAACAGATGGGCATTGATTAGACTTTAGTTCTGGCCACAACTTGGAAAATAGAAAGAATTAACTATAAAATCTGAATGATGACTCTATAGGTCATCAATCATAATTTATATAACTTTCTTATTACCCATTTCTAGGACATTTAGAACTTTGTAAGAAAAATGTTATTCGGTCAAAAAGCATAGCCAGTCATCAGAGGTCTCTTTCTACTGGAAGAGACAGAAATCTCTGAGGCTGAGTACTTCCTCTATCCTAGAATGCAAGGCAAAGGCAATGCTTTTCAAAGAGCAGCTATAACAACAGATTATTAGTATCATCTGGAATGAAATGGGAAATGGAGTCAAGGGTAAGCATATTGTCTTGTGACTTATGTGTGTGGTGTGTGTATATACACCCCCAAATACATTCATACACACATACACATATATATGTAAATACAGAATCATGATATGAAATATATTTCTGGCAATGTTTCCCAGTCATAACAATTTGAAAACTAGTGCTCTAACGGACATGGGTATATATTCACCCATGTAGGACACCTGTGAAGCAATCACACCACACTTAGCTGACGTCTCTAAGGCAGAATTAATTGGCAAAAGTCCTGAGACGACAGAGTTTCAAGATGTGAGCATAGCAGCTGAGCAGGCCTCTTCCAGGGAGCCCCGTCAGAGAGGATTTGGGCTCTGTCCCCAGTGACTAAAGTCTAAAATTGTGTTACCTCCTCTGGGGCTCAGAGAGCTGTACTGCTGCCAATACTTTCCAGAGTGGAATTTGACTGTGAGAGCAAGAACTTCTCCAGAAGAGTGAAATAACTACATTTCCATGGGAAGCTGAGACTTCAGTAATCCCAAATTTTGATGAGCTTCCTTCAAGAGTTAATTAAAAATTTAAAATCAGACACATATATGGGTACATACACTCATCCATTCAACGGAATCTTTATTTTTAAAAACAGCTCTTTACACCATTTCCTCAGCTAACCAGACATATAACCAAAAACAAAACAAAAAACAGTTCCAAAATTCTGAGAAAGCAATGTCATTTCAGTTCAATAAATACCACCTAATTTGTTGACAGAATGACGTACACAAAATAGCTCAAATAGAATATTAATATTCTAAGTTCTACCGTATTTGACAGTGATAATTTCCTTTAAGTTTCTTCTGCCTTTTTCACAAGCCTACTATTATGTAATAAACTTTTTTTCAAAAATACTAAAATTTATGTTTTCTGTTAGGAATTTGCTATAGACTGAATATCTGTGGCCACCCAAAATTCTTGGGTTGAAATCTATTCCCCTGATACATGGCATGTGGAGGTGGGGCTTTTAGGAGGTGATTAGGTCATGAAGGTGGAGCCCCCATGAAGGGATTAGTGTCTTCATATTAAAAAAAAAGAAAAAAAAAAAAAAAAAAGGTGAGCGCCTCCACCATGTGAGGACAAAGGGCATTAGGACTTCCCAGGCTCCAGAACTGTGAAAAAGAAATTTCTGTTGTTTATGGTCATTCAGCCTATGGTATTACCTTACGGCATCCCGAACAGACTAAAGGAAAAATAATCTCAGAGAGTGAATTTTCTGTCAATTTTTAAAAATGTAACACTCTTAACAGCTTATGCATCCCTACTTTGTAAGAAGAGATGCCACAGTTGTAAAAATGATCATAGCAAGGCCCCTGTGCAAGCACACTGCGGGTTTTTAATGACAACACCTCACTTCCCACCTAGGCAAGTAAGAGAAACACTGATAGAATCTTCGCATAGCAACATCTATCACTACCATGGTGATTTTCTATTAAGATCTGACCTAGAAAAAGCCCTTAATTTTCCTTTCTGTTCTGTCTTACAATATATTCTTACAAGAAAATCAAAATATTTTGGAAGATATTTAGGAAAAAATTGGACCATTTAGAAAGAAAAAAAGGGATCCCTGGGTGGCGCAGCGGTTTGGCGCCTGCCTTTGGCCCAGGGCGCGATCCTGGAGACCCGGGATCGAATCCCACGTCGGGCTCCCGGTGCATGGAGCCTGCTTCTCCCTCTGCCTGTGTCTCTGCCTCTCTCTCTATCTCTCTGTGACTATCATAAATAAATAAAAATTAAAAAAAAAAATTTAGAAAGAAAAAAAAATTAAGGAGGAAGAAGAAATTATTCCCAAAGTAGTTTCATGTAGTTTAAAACAGTGTGATCCTACAGCCTCATTAAAATCTCCTTTTACCCAAATACTTTCCACCAATTCAAAATTATCATTCCATTTCCACCTTTCTAAGTTACTAAGTACTTTATTTTTCTTTTAATTTCCAAATTATTTCTTGCAGTAGATGATATTCTCCTTGACCTCACTACCTATTTCTCAGTAAATCTCCAAACTGTTGTTCAAACTCATTCATGCATTTAATCTACCCACTAGTGTCATAGCCAGGATGTCAGGCATTGTGCTAGGCACTGCGGGTTCTGGACAAATAAGTGACACAGTCTCAATCTCACAGAGATGACTACTATCTCAGGCCCATGGCAGAAAAGCACAGACTCCCTGATCAAAGCAACACCTTTTATTTTTCCACCTTGATATTTCTCCTTTCTGGCCATAACCACATAAACCAGCTTCTTGATCCCCCAAAGTTATGAAGTCTATGGCCTCATCCTGAGACCTTCAGCAAAACCCCCTATCAGCTAGGATGCAACTCACTGCCCATAACAGAAAACTCATCTCATGCTGCCTTACACAATCGATGGGGCTTATCAGCTAACATGACCAGAAGCCCAGGAATAGGAAAAGCTCTGGATCATATTAATTCAGCTGTTCAGTAACTGCATCAAAGGCCAGGTTTCTTTCCTCCTCTCCACTTTGCTGGGAAGTGGATGACTAACAAGAACTCTTGACATTATCTGCTTCTTTGTTTCCACCCAGGGAGGGCAAGAACCATGGAGAGAAAATGAAGAACATGGGCACTGGGGTGGGGGTGTAGGATGGGAATGAAGGGACAAAAGATCTAGACATGGGTTGAGAGGAAATACTTCTTTCCTTACACTTGAGCTCATACTTCCAAAGCATTTCACTGTGGTCAGGGCTATAATGCATCTTCCCTAGAACCAGAGGTGGATTAAGCTTCTCCTAAAGCTACGAACTGTGTGGGGTTGCCAGGAGTAGACAGCCAAAGAGTAATTGAGGACAGAATCTCAGGAGAGGTCACTGTGATGTCTATTACATAACTGACTTCACACAAAACATTATTCATCCACTTTTTAATGCCTTTAAAGTCAGTTTCATCCATAATGTCCTCTGCAGAATCACTAACTGCCTAATTCTCCTTCCCAGCTCTAGAGACCCCCCTCATCAACCAACTCAATCCCTCACTCTGGCACTCAAGGGCCTTCAAGACTTGGTCCCATCAGTCTACAATTTCGGGAAGTAATCTCCAATAAAAATCTGCCTCCTGTGTCAATCTGATCTCACACACATACTCCTTATCCATCTCTCCTCCTTATCCCTAAACTGCCATTCTCAAACGGTAGCTCAGCTGCCTCTCCATAAAGTCATCCCTGCCAGATCTGGTCTCTCATTGCTCTGAATTTTCAGGCACACCCTATGGAGACAGCATGGTAAATCGGGAAGAGCACAAGAATGGAAATCACACAGACCTGGGTTCAACTTGGGTACCACCACTTGTCTTGGGTAAATCCCGTTAAAACTTTTTACCTCTGAATTTCCTTACCTGTAACAACGGATTACCTCTTTTGCCAGACCATTTTATTAAGGACCTGGTGCATCACTTGATAAATTTAAAAAAATCTATTGTCATTATTGAACCATGAGATCCCTTGTTTGTATGTAATCTTCTGATTCTGGTTCTCATGCACCAGGTCTTCACTTAACAAGTATTCTGGGGCAATCAGGAGGAGCCATCTCTATATCTATGTCCAGATAACTGCTGGCCACTGGGTCTGGGCAAAGCCTAGGTGCTGCTTCACGAGGGCTACATCTGTCTTCTATCATCTTCCATAGAAATGATTTGCTATTTCTTAAGTAGAAAACATTCATGGCATAAGAGTATTCTGGGTAGAATGTTCAAAGTCAAAAAAGGTAGAACTCTGGGTACACTTACTAATACCTCAAGGAAACTGAGTAAAGTTTTGTGATCATTCATGGGGAAAAAAAAAAAAAAAGAATGGTAAAATGAATGGGTCCTGGCAACATGAATTTTCAAACACCAAACAAGTAGCAGAGTACTGGCAAATGGGGGATGGGAAGTTGAAGATACATGTCATGCCTCATCAGAACCAGCTTTTATGAGAAGCACTGACCTCATAGGTAGAGGGGAAGGACCGTATAATGGACAGAAATCAGAAGACAATATCCAGACCACATTCAGCCACTTATTAATCTTATGATTCTAGGTGAATCACTTCACCTCTGTGAACTCAGTTTCATTAAATGAAAATAGAAATGTTCCCCTACCACATACCTCTACTGCACCCCCTTGTCCTACTTGACTCAGAGTTTGCAGCAGCTAAATAAAATTTATTAAATTTCTGAAGAAGTATAAAAAGCTATGCAAGTACAATGCATTTATAAAATACCAATGTGAATGCCAAAGGTAAGGTAATTCTCACAAATTTCAATATAGCAATGATGAAATCCATACTGCAACTACTAAACATCATATATGAATAACCAGCAAAACAAAGAATGCATCTGTTCTTAATTGCCTTGTTTATTTAAACAGCTGCCTGAAAAATGATAAATTACAATTATTATTTGAGATGCGTTAAACAATTAGGACATTTAAATGGAAGAGTACCAAACCTCTGACAACAGGGCACTAATATGGACTGAGAATTCATGCTAGCTGCTAATTTGCTAATCATTAGTGGAGCGACAATACTGTACCAGAGCTTTATCAGTTTGAGTAGTGTGAGATTACCTCATAAGGGACCATTTTCCTACAACATAAATGCAACAAGATGCTTTACTAAATGTCTTCAGCATCAACAGAATAGATGACAAGTCAACAAAAGATGCCACTGCAGATCTTAGTGACTGAACTGAAGGAATAATTACATAGATGCATAATGCGAAAATCTGCAGGATTGAATTTCACAAAGGAATTAGAAGAACAAATATTCGGTGCTGTTGAGATCTTTTCTCTGATCATTTCATTAAGGTGGCCCATTCTTTTTGGCCTTGAAAACCACACAGAGATCCTGCACAGAATAATTTATAATTTAAGTGATTCCCACAGATTGTAACTATTTTCCCCACCACCACAACTAGTAAGTCATAGCTGGGCACTGATATTTTTCCAAAGCAATGCACGCTGACTTCCTTGCACATGCCAGAAAACAAATATTTGTTTAATAGAAGTACAGAACACAAAGACTTCCCAGGCTCTGAAAATTTCCACATCCACACATTCTTAAATTCATAATACTTGCTAATCCAGAATAGTTAATTTAAAGTGAATTTCTGAAATAATAGATAAAATAATAATGGGATGGCCCTTCTTTGTAGGTTTTTTTTTAAGATTTTATTTATTTATTTGAAAGAGAGAGAGACAGCGAAAGAGAGCACAAGTGGGGTGGAGAGGCAGAGGGAGAGCAGGCTCCACGCTAAGCAGGGAGTCTGACATGGGGCTCAACCCCAGGACCCTTGGGATCATGACCCTAGCCGAAGGCAGATGCTTAACTGACTGAGCCACCCAGGTGTCCCCTTCATAGGGTTTTAGAATGTAATTTAACAGTCTGATGGGCTGCCGCCTTCAGCCCGGGGCATGATCCTGGAGACCCAGGATCAAGTCCCACGTCAGGCTCCCTGCATTGAGCCTGCTTCTCCCTCTGCCTGTGTCTCTGCCTCTCCCTCTCTCTCTCTCTGTGTGTCTCTCATGAATAAATAAATAAAATCTTAAAAAAAAAAGTCTGCTAAGTAAAGTCAAATGCCACTGCAAAAGGAGAGCATCAGGAAAACCAGCTGATGTCAGAGGAAAATCAAAGGCACTATCTCCGTGCTTCTTCTCTGGACAAAAACACCGTTAGTTAAACTACAATATCAGCAAGCAAATGAAGCAGCCAGAAAGGAGGAGATTTCAGCAGTAGGACTTAACTGGAAGTAGAACTTATGAGCCATTCTCTTTGCCATCAATTTTTTTTTAACCAGGTAAGTTCTTTTTTTAACCAGGTCTAGTTATTCATTCACACTTTATACTAGAATTTACTATTTTCCTTATTTGAACATCTGGTGAAATAAATATCAAGATGTTTAAAAACAAACAAAAATGTAATAATAGTATATATAGATATGTTCTTTTTTTTTTTTTTTTTTAAATTTTTATTTATTTATGATAGTCACAGAGAGATAGAGAGAGAGGCAGAGACACAGGCAGAGGGAGAAGCAGGCTCCATGCACCGGGAGCCCGACGTGGGATTCGATCCCGGGTCTCCAGGATCGCGCCCTGGGTCAAAGGCAGGCGCCAAACCGCTGCGCCACCCAGGGATCCCTATAGATATGTTCTGATCAATCATTAACATGAGCAAAGCTTTCATCAATGTCTATTTTAAATGCAGGTAGTATTTGTCCAAAGACAGAAAGTAGGCTTCCCTATTAAAAAAAAAAAAAAAAAAAAAGAGGAAGTAATGTGCAATCTCCTACATGTAATCTCTCTAAAAATCCATCTGATCTGTATTTCTGTCATGGATATACATATTAAATCTAACTATGTCCATTTGGTGGAAAACCATCTCGATTTGAATCACCTGGAGTTCAGTTGTCATGCATGTGTGTTCTTAGGACTAAGACTTCAAAATCTGGGATAGGGCTCAGAATTTGAATTTTAACAAGCTCCCCCCAGGGCAAACCTCAAACACCTCAAAATCTGAAAAACAATGAGACTGGCTTTAAAAAAGTTAAAATAAGAGAACTTTGGAAGAGTTAGTGCCAGCACTTCTTAATAGAGATGCTAGGAACAAAAGTTACACTGGAAATAATAAAAGTATATAAATAGTACAGAATCATGTAACAGTCAATTTAATAGGCAGTGCAATTAAAATCTGATGAGTTCTTTTGATAAAGGGATACTCCTTCATACTACCAGAAATCTCAAGATGAGGTGAAATGACACACTGTCACAAAACACGATCTGCTCCTACAGTGGGGGGACTGGAAATGCATGACCTGGTGTTAACAACACCAAACATGGCCGGCTTTCTCGGTTTCATTCTTGATACAACTTAGATTATGAATATTGGCATCAAAACTAGATTCCACTTGGGAAAAAAAGCATTAAAAGACATTTTCCCCCAGAGCAACAGCAAAGTAAAGCATCCATAGAAGGAACTTCATCCACACTAAAGAAGGAAAAATAACAGGTCAAGGTGACAGTGACTTTCTCTTACAATTCAATAAATCCCAACCAGAGTGCTCTATAAAAGATTCAACAAGGAACAATTGAAGAAGTAAACCTGAAACTCCTACAAAGACATGATTCAAAACACAAAGTTACTGAGGGCCTCCCCCACCAAAAAAATAAGAGTGCAATTCAATTTTCAAATTTTCAATTTGAAAATGTAATGGATTTTCCATAATGGGTTCACCTTTGTTCTATATTCTACCAGTTTAGGGGACAACTGTTTCCTGGCATAAAAGTCCCCAAGATGAAACAGAAACTTCGTAACAACTTAGATGTGATTTAAAAGATATATGCATTCTTGAAAACAGATATATTTTTTATATTTTGTTAAAGTTAATGAAATTCACTTTTCAGTAGGAATCTTAAACAGTAGTAAGTGAGATGATCTAAATCCCTTGTTATTTATACCTTCATACATCTACAATAGGCCTTTTCTTCATGCCTGATGTTAAGAAATTTTATTTAAGAAAATCATAGGCCATGAACTGAAATACAGTTTTATCATGTCTCTTGAGGTTGCTGTAGGCTGAAACTCATTAACCCCCTTTTGGTCATTTAATAATTTAAAGTGTGTGTGTGTGTGTGTGTGTGTGTATAGTTTACTCCATCGATTTGGCAGCTTTTGTCATCTAAAACTTGTAGATGTTATCGTACACCCTTTGTTCAAATGAGGATTTAAAGTAAGTACTGGCATTGATTTCTGAGGCTACTATGTGTTTGGGTTGCCAGTGGGGTCTCCAGATGATGTTGAAATGAGGGCCTTTTTGAAAAAAGAATCAACTTACAGGTCTAACATTTGAGTTCAAAAATCAATTTTACAAGTGCAAGATGGTACGCAGTTCATCTGAAAAACACCCAGGAGTTTTAGTGAACTACAGTCTTCATAGAGGCCAACAGAATGATGCAGCGGGAAACAATGCCAAGTTCACTCTGGGCTGCGCTAGAAGGGCCGCATCCATACCGAAAGCAGGAATGCCCTTGCCGCCTGGGCAGGACACAGAAGGTATGAGGTTGGTGGTGGAGAGAACCTCAGTTTCCTCTACTGAAAAGAGGGAGCAGACCAGAATGTTCAAACACCACCTAAGAGACCACTTGATGTTTAGCTGTGGCAGAGAAGATTCAAGGAACCAAGGTGATGGTGTTCAGGTTTGTGAAAGACCTCTACATGTTAAGTTCCTACTATAGGGGTTTCGGGTGTCTTGTTGACCATCACTGCCTGTTCCTGGAAAAAGGCCTGACATATAACAAATGCTCAGAAATACTTGTTGAATGAAAAATGATGAAATGAATGACCTCAGAGCATAAGAGAATATACTTGCTGTTCTGTATGGTGCCAAAAGATTAGACAGGCACCAGTGGGTAAAAATTTTAGGAACATATGCTCCAGTTAAACTTTTTAAGAAACCACTTTTTAACAGTTAGAGCTCTCCAAAGACGGAGCAGACTTTGTAAGGGAGTGATCTCCTCCTCATTTGGGGGAAGGGAACAGCAGTGGTATTCTTGCAGAAACTGGATAACCATCTGTCAAGGATGCTACAGCAATGAAAACACTGTTTACATCATCGAACACCACAAGGGTTTCATTTTTATCCTATCTGCCATTTCTGTAGAGCAAACCTTCTGCTGACATGAAATCATCAAGCTGAAATGAAGGATTTTAAACCATTTTAGGAGTGACTCAACAAAATGTGTTAAAGAGTGGTTCCAAAATGCAGGTACATAGAAACATCTGTGGAGTTTGTCATAAATACAGGTTTCTAAGTCCCACTTGATCTCATTTCTCTAGTCGGCTCTGTGACATTGTCATAGCAATTAGCTCCTCTCTTCAGCACCATCACCATCCCCCACTCGAGTCTGTGCCGTCATCATGCAAACCCATCACTCCCTTCTTAAAAAAATATCCTCGATTAACCCTGCTTCTCTCTCCAATAACCACCCAACTTCTCTCTTCCTTTTAAAGTAAAACTCAATCTGTATTCAGCTTCCCGCCTCCACCTGACTGTTGAACACACTCAAATCAATGACACTAGTTACTCCATGTTGCTTGCGCTACCAGTGGTGTATTCCCAGTCCTCATTTGAGTTGATCCTCCACAGCAGCATCTGGCACAGATGATCATGCCCTCCCTTTAACACATTACTTCACATGCTTTTGAAGACATCACACTTACTGATTTTTATCCTACCTCCCTGGCCACTCTTTCTCAGTCTCTACTTCACCCCTTAATCCTGACTTCCTAACACTGGAGTGCTCAAATTCTTGATACGAAACCTTTTCTTTACTTTCGTTGGTTTTCTCTTCCTCACACTGGCCTCTTTAGTGATTTCAGCCTAGATCCTGGTTCTACTTACTGTTTATACACTTAGCACTCCCCATTCGGCAACCCAGCTTACTCCACTGAACCCCAAACCTGTATTTAAATGTCCCTTTGACATCTCTGGTATTCATCTCCACAGTTTCAAACCAAGTTCCTGAGCTTTGCCATCACAGTGACTAACATCCTTCCCAGCGTTCAGACAAAACATCCAAGAGTCATCCTTGACTCTGTTTACACACCATCCATCCAAGCCATCAAACCCTATCAGCTCTATTGTTAAAACAGACTCAGAGAATACACTAGAACTTTGATCTCACACCATATACCAGAATTAACTCAAAATGGGTCAATGACCTATATATATATGTGTTAAAACCATACAAATCTTAGAAGAAACAATGGAGTAAACCTTCATGACCTTGGATTTTGCAATGGATTCTTAAGATACAACACCAAAAGCAAGGGCGACAAGAGAAAAACACAGATAAATTGGCCTTCATCAAAGTTAAAAACTTTTGTGCATAAACGGACATGATCAAGAAGGTGAAAACACAACCTAGAGAATGGAAGAAAATATTTGCCAATCATGTACATGTTGAGGGTCTAGCATCCAGAATATATAAGAAACTCCAACAAAGGAAAGACAAAAAACAAACAATCCAATTTAAAAATGGGCAAAGGACTTGAACAGACATTCCTCTGGAAAAGAGACACAAATGATACATATGAAAAAAATACTCAATATCAGCAATCATTAGGGAAATGCAAATCAAAACCACAAAGAGGTATCACTTTGCATCCACTAGGATGGCTACAATCAAAAAAATGGAAAATAACAAGTTTTGGTGAGGATGTGGAGAAACTGGAATCCTTGTATATTGCTACTGGGCATGCAAAATGGTGCAGCTGCTATGTAAAGCAGTTTGGCAGTTCCTCCAAAAGTTAAATGTAGAATTACTATATGACCCTGCAGTCCTACTCCCAGGGATATGCCCCAAAGAACTGAAAATAGGTACTCAAAAATTGTATGTATACAGATGTTCATATCAGCTCTATTAACAACAGCCAAGAAGTGAAAACATCCCAATGTTCATAAACCAATGAAGAAGTAAATAGTTCATAGACAATTTTTAAACCATGTACATACATACGTACATACAATGGATTCCTATTTGGCCATAACAAGGAATGAAGTATTGACATGCTACAAAGTGGATGAACCTCCAGAACATTATGCTAAGTGAACGAAGCCAGATACAAAAGGGTTATGGGACTGGGTGGAGGGAGACAGTTTGGGAGAAAATGCTTTATGGATAAGGGGTTTTACTATGAAGTGATGAAAATGATTTGGAAATAGAGGTGGTGGTTGTAAAACACTGAAATGTACTAAATTCCATTGAATGGTTCACTTTAAAATGGTTACGTTTATATTATGTGAATTTCATGTCCATAAATTATTTTTAAAACTATTCAGCATCCAACTCTTCTCCTACCTCTACTGCTACCACATCGGTCCAAGCTGCCATATATTCTCACTGACATCATCACTAGTCTCCTAAGTGGTCTCCTGGTCCCCTCTTATCCCATTTGTTTTTCCTGAACACAATTGCGAGAATGATACTGTTCTGAAAGCCTGACCGTGTCTTTCCTCTGTGAAAGCCCTCTAATAACTTTTTACCTCCTCATAGTGAAAGCCAAAGTCCTTACAAGGCCCCACACAACGTGGCCTAATATTGCTCTTACCTCACCTGACGTCATCCCTGACTAATCTGTCCCTTCTTCTCTCCACACAGATCATACCAGGCTCCTTGCTGCTCCTTCAACATTCCAGACACACTCCTAGAAGCCTCAGGGCCCTTGCACTTGATGTTTGCTCTATTTTGAATGCTCTTCCCTCAGATATCTATAGCTCTTGGACCATCTCCTCCAACATCAGTTCTTACTCAAATATCTCTTATGCAGTGATGCCTCCCCTAAGCATACTATTTAAAATGCTGAACCACAGATTCTCCCTATTTCCCTTCTCTGCATTATTTTTCTCCATAGCATTTACAGCATCTAACACACAGTAAATTCCATGTATTTGCTGTGTCTATTTTTTACTCCCTACTAGACGCTTACTAGAGAACCTAAGGGACCATAAGAAATGGGCTCTCTGATCTTAGAAGGACAGATTTTAAACCACTTGACTGCCTGCTTGCTAATATGTTTGCCTATGCGAATGGTGACTTACTTTCTTTAACACAGACTGGTTGTGAGTTTGTGAGAGAGCAGGCCTTACCTACTTCAAATCACTGAAGGCTATAAATAGCTGTTAAAGGACTAAGAAAAAAAAAAAGTGACCACTCAAGCTGGCTTATCTTGGTTTGCAGCATTGCATTAAAAAAGATGGACCTAAAATACATCAAAAGGGATATAAAAAATTCCAGGTATTAAATAAAGTCTAAATGATACGATGAAAACAAGGATGAAATTTCTTAGTTCTTACGTTGATCTTATTACATCCTTAATTGCTCTTAAAAAAAAAAAAAAAAACTGCCACGCAATATTAAAACAAGGTCTCTACCCCTGAGAATCCACATGGCTGTATTTCATTTGTAACTCCTTAGAGCTAATCATAATATCCAAGAGAACAATCCCAGTACTTGGTCCTCTTCCCACAATCATTGGAAATCAGTAAAGTTCAAGTGGCTAGCCAACTTTAGAAACAAGATGTTTATAAACTTGCCTTTCAAATATTTAAAAACATTTACACATTCAATAACAAAAAAAAATAACAAAAAATACATGTCTAAATTAAAAAAACATTAAAGCAAAACCAGGTTTTCACAATTTAATAGAAGTCACAAATACAGTCAGCTACTTAAAGATGGCTTCCCAATTCAATAACACATATACAAAAGTACTCATATTTATTTAAAAAGTAGTGCAGTTAAAAAAAAAAAAGTAGTGCAGTTGTAAAGTCCCGCTAAAGTAATAAAAAAATATTTTAGTACTGTCATCTAAAGATACCATACATTACAGCTTCCTCAGAGCTTGTGAATGCAGACAAGCCTCAATCAGTAAGTAAACTAATCTAAATCAAATTCCCTCCAGTTGAAAATAATCATCATGTCCTGCCCAGAGTTGGTGAGTATAAATGGATTACTGAAAATATTCTTGGTAATTGCAGGTTGCTATTTATGTTGACCAGAGTCGGAGGAGTTTACTTAGTGAAATGTCTAAAGCACGCAGACCACCAATGCTCAACATACAGGAAAATCACTCTTGACTTCCACCCTAAAAACAGCGTGGATCTTCTCTGCAATGTCACGGTGTGGTTGTTATTTCATAGTGTCAGATACACTGCTGGTGACAAAATGAAAATTTATGATCGCAGTTATTTTATTTTCAGGTAATATGCTACCCCAAGAGATTTTTCTAGTTCAGCGGAGTAGAAGATAAATACTAAAAGCTAAATATTATTTTTCAAAGTCCTAAATTTTTCTGCTTGTAAACAAGTATGCACAAAATATGAGTGGTGACAATAATTGAAACGTCTTTTTTTAATTATAGGGAGCTCTGCTTTCCTTGTTGTTACCAATTCCCAAGCATGTCTAGTAACACACAAGTCATGGTGTGAAGTGGGAATATAGAAGACCGGCTCTAAGATGAACTTGTCACAAGACACCTGGCCAGTTGTTAGCTCTCACTCTTTCCTGGGTTATGCCATAACATTTTATTCTGCATTTTAATCATCACTATCACCAGAATTAAATTAGGAATCAGAAAACCCAAGTTCTGGGGCACCAGAGTGGCTCAGTCGGTTAAGCATCTGCCTTCTGCTCAGGTCATGATCTCAGGGTTCTGCAATTGATGGAGCCCCATGTGGGGCTCCTGCTCAGTGGGGAGTCTGCTTTTCCCTCTCCTTCTGCCTCTGTCCCCCACTTGTGCCCTCTCTCTCTCTCTCTTTCTCACTCAAATAAATAAAATCTTTAAAAAAGAAAAAAGAAAACCTGGATTTTAACCCCAGATCCTCAGCTACCCATCTAATGAGCTGTATAATCATGGGAAAAGCCTATAATCTCCCTAGGCGTCAATTTGCTTATCTGCTAAATTAGGGGAGGTGGTATAAATACTTTTCAAGTGGAACAGAAAAATACAAGGTAAAAATGAGTATCCCAACATATTACAATTGATCCTAACTTATAAAGGCAAACACAGAGAATACCACAGGATAAAAAAAGGAATGTTTTTCACTTGAGGGGAAATAGAAAAATGAAAAAATTACAGAATTAAATGGCCATGAAGATGTAGAAAAGAACTAACATACTTTTAGCCTTGGAAAGAAGTGTCCTACAAAATGTTAAAAAAAAAATTACTGTCAATAGTTTAAGTTCCCTTTGGCCTAGTAATTCTACTTTTGAGCATAAACTCTCCAAAAAATATCCCTAAAGAAAAATCAAAGTTCTCTAAAAAAGCATCTCCATAGCAGCACTATATGTAAGAGAGAAAAATTGGAAACAACCTGGAAGTGCAAAAATAGAGGCCCAGTTAAGAAAATCTGGTTCTGCTAACAAAATGGAACAAAGGTCTATATGGACATTTTTTAATACTGAACTATTCTCAAAAGAGTGGAAATATTCAACATGGTATCACATGCAATGTAAAGGTTGATCGTAGAATACATTTTTATTTATGATGTTATAGAAGACATACCGATGACACCCGGAAGAGAAACTGGAAGGACAGAAGTAGTTCATTGGGTCTTTTTATAAAATTCATCACAACAGCAAAACACAAAAGACAGATGGGAGGAAAAGATGCTCTCCACACTACAGCCCAGCTTTGACATTTTTATGCGTCTTCTACTTGGCTTCACTAACATGACCAATACTAAGTTATATTTTCATCTAATGCTTGATGTTATCCAAGCACTTTCACGAAGATCATGTTGTTTTATTTTTTGAAAAATTATCATCATTCATGACACCTCTACACGAAAATGTCCAAGTTCGGTACAAGGACTAGTGTGCCAGGGATGTACCTTTTGAAACCATACTAAATATATTGTTGGGCTCCCCTAACCCCAAACGTCATCAATGAGAAATCAGAGGAAACATCAAGAGTAATGGAATTACGATTTCAATGGGTGTTTATAGACCCTAAAGTAAACTTTAATACAGTAGAACTTGGGGCACCTGGGTGGCTCAGTGGTTGAGTGGCTGCCTTCAGCTCAGGTCATGATCCACTGGTCCTGGGATCAAGTCCTGTATCAGGCTCCCCGTAGGGAGTCTGCTTCTCCCTCTGCCTATGTCTCTTTGTTTCTCATGAATAAATAAATAAAATCTTTTAAAAAATACAGTAGAACATGCCATTAGGCAAATGCCTTAGAGAATTACTGTATATGTCTCATGTATAATTCTTTCCTTAAACACCATAAATCACAAAACCTGACAAAAGTGGTGGGCCTAACAATAGATCCCTTCTAGATTTAGTATATGCAAGGTAAATGAACTTACTACAGTGCACAGAACTCATGAACATAGTCATGGCATAGTATTTGGGTTCAGTGGACAGATGCACCTTTGGGTTAATAGCCCACTAAAAACTCCAAAAAGATATAAGAGGCAAAAATATATAATCCTTTTTTTTAAGATTTTATTAATTATTTATTTATTTATTCATGAGAGGCACAGAGAGAGAATGAGAGGCAGAGACACGGGCAGAGGGAAAAGCAGGCTCCATGCAGGGAGCCTGACACGGGACTTGATCCCGGGTCTCCAGGATCATGCCCTGGGCCAAAGGCAGGAGCCAAATCACTGGGCCACCAGGGTTGCCCTATATAATCCTTCTAAGTAACAATTCTCCAAAGGAAATATAACTGGCGAAAACACTCTTAAAAAAAAAAGTGGAGGGCAGCCTTGGTGGCTCAGTGGTTCAGCGCCACCTTCGGCCCAGGGCATGATCCTGGAGACTCAGGATCGAGTCCCATGTCGGGCTCCCTGTATGGAGCCTGCTTCTCCCTCTGCCTGTGTCTCTGCCTCTCTCTCTCTTTCTTTCTCTCTCTCTCTCTCTCTCTGTGTCTCTCAAGAATAAATAAAATCTTTTTAAAAAAGTGGATATTTCACAAAAGCCTGTGTAATAAGTTTTCTTCCTCACCCAAAGACATTTTTTTTCTACTAATCAATATTTTGAACTTTATATTTTAAGCTTTCAGGCTCTGGCATCCTTTAGCATATTCTATGAATGATAAAGAGAAAAGTAATGGTGTGGCAGAGAGAAATGGTTTGAAAAAAAGAAAGCGTAATGATAAACAAGGTAACAATTAGGCATACCAAAGCATCTAAGTTCTATCAGAGACTATGATACGCACTTCTCTCGATGATAGGTAGAGCACAAAGTTAAAAGTAGTTTGAATCTTTCACATTTACAGCACTAGCAAAATCCCAGTTTCTAGGTTATACTGAAAAGGCCCTGGCAAGCAACTATGCCCAATTTCTACTCTTTCCGGCATTACCTAATAATTAGAAAACAGGCTTTCATTTTCAAAACCATTCAACATGCCAGTGTACTTCATCTTAAATCAGTGGTTTCTAATGATAGGCCACGTGTTGATTTGTAAAGAGCTTTTAGGAAAAGAGACTAGGAGAATGAATTATCCATTTAAAAATGAATCTCAGAAATAAATTGCAAAAATGCAACAAATCCCACTGACATATTTTCTCTGAGTTATTCTAGAGAAGCATTATTGATACATCTTTTTCAGTACTCAAATAATATTCACTGGTCACATAGGTCCTAGGAAACCTCACAATAATTCACAGATTTAAAGAAAATGACAAACGTGCAGAAGAACTCCAAGACTCACAGTAAGTTAAACAGAATCTACACTTTTGATTTGAATTATACCTCTATCATGTCAACCATTACCCACTAGATGAGGAATTCAGTGTGGAGACAGACTAATTTAACATTTACTCATTAAAATACCATGCTTTAAGGCAAGGGCACAAAGATGTCTTTTAAAAAAAAAAAAAAAAAAACTTCAGGAAGAACACATAGGTATAAGCAAATCACAATTAGAATAGAAATGAAAATAAAATGATAATCTTGCACTAAAGAACCTTAGTAGCTAAGAGCCCATTTACATTTCAAAGTCCTCTGTCTATGGTATTCTTAAGTATTATACCACTAAGGTTTGTCAGTACTGCAGAGACACTTCAATTAAGGCTGTGTGGTAGAGCCCTGTGTAAATTAATTAGCTGAGGCTGCACGGATTTTCTAAAAGGAGCTCTCTAAAACAGCCTTAGAGATATGCACGATTTGTGGGGAATAACAATCTAAATACAACTCACTAATCAATTCTTCCTGCTTTCACATTTCAATGACATTTTCTGTAATGATAAATAAGTCCATGAAAATACTACTAACCAAAATTTTATTTGCATTCAATTAGAGATAAAAGAAGGGGCTTTCTATTTTGCTTAGGATACTCTGAGTTCTATTTCAGATTTCATCTAGACTTACTGGCATGATTACCTCAATGAACTTGATCCACATTTAAATAGGAGATGTGTCTGTATTTGATATTCACATATGTTAACAACTAAATTAACAATCTAATAATTTCTATAAATGATGTCATAAGGAAAATATGGTCTCATGCTCTTGCCTCAAGACTTAACCTGCTAAGTCATTCATTATAATTTACCTATTACTAAAGTTTGATATGTTTTATCAAAGATAATATCATAGTAATTTCTTCATTTTTTAAATTCAAAATATTAAGTGGATTTTTGCTGTAAATAATTTCTAAAACCGTTAGAATCAGATGTTTGGCAAATATCTTCCAAATTAGTAAAACATACGCAGAAAAAACTGAAAATTAATTACACAATGGTTTCTACTATAAATTAAAAATGGAAGAAATCTGAAGTTTTCAAGAGATTAGGAGCCTTCCAATTATGTACATAAGAGATTCATAAGCTCTTCTGTAATCCTAAAATAAAGTCCCTACAGTCTCATTATACTGATTGTGAAAAATTCATACTTGTTATACAGTAGAGATGATTTAGAGACTTTTTAATGGCTAATTTGTTTCAAGAGCAAAGACACTGTATGTACAAATATATCTTCTGAGATAGTACCATTGAGAAGAGGCTGTCCTTCATGCACATCTTGGGACAAGACTGCACTGTAAACATCTTCAGGAAATCCAGTCTTGCATAATGCGATTTCACCAGAAGCCTCTACAGACGCCTGCAACACAAGAAAAAAAAGTGTGCAATGATTGCTACCTCCTTCAACTGAGAAACATTCCACTTGGCATAAAGCCTCAATTTTTCAGCTATCTTGTACAAACAACCCCATTGTTTCCCAACGGTTACAATAAAATGTAGAGGGCAAAGGGTTAATCTTTTTGATAACTGGAGTAGAAGAAACAAATCCCACTTGTCTTGTCCAGTAAAATCTAAATAATACACATTCTAAGTTCTTCTAAAGGCCGCACATTTCCATTAAAATGGGCATTGTGATTGAGAAATTTTCAAGTGGATCTGGGGGTAAGGGCCAGTCAACTAGTTTTTAGGCTCCACAGATTACCATGGCCAACTTAACTTTTCAAGAAAAATGTATGCATTCCAGTATATAGACTTTTATACTCTCATCCAGTTCTCTGGCTACGAAGTTTGTTTTGATATACCCTGTTCATTAAAAGACAAAACTACAATATACTTACTGCACGATATACAGTATTTTTTTTTACCAGGTAAAACCAATCAATCAAAAGTATATATTTCTCTGATTTGAAGGGGACACACTAAAAATAGAAATAAAGATTAATACAACTGTTTTTCTTTTTATACTTAAAAATTAGAAAGCCTTTCTTGCCGTCTTCCTATTATCACATACACAGCTAACTACCCAGTGTGATTAGAACTCAATCATACAAAAAAAGAAAGAAAGAAAAAAAGAACTCAATCTTACCACGCACCGTCTAACCACTTACCTCTCCAAGTTAGTGTCACTGTCTTCCAGCCCTACTGACTCATCACAGCACTGAACAGAACTCATCCAGCGCTTACATTATTATAGACCACTTCACCCTGCCCTCATGGGCATCCAGAGACAGGAGGAAGCAGAGGGCACAGAGGCTGCCAGAGGGACTGCCTTAGCTGCGGGGCCAGCATTAGGAGCAATCCGCAGTAGTGGAGAATCAGAAATTGGGAAGGAGGAAGAAGTCCCAGAAAGCAAAGGAACTGAAAGCAGTTGTCAAAGCAATAACACACAGCTTCACAATTAAAAGACTACCTGGATTATGCATGAGAAGTTTTGCAAATACTAAAGTCACAAAAATCTACACTAATCTAATATTTAAACTGTTCTTTTCAGATCTAGGAAAATAAAGAAAAAAGTAAATTTGAACTTCGTTAAATATTACCCAGTATTTAATCTCAAAAAAGTATTCGGGACAACAGTGAGATAATAGTTCAGATGCTTTAAATTAGCAAACAGTTTTAAGCCTCTTTTTTTTTTAAATCAAAAATATTTATTTGTGCATTCCCAATATGCCAGGCTTTATTTTTTTTAATTAATTTTTACTGGTGTTCAATTTACCAACATACAGAAAAACACCCAGTGCTCATCCCGTCAAGTGTCCACCTCAGTGCCTGTCACCCATTCCCCTCCAACACCCGCCCTCCTCCCCTTCCACCACCCCTAGTTCGTTTCCCCGAGTTAGGAGTCTTTATGTTCTGTCTCCCTTCCTGATATTTCCCAACATTTCTTCTCCCTTCCTTTATATTCCCTTTCACTATTATTTATATTCCCCAAATGAATGAGAACATAGTCAATCGGAGAAGGACAAACAGTGTATGTTCTCATTCATTTGGGGAATATAAATAATAGTTTTAAGCCTCTTATGTGCAAGAAAGGACTGTAGCAAGTCAAGGATCCACTCCCTCATGTAGGTGTTAGTGGAAGTTGGTACAAGCACAACTGGAGTGCAGTTTGGACAATTCTAGTGAAGATGAATGTGGATCTATCCTAGCCTACCTGCTAGGTATAATCCTGGGGAAACGCCTATGGGTGCTCCAGTCAATATACACAGGGCATGTTCACATGTTCATTGCAGCAGTTATGACAGCAGGACCTGAAGACTACCTAAACATCCAACAAAATTTTCACATTGCCAAAAAAAAAAAGGAACACTCAATACATTAGAAAGGAAGAACTGGAGCTACATTTATCCACAGGGTTCCATCACCAAACAAACAAACAAACAAGTAGTCATTTTTTTTTAACATCCATGCAACACTGCAAGAGAAAATGCAATTATAAATCAACCTAGGGCTGACTATTATTTTTTGGTTAATTTCAGAAATCTGTTTATGCAAAACTATTAGACAAAGCACTCTGTAGCCTAAATCTTGCAAAAAAAATTAAAAGCATGATGGATGGCTTCATTTTTATAAAGTTTAATACTTTATGTATAGGCATGAAGATGTCTATAAGATGACGTGAAGTTACTGACACATATAGAGCAGAATATAAAAACGCACAAGGTAGTGATAAACACCAAACAGGACAGCAGCTAACCCCGGGGAAGGCAAGATAGGAAAGGCATCAAGGGTCGTACAGACGGCTTTGATTTTACTTGTAATAATTCCTTTCTTTCAAAAAGAATATACAGTAAAATGTGAAGATATGCACAGGAACATGGGTACAAATTATTATTATTCCTCATTTATCCTGTACACACTATGTATTTCATAATAAAGAGAAAATTTTGGGGGATAAGTAAGAAGTAAGGGGTAGGGCTTCCAAAACCCATCACATTTGGGACACTGGATGCTACTTTGATTCTTGCCAGCTGGAAATATCCAGGCGCTTGTACTGGGCCTGGCAAACAGCAGGCACTCGAAAAGTAAAAGCTTTTAGCTAACCAAAACAACTGAAGAGAACTCCCCCGTTCACCATATAAAATGGACCGATGTGTTGTAAATCTGTATCCCACTGACGGGTTAGAAGTCGGCCTCTTCACCTCCAGCCCAGGTTTCTGCAAAGGGTGACCATGGCAGGGTTCCAACTGAGGAAAGGTGGGAGCAGAGCTCTGGAGGGGCAGCATGCAGTAGACAGGGGTCACATTCCAACATGGCCATTCAGGCAGCGTGCACCTGGATCAGCACCCAGAGATCCATAAAGTCTAAAAACTAGCAGAAAACTGTAACCTTCTCTTTAGTTCTACTGCTACTGTTTTGTTTTCCAGTGGATCTGCCCTAAGGTGGAAGAATGAGCAACAACATGTTCCTCATGCAAATTCACAGGAATGGAATTTCAAGGCCAAATAAAGTCCATCAGGATTTTACTGGGTATGTTCACTTCTGAGTTTCTATCTTATTTCAGTGGAGGGAATTTCTGTCCTCAACATGTTTTTGTTTTTGTTTTTGTTTTTTTAAGATTGTTTTTATTTATTCATGAGAGACACACAGAGAGAGAAAGGCAGAGACACAGGCAGAGGGAGAAGCAGGAGCCATGCAGGGAGCCCGATGTGGGACTTGATCCCTGGTCTCCAAGATCACACCCTGGGCTGAAGGAGGCGATAAACCGCTGAGCCACCCGAGCTGCCCTGTCCTCAACATGTTATCCTTTGCTCAACCTCTCTGCTCTGCTTATCAGGAAAGGGGACCTACCTGCATTAGGTGGCTGTGGGAATTTCCGAAACCGTGTCGGTAAAGCACATACTGGCTTTACCAACATTAAATACCCATGGGATTCATATATTACTTTATTTTATTTTCTCTCTTTTTTTAAGATTCTATTTATTTATTCATGAGAGACACAGAGAAAGGCAGAGACATAGGCAGAGAGAGAAGCAGGCTCCCTCTGGGGAGTCTGATACAGAACTCCATTCCAGGATCCTGGGATCATGACCTGAGCCAAAGGCAGACACTCAACCACTGAGCCAACCAGGTGTTCCACTTTATGAGATTTCCATACTCACTTTTAACAACTAAAACTTTTCTAAATTCTTCTTCCCAAGACAAAATGGATTTGTCACATAACATGCTGCTATTCTATAATGTGTGTGTGTGTGTGTGTTTTTTTTTTTTAAACAGGCTCCAAAAATTATTAAATGTATGGGCACATTTTTGATTGTTGCAGCTGGGGAAGGGGGTACTCCTGGCTTGTAGTGACTGAAGGCCAGGGATGCTGCTAATCAACACACAATACACAGGACAGCACCCACCACCGAGATTTATCCAGCCCAAAATGTCATAGCACCAAGTGCGAGACACCCTGTTCCTTAGCAACCCATGAAAACTGGGTGTCCATCTACCCTTTAACTACCCCAGTAGTGGGAAGTTCACTGTCTTTTCAAACAGTCCACCATACTCTTATTGGAACATCCTCCTTTTCAGAAAACCAAAGCCATGCCACTGTGGCTTGCCCCACATTAACGGGTCACTCTGTGGACCCAGGATGAAGTTCTAAAAGTTTAAAGAAAGAAACCTTTCCCTCAAAAAGTACTCTGTGGTACAAGGGGAAGGTTGTGACTCACACACATTTTCCTAATTTTTGAATAAGGTAGGGGTCAGCAAACAATTTTCTATACAGGGCCAGATACTAAATATTTGAGGTTCGACAAGCCACAGTAACTCTGTTGAAACTGAGTTCTGCTGTTGCAATGCAAAAGCAGCAACAGACAATGGGAAATGAATGAACACGGCTCTATTCATTCAAATGAAATTTTATTTATAGACACTGAAATCTGAATTTCATCTAATTTTCGAGTGGCAAAAACATCCTTCTTTTGACTTTCTAAAAGCATTTTTAAAAACATGAAAGTCATTCTTGACCATACAAGAATGGACATCAGGGCTGTAGTCCACAATCTCTGGAATGGCATGCTAAGATTTATAAAACATCCCTATCTCAACTAATTCTCACAAGAGTCCTTGGGGGGGACGGTGAAATTATTCTCATTTTACACATGAGCAAACAGGTTCTCACTCAGAAGAGTGGTAAAATACTCAAGACCTCACATCTAGAAAGAAGAAGGGGCAAGTTACTTACTCTACAATTTTTCCAAGGAGAACAAATAATTATAACACAATTTCTTTCCAGAAACTCGTACTGAGATCTATTTGCCAATGGAAACAAAACCAGATACCCTCACTGCCTTTATAAGAAGCTCAAGGCTCAATGTGGGAGCAAAATAAAGAAGTAGCTGCAATAGAAGTGGTAACCAGGAGGTAGAGACCTACAGAGCCCAGGAGAGGGGTCCGGGGGCCTCCCATGCAGAACCCAGGAGTAGTCAGGAGGTGTGGGGTGGTGGGAAGCCATGCCAGGCGGTCACTGTTGAGCTGGAACAAGGCGGCAAGAAACAGCATACTGCCTGGGGAATTACAATGAGTTCAGTGTCACTGGAGTCCAAGAAGCAAGGCAGGAAGTCAAAAGTTGAGGATGGAGAGTCAGACAGGGTTAGATTATAAATGGTTTCGGGCTTAGGGTTATCCTGTTGGCTGTGAGGAGTCAGGCACAGATTTTAAGCACAGGCAGATCGTATTTGATAGAGAAGTCTCTGATGCTTCGTGGGAAAATGGGGGGGGGAGGGCTCTGACAAGTGACAGCTGGGGTATGAGTGTCAGGACACAGACTTGCATCGGACAGGGGCTGCAGGAACAAGGAGGGGGCAGATTGTATCAGTATGCAGACAGTTAAAGCTGAGAGGCTTAGTAAGGGCAGGGATTCAGAGTGGAAGGGAGGGAGGAAGGGAATGATGCCCTCCCCCACGTTTCCAGCTGAGTGACTGTGAACTTGGGTGGCACAAACTAAGAAAGATAATCACAAAATTATAACACCAGGAACAAAGTGCTAAAGAAGCAGAAAGAATGGGATGATAAATCTGCCTGTAGAAATCAAAGAAGACTCCATAGCCGAAGTGACATTTAGGCTCTGTCTTTAAAGATGATTAAAAATTTGCCAGGAGAAAGAGGAGGAAGCAGGAAAGGGCATTCTAGGCAAAAGGTACAGTGTAGACAAAGGCTCGTTGATTTATACGGAGCTTGTAGACAACCCAAACAACCCTGATCTTTTCTTACCAGAAAAGTATTAAGTCATGGCTTCCAGGATCTTTGCTGATTTGGGGCCTCAAGGGGCAGCAATTTACATTTACCCTTCCCAGATTTGATCGTGATAAATGAATAATTCCACCTAGATTTAGTCACATCACCCCCTGCCCCAGCTCTCGGCATCAAGAAAGTCTGAGACACCCCAATGTCTACATAACAATGCTACTCAGGTACTAAAGACAGGGCGTGACTCATGCCCAGACATCACCCTTCCCGCCAACACGAAGCCTTAAGGTGGGCTTTTAAGAGGGGCTACCAGCTGAGTGGTGCGGAGTGTGAACTTTCAAAGTGCCAGACTTCCCGAATTTGAAACCGGCCCCGTTACTTAGTGTCTGTGAGACTTCAGAGAGGTCACAGTTCCCCAGCTGGACAAGAGGTACCATAAAGGCAGCACCTACTCATTGGGCAGGGATGAGGATTAAATGAGATCATGTGAGTAGAGCACTTGGGGTAGTGTCTGGCACGTGGTTATTCAATGCATTAGCCATCAGTAATAGTATCAACACTAGGAAGACAACATAAATCCACTCACGGGGGTCTGCTACGGCTCAGCATTCCCAAACTTGCTCCAGAATAGCAAGTAATCTGGAACACCAGCCTATACTACAGAATCCTGGGTCTAAATCACGACTCACTAAAACAGAATTTCAAGACATGTGGTGGATAAATCAGTACACTAAACAAGTGCCTGCATGGCATGCAGTGGCCACACGGCCAGCCCCCACCTCCCTCCTGAAACCTTTCTGGATTCCAGGCACAGCATACCTGTCGGCCCTAGCCTTCCAGTCTAAGAACCGAGCAACAAAGAGCAATAAAGGAACAATTATTTTTTTCCACTTTTAACAATCCCCTGCTGTCGCCTAGCTACCATGTACATGTGAAAATTGAATCTGCAAGCCATCTTTTTGTAATTACTGGTTCCAGAATTTTGCCCCAGGTCAGCATGGGGCTCTCTATTCTTTTCTCTGGAAACTATACTTTCTTGGATTTTGTTTTTTGCTCGGCTTTTAATTGGAAATGATCCCATCCCTGATCCATTTAGTGATGCCCTTCTTCTCCACAATTCTTCAGATTACAGGCAGGCAGCAGAAGTCCGCTTGGCCCCAGGATGGAATTCACGCTGGCCAGAGGAGCTGAACTCATTCAGAGCCGCCCTGCGCTCTCGCACAATCAGTTCACCTATCTTGAGTTTCAATTTCCTCTTACAAGTATTTGCTCTACTCTTCCCCGGCTGAAGATCGACCTCCTTGTCTAGAAAGGACAAAAGTGTAATAGGAGTTGAGGAATACTGCCTGCCTGTTAGTATTAGTCTATCTGTTCCGGTCCTGAGCTTGCAGTGACGTCATTTCTGTTTCCGTTAAAATTTTGTCTGTGGTCTCAACATTGGGAGCTTTAAAGCCCTGAATCTGCTACTCTTTCAGGTCCTCATTATCTTGATTCTTTTTTATAGTCCTCCTCGGTCACTGGCTCCGCTTTCCAATTTCCTCCAAGTCACTCCGAAATCCAAGCTTTTAAATATTCGACGGGAGCCACAGTGGATGTTCAATCCCTTGCCTCTTCATCTTCTTCGTGATCAAGATTATCTATGATTGTTGGCTAAAAATTTCACATCTGAAAGCAGCCCAAAGCCAATGGAAACTTTATCTTTTTTTTCTGGCTCTGCCTAACTAAAACCTAGGCCTAACTAAAACCTAGGCTCTCTTGCTTATCAAATTTAATCAATTGGATGTTTTCCCATAAAGCATCAATCTCTTCATTTTTTTTCCCCTTCCAGATCCTCTATGGTCAGAATCTAGTAACAATTTAAGTTCTGTGAAGCAGATTATCCAATACAGACAACAAAGCTGAAAACCTCCCCCTCTCTTTTTTTTTTTTGTTTTGTTTGTCTCTTACTTTTTATGGAAATAAAGGCAGTAATGGAGCAAACCTGCTTAGGTTTAAATCCTGTCTCCACTCCCTGTGTGACCTGTGGGCACTTAGCAAGCTACGGAAGTTCACCTGTGCCTCGGCTGCTTCTTCTATACTACTACAGCTACTACTACCACCATCACTACTACTACTAGAATACCAGCTTCATAGGTTTGCTGTGAAGCATATATAAAGGGCTCAAAGATAATACCCGATTCACCACAAGGCAAGGGGTAGCTATGATTATGATATTGTTGTTTTTTTCTGTTATGGGGACTTTTATCACTTTGCTCCATGAGGACCTGAGAAATATTTTTAAAGCATTTTATGAAGTAGGAATTCTGAGGGAAAAAAAAAAAGGAAAAAGAAAACAACAATGTGACAAATAAAAATTCATTCATGTGCAAAAGAACACAAGTAGAATCCTTTCTCTGATGCGTACTTGTGGGGTGGACAGTGCTGGGAAAAGAAGAAGAACAACTATGGTAATAGTTTTATTATGTGGTTAGGTCCTTCAAATTCGATAAGCAAAAATAAACAATTAGTGAAGACATTTTTTAAGTGGTTAGTGGGGTACATGGTAATAAAACAATGGACTGTTCAAGACCAAGTCTGCATGACTAATTTTTTCATTTTTTTAATCTACTTTATCACCAGACAATTACATTTGCCAGATCCTCTACATTTCACAGCATTCCATCCATGATGATGGAAGCTACAGTAAGAAGATTATTCAAGAGCTGCTGACACTCTTTAAAGATTTTTCTCTGTCAGCCATGCCACTGATGACACTTTGAATTTCACATCCCTGGAAACATGCTTGAAATGTGAAGTTTAACCCTGCCCTTTGATATTTTTGTTTGACCAGGTACGTCACTGGAGGGAGAGCCCAGTGTTTTGAACTGGTTCTTTAACTCTTTCTTGACTTCATGATATAGTCTAAGCCAGCTTAGATGCAAGGAATCCCTCACTGAGGCCACACACTGCGCCCTGTGACTCACCTGGTAATTTCCACCTTTGCCTCCATTATATTATTAGGATGAGTCCTTGAACATCTCTAGTATCAGTACTTTAATTTTTCTGATTTTCATTTCCTTTAATGGCAAAAAGTCAAGTAATAGCGTCGATGCTGGCCAAGAAACCCTACAAGTCTGATGAAACTGAACTCAAAAGCCAGAGGACCACACCATAAAACAACAGCTTGATGGACAAAAAGTCTGAGTTCTGCATACAAAAATGTGGTTTAGGGTGTCGAAGCTTGGGACCGGGTACAAGCATCTATCAAGTGAAGTCCAGAGAGATGTGTGCCACCACCCATCTCCTCAGCCATGTGAAAAGAGTCTTCCTAGGCATCAAGGCTGTGTGGAGTGCAACCCCAAAATACAGATAAGAGTTTACGAATAAATGTTGTGGATTTAACTTAATGGCCAACAACACTATAGATATTCATTGACTTGGCTTGTGAAAGTGTACCACTATCTAGAGATTGTGGCTGAAGCAGTTCTGCAATTAAACTGCCAGTAAAACCTCCACAAGTGCCTACAGCAATTCAGTAAAAATGACCGATCCTGCCTTACATTGATTTTGCCCCATCAACTCATTACACTCACCAGAGATTGCAATAAGCTTTAAAAAAAAAAAAAAAATAGAGGGACACCTGAATGGCTCAGCAGTTGAGCATCTGCCTTTGGCTCAGGGCGTGATCCCAGAATGCCGGGATCGAGTCTCCCTCTGGGGAGCCTGCTTCTCCCTCTGCCTGTGTCTCTGCCTTTAAAGGACACTAAGATTTTATTTATTTATTCATGAGAAACACACACACACACACACACACACACACACAGAGAGGCAGAGACACAGGCAGAGGGAGAAGCAGGCTCCCCGCAGGGAGCCTGATATGGGACTCAATTCCAGGACCCCGGGATCATGACCTGAGCCCAAGGCAGATTTTCAACCGCTGAGCCACCCAGGCGGCCCAAGACTGCAGTAGGCTTATACAAAATTTTCAAAATGTCATCAACTAGTACATTACTTAGCATCACACTTTGTTTATAATCCACTTGTAATTCATCTAACTAAATTCATTTAGTCTGGCTGATTATTAATATTTATTGAGTGGTTACCATGTGCCAGGATCTGCATGCCCATACCTTTCATGCATCGTATCCCAATAATCTTTACAATGACTCTATGAGGTAGGTACTGTGATAGTGCCATTTTTCAGGCAAAGAAGCATACTGAAAGGAAAGTGCCCTGGTTACTTAGCTAGTCAATTTAGGGATGGTATTCAAACCAGCACAAAATGGCTTTTGGGACCATCCTTATCATGGCCAAGGACAAAAACATCACAAAGTATCCAAACACAGTGACACATATTACCTAACTGGCTAAGCATTGGAACTTCTCCTATATGAATTAAGATCATTGGGATGCCTGAGTGGCTCAGTGGTTGAGTGTCTGCCTTTGGCTCAGGTCATGATCTGAGGGTCCTGGGATCTAGTTCTACATCAGGCTCCCTGCATGGAGCCTGCTTCTCCCTCTGCCTATGTCTCTGTGTCTCTCATGAATAAAGAAAACCTTTAAAAAAAAAAAAAAAGACCAAGTGACAAATCTACCTGCTACCATTGTAAATTTTTTCCTTAAATGATTCTCACATATAAATGTGATCTGATATAATACCTCCGTTTAAAATAATTCCAATGTTTCTGTACACTAGGGAAAAATTGGGGAGAAAGATATATCAGCTCAAACTTGAATAAACATCTTGGTTTTTTTTTTTTTAGATTTCATTTATTATTTGACAGAGACAGGGGGGAGAAAGAGAGAGAGAGAGAGAGAACACAAGCAGGGGGAGTGGCAGGCAGAGGGACAGGATAAAGCAGTCACTCTGCTGAGCTCGATCCCAGGATCCTGGGATCATGACCTGAGCTGAAGGCAGACACTTAACCAACTGAGCCACCCAGTCCCCTAAACATCTTGTTTTATTAATAAGCATCCAAATTCAAAACCCCTCCACTTCCCTTATGCTCCTCTAAAAGTACACATGGAAAAAATTCGTTTTAAGATGTTATTTATTTATTCATGAGAGACATAAAGAGAGAGGCAGAGACACAGGCAGAGGGAGAAGCAGGCTCCATGTGAGGAGCCCCATGCAGGACTCGATCCCAAAGACCCCGGAATTACGCCCTCAACTGAAAGCAGGCACTCAACCACTGAGCCACCCAGGTATCCCTACACATGGAAAGTTATCAGCAAATACATATAGCGAATATATGAATTTTCAGTAGGTAATATTGATGAAGAAATAATTATTGTATGTAATCTCTTCACATGCTTCCCATACTCCAGACTCCCTTGTGTTCATCTATAATTAGGCCCATTTCATAAAACCTAGAGCATGGTTTCTTTTTTTCTTTTTAATGGTTTCACTTTTTAAAAATGGTTACAGACGTTTACAGTCTCCATAACTCTGATTTAATCTGAATAGCTGGCCATAGTGATGATTTATCTAATTCTAAGTCCTTGATAAGATAAAGCCAACCCAATTATACCATTATTCTTGTGAGAAAATAACATTCACAGCACAGCTTCCAGAAACGTGCTACAGTGAGAATAGGACACTGTCAATAACACCAGAGTTCAAAGTCATTCCTGAACTCGTTTCCCAAGCAGCACCCTGCCCCGTGGTGTTCCAATAGGTTAAGCAATAAAGAAGGAAGCCCTGGAGCTCTGCATGCTAACTCAGAGGTTATAGAGCTAATATCATCAGTTCCGGTCTCAACTCAGGGGCTGAAGACCAGCATTTTTTCTCACCCAAGGCCGTGGTGAGTGATTTAAGGCTGGCATTTGGACAGTTCCACTGTGTCACCTATAAGGGGGAATGCCTTCTCCTCTCCAAAGCTCCTTTCTTGTGGAAGGAATGCTGTTAACTCTTAACACTCCCACCTCTTTCCTCTCCACCAATCACTCCTATCCTGAATGGCAGTTCTCAAAGTGTGTGCTGGGGAATACTAGGAGGTCCCCAAGATCTTTCCAGGAGATCTGAAAAAGCAAAAACTCTTCTCCTAATAGAATGACATTATTTGTCTTTTCACTCTCAATGTCTCACAAGTGTCAAGTGGAATATTCCTGAGGCCAGGCGATGTGTGATACTGTAACAGAGCTAAAGCAGCATCAGAAACAGGAATCCAACTGTCTCCTATTAAGCCAAGCATTAAGGAGATTTACAAAAACATATATGCACAGTGCTACTGTTCCCACTAATTTATCTTTTCTGTCTTGGAAAAGACAGCTATTTTTCAATTATTAAATTGCTATTTATGTTACATATATAATGGGTTTAGTATTTTTAAGTGAATTAAATATAGTTTTTTCTCAGTTTAATTTCTCATATGCTAAATACCGACAGATACTACCCATGTTGCAAAAGCTCATTGGGGCACTCAATAATTTTTAAGAGTCTAAAAGGATCCTAAGGCCAAGAAGGTTGTGAACTACTGCCCTAGAGAGAAGAACAAACTCATCTGAAGACTGAATTCAAAAGAACGATCTGGGCAGCTGGTGCCCAGCCTTGTCCCCTACTTCTCCCACTGGGGAGTCACAGGCCCACAGAAAACAAGTGTGGTGATCTCATTTTCCATGCTGGGAGTTTGCAGATCTCCTGCAGCATTTGGGGGGTGAGGGAGGGTGTCTAGAGCTGCCTACAACTGAGTGCGCATGTTTGTGGAATCCTGGGGCTCCCCATTAGCAACAGACAAAAGCCACACCCTCAAGCCCAGCCTTTATCAGAACCAGGTGATATTCTCCTTTCCCAATTGTTGGATCTGTTGGCTTATATTTCACTTGGTTCAGAACTTGGTTCAGGAGGAGAGGTCCTATTTATTGGGCCCCTTCAGAGACACATTTGGTATATTATCTGCATACCCAACACTGGGGAAGAATATACTCCTGGAGGTACTGGGTCTCTGGACAGGAAAGAAAGGATGTTTTACTATGGCCTGTATGTTTTTCAACTTGGTGGTTTGCAGCCTTGATTGTGCAGTGTGGCCGGTTTTTATAGTTGGGCAGGTAGCTTTTAACATCAAGAGGCTTTAATTCCTAAACCACAGGGTATTTTGATCTTGATGTGTGACCACAACTTATGGTTGTTATTCTCCAGGAAAGTGGCTGTTTACAGAGGTAGGGCCTAGAGCAGACAGTGGGCCTCAGGAGAGGCTGCAGGCCAGGGATCTCGGAAAACAGGCAGGACCTGTGGGGTGACCTTAGCCAAATGATGAACACTTTTGCAGGAGGGCCACAGCATTTTGGCCCCTTGGCAAAGGCCTGAGGCAGCTCAGAGCTTTTGGAGGTGCCCATGGGCCCCAGGCTGAATGAATACACAGAGACAGTTGAGGCTCAGAAAAAGGAGATTATTTCAACATCTACTGCCTAAAGACTACTGAGCAAAGTAAATAGTTGCCATTTTTAAAAGTGAATTCCAGAGTCCTATCAAGGTTCTCACTTGAAATCACTGACAGGTCTAGAGGGCAGCACTGGATTGGCTGCCTCTAAGTCTGTTCTGCATTCAAAGGCAAAAAAACCCATACCCTGGACGCTCTTAATTTGTCCACAGGCTCTGGGATCCACCTTATTCCAAGCAAGCAATCTGGACTGGTCTTTTCAGACGGAGAAATCTTGCCTTGCAGAGGGCCTTTTTGGCTAAAGCAACCTCACAGCAAGTGGCAAGAGCCTGAAAACACTTGCTCCCAAGGCAGGGTGTCCCACAGCTACCCACCTGACACAGCCCACGCTGGTGACAACCCCAGGCTGATGGTCTCCTGGGGCTTCACAGGGAATGGTGAGGCAGGTTGTGATGTGCTGGTTGCAAACCAAAACCCAGCAGGGAGAGGCTCCTAGTGGGAGGTTATATTCAGCACTTTGTACTCACCCAAGGGGAGGGGATCCACCCAGACGTTCTGCGTTTTCTCTGAGAAAGCTGACATTTGGGATACTGCCACCTATGTGCAAGGTTCAGGAATATCCGATGGTGGCAATCCCTGTCTTCACTGACTTCCATCCATCATATTCAATATCTTTAAGTCTTCCTTTCCCCTTTCACCTTTGTGTTCAGTTCAAAGGTCATGGATTACAGACAAGAAGCTTAGCCTGATTAGCATTTAGGTAAGGCTAAACGGAAGGTTTTCTCAGCCCACTGTGAGTCTTTCCCTCAGATATCATGGGCTCTCTATTATGGTCTCTGGGACACTCAGAGGCAGGTCCTGGGGTCCTAATTCCGTCCAGGATAAATCTTCTGAGATCGAGATGGGTTTGCCTTCTAACTTTGTAGGCTGTGCAACTACTGTTGTGATCAACTTGCATGCTGCATTAAGCTTGAGGACTCTAAAAAGTAAAACCATTGATCTTCTAAGGCTTCATGAGGTTGGAAGCAAGTCAGTCCTAACAGAGGCCCATCTCCCCCCCTACCCCCACCCCACCCCGCCGCCATGGTCAGTCTTCATACTTCTGAATGAGCCCAAGCTTGGTGGTGAAGAACATTCAATGGTTAGTCCAAAATCTGGGGAAGGTTTACGGGAACCCTCACTCCCTACTTTCAGGTAGAGGGAGCTACACTAGCAATAGCACTCCGGACCTCTGTCAGCCTCTCTGGCATTTTCCTCTGAAACAAAAGTGCATGCAGAGTTCAGTATCTTCATCCCCTCTTTGATGCTGGGAGCCAGCCTGCCTATACAGTGCAGGTATCAGCATGCTGCAGGTGAAGATGTAAGAGCAGGGTCCCCAGGTAGGAGGCTGGCCCTCACCCAGCATTGCTGAAGATGGGAGGCAAGGGGGGGGGGGGGGCACGGATTATTTGGAGATCCAATTTATTTAATCCATGTTCTCCACTCTCACCTTTATCAGTAATAAAGGTTGTATTTTGACTCTCTTTCTGCTGACCCTTTTATTCTTTGTCTAGAACTTAGATGGATAAGCAGCACTATTTATTAGGTCTCTTCAAAGACACCCAAATTACATACAAAGTCTCAATATTACTTAATACTCAAAGGCCAAGGCTCAAAGATCAGCAAGAAGCCAGACTACATAACATCCTTATACCTTATACCATATATCCTATATACACTGGCAGAGCCACAAGCCACCAGGATGGCTGACCACAGAGGGTCCAAGAGCAGACATCCAAGTCTCTTTAAGTGCTTGCAGAAGTCCAGGTGCTAGGAAGAGAAAGTCATGTGTACCTCTGGACTACTCAGTGACTACAGTGCTGGGCCCAGCCAGGTTGAGGTCAGGAAAAATAAGGCCATTCAGAGAACTGTCAATCATTCATCAGTTATCTGCATCTCTTAAAATCACTACCATGGGGCCCTGTGGCTAGTGACAGAAACTGCCTACTTCCATGTTATCCTAATTCTGGCTCAGTCTATTAAACTTTCCCATTCATAAGGCCAAAGATGCTCCCTGAAACTGAGATCCTTAAAGTCTGGATTATAAAGTCTAAATCCTCCTCCAGGCTGCTATCTTCCAAGATCTAGAACAGACAAGTTTCTTTTGCTCCCACCGTGTATACTCTTGCAGACTTCCAAGGAACTGGTTGTTACCAGCAAGGCAAAACCCTGTTCAAGTTCCCAATGGCCACTTCCTAGAGGTGTGCCTTTAAGGGAATGCATTAAGCTAGGCTTCAGTCAGACATTTGTAAAATGGATAGTGATGATAATGCCTATCTTATCTCAGGGGGCTGATGTGAGATTACATGAGACAATGCAGGTGGAGGGCTTGGCCTGGCACATAGTAAGCACTCAGCAAATATTAGATTTAATCACATGAGTCAGCTTTCAAGAAGGCTCAATCCTTAGCAACACACCACATAAGCCACAACTGAAAATTTTAGGCAAAAGGAATAGGCAATAAACAGTAAAGCGAAGCTATAGACAAATTACAAATGTCATCTGTCATTCATTCAGACACCTCAAGGAAGATAAAAAGGCCAAAATACATATAAAAACAATCTTCAACTCATCTGTAACCAGGAGAGTGCAAATTGAAACCAAGGAGATACCATTATGCAGTCCACGAGATTGTTAAAAATTTTAAAGTTTGGCTACAACATATGCTTAAATTATGGAAAAACAGAAATACGTACATGGTGCTGGTGGACCAATTTGGAAAACATTCCTGTTTGCAACTCAGCAATTCTACTCCTTGGTACATATACCAGAGCAGTTCAGCACTCCTTCACCTGGGAGCTTGCTAGACATGCACATTCTGAGTTTCCACCACAGGTTTACTGAATCAGAAGCCCAGAGGGTGGGGCCAGGAATCTATGTTTAACGGGCCTTCTGGTGATTCTTACACAAGCTCAAGTTTGAGAAATGCAGTCCTAGAATGTCCCTGACACTTAATGCCCAGGTGGCAAGTACAGGAATATTCATAGTAGCAAAATTCTGAAGCCACACACACAAACTCATCAACAACAAATTGAATAAGTGAATGCTACCATATTCATAGCATGCAATGCCCTAGAGCAGTGAAAACGAACAAATTATAGTTACACAACTCAACTGAATGAATCTCACAGACAGAATGCTAAGCAGAAGAAGCAAATCACAAAAAACACATTATATATATGTATACATAAATACACACATATGCAAGGCACATTTATATATAAATGCATAATACATATACACTTACATAAACACATCTCTCCCCCCATATATATGGAATATATACAAAGATGGTTAACACTATGAAGACAAACAACAAATAATTAATTAGAAAAATGAAGATAGTGGTTACCTCTGGAGGGGGAAGGGGAATGGAAATAGAAACAATATTCTGGAGACTTCCAAGGTACTGGCAATATTCCATTTCTTAACCTTTCTAGTAGTTACACTGACATATTTGTACACTTTTTTTAAAAAGATTTTATTTATTTATTCCTAAGAGACACAGACAGAAGCAGAGACACAGGCAGAGGGAGAAGCAGGCTCCTCATAGGGAGCCCGATGTGAGATTCAATCCCCAGACCAGGATCATGCCCTGGGCCGAAGGCAGACGCTCAATCACTGAGCCACCCAGGTGTCCCATACACTTTTATTATTTTTTACACTGTGCATATATGTTTTATATATTCCCTCACATGTATCACATTTTCCAATTAAAAAATATTTTTTAAAAGGTTGAACTTCATATATATACAAGATAGAACTGATGCCAATCCTGCCTTAATTTTTCCCCCCCTGCACTCAAATAAATACCAAACCAGAACACAGGCTCTGACATCAGGCTGCTGGCATTTGAATCCCAGTTCCTTCCCTTAACAAAATCACTTTGGGCACATTGTTTTAAACTATCTGTACTTTGGTGTCCTCATATGTAAAACAAATATAATCTTTTGTGAATTAAATGAGTTAATACACTTAAAGTACTCAAAACAGTGCCTGGAACACAGTAATTACTCAAAAATGCTATTATTAGGGCAGGATGAAACCCAGTTAAAAGTAACATTTCCTGCATCGAATCGCCAATAAATCATCAGCTTCTCTAAGAACAATGAATCTTCCCTCTGTTTTTGCAGGTTCTGTGCTGGCATCAACCAACATTATATTATCTTCAACTCCCTTCTGTCTATTAGGTCCTCCTCATCATCATGTTAAAAGCATTCAGAAAGGAGTAAGTTACTCTGGTTCCAGGCTAGTCTCAACACACACACACACACACACACACACACACACACACATACTTGCATCAATATCAGAACATTAAAGAATTAAATCACAGAAGCAAAGAGACAGACCTAGAAGACACCAGAATAGCTTCTGTTCGATTACCTGTAATTCCCAAATCAAATTGCCGGCAGAATAACACTCCATATATATTAACCTCTTTCCCTAATCTTATCAGCCTAGACAACATCTGCTAGAATTTAAAGAGGAATGTTAAAATATGTGTCCTTCAACTGTGGCTTCCCAATGGGGTCAAAGGGACACTGGTGATAGTCCTTACAGGGTTACAAGTAATCTGGCTAGAACGCTGAATGTAGAACAAAGCTTTGAACAGCCCAGAGCTCAAATTTACTCAAATAATTAAATTATCCCTCGATATGCCCACCAAATCTTCAGTTAAAGAGCTTATATACTTTGTTTACCATCTAAAAGCACTTTTCTAAGTGATGTATATATATTAACCCATTTACTTTTCATAATCACCTTATGATAGATACTATCATAAAAATGTCATGTTGTCCAAGTGCACATAACAACCAAGTGTCAGAACTGAGGCACAAACACAAGTCAACTAGCTCCAGAGACCCCAATCTTAACAAATATGCCTCACTGCCATGCTAGGTAACCAAGTCCGCACAACTGGAAAATAAAAAAGGACAAGAACCAAGAATCTAGAAATGTTGAACTTAATAAAGGGAGCATTTCTGCTCAGAAAAAAAGAAGTTTCATTTGACTAATGACAACCACTCATATGCTGGTGTGTATGAGTATCATGTGTATAAAATCTTGGTGGGAGAAACTGAGCAAGACTCCCTACCCTCACACGACACACAAAAAGAAATTTCAGATAAGTAAACATCTAAATGTGAAAATATACACAGATACATACAATTTGATACAGCATGAGGTTTAGGAAGACTGTGTTTGAAGGTGGATGGTCTCAATTTATATATTGGCACAACCACCAGAGTAGCATTCCAGGAACACAAAATGTGTGTGTGTGTGTATTTTAAATTATGAAGAACCAGGACACCTGAATGGCTCAGTGGTTGAGCATCTGCCTTTGGCTTGGGGCGTGATCCCAGAGTCCAGGGATCGAGTCCCACATCAGGCTCCCCACGGGAAACCTGCTTCTCCCTCTGCCTGTGTCTCTGCCTCTCTTCCTGTACCTCTCATGAATAAATAAATAAATAAAATCTTTTAAAAAATTATGAATAACCAAGACTTAGGAAAATAAGGAATAAGAATTGACAAAATTAAAATTGAAATAAGATGACAATCTCAAAAATAAGATGACAAAGTCTATTATAATTGCAAATACTAAAAAAAGTAACCTCACTATTTTCAAAAATGCGTTTTTTTATTTAGGTCATAAAATGGTTTAAGCCACCAGCAGATCGTCCATTGTTATCTACATGTAAATATACCAGTATCCCGTATCCCTCCTTTTAAACACAGCTCCATAGAGACAGTCTCAAATAAAGGGAGGATGATAAATCAAATCATGGATAACTCAGTTTCATTTACAAAGAAGTTAACCATAAATCGATTTGTAAATTAAATCAATGATTATGATATTCTCCCCAAATGTTCTTAGTATTTGTCAAACAGAAAAGACAGAACTGCAAATAAAGTTTAGTGCCAAAAACACAAACACTGCACGTCAACAATTACTTTTATGGGTTGGAGCGAAACACAAGTGAAATACAAAGTATTTATCAATAAGCGGAGGCCATGCAAAAAGTACAATCTCTATAAATAGTGTAAAATAAAGTCCACACGTGTAAGAATGTAAATAAATTAGAGCTGCCCTGAAGCAAACAAATCCTTGGTGGGCTGGAATTTGATTCTTTAGTCCTCATCACTATGCATGGAATCCTCCATCTAGAATCTGGTCTACTAAACCACCATTATATAAATGGAGAGAAAAGGTCTCTAAAAAGAAAGATCTTGGGACAATTGTATGGCACTCTGCATACTTGATGGCAACCTCTCAGATCTAAAAAAAAAAAAAAACTATACAAACAAACACAAAAGAGGGTCAACTGTACCCAAAGATGCACTGAACAGCTGGAAAGCTAGCAGTTTATGGCATTACAACTCCTCCATTTAAAGTTTTTTAAATTAAAATTAAATCTGGGTAAGACCTCATTGAGAAGTGGGTCACTAGTAAGCTCAGGGAAGGTATTAAGAAGCATCACTGAAAAGATTAGAATCTGTTAACACCCAATCCTCTGCTTGAAGACTTCAAATCAAAGACATATAATTCTTTGTCTCCATCCTCCTTCTGATAGAGGCAGTAACATACTGCATTCTAAATGTTTTTTTGGTTTTTGGCTAAATAATACTGCCAAATTGAAGAACTACAGTAGAAAAAATCTGAGTAGGAAAACCCACAAAAGGTGTCATTTCATGGCTTGATAAACCATAAATACTCAAGCAAACTTTAGCTGCAGTGAAATAATCACTCCATTCTTTAAAAAAAAAAAAAAAAAGGAATCAGTATTTTAGGGACACCTGGGTGGCTCAGCGGTTGAGCATCTGCCTTTGGCTCAGGGTGTGATCCCGCAGTCTTGGGATCAAGTCCCTCATCAGGCTCCCTGCATGGCGCCTGCTCCTCCCTCTGCCTATGTCTCTGCTTTCTCTCTGTGTCTCTCATGACATTTCTCATGAATAAATAAATAAAATCTTAAAAAAAAAATCAGTTTTCATCTTCCCTAATTTCTGGGTATTTCTATAACATGAATCTTTCCTAATTTCTGACTATTATAATACATATGACACAAATACATGGACAACTCTAAAACTGAGTGGAAGATGTCAGACATAAAAGGAATATGGCAGGTGATGCCATAAAGCACAATGATTCCGTAAGAATAAGCAAAAGTAATAGGTGGTATTAGAAGTCAAACAAATCCTCAGCATTGGAGGATGGTTACAATTGGAGGAGGGTACTCATGCGGTGCTGGGGAGGTCTTGATTGGGTGCTGATTCAGTTAGGAGGTTCAATATATGAACATTCAGCAGGATATCCACTTATGATTGCACTTTCCTGCATGCATTGGGTAGTTCCAGAAACTGTGAGTGTATATGTTTAGGTGTCTTATCAAATCTGAATTCTGAATTCCCTAAAGTACAATTTGGGGAAGCAGGACATTAGAAGCTAATTTTGAACATGTTAGCACCAAATGAACTCTACTAGGGGTGGATGCCAAAGGAGCTGCAAAAGGCTAATACTTTGGCCACAGGAAACACATTTTTCCTTGATTTACTGGACCAGAAAGCCATAAAGAATGAACTTCAGACTTTGAACCCATTGTGTTAACCAATTAAGACAACAAAAGAAAAAAAAAAATTAAGTGGTCACAGTCTCTAGTTTATTAAAGACTTATGTTAAGCAAAAGGAGTGGATTATATCTTTTTTAAACTTAGTAAAATTAATGGCTTTTTAGTCATTTATTTCAGAGTTCACTTAATAGCTTCCCAATCAACCAAGAGACATTTTGTTGGAGATTATAGTCAAGCCAACTGTATCCACCCAGTTACAATAGGTCACGTTACAAGCAAAACAGTTTTAGGCTTTCTCCTCAGCAAACAAATCCATGTCTGTACTGAAGTCCCTCCGCAAAACATTCACATGAATCTGCTTTAGTAGTTCCTTTCGAGATGTGGACATATATATTTCAAAAGACCCCAAATAATTTCATTTGTGGGAGAAAAAGTAATTCAGATGATTCAAACATGGAAAATGTGCCACTAAACATATTTCAAAACTTGGTAATAGAGCCTCTTGAATTTATTTTCACAGAAAAAAACATTGAAAAACCAGTATCAAAAAAAGAAAAACAAAAAACAAAAAACATGCACAGCCTGAGGGCCTCTAGGCTCTTAGAAAATATTTTAAGTTCTAGGATTCACACAAAAAAATTACTTTTGAGCACTTATCAGCATATTATTTGTTGACTGAGACAACTTGGAGAACATTATAAAAGTGATTATGAATTATTTCTCTATGGTATTTTCTTCTTTCTCTAACATATTTTAAAAATGAGTGAAAATCCTAACCAAGCACTACATTTTGGCTTCAGAGGCCAAAATATTTAAGGTCAAAATTAATAGAGAAGATAACTCAGAAGTTGACTATTTAAAGAAAAATATCTTATCAACTCAGTAAAGAGGAACCAAAACTCCTTTCTAATGCAATCTTCATTCCTTGAGTACCATTGTATTGAAAGGATCCCAGCCAGTAGAGGGAGGGAGAAAACCATGTGCTTTGCACAGTCAGGCTCAATCTACTCTGACAGATACAGTTTTACTCTGGATTCTCAGGAAAACTACTCAAACCGAGTTCCACTTTCATCATCTCTAAAATGGGAATTTTTACTCACTAAAACCCTATCTCACAGGGTTACAGAAATAATTAACAGAGATAACATATTAGTCTTCTTCACTAAAACTAAAAATATTTTATTATAAAGGTTTAGTACTACCAGACATTAGTTTAAAAAAAAAAAAAAGATTCGAGGAGGTGGCAGCAAATATCTAAAGTTTTAATGGTTTTCTCTGGTATGTGTGCTTTTGTGAGTTATATGAATGACCTACTGACAATAAAAATAAATTGTGAGATGTCTTAAAACTGAAAAGGCCATCCTTACTGAAATCAGTAATAGGAAAGTTCAATAACTAGGTGCACCTGCTGGTTCAAGGTGTAGAGTGTGTGACTCTCGATCTTGGGGTCCTGAGTCGAGCCCCATATTGGGTGCAGAGATTATTTAAAAAATAAGCAAATAAAAAGACTTAAAAAAAACTTTATTAATGCAACAGAAGAAAGTCAAATAAACTCAAAACTTATTTTAATAATGAGGGAAAAATGGTCATTTCACATTTTCATTTCCAGTAATTTCTGGAATAATATTCTAAACTATGCCCCTCTACTTAACTTTTTTTTTAAATAATTCCTTTTACTAATTCACTGAAAATTATAATATATCAGAATGAGGAGGAGGGAATCTGGGTATAAATATTTTCAATTATGGTCACACAAAAAATTGTTTTTATTTTTTTTAAGATTTTATTTATTTATTCATGAGAGACACACACAGAGAGAGAGAGAGAGAGGCAGAGACACAGGCAGAGGGAGAAGCAGGCTCCATGCAGGGAGCCGGATATGGGACTTGATCCCCGGTCTCCAGGATCACACTCTGGGTTGCAGGCGGTGCTAAACCACTGTGCCAACAAGGCTGCCCAAAAAATTGTTTTTAAATTAACACAAAACTAATATTAAAATTGTAATATATATATAAGGATGCTATGGTCAAGTAAATTTTTAAGTTAACACACAAACCAATGTTAAAATCACAATAAATAGGAGTATATATTATTACTCCAGTACTTATTTATTTTTGTTATATGTAGGCATATGGATCAAGCATGTCTCCAAGCGCTTCTCTATATGACTGCCATATTGTATTTATAATAGCACTTCCTTTTAAATAGCTCAAGCTGTTTTAAAGGCATTACACAATTAATTTTCCCAATGCTACTTGGGAAAAACCCAAGTTAAACAATTTATTTAATCAAGGCAGTAGACCAGAACATCTGATTGCTACACTAACTATTCCTCTGGATCTCAAGTTCAAGATAGTAGTAAGGTCTTTAGACTACAATTTAGACCACATTTTTGCCTCCAGAACAGATGAAAAATTAAATATTCAGTCAAAAAAATGTAAGAAATATCACAATGGTTTAACCAACTAATATAATCTCAGGCACAAATAACTCAGTACAGTGTAGTCATTTTAATATACAACATGGAAACTAATCTATTATTTAACTACCCATTAGCCAATCTTCTTTAGACCTACTTGTAGCTCAGCCAACTATAGGTTGTCCTCAACACAACTTTAGGATGTTCTGTTAGTTTAGGCCATCTTCATCCTATCTGTATATTGTTTGATTTTCTATTCTTTCATTACAGCTTCCACTGTGGTCTTTGTCCAATTCCTCCTCATTCAGAAGCCTTGAAATCCCACTGATCATATTTGCTGTACTTTGAAGCACTTGTAGGTACGTGGCTATGGCATGAAAATTGGGTGGTTTAACAACCATTTTCTTGACCTGGAACTAGAACTAAAATGCTTCATTCACTCAATAAGGGCTCTCATATCTGACTGCATATTATACATAATTTACTAAATCAACTCCTACTAAGGACATTCAGAGTTCAACTAATCCAACCCTTTGTAATTATAAACAATACTTCCAACACATACCCTTATATATGTATATATGTATGTATAAATCACGTGTACAACATGAATACAGACATCTGTAGAAAAATAACTCGCTAAGTCAATGGGCTATATTTTTAGTGCTGACCCACATCATTCAATTCAAAGGTTCTCATGGAAGCTATCTTCTTTCAAAGAAACATGAAAGTATAAAAGGAATAAAAGGAATAATTTTTATTCTTAGTAGTACCACATTCCTCTTCCTTTAGGTCAAACCCAAAAAATAGTTTACTTTTAGTGGTAAAAGCAGCAGAGCCAATGGGGGGAAAAAATATTTTTAGAAGTCAAGCATATAAAAAATACAGACTACTTTTAACCTATCATATATATAATAAACTCTTGTTAATGACCCTCAAAATGATACTCTACCACTCTGAGTATGTGAAAATCTTTGCATTTTAGGTTAAAAATTAAAGTCATTCCAAAGTCTTTGAAAAGGAGTCATTTGGGAGATATTTTTCAGCAGCCCCAAGAGTCACAGAACTGGAAAGTCCCCTAGAGATCTACTAATCCAACCGGACCCAGTATTTTACTATTGAGGAAAATGAGGTCATGAGAGTTTAAAGGCGTAAACTACATCTGCACTAGATTAGAACCCCAGGCTTCCTGCCCTTGACACTAGTTCTTGCCCTTGACACTACCTAACAGCAGCTCATTTGCATAAAATAAAGTTATTACGCCTTTGGTGCCCAAATCACCTTGGATGGCACACACAAAGGTATTAATTAATTACTGAATTGACACTTCATGCCAAACTGTGATAAATGTTGCAGAAGACACGTATGTAGATAGCAATCCTGAACATACATGTTGTGTAAATAAGTGCAATCCAGGGGGCTTGGGTATTGCTCTAAGTACAGTGGAAGGTCAGACAAGGAAGTGCAGGAAGTATGAAAGACAGTAACAAGAAATAAGAACTGAAAAGCATTTATTTATAACTCAAATTTTCCTTTTAAAAACTCTGTTGTAACACAGATCTTAATCTTTAAATCCCAATCTTTTAAAAGGTCCCATTAAGCTCTAGAATTCACCTTCTGGCCACTTTAAAGACATCACTTTATATATGCAGAAGATACGGCTCAAACTAAAACATTTATCTGTACATACCTCTTCCCTGGCATGAATAGGGTTGTTTAATTAAAACGGATCTACATTTAGTTAAATATACAAAGACTAGCATCTGCTCAAATTAACTGATATAATTTGCTAAAAAATTAAAACAAAAATAAGTTTTTGGTAGGAAAAGACAGAAATGGGAAGCATAATGATTTGTTGATACAAATTATATGTCAACTCAGTTGAAATAGTTCTTAACACAACTTGAAAATGCTTAGGTCCTTTTAGAAGGTATACTAATGGCAGATAAGAAATATTCAAATGATAAATTCCAAATTCCAAATCTATCATATTTTTAAAATCGTTGATAAAATTCACCACCAGTCTGTGCAGTGCTTAAACTTGATTACTTTTTGTATTTGAGCCAAAAGAACAAATTTGAATAATGTTAACTTGGGCAAAACGGTAGGGTATATACACAAACACTACATTTCTTAAATAACATCTAGGATTTTTCTTTAAAAATCACTCTTCTAACTTAAGAATATCCCTTTGAAAACAGAATGGGGATCTGAGTTACTTAGGATTTTTTTTAAGGCACTTTAAAGCAAGATTAACTGTTGCTTTAAGTCTTGACATTTCCCGATTAATAACCCTAAAGCTTAATGAGGCACAACAGATTTAAGAATTGCAAATTTTTAGTGAAAAGGGAAATTAAGGACAGTTTGGTGCAATACACAGTCACCAAAATAATCTGCTCCAAGAAGACTTTAGTCCCTATATGTAAAAAAACAGAATCAAAAAAGAATTTCCTCTTTAAATAAAATCTCAGTCTGAACTTTTAGAAGACTGGTCAGAGCTGACTTCCAAGAATGTATGAAAGTCAAAAAGTACAATCTGTATGTAAATTCTGAACTTGCAATTGGGGCCTAAAATCATATATATGGAGATATCTATAGATATACATATATGAAGATATCTATATATACTCATAGGTATCTCCATATATATATATTTTTAAATGTGTCCATAAAATATTTTAGGATGCATGCACAAATTATTATTTTTCAAATCACACCTAGTATATGCTTGCAATGCACCACCATCTATGAGTAATGACCACATGACACAAGATAAGAAAAGGGCAAAGATATGTATAACTATGGCCACTAAGTAGAATAAACTGTGAATATCAACTATGTTATCTCTCCTTACTTTCACAGTAAGTTGTTACAAAGACATGAAAATCAAACACTGAAAATAAATGTTTCATACTTAAAATGATTACTGCATCCAAGGTTTCCTACACCGTAAAATAAAGCTTCTTTTCACACATTTCATGTGTTGAATACTAATCTCTTCAAAATGCATACACCTAACAGGTGAAAATCACATACGGTTTATGCATTTTTTTTTTCATACTTCCTCAGGGTCGAAAGCAGGACCTATGTGGTAAGAGTAAGAATCCAGGGTATCTACAAACATTAAGGTGATGTCTTTGATGCTTCATAACCCATACAGAGTGTATTTAAACTAGAACAATGGAATTATGCAATTAACATGTGAACCAGAAAAACAAAGCAGGTTTCTAGTCTAGTAATTACTGGGTAGGCAGTAGAAGTAAAATTGGTGGTTTTTGTTTTTGTTTTTTTTCCTGATAATCTATTGAAGACCTTGAAAGTCATTTGTATAATTTAAAAGGAAAGTTTGTCTTAACTTTGTGATATCCTTCGATCCTTGAAATCTAATGCTTAAATTTAACTTTTTTGTTTTTAGTGTAAAGGACAATGCTAATGAGTTAAAATGAAGAGTAATAGAGAAAATCTTAAAGCTGAATATCATAATGTGCAAAATCGACTAGAATTATGTAAATCCAAGTAACAGAACAACCAAACTAATAATCTCCCAAAATAAAAAAAAAAAAAAAGTGTTCAAAGCAAAACAAGGGACACTTCAGAGAATACATAAACGCATAGTCCTTTTGTATACTTAATTATTTGTCTTAAACTGGTCTGAAAAAAAAAAAGGTTGCTCTGTATCTATTACTAAAAACTATTCATCCTCTTCCCTAAAACTCTTGTCTTCTTATCTGACCTTAAAAAGAAAAAAACTAGACTTGAATAGCAGATGACTGCAGAGGGGCCATTTTCACCTTGCAGATAGATCTCTGTTATTCTGGTGTGTAAAGCAGGCCATTAGCACAAAGTCATTCCTAATCTCAGTTGTACAATCCACATGGTGCATTTAACCCTAAAACTCACGTTGCATAAACTGCTCTGCTTCCACTCCTAATGACCTTGCAAATCATTCAAAGTGATTGCTTAACTTGTACCTAGGAATTAGGAGACTGCCAAACAACTTGATGACAAAGTTAGAATTTCCCCTTTCCTGAGTGTTTACAAAAGTCAGCATAACATCCATCTAGAAGAAAGTGAGAAATATCATAGGATGGTAAAGACAACCGCATTAGTCGACGTTTATAAATGCTATTTTTGTACATGCTTAAAGAAGAAAATGACTTATGAAATTCACACCTGACTTCAAGGCAGATGACTAAGAGAAAATGAGACTGCTCCGGTGGTACCACACTTAGTCCCACGGCATGAATTACCAACAAATGCCTCCTGTCCTTCCCTCTCTGCACAGTATTCAATTAAAACTTACTTTCAGATCAAAAAGTTAGTGAACATACCATCTACTGCTGGCCTCAGACTCTGAACATTTATCGAAAGTTGTTTGTAAATTAGTAGGACCACTCAAAGACGTTCAAAATTAATGCTTTTGATTTTAAAAATAAGACTTCATCTATGACATGTTCTTTGTGTAAAAGGAAAAGGAAAATGTCTGATTGTCCACAGGATTCTTAAGTTCATCTTGCCTTCTCCCTAAACTTCAAACCACTCTAGTACTTTTCTTTCTTCCCCCTCTTCTTCCCCTTCAGCCTAGCCCCCTTTAGTAAGTCCTATTTGAAAAGAAGAAACAATAAATGAAGCGGCAGGAGGTGAAAGAAGGAGGAGTGCGCACTCCAAGAATAAAGGGCGGTTTTATAACAGGAGATACTTTTGTTAGCAAGTGACTGGCAGGTCTCCTCCTCCCCCAGCCAGAAGAAATTCCATCCACTTCCCAAAACTGCAGAGGCCGAAAACGTCCAGTCTCATAGTTCTGAAACCCCAGAGTCAGGAGAGCCGAGGGGGGCGGACTGGCGGGTGGGGGAAGGGGAGGGAGACCAGCGGGAGACGAAAGAACAAAAGGAGAAACCCAAGAAAGCAGAAAAGACGGGACTCGGGCGGCCGCCGGGCCCGACAGCGGGAGGGCACGGCCCGGGGGGAGAGAAGAGCGCGCGGGGCCGGGCAGGGCGCGCCGAGGAGCCGCGCACCATGGACAGGGCTCCAGCGGCCCCTGCCCACACCCCTCTAGGGGGCGGCGGAGAAAGCGCGAGAGACCGCGGGCGCCGACCCCCCCGCCCCGCGGCCGGAGCGCGCCAGGCCCTGACCCGTGAAGACCGCGGAGGGGGGCGATCAGCACCATCTGTCCCTGCCCGGGCCGCCCCCGGCGCAGCGGCACTTCCGAGCCGCGCCCGCACTTTTCGGAGCTGCCACCCGCTGGCCACCCCCCAGCTGCAAGGGTGCGCGGGGGGAGCCCCTCGGGCGGATTTCCCGGGAGACCCTGAGCAGCATGCGGGGGTGGGGTGGGGTGGGGGGACACGCCCCTCTCCTGCAGCCGCCTTAGAACCCCATCGCCTGCGGGGGCAGCTTCGGGACCCGCGCCCCCCCCCGCCCTGCGCGCCCCGCGTGGCTTCCCGGGACCCTGTGGGCGGCCGGGAGGGGCCTCGGGGCAGCCTCCGGCCGGACGCCGCGGGAAAGTTGGGCGGTCAGCCGGGCTGGGGGCCGGTGGCGCCGAGGGGCCAGGGAGCCCGCGACCTGCCTGGAGCAGGTGCTTCCTGCCGCGGAGAAGCCTCCTGGTCCAGATGCCGGGAAGAGGCTGTCTGGCGCTCTCCCGAAGGCGTGAAAAGTGCGGAGGCTCCTCGCGAAGGCGTCCCCGAGGACGCACGCAGGGGACAGAGCGGACAGAGGGAGACGAATAACAGCCGAGTAACGGAACTTCGCCCCGTCCGCCGGGAGAAGGGGATGCGGGGCCAGGGGCCGGGCGCGGAGGCCCGGCCCGCAGAGTCTCCGGGGCAAGGGGACGAGGTTTCCTTCCAGGTGGGACCGACACAGAACACGGGGGGGGGGGGGGGCAAGGGGGCAGGAAAAGGAGGCAACTCTGGGCTGGGGTAAAGACAATAGGGCAGTGGAGCCCTCGGGCACCGGGAGGCGCGCGGGTGCCGGGGTGGGGTGGGGTGGAGGCACGTCCCGTAACTAAGACACCAGAGTGAGAATTCCTACTGCAAACTCGCGACCCATCCCTGCAGAAATAAACAAAAAAAAAAACAAAAAAAAAAAATTTTTTTTTTTTTTTTGGAGCAAAGTGCAAAGCGACGGGCGAGAAGCGTAGAAAACTGCAAAACCTGGGAGCTATCCTGCCTCACCCTTCTGCTGCCTGGAGACACCCCCTGCAAGCTCGCCCGGCCCGGAAGGAAGAACAGAGGGGGCCGGCGATCCGTGCCTTCGGGACCCGCCGGGAGCGGCGCGGGAGACCCGCCGGCCCGGCCGGCCCTGCCCCTGCGCCCGACCCGAGCCTCGTGCCTGCGCAGCTCCCGGCCGCGCGGTGCGGCACCTCCCTTGCCGGGTGCGCAGCCTGGCCCCGCAGCGGCGCGGGGAACAAAGGGACCCGGCGCCGCCCGCCCCACCCCGCCCGCGGCCCGGCCGGCGGAGACCGCCGCGTACCTGGAGCAGGGCCGCCAGCAGCGGCAGCAGGGTCCGCGGCGCTCCCACTATCCGGCACATGGAGGCGGAGAGGGGCCGAGCGAGGAGCCGGAGGCGGCGGCGGCGGCGGCGGCGGCGGCGGCGGCAGCGGCAGCACCAACAGCGGCGCGGAGAGACGGCTCCAGGCAGTTTCCACCCCCTTCCCTTCCCCTCCCCACCCCACCCCCTTCACCGCTGCTCTCCGCTCCCCGCCAATGGAGAGCGAGCTGATGACAAATAGCGGGCCGCGGAGTCCGCGGGACTCGCACCAGGAGTAATAAAACAGACCGAGAGATCAAGGAGCTGGGGAGGGGGCGGGGGCGGGGGCGGGGGCGGGGGAGGGGGCGGGCGTGCGGGTGAGGGTGTGAGAGAGGGAGAAAGAGAGAGAAAGAGAGAGCGCGCGGGTGTGGAGGCGGCCGCGGTGGCAGCGCAGGCGGCTGGGCGCCGGCCCTAAGCGCAGCGGAAGCCGGGAGGGATGCAGGCGGCGGGGACCTCGCCGGTGTAGGATGCGGAGGTGGACGTGGCGCGGCTGGGCGCTCCCGGGGCGCTCCGCAACGCGAGGTTTCGGGCTCTCGGCTCTGCTTCCTCCGGGTCCCCTCTCCAGGGCCGCTCGGCTGGACCAGGATGCCGAGGAGAGCGGCGCGGGCAGGGCGCTCCGGGCCGGGCGCGCTGCGCCCACAAAGGGCAGCAGTCCCGCCGCCCCGCGCCTCCGCGGCGTGCGGGCCGACGGCCGCCTCCCGGCTCCCCCTTTCCGGGCCCCCGGGGCAGTTGGAGCTTGTTCTCCGGCCTGGGCCGCGCAGGGGTGAGGCCGGGGGCCGGCGCGGCCGCTACTGCCGCGGCTCCGTCCCGCGCAGCTGCCGCCGCCGCGGCCGCCCCTGCTGCCTGCGCGCCGGCACCCGCCCGCCGCTCCTTGCCCGGCGCCGCTCACTCGCGCGCGCCGCCCCACCCCCGCCGCCGCCGCCGCCGCCCGCGCACCCCGCTCGGCCTCCGCGAGCGCGACCGACGCGAGCCGCCGCCGCCGCCGCCGCCGCTCTCCCCGCGCTCGCCGCACGCGCTGCCAGGCTGCGCGGCCCTCTCTCCTCGCCTCTCCCCTCCCGCCGCCGCCGCCGCCGCCCTCGCCCCCGCCCCCGCCTCCCGCCTCCGCCGAGCTTCCCCGCCCGCGTCGTGGCCAATCGGAGGCCACTGAGCTGCGGCGGTAGCCGGCCGGATCCCCGGCAGCCGCCCGCCCCGCCCCGCCGGAGCACCCCGGGTTTTTTGCTGCAGCCCGCGGGGGGTCGCCGGAGGGGAGTCTGGGGTGCGCGCAGCAGCGCCCGGCAGGTGGAGGGGCTGCGGGAAATAAAACAACTTGCACGGGAACTTGATGCTTGGCAGGTTCCTCGTTGGACCGCGATGGGGAATGAGAGATCGGGAAGGGGGAGACCGCCTCCTCGGTGGCCCGGCACACGCGTCTTTCTCTGTTCCGTCATCCTCGCTGGATAGATTATTTTTCTGGGTAGAGGCACACGGCGAACGGGCGACGCAGGCGGAGCCCATCCTGGCCATTGTTGTCCGGGGTGCGGGCCTGGAGCCACCTGCGGGCCCCGGAGGGCGGAGGCCGCGCCCCCCCCCCCCCCGCGCTCGCGCCCACTTCTCCCACCTTTGCGAATGTACCGGAACAGCCCAAGTTTGTGTGTTCTTGTTTCGTTTTCTTTTGTTCCCTCTGGGAGTCTGAGAGTGCGTGTTATTTTATTTGAAGTCTCCCGTTTTATATTTGCAGCTCCTTAGCGGTATTACTCAGGATTCCTGGCTGTTTCAGGGACTTCGACTTCCTCCCTACACCATGTGCTGCAACATCAACAAAGAAAAACAGAAAAGGAAAAGAAAGAGGGGGGGGGGGGGTAAACTCCCTAAAAGCCAGAACTCGCTGTGAAAATAGGATTATCCAAAAGATGAAATGACTGCTAGGGAGCTCGCACCAAGCAAAGGAGTTCTGCTTCCTCTCCTTAAGGCATGAACTTGAAGTGGTATGAAAAAAAAAAAAAAAAGTGAGAGACTTTACAAGTTCGGGTCACAAGCATTTGTGGAATGAAGGGAGGGGTGAGGAGTGATTGATTTTGCCTACATGATAAGTTTTTTCCAGGACCTTTTTTTTTTTTTCTTTCGATTTTACAGGTAAATAAAAATACCAATTTTTACCTAAGCGTTTCCACACTCTGGAGATCATCGAACTTCGCTGCAGTTAATGAATATTATTCTTCCACTTTGGAAGAATAACTGAAGTACTAACATTGTTTGAGTTTGAGTTTCAGGCTTCTGATCATTTAAGAACTTGATGATGAATATCTAAAAATCAAGTACTGATTTCTTTGACATGAGTGATGCGGCTTTTAATAATGTACTATTGCTGGCCAGGCTTTTAAAAATTTAATATTCATAGGGAAGCTTATTCAATTTTAATTAAAACATAATATTGTAGGCCATTTCTAAAGTGAATCTCAAAAAAAAAATTCCTGGATTTTCCTCTCAAAAAAAATAAAGAAGGTCATGTTAATTAAAGATGAAAGCCTTGGCTTGTTCTTTCTCTTTTTTTTTTTTCCTTGCCAAATATTATTGTCACGTTATTGCTAACCAGCCAAAAAGTTCTTGCAATAGGATATTGATAAATTCCACTTTCAAGGAGTCATACGTAACAGTAAAACATTTCATGGCAATATGGAGAAATTGTTTGTTGTATTAACAAGTGGCAGTTATAGATTCTGTCTTCATGCCTAAGAATGAAGCTGTGATCCTGGACATGAGACCTTAGTTTATGTCCTCCCCACTCCCAGCAGTAGCCATTGATGGTTATTGCCATTCTGATTAATTTAAAGTTAGAACAGATTTCAGCATGAGTAACTCTATTGCTATTTGCTAGAAGCTTTAAACATCGTGCCCCTTGTCAATTAAACTCTTATTATGACTTCAAAATCTGCTTTGGAATGCCTGTCAGCTAACTCATTCTCTGATTCCAATAGTTTTTGATCATACAGATAAGAACTCGAAGCATTGTTTTTTTTTTTAATTTGATCCAACTTGCATGCCTCTCATTTTTCAATGGTTGTGAATTGCTTTGGAAACTTGCCTGAGATTAACTTGATCACGTGATCAACCAAATCTTGCTAATCAGCCTTTTATCACAAGAAGGAATAGGCGAGTCTAAAATCATGTTATTGGAGACTTTGTGCATCCACTTGATGTTAATAAAATTAGATCTAGTGTTGACTTTGCATGCAACACAGCCCTGCCTCCACTGCACCAAAGTTAAGATAATCTAATGATGGGGCCATTCATTTCTCTGGGCAAATGGTGACCAAACTCTCAAGATTTTCAGCCTTGGATCATAGCATTGTTAGTCAGAAGACTAACTTGCCATCAGCCTGCAGAACTCCAGGGCTGCAGGGGGCTTGGCAGTGATCCAGAGAAACAGCCAGGTGGTAGAGGAAGGGGAAGAAGACAAGAAAATAATAAAAGTTAAGGCTGGGCTCATACACTGAACATCAGCCGATCAGCCTAATCCCTTGATTTCTGGCCTTGCGGACTGCTGCTGATTTACTACAAGAGGTCTGCAAATAAATATGTGCACCAAGTATTGTGGACAGACTGAATAAACCATGTGTCCTGCACACATAGCTAGTTTTCCTGTGTGTATAGATACCGTGATGATTTTAACATTTATTTCAAAGTAAAATCATAACTTTGTTGTGGTGTGTTCTTCAAACAGGAGATGCTAAACCTACAAATATATCATTTGAATATTTATATGAAAGGGTCCTCACTTTGGAAACAAATGACAAATCCTAGTAGTCTATCTGTAGCACCCCCACCTATAACCTCCCCTCCCCTCCCTGAGGCCGCCACACAGCTTCAAGGCAGGAACCATTCTTTTCATTACCCTGCTAAGTGTCCTTCCCAATAACTGAATGGGTATACTCCTCAACTTTTCCTCCTTTCTCCCAACTATGGCAAGCTAGGATTGTCCCTTCTTCCCTAGGAAGTGGCACTCACATTGCAAGTTTCTCCCCAGTTAGCTTAGTGTATTAACATTGACCTTCCCTGGGTTATACCCATTTCAGAGTCATGGAATGTTCTAAATTAAAATTAAAAATTATCCATGCAACCCCTTATTTTCCAGGAACACAGAAGCTTAAAGAGGTACAAAAGACTACCTGCTGGCCAAGTAGGGAAGCCTGATGAGACATGGGCTTTCTTACTCCTAATCCTAGCTAGGCTCTTTACATTAATCTAGAGAGTCCCTTTTAACTTTAAAAAAAAAAAGATTATGGAATGAGAGGAAGGTTTAACAGAAAGAAAGAAGGAAAGAAAGAAAGAAAGAAAGAAAGAAAGAAAGAAAGAAAGAAAGAAAGAAAGAAGGAAAGAAAGAAAGAAAGAAAGAAAGAAAGAAAGAAAGAAAGAAAGAAAGAAAAAGAAAGAAAGAAAAAGAAAGAAAGAAAAAGAAAGAAAGTTAGTTTAATGAGACTAGGGATTTGCCCACTATTTCTCTTAGGTATTTTGTTCTTTGCAGCATATGCAACATGGGACACATAACTCTACTTTTCTCTCTGCAGCTCTCAGTTCTTATGTGCCATTTTAAGCATATTTAGTATGATTCTGGTTTTTCAAGATTCACTATATTTAGTATGATTCTGGTTTTTCAAGATTCATATCCTTTTTTTTTTTTTAGATTTTATTTATTTATTTATTTAGAGAGAGAGATTGGGTGGGGGGCAGAGAGAGAAGGAGAATCTCAAGCAGGCTTCATGCTGAGCATGGAGCCCAATTTGGGACTTGATCCCAGGACCCTGAGATCATGACCTGAGCTGAAATCAAGAGTCAGACACTCAGCCAACCCAGCCACCCAGGCCCCCCTCAAGATTCGTATCTTTCATACAATCTGACTAAGTACAAACTAGCCATTCATTTGGTATTCAACCAGAAACGTCACTTGTTCCAATACTAGGAAAAAAAAAAAAAAACACTAGAAAAAAACTTGGGGTTGTTGTTGTTTGTTGTTTTTTTAATCTACTCTTATTGGGAGATATTATTTATCTTTCTTTCCTTTGGTTAAAAATTTTTATTTTAATTTTTTTAATTTTTTTATTTTTTTATTTTTTTTTTTATTTTTTGGTATCTGGAAATCAAACTCAGTGTTTCCATGAACAATATAACCAGGTAAGTAACTTGAAGTACATGTGGTCAAATAAGTGCATAAAAGAATCATAAATTTCCATGACCAGGGAGGTAATTCACAAGCAGGCTTTGTATCACAAGGAACACCCCTTCCTCTCCCAAAAAAGAATCCCTTTCTGGAAGTCAGAAGGATATAATAGATTATTGGATTTGAATTTAGGCGGATGTAGGTCTCTGAACTTTGGTGAGTTTCTTAACATTTCTAAGACTCCTTTTTATTATTTCTAAAACATGTAAAATATATCAGTATTTCTTAAGAAAGCCTGATGTGAACACAGCGGAACACAGTTCGGACCTGTCATTTTATCTATATTTGTATTAAATATGTATATTTCCATTGAGGATTTGGAGCAGAGTAACTGAGAAATCTCAGTGAGTACTCCTCTCACCTCCTCCAGTACTATCTGCAATTAAAACAAACAAGGCTTTTAATCAGAGTTTTATTTGAGACACCCAAATTTTATAGAGGGACACAAAACCTCTAATGTAGGTAGTAATAGCTGAATATTCTACAGACTGACAAAATAATAAATATTTGGTGGTTTTACAAGGTGCATAAAAACATCTGAGAATATGAAGTATTAGTAGGAAACTATCTTCAATATTAGGGTATTGATTTAATATAGGAAAACAAATTCATTTTTGAATTAGCTCATAAGCTGATTAACTGCAAGACCAGGACTAAAACTTCTTTCATTTAGAACCTTTCTCCAGGTAACCTGACTTCTGTCATTTCTCAAGCCACTTTCTATGTGTTCCCAGAGTCAAGATTTCATAGCTAATTTCAGAGTCCTGCTTAAACATCCACTGTATTTTAGAAAATATAATTTGCATGATATTCAAGAAACCTACCTTCTGCATGGAAACCACGGGTATTTATGAGATAACAGCAGCACTTTGGATTACTTAACAATCAGAAAGCCTATTCCTCAAGATAAATGTGTCTTCAGAAAATAAAACAAATCATTTCGAAAACTTTGGTAACATTAGTTGTGCCAAACTTTTGCCCTTATGTCCTTTTAAAAGCAAAGATCTACCTTCTGGAAGGTTCCAAATTACAACTGTCAGTGTTTAGAGGATACTAAAACATATTTAGTATCTAAGCTTATACTGAGTCTGTGCCCTTTCCTCCAGTGAAATTCTAGGGAGTCGATAAAGTATTTCTTGGACTCAAGAGACCATTGTTCTCTTCCTAGATTTCTGGCTGGCTGAATAAACTTAAATACGCCACTTAATTTCTTTACACGTTTTCTTACCTATAGAACCTAAATAATTCCACTTTCCTCACAAAATGCTGAGTGGTCCTAGAAAATAATGTCAACAAAGCCTATTTAGTTCTTTAGAGAGAAGTCGTAGATAAATATATGGTATTCTTTAAGGCTGTGGATTCAGCTCTCACAAGAGGAATGATTATTTGGTATCTAAAGTTAAGTCACATTTTAATGATGTGGCATAAGCAACAAGCTGCTTTGTGCTTATTAAATCATTCTCCCCCCCCCACACACACTTATCCACAGATTTAAAAAATAACATATTTATCCATCCATTACAAAGGCAACACATGCTCATCCATAGCTATTTGAGAAAATTATATTCAGTTACACACACCATAATCATCCATAGATGATTTCTTACATTGCAATACAATCTGGGAAGCTATAGTCCAAGTTTTCCTTTTCAACAGTGAATGTAAAAAATCAACAATAGTCCCATTTATTACAGAATTTATAATGTATGTCACTATGATTCATTCTTTCCATAGCTCAAAAGAGCTGAGTGATTATCATAAATAAGCATTTTCTTTCTGGGAGGTCTATTATTTTGAATCATCATTGAGAAGCTTTTTCAAAAATGTATTTGCTGGAAATGGGAATATTCTCACTTCTAAAGTTGTTAGACAGCAAATAATAAGCATGTATTTGCATCCCAAAACTACCTTCTCCAAGCCGTATGAAATTTCAATCCCTTTGAGGCCTACTAGAACCTTAGAATCTGGGGATGTCTTCAGCTGAGGGAAGAGTCTTTTGAGGGTTCTGGTCATCAAGGATGGAGGGAAGGGACGAGCAGCTAGAAGGGACAAATGGGCACAGCTGGATGTCAGAAGAAGGAGAGAACTAAGGCACCTAAAGGTTGCACTCTGTCATGAGAGGTGGTGCTCATGATGTGGACAGAATGTTGACTATGGCTCAACTCTAGGACCAGGGCAAGGTCATAATCCTAGCAATTGCTCAATAAATGTTTGCTCAGTTTTAGAAGTGAGTCATGCAAAAAAAAAAAAAAAAAAAAAAAAGAAGAAGAAAGAAAGAAAGAAAGAACGAACATGGAATTTGGACAGGAGTGTGGGACAGCGTTTTCCTTTTAGCATCCAGAACTGACAGGAAGAGCCACACAACAGGGCAACTGGTAAGTAACAGTCATCCAAGCCAGTTCAGTCTGTTCTTTGCCAAAGTTTACACAGCTCTTGATAAGGACAAGTCATCATCAACAGTAAGATAGTTTAACCCTGAGTTGCTTGCTGGTGGGGATGTGTGCTGCTATTCCCAGTTCTCAAATGGTTCCCTCAACAAATATTAAAAACCTATTACACTTCAAAAATTCCCCACCCATAAATTATTTTTGTAAAGTTGGAAATGATATAAAACTGATTTTTGTAATTATAGCTTAGCTTTAAAAAAAAAAATTCTAAGGGGTATTTGGGTAGCTCAGTGGTTGAGCATCTGCCTTCGGCTCAGGTCATGATCCCCGGAGTCCTGGGATTGAGTACCGCAACAGGCTCTCCATAGCGAGCCTGCCTCCCCCTCTGTCTATATCTTTGCCTCTCTCTGTGTGTGTCTCACATGAATAAATAAATTAAATATTTTAAAAATAAAAGTAAAAATAAATTTAAATGGAAAATAAAAATCCACATTTTAATGAGGTAATTTAAGCTTTAACTGAAGAAGATAAAAGTTGGACTCTTTTTTTTTTTTTCCTTATTTTCTGGATGTAGAACCTCACAGAATGATCCTTAATTTTCTTACCTCTCTTATTTTTATACATTCTCTGTCCCCTACTTTCTTTCTCTTTTAAATATATTTTATGGGAGATTCCTTTAGTTTTTTCTTCCAGCCTTTCTTTTGAATATTTGGTCCTATTTTTTGTTTCCAGGAGTTTCTGGGTGTTCTCTAATAGTTTCTTCTATAGACACTTGCTTTTGTTGCATACATGTAAAAGCTTTTCTTATCTCTTTACATATTGTTTAAAAGCTTTCTTCCATTCTCTGAATTATCCTGGTTTACTCTGCTGCTTTTCTTTCTTTTTTTTTTTTTAATAAATTCTTTTTAAAAAAAGATTTCATTTATTTATTCATGAGAGATATATATAGAGAGAGGCAGAGACATAGGCAGAGGAAGAAGCAGGCTCCACACAGGGAGCCCAATGTGGGATTCGATCCTGGGACCCCAGGATCATGCCGTGAGCCAAAGGCAGACACTTAGCCACTGAGCCACCCAGGCGTCCCACTCTGCTGCTTTTCTTGCAGTGTTTGTGTATCTGTCTTCCATGTCAGAGGCTTTCTTGGGGAAGGGGATTATGTTCAGCATGCAGAATGTAACATGATCTTCCCAGTTTTCCATGAGCCATTTTACCCTGCCTCAGCTTTGCTTGGGTGATGAATTGAGAGACTGTCTCTAAGACATCCAGAACGTTCCTCTCCATACTTCATCTAACTCTTGTCCTCTCACATGTTGATGAAAGAGGTGTGGTTACTCCCCAACCTACACCACATGTCTCATGTGCTGGGTAGCCTGGGATAGTTTCTGCCCTGCAGAAGTTTAAAAACTCCCTAGCTGGGACAGGCTCAAGCCACACTGCACTCTGCTGGTGACTTCACCTTATGTCTCCCTGTCTAGATTTAATCTGTGGCTTATTCCTTGACAAAGGAAAGGAGTCCTCGGTGAGTAGGTGATTATCTGGAGGCTGGGTGACTGCTGATACACTTTTTCCCTGATAGAGCTGGTCATCTAAGGATGAGATACAATCACATCAGTCTCCACTAAGGCCTGTATCCATGGAGGCAGCTTAAGACTCCCTTTGTCACCCAGACTTTCCTGAAGTTTCCTGAAGTTCAGGAAAGCTCCCTATCATTCTCCACGTTCTGTGAGAAATAGTGTCACCTTCATGTGTTACCTAGTCCCAATTCACTGTTTTAACGCCTAGAGTTTTCAGCTTAAAAAATAATTTCTAAATCCTCTATATTCAACATAATATAAATAATAGTCATGAAAACCATTTTCAAGGTTGTACTACATCATGTTGAAGCAATCCATGGGGGTGTATTGACTGTCAAGTCAGTTCACCTCTGTGTGCACTAGAACAATCCAGAATGAAGTATTTGTCCACATAATATGGATACATTTATATTTCCAATAGACAGTCATGAAATATAAATTTACAGTACTGGTAATCCAAACCTCAAATCTGGAGTAGTTTAGAAAGAAATACTTTGGTAACTAAGGTATTTAGTACAATTATATTCAATATTTGTTTGATGCTGTCACACTGTATGTACTAAAATGTCCTAGACAAAACACCTTTTATTGGAACGAAAGGAGCGCCCTATAAATATATGTGGATCAATAGGTACCCTTATTATACCTTGCCCCAAATATTGTGACAAATTCCTAGTGGGGAAGCTCTTCTCTACTTTCCCCACTAACATTCCTGGTATTGAGAATCACTGATTGATTATTTAATTCCTTTTCCCTTTCACTTGGTATGAACCTTCTATTACTCATCTGAAGGCTTATGAGGTTGAATTTCATCATCTTGTTATTCAACAGTGTGCCATCACTTCACCTTATAGGAATTTAAACAGATTTTATACACATGATGATTTCAAACTCGGAGTTAAAAAGGATATATTTACAACCGTTTAACAGATGTGTAGAAATTATTCACCATTTCATGAGAAGTTATGTGTCCATAGAATCAGTTCTAAAAAAATGTATCTCTTCTGTTTAGAATATCTAATGTATTTTACAGTAAAATTGGGTAGCTTACCACTTACTAGTAACAACATAAGAGAGTAGAAAGCTTATTTTATTTTTAAAGTTTTTTTTTAATTTATTCATTCATGAAAGACACACAGAGAGAGGTAGAGACATAGGCAGAGGCAGAAGCAGGCTCCCTATGGGAAACCAATGTGGGACTCCATCTCCCACCCTGGGGATCACACCCTGAGCCAAAGGCAGATCCTCAACTGCTGAGCCACCCAGGGATCCCGAGACAGCTTATTTTATATTATTAAGAAAATACAAAAAAAGAAAATAGAAAATACTTTCTCTTAAAAAAATGTGGGGGCGACTTTTAGAAAGATTGTGTCCAAATTGGATCACTTATCTGAGAACGGAACAAAATACAAGACTAATATTGTAAATATTTTTCTTTTACTCTTAGCTCTGCAGAAGACAGGCAGACTTCAGGGCAGCTCTGCGCCCATTCTAGAATTTGTAGAAAACGATACAAAGCAGGTTGTGTGTGTGTGTGTGGGGGGGGGGGGTGACAGGCTGGTGGGGAGGGAGAACCTCAGTGAGCAGAAGGAGCAGAACTTGGACCCTTAAAGCCTCCAGTGAGAGTTTCAAACTCCATGTACCTGGCAAAGGCTAGCAGTGAAGAGATGATGAATTGAGATAGCATCTGCCTGGAGGAACGCAACTTGCTTGGATCTGAATAAGCAGGCAATTCTTCAATTTGTTCAGCACAACCTAGAAAAAGATAACCCAAGACACTGGCTAAAATCTTTCTCCTGTAGTGCATGGTTTTGGGTTTTTTGTTTTGTTTTGGTTTGGTTTTTTGCTTTGTTTGCTTCCAAGAATCACAAAATCAACTCAGTTGCTTGCATGCTGTACACCCATAAGAAATCACTTTGCATTCCTCTATAAGTCCTAAAGTTTAAATGCTGACGGCATCTCCTATAATCGATATGGCAAAATCAGATTATTACTAAAATCAAGGCAAAAAAATTGTTATTTATAGTTTTTCAAAGTTAATGTTAAAAAAAAAAACCCTGCATTTAAAAAATCTTCACTTATGGGGCACCTGAATGGTTTATTCGGTTGAGCGTCCATCTCTTGATCTCAACTCAGGTCTTGGTCTCAGGGTGGTCAGTTCAAGCCGCATGTTGGGCTCCATGCTGGGTGTGGAGCTTAGTTTAAAAAAAAAAAAAAAGATAAACTAAACTAAAAAAAAATATTTAAAATCTTTACTAACAGTAAGAAAGTCGTGTGATCCTCCAAAATGTTGCATAATTAATTAATAGTTTTTCCAGAAATCAAATTCTTAAAACCTTTATGCAATATTTCGAACATAAAAATAAATGTTTTGTATTCTTAGGTACTAGTTTCCCAATTTTTTTCATTTAAAAATATTTGTTTTTGACCACAGTTTTCTTCACAAAACATTTCTTTATCTTTGTCCTCCTGAGTCAAATTCATAGCAAATACCATTTCTTAGCTCTGTGTGATTGATGCTATTTTTAAAAATCTGTATATATCTGAGTCAGCTTACAATATCTTAAAAACAAGCGAGTGAATAAAAAAAGCAGTAAGGAGGGAGTTGGTGGAGAGGAAAGAACAAAAAGATACTTATTCACACTGTTGACTTTTCCAATGCTTCTTAAAATGCCTAACCCTAAAACCGATGTGATGGGGTCTGCTCTTTGAACCAGCCATTAGGAGGTCCTCATAGTTTAGAACAAAGTCTTCAAACCTTTAAGGCTACTTACAGTCTTGTTTTTATGTTTTGTAGAATTTATCTTTAATTTTAGAAATTTTATTTCGCTTGAACTTACCACTTGCAAAAATTGTCAAGCTGACAGCTCTGGAAACCAAAGTCATCCAATTAGGCCAAAAAACAAAATGTTTCTATGGCATCTATCACCACAGAACACCAATAGGCCCTTAGACAAACACATCAGGTTAAAAGAAAAACATGTATTTGAGAAGGAACAACTTCCAGCTACTTTGCCTTTAGACAGATAAAGTTGATGATAATTGGTGTAGAGCAGTGGTCTTCAGGAAGTTTTCCCAAGGGCGGTATCTAATTTTGTACGATAGAAGGGTAGGTTTGTATCTTGAGTGTGCCTCCAGGGTAGAGTCTGCTTTCATAAAGCAGTTTCATAGCTGTTTATTATGGCCCCTATTCAGGCTGTTAGCTATCCATTCCATTTCCACCATTACTGCTGTTTATTTACTATATCAGACCCACACTGTCTGGCTCCTTGACAGGCGTTTAGCAAATATATGAACATGTATGGAACAACAAAGACAAGCAAGGTCACCAGGAATCCGTGGTAGGTTTCCTTTGCCTCTGAGACACTGTTTGGAGGAGGGAGAAAAGAATTTTAGGCTGGTTATTTGTAATGGAAGTTATTGTTAATGGGTTATAGCTGTAAATATGAGCACAAAAACTTTGAATATTGTGCATGAATTACTCAAATGATTTAACAGTGGCTTCAATAATCTCATCTCAGTTATCAAGTTCAGTGTGACAATCAAACATTGACAGTGAAACACTATTTTTTAACATTTCTCTATTAAAGGACACCAATATACAAAATTTAAAAATTGTACCACTGATAAAATAGAGAACCAATTTAAAAAATATTACTTGGAGTTAACTCCTGATGAATAGGAATGCTTATTTTACTTTCCTATCTTTGGCACCCAGCTAGTCAATCTTTCGCCCTGGCTGGGTTTTTTTGTTGTTATTGTTGTTTTTAGCCTGCACTGCATAGTGTAGATCATGACACCTACTGGCAGCATAGAATTTTGCACCCTAGTTCCATAAGACATTGAAGGCCCTTGTTACTTAGGATGTAGGTAAAGGTATTTCAAATCTAGGCTTATATTATGAGTCAATAATAAACTCTACTTATAAAGACCGTATCTTGGAGCATGACTCTTGGTTTGGATAGTCTACATTATGCTGGCTAACAAGCATTGCCTAAAACTCGGTGGCTTAAATTAACCAAGGTTTAATTCTTGCGTACACCATGTGACTGTTGCAAATTATTGGTGATGAATAGTGCAAAATAGAGGTTGAAAGTCAATTCCATCTCCAGTGCCATGATTACCAACTAGCCGACTGTCCCCAGGAGAGTCAATGATTGGTTTGGGAACTTTTTTTTTTTTTTTTTTGTCCATTGAGCAGGGTCTTTCTGTATTTGTGTCAGTTCCATGATACTCTAATTGTTACGGCTTTATAGTATGCTTACTGCATGGGAAGACTTAGTTCTTCTTCTATCCATTCTTTTAAAAAATTCTTTGTTATTCTTACCTGATTATTCTTCTGGGAGAAGTTTAGCATATTTTTGTTAAATTACCTTGAATCACGTTTGATTTTTGTTTGGATAGCATTAAACTATCAATTAATTTGGTAATAGCTGTCAAATATTTAGTCCCTCATATATGTCCTTCATATCTCTCTAAAATATTTGTAATACTATTCATCTGTTAAATGTGTTTTATTAAAATTGTTCCTTGGGATGTTATCTTTTTGTTACAATAATAGATGAAATTTCTCTTCAACTTTATTTCCACATTTGCTGTTACTTGCATATCGGCATGCTATTGTTTTTATTTTCTCTTATAATAAATAAAATAATTGCATATGTTTTTCATATGATGTCATTTTGCAATTTCTTTAAATAAATCACTGTTCTCGGTGTCTTGTATAGATAGCTATTACACGTCTTCCAGCATTGAACAGGTAAAGTCTTCTAAAAAGGACATCATTATTGTTTTTTTCCACATTTATTGACAGTCTTCCATGGGTTTAACCATTAACTGTATCATAGTGACTATTTTTTGATGATATTGATGACATATTCTATGCCATTGGTGTTTTCGGTTGTGACGATTGAATATTTTCAATGCTTTGGTAGAAAATTATGATTATCAGGACACCTGGGTGGCTCAGCAGTTAAGCCTCTGCCTTCCGCCCAGGGCATGATCGTGGAGTACCAGGATCAAGTCCAACATGGGGCTCCCTGCATGGAGCCTGTTTCTCCCTCTGCCTCTGTCTCTGCCTCTGTCTCTGTCTCTCATGAATAAATAAATAAAATATTTATTTTAAATTGTGATTATGTTTTTCTTAATTGACCTAATGCTTTAATATATTATAATAATAAGTTATATAATATTGATTCTTTTTTGCATTCCTGAAGTAAATCCTACCTGATGATTTTTTTATTCAGGGTCAAATTCTAGATTTTATTTGTGATTTTTAAAAGTCATATTTATTTGGAGATATTTTGACTTTTTTCCTCTTTTGATATCATTGGCAGATTATGGTATTTTATTTGCTTCTAAAAGTACTGTTATATGGTGTTTATTACATAATTTTATTTAATATTTGCTAATAGTGTTATTAGACATTTGCTGTTATTCTATTCTTTCTCTATTTCTTTTCTTTTTCAATTGGTTAATTTTATTATCTAATTTTCCTTTTTAAAAATAGATCTTACTTTCTTTTTCTAAAATTTGGTTTATTTGCATTCTTCACAATGCATAGAAAATACTAACACATATGAATTCACTTTTTTATGCCACTTTTATTTTAGTGTTTTTATTACTTTTTATATCTTCCGTGGTCAAATAGCTTTTCAGAGAAGTATTTTCATTTCTAAGGGGTTGAGCCTTGTTTTAAGTAATAGGAGAATTTATATTTTTCATTCTATTGTTGTCACTTAATATGGTGCATGATTTTGGTTTCTTTGAATTACTGATTTCACTTTTGGTTTTGTCTCAATTTTCGTTCATGCTTCTTGTATATTTTATATGAAAGAAAGTTACTAGTAAGGTCAAGAATCATGAAAGTTTGAGAATTTGTCTCACTTGATGACTAACAAATTAGCTTCCATGGTTGTATAAATGTTGGGAGAAGACATACAATTCCTGGGTCACAGGGAAAATATTTTATCACTCATAGCAGTAGTGGTAGCTAGAGTATCATCATTTTTAAAAAAGATTTATTTATTTATTCATGAGAGACACAGACTGAGAGAGAGAGAGGCAGAGACATAGGCAGAGGGAGAAGCAGGCTCACTGCAGGGAGACCGATGAGGGACTTGATTCCAGATCCCAGGATCAAGATCTGAGCCTAAGGCAGGAGCCCAACCGCTGAGCCTGCATCCCAAGTATCATCATTTTTATGTTAGCCCTCCATGCTGTTATATACATAGGACAAGGTAAAGAGAACTAGGTGACACCTACACACATCATGATATGTTACAGAAGAAGAATTCTGAGTTTAGAGAAACTGATCATTTAAAAAAATGGCAGTAAGCGTGCCTTTCCTTCATTCTGAAGAAACATTGTCCCCATCTTCCAAGACTGTAAGCAAGCCAAAGGGAGATATCTCTTTCTTCCAAGGTTATTTTCTATAAATAGAAATCTTTTTTCTATTTTTTCTTTTTTCTGTTTTTTTCTTATTTCTATTTTTTTAAAAAGATTTTATTTATTTATTAGAAAGAGAGAATGAATGAATGAATGGGAGCGGGGCAGAGGGAGAGGAAGAACCAGACTCCTTGCTGAGCAGAGAGCCCATTGGGGGGCTGGATCTAAGGACCCTGGGTTCATGACCCAAGTGGAAGGCAGATGCCAAACCAACTAAGTCACACAGGAGTCCCTCTATAAGAGCATCCTCAGAGAGATAGCCTAAAGGATCCAGTGTGTCTGCTGGAGACATATGCAGAAATACAAGAAATTTGTGGACAACTGTCTCCCAATAGGTGTAGAGGATAAATCTATATATTTTTTACCTTGTTCACTTATAATTATTTTTAGAGCTCAATATAGATGTTGATATAAAAGAGGTATTTGTTATGTCTATCTGTTTATTTAGAATGTTGTGATGTTTAACAAGATACATAAAGTTGGTATTTAAAATGTTATTTCCCATATTTTTAATAATTTTAAAAAATGTACGTTAAGCTGTTCTGTTGTAGGTACTCAGTATTTTCTTTTACTGTTATAATGATCCTTTCTAGTCCCATATGTGCGAGTTGCCACCTCTGCTGTTATTATTTATGTAATTATTTAGATCTCTCTATTAAAAGTATGAAAACTCCTTGGATGATTTTTTATTCAATCTGATACACTTTAACTTTTTAATAGGGAAGTCTAAACTATAGTCATTAATTTTTTTTTTTTTTTTTGGTCTTAGATAATCTTGTTTTCTGGTTTCTGTTTGCTTACCATTTGGTTTCCGTTCTACAGGCTGTTTTGTTTACTTTCATCTTCTCCATGCTTTAGAAAACAGACTTCCCGTGTTTAATTCTGTTAGTGGTTTTTCATCATTATTAAGATATATTCATAACTGTTTTATAATTAATCAAAATAGTAACAAAGAAGCCCTTGTTTATTAATTGGACTTCTTTCATCTATTTCTTTCTCTGCCCCATAATTCATACAGTTATGTGAACTTTGTCATTACTCCATCTATACGTATATATTCCTCTTTGCAGGAAATTAGAGTTTTTGAGCTGTTGCATCTTTATTACCCTAATAAGGGCAATTGTTTTGACTTTTCAGTATTAGCTTTATTCACTGCAGTCATATTCTGCAACCGATTTTGGAACACTATGGTCACAGGTTGAAGGCTAAAAGAAATATTCCTAAATTCTCCAGTTTCTTTATGCTATGAAGCCAGGGTGGAAGTGAATCAGAATTCCAGTGGGTCTGGGAAGCCAACTCAAGGGAGTGAGGTATACTATTCTTCAAGCACTAGGCAGAATGATTAAGGAGGAGGGATGCTAAGAGTTCCTCACCACGGATGCTGAATTTCATAATGTGGTTCCAGGAGCCCTAGAAATGGTTCCATTTCCCCTTATCCTAAGCTTCTATGGCAAGTGGTGTCTGTTTCTATTCCCTCTTCCCTTCTTTTTTTTTTTTTAATTTTTATTTATTTATGATAGTCACACAGAGAGAGAGAGAGAGGCAGAGACACAGGCAGAGGGAGAAGCAGGCTCCATGCACCGGGAGCCCGACGTGGGATTCGATCCCGGGTCTCCAGGATCGCGCCCTGGGCCAAAGGCAGGCGCCAAACCGCTGCGCCACCCAGGGATCCCTCCCTCTTCCCTTCTTTACTCCTCTCTCTAACTTCCTTACATTTCTAGGATCATCTCATCCATTACTGACCTCAAACTTCACAGTCTAATATATGTACTTTTTAAAGTAACCCAAATGCATGAGAGCACCTGTCTTAGCCTTCCCTAACTGCCATACAAAAAAACCATAGACTGAGTGGTGATACAATATAAATTCATTTTTTCACAGTTCTAGAGGAGTCCTCTTCCCACTTTTCATTAAGTGACCAAGTTGTCTTCATCTTTCAAGACGAGTTCAAGGTCATTCCGTCTGGGAAAATATCTCTCTAGAAGAGATCAGAATGCCAGCATGATTGGGTCCTTGTGAGAATTCCTTCCCTGGCTTACATATAGTCTTCTTGCTGTGTGATCACATGTCTTTTCCTCAGTGTATGGGGTTAGAGTGAGTGAGAGAGAGAGAGAGAGAGAGAGAGAGATATCTTTGTTTTATAAGGCCATGAATCCTATTGGATTAGTATGCTACCCTTACCACTTCATTTAACCTTAATTATTTTCTCTAAGGCATCTCTCCAAATGCAGTCATGTTGGGAACTAAAGATACAACATATGAATTTATGGAGTGGAGTGAGTCACTCCCTCCAGGAAACTATGGTTGAAACCTTGATGGAGCTACAAGCTCCAGTGCTATTATGGTCCTTACCAGTGGATAGCTCTCCCTCGTCTGCTAGAGTTGGATGAACTCCAGTTTACCATAAATGCTTCAGGGCCAGGGCTAGTTTCTTATTTACCATTAGACTCTAGTGTTTGGGCAGGGTCTACCTCAGAGTAAGCCTGTAAACAAGGTTGGATAAACTTACAGCACAGATACTAGACCACCCATGTTCAGTGAGGCACCTGGAAATCTTAGGAGAGATAGGAGGAGGAGGTGAGGGGAGTGGGTAAGGAAGGAGTGAGTGGTATCCAGTAGAAGCAGGGCCCTGAGCCCTGGGTGGCTGAACTCTGATCTTACTACTTGACCACCAGGACTTCTCAGGCCTCTGGCAGAGAGCCACAAGTTTGCATCAGGTGATGAAAATTTAATCCCTTTCCAGAAATAAACATTTTGTGAATTAGTAGAAATAGGCTGCAAAGGGAGTCTGCAGTCTGGCATCTGGGAAATTCTGCTGCATAGCTAAGTTGCCCGGAGGACATACACTTCATATAGTGGTAGAAATCAGTATAGCAAAACTGTCAGGGGTCTTTAGGGAATAATATTCATCTCCCCATGCAGTCTTTTTTCATAAAATCTTTTTGCAGTAAAGAAAGCCTCATGATGATAAACATGTCCTTTATAGATTAAAAGGGGAGTGATGACCCTCAGATTTAGTTAGAAAATAATAATTTTTTAACTCCAGGGTGATCAAAAAGATTTGATGTGCCTTTTAAGAGGATAAAGATGGAAAAATTATCATCAGATTAATTATTTCCACCATTGTTTTGCATGCATGATACATATGCATCATAGGAAAAGAGAGAGTTTGGAGTCAGATCATTTAGCCAGACTCTTTTCTCTCTTTCAGAAACACTGAACCCAAAATGCAGTCTTTTCTGACCTAAAAATAATACTAGACCTTTGATCAACAGATTTTTCACACAATGCCAAACATTTGGGGTGAAAGGAAATGTTACTACATTCACTTAACAAAACTGCTCTCTTAGTTGGTTTGCATAGATTTATTTTTGAAGCCTGAATTGCTTACTGATTTCCCAATTAGAAGCTCACAGAATTGCCACATTAGCGTCCTTTTCTACTCCTTCTCTGGATGCTCTCCTGTAACCTGGCTTCTGCAGCAACCTCCGTGGGAACCCTGCTCCACAGCTCTGGGTTGTGACTCAGGTCACCAGGTATCTGCAGTCTTATTAGGTGGGTGGTGGTGGGTTGTTGGTATGTCAGCAAGTGCAAGTATCAGCAACATGAACCCTAACAATCCCTTCTGCACACTCTTCCTCTTTAGTCTCTCCTTCCTAATGGATTACATTCCAAAGCAGTATGGGGTGAAGCAAAGCAGAGCTCTTTCTCAACAGCAGGGCAGGAAGAAGACTTTATCTCAGCAAAGCTTAGGGTCTTTCGATTTCATTGAAGACTGAAAGACTAAAATCATTTTAATATAAAATACCATAATCTCTTTAAAATATTTTAGTGCTTTTATATTTCAGTTTTACTGCCATAAATATTTCATCTTGATTTATTTTTGTAAAGCCGATTATCTAAAGAAAATAACTAAGAAAGGGAAGATATATTTGGCTATGTGATTAGAGAAACCTTTTAAAAATCGACTTATTAGTCTATGATTTGGTAAGTAGACCTGTGTATGGAGTGTAATTTATAATTCACATCATTAAAGAATTTTTCTATAGGGTTGAATCTACTGAATGTGTTGATTGCTATTTAGAAATTTAAGCAAATTCCTTTGCTTTAGTACTTCTTTTCTTGAAGCTGAAATGCTAAATAAATGTAAAGGCCTTTGGGTCGGAAGGCTGCTTTTGGTTCAGGTAGCAATTTAAGCTGGACAATGAAATAGATTTTGTTGACACAAGAAGAGTTGTAACTGTGGTTTTGATTTTGCAAATAAAAAGCACCAACTTCTCCAAAAATTCTTGTCACAATATTAGTTACATTAGGCTATTTTCTTATAATACATCTGAGAAATAATTTTAATAATTTCCTTCATAAAGGTTGAAAGAAAGACTCAGGTGCTAGTAGGTATTATTTTCTAAAGTGCTATAGTAATGGCAAAAGTCTAGAGTATTTAGAAGTATTTCAAACTATGAATGGATGCTCTGGAAAAATTGCCTTCATTGACAACTGAGTTAATTATAGTAGTTCTTTTATTCAAAGCCCTATTATTTGGCCATAAAAATCACTGTAGGTTAAAAATAGACTTATATGAGCTTCTCTACAGGTATACTATTTTACATACTTTAAAAAAATGGCCTCAAATCTTTTCAAAATCGACTGAATACAAATATTCTAAAAATATGTATTTTCACATTGGCACTTTATGACAGAAAAACCTGAGTTGTTTATAATTACTCTAGACATATAATATATTTATTTCAGATTTTTAAATAACTTTGTAAGAATTAGCATGACCATAGTAGGAATGCATTAGGTACACACATCTGAAAGTGCATTTCATAAATTATATTTATGAGAGAGTGTTAGCTAATCTATGTCTTTAGTTTTTCATGCAGCTCTCCGGGAGACCAGAATGTGGCTATCATGGAGTCATTCGATTTTAACAGAGATCCTTTCTCTATAACTAATTCAACGCATGGCTATATGGGTAATTTTGAACAAGTGGATCTTTCTCCAACCTGAAAGGCTGCCAGGAGGGAGAGTGAGTGAGAAAAAGAGGGTTTCAAAGAAGTCACAGAGAACCACAAAGTAATCACGAAGCACTACTGTATTGCCACAATCCCCTTACAGAAGTGCATTGAGAGGTGGTGATATAGAACAGAAGAGGACACATCATTACAATGAAATACTCTATAATACTTGGGACAACAGTTAGAAATGATTTTGTCATCAAACAGAGCACCCAGAATTATAGAAAGTTTGACTCTGCCTGTTGTGAAAAATTTTTAAAGAGCTATTATAGTTCCCCCCGTTACTATACAGAATTTCACATAGCAGGGAAATATGAAATACAAAAGACTAGAAATGTAAAATAGAAACTGCCATTGTAATCTTTATGTTTCACATTTAATGAAAAAAAATCTTTTAGCCAAATATTACATTATACAGGCATATAAATTATGATTACTCCAAATTTAGATATAACCATTTTATTGAATCCAAAGTGTTGGAATAAATTATTAAATAAGGCTCAGTCTCCCAGCCCTGTGAAATCCTAACAAATGAAATACATTTTGGGTCATATAAGAGCACCAGTACTATAGCAAATGAAGGAAAAACTTGATTTTGCAAATGTCATTGGAAATACTTTAATAGTACTAATAAAATGAACAATCCCAGTGAATTAAAACAATATCATTGAATACTTAATGTTGCTCCTGTTGCTGAATGTCAGTAGAAAGAAAACCAAACCAGTAATGACTAGGAATATGATAAGGACTCATTCTTGACAATAAAGCAGAAACCCTATTGTAATAGGACCTAATAGACCATCAGAGTGACTTGTTTCTGAGTCTGGAGTTTTGGTCTGATGTTGCTTAAATATTCCTTGCCAAGGTTAAGGATTGATACTAGATTCTGGAGTCAGGCTGAGCCCACAAATGGGGGCTATGTTTTTAATATGAATCTCTTTATGATGTAAATTAGGCCGAGTATAATGGGAGTAAGTGATATGTTAGAAATAATGTTTCATACAGGAGTCAAGATCAGGTCAGGCATAGTTTGTAATTCATTCATTCAATTTCAAGCATTGTACATGTGCATGGAAATATGAAATTTTTTTGGAAATATGAATTTAAGAATAAATACCTCTCTACACATTCTGCTAAAAGGGACCTATTGAAAGAACCCAAGGAGGAAAATGATATGTTAAAAGGAGTATTTTGTGACAATTAGTTTAATAGAAAGATTTTAGTGTGAAGTGATTAGAACCAGGTAGTACACTTAGCAAATTATCAGCATTTCTAATTCAGGTGTGGTGTGATAATATCTTAAAATTTTAATTAATGTATTTGCTCTTCTACACATCCTTATACTTCATCTCCCTCTAGTCAGTCAGAGGTTGTCTAAGAGAATTAGGATTATCAAGACAAAGATGCAAAGTACCAGTCAAAGGTTTTGAAACTTTTATGGGTCAGTAGAATTGCAGGTTAAGGTTTTCAATGACTGGACTGGATATTATTAGAGAAAAAAATAAAATAAGGTTTGTGTTTGGGATGCCCGGATGGCTCAGTTGGTTAACATCTGCCTTTGGCTTAGGTCATGATCTCAGGGTTCTTGGATGGAGCCCCATGTTGTGCTCCCTGTTCAGTGGGGAAACTACTGCTCCTTCTGCAGCAACCCCTGCTTGTGTGTTCTCTCTTAAATAAATAAAATATTTTAAAAATGTGTAAGCAGCAGAGGTCTCATTAAAAAAATGATAGGTTTAGAAGTCTATGTGTCTAACCAGGATTTTCTTCTCCTTTCCACACAAAACACAGACAAAAAAACAAAACAAGATAATTTCCTGTCTGTGGAAGAAAAGGAGAAGAGAGATAAAGAAGAGATCACAAAATAAACTAAGGCTTGGGAGCCCAAGAACTGGGGCTTCCATCTTGCTGTCTCCTAAGATCAATCTTTGATGAGTAAAGATGACTGAAACTCCACTGCTGTTTGGGGGATTCCAAGAAAGAGATGCATCTTCCGGATTCCAGATAGAGCAGAGAGACCTCAACTCCTCAGAGAAATCCCATATTGAGCATGGAACACAAATTGTAATGCAGAAATGGCAAGAGAACAGCATCCAGGAGTGTTGCAAGCTCTGAGGGGAGCAAATCTGGCACTCTGGTCAGGCTAAGGAAACAGCAGAGTGAGCACAGAGTTGGTCCTTGAACAAAGTAGGGCATATCCGTCATGCATGCAATGAGCTAGATGCCACAAATCCAAAGACCTGGCAATGATCATACTTCTCATCAGAAATTAAGGTGAGTGGGTGCTGATAACTTTGAACCAATGCTTCTCAAAGGTGAGCGTACAACAGAGTCCACTGGAGCCCTTGGTAGAACACAGATTCCTGGGCCCCTCATCCAGAGTTTCTGAGCCCATGTCTGTGTGGGATGCGGGCCCAAATACTGACATTTTTAACAAGTTCCTGGGTGGCACTGGTGTTATTAGTTGAGGACCTCACTTTGAAAAGTGTTATTCAGATCTGTCTTTCCTCCAAACTTAAGACGGTATATCCTCCTTCTCCAACACTCACACTTAGAATATAGAGGCTCCTGGAGAGATGTGAAAGAGAAGGAGAAGGGGACATTCTGATAGTTTGAGAAATTACTGAAAAGGGTTTATAACTGAAAGTACTCAGTGATCACTAATTTGAGGGAGAGCCTCAATTTCCACATAAAATTCACCACCATCAGCAGAAATTGGGGCTCGGAAGCTAAATTCAGTCCAGTTATGGAGAAGCAAAGAAATTTACTATTTGTACACCTAAGTTCTGTTCCTGTGAAAATTTGAGCCCACTCCACTAGCATTTAGTATAAACTTTGTACTGAGATATAAATACAAATGTAGGATTCCTTGAGAGGAAACGTTCAGAAAGGTTGTTCTGGTTCTTTGTTATGATAAATCTTTGTCATACACCATTTTGCTTTTTAACTTACATAGAAGATGTTTCCATAGCCCTGGTGCCACCATTCTGCTCCTCATCCCCTGGGCCTCCTCAGAGAACAGAGAAAATAGGGGCTATGTCTGAGTGGACAGCCCTTCTGAGAGCTACGAGAAGTCAGAACATCTGTCTTCCTGGGAACACTGCTCCCACAGACATAGTTCTCCATCTGGGCCCCTGCACGAACAGACTTAGTGCCCCATTCATGACTTGCTCCGGGTCCTCATGCACCCATGGCAAATAACAACGTTCAGTCTCCCGTGGAGTGGGATCCTCTCCTTTCAAGGGTCCAGCATAAAATGTAAGAGCCTGTCAGATGGCATTTATGCATAAGCAGCTGGTAGGGCTTCTCTGTGCAATTGCACACTGGTTTGACCTAAAATTGGACTGTGCACCTTTGGTTTTGCATTTTCTCTTTGCAGACAAGAGCTAAGTTAGTAATTTACAACTCACAGCAAGCTGAATGCACATTTATGAGATTTAGCCGAAATGAATCTATTACATGCTGCCTAATATCCCCAAGTCCTTCAGTCTCTAGACGTCAACCTTTCTTTTGATACTCTCATACAATCATGTGAGCCTCCATCCTAAGTAATTGATGGAAAAATCAATGCAATTCCTTCTCCAGGATTTCTAAGGATTCTTCAAAGAGTACAGGGTATATATGCCTAAATGTGTGGTGCTGTCTACACTGCCTACTTGGAACTCCAAATCCTTGCTTTTTTTTTTTTCACCTATAGTTGTTTTATCTGTGCACCTAGCAGTCTTCACTCTCCACACTTTATTCCAGGCATAGGCAAAATATCATGTAGACATTTCCAAAGGCTCCACTAATCCAGTTATTTATCCTTTTTTAATTTTTTAATCGAGTACATTCTATATGCCAGGTAATGTTCTAGTCCTTGGATACAGCACTAAAAGAAAAACCCAGATACGTGTACTGTAATACATTTCTTGAAGTATGGAGATTTTCCCAAATGAAATGGAAGTTACTGGATGATGGCGGTATCAGAGAGCAGTAACAACTAACCTCTGCATACCAGTATCAGACATGATGATTCCAAAGCCACAGGGATTCCCTTCATGGAATCTGGCTTTCTTTTGAGGACAGCCTTATGCCTTGCACCTTGTATTTGACTCAAGCTCTCACTCTCTATAGAGGTCTCTCTCTGTCATCACCTTTTTTCAAGTCCAGGGGCTCCTCTAAAACTTCTGTCTGGAGCTACCAACAGAAAAAGGAAAATTTATTTTTAAAAGTTAAAACAAATCATTTAGCTTACTTTGTCTCGCTGTAGTATCCCTTAATAACCAAAAGTCCCAGGACAGTGTTTGAGCCAAGTCTTTTTGGACAGGATTTATCAGAGGTTAAGCGAAATTCACATAGACCATTTTTCCATCTTGGAAAATGTAATCCACTGCTATCAATGTAGTGGGTCAACAAAATGTCTAAATGATCAAGCCCATAATCATTTGATTATGATAGAAGGGCAGATGGTTGGCCTATTCCTGAGGTGAAGTAAAGCAAAGATATACAGCTGCCCTACTAAGAGAAATCAAGTCTCTTTGCTATATATTTTCCTTAATAGCATATTGAAAAAGCATTTGCCGATCAATAGCTAGATAGCAGATCTCAGTGATGTGTTCGTTTATTCAGGAAAATAGGTCACATTTGGAGAAACAGCTGTGATTGGAGTTCCTTCCTGAATATGTTTATAGTAGTCCACTGTCTTTCTCTACGGATATCTACTCAAGCCCTGCTCAAATAGATCAGTTAAATGTAGATGTAATAGGAATCCTGCCTACTTCTAGTCTTGTTTTGGTGGCATGAATCTGTGCCATCCTTCAATTTACTTTACAATTTGGATGAGAAGAGATAGTTCTAGGGACTAATAATCATTCCTTCTAATATCCCATAAGTCAAAGAACTAATGCAGGTATTCTGGCATTGGCAGTGTCTATCTTTGCCTACTATGCTATCAAAACTTGAGGAAATTACCTTATTTTATAGTACCATCACTCTGGTTGGTAACTATAGATTCCTTTGAGGATTCTCCAGAAAGGTTGAGTTTATTATTTTGAAACAGACACAGGGTACTTCTTCAAAAGAACCTGGTATACTCTGCATCCCAAGGGCTTTGCATATGGAAACTGGGTAAGAGGCCATAATCCTCTATTGTGCCCCAAATCTGAAAATTATACCTAAAATATTTTAAATTATAAAAATCAAGTAGGTAGTAGGGAGCAGTTCTGTTTCAGTCTAGTGGACACTATGGTCTATTCCCTTCCACCACTGATTTCTGTAGCTTCAGTCATTCTGATTATTGTTTTAACCTGATGCTGGCCATTTGCGGAATCATGCCCACTTGTCTCCAGCATTCAAGCTCAAGAACAACCACTTGGCCTCTGTCATTTTCCAGGATCCCATTATCTGCTACTGAATTTAGGAAGACCATTTCAATTAAGTTTCTTCTTATAATCATGCTTGGCCTTACAGGATATTTGCTTTGGCAAAGGAACATCCTGGAGCCCAACCGGGTAACACAAGGAGGAGGTGAGTGGCAGGTAACACTAGATAAATCAGCACTAACATTTCTATCTTTCTTTGTATTTTCATCTACATTATACCCTGGAAACTCTTGCACCTCAATTTCATCTAGCCTTGGCCACCATGAAGCCCAAATTTCAGTCTACTGGCCGAATAATCTGGTGAACCACAATTGCATATTCAAACATCAAGCATCTTTAATCCATTATATAGAGGAAAGTGCAATCATGAGGATAAATGTGGCTTATTCCAACAACTTGTTTCTATCTCCCTGTACTAGGACCCTCAGAATCCATGCATAGCATTCTTCCCCAGATTTTCATCGGTATAAATTAGCAAAAGCTTCCAATTCTTTTGATGGATATGCTATCTTCCCTGAAGTTACTTACCCTCTGTCCATTTTTCTGTGATTTGAGTACAGGTATGGGTCTGGAAGCAGTATAACTTGATGAAGCATATCTCTTGGAGAATCAGCATCCCCAAGCAAGGTACTTGCTGCTAGTACAGCCCTTCTAGTTTCTTCACACAGGAGAGGTAGGTCTCCTACTTTCAAGAAGGTTCAGTGAAATTTGAAGGTTCAAAACTTTCATAATCCACCTCAAATCCCCACTCTTTCCCAATAAGTATCCCAATTTTCATATATAATACCAAACAAGGCTATAAATCCAGTGTGCTTTGTAATTCTGAAATAAGCATCTTAAGACGAGTTCAGTTTTCAATCACGTCCATCATATATTTGGCTACAAGACTAGAAGAAGTTTTTGGAAGCTCTTTTGTTTTCCGTCCTGTGAGCTGAAAATTTAAAATCCTGAGCTTTTCAATTTTTCTTTGTAGAAGTAAGTAGTGCATCAGAAGTAGTTAGGCTGCCCTATAGTCCCTGTAGTCATCATTTATAACTCATTGTTTTATTATAGCAGCTTCTTTGTATCTCAAATCCTGGTCTTTAATAGCCACTTCATTTTAGACAACTATAGTGATAAGTTAATGATTATTTAAAAATATCCAAATGTCATAGACCATAATATTGAGATTATTTTATCTTCAAATTTATTTATTTATTTATTTATTTTTTTTCTCTTCAAATTTAATGAAGCACAAGCAATCCCAGATCCTCTTCCTTTTCAAAGTCTATTTTTTAAGATCACTTTCAGTATCAAATATTTTCTCAGAATCTCCTACCTGGACAAGAGCAACTACTTGAACTATATTAGACAGGGGAGGATTTAGTAGAGGGCATGAGGAGCTTTCCTAATTGCTAGGATGCCTGGAGAAGCAAAGGTCATGGAAGATCTCTGTTAATTCCCAGTTGTACCACAGACTCACACAGAGGCAAGGAATTTCAAAAGCCATGAAAAATTACTAGTAATTATACAGGTTTTCTATAATGCCAATATAGGTGATTCACTAGGAAACACTTGGAGGTCACTGCAAAACCTCAAACCTACTGAAGACCATGTTTCTGCTCATCCGAACATAGGAGCAATGGTATGAATTCTGCTTTCTCTCCTGCACCTTTCATACATTGCATGAGTGCTTCTCATTGGCAAAATATAACCTGGAATCCAAAAATGGCAAGGGGTTCTGAGAAATGCAGTGGTCAGGCTCTCAGCTACTGAGAATAGGGGGAGTCAGGGTGGGAAAACAGTGCTGGGTTGTACAAACAGCACAGACAGCATAATCAACCTTTCCAGCAGAGTCTATGAATTTGATTTTTTAGATGACTTTGTATAAAAAGGAACAATTAAAGGTATTTATGTATTTGCAACTTCACTTATATGCCACAGGGTGGATGTTGATTAAAAAGTTCATGGTTCGGGATCCCTGGGTGGTGCAGCGGTTTGGCGCCTGCCTTTGGCCCAGGGCGCGATCCTGGAGACCCGGGATCGAATCCCACATCGGGCTCCCGGTGCATGGAGCCTGCTTCTCCCTCTGCCTGTGTCTCTGCCTCTCTCTCTCTCTCTCTCTGTGTGTGTGTGTGTGACTATCATAAATAAATAAAAATTAAAAAAAAAAGTTCATGGTTCAATTACCACAGAACAAGAGGCATCAGTGACTACATGCATCCATTCTATGTTGATTTTTGATAACATTATTTTGTGATTAGAAAAAAAATCACATTTTGGCTCATTGTAGTGATATAAAAAATAAATTCATGGATAGCAAATAATAACAAAAAGCAGGAACAATGGAATACAACTAAAATGTTTTGCAAAGTTTAGTTACATCCTTTAAAAGTGAAAACCAGGGATGCCTGTGTGGCTCAGCGGATGAGCATCTGCCTATTGCTGAGGGTCTGAGCCCAGGATCTGGGATGAAGTCTCACATTGGGCTCCTTGCATGGAATCTGTTTCTTCCTCTGCCTACATCTCTGCTTCTCTCTCTCTCTCTTTCTGTATCTCTCATGAATAAATAAATAAAATCTGAAAAAAGAAATAAAATAAAAGTGAAAACCAGGGGCACTTGGGGGGCTCGGTGGGTTAAGTGTCTGCATTCAGCTTAGGCCATGATCCTGGGGTCCTGGGATCAAGCTCGGTATCAGGCTCTCTGCTCAGTGGGGAGCCTGCTTCTCCCTCTGCCTCTGCCTGTCTCTATGCCTACTCTCTGTCTGTCTGTCAAATAAATAAATAAAATCTTAAAAAAATAATAAAAGTGAAAACCACATGATAGAATAAATAAGGAATCAGATATTTGAATGAAAACAGAACAAACCTTTAGCATCCAAAATAAAACATTTCTATTGTTTATAATCAGTGAGATAACAGAGTATAGGTTGACTGAATATAATCTGAAAGTGAATCAATCAAAATCCTCCATGGCTCTATATTCCCTTCTTCCATCCTTAGGAAACATAAAATTGAAATATTATATTAGTAACAAAATTAAATCACGATGAGATTTCTTACAATTACCAGCATTCTTAATATGGATGGCTGTTTTGATAGTTTATAACCTTTAAATTTGTATGACATCATCTAACACAGTGCCTGGATTGAGTAAATACCAAATAAATATTGCTGAATTAATGAAAAAGAATGCAGACTGCACATTTTAAAGATTGTACCAAGAAATGGTAAATAGGCATACTAATGTTCTTAAGCACTGAGCTAGAAATCAAGAAATAGGCAGTCAATTTTAGCTGCCATGAGTCAGTTCATTGTGTGAACTTGGGAAAATTCATTGCAAATCTGTTGAAATCCTTATTTATTTTCATAATAATGAGCTCTCCTGCCTACTTCACAGAAACACCTTGAAATAATTACTTTGCTCTGAGCTCTTTGGAGGAACCTTGAACTATATTGTTACAATGTATATTGATAACAATACTAGATTTTTGTAGTAGTAAACAAGCATGCATTACTTTATATATTAGTGAGATTTCATTGTTAACTAAATCCAATTATATGAATATAAGAAAACATTTAAATTACAACAAATTTCAAAAGCTTAGGTATTAAGTATGGAACATTGTTCATGTATTCATCAAACCTCTTTGTACAAAGTCTGTTTAAAGCCTCATTTTGTCTTTCACATTGACAGCTCTTGTATCTTGCCCAGACCTGAATTCTAGCATCAGCTGTTAGAATATTGTTGCTACTTCAAAGTGGGCAGCTTCTTTCTCATCAGCTAAAAGACAACTTTTTGCTCCCAAGGGTCTTGGGAACCTTGGTAGTGCTGATATGTTCTCAACAGAGAGCTTTTCCTCTTCCCCAAGGATCTTATTATATGAATGTATTTTAAAACCCTCAATAATTAAATATTAAATAACTTTATATTGACTTTTGTTAGCCCTTTAAACTATGTTCAATGGGAAAATTTTTTACCTCCCCAGTCCTCTGATTGAAAATTTGGTTATTTCCAGGACTTTTATAATCACTCTCAGGAAAAAGAAAAAAGAATCCAAGAGTCTCTCTTAATTACCAAAGTCTGAAATTAGAATGTCATGTCTCACATAAAAGTCAAAATTTCCAAGCTGAAAATTTCCCCATTTTTCCAGCTAGGGCCTGTTACAACTAGGAACCTATTGATGGAGTAGGACACGGCCAATATTTTCTTTCCAAGATCCTCCTCCTCTAGCTTGCTAACTTTGATTTTTCATTGGTCTGGGGTTCGATCAAGGAATTGCTGGAAATTCACACTTAGTCCCCTCTCGTCTGGCTCACTGCTGCTGTTTCTGCAGTTGGTAGGGATTTGGTTCAACTTCTTTCAAGGACTGTTCATCATTTAGGTGGCCCTTCTTTGCTAGGACTGAGTATGACCTACCTCCAGCTCTTGTCTGTGCTTGTGAACTAATTTTTTTCCAAGGGAAATATGCACCCTTTGTTCAATGTAGCAGCAAACTGTCCTCTCCCATTGAGGAAGAAGTTTTGGGTGTAGGTAATAGTGAGCAACTGTGTTTTTCCGTTAAAAAGGACATACACCAAAAAAAAAAAAAAAAGCACATACACCAAGATTTCCCAGTGATTTTTTACAGTTTATATTTTGGTTTATTTCCTTACCAGTAATCTTTCTGAAGCCCTTTTACTAGGATTAAGATGAATAGCTGATCTCCTTCTGGGGAGAAATGGGGTTTATAGCACCTGAACAACTTTCTACTTTTATGCACTCTCTGGGATTGAGTTTGAGTTATATTTAAAGTTTTAAATATCTATTTAAATGTTTACTGGAAATGTGTGTCTTCATCTGGCAAATCAGTTTATATTTTCATATTTGCTAATTTTGGCACAAAGGGATACCTCTGTTACATTTCTGTGCCCTAGCACAGAGGGATACCTTTCTCTTGATGTTTTTCAGATACATGGAGGACTAAGTGAAGTTTTGGGTGCTTGAAGGAGAGGCTGTTTATGTTTCCATATATACTTTTGTCCAAGAAAATTAAGGTGCATCATTCTCTTCATTGGTCTTTTTGGGATCAATGAATGGTTCTATCTGGGACTATCAGAAGTTTCTTACAGCTTCCCAGTCTGCACTGATGACTGAGGTTGGAGGAATAGAAGGAAGCTAGTGTTCGCTGTTTTGGAATTCCACTGTTGGTGACCACTTCAGCCATCTCAGTGATCCCAAAGAAGGGAGAAGTCTATGTGTTTCTTCTCTTTTCTCTTCCTGGCTATATTCTTTCTTATTTGTAAAGCTGATTAAGCTTATATCTCCTTGAAACACAGAATAACTAACAGCACAAAGTCCTAAGTATTCTATTTATTCTCAGTAGTTTGGCTCAAAAAGAATTCAGCTATCTATTCTGAGTTATTTTCTGGAATGTTCACATTTTGGCACACAGGTTTTCATTGATAGGGAAGAGCAGTGTAAGAAGGAGGTAGGGAGTCTGACTTTCAAATTGACATTCTGGCTGTTTTAAGAGAATATATCCAGATCTACTTGGATATGGAGGGACTTTGCTTCTTCTTAACAACTATGTGATAACTTAGTTGAAGCAGGCTGTCAACTTAGGCAGCAGAAGCTAGAAGGACACAAATAGGTAGCTCAGTATGTTCAAATTTTCAGTGGGATGATAAATTAGAGGCTGTACTGCTCTCAGGGCAGAACACGTGATAGATCAGTAATTCTCACTACTCGTCCTAGAAAATAGCAAACATGTCTACTGACTTTAGCTAGGTTCTGGATGAGCAGATAAGCCCATCCCTCTGCTTCAGTTAGGTTGCTTTAAGTTGTAACTAATTAGCTTAAATACTAGAGGGTCTTTGCTGTAGCATGGTACTAAAATGTTCAAAGATAGAGGAGAATTTGAACAAGGTCTTGCATCTCTCTGACACCTTTGGATCTGCCCTCTGCAATGAATTGGCATAAATGAAAGGACTACTTAGCTTCAAATTGGGGCTACATGCCTCCTCAATTCATGTCCACAAAAGAAAATACACAGTTGGATAATCTTAAACTACATGCCCTCCATCCTTTAAAGCTATGATGTCTGTGGGAGATTGGCATTATTTTATGGGTGAAGACTAGTTTAAAGTCCATTCCAAGTAGTACCCAGTCATGGCTACTAACCAGGGGAGGAGAGAGGCAAATCGCCTTGTCTGAATATACTCAATCATGGGGACATTATATATCTATATCTATATCTAGATAGATGTATTTATATATAATATATAATATATATAATTTAACTATATATAATAGATATAATCTATATCTTTATCTATAGCTATCTATATGTATCTATATAGAACTATACTCGGGATTTCCTCAAAGTCCTTGAGAATCTTCTTTCAGAAACTCAAGTTACTTCCTCTTTAAAAGGTTGTGATAGCTGATCTTCATTTCTTTATACACCAGGGGGCATGGGGCTCATAATCATTCCAGTTTGACCCAGCAAGGCTTGAACTGGAATAATTTTCTCTGTTACTTTATATTGTTTCTTTGATCCTTTCATAAGTGCTGATTTTATCAACGTGTCATATTGGATCCAAGAATCAGAACTGAATCTATATTATACCAGTTTTATTTATATATGTCAAATGCTTAATGATTATGACAAAAGTTCTGAACAATAGAGGTTTAGGTAATTTTTGTTTGATGGTAGTTACTCTAATTTTAATTCACCACATTTCCTACAAAGACTGTGAATGTGACTACATAGAATCATTATTTAGACTATACTGCCTATCAATATACATAATCTATTTCATTTTGGATTAATGTGGGTTTAATCAATTATCTGTTTTAAACAGCCACCAGAAATAGCCATTAGGCTTAGCATTGACTTGGCTTTATATAAACGAAATTACTATTATGATTTCTAACCATGTCAATGTGAGATTTATCCTCAGAGTACTAAAAACTTAAACATATGTTAAAGTTTCCAGCTAGCTATTCATTGATGATATAAAAATATAATAAGTGAACCTTGCTTAAATGATATAATTGAAAATAAGTCATTTCTTTAAAATTTTCAGGGCTCTTTTTTTTTAAAGCTTGGTTCTCCAAGAAATGACCAGCCTTTTTTTCATAAAAGCATTTTCTTTGAGAGGAAATTTGCTTGTTTAACGTTTTTTGACATCCCATAATTTTGTTGGTATGATTTTCCTAACCTTTACTTACTCATATTCACTACAAGCCAATATAACAGCACCTATTACTGACAAAAAAAAAAAAAAAAGAAAGAAAAAATATTAAGTCCACTAGAGCATTTCAAAGTTACAGTCCTATACAACAGAGATCAGAATGAATTTCTGATACATAGGCAATGTAATCAGCCACAGTATAAGAGTGTTTAATCTATTATACCCTTAGGGAGAAACAAAATCTAAGTCTAAAGACCATTATAACTATAAGAGACATGAACAAATTTAAAAAAGCAAACAAAACCCATCTTACAACAGATTATTCCTCAAAAAAAACCCCAAAACAATATACTAAAATTTGTGGACAGCAATAGTCCTTTTCCCCTGAATGTGGTACCAAATATTATCCATAAATCTTGAACTCATTAAATCAATTGTAATATTTTACACTTCACTTTTGCTTTCATTTGTGATATAACCAATACATTTTTTACTTCATAAGCTTATCTAGAAATTAATCAGCTTCAAAGTTACTCATTATTTTGTTTGATGCTTATTTCCACTGGTGCCAAAGCCTGGCACACAGTCACTAAAGGAATGTACGGTGATATCAGTGAGAAAGGAAGAGACAATTAACTTACTCATAGGATTGGAGAGAACCTTGTGCCTTTAATATTAGTACTGACAATGCACCCGATGGCATGATTTAATAGCCTGTAAATCTTCACTTATTTTACTGAAAGGGTTGAGTGAAAGGTTCTCTGTGCCAGAAATTGTGGTAGGTGCTATACATAAATGAATTTATTCAATCCTCACAAGAACCTTGATGAGTCAGTAAGTATTACTCTCATTTTATAGATTAGACAGTTGAAGATTAGAAGATTAAATATTTTTTTTTCATTTTAAATATACAGCATGGGGCCAGAGCTAAAAGCTAAGTATGTTTAATTACAAGATCCATGCTCTTTACAACAGTTTGCTATTTCTTTCTAGTTCTACTATTCTTTTAGATTATTGATTCAACTTTTCCAGCCTTAATTTATGCCTGATCATATAGTCAGGTTTTCATTAATTCAGAATAGATTTGCAGACTAACTAAGGTTAAGTAAGACCTAGTTGAGAATTGACTCATGTAATATTTCATTGATTAGAATGTGCTCATTTGCTCACATTTTAATATCTTTGAAGTAAGGATGGCTTTATAATTGATTATATGAAAGTATTTGGCATAGTTTGATTATGATAATTTAATTTTCCTTAGTGGCATTTAAACTAATGGTGTGTTTTCAATGGACAGTTTCTTAGATTAAATAAAACATGCTACTTAGTTCTTCAATGAAACTCAGTAAAATTGGGCAAAGCATAGTAATCTTGATTCACGCTCAGCTCTACCCCATGTCATCCCATAAATAGGGCTGAGAAAAAAGATACTCTGCTTAGGGCCAAAGTGGATTTGGGAGTTTTACCTACCATTGTCTTTGTTATCCATTTCCTTCTCCATGGCTGGGTTCTAACAATGGAACTTCTGCTACTTCAATTTTTTCCCCTGGATATTTTATTATGATTTCAAATTATCTATATTCTTTTCCTTCTACCTCTTTTTTTATCCTATTAATCAAGAGATCAGTCCTTTTATTAAAGGTTCTTTCCATAATTACTTTAAAATGTAAATAAAAATGTATTTTGGGATGCTCTCCTCTTTATACACACACACACACACATATATATATATAGGATTTTAAGTGATTATTATAGAAACTGTCTTTTCTTGTTCCTTCTTTGTTACTGTCCACTTGAATATAAGGATATCAGAATTTTTCCATCTTGGACATTTCCACTGTTACTGAAGGGCTTGACAAGCTCTTGAAAGCGATGCAATTTTTATTGTGTGCAGCACCATATACTTTGAAGCCTCTGCAAAGCTCTGCCTACCTCCTCTCCCACTTACAACTGTCTTTCACTAATGCTTCTAAGGGATTATAGGGGAAAGGAGAGAAAATGAGTGGGAAATATCAGAGAGGGTGACAGAACAGGAGAGACACCTAACTCTGGGAAACGAACAAGGGGTAGTGGAAAGAGAGGTGGGCGGGGGGGCTGATGGGGTGACTGGGTGATGGGCACTGAGGGGGGCACTTGACGGGATGAGCACTGGGGTCATACTACATGTTGGCAAATCGAACTCCAATAAAAAAATATACAAAAAAACCCCTAATGCCCCCAAGGGAAATTGACTGAACCTCAGAATATCTCCATAGCTTATGTTGTAGAGAAGTTTCTCAGTTTTCTCTTATGTAAAATTGGGGGGTGGGTGTGAGGTAATGATATTACCTACCTATCTTGCTTATAGAATAAATTAGCCAATACATGTAAGGCTTAGAACAAATGTCTGGGACCAAATAAGTGCTCAATAAATGTTTGCTATTATTAGAAGCCATTTGGTATGAATCATAAACTGCCAGGCTAGTCTTTTTTCTGGGTATTTTACAGATCATAAATTCCTAGAAGGCAAAGACTATGTTGTATGCATCTTGATATCCTTTTTAATGCCTAAAGTTGTGTGTTGCATATTCTGAAAATCCCATTTTTTATTGATGGGCAAAACTTCCCATTTAGCACCCACTTAAATTGGATCTGCAAGGCTCACTTAATACTTACAGGAACCAGGGTGTGTAAATCTCTCCCACTTAAACTTGTTATACTGTAAATGAAATAGACTTTAGATTTGGACAAATCTTAATTTTAATTGCAATTGCCTTTTACTTTAATATTGGAAGTCACCTAGAACTCTCTGAGTCTCAGTCTGCTCTATAAAAAGTGAAGAATATATACCCCACATGGTCATGGTGGAAATGAAATTATACAATATGTGTAAAGGACTTAGCACAATGCTTGACATGTAGCAGGCTTTCTATAAATAGTAACTATTAATAATTATTATTGTTACTATTTAAAAGAAATTACCTTGAGCAGATTATTTAGTACCATTAAATCTCAATTTCTTTGTATATGAATTTCTTCATATACAAAGGCTAACATTGTGTTATTCACAGGATTAAAAAGGGGATTGTTATATATAGAAAATTCCTATCAAAATGTCTTCACAGAGTAGGTGCTCCACATATGATTTTTCCCTTACTTCCTTTCCCACATCTTATTCCTTGATCTAACAAAGGAGCAATTGCTTTGTTCTTTCAAAAGAGATATTTCCAAAAGTTCCCCAACTCTTGAGTGTGTTGTGCTGTTGTGGAAACTTTAGCAAAGATGAAAACCTGAGGACTTTGGATCTTGAGATTAGAAAAGTTATGGAAACATTTGGAATAACCTTCATGAGTCTCCTGTCAACCTTTGCCATGCAGCAAACTATAATTTCCCATGGGTGTTTCCATTCTTAAATTTTAAAAAAGATTTTATTTATTTATTTGAGAGAAAGAGAAGAAAACATACACATGAGCAGGGAGAGGAGGATGGGGGCACAGAGGGAATCTCAAGCAGACTCCCTGCTGAGCCCGGAACATGGAGCACAGAGCCCAATGAGAGGCTCCATATCACAACCCTGAGATCATGACCTGCCAACACCAAGAGTTGGATGTTTAACTGACTGAGCCACCCACGTGGCCCTCCAGTCTTAGATTTTCAATAGTGCAAAGAGAATTGACCCCTTTAGATCTTATAAATAGTATTCCTGAGGAGTCCTATTCTATTATGTAGTTTCTATATTTGTTCCCCAGGAATTTTTTAGAGTTGTGGTTCCTTTGTTTGAACAAAGTGAAAAGACCTTAAAACAAAAACAGAGTGATGGATGGAACCCCCGCCTGAACTATTGAAGAAGAAGCTCTAGGAAAAGTCCTACATCCTGTGTTTTTATAACCTTTCTCAAATAAGGCGAGAAAGCTTATATAGACCTGCATATGTGCATTGGGGCACCACAGTTACAGAGAATGGTATTTTATATTGATAGCATAATTTGGCAGTAAGTCATTATCATCTCCTTATTAAAAGATCAGAATTCAGAGCACAATTGTCATGCTTGCCAATTTGACCATGGAGCCATTAGCAATACTGACAGTCCAATTACAGTTGTGCTTATTTCTTCACTGATTAGAATCATGGCAATTTCTGAGGATATAAAAGCACTGAAGTACCTGTAAATTGAGTGGAGCTGGGAAGTGTCCCACATTCAGGAACAGGGTCATGGAAGTGCTCATTTAAGGCTGTATGGCTCGAACATTGAAAACCTTTTTACATGCCATGTCTGTCCTAAGAAACACAATGTGCGACACACATATAAAGTAAAAAGCTCTAACTAGAACTATAATACCAGTGAATTCCTTTTCTCTTCTCTGCTTTTGGAAGAAAGAAGCAAAGCATAATGAAATAAACTAATATCTGGTCAGTTCAGATTCAGAGTTCAATATACTACAGCTTATTACCACAACAACAATTCATACCGACCCCATGGCATGGCAAAGTCATCAATCATAAAAGAAATATTAAATTATCTTTACTATACCTACTTAGCAAGGCTGTAAAGTGGACTAATTCATTTTGCAAAGATTTTTTTAGCTACTTAGGTCGAAACAAAACAAGTTTTTCTATTTAACCCTTCAGTTATCCAGAAAAATTCTGTTCATGAGAAGTTAACAAAGTTTCCCTAATCATACAGATGACTGCCAAAATGGATCCCGTTAGGATCTTAGTTACCATCTGGTATAATATGCAGTAAGAAATGTAAAGAACATGTCCAAGATGGGCTCACCTTGAAACATTCATTATGATGCCTGGAAGTCACATTTGGATATTGAAGAAAATGTCAAATATTCAACTCCTACCTCAGTGCTACTAATGTCAGGGGAAGAGACATCATTAGAGGAAGAGGTAACCCCAGTCCCCCATGAACCCTTGCAGAGAGAATATAATTAATCACTCCCAACTGTCCCAAGTTTGCATTTGTAGTTTCTGACTTAAGTGGAATAAGCCTACCATTTATCTTCATTACTGGCCAACAACATTAATAAAAATCAGCTTAAGATCTGAGCATAGAATCACTTCCTATAGATTCCAATTTAATTTAGGAATGCCTAAATTGAGGGAAACATCCTTTCTCTGTCTTTGAAAAATGAGTTGGTTTTCCGTGATATCCTGCTACAGCAATAAACAAAGATGATGTGGATGTGAAGACCCACAGCCAATTCTTCCATTGATTACCTCCAGACATTAATTTTCAATCTAATTGCTTTGGTTGGCACTTTCACCTCAGTGGTACTTACATATGCCTACAGATCTGTTTGATCACAACTCTTGGGTTTTGAATTATTTAATACTCAATCAGCTTTAGAAATGTCCTTCATACTCTATCCAGAAGTTTTGCAAAGGAATAAATATGATGTGATATTTAATAAAATGAATTTTTTAACCAGAGATCTCCTTAATAGTTCACGGTCTTTGTAATCCTGAATTATTTGCTTTGCTCATGAAACAACTGCTTTAGTAAAATCAGAATCACAGAACACTTCCCCATTCTATCTGGGTTGAAAGAGCATTAGACGAGATCTGGTGTGTTCAGGGTGGTATGGACGTAGACTATTATGCTGAGTGAAATGAGTCAATCGGAGAAGGACAAACATTATATGTTCTCATTCATTTGGGGAATATAAATAATAGTGAAAGGGAATAGAAGGGAAGGGAGAAGAAATGGGTAGGAAATATCAGAAAGGGAGACAGAACATAAAGACTCCTAACTCTGAGAAATGAACTAGGGGTGGTGGAAGGGGAGGAGGGCGGGGGGTGGGGGTGAATGGGTGATGGGCACTGAGGGGGACACTTGATGGGATAGCACTGGGTGTTATTCTGTGTGTTGGCAAATTGAACACCAATAAAAAATAAATTTATTATTAAAAAAAAAGAAAGAGCATTAGAACACACCATCCATAAAAGATGATACAAATATATTTGTCTCATGAAAATTGTCGTTGTAAAAATGATGTTCTTTCTATTTAGCTGCGATCTTATGATTTTTCAAATTCTTAACTGTTATGTCAAACGTTTTAAAAACAGTCCATACTGGTTTTGTTTTGCTTTGGTTTTAAATAATGCTCTATTTTCTCTCATAATGAATATACAACAGTGGTTAGCTCCCTCAGCATTGTGGAGGCAGGGGCCTCAGGCTGCCCTGTCTTTGCACTTTAAATGTATTAAACAATATTACCATCTGAACTTGCAGATGGGATCTCCTCAGTCATTTGTTCTTCTTCCACAATTACTTACTGTTGTTTTAGTGGAAACATTAAATGTTACTTTCATGATATCTGTACTGAATTGTGACATGACATCGTATTCTTTTTTTTTTTTTTAATTTTTTTTATTTATTTATGATAGTCACAGAGAGAGAGAGGCAGAGACACAGGCAGAGGGAGAAGCAGGCTCCATGCACCGGGAGCCCGATGTGGGATTCAATCCCGGGTCTCCAGGATCGCGCCCTGGGCCAAAGGCAGGCGCCAAACCGCTGCGCCACCAGGGATCCCATGACATCGTATTCATTCATTGTTTTTCAGAAAGGAAAACTATGAGGGAAGCATATGATATTAATTGCTGGGCCAGTTCTTAGGAATCCATTTAAAATAGGTTTTCCCTCTTTACTAAGTAACTGCTTATCTTAATTGAAGTATCAACTGTCTTATCATATATTAATTTCTCTAGCTAAATTTTTGCTGGCTTTCAAAAAAATTACAACTGTTATATGTATATACATCTAATACACATAAATATATATGCATAACTCTAATATCTATACATACATATATGCACACATGCACAGTAAGACAGATCTAACAAAAGTTTAGATATGCTGAGAAAAACCACATATTTTTCTATCTATAAGAGACCACTGTTTACAATATATGACCAGCTCTCACATTTATAAAGGCCCATGAAATATTACTAAAGTGATTGCTTCACAGAGAAATTAAATGAAGGATTAACCAAAAAAAATTATTTAATATTTTCAGATAAGCAATTGTCTTTTTTTTTTGCCTGTTGATACTATATCAGCCTAAGTTATCCAAATAATTTTTAAATTCTTCATTTTACCATTCCTTGTAGACAGCCTCATAGATTTTTTTTTAATTAATTAATTTATTTATTTTTTATTTTTTTTTATTTTTATTTATGATAGGCACACAGTGAGAGAGAGAGAGGCAGAGACACAGGCAGAGGGAGAAGCAGGCTCCATGCACCTGGAGCCCGACATGGGATTCGATCCCGGGTCTCCAGGATCGCGCCCTGGGCCAAAGGCAGGCGCCAAACTGCTGCGCCACCCAGGGATCCCGACAGCCTCATAGATTAATCAGTCTGCTTTGATGGTCCTTTGAGAATGGTGTCTTAATGTGTATTTAAGTGCAATAAATAAACTTGACACTTATAGGAATAAAGGAAAGAGATATAAATTAAACTGGAGAATGTAGTCTGTAGTTGAGCAGCCACAGCCCTACCTAAAACACAAGGGAAGTTTCTACTGTTATAAAGAAAAAGGAGAATAGTATATAGAGATACCTGCTGTGTACCCACATCCACTGCTATGGCCACCCAATCTGCCTTGTGCACACTTCCTCCCCAGAGTCCACATCATTCTTGCCCCAGCTAAGAAAGACCAACATCCCATCCAATAAACTGCAACCAACTCCAAGTCCAGGATCTCTGAGTGATATGTCATGGATTCTGACAGGCTCAGAAGTGGTTCCTGGATGCCCAAAGATGTATGAAAAGTTCACTTTTCTACTTCCTGTGCCACACCCAATAAGGAATAGTAGAGTAGGATCGGAAGAGCCTAATACAATTGTTTGTTTGTTTGTTTGTTTGTTTGGAAATAGAAGATGGAGAAAGTCACCACTGATCCATAGAAATAGTAAAATTGAGCACTGGGTGTTATTCTGTATGTTGACAAATTGAACACCAATAAAAAATAAATTAATTAAAAAAATAAAAAATAAAATGAAATAAAATAAGCTCCATCTAATGTTCAGTAGAACTTGTCTGTAAAGTAATGTCAAAGCACAATGGGTGTTTATGGTACTTCAAAAAAAAAAAAAAGAAAAAAGAAAAGAAAGTGAAATTCTCTAGGTCATTGTTTCCATGATTCCCATTTGCTTTTTTAGTTCTAAGATTTTGGGGGAATTGCTTTGATAAAGAAGAATGCCACAAGCCTGAGTGGCAAAGGTTTTAGGTGTTAATGTACTAACCACTGAAATAGTCCCTAGGTCTCCTAGCTGGGTCTCTAAGGGAGCAGGCTCTGAAAGCTTTGTGGCCTCAGGAAGGCATACTTTTAATGCCAACTTGTCTCTAACATGCAGACTTTTAGTTAACAGCTCCCAGTTAGTTTCATCTGAGAAGCACCCTGGTCAAAGATCTCTTCCTGTCTTATTGATACTTGGGTGCTCATTTGTTTATCTGTTGCTGCTCTTGACCATCCTTGTTTCCCTCTGTTTACCGTTTGCCACCTTGAGGCCATTTGAAACAATAGGCATTGCTGAGGAGGCAACCCTTCATCTGTTTTTGCCATTGAGTGATTTACATTTGGGTATCTGTAAGCCAAGCCTCTGGAGAAAGGTGCTGTAGGGCCATCTGATCTGTTTGCGGAACAGAGGCAGCTGGTTTTTTCCAATCCTGCCCTGCTCCAAAGTCCTGGCCTCCTGGAAACTGACAGAGAACTTCCCTTAGCAGAACTTTCTTTCCTTTCCTGCTTGTGAAATATGAAGTGGTTAATTTTTGCTGGAATCCTCTCCTTTCAGTACCTTGTCACCTGGCATAGGCAGTGCACAACGCCAGCACTCCATTTTCTAACCACGCCTCCTAGAGCCACGGTCTTCGTAGGTAAAGGGTCTGTCTTCCAAGGATCATGGGTGACAGCGTTGCCGAATCTTTGTTGTGGCTCGACAGAAGCAACCATCTTTCTGATCTTACCCTAAAGGCCATACACATTTTCAGTTTCCGTTAGGACAGCACCAAATGTTCACCTGTTGAGGGAGGTCATCCCGGGAACGTGACCTCTGGTTGACCTGCAAGCGGGCCTGGGGGGCAAGGGGAGGCTCCTCCTTCCCTCCCTCCCCGGTCTTCAGAATGTTCCTTTAGGCCACCTTTTGAATCTTCCAAGGGTGTAGCCTTTTTTTTTTTTTATTTCCCCTCCCAAGGGTGCAACCTTGAGGGAAGGATGTATTACTGACATTGTTTGGGCTGCGCATGCGACTGAGCTGCGTTAAGGACTCTGTATAAACTCAACCCCCGTGGGCGCCAGCGAGAATCCGCTGCTTGTGCGCAAGACCAGCCTCGGTGGGTTCCCCGGCGCAGTACGCCCTCCACACTGCCCTCTGCTACCCCTTTCTTCCTTCTCTCCTTGCCCTGGGGGCAGGGCGGTTTTGACTTTCGTGCAGGGAACTTGGGAGCTTGCAGCGCCCTTGCTGAGTCTCCCGGGGGAGATCCCAAGCTGACCGACCATCAGACCTTGGTGTGCGTGGCGGGGCTGGGGGCGGGGGTCAGACGCTTGTGGCCTCTGCGAGACATGGGGCACCCCGAAGAGGCGGGCTGCTCTGGGGCGCTGGTTGGAGGGGAGGTGCAGGGAGCCTGGGGGTGGGCTGGTTTCAGCCGGGGGCACCTGCGCCGGCCACCCAGGCACTCCCGAGGCCAAGCCTGACTTTGCAAGTTGGCAGAAGAGGACCTGCGAGTGCTCACTACGCGGCAAGCTCCGGGGCTGGCGGACTTGGGTGAAGAGCGCGAAAATCCTTTTTGGCGCCCTTAGCCTGCGGTTTAATGCAGCGGATGGCGAGGTCCGAGCGCTTATGACAAGACCCGATTGTGACGAAACTTGATCGAGATGCTAAGAGGTGGGGCCCCCGGAAATGTGAGGGGAATGATGGAAAGAATATTGTGGTAACTCACAGTGAAGCAGACCCGGTGCTGTGTGATCCCTAATACAAAGGAAAGCAACTATAAACCCAGCCAGGGGAGCACCTCCGCTTCAGGAATCATTCACGACGAGAGAACATACTCCCACTTGGCAGTGGAAGTTACAGCAAAAAATTCCAGGGTTGTGCTCCCCAACACCAGCATTAGAGCATAGACTCTGATGCTTTTACAGAGATCAAGTCTCTCAAGTGAGACAGAATGTTATCTCTCTCATCTAAACCGCTCAGGGGCAGGAGGGTGTAAAGGTAGATAGGCAGCTCTGCTTCTGGACATCACCCCAGAATCCATCCCTGCATGTGGTCTCCGTTTCTCCACCAGCTAGCAGGAGTAAAGGCCAGGGTAGCTTTGTGATAGAAGTGTGATCTGAAAGTTGCCCATGTTGACTTGTACTGTTTGTTGTCCAAACCCCATCACTGCTGCAAGGGAGCTGTAGTCTTTAGCTGAATAGCTATGACTGTGTGCTTCTGTAGGGGAGGAAGTCCATTTCTGAAAGGAAGGCGGGGAGAGAGAAGGGATATGGAAGTATTAATAGATGGCTAATCATTTTATAAAGATGATAAAAAATTTATTGATTCTTGATTTTTCTAATTTTTATATTCTGAATTTAATACACCTCTGTTAACTAAAACTATACCCTAAGAAAGTACTGTAATTACTGGAGTGTTTTAGGATGTGTTTACATAGGAAATATTAATTTCATCTCATTACTCTCGATTTTCAAGTCAATTTCCAAGGAATGGTAGACGGAATGGTAAGGAATGAAATATAAGGTGAATTTTTATTCTGTAGCCTTATATGTAAACTTGCTAAAAGTTTTCATTATTATATATAGAATATATGTAGGATATATGTATGCTATACCCCTCGTAAAGCTTTAAAAGATTAAGAAAATTAAGAATATCAACATGATACTGGAACACACACACACACACACACACGAAAAAACCATGAACTTTTTTGTATTATGTACAGAAATTAACTAAAAATGGATCATGAACCTAAATATAAGAACTAAAACTATGAATCTTTAAAAGTACGCATAGAAGAAAATCTTTGTGACCTTGAGTTTGGCATATATTTCTTAGATAAAACACCAAAAGCACAAATTATAAAAGAAAGAAAATGATACATTGGACTTCATTAAAATCAAATCATGTGCTCATTGAAAGACACTTATAATAAAAAGACAAATCACAGATTGGGAGGAAATATTTGCAAAACATGTATCTGATAAATAATTTCTATCCAGTATATATAAATTACTCTCTAAACTCAGTAATAAAACAACAACCCAATGAAAAGATAGGTAAATAGGTGAAAGATTCTACAGATGCTTGATACCTTCAAAGAAGATACACAGATGGCAGATGAACACATAAAGAAATGGTCAACATCATTAGCCAGGACGGAATCACAAATAAAAGCTACAATGAGGTATCATCACGTACTTGTTAGAATTGCTAAAGATAAGAAGACTGGCCATACCAAATGTTAGTGAGGGTGTTAGAACAGTTGGAAGTTTCATACCCTGTTAGTGGGAATATAAAATGTCAGGATTGGGGCACCTGGGGGATTCAGTTGGTTAAGCGTCTGCCTTTGGCTCAGGTCATGATCCCAGGTGCCTGGAATGGAGTCCCACATCATTGGAGAGTCTGCTTCTCCCTCTATCTCTCCTCGCTGCTTGTGATCTCTCTCTTATGCTCTCTCTCTCTGTCTCAAATAAATGAATAAAACTCGTTATATTATGTTACAATCATTTTGGAAAACAGTTTGCATTTTCTTATGAAGTTAATTATATACCTATCGTATAATTTAGCCATTCTACTCTTAGGTATTTACCTGAGATCAATGAAAATATGTGTCCACACAAAGATTTGAACATGGAAGTTCATAGCAGCTTTATATTTTAATATATATATATATTTCATTAATATAAAATTATAGAAAATGCAAACAAATGTATGACAGAAAGAAAATCAATAATGATAAAGGAATGAGGAGGAGGGGTGGGATGGAGGAAAAATAGATTCCAAGAGGCATGAGAAAATTCTTGGGTATGATAAATATACAGATTATTTTGGTTATGCTGATGGTTTTATGGATGTACACAGAGAGAAAAGCTTCAGTAAAATTTAAAAATTAAGAATAAATATTTAAGGGGTGTCTGGGTGGCTCAGTTGCTTAAGCATCTGACTTTGGCTTAGTCATGATCCTGGGGTCCTGGGATCCAGCACCACATCAGGCTCCCTGCTCTGCAAGGAGTCTGCTTCTCCCTCTGCCTTCCCTTTACTCATGTTCTCTCTCTTTCTCAAATAAATAAATACAATCTTTAAAAAAAAAGAAATATTTAAAATTTGATTTATTTTGGTTTGTAACATAAGCAGAAGGCCTATGTATGCCAATTTAAATATTAAATTTTAATGAAATTATAATGAATAATTTTATATTTGTAATTCCTTGTTATAAATTGGCCATTTCTTATAACATATTTTGCCTAAAAATAGTTCTGCAAGGACTTACTTTTAAAAAGCCATTTAAGGGGTATGTGGGTGGTTCAGTTGGTTAAGCATCTGCCTTTGCCTCAGGTCATGATCCCAGGGTCCTGGGATTGAGCCCTACATCAGGTTGCTCAAGGAAGGTTCTGCTTATCCCTCTCTCTCTGCTCTTTTCCTCTCCCCTCCCCCAACCCGCACCCCCACATGCTCTCTCTCTCAAGTAAATAGATAAAATCTTTTTAAAAAAGTAAAAAGTCATTTAATACTACAAAAAAGTTCATGTTATCACTATAATTGCTAATTCAAGTGAAAGTGTATTTATTCAAAGCCACCAAGGTTAGTTTAAAATAACAAAATTTAATTTTGTTCTCCTTTTACAAATATTTTGGATATACAAATATAACAACTAATATTCTCCCATTAGATTTGATGCCATTCTACATTAAATCTTTACATTTAGATTAAATCTTCATAATACTTAGCAAGGCTATCTGGCACAGATTTAGCTATTTTGATATTGCCTATTAGCTATAAATCTGAGTTACTTTTACTGGTTCTTGCTCCTTAGAAATATTTGTTGAAAACTTACCTTTTAAAGAACTGGTTTAACAATTTAAGATTAATTTTAGTCATGGAAACTATAGCTTTTCCTAACCTCCTTCCTTTTTCCCCTACCTCAGTGCTCATTTCTTGCTCTTTGCTATAATTCTCCCTCCCCTCACCCCTCCCTCCCTCCCTCCCTCCTTCCTTTTTCTCTTTCTTTGTCTCTCTTTCTCTGTTTCTTTCTTTCTTCTTTAAAAACATATTTGTTGGGGCACCTGGGTGGCTTAGTTGGGTTGAGCATCACAACCTGAGTTGAAACCAAGAGTTGGATGCCCAACCCACTAAGCCACCCAGGTGCCCTTAAAATAAATTTAAAAATCTTTAAAAAATAAAGATAAAAACATATTTATTAAGTACTTGTGATTCTGTGTTCTGAAGGAGAACTCAAAGGACTTGTTAGCTCCAGCCTTACTTTTAGATATTTATTTTCCTGTTAGTGAGAAAGGTAATGACACACACCTGTAGGTGGAAGTTAGTGTAGGAGAATGGAGAAAAGTGGAGGATAGATGGCATGGGCTGTGTGTACCACAGATGCTGGAGCTAGGAATAGACCCAGACACTACAGCAGTCATGGAAGGTTTTATTGTCCTTTAATGCAGAATGTAGTTCATCACTACAGGCCAAATAGTGTTAAATTTACAGTAATCATGTACAATGATTTTATTGAATTAAAAAAGTAACAACTTTAGTAGTTTCCTGTCTTCGTAAAATCTTGTTGGTTGTAAAAAGTCATAATTTGATTTCTCATAATATCCATTAGAATGAAAATTAGGTTTGCAGGGGCCTTTTTCTTAGAGTAAACATATGTTCTGGTTTCTGTTGGACTGACCTAGTTTGACCTGCATTTGTTTCTTTCAGTAATCATTAATCATGTCACCTTGGAAAAATTATTTAATCTCTCTGAGCCTTAGTTTCCTCATATGTGTAGGACTTCTCTGAGAGATAAATCAGATAATGAATGCACTGTAATGCCTGGCCCATACCAAAGGCCAGATGAAAGTGTTACTCCTACTATTGTTACTTTGGGTCAGGTGGTGATTACCATTTGGTACAACTGAACTTCATTTTATACAGTAAATAAATACTTTTTTTAAAAGATTTACTTATTTATTTTAGAGAGAGAGCTGGGGGAGGGAGAGAGAGAGAGAGAGAGAGAGAGAGAGAGAGAGAGAGAGAGAGGATCCTGAAGCAGACTCCCTACTGATCCAAGACCCTGAAATCATGACTTGAACTGAAATCAAGAGTCAGGTGCTTAACCAACTGTACCACCCAGTTGCCTTCAGTAAATAATTTATGCAAATTTAATTTTAGTTGTTAGGGTTATATATTTCTTTTAGATCAACTGTTTAGTGTCTTTATCACTTAATAGTCTTCATTATTACAAATTAAGTTATTCTCAGTGATTGATTAACTGACAAGGCTGATCTTTTAGATATAGATAATGAATGATAATGGTTGAATAATCTTTCTAGATTTCTTGCTTTCTAGAAAGCCTCATTTGGAAGCTGAGACTACTTTGTCAACTCCCCTGAGACAGACCTCAGACTTGCTGATTTAACTTAGTTTCTGTTATTTAACATGTTGATTTTATACATAGGATATAGCCTTATATTGAGATATTCCAAAACTAATCTTAGTTTCCAGTGTGTGGTCCCATTGTGGCTCCTGAAGCACACTAGAATTTGTTATATTGTTATGCTTTCTGGTTCTGAACATGAAATCAGTTTATTGATACTACTGAGCTTTTGTGGCTTCTTGATGGCTTCACATTATGACTTGTTTCTGGATTCAAGGGCTTAACCCTGACTTTTTGCTTTGAATCTTAACTTGATTTCCGATCTCAGTTTCTCCATTCAGTTTGCTTCTGTGAAAAAGTTTTTGGAGTTTATTTATCCCTTCAATATTAGCAAGTTCATACCTGTTTTGTTTTTGCCTTTTCTGTGAAGATTGGAAAAATATGCCAAAATATCTTGGAGAAACCTTATGAACTTTCATAGAAACATACTAGGAGGCATATAACAGTGCTCAAAATAGCTACTTATTTAAGATTTTATTTATTTATTCCTGAAAGACGCAGTGAGAGAGGCAGAGACATAGGCAGAGGGAGAAGCAGGATCCCTGTGGGGAGCCTAATGCAGGACTCCATCCCCAGAACCAGGATCATGCCCTGAGCCAAAGCCAAAGGCAGACACTCAACTTCTGAGCCACCTATGCATCCCTCAAAATAGCTACTTAAATGTCCATGATGGAGTTGATTATTTTGTGAAATTAGAAATTTAATTTCTTGCAAAAACCCAGGCAGATTTTTAAGCCAGCAGTCTCATTAAAAGCATGTCAATCCCTACTTCTTCCTGAAGTTCATCCATCATTTAATAAAAACAGTATACCCATATAATCTATCATAGGGGTTAGAAATTAGATCTGGCAATTCTTGGGAATAGTGAATTGATATTTTTAGTGATCTAAAATTACCTACTTCATTCTTAACATCTGTGACTGCCTGAGAAACAACTAAGTCGGCCTCTGTGTTTTCTTTTAATTGGCACTAGTGTTTGATTTTTATACACATTACAGTTGATTGGATATACCATGTAACAATATAAACCATCAGTTAGATGTGCATCCAATAAGACATTTCATTTATTCATTGCTATTTAATGACTATCCCATATATGCTCTGCATTGAACTGGGAATAAAAAGACACTAAGAAAAAAATGTTCCTAAATTCAGGGAACTCACATTCCAGACGATAACTAGTTCACTTGAGCCATTTGGAGAAGCAATCATGCTATTCAGTGGGAATAGCCATTATTTGGATTTGCGTAACTCTCAAAGAATAATTATTTGGCATACTATTTCATTATTCATTTTTAACTGGTTGCCTTGGAAATGTGAACACTAATCTGAGACAGTTGAAAGCGATGAAAGAGTTTTATTTTGGTCCATTCTTTTTCCACTGTTCAGGTATGGCCTGCCTCCTAACAAAGAGAAGTTATTGAAGCAGTTCAGGTAAGAAATGATAATTGAATGAAGCACAGTGGCAGCAATGAAAATGGAGGAGAGCAGACAAGGTTGGAATAAATGTTGGAAGAAGAGATGTTGAAATTTGCTGACGGATCAGATATGGGGGTAAGGAAAAATTAATTTTGAGATGTTCATTAGATATCCAAGTGAAATGTTAAGGAAGGGAGAAGTGAGGTCTGGAAATAGATATGTAATCAGGCTTTTTGTGGTGACACTTCTACTTGGGAAGACCAATTTGCATGCTAAACTGAAGGTGAGTTTGTTTTACTACTTGAAGGACATAAGTTAAGCACTGTGTTCAGGTTGGTACTTTGGAGCACGACCCTTAGAGTTAGACTGTATTTGAGGCTTAGTTCTGTTTTTTATTTCCATGAGACTTTCGAAACTTAGTCACTCTGAGTCTCCATTTCCTCATCTGATGATAAAATGTCATATTTGTGAGGTTTAAATGGAATAATGGATACAATAATTATTTTAGGTATATAGGAATCACTCAATAAAGAATATATCAGTATACTAAAGTGAAAGAAAGTGTAGGTCTTAAAAAGAGCAAGGAACACAAACACTTAAAAATAGTTAAACTAAGTGGGGTTGCTTTGCATTAAAAAGTGGTAGGAAATATCGTTTAAGACTTTAAATTGGGCAACACACACACACACACACACACACACCCCACATACACTCCTGGACACCCTGCACCCTTTTAAGTTGTCTTTGAGTTATTTTATAGCTGTGTACCTTCTAGAAAAATTAGTAATACAAATTGATTCTTGCTCATAAAAATGCCAATGAACTATGCCCAAAGAAGATGCATTCCACTGGTAAATTCACTTCAGCATTTATAATTGCCTTTATGTGTTTCCTTTGAATTCTTCTTTGAACTGACTGCAATATCTTACTGGTTCCTTCATTCGTTAATGAGTTAAATAAGATCTTGAATATGTGTTAATTTTATATTTGCCTGAAAGTTATGACTTTGTCTTAAATTTTCCTTTAACAAAATAAAGAGTAATTCTTATTTATCATCTTTCAGTTTGATGAAGAAAAATTGTAAGTAATATGGATATAAGGAAAAACTACTGAAGTATTTAATTAAAAGGAAGAATTTAGGTACATGCTTTGATAAATATTATTGGACACAGACCATACTTCCAATCAGATAGAACATTATTTAAAACTTCAAGTGCTTTAAACAATGTTTCCTAAATGTGTCTTGTGAAACATGGATATATTAAGAAATGTTTATAGATATTCTAGAAAAAAAATGAAAGAATCCCAAATTCAAATTAATTTGTGAAAAGACTAGATGAATTTAAGTTAAACATATTCGTTTACTACAGATCTTGAGTCTTCACTAAATTAAACATGTTGTAAACATCCAAGAGAGATAGTGTACTCAATATCTCAAACTTGCAAGGCTGTAGAACTTTTCCTTTGTATCTATTGACATTGACATTTCTCAAGATACATATTTAAACAAACTCCTTACTTAAAACCTGAATCAGGGGTGCCTGGGTGGCCTAGTTAGTTAAGTGGCTCTTCATTTTGTCTCAGGTCATGATCTCAGGGTCCTAGGATGGAGCCCTGGAAGGCCTCTGTATTTAATGGGGAGTCTGCTTCTCCTCTCTCTCTGCTCACTCATGCATTCCCTCTCTCGAATAAATAAGTATATCTTAAAAAAATAAAACCTGACTAAAGGAAGGCTTATGAAATTTCTAGTAAAGAATTGATAGGGCAATCTAATTGCAAAAAAGGGGCAGAGTGGAATTGTTTTATCAGTCATCTAGTTTCCAAGGATCTCTTTCGTCTGCCCAGAGAGGATCAGCTTCCTCTCAGTGGGTCCCTGCTGGAGCACAGCAGTGGCAGGGAGCTGTCCATTTGAACTTTTCTATTTATGGGGTCACCTGGGTGCAGCTGTGATTCTGTCCACCATGGCAAGGCAGAAACAACAAGGCAGACCTTATAAAACATGCTGTTAAAAGACAATGTGCTCCTACATTTCAAACATAACCTTTGTTCATAAATTTCAATTGCTCTGATACATAGATTAAGTTGCGTTGTTTACTTAATACTTAAAGCCCAAATGCCTCATAATTTAGAAAACTATTTGATGACCAAAGAAACTGGGAAAGTGGTATTTGACTTTGAGACTTAGGCCCTAAGATGAATCTGTAAAACATATCAGGATAAAGAAAAAAAAATCCCATTTTGCAAGGAATCCTATAACTCTCCCACATGGTACCAGAGTACTTTTGGATATCTTTATTTAAATCATTAGTTTTATGAATCTAAAATATTTAGTGTTCTGTTTTTTAAACAATCAAGAAATGCTTTTATTAGGATTAGGATATAAAAACAAAATACACATACACATCATTATATATAAGAATAAATGAAATAGGCATGATTTCCTCATGAATGCAACATTTAGATGATATGTCCATGAAAATTAGCTGAAGATGTTGTAGAATGTATAAGAAAAATGTAGGATTATTCTTTTCACTTAAAACAATATCTAGACTGACTGGAGACTTAATAATATGGGTGAACCTCCCCTGAAACAATATTTGGAAAATGATATCACAGTGGATATAAGCAAATGAGTATTATAACTGTACATGTGAGAGAAGAATCTGTGTGGATTGGAATAGAGAGAATAAGGATGATGAGTTTTAAAAGAGGAAAATTCCAGAGATATCAATCCAGGCAGGTGACTAGCAAGTGTGTGGTACAGGAGGAGGGTAGCAGAGAAAAAAATAAAAGATAAAGTTTTCTAAGGATTCATGCTGAGGAGTGATAACAGATAAAATAATGCAAGGTGAAGTCAGATACAAAATTTTGAAGAATTTTGATTATATTCACATTATTCTAATAAGCCATTAAACTTTATGAATTTTTTAGTAAATTCTGTCAGTTTTAAAAGGAATATCTTTGGTAATTTTTAGATATTTTTGATATATGCTAAAACCTCACTAATTCAAGCAAATTGAGGAAGACAGGAGTCTATATAATTAGATTTATGGAGTGTGAAACATTTATAAAAAATCATTTTTGTTTCTTTTCTATACTTATAACAATAACCACACGATGAATGTGTGGTCTTGTTAAGCTTCCTGAAGCAATCACTATACTTTCGAAGAATGACTTATGGTTAGAATTCTTTTTCCCTGAATAGTGCTTTCCTAAGGAAAAGGTGCTTTAATTGATCAATTCTTTCTAAGTGTTTTAAGTAAGATGTGTACATCTTACTTTACTGTTAATTGGCCAAGCAAATCTTTTTCTTTTTGTGAGGAGTCAAAGTGAATTTCATTCTAGCTCTACTGGATATTTTCTGTTTGCTTCTCTGAGATATCTACTAGGGACCTGCATCCAGCTCTGTGCCTCTGGAGGCTGGGTTTTATGGCCTACAGCAGCAAGTGCTCCTACTTTCTGGCTTCTGGATGGTTTCGCCAATAGTAGGTACAAATAGGAACTCTGAAAAGTGGCCACAGGCTGTGTTCAGCAAAAAGTTTATTCCCAGCTGTCTCATGGCCACATATTAACTGTCTCTACACTGAAGACCACAGCTTCTTTTGGGCTGTCCTTCCTCCATCTGGGTTCTAGGAGGATTAATTCCCTTTGCATCTTCAGGCCTTGGAAGTACTGGCTCTCTGCTCTTCCTAGTCCAGAGTCCTGTGTCATCTTTTGTTAATTGCTTCTAAGGGTGATTATACTGCTGCCAAAAATTAAAAACAAAGCAAAACACCCCCCCCCAATGACCCTGTTTGAGTGTGCCAACTGTTTTATATTCGGATTCTGACATATAAATAACCTTGTTTCAAATAATTAATGAATTAATAAAAATAGTAAATGGAGTCCAAAATAGAATATTTTTGCCAAATATATGAACATATTTCAAATGTGTTTAAGAAGGTATTTTGTAAAGAATCAATTTTCCAATTACTTCTTAAGACAATTAAATGCCTACTACGTACCAGGCATTGCCATGTGATAGGAAATAAAGACTTCGAGATTCCTTAATATTTATGTTAATATTGTATTATTAATAATAAACATTAATGTTAATATATAATCATGTCAGATCACCTGGGTGGCTCAGTGGTTGAGCATCTACCTTTGGCTCAAGTCATGATCCCAGTGCCCTGGGATTGAGTCCTACAACAGGTTCTCTGCAGGGAGCCTGCTTCTCCCTCTGCCTATTTCTCTGCCTCTTTCTCTATGTCTCTCATGAATAAATAAAAATAAAATCTTAAAAAATAAATATATATACTAATCATGTCATATTAATCATATAAATATGCTAATCATATTTACATTAACATTATTAACATGAATTTGGCATATTGAGAATTTGTCATACTGAGAATATGTCAAACCCATGTTATTAATGTCATTATGAATATGATTAGTATATTTGTATTAATATGCTTGACATATTAATATTATATTATTTTAAGATAGATATCAATTAATACTTCGGATGTTTTCATCAACAAAAGGCACATACAGAACATCTACTGTGTGCACGGTATTGGGCTTATCATTCCTAAAAGCATCATTTCAAATTTCTTTTCATGTCTGAAAGAAAACTGTACTAAACTTCTGGTTCTTAGTTTTGTATCACTTGATGTTTATTATACTTCATAAAATGTGGGATTTACAATCCTTATGGTTGTACAATGTTACTTGCAGAAAGAAATACTGATCATATAGTCTAGAATAGTATACAAAAGGAGACAAACACAAAGATAAAAATAATTAATAAAAAAGATCTATGAAATTATAGATTGCTCAGGGGACTAACTTTTCCTTGTTCAAACATTTGAGAGATGTTTGGATCCATTTGTGTGGGTAGATTTAACCTATACAGGCATTAGAATAGCATATTATTTATAGGTTCAGCGAGTTAAATTGCAGGAATTGTTTGGATGTATATTAAGCTCATTGCACATTCGATCATCATCATATTTCTTCTAATTGAAAGTGACAAATATAAAGACTTTGTTTATTATTTTCTTATTGCAGAAACATGTGAATTGGAATTGAACCTTTTCAAACATTTGCTCCAAATGACATTTTTTTCTCTCTTTTATTTTGAAAACTTCTGAGGAAAAAGAGGTAAAAATGAAGATTAAACCAAGTATCTATTTTTTAAAATTTCCAGTAGAGCTTTGACATCAGTACAAACCCAGTTCAATCTTTTATATAAACAATATGGATCATTGACTTCAATGGACGTTGGTTACACCGACTATATTAGTTGTCTAATTGTCATCTACACTGACAGAAAGAAAAATAGCTTCATAATTAGTTTCAAGTTAGACATTAAGTTAATTAAGCCCAGACCTTCAGTGTCCTGATCATTTTGTTCTCTGGATTTAGCTTTACTTTGGGATAGTACAAAATACAATGTAGAGAAGTCATAAGTTTGGCAGATATCAGTTAAGGGCATAGTGAGATTTTTATTTCCTTCATGTAATCTCAGAATTAGAAGATACAATGGCATTGAAACAGAGAGTCAATGGACATGTGAACTTTAATGACCGATATGTTACAGATCATCACCTGTTCTCCCTACTTTGGGGCAGCTTAGAGGAGAAAAGTAGAGGACATGTGAATTCTCAGATCAAGATTGACTGAGGGGGGCACTTGATGGGATGAACATTGGGTGTTATGCTATATGTTGGCAAATTGAACTCCAATAAAAAAAAAAAAAAGATTGTCAATCAGTATTTCCTCAGATTGATAAGAAATGGTTGACAAGTGGTAGGTGGTCCATCAGTACCAACCTGCATTCACATATCTTTTCACCTTTGAGCTAAATATGGGCTGCTGTTCTCCAGGACTCTGAACATTAAAAGTAACAGGCCTCCTTCACACACACACACACACACACACACACACACACACACACACACACAAGAGATTTAGTATTACCAACATCATGACAATAAGGACAGCAGCAGGAAACAAATGCAATTAGCAAAGGAAGCATGGGTAAAACATTTAAACCCATAGCTTTTATGCATTAGTTCAATGATTCATTTCAAATTTAGCTTTTCAATTCATCTGTCTCCAGGTGTCCTCTCTTTCATATCTAGATCTAATTTTTTTTTCCATAGAATTATGTGTTACTGGAACATCTGAGAAAATAAAATTTCACCCTCTCAAATTGTTTGCAGCTTCAAAGAGCATAATGCAGTGTTATTTTTATACAGAAAGTCCTGTCTTTTACCTTCAGAAGCAGTCTTCAGATTTTAACGTTATTACTATTTTGGGTCTTACATAAAACCTATCATTTTTTAGGGGCTTGCAAAGTGTTGCCACATTAATTCTTATAATAGTATTTTGAGATCACTGTCACTATTATTACTTAATGGAAAGAACATAACCCTTATGATTTCCTTGAATATTAATGCTCAGTAAATAACCAAATCCTATGGGGTCTGATGATCAGTTATTTATTGCAACACCCACCTTCTCCCATTCTATTATTCTACCAACTAAAAAGTGGTAGCTTTTCTTAGATAGGCTAGGTAACAGTAAAGATAAATAATATCCAAGATAGTGTTTTGTATACCTACTCTGGAACACAATAAGATAAAATTATTTGCCTATAATTATTAATTATATAAACTACTAACAATATCAAGTTATTCTCTTGTATTCCATTTTCTTGAAGTTCATGAAGTGATTCTTCTGTCTTCTGCTTTACTACTTTTAAAGCTTCATGATATCATGGGAGTCCTCAAATCTTCAGAGATCCAGAAATATGATGACTATTATCAAAATTTATATCGCAACAATTGAAAACAAATCTCTGTAACATCTCTCTCATGTTCTGGAAGTGATGAATGGTAGCCACAGTATACCAAATGACCACGTGCCTCAGTTTAGCTCCATTATTTTTTTTTGTTTGTTTTTTTTTTTTTGTACTATTTCCTATGCTATTTACAGATTTTGGGCATCACTCAATGTCTTTTGTTGATAACCCTAGATCAGTCAGTTGCAACACAAACAAGGAAATTTAAAGCCTCTTTTAGAAGTACAAAAGCATTTCCATTAAAAAAATCTGAAAGATCTACTCAATATCAATCATGCTCTTATTAAGAAAAAATAATAATAGGTGTTTAAATCCATATTTTTGGTTTATAATTTTATTTTGGAACATTTGAAAGAAAATAATCAGAGCTAGCAAATCAGAGTACCTCTAGGCATTGTACTTTTTAAACAATATTCATAATTTCATTTGACTGCAGCCTTCTATTATATAGGTATTATTCCTACTTCACAAATGAGGCACTTGTCCAAAGTCATATGGAAGGTAAACAGTTTACCTGAGATAATAGAGTTAAGTATTAGAGAGTGACTCAGATCTTGCCTGTGTGATAGTAGTGTTCTCTCTACTAGTCAATCAACAGGCACAGTTTTTTGATACACATTTATCTTAGCATTATTTCAGAACTGTGTTTCTATAAGACAACACTTATTTCTCCAGTGTTACAAGAGAAGTAATATGGCATGTAATGAAGGAGGAGTAATTTAAAAAGCTAAATTTGGAAACTGAATACTCTGATTTGTTGCTTGAAATAGATTTTAGCTCATCAACCATTAATATAACAAAACCATACAAAAGGTATTAAAGCCAGCAATGGATTTAAACTGTGAAACTAAATTAAAATATTAGATATTTTAATGTTTGATTCATGGATTTAGTTTCCTGTATGTCTAGAGCTCTTCTTTTTTTTAAAAGACTTTATTTATTTATTTATTCATGAGAGATGCACAGAGAGAAAGAGAGAGAGAGGCAGAGACACAGGCAGAGGGAGAAGCAGGCTCCATGCAGGGAGCCCGATGTGGGACTCGATCCCAGGAATCCAGGATCACGCCTTGGGCCAAAGGCAGAAACTCAACCGCTGAGCCACCAAGGTGTCCCATAGAGCTCTTCTTGATCTATGATATGAAGCATATATTTTGTATGTTGTAGTTGTGAGAGCATTTCCTAGAGAATACATGCAATGGGCCAAGCCCCGGGAGGTGGCAGAAAAAGGGAGGTAAGAGAGAATACTCCTTTTTAGGTATTTTTTTGTCCCTTTCATCTTTCATTTTTATAGCAGTGTTTTAGTATAACACTCTCTACATATTAAAGTTCCTCCAAAATATGTTTAAAAATCTGAATGCACTCTACATCTCAAGATATTGTTTTACTGAAATGGAAAATGAATAGGAATGTTTAACAGTAAAGCTTGACTTTGGATTTAATAGAGGCCATGTGCATAATTTTGTAGGAGACATTTTAACCACATGATTTACTTTAAAACTGATAGGGTTTTAAAAAGAGATTGCATAAGACTCAAAAGGAAAATGTTTTCTAAAAATATTGTTATCCCATCTGGATCTATAGGGAGTAAGGTGATATAATTTTGGAATGCATTTTTAGAGAAGAGGTAATAAGACATCAATTTCTTTTTTTAGAAAGCTTACTTTTTTCTGTATACCACATTTGTTTCCACTTCTAAACTTTACTAGTATTTCCTCCTTGTCGAAGGTTTATTGATCATGAATTTTTTGCTTGAGAATATGATGAAGAGTACAATCCAGTTTTTAATTTGTGATTTCAAATCTGGTTGTAAGGACAGAGCTTTTGCAATCAAAATAAATAAGAATTCAAGGAAGCCAATCTCAAGAGCCATAACATGGATAGTACTGAGTTCTAGGTTGGTGTTTCCTGTGAATCAGCATTTTCATTCAAGATGGAACTTATTCATTATTTCTGTACTCTGGGAATGATACGATGATATGATAGGAATTCAGAAGATGAAGTGGTTAGAGAAAGATCTACTGGAGAAGTCAGTTTTGAGCTTGTACTTAAGCATGATAAAACATAAATTAATAGAATAAAGGAGTAGGGCATCCTGGATTAGAGACAGATGGGAGTAAAGAATGACATTTGTAGTGTGTCATGGAATAGTCAGTGAGCAAGTTAGACTGGTAGTATTACAAAGTGTTGGTAGACTAGAGGATCCCTAACTAAGGAGATAGAATTTTACCTTGTAGCCATATACTCTCCTTGGAGAATGTTCTATTTGGGAGGTATACATTTACGAATTATTGATATGAAATAATCAAGAAGAACAGACATCATATGGGGATATTTGTAGGGTAAGAAAAGAATACCAGCCCTTGAGGAGAAGGAAAAGACCTTCTTAAGGAGATGTAAGAGAAATAATGAGGAGAATAATTAGTCACAGAGTCTAGAGAGGGCTTCCAGAAGGAAGGAGTAGTCAGTAGACTCAAGTGATGCTCAGAGTCCCTGAAGGTAAGGACTGAGAGTAGTTACTGAATTTCACTGTAAAGCAAACAGTACACTTTTGGTAGAAAAATGGACAGAGTAATTTTGGTGGACTAATGGTGATGGAGATGGGGGGTAAAGGACAGAGTTGGACTTTAGAAGGAAACAGAAAGACGAAATATAGGCAATTTTGTTAGGAAGGAGAGATATAGGTTGATGGCTAGGAGACAGAGTTGTGCTTGTTTGCTTCCTTGCTGATAAACATGAGAGAAGCTTTAGCATATATAAATGATGATGGAAAGGAGCCAGCAGGGGACAGAAGGATGTAGACATGGGTTAATGAGTAATTGATAGGTCCCTGAGCAGGTGGGAGGAATTGGGATCTAGAGAAGAGTTGGACATATAAATAGGAGTGGGAAGAACAAAGACATAGTATTGAATACACTCTTAAAAATATGTAGATTGTATAAAGATTTGTAACCTCTCAAATTTAGATCTCTTTTACATGTATCTCTCCGGAGGTCTAGACCTGCATACAGTCTATGGGACATTTATACTTTACTATCACAAAAATATGTAAAATTCAAGATGGAAAACATTCGGTTCTTGATCTTCTTCCTTTTTCACAATCCAACTCCACAATGCACTAAATTGCCTAAGCTATAAATCTATTTGCATTATATTTGATTCCTCAGTCTTCTTCACTAAAGCCCGATGTAATTGATCACTTGGTTCTGTTTTTATTTTCTAACTATCTCTGTGTTTTGTCTATTTTTTCCCTCCTCCTCATCACTGATAACTTAGTTCAGCCCCAAATCATCTCTTTCCTTGATTACTAAGATGGCAATGCTAGTCTTCTTGCTTCTAGTTTTACCAAAATCTTCCTTTCTCCAATCCATTTTCTTATTCCAGAGTCTCTTCATAGGATAGGGAATCCCAGCATCAGTAGAGGAAATGAATATGTGTTTAATTAAGTTGAATCCGCCAACGGTGTGGAGGATATATTTTAAAAAGAGTACGAAAGAAATTAGACATAGGACTCAGAAGTTGTAATTGCTTTTTATTCTTCTCTGTATCTTTCATGCAAATCTAATCAGAAGTATCCCCAGAAAAAAGTAAACTTTATTAAATCAAATTACCAGTATCTACTAGGCATTGGGTTCTTAAATCTTGACTGCAATAATCAGATATAGTCCATCTATTTGAAAAATATAGCAATACTTTAATTTTATCTTAGAATTTTATTAGGTTGATAAAAAAATTAGTTGAGCACAAATTGAGTTGAGAACCATTGATACTTTACTATATAATAAGCCTAAACATACTTATTTATAATGTAACTTAAATGATAAATTATGTTTCTGATGTAAATTTTGAATTCCCTCTCGCTAAGGAACCAAGGATAACATTTGGACAGATATAGGTAAAGGAATACTTTTTTCCTCCACACTGCCTTCCTCTGGCAAATTCTTTTTTTTTTTTTTAATTTTATTTATTTATTCATGAGAGACACAGAGAGAGAGGCAGAGACATAGACAGGGAGAAGCAGGCTCCTCATAGGAAGCCTGATGCAGGACTTCATCCCAGGAGCCCAGGGTTTACACCCTGAGCCAAAGGCAGACTCCCAACTGCTGAGCCACCCAGTCATCCCTCTCTGGCAAATTCTGCTTATCCTTTCCTCTGCTACTCAATGTTCATTTTCCTTATGGGTCTGTGGTAGGATCTCCCTTTCTTTATCTAGGACTATTTTCACTATTTACAGAAAATTCTTAGGCTTTGCTTATAAGGGTTCACTAAGTTCACTTTAAATACTGAGTTTTAATCAATGGGGCTTTTAAGGAGGTATCATCTCTCAATTATGCTCTGTAAATGTAGCCCTAATTACTTTTTATCTTGAAATGGTTTCTTTTTCTGCTGACATGATTTTCTAGCACTTTGGGTTTTGTTCCTGGGTCCTTGATTGCTCAGGGGAGAAACGGTTTTATCTTACACATGTTTTTTGCAGGAAGATTAATATTCCAAGAGGAGTCTGAGCTGAAAACAGTTACCTCATGGTCAGATGTAGGGACTTCTTGCTATATTCTGTTGAGCTTCTTTAACTATCCCCTTTCCCTCCTCATTCCCTACCTAGCAGATTGTAAATATTACTGTTTAATTTCAGTAGTGTGATGTTAATTACACAAGCACAGTCCTTGCCTGATCATTTACATTTATGAATAACCTACATGGATATAGGAGCAACAATGTACAAATAGGCAAAATCTATGTTTAAAAAACTAAAATGAATTTAGGTTATTGGAAAAAAAGAAATTTCTAGTCAGGTATGTTGGAGATATGACAAATGTTTCTACATAATCTTTAGATAAAATCTCTATAATCATGGCCATAAGGTATAAAGAGATTCCCACCTCCAACCCCCTACTATCCTCTTGTCTTTTCCATGGCTCCACATTTTAGAAAAAAGGGCATGGATAATAGAGTTAATGTTTCTTGATTACTTTTTATGGCCAGGAGACCTATATGTATTAGTCATCTCATTTTTAACTTTTGCAAAAATTCTATTACTTCTAGTATTCATATTTTACAGGGAAGACAAAAAAAAGGAGCTGAGATGTTAAGTAATATTCTTCAAAAGTGCATAATGATTATTTATTAAAGGTCTATTATTTTAGCATAGTCAGCAAGACAAGCATAATTCTTGCCTTTCCAGGGAAACTAATTGAGTAGAGAAAAAAAAATAGCTGTTTTCCAGGTAGGTATAGCAATGTGTAAAGAAGTTCAAAATATTAGTTTAAAAAATGGAGAAAAGAAATAAAACAAGGTACAACAAATCCAAACTAGTGTTTTGGATCCTGAAGAATTTAGAGAAAAAGTATATTTGGAATAGCTGGATGAGTCTAAGGCATAAGAGGTTGCTGTGGCCACAGAACACACTGAACCTCATGTTGCAGAGGTGGGTAACGTGTGTGATGACTAGGCAGTAAGGCCATGGGAGGAGCATCTAAGGCCTTGGTGTCAGAATATTAGTGAGCTAGAATCTGTATCAAGACCTGACTTATTCCAAGTCCACACTCTTTCACTGCAGCACATTGCATTCATATATGAAATGATAGATATTTAAGGAAGGAATTCATCACCATAGACATTAAAGTGCTCTGAAAGCTTTCTGGAAACCTCTTCTCTACAAATTTAGCAGCAAACCAGGGACAAAAGTTTGAAGAATGAAACATGATCCTCATTGTCCCTTTTGGCTTTTGGTATCTCCTCAGTTTTCTTCCTTCCTCCTCTGTCTGCTTGGCCAGTTCTTTGTCCGGATGCGTCTTTGTTCTCTGTTCCCGGTATGATCTATACAGAAATTAGAAATTTATTTACTGAACAGGCTCTTCAGCTTGCTTGCTAAAACAAAACTGCACTGTTTTATCATTTCAAGAAATCTATTCCAACTATCCAAGAAAAGTGTTGGGGGGGCAACCAGAGGACACTTTCTGTGTAAACTAAAAGCAACAATTTCAAAAATTCAGATGGAGGGGAGAGTAGTTGGGTGAAAATAAATTACACACACCTTTAAATTATTTTTAAATTCTAATATTTAGAAAGAGGTCTTATTTGCTTCTGGTTGAGCAAGACACTTGTGCTAACAGAGAAGTCCAGAGTGTGGGGCAATATTGAGAAATGACTTTGGACTCAGAGGTAGTCCCAGGATAGATCCTGGAGTCTTCTTATTCTATACTGTATATCTATATTTGAATGTATTTGCCTAATTTTGGAAATGGGTATGGGGAAGCTGGAAGAGATTAGATATAGAATCTAGATTTCCTCTTAGACAGTTTGTTAAAATTTGTCTTGGATTCGTAATTATAAAATGGCTTTAATGATTGGTTCTGTGCTTCAAGTCAACTCTTGGTCATGTTACAATTAACAACCCTTTCCGGAGGTCCTGGGGAATAGTGCTGATTAAATCGGACAAATCTACATTCAGTTTTTAAATCAATCAATCCATTCACTGTTGGGAAGGGAATGTTTGGTTGATTACTGCTTATAAAGTATCTATTTTTAAGGTATAAGGAGGATTTGAATTTTTAGTTATGACCACTTTATACTTTTTTGATGCTAAATTTTCATTAAAAGAGATATTTCTGGCAAAGATATATATTTTTTAGTAATAACTTTTTAGCTGTCATTACTGGATACAATGTATTGCAGTTGTCTTTCTTTTATCATGGTTTGTAACTAGGAACACACTTACTTTATCATAGATGGAAGGGGAATATAATCACTTCAACATTTCAAGCAAAATATTCATAGGTGTTACTAAAAACATGGGTATGAGATCAAAAAACTCTGGGAAATGCTGGCTTTTATAAAGGTTTTCAACTCTAAAACTTTCTAAAGCCTTTAATATGCTAATACAAGTTTTGGGTCTCTAAGAGGGAATTAGAAGATGCTGAGCTCTCTAGACCTGTTTGACTATAGAAATCCTTTTTAATAGAACATCTTATCAGACCACCAACGTGAATACACTTTGGAGAGTGTGCTGGATTAAGCATCTAGTATTTAAGGCTTACCTGCCAGAGTACTGGCTGACACCTGCATGCTTTAGTTGCTTGGGAGACATTAAAAAACATTTTATTGTCCAAAATGTTTCTTCTCTCTGAGAATACATGAGATCCAGGTCCTTGGCAAAATCGTGAAACTGGCCATTTTTGCATTTGGTATATTCTCATCACTCTTTAAAATGCTTTTGTATATCATCATTAAGTTTCCTTGCTTTCCACCAACTCGTCTCTTGCCATCATATGTTCTGATTCTTGCTTTAGAATATCCAGAGTCATACGCACTGACACCCTCTCCTGTGTGTCTTGCAATTGAGGTACATCATGCTGGATATAGATCCCCACCTTCTCTGTCATCACAGTATACTTCTGTGTTTCATAGCAGTCCAGGCATCAGCTGGCTGCCAGGTGTCAAGTAACACATTCTATGGTCATGTGTTTATGACTTATAATTAGCTTAAAGGTGCACATTGACAGAGAAGGGCCAATGACATCTCTGGTTATACTTCAGTGAAAACAAATGGGTTTTAAGATGAGATTTCAGAAACTTCAGAAGGGTGGGAGATATTTTTGGTCACTGAGATCTTGAGATCTCTCAATTAATATTACAAAAATTCATTGAAGAATAGCAGAACTCTTTTTTTATTGTTTGTTTAATTTTGTAAGTTCAGAGCACACTGGGATTATAATTTAAAGACTTTAAAAAATCCAAGTTTCATCAAATAGTGAAATTTCTATGAGCATCTAATTGTAAAGAAATGACCCAGAAAGCAAATGAGTTACTAAAGGATACATAATTCATAATAAAATATGATATTCTGCTAAAAATGTTTAATTTTGGAAAATGTCTTAAATATTAGGGTTCAATAAAAATAGGAAAGTTTACTTGTATTCAGATTACATATACAGTTGTCAAACAAAATTAACGTGAGTATGCAAATATTTTATACTGAGACATCCATAAGGTATAAACCAATAACTCAAGATGACTTTTGGGGGGATACCTGGGTGGCTCAGCAGTTTAGTGCCTGCCTTTGGCCCAGAGCATGATCCTGGAGTCCCGTGTCGGGCTCCCTGCATGGAGCCTGCTTCTCCCTCTGCCTGTGTCTCTGCCTCTCTCTCTCTCTCTCTGTCTCTCATGAATAAATAAATAAAATATATATTTTTTTAAAGATGACTTTTGAGTTGGTCTTAGAGTTCCAATTTTACTGTCTAGCTAGCAAGAGATCCCAAACAAAATTACATCTTGGATGCTCTTTGACTTAATGATGACATGAAATGTAATAACAGACTCAGTAGTGCCAGGATATTTAGTGTCTAACAATATTACCATTTTATCACTCTGGCCTTAAACATCCATCTAGGAAAACATAGAGGGAGATGGTTATAAATCCTCTTAAAATAACGCCCAAATTTCTCACACTGGAAATAATTTTATGTTTTGATGGGTTGCTTTGCTCTGTTTTGTTTTCAAAAGACAATTTGATTCAAAGAAAAAAATCAATATTACAAAAAGTCTCTTTTATCCCATATATATTCTACTTTCTTCAAAGAAACAAATCTAGTAAATACAGAAATATAAGAAACAGCCCTGTATTTATATAAAATTTAAATAAAATAAGTAATAAGCTAATACATATAGTTTGCTCATTTTAAATATTCTCATATGAAATGAACTTATTAGTCCTTTCTTTTAGTATCTGTGACCCTCCTAGGAAACTGGTTTATTTGAGAAGTTTTCACATTTCTTTTTTTTTAATTTTTTTTAATTTTTTTATTTATTTATGATAGTCACACACAGAGAGAGAGAGAGGCAGAGACACAGGCAGAGGGAGAAGCAGGCTCCATGCACCAGGAGCCTGACGTGGGATTCGATCCCGGGTCTCCAAGATCGCGCCCTGGGCCAAAGGCAGGCGCCAAACCGCTGCGCCACCCAGGGATCCCAGTTTTCACATTTCTATTGTTTAGGTTTTGCGCTGGGATTTCAGGAACTTCAGTAGCATAGAAGCTATATTGAGTAATACCCATTATTTCCCAAAATTGCAATAAATTTTTACTCAGTATTTTAACTTTAGAGAAACATGCTACTGATATGTGGGCATTTTAAAGCATTGTTGGCATGATACCAAAATGCCATGCTTTTAGCATAAATTTCTTTCTTTTGTAGGTTCCTCCCACAGAGCTTTAAAAAATATCTTCATAATTTTGGTTACGACATTGCTTTGTAATTTTCTGACTTAAACCTGCATGAAAAAACAAAACCAAAACCAATCAACCCTGCAGAAAGATGTCTTTCTTACCTGAAAAACATTCATCTTTGTCTCTAGTGCGGAGCACAGGTCCTGGCACATGGGGTTGGTTTCCTAGAGGTTGATGTGGTAGTGATTCCTGTGGCAAGAAGCATGAACTGGAAAGTCCCTCAAAATATCCTGATGCAAATAGGTATCACTTCAAATTATGGCAATAACATTCACACTCTAAATGCATCCTGAGTCTAACACATCACAGATAACTAGAATGAATTTCAGTCACTAAACAGATTTTTCTTTATTCTCCTTCCTTGAGATCAGTGTCACTAAATAATTCCCTTTCTGCAGTGCTTTACCTTCCTGCTTTGTTCTTTCCCATTTGGTCACTGAAATGTTAGTATGAAGTATAAATAATATCTTCCATGCATGCTCTGCTTTACAATTTACATAATATTTTCATGCTTATTATTTCATTTAATCCTTACCATGAAGGGGATGAGGCAGGTCTTCATGTCTTGGGATATCCTTCTCCTTCTCCTTCTCCTTCTCCTTCTCCTTCTCCTTCTCCTTCTCCTTCTCCTTCTCCTTCTCCTTCTCCTTCTCCTTCTCCTTCTCCTTCTCCTTCTCCTTCTTCTTCTTCTTCTTCTTCTTCTTCTTCTTCTTCTTCTTTTTAAAGATTTTATTTATTTTTTCATAAAGACACACAGTGAGAGGCAGAGATATAGGCAGAGGGAGAAGCAGGTTCCCTGAATGGAGCCCGATGCAGGATTTGATCCCAGGACTCCAGGATCACGCCCTGAGCTGAAGGCAGATGCTCAACCACTGAGCCACCTAGGCGCCTCCAATTCCCCCTTCTTCTATAAAAATAGAATTATTGTTATTTTGGTATGTGGTTGTGCAGTTCAGTTAGTGGCTACATTTTCCAGATTTCCTTACAGCTAGATGTAAGTATGTGACTAAAGTTCTGGCCAATGGAAACACACAAAGGCTTCAACTCTTTAATTTTACCTTTATAAATAAAAAAAAAAAAATGCCTTCTTCTCTTTCTCTCTCTCTTCTTTTTTGATGGCTGGAATGTGAAATTGTTATCTTAGACTATGTAGGTAAGGTCAGATCCTAGGGATGCCAGTGCAAGATTATGGAAGAACACTTAGCCCTGTGACCTCATGGAGTAGCTCATCAGCTCAGATTTTATGTGTGAGAGAAATAGCCTTTCATATTTTAGACATTATCATTTTGTGTCTTACTTACAGAAGCTAAGCCCATGTTCTTACTGAAATGGTTACTGACTGAGCAGAAGAGGCATTTTTAATGAATCAATTATTTGTTATGATGCCTTATAGATAAAGGCTCCTTTTTCTACAGTGGTTAATATCCTGGGAGCTTGGAGCTCCCCACAGTCGAAATTAACTGATTTTAAGAGTATTTTTTTAACTTTCATATTAATTGAAATAAATACTTATTTTTGTGTCTCTTCATATGAAGGAAAAAATAGTGAGGGCTCTTACTGATATGTTCCTACTCCATAGGCTCTCCAAAATTTATATTTTTGACTTTTCCTTCCCATTTACTTGTTACACTTCTCTCAGAATCCAACATTTAAGAAAAAAGGTGTACTCATGCTGGCACTCATTTTGTCTTATTCTCTTATGTTTACAGTGGCTACTGTCTGGTTCGAAAAGTAGTAGTGAGAGTTTATTGGACTTTTTCCTCTCAGCACAGAACAAGAAGTAATCAAACATGACTATTTGGGCAGGATTATTGTGATATGAGTATCCAACCTCACACTGCCAACAATTTGCTGGAAGATTTAACTTGGCAAATAAAAATTGAATTTTTGTGGGCTCATAACAGTCCATATTGGACAATATTTTTAATAATCTTAAAGCCAGTAAGTTTCTTAGTTCAATAGTTTTCCTGGAAACAAAAACAATATTTTTACTAATTTAAATATTTTAAGCCAAGTAGAAATGTGTTTGACAATTTGATATTTCTTTTGCTTTGCGAGGTTAAACTCTGTTTAAGGTTTTTTTAGATTTGCGCTACTCATTGGCAATGGACTCAGTCATTGAGAACATGTTTTTATTTTGGTTCATTAAAATAGTATTCTTTATTTAGTTGTAAATGTAAGATTTTTTATAAGTAAGTAAAAGAGTAGATATGTATGTTTTGGATGCCTATTTTTTCTTAAATCGATAGGTATTAGCATGATGTTAAAATATAGAAATTTTTAGGAAAAAAAGACAAGATCTGAAAAAGAGATTCATAATTGGTGTTATACCTTTAACTGAAGGCATTAATTTAGTAATGAACATTATTTTAAACATATCTAACCTTTCAACTGTATTCTGATTTAATAAAAGAATGTGCTAATTCTTCATTATTCCTTAGTGATTTGTAATTTACTGTGAGTTGTATTCCTCAGGAGGTAAGTGAAGGCTTTGTTTTCCAGAATTTAATTACAGGACCACATCCTTCTTCCCTTTTCTATCTGTTATAATATTTAGTCTTACAGGTTTCTCTTTGCTATGACTGATAAGTAATCTGTGACATTTAGAACTGACTGGAAAATTCCAAATCATCCACTTTTTAGTTTATTGGAACTTAGCACAGCCTAAGGAAATGTGGAGGCAGAAAATAGATACATTTTAAGAATAAAAATCCCTCTTTTGATTTTAGTAAACTCTTAATAATTTTATTGTGATTATTTAGATGATATAATTCATACATTTTAAAGCAATTTAAGAAAGGGCACCTGGGTGACTTAGCTAAGCATCTGACTTTGGCTCAGATCATTGTGATCTTAGGTCCTGGGATGGAGCCCAGCTTCCAGCTCCCTGCTCAGTGGAGAGTCTGCTTCACTTTCTCTTTGCCCCTTCCCTTGTTCATGCTCTCTCTCTCTCCTTCTTGTTCTCAAATAAGTAAATAAAATATTTTTTAAAAAAGCAGTTTAAGGAGTTATTTTGATACTGCAACAGAAAAATGTAGATATGTAAATATAGAACAGGTTTCTTAAAGAATTTTTTTCTGGTTTCAAAGTTCTACTGTTCTTTATTAAGTCATTTTATTCCCTTTTCTCCCTCTAGGTATTAGTTTCATGCCATCTATTGCTAGTCTAATTCCCAAACTGCTTTTTAAAACATTTAATAGCTTTATTGAGGTGTAATTAATACACAAGGAACTGCATATATTTAATGGGTACAATTTGATGAGTTTGGACATATGCAAACACCTGTGATACCATCCCCACAATCAAAGTAATGTACTTAATACTTCCCAAACTGTCCTGTGTGTCTCCTTTTTTGAATGTGTGTGTGTCTATTGGGAACATTTAACATGGGATCTACCCTGTTAACATATTGTAAAATGCACAATACTGTATTGTTAACTATAGGCAGTATGCTGTACAGCAGGTATCTAGAACTTTTCCTCTTGTATAATTGAAAGTTTATATCTATTGAACAATAACTTCCCATTTCCCCTACCCCCAGCCCCAGCAAACAAAATTCCATTCTCTGCTACTATGAATTGAACTATTTTAGGTACCTTGCATAAGTGGAATCACACAAGACTTGTTCTGTGACTGGCTTATTTCAATTAGCATGATATCCTTTAGATCCATCCAAGTTGTCAAAAATGGCAGGATTTTCTTCTTTTCTAAGGCTGAGTAATATCCCATTCTTTATGTATATTTTACATTTTTTTTATTCCTTTCATCCATCAGATGCTTGGATTGTTTCCATATCTTGGCTGTTGTGAATTATGCTGCATTTTATTCTTTACATTAAATTTTCAGTCCACTTTCATTGAATAAAACACAGATTTGGAAGCTTTCCTAGACAAAATGTGATTCAAGGACCAGCAGCTTAGGTGTCACATGGGAACTTGTTAGAAAAGCAGGAGCTCAACCCATCACAGATTCCCAAGTGATTGGTGTTTGACTTCAAAATTTGAGAAGTACTGCTCTAAAAGACAAGCCTTCAGACATGAATGTGAGTGTGCACATGAGTGTGTTTTTAAATAGGGTATTAGATCTGTTGATAGAAGCATCACTTACCTTTGTTTTATGATAACTAACTTCCATTTGTAAGCAAGAAGGTCCCCTGTGGATTGACACATACAATTGATCCAGTGCTTTTCTTACTCCTGAATTAAAATCAGAACTCCCCTACTACTCCTTCCTCAGCTGTTAGCCACATTTGATGGGGATTTCTGATTCCTCATAACTATGTGTCCTTTGAGGGAAAAAAAATCCCAGTTAGACTCTAGTTGGAAAGGTGACAGGGTGCTAATACATTGTGGTAATGTATACCTTATGTTTGGGGTGGGAGGAGTGAAAAAAAGTTTAAATTATGTTAAATTCCTTGTCTTTGTTTTCTTCTAGGCTTTAAATAAGCAAGCCTTTTCAGTCTAAGCTATATCTTTTAGGGCAGCAAAGTGGGCATGGCCATGGAACAGCGCTAGGCAAGACTTCCTGAGCCCTGTGCTTGTGGAAGTTTCATCCTATAGTTTCAACAAGCCTAGTCTTTCTCTTTTGGACGGACTATGACAAATGCTATGTTAATTTGACAATATAACGAAGTAAAGGCTCAGTAAGTCTTAGTTATAATGTTTATTTCTTAGTGTTTTGCAAAATTACTAAATAATGACTAGAAAAAGTTAGCTTTCTTGTTCAAATCGATCAAAATTGCTCACAGAATTTCAGAACGAATACAAATAATGTTTTTTAAGTGCTGTTATTTCCTGAGCAGGAACAATATGGTACCTAAATAAATTTTAAATGTTACATTTTAAGCAGATTAATACATATATTTAAGGGGCACCTGGGTGGCTCACTTGGTTAAGCATCTGACTCTTGATTTCAGCTCAGATCATTGTCTCCAGGCCATGAGATGGAGCACTGAGTTGGACTCCATGCTGAATGTGAAGCCTGCTTAAGATTCTCTCTCTCTCTCTCTTTCTCTCTCCCTCCCCCCAACCTCCTCCATTGCTTGCACTCTTTCTTTCTTAAAAAAGAGAAAAAAACTTAAAAAACATACATTTCATAACACAAATAGAGTAGAAAAATCTGTGCATGATGGCATACCATTGCCTTCTTCCTTTTCTTCCAAACCCTAAATGCTGTTCTCTAAAGGTAAACTCTTTCACTGTACATTATTTTGTTTTTATATCCTCTATAACTCTAGGTAACATACTTTGCCTATTTCTTGAATAAAATTTAGAGAATACTTATCGACTCTGATATGAAAGATGAGTATTTTTTTCATACTCTCTTCATCTCCTCTCTATTCCCAAATCTTAACATTGACTATTATTTTTAGTCCTATTTGTACTACTGTTTTTAGTAAATTTAAATCCTATACATACATATCTAGTTCCTGATTGATCAGCTTTTGCTGGTATCTTTTAGGTAAGTGAAAATATTGTGTCTCAATCTTTTCCTCCATCTTTCTTATTTCCTCCCTCCTCCATTCTCCTACTCCACCTTCTGTCAGTTAGGCTTTTACTTTGTCAAGGTCATTAGTGTTTATATTATACAGTATACTGAACCACAAGCAGGTCTGGAGTTTAAATACCTATAATCAGCATATAATGACCATGAAAATATTGGTGGAGGTGAAATGAGGTGATTGTTAGGATGACATTCTCTTCTCCCTAAGTATAGAACATTTGAAGGAAAATGTTCTCACTAATGGTGTCAAATGGAGACTCTTATATTCTACCAATTGCTTAAAATTATGCTACATTTTATTTCGGTTCATAACCATACCATTAATTTTGTTCTTGCCATTGATGTTGCTTCTTCTTGCATTTCCTCTAGTCTTGCACAGTTTACCTTTATCACAAGCTAAATATTTTTAGATTTCTTATTATGCATTTTATTCTTTCAAGTGGTTTCTTTCCCCAACCAAAGATGACTCTTGTAGAGCATATCCATCCCTCTGTCCTTCACTTTCTTTCTTTTTTTTTTTTAATTTTTTATTGATTTATGATAGTCACACAGAGAGACAGACAGAGGCAGAGACACAGGCAGAGGGAGAAACAGGCTCCATGCACCGGGAGCCCGGCGTGGGATTGGATCCCGGGTCTCCAGGATCGAGCCCTGGGCCAAAGGCAGGCGCTAAACCGCTGCGCCACCCAGGGATCCCTGTCCTTCACTTTCAATCTCACACCTCACCTGCTATCTTGGAACTTCCCTTAGTTTTCTTGGGTGAATCCCTTTCTCTCTCTCACTGTCTCTCTCTTTCTCTTCTGCTTTATTTCCTTATTTGTTGCAGTAGAACCTCAAGTAGTTCTCTAAAATATTGTATATAGAATACATACTTTTTGAACACACTAGACTATTTTATTTTGTTTTTATAGATAATTGTTATCTGAACTTGTTATAGAATCCTAGATTGAGAAAAAATTTCCCCTAAAACACTGAGAGCATTATTTCCTTGTGTTTCAGCAACTAGTGTTGAACTACGAAGTTAGATGCTACTCAGTTGGCTTGTTTGATTTGTCTTTGGAAACTTTCAGGATTTTCTTTTTTTCCTGGATGATGTGGCATGTGTAGATCTAGATCTGTTTTCTTTGCACTTTGTATTAAGTGTTTCATTCTGAAGATTTGTGTTGTTCAGTCTCAGGAAATTTTGATATTTTCTTTGCCTCCATTTACTCTCTTTTTTTCTCTCTGAAATTCCTGCTAGAGAAATATTGGACCTCTTGGACTGGTCTTCTCCCTGTCTTATTAGTTCTTTACCCACATGTGGTAGGCAGAATTCTAAGATGGCTCCTAAGTTTCCAGCCACTTTATATAAATATCTTAGATAATTTTTCCCCCTTAATTTTTCCCCATAGTATCTCACCTATGAATAGATGAGATAATCACTCTCTTGATCAGATTTCCTTACATGGCAGAGGGCTAGGATAGTCACCTTTGCCGATTACATTTACATTATATAAGAATTCTTCCTACCAGCCTGGAGAGAGATTTTGGCCTCGAAGATGTGAGCTGCCTTGTTCTCAGAGGGCCATGTCGTACAACCTGAGGGAGGCTTCCAGTAGCTGATAGTGACCCTGGTCCAATAACCAATAAGAAAATTGAGATCTCAGTTCTACAATTACAAGGAAGTAAATTCTGCCAACAATCTAGATGAGCTTGGACGATCTGGAGTTCAGATGAGATCATAGTCTGGCTGTAACCCTGATTTCTGACCTTTGAGTTTCTGAGCAGAGAAACCAGATATACAGTGCCTAGACTTCCAATCTACAAGAAATGTAAAATCACAAATGGGTATTGTTCTAAGCCATAAGTTTTTGGAAATTTGTTATACAACAATAGGAAATTAATACCCTTTGTATTTTTGTTTTTTATTCTGAGAGTTTTATTAGACGCTATTTTCTAGTCTTCCTATAGTTTATTTTTCTTAATAAATTGATTTTTTGTTTTTTAAAACCTTGAGAACCTCCTCTTCTATGTTTTTTTCCTTTTCAGTTTCCTTGCTTATTTTTAAGGATGTGATTCTTCAATAATCACGCTGAGCATACTGGAGTTGTTTCAAGTTTCTCCCAATGCCCTTAGTTATCTCTCCTTCTCAGAGATCAGTTGGATATTTCTCTTTCATGTGGTTAGGCCTCCACATATGTCTGGGAATGTTTGGTTTACACATCACACTTTAAAAAGGAATGGTTTGTTATTAAGGTTTCTTTTGCTATAGAAATGTCTTTTCTAGTACTCTTTGGAGTTCTCTTCATCTTCTCTCTCTTGAGTGAGATTCTGAAATGGAATCTCATGTGTGGTGGGGCACATTGTTGATGGACTCAACTCTACCTTTAGAATGAAGGTGCTGTGAGCCAACTCTCTTGCTATTGATACTAACATTGGTTGTATGAGAAGAGTTTCACTATGGAACATCTATGTTCACACCAGATTTTCCCAAACTGCTTAATTTTGTTTGATTTTTATGGCCTGGACTTATAGGACTGATGTATGTGCTTTGCATAAGGTTGGGCATAAGTTGGAGGTTGATGAGGGTGACTACTTGTGCTATTGTCCCATATACAAACTTCAATAATCCTCCCTTGGTTTTTCCCTTTCTTTCTCTTCCCTTTTCTTCCCTTATTTTTTTTTCTATCTTTCTTTCCTTCCTTTCCTCCTTCCTTCCTTCTTTTCTTGAGTTCAGCTCATTACAAAACCAAATCATTGGTTTGTTTTTGCTAAGGTTTCTCTTGCTTTATGATATTTTATTTTTTCCCACTCATTTCACAGCCTGCTTTCATTTTTCTACCTTCATTTTCCATAGATAACCACTCTAATATATTTGATTGTATATGTAGACATTCTTGTAAATTATGATTTTTGTATATATGTTATTAATTTACTCTTATTTTGTTGTGCTATAGATCTTATTTTTTTCTTTTCATTCAATGCTTTGTTTTCTAGATCTTATCATGTTGATATAAGTATATCAATTTCTCCATCCAAAAGTCTCCTCATACAGAAGTTAGGCTAAGAAGTATAGGCAGAAAAGGGTACCTAAGAGGAGAGATTCTGCCTGAAACTGAGGTCACACAGTCTAAATGTAGCTAAGAGAAAGAGGAAGACTAAATCCTAAATATCCAGCTTGAGTTTTGGATCCTGCCAGGCTTAGAGAGATCTGCAACTAGAACGTTCAGTTATTTGAACTAATATAATCTCCTTTTGTTTAATACAATTTGGGTTGGATTTCTGTCCTGGACACTTGAAGAGTCCTGGAAATACATGTTTCAAGCCCTATATATCATAAACATAAAGGAACCGAAATGTATCATTAGATTTAAGATGACATATCCCATATTGTTATTTTACCTTCATTACTAAGTAAGGATGATAATCTCACATTTTTTACCTTTTATGTTATGATTTATATTGTTCTTGGAAATAATTAATCTATTCTTCAATAATTCAAAATTATTTTAAGATGTATTGTCAAGTATGTATGCATGGGTTCATATTCTGCAATTCTATCAAAGGAATAGAAGTGCTTTTCATTTGTGATTGTCTTAATTAATGGTAAAGATTAAGATTTTTCTACTATAGGCATTTAACATATTACTTTCCTTCAAAGTCTAATGAACAAAAAAATGACCAGGTAATAATATTTATAGTTAAAGTTAATCTTTGATTTTATTTGGGTATACATATCCAAGGAACATCTGTGATCTTTAGGATGGAGAAGCTAATGTTGCTTTAGTAAATGTCATTTGTTCCATCAAGTCAGTACTGAATTCATTTTCTGTACAGGGTATCCTATATAATTGGAAATTTTGTCTTTCAGAAAGAAAAGAAGAGGGTGTTGGTCACCTGCCATCCCTGGAATTTTTCACTATATTTTGAATGTTGGTTTTATTTCTTTTTATACTTTTCAGTTTTGAATTAATATTGTTCTATTTTTTCCTATGTTTCTTAACCTCCCATCACATCATATCCTAGCATATCTATATATTCATAACTGCGGGTATATCACTTTGTAGAGATTGTTGCTCAGTCATTTAGGGATAGAATTATGATTTATATTGCTATTTATTTATGATGTATAACTTAAGTTTGCTTAAAAGAACTTCAGAATTTGTCTACATACAGTATGGCAGATGATGATGATAATGATGATTATTTAATATAATTATAGTTTATCCTTTGCCTACTAACTACTGTATTGCTTTCTCTTATCTTGGATTTTAGATATTGCCCTTTCATATTGTCATATTATTGTTTTTTAATTTATATGTTTAATCACATAAGTATATGATATTCTGGAATAAATATTTTCTTAGATTATCTAAAGCATGAATTGGCCAGTGAGGTGGCTGTAAGTCTGCCAGCCCTATTACATATTCCTTCCGGCACATTTCCTATCATTATCCCTTGATTTCCTTTCTTTCTTTCTTTCTTTCTTTCTTTCTTTCTTTCTTTCTTTCTTTCTTTCTTCTTCTTTTTCTTCTTTCTTTCTTTTTTTTTATTCATCTTTAAGACTCACTATTGAAGAACTTGAGTGTCTATTGAAAGTGACTATCATGATAAGTGTCAGAAACTGACCAAAACATCATAAGTTTCTTTGTAATAAGAATGTAATAGCTTTATTTTATTCTTTCCCTCATGTAACCCAATTATATTTGGGAAGCTGTAGATAAAAAGGATGCTGATTTTTTAAATTTTCAGTGCTAAATGATAAACACCATATCAAAATGATATAGTATATTTTGTGTTCTTGCCTAAAAAGGGGTATATATTATCTTTTAATTAATGTTACTGTTTTTTTCCAATTAGATATAGATTTTACTCACTATTATTGGGGTTCCTTTTTCATCCTTTAGGAACGTTATAATTCAGAAAGGATTGGAGTGAGAGAGATGACGTAATGGACAGCAGGAAGCTGAGGGCATCTTGCACCAAATGAAGGTCTTCTGTTTGACTCTTTTTAACCCCTGATCTTTGGCATAAAATCCTTCATTATCAGGGTAATATGAAGCTTTTCAGAAGAGGAAGGAAGCACTGCTACTGCTGCATGGCTCTCTGCTGGCAACACTGGGACCCTTACCTGCCACTTTATAAGTTCATGATCTAAAACAACATTTATTTATTTATTTATTTATTTATTTATTTATTTATTTATTTAGAGAGCATGTACATACAAGCAGAGGGAGAAACAAAGGGCAAGGGAGAGAACCTCAAACAAACTTGGGCTGAGTATGGAGCCTCTGTGGGACTTGATCCCATGACCCTAAGATCATGATCCAAACTGAAATCAAGAGTTGGACACTTAACCAACTGAGCCACCTAGGCACCCCATAAGTTCATGATTTTTTGTTTTTTTTACCTAATACTCCTTTTGCTTGAAAAAATACCCATTTTTTCCTTTCACCTACTTAAACCCCTAATCAGAGTTGAGCCCTTGTTAATATGCATCTTTCCTATAAAGTCATGTCATATATTTGAAGTATACATGGGTCTCACTTTCATTGAATCCTCACAGTCAAGAATCAAGTAGTTAGTACTAACTTTTCCTGAATTATTCATGTATTGTTAATTCAGATAACATGTAAGTTCCCGAATATGGAGAATATGGAGGCTGTTCTTTATTTCTGCTAGCACCTAGCAGAACACCGAGCACATTAGTGGGTTCTTACACTATATTGATTTCTTATATTTTAAATAATTTTTATGAAAACATAACACTGTGAGAGAGATAAATATCTGTCAGTTTCCTCTATTTCAGTGAAGAGAAAACTTTGGGTTCTGAGAATACTTCAATGCTTAATTTCCATGATCTTTGGAAATTAGGGCCAACAGAAGGTACTCTAAGTTTTAGTTCATCTTGTTAGCTGGATTTTATAACTGAGTTTATAAAATCAGTGGTCTTACTTTCTAGAAATAAAAATAGCACTATCATGTTAATACAACATAAGAATTTACAGTCAACTATTTTCAGTCAAACTGCCAATTACAGTTCTTGAGCTTCTTGTTTCTTTGTAGATAACAAAGTTATGGAATTGTTTCAATTAACTTTGAGTTTTAATGTGTTTTTTAGGTGATAACGCATAGTTATGTCACCTGCCTTAGTTCATATATTAAAACAAATGACTGGCATAAGTATTATCCACTGTGAAATTTAGTTTTTATTGCTTAGAAGTTTGAAAAGGCTATACCTATTAGCCAAATTTCAACAACTTCTATTAGTTGTTCAAATTAACTTAGAAGGTATTTCTTACTTTTGCAATATACTTTAAGCATTTCTCTCCATAGTTTAGAGTTGGTGTTTTATTGCAGTATCATTTGGAAGAATACATCTTTGTTTCTAGTGAAGAATGTTGGAAAGCGTGCTTGTCCTTGCCATCTGCTAACTCTATCAGGCAATGCAGTGGAATGGAAATGGCCCTGGAGTGCTGAAATTAGACAGATCTCCCTGTGAACCTTAGCTCACAGCCAACAGAGGTTAACACTTGACCTCTGGATTAGCTTAAACTTTTGTTTGTTTTGGCTTCTGTACTGTCAACATGGAGGCCCATCCTACTGACTGTCTCTTCAGGTATTTACCTTTCTGACCATCTATTCTTTGCTATAGCTCATGACTAAGGGCAGCCATCATTTTTTGCTCATGATGCTTTCATGAATTAAATGTGCTAAGTGTTTTTGTCTGTGACTCTTCAGTTCATAATCAGGCTGGAAAAAAATGTTGGTGTGGAAAGGTTAGCAGTGTGCTGAGAAATTAAATTAAAGTATTTATCTTAAAGTATTAAAGTATTTATACTATATAAACAGTTCAGGGAGAAAGGAACATGACCCAGACTAAATTTTCATGCTCTGGAAGTATTTTATTTCCTTGCACATTCTTAAAGTTAATTTCAGATCACAGTTGTGCTCCCAAGCATAATTTGAAATGTTTGAAGTTACATTCCTAATTGCTGGCAGCCTAATATATAAGTAAAATTGGTATGACCTCACAAATATGCTATTCTTAACCAATAGAATAGATATTGCATTCATAGGCTTAATAGAAAAAAGTAGTCAGATAGATTGGATAAAAAAATGAAGTAACAGCATCCAAGGAAGTCTCTCAAATTAGTTAATGCACACATCCCATTAAGATCTCTATTCTGGTTAGAATGTTGAAAACAAGGACAAGCATTGGATGCACTGCAATTAATTCACTAAAGACAAACAAATGGAAAAGCTGATGTATCCCTAGGGCCTGCTGGCTAAAACATACCTACAGGAAACTACCAGACATTTCTTTTGTGAAGCTTCCTATACATACACAGAATTTACATTGACAATTAGGCAAAGAAAGCCTTATAATACACACAATTATATAAAAGAGAAAGATTCAGAAAATTATATTTAAGGTAAAATAATATTTTAGCAGCTTAATCGTTTTGGAAGGAGAAGAGAGAAAGTGATTGAAAACAGTCCTCCTGACAGTTATTTTTATTTAGTTTATCCTGGTCTTATGCACAGGCTTTGGACAAAATTCATTTTGACATGTTTAAGAGCACTGGGATATAAAATACTGACTATAGCATTTCCTGCTCGGACAAGTCAACAAACTATAGTATTTTTCACTGTTCCTCATTGCCTAAGTAAATTCTAGTACAGTTGATAAAATAATAACTCAATATAAGGATATGTCTCTGAAGTATAGATCATCTCAAGTTGAACACCTCTGTCACCATGCATTTTTATTGCAGTTTTAAAAAGGAAGAGTATGGAGCACTGGGGCAGTTCAGTTGGTTAAGCTTCCAACTCTTGATTTTGGATCACATCATGATCTCATGGTGTATTATTCCTGTTAACGTGCTGTTGAATTTGGTTTGCTAAATTTTGTTGAAGATTTTTCCATTTATGCTCATTGAGGAATGTAGTTTTATACATTTTGTACATTTTTATATATTTATGGTCTATAGTTATCTTGTATCTTTGTCTTGCTTATCAGGGTGATGATAGCTTCAGAAAATAAGGGAAATGTTCCTCTTCTATTTTTGGGGAAGAGTTTACAAATAATTGGTATTAATTCTTTAAATGTTTCAAAGAATTTATCAGTGAAATCTTCTACTACTGGGCTTTTCTTTATTGGAAAGTTTTGATTACTGATCCAATCTCCTTGTTTCTTTTTTTTTTTTTAAGCTTTTATTTATTTATTCATGAGAGACACAGAGAGAGAGAGAAAGGCAGAAACAAGGCAGAGGGAGAAGCAAGCTCCAGGCACGGAGCCTGTCGTGGGACTCGATCCCAGGACTCCAGGATCATGCCCTGGGTCAAAGGCAGGCGCCAAATCGCTGAGCCACCCAGGTGTCCCTAGTTTTTATTTTTGTTTTCTACTTCCTTATAATGTAAAATTAAACTGTTTATTTGAGATGTTTCTTCTATTTTAATGTAGGTGTTTTATTTCTATAAACTTTCTCTTGGTACTGCTTTTGCTGTATCCTATACATTTTGGCATGTTGTATTTTTCATTCATCTTCAGATTTTTTTTTCTAATTCCCCCTTTGACTTCCTCATTGACTATTCAATGGTTATTCAAGACTGTGTTGTTTAATTTCCATATGTTTGTGAGATTTCTTTCTCCTACTGATTTCTAGTTTCATTCCATTTTGATTTGAAATTTTACACATATGTTAAATTGTAGTGACCTAACATTGATCTATCCTGGAGAATATCGTGTGTGTGCTTGAGAAGAATGTGTATTCTGCTGCTGTTGGATAGAATGTTCTGCATATGTCTGGCAGGTCCATTTGGTTTAGTATAGCTTGAGTTCAATGTTGATTGAACTTACTGATTTTTTGTTGATGATCTATAATTGGTGAGAGCGGATATTGTAAGAGTTCAAATTCCCTACTATTATTGTATTGCTTTCTATTTCTCCCTTTAAGTATGTTAATATTTGCTCCAATATTGGATGCATTTATATTAACATTTATTATAAAATCTTGATGAATGGACACTTTCATCATTATAGAATGATCTTTTTATCTCTTGTTGCAGTTTTTGATTTAACATCTATTTTGTCAGATATAAGTATAACCACCCCTGCTGTCTTGGTTTCCATTTCCATGGAATATCTTTTTCTGTCCCTTCACTTTCAGCTTATGTATATTTTACGATGTTTTTTTTTGTTTTGTTTTATGTGTTTGATGTTACAATTTACCTCTTTTTATCTTGTGTATCTTTTAACAAATTATTGAAGCTATAGCTATTTTTAATACTTCTCTCTGTTAACCTTTATACTAGCATTAGGTGATTAATACATTCACTATATTGCAGTATTGGGGTATTCTCAATTTCACTATATGCTTGCCCTTATCAATGTGTTTGTATTTTCATGCTCTTGTGTAGTCTTCTACTCTTGGGTATGAGAAGACCTATAGCTTGGTTCTAATCAATGGGATATGGTATATAAAGATAACTAGATGAATATTATTACATATACACTATCACTCTAAAGAGATTGTAATGTTATCTTGTTAGGAGTCTCTCTCTCTTTGCTGGCTTTTTTTTTTTTTTCTCTTTGCTGGCTTTGAAGATACCTGCTGCCATGTTGTGTGCAGCTATAGGGAGAAGGTAATATAGTTCAAAATTTATGGCAGCCTCTGGTCAACAGCCATCAAGAAACTGAGACACTTAGTATTACAGCCTGAAAAGAATTGAACTATGCTCACAGTCACATGAGCTTGAAATCAGTCCTTTTCTAGCAGATCTTATCATGCAGACTCAACCCCTTAATGGCAGACTTGCAGAGGATCTATGTTATTCCTGGACACCCAGTTCATAGAAAGTGTGAGGTGCTAAATTTGTATTATTTCAAGCTAATGGATTTAGGATTGTAATGTTACACAGTAATAGATAACAAATCCAGTTTTTGATATCTGAAAATGGGTATATTAGTTTTCTGGGGCTGCAGAAATGAGGTACTGCAGCCTCAGTGGCTTAAATAACAGAAATTTCTCATCTCAGTTCTGGACGTTAGAGGCCCCAAGATCAAGGTATTGACAGGATTATTTCCCCCAAGAGCTGTGAAGGAGAATTTGTTCCTTGCCTCCTTCCTCACTTTTGTTGGTTTGTTGGCCATCTGTGGGATTCCTTGGTTTGTAAATGCATCACTCTGTCCCCTGCCTTCATCTTCACCTGGTGTTCTCTGTGTGTGCATGTCTGCCTCTATGTGCAAGATTTCTCATTTTTATAGGACACAGTAATGGGGTGCTTGGGTAGCTCAGTTGGTTAAGCGTCCAATTCTTCATTTTGGCTTAGGTCATGATTTCAGTGTCCTGAGATTGAGCCCTGTGCTTGTCTTTGCACTCAATGCAGAGTCTGCTTAGGATCCTCTCTCTCCTTCTCCCCCTCTTCTCCCTCCCCTGCTCATTCTCCCTTTCTAAGTAAGTAAATAAATCAAAAGAAAAAAATAGGAACACAATCAGATTAGGGCCCTTCCTATTGACCTCACCTTAACGTGATCACCTGTAAAGATTTGCTGTTTACATAGGGTCACATTCAGAGAGAAGTTCAGATTTCAATGTGTTTTTGTTTTTGTTTTTGTTTTTTTGGAGACATCATTCAAATGAGAACAGTGGGTTTTGCTATATCAATGTCTAAAAATGTGGAAGTGGCTGTGGACCCAGCCAGTGGGAAGACTAGAAGGATTTTGAGGATGACACTAAAGAAAGCCTAAGTTACCTTGAATGCTTAGTAGAAACTTGGACTTTGAGGACACTTCCAGTGAGGACTGAAAGAAAATGAGGAATATGTTATTAGAAACTTGTGGAAGGGGAAACCCATGTTCTATGGTGGCAGAAAGTTTAGTAAAATTTCATCTGTGGTTGTGTGGAAAGAAAACATAATTAATGACCTCTGAGCAGAGTCAGCAACCATCAGAAAGAGATACTCCTGCCTTAGTTTCAGAAGATATATGAGCTTGAAATCTTGGAGCCTGTCACATTGGAGAAAGCCTGTCCTAAATTAAGACAACACAATCAAAGCAGAGCTGTGAGATAGAGTTAAATTGCATAATCTGACCATAATTCTTCTGGGTTTGAGTCTGTAAATTCAACAAATACATTTCATTTGTTTAAACTTGTGTGAATTGTGCTTTAGTCATGTAAAAATTAGGAATAGTGTAACTAAAATTAAACAAAAAGAAACAAAGGGCCAATGAAAATTATAAGAGAAAATTAAAGAATAAATCTGTGTGTGTGAGAAAGTTGATAAGAATAAAAGATAAAGTATGATATACTAGTCACATTTCATAATCTGAAAATTTCTGTCCAGCAAAATACAGTTGGGAATAGAGTAATTGTAACTGGAGCCAGCATACAACTCCCTTTTCTGAGTGAAGAGAAGTCTTCTGTTAAGTAATTTGAGAGGGTTCTGGTAATATCCTCAAATTTTGGACAATGAGAGCTCAAAACAATAAGTGGACTGCATACTGGATTAGGATTTCAACACTTGGTAGATATGTCTTCCCTATTCTAATATGAATACTATTCTAATACTGTTGTGGTACTTCTGAGAGATAATTATTTTTCATTTTCTCTGCACAATTTTTGTCTTCTTAAATCTTGAATATTGGCATTAATCATGTTCTAATATAAATGAATGACTCCAAACTAGGGTGAGAGGATTAATAGTAGATTAACAGAGACAATAACTTTTCTATAGTGTGACTGAAAAAGAGAAGCAATATGGGACTGGGTGTGTTGATAAAGATCTGATAATAGGGGCATCTGGGTGGCTCAGTTGGTTGAGCATCTCACTCTTGGTTTCAGCTCAGGTTATGATCTCAGGGTTCTGAGATTGAGACCTGCATAAATCTATGCTCAGTGGGGAGCTTGAGATTCTCTTGCTCCCTCTCCTTCTGTCCCTCCCTCCAATTTGTGTGCACATGTGTGTGCTCTCTCTTTCTAAAATATATAAATCTGAAAGAAAGAAAAAAAGGAAGGAAGGACAAAAGAAAGAAAGAGAGAAAATGAACTTGAAGCTTACAAAAGATAATGAATGTTTTAGAATTATCTGATAAAATTAACTTCCTTGAAAATCTCTTTTTCTGAAAGCCAAACTTAACTTTCAAGAAGAAATTTCCCAGAAATTACTGACATAACAGTTGGGAATACTTCCTGTAATAGAACAATGGTACACGGTCATTGGAAACTGATCAAACCCATGAGGTAGATAGGTTGTTACCTAGCCCACCACACAGTGCAAACACCTGGCCCAATCTTTGCATGCAAACTTTTTAGTTATGAGTTTTTAGTTTCTCAGTGTGAGTTTTTGTTCATAAAGTCAGTTTATTTAATAGATTAGTGGTTTATAATCAGCATAGGAATCCACATGTGGTAGGAAGCACCTGTGAGGGAAGGCAGACTGGAGAAGCAATTTAGTAATACATGTAGGTATTATAATTACTTGATGATTTCTTATGGGAAATCCTTAATGAAAACCATTCCTTTATTGTACTATAACATAAGATCATATAGTGTTCAGCATAGGGTATCTTCTCTTTCTCTCCAGCTCTTAAGAATACTTTAAACCTATTAGATTATCTCTCTTTAAAGAAATAGGGATTGGTTGTGAAAATAGCCATATAACACAAACCTAACAAATTGTTATATAGCATTCAATGGGTGGTTATAATTTTAGATGTTAGTTTTATTTAAAAATGTTATATTTATTGTTCAGGGAGAAATTTTAGAATGCTATAATAACCCATTTTAGTCTACTGTCTTTAACAAAACTCTAATTTTCTGTCACATTATTTCTAAGAAATACTACTATTCAGCCTGCAGTTCTGTGAAAGATTTGCAATATCTTTTGTATTTTATATCTTGCTACTTTCTTTATTCTAAAATTGTGGCCTCTTTTTTAACTTAATAAAGAAAATTAAAGGAAAAAACACAAGGAAAGTCATTATCCTGGGTTGGAGTCAATACTATCTTTGCTATTCAAAGGTAAGAAGTAATCAGATGTTAGCTTGCAGCCAAGGAAACCGATTTATTTATAATGGAAGGAAACAAAAGCCAAAGGCAGGTAATGCATTAGGGCCTGAAAGAAGCACAAGGGGAAAAGAATAGGATTATTCTTTACTAGTTACTTTTTACTTTTACTTGACAAATTAAAACTATTGTACTTCTAAATTATAGCACATAGATACATAGATACATTATGGGCCATCAATCAATCAGTATATTGATAAAGACTGTCGAGATTCCCAGTCTGATAAAGTATCATCCTATTTATGCTGTGCTAAATATTGCATCTATTTTATCCAAAATAGCATTTCCAGCTTTAAAAGTATCTTGACCATGTTATATTTTCATTAATTTATGTGTTTATTCAATAAAATTCCTTGGGTGCATAATATGTTTCAGGTAGTTTTATTTTTATTTTTTTTCAGGTAGTTTTCTATAGGCTGAGTATATAGCCTGGATTCTAATATTCCTAAATACAATCAATTCACCCAATAGTTTAAGTTTCAATTAAAAAGTGTTTAGAGCACTGTATCTTACTCTAGCTCAAAGACAATTTTTCTCGCAGTAGCTCTAAAACTGTTCAATAGATTGTGGTCTAGGCTTTGATCATTTATTGCCCAGAATCTTTGAATTGATAGAACAGAGTTTTTATTTAAATCCTTTGCTGTGTTTTGATGTTATTTTCTCTATTCTCTACTCCTTTCTTCCTAGACTCAACTATATGATTATTTGAACTTAGGCCTCATTCATTCATTCAAAACCACATGTTTCAATCCTATTTTTATAGAATACATTTATTTAGAAAATATAAAGTATTATACATCAAATAGAAGGTGCAATACTGTTCTCATATTATTGAGACTGATTTATTGAGTAGTTTAGGCAAGGTCATGTGGCTAATAAAAGATATTGTTATAATTTAAACTTATCATTTTGATATTATATTCTGTGCCCCATCTATTACATCTTCATTATGGTTAGGGTCTACATATATTCTTTGGGGGGATTCTATAGCCTCGATCTGGACCTCTTGACTATCCTCATGTGGTTGCTTACAAATTTGAGATTAGTTTAGTCCATGGAACCAAAATCAAATCTAATAAAATATGTATAAGATCTACATAAAGAAAACCACACAATTATAGCAAAAGAAATCAAAGAGCCAAATAAATGGAGAGATACTTCATTTCATGGATAAGAAAACTCAAAAATTGTTAAGGTGTTATTTTCTCCCAACTTGATTCATAGATTTTGTGTAATATCAATCAAAATCTCAGCAAGTTAATTCATGCATGTTGGCAAAAATGATTCTAAAGTTTATTTGGAGAACAAAAGACCCAGAATAGCCAACTCAATATTGGGCCAGAAGAACAAAGTCAGAAGATTGACATTACCCAACTGCAAGACTTACTATAAAGACATTATAATCAAGACATTGTGGTATTGGCAAAAGAATAGATCAATGGAACAGAATAGAGAGCCCAGAAATAGACCTACATAAAAATAGCCAACTGATCTTTGATAAAGGGACAAGGCAATACAATGGTGGAACAATTGTCTTTTCAACAAATGGTGTTGGATTAATTGGTCATCCATATGCAAAATACTACACAATTACCTCTGCTACTACTAAACCTAGGCATAGTTCTTACATGTTTGACAAAAGTTAACTCAATATGAATCATGAGACAACTGAGATTAGACCTAAATGTAAAGTGCAAATCCAAAATTCCTGAAGGAAAGCATTGGAGAAAGTCTAGACAACCTTGGGTTTAGTGATGACTTTTTCAATACAACACTAAAGGCAGGGTGCGTGAAAGAAGTAATAAGTTAGACTTCATTAAAATTAAAAACTGCTCTGTGAAAGACAATGTTAGAAGAATTAGGAGAAAACACACAGATGATGTGAAAGTGTTTTCAAAAAGCAGATCTGATACAGAACTTTTATCCAATATACACGAAAAACTCTTTAAAAAGTCTTAAAATTCAACAATAAGGAAACAACTAAATAATAAAAAAGCCTAACATTAACAAATGACCCAAAGACCTAAAGACACTTCATAAAAGATATAGATATGACAGATAATATGAGATGAAGTAATAATAGAGAAACAATAATATGGAAAAGTGTTCAGCATGATACTGTCATTAGAAAATTGGAAATTAAAACAATGAGATGCTGCTACACACATATGAATGAGGGAAACCCACACTGAAAACACCAAATGCTGGCAAGGATATGGAGCAGCAGTTATTCTTCTTTATTCTTTATTGCTGGACAGAATGCAAAATGGGCAACTACTTTGAAAAATGGTTTGGCAGGGTTTTGGTTTTTTGGTTTTTTGTTTTGTTTTGTTTTGTTTTTTTACAAAACTGAACATACTTTTATAATCCAATCTAATCCAACAATCATTCTTCTTACTTTCCACCCAAATGAATTGAAAACTTATATCCAAACAAAAACCTGTACACAGATGCTCATAGCAGCTTCATTCATAATTACCAAACTTGGAAGCAATCAAAATATAGTTCAGTAGGTGAATGGATATATAAACTGTCATGGATATCATTGCCAATGGAATATCACTAAGACAAAATGAGCTATCAAGCCACAGAAGACATGAATGAACCTTAAATGTATAATACCAAATGAAAGAAGTCATTCTGAAAAGGCTACTGCTGTATGTTTTAAATATATGACATTCTGGAAAAGCAAAGCTATGGAGACAGTACATAGACCAGGGGTTGCCAAGGGCTGGGAGATGAAGAAAGATGAATAGACAGAAAACAGAGTATTTTTAAATGAGGGAAACTATTATGTATACTACTATAATGGTGGATACATGTTATTATAGTTTTCAAAACCCATAGGATGCATATAGAGTGACCCCTAATGTAAACTATAGAGTGATACAAGTGATAATTGCATGTCAGTGTGGGTTCATTGATTATGATGAATGTACCACTGTGGTGAGGGGGTTGATAGTGGAGAAGTTGTGGGAATATGAGGGGAGGCAGGGGTTGTACAGGAATTCATTTTCCACTCATTTTTGCTGTGAGTCTAAAACTGCTCTAAATATAAATTTATTAAAAACAGATCAAAACAAGAATATGATACTTCTGAAAACATTAGTAGGAAATACTCTCCAAGAGATATTCGGCAATAAAAATAATATAGAAAACAACAACAAAAGAAAGACATTGCATATTGGTCTATATTTTATCTTCTTTCTTTGAAAGTTATGTTGTCATTTCAGCATTTTTACATGTGAACTCAACTGAGATTAGACAGATTTGGCATCTATTTTATAAAATTATTAAACCAGTGTGTACTTGACTTCAAAAATGGGAAGTATGACATAAATAACTGGATCAAAAACATATCCAGAATACTAGAGGATACTTACAAAATGCCATGATTACAAGAAAGCCACAGTAGATGATAAAAGCTTAGAGAAAAATAGAAGCTACAGTAAGATATATGTTGTTATTTAAAAAAAAAAAGATTTTATTTATTCATGAGAGAACAGAGAGAGGGGCAGAGACACAGGCAGAGGGAGAAGCAGGCTCCATGGAGGAAGCCCAATGTGAGACTCGATCCCGGTACTGCAGGATCACGCCCTGAGCCAAAGGCAGACGCTCAGCCACTGAGACACCCAGGCGTCCTGATATGTGTTGTTATAATATAGAAGTAGTATTATATTTAAAGGCTAGAGAGAAGAATATATATGTGACATAAAAATATGTCAATTCCTTTATGTAAACTAAAAGTTACTTTGAAATTGTTTCATTAAATGGTTCAAATAATGCAAATTTTCCAACTGTGTCTTTTTTTCCCCCCAGTTTCATTTAGATTTAACTAATGATATAACTAAATTAGATATCACATTGTGTAAGTTTAAGGTGTACAACATGTTGATTTGATGCACTTAGTAATGCAGTATGATTACCTGTGAAGCATGAGTCAACACTTCCACCATGTCACATGATTACCGGAGTAAGAACATTTATCATCTACTCTCTTGGCAACTTTCAAGCGTATAGTATAGTGTTGAGTACTATAATCACAATGCTGTGCACTAGGTCCCTAGAACTTATTCATCTTCTAACTGGAAGTTTCTACTCTTTGACCAACATTTCTTCACTTCCTCCATCTACTCACTTTCCACCTTGCCCGCGGTAACCACCATTCTACTCTGTTTCTATGAGTTGATTTTTTTAGATTCCACATATTATATAATATTTGCCCTTCTTGGTCTGACTCATTTCCCTCAACATAATGCTGTCAAGTTTCATCCTTATTGTTGCAAATAGCAAGATTTCCTTCTTTCTCATGGTTGATTAATATTCCACTATACCCGTTTTTTTTTAATCCACATCTTATTCATTTATTGATGGAAGCTCAGATTTTTTCCAAATCTTGGTTACTGTGAATAATGTTGCATCAACATGGGAGTCTAGGTATCTCTCTGATAACTCATTTTCATTTATTTTGGATATATATTTAGAAGTGGGTTAGAAGCATTATATGGTGGTTCTATTTTTAACATTTTGAGGAAACTCCATACTGTTTTCCATAGTGGATGTACCATTTCCCACCAACAGAATTTAGACATTTCTTTTCAAGTGAGATAAAGTTTTTGTAAAAGCTGAAGAGGTAGTTAACTTGTGGTGAAAATTATAACTTTCAATGTAAATGTACTTCAGAGAAAGCCAGTGGCTTTCAACCTATTTCTGAGAACCAATAGATTAGTGAAGGCACTTTGTGTATGTATGTATGTGTGTGTGTGTGTATATATATATATATATATATATATATATATCAGAAATATATACATATTTTTAAATATATATATATTTAACTTTTTGTGGTTTTAATGATCTCGTAGTGTATATTGTGTGTATTGTGTATATTGTGTATACACAATGATGTAGAGGAGACAAAGTTTTTCCAGACAGCTTTGGTGAGTGTCAGAAATCTACTGAAGTTGACTTCATCACTCAAAACTGCCATATATCACAACGTTTGTTCTTTCCACAATAGTGGTAGAAAAGCTCTAACAGAATTTGTGTAAACTGTTCGAGTCACACAATAGGCATGCAGTGAAATCAGAGTTAGAGTGTAGCTCTGACTCCACCTATCCCAAGTTTACAAAATTATAAAAGATCCATAAATAGAAGAATATTGGTATCTAAAGGAGAAGTCACAATACACATAAAATGTGACACTTTTCATAAATTACACAAGAAATATTTTTAAAAAGTGATAAAACTGCTATATAGAATCCTATGATTACAATGATTGAATCTTCCAATAAACAATAAATGGTTCAACTTCTTGAGCAAACAGTTCATCTTTTCATGTATGGTATTTGGGGTGCTTTTGAAAAATTATATTTGAAGGGAAAAAAAGGAATTCCACTACATATAATTTGAAAACTACCACACTAGCATGATGAAGAAAAAATTGACATTCCAAAGTAGGAAATATTGGATTAAACAGAGGAAGAAACCTTCTTGAATAGTAGTTATATTATTTTCAAAGCTCACTTTCAACAAACAGTGCCAAATGAAATCCATAAGATGAATCAGAACTGAGAACAAAGAAAGAACATTGCTAAACTGCAAGGAGACTCTAACTGTGGGCATTATGGCTTGTGCTACAAACAATGTTTTCTTTTTTAGTAAGGATAATAGCTATTACTGGTAACACTAGTGATATATTTGGAAAACATTACAAAAGTGACTATGTCAAAGTGATTTGAGAGGAGGTATTACGTCCAGCTGAAGCGCTGCAAGCCAAGAGAAGTAGAGTCAAAGAGAAGCATATGATTAAACCTGGCTGAAGTACTTTGACATAGCTAATCAAAAAAGACAGTCTAATAGAACCAGCTAAGTACTTCTTACTTGTCCTTTCTCTGGGACTTTGGTAAATTTTGAATTTTCATCTATGTGACATGTGAGCTCATACTAGTCAGGGCTACTTAGCATTCCAGATAATGTATCACTTACATATTTTAGCTAATAGATGAATTAACTGCTGACTGAATAGTTTCTAGAAGATTATTGATGAAGGTAATAAGTATATACTCTGAAGTATGTGTATTTGTTAAGGCCATCATCCCTTAGAGGTAACAGAACAAAATTAACTTTGTTAGTCACAACTTCATACTCAACATAGTATGTTGTATACCTATCTAACTAAGAATGATAAAAATGGTCAGTTCAATGATTTTTTATATTACATTTCACTTTGTGTTTTGTGACCAGTTATTATTACTATTATTTACATTTCCAAGAGGACATTTTGAAAAATGACATGTTGTTATAGCAAATGACAAAATAGCAAAATAAAACTCAGTTTATTTCTGCTAAGTTGTGAGCTTCTCAAGGTCTTAAACAATGTCTTCTTTATCTTGGCCCTGACTTCAGCACAGTCCCTGGCACACAGAAACCACTTATTAATTTTTACTGAAATGTATCAGCAATAAATGGACAAATATATATCAGCTTTTCATTAATTGAATGTGAATGGAAATAAAGACCATCAAAATGACGTCAGTTAATTAGGTTGCTGACTTGTATATGTGGAAGATGTGGGAAGAGAAAGTTGCAGGCATTAGATAGTTCCTAGGTTAAAATTCTTGCTTTGCTACTTACTGGCTGTAAAATATTGGGCTAATTACTTCATCTTGAAGCTTTAGTTTTCTCATTCATAAAATAGGATAAAATAAGACCAGCTTCATATATCGGGTTGCTGGAATAATAAGTATATTATAATAATGTACACAAAACAAAGCAGTACCTATCCTTTGGTTAATTATAGTTTAAGAAAATGGCATAAAAACCCCAAAAGGCTGGTCTAAGAGATTTTTTTACTTAAATATGATTGCATATTATTCCTACATAGCTAGTGTGATTTAACTCCTTTTGCTCCACACCTTCCCAAAAGTCAATTTCACATTGTAAAATTCTCCCTAAACATAAAAAGAATATTTGAGAATCCAAAAGGATTATTAATATTTTACTTTTGTTTTCAAGAGAAGTTGAAAAAAGCAATCATAAAGCAGCTTGCACAGTACAGTTTCAAAAAGAAAAAAAAGGAAACAAAAAAACAATGCTTTATTTAATCTTTTTTTTCTCCAGCTTGCTTCCATGTTGGATAGCTTCCTCGTGTCTTTTCTTTTTCTCCCCATCCTTCAAACTCTTCAGCTTCTCCAGTCAAGCTTATTCCAATCTCCTTCTCGTGCCCCACCCCAAATGTTTCAAATCATGTCAGCTCAGCAGCATTAGGAAGAATAAAACTAAGCAAAATAAACTAGGCCATCTATTGCTTTGCCAGAGAATTCTTAGTCAATGGTGATGGAGAAGGTGAGGAGAAGAAGGAATGCTCATCTTTTTGCACAAACATTTTCTAAGAGTAAAATGCAAGGATGACAGAGACTGAGGATTGACTCCAGAACTGCTTCTCCTTTTTCTACTTCATGTCAGGAATAATGTGCACACCTTATTCTGCTTTTAGAAGAGCACCCTGAGTGATGGCTGGGCCCATGGATGCCCAACCAAAAGTGACATTTCCCAGACTGTGTTAACAGCGGTGGGACACTGAGATTAAATGGCAGGTTAGTTGGATGCATGTGGAAGTGAGGGGGAATCTTTTTTTTTTTTTTTTTTTTAGATTTTATTTATTTATTCATGAGACACACACACACAGAGAGGAGAGAGAGAGAGAGAGAGAGAGAGAGAGAGAGAGAGAGAGAGACAGGCAGAGGAAGAAGCAGGCTCCATGCAGGGAGCCTGACGTGGGACTTGATCCTGGGTCTCCAGGATCACACTCTGGGCTGCAGGCGGCGCTAAACCGCTGCACCACTGGGGCTGCCCAGTGAGGGGGAATCTTGATCAGAGGAGGAATGGTGGGAAAGAAATATATTCATTGTTAATATTAAATAAAATAATTTAACAGGTAGATCTTGAAGGAAAGAGATCTCACAGGAGGAGAGAAAGAGAAGTGAGAGAAAGCTAGAACTGTCTAATGGTTTGCTTTCTTTTGACATTAAGAATGAGGAAAGTCTTCATCATAGTAGGGATCTCACTAAGCTGAGCTATTTTGGGGACAATCCTGCACTGGGAATTCTTCACTCAGAGTAACTATTGTGGTATATGCTGATGAAACCCATAGGAATTAAGATGAATTAAGATGAAAATGTATATGCAAATGAAACCCATAGGAATTAAGAAGTTGGACATCAATAGTTCTAGTTACTTGCACCTTTGCGGAAGGGGGAGGAGTTTGGAAGGAGTCTGTGCTACAAAGAGTTAAGGTCAAGGTCAAAATAAGCATCTAACTTGTATATGATTTTACTCTTGAGCTTATGGGTTGGAGAGAGCTTCTGCATCCTGCAGGCCTGGCCCATTCAGCAGAAATAAAAACCAATATAGCTTTATTTGTTGGCTTTGTCAATATTGTTGCCCAGGGGTAAAATGGGCTGGAGGAGGAGGACAGACAGTTAATAAATAGAACATTAGGTGGGGTTTTCCCTTAGTGGGCAAATCACAATACAACTACAGAAATAATATTCAAAATGCTCCTAACTTCGCTCTGTATTAGTCAGGGCAACACTTGTGCTGAAACAGATACAGTCCAAGATGTTAATGGTTTATCATAACAGAAGTTGGTTTGCATTCATGTGAAGTCCAGTTGGAAGTGGTGTGGAGATTGGAGGGGTTGAGGGACAAAGCAGGTGGTTATGGGCTCTGCAATCAGAACACCTGGGTTCAATTCTGTGACCTTGATTAATCTTTCCATTCTTTGATTTTCTAACCTGTAAAAGTATAATTTTACATTATAATGTTAGGACAGTATAAATTCTTTTAAAGATTTTATTTATTTATTCGTGAGAGACACAGAAAGAGAGGCAGAGACACAGGAAGAAGGAGAAGCAGGCTCCCCACAAGGTTCCCGATGTGGGACTCAATCCCCGACCCTGGGATCATGCCCTGAGCCAAAGCCCAATCGCTGAGCCACCCAGGCATCCCAAGATAGTATACATTAAATAGCAATGTGATAATGATAGTACCTAGTTCATAGAAATGTGAATATTAAATGAGATAATTTAGGAAAAGGACTTAACACTATAACTGATATATAATAAACTTGCTCAACATGTGCTATTATATTTTCCTTAGAATAGATAATTGTATTTTTAACCTTTTCCTAAAATGCCAATAATTCTCTATTTTTATTATCGCTTACTTAACTCTGATTGTAGATAGGAATTGTTCTATCTTAAACTGAAAAAAAAATGTCTAGGAATAGATTTTTAGAAGCTTGTACATTATACCTACTGCTATGACAGTCCTTTATGTCCTTCCTACTTTCCTAGTCAGTGACACACAGTGTGAAGATTCTCTGAGGGAAAACAGAAAAGGAAACACTAATTAATGATACAATTATTTAACACTTCACCTCCTCTTTTTAACAGGCAGGCATCCTCCTCCTCATTCCTCACACTGGAAGCTGTAATTTCCTTTTCTTTTGATGTTGACGTTAATCATATTTTTCTAGTGGGTGCATGTTGAGGGGTAAGGATACACTTTTAATCAATTTAATTTGACAAACATTTATTAAGACCTACTACGTATTGAGTACTATTCTAGGAACACATCAGTAAACAAAGCAAAGATTCCGGTCTTTGTGGAGCTTATGTCTTAAGAGAAGGAGGTGCCAAGAGTAAGCAGTATAATATAAAAAATAAGTAAATGATGTAATATGCTAAGAGATGGTTTATATGTATATACGCCCATATATGCAAAGGACTGAAGCAAACAGAAAAAGGTAAAGAGGATGTGGAGCAAGGGATGGACATTGGTTGCAATTTCACACATAAGGTTCATGTTGGGCCTCACTGAGAAGGCGATAGTTGAGGGAATACTTGGAGAAGGTAAGATCCAGATGAGTCACTGAGGAAGAGGGTTCTGGACAAAGACCTTGAACTGAGGGCATACAGGGTTACCCTACGAGACTGTTGTAAGGGTGAAAAGAGAACAGGTCATTGAAACTCTTTTGGCAGTCCTGGAGATTCACTGCCTAGTTCCTCCTTCCAAGAAGGACTTGCTGCCCCATGTGGAGAGAGTAGGGAGGAGGTCGACACCCGCTATCTGCGCTTTGGGGAGGAGCTTCGGCTACAAAAAGTCCCTTCCTGCACCACAAACCCACAGCTTCCCATCCTTCTCAGGGCAGCCTGCATCCGGGTCCGGAGAGGTGTTAACGTCTATCAGCGAGAGGGAGTGATGAGCCAGGCAAGGACGGATGGGAGAGGGGCTGCATGATGGCCTCCCAGCAGGGTTGGCTGAAGCTTTGTTGGGCTTGCAGTGAAGTTCATCTTTTCCCTCTGTCCAGTGCTACTTCCTTCCCTTCCTTTCACAGGTTTTGAACTTCCAGAGTAGTCTGTGACAACCCTGAATTGATGTTTTTATAACTTACTGCTCTGTGGATTAGCTCTAAAATTTCATAACTTTCAGGAGGGAGAATTACATGGTGGAAGATCATGTACTTTGAGTTCTGGCTCTCGTCATTAACTATGTGCTCTTTGTCAAGGCTCTTAAACTCTTTAAGGACGTAATTTTCTTGCTGGAAACCTTGGAGTTATGATTACAACCCCCCATGTCTTTTGTGTAATTAAATTATATAAGTAGATAAAGTTCTATGAGTGTCTTACACACACAGAGTATAGTCATTATGCAATACTAGCTTATATATCTGCTGTGATTGGTGTTTTGAGCTTTTTATAACGTGTAACATTCATAAAAGAAAATGAATTTTCACATCCATAAATGAATTTTATAATGTGAACATACCCATGTAATCAGAATCCAGCAAGTAAGCTGGCTTGACAAAGTGAACATCAAGGGTGAATTTTCTCATTATTGACTTATACAAAAATGAAATTCTTTTACTGTATTCTTTTACAGATTACAGTTGGTGTACTTTGCATTGCTGTATAGTATTCCACCATGTGAATGTTCTACAGGTTCTTTGTGCCTTTCAGTGCTGAGGAGTTTTGGGGGCTATTTCAATTTATGAATATTATTGTGCTTATCTTTTTTTTGGAGAATGAATGTATACGTGTCTCAGGTATTTTCTAGAAGTGAAATTGGTAAATCGTCAAGTGCACATATATGTAGTGGTTATCACCGAACGATTTTCTAAAGTTATTGCATCAGTTTTCACTCCCACATGCAGTGTGTTAGACTTCTGGTTGTTCTGCATTCTTGCTAATACTGGAGCATCTTTTTTGGTTTGTTTAATTTTCACTACTCTGTTAGGAATGAATTGATGACATATTGTGGTTTTAATTTGTATTCCCTGTAGACTAATAAAGTTAAGCAACTTTACATACTTATTGACCATTTATATCCTCTTTTACAGAGATTCTATTTTTTTTTCCTATCCAGTTACTGCCCTTTTCTTAATGTTTTAGGATAGTTATTACATATTTTGGGGAGAAGTCCTCTATTTAACATATCAGTTAGAAATATCTTCCACTCTGTAGTTTATTTCTTCCTAAATGGTGTCTTTACAAGTTCTGGATCTTAATATAGCACAATTTAACATCTTTGTTAAATGGTATTTATGTCTTTTTGTCTTATTTAAGAAATCTTTGCTCATGCTAATGTCATGAACTGGTTTTCTATATTTCCTTCTAAAATCTTTAACATTTTACTTTTCACATTATAATCTGTAATTCATATGGAATGAATTGATGTTAAGAAAAGGTCAAGACACTTAAAAATATGCATATCCAACTGACCCATTTATTGAAAGACTTATCTTTCCCCCACTGCACTGCAATATCACCTTAGTCATAGAGCAATTATTTATGTATGTGTAGATATGTTTTTCTACCTATCTCTTCTAATTTTCCATTTGTCTATCTTTGTACTACATTTTATTAACTGATATTATATTTGGTGTCATATCTCTCAGTTTTTATTTTTTTCAAACATTTTCCTTGGATATTCCTGATCCTTTTCATTTCCATGTAAATTAAATAAAAAAAAAGCAAAAGCAAAAGCAAAATCTTCTGGGATTTTGATTGAGATTGCATGAGTCTATAGAGCATTTTGCAGAGTACTTACATTTCAAAATATTGAATATCTCAACCTGTCATGTGGCCTATATCTCTAGATAGTTAAGTCTTTAACTTCACTTAATAATGTTTTATAGTTTGGGGCACCTGGATGGTTAAGCATCTGACTCTTGATCTCAGCTCAGGTCTTCATCTCAGTGTTGTCAGTTTCAAGCCCCAGGTTGGGCTCCATCCTGAGTGTGGAGCCTACATTAAAAAAAAAAAAAATAGTTTTGCATGTAGCAGTCTAGCACATTTTTCATTTTATTTATACTTCAGTATTTGATATTTTTGATGCTATTGTAATATCAGTTTTAAAATGCCATTTTTAATTTCTTTATTGCTGGTTTATAGAAACACAATTATGTATAGATTTGATGCACTGACCTTTGCATTGTCAGTTACTAATTCTACTTTACTGCCTATGTATTCTTTTGGATTTTCTAGGTTCATAATCAGTCTTATGCAAATAATAAAGTTTTCTTTCTTCCCTTCCAGTTTAAATCTCTTTTAACAATTATTTTCTCTTATTTTATTTCACTGGCAAATACTTTCAGTAGATTGTTGAATTTATGTGGTGTCCTTAATTTAGCTTGCTTCCAATCTCATGGATGAAGGATTCAACATTTCACTATTAAATATGATGTTCTTATAGGATTTTTGGTAGCTACTTATAAGGTATGTCTCTTGATTTCTATTTTGCTTAGAGTTTTGATAATAAAGGAGGTCTTAAAATCAATCAAATGCACTTCCTGCACATACAGATTAACATATTTTACTTTTGTTTATTCTATTGATGTGATATATTATAATAATCTTAAATGTTTCATTACTCTTATTTTTCTAGAAAAAATAATCATGATGTATCTCTTAAAATATATTCTTGCAGGGGTGCCTGGGTGGCTCAGCAGTTGAGTGTCTGCCTTCGGTTCAGGGCATTATCCCAGGGTCCTGAGATCGAGTCCCACATGGGTTCCCTACAGGGACCCTACTTCTCCCTCTGCCTGTGCCTCTGCCTCTCTCTGTGTCTCTCATGAAGAAATAAATAAAATCTAAAAATATATACATATATGTACATATATATATTCTTCCATTAGCTGATTTTTGTTTAAGATTTGTGCATCTATCTTTATATAAAAATTAATTTGTATCTTTTTTTCCCTCTAATACCCTTTTAAGGATTTGTATAAGATTATGTTTCCCTCATTAAAATAGTTGGGAAGTGTTTCCTTTCTTTTTACTCCCTGGAAATACTTGTGTAAAGTCATTATTATTCATTATTAAATATTTGGAAGAATTCACAAAATAGGTCATCTGGGTGTGGGATTTTTTTAAGGGAAACATTGTAAAAATAAAATAATTTCAAAAACAATTTATCCTTTTTATCCAAATTGCTCTTTATTGACATAAAATTATTTATAACATTTATAGTGTCTCCAGGATTTGTAATGATTTTTCTTTTATAATTCCTGCTGTTAATAATTTGTATCTTCTTTCTTTCTAACTCAATTTAACCTTGCTAAGGTTTTCAAAAACCCCACAAACTTTTGGCTTTGTTGATTATTTTATAATGTATGCTTTAAAAATTTAGTGTTTGCATTATTAAATTTCTAAATTTTTATTTTCTTTTTAAGTTATTATTTTTAAGAACAATTATTTATTTATTCATTTTGTGAAAGAGAAAGAATGTGAACAGGGGCAGGGGGCAGTGGGAGAGGGAGAGGGAGAGAGAGATTCTTAAGCAGGCTCCATGTTCAGTATAGAGCCAAATGCAGGGCTGGATCTGAAGACCCTGAGATTATGATCTGAGACAAAATCCAGAGTTGGATGCTTAACTGAGTGAGCAAACCAGGCACTTCTTAACTCACTGTTTTTTTTTTTTTTTTTTTTTTAGTTCCTTGAAATGAAAGCATCAATTGTTGATTTTTAGATGTTTTTCTTTTCTAATGCATAAATTTCTCTTTGGACAATGCTTTAGCTTTATTTTATGTGTTTTTTATATGTTGTATCCTCATTTTCAATAAGTAAGAAGTATTTTTTAATTTCTTTTGATTTCTGCTTTAACTTGCAGATTATTTAGAACAATACTGTTTAATATTCAGATACTAGAGGTTTTCTAGTTCTCTTTTCTTATTGATTTCTAGTTCATTTTCACTGTGGTCAGAAAATAGACTCTAGATGATTTAAATCTTTTGATATTTGTTGATGCTTATTTTTATGGCTCAAAATGTGGTTAGTTTTGTTAGATGTTCCACATACCCTTGAATAGATAGTTCCATTATTCTTGAATGCACTACTCTTCATGTGTTTGTTAGATTGATTTGGTTAAATTTGTTGTTCACATTAGTTATATTTTTACGCTTAAAAATTTTTTTTCCTACTGGCTATTGAACACTTTGTTAAGGTCTCATGGATTTATCCATTTCTTTTTTTTGTTTTAAGATTTCATATATTTATGAAAGAGGAGAGAGAAAGTACACAAGTGGGGGGGAGGAGGGACTGAGGGAAAGGGACAAGTAAACTCCCTGCTGAGCACAAAGTCCACCACAGGGTTGGATCCCAAAACCCTGAGATCATGACCTGAGCCACCCAGGTGCCCCTATCCATTTCTTTTAATTATATCAGTATGTGCTTTGCATATTTTGAAGCTGTGTTATTGGGAGAATACAGATTTAAGATTCTGTATCTTCTTGTTGAACTGACTTTTAATCATTTTATAATATCTTTCATATCCTTAATCTCTAGCAATGTTTCTTTGCCTTGAAGGCCTACTTTGTCCTGTATTAGTTTATTTAAATCAGCTAAATCAACTTTCTGTCATTGTTGTGAAGTATTATATAGTATATTTTCTTCCACTCTCTTACTGCAGTCTTTCTGTGTTATATTTAAAGTGTATCTCTTGTAAAGTAGCATATAGATCATTGTTATCAGCCCAATACTTAATTTTTCATTGTAATACTAGAGTATTTGGCTCATATACATTTAATGCAATAAAGATAGTCTGTAATCTTATAATGCCTGTACTTTATTTAGCCCGTCTCTTTTATAATCCTATTTTCTTCCTTCTTTCTTTCTTCTTTCTTTCTTTCTTTCTTTCTTTCTTTCTTTCTTTCTTTCTTTTTCTTTTTTCTTCTTTCTTCTTTCTTCTTTCTTTCTTTCTTTCTTTCTTTCTTTCTTTCTTTCTTTCTTTCTTTCTTCTTTTTCTTTCTTCTTTCTTTCTCTCTCTCCTTCCTTCTTTCCTTCCTTCCTTCCTTCCTTCCTTCCTTCCTTCCTTTTTAAAAAAAGATTTTATTTATTTATTCTTGAGAGACACACAGAGAGAGGCAGAAACACAGACAGAGGGAGAAGCAGGCTTCTTGCAGGGAGGCCGATGGGAGACTGGATCCCCAGACCTGGGATGATATCCTGAGCCAAAGGCAAATGCTCAACTGATGAGCTACCCAGACATCCCATTTCCCTTCTTTCTTGACTTCATTTTGTATAATCAAAATGCTATTACTTATTATTTTCTTCTATTAATTTGTTAGATGGAGATATAATTATATAACATATAATAAATAAGTGTATTCATTTATTTATATAATTATATTATTATATAAATTTATATCTAGTTTTTTCCATTCACCCTGAAGATTTCAATATGCATTCTTGTCATATTACAGACCAATTCTGATTTTTAACTTTCAACAGATAGTTCTAAAACATTTGTACTCTTTAATTCTATTTAACCCCCTCACTGCATTTGTATTACTTTGACACATAACATCACATAAAATATTTTAAATTCTGTAAGTTATTATAGATACTGCTTTTTGTAATCATTATTTCTCTATGTTTAATTCTTCATATATTTGCCTTTTCTGCAGTGCTGCTTTTTTTTTTTTTTTTGTCTAGGGAAGTTTTCTTTCTTTTGAGGAACTTCCTTCTAATTGTCTGTTGGCAATGAATGCTATCATTAAAAAAATCTGGAGCACATTTTAAAATCTTTCTTAAAGAATATTTTGGTGGATACAGAGGTCTAGGTTAGCACTTATTTTCTTTCAATACTTAGACGTCATGCCATTGTCTTCTCTTTGAAGATGTTTTTATTGGTGAGGAGTTGATTATTGTTGAAAGTAGTCAGTTTTATTACTATCTTTTGAACGTTGTTCTGTGCTTTAAAGATTTTTATCATCTGCTTAAGCACTTTGCAGTTTTACCAAGATGAACCTAGGTATGTGGTTTTTTATTTACTTTGTTTTGTATTTATCTTGGAGTTTCCTGAGCTCCATGATTTTATAGGTTTATGACTCTTCTATGATTAAACAAAATTTTGGCTATTATTTCTGCAATAATTGTTCTATTGCATTCCTTTCTCAATCATTTCTTGTTCTTTAAATTCATAAACATTATATATTTTATTTTGCCCAACATGTCCAGAAATCTCTCGTCAACTATTATTATTTTCTTTCTGTGCTTCGGTTTTGATATTTTTTATTTGTTTTGAGCTTATTCAAAATGCTGTGTTCAAACTGCTGTTGACCTATGTATTGGACTGTTAATTTTAGATATTTGAGGTTTGTTATGCAATGCTTGTTATTAATTTTTTTATAGCTCCTAATTCTGCCTCATAATTCTTCATCTTTCATCATTTTGTCTATCATTTCCTCTGCTCTTTTTTTTTTTTTTTAACTCCGAAGTTATTCTTTTCAACTTGTTCCATTAATGGCCAATGGCTACGTCTGCTTCTACGATGTGATTTTCTACAGTCCTATGGTATTGTTCCTTAGTATATCAGTCATATTTAAATAACACTAAATGATCTCCATGTGGCTCTTAAATGTTTTATTCTTCATAGCTCAAGAAGGTCTTTCTGATTCAAGTTATTGCACACTTATCCTTCAAGGCACTGTCAGAGAATCATGGGACTATAGAAACATAGGGCATGATCCTGGACTATGTAGAGATTACAACTAAATCAAAGAGTACAGCATACATAAAATAATTATATAATGATTAAGTGTGAAATCATGTGGTAGTAACTACAAGGGTAATAGTTCAGGAAAGAGAAGCATTTGTGTGGGCTCCAGTCACAACAGCAATTACAATAGTAATCTGGAGAGAGAACCTACTTCTTACATAATACCTAGCAATATAACTTATGTAAAACTGCACTCAAAGTAAATTGTCTCTTGTTTTATCCAAAATAAATCTTTTCTTATTACACTAGAATAGTTGTGGATGGCATTAGGATCCTCAACATTCAAAAGCATATTTCTGACTTTCAGACTTCTAGTGTTGATACTAAATTTGAATCCGTAGGAGAGGCCCCAGCCTTCTCTGGTTCTATTTCTTTTTCCATGTCTGTCAGTAGCTCTTTGTCTTTATGTGTCTGCTTTTTCAGAAATGGAATGTGATTTAATTAATTGGTTTAAAAATATACTGTGTGTCATGCTGTGAATATTGGGTTTAAATACAATTGCAGTAGGTTGCACTAATTAATTAATTGGGTTTTATTTTACAAGCTTAGTGTTAAGGATGCTTGAACATATTATGTAAATTTATGCAGAATTTGCAAATCAGTATTTTGATTCAACCATCCTGTCATATGGAAAAAAAAAAAGAATGTAAAAAAGTATGATGTAAGCTGTTATTTATTTATCCTTTGGTTTGAATTATCACCTAAGCAACTAAAATGGGAGGACGATTAAGTGATATTTTGTGACTTGGAAATCTAGAATTTAGAAAATTCAAAATTAATTTATTTCCGAATTTATGTAGTTTGAATGATTAAAGGTAGGAAGAAAGGCATTGATTGAAATGAAAGCTTTTCTGAGTTGACTTTGAAGAACTTGTTTATATCTTAACTGTTGGTTCTTTTATTATTCTGTCCTAGGGTTAACCTCAATTGTATCCATTCACTCAGCCAGCATTTAATAAATTGCCATAGTGTGCCTCACATTTGTGATGGAATTGGAGATAGGCAGATGAACAGAATGTAATCCTTCTTCTTGAGGATCTCATAAAGGGAGGTATACATGTGTAAATAATTAATTATAATGCATTGTGATAATAATGCTAATGAGTCCTAGGGCTGGTAGCAGTTCTGGCTTCAGGTGATATTCTATCCATTCCTAGAAAAATACTGTCAGTTATCAAAAGTAGGATCTTCATTTGATTAGCTAAGGATGCATTCGGTGACAAGTCATATAAAAAAAAAAAAACCCAACTACAGTGTTTTAAACAAATAGGAGTTTATTTTTTTTCACTCTATAGACAATCCTAAAGTAGTGGTTATTTACATTTGCTCAGTGGCTCAATGACTAACCAGTTAACTGAATAATTAGTCAATGCTTAGGTCTATAATATTTCTTGGCCTTTATCCTCAAGGCCCAAAATGTCCACGCCAGCCTCAGCTATCAATTCTCCTTCGAGGCACAAGAAATGAAGGAAGAAGAGGAGGAAAATGGCTTTTTTCTTTAATAAGTTTGCATTTTTATTCAGGAATAGAGGCTTCCTGTCTCAGACTTCCCACTACACCTATTATCCAGGACTCAACATTAAAGTTTACAGCAATCACTGGCCAAGAGCCATGGTAGCGTAGCGACTGAATATTAGGTCAAGATTTGTGTTTGGGGCTAGGGAAGCTTCTCAGATCAAGTCTTCTTCCACTTGCTATCTGTTTTTTCTTTTCTCTTTTCTTTTCTTTTCTTTTCTTTTTTTTCTTTCTTTTCTTTTCTTTTCTTTCTTTTCTTTTCTTTTCTTTTCTTTTCTTTTCTTTTCTTTTCTTTTCTTCTTTCTTTCTTTCTTTTTTTTTTAATCAGGGAAAAAAAAGAAGGAAATGACTGTCAGAACTTTCACCTCTCAGAGAATATTAATAGAAGTAGCTTCATAACCCACACCAACATTGTTTCAGACCCCCTTTCATCATTTCTCTTGTTCCTTAGTCTTCCCAGACTTGTCTTTCTCTTTGTCTCTCACTCTTAGATTCCCACCCAAACCCAACTCTCTCTTTTCTAAAACCCAGTGCTGCTCTCTTGGCATTTGACCCAATTCTTTCCCACTCTTCCATCCACACAACCACAATCATACTGATATCTCCTAATCATATCATCTTTCCTTCCACCAAATAATCCTATCTACTGCCTCCTTCACAAAAACTTCATTTGATGTTCCTTGCTGAACAGGAACCCCCAAGAAATAGAATCCATTCCTAAATTCTGACAGCCTTCCTCAAGAAATTCAACCTATTACTGAAATTCTGCGCTATAAAAGATGTTCTAAGAATTAATCAGGAGGTATCCTTTTCTTCTTAGAAAGGGACAAGGACAAGAGATAATGGGAGAGAAAAACCAAAGAATACTTAAATATAAATAATTTTGTTCTTGTTACATGATAAATTCTGCAAAAGATGTTCAAATAAATATTAGCACACAGAATAAACTAATACATTGTATGAATGAGTGGCTGATTCTTTTGGAGTTAAGAAATGAAATGGAGTCCAGGGGATGTGGCAGAGGGAAAGGTTCAGTTGTTACAGGAACAAAATTACAGGTAAAATGTGAAAAATAATTTACACACTACTTTCCCTTCCAAATTTGTTTTCCCTTCTTTTTCTTTTTCTTTTCTTTTCTTTTTTTTTGTTAAGATTTTATTTATTTATTTATTTGACAGAGAACAAGCAGGGGAAAGGGGCAGAGGGAGAAGCATTCCCTCCACTGAGCAGACTCAATCGCTGGACCCTGGGATCACGACCTGAGCCAGAGGCAGACACTTAACCAACTGAGCCACCTAGGCACCCCTTCCCTTCATGATCTTTAATTTAAACCACTCAATATTTTCAACTTCGTTTTCTGATTAATCTGACTTTACTCAATCTATAAACCATTCCTCTCTTGGAAAAAAAAAATGATTAGATTTCATAAAGGTTCCTTTTTTTTAAATTATTATTTATTTATTTATTTATTTAATTTTTTAAAATTTTTTCTTATTTATGATAGTCACACACACAGAGAGAGAGAGAGGCAGAGACACAGGGAGAGGGAGAAGCAGGCTCCATGCACCGGGAGCCCGACGTGGGATTCGATCCAGGGCCTCCAGGATTGCGCTCTGAGCCAAAAGCAGGCACCAATCTGCTGCACCATCCAGGGATCCCTTCATAAAGGTTCCTTTACTCATTTTACCTCTCTCTGTAACCAGTTCTTTTTTTTTTTTTTTTATAACCAGTTCTTAATGAGATTTGTTTATATCAAAGTGCTTTGTAGGAGAAAGGTGGAATAATTGCATAATTTGCCTGTGTTTCCTGTATCTCACATTTTGAGATATACTCCCTCTTAATTAATGAAGTACATGCATTTAATTTTGGGTCTGTGAAGACATGATGTCTTCATGGCTACCAGGCTTATAATTATTCTAGTTATGGTGCCAATTTTGTAGGGATTTCTGACTGAGTTTATTGGAATCTGACTTCAATGAATTCCTACATTGACAATACCAGAAGTCTTCAACTGGGACTTAATTAATTTATTCATGAATGCAGTCATCAAACAAGTATTAAAGAGTTCTTACAGATATATTGAATTTGTTGGACTCAATATAGACAGCAGAATGGCCTGTTGTCTTCCGCATGGCTTCTTTCTTTCTTTCTTTCTTTCTTTCTTTCTTTCTTTCTTTCTTTCTCTTTCTTTCTTTTTCTTTCTTTCTTCTTCTTGTCTTCTTTCTTCTTTCTTTCTTTTTGAAATATAATTAATATACAGTGTTATATTAGCTTCAGGTGTACAACATATTGCTTCAATAATTCTATACATTACTCAGTGGTCACCGCCATAAATGTAGTCACAATCTGTCATCAAGCAACGTTATTATAGTATTACTGACTATATTCGCTATGCTGTACTTTTCATGTCCACTACTTATTTTATAACTGGAATTTTGAAACTTTTTTAAAGCTTTTATTTATTCATGAGAGACACAGAGAGAGGGAAAGAGGCAGAGACACAGGCAGAGGGAGAAGCAGGCTCCATGAGGGAGCCCAACATGGGACTTGATCCCGGGTCTCCAGGATCACATCCTGGGCTAAAGGCGGTACTAAATCGCAGAGCCACCGGAGCTGCCCAGAATTTTGTGACTCTTAACCCCCTTTATCTGTTTTACTCGTCTCCCAACCACCCTCCCTCTGGCAACCACCAGTATGTTCTCTGTATTTAAGAGTCTGGTTTATTTGTGTGTTTGTTTGGTGTTTTAAATTCCACCTGTTTCAACCCTACTGGTAGAGTAGAGGTGTTCTACTCAATGGATAAAATGTCAGGGAAGTCACATAGATTTTCTAATTACCCTGAGGTTAAAAAGAAAAAGAAAAAAAAAGGCATCCTATTATCTTCTGAACCAAGAACAACACTCTTCTACTAATCAATGCATTTGGTTCAGTGTCATAATTAAAATTTGAAATCCTTAACTCACCTGATTTTCTCTCTTGCCTTAATTTTCTCATATTTTGAGACTGGAAAGCTTGCTTACAGTGGCTTCTGGTATGCCTATAATGAGAGGATGAGAGGAAGAGTGACTTCATGTCTTGGGGCTTCTTTTGCCTTTGTGTTTTTCCCAAGATTTCTTTGATGAGTAATCCTAGTTGAAAGTCTCCAAAATGTGGTTTATATTTCTCTTCTGGTTTGTTGAGTATGACATCTTATTTCAGGCTACCCCACACAGATTTTCCTTGTTGCAGTGTCAAAGGCCCTCCAAGATTCCACTTAGGTCTTGGGGAAAACTTACATGTATTTTTGTCCAGTCATCTGTCAAAGTGCAGTTTACTCCTAGAGCAGCCCACCAATTTTCTCTTCATTGGCCACACAGTGACAGTAGCAATGGTTCATCGATTTTGTATCTATCAGATATGTGTTAGATTTCATACCTTAGGTTCTCTCAAACTCCAGAGGATACACATATACAACATTTTTAAGGTGGCTCCTTGAAATCTCCTCTCTTTTTTCTTGAGATGAAGGTGAAATATATGCTTCTCTACAGCACTGCTCTAAAAACTCACTCCAAAGAACAGATTCTCTCCTGGCTGAGGCTGGAAGTCATCACGTGTTGGGGAGAGCAGCATATATGAGGGACATGATGAAATTCCCTAAGCGTGGTTTGCATGAGAGGCATGGCACTGTGAATTGAAGCACTGTGGCTCTTGCCACTGTTTTTGTCTAAGCATGGAGGTGTCAGACTAATCTGAAATAGTGTGACCTGCATTTGGACATCTTTTTAATTTTATGTCTATGTATGCCAGGTACTCCATCTCACATTGGAGATTCGAGTAGAGTAAGCCTCAATTTTTGTTTCTTAGAAAGCTTCATTTTAAGTGTTTGAGTCAGACATTAAAACAGATAATAAAAATACAGGTCAAAGGAACTGAATTGTGGGGGCACCTGAGTGACCCAGTCAGTTAAGCATCCAGTCCTTGACCCCTCAACTCAGGTCTTGATCTTAGTGTTGTGAGTTCAAGTCCCACATTGGCTTCCAAGCTGGGCAGGCTCCTACTTAAAAAAAAAAAAAAAAAAAAAAAAAAAAGGAAAGAAAGAAAGAAAGAGAAAAAGAAAAAGAAAAAGAAGAAACTTAATTGTGGGACATATTAGACACTTGTGGTATATGATGTCTCCTCAGCCCTATTTCTTACTTTGGCCACTGCTGTATCAACCAGCTGTATGGAGTCTTTGACTAACTGTGCAAGTGCAGCTTGGCATGCCTCACTGGGGACCACACCCATGCCTGTCCTGGTTTCTCTGATTCTTTTAGGAACCTGCTTGAACAAGATTAAGCTTAATAGGAGGGGTATCTCTCCATGGAGCTGTTCTTGATCAATGGGGGATGAGAGTCCATGGATAAATGTTACACCTCTCTTCCTCTGGCAGATAGTTCATTAAACTCCTCAGGAGGTTCTGTGGGATGAGCATTCTGACCCTATAGTGTAGGCAACTTAATAACATATCCTTATATGGTCTACTGTCCTTCCAGCTTTATTTGCCAGACCCTCAAATAAAGCCCAGGCACTTAAACCTTTGTCTCAAGTGCTGACATCAGGGAAACCTTAGCTAAGACAACTAAGAGAATAGAGTACAGAAGGAACAACTCACCTTATTTTTTTAAAATTTTATTTATTTATTCATGAGACACACACACACACACACACAGAGAGAGAGAGAGAGAGAGAGAGAGGCAGAGACACAGGCAGAGGGAGAAGCAGGGAGCCCGACGTGGGACTCGATCCTGGGTCTCCAGGATTATACCCTGGGCCAAAGGTGACACTAAACTGCTGAGCCACCCAGGCTGCCCAGAACAACTCACTTTAGAAAATGAGGTCTTACTTGGAAATAAGTAATTGCATGACCAGAAATCTTTTTATATAGGTTCACTAATGAGTTAACCTGTAACTAGTTATGGAAAAATGTACACAGAACTGGCTATATAATTTGTGAGGCCAGTGAAAAATGAAAATGTGGAGCCCCTTTTACAAGAATTATTAAAAATTTCAAGATGATGACAGCAGAGCACCGAACCAAGGTTGGGGTTGGTTTCAATGCAGAGACCTGTGCAAATGCAAGATCACATACTCTTGAAACTGACCCCGAATGCCTACATGAGTTTTCATTATATCGCCAATTCCAACTCATTAGGAACTAGTAAAACATGTGTAGTTACCTCTTACTTATTGTTCTATTTGACCTGATTGAATTGTACTTTTAGGAAAACCCATTATGTCTCCCCAGGTGAGCTGCAATTAACTTTTATTCATAGTAGGTGTGTTGTTTAGAGGAGTTCAGAACCCCTGTGCTGCTCAGTGGCTAGAAATTTCTGCTCTTGTTTTTCTTCTAAGACTACTACCTTTTAAATTTCTTATGAATGTCTGCTAAATACAAATCCCCATAGTCCAGGCAGAGGGAATAAAAATATTCCTATACTCAAGAAGTGTATAGACTAGTAAAAAAATGAATAAGTAATAAGAATTATAAGAAGTATTTGTAGAGAAATATGCACAGGGGACCACATGGAAATTGCCTGAGCTACGGACCAATGAAAATGGAAAAGTGTGAAGAATAAGGGGAGCTTCATGGAGGGTCTGGTGCCTGAGCACGTTTGAAGGTGAACTTGGGATAATTCATCCTGTGAAGAGGTTAGTTTGGGTCATAACAGTCACTACAGGCAATGGAAAAGTTGTGGAAATAGAAGGTTGGAATACATGTGTGGAATCCTTTAGGGATCTAGCAGTAGGAATAGGGATAGAATGTCAGCTAGAGTGTGCATTAGAGATATAAATGTGAGGGCTCCTGAATGCCATGATAAAAATACCTAACTTTGTCTCACAGTCAATAGAAACGTAAGCTGGGGAATGACAAGGTTGAATTTGTATTTTTGAAAGATTACTCTAGTGACAATGATGAGAGTGGATTGGAAAGAGTAGGACAAGAGAAAGGGAAATTACTTAGTACTCTATTAAAATAGACAAGATAAGAATGTGATTAAAAAAAAATAAAAACAAAACACTCAACCTCCCAAACTGAGGCAGTATTGATGGGGAGAGTACATATTTGAAGACTTTTAAGGAGATAGAATGGATAGGACTCTGATATATTGGGCATGGGGAGTGTCCATGGTTAGATGCCCTTGAAGCAGAGCCTGAGACAGAGCATCAGGTGCTTATGCTTTATTAAGACAATGAGTGGGGATCCCAGGGTGGCTCAGCGGTTTAGCGCCTGCCTTTGGCCCAGGGTGTGATCCTGGAAACCCAAGATTAAGTCCCACATCAGGCTCCCAGCATGAAGCCTGCTTCTCCCTCTGCCTGTGTCTCTGCCTGCCTCTCTCTCCCTCTCTGTCTCTCTCTCTTTCCCTGTCTTTCATGAATGAATGAATGAATGAATAAATAAATAAATAAATGTCTTAACAAACAAACAAAAAAAAAGACAATGAGTGCTCATCAAGCAGAGTAAAGAAGAGGAAAGGGCCCAGCAAGATGTGGTCTCACATGAAGTTGAAGCTTGGCTTGTCCTCAAGAAGAGAACTCATGGTACATAAACTGCATCACAGCATGAGATAAAAGAGGTGGCTTTTTACCCTGTAACAATCAATATTGAGCTCTGAGCTGCTCTGGAATGACCAAGTTCACCATGAGATTTCCTCAACTAAGGACATTTTCCCAGAGAAAGGTGGCAGCTGTGAATTGTAATGGCCAATGGTCCCAGCAGTGTGGGGATGGGCAGAGTGTTGGTAAAGGAGATTGGGACTGGGCACATAGTGTTGACTATAGCTATGTCGATGATGACTTCTAGAGTTCCATCTTGGACAACTGAGTGGTTGTTATTACCATTTCTTCACACGAGGAAGGAGAAAGTTGGGGAGAGGAAGATTTAGTTTTATACATTTTGTAATTTATAGAACATCCAGTTGGAGACATTTAGTTGGTAGTGGGCTATCTGGGAAAGAAGATGGATTTTGCAGTTTTGGGGGACAGTCCATAGTGGAAATTAGTCGGGTAAAATTATCTTGGGAGATTATATGGAGTGAAAGAGAAGAGGATCAAGGGCAGGAATGGAGGAAACCCAAAAGTAATGTATGAAGAAGAAAAAAGCAGCCTTCAAAGGAAAATGGGAAGGAGTAACCCTTGGGAGAGTCAGGCAATGTGTCACAAAAAGAAAGAGAAGGGAGTTTCAAGAAGGTGGACACAATCAACAGAGCAACATGTTTTGAGCACAATCAAATAAAATTAAGATAATGAACATTTTGGGTTTACAACCAAGAGATTCTTTTTCTGTTTATTCAGCACATTTTGTACACTATTGATTTATTTCTTTGGCTTCTATTTGTTCTTGTGCTAACAAGAGTATGGTAGGAGAAGAATTGTTCTATGTTCATTCTTGTAACTGCTCATACATGTGTGTCATTGCATCATAGACTTCTAAGCTAATGTTCTCTTCTAATACCAATGTTTTGTATCATCTCTCAAGGCTGCATTTTTTTGACCAAATAATTCATACTGGCATGCTCAGAACTCTTTCCCAGAAACTGAGTCATCACCACATGAGTTACTTTAAACTTGTCACAAATTTCTTTTTTTCTTTTTGACCTGTCCTGATGATATTGGTCTGTTGTCACTTGTCACTATCAATTCACTTTTTATCTGTTTGTTTGGATAACTTATCTCTCTTGGCTAATTTTCTTTTTCTTTTTTCATTTCACCAGAATTATGATTCTGAGATCACACTCTAGCATCTCAATCACTGTTAGCCCTTTGTCTCTTTCTTACATATTATGTGAGGTCTACAGGTACATCAGCATCTAATTTCAGCAATAAAGTTGTACTTAGTGTCTACATTTTTCTACAAATGTTTCATCTGTTCCATCCTTTGTGATGAGCTCATGCATCGAGCCCCAAAATGCTTACATAATTTCATAGGATGTTTTTTAAAAGAAATTCCAAGTTAATTTTTTTTTTTTTGGAAACTAAGGCAATAAAGGTATCTTATTAGAATACTTTGTACTGTACAATACCTTACCTGTGATTCCTTGGAAAACACTGATTTATCTAGAGTATGTGGCTATCACTGTGCCAACTTGTGGTAAAAGAAAATTTATATAATCTATATATTTTCTTTGGAGAGAAAAATACATGAAATTGAAATGTCTAAAATAATATAGAACAAATCAGAATCAAATAAGCATTACATATTGTAACTGTAGTTAGAATTAAGTCCAATGTCAATCAATCAATAAATCAAAATTAATAATTTTTAATTAATAAATAAATCCAAGCTTTTATGTGAGGAAAACACACATTAATAATTAGAGATGAATACCATAACTTTATTTATACTTCACAAAGAAACTCCACATGACCTATTCTTAGTCTTTTCACCTTATATGGGGCATTAGTTTGATGAGTTAAAACATCCCCAAGGTTTAGTAATGTTGGTATTGAGGTTTTAATTAGGTTTCAATGTTTTAATTCAATCTCTGTCTTGTCATTTTCCAGTCTGTTTGGCAACAGCATGTAGGAAACAATAAAGCATGTTTTTCTTCACCAAGACTAGTGACCCAAGGTGTTATTGTGACAAGTAAATTCTGATTCCACAGGGGGGAAATACATTTTGCAACTCACAAATCCATTTACTTAGTAAAGAGATCTTTCTGGTAGAATCCTACAGTTTCAGCACACTTATATGTAGGTGCTTGTACTGTGTAGTGGGGGATCAACAAATAAATTTTATCTTATATTGTTGACAACATTTTTGTCCTCATTCACTAAAACTTGGAGCAAATAAGATCTTGACTAGTTTACTTGTCACAGTTCTTTTGGAAGAGCTAATTGGTTATTTGATGTCCAGAGGACTTTTGGAAAGACAAATGAAAGACCCAAAATGATTGAGAATAAAAGGCTATTTTATGTTTGATGTTTGAGTCTGTTGGGTCAAACCAAACAACACTTTTTATGCTTACTTTTTTTGGGCATCTAGTTTGTTACTGTGAGAGATACAGAAATGTAACACTGTTCTGAAACATTGCCCAATCACTTCCTGAATGGAAATGCAAAATTAATAAATTTGCAAGAGTGACAAACAATAAAAGAGCATTTGGGTAGACAATGCAACTGATTTTCATTAATCTTTCTTCCCTCAGAAAAAAAAGTAGTCCTGATATTTACAGCTATGTTTTGTGTATAAGTTCACCAGAATTTGGAGATCAGTTGAGTCACACTGAAAAGGGGACATCTGGGTGCAGAGATCAAGAAGATAACCACACTTTGATGGGGAGGATGATAGAGGATGAGGCATTCCAATCTAAAAGTGAGCAAAATATGTATGTAACATGGGGAGGGAGCCATGTGACTAAAGCAGACTGCTTATTTTAGATTACTAAGAAAGAGGTCAAGGTGGAAAGACAGATTAGGAAGGACCGCGGTTACATTTAGATGGATTCATGTGTCTCTGTGTTTACATCTTACACACTGAAGAAGCATTGGGAGTTACTGAGTACTGATGTGGCCTGCTGAGTCCTAATCTGATTGGAAAAGTGTAGTTTGGGGCAGCAGTCGTCAAAATGAGGTATGAGTAGCCTTGAGGTTCTATACAACCTTTTCAAGGGCATGGTGCTAAGAGAATTAATTTCCAAACCCTCAACTTTCATTATCACTTTTTTCCAAAACCTGATCTGTGGTTGAGATGTCATGCTGGTTCTTAGCTCTTATCTCCCCTTTAACCATGACCTTCTCCCACTTTAAAAAAGAACATTTTCTCTAATCAATCCAAAGTCTCATGCTGGCATACTGCTCTGGATTGGATAAACCTCCTACATGTCAAACAAGAAGGCAACCCAAAATATTATTGTGGATATTAAGAAAGGGAGTCCCCTAATGAGGAATCTGATAATAAATCCTTTACAAGACTAGTGGTTTCCAATGCATTTCTTTCAACAAAATATAAAGAAGAACCTAAACAGGTTGACACTTGATTGATTATTAATTTTAATCTTGACAAGGAGTGATTTTTTTAAATGTGAAACCTGGAAGTAGTTTAAATAATCGAATGATTTACTACAGGGAAGAAAAAAGACTTTTATTCCCAACTACTTATTTATTTGAACAAGACTGCTAAGTTCTCATTTCCACATATAAGTAAAATGAATAGCATTGCTACAGAGCTGCATCATATTCTAGCAATAATTATTATGATACATGAAGTATTTTTTTTTTTTAAGTTTCACCTCTTTAAGGTAGACATTTCTGGTAATATTCAACATTGTATATTTATCAATTATCAAAAAATCAGATGCTTTTATGTTGGTTTGACTAATTATATACTAATTATCAAAATATTAATTTAGTTAAAATATTTAGAACTTATGATTCTGGAAAATAGAAATATATGGATGGGTTACCACTATAAGACTTTGTGCATAAAAATATATTACATACAATAAAATTCTGCAGTGAAATGGAATGCATATATGGATTCAAGGAGAAAAGGAATGATGTAAAAAACAGTTTGGTCATGTATTTTTAAAATAGATGTTGAAGGGTATCAGCTTGCTATAGTAACTTTCCATTGGGTATATTGAAATGAAATGAATATATTGAAATGAAATAGGTAATGGTTTTCCTTAAACAAGTCAATATTTACACTATGCCAGAAATTACATATTTTGCAACTACCTAAAGATATGTTGAAAAACATTAGATGTCACCCTAAAAACGTGAAGAGTTGCGTATCTTTAAAAAATTATTTTTGGAAGAATGTGAGTAAGATATTTGGAAAGGCTTGTCCTAAAAATGCATTTGCTGATCACCCACATTGTTTGTTTTTACTTAGCTTGTATGTTTTCCATTATTAAAAATAATAAGGCTTTCTAAAAATACCCACATTCATTTCTTGCATAAATAAGATTTAGAAAATATCAATGATTGTGTTGAGTGGCAATAGAGGAAAAAGGCTGGTGGCACTGGAGCTTCCTAAATCCCCTCCATCCTCCTCTTGGAGATCAACAGGGGCATGGGGATGGCAGGAAAAGGAGAGCCACTGGAGCCAGAGGCACACGGGGACTGTAATGACTATTTCTGTGCATATTATTTGACTTTTTTCCAGTTATTTGTCATTCCATGGCTTTATCTTTTTTTTTTTTTAAGATTTATTTATTTATTTGAGAAAAAGAGGTAGGAGGAGCAGAGGATGAGGACTGCATGCTCAGCGCAGAGCCCCCAACAAGGGGCCTGATCTCAGGACCCTAGGATCATGACCTGATCCCAAACCAAGAGTTGGCGCTCAACCGACTGAACCACACAGGAGCACCTCTCCATGGTTTTATCTTTTATCTCCCAAACTAAGCAATTCCATTTTGAAGAGTCCCATCTTTGTCTCATCTTCCTTTTTAATTTTTTGAACCAGCTGCTAGAATCCTAGCACACCATGGTATACAACCTACTTTTCTTTATTCACATCCCTCCTCATTTCATGAAGAGCATTTAAATTGATGATTGACGGAGGGGTTAAAGGAGATGATAGGGTCAAAAATAATAACCTGATCTTGAATAAACACATCGAAGATAATGAATGTACAGTGAAAAGAGAGAGGCATAGGATAGAGAGCTTATTTGGATATATTGAATTTGTGGTGAGCTTGAGGTCAAGAGTTGTTGTTGGCATGTAGAGACCTCTCAGCAAATTGAAAAAAGTGCCCTCTCTAGGTCAGTGCTTATTGGGTCCATTAATTACATCTTTGGGTGAAGAAAAAACACCCCCCCCCCTTTCTTCAGGTACATGTAGTACATGTCAAGGCCCAAATTTAGCAAGAAGAGTCACCTTCTTCCTCCTCTTGATCAAGGGTCTTTATGCCGTGCACTGACTGCACAGCTGTATTTGCCCTTCTGCATGAGCTAGGTCATCCATAGGTAACACCAATTTATCAATATATATTTGCTTTATTCAAAACCAAAGAACTTTATTCTGGCAAAAATAATACATTGTCTGTAATTTTAGATGGTGTTATGTATAAGAGTTTCCTGCTGAGTTCATGTTAACTTTTGTATTCAATTCCAGTAAGCTCTAGTTGACAAGTTTGGGAACTTCATAGACATGCCTGCCTCCAAATAGATATAGTATTTATTTTATCACCCTGCCACAAACATCTCCTCCCCTTTTCTCTTGCTATGCCTAAGATTTACAATATCAAAGCAAATCAGTTTGTATTTGACAAAGGCTGGGGTATTACCTACAGAAGGCCATGATTAAACAACACATATTTTATCAGGAAGAGAGGGAAGATACCTTGAATTAGTTTATCTGTGAAAGGATTGTCCTTTATTTTTTATTTTTTTATTTTTGTTTTTTTTTTCTTTTTTTTTATTTTTATTTTTTTTTTTTTTTAGGATTGTCCTTTAAAGAGTGTGATCCTGGGCAATGAAGAAAAGGTGTTTATTCACTTATCTGTTCATTCAGCCAGCACACTGTATTTTATATATTTAGGCACTGTCATTGGTATCTCTCTCTCTCTCTCTCCCCCTCTCCCCCCACCCCTCTCTCACACACACACCACATAAGACCTTTTCTCCTTCTTAAGGCACTGAGTCTGGTGAAAGAGAAGGACAGGTGCTCACAAATCCGTATAGTGAAGTATGTCAGGTACTGCAGCACTGGGTAAATCCGGAAGAGGCAATTCTACTAGATGAGGAAGGTGTCACTAAGAAAGCATTATGTGAGTTTGCTCTGGACTGAATGTCTGTGACCTCTCTGAATTCTTATGTTGAAGCTCTAACCCCTGAGGTGATGGTATTTGGAGATGAGGCCTTTGGAAGCAATTAGGGTTAGATTACATCATGAGGGTAGGGCCTTTGTGATGAGATTAGAGATTTTATAAAAAGAGTAAGAGAGATCTCTCTTCACCTGCATACACAGAAGTGAGGCCACATGAAAAGGTATAAAGGAGGCGACCATCAACAAGCCAGGAAGGGAGCTCTCCCCAGAGCCCAACTATACTGGCACCCTGATTGCAGATGTCCAACCTCCAGAACTGTGAGAAAGGATTTCTTGTTGTTTAAGCCATCCACCCCATGGTATTTTGTCAGAGCAGCCAGAGCTGGCTAAGACAGAGTTGACCACTACCTGGGAGTCTTCTCATGGGCTGCATGCTGGATGTCTTGCCATTGACCCCCTGAAACTACTCTCTGTTCTCTGTCTTGCTCTCTGCTCTACAAAACCAGCCTGCATAAGCTACATCCCTGGTGCTCTAACTTCTTGTTGGTGAACTCTGGAAGGAGGTATGATGGAGGGCAGAGAGTGAGGTTGCACTATTTATTTCAAAGGTGTCTCGTCCCCCCCCCCCCCCCCCGCCGGCAAGACTATCTCTGGTTGCCTGTCTCTTAAATTACAGGTCACTGCTTCTCTCAAGGTGACAGTTCTCTATGACTCTCTCCTGGCTTCCACTTACTGCTCCCTATCTTGGTCTTTTTGGATCTAGGGAGGGTCACCCAACTCACATCATCTCTAGCCCTAGGGGACTGCATTATCTCTTTTGGTTTATCTACACCCTTCCCACACGTTTGCAAATAGTCCCTTTATTAAACCCTACTCACAGTATCTTAATTTGAGTGCACCATCTGTTGCCTGCTGGGACCCTGACTGATACAGATTGTGAATTGTGTGAGGATGTATCTGTCTAACTTACCCAGTACATGTTAGCTATTTTTAAAATTGCATGGTGATAATATTTTGAAATGTAAGCATTATTTTTCTTCCAATATTGCCTATTATCACTTTTCCAAATTGGAGCAGGTAGGTTGCTGATTTCACTGCTTCTTCAAAATATTCATTACAGCCATAAGGAGAGAAAAAATTTTGGGGTGTAAAGTAAATAGACTCCAAAGTACTTAAGATTTGGGACAAACTTCGAGTCAGACAAGACCAAGTTGAGAAGGAGGAGTCAGGGACTCTAGGTTGGAGATCCCTCTGAAGGGACACTGTACTTTTCCCCCACTCCCACCAGCCAAAAGAATAGGAGAGGGAGGCTACAACCTCTGGAGAGAACCTGGGGCTTTCACACACAGACACAATGACTTGCCTGGTGAAGAGGGGCATGGAAATAGCAAGGAAGCTTCCTTAAATTGCCTGATCAATGACCAGTGGCTAGATGAAGACATACAATTATCAGGGATGCAAGCATGGACCCATGAACATCACTGTATACCCTTGTGCCAGGCAAGTATCTGGGAACTTAGACATGGCCTCAAAGAGATGATAAATGAAAGGTGGATTCATAAATTGATTGATAGTAAGTTTTTACTCCCCAGAGAAATGAAACTCAAATAAAGTTATTTTTAGTTGTAATAAAATAAGTTTTATTTCTTGCATGCCCAGACTGTGGGCAGTGAGTCATACCTGCTACATGTTATTATTAGTCCTATTAATAAAGTGAGCAGAAATGGAGAGGCCAGTATGTTCTAAGATGAAGAGGCCCGAGAGAGTGGAACCCCCTGTAGGAACTGCCTATGTGTGCCTTTGAATACAGGCTTAGTAGAAGATGCCAGTAGGGCTGTAAGCAGAGGGTCGCATTATGAATGATGACCATTTGTCAAGCAATTTATACATGGAAGATCCTCTACTCATCACTATAGATTCGTTATTGGGCCTAACTCTCTCCCACAAATCCATATTTCACAGAGAGATGTTGAAGCTAAAGGAGTTGTCCAAGTGCCCAAGTCATGGGGGTAGTGAGCAGCAGATACTGGTGCAAGCCCTGGAGAGTGCAGTTCCAAACTCCAACCTCTCAGCCCTGCCTTAACCTATATTCTCAGGAAAGAATATATGGCCATGCCCCAGATTAAGGATTTTATTAAGTAGATAGTGAAAAAAAAAAAAAGGAGATTTACAAATTGGTGTTATGATGAGATTGGCACTTTAAAAAGAACATTCTGTTAACAGCGTGGAGAAAAATAGGGAAAGTGCAGGACTGAAGGGGGAAGGACTAATTCAGAGGCTTTGCGATGGGCCAGGTGAGGACTGCCAGATGAGGAAAGGTCAGACATTAAGGGAATGACAGCACGTGGCTGCCCAAGGTGACTGTTGAGAGGACTTGCTGTTATAGGTGAAGAAGATGAAAGCCATCCCCAGCTTTCTGGCATGTGTGATGGCAGAGGCAACAGCTTTGCCCTTGTGTGATAATAATACGTACAGTGAAAAATCGGCACCTGTAGTACCATGAGAGTTATACAGGAGGCTGGGACTGCCTCTCTAGACTTCAAGGAAGAGGTGACCTTTGAGCTGAATCGAGACTTCTAGGGATAAGAGAGGAAGGCAGTGAAGAGGATAGTAGCAATGAGAAGACAGATTTGTTAGATTTATTTCCTGGCATGTCTATAGAGTAATTTTATTCAGACAGACTTTGTACACTACATGTACATAATTATCTATAGTTTATTGGTACTTTTATATTTTATTATTTGTTTATTGATTGATTGAAAAACAGTTGTTAGCATTTAATGAAACTCCCTCCTCGTGGCTTCAACCTTAATCTTCTCCTCTGCTCCTCTACTACCAAAGAATATGTGCTTCAAGTTCACAGACTATTTGGGGAGCTTTCCCTCTCTCCAAACTTTGCAATAGCCAGGTTGCAGCAAATCATGTATGTATGGCTTCGCTGGTACGTGTGAGAGTACTTTTCCATTTATTCCAGCCTTGTGACTACCCACTTCCAGTGCAGATCTAAATCTATAGTAAAACAGAGCTTCTTCTTACAGAGAGAAGAGAGAGAACTAGCAATTATGATAGACACCGTTGAGGCTCTTGGATATAGATAGATCCGGGGAAGTATTGCAAATAAATCAGAGTGCACGTTATACCAGTAACATAACACATGTCACACTGACCACCTATTATGTGTCAGCAACTGTGTTATTGAAATTACATACATTATTTTTGACCCTCTCAACATTTTTTTAAAAATTTATTTTTTTATTTGAGAGAGAGAGAGAGAGAGAACACATGGGCAGGGGCAGGGCCAGAAGGAGAAGGAGAAGTAGACTCCCCCTGCTGAGCAGGGAGCCCACCGTGGCATTGGATCCTAAGACCCTGGGATCATGACCCAAAGTGAAGGCAGATGCATAACTGACTGAGCCACCCAGACACCTCCCTCTCAATATTCTTGAAAAGTAGGTAGCATTCGGATTTTGCAGAGGAGAAAAATTGAAGTGCAGAGAGATCTCTACTTGTTAGTAGGCAATGTAGTTGAAATTCAACTCCAGTTCTCCCAAATAAAAATTCTGGTCTTCTTCTCCGTTGCATTGTCTCTACATCAGTACGCTGCTGCATACATTCTATGTGCTGAAATAAGGATAGACAATGGCACCAAAAATGTGAATCTCAAATTATTTTATGATTCTGCAACATTTTTTCAGTTTAGAAAAAGAAAAGGATTCTGTAAAAGAATGAAGCACATGCACTCTTTTCATAGTTCCCTTTCCCAAGGCAGGAGATTATATATGTGGTAATACAGGGAAAAGAAAAATCCAAAACATGGAAGGAATGGGAGCATAGAGGCAATGCAGCCCATTTGCCTAAATCTGCTCTGAACTGCTCCAGCTAATGGATTTAGCTCCAAACTTTGATTTTTAACTTTATGCTGTTATGTGAAAGAAGCTGTGTTTCTTCTTATTTATTTAGGTTTCCAAAAGTAGAATATTTGGTTATTTTAAGAATTGACTGAAATTCCATAGCATCCATCGTGAACATTCTCCTAGGAACAGAGACCAAAAATATATGCTTATAGCAGATTTGAGCCTTCATTTTGCCTTAGCCTACAAATTCTGTAATCCAACAGAACAGTTCTGAATTCTAGGTTCTATTTTCGAGTTTTGACTCTCATCTGGAAATCATTTGTTCCTAACTATATAAAGGAACCTATTTCAAACATAATTTAGATTCAGTGTATAATTTCAGGTCTAGCTTGCAAAAGCTTATTAAAGTTTGAACAATAGAGTATTGAATTGTACTCTCACTTTAAAAAAATAGGTATGGGTTGAAAGATTTTTATTTATCATAAAAAGACTGCTGTAAATGGCTTTGTATGGCAATGACAAAAGAGGGCTAATTAATTATATTTTGATGACTTTTTCTTATGATCCCTGTGACATTACTTATGTGACAGGGACTTCTTGAGGGATATTATTGGGTTGTGACATTTAGTTTCTTGAATCACGGCAAGGGGCCAGTGGGCAGTGGACAAGTGCTGCTATCAGGAGATATACAGTAGGGGAAGGCAGTAGGTCCTAACTGGAAAGGTGAAGAAACAAGAAGCCTTTCTTGTCAATTCTTCACATTTAAAAAATGTGTACATATCAGTTTATACATACGTGTGTATATATTTACACACTTATATATGGACATATATGATATTGTTTCATTGGGTCACTGTGTCTAAAATGTTAAGGCTTAAAAAAGAATACAATAAAAGCAAACAGGGAGCCCGCATACCATTCACCAAATTTATTTTACAAAATTTCCATAGCATTCCTGTGGCACATTTAATTTTTGACAGATATTCCTGCAACCATTTTTTTTAAAATATGTGGGATTCTTGTCTTTAGGTAAACAGCAGCAATAAAAAGATGAGCAGATGTATGAACATATCTGTATGATGTGTGCCTGATGAGGAAGCTCCTTGTGAGCAGAGACCATAAGTCAAAGAAGTGAGAAGCAAATAGTAAGAGACCTTCACAACACATGGATGGGAAACAAGGGGCTAGCAGAGCCAGGAGGAAATTACTAATGTGTCTTCACAAAACTACTGGGATTGTTTAATTAAATTGACAAATTCCTGATACTCAGGAGCAAATCCTCTTCCGTCTTTAAAAATTCATAAATTAAAACACTTAAGTGTGTAGTATGTTTAAACTCAACAGGGAAAGTTTTGCAAAGCTGGTAATCTTGCTGCTTTGGAAAATAATGAAGTTGAAAAACAATTTCTCTCTGTGCTATCTCAACCTCTTTGGTAATATCTTTTCAAAATATCTGTGCTAATTTGTGTAATCTGATATTAAGATTATGTTAATTTTTCATATGGTACACAAGAAATGAAGCACATGTCCCCTAGTAAACATCAATAAAAACTGTTTTATTCCTTATGCAGTGATTATCTTAAATTGTCTAAAATATGTGTGTCCAACATAATCTGATCTGAGGGTGATCAATAGAAAGGGATTTTGAAGATTAGGGTGCAGTTTGGGTGTTAAAAATTGACAATAGCAACTATTTCCTGATAATGGACCCAATTTATCTTTCTTGAAATGACAACCAGATAAACTATTACAGGACTTCAGCAAATCTTTAAAATTTGTTGCTTGTGAGATGCCTGAGTGGCTCAGCGGTTTAGCGCCTGCCTTCCACCCAGGGCGTGATCCTGGAGTCCCGGGATTGAGTGCCACATTGGGCTCCCTGCATGGAGCCTGAATCTCCCTCTGCCTGTGTCTCTGCCCCTCTCTCTCCCTCTCTGTGTGTGTCATGAATAAATGAATGAAATCTCTAAAAAAAATAAAAATAAATAAAATTTGTTGCTTGTGACAGAGTACTTTTTCTATGCAGGAAAAAAAAAAGAATATTGTTTAGGGAGAGTTAATGTCATGGGCTGTGGGATACACATATTAATCAGGATTGGAATTAGAATGTGGTCATAATTAATGTGGTCTACTTGAATTAGAAGCTTTATTTAACAAGTCAACATCTGGGTCTGAATGACAACAAGTATATACTTGGCTTTGAGCTTTGGTGGGAAATAATGAAAAAAAAAGAGCATGAGAAGTGGAGACAGAGGGTCAGATGCAGTTTTGGAACATAGTGGGAGCAGAGTCTACAAAGTAGATTCATGGAACTCAGGATGGATGGAAAAAGGAAGGAAGGAAAAAAAATAAGGGATGTATATTTTTTTTGTTTTCCTTTCTTTCTGTTTTTTTCATTTAGGAAATCAGTTAATATTCTTTTCACTAAGTGTTGTGGTGGCCTGAGTGGTTGGTAGGATTTGTCTGCCTGAAACTATTGATGCATAATACATTACATGGAATAATATTCTTACTGTCCTTTGAGGCTTGAGTTTCATTATCACTGGAGTACTTTGATAGCATTAAGCTACTTGATAGACTCTACACCCACTGCACATGGTTGTATATATCTGTTTGTATATTGACAGAGGTAGCTAAGCTTTCAACTTCCAACAAAAGCATTGTTCTATAAAATCAAGCTGTATTTCTTTCCACTCAAATGTTATGTCTAGCTACATTGAGACATAACATGTATGGCTATATATTAGCCAAACTAAATATAATGTAATAATAAACCATAAATGAAGATTTTAAGTTATAAAAGCCAAATTACAAATATCTGTCTTGCTTTATTCTATTCATCTAAATAAGGGTGTGTATTTTTTTTTTTAATAATGCTAGCAGTTACCTTTTTATGCTGAATATATGACATTTTCATACTAATGGTAGGGCCAAGTCCTGTCCTTGAGAAGCTGGTTCCTTATAATATTGTAGTTGATTAGGAAATATCGAATGTTAGAAAAGAGACTTAAAATGGATGAAATTATAAATGTAAAAATTATAGGAGAAGAAATCAGGTTGTCATAAATTAGAGTAACTTAAAGTTAGCAATAAGAAATCAGTAAATCAAAGTAAATTAAAGACAAAATAATTTAAATGAGCAAAAATTGGGTCATCAGAATTGTCTTTTTGTGTTTTGTTATAGTGAATAACACACATTCATCACACACATAATGAATTCATTAAAGGAAAGTGCTTTAAATTGTTTGATTATGTTGATGGCTTTGTGTTGATCTACTTGCATTTTTGCATGTTGTTTTTAAAAAATTCTGATTATCTTCATGCTGATTGGCTTAGGTATGGGCTACAATTACAGTTAAGGAATAAAATGAAGGAAATATTCCCCAAAGGACAGAAGCTGACCTTGACCCATGATAAACTAGTTGCTTTATTCATCACAGCTGATGATAGAATTAAGTTATCAGAAATCAAATCCCAGTTTTGAGGATCTGGAGTGTACCTTCTAGGAAGCCAATGACGAGGCAAAATAAATACTTTATTTTATTTTTATTTTTTTCAAAATAAATATTTTAAATGAAAAAGAGAAATTTTAAAAAATATCAATCATGGGCGAACCCTCTTATTCATTACTTTTTCACCTCCCCACCCCCATTTTATGTGTTTTTACAGTTTTGTTGATGTCTTTTATTGAGGGTTTGGGATGGTTGAGATGCGGAGCTATGAAGCCAACAATTAAATTTTGCCTCTGGATTTCATAACCCCAAAAATTATGGATACTCAATGGAACAGTTTTCTTTTCTGCATTTTCATTCAAAGTAGCCAATCACCAGACACTCTAACTAGATTTACTACTGGATAGATGTGGAACAGCATTTATTTTAGAGTATTACATGTTTTTGAGCATGTATTAAAAAATTTGAGGGCAGCCCCAGTGGCCCAGCGATTTAGCACCACCTTCAGCTTGGGGCCTGATCCTGGAGACCTGGGATTGAGTCCTGCGTTGGGCTCCCTGCTTGGAGCCTGCTTCCCCCTCTGCCTGTGTCTCTGCCTCTCTCTCTCTCTCTCTCTGTGTGTGTCTCTCATGAATAATAAATAAATAAAATATTTAAAAATGTTTTTGAGTTAGCCTACTCTCTGTGAAAAGAGACTCTGCCATTATCTACCCATGGGCCAGCCACTGAATTGAGAGGACTTTAGTCTTGCTTTATAGAATCCTCAGTAGGAATTGAAATGCAAGTAAGAAAATTTTTCTTGTAGAAACCTGCATTCATAAAAATGGATTTATTTCTGAAAATCCATTCTAAAGTCACAATCTCTATGAATATTTCAACCTGGTGTCAAGATACTTAATATCACCAACATCAGAGAATATCCATAGCATACAGGCTCTGAGTTCCCTCAGAGTTAAGTCCTGATGTGAAATAAAATGGTGCTTCTCAAATATTGATGTGCATACAGGTCACCAGAAATCTTGTTGAAATGTAGATTTGGATTCAGTTGGTGTGTGGTGGGGCCTGTAATTCTTCTTTTCTAACAAGCTCTAGCTGATGCTGATGCTGCAAGTCTCAGTTCCACACTTGATATAACAAGGTAGTAAAGGGAGTAAAGTTAATTATAGTTTGGGTGTCCTAAGAAGCAGATGAAAAATCCAAAATCTATTCATAATTGACTTTAGAATATTCTTTTACACTTATCTGATTATGAGTTTATATTACATTTTAAACATTTAGAACATTTTAATTTAAACATTCTAAGGAACAATTACAAAGATTTGGGAAACCCTAGGTAATTTCCTAATATGCTCTTCCTGTTTTTTTTTTTTTTTTTTTTGAGGCAGTTTAATCAATTTGCATACTGGTTGTTAATAATGTAGACTTGCTTTATTTTTCTCTTGGAATCTTGTCTGGTTTCTTTTTAGTACACACTTAAGTTTCTATCTTAGGGAAAGGGTGTGTTGGATTCCTTGTACCTTATGAGTTTTCTTATGGAAGTAATGTTAGAGATGATAGGTGGATTCCCAAGGCAACACAGAAAAATTATTTTTTCTGTGTAATATTGGACTATATAAAATAAGTTCCAGGCTGTGAGAATAGGGAGTTTTGTAGAAGAGGAGGAAGAGGAGGAAGAAAACAGGAAGTTGCTGCTCTCCTGGGTACAAAGCCAGATTCTTATGAAATTTTGAAATGACAAAATATGCCTTTAGCAGTGAGCCACTGTCAACTATTCAGCTATCTTTCCATTTTAGCCCTTTCCTCATGGGGATCCCCAATGCTCCATGTATTCAAATTATCTAAGCCCATATCAAAAGGAGTGATGCCCAGGGCCCCATGCAGAGTGCACAGATCATGTCATGCATACCTTCAAGGGACAGATTTCCTGCAATTGGGCAACATGCATGGAAACACCTAAAGAAACTTGTCTGAATGCAAATTCCCATACCTGTCTCAAACCTACTGATTTAGAATCTCTGGAGTGAAGCCCAAAACATCGTTTCTCTCAAAGTCTAGAATGTGATACTACATACGTTAAAGTCTGGGGACCACTAGCCTACATTTGGCATGTTAGATACATCTGCTCTATGGCACATAATTGCTATTCTGCAGCCTCACAAATTTAAAATCTAATTTCTCTAACAGAGCTTGGTGAGGTATTGGTGAAGGGACAGATGTATAATATTCTCAAAAATATTTGGATTTTAAAAGAACATTATTGTTAGCTGACATACAACTCTATTTGGCAGGATTTTAAGCATCCTGATGGAGAGGAGTTTCTGAGATAAGTATATTTAGTAAGGAAGGAGATATGTTGGGGAAAGGTACAACCACATGGACAGGATTTTTATAACAGGTTTTTCTCTGAAGTAAAATCTTCAAAGACTTTTTCTTATGAGGTAAGAAAATTTGAGGTTTCTTTTGAGAAAACATTCTCTCTTCCTGATGAACCGAAAGATTCCCTAAATGGTTACAAGTCCCCAACTTATCCACACACCATTATGTATAGTTATGTTTGTAGTGATGAGGTAGAATCTATAGATGATCGAAATTTGGGGGAAAAAAACAGCCATTTTTGTGTGTGGATGACTTGTAAATTATGTGATGGTGCATAAAGGGCTTTGTGGTTTCATGATATTTTCCAGGTTACTAAACCAAGGTCAGGGAGGAAATAGCAATTACCTTGTTCAACAAATATCCACTTCTGAGTCCTTCCCATGGACCAGTCAACAATGAAATTAAGAAGATAACGTGGCCAATTACAGTTTTATTGTTTTCTTCCTCCCTCCCTCCTTCCCTCCCTTACTCTCTCCCTCCCCACTTCCTCCCCTCCCCTACTCCTTCCTTCCTTCCTTCCTTCCTTCCTTCCTTCCTTCCTTCCTTCCTTCCTTCCTTCCTTCCTTCTTTCCTACCTAGTAAGAGAAAGGCTATTTGTTGGTAGGAGTTTATATTTACCTTGTAAAATATACTCACAGTTAATTGAGGGTGATTTATGGTTATAACCTTAAATGGAGAGAGGACAGGTCTAAGGTTGAGATGAAAAATCACACACCTTAAAAGTTCATCTTTGATTCTTTCTAGGGCTCCGCACAGATATTCTCCTTTTAGTCTGTATTTATTTCCTCCTCCCACTCTTCATCTGTGAATGGTGAAGTAATAACTACTATGCAGCAATGTTCTCTGGGAGTAATCAACATTTTTCCCAAGATGAAAAATAGTTTGTATGTGGAATGAACAGTATTATTTTAATTTTAACCACATGCTGCACCTAGAATACGTCATTAGGCAAAAAGTTTTGTTCTGTTTTTAAACTCAGAAGTAGAATGTGACACAATGAAAATGCTCTATTTTATAGACACAGTGAGATTAGAAGTTCAATATCTGTTATGGTAAAACTTCCCACACAGTTAAAAAAAATAGCGTGAGGTTTAGGTGTTCATTTTTATGAGAACAGATCTTGCTGGTTCTTGGGAAGGGAGGATGAGGACCACTATCATTGATGGTAGACTCTTCAGATCTCTTCCATGAATAAAAGGGACTCCAGAGGGGGAAGAAAAGACAGTATGAAGATACAAGAGCTCAACTGCTTCCTAAAGTCCTTGTGAAGCTTATAGGGCTCCTAGTCCTCCAGCTAACTCATATTTGATGTGAGAGTGAGACCACACTCTGAGATAAGACTCAGAATTCCTGGAGAGAAGATATCAAGGAGTCCTTCAACCTTCTACACCTAATAGGGTCCTTTAAAATCGAGAGTGATCTCTTAAGGGCAAACTGTAAGAAAGGTAATATTTGCTTAAAAAAAAATCTCCTTGAAATAAACTACAATGCCTCTGGGGATAACTGTGAGTTTGGATTTGGGGAAGAAATGTGGCTAAAAATGTCAATGATTTGACTAGGCATAGGATATACAATATATGTGGTTATCTATAATAAAATTAAATAAAATTTAAGATACAATTATTCAGTCATTCTTCCATATTTCAAATGCTCAATGGTCACCAATGGTTAATGGCTGCTGTGTCAAATGTATTGATAGAAAATATGTCCATCATTGCACAAAATTCTATTGGCCAGCACTGAACTAGATCTTATGGGCAGAATCACTCATAGTGAAAGGCCTTTCTGCACCCTAAATAGGTCACAGAAGCCTGACCCGGTGCCCATACTTTCCTTTCAACATCATGTTAAAAGTGAATCTATGGATTCTCCACTGATTACTTATTTTTTTATCACTTCGAAAGAAACAGTGAAATGCAGTAGATATGTTTTTGGTCAGATAGAATACACAGTTGGAATTTATACTGAAATAGGGATTCCATGTTTTTCTTTTCCTGGTGTATTGAAATATAATCACTCAAGCTCCAAATTTTAGGAGCATTATTAGCAGTAAGAAACCTAATTTGAAAGGGAGGTCTCAAACACTAGACTGCTTATAGTAATAGAGATTCCTCTTCTCAATCCAACAGTCATGCAGGCAATGAGCTGGCAAACAGTGAACAACAGCTTTTTTTTTTTTTTTTTTTTTTTTACTAATGTCTGGGCACAATGGGAAGAGAAGATGAGATTTGGTCTTTATTCTAAGGGTGTTCCTATGAGTCTGAGGAGCAGTTATCTGTAGTAGAAAAGATAGGGACTTTGGGCTCTAGACAACCTTAGGTATATATTCTAGGGCTTTAACTGTGGAAGAAAAAAGGAGTATTTATCCAAAACTTCAGTGTCTTCTCTGGTGTGGCCCTCCACTTAAAAGGGACCAGGTGAAATCTGGGGGGTACATGTGCAAGAAGCCAGAGCTTGGGTAGAGGGTAGAAGCAGAGGGTAACAGCAGATTTGGACAGATTTTTTTTCTTTTTCCCAAATACAGAAATTCTTTCTTAAAACAGTTGGTAACAGCAGTAAGATGCTGGATCTGGCCTGTAACATAAGATATTTTTATCTTTTCTATTTATGGAAACACTGAAAGGCAGTTTTTCCACTGGCCACAATTCTTTGTGTTTCTCAGGCTTCTAGTTGACTGTAAAAAAACAACCAATCAACTAACTTTGCAACTTCAGATCAAATGAGAAGAAATCATTGGCATTCCATCAGAGAACGAGAGGTGCCCAAATCATATAATTCTCTGTTTTGGCGAGGGGAGGGGGCTGGAAATAGATGGCTGCACAGAATTCTCACCATTCTAGCAAATGTAAAGGAAAAACAAAACATCATGGAATTTATGAAGAGATTTGGAAACCAGAAGAAGGGGAAAACAATACATACATAATAAAGAATACATATTTCATTGTAGCTTTAGTCACTAAAAATTTCTGAACCCAAGTAAATTTTATAAAATATTACACACATGACAATATAAGAAAGATGACAAAAGATAATAGAGAAGAAAAAATATGTGGACTGAGACACATAAAATAATATAAAAGTTAGGTACAATAAATAAACATGTTACAATTAAAAAAAAAAGTGGAAATAAAAATTTTTACCTGTTGTAGATAAAGTAAAGAATAGGACTGACTTGGCAGGAGATCAAGAATCACATAAAAGATTAAGGGACGCCAGGGTGGCTCAGTCAGTTAAGCATCTGCCTTCAGCTCAAGTCATGATCTCAGGGTCCTGGGATTGATCCCTGCATTGCACTCCCTGCTCAGTGGGGAGTCTGCTTCCCCCCTCTGCTGCTCCCCCTGCTGTGCTCTCTTTGTCAAATAAATAAATAAAATCTTAAAAAAGAAATATTAATTTAAAAAGTTGTCTAGGATGCAGAGGAAAAGAAAAAGAGGTGAAAACAAATTAATGGAAAGATGATAAATAGAAAAGTTGAAGAACAAAGTATGGAAACTTGTCCTTTTCTTGAAGAAGAGCTAGAACATTTGATCTATTAGAAATATGCAAAAGGATCATGAAAGAAAACATTCCGAATTAAAGAATAAACTTTACTCTGTAAGCTCAAATGGTGTATGAGTTGTCAAATGTAACTAAAAGTACTGACCATAAACACATTCTGATAGAAGTCTGGATATTTAATAATGAAAAAGAAACCTACACATATCTGGAATATAGAGAAACATTAAATACAATAAAGGAAAAAATGTAATTTCAAACTCTTCCACAACTTTGAAGAACAGAAAGCAGTAGGTCAGCATTGACAGCAGGCCTTCCCAGCACCTTTGCAAGTGTGGCTCGCAGAGGAAGTGCCATGAGGCGTGGGAACTGCTCAAGGCTGTTGGCAGCCAGGTGACTAGTGTGGAAGTTCCAAGACCGAGGTGTCTGTTTATCCACCGAGTGGGCTGGGCGATTCCCACCCTGTCATCATTCCTGAAACCTATTCTTGGCATACCAGGTTGAAGGTCTTTTATCAGAGGTTTTAAGGGAAAAAGGTTATGATGGTTTCCATTTATATGGGGACTAGGAAAAGGAAAGACTAAAACGCTAGTGTTCATTCCATTCTGAAAATTGAACAACTATCAAAAACTTTTAAAATTAGTATTCAAGGTACTTCAGTGAGGTACAAGGAAATGAGTGGCATTTTAACAATGAATTTGTAAGTGGCACTCAGAAAAAAGTCAAGGAAAATGCAAAATTCTTATAACAAAATAATAATAATAAAGATTAAACACAGATTATAACCAAAAATGAAAATATAGAAGAGTAGAAGTGGAATAAAATGTTAGGCACTTCTCTGATTCTACATATAAAAGGTCAAGATATGCTCTTAAATGGTTGATATTCATAATTAGAGACACTAGGTTTCAATATTTTAAAAATGCAAATTTAACACTTATAAAATAAAACTGGAACATTTACTTTTAAATCACAAGAGCAAAATTAAGTGAAGTACAATGTAAGGGAAGTAAAATAAGTAGAAAACATAAAACTAGATTAGAGGAGACCAGACATATGAATCATAAACATAAATTTAAATACTTTGAAATTTTCTAATAATAGGCAAATCTCAGACTGTGTGTAAATATCAAAACACAGATGTCATTGGCAGGCAATTTTGCTATTAAAAAGCTCCAAATCTATTAAGAAGAAAAATGAAACTTTAAGCATATCATTTAAATTAAATTCAAATATACATATTTGAAAATAATAAAAACTTTAAAAATTAATATATGAAATTAGATGCTAGGAAAATAATAGAATAAACCTGAAGAAAATAGAATGAAGGAGTTAATAAAAATAAAAGCAGGAAATAATGACTTAGTCCTGAACCATAGAATGGAACAGAGTTCTTCAAAAAGACCAATAAAATAGATTCAACTTTGACAAGTCTGACCAAGCTGAATATACATTGATTTAAAATTAGAAATCAGAGAGGTTTGACTTATTAATACTAAAGTGATCAAAACACTATATAAAAATAATGGGAAATTGTGTAGCAACCAATGGAAAAATCTAGAAAAAATGGATTTTTCTTTATAAAAATTTAGACTGAAATTTTAAAAAGAGAGTAAAAAAATTCTCAAGAAAACTGTTGGGTCTAGCTGCCAGTCTTGCCCAATCAGGAAGTCTGGTCAGAGAACCTGAACAGCTATGGAGGCTACCCTTCAGCCCCACTCAGGTAGGAAGGGGGCAAAGTCAGCATCTCTGCTTAGCTCCTGAGGGTACCTTATAGCCCCACTTTATCAGGGAGCCCACATAGTGATGCCAGGAAACCTGAGAACTTATCCTACAACCCTGTCCTGCAGCTGAACCCAGCCATTCACTTTTATACTCCTTCTATTTCAGTTTTTATTTAAGATTTTTTAAAAAGATTTTATTTATTTATGAGAGACACAGGCAGAGGGAGAAGCAGGCTCCTCACAGGGAGCCCAATGTGGGCCTCAATCCTGGGACTCCAGGATCACAACTTGAGCCAAAGGCAGATGCTCAACTGCTGAGCCACCCTGGCATCCTGATTTCTGAGCTTTTTTATTAAGATTTCTGCTGTTTTCAAAGCTGCAATTATGTTCTTAATTTTCTTGATATCTTTCAGCTCATTTTCTCTTTCTTTATTGACAGATTTTCCTAGCCTACACTCTTTGGCTATTGAAATGTCATTAGGTTAATTTTCATCATTTTTCTTGTCAACAACTTTATATGGTTTAGATGATACTGCTTTTCCCATGTTTCAATGTTGTGGATTTTCTTGGGCTATTGGGATGACATTCCTGTAGGGAGTTCCATGGATTAAGGATCCTGTCGTTATGTGAAATACTCAGAACATGGCCTCTGTATAGTTGCTTTTGTGTCTTTTATAGGTAAGTCTAGATTAGAAGTGTTTTCTATCTTTAACTGCATGCTTTTGACCTCAACTACATAAGCCTTGCATTCCAACGCAGTGATAATGAGACTTACTCTCATCATTTTGCCTACTTTCCAGGATTCACTTCTTTTGGGTATCTCCACCCTCTATCCGAAGCTTCTGCTCTTTTTTACACCCAATTTTCCTATTCCACTCACCTTAGCATCTATTTCCAGTAGGGCTCCTTGAAAGTATAACTCTGTACTTCTAAAAAATGAGTATTTTCTTTCTACTTCTCAAGAGTGTACACTGACAAAGCTCTCTTTGATCTTCCTCATGTTCATTTACCACATTTACTTTCTCTAAGACCTGTGTCCTGTAAGGACATTCATGTTGTTTCCAGATCCTTAGTCAGGACTTCCATAGGGTTATTTCATTTTGGTTGTGATTATTTTTTATTGAATTTTAGTTTCAGGGCATCTGGGTGGCTCAGTGGTTTCAATGGCTTGTAGGATAAATAGGTGTCACTTTTCCACTCCTCAGTGATTCAAGCACATAGTTGTTTGCTGGTCTACATAGGGCACGCAGCTATTGATGGTTCAGATGTACTCATGCCTCTTCTGAAGTTCATGGGACCTCCGTGTTTCTAGTTTTGTTGAGAATATTTTCTATAGTTTTGTTTTACTTTGTCTTGTTTCACAATCTTGATTTATTATTTAGGAGGTTTGGGGAATACTCAAGAAATTGTACTGTTGTCATCATCACATTGCCAGTAATTTTTTTTTTTTTTTTTTTAGTATTAAGAGGCTTAAATTTTTATTTAAGTAGTGAACTCTATCAGTGCTTTTATCTCAGTTTGTTTAGAAATGTGAAAATAAAGATATCTTTATTTGATGTTTACTAGATGCCCATATATTAGCATTTTGGGAATATAATACAATTGTTGATTTCTTCCCTCCCACTACTTATTGGCCATGTGAGGACAGTGATCATGTTTCCTTTATCTCTGTGTTCTTGTCACCTGGCACCTACAAATAAGTGCCTATTATAGATTAAAAAAAAAAAAAAGGAATAAAAAATCGGACTAATGAATTACTGCTTTCATTCAATAAAGTTTTAATTCTTAGTCCACCTATGCAAAATTTTAGTATATACCTTGTCATTCTTCTAGATTTCTATCATCCTTTTCTGCTTTCTTTTTCTTCTTAGAACACACTGCCATCATTTTATATCTTATTTTTTCTCTCCATCCTCCCCCTCAGCAAGCATGTAAATGTCACAGAGGCAGGAATTTTATGTGTTTTGTTCACTGCTGTATCCCTAGTATCTAGAGAAGCTGGCAAAGAATAGATATTCAATAAATATTTGTTCAATGAATGCATGAAATCTTGAGATAGTTATCAGTTCATTTCCAGTAATAATAATAATCCATTAATTAAGGGATGTACCTTCACAAATGAACTTTCATAATCATCATCCTCTAAAACATATACGAAATTAAAGAAAAAGGAAAAACTGATCATATATTCGTTATAAGCAGATCTAATTAACAGAAAATAGCTCATTAATTGAAAAAAGAAATTTTGTATTTTTTACAAAAATATTACATTATTTTACTGAGATGCTCTAAGCTTAAAAATGAAGATGGTCATTTTTTTACATATTGTACTGGTTGCTTTATTACTTGCCTTTAGGAAATGACTGACCAGTTTGTTTTCTTTGCACTGAAGGGTTTTATTAAAGGTTTAATTGGATGAACATATTATCAGCATCTTAAAAGATTTCCATATTATCATAAAATAGGTCTTATTTGGTTTTGGCATGTAATGCACATTCATTGCATGTTGTTTTCTCTCATGTAAAACTATTTGTAAGTTCATTGAGGCTGGTATTGTGTTTTAATCTCTATAGCAGCTGGCATGGTACCTGATATATAGTATGTGCTTAATAAAAATTTATGAAATAAATTAGTTACTCTTACAAGCCTTTCATGTTACCTATGTTTTAAATGAAGTCAGTGATTTAATCAGTCACTTTATTTGAGCTAGAATAAAATGTTGCAACAATTCACTAATTATGGTGGCTGTGAAACTACACCTATCAGCTCTCCTGCTAAGGGGTGGATAATTGACTGCTGCTCCTCTGGATCACCCATCATGTTTGCCTGAGATCATAGTTCCTGGAGGACTGCTCCCAGCCAATGACCAAGTATAGCAGGAGTACTAAGGTGGCTTCTTTCTCTGAAACAGGATTCCTCCTGTGGGTGACTTTGACTTAAGGACTTCCAGTCAGCCTGGCTGAAACTTTCTTGGATATTTGTTGCCATTGGAAACACCTACCCTATCATTCTTCCTTTTCTTTCTCCTGCATTGTGCTCTCTCCTCTAATAAATCTCTTGCATTTAATCCCATTTTCTCAGGACTTCTGAGTTAACACAAGCTAACAGTTTATTTTCTCTTCAAGGCAACACAGTGGATAGGTCAACACAAATGTACAACATAATGTACCTTTGGTATGTAAATTGGTATTTAGCTTGGAGCCATTGTTATCTAGTTTACAATTTACACTAAAGAACCATGGAGGAAAAACAGTGTAGAAAGATAGCATCTGTGTCTAAATGATCCCTAAGGCCAGCTTGCTATCTTTGATGAAAATATTGGTACAAAAGCAGGAAATGACAATCCACCCATCTGGACAAAAAATATTGTTCTGGTTCAGTGATAGATTTCTCAGCCTACTTGGAGATGGAATTGAAGGGGCATAAGCTCTAAAATAAAGATGTTGAATTCCCAGGAAGTTATGTAGATGGCAGAAATCTCAAGACTTCAGTGGAAAAACCAGTAAAATCATTCATTCATTCACTTAAATATTTTTTCAAATCTTATCTTATGAAACCATCTAATCCAATCTGAAGTATAATGATCCCATTTGATAGACCTTATAAATTCTTAATGAAATTACTTGATGATGGAGATTAATGATATTGAAACAACTAAAATGTATATTAAAAATTCTTTTCTATAGATTGTGATTTTTCTGAAGTGTTAATTCAGAAAAAAAACCTTTAAATCCATTCTAAATATTATTTTCTTTCACATTTGTTTTACTTGACATTATTCACATAAAAAAAGAAACAAGCCTATAGAATTTAAAAAAGCTTACAAAACAAATAAGCAAAATAACTCCTTAAAATCCATTAATTTTATCAATAAATAATTTTTTAAAAGTATGAAAATGAATCCTCAGTTAGTATGAACTCCCTTGCAGTCTTTCTCCTTTTTTGAGCCTCAGTCTCAGGTGATTTCTGTTTTTGGAGTGAAGGTGAGCATTGGATGTGATGGAGCTAATTATACCCCACAGGGGAGATTTATCAACCCATGGAACAACCATTTCCTTAGGTTGCAGTGGTGTGGCAGGCATGTGAAGTTTGAAATGTTTCTTCAGTGATTTGGATATGGCCCCATCTCTGTGCTGGAAACCATTGACCTCCTCGTAGGGAGTGATCAGAGCTGCATTGCCAGATAGCGCCAGGTGCATATGGATGAGCACCCTTCTTTTTCAGAGGTAGCATTGTTGAGGTGATTCTATGTCAGGAAATAATTGAGGCAACTCAATTCAATAAAAAGACAAAATCTCAAGATGGACTTCTCTATATCCAGATTTCATGTGGTTAGCTTTCATAAATGAGCCGTGTTACTCTTTGTACCTATAAAAAGAAGGAGTGGGTGGGATTTGACATTTAATAGAAAGAAAAGACATGTGGTAAAATGTTTTGTTAAATACAGGGCACTTGACAGGCTTGAAGGCTAGGACAATCAACAATCTCACCTTCTATATTAACTAGAGTCATCGTTCTCCTCTTCCAGATTCTCATAACCTTCTTTTTTTTAAAAAGGATTTATTTATTTGAGAGAAAGAGGAAAGAGAGCGAGGAGGAGCAGAGGAAGAGAATCTCAAGCAGTCTCCCCACTGATTGTGGAGCCCAACTCAGGCCATGATCCGTGAGATTGTGACCTGGGTCAAAACCAGGAATCAGATACTTAACTGATTGAGCCACCCAGGTGCCTCTTTCTCATGACCTTCTTAATCAAATTGGAAATTTATTGGTCCTGCATTCTGTCCTGTAGCCTCATTCAAAAACATGTCTTTCGGGCAGCCTGGGTGGCTCAGCGGTTTAGCACTGCCTTCAGCCCAGGGCCTGATCCTGGAGACCCAGGATTGAGTCCCACATCAGGCTCCTTGCATGGAGCCTGCTTCTCCCTCTGCCTGTGTCTCTGTCTCTCTCTTTCTCTCTGTCTCTCATAAATAAAAAAAAAAAAAAAAAAAGAAAAACATGTCTTTCTTTGCTAGTTGTCTCAAGTTCTGTCTGGTGTCCCATTGTTTTTCATTGTTTCCCCTACTGCTCAGTTGTTTGATTACTGCTATTTCTACTTTGTAATTTTTCTGCTGTTGAAGTTAACCTTTTCCTGCAAACAATCTGTGTCCCAGTGACAGCTCATCAGCTCTTTTTATTTCTTCACCAGTAGTTTTTATGTTTTTCCTCCCATCTTGTGAAGTTGACAAGAATTCTGTTTATAAATGAAATCCTCCTTGGTTGTTTGATTTGAACTATTATAAAATTAGGACTTTAATTCAAACACCATGCAGCAGGGGTTTTTCTGTATATTATATTTGCACAAAGTCTAGACTATTCTGCAGTGTAGTGGTAGGGAATGGGAGCTAATTTGGGAGAGATTATTTTAGTGCAGTCAATCTATGAAATTCTTTTGTTGCTGGTGAAAACAGGTATTTTCACCCTTTATGAACATGATGCTCTTTTTTTCTTTTAGTACAGATAATAGAAATGATATTGCCTATAGCAACCTCCTTCCCTCCCACTCCTTCAACATTTAAACATCTTGTGCTCCTGTAATGGATGACAAAGCCTGTTATTCAGCCAAGAGAGGAAAGAGAGATTTCAAATTATGAATAGATCTATTTTCTCCTAAATTTTTGCCTCTTCAGCATTTTAAAGATACTCATTCCTCATGGTACTCATATCTGGCATTAATCTTTAAAACACAAATCCTCTTGCTATAGTTTTCTTAAAGAAAAGTAGAAAGAATGACACATGAGATAATGCCCTAGATTGCTTTTCTATGTAGCAGAAGCCAGCATGCTGTTTGAATTTTGGCTGCAATATGGTAAAGTCTGCTTGCTTTCAATTATTCAAACCCATTTAAGTTTTCCATGCCAAGTTGGATAGGTTTATATTTCTCTTTTCCTCATTCTGAATAAGACTCTTCTGATGAATTATAGCATCCTTAGGCTACTGCATGGGAAGGTAGCTTCTAAAGCCTTTTAAGGAGTTCATATACTTCAAAGCAAGGAATATCTCCTTATTACTTAACCAGATAGTCCTTCTCCTTTCCCTTTGACTTGCAGTACCTTGTGCTAAGTACAGTAACCCAATGATGCCATAGTCAGATTTTCTTTCAGAAAAAGGAATATTACTGAAAGCAAGCTCTTTTCCAAAGAAGTTCACAGGTCATAACCTGTTAACTGACAAAGCATAAACAGAGGAAGAAAAAGAAAAAGAATCAAGAATTGATGGGTTGATTTAGACTTTGGCGGGCTGAATCTACCTATATGGCTGTTCTGTGTGTATTCACAGCACCAGCCAATGTGTGTGCTAGTCCACATTTGTTATTTATTTATTTTTACCCTAAAGCGTTAGCATTGACTGCAACAACTGAGTGACTTGGTTGGCGGGGTGAGCTGTGAAATAACAAAGTCTATGTCTAGCTGGTCATGTGGATGATGCTGAATAGCACTAGGCAGCTTCTGCCTGTGGCTATGTCAGCTGAGCTCTCCAGAAACATTTTTTCTCTCATTGATTTTTTTTTTTAATTTCTATTAAACCAGGATTGGGACCCAGCAGGTTTGGAATGATGCCAGCATCCTGTTGAGTCAGAAGAAAAGGTTGAGAATAGAAAGTATATTGACCCAATTTATTGGACAAAGTGCAATAGAGGTGACAGAGCAAGCTACCAAGGTGTTTGCTCTGTGAAAGCTTTTTAGAACAAGAGATTTGGGACAATGAACTACAAATGGAGCCTCTTTCAACTTCTTTTGATAGAACAACTTCTTTTGATTGTGGGGCAGACTAAATTCTTCACATTCTGTTAATTTTTTTATACTTGTTAATTGCTAGTGCCTATTTGAAATAAGGGATTTCCAGCTGTTGTCTTGGAATGAAATGACTTCGGGAAACAAAATTAATTGGAAACAAAATTAATTGGTGTATTCTCCTTTTGTGGACATGATAGTTCCAAAAAAAAAAAAAAATTAAATGAAAGGCCTCGGAATAGGTTCTCTTGCTTGCAAAATATATTAAAATGTCCTTAAAAATAGTATATAACATATAAGACTGAAGCCACTCAATCTGTCTTGTGAAGGGTTTTGTAAATAAACACATTTCATGATAGATCAGAGATGTATCCAAAAGTCTTGCTCTGTCTTCTGATCAATCCATCTTCATACTACCTACCCACACAGCTAACGGGTAACTTCAAGAATTCATACAGACTTTCACTGGAAAAGCTCCTATAAGGACATTTGGCCAGATCTTTCTTGGTGAGCATACCTTCTACATCTGCATGGAGAACTTTGAAAAAAAGTGTGGAAATAAACTAAATTTGGGGAGAGTAGTAAATAAGAAAATAATGATCATGGAAAACCAGTATGTGATTACAAAGAACAAGTCATGACAATAACATCTAATTTACTTTTTTTTTCCTTTTTTTACCTATAGATAATGAGGCAGAGAAATTATATCCTACTGGGGCAGAATATTTGATCTAATGTTTGAAGACAGCCTTTTGAGCAAGAAGTACATAGGAATATTAAGAAATATCTAGCTGTTTGAATTATCATAGCCTAACAGTGCTGATTAAGAATTAATAAACTAGAGGGAACATATAAAGGTATATAATTCAGAACTCTTTTCTTGTTCTAAGGTAGTTAGATATTTTTAGTGATAGGTTCAGTGCTTATCAAATTTTCAGGTGATTCATAGTTAAAATGTTAGATTAAAATTAGTATTTTTAGAAAGACTTCTACAAGGAAAAGCTCAATTGAAATTAATATGATTAAATTAGCAGAGATGATGTAAAGTCCCACATTTAGGAAAAAATATAATTGCATGAGAACAAGATTCAGGAACCTTGCCATGGCAGTCGTAGTATATGTGACAAAGTCCTGCAGGTTTTAACTAAACAAGATTAATATAAACTCTCTGTGTGCTGTGTCTGCCAGAAAAGCCAATGCAAGCACAGAAGTGGGCAAACAACAGAAGGGAAGTAGGTATCCATGTAGTGCTCATCTGCACACATGTGAAATAAATCCCTTTTGTCACAGAGGGGCACAGATGAGTTAGAAACTATTCCAAGGCATTCGAAGTGAATTTTGAAAATTCTGAAAGTCTTTCTAGTATCTACAATTGTCAACCTCTACACCATCTTCTTTTGTAGGCATTGCTTTATTTCATTGCCGTCACACCCCTTGACATGTAGGTCTTAGATACATTATCATTTCACAGATGAGAAGATTGAGACCTGCAATGGTTGAACGACTTACTCAAAGTCACCAAACTACTAAGTGGCAAAGCTGGAAATTTTATCTGACTCCACTCTCCCTTTGTTTAGCCACCATGCAATGTAACCAAAAGAACATCACTCATTTCCATGGTTACTTTAGAGTGAAATAGGGTTATACATCGAGGTGCATACACTCTGGCCCTAACCTACCTTTCCAGATGATTGCTATGTCCTTTGATCCATGCAGTGCGCTGGCCAAGCTAGGTGAATGTTCTGCTTTGTCTTAACCCCTGCTCTTTGATCTTACTAGTTGCTCAGTCTGGAGTAGCCCCTTTCCTTGGCACTCCTGTCCAACTCCAACAGAAATGTGACTTTATTTCTGAGACTTCCTGACTCCTTAAAATAAATAGAACAATCTCTCCTCTAAACCTTCGGAGTTCTTTAAAAATCCTCTTCTTCTAATACTCATTTCTGTACATCTTTAAGCTCTAATAAATAGTATGCTCCTTGACAACAAGGGCTATGCCTTTTGCCTTGTTTCTCAGAGGATTTAGTTTAGGCTTATTTCTTAGGCTTATTTCTTACACATATGAGTGGTTCAATAAACATTTCTCAAATGAAAGAGTAATTCATCAGAGTAACCAACTGATTATAGTGGGTGAAATGAAGAAAGAATACTCTCAAAAATATCACAAAAGATTCAGATGGATGAGATACCTATTGGTTGGCATTTAATAAGTTGACCTGAAATCTGAGAGGTGTGGAGTAGAAGGTTATTCAATATATTTGGTATTCCAAAGGAATTGTCTTTCAATAGAATAAAATTTCATCTTATCTTGTCTATCATAACTGGACTTAAATTTAGAAGCAGTTTGAATCAGACCAGGGAAATCCAGGATTGAGAGAAGAGGTGTCAGTTTTGGGGATTGTCCTTATGTTAGAAAGTATAAGTTGGCAGGTATGGTGGGGTTGCAGAAAATGACAGATTTCCAAGTACAAGCCTGATGAGATATGAAGATAGAAATCAAATCTCAAACATGGTCACTAAACCAAGTAGAAAAGATGTCTTTTGGACAAGACAAATCAAGCTGCAAGTTGAATCCAAGATTTATGGTATCCAAGCAGGCAAAGGATTTCATATGTTCACAGTATAACATAGGGTAAGAGCATAGGTTTGGCGAGCAGTAGTGTCTGGGTTTGATTCCCATCTTTGTCACTTCCTAGCTGTGTGACCTTGGATGATCTACATAATTTCTCTGAAGTTTATTTCCCTCACCTGTAAAATAGGGATAATAATTTATACTAACTTCATAGGGTTATTATAAAGACTAAAGTTGATGTGTGTAAATTACTTAGGAGAGTACTTTGTACATAATAGGGGCTGCGTAACTATTAAGTATTATTTCTCTATTTGTGTTTGGAGGCATAGTTTTGGTATCAAGGCATTAATGTCATGTCCAGCTTAAAAATATTTGCAGTCACATTTTTAGGTTCAGGTTAAAAATATTTAAGTCATGTGGCTTGATTGGTTACTAGCATCGTAAACTCAAATGAGTCACCAAAACTCTGTTGCTCAGTTTTTTCAGCTGTAAAACAGACATATATACGTACAAATGCAGCCCTTAGCATTTCCTTAAGAATTAAAAAAGATAATGCTTAGAGGCTTCTTTTATACTCTAAACAATGCTTTCAAAAAGTAAAAGGTTTAATTATTCAGCAGTGAGCTCTTGAGCCCCTTGTGTGAGTTCAGGCTGCTGGAAGAGAGGGAAAACATCTGATGATCCTAGGAGAGGATATGCGGCATTTCCTTGGGTGGTCTCCCAAGGCTGTGTGCAGTAGCATGACCCTGATTTGGCCTTCGACCTTCTACACATTGTCAGCTTATATACAATCCATTTCTCTAGCCAAAGATTCACTTTATCAAAGCTCCTGAGACCAATTTACAGAACCAGAATGCCATTTTATTGCTTCACAATAAGAAAAGCAACTGCCACGTAGCAAACAGACATCCCTGTTACATTTATCCTCATCAGCAGAACTACATAGGAAGCCAAACTGCATTTAGCTTTTGGGGTGAATCTGAAACTTGAATCACAGGAAATAGAAGATTTGAATGTTGACCCAGTGCAAGGAAGATACCCAGATGCATCCATCTTCACAATAGCACCAGCACTACAAAGGAGCTACAACGTTTAAAAAGGATCAGCGAAGACTACCTCTTCCCGGGTGTGTTCCTGAATTAATGCTTACTGTGTTCGCCTCAGTGATTCCGTGTTTTTGCTGACATGGCTGACTAGTCTTTTCCTCTGAAGAAGGCTTAACAAATCAGCTAATAGAAAATAAAAAAGAAACTATCTGTTGTTAACATCTCCTTTCTCACTTGAACCCCAGGAAAGAGAGGCCAGCATTGTAGGACCCAAGGTAAATTGTCCTGATTCTGCTTTTCCTCTCAGGGGCCAATTCACCTTGAGAAGAGCTAAGCAAGGGCAATGCAAAAGGGAAAGGAGTGAGCAAGGCTAGTGCTTGCAGTGAAGGAGTTGTAAGAGTTCCCTGGATGAGCAAGAGTTCCCTGGATGTAAGAGTTCCCTGGTGGCTGTGATGGTGTGTGTTGGGTATCTGGGATGGGTTCCCATTCAGCTTCCTAAGGGGACAACGGGCCTCTGATGGTGTGACACAGAGACATCAGTGGCCTGGTCACTAATAGCTGAGACCTTGAGACTTCTGGTGACAGACATCTATGCCCAAGACTAGTGGGAACAGAAAGCTTCCCTGCAGGCTCAGAGAGTATCATCACTGGCTTAACTAGACAGACAGAAGGATATTTCTGAATGTTTTGGTTGATATAAAACTGCTGAGACTCTTGCATAACAGTAGAGTGGTGGAGAGTTCATCTCCCACCATAACAAATTATTAATAGTTATTTTTGGTCCATGAGATATGTGCATGGAGGCTTAGAGTAGGTCGATCTGATTTTGCAAACTAAAAAGATAAATTCATTTTTATTTTACAACGATATTAAAATTTGGTATAGGAGGTCACCATTTATCTTATTTCTTAATTCTTTGGAGAACCTGTACAGAAGGAAAATATCCTGTCCTGCCATCCAGAGAGCACTGTCTTCTGGGGAAGATATACAAGTAGATATGCCATTGAGTCATGATGATACTATTGTTAAATGTCATTGCAGAAATTAAGTGTAGGGCATATAAGAAAAGTTCCTATTCCAGAGCTGGTTAGGAAGAGGGAGGGAGCATATCAGTGAAGCCTCCTCCTACCCAAAGAAGATGCCCTAACCCTAAATGAAGTCATGGGGCAGGTCATAAATATGTTCCTAGAAGATGCTACATTTGACCATTCTCAAAGAAGGAAGGGACAATGACTTACTAGGAAAAGATATTTGCATGCATAAATTCTCTTGGTTATGAGACAGAGCAAGCCATTTACAAATGTCTAATTTGAATGAATAAAATCTCTGCAAATATGTATGAAAATGACATTGGTCATTCAGAGAGTTGTTTATTATAGGCTATATTTTTTTCTTTTATGTAGATCCATCCATATTCACTCATCCAGGCAGCAAAGTATATAATTATGGGATGGCTGGCTTGGATTCTGGATGTTGTTTCTGATTAGGAAACTCTTTATAGTTACTTGGCCCCTTATAAAGCTTGAATCTAAAATATTTTTTTCTTAGCAAAGCACTAATATATATGCCAATCAAAACAATATATACAATCTATTCATCTGTTAGAATGTAGCAAAATAATTTTTTGTAATCGTTGTTTTTTGATCCATTGCTTTATCTCCTTTTAATGTTCTGTTGGAAGAGCTGATGTAGTCTAAAAATGTAAAACAGTGAAGTAATGCAGAACCTGGAAATTAACTTTGAAGCTTCTGTTATGGGACACTTCCTCTTATTTTATAATGCCTTTTGAGATATTTCTTATTTTATTTCTGTAGTACTTATTTTTTCAATTATTCAAATTTTACATTGCTGATAAACCAAAGGTTTGAATAAAAGTTTGATGGGTAGGCATCAAAAATTGCAGAAGTTGCTGTAAATGCACTTAGAAATAGTTGGGAAAGTGATGCAAATCACAAAGGAACTGATGAGAAGACTAAGTTTGGTATTTGGCAAGGTCTTTGGCTGTTTAAGTTTGCTCTCAGTTGATAGATATTTGAAAACTTTATATTTAAAAGCTGGTAAGAAAAAAGTAAGGATGAAGATAAAATGTGGCGTATATCTGTGATATACTCAGACTATTACAAGGCCCAGACAGAGCTGGAAAATATTTTAGAAAAATGCTAAGGAAAAAAGAAAAGATGCATTTAAGATCTCTTTGGAACAACATTCAACTTAAATGTTTGTTTTCCTGGTTTTCTCTTCATGCATAAAAGCTGCTTCTTGTTGCCAAGGCAGCTTCTGAACTCAACATCTCACTTAAAACTTAGTCTAGTGTTCTCTATGATTCCATTTTGTTCTCCTCCTATTGATATTAAAACATACCTCAAAAACAACTGATGGGGCACCTGGGTGGCTCAGTGGTTGAGCATCTGCCTTTGGCTCAGGTCATGATCCCAGGGTCCTGGGATTGAGTCCTGTATCAGGCTTCCCATAGGGAGCCAGCTTCTCTATCTATGTCTCTGCGTCTCTCCCTGTATCTATCATGAATAAACAAATACAATCTTTAAAAAAATACTGAATTCATAGCAATTAGGGTTTTCAAATCTGAGAATTCTTTGCAATTAGTATATCAAGTATTATACAAGAGACATAGCGTGGCATGAGGAGCAGTATGGGAGGAGACAAGTTACCATCCCCAGACATTCTCACTGGGGTTTCTCCAGTTATCCAGTGAGGGAGGAATGCTCACAGGGCCTTATGTGAATATGTGAAGGTCTTTTTGTTTTTTTTTTGTTGTTGTTGTTCTTGTTTGTTTTGTCTTTTAGTGCTTTTGCAGGCAATTCATGCTTATGAATAATAGACTTTTTAAAAAAGTTAATTCAGTAGAAACGGTGTCTTCCTCAAGGTATTCTATGGTGTTTCCATCAGGAAATTCTGTGTTCTCTGATGGTTCCCTCAGAGTGGTCTAGAGTAATATAAATTTGGGGAAAGTTGGATTAAATAAAATTACATAAATTTGTGTGTGTGCATACCTTAGGAATTTAAATACATTAATGGAAGCATTTTCCAAATGTATTTTCCACAAAACTGCCAAATATATCCTGTGATTAGATTTCAGTGGATCCTACTCTGGGAAATAGAGATAAAGGAACAATCTGCAAAATAAATTTCCAAATAACTTGTTAATACCTTAATACATGTAATTAAGGAGAATTCAAAACATGCAAAATATTATTTAATTTTTTTAAACAAACGACAGATATTATATAAAACATGAAAATGAAAAACAAATGTAAAATACTATTTCTTGAAACTATTGGCTGTGAAATAATTTGGCTTCACTTTCAACCAGAAGTAGGAGAGTTGTTTATTGAGTTAAGAAGAGTGAAGAAAGTATGATTCCTTTTATTATGTAGAGATATGTAAATTGCAGAAAGAAACTAGTTTCCTTACTTGATTTGAATATCACATTTTATTCCAGTGCCTGGTGTCTATTATAGGTGAAGTGTCCCAGTGCCTTTCTGGTCTGGCTCTAAGGAAAGTAGTCTGTACCAGTGTTCCCAGTACGATATTTTACAAAAATAGTTTATAGGCTATATTGTCATACAGACATACACAAGGTACACAAACAGATACACACACATACAAACTTACACTTCTTTTGAAACACACATATTTAAAATTTGCTACATAAACTGTGTATTATACAGAATGGGGAAATTAAATTTCATTTAACCCCCTTCTGTTTTGTTTTGTTTTAGTATTTTTGACTTTATAAAATCCCAAGGCACATTATACATTATGGGAACACTGCATTATGGGAAGGATCTGAACAGGATGGAGGCCACTGATTTCTTGGTCACTGTTTTGGCCTCCAGAGTGAATAGTGGCCATATATAACCTTATTGGAGTTGTGCCTGAAATAGGCGTTTTTCCATGTCTGGATATGCAATCCTCACAGAGAGTATGATTTCAAATATTACTTAAAATCTCATATGATATTGACAATAATGGAATAGTAAGTTATCTAATGTGTTACTATTTGATAGAGATTTCATTCTTTTTACTCTGTTTATTATTGGTAGTACTCTTTTAGGATCCTCAACAAATTTCTTTTTATCTTTTAGAAAGTCTTTTATTATTTGTTGAGCATTGATCACATTTCCTGGCTCTCACGGAAGAAACGTCAACATTGCCCTGGTTTGTGGAATGTTTGCTGGAAGCACCTTTGATAATGTCAAGAATGACATCACTACTGTTCTGGGAGGAGTGTGTTTTTCATGAACTTGTGTTTCTTCTTTCATGTAGTGTTAATAATGGCAGAAAACAAGTATTTGTTGAAGGTAAGACTTTTTAAAATGAAACATTTTATGATAGTTGAATATATTTTGAAGAAGCAGAAATTTTGAGACAGTCTCATTAAGGCAATTTCTAAAATCAAATCACTAAAGTAATTGGTAATGCCCTTTCAAAAAGAGAAACAAAGTTTGCACTCTCTAACATGATTCATCACTTTCCAGAGATGGCAACAGAAATGTATAGTTGTTTTTTTTTATTTTTTTGAGTGTCTCATCATTGTAATTTACACATACAAATCCCACAGGCATATGTCACCAACAGATGGTATTTATTAAAAATCCACATGCATTCTTGGACGGTTTAAGTGTCATTCTGCCTGAAGGCAAAGAAATGGATTAGATGACCTTTCAAGGTCATTCTACTTAGAGCTTTCAAGAGTACAATGTGGAACTGTCTCACTGTTTAAAATTGTTTTTTTTTTTTAATATTCGTACAAATCAAGTATGTTTGATTGCAAATGACATATATCTATCTTCGATCAGAATAATAAAAAAAGTACAGTGTATTAGCCACTTATAAAAGGGTATGGTCAGCACTGGCATTAGAAACAACTGGATTTAAACACTGGAATGCCATAATCTCTGCTTTTCCTCTTTCTTGTCTGCTTCTCTTTGTGGGTTTATCATTCTCTCTCCAGTAGATAGACTTCTTCTGCACGGTAGGTGATGTGGGTCTAGAAACTGATGTCTCAGTCTTCAAAGAGAAGTCCTTGTAGCCAGCTCTGTTTAGAAACCAAGGGCACTGCTTGGTCCTAGAAGCAATCACCATATATCCAGCAGATGTAGTATTAAGATTGACTTCCCTGGGTCATGGACCTTTCACTGAAGTCATGATCATATTCACATCAGGATTAGGAAAGACGAAAGGAGATTCCTGGGATCCTGAGACTGCTTCACCCCAGATCCCAAATGAATGTTTTCACCATTACAAGCGGCCTAGAGACAGTTTTAGGAATATTAAAATTAAGCCTGAATATTCTATTTTCCCCAAGAATCTATCAAGATCAGTATCTTCATGTTGTGCATTATCTCTGGTCCAAGTCTTCACCAGAAGTCCGAACCCTTCAAGACCTTCACACATGATTGCCTTTATGGACCTCTGCTTGGCTGTGGAAACCCTCTAATCTGATATGATCTCACACAACTCCCTGATTACCTTCCTTCCCCCTAAGGCCTCCCCACTCCCTGTCTTCACTGCCTATACACACATGCTTTCTAGAACTCAGGTTCTGTTATCAATAAAATTGTGCATGGTCTTTAACTTCTCTAAACATTCCTTTTCCCTTCAGGGACTAATTAAACCTGACCATCACTTGAGGATGTTGGATTCCTCTATAGCGTCTAAACTGTTTTTGTTTTGGCTCTTACTTTGTCTCTCTCACACCCTGTATAACACAATGCCTAAGGGGTGTGTAAACGTTCTTTTTTCTTTTATTACCATTCAGCTTTATTCAGTCCTTCATTCCCATAAATCCTTATTAGCTTTTTGAATGGGACTGCCCCTCCTTGTTGCAGTATCTACCAATTTCTGGTAACTACCTTATTTACTGATAATTTTAACATGATTCTTCTATTTTTTTTCACTACCACTACCTTACCTTTCTTTTGATGACTTCAGCCTCTGGTGGATGACTCATCTTGCAGTCTGGATTTTCACATCTTTGAGTTTCTCACAAACAATGATCACTCCTTCAGCATCAACTCAGATGTCCAAGCCTATGGAGGTACTTTACAGATCTTCATTCTGATAGCTGTACCTGATTCTTTCTTGAAGGTAATTCACCATAAACTCAGCATTCCCTGTATTTCTAGCTCACCAAGTCCTGTATCACCTGCTCCTGCAAATATTTAGCTCTTTAAGATTTTTCCAGTCACTTGACTATTGTTTTTGTTGTCATTAGCGCCCCTCTTGTCCTTAATATCTGTCCTTAGTTTAGATGCTATAATTCATATAAAATGTATCCTTTTTCTTATAACACCAACTCCATTATCCCTCTCCTACCACTGTGCTCACAGGCAAAGCCTCAATCTCATTAAACTCACCTTTCTGCCTGTTCTGTGCTTGTTCTTGAGAAATGAAGTGTTGAAGAACAACACTCCAACGTGCTCATTGATTTCATTTAAATTTATGCCAGTATATTTCAAGTAAGTTTCAGGGGTTCCAGGCCATCTATCTTATCCTACTTTTCTGTCAATTTGTTGCCTCATCATCTGTAAGGACCATGTAATATTTTTTTTCTCCTTAAAATCTGTTTACTCATCCTCAATTAATTATCTCATTTTGTTTTTCATGGAAAGAAAAAATTAAAACTTGTTACTTTATCATGCTTCCATCAAATCAAATAGCCCACTTGCAGCTGCATATGGCATCTTGTTCTCTGCTAATTGTGTCTGAAAGGTTTCTGCTTGTTGCTGAATGCTGTGTTGCACGGTTCAGATCCATGTCTTAGGATTAAAGTACTCATTCCCCAGGCCTGGAGTAACGACTCACCCTTCTCTTCCCAAACAAGACTGCTCTGAAGGGTCTTTCCAGAACTAGAGCCCCTGTGGGATAGGTTGTGACCACTGTTGTGGCTGCCTCAGTGTTCAACTTTACTTCAGTGGAGCCCTACTTTCTTCGCGCCCCCCCCACCCCAGATTTGACTCCAAGGGCACTCCCAAATGAATTTTTTTTTTTCCAAATGAAATTCTTGCAAACATCTACCTGTCTAAGTGTTTCCTAGGGAATCTGGCCTAACAGAGTGGTGCCTGGAGTGGTCTGAGGGTCTGAATCTAAAATAGGATTTAACTGCCACCACCCAGTTGCAGTGAGGCCCAGTAAGATCCCATCACTGTGGGAGGTAGAACATGAAAAGCTCTTGGTACACTGTGGTGGTACAATCATTAAACATTTTCATTTATGATGAACTTGGACAGTATACCCATAGAAGGAAATGCATCAGTTCAGCAATATCTCAGGTGCTGCAGAAATTTGGGAGAGGTAGTAATTATAAGGATTATGGAATTTGATTGTTGTTGGGAGCAATTAATGTATTTGATAAATTAAATTAATGGCTAAATGTGGAAGCCAGAGGACCTCTTGGGAAACATATGAAGACATTCAATCTCCTGTAGCTAGCAGGTGGAAAAAAGCAGAAGACCAGGACCAAGACTGAATTATAAGAACAACAGAACTCCCAAGAAAATGGCATTCTGAGTCCTGGCAAGTGTTATGTAAAAGTCAGCACCCTGGTTGGAACAAGTGGAACACTGAGACTTTTTGTACAGAGACACTTGGATGGATGTACCTGAAAACTGTAAATCAAGATTTTCATGAACAATCTGCACTTGCAGTGGTACTTTACACATTCTTGATTCCCATGTCCTTGAAAGTGATGAAGGCCTTCTGCTTTACAAAATGGTACATGTCCCCATCCCCATTTTTAGGATATAGACAGACCTCTCCTTCTAACCACTAGAATAGTAACTGGAGTGAAGCTATGGCACAAACTGGTTGGAGAGATGAAATCCTGAGCTTGCAAAGGGTGGAAAGATGCTGCACTGATAAAGAACTAAAGGACCTAGCCAAAATGCACAGGGGGAGTCTGGAGATATGTACTTATAGCACTGGATCATGAGAGAACTGTACCAAAATGATGATTACAGAACACTGGAGTGGGAAGTTTGTGGAATTCTTGTGGATATGGAAGCACTCTTTAATATTCAAATATTTAATTACCCAGCAAGGGCCCTGGAGCTAACATGTTGCTACTTTGGCTTTTGAAATTTTGAGGAAAATATTGGCCCACTCTAAGTATGATAGAAATGCCAGAAGTGCCACAGAAGATTGTAGAAGAAGGCTCAAAAAGCTTAATTAGGTATGGCTGGATATCTCTCTCCAGATGACTGTGTTCAAAGGGAGAGTACTTCTTCTGTCAGCATTGTAAAGAATGCTGTAGTAGGAGGGGCACATACATGACCAAGAAGGTAAGTGGCAGGTGTCTTCTACAAGCCAAGATGGAAATTAAGGGAAGCTCATTGATAGCAAAGCAATGATAAGATCTTAAATAACAGAGGCCAAGTGACAGTAATCATTAGAGGCAAGGAGAACTCCCTGCAAATAGATTTTGGATGGAAAATTTAGTGTAGAAGGTTTGTTTTTATGTTAAGTATCTCTCTACTCTGTATTATAAGCTGTTAGAGGGCAGAGAATTACTTGCCTCCTTCACTTTTTCATCTGCAATACAGAAAATATTGCTGGACTCATAAAAGGCTTCCAACAAATATTTTGGAAAAGAGATTATTCTAAAAGGGTGGCTGTAGGGGGGCAGGTATAGACAGCACCAAATGCTGGAGTTTTTGTGAGATTGCTAGCCACTCTAGTTTGTAACTTTCATATATTTTTAACAGTTTGGCAAAAAAAAAATAAATAAATACTGTGGACTTTAAAAAAATTAGAAGTGAAAAAATAGAAGTAGACTTAGAAATTATAACCTTTAATAAAGGCATCTGTTTTAATGTTAAATTGTGAAACATTTACTTAAGTTAAGCCTTGTGTAAGCTCTTTGTTGAGGGGCATAGTGCTGGTCAAGCACAGCCATCAGGAGTTACTTTATGACACGGAAAGAGAGTAGTGATGATAATTTTTGTTCCAATTACTGAAAGGAAGCCTTAAAAATGGGGAATGAAAATGTTGGGATATCTGGTTAAATTCCCTGGTGAAAAAGTATAGGGAAATTTAAACCAGTATATCCTAAACTATGTTCCTGAAAGCATGTATTTTGTGAATGGTTAATTCATGTTCTGTGTTCAATATTTACATCTAATTTGGGAAACATTGTCCTAGATATTGTGTGTTAGATATAAGGTGGAAGAGTACATATTAACTATTTGATCTTCAAAAAATATGATAGCTACTTGTATTTCCAATGGGTAGCATAATTTTTCATGACTCATGATTTGTTAAAGAATTAGCTAAAGGAAGTCTAAGATTATGATTAAGAAGAACTGAGAATAAATATAAAGTCAACTAATTGAATCTAGAGTGTTTAGATTTCTTTGTATTTTGTTTTACAGAATTTTTTAACAGTTGAAGTGTTTAGTGTGTCTGATGTTTTCCAGTTTTATTCTAGGCATTATAGAAGATACATAGATCAAGTTTTATGTGATTTCTCCTCTGAAGGATTTTACATTTTAATAAGTGGTTAGTAGTGGTTTTATATTTCTGTTGAAATCATGATTTATAACACCTATTAGAATATATGATCATGGGGATGCCTGGGTGGCTCAGCGGTTGAGCACCTGCCTTTGGCACAGGGCATGATCCTGCAGTCCTGGGATCGAGCCCCACATCGGGCTCCCTGCATGGGCTCCCTCTACCTATATCTCTGCCTCTCTCTTTCTCTGTGTCTCTCATGAATAAATAAATAAAATCTGAAAAAAAAATATGTGCTCATGTAATCATACCTGCGCAAAAAGTCTTTTGGGCAATAATAACCAGTAGTTATGATGCTACTGCCCCCATGGTGTCAGTTTGCTGAAACTTTTGACATAGTATTTAAGACAAAATAATCGTTTTTATAATCTTCATTCATGTCTTTAAAATGATCACGAATGTTATTTAGGCCCTTTTAGCAAGGCAAAAAAATTAAATAAAAATAATCAAGTGATATAATTTGCTCTCAGCAAGCTCAATCTTCCTCTTTGGTACTGCTTTATCACCCCAGAGGCCCCATATATGAACATCGTCCCCCTTCCTTCACTCCTCAACAACTTGCTCGAATGATTTATTTCCATCATGATATGAATTAAGAAAACAGTGTAAAATGTTACCTATTTTTGGAGATTTTCATTTTTAATAACTTAATATTTTAAAGAGAATAGTGGAATTTTTATATAAATCAATAGATGAGGAAGATAAATGGAGAGAGCACTAAGGATTGTATTCACAACCTGAAGTCATATCGTGTAAGAACTTTCTTTGATGTGTAAGTCAATTTCACCCCTCATGGCAAGCATTCTATGTTCACACTGAATTGATTCTCATTCACTTGAGTCTTGGGATTGAGTGGATTTTGCTGTGGGCCCTGCCTCATAAAACAGGGATTCACCTTAAATTTCTCAGAGTAGAAAATTTTATAGGAGAGTGCTGCAGAAAACTAAGCAACTAGTAGCTAGGCAACCAGGAGCAATTGTAAGAAAAGAAAATTTAGAAAAGGCCAGGCAGGTATTATCTATACAATATTTGGTATTAAGAGATTTAAAAGTATTATCCTTTGTTTGTTAGTAAAACTTGCTTGTGATACTCAGTGTCTCTCACGTACACCTTTATATGAAATTTATTTTATCAGATTATCTTCCATCAGGCCTTTTGATTGCCTAGGGCTTTTTTCCAGAATTCACTTAGCTGCTTGGTTCAGGCTACCTTGATAAGAACTGTAAATTATTATATTGTAAGTATTGTCAACCTAAGAGTGAAGCATTGGACTTGATGGGACCATTAAGCATCTGCCACAGCCTCTTGGTAGACAAGACAATACAGCCCCTAGGGATAACACTTGGCCAGAGGCTGACAGCATATCCAGTACCCTGCTCATTGCAAGTTGACTGCACTGCCAAGTTGGGAGAAGGAGTTCCAGGGTGCTTAGAATCCAATGCACTAGCGGAAACCATTTGCCTGAAAACAAGACATCCTACCTTTTAAGGCCACATGAGCTATATTCTAATATTTTACTGGGGGCACTTTTGTTTACTAGTATCATTAAACTAGTCCAAACAAGGGAGGGATGAGACTATTAGGACATCTCCAAATTCCTCTGAGGAGAGGAATGGAGCTTGATATTTGAAACCATCAAATATTATTGTAATACCCTTGCTTTGTTAGGTGGTTCAATTTATTTTTTCCCTTTCATTACAATCCCCTTTCCTCTACTTCTTTAGTCAATGGCACCAGCAGCTGATAGCTCCTTTACTCTCTAGTGTATGAATCAGGGATCCAAGGAGAGATTTAAGGTCCACATTGCAGAATTTTCAGCCAACTTCTCATATTCACCCATCTAGAGTCAAGTACACATTTCTGAATTAATGGCTATGTCCAGAGCATGAGGTCACAAAATGTGGGAATCATAAAAGGTATATGTGTGAACAGAATACCGAGAGGTGAATGTGAAGGAGGCAAAATGATTGGTATCCATTGTGCCTTGCCACCTCACCATATTCTTTAGATAAAGATGAGTCACCTCATTTTATTAAGAAAAGTAATAGCTGGGATGTGTTACGTAAAGAGTATAATAGCTTTACATTGAAATTCACTTTGATTTCCCACATCAAGTTTAAAGTGACTTTCTCTGAAAATGATTGCCCATGTCCCTGAATACAGTGACTAACAGTGAGAAGCAATTGCAGCGGAGAACCAAAGAAACACACACTGAGGCTACAGAAAGTTGCAAGTCATACTATTTATTCCTGCACTTAACAAACAACTGCCATCATGCCTACAGGTAGTGATAAAATTTCTATTTCAGGGAAGACTGAACCCCAAGAGAGAAGACCAGTAGGTATAAACACTGACCACCCACGTAGCTTAGATTATTAGCCATGTGATTTAACATTTTACCCTATTTTAGGCAATAGGAACTGGAAGTTGTTGTAGAAATCTTTGGTGCATTCCTTGTGGTTCATTTTGTCTAAGTGATTCTCAAAAGGGTGTGGGGTAAACTTCCTGAGTCTTTATTTTGCAATACTCATAATGGCACAGTCCAAGGAATCCACTCTAGGTACTATTGTATATTGATACCTAAACTGATTAAATCAGACTGAATATAAAGCCCAGAGTGAATATTAAATGAAATTGCCATTTATGTAAATTGAGGAAGAATACTCTCCCTCAGAACTGTGGCTTAAAGAAGTTTATTTTTATCCGGGAATGCTACGGTCTAGACTAAATTATACAACTTTCCTGTTTGGTTGTGGAGAGTGGCTAGAGAAAGTTTGCACACAGAAGAGTGATTTTTGGATAAGTTTCAGACGAAATGTCTCTACCACAACCATGCAGAGCATTGTGATTTCAGTTATGTAATGATGAGTGTGTAATCTCAAACAAAGATGATTATACATGCTACAAGTTTTCTTTAAACGTCTGTTCTTTGGCTTTGCTAAAATGGGGCAGCATGTAAAGGCCATTGGAGTACACAGAGATTATGGACAAGTAATAATTTGCCTAGTGTTTTAATCTATATATTTTTTCAGAGTGTGGTCAATTGGCAAAATAGACATACAACTCTAAGAGCATATGCCAATATAAATACAACACTCCAACACTGAAGGTTAATAATTTGCCTAGCATAGGGGACAAATGTTATGTTTGAAGGAAAGCCAAATGTTTCCCACATAAATCTAGGGGACAAATGTCCAACTTCCACATAAGTCATCAATATTCATATAATGCCACTCCATCTACTCTCTTTGAAGGGTCTGTTTAAAATGCTTTCCCCACTCTTCACTTAGCTCTTCACCAAACCAAACCTATTCATCATCCTTCTGGACACTGAAACTTATGAAAACACTTATGTAGCAACAACAGCACAATAGTACCAAGTAAGTGTCAAGGAGGAACAAACAATTAGAAGTTCTGTTTCTCTCTCTTTGTTCAACTAGGGTAGGCACAGATTAACAAAATTAATTCACATCAGTTTTAATCTTAATTCCACTTCATTCTTTTTCATCCTGCAAATGTTGTGTTCATTTCTGCCACAGTGCCTGTCTTTTATTACCAGAGCAAAAGCTATCTTAGTTAAGACTTTTGTAATGTATTCTGGTCCCTATGACTCTGGGTCATATCCACTTTAAAAGAAGGTAGTTAAAAATGTCCCAACTCTTAGTTACTTATGTTCCTAAGGATATGATATTCTTTGTGTCTCAAACTATCTGCTCTTTCAAAGTTAGATGCAGAGTTTTCCTTACAGACATCTGAAGTCCAATTGTAAGTCTTTTTGACATTTTACAGCCACATATTTTCCTCTTCTTCATTCATTTTTGTCCTTCATCCCTGTTCCTTGCCTCTCATGCTCTAAATACTCCAGGAATTCCAGAAAGCATGTCTGTCACTTTCTTTTTTACCTAGGTCCTTCTATTGGCATTATTTGAGATTCTTTTCTTTTTTCTTTTCTTTTCTTTTTTCTTTTCTTTTCTTTTCTTTTCTTTTCTTTTCTTTTCTTTTCTTTTCTTTCTTTTCTTTCTTTCTTTTCTTTTCTTTCTTTTCTTTTTGAGATTGGGGAGAGAGGCAGAGGGAGATGGAGAGAGAATCTTAAGCATGCTCCATGCCCAGTGTGGACCCTAGTATGGGGCTCAATCTCACAATCCTGAGATCAGGACCTGCACTGGAATCAGTACTCAATTGCTTAACTCACTGAGCCATCTTGGTGCCCAGAGATTACTATTCTTGGTTTTATTTCACTGTCCTTTTAAAACAAAATAGCAGGGACACTTGGGTGGCTCAGCAGTTGAGCGTCTGCCTTGGCTTAGGGCGTGATCCCCGAGTCCCAGGATCGAGGCCCACATCCGGCTTCCTGTGTGGAGCCTGCTTTTCCCTCTGCTTATGTCTCTGCCTCTCTCTCTCTCTGTGTCTCTCATGAATAAATAAGTTTTAAAAATCTTTAAAAATAGCATATATTTTCAATACACATCCTCAATCTGCATTGTTATAGTGGGTTTTTGCCACAAGAGCACATGGATTTTCATCTGAGACTTCTGTTTAATTTTAAAAGATATTTTATAAAATATTTTATTTTAATTTTTTAAAGATTGTATTTATTTATTTTATAGAAAGAGAGAAAGAAAGAAAGAGCAGGGGAGGAGCAGAGGGAGAGGGAGAAAGAATCTCAAGCAGACTCCACACTGAGCATGGAGCCCAATGAAGGGCTCAATCTCAGACCCTGAGATGGCTACCTGAACCAAAACCAAGGGTCCAACCCTCAACTGACTGAATCATCCAGATGACCCTTTATTAAACATTTTAGACTTTTAGGTGATTATGATCTTTATGTAAAGGACTACTTCAGGTTAAAATAATTTAGACCAGAGAATATCATTGCCTTCAAGATCTAAAGAATCTACCTAGTCCCAAGGGAAACAATAGTATTGCCCATGCATATTCTGTAGTTACTTTAGAAATCAAAGTGTAAAATGCTTAGATTGTAGTTTGTTATTCTTTGGATTCTAGGTTTTCCTCTTAAGACACATTTGATTTTCTTTTTCTTAGGTTGGCACTCTGGCAGAGTCTTGCCTTAGAAACAGTGATCTCTACGGAGATATAGATTATAGTTCATGTTAAAATATGTTTGCTGTTGACATCCTTTTGGCTTAAACTGGTGACACATTTAGTGGAAGTTAAGTGTTATAGAAGTTGCTTGAAAAGATTCTGACAAGAAAAAAATGGTGCCATAAATATCATAACAAAGAATTTTTTTTTTTTCAAATATTACTGTATTTTAGCTCTTGACTACAGAGGTAGAAATGTGGTTTCAGAATGCTGGTTGATAAGCCTCGTACAATGGCTGGACCACTCTGAAGATTTAAAGCAGGATAAGCCTAGCACAGAGTTTGCTGTATGTCCCACCAAATCTAAAGATTGTTTTGGTGATGTGGAAGATCCCTGAAAGACAAAGATTGGTTTCAGAAACCTCCAGAGAATTCTGATTTTTCAAAATAAGAATTTTTGTTTGCTTGTTTAAGTTTAATCTTGGACCTCCTGAATATTCCTCTCCCTGCCCTAAAATTTCATGTCTGCAAGGAGACTTTCACAAATGTCCCATCTTAAGGGTATCTGTGAACAGGCACTATTCTATGACCAGCTAACTGTAGAGTGACCACTTTCAAGAATGTTCTAACATTAATGAGTCCATACTAAATAAATATGAAGTTTCTTTTCCATGAATTTCCTTCAATTATCATTAGTAGCCTCAGGTTTTAGTAGGGTTTTGGGGAAGCTATACAATGAGTAAATTTTCTTTCTGTAAAGTTTTAAAATTTACATCTTTCACCATCATAAATTAAGCTACTTTATGTCCCTGGTTTGTCTAGATGATACGGACATTTGGAAGGCAATGATTTTCCTGCTCAAATGGATATAGCATGATTATTTGACTGGCACTATAGAGAGAATTCAAGTATCAGATAGAACAGTCTCTAGGTTATCATCAAAACCTGATATCCTGTTATTATATAATTGAGGCCACAAGGTTGTCAATATCAAACACATCTATTGCTTCCTTAAATCTGCAACCTGAAACCAAAGCCAGAATTTTAAGTCACAAAGACATCACTGATAGCACGTGGGAAATTTTCAAAGCTGTGCCAAGGGATTTAAGGAGCATTGCTTCCATTAATCTTGCTGAAAGTCTCATGACTAAATCCCTATGCATTGCTTTTAAGATTTGTTCAAAAATGTCTCGGCATACAAAGTATGGACAAGTTATTCATTACAGCTTTTACTTTATAGCATTCTGAAACTATTTCTAAGTAATTTAGCACTGACTTTCCTCTTCTATAAAAGATCATAAAATACTTTTTGCCTAAATGAAAGATTTGCTTTTTTGATAACATGAACTTTTATGAAGAGTGAAAACTAGTTTTTACATGGAGTATGACTGGGAGGAAAACAAGTAGTAAAGTTAAAAGAAACTATAGCAGGTCTATTGATGTTTTTTACCAAAACAAAAATGATAAAGCTTAGAATTTCTTATTGCTTAAAAAATATATATATCCCAGTATATATTATTATATATAGTTAATTTTATTAATTACTTTTAATTTTATTAATCATAAATAAGTATACAAAATCTTAATCTTGATTTCTACCTATAACTACCAGGTATTGCTGTGGATACTGGAAATATTAAAATCTGTAAGACAGAGAGTAGTTCATGGTCTAGTGTAGAATATAGAAACATAAAGCATAGTAGAGAAATGTAACAATGAATAAGAAACCTGAGACAGAAAAGGATTTGAGACATAGAGTCATCTGGGGTCTTTGGATTATGTGCTAGTTGGGTAGTGTAGGACATAAAGCTAAAAAGTTATAAAGTCAGATTTAGAGGGCTTTTCTGATGCAATGATAATGCACACTTCATTTTGTAGGGATGATATGGTCAAAATATGATCAATAACATCATAGAGATATTATTCGGAGAGATAATTTAGGAGATCTCATGAATGAAAGATTGGCATGAGTAGACAAGGAAGGTAGACAGGTCAGTAAGGAGACTATTTCAAAGAGCAAGTAGAGATCATACAAATCTGAACAAAGGAATTGCCAATGAAACACAGAAAAAGAAATAGACCGAAGGCACTGATTGAGTAAGCGCTAGGAAGAAAGAGGAGTCAATAATGAGTGAGGTTTTTTGCATACAGGGTTGAGATATGATGGAAAATAGAAAAAGCAACCCAAAGTTGAGGCAGAAGATAATAGTTTCTGTTTTGGTTATGTGAAGCTAGAGTTCTCTGAGGTTTCTAAGTAATTGCTGAGTGAGTTTTAGGGCTGTAGGTACTGATTTTGAGACATTAGCTCATAACCTGTACGGCTGATGAACTCACCCAGAGAAATAAAAGAAAAAAAAGGGAATGGAAAGGAGATAGGAGATTGATGGGAGAATCTTGGTGGTGGCTAACGTTAGAAAAGTAGTCAGAAAGGAGATGAAGCAAAGTAGCTAGAGAGAAGACGAGGACCAGGAAAAGTGTTATCATTAAAGTTATGGAGGAATGTTATCAGGGGTCCGTGGGGCAACGTAGTTGAGGATGAAGGCTTTAATTTTATTAACTATGAAATCATTGGTATACTTACATTAGTTTAGACAAGATTTCCAGCAGAGTGGTGGGGACCAGATCTTCAGGGGATTCAGGTGTGCTCACAGAAATCAATGATGAGAGACATAAACAGGTGGAAAGAAGTAGTATAGACTTCAACTCCATACATGTTTGGAAACAGAACCAAGGAGACATATGAAGTAGTATCTTGAGAAAACACAGATTCAGAGAAAGATTCTCTGGGAAGGAAGAGAGACCTTAAAGTTTTTGGAAGATATGTGGGGAATGCTGAGAACACTTTGTTATTTCCACTGATATCAATGGAGAACTTTGATATTTCCATTGATTCCATCTATAAAAGTTGTTAAGTTCTCTCTCTATCAAAATAATGTAGGCTAATTACTGGTGGAGAAATATCCTCCTGCCCCCAAATTGGTGTTTTAATAAAATAAAGTATATCTCTTTGTTCTGCTTTATGCTTTTATGCTTTTTGTGGAATAGCAGGGGCATTCATAACATTCATTCGGGGACCCAGAGTGGCAGGGACTGTATCTTGGTAAGTACTTATAATCACCACTATGGGAGGATAGGGGCATCTCATACAAAGATTGAATCTCACGCTGGCTCTTAAAACTTTCTCAGAGAAGGTGACCTATGTTACTTCTGCTCACATTTCATTGGCCAAGCTAGTCACATAGCCGCCTCACTTCAAGTGGCCAGGGAAAGACAACTCTGCCAGGTGCTGGGAAGGAGAATCAGACATTTTGTGAACATTTGTAATGATTACAACACTGCCTTACAAGCTTAAAAGAGAACGGTGGGATTTAGAGGAACTGGATGAGGAAGCAAAATGGGTTGAATTAATTACATTATCCAATGCTATTATGCTTCTTGAAATGCATATAATATTGAAATCATCTCATAGGAACACCTGTGAAAAGGAGTTCTTCATAATTGTTTCTGAATGCTTCTAATAAAATGAGACAATTAGCCTTCTCTAATGTATTAGTTATGATTAGTTTCATCTGCATATGACAGGAAAAAAATATAACAGTGGCTACAATAAGATGCAATTATTTTTCTCTAGTGTGAAAATTTGAATAAGAGTTTCTGGGTCCTCCATGATCATTGAGGAGTAGGTTTCTTCTACATAGTTTCTGCATCATCTTCAATGTTTGACTTCCATTTTGTGGTCCAGGCTGCCTGTTTCATCCAGCTTAAACCTCTCATTTCTATGCCAGCAGCCCCGCTCTTCCTAAAAGTTACACCACCACTTCTGGATATATTGCATTGACCAGAACTTAGATACTCACAATGAAGGCTATTCTGTGTGGTCATTATCCTGGGTACCCATGTGCTCAATTAACAATTGGGGGCTCAATTTCTCAGCAGGAAGAGGAGAATTGGTATTACTTCACCATGCCTGTGTGGAGGATCCTCCCTTTCGTTTTGGGGTTTCCTCCTATTTTTAGTAATTCTTAGCATGGAAAGGAATTGGAAACTCCATGCTCCACATCAAAAATATCTCAAATGTAATACATATATATTTAGGAGTTAAAATGTCTTCTCTAGCCTCTTAGAATGGAGTGGCACTTTGAGAGAATGAGCGTCAGTATTGGTTTGGTGCATTTTATGCCCACTTCCTGGCTTTACTTGACTCACAGCTCTTAGTGGAAAGTGATAGCAGGTTGGGAAAGTTTGGTCAGAACTTTCAGGCAACTATGAGCTTAACTAATAATGTTCTATACAGAACCAGGCTCCATGTGGAGTTCTTGTATAAAATTCCAAAGACATAGTGCATATTGGAGAGTGATAGAGATTCTTCATTTTTGCTTTACTTCCATTGTGGGAGCTGTGAGATGGAACAGAGTTTACCACCAAAAGAGAGAAGAGATAAAGTGCTGTGGAACTTCAAAAGCAGGCAAGTTGGCAGCTGCACTTGACCCAGTGTTAGACCTGGCACAGATTTCAGGAAACAGGAGAGATCTTCTGCTTCGTATTTTTGTTTTTCATTTGTTCCTTGTTAGAGCCTCTCCACTTCATACACCAGATGTTGAACTTACATTATTATTGTGTTGGTAGTAGTAACACAAATTTGAACTGTAGGAGAATGCATTATTCAAGTTGCAGATGAGATAATCCTTGCCAAAGATGCATGAATTAAACATGCAGTAGCCCAGGGGCTGATGGAGCTTTGAGTCAGGGAAAGTAAGAGGTAGTTAGGTAGCTGATAGCTGAGGTTTCCGAGAATTTAGGGTGCACCTTCTGCTGTTATTTTGTACTTTAAGAGAGGCTAATGATGGCAAACAGGAAGCAACATCTAAAACTGAGGATTTTTACATTTGATTAGCACTTGGATCATAGTCTGATTGAAATCATAGCAGTAAAAGATGCATATAAATCAATGCTAAGGGAAAACAAGCAAAAGTGAACACTGTCCTTATTTCCAAATTAATATTTCAGTTAACTTTCTGTTATCTTTTTTTAATAATAAATTTATTTTTTATTGGTGTTCAATTTGCCAACATACAGAATAACAGCCAGTGCTCATCCCGTCAAGTGCCCCCCTCAGTGTCCATCACCCATTCTCTCCCACCCCCCGCTCTCCTCCCCTTCCACCACCCCTAGTTCGTTTCTCAGAGTTAGGAGTCTTTATGTTCTGTCTCCCTTTCTGATATTTCCTACCCATTTCTTCTCCCTTCCCTTCTATTCCCTTTCACTATTATTTATATTCCCCAAATGAATGAGAACATATTATGCTGAGTGAAATGAGTCAATCGGAGAAGGACAAACATCTGTTATCATCTTTAAATCTCGTATGATATTATAAATCCTTTTGCCTATTAAATAAAATGTATTTTCTTCTGAAGCTTGTTCAGATTTTTACTTTATAGATTATACGATGAAATTCACTATTGATTATTTTCTTTTTGTATTCCTGACCAACTCAAATCCTTTTTATAATTGCATAGCCTTTCCATATCAACAGCTATATATATCTTGATGTTAAATAGCTCTTCTTTCAGACAAACAAAAATAAATTAAGAAAAGATATTACAACAACCTCACCCTGGACCTGATACACTCTTATTTTTAAGACATTTTTAAAAAGATTATGTGACACTGTATATATGACAAAGAAACATTTGAAAATGAGAGTTTGTTATAGAATGTCAAACCATCTTTTAAAGTTTAGGGACATAAAGCCATAGCATATTTATTTATCCACAGCTTATTCTGGTTTTATTTTAAGTGGACATGCATTAATAAAAGGTAGCTATTATTTATGCCAAATCATATCTTTTTCCTTTATACAGAAGAGAAGCACAGCAATCTATTATTTTAGATAGTTGTTAGTAGAGGGAAAAACAGATCAGTCATATTACAATATCAGTTTGTAAGAAGAATCTTGACAAGAAATTTTGCACCAAAATTGATAGTACACTGTGGAAGTTGATTATAATCTCTAGTGAAGCATGAATAAAATCAAACAATATGAAATGATATCAAGCACCATATTCTGTATCCACATTTTCAGCACACTACTTTAGGAATAGGATTGTTTTAGGTATATATGCCCATTAGAAACAGGATAGCATAGCAGATCACTCAACTGACACTGAAAGGAAATATTAGCAAGTAGATGGACAATGGGTGAAAGCCTTTATTCAGTAATGAAAGCAAAATATGACATATTCCTAGTAAAATTGTGCTCTGTATATGTGTTTGGGTATGTATGTGAGTTTAAATACTGTGAATGACATTTTTCACATCTCAAACTAAGCTAAAAGATTCTACAGTTTCAAAAAGGGCCCTAAACTTTAAGATATAGCTAGTTTGGTGTCAGCATATCCATGCAGATTTTGTATGAGCCGGAGGAATTACTGGTTCTTAATAAGAATGAATTAAATCTCTTCCCTCCTTTGCTCTCTCTTTTGAATTAATTGGTTTTGGCTTGCCAGAATCACAGTGCAGACCATAAAGAATGGAAGAGTTTGGCATGTACCATGTTTTCTCCACTGCATTAATTGAACTGTAAATGAGATTTTGGTCAATAAAATAAAACATGCTGCCCAGAGCACACAAAAGCACAAGAGAGATTCAAATGCTTAGTAATGTGAGGAATGAACATAACATAAAGCTTCTGCCATAAATCAATTCAAATCAAGTATAGGGTGTACTCCTTGTTGATCTATTCCTATAAGCCGTTTTACTAATTCTTAGGCAGGCATAAAAAAAAAAAAACAAATTTTAAGAATTTGATGTGCTTTTGTTCCCCCAAACATAATTGCTATTCTCTAACACTGCTCTTGGCATAATTCATCACAATTTCAATATCCATGTAGATTATCCCTTCAGTACCCTAGAGTCTTAATTATTTGACCTTCTCTCCTTCTACAATTTTGACCAACAACTTTCTTTAACCTCTTGCACTCATCATCATACCCTGAGTCTTAGCATTCCCAATACATGTGACTCCATAATTCGAATTTTAAGAATTTTGTATTTAAACTACCACTTCTTGGGGGATCCCTGGGTGGCTCAGTGGTTTAGCGCCTGACTTCAGCCCAAGGTGTGATCCTGGAGACCTGAGATCAAGTCCCACATCGGGCTTCCTGCATGGAGCCTGCTTCTCCCTCTGCCTATGTCTCTACCTCTCTCTTTCTCTCTCCGTCTCTCATGAATAAATAAATAAATAAAAAATAATCTACCACTTCTTATTTTCCTAGCTCACTTCACCAATGACCTTTCTCTTTTTTTTCTCATTGGTGCTTAAAATACATTGATTTTTCGGCTTTCTTCATGTCCTCATTCCTCTCTTTCCAGCTTAAATCTCTTTGCCAGTCTTAATCACTCCTTTGTATGTATGTTTGACACCCTTAGCCTTTCTCATTTCCTCATACTCCTCTCATTTCCTGATACCTCAATCCTTGTAAAATCTTATTCTGCATTTCTGTGGTAGTACTAGTCATAGCTCAATGTGTCTGGAGGAAAACACACACCATGGTAGGTTAATTCCACTTGAAATTCTTCTTTTTTAAAATTTTTATTTATTTAATTTTTATTTATTTATTTTTCCACTTGAAATTCTTGATGGTAGGGTCAAGTGGAATCATGATCTCAGGAATCACACTATATACCCTTTGGCAACTTCCTCTTTCTCTTTCTTAGGCAACTGCTTCATACCTCCCTATCCTCTCAAATCCCAAACACTCTTCCCTTTCTTCTATCCCAGGTGATAATATTTCTTATTTCTTTGAGAAAATAGTGCTTCATCAACACTCTGCCTCCTTCACATCATTAAATCTGATCATCATTTGTTAGTTGACTTATTTGATAACTTCCTTCTCCTTGAAACATGTCCTTCATTTCCAAGACACCACGCTATGTGGGTTTTCCTTCTGCCTTTTGACTACTCCTCAGTCAGGTACTTTCCTTGGTACCACTTCACTGTCCAGCCTCTTAGCATTGGAATGCTCAGCGATCAGTCCATGGATCTCTCTTCTGCTCCCTTTCATTCTTTTGCCAATGTCATCCAATCTCATGGCTGTATATATCAACTTACGCTGACGACTTTGCTATTTGTTGTTCTACCCTGGCTGTTTCTCACAACTCCAGGCTTGGTAGCTACTTGCCTACTTGGATTTTCCCCTTGAATATGTAATAGGCCTGCTGATCTTAACTTGTTAAAAACCAAACATTTTATTTCAGTCCCTCATTCACCAAACAAGCATGTTCTTGCCCTTCATGCCTCCCGTTTCAGTTAATGGTGACTCCATCCTTCCAATTTTTCATGTCAAAACCTTTGCAGTTATCTTTGAGTCTTCTTTTGCTGATACATCTGAGGCCTAATCTGTCAGCAAACAGATTGTGAATTCTACCTTCAAAATATGTCCAGAAAATAAGCATAACTGCTTCTGCCTTTGCCTCTCCCCCTTCAGTCTATACTCACCACCACAGCAGCCAGGTAATATGTGAAAAAAGAAATGTGTCATATTGTGTTGTTTACCTTCTTAAAACCCTGCATATCATGCCAACTCACTCAAACTTGACGTTAAAAAGTTTTAAAATGACCAATCACTTCAATCTGATGTGCCTCCCATTTCTTCTCTGATCTCATCTACTGCTTCTCTCTTTCTCACCCAGTCTGCTCCAGTCATACCAACCACCTTGCTGTTCCTGTAACACACAGGCATGTGCCTTCCTGAGAGTCATCACAGCCTGTTTCCATTTCTTCTGCTTGGGAAGTCCATCAAAGATCAATGAAATTCACCCTGAGCAATTTGAACCTCTGAACCTTCCTGATTTCCTGTCCCTGTATTTTTCTCCAAAAACACTTTTATCTTCTAATATATGTGTATATGCATACATCTATCTATCATCTGTCTATCATCTATCTATCTATCTATCTATCTATCTATCTATCTATCTATCATCATCTATCTATCATCTGTTTATATTTATTCAGTTTCCCCCATTACAATGCAGCAAGTTCCATAAGAGTTGAGATTTTTTTCCTTTTTATTTGTTTTCACTGCTGTATCCCCAGGAGCTGGAGCAATATTTGCTGTTTAGCAGGTGTTCAAAAGTATATGTTTAATTAATTAAACAATTAATTAGTTCTGCATGAACATTAATTTGTATATGATATTAAAAAATGGTACTTTCAATATTATAGACCTTTTGGAAAAAAGTGAGTTTAGCAGTATTAATCTAGATCTATGGCATCCAAATACAGAGGCTCATGTTAAAATTTTAGGGCCACTTTGTTGCTGAAGGCAAAGAATAACTTCTGGGTTGTCCATATCTTTGTAAAAAGAAACTCCTGTGCTCTCTTGATGTTTGTTTCTGTCCTGCTTTTTACTCTTGTTCTGCAGCATTTTTTCAGAGCAGTGTTTCTGGTCAGAGACCTGCTAACAAAAGACACATCTTTAATTGAACCTCCTTGTCTTCACTGAGGAGGAATAAAATGCTCAGTTTCAGGCTGGTGGCAGCTCTGGGCCACGATTCAGGACCCTTCCTGTTTATTTTTAGCTGCTCTGATTGTAACTGCTCCCTCCATCAAATTTAAGGAAAATTTACACCCATTTAGTGGGGAAACTCTAAAGGCAGACACAGAAAATCAATTCTCAGGGAAGTGATTAGGTGATAATGGCATGTCCCCATTTGGGTGAGGACAGGGACAGTGTCTTTCTGGTACACCAAATCACTGATCAGCAGTAACAGGCTAAGACTTTTTATTACACAAATGAAACAGAACTTATGAAAAGAGAGACTTTTTTTTTTTCCTGAAATCATCTACCTTGCTGTAACACTTACCTTATAATTTGCTCTTCTCTTATTCATAATTTTTTTCCCATTAGTCCTGTTGTTCTCCTTCTCCTCCTCCTCCTCCTCTTCCTCCTCCTCCTCCTCCTCCTCCTCCTTCTCATTTCTGGGCTGCTAGAGTTTTTGCACATGAACTCATAGTCAGACTCTTGTTGCCTGGAGCTGTCTTTTTTCTACTTATCTTGGAAGGTCTTGATGCCTACGGCATCGTTTGCTGGAGGGCTTTACCAATCTCAGGCTTGCTTTCAGGGGTATTAAGAAATATTCTCCTGGATATTTATTTCTTCCAAATGCTTTATTCCTCATATTGCCACATACTAATGGAAGAATCTGAAATATTTAGATTCATTATCTCCATACCAGAAAAATGGAGAAATTCTTTCAAAAAGTCTTTCAGGGCTCAGTCAGTTACTGTCATTTGATTGCCAGCTGTTTCATTCTGCCTGCCATCAGCTCCTCGAGCTGTTCAATGCTGTAATGCTTCTCTGCCTTTATGCTAAGAAGAATTCTCCTATCTTTGCTTCTACTGAGCTCTATACTCTTTCTCATTCTTCCTTCTCTGTTATATTTGATTTGGGACACTCAGCTTTGCAACCTAAATTGCTATCAGCATAGGCATTCCAGACCCAAATCCTGTGATTTGTAGCACCAATCAACTGATGGGAAAGCTGGTGGGAGCCTGACACACTGTAAAACTACGTATGTGTGCACACGCAAATGCGCAAGACCAAAAAAAAACAAAAAACAAAAACAAAAACAAAAACAAAAAACAAAAAAAACCCACAAAAAACAAAAACAAAACAAAAAAACCCCACAATATCAGAAATACTTCACAACTTCAAAACTTTCATTATAATAATTCTCCTAGATTACTTAATTTCCACCCACGTCTCACTTCAGCGTCTTCCTAGCTTGGGTTGGGATGGCCTTTTCCATCTGGAGTCTTCCTGTAGGGCTCCCACAACCCCCGGCGGTTTCCTGCTAGCTATTTTATATGGCCCTTCTGGCTAAGAGGAATTTTGCCTCTCTGTGTCCTTCACTTTTTCCATTTAAACCTCCAGATTTTTAAATTCACTTCCCCACCTTCTAAAGGATAATAAGGTAATTTGTCATCAAACTACTCATTTGTGGTAATAGAAGGAAGCCCTTGGAGATAGATTCTGGAACCCAGAGCCCGGAAGCCCTACCTGAGCAGCAAGTGTATTTTACTGGAAATCTCTTAGCTACAGTGCAACCACTTTTGTTGTCAAAACTCTAGGTGTAACTAACAGTAACAATAATAATTTTTCATATATATATAACATTTCCTAAGTGCCCAACTCTCTGTTAAACGGTTTATATCCTTTCTCAAACCTTCAAAATTACTCGAGGGATAACAATTGTTCTAAACCTCATTTTACTAATGAAAACTGAGATTACGGTGATTAAGCAACTTGCCCAAGGTCACACAGCAAGTTTGACAAAACATATCTTTTAATCCCCACAATTACCCACTTGGCTGGTACAGAGAATTTAAATAATTTAGCATGTGTCACAAAACCAGTATGTAACAGATTCAGCGCTCAAAGGCAGTCTTCTGGCTGAAGATCCTTTGGATTCTTCAATGATATCTATATTTTTATTACATCATATTAACTTTGTAGAGTAGGCCCTTTGAATCTGTTTAAAAGATGAGAAGGTGGTATCATTATCTAATGTCACAATAATGCTGTGTATCAGTCAACCACGACACTTCAGAGACCTGTACAATAAATGTTGTTTTGGCCCTGTAGTATGAGGGATTTGGCTGATCTGGGCTGTGTTGGCTCACCTGTCCATAGTCAGCTGTGGGTCTTCTAAGCAGCTCTGTTTATCCTGGGCTAGCTCCTTGTCTGGAGGTTGGCTGGCTGTTATCAGATCTAAATAGTCTCATCTGGAATGACTGTGGTGACTGTCATTATCCAGCAGGCCAGCCTGGGAATATTCCCATGAAAATCTTAGAAGAGCAAGGAGCGAGAAAAGTCCAGTCGTGCAAGCACTTCTCAACCTAGAGCTTGTGTTAAATTTCCTAAAATCTGGTGGCCAAACCAATTTATGTGACTAAACCCAGAGTCAGAGTAGGAGAACCCTGAAAAGTTTATGGTGAAGGTCATGAGTACTTGTAGGGTGAAGACTTGAGTCACTGTTTTTTTCAAACTAACACAAAGGTCTAACAAAGTTTTAGCAGAAACAGAAAAGCAACTTAGGAGTCCTCTGAGGCTTTCTCCTCAAGCAATTTGCAATCTAAAAAAGTAACATTTTCTTTGCCATTTTATCACAGCTTTAATGTATTTCACATATATTACCTAGTACATCCAAGCTCTAGGAGCCAACATTTACTAAAAAATTGAACATGTGATCTTTGGTGACATAAATATATTTGTGCTCTTAACTATGGACCATAAAATGCACATTAAATTGGAATAGTACCAAAGCAATGCTGCCTGAATTTATAATTCTCTTTCAAATAGAGTGTTGGCCCAACTCACCGTCTAGTGATTTCATGGTTTAGAAGTTTGTTTTCTCGAATTTGATGCAGCTGTTCTCTCTGAATGAAGGTCCACAGGGAAAGGTGGATAAATACATAAAGCTTCTGAAAGCCATCCCAGATCCCTCAAAGTCAGCCCTCTGCTTAATGTCTGGGTCAGAGGTATAACAAAGTTAGTCTTGGTAATTGTTCATGAGTTTTCAGAGACTCATTATCAACACTCACAACCTGGTTTCAGTCCAGTTGAGCTTTATGAGGCTAAATTCTAAGCAGAATCAAAATGCATGAGAATAAAAAGTTCAGTCTGAAGACTGATGCTTACAACCAGTTATATGTAAGGTGTTTGTAAGACCATTTAGCAGTGTTTTATTCCTTTGGTTTAGCAAAAACACAAAGTCATTCAATACAACTCAGTTTTTTTTCCCCCTTAATTCACAGGCACATGCCAGTAAAGCAAGTGCATTCAAGTGAAGTGCTCTGAAGTTATATAAAATATCTAGCCCTGCTGTGCAAATCACTTTCACAAATCACTTGTTCTAAAAAGTTTTATTTCCTCAAAATAATATCATGGATTTTATTCCCATCTGTCACAACTGTTCTGTGTACTCTTGCTTCTATTTATTTCTTCTCTTCTCTGTAGTTCTTTATGTCACTTGAGAGATATTCTTCCAAAAGACATTATGTCAATATCTGAAAGGAGTCTAAACTTCAGATATATGTGATGGGTAGAAGGTTATCTGGGGAGTGGGACAGCAAGGCATCCCAGGAAGGAAAATTCACCTTTTTAATACCACCCACATTCACTCTTTTCCATGTGTGGCTTCATAAGCCTCTCATTACTATGGATTTCAAACAATATTAACTAAAAAAAAAAAAACAATTACTTTGATTAAAATTTCTTGCCATATGCTTTTCTCTTTTACTGACATTTTAGTTCACCACCTCCATTTTCTTTAGATTAGAATTATCAGAGCTAGATCCAGAGCTAGAGCTAGAGCTAGAGGAGAGACAGAGGAGACAGAAGTTCAAGAACCCAAGGATATTTTGGAGGAAGAAACCACAGAAGTTAGTGATGGATCATAAATGAAGAGTCATGAAAAAAAAAAAGAAGGAATCTGATGCCCTCCTCACTTTCTAAAATAGACAGAGGGAGGAGAGTCTGGATGGCTCACTTGGTTCAGCATCTACCTTCAACTCAGGTTAATCCCAGGGTCCTGGGATGGGTGGAACCCTGTGTCAGGCTCTCTGCTTAGCAGAAAGCCTGCTTCTCCCTCTGCCTCTGCTGCTCCCCACCACCGTTGTGCTCTCTCACTCTCTCACTCTCAAATAAATAAAATAAAATCTTAAAAAAATAGACAAAAGGAGGGATAAAAGTATCACTCATTGAAATAATAGAAAACATAGAGGGGAAAGTTTTGAAGAGAATATTAAAGTATCACTTATTGAAATAATAGAAAACATAGAACGGGGAAGTTTCGAAGAGAATATCAAAGTACTTTTTAAGATATGTTTCACTTAAAATGATTTAGAATCATTCAAATGGAAATGTCAAAAAGAGATATTAGATATGAAGGCCCGGAGCCCAGACGTAAGTGCTGAACCCTACCGTGGTATACCTACCTACTGAGCCACCCCCTTCTCTATATAAGCAAATTACTTTTAGCAATAATTCTGATATAAAACATAGTAAAAATAACCAAAAAATACAATAAGCCTCATTTTTATTGAGTATTTGTATTCAGTAAAAATAATTAAATATTCTAGTGCACAAAAGGAACAAGTAATGGAACAATACTTTTTAATTACATTAATGCACTCTTTGAAACAAAGGGGAATAAATTATACCTACCTATTGTTTTGTTACCATAATGGATAATAATATTACAGTTTTTGAGCCTTCTGTAAATTTATCAATGATCTTATGAAATATATGTTTTTCTCATATAGTTTTCGCTCGAGAATAGAATGGTAAAATTTATCAATATATCTTCTTCCCTAGATAATTTATTCATTTTAATTTCACAAAGTTTCTTTCACATGAGGCAAAGATATACGAAGAAAACCTTAAACATAATGATAAGTTTGGGACAGATTCATAAAGTTCCCATTTCATAATAAATTCTAGAAATTACAATATTGTTTATGTCTTTGTTATTTCAAGATTAACTTGAGTAGTTTTTAAATATTTCTGCAGTTGGAAAACTGGAAGCATAAATTAAAATGTCAAGTAGTCACATAGAATGACAACTGAGATAACTCGATTTCTGTGTCTTCATCTTTGCAATTATTGTGATATCATTGGGTATTTGGAATCTGCTATTTAAAATCAGAAACATACAGTACTTTTGGATTTGGACAGTGTACATGAACGAGTTCAAACTATATTTAACCTTTACGAAATTATTCTTGGAGCTAATGTATTTAGGTGAGTCCAAGCAAATCAGAGGTTGGCTGCCTAAGAGTTTCCCCAGTTAATTTCCATTAGAATATCGTTTATTAAATGGTATGAAATTAAAATGTACTAGTTTGAAACTTACATATATATTATTGAAACTCAACAATAATCACAGCAATTGTTTAGAACTTAATCTATCAAGCTTTTTTTTTTCCCCAGGGAGAGTATTTCATCACTGATACTATTTAAAATTTCCAACAAATGATGATAATAAATAGCAGACTGACTTTAATTCTATTTTGATATTATTTCAAATTATCTATAGGTGAAGCATCTCTTTACTGCCTCTATTGGGGCAGATTCTCTGCTATACAGTTTTGGTATGTCACTGAGTCACTAGTATAAATTTGGAAATAAACTTTGGATAATATTTAAACTCATGAGCATCACAGAAATTTTTCAAGTAAGTTTTTACTAAAACAAAAGTAACTCAGAACAGAATCATGGCAGAATCTCCAAATAACAAGTTGGAGGAGGAAACCAGGAAAAAGTGACTGGAGAAATAAAAGAAACATCAAAATAGAGTGGAATCACCGAAACAAAGAAAATAGGGTGTTTAAGAAGGTAGAAGTGGTCACTTCTGTGAGATTCAGCTGAAAACTCAAACAGGAAGACTGTTGAAAAAGGAACCTAAATTTATAACATGGAAAGAACTGATGACCTTAGGAAAAACAGTGTCATTAAAATATTGGAATTAAAATGGACTTAGTATAAATGAGGTATAGACTATGGTTGGATACCTAGAATCCCCAGTGAATTAACAAAATGGAAATAACTCTTGTTCATTTAATAAGATGCTCACACAGAAAATCAATATATAAAATGTCATAGCTTTGTCATGCTATAATGTCAATTAGAAAATAAAATGAAAAATCTAATAGCAACTACCTAATTAACTACCTGAGTATAAACCTACCAAGAAATATGAAATATATATATAAAGAGATATATAAAACTTAACTGAAGGACATAAAAGAAGATGAGAACAATGGGGCAAAATATTATATTCTTGGATGGGAAAGCATAATGTCATAAAGTTCTTAAGTCTCCTCAAATTAATCTATAAGTTCAAAGCAATCTAACTCTAACTCCTAACAGGATTTTTTTTTTTAGCAAAGTGACTCTGAAGTGCATCTGGAATATAAAATATGGAAAATAGCCATTACATATTAGAAATGGTACAATCATGAGAGACATGCCCCTAGCAGATATCAACTTATACTATAAAGCTACTATAATAAAAAATGGGTTTATTGGCACAGGAATAATAAAATTGACCAGTGGAACATAATAAATGCTCTGGGAAGACACTTAATATATCTGTGGAAATTTAATGTATGGTTAAGTGAGTACTGAATTCACATCGGTGTCGAAAGGGAGGTGTGCCTGACACCACTGGAGCACTGCCTTACATCTTCTTGGCTGACCTCTGATTCTAGCCCAGTTCCTGGTGCATTGTTCCGTATAGGTTTTGACCTTCTTGATATGGGCTCTTTTTTTTAAGTGTGTGCTGAGTATCTCTTGTCTCCTCTCCTGAGTCTTATCTGATAGTCTCCCTTGGGTGCAGTTTACCTTGATCCATGCCACTTGAAGAGGGACAGGAGCTGGTGAGTGAATACTTCTCTTTTTTGAGTTTCCAGTGAATGGTTTTGTCACACGTTACAAGGCATCCAGGAATGTCCTTCACTGGGTCACCTAGTCTCCTGAAGCTGTGGCAGGCTTAAGTTGGCCTTCAGGCTTCTGTTGTCCTTGTCCCTCATACCTCCTCCTTAAGAATGTGATCTTGAAACATAGATAACCTCCGTCACAGGCTCTGGTTTGGGGAGGAAACCAAACTAAATCAGTTGGACTATGCAATGAATGTTGTTGAGAAACTGTTCAGTAGGAAAAAGACTAAAGATATATCTCTACACATAAATTCCCCAGAAGATAAAAAAGTTAAATGTAACAATAAAACCAAAGAAAATATGAACATATTTGGAAACCAGAAAAGCACGAAGTGGATACTCTGTCTTTCTACTTTTACCTGTGTATCTTTTAGCCTTTCTTTGTTGTTTGTTCAATCATCCAGATAACTGTCAAAATGTCATATTTGCGGAAGGCTCCTTCCCATTTTCAGTGTTGTTACAGATTTCTTCTCTTCTATGCATCTTCCTTGTATTGCAGTTGGATTCTGGGTGGACATTGGAGATAAATGCATGTATTTATCATCGGGATCCACAATATTTTCAATTTTTCATTAACCAATATAGCTGATTTTGTATTAACTATATCTCTTTTTAATGCCATAGAACTGTATTAAAAAGACTAACTTGAGAATCTCTGACAAGTAAAATTATATCAAAGCATGACAATTTCTATTCACTAATTAAGCTACTCTCAATTGTCCTGTTGAGACAAAAATGTCACCTGATGTTGTACTGTCTATCACAGCATTTTAGAGCTGGAAGGCCCTATGAGATTGTTGAGTCCCTTTATCCAATATATAGCTCATTGACCAAATTAGTCTATTCTGTCCTTGCTGTGGCTTCCCTGAGAGCCTTTCTATTTTTAAAAATTACATGAATTAGCATTCATGTGCTAGTAGGCTAGGAATTCCTATCTACCTATATCAACCATTTAAAATTGCCTAATGTGAGACTGAATTAAATAGTAAGTAGTAATTATTATGTGCTTTAGTTTAATTTAATAGAATTTTATAAACAATTTGTGAAAAAACTAAGTAGCCATATGAAAACCTTTAAATGCATTTTGCTGATATTTTAACTGTATATATTATGTCTACACTAAGCATATATACTCTAGGCTCATCATTATAGAAGTCATAATATGATCTACCTTTACATAGAAAGCTGTTCAAGTTTTCGCCATCAAACAGGTTATGTTTTTAATAATCAATACCCTTCACTTAAAATATGTCAACATTGAAGCCTTTAGAACAAAAGATTTTTCCCAGATGTCATTATAGACCTATTCTAAAGTTCTCACATTCTAATTAAAAAAAAAAACAATCAGAAAATGTGATTTCTTTTCTTTATTTATCCAGAGGTAGATGATTTTTAGTATCAAGTGAGTGGTATTTAATTAAATAGGGACAGGCATAAGACAATATAGGCTACATGATTTTCACAAAAATTTTTATTTTGAAATAATTACAGGCAAAATAATTTTCAAGGATAGTACAAATGGGTCCTCTGTGCGCTTTATTCACTTTCCTCCAGTGAGTAATTCTTATATAATTTGAGTATAATATTAAAACCAGGAAACTGACATTTGTAAATTCTGTGTCTTTTATCAGATGTGCAGATTGGTATAACTACCTCTACAATCAAGTCAGAGAACTAGTCCCTCACCAAAAAGGTCTTCCATGTGTTACCTCTTTACACTCATCCCCTTCCTCACCTATCCATCTTCTTCTGACCATCCTTACCCCCTATACTCTGTTCTTCATAGCCATATTTTTTATCAATTTAAGAATGTTTTTCAAATCGAATGATGCGAGACATGACATTTTGAGATTGACTTACTAATTCAGTGTATGTATTTAAGAACCATCCAGTTGTTGCATGTATCAATAGCCTTTCTACTTTTATTGGTTTGTATGGTTCATCTTTCTATCCCAGAGGAAGATAGCAAGAGAGATTGAAAAAAGAAACACAAAAATGGCCAGAAAATAATTAATAATATGGCAATAGTAAGTCCTTACCATTAAATGTATGTAGATTAAATTTTCCAATAAAAAAATACAAAGTTAATGAATGTATAAAAATAAGACCCAGCTATATGCTGCTTAAAAGCAACTCACATCAGCTTTAAGGACACAAAATAGGCTGAAAATGAAGGGATGGAAAAAAGGTACCTCATGAACAAAATAGACTTTGAGTAAAAAACTGTAACAAGAGACACAAAAGGTCTTATATATTGATAATGGAGTAAATTCATCAAGAGGATTTAACAATTATACATGTATATAACATTGGAACATGTAAATATATAAAGCAAATATTAACAGATCAGAAGTAAGAAATAAATAGTAATACAATAATAGAAGGAGACTTCAATATCCTTCTTCAATAACGTATAGATCATCAAGACAGAAAACCAGTAAGAAAACTTTGAATTTCAACTGTAATTTAGGCCAAATGGACCTAAGAGACATAAACAAAACAGTCCATTCAACAGCAGCAGAATACACATTCTTCTCAAGCTCGTATGGAATGGTCTCCAGGATAGATTACCTTAAGTCTTAAAGCAAGTCTTAACAAATTTATGAAGATTGGGATCATATCAAGGCCTTTACTGACTATGACAATATGAAACTAGAAATCAATAATAGGAAAAATGGAAAATTCACAAATATGTAGAAATTAAACAATGTATTTTTGAGCAACCAATGGATCAAAGAAAAATTCAAAAGGGGGAAAAAAAACCTTGAAATAAGGGAAAATGGAAACACAACCCATAGGATGTATCAAAAGCAGTTCTAAAAGAGTTTATAGAATAAACACCGACTTTAAGGAAAAAGAAAAATCTCATATAAACAATCTACTTTTTCTACCTCACGAAGGAAAACAAACCAAACCCAAAATTAGCAGAAGCAAGGAAATAACAAAAACCAGAGTACAGACTTTCATTTATGAAATGAAATTTTGAAGATCTAATGTATAGCATGGTGACTGTAGGTAATAATAGTGCCTTGTAGATGCACCCAGGTGGCTCACTTGGTTAAGTGTCTGCCTTCAGCTCAAGTCATGATACCAGGGTTCTGAAATTCAGCTCCTCATCCAGCTTCTCGTTCTGTGGGGAGCTTGCTTCTTCCTTTCCGGCTGCCTGCCATTCCCTCTGCTTGTGCTCTCTCTCTCTCAGTCAAATAAATAAGTACAATCTTAAAAAAAAAATAATATGCTAAGAGAGTTATCTTAAGTTCTCACCACACACATGGAGAACAATAACTATGTGAAATGATGCCCGTGTTAATGACCTTGACTGTGGTTATCATTTTGCAGTGTGTACTTACCAAATCATCATGTTGTACATTTTAAATATATATAATTGTATTGCCAATTAAACCTCAATAAATGTGAGGAAGGCATTTTAAAAATTAAAAAATAAATAAAATTTATATTTGGTTCATTATGTCTTTTATTTCTTTGCCACAAGTTTCTTTTTTCTATTCTATTATAGCTGACTTTTTCTGGCACTGCTTTGGGGGGGAAAAGAATATTAGCTCTTTACTAACATGTGAAAGTGGAAGTCTAGGTTCCATATTTAACTTAATTTATAATCTTAATTATAACTTAATTTATAATCTGGGGAGGGGAAATCTCTTATGTATTCCTGGTTGTTCAAGGCTTCTATGAGGTCTCTGTTCATATCATGCTGATTGAGAGGCACACGGGTGCTTAGTTTTTGCTTCCCACGTAGTCTCCCATGACGCTGGTTGGAGGTGGCCTCTTTCCTGCTGGGTGGTAATGAAAGCCCAAATTCTCTATTACTTTTTCTCTGACGCTGCCCCAGCATGCAAAGGGTGGGACACCTCATTATCATCAGGTGGGGATAGAAGCATAAGCTCTCCATGCGGTCTCTACTGACACCGTGGAGTTGGCACCTCATTACTACTCAGGAGGAATTAAAGTCCAAAATCTTGGCCTTTGCTGACACTATCACAGCAGAGGAATGATGATGCTCCATTATTATAACCTGAAGAAGTAGAAGTCTAGTCTGGTGGCAGATGAGGTGGGAACATCCATGATATTTAGTTGGAATAAGGTAATTATTGTCTATAAGTTTTGTGTTTTTCTAAGCTGACTGTTTACTGGTCCCTTGAATAGAGAGAGCAGGCTTTCCTGGGGGTCTTTTCTGTCTGTGTCTATTGGTGTTTCCATATGCTCATTTCTCCAGCACCTAGTCTTGAATATATGAGGCAAAAAGAAAACACAGTACTGCTCTATTGTTCTTTGAATATCCAGGTTCTTAGCTGGTCTTCCTTTTCCTCTTCATTTTTCATAATCTTTTTACGTCTGTCTTATCTATAATGTTCAGGGATTTCAGAAGGAAGCAGAAGTCTTACTTGGTTTATTTGAATTAACAATTCAGAAAATAATAGGAAGACAATACTGATCATCTCTATCACTTAAAATGTTTTTAGCTTTTTCTCTTTGCTAATACTGTTGGCCATGTAATTGTAAAGAGAAGGGGGAAAATGACCAATGTTTATAGCAGCAATGTCCACCGTAGCCAAACTGTGGAAGAAGCCTTGGTGTCCATCGAAAGGTGAACGGATAAAGAAGATGTGATCTATATATACAATAGAATATTACTCAGCCATTAGAAATGGTGAATACTCACCATTTGCTTCGATGTGGATGGAACTGGAAGGTGTTATGCTGAGTGAAGTAAGTTCATCGGAGAAGGACAATCATCACATGGTTTCACTCATACAGGGAATATAAAAAATAGTGAAAGGGATTATAGGGGAAAGGAGAGAAAATGAGTGGGAAAAATCAGAGAGGGTGACAAAACGTAAGAGACTCTTAACTCTGGGAAATGAACAAGGGATAGTGGAAGGGGAGGTGGACAAGGGGATGGGGTGACTGGGTGAGGGACACTGAAGTGGGCACTTGACGGGATGAGCACTGCGTGTTATACTATATGTTGGCAAATCGAACTTCAATTAAAAAATACAAAAAAAATAAAAATAAAAGTATAAAAAAAGAAAGAAGGGGGAAAATGACCAGAAGCCAAACTGAAATGTCCAAAACTTTTTTGTTTAAAAGTATTGACAGCCTATGATAGGCATTGTTTATGGACTGAGCCAACAGGAATATCCAACCCTTTCTCACTGGTTAGAAATATAGATACTCACTTTTACATCCTTTCCTATCACTAAATTCTGGCTTAATGTGACATAAATATTGATGGGACCTTCTGGGAAAGTTGTCTTCTTAATAATAGATGCCAGATATAGCTAGTTTCTTTCTTTCTTTATCTTTCTTTCTTCTTTCTTCTTTCTTTCTTTCTTTCTTTCTTTCTTTCTTTCTTTCTTTCTTTCTCTCTCTCTCTCTCTCTCTCTCTCTTTCTTTCTTTCTCTTTCTTTCTTTCTTTCTTTCTTTCTTTCTTTCTTTCTTTCTTTCTTTCTTTCTTTCTTTCTTTCTTTTCTTTCCTTTTTTTCCCTGGTGGAAAGGGATCAGCCATAGCTGTAACCTCAGGGAAACGTTGAGAAATTACAGAAATTACACACCTTATATCAGTGATTTATAAGCTTTTTCTGTAAAATTCCAGATAATAAATATTTTAGGTTTTGTGGACTATGCCATCTCTGTCACACATATCAGTTCTCCTGTTCTATTATGAAGGCATCCATACATAAGACTTGAATGAATGGATATGGCTGTATTCCAACAAAACCTTATTTAATAAAATATATGGTGAATCAAATTTGGGATATAGTTTTCCAATCCCTGCTTTATATCCTTCAGCAGTTGAACAACTGCTGCATAAGTCTAGACTTCTTGTTATGGGAGAAAAATTAAGCTGTATTTGTTTAAGTTATTGTAGTTGGAGTTTCTTACTTGTAGATGAACATATTGCTGATCCAAAGCCTATATACAATATCTTCAAATTTCCCACTAGAGTTCCTGTGAAGATAAGAAAATATTGAAATTCACAGCACAGAAAATTAAAAGCAAAATTTCCAAAGCATTGCAATAAACAAGTCACGTCAAAAAAAATAGCGGCTTCTGCCATGAATAAGATGGAAGAATATTTTGTCCTAAGCTGTCCCTCTTTCCCTTTCCCAGGTAATCAAAGTAATTCATAAAACCAGACCACTATAATTTTGTAACGTGGAGACACTGTGATAGTTTGAGTTCTCTTTCTGTCTCTGCTTTTTCCCACCCAGAAACACACAGACATAAAACTCCTCCATCCAGTGGAAAATTACAACTTTCAGAAAGTAATGGGACATCAAGTTAAGTGATGTTGAGGGTTTCTGGAAGAAGGCTTAGTGTTTGCTTCTTTCATTCTGGGGATGGAATGCAGTTTCTAAATGTTTCTAAATGTACCGAGCTCTAATCTAAGGCAATAGCATTACCCAAACCATGAGATGGAGCTTTACAGTGACCAAGTAAGCAAACACATTTTTAAGAATCTAATAATAGTCAGTGTTGTTAAGGTTATATGAAGATTGCCACATTGCCTCTAGAAATATAAGTTGGTATCAATTAAAAAAATTTGGTAATGGCTATCAAAATTTTGAAAGAGTCCATAGGCTTTAATCCATTTATTCTGCTTGTAGGAAACTTTCTTATGGAAATAATCACTGCAAACAAAGCTTTAAGTATAAAGAGTGTGCAAACAAAGCTTTAAGTATAAAGGGTTTATAATAGGAGTTTCAGTATTAAAACTTAGAAATTATATACTCAACAAAAAACAAGTGCTAAATTAAGTACTATATATATGTGAAAAGTAATTTCTTGAGACCATTCAAAAATTTTTTCAGCAACAAAGGTTAAAGCTTAAAGTATCATGTTAAATTGAAAAAGCAAAACATAGGCCTATGGGTAGGAAGATATTTTGCTTTTTCATTAACATTTTTGTGTGTTCTTGCCCTAATTTGTTTTTGTTCTGCTGTGATCACATTGTCAGACTCTTTCTGTATCTGTTTTTCTACATATTTTTTTTTATAGACACCCATGTACCTATCTACATAAAAGAAAGATGAGAAGGAATTGTAGCCATTGTTAGCAGAGTCTGTTGGGATTACACACTGTCTTCATTTCTTTCCTTAGGACTTTTGTTTTCTTAATTTCAGGTAATGAGCAGACATCAGGAAAACAATTTTAAATTAAATGAGAGGCATGGCTTAAAAGAGATTCTGCACATATGACAAAATATAGCTTGTTAGCCATTAACAAGTCTCCAGTCTATTTATATGTCTCATAGAGAGCTAAACATTTTTATTTATAGAGAACAAGTTCTTGGCTTTGTACTCTGTTACCTTAGAACTTTTCTTTTAATTCAACATCTCTCTTCTCTCAGATTTAAGGTCAGATGGAGGGAAGTGAGAAAAGCTTCCCCTTGATATAACTTTCTCTCCATCAAGTTTTAAAAATATCCCAATATCATCCATAATAGATGTGTTCTTTAGAATCACACATACTGAAGTGTTGCTTCACACTCTAGCCCATTACTTCCCCCAAACAAGTTCATGAATAGATCCATAGAATAGAAGTTGAAACCTAAATAAATTTTAAAGAATAGGATTTAAAAATTTTAGGTGTGCCACCTTTAGAAATAGTTCATTCATGTATTCACTCACTCCTTAATTTAAAAAAATTAAATAACTATACACTTCATTTTATGGCAGTGAAGGATGATACAAGGTTTAAACAAATATGCTTTCTTAGTATAATTTACATTCTAGGACTAGAGAAAAGATACGTGAGTGGGTAAACAGAAACAATTATATAATGAAATACATAGAAGAGATTTAATAAAATGCTATATGGCCTGAACACCATGTACAAAAATTAACTGAAAATGGATCAAAAATCTAAATGTAAGGTTTATAACTATAAAACTCTTGAAAGAGAACATAGGCAAGAGCTTCATTTAATTGGATTTAATAATGATATGACACCAAAGGCATGGGCAACAAATAAAAATAGACAAATTTGACTTCCAGAAAAAATTAAAAATTAGGCATCAGAAGAGTAAAAAGGCAGCCCACAGAATCAGAGAATATATCTACAAATCATTTGCCTGATAGGGACTAATATCCAGAATTTAAAGAACTTCTAAAACTTTTTAAACAACAACAACAACAACAACAACAACAACAACAAAAAACAACCCAATTTAAGAATGGGGAAAGGACTTGAATAGACATTTCTCTAAAGATATGCATAGGGCCAATAAGCACATGAACAAATGTTTGGCCTCACTAATTATTAGGGAAATGTAAACCAAAACTGCAATGAGACATTACCTCACACGCAGTAGGATGCCTCCTCTTAAAAAAAACAAAACAAAACAACAACAACAACAAAAAAAAACCCACAGAAAATAACAAGTGTTGGTGAGGATGTAAAGAAATTGGTGGAATGGTGGGAATGTAAACTGGTGCAACTACTAGGGAAAACAGTACTGTGATTCCTCAAAAAATTAAAAGTAGAGTTCCAATGTGATCCAGCAATTCCACTTTTGGGTAGATAATTCCCCATTTGAAAGCAAGATCTCAAAAAGATATCTGTAAACCCATGCACATAGAAGCATTTATTCATAAGAGCTAAAATATAGAAACAACCCAAGTGTCCCTTGAGGGGGGTAAATGGATAAACAAAATGTGGTATATATATGCAATAGAATATTTTTCAATCTTGAAAAGGAAAGAAATTCTGACACATTCTACAGCATGGAAGAAACTTGAGGATATGGTTAAGAGAAATATGCTAGTCACAGAAAGACAAATAGTATGTGATTCCACTTATACAAAATACTTAGAGTAGTCAACAGCAAAATCATAGAGACATAAAGTAGAATCGTTGTTGCCAGAGGAAGGCTTGGGGGCAGGAATGGGCACCTTGCTGAATGAGTATATAGTTTTAGTTTTACAAGATGAGAAAAGGACATGGATGGTGGTGATAGTAGTACAATACTATAAATGAATTTAATACCATTGAACTGTACACTTAAAAATGGTTACTATGGTTGGGGTGCCTGAGTGGCTGTCAGTTGAGTTACTGACTCTTGGTTTTGGCTGAGGTCATGATCTCAGGATTGTGAAATTGAGCCCTGTGGTGGGCTCCATTCTGAACGTGGAGTCTGCTTGATAGATTCTTTCTCCCTCCTTCCTCCCCTCTGTTCCTTCCCCCACTCATGCTCTTTCTCTCTCTCAAATAAATAAAAATATTTTTAAAATGGCTAAGATGGTTGAATTTTATGCTATATATGTTTTTTCACCTCCCCAAAAAAATAATAACAGGAGAAAATGCTTTACAGCCTTCAGAGAAAGATCCAAATGAATATATATTCAAACTTCTATAACACAAAATATAATGCAAAATTAGGAAAAAATTAAAGATTTTGATTAAGCCAATATTTAACACAAAATAAGATATTTCACTCCTTATTATAAAATCATCTAAAAAAAGTAGATTATAGTAGCTCAGATTCGTTATGCAAATATCAGATCGCAGGGCTTCTGTTCACTTTTTCCTCATACATCAAAATCTTTGACACTATTTATCTCCTTCTCCCCAAAAATGGCAAAATAAAATATCTAGTCAAAGTGCGAGGGTATACAATAGCCTTATGTATAATCAATCACTAGCCTGTTTGTTAGCGTCAAACATATACAAAGAAAAAAGAAGAAACAGAACAGGATTACTAGCAATATGAAATGTAGATGAGACCAATGGAAATTGGTGATTTGAAATGTTTTTGACTTATAAACATGGCAGTTTCACATGGTTTATTCTAATAGATATATGAAAACTTAAAGAAAAAAATGGAATTCTAAAAAGATATCTCTAAAAGAGATACCTAACTGTGAAGTGTATTGAATTAATGGAATTTATTTTTTAAAATCTGTTGATGTATTACTGGGGCTCCACATTCAAAACATTTGTATCCCAACAATGTTTGCATTTTTCCTTGATTAGAGAGGGCACAGTCCACTTTACAACGTAACAGGTATAGTATTTTTTAAACTCTTCACACCACTTATAATTATTCAAGCATTTTTAGACAGAGAAACAATCAATGCCTACTAAAATTGATCTGGCTTTTCTTTGATGAATATGGATATTTGACTCCTATTTGGCTCACCATGCTTATCTGTTCAGTTTGTAATTTTGATGATAATATTTTAATAAAATTCTTATTTTTGTATTTTATTGTTATTCAGCCTATCCTAGCTCTTGCAAAACTAGAATGTAAACAAAAAGGTTTAAATTCCTATCCATTTTCATCATAACATAGCAGACTCTTTTTATGCTGGCCATATGCAGTGGAATACAGGGACACATTTGGGAAATATCAGTAGTTTACAGTTCTTGATAAAATAAAACTGCTTAATATAAATATTTAATGTATCTAACTGGTTTTGGTAACGGATTGAGTTGTACTACAGTGTCACAATTCTTGAACTTTGTAATGTGTTTTGTTCTTTGGATCATTTATTTTGTTAGGCAGACGTGTTTTATTTCCTGTTGACAAAGGAAAACATTCTCTTCTTAAACACCTGTTTTTCTAGGTACCCTCTCTCCACCTCTCCTTCTGGAACAGTTGAAGCATTAAATCTCATCTTTTGTATTTGAAGGAAGGTTTTTCCTATTTTTATTTAGGGGCTGCTTTTGTCTTCCTAATTTTTAAACAATGTAGTAAGACCTAGTTAATCTGAATTAATGTGCAAAATCCATTAGGAATTAAATAGAACTAGTATAGCAAGTCAAGGGAATGCATACAGAAAAAGGTCGCATGGCTGAATTATTTTTATCACTACACTGAGAAATATTTTTCATCACAACAGCACATTTACTATAAATTCCTCCTTCTTTAACTCAAGATTTCTGAACCTCAGCACTGTTGACACTCTGGACCAGATAATTCCTGTCTGTGGCAGCTGTCTTATGCACTGAGGGATGTTTAGTAACGTCTCTGGCCTCAGATGCCAGTAACACCCTTCATCCCAGTCATGACCATTAAAAATGTCCCAGGCATTGCCAAATATCTCCTGGTGGACAGAATTGCTCCATGTTAAGAACTATTACCTATAACTCCTCCAAAACCTTGATTTTGATTTATCTACAGACAACCAGGAAAAAAAGTACAAATGTACACTTAATTGTATTCAAATGTCAATGAAAAGAAATCAAATGTTACACAAAATAGTGCCTGGCAACTGGTATTATGACGATTAGAAGACACCTTTTCTACATGTTAGCGCTTAGTAAATGCCATACACTCAGAAGATGGCCAGTAAAAGGGGCTTATTATTGAATGCTCATCAAGTACAAAAATAACTATACTTTTAACACAGAGGCATACTGTCTACTAAAAACCTATACTGAACAGCCAACTAGTAGGTACTATGATCCTAATATTTTAGTCATTAAAACTATTATTTTTCACACCCACCAAGTGCTGTAATGGAAGAGGATGGAGATACAAGAATGAGCACATCACCTATCCTGGTAGATATTCATAGCCATGGCCCCTGTAGCCCCACACTCAGGCTAAGCTCTTTACCCTGGGGCCTGTATGTCAGTCAGCCTACTATGCAGAGATGACCTTATGAAAGCTGAGAATCCACACATTGCCCAATCCTAGTAGATTTTTACATGCTGGCCCAACAGTAAAGAAGAGATGTTTGTGTGTGTGTATGTACATATATATGTGTGTGTGTATATATGTGTGTGTGTGTGTGTGTGTGTGTCTGTATGTATATGTGTCTGTGTTTGATGTATGTGCTGGTATATTATTTAAGTGACAACATAAACATATTTCCCTCCTTATTTGGGAACAGATGACTATAGTAGGTATGGCTTGGAAAATGATGAAATCCAAAGCAGAATCAATTTCTCTTCTAGTGATGACAAATTACTTATCTCTAAGGTGGAGAACATTAAAGGGAATGACTTGTCCCCAGGTGTCTGGTTGTTCTTAGATAGGGGGCTCAACTTTGGTCACTGCCAATGTGTATTAGCTCTCACTGGGGTAGTAGACAAATCAGCTTATATGACAGGATTTATATGTTGTTGAGCCAAGTCCTGCCAACATATTTTTATGAGCTTCTCGGCAGTCTTTCAATTAACTTCCTATCTGCTTAAGCTAACTGCTGTAAGTCTCTGGGTTTACTATCAAGAATCCTGATTATTTTAGGCATTTATTTTCCTGAAGGAGTAAAATAAGGGAAGGGAGGTGCTATCTAAGAAGGGAGACAGGGCTTTGCTTTCCAACAGTTTCCACACAATGGGGGATTATTCTAAAACAAAAAGGGTGTTGAGGTGGTCAGAAACTGTCTTGGTTTCCTATGGCTGCTATGACCAACTTGAAGCCTTAAAATAAGACAAATTTATCTTTTATACTTCTGGAGGTCGGAAGTATGAAATCAGTTTCATTCGGCAGGGCCAATTGCTTCCCAAGGCTCCAAAGGGAGAATCCATTTCTTTTTCTTTTCCAGCTCCTGATGACTGCTCCTTTTCCTGGACTTGTGACTTTTTCCTCTATCTCCAAACACATCACTCCAGGCTCTATTTCCATTGTCACAGAGACCTTTTATCTCTGTTTTCAAATCTCCCTCTGTCTCACTCTTATGAGGACATGTGATTGCATTTAGAGCCTCCCTGGAAAATAATAATCCAGGGCTTTTATTCTTTAATCAGAATAATCTCTCCATTTTAAGATCTTCATGTAACCACTCTTGCAAAGTCCCTTTTACCATCTAAGGTTCCATAGACTAGAATCTGGATACCTTCAGTGGCATTATTCATTCTGCCACACAAGTAGATTCTACACCAAGGAAAATGAGAAGCAAAACTAAGCAAACTCCCTCTCCCTGGCAAAAAAGCTCACCTCCAGGAAAAATTTTGAATGGCTTAAATCATGTGTTCATAAGGGTGGCCTGAAAATGGCCCCCTCAAATTAATAGAATAAATCTCCCTGGGAAATGGCTGAAATTTATGAAGCATTTAATATGTGCCTGCCATTGTGCTAAGTACTTCACTTGGACCACGTCCTTTTAATTCTTACAGTTATGTTACAAGTTAAGGACAATAAATATCTACATTTTCTAGATGAGAAAACTGAGGGCCAGAGAGATAAGTAACTGGAAACAAAATCACAGAGAATTGGAATATAAATCCAAGTATTTTGATTCCAGAGTCTACTTGTTTAACCATGAAGTGCTGCTGGGGAAAGACAGGGGGAGGCAACATCAAGATTTCCACTCCCACCCAGGGGTATGTTAAAGTTCTGTTGTCACAGATTGAGATCTATGGAAGCAGAGGCTGAGATGGAGTTTGGGATGTTTATTAGGGATTAGCATCTGTGAAAGGGAGGGGAAGGGAATAGAATAGGGTAGAACGTGATACAGATTTGACAAGGCCTTGGTCAACTTAGTGAGTCTCCACCATGCCTATCATGGAGACCAGTTTTCAACCTTGACCATTTATTAGAATCATGTGGTGGAAACTTTGAAAAATACCGGACCAGGGTTATACTCCAGTCTAATTAAATCCAAACCTCTAAGGTAGGACATAACATTAGCATTTTAATAGAATTCCCAGGGTGATCATAATGTGTAACTAGGATAGAGAATCACTGATAGCATGTCTGAGGAAGGAGGCAATTTTTTTGGACCTTCCAAAAATAAGAGCAGGAAAAAAAAAAAAAAAACCTCAACTATCTTTGAAAGCCACTTGAGTTGTTGAGAAATTCATTTATGATAAGGTATCTATGAACACAGATTTTAATTAGTTTTTCTACAGCTAGCTTTCATATTCACAGATTGTAAATTGAGAGAAACACATACACATATGTATATGCAAACACACACACAAACACATGACTTCGTAGAATTTTTACTCAGATGGTATTGAAAAAAGATCAGTTTGTCCTTTTGGTCCCTGAATAGCTCTTTCTGAAAAACTTAGTTCTTCAGCACCATGGAACCTCAGATAGATGGATTTCCAATTATCTATTTATAAATGAAATTCTGACCTCACTGCTGGAAAGGTCATGCCTAGTGTGATCTCTCAGCCATATGGCTGAGAAAATGAAGTGGTAAGTTTATTCTTCTGAGATATATGTTGATGCTTCAGCTAATTAATCTTTTCCAAATTTGTGTCACTGCTATTAGAAGACATGAAAAAGAGAAAATCTATGGTATTTAGTTAATAATATACCAACTTCCTTTGAAATGAAGCCAGGTAGATCAGCTAGTGATCTTAATTAGGGGACAGATGAGGAAAATCTTATAATTTTGAATTACACAGATTAATCCCTGCTGTTTTCAGTAAACTTCCCCAGCAAATTTTTATTGTGTGTTTAATTGTAACAGTTATTTGAATAAAAATCCTAATTATATTTTATTGGGGTATCTGACTCTGTCCTTGTGTTTCCTGTGTCTTATGGTCAAGATCACTTTCAATTGTACTTATAGATTTAACCCTGATGCAGGCTTTGGAACCGATTCTGACTCAAAGACCAAGGTGAGTATGAAAGAGTATAGTCAGGAAATTTCTGGTTTAGCATCATTACTGTAATGCTTATTTTGGTAGAGAACATGCCTCCTCCCCTTTAATTTGTCACTTGTCTCTATTGCCTGATACCAGACCTTTGAGATGTCAAGAGCTTGCCTGGATTTGCTGTTACTGTCTGACACTTGAATCTTTGTAACCATCAGCCCATTCCCTATTTGGATTAAGAATATTGAATCTAGGTCTTAGCACTGATTTGTGGCAAATAGAATTTTTTGGTTTTGTTTTTCTGGTCTTTCTTTTTTCTTTCTTATACACAGATATTTTGGGATTGATGATGTATCTCCAGAACCCTATTTCTGAGAGTCTATGTTCTACATAATGTTTTCTTGCACTCAGACTTTGACTGACTTAGTAAGTCTTTTGGAATGCAACCAGTTTTTACAAGTACTATGTATAATTATTAACATCTTACTATAACTCCAGACTTTAAATATCACTCTCCTGATGTAGGACTTTATTTATTGTCATATATAAGAGCAGATTTTAAGTCTCAAGTTTAGTATTTAAAAATATTAATATACATGGAATGGTTAAGTCAACTTATAACATAATGTGGATAATGGATAATGAGCAAAAAGAGTTGATATAAGAGCTCAGGGTCATTATATTCTAAAGTAGACTATAAGTTGTTCATAGATGTCTATTGCTAAATCATCGTGCATGAAAAGCAATCATTTACTGCCTATAACTAATAGGTGGTTGGAAAACAAGGTAAAGTTTCTAATATGATTTGCATGGATCCAGCATCTTTCAAAGTTCTGTTTTTTTGTTGTTACAAAATGAAAGATATTATATATCTACATTTTTCTTTCATACTGGGGTAATGGCATGCTACCTGTTGTCAAAAAAGTTGTAATACTAATTTGGAAGCATTATACAACCTTAATATTGAAATGACTTATGAAAACACAATTGCACACATAACATAGAAATGGAAACACATGTAGGAAAATGTTGGGGGAAATAAAGTTTGCATAGATAGCATACATAAAGAATTAACTTTTTTAACATTTGGTTCTGCCCCCTTGTATTTCAAACAGTGCCTTCCCATTGCCTCCAACATAAAGTTTTTAACCTGATCTTTAAACCCATGCATGAAATGATGTGAATCAAATGTCCCTAAGTATGTATGTTACTGTACTTTTTCACCTGGGGCTTTGAAAGAATGAAAATCATTAGATGAAAACAGATATAGATACACACACATACATACACATATGTGTGCAAATATATGTATTCACATGCATCATCTATCATCTATCTATCTATCTATCTATCTATCTATCTATCTATCTATCATCTATCTATCCATCTATCTATCATCTATCTATACATCTATAAATTTAACTCACATTAGTCAAGGACCACCAGGAGTATATCTGTAGTTAAGTTGTTTATTGGTGTCTTTTGCAATAAGAGAGACCACACAAGATAGGGACTAGTAAAGAAGTATGAGGAGGGCTTATTATAGGGCCAGACCTTGTGTTAGGATTTTGAGTGTCTAGTGAAGTCTCAGAGGAAGTGCTCTAAGAAAGTGGAGGCAATTCTATGATTTGGTGTCTTAATTTTATTGGGATACAGGAGTCACAGTGAGGCTAAAACTCTACTTGGTAAGGGAATAGTCACTGATGTTAGTTGGGGGAGTGCCATGTTTGATCACTTTTTGTGGTTTGTTTTATCTGTGTTCATGTTTTATTTGTGCTTATGCATAATTATGAAATGGTCCTGTCTTTGTCTTGCTCCATTATGATCCCAGAGAAGGCTTTTCTTCTGATGCTGATGTTCTATGAAATGATTTACATTCAGTAGGAGAAGCCAGGGCCTACTTGTGGGTGCCAGGTGAGCTCCCAGCTCCCAGCTGTCAGGACTTCCTGTTCCCTTCACCTCTCTAAACACATGTACATGTCTATGCAACCATATTTAGGATCATCTATTGCATTTTTAAATATTTTATTTATATTTGTGTTTATGATTATATTGGCACCAAGTAGAACTACAGCTGTCCCTTGCACAACATAGTTTTTAAACTGTGAGGGTCTCTATCTATTAGCAAATTTTTTACAGTACATTACTATAAATGTATTTTCTCTTCCTTATGATTTTCTTAACAACATTTTATTTTCTCTAGTTTATTTTATTGTAAGAATATGTTAAATAGTACATATAACAAAAATATGTGTTAATTAACTGTTTATGTTATTGGTAAGGCTTCTGGTCAACAGCAGGTTCTCAGTTAAATTGGGGGGGGGGGAGTCAAAAGTTCTATGCAGATTTTCAACTGCATGGGGGTGTTGGTGTTCCTAACCCCTGTGCTGTTCAAGGGTCAACTTTATGTTGAATATTGAGGAGAAACTAAAAAAAAAAAAAAAAAGAAAGAAATTGGCTTAACCTATAAGTAATATAATAGTACCAACTATTAACAGGTTATGTCTTTGTGCTCTACAAACAAAGGTATCCTGGTTATTTGGGCACAGAAAAATGATGGGAGATCTGAGTTTTTACAAGGCATATGGTAATGGGTAGACATACCAAATTCCAAAGGACCTGAGCTTTAGCTTTTTTATATTTTGAAGAGTGATTTACTTGTACATACATCATTCATTACATTGCATTAATGTTCTTGATATGAATTTTACTGGTTTCATAGTTTTTAATTTAATTTATAAAAGTTTTAATTTTATATTTGGATAAGAACTATATATAACAAGAGGTACTCAAACTAGTTTACAACGTACATAATATAAACAGTTCTAAAATAATAAGAATTAATTAACCTTGTGATTGTGAGAATTTTTCCTTTTAAATAGGGCTGAACTCAAGTTTGATTAGACTACTGGATGATTTATCTTAGGCTCCATATATCTCTGCTTTCTATTTTATGTATTTTCTAGTTTTTTTTAAGTTTTGTTTTTATTTTTAATTCTACTGGAATGGCCTTCTTTTCATCTCCATCACTTGAGATCTTACACATCCTTCAAGATCCACCCCCAGTGTCACCTTTTTTTTTTTTTTTTATCAGTTTAGTGGAATTTTAAGCCTTTATTTTCTGTGCTTTTATGATCTCTATACCAAAAGTAAAGCACTGTCCATATGTTCATTTGACTCTGTTTACCAAATTGTAAGTTCTTTAAGGGTAAGGATCTCCATATTAATAACAACCTTCTCCCTATTGTTTTTATGTACATTTTGGCACATAGAGTTCATACATAAACATTATTTTGCATAAAATTCAGAGGAATGAATATGTGAAAATTAATAGTATATTATGAAAATTTTCAGATATCAAAGTATTAATTTGGAAATGGAAAAAAGGTAAAGATGATTTAATAAATTTCAAAGAAATATGAAATAAAAGAAAATGTGTACCTTATTTACCATAATAGTAACAATTACTGTCATAGCAAATGATCACTTTATGTTGACTATATGTCAGGCATTCTGTGAACACTTAATTTGTAAGGCCTGTTGAATTACTCTATCACCTCTATCAGGTAAATATCACTATTCTTAGGTAAGAATCATGAACTAAGTCACAGTAAGCTTAAGTTCCTCACTGAGGGTCACATACTTATTAAGAAAGAGAACCTAGTTTTGGCTGCATAGTCAATGGCATAATTAAAGAAATTAAAGAAGTTATAAAAATACAGGTTCTACTTAGACATAAATTTATTTTACATGTCAAAAGTATTAGGCTCTATAAATGATTTTAAGGGCATATTGTGGATCTTGGTAGGGTATCTGGAATTAGATGACCAGGGAAATCATTATAGAGAACTATGTTTTTAGGATTATCCATGCTTTCTAGTTTTTTTAAATAGGCATTTAGTGTTTCTACATATTTCCTAGTTGACTATTTTAGAAAAATAATTATGACATTCATTTAAAATGAATATGCAAAGATTTTCCTATGAAGTAATTTTGAAAGCCCAAAATGCTTAATGCTGTCACACAGTTAGAGGTCATTATTAGTCCCTATCAGCTCATAAATGAGCTCTCTTTGATGGAATTTTATAACATTATTTCTAGTTAGGTGGAAATCCTGCCTATTCACAGTAAAAATCTAAAGCCATATTATAATAATTTGCAGCAAATATACTGGAGCAGAAATTTACAGTGTTTTTCCTTCCAAATCCAACATAGATGACTAACATTTAAAAGGCTGGAATTGTGTTAGACACTTCAATTATTAAATGACAAAGATGTTCCAAGAAAGATGATAAAGCCCTTATTCATGTTTGACCTGTGACCCAATTTTGTTCATTTTTAAAAATAATTTGTTTCCATGTTATGTTCAATAAATTGCAGATGACTCATATTCATCAAAGTAAGCTTAATTGGCATATAAGAGGGAATCTGGCCAGAACATTTTTGAGATGCCCAAATCAAGAGCAAATGAAACTTATAGAATGTCCTTTGTCTCTACCAAATCATACACACATAAATAGCTTCACCTACAAATGAAAAACAGAGATTAGAGAAAGTTGAGTTCCCAGGGACATATCGATACCTGGCTCATGGACACATGAGGAACAGAAAACTAAAGTGTTTGGCTTTGTTGTTAAAATTTTTCACTGTAGTTTTGTATCTAAATTTGGAATTATCATAAATGTTTAAGAATATTCCCCAAAGGGCAGTCCCGGTGGCGCAGCGGTTTAGCGCTGCCTGCAGCCGGGGGCATGATCCTGGGAACCCGGGATCGAGTCCCACGTTGGGCTCCCTGCATGGTGCCTGCTTCTCCTTCTGCCTGTGTCTCTGCCTCTTTCTCTCTAGCTGTGTCTCTATGAATAAATAAATAAAGTATTAAAAAAAAAGAATATTCCCCAAATTTTATATAGCTCTGACTGAATGAAGATATGGGGTGAGAAAAATGAAACCCAGTGAAATTACTTGCCCCATACCACATGGTTAGATATTTGAAATATGAAATAGAACTCAAACCTTGTGATTTTCTGGACAATGCTATTGCTCCCCCACATATTCACATATATTTTATATATGCTATCCAATTTATAGACAAAACATGAAATTTTATTTAAGTAGTATAATGTTTAATTTGGCAGAGCTGTTGCAGTTTAGGATAATAGAGTGAGTACTTTTTTACTTCTCCACTTTTAGAGGTCATTAAAATAAAAAAAAAAACCCACAGAAATCTAAAAACAGTAGAGAGAATAATAAATGAGTACTATTGTGGAATGAAGTATTTATTTCAACAAATTTTTTGGAAGTTAGAGTATGAGAGAGTGTTGATGGAGAAAACACAATAGTGGATATCAGACCGCAGAATGTTCTACAGAGACTACAGTTAAAATGAGAACATATCTGGTAGCCTTCCTTTGTCCACAGTGGATATATTCCAAGACCCCCAATGGATGCCTGAAACTGCAGAGGGTACCAAACCTTATATATACTATGTTTTTTCCCTGTATATACACACTTATGATAAAGTTTAATTTCTAAATTAGGCGCAGTGAGAGATTAATAATACCTAATAATAAATAGAACAATTATAACAATATACTGAATGTTATGAAAGTTTTGTGAACGTGGTCTTTCTTTCTTAAAATATTTAACTTACCCTTCTTTTTCTTGTGATGATAGAGATAAAATACCTATTGATGAGGTGAAATAGGCACTGGTATGAAGCATTAGGCTACTATTGACCTTCTGAACCATGGTTGATCCTGGGTAACTGAAACCATGGAAATTAAAACCATGGAGAAAGAGGAGATTACTGTAATTGAAGTTCTTTATATAGAAATGTCAATTATGTCCTAGGGATTTACTAGGTATCCCAAAACAAATAATTGTTTGGAACTTTATCTAAAACTAATTTTGTTGGAGGGGGGATGATTAAGACGTCTAGAGTGGTTGTTGTGTCCAAAGTAGAACACTTCTCATCTAGCACATGAGGGTTGACACAGCTGATAGCTATCTTCCCAGCCCTTTTATGCTAAGTTGAAGCCTTCTAGTGAGATACCATGGAGGCTTTCCAGAAATGCTTTTCATTCAGAGGAAAGGTAAGAACATCTACCATTTTATGTAGTAGCAGAGGGTGCTCACAATTTTAATTCTATATTGGGGAACCAACAATTACTTGTAATTTGGGTTTCCTAGAAGACAAATCTGAGAAAGAGCATTGTGCAAGAAGTTTATGAGGAAGTTGTTTGGGGATCAACATATGTTGGGTGGGGAAATGTAGTTGGATCGGATAAAGGGGTAAATAACATTGTGATACAGATATGACATGGACACAGCTGGCCCCACAGAGAACTTTGAAGCTGAGATAGTCTTTCTATTCCAATAGTCCAAAAGACCAAAGTTTTGAAGCAAGGGCTCTATGTTCCATTGCTGATTAGATATGAAATATGAGCTGCTCCAGGAAAAGCACATTCTCTGTGGCTTATTGGAACACCCAGCTGATGTAATTAAAGTGGTAGACTGAATTGAGAGTAGTCAGCTGACAACCTTCCCAGCATGGACAAATACATGCTTTAGTCCTGAAGGGAAAATCTGAACGGCATACCATGGCATTCTCCACACCACAAATATATACAGAAAATGTCAGTGTGAAAAAGAAAGACACAGAATTAAATAAAATGAAAACTATCACCTGGGAGAAAAAAGAAACTGTTGGTAGAAAAGAACAAACAAATTAATAAACTCTACCATAGTCCAAGAGATACAACAGATTATCTTATCAAAAAACTAGAATTGGGTAATTGCCAAAGCTACCTTAGAACAAGAAAGAGTTGTTATAGACTAAAAATTAACATGGAAATTTAATTTAAAAATTCAATAAAAAGTTATGGACTATAAGTCAAGCAAATATCTAACCATGCAGAGCAAAAAAACAAGAGGCTAAAAATAGGTTAATAGGTTAATAGGTGAGTAGTCACTATAACAATCAACTAAAAGGAGTACAGAAAGAGTGACAGAGAAAATGGAAGAAAATATCAAAGGAATAATGAAAGATTTCCTTCAGAGGAAAGGAAGCTCTTGATGCTCTGAAAATTCTCTTTAGGGTTAGTTCAAGGAGTAGACATCACACTCATGGAGTAGTAAAATCCTAGTACACTCAGGGTTTAATAGTTATTAATAATGTAAACTGTTTATTGGATTTTAGATTATATAGCAATTTTAGGATGAAGAGCAGAAAGTTTGTTAAAGTTTTAGAATGGAAAATTAATGTTGAAAACTGAAATAATGTAAAAATTAGAGCATAGCTGACTGAGGAGGAATGTGGGTATCCTACCCAATGCTAAGTAAGCCTGTTGCTGTTTCACAGATGCTGGAAGAAGACCCAAGTCTTCTGAGTCAGAGACAAAGGAACTTATTTCTCATAGCACAGCAAGCAGTGTGAACATCATGTTTGAGTCAATTTTTCTTTCCTCCCTAAGACTATGTCGATGGATCTAGCAGGATGCTGTGTACACAGGGGGTTTGCATCACAGGTGACAGACACTGAACTTGGTGAATCCACATATTTTATAGCAGGCATTAAGCAAGACTGCTCTTTGTCCTAGAGGGAGATATTATCTCATCCCTGAAGGGGGCTCACTGTGAGTACAACCCTGGTAAAGAGCAATCAGAGCCTTGCCTTTCTGGCATACCCAAGAGAAGTGTACCATGAAAAACTCATGGAAGACTTTCTCTCCCAAGAAGAAGTCAAGATGCTAATTGAATTTAAAGAAACATAAAATAGAAATATAAGGCTATCCAAAAGTAATCAATAGAATAGCTAAAAATGATAATATAAGTCAAAGAGTGAGAGGAGGACATCAAATGTAATATATCTCAGTATTTCATGATTGCAAATATATATGGTCTAACATTCACAAATCTAGGAAAAGTAATAAAAGCTTATATTTAGAGAAATGGAGAAAGCCATCAAAAATAACTAAAAACAAATATTGAAGAGGGATTGATTTTATTTTTTTTTTTTTTTAATATTTGTTTATTTATTCATGAGATACAGAGAGAAGCAGAAACATAAGCAGAGGAAGAGGCAGGCTCCCTGCAAGGAGCCTGATGTGAGACTTGATCCTGGTTCCCAGGATCACGCCCTGAGCCAAAGTCAGATGCTCAACCACTGAGCCACTCAGGCGTCCCAGAGGGATTGATTTTAAAGTGAGGTTGAAGGTGTGGGAGAAAGGATGATTTTTATCCTGTTTTATATGGGTTCTTACTCATATATTGATGTGTTTATATATGCTTGTACATATGTGTATGGGGGGTATGCTTTCTTGAATGTTAGATTTGATATATTTTTAAGTAATTATAGAAAATAATAGCAGAAAAATCATCTGCAATTACAAGAGACAACCAAACATGTCAATAGTCAAAGTCAGAATATTCAAGGTGTTCAAATTAACAGAATAAAAGAGTGATTTAGGAGAGAGGCGAGTTCTATATTCAGTTAGCTGAGACTGTCTACTTCCATCCAAATTAGGAGACAATTAAAAATATTTTAGTGAATGTTCCTTGAGTGTCTATGTGCAAGACAATGTTCTTGGTGACAGGGATACAAGGTGAATCTTCCTCTGATGGAACTTCCAGGTTAATAGGTGAAGAAAGACATGTAAACTAATAATTATATCATGTTAATTTCAAAGTCTGATTTCCAAGTTTGACATTTTTTTTGATGGCTATCCATTTGTATTTTAATTTAAACATCATTTTCTAATCTAAAGTTAAATATGCAGCCTCAAATCACTTTTTCTTCTTTCTACAAGAAAGAAGTATAAAATGCTCTAATGCTAAATTTGGCTTACAAACCTTCAGTTATTAGGAACTAGGATAGAATATTGCGGAGGAGAAAAAAATCTGCTCATTTACATTTGATTTTCCTTAACCTTAATTGTCTTCTTTCACTCTGGATAAATAGAAAGATTAATTCTCAGAGATTCCTAGAGCTCTTCTGGGCTCTAAATTAGGTCAAGTTGGGAGTTTTTTTCCATATCACACTGCTTCTTCCCTGCTGACTTATAAAGCCTCTCGTCTCAGTCATTGGTCTGTAGAATGTGCTGTTTGTCTTCCCAATGAAATTGAGAATCCCTTATGTTTATCATTCAGCAAATTAAGAAAATATCTGGGATTTAAAATGCTCATCTGCATAAAAATATGTATGAATATTATTAAGCAAATGTTGCCATATTTAATGAGTATTTCAACAATTGGAAATAAGGATTCTTCTTAAGGAGCAACAATTTTAGGAAATTATACTACTCCATGATCAGGGTATTATCTATTAGATTACATATTTAAATGTAGTAAACATATTTCTGTGTAACTGCTGCACATAAGAAATTCGATGTTATTAGAGGAGAAGCTAGTGAGCTAGTTTGGTGGTCACACGCATTCTCACTGACTAATCCTTCAAATCAAACAAGTATCCCCTTATATGGCTACACCAAACTTTTCCAGTAACATCTGAACTTTATAAAACTAATCTAATAATCATTGTGGAGCATGAAAATATTAAGTAAAGGTTAAGTAAAAAAGACAGGATATGAATTGTATTTCTATTATTACTGTGAGCATGTAAATAGCAGATTGAAGCATATAAACAAACACTGAGAGTACATAAAATGTAGAGTTGTGTTGTATAGGATCATGATTGGTAACTTTTTATTAGATCTGCTAAAATTTTCTGTAATGCTATTATATTTCTTTTCTTAATAAAATTTAAGTGTTTGTTGTGGAACTTTATATATTGCGGGTTTTTTTTTTCTTTTTTTAGGGAAAGTCAATTTCTCTCTCCCTCTTTCTTTTTCTGTAGTCAGTCAAGTAATGAGACATGTATATATTAGAAGATATATTCCTTCTAATATATGGAGAAGAATGCATGTGATAGGAATTTTTTGTGTTTTAGACAATTTTTCATTTGTGTGGCTAAAAAATTAAAAATTATGAAGTACAACATACTTTAGAGAATTTGTCTTAGCCAGGTATGTCCCCCAGTGGTCCTTTCCTGCTGCTGTTTAGACCCTTTATGGGTCCCCTACCATACTGAAATCAGAGGTGACTGGTATGGCCAGTAGAACACAGTGAATGTGACATATGTAACTCCTGAGGCTAGATCATAAAAAATATTACAGCTTCTCACCTTGGTTTTTTGGATCATGTGTTCTGGGAAGAGCCAGTATTCATACTGTAAATTCATGTGAGCAGCTACATGGAAGAGCCCCAGTGGACAAGAACTGAGGCTCCTGGCCAACAGACTGCATCAACCAGCTGGCCCTGTGTGTGTGGGCCACCTAGGAAGCAAATCTTACAGTTTCACTCAAGCTTCAGAAGACTGTAGCTCTAACCAATCTCTGACTGCAGTCTTAGAGAAACAACCAAAAGCTCCCTACTGAATTCCTGGGCCATGGAAACTATGGAAGATTAAAAAGTGATTATTATTGTTTTAAGTCACTACATTTTAGGATAATTTTTTTGCAGCAAAAGATAACTAAAACATAATCCATGGTCGTTCTGTTATTTAGAAATATAAAAAGCTCTGTGCTGCCTTTTAGATACCCCTAAAAGGAGTTGTCATAGGTGTGACCAATAAATGTCTTCTGAAATAGAAGTGGCATTGTTAGACAAGATTGGTTTGAACTGGGCTTGGAATCCCATATGATGATAATCACCGGCTACCTGATGTTCTTTAATTGTTTGTTCTGGAGTTATAGGGGAGCAAAATACTAATGTGTAAGTATAACAGAAAGGTGGCAAATGAAGAAGTAGGCATTTTCCAAATGTTTCATAATTCAATGAATCAAATACTTTAGCACAGCCATTGTGCTTACCCAAACCTTTAGATTTTTTTCTACACAGATTATGAGAAAATGAATTTTCTTTTTGTCATTTAGAAGCATAGTGCTTCAGAGCTATAGAGCAGTGTATGGATGAACACTAAGTACCATTGAGATCATTCAGAAATAAGATTTCTTTGTTTGAAGAAGAGATTCTTTGGGAGAAAAAAAGAATGAGTTAACCATGCCAGCCAAAGATAATTTTCTAGACCCAATATTAAAAATGAATAACTTGAGAAAATAAATGATAAAACTACAGTCTAACAGCTCATGAAATTATGATATTTTAAAGTTATTTATATTGACATACTTTAGCTACCTAAAAACTACAATACAGGGACATAGTTCAAAAGGCATATTTCAAATCTTGGATTGTTCATCCCAGTGCTGTGAATTTGCTAAGCGAAAAGTTACAGAAAATATAACCTTAGACTAAAAGTAAGAAGACACAGTTTTGTGTATGCCAAGTGGGGAATATAAAAGAAGCAAAAAGCTACCTGAACTGCTGTTGACACTCTGACTGACGTAAGGAAGGATTTGGACCTTCTTATTATTTAAGACCTGTTTCAACTTTTCAGGAGCAAACTGACTTTCACTGCCTCAGAAATATATTTTCTACTTTGTCTTAGCTATATTCAAATTCATTGTTTCACACTTGTTTGCTCAGGTATGCTCTGCAGCATTCATCAATATCTTTACTATGCCAAAAACTAAAGTGGAAAACCCAACAACTAAACAACAAGATGTTTTGGCATATAAGTCTATATTTGAAAACTACACAAATAATGATCGTAGCTTTAGGCAGTTCAGCTTTCAACTTCAGAGAGTTATATTGCTTATAATCCAACTTTATTCTGCTGCAATGGCATTGACTGTCATTTCCACTGTCTCCATCATGCATTTCTGATGGAGTAACTAGTATTATAATAATATTTGAATTCCTTGTAATAATGAATGTGCCAACTACTTTGAGGAAATTTAACATTCATGCAGATTAAGCCAACATCCCTATTTGTGCTGAATTAGATACACTCTCCCTATGGACTGGTCTAAAGAATTAGTGAAAGTAGGTATTGGGATTCTTGAAAAGTGGCAAGTTTTTGTTTTCAACAATTCCAAATCTTCAGATTAGAAGTCTTTGAGATGACAAAGCAGCATTGCATTCTCAAGTGTCCTCAGTATGATGGAGCTTTGTTTTTCTCCTCTATGTCTTGTTGTCTAGTCACTCAAGCAGCATTGCTTGTCTGTGTTCCAACATTTTGTGACTTCTCCATGAAAACTGCTCCTCTGCTGTTGGCCTGCACTCTTTCACTTCATAAGGTCATACATCAGATCTCAATTTGAACCAGGTCAGTGTCTTGAATAGACATCATATCACCCACCCTCTCCTTCTGTATCCTACCCTTCCACTCCTTACCAGAAATACCCCAAGCAATATTATTTCCTCTTTTTCTTTCAGCACAACATTCTCAAGCAAATTGACATTTGGTATTCCTGTCCTCTGTGTCATCAGATATTCTAAAATATGTCTGAATCAGAGCTTATGGTTCTAGTGAACACTTAAGCGCATAGATTTGAAAAGAAACATTAATGTTAGAAGTTTTTGGTTTTCTCCTTTTTCTTTTGCTAGCATGTGGTTGGTTGGAAGTTATTTTCTGCAACTAGTATTTAACACCATAGAGGTGAGTTAGAGACAGGACAAACTGTACTGCAGATTCTCTGTTCTTGATCTTGTTAAATAAATAATGCTTAATAAAATAAGTAAGGGGGAAAAACCCAAATAATTACCGGCCACCTGTAACCCTGAAGGTGTATGTGGAAGGACATAACAGTGATGATAGGCTGCCATTCCAAACACCTCTGTAATACTGAGAATTAAGTTCTAGACTTTTGGAAGTAGAATTACTTTGCCATCTAGTGAAATCTTCTCATGTAGTAGATAACAAAAATAAGAGCCAGAGAAGCCATTGTATCTCCTAAATCAGAATCAATTTTTTTTCTCTTCTTCAGGCTGTGTGATAATTTTATTTTGTTATTTTTATTTGAGCATAATTAACACAGAGTGTTATATTAGTTTCATGTGTGTTCAGTATAAAGAGTCAACAATTCTATTCATTTTTCAGTGCTCATCTAGATAAGTGTACTCTTAAAACCCTTTATCATCCTCCCATCTACCTCCTCTCTGGCAACCACCAATTTGTTTTCTGTTTTTTAAGAATCTATTTCTTGTTTTTCTCCTTTACTTTGTTTGTTTGCTTATTTTGTTTCTTAACCTCCACATATGACTTATTTCATTTAACATTATATCTTCTAGGTCCATCCATGTTGTTGTAAATAGCAAGATTTTATTCTTTCTTGTGGCTGAGTAATATTCCATGACACATGATGGAATATTATATACAATATACATTATATATATATATATATATATATATATATATATATATGGCATCTCTCGGCATTCTTTATCCATTCATCTATCAGTGAACACTGGGTTGCTTCCATAGCTTGGCTATTGTAAATAATTTATGTTGATAATTTCAGAGTCCTCCTACTTTTTGACACTATGCTTAGGTATTAATTCTGTTATATATATATATATATATATATATATATATATATATATATATAGTAAGAGGCTTACTGGTTAGTGTGCATGTTGAGCTGTTGTGACACAGAGATAAAAATAGAGATATTTTATATTTTTCTCACATAGGTTAGTGATCTAGAGCTCAGAATTTCTGTTTTACCAGGTTCATTGGAGACCCAATTTTCTTTAATCTATCATTCTTTCACTCTCTAAGGTACTGGTTAAAACAGGGTCATGTAAAATCCATGTGCCAATTCTTGTGAAAGAAGGAAAAAGAATAAGCAGTTCCTTCTCCCTAGGCAATAAGGAAGTTGTACACATTATTTCCCTAAAATTCCGTTGGTGAGAAGCAAAATACATAGTCACAAACAGCTTCAAAAAAGGATAGGATATTCAGTTTGGGGCTGAGTCTTCAGGAAACATATCTAAATTATGTTACCATGAAGAAGAGGAGATATGGCATCAGGGGAAATGAGCTATCTCATAACACTTATGTCAAAATGGATACTTTGGCTAAGACTCTACAATTATAGATAACAAAGTTATCCATGATCCATGAGTTGCAAAATATACACAAAGCAAATAGCCAAAACTATTTGGAAGCCTCCCTATGTTCTCACACATATTGATAAGAGTTTATGTGTTAGGAATTAAAAAGGATTTGTGAGAATTTATTATTTTAAGACATTTGAGTTGTGAAATTGTAAGAAAGAGATCTTTTTGTTTGTTTGTCTTTTGTTTTGTTTTTTTGCTGCTGACCTGTGGCCCCAACCCTTATGAAACAGACTTTAGGAGACTAGAGAGCTTTACACTTCTCCTATATTATTTTGAGAACATCATGTGCTTCCACCTAAAGATCGATTTGTACACTGGAGGTTGTCCAGAAAAAAGTGTTCCCTCGAGGCTAAAGATGATCCACACTCAAAAGAAAGCCCAGGTGTTATTGTTGTAGGTTCTGTTCAGCAGGGTTGCCTAGGGGGACTAAAAGACTTGAGCTGAGAGAAGCTGAAGGTAGGCGGGGTTACAAGAGTCTGAGGAAGGAATAGGTAACCACTCAGAGCATAGCTGCCTTAGTCTGTGTCAAAGGGATGGCAAAATTCCATGTGTATTCCCCACAGATGCCCAGAAAATCCTGCTGATCAAGCAAAGATGAGTTTAATAAACTAATGGAGCAAGAGAGGAGACAATCTTGGCAGAGTCTTAATATTGTCCACCCAAAGAGAAAGTTGGAAAGGTTATATAGAGTATAGATTGGGGCTGAATGATTTTCAGGCAGCAGCTACTTGTGATTGGGGCAGATATAAGAGGTTTGGGTTGGAGAGTAAAGCAAGGGAAGGAGATCTAACAGCTTTGGGTTGGAGGAGCAAAACAAATGTGTAAACTGTAGCCTTCATAAGTAATCTATTTTCATTGGTTTATCTTTTTGGGAACAAGTATCATTTGAAGTCAGCAGCTAAATAATGTTTTCTTTGTGTCAATATTTTTTACGTAACTGAAACCTTATTTCAGTTCTCAGAAATTGCATGTGAAAGGCAGAAATGGGGTTAAAACCAAAGAACCCGCTGAATGCTCACAAGGAAAAGAGTATATTTGAAACATTTTACCAATTTCTGAGAGCAGGGAGGGTAGATTACATGAAGGTATCCCTCAGAGATTTGCTAAGGAAGGTTAAGTCAAGCAAAAGCTGGGAAAGCCCATGACTTTGCCTTCATCTTCAACTGCAGGCTTCCTGATTATCCCAGACACACATTTGGGATACAAAATGTTAATACTAAATGAATTTTAATAGTTTTGACTGTTAAGTAGAACTAGTCTTTATTAAATAGAACTGGTATTTATAATTATGAAATTAAAGCAGTATTCTGTGACCTAATGGTGATCAGAAAAGTAGTGGCATTGGTCTTGCTTTCATCCAGAGTTAGAACAACTTTGATAGGAATATTGAAAGACTGAACAAGCCAACCAACACCCCCCCCCCGCCCCCCGCCTACACCCTCCCCTCCTCAAAATATGAGAGAGAAAGAAAGAAAGAAAGAAAGAAAGAAAGAAAGAAAGAAAGAAAGAAAGAACAAGTGCTTTTGATTTCACCTAGGATATCTGCTTGTTTAATGTATGGAATAGTTACATATGGCTCTTAAGGGATTAAGATTTTGTTTTTGTGTGTCTTCCTTACTGATCCTTGAGCCATCACATCTTGCATACTGTATCTATATGTGTAGAGAAAATATGAGTAAGTGTGAACAGTAAGGAAATTTGTTGAATAGTTTTCACTTGGTCATATAAGGTAACTGTCTCCTTTTTTATCCTTTGCTGCCTCTCTGAGATACTGTCTGTATTCTCTACAGTAGCTCATGAAGCTTCTCTAAACAAGAGTAGTAAATCCAGTTTGGTGAATCCTAGGAAAATATGTGTTTACAACTCAATCTAAATCTAATTTAGTGTTGTTAATGATAAAATAAAATAGACTTTTTAATGTATTGCCCTCAATGTTGCCAAATTACACTAACGAAATATCCATTGTCTGTGTGTGTAAACATTATATATACACTGGTTGGCATATGAGTAATATGCAATGATTGATCTACTTTTTTTTAACTTAATAATAGTTTCCCTACAGTGACTATTTGAGAACCATATTTATACATCAGGCCAAATCTAGGTTATATCTATCAACCTTATATGTTCCAGATTGAAGAGACTTTTAAAATAGAAAAGAAACTGGAATCCAGAAACAGATTATTTTACTCATCAATAACATTGTGTACAAATCTGGGAAAACTCATTTTCTATGGCTTACTTTCCACAGTTATAAAATGAAGAATAATTATTTCTTCCAGTTAAAAAATTAAACTGAGTAAGGAAAGATGAGCTTCTTAATGTTGTGGTGTTTGTTTGCTTGTTTGTTTGTTTTCACAGGAGAAAGAGCTGAGGTTTGAGGCATCTTTTCTTCCATTTTGATAAATTTTCCTCAGAATTGATCTATTTATTTTTTACCATGCATCTCTCAGTATTAAAGAAAATGGAGAAGAGCATGGTCAGGAAGGACTGGCTAGAGAAATGAATCAATATTTTCCTGGATTTATAATATATGTTTATTAGAACTAATGCCTTGCTCTTTTTTGACCTTCCATGATTAAATCATTCATTGAGCTGGGAGATAATTTTTAATCCTTGAGTGTTTTTCTTTTCTCAAACATTAAGTATGGGATTGTAACTTTAGATCAGACTAAATGGTAAAAGATGTTTATAATACTAAGAGGGGCCCTTAGAAAAGAACAAAGAGTATCCCCCTATCTTATCCAAATTTAAGTTTGTAATAATGTTTTCTGGAGATGGGCAGAACATAGAGTATAAGCGTAGAATATAAGAATAAAGAATATAAGTAATGCTATCAGGTAAAAGAGAGTTTGGATTCAGTTTAGCCACTTATTACTTATGTGACTTTAAACCTCTGTGTTCTCCATCTGTATATTTGTGATAATAAGGCTTACCTCATGGTCTTGTGAAAATTAAATGAGAGACTGAATGTGAAGGAATGTTGTTCACTCTGAGCTCATGGGAGGTACACAGCAAATGATCCTTCCCTTTCTTCCCTTCCTTACCAGAATAATTGATTTTCCTTTCAGTTGACTAATCGGTCTAATTGAAACAGTTTAATTATAGGATTTATAATTTTACATACTCCTGATTATTTATTTTACCTCTCTTTTCCCCCTAGTAATTTGTCTCTCAAAATAGTTTATAATTCCTTGTTAAACTTTGGCATAATTAAAAAGTATAAATTACTTCAGGTGCTTTTGTAAAGTAGGGTGTATGTAAGTGTGGTATGCATGCATTTTAGATTAGTTCCTATATTTGAGCCAGAGGCAGGCAACCTTACTGTGGAGGAGACGAGAGGAAAGATTGCTTCCAGAAAGAAAGGCTGCTGCTTGTATCCTTTGGCCACATTCATTGCGATTATTCATCATGATGGCAAATAGGGGTACTATCTTTCAGTCAGCTCCTGGGCAGTGCATCTGGTTAATATAAAATATGAAAAAGTTAAGTTGCATATGAGTGCCAAAACAAAAACAAAGAAAAATGTATCTTATTACATCCTCCTATTTTAAATTTGAGAAATTTAATTATAAGGCCCATGTTTCTTTTCCTGCTTCAAAGCTTATGTAAGTTCCTTACAGGCTAGTTTGAGAAATAGCTGATCATTCTCTTTTCATATGACCAAGTGAGAAGGGTCCTGATGGGCATTGGGGAGCAGAAGATGAGAATTGTGGCCTGGCCTGGCCTGGCCTGGGACTCTCCTTCCCTCTCAAGTAGAGCTGGCCTTTTGAGATTAGATTCTACAGGCTTAATATCTCTAGGAATGTTATTCATGGACTGAGCAGCCCTAGAGCTGGTTCTTCACTTTGTGAGGTGTGGCTAGCTAAAACTGCATGTATAAATCATAAAACACATTTTAAAATGCATTGTTTCATGCAGCTATATAATGGTTGTATATCTATATGCAGATTATAAATATGATTTATATCAGATATAACTTTTCCTATTTTCTCACTAAATACAACTGAAATCACTGGACATTATCTATGAAACAACATAAGAAGACTCTGAAACATGGAAAAAAGAAGGCAACCTACCTAAGGACCGCAGAATCCAAGGAACGAAATAGTGATGAGTTCTCATATATAGTGATGAGACTGACTTGAAGAATCTGGCAACCCAGATGGACACAGATGGAAAGGAAACTCCAACAAAAGCCTAATCTCTGTAGCTGAAGGATAAAGGCAAAATGGAACATTTCTTTTCCTTTCTTTCTTTCTTTCTTTCTTTCTTTCTTTCTTTCTTTCTTTTTCTTTTTCTTTCTTTTTTTTTTAGATTTTATTTATTCATGAGAGATACAGAGAGAGGCAGAGACGTAGACAGAGGAAGAAGCAGGCTCCCTATGGGGAGCCCAATGCAGAACTCAATTCCAGGACCCTGGGATCATGAACTGAACCAAAGACAGATGCTCAACCACTGAGCCACCCAGGCGCCCCAAGATAGAATGTATCTTAAACAGCAACCTCACTCCTCTTGCCAAATACCACAGAAAACCATGCCCTTCTTCTTCCACCCCCTAGAAAAGGTTGAGCTTCAGCTTCCACCCTTGCCAGACTGCAATGAAGCACCTAGAGCTTTATGCAGGGGTAGTGGCAGAAAAGACTGAGTGGACAGGCTGAACTTGCATCCCCAACAGGAAGTAATGACCCTCCACTCTCCCTCAGTGTCAAATGGAGATCACTTGGGAAATGTGGATTTCCATCCTCACCCAACAATAAGGAGAGGTTGCCCCCTTGGGGGTCTACAGAGACAAAGAGGGAGCCTATACAACATGCACTTGGCTGTAACAAGGCCGTGCCCCTTACTTGCCTTTGCCTAATGCTGCCAGAGTAATGTTAGAACAATGCAGCTGAAGGTGAAGATTTAAATAAGACCCAGAATATAATAGCCAGAATATAAAAAGGCCCATGTTTCAATTGAAAATCACTCATCCTAACAAGAACCAGGAAGACCACAAATTGCATGAAAAAGGATAATCAAGAGATGCCAACTCTGAGATGGTAGACATGTTATAATTATCTAGGATTTTAAGACAGTAATCATAACAATGCTTCTATCAGCAAATATGAACATGTTTAAAACAAATAAGAAAATAGAAAGCCTCAGTAAATTAAGAGAAGATGTAAAGAATAACCAAATGAAAATTTCACAACTGAAAACATAATAATCAAAATTAAAACTCACTGGGTGTGGTCAAAGCAAAATGGAGATAACAGAGGGGAAAAAAATCAGTTAGCCTGAAGATAGAACAATAGAAAGTGCCCAACATAAACAACATAGAGAAAAAAATGATTGAGGATAAATAAACAGAGCCCCAGGAGCCTATGGAAGTATAACAAAAGACTTAAAATAAATTTCATGACATTTTAAGGAGAGAAGAAAGAGGGTGAAGGGTAAAAGGTATTCAGAGAAATAATGGCTGAAATTTCCTAAATTTGACATAATGTATAAACATATGGAATTTAGAAGATGGATGAAACACAAGGAACCAAAAAAAAAAAAACTACACCAAGATATATGACAGTAATACTTCTAAAAGGTAAAGACAAAGCAAAAATTTTAAAAGCAGTGAGAGAGAAATGACACCTCTTATATGGGTGAAAAACAATTAGAATATCAACTGACTTCTCATCAGAAACCATAGAACCCAGGAGCAGTGATAAGCAGTATTTATCTAAAGTTGAAAGAAAAAAATCTATCCACTCAGAATCCTATATCCAGTGAAAATATTGTGTAGCATTAAAGGGGAAATAAAGATTCTCAGGTGAAAGAAAGCCAAAAGAATTTGTTGTCAGCAGACCTGCTCTGAAAGATTGTCTAAGGATGTCATCTAGACAGAAAAGAAATGATTGAAGAAGAAACTTTGGATCATCAGAAAGAAAAAAAAAAAAAGAGTACAATAAGCAAAAATATGGGTAAAAGCTATAGACTTTCCTTCTCTTAAATTTCTAAATTACGTTTCATGATTGAATGAAGAATTATAATACTATCTGATGTACTTCTAAATGCATGTGGAGGAATTATTTAACTCAATTGTATTGTAAACAGGAAGGTAAATGGACATAAAGGGAGATACCACATCACTTGAATAGATAAATGACACCAGTAGATGATGAATTATGTAAATATATAGTGGATTGTCTAGAACAATATATATATTATTGGTCTATATAAAACTATATAAAGAGATTCCATAAAAAACACTATATCAAAATGGAATTTTCAAAAATGATCAAGTAACCCACAAGAAGGTTAAAAAACAGGAAGCTTATAAAAAAGAGAACAAATAGAAAACAAAAATAAAATGACAGGCTTTACCCCTACTCAGTAACCAATAGTTATATTAAATGTAAATTCTTTGACTATACCAATTAAAGAAAATTGGAAGAGTGAATTAAAAACATGACAGAATTATGTTGTCTAAAAAAATTACCTCAATACAATGATATAATAGTTGAAAGAAAAAGAAAGTAAAAAATATACCATACAAATAATAAAAAAAAAAACAGGGGTGGCTAAAAAATATCAGATAAAGTAGCAAAGATAATTGCCAGAATCAGGGAAAGACATTCTAGATAGACAAGAGGGTCAATTCATTGGGAAGATACAGCAATCCTAAATGTAGATTTACCAATCAAGAGATATCACAATATTTGTTGCTAATCCTAATAAAACAGATAGAAGAAACAAGTAAATCTCCAATTATAGTTTTGTGAATAAAACTGATAGAAATGATAAGATTGAAAGAAACAAACAAATGCACAGCTATATTGATGACCCCAACATTTCTTTCTCAACAGTTAATGGATCAAATAGAAAGCCAAGAAGGGTGTAAAATAACTGAACAATATCATCAAATGAAAGAATCTAATCACATTTATAGGATACTTAACCTAACAAAAGTGCAATCCATGTTTTATTTCAAGTGCCCACATAACATACACTAAAATACAGATTTTCCTCGACTTCCAGATAAATATATTGTAAGTTGAAAATATTCTAAGTCAAAAATGCATTTCATACACTGACCCCACCAAACATCAGAGCTTAATTTAGCTTGCTGTAAATGTGCTCAGAACATTTACATTAGCCTACAGTTGAGCAAAATCTTCTAACACAAGGCTATTTTATAATAAAGTGTGAATATCTCATGTAATTTGTTGAATACTGTACTGAAAGAGAAAAACTGAATGGTTCTAAGTATATTAGTTGTTTGTCCTCCTGATCACGTAGCTAACTGGGAGCCATGGCTCCTTGCCCAGCATCACAAGACAGTATCCTACCTCCTATCACTAGCCTGGGAAAAAAATCAAAATTCAAAATTTGAAGTATGGTTTCTACTGAATACATATCACTTTTATGCCATTGTAATTGAAAAATCATAAGTCAAACCATCATAAATCAGGACTGTCCATAGACCACAATAAGAAAACCTCAATAAATTTTAAAGAATTGAAAGCATACAGAATGTGTTCTATAACCACAATGGAATCAAACTAGAAGTCATCAACAGAATGATAACACAAAACATTTGGAATCTAAGCAGCACACTTCGGTAGTTAATGGTCCAAAAATAAAAATCTCAAGGGCTATTTAAGAAATTTAACTAAATAAAAATGAAAATGCAACATATCCAAATTTGTGGAATACCACTGAATCAATGCTGAAAAACAAATTTATAGCACTAACTAGAACTAAAAGGAGAAAAAGTCTCAAATAAATAATAAATATTACCACTTTAAGAATCTAGAAAAAAATGTGTAAATTAAACCCAAAACAATCAGAAGGAAAGATATAAGATACCAGAAACCAACCAAACTTAAAATAGAAAAATGACAGAGATAATCTATAAAAAATAGCTGTTTCTTTAAAAAGATAAATAGAGAAACCCAGCAAGACTGACAAGGAAAAGGCACAATTTATCAATACCAAGAATTAAACAGTGATATCACTACAGAAGCTGCAGTTATAAGAGGATATTATGAACAACTCTACAAACATAAATTTGACAACTTAGATGAAATGGACCAATTCCTTGAAAAACACAAACTGCTACAACTTATTCAATATGAAATAGGTCATCTAAACAGCAATGTAAATATTAAGGAAATTGAATTTATAATGTAAAAAATCCCAGTTCCATTTGGTCTAGATGATTTCAATGAATAATTTTAATGAATGTGTAAAGAGGAATTAACACTGATTTTATACAATTTCACCCAAAAATTAGAAAAGAAGGGAACATTTCCCATTTTGTTATATGAGGCTATTATTTTCTTGATACCAAATCAAAAGAGTTAAAAGAGAGAGAGGGAGAGAGAGAGAGAATTACAGACCAACAATGCTAAAGAATATAGATGCCAAAATTCTTAACAAAATATTGCTAAATAGAATTCAACAATATATAAAAGAATTATACAATGTTATCAAGTGGGATTTTTTTCAGATATGCAAAATTGGTTCAATATTAGAAAATCAACTAATGTAATCCACCATATTAATACATTGATCCGGAAAAAGCACTTGACAAAATTTGATACCCACTCATTATAAAAATTCTAAAAAAAATAGGAATATAGGAAAATTTCCTCAACTTAATAAAGAGCATCTATAAAAAACCCATAGGTGATATTGTACATAATGATTAAAGACTGAATGCTTCCCCCAGGAGGTCAGGAATACTATAAGATTGTCCTCTTTCATCTCTCTTATTTAACATAATACTTCAAGATCTAACATTAAGTCAAGAAAAGAAAATAAAAGGCATTCAAATTAGAAAGGAAGGAGTAAAACTGCCATTATTTGCAAGTAACAATATTGTCCACATAGAAGATCCTATAGAATATTTAGAAAACCCTTCTAGAATTAATAAGTGAGTTCAGCAATGCCACAAGATACAAAATAAATCTACAAAGCATTTGTATTTCTATACACTAGCAATGAAAATATGGACACTAAAAATAAAAATATAATATCATCTCCATTAAAAATGAACTATTTAGGTGTGAATCTAACAACACATGTATAGGACTTGTGTGCTAGAAATTATAAAATGTTGGTAAGAGAAATAAAATTTCTAAATGATGGAGAAGAGGCATACTATGTTCACAGATTGGAAATGTCAGTATTGTAATGATTTCAATTCTCCTCAAACAGATATATAGGCTTAATTTGTTTCTTATCAAAACCCAGCAAGAAATTTTGTAGATACATACAAGATTATTCTACTATATATTTGGAAAGGCAAAGGGACTGGAATAACTAGCCATTTTCAAAAAGAAAGTAAGGAGAGATTCTGAGTGGAAAGGAAAGACTATAAGTGACAGTATAAAAAGTTGGAAGCAAAAAAGCAATAAAAATAAGCATACCTATAAAAATTTGTCAAGAGATTCACAAAATAAAAAGCTGTAAAATTTGGGACTCCTGGATGGCTCAGCAGTTGAGCATCTGCCTTTGGCTCAGGGCGTGATCCTGGAGTCCCAGGATGGAGTCCCACATCAGGCTCCCTGCATGGAGCCTGCTCCTCCCTCTGCCTTTCTCTCAGTGTCTCTTGTGAATAAATAAATAAAATCTTTTTAAAAAATCTGTAAAATATGACTCCATATACCTAAAAAGTGTTGGGAGGAGTAAAGAATGGGTTCAAACCTTTTTTTACAGTCAGATGTGACACCATTTTAATAATAATCTTTTTTTTTTCTTTTTTCAGTTTTCATTTAAATTCCAGTTAGGGAATGCCTGAGTGGCTCAGTAGTTGAGTGTCTGCCTTCTGCTCAGGGCCTGATCCTGGGGTCCTGAGATCAAGTCCCACATTAGGCTCCCTACAGGGAGCCTGCTTGTCCCTCTGCCTATGTCTCTGACTCTGTCTTTGTGTCTTTCGTGAATAAATAAATAAAATCATAAAAAAGTAAATAAATAAATTCCAGTTAGTTAACATAGAGTGTAATATTAGTTTTAGGTGTAGAATTTAGTGATTCATCACTTACATACAAGAATGGGTTCAAACTTAAGCAACCATCAACTTAATATAGACTGCTATATGCAGAATATGTTGTTTGCAAACCTAATGGTAACACAAATTAAAACCAGTGATAGATTTGCAAAGAATAAAGAGAAAGGAATCCAAGTATATCACTAAAGAAAGCCAACCAACCATGAAGAGAGCAAGAGAAGAAAGGATCAGAGAAAAACTGCAAAACAACCACAAAACAAGTAACCAAATGGCAATAAATACAAATCTATCAATAATTCCTTTGAATGTAAATGGACTAAATGTTCCAATCAACAGACGTAGGGTGACATAGTGGATAAAAAAACAAGACCTATCTGTATGCTATCTATAAGAGACTCATGTCATACCTAAAGTCACCTGTAGTTTGAAATAGGATCAGATTCTACAGGTTAAAATCTCAGTTCCACAGGAAGGGATCTCATCATCCCTTCATGTCCGATACCAGTCACAAGTCCAAGTTGTCATCTGTACTTTTGATGTTGGAAGCTCCAATGACCCTCTCCTTTGGTCCACTTAATTTGCTAGAGTAGCTCACAAAAATTAGGAAAACAGTTTACTTACCTTTCCTGGTTTATTATAAAACGATATGATGAAAGACACAAACAACCAGATGGAAGAGATGCTTAAGGCAAGTTATGTGGAAAGGCATGCAGAGCTTCCCTGCCCTCTCCAGTGCCCTCTCCCCTCCACTCTCCCAGCACCTCCAGGTGTTCATCAACTCAGAAGCTCTCTGAAACCCATATTTTGGGGATTTGATGGAGCCTTTATCGCACAGACATGAGGATTATTAACTCCATTTTCAACTCTTCACTCTTCTCAAGAAAATGGTGGAGGGGCTGAAAATTGCAAGCTTCCAATCATGGCTTGATTATTCCTGTGACCACATCTCATCCAGGAGTCACCTCGGAGCCCACCGAGAGTTGCCTTATTAGAACAAAAGACACTAATATCATGTAGGTTATTAGAAACGTTTCAGGAGCACTACGTCAGTAACCAGGGTAAAGGATAAGATATTAGAACAAAAGACGCTTCTAGTGCTCTTACTACTTAGGAATCACAAGGATTTCAGTAGCTGTGCCAAAAACCAGGGGCCGGGGATCCCTGGGTCGCTCAGGGGGATCCCTGGGTGGCTCAGCGGCTTAGCGCCTGCCTTCGGGGCAGGGCGTGATCCTGGAGTACCGGAATCGAGTCCCACATCAGGGTCCCTGCATGGAGCCTGCTTCTCTCTCTGCCTCTCTCTCTCATGAATAAATAAATAAAATCTAAAAAAAAAAAAACAAAAAACCAGGGGCCGAGATCAATATATATATATTGATTATATATATTATATAAAAATAAATTATATATTAATATTTAAATTATATATAAATCATGCAAATATATTATTGAATATTATATAAAATAATATATAAATATGTTATATTTATAACATATTTATATATTATTTCATTGTCTCACACATATGAATCCACCATAATCTCAGTTTAATAAAAAAATTATTTTTAAGGGGCTTACGTGTAGTTTGTACCTCTATATACTTGATATTAATATGATTTGTGCTATATCTCTGTTTATATAGGTATAGCCCTTGATTCCTACAAGCTTTGTGGAACAGTGAGCTAGGAAGGGGAGAGTTAACATTTTTCGATGTTCAAGTCTGTATTTAAATTCTAATGAATACAGTCATTGAATCTTTACTACCTAAGATTTCAAACACAGGTAAAGCAAAATTTCCATCAGATCAGAACTATGTAGGGTCATGTGTCCTCAGCTAACTCCTTTTACATTTTGGTGCAACACTCTTAAGTATCTATAATAACACATTGCATTGATATTCCAATTTTGCAGGTTACAGGAGTCTCTCAATTCCATTATCTCTTTTTATCTTGCTAAGAACTGCAAGTAGTTGGTAGGGCATGTATTATTACCTTCAGTTATTTTCCAAGACATAAAATAGGAAGTCAGAGTGTTTAAATGAACTTGCCCACATACCCGCTGTTAACAAGAATTGGGACAGGAACTGAAATTTTGTCTTTGAAAAAGTTCCTTCTGCGTGATGCTGGATCAGAATGTTAACTGCCTTCGTTCTTATCTTTTTCTCACACATAATAGTAATTTTTTAGACTGGAATGAGCATGAATCTGCTCTTTCCTGAAAGGTGCCACTTTTAATATAGTAGTGTGCTCCTTTCTCTAAGGACGATAAGGTCTCCCTTGACTACCTATAAATTTTCTTTAATCTTAGTTCTTGAGATATGGTGAGTCAGTCCTTTGTGACGAAGGGCATTCAGAAATCCAGTAATTTCTGTTTTTAGGGTTTTTTTTAAAAAAATTCAGAACTAGAGTAACAATGAAGTCATCCTATTTAATATGCTTTTTAGACAAGAATTAGTATTTCTGAGGGAAAATAAATAAATCTCATTTTGAAATAAAGTGGATTCCACTGAAAAAAGCTTAACATTGCCCCTTATGAACAAGATGATCAATTTTTACTCAAAGCTTTATTTCCCCCCCCCCCAAAAAAAACTTTGTTCCAAAAGTCTTTTCCTTTGTCATAGAAGAACATTTTCTCCATAATTAAAACATTAACTATTGGTACCAGTTGGAAAATACCAGCTAAATTGACTTGACCACATTCTTTAATTAAGCTTCTTACCTTCCCCCACACCCCTTCACTTTGAACCACACTCAGGCTGAGCCAGCACGGGAATGTGCAACAACTCCTTACCAGTCTTTAAAATTGTTGCAAGCCCAACTATCTGATCATTCCACTAGCTCATCCCATTTCCCCATCCTAGATTCTTTCATACCTTGTTTACCTCTCCCCGTAAAGATGCTTCCTTCTGGTTGACCTCCAAGATTTGCAGATCTAACTGTCAGAACATTCTTTTAATGTTAATAGTTTCCTTCCCCCATATTCCAGTAGTCTTTTTTAGTAAAGTCTCTCCTTACCTAGTCCAAATTTGTTTTTGTTTGACAGTGGGCTGTGGTAATGGAGTTAAGAAGGAATGTTAAAAAAAAAAAAAAAAAAGAAGGAATGTTTAAACACTCAGGCATGGTGAAGACCAAACAGCCATTCCCGTGCCCAGGTCTGAAGGGCCAGGGTGAGGGAACCAGAGCCTGTTTTAGGGATGCTGCTATAGTGAGAAAGGAACATTCCACAGAAATTTTGCTACAGGAAGATGCAGTTCTGTCAAAACTGCGGTATGGCAGGAAAGGAGAGGAAGGAATAAATATCTCATTCTTCTCTCCTGTCCTACTTCTTGATGGTACTCCCATTCTAAAATAGGCAAGAGCTAAAGGACAATTGGACTGAACAATGTAGTTCTAGAGCTTAACTCCTACCCCTACCTCTACCCTGGGCAAAAAAAATTCAAGGGTAGCTATGGAACAGAGGTAGCTGGGAACAGAGAACTAGCATAGTTCCTTTCTTTTAATCTCAAATTAATGATTTTCTTATTATACTTAGCTTTTATTGTAAAGCTGCCCTTTGATAATTTTTGGTTGTACACAGTGTACATAAATCTGTCAGTTCATTAAGATGCACAAAATCAAGATAACATTTTCAGAAATTTTAGTAGCATTAAGCAATTTCTGAAAAAATACTTCTGCATTTGAATAACAACCTGAGTTTGATTTATTGTCTTGCTGGTAATTCTGTGCTCAAGTTCACCACCTGATTTAACTTGAGCATAGTACCCTTTGTTGAATATTGTTTCCCCATTTATGTGAATAACAAAAATTCAGACTTTGTTAGTCATTCAATTAGTTTACCATTATGTAATGTGTGGTCAATGAAATGACTAGGATTCGTTCAGTTGTTAATTTTCCCATAATCAAATATCATAAACATTTCTTTCAAATCAAACCAGTTTTCAGATATTACCATTGGTTTAGGTGTTTGAAACAACCAACATAAAGGAAGGGTGTTTAAATATATATTTATTTATTTTTTTCCTGGTGCTATAATTGTACACCAAAAAAATCCAATAAAATGTAGTCAAAATTATCTAGAATTATCAAAAGAATTTGAGAAAAATGATGGAGGAGACAAGATCAATTTAAAAAATCAGGAGCTTTTCTATGTTTGCAAAAACTAATCACAGAAAGGGGAAGACAATTTCCCCCACAATAGCAATGAACAGTATAGGATATTTATGAATAAGTTTGAAAAGAATGGTACTATATAAATATGAAGAAAGGTTATGAAATCCTATTGAAGTACGCAGAATAAAATAATAATAGTAAACACACACTTCTTATGGGTGGGGCTTTACACTTTTTTTTTGAGACTCCTATACACCTATGAAGCAGATGATATTATTATTCCTATTTAAAAGAAGAGACAACAAAAATACGGGGGTAAGACAGCGTCACTTTCCTAGAGTCACACACAGGGGAAGTGTCAGAACCAGGAATTGAATCTAGGTGGTCTGGTCCGAGATTCATGCCCTTGACCATTAAACAACACTGCCTCTGACACACCATCTCAAATGGGAATCCTTAACATATGACAATCTTTTTTTTTTTTTTTAAGATTTTATTTATTTATTCATGAAAGACAAAGAGAGACAGATACATAGGCAGAGGGAGAAACAGGCCCCCTGTAGGGATCCCCATGCAGGACTCGGTCCCAGGATCCCAGGATCCCAGGATCATGCCCTGAGCTGAAGGCAGATGCTCAATCATTGGGCCACCCAGGCATCCCACATATGACAATTTTAGTTCTTAAATTTACATATAAATGAAATGCTTTTTAAAAAGGATAACATCAATTCTCACAATCTATATGTAAATGTAATTTATAGAATCATTGGAGGGGGGTATGTTGGCTAAAATAAAAGTAAATTCACATGGAAGAAAAAAATATCTAAAAGCCAATAAAATTTTGTGGGTTTTTGTTTTGTTTTGTTTTGTTTTAAGGAATAGTGAGGGTGCCTAACTTAACATACACTAAAGCTATGCTTTTAGGCACTCACACAAGCTTCCTGCTACCTTTCCAGACAAGCAAAGTAATTATCCATTAACTGATGCAACATAGAAAGAATTGAGTTTTTTTATGCGTTACTTAGGTATTAGGCTGCTGGGTTTGTCAGATTCTTATTTTAATTTATATGAAGGGCAGAGGTACCTGTATAGAATTTCTAGAAAACTGTATATCATGAAAAACACACCTCCATGAAATATATTTGAACATTTCTTGTGTTAATTATATATATGCATGTATATGCATATACATGCATATGCATCTCCATATACATATATATGGAGAAATATGAAATCTTGTTCTAAATTGCCTCTGGACTATGTAGTGTGGCCTCATGATTAGGGTCTTTCAAATCCTTATTCATCATCCTTGTAATGTGGATACCTGATTAGGGTACTTCAAATGTTAACTAAAAGAACCTAGGGTATAGATTAAATTAATACATATTTATATTATGCTGTCTAAACTAAGGTATTTTAAAGTAAGTTACAGACAATGAGACTAGACAGTTATAATAAATTGTAAGGAATAAAAGAAATAATTGAAGATTCTCTTTATGTATGTGTTATGGTGACTTCTCAATTAAATATCATTAGTTAATTTAAAAATTCACATATATGTCTATAAAATTCTAATATAGGGTAACATTACAATGTGACCTGATATGAACTACCAATGTATCCTAATTCTAGGTATTGAAAACATCTAACCAACTAGAGAGAAACCTTAGTCTTTGTTACTTACTTAGTTCTTTGGTTAAGGCCTCATGTACCTCTAAATAATGCATTAAGTGTCAGACTCCCAGGTCACACTGTCACAGGTTGGATTTTTTGGGGATACAGACTGAAACAGAGCTTAGCATGTGGGATATTTATTAGAAAGTGCTCTTGGGATTTACACTTGTGGAAAGGAAGAAAAGGAGAATAGAATCTTCGCTGATCCCATGGGGAACTTTGGGGTAGAGATGGCCCAAGAATTATCTTGAGTTGCTGTTAGAGACTGGGGAATGGATGGGGCTGCTGGAAAAAAAAATGAGACCTTGAACAAAGACTTTTTCTTCAGCTGAGGTAGTCCCCCAAAGGGCTGACAACTGAGGAATGCCTTTTAGCATTCCCAGTAGCTAGGGAAAACGCTGCCCTTCTGAAAGGGAATCTGGATGGTGCAGAGGTCACACACACACACACACACACACACACACACACACACTGATTGATATAATGGGTTGTGTAATAATTCTAGACGACTACCAATCTGTATTTACAGTTTCCTAGCATTCAGACTTGAAGGCAGTGTTTCAACATGAAGCATAATCATAAACTCTGAAAGTGTTCCTATGTGATAGAAGACAAAGCCATTCTGGTTCTGGTGTATATTTCCAATATTTCTGAAAATCTGCCTTTGGATCCTTCCTGAGCCAGCCTAGGAATTCCTTCTTTATGGCAAATTGAAGAGAATTCTTTGACAAAATGTAATAACTTCTCCTCTGACTAATCTGTCGAATTCCCCTAGTGTGCCTGATTCACTGCCAAGAAACTTGTGATGATTGTTTCTAATATCTTTTCAGAAAGAGCAGGTACTTTTGTTGCCATTTCTCTGGGATTTTGCTGTTAAACAGCTGAAGCTACAATAGATGGGGCCTCACTTTACAATTATAGCAGTAATATGGGTATGCAATTTTTAATCTTTGCTTTCAATTATTGGCTGATAAAAATATATAGAAAAATTCTTTTCTAAAGGTTATAGATTTTCCAAGACAATAAGTAAATTAACCAAATGACCTCTGTGTCAAATTATTTTGAAATATAGTTTCAAAATAAAAATCTCAGAAACAGTTAAGCCACAATTTGTATGCATGTGTGTGTGGTAAGGCGGGGGGGCGGGGGACTAAAGGTGAATAGGATCCAAGAATAGGATTTCCAGATAAAAGATAGGATGTCTAGAGGCACATAGGTGGCACGGTCAATTAAGCTTGGACTCTTGGTTTCAGCTCAGGTCATGATTTCAGGGTCATGAGATGGAGTCCTGTTTCAGGCTTTGTGCTCAGCATGGAATCTGCTTGAGATTCTCTTCCTTTGCCCCTGCCCCAACTTATGCATGTGCATGCACCCTCTCTCTTTCTTTCTCTCTCTCTCCTTCTCAAATAAATAAATAAATAAATAAATAAATAAATACATCTTTTTTAAAAACCTACATAGGTTACCCAAGTAAATTTGAATTTCAGAGAAGCCACACTTTTTTAGTGTATGTTCCACATAATATTTAGGACATACTAAAAAATTGTTTATATGATATTCAAATTCAGCAGTGCTTTCTGTGTTTTTATTTGCAAAATCTGGTGATGCTACTCAGAAGTCATTCTATAAGTCATTTTATAAGGCAGATCTTTGCTCTTAAACTTGGCTTCTGTCTTTACAATGCTCTGCAAATCACACCTTGTTCTATCCCAGTACAGGGAAAATGTATCAACAAGATGTTGGTCTCTGTAATTGGCTTCTGTCAAAATTTCCAACTTGTCAGCTAAGACTGTAACCTTTTCCATGACCTCCTTTGCCAATTTTTAAATAATATATATACAGCTATAAAAAATACTTTGTATAATTGACTTTCTTTTGTAATAAAGAAAAACCTATAATTTTGTATTTGGCCTGACCCAGGTAAACTGTAAACAGCTTTTGTGGGTATGGCAGTCAAAGGTGCTAGGAAACCTGAGAATCTAAATCACTAGGTAGACATGTAAAGCTTGGAGAAGTTTTTGTTTTCTCTAGCCCATTGGCATCAGTTACTCCCTAGTAGGGCCTCCATTGACTGGTTAAATTTTAGCACAATGCATAAACCATGAATGGGTGCACACCAGTGAGTATAATCTTGCTTTTGATCCCTAAATCATCCACTATTACATAGACAACTAATGAAATAAAGCCCTTCTAATATTGTACCAGCACATTGGCCTGTGGAACTAAGTAGCTGATTGTAGATGAAGTTGGGACATTAACTAAATTGTGAGTTAGTCATCAAACTACATTTTTAAATATTTTCCCTTAGACAAATAGTGAGAAATTTTCTAGACTGTGAAAATATTTCTACATTGAGATTTATTTGAAGTGTAAAATAAAAAGAAAGCTATTAGTAAATATTTTCAAATGAAATATGCATTTCCAAATGTTAGCATGGTGACCAAAAAAATCTTGGAATGTTTCATAGATATTTTCAAAATCCTTCAAATATAGAAAAAAAGATTATTTGTATATATCTGTGCATAGATAGACATATACAATTTATTTTTCTGTGTATCTATCCTGCCTTTCTTCCATCCACCCATCTACCCATCTATCCATCATCTAATTACTTATCTTCAGTTTAAAAAAAAATCTAGAAAGAAATAAACCAAGAACTACCCTGGAATTATGGGAAATTTGTATTTTCTTCTTTATGATTGTGTCTATTCTCTAACTTTTTAAGAATAAACCTATTGTAGTTGTCTAAGTGTTAAAAGGTAACCAATATTGACATATGGACTAAACAGTATAAACTATAAACTATATATAAACTATAAACAATTTCTTTTAATAATAGAATTTTGTATTTTAATGTTGTCATGCTGTTGTTCAATGTCATCAAAAATATTTGTTCAACCAACATTCATGCCTTCATTCAGTCATCCAGTAAAGAGTTCTTAATGTCAACTATATGCTAAGCACATTGCCAGGTAAGATTGGTGGAAAGACGAATAAGACATGATTTCTATTATCAAAGATCTCATAATCTAGTAAAAGGAAGAATAGGCATACAAAAAGAAAAATGATCAGACCATACAATGAGTGCCAACATTTGGACAGAGTTAGATAAATATAAAACACAGATGAAACAAGCCTACCTGGAGGAACTGGGGAGGTTTCTGGGAGGAGAGACTCAAGTAAGGCCTTGAGAATGTTCTAGGCCTCACACTGGAATACCAAACATTTTAGGAAGAGAGATCTATGTTTGTTAAGGCTTTCATATTATTTATTTATGTAATCGATGTCCTATTGGACAATTAGACATTTCCTGTACTTCTCTGTTATCAGTGTCATGATGTATATCCTCAAAGCTTGATCTTTGTGCACATCTATGCTTATTTCTAGGTTGAAGGAGTTTTCTAAGAGTAAAATTGCAAAGTTAATTATTTCTGAATATTCTTAACGCCTCAGATACAATCTGCCAAAATATTTAAATGGTAGGGTTGGTTCACACTGCCATCTACAAGGAATTAAAAAAAAAAAAACTAACTCAAGTAGAGAGAAAAATAAAATAAGCCAAAAGAAATTAGCAAGATAAAATTCATTGCATAATATTAATTTAAAATAGATGAAAATCATGAAAAAGAAAAAGAAAGTAGGAAAAGCAAATGTACAAAATTATTGAAATGACAAAGCAAAAATGAATTGTTCAACAGATCTAGCCACGGAATAAAGAAAAAAAAAAAACACACAGTAGTTCCTTAACTTTTAGATTTTGTATAGGCTGTGGCCCTGTTCACTGGTTCTCTTTTATCACCTACCTCTTATACATTTTAAAAATTAAAGACTACTACATTTATTAGAACAATTTTAAATTCACAGCAAAATTAAAAGGAAGGTACAGAAAACTTTCATATACCCCCTGCCCCACATGTGCATAGCCTCGCCATCATCAACTACCCACCCCCATCAGAATGGTATGTTTCTTACAGTTGGTAAACCTGCCTTGACACATCATAACCATCCAAAGTCCATAGCTTACATCAGGTTTCACTCTTGGTGTTGAACATTCTGTGGGTTTAGACAAATCTGTAATGACCTATATTCATCATTACAGTATCATGCAGAGTATTTGCACTGTCCCTGAGTTCCACCTATTCATTCTCTTACACATTGTTTTTTAAGGATGCTTTTTGATGATGAAGTCCCTCAAAATCTTAAGTTGGGCTAGAATGACTGCCGCCAAAAAAGTACTTGAAAAATATTTGTTGTTGGATTCACATTGACTACAACTTCATAAGAAATTTTATAGTCTCCAACCTTCCACTGAACTTCTTTTTCCCGATTGTGACTTCATATACAGGATCTCATATTTACCATGCCTTATTTTAACCAAGACTCTATTTGCTTGGTTTATTTTTTAAACTGTATTTTATTATTTATTTGTTTTGTTTTGTTTTTATTGAAGTTTGATTTGCCAACATATAGTATAAGACTTAGTGCTCATCTCATCGAGTGCCCTCCTCAGTGCCCATCACCCAGTTACACCAACCTCCTACCCACCTCCCCTTCTGCAACCCTTTGTTCATTTCCCAGAGTTAGGAGTCTCTCATGGTTTGTCTCCCTCTTTAATTTTTCCCACTCAGTTCCCCTCCTTTCCTTTATAATCCCTTTCAGTATTTCTTACATTCCCCATATGAGTGAAATCATATGATGATCGTCCTTCTCTGATTGACTTACTTCACTCAGCATAAAACCCTCCAGTTCCATCCACATCGAAGCACATAGTGGGTATTCGTCCTTTCTGATGGCTGAGTAATATTATACCGAGAACAAAAGAAGACAGTGCCATCATTATGATGATGAACTTTGAACTTTGAGGATAGAGTCGAAGTTATGTCACAAACAAATTGTATGGCTTTGGCTAAGGTGCCTAAACTCCCTGTTCTTAATGAGATATAATCTTAATACCCATCACATTGATTTAAGGAATATATTTAGTTTAATGTATGTCAAGCAGTGCTTCACATATACTATATGCTCAATAAATGTCAGCAACTACTATTATCTCTGAGACTCCCCAAACTCAGAACCTCTTTGCCACACCATCACTACCCATTCCCACATCAAGATTAGCCCTTTCTGATCACTATGATTAATGCACTATTGCTGCTACCATAGCTTAATTTCTTGAACAGCTGATCCACATTGCTTCAAAAGTGACCTCAGGCCTCCAAATTGTTTGCTCAGGGGACCAATTTCCTCTTGATTTACAGAAAATTAAAGGTAACTGGTATAAATTTCCTTATTTTTAAAATTTTTACTTGAGTGAGATATCTTAAGAAATGATCTTTTATCATCTTGTGACCCAATTTTTGTATGCATACTTATTTTATAAAGCAAAATTAACAGTAATTTTTGCTTATATCGGTCAAAAAACTAACAGCCAGCCATAAGGAAAGGCATCTCCTCAAGGTGAGTCTTTAAAGTAACGACAACACGTACAAAGACAGATTTTTACCTTTGGCATACAAAATAGATAAGCCCCACACTAGAAGTGAGAAATGATTTCTTATGCTGCTATGTTTTGAGAAGCAATAAAACACACCACTTTACTTAAAATAATGCTTCTTCTAGTCTGTACTCGATGGTCTGAAATTCATATCATCCTAAAGAAGATCACAAGGTTAGGATTTTTTTTTTACCCAAGAGTCATCTCTAAAAGATAATTACATTGAATAAGCACTGAAAGCATTCGTTTACTGGGATATATCTGGCCATTTTAATTACTTACGAAGGTAGGTCTATGAATGAGAGAGAGGGTAGATCACTTACAGGGTGAATGTGTGTAGTTTTGAGAGATACATAGACATATGGATAAAGGGACAGGTGGTACCAAATTTTCATGGCTTTGCTATTTTGCTTGTGCAACATCTGGAATATAGTATTATAACAACCACAACTAGAACCACAGCAAAATTATCCAACACACTTGGAATTTAAAAGCCTCCTTTGAGAACCTCATCAATTTTGCTCACTTACTCTTTCTTCCTGCAAGATTGCAAGCTCTATAAATCCAAGGACAATGTTTGTCTTGTTCAATGCAGTATTCCCACCAATTTCTGACACACAGAAAAAACTCAATAAATATTTATTGACTAATTGGAGTGAGATGAAGTGAGAAGTGCTATTTTCCCTTCTTCCTCATTTCTGATAATTTTTCCATAATAACCTAACTTTGTGAATAAATCCAGTCATTTTCTGCCAGCTGATGTTCATCGTCGCCTTGATTATTGTTACAGTGAGCACCAGGAAGCATTCACACTGAGTTGTTTTCTCATTTCCATAGTCACTCCAGGCTTCTCTCCTACTGCAGTCTTCATACCATGCTGATATCTTGATAATCTTCTCTCTCTCTCTCTCTTAGTCCAAATTCTTTTTGAAAATTCAAATCATATCATTTTATTCTCCTGATTAAAACAACTATTTGCTTTTAAGATTATCCACAATAATGTGAAAGCTGCTTAACTTGACACTTAAACAAATTTATGTCTGCCATCATGTATCCCTTACAGAAATATTCTTTATTCTAGTTACATTGACCCCTATACTTTACACACCCTATGCATTTTCCATGATTCCCACTTTTCTCCTGAATTGTACCTCACTTAATTCTTTCACATTTTCAAACTCAGTTGAACTTCTTTTTGGTGATAATATTGTTATTGCTTTTTGGAATCTACATTATGTCTCAGTTGTAGAGTAAAGCAAATAATTTATTTGGAAAGTTACCTTGGGGGACCAAGATTTTTCACATAAGAACAAAAACATACAAGTATAAAAATTTTTTAAACATGCAGGTAAAAAACTCTGCAATTTTAAATTAGAATTGGAAAGAGTAACATAAATTCATGATACATTACCCTCCTTTTAAAAAGTTTATGAAAATAAAATAAATAAATATTTTCTTATTTATCTAGTAAAAACATCTGGATGCAATAACAACTCAGTATCAATGAGTATTCATAAAAGGAAACTGAGATCCTTGTATTAATAGCTAATCTCAGACTAAGATGGAATTACCATGAATCTAAAATGCTGAAGTTGCTGGGCTCCACACTCATAGGAGTTGTTTCCAAATTCTTGGGGGGACAGCCTAGTAATGTGCTGTCATGCTCATCCTTTTTTTTTTTTCAAGATACTCTAAAGCAAGATACTTTTAACTGCAATTAGCTACTCTCTGAATCTCTCTTTGTCTTAATTCTTGTGTTGGATGGTTTGGGATTGGCCATGGACATTTTAGAGATGATGCTGACAGAAATCTCAGCAGAGATACATTCACTGGAATGTACTTATGTAGTTTATAGTCCCTTCCAAATGTAGTGACATTATAGTTAACGGTCCCAATGTAGGACGCACACCCTCCCCCGTCCCTCTGGTGTCATAAAAGAATATACAAAGCTGAAGTCCTATAAAAATATAAACATACCGAGGAGAAACAGAATTGGAGATGCCTAAAGTCAGAAGCTAACTGTGGGAGTTCTGAATATTACAGTGTAATTTTGAAGGAAACTTGATAGTGGTTCCCCCAATTTGATAACAATCCTTAGTCACCATCATCATCATCACATTTTACTCAACCATTACAGAGCAAAGGTGGCATTATCTTTCTATTTTTATACTATAAAATTGTTCTCATATAAAGAAAATTCAGGCAAAAAAAAGTAGGAAGAGGTAATATGGATTGTTGTGATGGTTGATTAAGAAAAAAATGTATGTCTTTGTACAGGATTTTACAATATTTGTAAGATGTCTATTTTTAAAACATTGTAGCTTGTTGTGATTTGTTTTGTCATTCTAAATAAATATTTATTTTTGTACTTCATTTTATATTAATTTTCATTTTCATTTCCTTCAAATTGTGTAATCTGCCTCACAAGATCTGGGGCCACATGATACCATGTCTGAAGCAGAAAATATACAAACTGATCTGAGCACAGATTGTTTGCTAGAAAGCAAATAAGCAATCCAACATTGTCTTGTGCCAAAAAGACACTGGAGCCTACTTGGAGTAGCTCCTGCTGGCCTGCAACAGGATCATTTGAGAATCAAAATAACTTCAGCTGATAAAACACTTTGTATACATATATAAACTGTCTTGATGAGGAAATAAGAGACACACAAAACACACTCACTGGACATTTTGGAAGTTGCACCAACTCATTACTCAGAAAATTGAGAAGTGTAGGAGAGGAAAACATTTTTCTCAGTCCTCTTGGGTTTGCTGGCTGAGTCGGAAAATTAAACTTGATAGAACCAATTAACAGGAGAAAAGCACATAGATTTATTTCATATGTTTTGCTTGACACAGGAGACTTCATAAGGAAATGAAGACCCAAAGAAATAGTTAGATCTGAGTATTTTTGTGTGAGGTTCGAGGAAGAGCGGGCAGTGGTGTAGAGATATGATGGATTAAAGAGCATGAGTAAGTGTAGTGAAATGGGGGAGCTAAGCAACACCTGTTAGTATTCTTTTTGGCATCCCTCTCAGAGAAAGAATGCCCCTTTCTTTCAGGTATGGTAGTAAACCTCTCACATTAGAGTTTTGTGTTCTGTTTCATGGGAGAAAGGTAAAGGGAAGATTAAAGATTTTCTCAGACTCCTTCAGCTGAAAATATTCAATATCCCAAGCTTCCATATTTTGGGGCAGTGTATCCTGAACTGCATCAGAAGGAAATCCTAAGTATTGACCCTGTCTTTCCTTTATGAAAAATATTTCAGGTATAAATAGTTCTAGTGTATGAAGGAAAGTTCCATACAGAAAAAAAAAAAAAAAACCTATCTAGTAATAGCAAAAGGAATGATAGGATGAGAAAAATCAGTTTTGAGGAGGTAAGATGGCAAAAGAGTAGAGGGTCCTCAATTCATCTGGTGCCACAGACTTACCTAGATAACTTTCAAAACATCCTGAACACTTACGAGAAAAATCAGTTTTGCTATCTCAATGGAATAGTTAATCCATTCAATGATTGCCATTATTTGATAGTAAAGAAAATTGATGAATGTTGATGAGGAACTTTTGAAATTGGGAGATATAACTATTGTGACAATGTACCCATTTCTTACCACGTCACCAACGTGCTTTTCATAGAAAGGGTGTGTGTGTGTGTGTGTGTGCGTGTGTGTGTGTGTGTGTGTGTGTGTTTAAAGATTTATTTATTTATTCATGAGAGACAGAGAGAGGCAAAGAGAGGCAGAGACCCAGGCAGAGAGAGAAGCAGGCTCCATGCAGGAAGCCTGATGTGGGACTCAATCAGAAGCCTGGATGAAAATAGGGGTTTGATATATGTTTAAATCAAAATCTTATGTGGAAGTAAATCTAACCTTTTTCAAATTTTTTGCTCTTGTTAAAACTGTTAGCAATCCTAATTCATAAGCTACAAGTAGTCTTAAATATGCTTTTAATTCTGAATTGCACATATATATCTATAATATCTATGTTTTTCCTTTATGCATATTTCTAAACACACAGCAGTCTTTGAATCACAGTTTATAGTTTCCAACCTATAAAGCAAAATAAAGGAATTGCATTATACTTATTACCTTATTACTTAAACAAAAAAGTAGACAAAACCTATAAAGAGACTATATATTTTTAGCATGGCAGTATTTGTTAAAATATAGTAGTTTTAAATGTCTTTATTTCCCCTGTTAATTCCCCACAGTTAGTTGAGCTAACTTATCTTCAGTATGTAGAATCTCACGTTAGTAGCTGGGTCAACTCTTTTAAGGAATTTCATAGAAGGTTCCGCTGAGCACAGAAATCTCAAGAGAATTACTTAAGAATAGAAAGTCCCTGTTCCTATCCTGAGAGCCTTCCTCAGCATATAGCAATGATATTCCTTTTTCTCCTAAAGGACAGTTACTCCACTAAATCTGAATTCAGGCTTTTAGAGATAATTATAGCTTAGAGCAAATATAAGGAATCTTGTGGGATAACTGAGCAATCTCTGACACAGAGCACACATTCTCCCTTAGGGAATAACCAAACATAAGGCATAGGAGGTTAAACCATGTATGGTTTATTGGTTTCTGTTTTAAAAGTGGATCTCAAGTTCATTACTTTTTTTGGGGAAAAAAACCACAACTAAAGTCTTACTCATATTTGACAGAAAAGCAAACAAAAATAAGATCCATATATGCTTTAAAATCTACCATAGACCCATGAAACAAATTCAGAAAGTTAAAATCAGACTGTGCTGCCATTCCACTTGAATGCATCCCACTTATTCATCTACTTACCATGCTGGGCATCCAGGTTACTCTAGGTTCCTTACCAGCACAAACAGTGCTGCATATACCTTTGAGTGGCCTGTGGGTGTAAATTTGGGATATGCACATACCCTATGAATGTTGGGTCATAGTATCTGTCCGGATTTACTAAGACCACGTGCCAGCTTGCTCTCTGGCACCAGGGCCCCAGTCTACACTTCCAGCAGAACAGGATGCCTCTTATAGCTGCGGATTCCCAAACACACCTGACATTTTTTCATTTGACTAACATTTGCCAGCAACAGCTTATTGCTGTCTTCATTTGCATTTTCCTGAGCATTATTGACTCCCTTCATGGGATGGTTAATTTTGAGGAGTTTTGTTTCTGAAAAGTGCATGTTGTTATCCTTTTGCTGGGTAATTACACTGGAATCTGAAACCAGCATCTTGCCTGCAAAGAAGTTGCAATGGGCATTTTCAAAGACTGTTTTCGCAAGTTGCAGTAGCTCTTTTTTCCAATCGACATTTACATCTGAGATATTCTTATATAACCTAGTTTGTAAAAGTTCTTTCTCAGAGAGATATAAAGTTGAAAGAAGAGATTGTATGAGCACAGAAAGTGCTTCAGGCATATCTTCTCCTGGAAAAAATAACGAGGAATGAAAGGGAATGTGTAAGATGGGGTCCCATTAGAGGTGATGAAGCCAGGGGAGCATAAACCCATCTTAACTATATTGGGTCACCCCTAGGATGCCTGCAGCATGAATGACTTGTACTTTCACACAAATAGGATTAGGTTTGAAAGTCCAAGAAAAAAATGTGATTTGTCTCTGGTTCCCCACTCACATCAACTTTTAAACGTGGTTTTAGAATTTACCATTAAGTGAGAAATGACTTTTAAAATGGTTGAAAAGCTCTTCAAAATGTTTTTTTTGGGGGGGGGGGAATTAAAAACAACTAAAAAAACACCCAAAACTAAAATTGATCTCAGCATCCTTGATGGATGCAAAAGGAAGCTCCTTTGTAGCCATTTCTGAGGTCTACTGACCAAGAAAGGAAATGTATCATTATTTTGTCAACTTTATTTCTTCAATCCATCAGGTATTTCATATGAATTCTTTCTGCATATCCATACACTCACTGAGTGCCGACAATTTTACAACCGTAGATGCTTTCAAATTTGACTTCTCTTCTCTATTCAAGCCACTGCTGATCTCCAGGTCATGATCTTATCATCCCTTGTCTGAAATAGCTCCTGCTTGAGCTTCCAAAACCTCCCTCCAGTCCTGCCTCCCTCAAATATACTCCGTAATGTCACCACTGGAATGCAGCTCGAATGCAAATGTGTTACTTTCTTCTCAAAACTTTTTTAATGATTGCTCATTCTCCTCAGCATAAGGCACAGACACCCTCAAGCAACAGCCCTTCTGAGACATCATCTTCCTCCTCTCTTTCATACTTGTCCATGTTTACATGCCATGGCTGATTTTAGCTCCAAAACACCAGATGGTCTCCTACTCCCGGTGCTTTGCTCAGCATGCTCTCTTGGCCTAACTGGCTCCTTCCCCTTAACTCCTCCAGATCCATACTCTTCACTCCATCCGGCTCAGGTCTGGGGTGATCAGAAGTCACGTCCTTCCTCCCGAACATGCTCAACTAAGTGTTCTATGGCACTCCCATGGCACACAAGAATACCTCAATTACTGGATTTGTCAGATTATGTTGGGGCCTTCTCTTCATACCCATCTGATGCTCTGGTGTAAGTGTTCTTGAGCAAAGGAAATATGATCTGTTTATCTTTATACAGATGGCAAAAATATTATTTTAAGGGGAGTTGAGGTTTCTTTCTGGGGAGGAACATGGTTTTGGATTACTAAGATATCTTAATGGTTGTGGAGATTTTAAGAACGGGAATATCTATGGGCGCCTGGGTGGTACAGTTGGTTAATCATCTGCCTTCAGCTCAGGTCATGGTCCTGAGGTCCTGGAATCGAGCCCCACAATGGGCTCCCTGCTCAGCAGGGAGTCTGCTTCTCCCTCTCCCTCTGTCCGCCCATGCTCGCTCTCTCTCACTCTCTTTCTCTCTCAAGAAAATAAAATCTTCAAAAAAAAAAAAAAAACCAGGAATATCTAATACTTAATTTTATATCTTTAATTGTACTGCTCAATGATATAATTGCCATCTGTTGTAGCTTCAGTAAAGCATACTACTGACATAGTCTTGAGCCAATAAACTTTGTGAAATAAATTTATTAGAGGCTGTTCAGAGCAATATTATATGGGAAAAAAGGATATGCCCAAGAGTGGCAAAATACAGAGAAGATATCAAGAATTCACTGGAAGTAGGAACTGCTTGTCCTGGAGAAAGGAAAATTCCAAGAGTTTTCAGAAATACATAGAGCATTTATTAGATTTCCTACTGTAAGTAATTTGATGTCTGAGTTGATTGTACCTTAAAAGACAAGGAAAAGGATGGCAAAATGAAAGACTTGGACCAATAAATATTTCATAATATAGGAAAGTAAAATGTTTCATGAAAAATGGTAGAAAAAAACCCAGCACAGACAGGATATTATTCTTTGTATAGAAATAGATAGTTTACATCTGGGGTGTCTGGGTGGTGCAGTCGGTTAAGCATCTGCCTCTTGGTTTCAGTTCAGGTCATGATCTTGGGGTCCTGAGATCAAGTCCCATGTTGGGCTCTGTGCTCAGTGGGGGAGTCTGCTTGAGATTCTCTCTCTCCCTCTCCCTCTGCCCCTTGCACTCATGTTCTCTCTCTCTCCATAATAAATAATCATTTTTTTAAAAAAAGAAATAATTTACATCCATGCATATAAAAGGGAACATAACATTAGTAGCAGTTTCTCTGGCTTCTATATTTTATTTACTTTTTAATGCTTTTCTATAGTTGTCATATTGTCATGATTAAACACTGCATTTTATTATCATAAATTTTTTGAGTAAAAATTTGAAAATTACAGGGAATATTTAAACTCTACTTCTCTCAAATTTTCCTTTGGCCTCTGCTGAAATCCAAATTTAGGTAAACTAGGTTAAAGATAGCTTTGGTGCCATTTTCAGCCCTCCTTTGGCAGGCTGTCTTCTTCATTTTGAAGTTCTTACAAGTGGCCCCTATTTTGTCTAGTGATATCTTGCTTTCTGTTATAATGACTATGCTTCTGGTGAAAAAGTAATCAGTATCTTATTCCCTCAGCATGATATCCTCCTTTTGGAGATAAGGCAATTTGGAGAAATAAATCTTTGATAACTGTTACTTCTCTGTAATTCAGCCCTCTTCTGTTCCCTATCTCTACATTGACCGATGGGCTATGTTGATTTTGCCTAAGAAATATTTCACAAACCTATGACATACTCCCTTAGCCTCTGTCTTCAAGGCCTTATGATTGCTTCCTGTAGCTTTTCTAATACCCACTAGCTGGTCTCCATTTCTTCAAATGCTCCCTTCCCATTTTCATTATCCAAACAGCCCTTAGAGTTATCTTTACACAATATGGACATCTCCTTTAAGAAACACAAAACAAGTTCTGATGATGTACTGGCATGTTCAGAAATGTTGCTCTAGAATATAGTTGAAATCTCTCAGCATCTCACCTAAGACTTCTGATCTGATCCAGGTATATTTCTTCAGTATCAACGTTTCCTATTCTCTCTCACTCCCTATTACTGTCCAGAGATTTTGTTTTCTCAAACTGCAGTATTATCTTTCTGTATGCTATTTCTCTGCCAAGTATTACTCACCATGGCATCTACCTGAATGATTCCTGCTCATTGTTCAAAGCCTAGGCTATTTAGTCTATTCCATGCGTGTAATTGTCTTTCATCCATAGATGTCCCTGCCATCCTAACCTGGCACTTTCCCTTTATCTATGGCAAGGCTTATGGCACGGCATTGTAATTATCGGCTAATATATCAGTCTCCTCATTATTTCCTGAAGTCATAGCCTTGTCATCCTGGTAGTTATAGAGCCAATGTATAGTGGTCTCTAAATAAATGGCTCAAGCATGAGATAATATAAATGAAAATGGAGTTGAAGTCTAGAAAGATCTTTCTTGGAATCATCTAATGTTGCAATACTATTGTTTCTTCCTAAGGCTTAAGAGTATGACAGTAAGGAGGACTCACTGGTGTACAAACTCTCCTTATGGGACGTTTGCCCATTCTATTAACATAGTTGCTCTTCCTGATGTTCTAATACTGAGTTTTCCCTAAGGTTTTGGCCTAGAAGGTTAGCAAACTTTCTGTGAAGTAACAACTAGTAAATATTTTACGCTTTGCTGGCTATCCTGACTACTCAGCTCCAAAGTGGTAGCTAGGAAGTAGCCATAGATAACATGAAAATGCATGTGTAATATTTTCACAAGAACACTTTACTTAAAAAAAAAACAAAAACAAGCAGTAGATCAGACCAAATTTGGAGTTTACTGATCCCTGGTCCAGATTGAGAGTTTAGGTTAATACATCTAAAGACATGGCCAGATTATGATGGGTTTAGATTTAATATATCTGCCAAGCAGCACTGAACTGTGATATTCCAGGTTTTTTGTGATAAGTAGTACACATGTACCATCAAATCCAAGATCCTTGCTACTACCTATTCACTGATAGAAAATCCTTCGGAGGATTTACAGGAGTCAGTCTCATTAGGTTTCTGGTGCTAAATCTTTCAAATATAGTTCCTGATAGTCAATGCATCAGAGATGTTGCTCTGAAATATTCTGTATCATTGTTGTTTCTGGAGCAAGTCCTGAACTACCTCATGTCTCTAGCAAGAAATACCCTGCTTCTTAGAAGCCACACTTGCAAAAGCTTCTCCCACTGGTCATGAGACTAAGTATAGACTAAATTTGTCAAACAGTGCTTTCAAACCCTTGCTTGGAGGAGTATATTATCCTTAGGCATCTCTGCAGCCAGGACAACACAGCTGGCAACAGCAGCAGTTTTGTTCATTCATTCCAAGCTATTGTAACCAGTCTTCTTTTTCCAGCCCCAGTCATCCCACAGTTTAAGAATCAGTCCACAGAAACTTTGTAGGATTTCTGGAAGAGTATGCAGGGGGGATTCCTTAAAAAAAAGAAAGAAAGGAAAAAGAAAAAAAAGAAAAATTAGGATGTATATTAAGTACTTCAGATACATGAAATATTTCAAATTATATTTTAAAAATGTATTTTGTTCAATGAAATTCAGACCATACCTTTTGTGATACCTTGCTTATGATATGTTCTCCATATTAGAGCGAATGACCAAACAACTGCTTATTTTGAGAATAGTAATGATCACACTGAGAAACTGGCAAGAGATGACATATTGTTAAATAGGAGTATTAAGTACTAAGTTTGAGATGCAGAAGAAGCAGTATTTGTTTATGCTTCTCATCATCAAACCCAATCTCAGGGTGTATCATGAATGATCTTAGTAGCATTTGGTTCAGGGCATTGGGTGGAGACAAATTCGCAGTTGCCAAACCCAACAGAGAATTGCTCAAATTGGTATTTCTCTGAACTTGTTATTTCTGTGCTCCACCTGATTATCTGTGTCCAGTTTTCATTGCCCTTTCTTACCTCTGAGGATGAAGTAATTTCAAAAGCCCTCTCCTTGTGCATCACCTTTGCTGTCATCTTGCTTCATGGTTCTGCTCCTGCCACGGTGAGTGAGCACCTTCTGAAGCAGGCACCTGCCAGGAAACAACTGTTTGTGGAGATCTCAATGTGACATCCTACACAACAGATGAGCTGAGGAAAGATTGTCATTTTATCTGGTAGGACAAATTCAAGGTAGGCAACAAAATTTTGTAAAAAATGTAAGCAAAGATATTAGCATTAGGACCTCTTCTTTTTTTAAAACTGTATTTCTTTTATTATACTGTCATACTTTGGGGTTCTTTCTATATACATGTGTCAAATTAAATCCCATCATCTATAATACTCACAAGGTATCCTCAACATTGTGAATAATTTATAGAAAAAAAACTGTGCTGGAGTTATCTTAAAAATGTCAGTTACTTTCCAGTAAATGTTCATCTCCTTAAAGAAATAAAGGAAATTTGAGGAGGACAGAATCTCAATAATTCAGTCAGGTTACTTGCTGTGGGAAAACTTCCCTGGTAGGCAAGATCAACCTTGGCTGTTATTTTCTCTAAGAAAGTATAATGATTATATTTTGGAAATTCATTATATTTGTGGTTCAATTCCAATGCTGTAATTCAAGCATGTGATTTTTCTTTAATTAGAGATAGTGCCCCTAAATAACAAAAATGAATATTCTTGAATTTTCACAATTTAAAAAAATTTAAAAACAAGAACCCAGTTTCAGTAAATGTTTTATATCATTGCCTACATAGAATCAAAGAGTGTCTAACCTATGTTATCACCTGACTAATCTTGACACTAAGAATGTCAATAGAGGGGATCCCTGGGGTGGCTCAGAAGTTTGGTGCCTGCCTTCAGCCCAGGGCATGATCCTGGAGACCCAGTATCGAGTCCCACGTCAGGGTCCCTGCATGGAGCCTGCTTCTCCCTCTGCCTGTGTCTCTGCCCCTCTTTCTCCGTGTTCTCTCACAAATAAATAAATAAAATCTTTTAAAAAAAAAGAATGTCAATAGAATGTGTTTAAATGTTGAGTCTTCACTCTGTCAAAGGATGATTTTTAGTTTTCTGCAATGTATGTGTTCACTTGCATAATTACATAATGAAGGTTTATACAGATCTATATTTTTAATAGCTTAAAAATATCTTTTCATAAAAGCTTTGAGAGTAGAATGGATTAAAGCATTATGTTAAGTTCACAAATGAGGAAAGAAGAACGTAGAATTCAAATAACTTATGTTAAGTCCACACATGTAATTTGTGTCTGTCTGTAGACCATAAACCAGTGCTACTGACTTCTGATTCAGCAGTCAATAATCTACTTTCTTTCAGTCAGAAATAGGAGTTTGAATTGCTGAAACAATTTGTCAGTAATGGAGATAAGCCTTGTAATACTCTTTCATTTCCATCAACAGAACAAGAGAATAGAAAACGAACATTTCTTTCATGGAAATTTGTAAGTATCTCTGGCTGCTGCTCTGTCATCCTTCCTTGGCAGACATATGTTTACTCTGGTAGGCTTTGTCTTGAGTGTCTGAGTCTCTGGAGGGACCGGCTGAGTCCTTCCTGCCTTTTATTTGTATCATTTCAAGAACAGTAGGCAGGTCAATTCGATGCTCTGAAATCAAAGCCATCTAGATCAGCAATTAAGCAAATTTCCCCTGGGGATAATTGAACATGATTGACTTTATGAAAATGAATCAAGGAAACCTCATTCAAAATGGAGTTGGGAAGCCATGAAAGGGGAACGCTCATGCATTACCACTTGTGGCAGCTTACACAGGTCAGCAGGAATGAGAAAGATCTCTAAGAGGGGGGGGGGGGGGTGCACAGTAAGCTGCCTTCATCTGCAACCAATGAAAAACCACCACTACTTCAATTGCTTGCAGCCAATGAGAAGCTGCCACCACTATGAACTCACATTTTCCTCCAAAGAAGTTTTGTTTAAAAAAAAAATGCTCCTAACTTCCTTCTTTTCCCTATGAAAGGATACTCTTGGCGTGCCTGTCTGGCTCAGTTGAAAGAGCATGCTACTTGAGTTCAAGCCCCACACTGAGTGTAGAGATTACTTAAATTTAAAAAAAAAAAAAAAGAGAGAGAGAGAGAGAGAGAACACTCTCCTTTGTTTCTGATTTAACTTTGGTTTCCCATGGTTTGCATTTCCCAAATTGCAATTCCTCTGCTATTTCTGAATAATATCATTTGCTGCTCAATAGCCTTTGTTGTTTAATTTTTAAGGCTGACAATTTTCCAGTGTTTCTATTCAAATTATAAAGTTGCTTTGTTATTATTTTACCCTTACGATTGTTAAAAGACAATGAGAGAAAAGTGGATATTATGTGTGCGTATATATTAAAGGATGTGAGGAATGAAAATGAATAGGGTTTACCTTCTAAGATTTGTTACCCTTTGCTTTGAAAAAAAAAATGATGTGGTTATTTCCTTCCTATGTTTTTTTTTAACAGAACCATAAATCCCATTTTCAAAATTGTATCAGTAGGAATTTTTTAAAGAATAGTAATAGTTTTAATCTAAGCACAAATGAAAACTGAAACATAGGGAATTCCAAGAAATTCTAAGTTCACCGAAGCGCTCAGGCATGAATCTGGGGGGAAAATGCACATAAACACCACCCTCACACACACCAAAGAAACAACCAACCAACCTCAGGATTTCTGATCTCTAACACATTCTCACCCAGAAGGCAAAATTAGTTTCCTGAAAGTTAACCAGAATGCTTGCAGCATCCTAAATATCAAACCTAATAAAGCAAATAAAATTCAGCAATTTGCAGGTGGCTATAGAAAATCAGTTTTGCCTAGGAAAGTTCTCCTGAAACCAATCAGGAGGGGAAATGGTGTTGCATTACCCACAGCACTAGGGAAGTCTCTCCGAGTGAAGGGGAATGGTCACCATTTCGGTTTGATTTTAAGAGTGTTGCCTGATGAGGACATTGGATTCTGTGATTGATTCCCTTGGAAAAAAAAAATAACATAAATAAGACTTGGTACCGACAGCCTGGAGCCGGAGGCTTTTTTTTTTTTTTTTTTTTTTTTTTAACATTTCTTCTCAGGACTGCTCAGGGAAGGGGTCAGCTTCAGTCAGGTTGCCTCGTATTTCTCTTTATGAGCAAGTTCAGGGCCATTAACAAAATGTAAGAGAATTAAGGGCCTTGCATTTAGACTGCAAAGCCAGTTTCCAAATCCACTTGTAACACTTTCAATTACTGAGCACATTGTTTACTTCTTCTAAGTAGCATTCGCCACTTTAGAGTAGCAAGTGAAAGAGCCACTGGGGAAAACAGGAGATGCTAAGAGCTCCACTCCAGGCACCTCAGTCAGCGTGGCTGGGAATCTCGGAGCCATCCATGAAAAGAACTGGTTTTGCCTGAGAGCGACTTAGTCTTTTTTTTTTTTTTTTTTTGCTGCTTCTGCTCCCTTGGAGGGTGTGAGGTACCAGCCTCTCTCTATTCATGTGCTGGCGCGGCTCAGAGTTCAGGTGAGTCTCGCCTGTTCTCTGCCAAGGATGCATTTGGGAAAGTTCTGAGGTTTCCAGCCCTTTGGGCCTATTACTGAAGAAAAAGACACTGCCGGTTTTTTTTTTTTTTTTTTTTTTTTTTTTTTTTTTTTTTTTTTTTTTTGGTTCAAAGTCTTACGGATGCCCTTGGATATACTTCAGATAAGCACGAGTCAAATCTAAGGAACTTTTGAAGTTTGCTCGTTAGTCCATTCAGAGAAAAAAAAGAAAAAATAAAAAGGCAATTTCCATATGAAATTGGGTATCACGTTACAACCACGTCGTACCGAAAATCTTGTGTCCGGCCACTTTCAAGCTGCGGATCTTTGGGAGTGACTGCGAGAGAAGAGCTTTGGGGGTTGTGCCCCCCGATGGGCGGGGCCCGCGGACGTCACCCCGGGGCCTTTCAGAACCTAATTTCAAAGCCTTTTAAGGCGCAGCACCTCCGCGGCTAATTGCTAGGCAAGGCATTAGCATCAGAGGCTCAGACTGCTCTTTAAAAGGTTTTTAAATGATGTGTGAGGAAATAAAGCCCTGTCATCTGAAAGCTTTTTTCAAACGCGCTCCCCCTCCTTAGGGGAGAAGCAGCGCTCTGGACTTTGCACATAATGAGCCTGTGGAGGGCGGGGAGCGTCCGATGCCGGAGGAGGAAGGGACAGGGAATGGGGGCAAAGTGAATGGGGTCTTTCTCCGCCTCGTGTGCAGCTTGCATTGCAGCGAAAGACACGACTTCTGGGTATAGATGGCCTAAGAGCAGAAGCCGGGGGCCAGCTTTTTCCTCGCTTCCTCCCGCCTGTTCTCCAAGCACTTGGGAGACTGAGGGGAAGACAGATGATGCCCTGGTCTCTGCGGGAAAATACGATATACTGTAACTCTACAGCTAAGAAAGAAGAACCCTCAATAATAAGGAAAAATTTATTTGTGTATCTATTCTAGCCATTTGACTACGTATTGCATATGTTTATATATATATATTTATTTGTATATAAATATATATTTATAAATTTATATTTGTTTGTATATAAATATATATATTTATAAATGTATAGGTATTTGTATATAAATATATATATTTATAAGTTTATATGTATTTATATATAAATATATATATATACATATATATATTTTTGCTACGGTTTTGTTGTTTTGTCAGTTTATTTTTAAGATTATTCAGGGAGGCCCGGGTGGCTCAGCGGTTGAGCATCTATCTGCCTTTGGCCCAGGGCCTGATCCTGGAGCCCTGGGATCGAATCCCACGTCAGGCTCCCGGTGCATAGAGCCTGCTTCTCCCTCTGCCTGTGTCTCTTGCCTCTCTCTGTGTGTCTCTCATGAATAAATAAATAAATTCTTAAAAAAAAAATAAAATTAAATTAAGTATTCAAATAACAGCCAAAGGATAGGGTGCTGGATTACTTACCACTCTAAATTATCCGTTCAAAGATTTACATAGATCTAAGTATCTTCATTGCTAACATTTCCTCATAATAAGTGTCATCCACAAAGACAGACTCCTCCCTTTAATAAACCTCATTCCCCAGGATTTCTAAAGTTTCTTCTTGGAAACTATTATCCTATTATCCTATGTTATTATCCTGTGTTTTGGTTTGAATCACCCCAAGAAGAGAATTGAAGGGTGGTCCATCACAGAGTAGAAAGTGGTAATGTTTTGAAATATGTCTTATTCTCAGGCAGATGCAGACACTCATGGGCATGCTATTCAAAAAAGGCATTGCTTATTTAATCTTTTCAATGATATGATCTACTATTTCTTGAAAAGTTTCCATTTTATGAAGATTATTAAATAATGCTAAGGATTTCTCCCTTTGGGGTGCTATAACACACTAAGCCATTTACTGTTTGCTTTTTACTTATAATCTGTCTAAAAAACATCTTTTGAAGTGACATAAAATACAAATACAAAAATACCATTTGAGTAAAAATAAGAAAATGAGTGATATATAAAGTACAGAGGGTAAATATAGTGATATAGGTGAATATAGCCTCTGCAGTTAAGTATTAAGTTTAGCTATGTGATTTCTGGCTACCAAACACAAAGAAAGGGAAGCTAATATTGTCTTCCAATATAGGATAAAGAAAAACATAAGATTGTTTTCCAAAGAAAAGTCTCTTAGCTTAATAATAATAATTAAGTGATTGATGGGTATGTCCAATGTCTTCCAATTCTATCAGTGTTCCAGGCTAGGATCAGGTATGCAGAGGAAATGTATGATTTCTCCTGAACAAAGACATTTTTGAAAAACAAGTCTGATTCCTTCTTAGTCATATCTGCCATCTCACAAGCTTGGGGGCTAGTTGAGCTAGAAATTCTCTATTCAGAGAACACTGAGTTTTGGGGGGATGTTTTTAAGCTATTGAAAATGATGACATGCCTCAAGAAAATAAAACAAACAAAACACAAGGCAAAGCCTACAGTTCTAGTGAATTCTGTAGATTGGAATTTTATTTTTTTCTTAGTAAATTGTACCCTTTTATTTAAAAAAATATATATTAATTGAGCATTGTACATACAAAAGAACTCTGGCCTTACTAACCTTGAGGGCAAGGACCAATCTGAAATTCAAATAAATTCACTCTGGTAAACAGAATAACCGAATCTTCTTAGTATGATCTTTCTAGAAGTGCATAATGCCCTCCAAGCATTTGTCACTATGTAAGATACTGGGGGGGGGGGGGGGGGGAAGAATGTGTCACCCACAAATATGCAACCTTGCAATATTGGTTATTTTGAATTAGAATTACCTAAGAAATGGCCTGTGCAAGGATACTCTGACCTCCTTTGTCCCCCTGAATGCAGGAAATAAATCTTCCACATGGAAAGCACCCTCCCTGAAACAAAAGGTAGAAGGCATCCTTATCTCCTGAGATAGAGAATTTCAGGCAGAGAAGACAGTATAAACAAATCTTGTTGCTTCTTCACTAATCTGCTATCCCAAACCCATTCCCTTTGTTTTGTCAATTCTTCACATATTTATTGTTTCCTTGTCTACAAGGTATAATTGCTGCCTGTTTGGGGTACTTTCTGAACCTTCACATCTTTATAAGCTCCCCCGCATATGAAATTAAATTAGTTGATTTCCTGTTTATTTACATGAATTTAATTATTAGCTCAGCCAAAGAATGGATGGAGAAGGGAAGAAGGGAACCGTTTTCCTTTCCTACAATCCAAACCAGTCTAATACCATCTACTAACCATCAGAATTCCTTGTTCCCAGAGAAAAGGGCACAAACTCCTCTACAGAGGCGCTGGGTGGAGATCAAGGGGGAAACAGTACCCATTTGGGAGCGCTGTTTGAATACAGTGAAGACTGTTGTTTCAAGCCTTAGTCAAATAATTTCTCTAATTAAGGGATTCAGTATTAATCTGCTGTAGATAAATCAGATTTTTGAAGACAAAAAGATCCTGCTGTGCTAGTCCAGGTGATGACCTTGTATTAAAAATCAAAGGCAAATCTGCTCCCATTTTATGCTAAAGTCTGGCCTTCAACTGTCCTGGAGTGCCATTTCCAGCATTCAAAGTGAAGGTCAGAAGCTTAGGTCATACAGGAAGGAATGGTGTAAATCTGGGGAATCATGGTGTAATCAATTTGGCTCAAGCCTTTTGTATTTTGTCATTGACTAGCAAGATAGCATCTTCTCAGTTAAATGAGCATGATTAAGTTCTTTAGCCACCTCTGGTCAGGTGGAAAGTCTCTCTATATTTTCTATTGTCTATTGCAAACTCCAAAATAGTTGGAACAGATTTCTCCTATCCATATATATCCTCTCAATCTTATTTCATTTTATCACAGTAGATTGATGAAGAAGTGGGATTTATAGACGACGTCTACTATATAGTCACCACTGTTAATGTTGCAGAAAACTATGCCCAATAAGAATTGCTCAGAAAAAAACACCCAGCAAATACCTCGAAAGGCATTTCTAGATGTGAAACTATTGTGTGAGTGGGATAAAACATTCTTTGTCCTATCCACCTTTCATTTTCAGTTTTGTTCTTAATATAGCAGAATAGGCTCTTAGCAATGAGCTCTGTGAGTCTGACAGATTATCATGGAGCTATTCAACAGGTACAGGGTTTAGAATCAGAATGATTAGCTTCTGTTACTATCTGTGTGGCCATAGGAAATATACTTGATCTCACTTTCAATCTTTACATATTTAAAATAGAAAGAACAATGTACACCTTGAAGTTTTGCTGTATTAAATAAGATACTGTGCATAAAATGTTGAATATCTGTTGCAGGCCTTCAATATATAATAGGCTCCTCTGTTTTGTTTTCATATCTTTCCTTGGAATTAACCAAATAAATATGCTATAAGAGTAAAACTCCCAAGTATAATTTGACACCTGGAAGAGCAAACAACAAACTGATAATTGTTATTTCCTCTGAGAAATGGCCTAGCTGCTGCCCTCCTCAGCCCTGATAATCTCAGATCTTTCTGTCTCAACAAATATGACCATTTTAGATATTTCATGTAAGTACTAGCATACAATATTTGTCCTGTTGTATATACCATAGGCCAGGCACTATAAACAATCGAAATGTATTCTTTTACAGCTCTGGAAGCTGGAAGTCTCAGATCAGGGTGCCAGTAGGATTGATTTCTGCTAGACTTCTCTCCTCAGCTTGCAGAGGACAACTTTCTGTTATGTCCTCACATGGCCTTTTTACTGTGCATACTCGTGGGATAAGAGGGATAGAGGGAGAGAGAGAGAGAGAGAGAGAGAAGCAGAGAAAGAGATTTGATGTCTCTTTTTCTTTTAAGGGCATGACTCTTACCAGATTAGGAGCCACCTTTATGATTTAATTTAAAATAATTGCCTCCTTAAAAGGCCCCAAACACAGTCATATTGAGGGTTAGGACTGCAATTTATACATTTTAGAGGGAATATAATTAAGTCTATAACAGCATATGATCCAATAATTCCACTATTGGGTATTGACACAGTGAAAACAAAAACATTAGCTTGAAAAAAAAATATATGTATCCCTATGTTTATTGCAACATTATTTACAATAGCCAAGATATGGAAGCAATCTAAGTATATATCAATAGACAAATGGATAACAAAAATATGGTACACACACACACCCACACACACACACAGTGGAATAACATGCTGCTATAAAAAGGGACAATATTGTGCTATCTGAATTGACATGAATGGACTTTAGAGGGTATTATGCTAAGTGAAATAAATCAGACAGATAAAGAAAAATAGCTTATGATTCCACTAATAAATGGAATCTTAAAAGGGTAAATGAACAAACAAAAAGCAGAATATAAATCCAGAGAACAAACTGATGGTCGCCAGAGTGAAGGGGGTTTGGGAAAAATGGGTGAAGGGGAGGGGGAGATACAGTTCTCCAGTCATGGAGTAAGTCAGTCATAGGAATAAAAGTTACAACATAAGCAATGCAAACTCTTATTAAAAAAGAGATGGAGATCATATTTTTTAACCTCTTTAATTTAAAAGAAAAAAATTGAGCCTATAGAGTATAGAATCAAACTAATTATATACCTTAGAATTTCATGCCTAAAATGGCATTAGTTTGTCTGAGTAAATCATTACTAATTTACTAATGATTATTTTTAAATTTCTAATTGTTTATTTGGTTGTGTTCCTTAAGATAAGGGGTCAACTCTACCTACATTTTTACAAGAAACTTTCCCCCTTCTTTGTCATGTCTGTGGACCTGCCTACTTACTACATGGCCAGAATACATGAGGATCAGAATTTGGACTCTATCTTTTTAGCACTTAAAGTCCCAGGAGTGAATCTGAAAAACAGAGGCAAGTTGAACCAGAGATGGATATGGTGACAGCAGTATAAAAGCCACAGCGCCATCCCAGAGGTAGGGCACAGTCTCTCTCCTTTCATTATGAGATGTTGGTCCTTATGATTTTGGAGATGCAATTTCCATCCAGAAAGTTTTAAATTATGTTAATACTTTTGAAACAGTTACTCATTTCATATTTTCTTTTGTTGTTTTATTTGGCAGATGTCACGTACTTGCTATCATTATGAAGCCTCATTGTCACCTAAGGAAAATGCTCCTTTTCAATATTCTCCATGAATTCAAAAATCATGTGGGGTAAATTCCTCAGGTAAACATCTCTTTAGAGGTGCTATACAGGGTCTTAAATGAAAACTGTGTGTTTGACTTGCCATTTCTAATTAGGAGGGTTATTTCCATGTTGCACATCATTAAAGGAGGAATACGCATGGTGCTGCCTTCCAAATGACCTTTCACTCATAGAGTCTGAGTGGTCCCTGTGAGGAGGTGATCCTTTCCAGCAATTTTTTCATAGAAAAAGGATATGTACATTAACTCATTACATATAATCTATTGAATTCAGACCAGTGAATTTCCTCCGATTCATTTCAGAGCTGATTCATTTTATCTGCATGGCTTTAGTGCCATATGTGAACATTAGACCTCTTTAAAAAATGATGGGAGATAATAAATGCTTCAGGAATTTGTTTTGCTGAAGTGAACTAACGGCAAAGGAACATATGGTGAAATATATTTTTAATTACTTTTCAACAATGTTAAATGTTTTTTTCCCTTTTCATATTTAATGTTCTTGATCAAACTTACTGAAAAGTCTTCTCAGAGAGAATACAGCATTTTGTATAATGACACATGACTAATTTTATGGGCAATATATATCAGTATATGTAAGCAACATTTTTGCTCTAAGAGTCTTGGAATTTTATGATTTTTCATGTCTTCAAATGGAAAATACTTTTCTTTCCTCCTCTCTGAAATTGAGAGTTGACATCATTAACATTTCCAATTCTATTGTCATTTTTTAAAAAGACATATTTATTTATTTCTGAGAGAGAGAGAGAGAAAGAGAGAGAGAGAATGTGAGCAGGGCAGGAGGAGCAGATGGAGACCAAGAATCTCAAGCAGACTCTCCTCTGAGCACAAAGCCTGGACACACGGCTGGATCTCACAACCCTAATATGATGACCTGAGCTGAAATCAAGAGTCAGATGCTTAACCGACTGAGCCACCCAGGTGCCTTAGCAATTTTTTTAATCAGCAAGAATCTGGAAATAATTTGGATGAATTTGGCTAACTTTAAACACAAAGAGGGCTTTGTACACCCAAACTTAAACTTCAGGCTGCTAAGTTTCATTATCTCTGAGGAGCTATGGCATGTAGAACTTGTGCTGATGGACTGGCACACTTGGAACGTTCAATTTTAGAGTGTCATAGTGGGGTGATATCTCTGCTTAGATTCATGTCACTAAATGTGCCGGAGTTGTGATCCTTCCTCCCATGAGTGGGTAGATTACTGCAACACTGGAGATGACCTGTTTTTAACTAGTCCTCTACACACTGGAGATTAAGATGAGAATATATTTTCCATTCCCATAAATCACTCTTTCTCCTGGAGACAAGTACGATTTTGCCCTACACATATACCTGTCCTTCCTCCACTATTAAAGGAAAAGAAACAGTAAAGGAACAGACATATTGCCTAATGCCTCTCTCTGTGTCCTTCTGTTTATTACTGCTTTGGAGTGTTCCTTAGTTTCCAGGAATCAAAAATTACTTGTTATCAGAAGTGATGAAAAAAGTTTTCCTCTGTAATTGTTAGCCAGGGTGCTTGCTGTCCTTTTGTTTGGTTTTATTTTTTTTCATTCCCTCCTTTTTGATGAAAAATGGGTACACACAGAGAGAACAAAGCAGCACTTTAGATTTCAGACTCCATAGTAAGTGATTTCTTTTTTTTTTCTATTTCTTTAAGATTTTATTCATTTATATAAGAGAGAGAGAGAGCATGAGCAGGGGAAGTGGAAGGGGCAGAGGGAGAAGGAGAAGCAGGCTCTCTGCTGAGCAGGGAGCCCAATGTAGGGCTCCATCCCAGGACCCTGTGATCAGGACTTGAGCCGAAGGCAGACACTTAACCGACTGAGCCACCCAGGCACCCCAAGTAGGTGATATTTCTACATCTGAATGTTCCAAATGTTATGTTTCCTTTTTTTTTAATGTTATGTTTCTGAACAAAATTTTCTGAAGAGGACTTCTGATTGAAAGACACTCTCAGCATGTGAATCGACTGTAACCTGGCTTATTATTAAAAGAAAAAAATGCAAAGCTGCCTCCAGCATTTGTACTCAGAGCATGGTGCTGTGTCTTCTAAGGATGTCACCTGAGTCTCAGACCCCAACCTTAGTTTCCCTTCCCTTGGCTAATCATATGACGGTAATCTTTTCTGCTTGAGAAGATTCACATTCCTTCTCTTCTGCCTGGCTCAAGCAACTTTGCAAACAGCTGCCAAGCAGGGTCAGTCACTCGATCTGGAAATCAAAACTGTATAGGCCTTTGTCATACCTCAACTGGCAAGTACTATGGGCTTCAAATTGACTGTCGGCCAATGAGGTATGATAAGTTGGGTAAGGTTTCACATAACACTTTCTACTGAAGAAGTATTTGATTTGAGAGGGAGAGTATAGGGCAGGAGAAGCTTCCAGACATAGAAACAGTACTTAAGAGTCCTGTGACAGGATGTTAAGCCATTCAACTAGAAGGAGATTTTCCTCACAAGCTTCGCATGTTTGCATGCACCTCATGGGTTAGAAAACCAGATTACATCCAAGCCCACTGTGAACATCAGGTGTCCTGAGGTGTTTACCTTTGGCTGCAGTCAGTGTTCTGAGTTGACAATCAGTAAGGTCTGCCAACCCATTAAAGTGATCCTGAAGGCACAGTCAGGTGGCAACACAAAGTTGAAAAAAAGCATCCTGTACTTGGAAAATGTTGAGAACATTTTTTTTTTTTTGGCAAAAAGTAAAATCAAATAAATGAATAAATTAATTTAAAAGTGAGCCAAAGCTATGTTAAAGTATTTTAAGGTACTCTTTTTTTTCCCTCTCTCGTTTCTGGAGGAATCCCAGAGACACACCTGCATCGGTATTCTGACTTCACACCAGCTTGCACCCTCTGAGGCTGAGGCCCCAGGGGTGTCCTCATTCCAGGGAGTGGGACTTGGGTGCCTCTCTGTCAGCTCCCTCGTCTGAGGTTCTGGGATTTATTCCGTAATTGCAATCAGCTTCTCTTCGCTGTAAGGAGGCAATTGGGTTCTTCAGAACAATGCGAGAACGCTACATGTAAAGCTGCAAGAAGACTTGAAAGAGGGGGAAAAATAAACCTTTCTCTTCAAATATCTTCTTCTACTTCTTAATGGGCTTCTTTGGCATAATTCTTGAGAGGGAGGTTGGTTGCCTAGTTCCCATGGTCTTTTACTTTCCCCATTCCCTTTAGGGTTCCAAGGTTGGTCATGAGCTTTTATTAAAACACTTATCAAAACCCCTGCGTACCACGTCTAAAGGCCTTTCGCACATTTTCCAGCTGTTGTGTTTGCCTTCACTTGGCACTTCCTTTCTTTAATCATCTCTGGCACAGCCTGCCTCCTGTTCCTGTGCTGCTACCAGAAATAGCCCACTCAACAGCTGGTCTCCAAGGAGCAAGATTGCTGATGATCCTGTAATGTGACATCTATCCTGCAGGTTGGAGACATCGCTGTGGCAGCTTCTAGTTGTGCAGGAGCCGGTAGGTTACACGCAAATCTGTACTTGGTCTAAACCCCATTTCTGAGCTTTTCTTGGCTCCAGGAGTGGTGGTGAACACCCCAATTCATCTATAAAAATTGCAGTGGGCTCCAGTGAAGATAAAGTCAGACTGAGAAATTAATATTTGCGGATCTCCCAACAAGCAGCTGGTACTCTTCAAAATGGGTGTTTGTATTTTGGGGAGTGGAGGTGAGAACTTTTTTTTTTTTTTCATCTTTTGACTCTTCACTCTGCTGCAGCCTAACTATGGATCTGCTAAATTGAATTGCATTTCAAAAGGAATTTAGGCAATGGGATTTCCCCAAAAGGATATCAAAAGACTTTTGGTTTATCATCTTTTTAAACACACCAGCCATTTTTCATTCTCATCTGTCTCAGCCTGAGCTTTCCGTAGGTTATGAAGTTTGTAAGTTATTTTATAAGATGTTGAACCACTACGATGGAAAGTGACTAATGAAAACTTTCTATTTGAAGTAGACTGCCTCACAAAGCAAAAGCAGTAGAATGTGTCGATTCCTTCTGGAAGTTCTAGATGGGGGGAACTTGACCATGTGTTAAACAGAGCCACTCTCTGTGCTTAATCACTGTCTCCAGAAAACAAGATCAATATGCACTTCTTTTGCCTCCATCATTCCCACTGTCATCACCATCATCTCTGAGATTACACACAATGCTATACTGGAAAGCTCTTCAACCCCATTTCTGGGTAGTACCTGCTGGAAGTTTGACTTTGTTGTTGGGGTTTTGCCTCTAATTAAATGACTTACCAAGGAGTCTTAGAAATGGCCTGCTTTAAAAATCTCATTGGAAAATGAGAAAAATGTGCCTTTCAGATTTTGTTTCTAGTTCAGAAGTAGGAGAAAATGTCTCATTATTCTAGCACACTGCCTTGTCTAGTTTGAAAACAGAGTCTCCAGTAATGGCCAATGCTGAGTAGTACAGAGTGTGAATTTTGAATGTCACTACTCACACAGATGCCCAGAAGACCCAGTCAAGGCCCGGCAGGAGTCTGCCTGGCAATGAATGTTGGACAATAAAATTGCACATAGTGTTAACTGAACCCAGGGCAGTTTCGAGGCCACTGGGATGTGTCCTGGTTGTTTTTAAAGTTTATAATTTGCAGTAAGAGGAGTTCTAGTGCTTTCTGGCTCAGTTTAATTACCAAATTGATGTGGGAAATACAAATGAGAATACCAGTATTAGAAGGGAAATGTCTTTCAGAATAACAACTGGCAGTGAATTGAAGTCTGTAACTTTTGATTTTAACAAGAGATGTTTGTTAGCTTCGATATAGTAGTATTGCCAGAGGGAGAAAATACATGAAACTCCCATGATGAGAACCCTCTCCCCCCCACCCCCTGCAGCATAACGAGTACAAAATAAAGAGCCACTAACCCTACTGGCAAAGGCGACCACTGCGGACACTCTCTAGTAGACATGGGATTTCGGGATGGAGTGGAAGGGTTCCATCAGGTAGTGCGGGGAAGCTATTTGTTTCTTTAATTATTTATGACTTCTTCTACTGTGTCCTCTATACAGCTTAATGGTAAAAAAATAAAAATAAAAAAAATAAACAAAAACCCACAAACTTTAGACTTCTGCACAGACAAGGTAAAACAGAAGTAAAATAGAAAGTGATATCAAATACACATTGTATCTAGATGACACAGTGAACGATCATTTCTGTGAAAATCTCTATCAAATCAGTTACATGGCATATGTAGTCCAAAATGAAAAAATATTAAAAGGATGGCTATTTTAATACCATCTTGATACAGTCCTGTGGGAAATTTAACATTCTCTGAGACAGATTTCTAGTGTCTTTCATTTTGATTTTGATGACAATTTATGTTGGTGAGAGAAATATCATTATCGGTTGCAGAAAATGGTTGCCAGGCCTTAATTTAATGATTTGGAGGGCTCTAAGAGGGGGTGAAAATGGTCAGGGAGTGGTTTTAATATGTGTAAGTGCAGTTAAGGAAATTTTTGCAGGCTGAATAAAATTTCTGAATGCCTAATGATTTTAGGAAGCTCTTCACAAAGTTGACATAGACAGCTGCAATTATGTGTCCCTTACCACATTGGGAACTGAAAGTGAATGCACTTTCTTAATTGGGGGAACAGTTTATATATAGTTTTTAAAAAGGACTTGCTTCATTTTCCTTATTTTAATTCAAGAACTAGAGTGTTCTCTGTAATTGGTTATTATGTGAGCAGCAGAATCAAGTAATATCTATCTTAAGGACATGTGAAGCTCTCCACGCTTGCTTCCTCTTTCTCATGCTGATCACCATCCCAAGATGTTTTAAAAGCCAGTGAGATGCAATGGAATGGATGTCTTAAATATAGAATACAGAGAGAACACTTCCCCCAGCACCCAAATCCCCACAGTTTTTAGTCTCTAGAAATCTATTGTACCAGTCAACCTCATTTTAATGTGAACAGCTATTTACACTGTCGATTATGAGTTTTGGGGTAGTGAAATGCCTGCTTAGTGTGGATTGGGATGACAAAGGTGCCAAGAAGAGACAGCTTCTAATTAGACATTCAGAAATATATCTAGCTGTGAACAGGTTCACCTTTCGTGGGAAAATATGGACCCATTAAGAACAATCTTTGTTAGAATCAAATAATAAGTGTTTAAGAACAAGATTTTAGATTTCTTCAGTGAAATCTGCATTGATTTCAGCTATTGAAGCAACTTGATCAACCATAAAAAGAACATTTCTCCTCTAACATTATCCTTTCATATACATTTTCTCAGAAGACTAATTTCAGATCATTTTGCTGGGAAATGTGCTGTCTTGGAGAAATATTTCCTGCAAGGATTCTTGTGCAAAGTATTTTTTTCTCTAAATGCCAAAGCACAGGTGGAAGAGATAGATGTTTAACATAAAATTTAAAGTCGGCCAAGAATAGGCATTTTGGGGAAAACATCTAATTTGGAAGCTTATGGGTATAAATATAAAGTTATTCTAATAAGAGTGGGAAATGAAAAAAAAACAGAAAAACAGAAAATGAAAATGTTATAGTAGCCTTTTCTGGTTTTCATATTCCTTTTGGTCTACAGGTGGTTTCCTGGAGGGATACTCACAATTATCATAAAATACTTGTGAATGTACCTAACATGCAATTAGTTGAGTCATTCTTTATTATCATTTTGGATGGTGATACACTATTCTACCCTACTTACGTAGTATAATTTATTACCCAATCCCCTATTCTTGGAAATAGAGTTGATTTCTATTATTCTTAATTATAAGCACTATTATGAAAAACACAACAAAGAACACTGCCCTGGAATTCAGAATTTTTGAGTTTTAACTATTTTATGGGATGTGACATTGCACAACTCACTTAATCTCCTTACTACTTCACTTTCCAAATAAAAACAGTGATCTGTTCCTTTACCAGGATTGTGATGAGGATCAAATATGCAACAGTATGTGATTATCCTTTAAATCTGTAATTTACTGAAATAAATATATTTGTTTCTGGAACAATTCATATAAGATGAGGTTTACTGTGCTTTTAAGTTTTGGTGAATTGAAGGGTTCTTTGCTCACTCAAAAATGATAATTGACTAATGTTAGAACTCAACAGAGAGAAAAGCCAGATTGCTTACCTTCACTGATTATGGTTTTTTCCTAGAGCTACCAGTAATCTGGAGGTTGAGAACTTACAGGATAATAACATCCTCTATATACATATAATTTTGCTCTTTAGAGTGTATTTTCACACACATTATCTTAATCATTTTTATGACCATGTGTAGAGAATTGTGGATACTGTGCTAACTTCACATGGAAAGGAAGTAAGCCTCAGAAAAATTATTGTATACAACTTTGTAAAGCTAAAGAGTGAAGCATGAGCGGAGGACTTTTAAGTCCAGGCTACCACAGAGAAAAGATAGAATTCGAAGTTATCTATGGCATAGTGAGTAAATCATGAAATAGTTATGTTATTTTTTATGAGACAGAGTACATTGCTATTACAACACACTCAATCCCTGAGACAAGCAAACACCCACGTACACATATACACTTGGTCTTCTTCCTTTTAGAAATTCAACATAAAATAATTTTCTTCTTTATATCCTTAGAACACACATGCAGAAACATACACATAAACATAAAAGCTTACTATTTTTTTTAGGAATCCATTAAATAAAAATTTAATATTGAAAATAAAAATGTTCAATTCTTTTATCTATTCAATTTGAGGCATAAATGTAGTTATTGATGGTTTCATTTGTTTTTATTAAATTCCTAATGATATGGAATATGTGCTCATAGATCATTGGTGATCATCAGTGTAGTTAACAATAATTAGGATTTTCCAAAAAAGAGCAAAATTATATGTATATAGAGGATGTTATTATCCTGTAAGTTCTCAACCTCCAGATTACTGGAGGATCATTGGTGCTCATATATATATATATATATATACACACACACATATATTTGGTAAATAACCTCTTTCTATCCTGTATTAGTTATCTACTGCTCTGTAATCAATTAGTCCCAAATAGAGCAGCTGAAAAACAGACCTTTCTTATCATAGAGTTGCTATGGATTGAAAGTCTAGGTATAGTTTATGTGAGTGCCTCTGTTATCTACTGCTCTGTAATCAATTAGTCCCAAATAGAGCAGCTGAAAAACAGACCTTTCTTATCATAGAGTTGCTATGGATTGAAAGTCTAGGTATAGTTTATGTGAGTGCCTCTGTCTCATGAAGTTGTGGTAAAGTTTTCATGCAGTGTAATCTGAAGACTTGACGGGATCTCCTAGTTCACTCATGTGGCTGTTATTCATCCTCAGCTCTTTACCATGCATACATCCCCAGAGTTGCCTCCTGACACTATAGCTGGATCCCTCAAGAGTGGGTGAGTTAGAGGGTTAAAATGCCTAAGATAGAGGCCACTGTCTTTCTAATCTATCTTGGAAGTGACATCCATCACCTTCACTATATTTTATTCATTAGGAGGGCATCATTATGTACAGTCCATACTCTAGGGGAGACAGTTACACAAAGGCATGAATAACAGAAGAGAGGATCATTGGGAGCCATCTAAGACGCTGCTCACCATATGTCCTTTGACCATTTTCTTTTTATGTATTAAAGTCCTTATATATTATGACTATCTACCCTTATAAAATATGTTGCATAATTTTCTTACTTTTTTTAATTGTTTTTCCCTTCTTCTTTTCCTTTCTCCCTCCCTCATACTCCCTTCTTTTTTCCCTTTCTTTCTCCCTTTTCTCCTTTTTTTTTTGTTTTTATCTTCCCCTTTGGCTTTCTTTCTTTCTTTCTTTCTTTCTTTCTTTCTTTCTTTCTTCTTTCTTTCTTTCTCTCCTTCCTTCCTCCTTGCCTTCCTTTTTCTTGTTTCCAAGTTATTATGTGGTCAACTATTTTTAATGATCCTTTATAGACTTAAATTTCAATTCATGCATTAATCTTGTATTGTAGGTTGATTTTCATGTGAAAAATGAAAATAATCTTGTTGAAATCGCTTCCACTAGCAAAATAATTCATTACTGAAATCTAATATATAATATAGATCCAGTGTAGTTAACAATAATTAGGATTTTCCACAACTGTATTTGTTAAATTTATCAAGATCATTAAATTCTGTTCCATTTTTATTTTTAGTTATTGATACAGTCTGGAAATAAAATAGGAAAGCATTTGGAAGCTTCTAGCACATGGGAAATAAAAATGAACAAGGTTGTACTTTCTCTGTAAAAATTAAATTGAGATCAATGGTTGGCATGCAAATGTTTCGGTTAACTCTTAAATTGGCTTTATAAACATGTGAGTAATTTAAAAATGGAATGTGTTTCCTCATGAGTAAGAATATTTCCTAAATATAGATGTTCAAGTAACAAAGAGAACTATCATGAAGATATAGAAACAAAATCTTGTTTGGGGCAGGAAGTTGAATGAGGTGGTTACCACAGTCTCTGACAATCTAAAACATCAAACATTTGAAGTCTTGGCTGGTTGTAGGCAAACTTCACAAAGCACAGTCATTTATGTATTTTTTCACTACATGAATGGAAAATAATTTTTACAGAATGTGAGATGAATATCAGTTCAAAAATCTTATTTTCTTCTGTTCAAATGGAGGAAATAACATTTACCTCAGAGGTTGTTGACAGGTCTGAATGAATTCAAATTCTCCACATTTCTTATAAATTTCCAGGACTAGAATAAAGCTGTATGGGTTTTCTCAGGTTTCTGATTGATCCATATGAAGTACACGCCTAGAGCAGCTGGAACATGCAATCAAAAGGAAACCCTTAAAGCATGTATTTTCTCCATAAGGCACATTACAGTCTTGTCACTGGAGAGCATTTCACCACTATGCTTGGGGGCCATCGTGAATAGCAAAGTCACTAACAAAAAGCAGAAAAACACAAAAAAACAACACTAAGTAGACAGCAAAAAGGATATTTGCTTACATTTTAAGAGCTGAAACAAGAAGCAGATGTCACGTCACTCCACCTCAGCTGAGAACATATGCATTGAGTGACTCAAAGTTTTTGCTACTCAGTAATGTCCTCAACTGATCACAAATGGACTGAGATTATTGATTTGGGAGTTAAATAAATTTTAGTAGGAAAATTTGCAAGTGTATAATCCATTAAAAATGAAAGTAGACTATCTCTGCTAAGTGTCATATAGAAGAAGGTATATGTGAAGGAGAATTTTTTCAACATCAATTAGACAGGCTTGTTTTATAAGGATGCTGGCAAATGGACCTATAATGCAAATGGCATTTTTGTTGACAAAAGTATGACTGGAGCTCAGAAATCTATCCCCATATCACTCCCTGGAGCAATAATCAGTAATTACTAATGCAATGTTTACACTGACTTTATAGAACATAACTATCATGAATAATGAGAGTCAAGTGCATAGTAACCAAAACAACAATGGTAGCGCTGGACTCTTGCTTTCTTTGTACGAAGCATAGGGAAAAGCATTTCACAAACATTATTTTATAACAGGTAGCTGAGAAATCCTTATTATTCATGTTTTACGGAGGATGAGATTGAGATTCAAAAAATTTAATGATCTAAAGTAAACAGAGAGCTGGGTTTTGAATGCCGGGCTTCTCTGACTCTGAAGCCAGTGATCTTGCTATTACTCTGTGCTGCCCAACATTAGTCATCAAATTGATTAAGTACATATTATTGTCAGGCCTACTTGTAAAGTCAATGAAACCATCAAATTCTGACTGTCATAATTCCTGAGCATAAACGTAACGATTAGAGAGGAAACTTCTCATGTGTCAACAAATTCATGCTTCTGGAAATTGTTATAAAAGGATTAATCCAGTACACTCCCTTTCCTCCTTTTTTTCCTTTATGTTCCTCCTCTTACACATTCGATCACTGTTTTATAAGCTATAATGTGGCTACTCTGAAGATCTGTTCCAGAACATTTCATTTATTTGGACATGTCACAAGATCTGTTGATTTAGATTCTTCTAATTTCCATAAATGATTATATTCATGAAAAATGCAATAGCATTTTAACTGTAATACTGATTTGGGAATTGCATAATTATGGGAATGGAAGTTTTCAGAACTAGAATTAGAATTGCTCTACCATTTCTAAGCCCTTTGCTATTTCTACTACTGTTAATAGCATGAAATTTAAATGTGTGAAATTTTCAGATAAAACAAAGTACATTTTTGGTTATGTTTTTTCACCTTTTGAGAAATTAAAAGAGCACAGAAATATTATTTTAGAGAAATATCACAGAGAGATAATGATATATATCACATTTCTTAAAAGTAGGTGACCTTTCCTTGGGTCTTCTGTAGGCAGAAGGAAGGGGTAGGCAAGAGATAGCTTAGGAAGGCAGCTCATGAGAATGAAGAGGAAGCACAGCCCTTCCCACTTCATAGAATGGTCTTTTCTATAATATGCAATCCAGGGAATGTGCCACTTTTCTATAATATGCAATACAGGTCTTTTCTATAATATGCAATCCAGGGAATGAGTTCTCTGCCATTAATTTTCTTCTTGGGAAAATTCACCAGACTATTATGTAATTTACTTGTGGTGAAGAAATGATATTTATCATCCTACAACTTAACATTGTAAAAATGTTTGTAAAGACACCAAGGTTATCACAACACAGTTTTCTTTGGTCACATTATGAATGCATACTTGGATGTGATATATACAAATGAAGATTTTAGTCATTCAATGGAAAAGTCTGTGAATATATGGGAGGTAGTATGATTGAGTGAGTATAAAGGAAAACTGGGTGAGGAAAGATCAATTGCCTCCTGCACGCTCTTGCCTGAGCTTACCCTCCCTGCTTGCCAAGAAATACAGAATATAAATCTGTTTTTATAGTATTCCAGAATCTTTTACAGACGGATTTCCAATCACTCTTACATAGATATTCATTGTAGATGTAAGTCTTAACTTAAGGTATTACTTACAGATTCATAAAATATTTTGTCTGTAAATGGCTATGATAGCTGGAATATATTCCAGTTTCATCTGGAATAGTGTTCTCTGTCATTCACCCCAGTATATGCTACAATTCTTTTTTTTTTAAGTTTTTAACTCAAATCTAGTTAACCCACAGTGTAGTATTAGTTTCAGGAGTACAACATAGTGATTAAACACTTCCAGACATCACCGGGTGCTCATCACAAGTGCAATCCTCATTCCCATCACTTATACTTAAAAGTACTTTCTGTTTGTATTTAACTGAACAGTAAGAAGTTTTATGAGCTCTCCCATGAAGAAAGTTACTATTTGAAATTTCCCACTACTATTGTTGCAACACTGTGGGGTCTTGATGTATCAGGGAAATGTCAGAATAAAATTTTAAGAGGAATTATAATTTTTTAAAGTTACATATTAATTATAAAAATTGTTTTAAAAGGTCAAAGATGAATGTAAAGAAATCACTAAAATTTTAATAACCAATTGAAAGTAAAAATAAAATTTGTTTAAAAATTCTCTCTCTTCACTATGTTGCCTGATATGCTCTGTTAATACAGATTTGTGAAAAATAGCCTATGTACTTTGTGTCAGCATTCTTTTATGTTAAAAAATGCAATCAATGTGAAAGATGAATCCAAATAGAGATACCACTAGTTTGGTAAATGAAATAGTACTTAATAATTGTGATTAAGAGGTAGAAGAATAAAGAATAATTGCAACTGAAATATTCAAGAGAATGAAATAACTTGGAAATTAATCTTTTCAAGTCTGCTTTTTATGCCAATAACACAATGAGCTAGACTTATATTCAAATATACACTTTGTGAGAGGATACAGCCTGTAGCTTTGCATAAATTACTACTATAATATATTGATTTATAAGAAACATATATTTAGTCACTCAGATAACCAAAGTACATTTCTCAGGTATATTTCTTTTTTATCCACAGTCCCTGGAAACATTTCAGAGACATAAAGATGAAATAGGTATCTTATTATTAATGAAGGTGACTTTTAGACCCCACATAAGGGTGGGGGCTAGTTGCTGAAGGAGCAACCTAGTGATTAGAGGGTTGCAACTTTGAGTCGCACCTCCAACCTCTAGGGAGGGGAGAGTGGCTAGAGGTTGAATCAGCCAATGACCAATCACTTTGTCAGTCAAGACTATGTAATGAAGGGGGATCCCTGGGTGGCGCAGCGGTTTGGCGCCTGCCTTTGGCCCAAGGCGCGATCCTGGAGCCCCGGGATCGAATCCCACATCGGGCTCCCAGTGCATGGAGCCTACTTCTCCCTCTGCCTGTGTCTCTGCCTCTCTCTCTCTCTATCATAAATAAATAAAAAAATTAAAAAAAAAAAGACTATGTAATGAAGCCTGCATAAAAACTTAAGAGGACAGCTTTTTGCTTCTTTTTGCTGATTTGTTTTTTGTGTTTGTTTTTGGAGAGCTTCCATGCTTGGAAGATCAGAACTCATGATTTTCCAATGTGCAGCCCAGCTAGGCCTCAAGGTCCACAGAGACAGAAGGTCCTTTGTTTGGGACCTTGTCCTATATGTCTCTTCATCTGACTATTGATTCATATTCTTCATCATATCCTTTAATAAACTGGTAAATGTAAATTAAGTGTTTCCCTGAGTTCTGTGAATTGCCCTAGCAAATTAATTGAACCTACCAAGGAGGTCATTGGAACCTCCAATCTGCAGCCAGTCAGTCAGAAACACAGGTAACAGCTTGGGGCTTTTGACTGGCATCTGAAGAGGGGCAGGGCAGGGGGTGCTGTAGGACTGAAATTTTAACCTGTGGAATCTGTTGCTATGCTGGTTAGATGGTGTTAGAATTGAGTGGAATTCCCAGAATGCTGCTGGAGTCCAAGAATGCTTGGTAGTGTGTGTGTGGGGGAGGAATACACTTTGTAGTAAATTAGGTCCAGAAGCTCTAAAAAGACCACAAATACAAGACAGCCAACATATAATGAATGAGAGAAATTTTGTCTGTAGGACCACTCTCACTGCTTCTATTTGAGTTTATATTTGTTTATTTATTTATTTTTTTTAGATTTTTAGTGTTTTTATACATGTACTCATTTTGGTTATATCATTGGAGTACCAAAAAAGCTTTAAAAACAAACAAACAAAAAAACAAATTTTTGCCTACAATGAATGTAATGTAATTTTAGAGCATTTTTTATATTTTCCAAATACTTTTGGCAATATATTTCCAGCATTGATAAAATCACTAAGATTCCTTGAGGCATTTTAAAAAACATTACAGCAGTAAAAGTCCTGGATTGTATTTGATACAGATACTGAATTAAATTTGTAATTTTTAAGTATTACCACAATTTTAAAAGAAGGAAATACATCTATCTTAGAATAGATATCCTTCTAAAATTTTTCTTAAATGTCATGAAGCAAAATAGGGAATTATGCATTATGGCAAATTCATATTTATTATTTTTTCTACAAGATGAGGTTAACACTTGTGGAACTTCAAGATTTTATTATTCTAAGCACAGAGCAAGAAGAGCATTCATGAAGAGTGCTGGAAATGCTAGATAAGCTTTTAGTGACTGGCAGTGCCAATGCAAGCTATACTTAAGTTATCTTGTATGCTTCCTTATTATTTTGCCTTGTTGCTAAAGGGGAAATCTATTAACTGAGAGGAAAATTCAGACCAAAGAATCAATTACTTCCCTTTTTATATTCATCATGATAAGTCTATCCTTTTATGATTAGCATGAGGACACAGGTTGCAGTATAAATCACTTGAACATTCAAAGATGCTTTACCTAAAATAAAATTAGATATTGGTGACTGGCAGTCACAAATATGTGAAATAAAGGATACATGCTTAAAATCGCTTCCTTCGTACCAAGTACATTCTTCACTCTGCTACCACAGCTCTGCTAGCCCCAAGTTATTCTAGAAATTGGCTCACCAGCTGGGCTTTATTACACCAGTTAGAATGGTGACCACAATAACCAGTAGCTTTTTTCTCAACATGAAAATTGTAAGCTACAAATGTAGAACATTTCAAATGAACAAAACCATCAAATAAATACCATTATAGGAGGTAAATCTACAAAGTTTTACGACATATTTCTGTTTCCTCATCTGTAAGTTGGATTGGTTTCATGGAAATAGACACAAAGTAATAGTAATACCACATTCCAACATCAGTATTGCTATAGTTCTCATATGAAATCACAATTGCTTTGCCTTTTTGAAAAATACAAAATGATGCCATCACTTGACAAAAACATCATTGTACATATGAAGTAATTTCTTTATTCAAATGTATGTGAATACCTCTAGTGGTACGTTTTTAAAGAAACTACTTAAAATATTAGTAATTATTCATTAATGAGATCATTTAGAATTTTATGCTTTGGAGATATAGGTATTTGAACATCTTTTGTTATTCTCTAGAGAAATATTGCTTTTGAAGCTCAGGGGCAGGGGCCTAAAAATAATTGTTAAAATATAACAAAATATATTTACAGTATAACATAGTGGATTAGAAAAAAGCTTTAGGGTAAGTTGTATCCCTTAAAAGATATGCAAGCTTAATTAAGTTACTTAATATTACCTCCAGTTTCATTACCTTCAAATAGAATTAATAATATCAATATTATAGAGCTGTTATTATAATTAGCATGATATTAGTTTAGGTAAAATACTTAAGCCTGACTGGTTCATAGTGAGTACTCAACAAATATTTGTTGAATGGATGCAGAGATTAATATCATCATCTTGCATCATTAAATCACTTTTTGTTACAAGGAAAAAGGAAAATGATATTTTTTCTCCCAGATAACCTTTATTTAATTTGACTATAAGTCCATACTGGCTGAAATATTTCCAGTCAATCATCTACTTTATAAAATGCATTTACATTTTAAGCTCTAGGTATATACCCACAATCTCCAGAGTAGAGAAAAATACAAAATTTAAGATTTAAGATGTGTAAAGGTGTACTACTAAGTATGTGTAATCTTTGTATCTCTCAAAATGCTCACCAAAGAAGAATGGGTACTGAAGAATCACTTATTAATGTGTCTATGTGTGTGTGTGTGTGTGTACTTGAGAGATGGTGTCTATTTATCTATCTATCTGGATAACTAATAGGCAAATATCTTCATCTAGAAGTAAGTTCTGGAGGAGGGAAGATGAAAGGACTTCTGTGAAGGCTGGGTTTGGAGTTCAAAGTCCTGTGGTTTTCATTTCAATTGAATTATAAATCAGTTCTATAATTTTTGGACAACTCAAATTTTTCTGAGACTCATTTCCCTACTTGTTCAAGCATAAAGAATGATAAATGAAATAATAACTTGAAAGTGTTTGGTGAACCAGAAAGCATTGGTTCATCCATAGTGTCATGGGATTGCCATCTGTCATTGCTAGGAGGGCATGCAATCATGTTTATTGTGATGCCCAGATCACAAGCATGGGGAACTTGCAATAGGCTGTCATGATTAGTTTCCTCTTTCCACTCTATCCTGCTTCCACATCATGGTACCAAAGACTGCCACAAATGTTGATATAATGGGTACTTGTGAGGCCTTAAAGAAGGAGGCATTCTGAGTCAACTCGTCCACACTAGTTTATTCTAACTCTGTTTCTTGTAATGAATAGTTAATATTCATTCATTTTTCACATTTTTATGTTTGCATATTACTATTTTAACCAGTTCTGCTAACCTAAGTTGAAACCTACAGTATCCTAAGGTAACATGAGCTCTTTCATTACATGTCCAGAAGTACTTTCCTGGAATTGCCTCTCTTAGTATTAATAAGACCTGGTCCTCTGCTACTTCTATATTCCCATACATTTATATTTTGTGATTACCAAATAATAATGTAGTTTTTTATATGTCTGTGTGCCTGATTAGACTGTAAGCTCTTTGATGGCAAGAATTATATATTTTTAAAGAATATTGTTTTATATATGTGTCTATAAAAATTAACACAATGCTAAAATACAAGTTTATAAAATGAGTTACATATTGTTCCATAATAAATATGTGCTTATTAAAGACAATTTTAAAAATGTATAAAAGAAAAAAGACAAGAAAAAAATTAAATCTATTATTAATACCACTGTCAAAAACATAGTCACTGACAATAACGAGATATTATTTTAGGACCATTATGTTGATAAAAATTTGAAAAAGCTGACAATATTAACTATTGGTAAAGATGAAGGATACAGCTGGTAGATTGTAAGCTTGGTAAGTTATCTTTTGGCAATAACTAGGAAATGTATATACCGTATGACCCGACAATTCTTTACTTAGTATATAATCTATAAATTTCTGGTATAATGTATTCAAGACAGTGTATGAACATATGTTCACTGAAGTATTGTTTTGTAATAGAAGAAAACAGAAAATAATCCCTACATTCTATTAGAAATAGAGTGGATAATTGAGGAAAGACTATATAGCAGAGAAATGAATGGATAAACTCTAAATGCATGGATGTGGATAAATTTTTTTAACATTAGCGTGTAGATGCTCCTTCGGATCACATTTGTATCTTTGGGGTAGATACCCAGTAGTGTCACTGTTGGATTCTGGGTAGCTCTATTTTCAACTTTTTGAGGAGCCTCCATACTGTTTTCCAGAGTAGCTGTACCAGCTTGCATTCCCACCAACAATGTAAGAGGGTTCCCCTTTCTCCGCATCCTCACCAACATCTGTCATTTCCTGACTTGTCAATTTTAGCCCTTCTGACTGGTATAAAGTAGTATCTCATTGTGGTTTTGATTAGTATTTCCCTGATGCCAAGTGATGTTAAGCCTTTTTTCACGTGTCTGTTGGCCATTGGTATGTCTTCTTTGGAGAAATGGCTGTTCATGTCTCTGTCCATTCTTGATTGGATTATTTGTTCTTTGAGCTTTGAGTTTGATACATTCTTTACAGATTTTGGATAGTACCCCTTTATCTGTCATTTGCAAATATCTTCTCCCATTCTGTTGGTTGTCTTTTGGTTTTGTCAACTGTTCCCTTTGCTGGGCAAAAGCTCTTTATCTTGATGAAATCCCAATAGTTCATTTTCACCTTTGTTTCCCTTGCCTTTGGAGATGTATCTAGTAAGAAATTGCTGCAGTTGAGGTCTCAAAGGTTACTGCCTGTGTTCCCCTCTAGGATTTTGATGGATTTCTGTCTCACATTTAGGCCTTTCATCCATTTTGAGTCTATTTTTGTGTATGGTATAAGAAAATGAATAGTTTAGTTTCATTCTTTTGCCTGTGGCTGTCCAATTTTCCCAAAACCATTTGCTGAAGAGATTATCTTTTTTTCATTGGATCTTTTCCCTGCTTAGTTGAAGATTAGCTGACCATAGAGTTGAGGATCCATTTCTAAGTTCTCTATTTTTGTTCCATTGATCTATGATATTATCTGTGGTCTTTTCATATATGGCTTTTATGATATTGAGGTATGTTCCTCTATCCCTACACTCCAAAGAGTTTTAATCAAGAAAGGATGCTGTATTTGGTCAAATATTTTTTCTGCAGTTACTGAGCGGATCATATGATTCTTGTTCTTTCTTTTATTAATGTAGTGTATTAAATTGATTGATTTATGGATCTTGAACCACCCTTGCAGCCCAAGAATAAATCCCACTTAGTCCTTTTGATGCACTGTTTGTTCCTATTGGCTAGAATTTTGGTGAGAATTTTGGTATCCATATTCATCAGGGGTATTGGTCTGTTATTCTCCTCTTTGGTGGGGTCTTTGCCTGGTTTTGGGGATCTAGGTAATGCTGGCCTCATAGAGAGAGCTTGGAAGTTTTCTTTCCATTTCTATTTTTTTGAAACAGCTTCAGAAAAATAGGTATTAATTTTTCTTTAAATGTTTTGTAGAATTCCCCTGGGAAGCCATCCTGCCCTGCACTCTTGTTTGTTAGGACATTTTTGATTACTGCTTCAATATCCTTGCTGGTTATGGATCTGTTCAGGTTTTTTATTTATTCCTGTTTCAGTTTTGATAGTTTATACATCTCTAAGAATGCATTCATTTCTTCCAGATTGCCTAATTTGTTGGCATATAGTTGCCGATAATATGGTCTTAAAGTTGTCTGTATTTCCTTAGTGTTGGTTGTGACCTCTCCTTTTTCTTTCCGTTTTTTAAAGATTTTATTTATCTATTCATGAGAGACACAGAGAGAGCCAGAGGCAGAGATACAGGCAGAGGGAGAAGCAGGCTCTCCACAGGGACCCTGATGTGGAACTTGATCCAAGGACCTCAGGATCATGACCTGAGCCAAAGGCAGATGTTCAACTACTGAGCCACCCCAGTGCCCCATGATCTCTCCTTCTTCATTCATGATTTTATTTATTAGGGTCTTTTATTTTTTCTTTCTGATAAATCTAGAGAGGGTTTTATTAATCTCATTAATTCTTTCAAAAAACCAGCTCCTAGTTTCATTGATCTGTTCTACTGTTCTTTTGGTTTCTATTTTATTGATCTCTGCTCTAATCTTTATTAATTCTCTTCTGCTGGGTTTAGGCTTTATTTGCTGTTTTTTCTTCAGCTACTTTAGGTGTAAGGTTAGGTATTGTATTTGAGATCTTTCTTGTTTCTTAAGAAAGGCTTGTATTGCTATATATTTCCCTCTTAGGATTGCCCTTGCTGCATCCCAAAGGTTTTGAACAGTTGTGTTTTCATTTTCATTTGTTTCCATGAATTTTTTTTTAAATCTTATTTTATTTCCTGGTTGACCCATTCATTCTTTAGTAGGATTCTCTTTAGCCCCCATATATTTGAGTTCTTTCCAAATTTCCTCTTGTGACTGAGTTCCAGTTTCAAAGAATTGTGTTCTGAAAATATGCAGGGAATGATCCTAATCTTTTGGTACTGGTTGCAACCTGATCTGTGACCCCCATATGTGATCTATTCTGGAGAATGTTCCATTATGCACTCGAGAAGAATGTGTATTCTATCACTTTAGAATGGAATGCTCTGTATATATCTGTGAGGTCCGTCTGGTCCAGTGTGTCATTCAAAACCCTTGTTTCCTTGTTATCTTCTGCTTAGATGATCTGTCCATTGCAGTGAATGGGGTATTAAAGTCCCCTACTTTTATTATATTATTATTGATGTGTTTTTTAAATTTTATTATGAATTGATTTATATAATTGGCTGCTCCCATGTTAGGAGCATAAATATTTACAATTGTTAGATCTTGTTGGATAGACCCTTTAATTATGCTATAGTATCCTCCCTCATCTCTTATTACAGACTTTGGTTTAAAATCTAATGTGTCTGATATAAGGATTGCCACCCCAGCTTTCTTTTGATGTCCATTAGCATGATAAATGGTTTTCTACCCCCTCACTTTAAATCTTGAGGAGTTGGGCAGCCTGGGTGGCTCAGCAGTTTAGCTCTGCCTTCAGTCCAGGGTGTGATCCTGGAGACCCAAGATCAAGTCCCACATCAGGCTCCCTGCATGGAGCCTGCTTCTCCCTCTGCCTGTGTCTCTGCCTCTCTCTTTCTCTCTCTCTGTCTGTCTCTCATAAATACATTTTAAAAATCTTTTAAAAAATAAATAAATAAATCTTGAGGAGTCTTGGGGTCTAAAATGAGTCTTTTGCAGACAGCATATTGATGAGTCATGCTTTTATATACAATATGATACCCTGTGTCTTCTGATTGGGGCATTTAGACCATTTACATTCAGAGTAATTATTGAAAGATATGAGTTTAATGCCATTATATTACCTGTAAAGTCACTGTTTCGGCATATTGTTTCTGTTCCTTTCTGGTCATGTTACTTTTGGGCTCTCTCTACACTTAAAGGATCCCTTTTAATATTTCTTGCAGGCCTGGTTTAGTGATCCCAAATTTTTTTAGTTTCTATTTGTCCTAAAAGCTTTTGATCTCTCCTTCTATTTTGATTGACATCCAAGCTAGATAAAATAATATTGGTCACATATTTTTCTCATTTAGTACCCTGAATATGTGATGCCATCCTTTCTGGCCTGTCAGGTCTCTGTGGATGGGTTTGCTGCCAGTCTATTTCTACCCTTGTAGGTTATAGACCTCTTGTCCCAAGCTGCTTTCAGGATCTTTTCTTTGTCTCTGAGATTTGCAAATTTCACTATTATATGTCAAGGTGTTGATCTATTTTTATTGATTTTGAGAAGGGTTCTCTTTGCTTCCTAGTTTTGGATGCCTATTTCTTTCCTCAGATTAGGGAAGTTCTACACTATAATTTGCTCTAATATATCTCCTGTCCTTCTATCTCTTTCCTCTTCTTCTGGGATGCCAATTATTCTAATATTGTTTCACTTTATGGTATCATGTATCTCTCGAAATCTCCCCTTGTGAATAGTTGTTCATCTCTTTTTCTCACCTTATTTATTCTCTATCATATTGTCTTCTATATCTCCAATTCTCTCTTCTGCCTCATTTATCCTCACTTATCCTAGAAGTTAGAGCCTCCATTTTTTTTTGCATCTCATTAATAGCTTTTTTATTTCAACTTGATTAGATTTTTCTCCAGAAAGGTATTTTCTAGTGTCTTCTATGCTTTTTTAAAGCCCTGCTAGTATCTTTATAATCATTATTCTGACCTCTAGCTCCAGCATCTTACTTTTGTTCATACTGATTAGGTGCCTGACAGTCAGTACTGCTTCTTGTTCTCTTTTTTGAAGTGATTTTTTCCATATTGTCATTCTGTCCAGAGAAGAATAGATGAACAAGAGAACAGAATACTAAATGGCAACAACAACTGCAGAGAAATATGCACTAAACAAATCAGAAAAGACCCAAAACAAAAAAAAATTTTTTTTAAAAGAGAAAATATAATCAGACAGGTGAACAGAACACAGCAATACACTGGATCTTATGTGTATTTTGGTCCATTTGTTGGGAAACTAGATCCCAGCATTTTAATGAAAGAAAAACTTATATATGTACAAAAATTTAAATATAATGAAAGGATAGAATGTAACTGTAAAAATGAAAATTAAAAGACAAAAAAGGAATATAGCAGACAGATAAACAGAAAAATCAATGCACTACATCCTGAGTGTACTTTGGTTAATTTGGTAGAAGAAATTACATCTCAAAATTGCTCCAATGCCTGGGAGCTCTGCTACACTCAGGCACCCCTGGTCTTCCTGTGACCCCATGGATCCTGAGACTACACAGTCCCACCTAGGATTCCACCCCCTCTTTGCCACATGAGCACCTTTCAGGCAGGGACATCCCTCACCAGAGCAGGCTTCCATAAGTTCCGACTTTGTGTTCCACTGCTTTGTCACTTTCCAGTAACTAGCTGCTGGAGGCTCTCTCCCACTCCCAGGTCTATCTTCCCATATAACCTTGGATTCACTTCTCTACATCTCCTACCTGGCAGAAAGTGGTCACCTTTCTATTTGCAGAGTTGCAGCTATTCTTTCCTTAGATCTCCAGTTGAGTTTGTCCCTGTTGAGAATGATTTAATAGCTATCTAGTGAATTTCTGGGACCAGACGAAACTAAGGTCTCCTACTCCTCTGCCATCTTGGACTCTTTTTGGATGTATATACATTTTTAAAAACATCACTTGAGTGCAAGAAACCAGTTGCAAAATGTTTCCTTTGTTTATATTATTTATAAAGAGATCCACACTCGTAATGTGTGATGCACAGTATATATGTATACTTATATATACAGTAATGTTGCAAAAACAGATGGAAAAACAAAATCTATGATGTACTTCTAAGGAGTGAGAAATGAGGAAGTATGAGGAGAAAGAAAAATGAGATTGGAGAGGGAAGTGATAGTGCAAATTTATCTACAGCATTATAATAAAAACAAAGTTACTCTGTTGATGTATTTCTTTTACTTACCCACACATAGAATTTAAACTTAAAGAAATATCTGTTGTTATTTATTCAGGTCTTAGTACATACATCTTTATTTTATCTGTGCTACATACAATTTGAAAAGCTTTCCAATGGCAGTTACTTTGGGTGGCATTTAGAATCTATTGGAAACATTTATTGGATACCTACTTGGTGTTAGGCAGTTTTTAAAATTCTGCACAAGAATGAGAACCAGTGTCCAATATTGAGTCAAAAAAAAAAAATAGAGTCAAGGTACTACATACTGACCACCAGCTAGAAAATGTCTCAGAGTTATTTTTACTAAATGAATTCTTGATCCATTTTTCATGTAATTTTTCATTGTAACATCTTTAAAAATATCATTACCAAAGAGAGAAACAGGTTGACAATAAATAAACAAACCACAAAAGTAAGGATGTATACACATGATCATTTAATATTACTTCCTCAAGACACTGCTTTCAAACATGGACCTAAAATAGAGTAGGGACATGAACCATGGACCTGAACTGCAAAATTAGTGTTTTATGAAAGTTGAAACTCTATGCTCCTTGAGTAGGATTATCTGGCAGCAATACAGAGGCAGGAAGCTTCCAGAAAGGAGGGACTCGAAGACTGGTGAAGTCTGAACCAAGATGGACCCAGCACTGACCTTTCACTGACTTTATCCTTTCCTATAATACTAAAAATCACACAAAGGGTGGAGATTTAACATGGTAATTAGACATGCGACACATGAAGAAGTTTGACCGTTAAGTGTGCAGTTGCCAATAAATTTCTGCCCCTACATGCTTAAACATCCTCCTTTCCAAACCTAGGCCTCTTCAATATTCTCCCTGCCATCTTTCTGTGCCAGAGAGCCAGCCTGAAAGACTCTTTGCTTTGTGTTGCCTCCCTTCTGCTCCAACATAAGCCCTAATAAAAGTCTTGTCTGGAACTCCTATTTGGCCTCTTGTCAACTGTTATTGTTTAGAGAGCCAATGGACCTGGTTTACTATCAGATCCAGGATGGGCAGCAGTATAATTCACACTCTCTAGCCAAATCTCTCTCCTTTTACTTGGTTCTGCTATTTCATGGCCTTTTTAGATATCAGTGGAATAAATGCATGCATCTGAAATGATCCTATTCAATTCTACTTACCTGTGAAACAATGAATCAATTTCTGCAGGGTCTTGGGTAATTTCCTGATTCTTTAAAAAAATATTTTACTTATTTATTCACAAGAGACACAGAGAAAGAGGGGCAGAGACATAGGCAGAGGGAGAAGCAGGCTCCATGCAGGAGCCCAATGTGGGACTCAATCCCAGGACTCCAAGATCATGCCCTGGGCCAAAGGCAGACACTTAACCACCCAGGCGTCCCAATTTCCTGATGTTTTTGAAGTTAAATGTAAACTAGGTGTGTCTTCTACAGTGTATTTTGCTTACAGAAAATGGTAGAGATTGTGATTGTAGGTATTTAAGTAGGGTTCAGGACCAAGAGCTAAAGCAGAAAGAAATGCCAATTTTCCCACTCTTTAGGATGGTCAAGGAAGGTTAGATGAAGCAAATGCATATTATCTATTTTGGAATGCATTTTTTAAAAATAATCACAGGAATAGACAATTCCTTAAAATGTGAAAATGAATACATATTTTCATCATAATTTCAACTCAAATGAAAAACACAAACCAGAGATTTTATATGGCATGGTCATTATGATTTTTTTTGGCTTTACAGGTAGATAAAAATTCATCAGAAGGTAAATATATGTAGATTCAGGATTGGTGCTGGCCTGCCTCTTGGGCTAGCTTTCCAGTTATACATGAAAGAGGATACAGGAACTGAATTGGGATTGTATTAGTTAAAAAAAAAGCCATGAAACATATGTTTTTCAAATTTGAAGCTGCATCCAAGCATTTTTTGGACACTGGCAATTAAAAAGCACATGTAGAAAGATGGACACTAAAATGAATTATAAAGGAATAAAAACAAAGTGAGTCAAATTCTGGGCTTCTGCCAAATCTGACAGGTGAGCAATTGGCAGAGACTCGAGGGGAACTTAGACAATAATAGAAGTAGTAGTGGCCAGGGCCACCTGCTTCTTTTAAGAGATTAACTATTGTTAAGTCCTTGGCGCTCTGCAATGGAACCTTGTATCCACAGGCAGGAGTCAGGCACACTGTGGTGTTAGTCTTGGGAACTCATGCCAAATCACAGAGAAACATCCCTGCTTTCCATTGAGGGTGGAGAGAACATGCGGCCAAAACAGCTGAGGTGTGTGCTGTCAGGAGAATTTCTTAGAGGTTGAACTTTCCTTCAGGCAGTATATGTGTATTTTATCCATCCATTTTTAGTAAAATCAGAACTGTGGCCTAACGGGCCAAATGTCAGATCTGGTGCTGGTTCCTTCAATATTCATTCCTTTATTTTGTACTTTTGCACATAGGGCATTGTTCAAAGTGGAGAGGACAACCCCTTCAAAATAAGCCCAGATATAATAAAGGAAGCAGAGAAAACTTTGGATGCAAAGCATCATTATTATCTCTAGGAAAATAGCTGTTTGCAAAGGTAACGTTCACAGTGTTGGACAGAGAGTAATTAGATGTTAATGTCCTCCAGCAGTTTCAGAGGAGATACCTTATGATATAGCATGGGAAAGTGTCACAGAGGCCTCGTTTCTGCAATAGAAGATCCCTTTCAGCTCAGATTTGAATCCAGAAATAACCTTCCATGCCAAAAGTCGCTTAAAATATCTCTCTGATCATCACAGCAGCACCACATACTTGTCTCTCATCTGAAGGAAGGCAGATAAAGAGTGCTTCAATTAGAGAAAGCACCTTGGAGAACCACACAGTGCCTTGGATAATAAAAAAAACAGGTAAATAGCAGTCAGTGGAGTTTATTGGTGGGAAGCAAAGGCTTTTGTAGCAGCCACAACTCATGAGGGCTTGTCCTTCATAGTAGTCTTTTGAATGTACAGATTGCCTGCAGTTAATAGAAACAATCCTAAGTAAGAAATTGCCGCAAAAAGAGAATAACATGAGACTGTAAAAGAAAGCCTAGGATAGATCAGAAGTATTTTCTCAGCTATACTGATTTAACCTTGTCATGGACTTCTTGAGGAGAAGAAATTGTGGATTAATATCAGAACCCATGGTATGAATTTTATAATTTATTTACTGTAATGGTGTTTGCCGAAATGTACATATAGTCATCCTCATAAGAAAGGAATTTAGGGGTGCCTGGGTGGCTCAGTCATTAAGCATCTGACTCTTGATTTCAGCTCAGGTCATTATCTTGGGGTCGTGGAGATGGAGCCCAGCTCCTGGCTCTGTACTAACCATGGAGCCTACTTAAGATTCTCTTTCCTGCCCCCTGCCCCTCCTGCTCACATGTGCACACACTCTGTCTCTAAAAAAAAAAAGAAAAAGGAAAAAAAGAAAGAAACAAAAGAAATTTAAAAATATACAGTGAATCTTGAACTTCAATAACCACCATAGGAGTAGTGATAGCTCCAACTGGCTCTTAAAAGCAAGATTTTGGTGTAGTTCTACATATGTGGACTTTTTTATGTAACATATAGGTATTCATTTCATTATTAACAGGTAAGAACTACCATTTGGATGATTTTGCATGTAATTAAGTAAATAAAACAGATGTGGGAAAATGTTAAATAGTGGTTATCTGTGGTAAACAGTGATGACAGATTCATTGTCAACAATTCACACAACCCCAGCGTAAAGTCCAAGTTTCTCTTTATTGTCATCTTTCAGTTTTGAGGACTCACATTGCATAATTACTGGCTTATTTGAAATGTTAATATCCCCAGCCTTTCCCTTCCTCTTGAGTCTCATGGTGCTGAAAATATTATCAGTCATTTTTTCAAAGGAAATAATATGAGAAGTGGAAAAAGTATAACTTTTGAAGTCCAATAGGCTTCAAATGCAACATTTAAAGTTTTGCACAGACTGTTAAAATATTAGAAATTTTGAGACTCCATAAAATTCACTAATATAATCCTGTTACCCTTTCCCAAGTGCCCATTGTGTTTCAGATACTTGGAGAATGCCTCACCCATTTTGCCTCTGGTCCTAAAATCAGCCCTGCAGGGCATATATTATTATCCAAGTTTGGCAGATGATAACACACTGCCCAATTAAACTAAGATTTTGCTCAAGGTATTTCAGCCAGTAAGGACCGTAAGTGTTTCCCCAAACTAAATTTTCCCAGCCCCCTATGCAGATGTCTACATCAACTGTCCAAAAGAAATACAATACCAACTATAGAAGCAACTTAAAATTTTTCTAGTAACTGTATTTTAAAAAGTAAAGGGAAATCAGTGATATCAAGTTTCATAATATTTTTACTTAATCCACCATATCCTAAAACTATCATTTTAACACTTAAACAATATAAAATTTTATTCATGAGATATTTAAAATTCTTTTTCCTTATGAAGTCTCTGAACTCCAAGGTACATTTGGTACTTAGAGCACAACTCAGTTTAATCTAGTCATGTTTCCCGCGCTTGAGAGCCACTAGGAGCTAGTGGCTACTGGATTGACACTACAGGTTTATATAGTTTAAAAATAGTTATGGTACCAGGCACCTGCGTGATTCAGTCAAATAAGCATCTGACTCTTGATCTCAGCTCAGGTTTTGATCTCAAGGTCATGAGCTCAAGCTCCCTGTTGGGAACTTAAAAAAGAAATAGTTATAGCACAATATAAGATACAAAATGCAAGGTTTGTTGATCCTTGGCTCTACCACTTGCCATCTGAAGTACAACCAGGTAATAGTTTGCCCTGAGTTTTTTCCCACAAGTATAAAATAAAGTGATTCTAGTTGTCTCACAGAGTTGGGAGGGATATGTTAGATATATGGTGGGGAAGATATGGAAGATTAGCAGACACATCAGAGCATCAAAGAAAATAGGTACATTCTCTCATTTTTTGTCCTTTTAAAAAAGATTTATTTATTTATTTGAAGGAGACAGAGTATGAGGCAGGGGAGGAGCAGAGAGAGAGAATCTTAAGCAGACTCCCCACTGAGCACAGAGCCTGTCATGGGGCTTATCTCACCACTCTTAGATCATGACTTGAGCTGACACCAAGAGTCGGATACTTAACTAATTGAGCCACCCAGGCACCCCTCTTTTTCCTTCTTTTGCTCATAAATTATGTTCTCTGAGACTGTGATGTAGAGCTCAAGAGTTTAACCACCAAGACTTGAGAAGAAGCAAGGTAAAGCCTCATGGATTTTATATTTCTGTACTAGTTTATACCATGGTTTAGATAACATGAATGGCCAAAGGAGACTGGGAATACAGATTGATGAAATTTTTCAGCTCCATTTAAGAATTAAGTTGGTATTTAGAAAGAATTCACATAGAGGCCAACATGACTACGAATCAAGGTTACAGTCTACAACCAAACATATTATCTCACATTGCATTTATTTCACTTGAGCTAGTAGAGATAATTAAGAATTCCTTTGCAAGGAAGAAGCTGAGATCCGATCAAAATAAACATTGCCCAGGACTGGACTCTAATATCAATCCTTTTTTTTTTTTTTTTTTTTTTTGCTGAAGTTCCCCTGACCCATGGAAATAGTTTTGTTGATATTTCAAAATAAGTATTATAATATTATGTGAATCTTGCACTTCACATCATATAATGCATCAGAATTAGTCATTTAAAATGTGTAGCACACATTATTGAGAACCAGATAAATTTAGGTTTAGAAAGACAATTATGCCATTTGTTAGCTGTGATACCTGGAGCAAATCCTTAATTTTTCTGAATTGCAATTTCATCATTTACAAATGTATATAATAATATTTGCCTTGGGGCACCTGGGTGGCTCAGTCGGTTGAATATCCAGCGCTTGGTTTTGGCTCAGGTCATAATTTCAGGATCATGAAATCGAATCCTGTGTTGGTTTATGCTCACTGGGGAATCTGCCTGAGATTTTCTCTCTCCTTCTCCCTCTGCTCGCCTTCCCCCACTCAAGCGTGTGCACTCTCTTTTTCTCTCTCCCTCTAAAATAAATAAATCTTTAAAAATAATAATACTTGCATTGCATATCTGATATTAAGATTAGCATTGATATTTATGAAGCCTTCTCCATTGTGCATGGCATATGATACATACACAAGAGATGACAATTAGTAAAATGCTATGGTGGTTTTCTGAAAAAGAAATATTTTGTAGTTTAATAATCTTTATGAAACTTTAATAAACTAGTAAAATCAACCTAATGTAAAAGTCAATGCATTGGGTTTGGAGTCAGTGGCTTTTCATATCTGTCCACCTCTAAATAATTTATTGTCTATTTATTTATTTATTTAGAGTCCATTTTAAATATATGTAAATTTTCTAATCAGTAGAATGTTACTAATCCTTTGGAATCCCCGTGTTTTCTCTCTGAACCTGTAGCACTGTCTCATCTCTAAAGATAACCATAATCCTGAATGGTTTGGTGGGGTTCATTTTTATTTTATTTTCTTGGCTTCATTTCTGTTTTGAGACTCGTAAAAATGTATTTTATAAAATGCATCATTTAGCTTTGCATGTTTTTAATGCTACACATAAATAGAAGCATATTATACACATTCTTCTTAAGTTTGCTCAGCATACATTTTATAAGACACATGCAGCTATTTAAAAATTATTTGTTTTTATGTTATAAGGCTTTAAGTTGTTTATAATTTCTTGCCTTAACTAATAATGCTTATAGAAACATTTTTGTTTATGTCTCATTTATATCTGTATATTTATTTATATATATACATGTGCCAGTGCACACACACATACACACACATGAGTTTTCCTAGGATACATTTCTTGAATGGAATTGCTATGTTTTATGATAGGCACATTTTCAACTTTACTAGATAATACCAAATTATGTTCCAACATGACCAGTTTATATTCCCACAGAGCAACACTGCTTAAAAGACTTCGGTATTGGCATAGGATACACAGACTAATTGAACAAAAAGTACAGAAACTAATCTATGTGAACATAAGAAATTGATTTATGAGAGTGATGGCATTGAAGATCAATAAAAGGTGTAGGATAATTGGTTTCCATAGAGAGAAAAAAACAAATTGAATCCCAAACCCTGCTTCATTCCTAAACTGAGTATCATTTCCAGGTGGATTCAAGATTTAGAACCATATAGGAAAATAATTCTATTACCTCAGGCCGAAAACATTTCTTAATGGAGACTAAAAAGCAAAAAATGTAAAGAAAATAAACATATATAGTCTATTATATGGTCACCGAGGAACATGAAAGGGGAATAGAACAGATAAGCCACAGAGTAGAAAGATATATCCATTTATTTTTTTTAAAGCTAAATATCACAAGTTGTCCAAATAACAATAAGTGATAAATGGATAAATTAGAGTAACTAAGCTATTGTTACCTAGCAGGAGTCATCAAACTTTTCTTATAAATGGCCAGATAATAAATATTTTATCATATATATATACACATATATATACATATATGTATATATATACATATATGTATGTATATGTTTTTTTTAAAGTAGGAGATTCCTTAACTTGATTTTTTTTTTAATATTTATTTATTTATTCAGATAGACACACACAGAGAGAGAGAGGGAGAGGCAGAGACACAGGCAGAGGGAGAAGCAGGCTCCATTTCAGGAGCCTGATGCGGGACTTGACCCCGGGACCCCAGGATCACACCCTAGGGCCAAAGGCAGGCATATATATATATATATACACACATACACACATATATATATATATACACACACATATATATATATACATATATATATATATATCTTTATGCCATTTGTTAGATGTGATACCTGTAGCAAATCCTTAATTTTTCTGAATTGCAATTTCATCATTTACCAAATGCATATAATAATATTTGCCTTGGGGCACCTGGGTGTGCATACACACGCACACACATATACATACACACACCTGGATGTGTGTATATACACACACACATATACATACACACATATATGAAATACATAAAACATATATATATTTGCAAATCTTTAAAAATGTAAAAACTATTCTCAGTTCACAGGCAGAACAAAAATAGACCATAGGCCAGATTTGTCCCATGAGCCCCCATGTAACATGCAATTCCCTTCACATATGGAACTACTATATTAACAGCAGGAGTACATGTAAGAATTCTAAAACCTGAAAAATACTGCATTAGTGCAGACACATAATCATGGTTTAGAACTAGGAGCGTCTCCAAACTGCTTTCTATTGAACAATGGAGGAAATTGAGGACTAGAATGGTTTGGAGCTGGTGGCCAAAGGAAGTAGGGCCAGAGTCTCTAACTCTTCCCCTGCTCACGGCTGCCACCTTTGGACAGCAACAAGATCCTCCATCTGATGTATCTTTTCTAGCCCTTGTTGGGCCTGGCATGACTTACAATTAATATGGTAAGTCGTGGTGTAGTTAGGACATGGCTTGTTTGCTTGCTTCTTGGAATACAGGAGAGTCACTCATCAGCACCATAATAACATTCCTTTTTATTAAACCTATTTTTCAAAAAAGCTCATAAAATGAGCAATTTTATCAATAGCCTGTTCCAAAATGGACCACTTTAAAAGGCAACAGGAACCAGTCTGGCAGCTATTTTATTCTGAAAAGTTTCATTAGGAGTAAAGACCCCCATCAGCACCTTTTTTCTGTATTAAAGCCAGAGACATGGTAGGAGAAACTGCTAACTTTCCATATGTTCTTGGTCTCCTTATATAAAATTCCCCTAGGAACTCTTTCCCAAGCTCCTAACCTCAAAGGAGCCTCTTTAGAAACTTTTAGTTTGAGCAAAATTCAGTATTAAAGAACTTTTATTTATTCTCCATAGATAAGGGAAAGGTTAGTAGGTATTATTGACCTGAAGTGTAATAATGTCCCTCAAGGCTAACCTTTAAATCTTTATGTGCTCAGTAATTCAAGCTATTCAGAGTATCTTTCTCTGTCTTTAGGAATATTATAACATTCCATAAAGCTATAATAAAAAGAATAGTGGAAAAGGGCAAAGGGAAATTACCTCTTCTTTTTATGATGGCTCTATAGGGCATTCACATACTCAGTTTACTTAAATGAGCTTCTTTTGCAGTGTGCAGAGAGTCTCCTAAAGGAAATATTGCAGAATGACATTAACCTGAAATATTGAATTCCTTTATTCACTGAAGAAATATAATTACCCATTTATTAATAAGATATAAATTAACATCTTAGCTTGACCAAGATAGAAGACTCCTGTACTGTTTCTATTGTTTATAAGAAGATACTCCAAAATGACAGCTTTCACAAGTTTTTTTGTAGAGCCAATAGCCGCATCTTTGAGTTACTTATATAATAAATTATAGGTATTATACGTATTGGATGATGCTAACTTGCTAATTCTAAGTCCTTTTAGTAACAGAGATGCATAGTTTCTTTTCTTAGTGAATTAAGTTTTAAGTCATCGTTTCAATGCTTTCTTATTAGGACACAAATTCTAAGCTGGAAGAAAAGTAATTGCTCATTTTTCACAGAAGCTCCTACATAAGCAAAGAGACATTAGTGGAAGCAGATATATCACAAAACTGTATTGATAATACTGAAGACAATAAACTGTATTAATAATGATAAGGATCTTATTTACTTAAATCTTCAGATTATCAGGCACTTTCCTTAAGTCAGTTAGACATATTGTCACCATTGTGGTAGGCAATGTATAACTAGAATTACATCTCTTCTTATTATATACCTAACATGAATTATAATTCCTTGGATTGGGGTTTTCATAGATCAGGGCAGGATTGAGCCTATTCATGGCTCACTTGATGCAACATTTAATAACAGGCTGGAGGTGTAGCAAATAGATACACTCATAGATACGACAGAAGTTTCAAAAATAGAATAAGACTTAGAAAACTGGGATCCCTGGTGGCGCAGCGGTTTGGCGCCTGCCTTTGGCCCAGGGCGCAATCCTGGAGACCCAGGATCGAATCCCACGTCGGGCTCCCGGTGCATGGAGCCTGCTTCTCCCTCTGCCTATGTCTCTGCCTCTCTCTCTCGCCCTCCTTGTGACTATCATAAATACATAAAAATTAAAAAAAAAAAAGAAAACTATGAAAGGCCTCTGTTTTAATCTGATAAAAAGTATCTATTTTAAAGAATATTGGGCACACAGAAAATTCATAGGGGAACATTACAAGTCTTCTCATTGGGATGCCTGGGTGGCTTGTTGTTGAGCGTCTGCCTTTGGTTAAGGGTGTGATCCTGGAGTTTCAGGATGGAATCCCACATCAGGCTCCGAGGGAGGAGCCTGCTTTTCCCTCTGCCTGTGTCTCTGCCTCTCTCTGTCTCTCTCATGAATGAATAAATAAATAAATAAATAAATAAATAAATAAATAAATAAATAATTTTTTTTTTAAAGAGAAAGCTTTCTCATTAAATTCAAGAAAAAGACAAGGATGTTTTCTTTCTTCTTTTCTTTTCTTTTCTTTTTTTTTTTTTTTTTACAAGGATGTTTTCTGATACTACTTCCATTCTTCATGTTCTGGAAGTCTTGGGCAGGAAAATTAGGTATGAAAAAGGAATAGAGCTGTAAGAATTAAAAGAAAAAAGGTAAAAATGTCTATATGCAGATGACATGATTGTTTATGAATAAAATAATAAGGTATTAGTACATATATGTCAGTGCAACTAAAGCAATGATAGCAAAAAATTAAACAATATCAACAACAAAGCAAACAACACCCCCCAAATAGGATATTTTTATTAGAATATTTACTAGAATAAATCTAGTAATAAATATGCAAACTCCTTATGAAGAAAATCACAAAGCTCCTTTCCAAGACATTAAGGAAGAGCTAAGCAAAAAATGAAATAATGATTATGAATAGAGTCTCAATGTTGTAAGTATATCAAATCTCCAAAGTGCATTTGTAAATTCAAAAAGTCTCCAATCAATATTGCAACTAGTTATTTTGTAACTTCTACAAACCAATTCTAAATTTCCTATGAGGGAAGAAAAGGACTGCTGCTAAAAAAAAAACATTGGAGAATAAGGCCAGGAGATTCACCCTACCAGACTTTAAGATGTCTCAAAAAGTGAATCTAATTAGGGCAATATGCTATTGGTGCAGAGACAAATATAGATTAAACAGACTGGAGAGATCAGAAAATGGTAAGTGACATAACATACAAATCTGGAAACTTGAAATGTAAGAGGGACACTTAAATGTTGGTAAGAAAAAATGGAATACTTAATAAGTCATGCTGAGTCAGCATTGTTCACAAAATCAAGTTCCAGATGTATTAAAAACCTAAAGATAAGAATCCAAATGTCAAAATCTTTAGTAAACAATTTAGGATAGTGTTTTAATAAGCCCTAGGTATGGGGGCACCTGGGTAGCTCAGTGGTTGAGTTTCTGCCTTCAGCTCAGGTCATGATCCCAGAGTCCTGGGATTGAGTCCCACATCAAGCTCCTCTCAGGGAGTCTGCTTCTCCATCTTCTCATTTTCTGTGTCTCATGAATAAGTAAATAAAATATATTTTTTAAAAGCCCCAGGTATGAATATATATATTTAACAAACTTCAAAAAGCAAAAAGTTGATAGATTTGACTAAATTAATATTAAATTTTCTACTTAACAAAGACACCATAAACAGAATTAATAGGTAAACACCAAATAGGGAGAAGATATTTTCCAGGTATGCTACACATAAGGGAGTTATATTTAGATTTTTGGAAATTCCAAAAATCAATAGAAAAAAAAAACAAAATCAACCCAACTAAAGAAAATGGCAAAGTAGTCATAAAGGAATTTCAGACAAAAAAAAAACTGAACAAGAAACTATATTTTATGTGTAACCTATGTTCATCCTTGCTAGTAATGAGGAAAACACTAGTTAAAGCAGTAATTAGATACCATTTTATAATCATCAGTCAAAAAGTTTGAAGTCTAGCAAATTTTGCTGAGGAATTCTTATATGCTACCTGTGTAGAATAAATTCTTATATTTATTAAGGAGATGCATTGGCAAAGTATAGTAGATACCAAGGCATAAATATTCTTCATCCCACAGATTCTGATTCAAGGTATATAACATCTTAAGCACATGTGTGCAAGGAGAAATTTAAAATAATAAAACAATCTTCATTATACCATTTATAGCAAAACTTTGGAGATGACTTAATTGTTTATCGACAGGAGAATATATAGGCATATATTCACATAGTTGCAAATTATACCAGCAATCAAGAGAAATGAACTAGAGGAGTATGTATTGACATGCATTTATCTCAAAAACATACTAATGAAAACAGGAAGGTACAAAATTATATGTGTAATATACTAAGAAATTATTAAGTTATTGTATTTTTATTGGTAATTATATGTTTTATACACTCCTTAGGCCCTAAAACATCATTCTGTAAGCTCTTAGGAAATATTTTTTGCATGATGCTTTGAATAATAGGAGTATAACAACAGCAAGGGAATTGTTCATAAAATTTTAGGAGAATGGTTTTCATGGAGAAGGAGAAAGGAGCATGAGATCAGAGAGGGTTATATTTATAACTTGAGTTATATTTATAACTTAAAAAGCTGAAGCAATTTTGAGAAATATTAAGATTTGATGAAACTCATGGTCCTGTTCAAATATACTTAATTTTTATCCTCTATAACTTTTCTGAATATTTGAAATGTTTAAGAACTAAAAAACAAGTAAATGTCTAGCTCTATATGTAAAAAATATTGTATTTAGATTTTCTAAATATTTCAGCTGTCCACACTTCATTTTTTATTCTTTTTCTTTGATGGAAATTCAATGGTCTCACTCATGATGAATTTGAAATTTGGAGGCTCTTTGAGAAGATTATGATATATTGACTTCCAATTTTACAACAGATTTGAGGATATAGAGGGGATAATTTTAAACAGTATTTTGACAGATTTTACTGTACCCAAAGCTGTCTCCTAGATTTAAGTAAAAAACTTAAAATGTTCTTTATTACGTTGACTCCACGACATTTTGAATTAGCTCCTAGAGGAAGAGAGACTACCTGTGACAAGCTATAGCACAGAAGTAGTAATTGATTGAAAAACTAAAATGAAAGTACAGCTATCAATGGTGTCAGATCTAGAGAGGTTCTGTTTGGGGCACATCCGTTGTGTGTTTAATTGTATTTTGTAGACAGTTTCTCAGGGCTTGAATATATACATTTCACCATAAGGGCTAGAAGCGAAGTGCATGTGTGGAGAAAAGATAATGCCTTAGGAAAACATATAATATCTTGGGAAAAATGTCTCAGGGTAAAGTCTTAGAAAAATAGCATACAGTGAAAGTTTAGCCCTTGAACACCTTAAATAAAAGCCTATGCTTTCAGTCAAAAAGACACCTACGCTTTGCAGCATTTCACGAGGGAAAAGAATGTAATTCATGAAAACTGAGGGACTAAACACATATGAAGAATGAGAGCTATAAATATGTACAATCGATATTTGCATTATGGACTTTCACCATGTTCTGCATTTAGCAAAACACTTTAAAGAGGGAGGAGCTGGAAATTTGCAAAACTGTAGAAAGTCATTGCTTGTTATCTGAGGAGCATGGCTTACAAAATTCTCTTGGTTGCTCCAAGGTCCCATATCCCCTTTGGAGAAGCAATTTTAACTCAAGTACCGGGGTCTGATCATTTAAATAATCCAATCTAACACCTCCCTTCACTTGCATGTCATATGGAAACACATTAGGTGTTTTCCTTATTATATAGCCCACTAAGAGCTACAGTAAGAAACGAAAACCTGTAATACAAATTTCTTGGTGGCTTTTTGGTGAAGAAGAGTGAGTACAGCTGTTTACTTTGCATGAACAGAAATTTGGATTTTTTTGTCTTTGGAGATTTTTTTCCCAAGGATTGCTTTCTGTAGTTTGCTTAATTATATCTGTAAAGACTATTTTGCACAAATACAAGGGCCAATTTGTTAGAAAACTATGCTTGCCAAAGGAAGTCAAATATCCTTCCCACCATGGGTCACATAAGCTTCCCAGTTCTTCTAGAGGAGGGAACAATTTTCTATACTACATGTTACACTGGCCCCACTCCTCCTTGCCCCAACAACATATAATTTGTTTCCTCATTCTCGTTAATTTCTTCTTTCATTTATTTAATTTAAAAATTTGAATTTCTCCAACTACATGAAGTAGTTTTTCTGTTATTGAAATGAGGTACATGATTAATTCATCAGTTCATTTATTCACCACATATTTTGCGTGCTTACTCTTGTACAGGGCACATGAGATAAAATGATCCATTAAAGAAGTATGTTCTGTACTGACATGGAACTTGTCCTATAGAGACAGTCACTATTGATTAAACTCTACTTTTCCTTTAGGATTGTATAGTCTAGTGGCTTCTCACTTCTAGGTAACAAAATCATCCATAGTATAACCTAAATTTTTCTGAAGTTGCAAAGAAAAGATGCACAGAAATTATGTAAGAGTTGTTTTGTAGATATGTTAGGAGCATAGTATTTCTAGTATATTAACTTTTCTTAGACATCAAATTTTCATCTACATTTGTTCCATATAGGATTCCAGCTCCAAGGGAAATTAGAGTCCTAGAGCGATCACGTTGACACAGGACTAACATAGTGCATCTCTGAGTTATGTTAATTTGTTCCTCTTTCGATTCTGACAGACTCCTCACTTTGTCCCCAAAGCACTTTCAGTTATATGCATTTGATTTCTGCAAAACTTGTGAATTTTTTGGAAATCAACAGAAAATATGTGAAAAGAATCCTGGGTTGTCAGCTGGGAAAACTAGGAGGTTATTCCTTTTAATCCGAGTGTACCTCAAGGGTTATTTTATTGTAAGAAGAAAATTTGATTCTGGCTTCCTTGCCAAAAAAGAAATTTATTGAAGAAGTATAACACAGTATAGAGGGAAAAGAATAGTTGAAGAACATTCTGGACATTACAAAAACAGTACCAAAACATAGTGGCTTAAAACAACCACCATTTTATTTGTCCATGATTCTATGGGTCTGTAATTTGGGCTGCACTCAAATTATTTAAGTTCCTTTCTAGTTATATGCCAAAAATCATACTAATGGTTTATCAGCCACCAATGTTTTATAATCTATCAGATGATAACTTGATTAGGTTCTTCTTCCATTTAAAGTGAGAATTGGAAATAGTTCAACTTGGAAATGGATGTGTCAGCTGTGCATTAGAATCATTCACTTTTTCTCAATTTGTCTGAGGTCTCCTATGTGGCTTCAGTTACCTTGTGAGTAGATTGAGTAAAAGATGACCTCAATCATATCTGGAGTTGGTGGTGGCTATCAGCTGAGCTTCTCTCTCTGTGTAGTTTCTTACCCTCGAGGAGAATCTTCACATGGCAATAGCATTCCAAAACGGTGATAGTGGAAGCTGCGGAGTTCTGTGTTGACTAGATTTGTAAGTTGTACATCATTTCAGCTACATTCTGCTGGTCAAAACAAATCATAAGACAGCCCAGATTCAAAGAACGGAGAAATAGCTACTTCTTATTTGGTGGGGCTGTAAATAATTTATGGTCATTCTTAGTCTGTCACATCTAAGTATCAAGAACCATAAAATTTCCTTACAAAAACTATAGGGAGGAGTTATTTCCAATCATTACCAATTATGGGAGGGTTTTTTTATGTCGTAGCTAGGGATGCATACCTGTGCTTAGCTGAAGAGAGCAGTTTCCTTGATTGGCAGTGATCACAAGATTATAGTCAGTGTGAGGACTAATTCCTCCAAGCAAAGTTAGGGTGTCATTACTAAATTGAGAGCTGAATTCTGGGTAGGGGGAAACAATGGAGTCCATTTTCCTGAAGGGTCTTGGGAAAATCATTTACCTTTCTCAGGTCTGAGGTGGATGCCATCATTTGTAAATTGAGAGTGAGGAGTTAAAATGCTCACATAGGTTTCTGAAGGGACTATGACTTTATGTGTTACTATTTTTCTAAGGTGCTATGAGTTTATTACTTCATCTTCTCTAACCGTTTTTTCTCTCCATTTTGTGTCACCAATTGTTTTAGACAGACAGAGACCGCATGCTTCCTTTGAACTTCAACAGCAAAATAGAAAGTCTGGGTTAAAAGATCAACATCAGCCATTAAACTATAAGTCCTAGGAATGCAGGAAATATATCTTGTTTATCTTGGAATCCCTCTGTCTTGATGTATAAGATGCTCACTAAATATTAATTTCATATTGGAAGAATCAACCAGTTATGGAATCTTCTGAAGTATCTTACCATCTATGCATCTGAGTTTTTGTTTTATATGGCACAGTGTGATTTCATTCAGCAGAATACCAAATTACCTTTCCCAAGTTTATAATAGAAAACCATATCTTTAGGAGTACCTGGGTGGTTCAGTCAGGTAAGCATCTGCCTTCAGCTCAGGTCATGATTCCAGGGTCCTGGGACAGAGTCCTGCATCCCCTCCCTGCTCAGAGGGGAACCTGCTTCTCCATCTCCCCCACTTGTGATCTCTCTCTCAAATAAATAAATAAAATCTTTTTTTTTAAGCTAATCTTTAATCTACCCTGTGTCTTACTATGGTGCATTGGTTTTAGTACCAATTCCTCTGGGATAACAAACAAAGGGACACACTGAAATATATTTGAAGCAGTTAAAAAAGTGAATGAATCGAATGAACAGCTAACACATACATTTCCAAATTAGATTGTTTTGATTCTTCATTTTCAGCTAAATAAAAGAAGAACTAAGCAATTTGTCATCTCATAGATTATTAAATAATTATGGCTGATAGAGCATTGGTATGATTTTTAACATATAACTAGCAAGGAATTAAAATAATTTGCTAAAATTGCCATAATAAAAATATTTCTATCTCTAAACACTTATTGTGTTGATTAAATTTCCTATTTCTTATTAAAATGAATAAATTATGTTACATTACATCTGGAAAGAGAATGGAGACAAACCCCATCTACCCAAGTTCTTAGCAGTCCTTAGAAGTTACAGAAATTATACTGTTTAGTTTCAATAGCTAACGTGAAGAAGAATTCTTGGGGATAGTAGCCTCATGGGTACCCAGGTCAAGAAATAGCATGCCCAACTCAGAATAATCTAGTATTGTGGCAAAGGAAGAGGTTTCCCCTTTCAGGGGTTTCCCTAAAAAATTGTGGTGCCCAGTGGAGTTGAATAGTATTCAGAGAAAAGCAAAACTAACACCTAGGAAGAGAAAAGACCAGTTATATGGTTCATGGGGCCCAATGAAAATGAAAATATGGGCCTTTTGTTCAAAAACTGAGAATTTTAGATGGTAACAGCAGGATTTAATTAAGTGAAAGGCCCTTCTGAGTGGGCTGTGGGCAATTGCACAGGTCACCATCCCATGAAGTTGTCCTTGCCATAGACCTCCACATCTCCAGAAACCACCATATAAGATTAAATTTGCCAGAGGCAGAGTTAGGCTCGGAACATCCCTCTTTCAGCAAGTACTTATAGTCAAGGAAGTGCATCTCTGCTGCCGCCTCTATCCCTTTTAGTGTCCAACACGGAAGGATTACTGCCAGGAAAGGGAAGGAGGATACATTTTCTCAGAGTCATACCACTCCTTTCCCTTCCTCTACTAAGAAGTGGTGGTCAGTGCATTAGCCTCTATTGTTGGGAGGAAGAAATGAGCTTGACCTCTGTTTGAGGTAGAAGCTTTTATTAAATAAAAGAATGTAGTATTATGTATCAAAATGAGCCTATGCTAAGTAATGATACTAACTGCAAATGTATGGCATCTGGCAAAGACTTATTTAACAGACCCATTAATTAATGGGAAGGGGAATTTGATAGAGGAAAGTTCAGTTGAACCACAGGAAGGAATAATACTATTTCATGTATATGAATCATAGTACACTGATGGCTATATTGGACATAGAATAAGAAAACCCAAAGGACGATAGGAAGGTATAGGAAAGAGAGATGGCCTGGTTTGGGGATTATCATCAGAAAAAGACAGAGTGTTCCCATAGGGAAAAAAGCAGGCAAGGTCAATGTGATCAGTTATATAGATCAGATTTCATTCAAATTCAGTCATGAGATGGTATTTAGCCAAGATAATTTTATTTTTATAAACAATGTCTAAAGTCAAAGCTATACAAGATGGATTTAAGAATTATCTTCAGAACGCAATTTAGAGCTTGTGCATTTTGTGATTCTTCATTAAAAAAGCAAAGATTGAAGGTAAGAGCAGCATGTTTTCTTTTGCATTTCTTGCCAACCTGTGATGTCATAACAAACTGAAAGACTGAAGATCAGAGATCAGGTCAAAAAGACTTTCAGACGGACCTCCTGAGCAGAGGGAAACAACCCAATATATAAGCAGGGAATCAAAGACCGAGGCAGAAAAGGCAATGTTTGGAAATGAAAGTGCTGGTGCCTTTAGGGAAGAGCAGTTGAGTATAACTGTGGAAGCTGCACAATGGAATTATGCTGGTAATTTCCCCCTGCTGCACGTATAAATTATGCAGAGAATATTGCATTGGTAGCTTCTTTGTAGTGAAAACTGCCTATCGCTTCCAGGCCCTGGCAGAGGTGAGAGCGGTGATAACAGGGACAAGAGAACATGTGATAAAGGAACAAGGGATATAACAAAATTGTGTGCATTGCACAGAATACTGCAAGGCTGTAAAACCCAAACAAGCAAGCTAAAAGGCAGGCTTAGGAAAGATACCCATTTCATCCAACCTGGGAATCGGGCTACTATGTCGGCCGTTATAATAAGAAGCTTCTTAAATAATTATCAACTTCAGCTAATTTCTTGGTCTACAACAAATAACAGCTCTTACTTGATAGTTTCTTTGCAAGTACTAAAAAGGCTCATCTATATCCTCTATTTTCTTTCTTTAAAAAAATTTTCCAGGAATGCATCAGGAAGGCCATAAGGTATAGCACACTGACAAATAAATATCTTCAAGACTTACATGTCCCCTTGACAATAGCTGTGACATATATTTTTTCATATTTTAGAGTGATAAATGCAATATCTTCTGGGAGCATAATTTGAAAAACAACAAACAAAACAAATGCGGAATGCAAAATGTCCAGAAAGCTGCTTTTCTGAGGTTACTACAAAAATATGATCTGGCTCAGGTTCTCCAATCGCTCTTCGTTAGTGGAGGTAAAGGTTTGTGTTAAATGTTGAGATCATTGCATTGTAAATGCTTCACAGAAGATACTAATTCTTACTGAAAGTAATCATTTATTTAAAAATACTCATTAAGCTACCATTTATAAAGCAATGCTCTACATCAGCACTGCCCAGTAGAACTGTAATAAGAGCTAGCAATGCAAGGCATTTGTTTAATGGGTCAGAGTCTTATGCAGACTTCACTGGGCTAAAATCTAGGTGTTGACAAGTCTTCATTCTTTACCGAAGACTATAGAGGAGAATCTGTGTGCTTACCTTTCCAGCTTCTAGAGACTTCCCTGCCATCTTCAAAGCTAGCTGTAATGCACTGAATCTTTTCCACACATTGAATCATTCCAACCTTCTCCCTGTCCCCCTCTTCCACTTTTAAGGACTCTTGTAATTACATTGGGTCCACCCAGATAATCTAGAGTAATCTCCCTTTTTTAAAGATCAATTGGTTAGCAAGTTTAATTCCATTTGCAGTATTAATTCCCCTTTGCCATATAATGTAACAACTTTGTAGCTCTGAAGATTGGAACATGAACTTCTTCTGGAGGCCATTATTCTCCCCCCTATAAATGTTACGTTGTTCAGAGCAGTGTTGTGAGGATTCAAGGAAGCCATGACATAAAGCACTTTGAAGAGTACCTGCACATAGTAATACTGGTAGTATTAGGGTGAGTAGAGAGGGTGAATGTTGGATGAGAATGAGATGAAACACTGCAGATATCCAAATTAGGAAACTAGGCATGTATTTAGTGTGAGTGTCTAAACAAGAAAATAGTAATATTTTGAGCCCAAGAATACCACATCTAGAGCACTATGTTCAATCACAGGCATTCTACTACAAAAGGACATTTATGAACAGGAATTAACCTAGACAATAATGACAGGGATGTTGTGTCCAGCTGAAGTCATCTCATACAGGAAGCAGTATGGAATGGTGGTTAAGGACAGGTAGGGCTGACGCATGGATATATGACCTGTGCATATGCATATATATATATATGTATATGCAGAAGGGCTTGGAGGCTCATGTTTGGTTCAATGTTCTGCTATAGCCATCTAGAAATTTTACACAATTTCATCTCTAAACTGGTGCTTTGTTGAAATCCTGTGGGACAAAAAACCATGTGTGTAAGTAGAAAGATATGCATATTATACATGTCCACTGTTCCTCTCCAACCCTTTCCCAAATAGCATTCATAAGGCACCATAAGCACAGAATCCTGGTTGTTCCACGATGTGTTGCAAATACAGCCAGACTCAAAGTGAGTCTTGCTTATGCCTGCAACTGAGTAAATGTGAGTGCTGACAGCTAAGGCAGGCCACACTTTCCATTTGAACCAGAATTTTTTTTCAAACACAGAAAGCAAGGACTCTAAGACATGTAAGTGACAAAGGACTCCCAACATATTCTTTCTTATTTGAATCACTTACCCTTGCTAGCAAACTACTTACGTGGAGAAGAATGACGGAGAATTAAAGAGAAAGAAAGAAAGAGCAGTACATAGTTTCATTTCCTTTTAATCCTTCCTTACTCATTCATAAGTTGAAGGTAAAGAGTGTTGGTGGGGTTTGTGTGTTGATTGTCAAGAAGTGAAATTAAGATAGCTGAGTTAGTTTTCTGCAGCATTTCTGCTGTTCTGGTAAGAATGTATAAGCAATGAAATATAAAATCTGTAATTTCAGTGATCCTGCGTATAAGTTAAATGCTCTTATATTTGCATTGAAAACTGATATTATACAATATAAAGAGGAATGGGAACAGTCATGTCATCATTTACAATCTAATTTTGTTTTTCTCAGAGTAACATTGTACAGCAAATAAGAAAACATCACAAATTGCGAGAGGGATCATGGAAGAAAGGGAAACACTTTATATTTTAGTACCTTTAACAGCAGTTTTTTTCTGCTTTTTGAACAGTGGCTCTGCATTTTCATTTTACACTAGGCTCTGCAAATTATGTAGCCAGCTATGCATGAGAGCTCTGGAGTTAGATCACGTTTGAGAATTCCAGGTCCCCCTCCTGCTAGTTACATAACTTTAGATTAATTATTTAAACTCTAGTGCCTTAGCTTTCTTCATATAGGGATGAAGACTTGATACGGTTTTAGTACAAAAGAATTTAGTTAACCCATGTATTGCACTGTCTCACACCACCAGGAGATAAGCTACCCAATAACAGAGTCTGTGTCTACTTTGTCCAAGCCTCTGAAATCATGTCTGATACATATTAGGAGGTCAATAAATAATTTTGAAAGAATCAGTGTACTCAATGAACTAGATCATTGGTTCCCAAAAGGTGGTTAGGCTAGCAGTACAATTTCTATTGAATGGGATTTTAAGACCCCCTCTTCCTAAGCTTCTGATTCACTGTTTTTTTTTAATAGAACCCAGAAATATAAATTTTAAAAAGCTCTCCAAGCATTTTTAATGGATTCCAGGTTCAGGGGCCATGGTACTTTTAATGCATTTCTCCAAATCCATGTATTCCCTTATCCTATTCTCTCTGCCTGCTTTTCTCATTTACTTTCTCCTTTTGGTAAAATTATAGATGTTCTTCTGTGCCAAGTTCCCCTTGTCCATGATCTAGGAGAATGGAATATGTAATTCACTTTTCTATTTTATTATACTTTTATTTATGTGTATTCACTTTGTGTGAATACTAAATGATATAAGTGATTTGAAAGCAAGGTATAATACACTGTGTATATGCTTCATGCCTGAAGAAACTATGACTTGGAAGTATCTCAAATGGTTACTGACTAAACGATCAATTGTTAGATTCATCACCCTGGAGAAAACACAATGGAATAAGATTGAAGGCAAGACTCAGGAAACAAGGTGAAGACTTGTGAACCTTTGCATTTGAAAGGAAAGCTCAGGCTGCTTCTCTATTACTACAAGGTAGATACCTGAGGACAGCAAGCCTGATGTAGGCATCCTATAGGGTGTAGACATGTAATATGCTTTGGTAGCCATATAATGTGTTAGAGGCATTTCCTTTCAAAGGAAACTTGCTTTGACTTACTGATTACTCTTATCAAAGAGAAATACGGGAAGAATTAGCAAGTAGAGGGTAGGTTAATTTTGCTAAAATTTTGGAACCAAAAAATCCCTATCAGAAAAAGGGATGAGGAAGTAGGTCTAAAACTTAAAAAAAATGCATCAGCAGGGAAAATAATAGTTTGTATATAATTTTCCAATTCATTACTCAGCTAGAACATACATGCTTCTTTCCCATGCCATGATAATCTTTTGTCTATTATTATTATAATAATATAGAGCTTTAATATGATTCTTATCACAGGGACATTAAGAAGCTACCTCCATGATATTATGTGAGGGATGAATGTTCAACTGTGCCCCAACATATGTGGCATGTCGACAGATTTACCAAAAGTTCTATCACTAGAAATCATATCTTGGGATCAAGTTCTAAAACTCCAATCAAAACTCTAGTATTTCACCTAGGATATCATTAATGCTTCATTGAGAATTAGTTAAACTAATAGACTTGATGAATCCCTGTGAAAAAGTCCTATTTGTCATTGTAGATTAGGAGAGACCCAAAGGCACTGTTTGTGAGTGAAGCCTATTCAAGCAGAGTAGAGAAACCAGAACAATAACAATAACAACAAGTCCTACAGATAAACTATCTCCCTCCCCATCATGCCTGGCCTGGGACCTGTTGCAGATTCACTAACATAAAATTGACCTTCAGCCCATTTCTACTGTAACTAGTTCAAATAGATTTAATTACCTAGAAAAATGTGGGCTATGACTGTATTTATGACCACTTGTAGCTTTTCTATTCAAGATTTTTAGACAGTGAAAAGGGAGACTAGGAGCAGAGCATAAATCCCGGTTTGGCTTCCCTTGTGAATACGCAGTTGTATTGACAGAGAGAGAAGGGTGATCAAAGGGATGCTTTTCTTCGACCAAATGTCACTATTACTTAAGGAGACTATGAACAGTGCAGCACAATTGGAGAGACATTGTTTCCCAGTGAGTGAGCCATGTAATAAGAAGCAAGATCCCTGCAGACCTGTCCAAATTAACTAAACAAAGAAAGATTTCATAGACACTACCTAATACAATACTGGGTGGACTACACATGGCCAAAGGGGAGACTCTCAGAGGCATGGTACTGGAAAAAACATGAGTTTTCCAATCCAATGTACAGCTGTTGGGACCAAGTGAGATTGTGCATGAACCCTAAAGAAACAAGCAATATTGCCTGGTAAATTCAGGGAGCATAGTCTCCACTCCTCCTCTACAACATCTGACCCCTGACTGTAGAGGAAATAAATCAATGTGATATTTCCAGAAGAGGAATGGGTGAGAATCAGGCCCCATAAGTACTTGTCCTAGCTCTGCCGTGCTGACCTTGGGTAAACCATATGACCTTTTAGCATCTCATTTTTCTTACCTGAAAATTCAGAGAAAAGACTTTGCCCTGCTTGATGTACAGGGTTGATTAAGAATCAAATGGAATTCTGCATGTGAAAAAGCTAAAAAAAAATGTAAAGCATTATACTGCAAGTTCAGCTGGTAGTAAGGAATATGCTTATAGTTTCTAGGGTTAATTACTCTGACTCTGATTTCAAAGGACAGAAGATACTTGGTCAGCGAAATGCTAACAACTTTCTCACACACTTTGTCTAAAATGGCATCCTTTAAAAATTTTTGGCTACCTGTCCTGTTAATTCAGTTAAAACGGCTGAAAGAGTTATACATGAGACACAGTATGAAAAATAGATCTCCGTGGCTTAAAATTGGAAGACATGTCGAAGTGTCATATGGCAACCATTCTATGGCATATGGTTATATACATTCTAACTCCCAATAGAAATCTGATGTTTGGGAAGAATAATTTGTTACGAATTTAATAAGCCCCGTGTCTGACTTTTAGCAAAAATTACATTTGAATTAACCATCAAGTATTTGACACAAAGGGAACAAATGATCACTACTGTGAATCGGAAAAGCGAGTTTAGATCTCAGACATTGGAGATAAATGACAAATCCATTAGAGGTCAGAGGGTTTAAGGCATTAGTTCTGTAATGACTAAATTCTGTGAGTTTTACTTTTACATGAATATATGAGGTGGCAGTTGTTAGTCTTATTAAAGCTGGTTGCTTAGAGACAGCTGACTGATTAGAAGATAGTTGCTCTCCATGTCTATAATTATTGTGATTACTATTACTGTGGTAGCCCTCGGTGGGATCCTGAAAATGGTAATATGGTGTAGCATTTCACAAACATAGGCCTATAAAAACTCAATATATACCCCAGTAAAAAAGATTTATAATGTCCCTTCTTTGCCATTTCAATGGACTCATTTAAAGAATAATACAATCATTCACTCTCAGCTTATCCAGTCACTTCCTTTCAATCCCGTTATGAAATAGAATCAGAGGTTATTACCAAAGATGAGGGAAGGAAAACAAAACCCTTCTGAGAAAAGAATATCAGAGATGGATCCCACTCGGGTCTCAATCTTATAATTGAGTAAATGGCAACTTTAAAAAATCCCAGTGTGAGAAATGCTGAGGAATTTTATTCCTCTTGCGATCATATTAGTGAGTAATAAATTGCATGAAATAGATTACATTTTTATTTATTTATGCTGAGGCTTGGGAGGGACTCACCAAAATTGGCGCTGTGAGGACGCAATCTGTATTGGTTTGAAGCAAGGGTTTAATTATATCTATTTTGTCCCTCAAACAAATGAAATCACAGCAAATAAAGACAGTACACCTGCATCATAATGTTACATATACACTTGCTACAAATAATCTTTGTAACTTAGAGTCACCAAAATGGGTACAGAAATTACAGTGGAAGAGAAAAGAGAGTACAGTCAACTGCGCAGAAAGTGTAATACGAACCAGGTGTCTCCTGTTGCCAAGTTATCACATCACCAGTTACTAGCCCGGAACCCTTGGACCCCACCTCCAGTGCATGGAGGCATTTCTCTAAGGTTTCTTTCGAAGAAGCCAGAAGCAGTGGGCAACATTTGACACTGTTTATACAGATATTAATATATAAGTCATATACAAGCACCAATATCCAATTCTGTACTTTTCTTTTTCTACTTTTTTTTTCTGAAAGTAAGCTTCCTCCAGGATATGTCTTTCATTCTTAGAATATTTATTTCATCCAAGACACTTTCCAACATATAGCAGATTCTTATACTGTTGCAAAAGCTATGCATGGGGTTGATTAAATGAATAATAATATCATTTCACAGGTACAGATTTTCCCATTAAACAATATCTCATTTCTTATTCTCACACCTGTCCTTGAATGAATCCTTCATATGTAGTGGAATTGCAGAAAACTAAATATATTGTGGGATGCCTGGCTCGTTCATTTGGTAGAGTATGTGCCTCTAGATCTTGGGGTTGTAAGTTCAAGCCCCATGTTGGGTGTAGAGGTTACTTAAAAATAAAGTCTTCAAAAAAATCAATAAATAGATCACTAAAAGGATTTTGAAGACCCATCTGAAAGTTTACATATTTAAAGGCTGCATTTTGTGTACCAATATAAAAACCATCATTGAAAGTGATTTGGACATCTCTAGGGATGGAGATGGATTTGTGCTAACCCATCTATTTTCTGCCTGATTCTGCACCTGTGGATATGAAGTACTCTCCAGGTAACAAGGTCAGCATTTAGCAAGAAAGAGTTCCCAGTACCTCTCATATTTTATAGCTGATGTATTGGACTTTTTTCCCCTTGCCCTTTGATTCCAGGTATTTTCCTGTTTTCTCCCCTGAAAACTTTGCTCTGTGGTTATAATATTTGACTTTGTCATTCGGTTATGATTTGCAGTTGTCCTCGGAAAGCCAAGGCTACAAAACTATGACCTCTAAGACCTTCTTCTATCCTGGACATAAAAATAGTGCTTCTGCTAGTTCAGCCTAGTCTCTGGACAAAAAAGGGTTGGACTCCTCATTTTTGCTGTTCCTCCTTGTGAGCAGATGCAGACAACAGCAGGACTGCTGGCTGGTTAGGTGAATGCCGACTGCCTAGGAAGAACAGCAAAGTTAAGTCTGTGGTTTTACTGGTGTCTGATCATGGGACTCTGAACAGCTGAGCCACAAGGATCGTCCGTGTCTAGATGAGCACATATATAAACTAATTGTAATTAAAATGCGATATGAGGTGAATGCAGAAGTCAACCAGAACCATGGTATTTTCTGATACCTTTGTTTAATGGGATTAGCAATTCCAGAAGTAACCAAGAACATTCTCCTTATCAATCCAAGCACAATAAAACTAAGGGCAAAAAATTTCAAAAGTACATAGCTTTTCAAGATTGTGAAAAACGGTCTAAAATATTTTACACATATGTAAAAAAACACCATGTGGTCATTATAGAAAAAGATGATGTCTCAAAAATGAGTAAAAAAGGACATAAAAACTATCCATAATCCCAATATTTAGAGGATAAACAGCAAGTCATTTGTTTATCCTTTAACTTGCTTGTTATCTAGCTACCCCAAAACCTTGATAGAATTTGAAGATAAATTTCTTCAGATAGTAATAAAAATTTGGGAATGAACACTCCTACCTAATACCTTTCTATATAAAATGTCTTTTTTTTTTTTTTTTTTTCTATTACGAGGTCCCTCAATCTAAGGTATGAGTTCTCAGGTTGTAATTAAAAAACTGTGTTGATTGTTTCAATATTAAATTATTAACATCAGTTAATTGGAATTCTAATTGCCAAAAAGGTGAACAATGTGTTAATCATAAATTCCAGAAGTAACTTTAATTTGATATTGCTAATGATATCAACATGACAATAGCTTTTTCTATGACAATTGTTAGTCTGCATAATTTTCTCCTCTCTTGGGGCTGTCAGATTGTGATTCCTAATGACAATATTAATATGCTTCTGAATAACAATCAGAATGTATAATGCTATTGAAATACTTAGAATAATCTAAGTATGTCGGATCTGTCAACATTGATAATCACGCTTTCTTTGCATGTTACACATTTTTCTCATTTTATCAATGTCTTCATTAGTGTAAATTTACAGTTATTAAACTTATTTAATGAACTTCTTTATTATCCAAAAAGGTTTAAAAAATCCAAAAAACTACTCTTAACATATCATTTTTATCTTTTAACATGTCTTATAAATATCAAGTAAGTTGAATGCATCCTGACTAATTAGAATTGTTCTGTGTAAATGAACTGAATGAAAATTATCACAAAATGATACTTGTAAAATTATTTTAATTAGCCAGTATATAATCTATTTGTGTTATAGCTCATTAAGAAAGATCACATCTGTAGTAAAAATAGCAAAACTAAGGAGAGTTTTATTTGGATAAAATATATTATTTTTCTTTGGATGCTTACACTTGGTACAGACATGAAGATGGCATCTGGGTAATTCAGCATCTCCTATTGCTATCAGATAATGCATTGGACTTGTTTTCCCCTAATGAGTTCCTAGGATACAGACAATGGCCACCTGTGTCTGGGTTGGAAGCCACTTTGTACTGAGCCAGCAAGGCTGTATTCAATTTTGGGGTGTTTCTGGCAAGTTCTCTGACACAAAATAATAACCTGGTCGCTGTGATTTCTCCATTAACATGGCATTCCTTTTAATACCAAAGTTAGTTCATTTTGCTAATTAAAATGTAAATAATACATTTAATAATACATTTATCTTAATCTCTTAGCACTAAAGAATTTAGTTTAAGGTTGGCAAATGCTGGCCATTCATTCTAGTTTCCATAATAAAAAGACAAGAGAAGGAGTTCTGAATGCATGGGTCCAAACTTAGTTTTATTTCCATTTTTCTAAGTGCCGGACTCACTGTCTCCTATTTATTTAGAGTAGAATGTTTCCTCCCACTGATTAGCACTGATTTCACACTCAGTTAAACCAAAGTTAGTGTGTGAGCATCACGAAAGTGTAATCTCTCAAATGTACATAAATACAAAAATGAAGCCTGACTGCCCACTGGGTGATCTGTTCTGTGTATACAAAAATATGGATTTAACCAAAATTATTCTTTAGTCACATGCTTCTAATTACAGAGTGTTCATGAATACATATAGGTTCATGTATTCTCTGATTTGTCATCAAAAACTTTTAAGTGTCCACTGTGTTCTAAGCATTAGACTAGGCCCCAGAAATGTAAAAGTGAGAATCTACAGTACATGCTCTTTTTTTTTTTTTTAGATTGATTTATTTATTTGAGAGAGAGTGAGAGAGAGTGTGAGCAGGGGGAGGGGCAGAGGGAGAGGGAGAAGCAGGCTTCCCCCTGAACACAGAGTGGACCTGGGGCTGTGGGGGTGGGTTGTTGATCTCAGGGTCCTGAGATCACCACCTAAGCCGAAATCAAGAGCCAGATGCTTAACCCACAGAACCACCCAGGCGCCCCCACAGTCCTGCTTTTAAGGACTTTCCAGTTTATCACAAGAAGCAGGCTATCAATCAATCACTTCTTGGTTAAACAAGGACAGGCTTCAAAAGGTGGTAAATGAGTAGAGACTGAAAACAACAATGTAGGCATCCAGACTGGTAAGGGGGTAGAGGTTTGGCCAGGTGGAGAGAGAAGCATGCATGAAGGTTTTAGAGAAAACATACTGAATCTTGAAAAACTAAGTATCACTGAAGAATGCATACATGTTGGAGTATGGGTGTGATGCTTTAAATGATTTCCCTGAAGTCATGTTTTTATCCAGTACTGAAGTGGGGGCTCCATGCCAGGATTTCTGATGCCCAGTTTATGGTTGAACTATATTAAGTTTCTAACACAAAGGGGTCTTTGGAAATGCAACTGTACTAAACTGTATGCAGAGTAACACATTTAGAGCATCATAAGGGGGAAGAATCTTGGGTATTACACTGGCTTCCGTTTTAGTTTGTGAAGGATAGACTTTTGCATGCTAGGCAAAAAAGCTTTTCACAGTACAGGTATTTTCTTGATGTGTGAATTAAAATGTAATGCTAATTAATACTACTGGGTCACAGGATTAAATATATAATTCATGCTGCCAGTTAGAATACATCTGCAGAGAGCAGTGAGATTAACCTCATGTTTATAGAAAAAAAAATGTGTCTTTGAAACTCAGAATATAGATTACATATTAAGCTACAGGAAAGCTCAAAAGAGTGACAATATCCTTAAAACAGATGCGCTGCTGCAGTTCAAATGATGAGGGACATTGCTGCTTTAATGGTGCTGTGAAAACTGTTTTCAATACAGCACCTCTGAAAGGTTTGCATGAGTGATGAAAGAGGTCTTGTGGGTACTATGCTTTGATTTCAAGATTGTCAGCTTTCAGATGGCTGTCAGAGGTCTGGAATTGACCTTAAGCAGTAGTGCTAACCTAAGCAGTTACTTTCTTGGTAGCAATCATTGTTGGAACTGAAGGAGTTTCTGGAGAATTATTGATATTTGCGCTCCACTGTTAATTAAAACTGTCATTCTATTTCAAGATGTGTTTTCAAGATGAGAAGCTCTCCATGTTTTTCTTCTTGATGGTTCACAATAATAATTAATGCATAATGAGGAAACTTATCCTAGTTTGACAACATGTTCTGGAGAAGGAACTTGAAAAGAACTTCAAAATAATCATCTGAAAATGTATTGCAACAAAATTATAGATGCAGACATTAGATCAAACATGTTAGGGATGAAAAATATATGTGAAGGGGTTACATGGTCTTATGAAAAAGTGAAGATTCTCAAATTGAGAAAAAAATAAAGATAGTCATTATGTGGCTTTCACAAAATATATTACATGGTATTTTTTATATATCAAAAACAGAAATGTTAATATTAGAGAAGGTAACAAGTAAGGCAAAATATTAGATAAGAAAAAGAATTATACTTCACACTAGTAATTATAACTCACCAAAAAGATTTATCCATCATTAATCACTATCTACAAAACAACACAACATTGAAATATATGAAATGAAGACTGAGAATAATGTGAGGAAAATTATAATTATCACATGGGGAAAATTCAAGACACATGTCTCAGAATCTGATAGATCCAATAGACTGAAAAATGATTAATGATAGAGAGAGAGAGAGAGAGGGTGAAGTCACTACTGCAGAGTGGGAAAGAAATGCACAGTATCATGTCTTTACATAGCATTTCCACTACATAGGGACAACATGCAGAAGTAATTTCAAGAGCAGAGAATACAGACAAATATAGTAAAATAATTTAAAATTATATTTTTGCATAATCATTACTTTTAACATAGCTTATTTAACTGCAACTTTACTTAATTTAATTTTTTATAATAACTGGGTTTAATGATCGGCCTGCAAAATTCCTCATAAGCAGACTATGACTCTAGAAACCAGGACTCTATCATCTTGAATTTTACTCTGGGAGATTGTCCCCAGGATGAAAAATCTTTGAGATTTAATAAATAAAATAATAACCCAATAATGTAATAACTCAAACTATTTTTTCATTTTTTATTCCCCAACAGGATTAAGTAACTTATCTCTCATAAGTGAGCATTCAGTGAGATCAAAGCAGAGAGTTTCAGTCAGAAGTATTAAGTTTGCAGCACCTTTTTTTGTGCAAGCAACATGACTATGGCAAAATGCCACGTCTTTTCTATCCATCTGCTTCAGAAGTGGAGCCGAGAAGAGAAAAGCTTGTCAAAGGGACATGTATCAATGCATTTATTTGAATTGAAAAATGAAATCACAGTTTTTCTAATGGAAAGATAAGAACTTAACATTGTTGGAATGACAAATTTCCCCAAATCAATCTACTCAATGAAATCCAATTTGTATTGTGAACAAAAAAATTTTTATGGAATTTGAGAAGATATTTCTCTAATTTATCTGGATTAGGGGGAAAAAAAGAACTTTCAGTTTTAGAAAGTTTTTTTAAAAAGGGAGAAAAATGATAGTTGTGAAAATTAAGTTGAGTGCTGCATAGGTAATGCCTTGTCCAGAGATCCTGTAATATCTGCTTGGCGTAAAGTGTCATAGTACAGTGAATACCCACATACACGCAGTAACTCTAAGAAAAAATAATATTACTTTTGAAGTTGCCAATTGTTCTTTTCTTGATCTCATTTCTTACTCCATCTTGTTCAGGGGTAACCACTATCCTGATTTTGTCTTGGCTATCTCTGCTTTATTTTTTTTTTTTAGGTTTTCTCCCCACATGTATTTCTATTCCTAGTCATTTGTTGGGTAATTTTGGATAACTTTGATCTTTATTTAAATAGAATCACATGGGATGCCTGGGTGGCTCAGCGGTTGAGCATCTGCCTTCAGCTCAGGACCCGATCCCGGGATGTGGGATCGAGTCCCGCATCAGACTCCCTGCACGGAGCCTGCTTCTCCCTCTGCCTGTGTCTCTGCCTGTCTCTGTCTGTGTCTCTCATGAATAAATAAGCCTTTTTTTAAAATAAATAAATAAATAAATAAATAATCATACTTATGTATTTTTCTGCAATGTGGCTTTCTTTCCTGTATAAGATTTTCTAAGATTCAGTTGTGTGTGTTGCTATATTCATTCCTTTTCACCTTTGTTTATGATTTCGTTAAGGAATATCCCAGAATTAACTTATTCATTCTATTATTGTTCAATAGGAATAGTTCTAGTTTTTCACTCTTACCAACAGCATACCTATGAATATTTATACCTGTACTTGTGCCTTTACATTTGTGCTCATATGAAATTTTTTTTTCTGTTTTACCAATATAGGAGTTGAATTGTGGGACCAAGCAGTTTTTACATCTTCATGTATATAAAATGATGCTGAAGTATTTTCTAAAATACTTACATGTAATCCTTCACCAGATGTGCATAGATGTTCTGTTTATTAATTTTTTATACCTTCATTGCTACATTTATTGTTTAAAAATTTATGCTGGGCTGGTACATATGTAATAGTTTTTCATTTTGTTCTTTTTTTAAAAAAAATTATTTATTTATTCATGAGAGACACACACACACACAGAGGCAGAGACATAGGCAGAGGGAGAAGTAGGCTTTCTGAGGGGAGCTCGATGTGGGACTTGATCCCTTGACCCTGGGATCACTACCTGAGCCAAAGGCAGATACTTAACCACTGAGCGAGCCAGGTGCCCCTCATTTTGTTCTTGGTTTATATTTTCCTTGTTACTAAGAAGTCTGAATACGTTTTTATGTTTGTTTGATTAAATAAGTAAATAAATAAATAAATAAATAAATAAATAAATTTATTTATTTGCCATTTCAGTGAAATGGCATACTTTTCAGTTGTTTCGTTTGTTGAAAATGTCCTCCTTTTGCCCTTGTATGTAAAGGATTGTTTTCCCAGCTCTTGAGTTCTTGGTTGACAATAATTTTCTCTCAGTATCTGGCTCCCATTGTTGTTGTTGAGAAGTCAGCAGACAATCTAATTGATGCTCCTTGAAACATTATCTCTTTTTCCTCTCAGCCTGCTATTGGAGAATTTTTATTTGGTGTTCTGCAGTATCCAGTTGTGAATTTTTTTTCACTTAACCTTTTTGTATTTGTTTGGCTTCTTGAATCTTAGTGTCTTTCATGTTTCTGGAATAATCTCAGCCACTGCATCTTCAAATATGAATTTTCCTCTACTTTTGAAACTTTGATTTGAGATGTTGGGCCCTATCATTCCATGTTTTATCTCCATATCTCTTAACATTTCAATATTTTCTAGCCCTTCTTTTCTTTCTCTGTGTGCTGAGTTCTGGAAAATTTCTACTGAATTCTCTTAAGAGTTCTTTACCATATTCCTTAGTTTGGTCTAATCAGCTTTTAATCTTGTCCAAAGTTTGTGTACCCTATGAATTTTGAAATTGTATATTCCCTAAAGTTAAACTAACTTTGCTCTCTTGGAAGAAACCTAATTTGGTCATGAAGCCTTAACAATTGTATTTATCCTTGGATTTGTTTTACTAATAATTTATTTTAAATTTTACATACTATGTTCATAGTGAAATTGTATCATGATTATTCTTTCTTCTACTGTCCCTGAAGGCTTATCTATGAATAGTAAGCTAGACAGGGTTTCTCAACCTTAGCACTACTGACAATTTAGAACAGATAGTCCTTTGTTGTTGGGGGCTCTTCTAAACATTGTAGATGTCCAGCAGCATCCTGACTTTTACCCACTAAATGTCAGCAGCACTTTCCCTCCCCCATTCTCCAGTTCTGATAGTCCAGAAATGTCTACAGACAAGCCCGAGGGCTCCTAGGGAGCAGATTTATCCCAAATGAGAACCACTGAACTATCAGTATGATCAGAAAGAGTAAAGGTCATCCTACAAAACGTGTGTCCTATGTTTTTTAAAATGATCGAGGGGCACCTGAATGGCTCAGTGGTTGAGTCTGTCTTTGGCTCAGGTCATGATCCCAGAGTCCTGGGATGGAGTCCCACATTGGGCTGCCCACAGGGAACCTGCTTCTCCCTCTGCCTCCCTCTCTGTGTCTCTCATGAATACATAAATAAAATCTTTTTTAAAAAAAATCAAGGACAAGAAACATGGGGAAAAACTGTGAAAAAAAAAAAAACCTGTCAGATCGTAGGAAATAAAATCAACATGATATGTTTTCTTGGTGAGATCCCAAAATAGAGAGGAAAAAAGATGTTTTCCTGAAAGTTATTGAATTCTGAATGGAGATTGGATGGTGGCTTATGAGTTATTTTTCTGACTTGAAGGGTTGTATGAGAATTAAAAGGGTATTTTTGTGCTAAGGAAGTGGACCTAAGTAAGTGATAATGTATTGTATCTAGGGCTTGCTCTCATTTGATTCAGAAAAAGGCTACTCCTATTACCATTAGTAGTAATAATAGAAAGGGAGTGAAGGAGAAACAGGCAGAGAAAGAACAAATGAAGTGAAAGGCAAAGGAATCCAGATTAGGTTGATAAGGCGGTTCTTTGTAGTTTTTTAGAATCTCTATTGGCTTATTATTTCCCAATAATTTATTTAAAAAGAGTATATGTTGCTTATTTTTTGATGAATTGAGGAAGAATAGTAAAGCTTAGTGACATTTATTGAGATTCAAGAGAAAAAGCATTGGAGGCATATGAAAAATCATACTAGCAATACATTTTAGAAAAAATAGTTTTATTATTTTTAACTAAAGCTTTGAAAGAGTATTGGCATTTGTTAATATTTATATGGTTAATCGTTTTACATGTGATATTCAGTCTTCCCATCTTTGTGGTATAACTAACTACCCCCAAGACTCCTAAAGTACATGTTCACATAAAATACAAAGATGCTGTACAGATGAGAAAGGGATGTGATGCAAGAGAATCTGAGAAAGCAGCCAGATTAATACTTGAAGGAACAAAGGCATATAGGAAAATATATAGGTCCCTTCCAAAAAGCAACTGAGAATATGTTCCAGCACATGAGGCATTTTAAGTGGCAAAACAAATGAAATTAACTATTTCAAAGAGGTATATACCTTAGCATGACTAACTGATAACTTCAATATGAGAGAGATAATGGCAGGAAGTGGATGGAAATTAATTTAATTCACAATCAAGTGAAATTGGTATAGGCCTAGGAAATGTGGTTGCAATGAAAGGTGGTCTCCCTCATCATTTCCTAAATTTAACCAATGGAGATGACATTTTCAAGATAGTCCTTTGTACTTCTAAAAGTATTATTTGCTCTAAATGGAAAATGTGAATCTCTATCATAAAATAATATACTTTTCTTAGTAATTCTTTTGGAGGCAATCAAAAAAAAATCTACACTCAAGTCAGAGCTATTACAATGTGCCATAAACATGAAGTGCTGAGTATCCAGTATGTATATAGAGAGAAGAACCAGGATAATGGTAAATTCATTCTTAGGTACCAAATGCCAGTTGAGAAAATTATCAGACTTGTAGTTCATATATAAGTATTTACTGATATTAGTTCTAAAATCAAACTATTTGATCTACTAATAAACAAATCACCAATGCAAAATCTCTACCAGATTGCAGAAAGTAAATGTAATGTGTTAATGGGCTCTGGCCTCTGATAAGCTAGTATTCTAGTTATAATTTCACTACAATTAGCTGATAATTTGGGAAAAGTTGTATTACCTCCCTAAACCTTAGTGTATTTGGCTGTAGAGAGAATAAAATCATTGTCTACTTCATGGGGCTATTGTAACGAGTAAACAATATGTGTAAACTTTTTTAGCATGAGAAAATTCACAAATTGCATTCAAATCCCACAAATATTGGCCATTAGTTTGTGAAGATCTCTGATTTAACAGAACCCTCTGTTGAACCTTAACAGGCAAATGAAGCCTTCACCCCCCAATTTGAGAAGCAATATGTTGATATGGATAGTCTTCCAACATAGCCCATTTTCAATCAGCTATAGCTGATCTTCTTACCATGTGTCTCAAATGTCCTCAAACTTATTTCTTTAGCCTTCATTATTCCACTCTGTTATCATTTCCAATCTTCAGCTACACTAAAGCTTTCCACATTCCGCACACATACCTGCCCTCTTTTCTTTACTTACAATGATCTCCCTACATGAATTTTTCTCCCCTCCACCTATGATCTTTTTTTGACTTTCTACCCCTGTTCAAGATGTGCCATGCATCCACTTCTCCAAGCATCATGTCTTCCTCTAACCTGCTGGGACTAATCTATCCAATGAAGTAAAGAGCCCACATGGAGGCGTAAGAATATAAGTGCAAGAAGATCCAATTGTGAAGTTTCTCACTTGAACCGTCCTTATATAAAGGCAAATAACACTTGTTAAAATAGAGTCCACTGTGAATTTTGTCTCAATGTTAATTTTACTTTAGTTAACCTCCTCTTTAGTAAGCACTGAAACATGCCTGCATCTCAGTTATTAACTGAGAACTTACTATGTGCCAGTCACTGTGCTGAACACTTCAAATGCACTATAAGTATGTAAATAATCTTCATGATAACTGCATAAATTAGTTGACCAGTTTCCTGATGAAACTGTCAAAGAGATTTATTATTGCTCAATGTGATCATCTAACAATTACCAGAAGCTGCATTTACTGATTCTAAAACCTGAGTATTGTCGGCCAGGTGATTTTGCTGTATTACTTATCGAACAGAACTGAATTATTTTAAGGTTATGAAAACAGAACTGAGAAAACATTTATTATACTATCTTATCAGGGGTATTTTCAAGTAAAAATGCTCAATTGATGGTTAAGTCTGTTGAATTGCATGAGTTCCTCACTCCATTTTCATGGTTAAAATTCCTTGGACTATACATGATTCATGTCCAAAGTCAAATAGAATAGTTCTCTTCACTGACCAAAAAAAATTTTTTTAAAGAGCTTGCCTTTTTAGTTTATCACATAATAGTTTGAGATTTTCTAGATCTTTCATGTTACCATACTTCCTTTCCCTGAATTGCCAGTATATGTGTATTTTAATAGTTCCCTAAAATAGTTTCAAACAGCATGAACATAATTGATTAGTATCATTAGAATCTATTTTATAAAACTGTGATTACACTATTTAAAAATAGGTATTTGATACTCAGCTCATAGAGCACCATTAAGCCATTATATGCTAATATTGTATAAATGTGTGACTGTGAAATTTCTGCAGCCTCCACTAATTATTTTATTGTCTATTAACAGTTCTTATGAACCACTTAATCAATTGGATATACACATTGTAAGTTGAATAGGAAAATATTATGGCTTTCTTTGGGGATATTCTATTCTTCCACATTAGTTTTTATTTTTTATAATAACTAGTTAAGTTACTTTAAAGCTATTTACATTTAACTAGCTTTGACGAATTGTACTATCCACTTACATAACAGAATTTTCAAAAATTTTGCTGTATTCTCTATTAAAAGGAGATTCATGCTTCCTTAGAATGGCTAAAATGACAACAATTTCAATAGTAAGATCCACGAGGAATGACACATGGTAACTAGTTTTCAGTCTTGAATATACCTCTCTGGAATTCACCAGAAATATAACTTGGCTATTATACAGACTGATAATAATTAGAATATTATAAAACAAACTACTTTATTGTTAAAAAAATATTTGTGAAGTTTGGAAGGAGGCTCCTAAAAGATAGTGCTTGCTTGCTTTCTTCTTTCTGTTATATATCTTTCATCACTTGCTAGCACTAATGCCTAACTGTGAATGACATTTATATCTGGAATTATTTCTCATGGGTAGCAATGGTATCAAAATTAGGAGGAACCACTAATGGAATCTTACATTTAAGATTCCCTGTTATTACACCATTTTCTTCCTTCTCTGAACTCTCAAATCCTATTATAAGAAAATCAGGATTAATAGGGTTTGATGTGCTCTTAATATAGGTTGCTTGTGTAAGTAGTAGAGGTATGTAATAGAAATAGAATTTATGATTAAGGATAACCTAGCCATTTAAATTACAAACTAAAAGTATGTTATGGTAACTCTGACACACTTTCACTGAAATGGGATTATTCATTTATTTGAGCATTGTAGCAATATTTCTCTGAAATGAGTGTGTGTCAGTGGCTGTTGTGCCATTTACATGTATATTTTATTTACCATCACTATCAACCAAAATGATCACTGACTGCTCAATAAATATTTGGTGAATTAATATTTTAAGAACAGGTTTTTTCAGAGAAGGATAAACAAGACACCATTTTCTCTCCTGAAATCTCACTGAATTCTATCAGCAAACTAAATTATAAAATTTTAGGTAAAGTAATTTCCTCTCTGCAAAGTTTGAAATATCTCTGTTAGCAGGCTCCAACTAATATTTGGCCTCTATTTAGAAAAAGGACTATTATAGTAGCAGAACAGTAGTGGTAACCTGACAAAACAATGAAAGATCTGCTCACTTAACTTTTTTACCAAGATCCAAATTGTTGAACATGATCAGAGAAATAGGTTGAAAATATCTTAAAGATTGGAAGGTATAGTGACTGTATTCATAAGCCACAAATTCTAACAACTCAATTCAGATCTAAAGATCATGTAGTCTAAGAGCTCTGGCTGAAATAGACTTCTAAAAATCTATAGATGGTGGAGATTAAGTAAATGCATGTGGAGTGTAATGCAGTCATTCTTTAAAAGGTATATGGCACCAAAATAGTGAAGTGACAAAAAAAACTTTTGCTGTGTATGATCGGCACAATTTAATTAGGTTAGAAATATTAGGACCTAGTGGCCTAGAACCTATACTTAAGGTAGAAGCAATTTTATCTTTATACTTAAAATCATCAAAAGTATTGTTCCATGTGGTATGTGCCAATGGCAGCTTATGCTTCTGTTTCACATCAACTTTTCCTCAGTGGTCTGCCATCCATTGATGACCATTGCTTGAATCCTTTTAGCAAATATTTCATTAGAAGTTGCAAAGTGATGCTTTTCTAATCCATTACGTATGCTTCATTTATCATCTTGAAATATTCTACATAGAAGAAATTTTCCTTATGTACTAAAGCTAATTTATTATCCTGAAATATTGTTAATCCTGGAAAGGCAAAATTGATGCTTATATCTAAACATTTTGTTATAAATTTTCAGAGTAATGATTGATTCCTTTAGCAATCCCCAATGGAGTTGTTTCCAACCTTTTCCTTCCCTACTGTTCTCTTCACATCCGTTTCTTACCTCTCTTAATTCTGCCCCCTCTCTTCCTTTATCTCTATTTCTCTTCATTTATTTCATCTACTATCTGTCTTTCTTTTCTCTTTCTCAATTTCTTTCATCCTTCTTTCTTTTTATTGATTAAGTCAGAGCTTTTAAAATATATTTGATGTGTTTTAATCAACCTCAACAATTTTCTTCCATGTTCCATGTCTCTCAATTTAAGCCAATGTAAGCTCATTCTGTTGGTTCTCATACTTTTAAACTGATTCAGTAGTCTTCAGTATCTTTCTTGTTTTCTGGAACAAAAAAGGGTCTTAAGCTATTTGTGTGTATAAGTGTGTTTCTGTGTGTATGACTGTGCATACATGTGTAATCAGATCTTTATGTCATGCAACAATTCATTTATTCATTCTTAGTTAATATGATGGATGGAATAGGCAAAAATTGTTCTCCATTTATTAGGTTGATCTCAAGTTCTCAACCTATGGTAAATCATTGGAGTAAAACAAAAATGCATGACATCCAGTTTGGGAGAAGATACTTTAAGACACATAAGATGACTTCCAGTTTTCACTCAAACATGTAAAGAGCTGGGAAGCCATCACTCCTATCCTCACAGCAGGAACAAAGCTTAACAAAGTGAAAATCAATTGAAAATTTTTATATTCAGAAGAGAATTGAGGTCATGGAACAAACAGCTTTTCCTGAAACTGGAGAAATAGGTAGATGCAGGGAAGACCGACCAGTTTATCAGAAGCAGAAGTTGTTGGATCCAGTAACTGAAAGTTACTCAAACAGTAACTTCAAAGAATCTCTGGAGGCTGAGTATAGGAAATTGAGAGTTATAATTTCCCAGATGCCTAGGCTAAAGGGATACCTGCACTTCCCCAGGTTTTACCTTCAGGAGTCCCACTATATTCTCAGTTAAAGATTAGAGAAGAATCTCTTCCTGGGCCAGAGTGAGGGAAAAGTAACCATTCTGAAATAAACCAGAGCATTCTCTAGAGCAAAGACCTACTCAGCAAGGCAAAAAGCTTTACCAGAGCCTAATCTGACTTGAAGGACAGAAAATGACCCAACTCTCACCCTACTAAGCCTTCCTGGATCACCCAAGGGAAGTGTGGGTACCAAGCTGAGAAGTACATGTGAACACAATAGCTCAGGGGCACACACTCACTAAAATATTAAAATCTAATCTTCCCTACAATTTAACACAGCAACAGGACTCTGTATAACAACAATGAATTGCAATAATGAGCTAAAAGACTTAAATTCTATTTAGGAATAAGAAATCCAAACAAAAACCCAAAGCCTTAAAAAGAGAGACAAAAACAGGGACATTAGAAAAGCTGAATCTGGGATCCCTGGGTGGCTCGCGTTTTTGGCGCCTTCCTTTGGCCCAGGGCACGATCCTGGAGTCCTGGGATGGAGTCCCGCGTCAGGCTCCCAGCATGGAGCCTGCTTCTCTCTCTGCTTGTGTCTCTGCCTCTCTCTCTCTCTCTCTCTATCATGAATAAATAAATAAACCTTAAAAAAAAAAGAAAAGCTGAATCTTCTGACACATACACCTATATTAAACAGTGAACATACCCTGCCTCCTAGACAGATAAATATGAAACCTATACTAACAACCTAGCTACTTCAGTCCCTATTACTTAATACAATGATGTACATTTTCCAACAAAAAATTACAAGGCATGCAAAAAAAAATCAGAAGAGACAAAGCAAATATGAGAACCAGACTTAGATATGATAGATATTTTAGAATCACAAGACCAGGAATTAAAAACAACTACAATTAATATGCTAAAAGTGGTAATTGAAAAAGTACACACTGTGCAGAATTGATTGGCAATGTAAACAGAGAGATAGAAATTCTAATAAAGAATCAAAAAGAAAAGCTAGAAATCAAAAATATTATAACAAACATAAAGCATGCCTTTGATGGACTCATCAGTACACTGGACACAGCAAAGGAAAGAATCAATAAGTTTGAAGATATGTCAATAGGAAGTCCCCATACTGAAATTTGCAAAGAGAAAAACAAATGACAAAAAAATAAATAAGATTAACAAGACATCCAATAAGTGTGGCACAATTACAAAATGTACAATATACAAATAATGGTAACATCAAAGGAAGAAACAAGAAAGAAAGGACCAGAAGATAATTAGTAATGGCTGTGAGTTTTCCAAAATTAATGATAGAAATGAAACCACAAATCCAGGAAGCTCATAGAATACCAACCAGGATAAATAACAAAAATCTAAATTTGGGAAGATCATATTTAAACAAAGAGAAACCCTTCAAAAAAAAAAAAAAAAAAAGAAGAAGAAGAGAGATTCTTCAAAAAAGCCAGAGGACAAAACACCTTACCTAAAGAGGAATGTGAATAAGAATTACATGAAACCAAGAAAGCAGAGAAATTGGAATAAAATATTTAAAGTGTTGGCAGAGGAAACCTACCAATCCAGAATTTTGTATTTAATACAATTTTCCTTCAAAGCAGAGAAGAAATAAAGACTTTCTCAGGCAACAAAAACTAAGGCAACTTGTTGTCAATGGGCCTGCTGAAGCAGGAGAGTGGGGTTCTTGTTTGTTTCATGGAGTTGAGGAATGAATCTCACAGACAAAGGAGAGTGAACAAAGCGATAGAATTTTGTTAAGAAAGGAGGCAGAAAAAGCACTCAGGAATGAGAGGTGTCTTGACTGGGTTGCCAATGAGGGCTTTTCATCTTTATCAGGAAACTTGCCGGTGGTTAGATCAGTGGCCTGGAACTAGACATTACGCTTATACATTGTGTGAAAATTTATGTTTCTGTGGCATCTATAATCTACAGATATGTATTGCTAGGTCTGGTTAATCTTTATAGTGAACTTTTCCTCTGAGGTCCTATCAGTTTTTGTGGTAGTTTTTATTTTCTGTGTTCATAATGTAATTATTAGAAAAACATTTTAACCCTAATAATTGGGATAGGGTGGTTTAAATTTTCCTGATCTCTGCCTTTGTTCTGTCTTGGCATCTGAAATACCCTCAGAGCTTAGTCAGAGGCCTCCTGTCTCTGCCTACCCATACCCTAACTCTTTGCCTATTCACTACCTTGCAAGAAATTTTAAAACAAGTTCTTCTGAGAGAAAGAAAATGATATAGGTCAGAGACTAGGATCCACATAAAGAAAGGAAAAGAATCACAGAAGAAATAATTGATGTTAAAATAGAAACTTTAATTTTCTTATTTTTATCTAACTAGTAGATAACTGTTCAAAGTAGTAATAGCAGCATGTACTGGGTGATTATATGATATGGATAAGTGAAATGAATGACAACACTGTTACAAGGGATAGGAGGGAGAATTTAGGAATATTCTCATAAGGTTCATGTACTACCTACCCATGAAGTGGTATTTGCAAGTACTTATATTAGTTGTAAATGTATATTGCAAACTCCAAGGCAACCACTAAACAAAAAAGAAAGTATAATTGGTATGTTGAGAAGAAAGAAAATGGAATCAGAAAAAATGTTCAATTAAAATAAAAAAAGAAAGCGGGATGCCTAGGTCACTCAGTGGTTGAGCATCAGGCTTTGGCTCAGGATGTGATCCCTAGGGTCCCAGGATGGAGTTCTGCAGCAGGCTCCCCACAGAGAGCCTGCTTCTCCCTCTGCCTGTGTCTCTGCCTCTCTCTGTCTCTCATGAATAAATAAATAAAATCTTTTAAAAAATCAGAGAAGAAAACAAAAGAGGGTAAAGTTAAAAAAAGGAAAAAAGAATAAGTGAAGTAAATGCAAAGCAGTTGCAATCATGTAAATATTAATCCAATTATATAGTCACTTAAAATGTTAAGGGTCTAAATATACCAATAAAAAGTGGATTAAAAAGCAAGATCCAAATATGTTTTTTATAGGAAACCAACTTTTAATGGAAAAAGCCATACCATGCTAGTACTAATAAAAATGAAAGCTGGAGTAGCTTTATTTCAGACAAAGCAGACATCAGCTTAAGGGAAATTATCAAGGATAAAGAGGGCATTACATAATAATAAAGGGCATAATTCTCCAAGGAGACATAACAATCATTAACATGTATGCCCCTAACAACAGAATGTCAAAATACATGAGGCAAAAACTGGTAGAACTACAGAGAAATAGATGAATCCACTGTTACAGTCAGAGGCTTCAACATCCTTCCCTCAGTGGTTGACAGATCCAGCAAACAGAAAATCATTAAGACCATAGTAATATTATGTGGCATCCTCAGTATCTTTTGGGCCCTAAGATTTCAGAGACAGAATTACTAAAGGGAAATAAAAGAGCAGTCCCTAGGCAGTAATGTCACCTCATCCTGTCAGGATCAATCTCCTGTCTCAATAGGAAAAAGAAGAAGAAGAAAAAAAAAAAGAGGTAGGAGGAGCTAGTTAAGGAGGTAGGATCCATAACACTTCTTATCTTAATATCTCTTGTGTTGGAAAATTGGCACAACGGCATGGATCCTGTAGATAAATAAATTATTGCAAGCGATGTTCTTTTTAATTTATCCCACCCCTCTCTTGTAGACCTAACAGGAGGAAGCCGAATTTGAATATCCTCCTTTTGACCTTTTTTTTTTCACCTTTTCTCTTGCTTTTTTTTTTTTTAAACAAAGTTCTAACTGAAACTAAAATAGGGTAAATACACCTCAACAGAGATAGAATCATACAGTCTCTAAATTGAGAAAACTTCTGTAAACCCTCTACTTGCTTTCAATAGGTGAGCCTCATCTAAATGCAATCTTCTGGATGTGTGAATTATTGTTTTACATATTTTGTTAGTTCCTAATGACCATGACATAAGAATCAGTAAGCTAGTAAGACCTAACATTGCTCCTTACCTGATCTTTGTATAGAGCTATTATTAGTCTGTTTTCTCAGAGAATTAATCAGTAATTTTAATTGAAGCTGAATTAAGTCTATTATTTTGTTTAGCTATTTGAATTTGACCCTGTAAAGTTTGTGAAGACAGGCCTTTTAAAAGTTGACTACAAAACTACATAAAAACAGTAAGTAGGCATGCATTATTCACATTTGAGTCAATCTACTTTTCAATAGTGTGATATCAACTCAACTAAAAATTTCAAACACTGGAGAAAACGACCATTGTGAAAGCACTCATTATTTATGATCATGTGAGCCACCACCTAAATACATACACCCCCATACACAGACAAACATAACACACATATGTATAAAGACCCCAGTCGTTGAGACCATTTCGTTTGTTTGTTTAGATACACACCATGGATAAAACTTTTAAAACATAGGGTATAATATGAAAAAGATAGAAAAATAGTTTCTAGGCTACTTGACACAATATCCTAATACAGCCAATTGTCAATGGGATGACACTGTATAGTTTCGAGGGATAGGGACTGAATCCTTTTTTTTTTTTTTTAAGATTTTATTTATTTTTTCGTGAGAGACAGAGACAGAGGCAGAGACATAGGTACGAGAGAAGCAGGCTCCCTGCGGGGAGCCCGATGTGGGACTCGATCCCTGGACCCCAGGATCACGCCCTGAACCAAAGGCAGACACTCAACCACTGAGCCACCCAGGCATCCCAGGAGTGAGTCTTTTCTGTATTTTTCTCCCCCATCTCTCTGATGGTTGCAGAGTAGTGTCTCCTCTGGTGTTCCCTACAAGATGGGCACCAAGACACTAGATGTTTGCAGTATCTGACCATCATAAGTATTTGCTGGAGAAACAGTTGATTATCTGTGAACTTTCTGGACCTGGTGTATTTATGACTGCAGTAATAAGTCATCAGCCAGGTTGGAGGCAGAATGACTGAAAAATTTCAGCTGCTTTCACAATCAATTCGAAATCACTAAGGTTGAAGCAATCATGAGGGATCTTTGGACTGCTTGCTGAGGTAGACAAAATAAGTATTTTGTACACACAGGTAAGGTCTCTAGGTCACAGCCCTAGTCTGGCTCTTCCCTTAACTATTTAATGTAGAAGTATCTCACAATTTACTTAGAATTTTTATAAAGCAAACATGTGACTTGCCTTAACATGGGAGGAAAAAACAAACATAGACACCTTTAAAATACATGCAGCTCCTAAATGTTCTCAGGACTCACATCTAGAAGTGTATTTCCCAGATGATGAATTAGTATTTTGCATAAGGTGCCCTAATCCCAGGCCTGAGGGTACAGGCCTGGATGCTGCAGAGAACTGTGTGGGCAGCAGGATTTGGAGAGAACCCAATAAACACATAAGCTGTAGTAAGAGGCAAACACCCGAAGTCACACAGCTGGTAAGTAGCTTCCTACGTGCAAAACTATGCTGCACAGTATTGTACAAATGAGTAAATCTAACTTCTGCTATGATTTGTAGGATATCTCTGGCAGTGAGGAAACTGACAGTTTGAATTAAAAGAATAGGAATTTTCATCAAAAGGATGTTGAATAAAGGCCCATTCAGAAGGTGGATAAGTAAAGAAGATAATATGCTGTCAGGGAAAATAAAAGTCTGCTGTATGAAATCCTGCAAATAGCAAAATAAACAACTTTATGTGTATGTTCCAATAATATCCCTTGATACATTCTTTTAATTGCTTCACTGAAAGATCAAAGTATATAATCTTAGTTTTCTATGATCCAAAGCATTACCTTAAAAGTCAAAATGCACTTTCTTAATTCTATTTTAGGTTCTTACATTTTATTTAGTACTTTGATTGCTAAATGTTTGCTATTTACATAATGTTATCATGGTTAACTGCCAACTTGTGATTGATAAAATTACATATAATTTTTCATGACAGATGATAGGATTATCCAGATGTGGGATCCTTAAAGCATCAAACAATACCTTAAAAATAGCAAATTGGAATCATTTTGTGCATTTGTATTTTTAAGGGGGCAGTCTCGCCTATGTGTAGAGCATTGGACACTGAAATCAGAACAACTTTTAATTAAACGCAAACAACTTCCACTCTTTATCCTCAGTTTCTTTATTCATATGACAGAGTTTTATTAGATTTTGTCTCACATAATGATGTGGGTTAGAAGTGAGATAATTTAGGTAATGCCAAAAACACAATATGGACTCAATGTGACTTTGGTTGTGAAAACTAATCAACTGATAATTTTTGAAACAACACTGTGGCAAAACAAATAATATGTGCATATATGTACATCATATAATTGTATATATATACATATACACATATATATACATGCATGCCACACATATACATGATACATGTAATGTATATAGGAAAATATGTTTTTTTAAAGATTTTATTCATTTACTTGAATTAGAGAGAGAGAGAGAGTGAGCACAGGGGGAGAATGAGAGGTAGAAGCCAAATCCCGCAGAGCAGAGAGCCCTACATGGGGGTTGATCCCAGGACCATGATCCCAGGATCATGATCCTAGGATCATGACCTGAGCTGAAGACAGATGCTTGACCAACTGAGCCCCCCATGTGCCCTGAGAATATGTAAAATCCAAAGGCAATATTTAAACAAGGATGATGAAATGAACAACTGTACACCCACAAACCATGTTAAGAAATAAGCCATTATCAATGTGACAGAAGCCTCTTGAATGCACTTACCCGAGTATTTTAACTTTATCCTCAAAAATGCCTGCAACCCTGAGTGCTGTATTATTCATTTCTTTCATTTTTTCTGATAGTATGACTACCTACGTATTTCTGCCTCGAAATAGAAGTTTAGTTTTGTCTGGTTTTGTCTTGTTTTGTGTTCTTTGTCTGATTACTTCATGTTAATTTTGCCTGTGTTTGAACCTACATGATTATTATTTGTATATTTTATTTAACAAAATATTTTTAACATAACTAATTTCAAAGAAGAAACATAAACCCCTATTTCCCCACTAGATAATTTTATTGATTAAAATTTAACATAACTAATAGTTCAAAAATTGAACCAATGTACAAAAGCACAAAATGGAAAGTGATACCTTCTCTACTCCATCTCTCTTTTCTATCCTATTTAGTTCTCTTCCCCAGTGGCATTATCATTAGGAATCTCTTAGTCATTTTTCATTATAAAATGTGTATGTCCACATATATATATCTATTCATGTATTTGTTTACATTTTCCCCCGAAAGGATTATACTATATCTGTACTCCTACATTTTGCTTTTCTCTTACAATCAATCTTAGATAACACTCCATATCTGTACATATAGCTCTACTTCATCATTTTTTATGAAACCATATTATTCCATTGTATTATACATCATTTATTTTTAAAGGCTCTTATAGATGAATTGTTTTTCATTTTTAATGCTACTACCAAAAGTGTTAGAATACACTTCTTTATACAGATGTCCTGAAAATTTTTGCCTGTATATTAGGGGATAAACTATTTGAAATCCAAAATGTAGACCAAAGAGCATGTGCATTTAAACATTTTTGACTAGCATAACTAAACAAAGGCCAAATAGTGGTTCGAAGGCACTTTGTGCAGTCCTGCCAATATTTTTCAAAAGCTCTTTGAAAAATTTTTTAAAATGTAATACTGTCCAAATGGATGGGCATGATGTTTGTTTTTTCTGACGTATCTCATCTATGCCATAAAACACTTCACTATGCTCACTGTGAATATGCTTTTATTGTTTAGAATCATATTCCCTCTAGCTCAAATGATAATTTACTGCTTTGGTAACCTTCACTTACCTCTCCATTAGAACTATGAGCCAAAAGATTTTAGACTGGGATGTTTCATGTCCATGTGCAGCCAGTCAATGTTAGAAATGACTTCTGTATGAGATTGACAGAATTGCTCAAATAAGTAAATGCAATGTCTACCTAAAAGTCTAAAGGAAATGGTGCTATGGCGTGTTTGATCCTATTTCCTTTTTATGGGCTTCTCAATTGAATATAGAATCTCTCAAAAATCAATTTTTCCAAGTCAATTTATTTTATATTGTCATGCACAGTCGATCAGAATCAGATTGATGTTTTTAGTTCTGATTAGTTAATATTGGCCCATTCTATAATTCCCTGTTTTCCAAAATATTCTATGCTTTATATCATTTTGCTTCTTCTTGCTCATTTTCTTCTTACATGGTTTTAATTATAAATATAATAAGTAAACAAACTTTTGAATAAGAACATATTTATGCTCCCCCCAAAACATCATGCCATTCTAATATTTCAGTTTTGTCTTCTCATTTTTCTGTGACTAAAATTCAGGGATCCCTGGGTGGCACAGCGGTTTGGTGCCTGCCTTTGGCCCAGGGCGCGATCCTGGAGACCCGGGATCGAATCCCATGTTGGGCTTGCGGTGCATGGAGCCTGCTTCTCCCTCTGCTTGTGTCTCTGCCTCTCTCTCTCTCTGTGTGTGTGACTATCATAAATAAAAAATAAAAATAAAAATAAAATAAAATTCATGAAATGTTTGTCAGTTTTGATATATAACTGATTCATCTTACTGATAAGTTATATGATTGTACTAGAAAAGAAACCAAACCCTAAATATATGTTGTTGCTATACACATGTAAATGTTTTATGTATGAATCCTATGCAGTAAGACTTCTTTCATTGTAGCCAAGAGTTTTAATCTTACCTCATGGACTTGTTTTCAATCTTTTTTTTTTTTTGGCATTTTTATTTTTTTTTATTTTTTAATAAATTAATTTTTATTGGTGTTCAATTTACCAACATACAGAAAAACACCCAGTGCTCATCCCGTCAAGTGTCCCCCTCAGTGCCCATCACCTATTCCCCCCCCACCCCCTGCCCTCCTCCCCTTCCACCACCCCTAGTTTGTTTCCCAGAGTTAGGAGTCTTTATGTTCTGTCTCCCTTCCTGATATTTCCCACACATTTCTTCTCCCTTCCTTTATATTCCCTTTTACTATTATTTATATTCCCCAAATGAATGAGAACATACACTGTTTGTCCTTCTCCGATTGACTTACTGCACTCAGCATAATACCCTCCAGTTCCATCCACGTTGAAGCAAATGGTGGGTATTTGTCGTTTCTAATGGCTGAGTAATATTCCATTGTATACATAGACCACATCTTCTTTATCCATTCATCTTTCGATGGACACCGAGGCTCCTTCCACAGTTTGGCTATTGTGGACATTGCTGCTAGAAACATCGGGGTGCAGGTGTCCCGACGTTTCATTGCATCTGAATCTTTGGGGTAAATCCCCAACAGTGCAATTGCTGGGTCTTAGGGCAGGTCTATTTTTAACTCTTTGAGGAACCTCCACACAGTTTTCCAGAGTGGCTGCACCAGTTCACATTCCCACCAACAGTGTAAGAGGGTTCCCTTTTCTCCGCATCCTCTCCAACATTTATGGTTTCCTGCCGTGTTAATTTTCCCCATTCTGACTGGTGTGAGGTGGTATCTCATTGTGGTTTTGATTTGTATTTCCCTGATGGCAAGTGATGCAGAGCATTTTCTCATGTGCATGTTGGCCATGTCCATGTCTTCCTCTGTGAGATTTCTCTTCATGTCTTTTGCCCATTTCATGATTGGATTGTTTGTTTCTTTGGTGTTGAGTTTAATAAGTTCTTTATAGATTTTGGAAACTAGCCCTTATCTGATATGTCATTTACAAATATCTTCTCCCACTCTGTAGGTTGTCCTTTAGTTTTGTTGACTGTATCCTTTGCTGTGCAAAAGCTTCTTATCTTGATGAAGTCCCAATAGTTCATTTTTGCTTTTGTTTCTTTTGCCTTCCTGGATGTATCTTGCAAGAAGTTACCGTGGCTGAGTTCAAAAAGGGTGTTGCCTGTGTTCTCCTCCAGGATTTTGATGGAATCTTGTCTCACATTTAGATCTCTCATCCATTTTGAGTTCACCTTTGTGTATGGTGAAAGAGAGTGGTCCAGTTTCATTCTTCTGCATGTGGATGTCCAATTTTCCCAACACCATTTATTGAAGAGACTGTCTTTCTTCCAATGGGTAGTCTTTCCTCCTTTATCGAATATTATTAGATGACCATACAGTTCAGAGTCCACTTCTGGATTCTCTATTCTGTTCCATTGATCTATGTGTCTGTTTTTGTGCTAGTACCACACTGTCTTGATGACCACAGCTTTGTAGTACAACCTGAAATCTGGCATTGTGATGCCCCCAGCTATGGTTTTCTTTTTTAAAATTCCCCTGGCTATTCGGGGTCTTTTCTGATTCCACACAAATCTTAAAATAATTTGTTCTAACTCTCTGAAGAAAGTCCATGGTATTTTGATAGGGATTGCATTAAACGTGTAAATTGCCCTGGGTAACATTGACATCTTCACAATATTAATTCTGCCAATCCATGAGCATGGAATATTTTTTCATCTCTTTGTGTCTTCCTCAATTTCTTTCAGAAGTGTTCTATAGTTTTTAGGGTATAGATCCTTTACCTCTTTGGTTAGGTTTATTCCTAGGTATCTTATGCTTTTGGGTGCAATTGTAAATGGGATTGACTCCTTAATTTCTCTTTCTTCAGTCTCATTGTTAGTGTATAGAAATGCCATTGATTTCTGGGCATTGATTTTTTATCCTGCCATGCTACCAAATTGCTGTATGAGTTCTAGCAATCTTGGGGTGGAGGCTTTTGGGTTTTCTATGTAGAGTATCATGTCATCAGCGAAGAGGGAGAGTTTGACTTCTTCTTTGCCAATTTGAATGCCTTTAATGTCTTTTTGTTGTCTGATTGCTGAGGCGAGGACTTCCAGTACTATGTTGAATAGCAGTGGTGAGAGTGGACATCCCTGTCTTGTTCCTGATCTTAGGGGAAAGGCTCCCAGTACTTCCCCATTGAGAATGATATTTGCTGTGGGCTTTTCGTAGATGGCTTTTAAGATGTCGAGGAAAGTTCCCTCTATCCCAACACTCTGAAGGGTTTTGATCAGGAATGGATGCTGTATTTTGTCAAATGCTTTCTCTGCATCTAATGATAGGATCATATGGTTCTTGGTTTTTCTCTTGCTGATATGATGAATCACACTGATTGTTTTACAAGTGTTGAACCAGCCTTGTGTCCCAGGGATAAATCCTACTTAGTCATGGTGAATAATTTTCTTAATGTGTTTTTTGGATCCTATTGGCTAGTATCTTGTTAAGAATTTTTGCATCCATGTTCATCAGGGATGTTGGTCTGTAATTCTCCTTTTTGGTGGGGTCTTTGTCTGGTTTTGGAATTAAGGTGATGCTGGCCTCATAGAACGAATTTGGAAGCACTCCATCTCTTTCTATCTTTCCAAACAGCTTTAGTAGACTAGGTATTATTTCTTCTTTAAACGTTTGATAGAATTCTCCTGGGAAGCCATCTGGCCCGGGACTCTTGTGTCTTGGGAGGTTTTTGATGACTGCTTCAATTTCCTCCCTGGTTATTGGCCTGTTCAGGTTTTCTATTTCTTCCTGCTCCAGTTTTGGTAGTTTGTGGCTTTCCAGGAATGCGTCCATTTCTTCTAGATTGCCTAATTTATTGGCATATAGCTGTTCATAATGTTTTTAAAATCGTTTGTATTTCCTTGGTGTTGGTAGTGATCTCTCCTTTCTCATTCATGATTTTATTAATTTGAGTCTTCTCTCTCTTCTTTTTAATAAGGTTGGCTAATGGTTTATCTATCTTATTAATTCTTTCAAAGAACCAACTCCTGGTTCTGTTGATCTGTTCCACAGTTCTTTTGGTCTCGATTTCATTTAGTTCTGCTCGAATTTTAATTAACTGTCTTCTTCTGCTGGGGTGGGGTCCATTTGCTGCTTTTCTCTAGCTCCTTTATGTGTAAGGTGAGCTTTTGAATTTGAGTTCTTTCCAGTTTTTGAATGGATGCTTGTATTGCGACGTATTTCCCCCTCAGGACTGCTTTTGCTGCATCCCAAAGATTTTGAACGGTTGTATCTTCATTCTCATTACTTTCCATGAATCTTTTTAATTCTTCCTTAATTTCCTGGTTGACCTTTTCATCTTTTAGCAGGATGGTCCTTAACCTCCACATGTTTGTGGTCCTTCCAAACTTCTTGTTGTGATTAACTTATAATTTCAAGGCATTATGGTCTGAGAATATACAGGGGACTATCCCGATCTTTTGGTATTGGTTCAGACCCGATTTGTGACCCAGTGTGTGGTCTATTCTGGAGAAAGTTCCATGTGCACTTGAGAAGAATGTGTATTCAGTTGAGTTTGGATGTAAAGTTCTGTAGATATCTGTGAAATCCATCTGGTCCAGTGTATCATTTAAAGCTCTTGTTTCTTTGGAGACGTTGTGCTTAGAAGACCTATCGAGGGTAGAAAGAGCTAGATTGACGTCACCAAGTATAAGTGTATTATTATCAAAGTATTTCTTCAGTTTGGTTATTAATTGGTTTAAATATTTGGCAGCTCCCACATTCGGGGCATAAATATTGAGGATTGTTAAGTCCTCTTGTTGGATAGATCCTTTGAGTATGAGATAGTGTCCCTCTTCATCTCTCACTATAGTCTTCGGGGTAAATTTTAATTTATCTGATATGAGGATGGCTACCCCTGCTTTCTTTTGAGGACCATTTGAATGGTAAATGGTTCTCCAACCTTTTATTTTCAGGTTGTAGGTGTCCTTCTGTCTATAATGAGTCTCTTGTAGACAGCAAATAGATGGGTCCTGCTTTTTTATCCAGTCTGAAACCCTGCGCCTTTTGATGGGGTCATTAAGCCCATTCACGTTCAGAGTTACTATTGAGAGATATGAGTTTAGTGTCATCATGATATCTATTCAGTCCTTGTTTTTGTGGATTGTTCCACTGAACTTCTTCTTAAAGGGGAATTTTAAGAGTCCCCCTTAAAATTTCTTGCAGAGCTGGTTTGGAGGTCACATATTCTTTCAGTTCCTGCCTGTCTTGGAAGCTCTTTATCTCTCCTTCCATTTTGAATGAGAGCCTTGCTGGATAAAGTATTCTTGGTTGCATGTTCTTCTCATTTAGGACCCTGAATATATCCTGCCAGCCCTTTCTGGCCTGCCAGGTCTCTGTGGAGAGGTCTGCTGTTACCCTAATATTCCTCCTTCCCAGATTAGGAAAGTTTTCAGCTATGATTTGTTCAAATACATATTCTGGCCCTCTGTCCCTTTTGGCACCCTCGGGAACCCCAATTAAACGTAGGTTTTTCTTCCTCAAGCTGTCATTTATTTCCCTTAATCTGTCTTCATGGTCTTTTAATTGTCTGTCTCTTTTTTCCTCAGTTTCCCTCTTTGTCATCAACTTGTCTTCTATGTCACTCACTTGTTCTTCCACCTCGTTAAGCCTCGTCGTTAGGACTTCTAGCTTGGATTGCATCTCATTTAATTGATTTTTAATTTCTGCCTGATTGGATCTAAATTTGCAGTCATGAAGTCTCTTGAGTCCTTTATGGTTTTTTCTAGAGCCACCAGTAGCTGTATAATAGTGCTTCTGAATTGGCTTTCTGACATTGAATTGTAATCCAGATTTTGTAACTCTGTGGGAGAGAGGACTGTTTCTGATTCTTTTTTTTTTTTTTTTGAGGTGAGGTTTTCCTTCTAGTCATTTTGCTCAGTGCAGAGTGGCCCAAAACAAGTTGTATTGGGAAAAGGAGAAAAAGAGAGAGAAGGAAAGAAAAGAGAAAAAGAAAAAAGAGAAAGAAGAAAAAAAGGGAAAAAAGGGAAGAAAAAGAGAAAGAAAAAGAAAGAAAGGTGAAAAAAAAGGGAGGGTGGGGAAGCAATCAGAAATCAAAAAGAAAGAAAGAAAAAAAACCACAAAACAAAACAAAACAAAACAAAAAAACAAAAAACACGTGGGAGTATCTTCTGATTCTGTATACTTTAAGTCCCTTGACTTCCCCTGGAACTGGTCCGTCTAGCTGGTCTTCTGGTGGAGGGGCCTGTTGTGCTGATTTTCAGGTGTTAGCACTTGGGGGAGCTGCTCTGCCCCCTGCCTGGTGCAGGGCTCAGTGGGGGTTGTTTACCCCGTGAGGTCCCAGGAGGAACAACCCCAGTGGCAGCGGCCAGCTCTGGAGCCCTGGAGTCAGCTCCCGCAGTAACTCCGGGGCTCTCCGTCTGCAGGGCTGCTGATCTGCTCAGCTTGGGCAGGAGCGTCCTTGCTGTCCTGGGCCCTCCCGGCCTCTGCCTGTCCCGGGGGGAGGCCGGATCCGGGCTGTGTCCCGGCGCCCTGTGCTCCGGGGCCTGCGCTGTTGGATTTGCGCTCCCGCCCCGCAGCCCCCTCCGCGGAGCCGCCGCCCGAGCCCCTCTGAGCTGCTCTGGGTCCCGCCGTGCCCGCTGCAGCCCTTAGGGAGCTCGGCACACTCTCCCGGGGCGCAGGTGCCTGTTAGTGTCCCAGGGAGCCCGCGGGCATCCCCGCCCTCCTGGGTCCTGCTCCAACTCCCTGCGAGCCCCTTTCTACCCGGGAAGGTTGGTGCAGCTCCTGCTCCTCCGGGACGGGGCTCTCCTGTCCTGGGGACACTCGCCCCGGCCTCAGCCCGGCTCCTCACGGGGCCCCTCCCCTTTGGAGGCCTTTTGTTTCTTTATTTCTTTTCCCCGTCTTCCTACCTTGATAAAAGCGCGAACTCTTCTCACTGTAGCATTCCAGCTGGTCTCTTTAAATCTCAACTGAATTCGTAGATTTTCAGGATGATTTGAAGGTTATCTAGGTAATTTGGTGCGGACAGGTGACTTGGGGACCCTACTCTTCTGCCTTCTTGCCCCCTGTTTTCAATCTTTTATTTCACGTTTTGTCCTACAGTCCTGGCAATGCACAGGCTAATGAATATTAGCCTATTCATAAAGAATTTCTCATGTATTATTTATCAAAAATTATCTCAAGATAGCTTGTAGTTTTAATTTGTTTTTTAGCGTGTGGGAGATGGAACAGAATTTTTAGAATATGTATTTGAGGGATGCCTGGGTGGCTCAGTGGTTAAGCATCCGCCTTTGGCTCAGGTAGTGATCCTGGAATCCCAGGATCAAGTCCCACGTCAAGCTCCCTGCATGGAGCCTGCTTTTCCCTCTGCCTATATCTCTGCCTCTCTCTCAAGGTATCTCTCATAAATAAATAAATAAGTAAAATCTTTAAAAAAAAGAATATGTATTTGAAGCCATCCTGATGATAAGAAAATTTAAAATCATACATGAAGTTAGCCTGTATTTTATTTTTTAGTGTTCTTTTTAAAATGTTTTATTTATTTATTCACAAGAGACACACAGAGAGAGAGGCAGAGAACAGGCAGAGGGAGAAGCAGGCTCCCTGTGGGGAGTCCAATGAAGGACTCAATCCTGGGACTTCAGGATCATGTCTTGAGCTGAAGGCAGATGCTCAACCACTGAGCCACCCAGGTGTCCCAGGTTTTTACTGTTATATAGCAATTCTAATCACTCAAGTAACTTAAAATAACAAGCATTTTCTTATCTCTTCTGATTCTGTGGCTCAAATGATTTTTCTGCTCCAAGTCATCTGGGGAATCAGCTAATTTAGAAGGTCAAAGATGACTCCTCACATGATTTGCAGGTGGTGCTGGGGGTGTTCTATGGGATCTATTGATAGGCACACTTTAGTTCTCCTTCTCCTATTATTTTCCCATTGTTTTGGCTTCTTGCAGTTGCAGATTTGGCTCCAAAAAAGCAGAAAATGGAAGCTCCCTATTTTCTGAAGGCCTAGGCTTGGATGTTCCCAGACATCGCTCTCATTATATTCTACTTGCGAGAATAAGTTTTGAGGCCAGCTCTGAGTCAAGGGAAAGGTAAAAACTGGATATCAGGTGTCTCATGTACATACAAAGTGGGGAAGAATTACTGGAAGCTATCATTGGAGACTAATGGAGAGAAATTTTTAAAGTGAAGAGGAAAAAAACCCACCAACCCAAAATTCTGTATCCTGCTACATTATCCTTCAAAAGTGAGAGAGAGTAATACTTTCCTCAGAAAACAAAATTCCAAGGAACTTACTGCTGCTAGATTTACCTTGTGAGAAATGTTAAAAATTCATCAGAGAGGAGGAAAATTATACCCATCCAAAACTCTTGTCTATAGAATGGAAGAACATCAGAGAATGGTTAAGTAAAGCTTTCTCAACAACTGTTCAGACTTGGAGTGCAACATGGAATAGGAAGCTTTCTCAGCCCAGCCAGACAGTCCATTTAATAATACTCTCTCCTTCCCAGTGGTTATTTAGCATATAGAAATTATCTTACATGGATCTGTGGGAACATGGGGACACATGTCAGCTCTAGGAAGAGAGTTTCTGCAGGAACCTTGTCAGCTTGGTGCATAGGATCTCTGAGAAATCAGAGTGACCAGTATGGGCTATACTAAGAGCCACCTTACCCCCTTGACAATTCCCTTGAAAGTCCTGCTGGAGAGTCAGTCACTGATCAGTTAGCTGGGCACCAAAAGAAAAGTTGGGTGCTGAGAAGGGGCCATCGTTATGAAACATGGCTATTTTTAAACACTAGCTTCATCTTCGAAGTGGCAAGCTGTTTTCCCTGATATTAGGGCAGATGCTAATGAGGTAATGGAAAGATGTGGCTGAGAATAGGCTTAGCATTTAATTTCTCATATAAATTTAAAAAATATTGACTGTATGTGAAGAATTATACATTGCATCTCATGCATATGTAACTGATATTAAAAAATAATATTGCTCTCAAAGAAGGAAATCTTTTTTATTGAATTTTTAAGAATGTCTTTCCCTCCAAGTATGCTAAGTAGTCAGTTCAATGCATAAATAGTAGCAAAAGTTTATTATTTTAGCTTTCCAGGAAGTATTGAATAAAATATGCTTTAGCTTTTGTAAATAAAAGAATTGGTGAATTTCTTTTAAAAATTAAAAGATAATAAGGGGAATATTATTAATAACTTTATGATAGTGAATTTTAAAATTTACAAAAAATGAACAAATTTCATGAAATAAATAGGTAACAGATCTCTCTCTAGATGATATAGATAACATGAATAACCATATATCTATTAAAGAAATTGAATTTATAATTGAAAACCTTCCTAAAAAGTAAACTTCAGGGTCAGATGCCATTACTGAATTCTACAAAGTCCTTAAGGAGAAAACTAATCCCCAATTATAATTGTTTGAGCCAAAATCAAATAAAACACACACACAAAAACATTTAAAATGAAATACAAACAAAACTAATAAGGTAAAGTTAAAATTCCTTTGCAGCTTGGAGTTTACCATGTAAGGCAAGAAAACACCTACCTGGTCTTAGCATATGTGAACTTCTTCGGGAAGAGAGTGTACCAAGCTACATCAGGTCAATCTACTTGGACAGCTTAGTAGAAGCTCCCGAAATAAGGAGTGTAATTTTTAAATGACCAAAACCACAGCTTTTATGTAAATATAAATTGAACATATTCAAAAATTTTATTTAACTTATTAAATAACAACAGAGGCATAATTACAGTCAAACAAAAGGGTAGTTCAAAAAAGCAGGTATATATTTGTATATTTGGATATATGTAAATAGGTGTGTCCATGCATGTATGTGTGTGTGTGTGTGTATATATATATACATATATATATATATATAAACTGCACATAACTATATATATATATATATATATATATACATAAAAACTGTGTGTTTTGTATAGATACATATATCTTACTGGTTCTGCTTCTATAGTTAAATCTTATTAATTCAATATGCAATTTAATAAGGACGTGTTAGGATAAAGTTGCAGAATTACATACAAAACTGGTTAATGCCTAGCATTAACAGGACAATAAATTATAGTTTTAGGGGTTATCAGTTTCACTAATAATTAATTTCACCTCTCCAGACCAACATCTACAGTTTAAAATGAAATTTCTCCAAATCTCAGACCTTTAAATAGTGGTAAATAGTGAATTTAGTTAGCTATATATTCTCTTAGGTAACTACGGAGTGGTTTTTGCCCCTAATGATATTTGAAGATTATGCTGCCCATATTTTTGCCTTATTTCTAAATTTTGGATAATTTATCATAACACCTTAAAGAAATTAAAAATATAATTTACAAACTGAGATGATATATTTATGACTTACATGACTGACAAAACCTTTCACCAAGAATATATATGTAAAAACTTTAAGTTAATGAAAATATCAAGCTTACTAGGAAAAGGGACAAATGATGTGAACATGCATTTCACAGAAGGTAAATTGCATTTGGCCAGCAAACATGTGGAGAGATATTCTACTTCATTTGTGACCAGAGAAAAGCAAATCAAAACTGTAAATACATCCCATTTTATACCCATTCAATTTGGAAAAAAAAATTATTAGCCTGATGATACAACATATTGAAGAGGACATGGATTAAAAAATACTTCTTGGGTGCCTGGGTGGCTCAGTCAGTTGCATACCTGCCTTTGGCTCAGATCATGATCCCAGGGTCCTGGGATCCAAGGAATCTGCTTCTCCCTCTACCCCTTCTCCCTGTTTATGTGCTCTCTCTCTCTTTCTCTCTGTGTCACACTCTCTCTCAAATAAATAAAACCTTCAAAAAGTAAAAAAATACTTCATGTAAATTTCTATAAATAATCATTTCAGAAAATATTTTGCCATTATCTTATAAAGGTGAACATCCACACACCAAATGATTCAAAAGAAAACATTGCATGTATTTATCAGAAGTCATGTACAATAATATTTTACCAGTTAGAGATATCTTTTTAAATTTTTTTTTAAGATTTATTATTTATTCATGAAAGGCAGAGAGAGGCAGAGACACAGGCAGAGGGAGAAGCAGGTCTCCAGGATCACCCCGTGGGCTGAAGGCAGCACCAAACCGCTGAGCCACCAGGGCTGCCCTAGAGATATTTTAATTAAAAAAAGAAAAAAAGTAGTCAATAAAGGAATGAATAACCAAATATTTTCAGACAAATAAATATTCAACAGTGAAATAAAAACACCTAGCTATGTGCAATACCAATGAAACTTCACAGATTAATATTGACTTTAAAAATCAAGTTCCAGAAAATTATACTAGGGCCACTCTGTTGTAAGCATTCTGAGGGCACTATTCACATTGAATTTCATATAAAAATAACCATGTGGATGTCTTGCAAATATGCTTGAGTACATTGACTATTGTGTTTGCCAATATAAAAATGTTGATAGCCTCAATGAAAGTGGTCTGTAGAATTCCGGAGACAAAGCCTGATTAGATTAGACTCAAGAAAGAATGAGATATGAGTAAATGCAGACTGTCCATGCAAACAATTCTTGTGAGCCAATGACTGTAAAGCAATGCAAATGTATTTCAGAGCTAGTTGCCAATGTGTTGTTATTTGTGGCATCTATGAGTAGAGTCAGGAAAGCTGCCAAGGAAGACAAAACAAGTATTAGCCTGAGGAGAGAAGTCCCACCCACTTTCTTGACTTCCTTGACTTACATATTACAGGTGCTGAAAAACTCTATTAAAGAAAAAAACTTGAGTATGCTGGTTTCAGTGTCGGGAACCAATTGTGAACAACCAAAGAATCTATGAGACGTTCATATGCTGGTTTTTAGTGCATCCCTACTTACATGGATCCATCTAATGATTCAGGTAGAAAGGACTACTGTGCTCCAGACAGGAAAATTTGATTACTTAAATGAGTACATGGTATATCTGTTTTTCAGTATACTTTATGAATGGCACATGACAAGGTAGAGATCCTTAAGCCCTTCTTCCCCTCCTTCAGAAGATATGGGGTGGACACCATGTAGAGGTCCAGATATTCTCAGCGTGTTAGGAGATGAATTGGTGCAAGGACTCCCCAGTAGCTGAGGGGCCTCTCCATTCCTGTTGGGCTCTCACTGGCACATGATGCATCTTAAAAGAACAAAGTAAATACAAAAGCTGGAACTTTACTGCTCCATCCTGGATGGCAAAGGGACTCTGAGATCTCATTCTGTGGAACAAAGACTGAAGACTAAACACCATACTTATTCCAACATACTTTCTATAACAGATATTTTATAAATGTAGAAGTTAAATCAAACCACGGACTTGGTTATATATAAGGATTCCAGAACCTCAAGCAAGACCTAGAGCTGAAGTAGACATACCTAGATACAGCTGGTTCACATAGTGAGTCCTAAATGTGTGAAGTATTCTACATTCCTACAAGTTCAGATTTAACCCCTTGAAGGCTAGAAACAATCTTCTAATTTAGATTCTTAAACACCTACATTATTAAGCTCTGTAGAAATCATTTTTCTCTCTATTTTTAGACCATCTCCCTCATTAGTGATCTCTTCTCTCATCTTCTATTTATGCCTTTTCACTTCGATGGTTTAATGTCTTTACATCTGGTCTCCTTCTTTAGTTTCTTTTCTTGGCTACTGCTTTTGCCTTTGGTTGTTAACTCTAAAAATACCCTTTCAAATAACACTTAAAAAAAAATCTCTATTTGGCATGTAGACTTGCCATGAATTGCCCTTGGTGCCCTGCACATCATAGAGGGCGCTGGTGGGGAAGGCTTGGTGGAGCCATTCAGCTTCACCAGGGCACAGCAACAGGATGAATGCCAGAATCTAATCCATGATGTTATGTTAAGGACTAGATCAATCTGCTTGTCAAAACAGAAGGCCCCTTAGGACACTATCAGAATGTGACCTGCAGGTAATGTGACAAGAGTGAGATGCAAGGTGGAAGACAACAATGCAAAAAAGACAATGACAGAGACACAGTGGATTGGAAGGGGCACACTGAACTTGGATGAGTAAACTTTGGAGGCCATAGTGGAAGTGTATAGAATGAAAGAGCCTGAGCACTCTGCACACCCAGTCAGAGTTAGCCTTATAGGATAAACCATATAGCAAGGAAGGGAAAAAGAAATTTAAAACACCTTGAGAAGATGAAGTTCAAGGGTACAGAGAGGGACATGATGTCCTCTCAGACTTGAGCAGAGTCCCCTGTCAGATAGAGTAAGCAGAGGGAAGAGAGGGTGATAAAACTGAAGATAAAGACTTGAGGGAGCCTTGCTCACAACCATCTCAGGAGAGAGTCATGGATTTCAGATATTTGGAAAAAACTTCTACCAATCTGTATAACAGAAAACGTGGACTGGTCTCTCCTCATTGATATTAGTGGATATTTATCTTCTCTCTTTTTCCTTTGAGAAATTTTTTTCTGACTAGTCCTTTTCTTCTTCTTCTTCTTCTTCTTCTTTTTTTTTTTTGGTTTAGGCTTCTATAATTCAGCCTCATTATAAGGAATTCAAACTGGAATACAAAGAAAAACAACTCTCAAAATAACCCTGGTTATTATTAAGTTAACAATAGTAAGAAGTTGGTCTCTTTATATATGCAGTTTAGAGCAGACATATGAAGTGACAGTATCTGTTAGGCAAACAAGATGTTCCTAAACAGAATGTATCATGAAGGCTGATTTAAGAAGACTATTTAACTTATTTTGCTTGATTTTTAAAAATGAAGAAATTAAAGAGATTGTAAACATTTTGATAAAGATTTTCTGTAGATTACTTCTAAATTTAGAGAGAGAAAAAACATAAGAAAGGCTGAAAGGTTGAAATGATTGAGTTTCATTTCCTGACACATATACTTCTATTTTAGACATGTTTTGAAACATTTACCACTTACATACATTCTCCCATTTCCTCTTCCAAAACTCTCAACTTTTAAAAATTGTAATATACGTTAATTGTGCAATGTTTATTTATTTTTTATTTGTAAATTGAATTTTTATTACCTTACCCACAAATCATGCATAAATGCCTATGAAATAGGCTTTCTTAGAACAGCCCCATCTTGGCTAACTCAGTGGCACAATTCAAAAGTGAAAAATTAAAAATTATTCTTTGTAAAGAAGAATTTTTAATAAACCCAAGGAATGTTTTCCACCAAGATACAAACTAGACCCTAGTTTTGCACACAAACGTTGATGATTTGGCTTAATTTTAGCACACCAAGATTTGCCTGTTAAGGGACAGCAGTCAGGATAGAAAAAAGTCACCAAGACAACAGCACATTTCTATTTGAAAGTAGTCATTTATTGACTAACCAGATTACAAAAATAATCACGGTAGATAGTTTAGTTCATCCTAAAAATCTTATTGATCTGGTCTTCCTTGTTGCCAGCATCTCCACCTTCTACAAAATAGATGGTCTTTTTCTTCATTGTCCCCACATGGAGAAGATAATTTGAAGAGCCATAAAAAGTTGTCTGTTTCTTTGAAATGTTTTCCAACAGGAAAGTCTCATGACTTTACTGACCCTCCATGCAGATAGTGCCATATTTACCAAGAAATTGGATAATCAATATATTATCTGTCAGGGCAATTCAATTCTTGTTGATCTTGCCATAATCATGCTTGTAGATCAATTCATTCACCGACTTCAGGTTTGGGGCCCCCCATGCTATATATCGTTCCATGATCCCTAGCATGTTAACTGAAGCCTTGTTGAGCTGAACAAAAGTGCCATTGAAGATCTGGCAAAGGTGAAGAAACTGCACATCTTTTGAACTTTGGGCTCACACCATTGATACCTCTGATCCTGCCAATTTGGGTTCTGCAGGAACATAGAAGTTGCTTGCTTTTCTTGCCATCCTTGCCATTTTAATCTCAGTTCTGTACATCTGCCTGTATTCCTGTGGTAATGCTTAGCTTTTTCATAGATAAGCTCCTTCCTTGCCTTTTGAAGAATCTTTTGAGCAAACTTTTTTCTGACGCTTGATCTTCAACTCTGCAAAATTCCTTCACTTTTTCTTAAGGGTTTCTGGCACAGCAGGAACCTTCTTTTTGTTCTCTTCAGCCCCCTCCATGGTTCCAGCCAGAAAAGAGGAAGTTCAATCGTCCAATGTTTATAACCTTTGTATTCTGTTTTATAAATATAATTCTGCATTTTTTCTTATGACTTTGAGCTTCTTATTGGCTCCATTTTATGGTAAAATTGTTTAATTAATTCATATTTAACTAATATTTTTAAAAGATGACCTTCTATGTGGTGATTTCCCTGAAGGTTGGAGTGTTTGGGAATGTCTGATGTTTACTTAAACAGAATCAGGACGCAGTTGTAAGAAATGCAAGGTCACAATTTTTCTCGATCTGCTGCAGATTGGGGCCTTTCTTCTACCAGTCCTGCTTATTTTCTTCCTGGAAACATGAAAAATCTTTTATTTATTTAATTACTTCTTCAAACAAAGTTATACATGTAAAAATGTTTTTAAAAGTCAAATAGTTGTACTATGTTTACAGTGAAAGCCTAGGATTTCCTATTGCCCTCTTTTAATCACTAAGGCCGTACATTTAACCCTGAGAGCTGTTTCTTCTGCCAGTGACCTCCATATTATAAATCACATTTAAAAACTTTTGATTCAAGTTTAGTTGACACACAGTGTTAACATTAGTTTCAGGTGGACAACATAGTGATCCTGCGTTTCTATACATTATGCTGTGCTCAGCACAAGTGCAGTTACTACCTGTCATCATACAGCACCATTATTAAATCATTTACTATGTTCCCTACAGTTCTTCTATAAATGGTACTTTTTTATGATAATTTCTTGGTCTTTCTGTTTTAGGTATTATTTAATAACTTTCTATTATGGAATTTGCTTCTCTTTGAGATAAATACTTTCTCTCCCCTGATGTTCCTAATGCAGTTTATATATCACTCTTTTTTGGGGAATTAATTTTTAATGTTCATGAATTTATGACAATGCAAATATTATTCACAGCTAAGAGTAGTACTGTACTATGATTACTTTGACTTTTCCTAGCAATCTTTTATTTGTCCTGGAATTAATGACTGCCCTGATTTTTTTATTTTCTGTTTCTTGAATAATTTATTAATCCCCAACCTCTTTGACCTTTCATTTGACTAATGAAATACCTCAGTTGCTCTGTCATGAACGTTAACTTCATGGCAGTATCCCTCCGGGCAGTCACCACCCTCCAACTCCTGCCTAGACCCATTGTCCTGGAGGCCTGCTTTGCAACCATGTTGTCTTGGGATTTGCCTTCGCCATGTTCCTTTGCCATGTTCCTTAGTTTCCTTTGTGTATCTCCTGTATCGGATTCCGTGCTTTCTGTGCTGTCTACATCTTCTTTAGTTCAATTATTTTAACTGCAGTAAATTAATTACTTTAACTGCAGTAAATTAATTATTTTAACTGTAGTAAATCTTCCAGTTCCTTTTCACTGCTAATGGATCGAAGAGAGTTTTTTACATATCAGAAAATGTCATTATTCATCTTTCACAATTGATTAGCAGTCTGTATGGAAAATTGTAATTTGAGATCATTTTCCCTTACAATTTTAACATCATGCCATTGCTGGGTAACAGTGATTCGGACATAAAGCCCTTGGGAATTCTGTATCCTGATCCTTTGTTGATCTTTCTTTCTTTCTTTCTTCCTTCCTTTCTTTTTTTTTTTTTTTAATTTATTTATGATAGTCACACAGAGAGAGGGAGAGAGGCAGAGATATAGGCAGAGGGAGAAGCAGGCTCCATGCACTGGGAGCCTGACGTGGGATTCGATCCCGGGTCTCCAGGATCGCGCCCTGAGCCAAAGGCAGGCGCCAAACCGCTGCGCCACCCAGGGATCCCTCTTTCTTTCTTTCTTTTTTTTCTTTCTTTCTTCTTCTCTCGAATAAAAATCAAAGTTTATTGTACAAAATTAAGGCCTTTGTATTTCATAGTTCACTAATGCAAAACAAAGACTGGGTATTGTTTTAAATCATCCACAAAATTTTAACCTTCACTGCCACTCACCTCCAACTAGTAAAATGGTCGGACCAAATGTTACTAAAACAAACTCTATAAATAATACCAAGTCCTATAAAGACCACTACCCCATATATAATTTTTTGACATAGGTTATCTTCATGGTGTGGGATGGTGTGATTTTTAAATCCTTGTAAAGCAGCCCAGTAGCTCCAGCCTGTCTGTCATTTTCAAATTCCACGAAAGCAATGTCATGCCTCCAGGTACCAAACTCACTTCCTTGAAACCAGGAAACTGACTAAACAACATGGATAACATCATTTCATTAGTCTCTTCTGAGAAGTTATTAAGGAATAAAATATAGTGTGGAGAGTAATAAGGGACCTGAGCATTTGGTGTTGAATTTCCTTGGGTACTTGCTGTGTTTGGTGTTCCCTAACCAGGCTTTTTGTGTGAAGTTGTTGCAAAGAGCTCGCAGTTTTTGCTTTTTTTCTTTTCTTTCTACTTTGTTAGTGAAAGTGCCACACATTTTAGATATTATATCAGAATCTTTTTTTGCATCCTGGATTTGCATTCGTTTACCATAAAATGGAAATCCTTGTAACTGTCTCAAGGCATTTGCCGTGAGCCCAGTTCCTTAAAAATAACAAAGGCTTGCCCCTCATCTTCATGGTCTTTAAAGCTACAAATCTACCAATGGGTCAAATTGAGAAACCAGGACATATAGGGATCTCTTCAATTTTTCTTTTATATTTTTTTTAAATGAGGTATTTTTTTTCAATTTATTTATTTATTTATGATAGTCACAGAGAGAGAGAGAGAGAGAGAGAGGCAGAGACACAGGCAGAGGGAGAAGCAGGCTCCATGCACCGGGAGCCCGATGTGGGATTCGATCCCGGGTCTCCAGGATCGCGCCCTGGGCCAAAGGCAGGTGCCAAACTGCTGCGCCACCCAGGGATCCCATATTTTTTCCTTCATATTGTTGATATAGTTGTATGATTTGGTCTGATATCCATGTTTTGGGTTAAACTGTTCAGAAAGCTTGAGGCTTACATTGGTTCCTTGAAACCAAAATCCCCTCTTCACTTTCTTAAGTCCATTAAGATCCATATTTTATTCCAGAGATTCTAAAATCAAATTATACTGTCATCTAATTGTGAGTCTCTTTTCATTCATTTTGTTGTCTTCTGGTGGAGACTTTTCATTCTGAGATTCCACATTCTTCAACTTAATGAGATTTCATGAATTAGTTCTGTGCCAATTTGCTCTCATCCATTTTCTCTTTCAGTAACTCGCTTTCCGAAATTTTTAACCCCAGCCTGATCTTTTATTTATTTATTTATTTTACTTAAACTTGTTTCTATTTTATCTTTTTGTTTCCTCAATTTTGTCATCTGCTCCTTAGAGTCCCACCAATCCAGTCCTTTTTTTTTTTTTTTTTTTTTTTTTAAATTCATGAGGGACACAGAAAGAAAGGCAGAGACACAGGCAGAGGGAGAACCAGGTTCCCTGTAAGGAGTCCAATAGAGAATGGATCCCAGGACCCCGGTATCACACTCTGAGCCAAAGGCATATGCTCAACTACAGAGCCTTTTGTAGTGCCCCCACCAATCCAGTCCCAATTGATGTTTTCCCTATATCTTTCATCGTCATTCCTCTTGGATTACATTCCTCCTTCTCATCCTTCCCCTTCTCAAATCAGTTTCTAGAGTGCTGCCACATTGATCTTTATAAAATTTAAGTCAAACTAAGTCATTCAAAAAAATGTGAAGACTTCCAGTTTCATCTTCTATTGGCTTTCAGGGTATTCCTTGAATGCAGAACAGAGGATAAGTTAAGATTTTCCAAACATCCATAAACCAATTTCTACTTTTACTGTTTATCTGCTTCTCTTCTACCTCAATCTTGCTCTTTTTCTTCAAGACTTACCTCAAATATCGTTTTGGCATGAAAGAATATGAAATAATGATCTCTATTTCATCTGAACTTCCATATGCATATAGGAAATATGTAACTTATGATACTTATAGTCTATCCTGCAATTTAGTTATTAAAACAGTTGTCTTATTCTTCTCTTTGCTTTCCTCAGTAACTCTAGTTCCTTGTCTTTGTTTTCTCCATAATGCCTAATAAAATGGTCAGTGATCCACATGTATTTATTGAATAGAATTGAAACTCAATCTATAAAGTATAATACACTAAATATCTATTTTGTTCTGAAGCATGAGAAAAAAATATGTTAATATGACTTCCAAGTGAAGATACCTTACAGATCATCTATGCAACTCTATCATCTATAATTTAAAAATTTATGATCCAAGAAATTGGCCCTCTAATTAGAGAATGCTTACCAACCAACAGCAGACTAACAGGAACCCAAGCCTGCTTTCTCCCAGGGTAATGTTCAATGGGGGAAATAAAACTGATGCTTCAACACAGCTAAACTGCAGAAATGGGATAGTAGCTGTGCTACAGCTTGCCCTCTCCCCTTTGTTAGTCACATATAATATAAATCCTTCTTAGTAAATCATGTTTAAAATGCTATTAGCACACTGCTTAGTAAAGGGTGGTAACATAAAGCCAAAGTACAGAATCATTTTCATCCAATTTCCTTCCAAATTAATAAAAATAGAGGGGGAAAGCATTTCAAACTTAATCAAAAGAAAGAAACAATCTCTTGTCACAAGCTTAAAAAGGTGAGGACCACAATAAGCACAAATGTTTGGTGAGGCCCCAGGGGATCCTAAATCCACTCTAATCTTCATTAGAAATGGCAAATCTATAAAATCTAAGCATTTTTTTTTACAGTAGTCAAATATTTGAATAGCAACATATGGTATGATATTCTCTGGTATAGGATCGGTGCACAATATATCTGTCAGAGGAGGCTATGTTGCAATGAGAACAATTCAGATTATTAACACAAGATTTATACATCTTAATTTGTTTCATATATTTTCAAGAGCTTATTTTGTGAAAGCATCCATCATCTCTTAAGCATGAAGTCTTAGTAGCCTCAAGGGAAACAAATTTGTATTTATTTCTAGTTCACTCACACCTTACAAGTCTCTAAAGGTTAGAAATATTAAATATATAACTAAAGACAAAAGAATCTTGTTACAAAACAAAATATGAAAATATATTAAGATGATTAGTTTTTAATAGTTATATTATTCAAGAATATCTGCAAAACAGTTGAGTATAATGGTTTGAAAAACAGCATTTGGATTTATGTATTTGGCTTCAAATCACGATTGGCCATTAATTATTAGCAAAGGAAGTTCAGGCCAGTATAACAGCTTCTTATAGAACTCTGTTTCAGAAGAGCAATGGCTTTCTCTTATAGTAATGTAAGAATGGGGTGAGATAATGTAGCAAAGTGATTAAAACAGAAGGCAGAATTCAGTAGGTGCTCAATAAATAATGGTGATCGTTATTTTCCCTGCTTAGAACTTCATTATAGAGAATAAAGGTGCATACAGAAAAAAAAACTTCTTTTTCAACAGTGGATACGTAAATAAAATTGTCTTCAGTAATTTGGCATATTCAAATAAAAATTACCTTATAATGTTGCAAATTTTTGTCCGATTAGTGTACTTCTTGTTGTGAGTTGCAGGGAGTTTGAGGTAGGAAATCCATTAGGAGCTGTTATTGAAGTCTTCCTGGAAGATAATGAGCTTCTGTTTAAGGAAGTGTATTTATGTTGTTAATTGTAAATGTTTTCAATTGGTTAATTTTAGATTTTGAAACATAATACACTTTCAGTGAGATAAACAGGAGCTGTGGTGAAGATGGATACCATTAAAAACTTCAAGAACTCCCATCTGAAATTGTTTATAAACTGTAATGTCAGCTTAACAGCAAACTACATTTTTTAACTTGGGGATAATTTTTGTATCTCAGTGATGTTTTGAACATTACATTATAATGAAGCTCTCACTGTATTACATTAAAGTCAAAGAATGGAGACTTTGAGAGCTTAGAAGTTCCACATTTTAAGCAGATGACAATATAGTTTTAGAGGTTTATCATTTGCTAATAACACTGAGTTCAATGCAGATTTAACATTCGTTTATGTTAAGCATGTTTCTAAAGCTTCTTTTAAAATATATTTTTGTCCTTAGACATTTTCAAATCTCAAATAATGAATGTTTCTAGCACATCTAAATTTATCTTGTTACACTATGAAAATTTCTATTCCAAATAAATTGAAATATATATGAAATAAAGGAGAAATCGGACAGAAAATCCAAAATTACTGTCCATCAACATAGACTTTTTAAAAATTAAGACTTTTTTTTTCAGCAAAATTGACAAGTTACAGAGATTTTTCATATACACCCCGCCGTCACACGTGCATAGCCTGTCTCATTAGCAATGTCTGGCACCAGAGTGGTACATATGTTACCACTGCTGAACCTGCACTGACACATCGTTATCACCCAAAGTCTAGAGTTTTACATTATAGTTCACTCTTGCTGTTGCAGATTATATGGAGTTAGACAAATGGATAACAACATGCATCCATTTTACTGCCCTAAAAATACTCTCTGCTTTCCCTACTCTTCTCCCCCAGCCCTCAACCCCTGGCAACCACTGATCTTTTTACTGTTTCTATAGCTTTGCCTTTTCCAGAATGTCCTATGCTGTGCTTATACAGTATGTAGCCTTTTACAGATTGTGTTCTTTCACTTAGTAATATGAGATTCCTCCAAGTCTTTTCACAGTTTGATAGCTCATTTCTTTTTAGCACTATATGGGATGGCTATTTTCCAAAGTCAGATTTCCCTTATTAGTTTGAGTGAAGTTAAAAGTATTTATAATTTTAAATAAGATATTTTTATACGTCATAAATATTTTTAAAAATGTACTGGGCAGGAGAATTTATACTATAGTATGGATTTATTTTTAAAGAGAATTCATGAAATGAATAAAAAATAAAGAAAAAATCGAGATTTGATGGTTTCTTCACAAAGTTTTAGATGACTGATGTCTTCTAAATTATTGTAAATTATATTTTAAAAATCCCTTAACTGAAAATGTTAATTTTTAAATATTTATCTTGTTTGTTCGATTATTTATTTTTTATTTATTTATTTTTTATTTATTTTTTTATTTACTTATTTATTTGAGAGAATGAGAGAGAAAGCAGGGGACTGAGAGGAGGAGCAGAGGGAGAGGGACACAGACTTTGCATTGAGCCACAGCCCAACATGGAGTTCAACCACAAGTCACCAAGACCATAAGCATCTGTCAGCCAACCAAGTTATCCAGGCACCCTCAAAATGTTAATTTTTCAAAAGCAGATATAGTAAAATATTTTCATTTGCCACATAATCATTGTTTTTGGAGGAGAAAACCTAAAGGTTTTTTTTTTTTTTTTTCATGGTAATCACAAAGATAGGTACATTGCAACTTAAACACTAGCAGAAGAGTCACACTAGGGAAGAAATATCAGCCAAATAGATGAAATGGTTATCTTGAGTCTTATAAAATAATTCTATATTTTAGATCATTGTTCAGGGATCCCTGAGTGGCTCAGCGGTTTAGTGCCTGCCTTCAGCCCAGGGTGTGATTCTGGAGTCCTGGGATCGAGTCCCACATCAGGCTCCCTACATGGAGCCTGCTTCTCCCTCTGTGTGTGTCTCTACCTCTCTCTCTCTCGCTCTCTCTCTCTCTGTCTCTCATGAATGAATAAATAAAATCTTAAACAAAAAATAGATCATTGTTCATGTGAATGAAGGGTAATAGAACATGCCACACTCAAAATATGTCTCTTTAGCATAAGGATTATTTCGAGCTCATTATTTTGTGAAAGAATTCACAGAAGGAACTCTGAGAATAGAGTAGAAATTACTTGTTTCCATTTATAAAGGAAATCCCCATTAGGAAGACTGTCTCCTTCTCTGTATCAGGTGAAGGATGACTAAATTACAAAGTTCTTAACAATGGAGAAGACACCAACTTGAAATCTACATAATGAACTTTATTCTTGTTTACTGCACTTTTCCTGATTACCTCCCTACAACTGGCCTCCCCCACACTTCTCTCTTTTACTGAAGACAGTATTTAAGGGTGAATTTTAAGATATCTCTGACCATTTTCATTTTCTCCTGAAGGATCTCCTATGAATACATGAGATACACATCTTAATAAACTTCTGTTTGTTTTTCTCTTGTCAATCTGTCTTTTGTTATAGGGTTCCCAGCTAGAAATTAAAAGAGTAGAAGGAAATTATTTTTTCCTGCACTACAGTTTAACAACTTCTTTTGAAACCATTTTGAAATGAACAATACTTCAACCAAATAAATAAAAATAAATATCTTCTATAAACCAATGGCATAGTCTTATAAAAAAAAGACTGGACTACATACAAATATTTTATCTTCTTTATTAAATATTGCTAGGAAAAAATTTACTATCCTAAAACAGAATAATCATTAACAGATGGTTTTCAAAACCCAAAATGATTTATGTGTAATCACTTTATGTGAAAAGTCAACTAATTTGATTTTTAAGGTGAGAGTATGATATTTGAAGCTAGTTCATCTTGGTGAGTATGGTGGAAATCATATATTTTAGCATCAGATAAACTGAGAGTCTTCTGATATTTTCTAGGGTCTCTTTGGATAACTGATCGCTCCTGTTTTGAAAGCTTCCGAGGGAAAAATAATTTTGGCCATACTTTATGATATTAAATGCTGGGAATTTAGAACTATATTTATTCAGGTGTTGAAACAAGTCCAAAGTTACTTCCTAAAGAAAAGCCTGTATTTGAGTGTAGTCACTTGTGGCAGAAGTGCTAGTCCAACATTATTTGCCTCCTTCATTCCAATAAGAACCTCAATTTCTAAGTGGGCGTTTTGCCATCCAGTGAAATATTTTATTTCTCAGGATCACTTGAGGTTAAATATAGCCAACCAAATTTTGGCCAACAAGGTGTAATTGGAAGCATTGTTTGCAACTTCTAAAATATCTAAGTCTTAGATCCCTTTACTTTTCCTTCTTATTGACTAACATGCAACATTTATACCTGAAAAGCAAACACTTATCTTTAATCGTGAGTCAGTACGCTGAAGGTGCTTAGAATAGCAGACGAGAAGGAGCACAGGATCCTGATGAACATTATAACCAGAGTATCTACTAGGAATTTATTTTATCTTCTTTTAAGAGAGAAATAAACACTACCATACTTAATTAACTGTTAGTTGTTGTCTCAGCATGTAGGTGAACTTAACTCTACTGAGACTATACTATTTCTGCTCTAGATTTCTTTTGGGGCTAGGGGGAAAATGTCTGCTAGCGTATGTATGTGAAAACTATAAAGCTTAATGAAAAACAACAAAAAAGACTTACATTAAAAAGGCATATACAGACTTCTCTATCTGCAAATGTTTTAATAGATATTTCTAAACCTGACTGCTTTGTTCCTCGAGCTATCCTCTAACTGTTGCCTGACATAAACCCAGCCAAATCTTTGAGATTCACACTCAACTAACATTTTTCGAGTGCCCATTATGCATTTGGCATATTCTGATTCTTTAATCGGATGTGTACCTCACAATAACCCTGCAGGATATGTAGTATTTTCACAATTTTACCATGAATAAGGTGCTCAAAAGAATTACAATGCATCTTTAATGTTCCTGCTAGTGAATGGTGGAGCTCCTTGGATCAGGTTGGAATGCATCCTCTAAAACTCTTGGAAAAGTGGTCATTCAGCTTTCTTTGAGCTCTTGAAATGTGGACATGAATATCACATGATGCAAATCATTTAATTCAGAGATACCAGTTTCTTAAAAAAATTCTTCTACATATTTTATTGTAGGAAACCAATCTATAACTTCTAGCCACAAGCTTATTTTACTCTTTAGGGTCATATAAAGCACATAATCCCTGCTTCTGACTAAATCATTTCAAATATGCAAATAATGTGAGGTCAACTACCATGTCCCTTTGTAAATTTTTCAGCCTGAGTGTAATATCTTTACTGTTACAGCATTCAGGATTTTCATCCTGTGGGTTGCTCACTCTTCTACTTTTGGTGATATAGACTCAAAGCATATTAGCTTCATTGTTGGTTGGATTGTTTGTTTATTGGAACAATTAACATTTAACTTCTTATAAGCATATTTCCAAATAAAGTCTTCATTAATGAAAATATAATTAGATTTAACCAGAAAGAATAGCAAAGACAATAATCATTACTCTTTGTAAAAAGTGGTTTAATGACCACTGTCATGTTAAATATAACACTTGGGAAAATAATGTGTTTATAGGTAATTTTATTTCAAAGACTAGCTCTGTGATTATAATTTGAGTATGATAGAACACATTGACTGCGTGAATCTGTTATTCCAAGACTTAATACCTACTTGAAGCTCTGCTTGGTTACTTTTCACTTGCTAAGTATCTTTGTTCAAAATGACCAGTGCAGAATAACTTACTCTGGCCAACTCTATACTTCTGTGCTATAGTATTTGCATTTGTGTTTCAATATATCCTTTCCTCACAGTATTTTAGGTTATCCTCAAATCTTCCCAAACTATGGTCTGGTATATTGGTCTCCCATCCAAGTACTAACCAGACCCAACCCCAGATCGGAGATCAGATGAGCTCAGGAGCACTCAGCCTGGTATGGCCATAGACTGGTTTGGTATTTAGGAACCACTAGCTGTCTCCAGTCCTCTATGGAATCAAGTGCAACATAAACAAATATATAAATAAATACATAAAGGGCCACATCATAATGCTCTACTGTGCAGCTGTTTCAATTCAGTCTTGCACATTTATGCTGTGAATCCATCTGATGACTTCATTTCACTGATCACCAATGTGCATCTTATTCATATATCAAACACAGCTCACGATCAGCTTCTTCTAAGAGGCTATCCCTCTTCTTGCTCTGGCTTCCAGTAATAACTTCCAGCTCTGGATTCTATAGCCCTGGTACTTAGAACAACATAACAGTCTATAGTTTATTATACTCTATTTTGTATGATTATCTGTTTCTCATTCTATCTAGTTGCTAGATCTAGACATTTGGGAGTGTTTCTGGACTCATCATGCTCCCTGTTATTCTCACTCTCTTCTTTTTTCTCCTCAGGCAATCATTCACTATGTTCTGTGAAGATTCTACCTCAATCTACTCTGATATGCATGTCCTTTGTTTAAGTCTCTAATTATTTCAATGGTGTCCTTGCTTTCACTCCCCTCTCTTATGTGTTTGCTGTTCACGCTGCCAGCAAAGTTAAATTTCTAGAACAAAAATCTGAACGCGTCTTTTCTCTGCCTGAAGTCCTGCATAAGTACTCCTATTACCACAAACATCCAAATACCTGTTATTCTGATGCTTATTCCTCCCAGTAACTATGCTACACTGACTTCTCCTCTAGCTTTCTACTTGTATCCCCTGCTCCAGTACCTCCAAGAGGACTGGAGGAAGTATTTGGAAAGCATAATCATTACATTTTTATTTCATTTAATCTTTGCTCAACTTTAGGAGGGAAATGTAATCATTATCCCCATTTGAAAAGGAAAAAACAAATAGATGCTTTGAGAAGCTACATAGCTGTCCAAGGTGGCAGAAATAACAAGTGGATGAGACTGGAATGAAAGTCAAATCTTAAAAAAAAAAAAAAAAAAAAAAAGAAAGTCAAATCTTTTTCTTCTTAAGCTTGTACTTTCATCCCCTCGGCCTTTGTGTTTTCCATGGACTACTGTTTTCTTTGCTCAAAATTTCTTCTCTAAATCTCATCTATCTAATCAACTACAATTACTCTTCCCAGCTCAGCTAAAATATCTTTTGTAAAGCTTTCCCAAGAAGCTCTCCTTCATACCTTAGCAGAGTTGAGGGCTCCCAGCTTTAAAATACCTTTAGGTATTTTAGGCTTTAAAATACCTTACATCTACTTTCTGTAAATTGTATTATATTGTACTATAATTATTTACCCAGCCATCTGGTTTTCCTCGCCAGATTTAATGGATGTTGCATCTCTTTGTATTGTTTTGTTTTCTTCATAAAACTTGCCAATATATGCGCTCAGAAACAGCCTGTGGCTAGTTTATTCACGAATGCTACATAATTTGACTTAGAAATAGTCCAAGAATCTTGAAGTGATATGCATAAATGTTACTCGGTCAGATGGACCTTTAACATTAAACATTGCTCCAAGTAGTGATTTTCATCTGTGAAGTTGAACTCTCTCCTTGGAGGAAGTAGAAGAGCATCCAGATATTAGCAATATTTGCAGCTTGGGCAATTTATTAGTATGATAGATATTTGGGGAAAGTACTATTTTCTGAATACTAGCTAGAGAATATAAATGATAAGCATGTAGTTTTAAGCTGGGGAGGTCTCTGATACGTTGATATATAATATAGTTCTCAACTTATGTGTGTTATACTCTAAACATAATGAAAGGGTGTAGGTTTAAAAAAGTAAGTAAGAACAACATAAAGCTCAGGTCTTTTTTGGCTGAATATCAAGGTCCTATAAAATAACTGATTAACATAATTAGCAACTATTCCTATGAAAAAGGCCACCTAGAATATCAAGAATCTGGTCCTAAAGAATAAAATTAATTTGATAATATAATATTTTGATTGAGTTAAATAATTCCCACTTGCCCTGATCTATATACTGACACAAATGTCATGAATTTGGAATTTATTATTCAGGAAATAACCATAGAAACAAATCTTAACATAGCAGTTTGAAAAAATTATTTTCCAGCAACTCAAGGAAAATATGTAGTCGTTCACCCTCTTAAATGGGAATTGATACATGGAAATGAATAAGAAAGATCCTTTTGTTAGCTTACCAATCACACTTTCTCATGTGGTCTTTAAAATGCTTTCAAACATCTTTTAGTGTTGTTTCATGGTTTGATCAGAAAGCCAGCATCTGTACTAGTATAATCATTTCCTCCCATTTGACTGTAGAATGAGCTCAATGTATGTTCTTTGAGGATGGCATCTTTTGATTTTATCCTTTCTGAAAACCAGTACATTAAAAAAAAAAAAAACTTTCTAAAACTCAGAACTTTCAGACTATGTAAAAGCCACTCTGAGCCTGGGTTGAGATTTACTTTCATAACACTGGTTATTAGATTTCTTAGCATACTGCATTTTCCTTCTGGTTTTAAAGGCACACTGTGAATATGATGAACCATGGGCTATGGACATATTAAAGCTCTTTTAGATAAAATACCACTCCAATTCCTTTTCTGAATTGGCTTTTCACAACATTCTTTGTTTTATTATTTTTGTTCTTATATATCTTCCCTTCCTAGAGCATATTTCACAACGTTTATGCAGTGTCTCCTAATACCCATACAGGTCACATTTATATTTTCCTTAATATTCTCCACAGCCTCATATTTATAGATAAGTCCTTCATAATGCAGTTTATATGATGATGGGGAGGATAGATGTGACCCTGGATTTTGTTTTTGTCTAGTCTCTAAACTCTAGGATGCATTGTCTACAGAAATATTCATTTCCTCTCCAACTACTCAAACCAATGATAATGATTAGCTGAAAGGAATTTCCATCCTTGTAAATTACAGTTTTTACCTAATTAGTGACATCATATAACAAGATAAATTATAAATTTAGAAAGTCATTATTCGGTAAATGAATGCTTGTCAGTTGCTCTAAAGGCAAATTAATCTTCAGGCATCTGAAAAAAGCTTAAAGGAACAGACAGTAGAACCATTGACACCACTGTTGTGCAGAGTCTCTTCCCTCTTAAACTGATGATCCTGCCCATCAAAGTGTTTTGTTTGGCATATGTTTGAAAATATCCTGATTCTGGGGAAAATGTGTACATTTTGGAAGTTGCTAAAAATCAGAAGTGAGCAGCAATTTTTTTTTTGGTTTAGAAATTTCCATTTTATTGTATTTTATTATTTTTTTAAGATTTTATTTATTTGAGAGACAGAGGAGGAAAGAGGGAGCACCAGTTGGGGAGGAGGGAGAGAGAAAAGCAGATTCCCCTTCGAGCAGGGAACCTGATGCGGGGTTCAATACTACAACCTGAGATAATGACCCAATCTGAAGGCAGAAGCCTAACTGATCCCCCAGGCACCTCTAGAAATTCCAATTTTAATAGGAGTAAGATTTACATATGGCATGAGCTTTTTAGAATTAACTGGAATAAGACATCAGTTTTCTGATTTTATTTATGCTATTTAGTGTTTAGAAACACAGAATGTACCAAAATCTACAGGAGGTTGCTTGGAGCAGAACCTACTTGGTGCAAGGGAATGTCAGCTACTCTTCATCAGGATGGTTTGTTCTTCAGTATCAGGTAACTGCTAGTACAAGAAATGGTAGTAATTGTGGTGTCCAGTAGGCTCCCCCTGGTTGCCTTGCCCATAGCACCCTGTTCAGATAGCCTGCCTAGGCTATTCTTTGATCAAGAATCACTATTAATTAACCTGATTTGACCCATTAGGATCCCACTTGTAAAAGTAGCCTAATATAATAATTCTGTATGCGAAATTCTGACCTCTGAAATAATAATAAATAATTCTGATCTCTAGAACTGTAGTAATTTACTAAGGCAAGCAGAATGCATTCTTCCACAATCCTCACTAGAAATGCAAGATGGATTGGCCTGTTTGGGAACAAGGAAAAAAAAAAAACTTCAGATAGAAGTAGATGCACAGTTAGAGAGAATAACACTGTGAAAATTGCGGATTCTTGAACTACCTTATGTGTTCATGGCTCCCTGCACCTTTGTATCTTTGCAATAATATCATTTTTCTCATTGTACATGACATAACTTTCATATTTATGAACCCAACATATCATATGGAGAATATCATGGGCAATGATGGCATGATGAACAAAAAGTGATTTGAACGAATATTCTCATTTGTCACCTTAGACTAAAAGAGAAGTGCCAGATTACAAGTGCTTGTCTGGTATGCACTATTTTACATTATTATCCAGAAGTGTTCTTTTCTCCTTATTGTCAAAGATTACTTATATCTCTCTTTTTAACTTCTTGACATGCATTTCCCCTGAGTTCTGATCACTCGGGACAGCTGTTCTGTGTCGTGTCACCTGTGTGGACAAAGGTAATACCTTTAACTTTTCTGAGCCTCTGCAAAATGGAAGTCATGCCATCTCCTGTAAAGTATTTTTGAGGATTAGAGATAGCATATGTTACAACATTACTCTGCTTCATAGAGGCAGTGACACATATGAGAAACAAAAGCATTCATAATGGGTAACTTGAAAGAAAATTTCTGATCTTAGACAGATAGTAATAATTTTTGCCTATATTCTTCTATTTTGAAATTTATGGCTCAATCACCTTTCCCCAAATGTTCTTGTATTAAATAGCTATTGCTGCATAATAAACAACTGTGAAAGTCTCAGTGGTATACAGAATAAAACATTTATTCCTCACTCACAGGTCTGCAGGTTGGCTGTGGTTTCAGCAGATCTAGCTTAGGCTTGACTGCTTGGCATTTGGGCTATGTGATAGATTTAGGTCTGCTCCAAATGCCTCTCAAAATTCTGGGACAAGCAAGCATCTGGGGCATATTCTTTTGTACAGAGATGGCAAAAATGCAAGGGTATGGGCTCAAACATGCAAGGCCATTTCAATCTTGCTAAAATTTTGTTGGCTAAAACAAGTCTCATGGCTCATCCTTAAGGCAAGTAGCAGGGGAGTATGGAGGTGGTGTGGGTAGGTGAAGTAAGTATTCTCTTCATAGTGATCTAGTCTACTATGGTTGTCATACAATTTACGGATGATTTAAATAGTTTCCAATATCTTATTTTTAAATATGCATTATATATATACACACACACACACAACCACATACACTGATTTTATGTGTATATACCATATACACTAAGTAGTTAATGAAATGCTCTTTAACTCCAATTTATCAACATCACTGAGGATAGGTCAGTGGATGGGGAAAACTTGATGAAAAGAAATTTCAGTGTGTATGATAACCCCCATTTCAAATTCTGTCTTGATCCTGAAATTATAGAGGTTGCAATAAGATAGTTCTGCATCTATTTTTAGAACTCTGTGTAATGGCTCGTAGTTTTGCCTAGAGAAAGCTTACAACAGTTTTTGTCATTTTTGTCATTCCAGTTAAAGAACATTTTTCAGAGAATAATATTTCAGGGTAGAAAAGGCAAACTATATTGAGAATTAAAACCATTTTTTGGCCTAAGATTTGGTAAAAATCTTCACGTAAAATCTTTTCTTATAGTTGTCATTTTGTGAAATATACAATTAGTACCGAAGGGGGTTGACATTATAGCAAACAAAATAGCAAAGAGAAATGACATTATTTTAGGAACTTGTATTTCAATGAAAATAGTAAATATAGTAAAAGCAAATAAATCTGGCCTGATTTATTTTCTTCAAATACAGTATTCAAAATGGGTGAGAAGATTCTTATAGGAAAAAATAAAAGAGCAGATGAAGTTGTTTACATATTCAATTCCTTATGTATTATTTTGAGAGACTTGGTAGGGAAGTAAAGTTTATGATATTAAAAATTGGAGATAGTCTGAAAATAACTCATTATTTTATTCCATTGAAAATCAGAGTGCTACTTTGAAATGTACTCTATTCTTTTATGGAAATGAATGCAATCTATGAAATCATAGTTTTGTTTGAAAGAGGAATGTTTTCTCAAACTCTGTGAGGTTCCAGTGTAAAAGAGAAATAAAAAATCTAAGCATCTTCAAAAGTTTTTTCTATTCATTAAAATGAAAAACTGTGACAAGGATCTAGCTTGAATCAGATAGGTCAAGAAACTATAATTCTAATCCAGAAAACCATAAACATTTTATATCACTGGCCATTTGACTGAAACTTCATAGCAGATAAAGGAAAAATAGTGCTTTTAGTGATAAAAAGTAAATCAATCACATACGGAATATTATCTATTTCTTATTTTGTCTTTGCTGTGATTTATCTCTCATAATTTCAACAAAGGAAGTAGAAAATATATTTAAAACTGGCTTTCTAAAGAATTTTCTCAGAAACTCGTATGTTGAGAGCAATGTATGAGTTACTATTATTTTTTTTAGAGTTACTGTTATGACACATTTTAAGTTTTCACTAAGTTAAACAAAGGATGCCAAATAATAGTCCAAGCAATGTTGTTACATGCTATTACAAATATTCATGTTAAATATTAATATATATTCATGTTTACATTATATATGTGTGTGCACATGCATATAATTTTAATACATGCTATCAAAACAAAATTCTTAAAATAAAGCTGTCCACTTGTTTGAATGCAAGAGTACCTCAATAAGGTTTTATTAAGATGCCCTATTAAGGTGCACACTGCAAAACAAGTTTGTAAGCATTTTTTTATTTCCTGACACTATATAGATTCAAACGTGGTCTAATTTAAATGAAATTTGCTGTAATGATAATGCCAAGTGTTAGAATGTGTGGCCAAAATGGAATGACTTTGAACAAATCATTGAAATGATTATAGCTTCACTTATCCCCTTTCATAATTGATCCATTTACAAGTAAAAGCAATTTCCTTTTAAAAAAAGATTTTATTTATTTATTCATGATAGACAGAGAGAGAGAGGCAGAGACACAGGCAGAGGGAGAAGCAGGCTCCATGCAGGGAGCCCGATGCGGGATTCAATCCCAGGACCCCGGGAGCATGACCTGAGCCACAGGCAGGTGCTCAACCACTGAGCCACCCAGGTGTCCCAAAAGCAGTTTTAATATAGGATGATGGATAAACTGAAAGATAATTTTTCCTCATATAGCCCTTCTTAGTCTCTCTTTAAGTTAGCAGATCATTTCCTTCACAGCACTTACAATCTATAATGACTTGTGTGTTTACTTACCGTTCTCTTTCCCCACTATACCTGTACTCTTAACATCAGACACATGGTAGACACTCAAGAAATATTTGTGGGGTGACTAGGGATTTCCAAAGTGAAACTGTCAAATTGTCAAAGCCTTTCTCACCCAATGTTCTGTTCGGTCTGTTGTACCATCTTTTACTTTCTATTTAGCAGGAAATCTTCCCCCCTTCCAAAAAATCGCATTCAGTGCTTCCATTTCTAATTTCCCAATCACCTTTGAATGTGCAAAACCAGAGGTTTTTTATCTTTGCTCTCCTAAAGCTGCTCCCCAAGGAACCTTATATCTCCAGGCCCTCACCTCCTTCAGTCAGGGCTTGTAAATGGCCTTTCAATATTAGCAAAGGAAGTCCCACTGCTGTGACAGACACCCTACAGTTACAGTGGCAGCAAAACAGTGTAGCAGTTTAATTCTCACTCCTGTCATGCACCCTTGGGGACCCAGCAGGGGTTTGGGAGGGCGTGGTCAGCTCCACCCTCTCCTGCTGGGGCCCAGTTTGAGAGCAGCTCTGCTGTCTTCAATATTTACCATCTGCAACAAGTTGCCTAGATTGCTCTGAGAGTTGTCATTCAGTTGGGCTAACATGGAGAAACACAGGTGGCAGGTTTTATGATGCAGGTGTGGAAGTCGTGTGTACCAATTTGCTCAAATTCCATTACCTAGAATTCAGTTTTATGGCTAGATTTAGCTGTGAGGCAGGGAGAGGAATTGTGGGCCCATGAAGAAGAAACACTGGTTTAGAGATGCAACTCCAAGTTTCCGCCATGCTTTCTTGAAAAAAAATCTCTTTTTGCTTGTCTTCCATACCACTTTGCTCTTCTGTTTATTTTTTGCAGTCTTTCACTAACACACTGGATGCTCTTAACTCATGCCTTGAATTACATCAACAGAACACTGTTTATACAATGACTTTACTCAATTCTAAGGCTTCAGACAATATGTACATGTGACATTTTGTTTCTGGCACTGATTTATTTCTTATGATCTAGAATCCTGTTTCCAATTGCTGGCTGCACATCCCCATTATTGATAATCTGAAGCTAAGCTCCTGAAGTCTAAGCAATGAGGTACACACCCATCACCTTCTCCTCTGATATTTTGTTTTCATTCAAGCTTGGAACATACGAGTTATATTACTCTTTATACCTCACTTCTATAATTTACTCCTACAACATCTTCTGCTACTGCCAACAGACAGACATGAATTACTGTTTATGCAATTTTCTAATGACCTCCTAACTGGCATGTCTTCATCTGATCTCTTTTTGTTCTGATATGCCTTGTTTACTGCTGTGACTATTGTCTTTAAAGATTGCAAAATTGTTGGTGTCCCTCTTTTACCAGAAAATTCAATTACTCACAAAAAAATTAAAAGCTGAAACTCTCCACTCTGACAACCACACTTCTTTATCTACCTCCCATGATGCAGGTGCACATATCCCTTTAAGATGAGGAAGAGTAAGTTAAATGTGGTGCGTGAAGAAGGTTTTGGAGGAGCTTCAAAATAATTATAAGAGTAATAACATTACTGGGCAGCCCGGGTGGCTCAGCGGCTTAGCGCCGCCTTCAGCCCAGGGCCTGGTCCTGGAGACCCCGGATCGAGTCCCACGTCGGGCTCCCTGCCTGGAGCCTGCTTCTCCCTCTGCCTGTGTCTCTGCCTCTCTCTTTCTCTCTCTGTGCCTCTCATGAATAAATAAAATCCTAAAAAAAAGAATAATAACATTACTAATGGTTGACATCAATAGAAAACTTACTATGTGCCAGGCATTATACTAAGAGCTTTGCATGTTTTGCTCATTTCTCTTCCTTACAATCTGGAAATAGTCAAAGTTATTCTTTCAAGTGCATAGATACAGAGGTTTCCACTTGTCCAAATGTATGCTTTTAGGAAGTGCTAAAGTCATTTTTGTAACTTTGTCTCCAGGATGAAAAGATAATCCAGTAGAATTTCTATGTTCTATTCAAGTGTGTCTAACACCAGGGGAACCATATTAGTATTTACTTTTCTGTACTGTCTTTCCATTCAACTTTATTCAGTGGAAGTAGGAGCTGGAGAGTGCGTTCTAGAATGGGGAGGGGAGGAGAGAAAACTGAAAAGAATGAATCATTTAAATACACTTAAAAAAAGATTTATTTACTTATTTGAGAGAAAGAGAGTGGAGGGAAGCAGCAGAAGGAGAGGGACAAGCAGACTCCCCACAGATAGCAGTACTTGTCACAGGGCTCCTCAGGGCTCTATCTCACAACCTTGAGATCATGACCTGAGTCAAGACCAAGAGTCAGAAGCTCAAGGGGCTGAGCCACCCTGTGCCCCTGAACGCCCTTGATAGCTGAGTGTATTTGTGTATTTGAAACCAGGGAGGCAGACTGAAACAATATTACATAGGTGACATTCAAGGTTTTTTGAACAAGAAATAAACTTGTTGGAGATGCACTATTTGCAGAATTAGTGTGGCCATTATGTGAAGATGGAATTAAGTGGGTAGAGGCAGGAAGAAGGAAAACAAGCGATTGTAAAAAACAAAGGAAAAAGTAGGCATTACCTCAATTAGTGTCAATTTATATGTGATTATTATTTCAATCTTCCTGTGAAATAGATACTTCCTGGGTCCCTAACCTCCTGGCCACCCTCTGAGAGCAAGCTATTGGTCTAGTATGGTTCCAGAACCAGACACCATCAGTTTTGTGCATCTACATAGTTTACTGCTTCTATATTTCTATCTCAAAATTGCCCTTAGGACATTAATTCTTAGAACAATTCCTCTTTTGAAAAACATATCTTGGTGACAATTATTAATATTTTTTATTTGTATCCAAATGAAAAAAACACAGATACATATAAATTGTAACATTATTAAAATTTATCATGCTATGGCTTAAGTGAAATTTCCTGTCTGGTAAGAATAATTACATATTTGTTTAAAGCAGAATCTGTCCATAGATTTCCAAGTCCATGCAAATATAAATTAATCATGATTTAAGTCTGGATTCCTTGTGGTTTGAATTTTTTTCTGATTTTATTTATTTATTCATTAGAGACACAGACAGAGAGAGAGGCAGACATAGGCAGAGGAAGAAGCAGGCTCCATGCAGGGAGCACAATGTGGGACTTGATCCTTGGACTCCAGGATCACACCCTGAGCAGAAGGCTTAATAAGACTTATAAAAAAAAAACAAAAACAAAAACAAAAAAACAACCTTCTAAAAAGATACATGGGGTCTTTATGTTGATATGGGGTCTTTATTTTGATATGATGTTCTTATATGTCTTCTAATTACTTGCATCCTCATTTTTTTTATTTACATTAAAAAAATAATTGAAAGTGGTGTTTAGACTGGCATTTATGGTAATGATGTGAGAGACAGGGGCTGCGGATAGATTGTTCTGAAACAATTATCTCCATGGTGGAGAGAAGAGGGTAGGAAGGAAAACACCACATACAGATATCTCAGTAGTGGGATATTCCAGTTGGTTCGTTAGTCTGCATGCCATGTTGGGGTCAGCCTCTTTAATGTTGTCTGTCATTAAGAATTTTCAGGGATGTCCTTGGATGTGGGAAGATAAGCAGAGTATTTTGAGTGCTGAGATGCAGCCTCAGACAAGACAAATACTGTGAGTACATCTGATTTATATCTCTGCTCCTCTTTCAAGGGTCTGCTCCACTTCTCTTTCTTCTTGATCCCACAGGTCACTTCCTGACCATTTACATTGCCCTGCTCTCTACTCCATCTATGACTCAGATAAATCTAGTAATTACTACCATTCTTGTTCCCAGTAGGTTCTCTAGATTCTCTACTAAGCCCTTTATAGGCATCATTTTATTTAATCCTCACAACAATCAAGAGAGGTTGATATTATTATCCCTGAGGAAATTGGAGTTCAGGAAGGCTGAAGGATTTGTTCAAAATCACATGTCTGCAGGTGGCAAAGTTAAAATTCACATCCAAGCTTTGGTCTGACCCAAAGCTTGGGCTACATTTAAAACCAACTAGGATTTAAGAATCATGGATAAACTCACCCAGAACTCAAGACAGAACATAGTTTTAATAAAGAAAAATAGGCAGAGATACCTGGGTGGTTCAGTGGTTGAGCGTCGGCCTTTGGTCAGGTCATGATCCTGGGGTCCTGGGATCAAGTCCCGTGTCACGCTCTCTGCAGGGAGCCTGCTTCTCTCTCCCTATGTCTCTGCCTCTGTGTGTCTCTCATGAATAAATAAATAAAATCTTTTTAAAAAAAGAAAGGAAAATAGACTGAGACAAGTTATAGTTTGTGATCTTACCTTAGAGACATAGTCAGTTGACTAGGACCATCCAGGGAAAAACAGTGAAGCTAGCAAAGTTTATCTTCAGCTTTTGTACTGCTTTTCATTGTTGAATTGACTTATGCTCTTGTGACAGCTGGTGACCTAATGCTGCCCCTATGTTTCCCCTGTCATGACAAGCAGTGTTACATAAACTCATTTTTCCTTAAATGTCAGTGACAGGAGGTTTTATCCTTGCCAGCAAAATTTGCATTTTTAAGTGAGGCTATTAAAAAATCATAGGGGTTAACTTATATGAACTACTTCCCAAACGAGGGGGTGGTAGAGGTTTAGATTGTGGCTGATAGGTGAAAGATTCATTGTAGGTCTGGGCCACTTTCTGTGGTTTTTCAAGTCACACCCTCTATAGGATCTGGTCCTGCACCAATATGACAGCCAGGACTATGGCTGAGGCTGCATATGCTCTCCTTCTCATTGCTCACTGTGGAAAACACACTTTTTGGTCAGTTTTTTTTTAATTGCCTTTGAGCATCATCAGTATGATCGAATACATGGACTGCTCCTAAGTTTCATGTAAGTCATGGAAATACTCATTAGGTAGCACATAAGTTAAATGGAAAAGTACTCAATCCACTACTCTTTAGGAAATAATCTAATGAAGATTTGTAAGGAAAAGAAAAAGTATCCATACGAACATTTGGCTGCAGCTTAAATTACTTGAAACTTATTGCCCACAACATCTTGAGGTTTGCAGATGGAATAATTTTTATAAAACCAAAATATCATCCTATATGTATATTTGTATCTAACTGCATTTGACCCAAAGTGTGCATTGACATTTTTGATGCCTGAAGAAATTATTGGATGAATTAGATAAAAGTGGTCAAAAAGTACAAACTTCTAGCTATAAAATAGGTAAGTATTAAGGATGTAATGCATGATATGATGTCTAGAGTTAACACTGCTAGATGGTGTATCTGAAAGTTATTAAGACAGTGGATACTAAGAATTCTCATCACAAGGAAAAAAACAATTTTTTCCCTTTTGTGTGTGTGTATACTATATGAGATGATGGATCTAATTAAACTAATTGTAGTGATCATTTCACAATATATAGAAATCAAGTCATTATGCTGCCCACACTCAACTGACATGGTGCTATATGTCAATTATTTGTCAGTAAAACTAGAAAAAAAATTATTAAAAAAATCTGAGAGCAAGAATTTATTCATATGCAACCTATATATGTTAGAACTACATGTAATAGTGAAATGAGTGATATAAGCCAAATCTTTTGTGGTAAAGAATGCTTTGCCAGGTGATGATATTAGTGTAGCTTCAAATCTGTCCTGGTAATAATCTGATTGAATCTATATAAGTAGAAACAGGAAGTAAAAGGGAATCACCAACTTCTATTTTAAAGATACATCAACTGTGTTTTGTACCAATGAGGGGAAATGAATTCCCATCTGATTAAAAGAAGAGCTTTCAGTTTTCAGAATAAGTCTTAAAAACACTAGTGCTGTTTTACTACATCAACAAAACCCACAAACTGTCTCTCTGGCTGTGTTTCTGATTAGATAAAGTATACACCATATCTCACCTAAAGCAATGGAAATGCAGAGGTCCAACCAGGGTGAGTTATCACCTCACTCAACCAGCACCTATCAGATGGAGTAATTTGTTCTATGTCAGTCATTGCATATAATAGCACTGTCAGTGATAGACAATGTCACATGACCAATGCATTTGACTCTGCAAAAAAAAAAAAAATTGAGGTTTGCTTTTAAGATTTATGCAGAATGAGAAAAAAATGCTTTTTGGCAGAAAATGTTAAGCCCAGTGGCAATGAATCCGATTCCTGCCTTAGTGAAAGGATAATTGGTTCAGGAAAAATGTGATTAGATTGTATCCCTCTAGAAATCATAGAGGATTGAACTTTTTCAATTCAGTCTGTATAGTAGACTTAAACAAATCTAAGAGACCCTGTGGCCATAAGCATGCAGTTCCCTCTATTCTCAGTTATGGATGGCCAGGATAGAAGCTGTGGCCAGAGCTGAAGCTTCTCAGACTCATATGCTCATGTGAGTAGCTTCTGCAATTTGCAGATAGCAAATTGATCAGGAAAAATGGGAGAAGGAAGGCTGGGTGGCATTGGTGGCCTGGTCAGGAACATGGATTGACAAGAAGCTGGGAAGGGATGGGAGGTGAATATGGGATTTGAGTCTCAGCCAATTCATCGTTGGCAGGCTGAATACAAAAATAAGTGAGCAGGGCAGGCTCACAATGAGATTAACCTATATGGCCTGGAGCAGACATAATGGACTCACACTCTTAAACTGAACTGTGTAGGAAGTATTTTTCCAGACCTAACAGTTTCTTAATTTCAAAACTTGAGAGAAGAGAAGGCACCCCTTGGGCTATTTCTATTCTTAAAATGCAGTGTCCTAAGATGCATGGGAATTTGAGTTTTATATCAAACTACCTATTTATTGCATATACTCTAGTATGGTCTCTTGCAAATGGTGTCTGACATTAAATCTTCTTTTTTCTTTTCTAACTGCTCAGCTGGCTTCAATAGATGAAGTATGGGACCAAAGCTGGGATGATAATGCCCCTATTAATTCAAAGAGTATAGCATGATATGTATTTAATCTCCATAATGTCTTTTACAATATGGATTCTCACCATAATACTCCTACAATGAGCCCTCCCATCTTTTCTCCCTCTGCCTCTCTTAGCCTACCTTGAAGAGGGCATTTCTCTTTTCCATAAATTGCTCAAGCCTAACAAGATGATGCACAAGGCTATTACCTATGCCTTCTTTTCTCTTTGAGAACTGAACCATGAAACCCACTGCTGCCTTTCTCGTAAGGAGGCCTAGTCTATCCTTAAGTGGGTTCCCTATTAATTGCATAGAGAAAAAGAGTAGCAATGAACTGTCAGCTCAAAGCTGACAAAATTAGTTGTGGCTATTATGTTAAAAATAAGAATTTGAGAGTGGGACAGTAAGCAAGGTTACTCTTTTCTGATAACATCCACTTAATATCTTTACTGTTGGGTTAGTTGCATCCAATCCCTTGGGTGAAATCTAGGAAAGATCCAGTGATTACTCTCAGACAATATATTGTCTCCAAGCCCCTTTAGTCCTTGATCAATAATTATGTCTAGTGGAATATAATCAATATTCTGAACTTCAGTCAAAATTCCTCCTCTCCACTAACTTAGGCCAGCTACCAGCAGCATGAATTTCACAGTCCATCTTGCAAAGCCTGAAGTCTAAAGGAGGGAACCAGAGCAAGGAAGGAAAATGTAAAGGGATGTAATGTTCCAACACAAATGCCATAGATTTTGCTTTGATTACTTCAGCCACAGTAGATGTTTTACACTCTTTCACTCATGGGCATTTCTATGGGATTTTCAGACACCAGACACTGGAGTTTCTTTATTGGTGTTTTTCAAGAAGGAATTATGCCCTCTCTCTTTGCCCTTGGTTTCTTGGCAGTTCATTATCACTCAGACTTTCTGAAAAGGAGTCCCATGGCCACCTTAGGAAAAGTCTCTTTCGTAAGACTCAGTGCTGGTTCTACTGTTTTCTCTTCTTTACATATCTGTTCTGTGAAAAACATGTATGTTTGATGTATTAGTGAAAGTGCAATTACTTCCAAATTGTAGCTCTCATCTCTGGTGCTAGGGCAATTTTATCTAACATTCTACTCTTTACAACTCACACACAACACTTTTGACACTTCTGGTCACCAAATATATGGTCCTACACCAAGCAATTCTCCACAATGCCAGCTAGATATCCTATGATTTAACTCAACTCTGACACCATTCACATGGAGATAGCATCAGATCCACAGCCTAAAGGCTTAGTCCTATGAGACTGCCTTCCACACATCAGATACCAGTCATGAGGAGTGAGTCTTTAGGCTAGTCACCACTACTGTCTGACTTGGTTACAAATTAGAGGTTCTCACGACTCCCTACTTGAGTTTGATTAATTTGCTAGAGTTGCTCACAGGACTTAAGGAAACACATTTACCAGTTTATTAAGGGATGTGATAAAGGTTACAGATGAGCAGCCAGCTGAAAAGATACATGGGTAGAGGTCTGGAAGTTTCCCCAGAGCAAGAGCTTCTGTCCCTATGGAGTTGGCCATCAGATTCTTGGTATGAGTATGTTTGCCCACCTGGAAGCTTTCTAAACCCTGTCCTTTGGGAATTTATGGAGGTTTCATCACACAGGCATGGTGATCACTAACTCCATTTCCAACTCATCTCTCTTCTCAAGAGAATGGGGTGAGGGGCTGAAAATTCTAAGGTTCTTATCATGGTTTGGTCTTTCCAATGGCGATCCTTGATCCAGGAGCCACCTGGGAGACCATCCAGAGTCACCTCATTATGACAAAAGACACTTCTATCATCCAGGAAATCACCAGGGTGTCAGAAGCTCTTTGTCAGGAACCCAGGGTCAAAAAACAAATACTAAAACAAAAGATTTCCTAGTACCCTTATCACTTTAAAAATCACAAGGGTTTCAGGAACTCTGTGTCAGAAACCAGAGGACAAAGACTAATAGATCCTTCCTATTATTTCACAAAAAACAAATCTCTTTTCTATCCTCCCAACCTCCCCTCTTTGTGCCTTCTTTTCTTTCTCCCCCCTTTTGTTTTTTCCTTTCCTTGCCCCAGTGGGGTATTTGCTATCTTCCCCACAGTTTCTCCAGCTCAGAGATGTGGAACCCTTGTCAGGCTTCCCACAGTAATATATGTTACTGGGGAAAGGTTCTGTTGTATGGTATTATATTATATGTATTATACATATATATTATATATATTGTGTAAAATGACCACAAGGTGAACTTAATTATATGCTTGTTTCCCATCCCAGTTCTTTAGTTACCATCTCAGAGTTTTTGTTCCTTCCATGAATAATTTCTGTGATCACAAAATATGCAAAAGAGATTCAGGAAATTCCCAAAGGGTCATTCTTAATACCTTTCAAATAATAATAATATGGGCCAACATCTATGTCACTTACACATAAAACAAGGCCTCCTGGCACCTGGACTATTGAAGATGATATCTCTAGGGTTATCATTTATGCTCACTAACAGGCTACTGGCATAAGGCCCTCAAGTCATTTTCAGTCTTGGCCAGAGCAGAGAAATTCCTGGGGTGAAGCCTGAGGAACTATGAATCAGGGCAGCTGGACTCTTCTCCTTTTTGTAAAAGGAATAGTAAAGTTGACAACTGTAAAAAGGTACATGTAGACAGCTGGAAATAGAACCAGAGGCATTTGATTTGAAATCTTTTGTGCAAGGCTATTTGTATTGTGTCTTCCTAAATTTCATTTAGCTATGTTTCAGCAAATGTGAAGACTAAAATCCAAGCAAGCAAACTGGCATCTCTGTTCGTCATCAAAATTTGGAGCTATATCTTGAAGCAGAAAAAGAGTATTTTTGAAAATGCTTGAAATGCTGTTACAGTGCATTTAGGGGAAAGCATCCGAATGTATTATTTCAGCATTTGTGTCCACTTTTAGTGAGATGAGGAGAGGCTGAATTTAGACATGTGTAAACTGTCTTTTCTATTACACACTCTTGTCGTCAGACATTTGTTTTTATCAGGAGGGTTTGTTTGACCAGCTCTAAAATCATTGCTAGTAGAGTGTCACTTCTCATGGGGTAAGGCATCAGATTTGAGATGTAAATGCTGACGTCATTGTCAGGAAATAAAGTTAAGAGAAAATGTAATTGAAATGAAGGACATTAAAAACTTTAAAATAGAAATAATACTGTTAACTAATAGCTATTGAATATTTACTGTGCACTTAGAAATGTTCCAAGCACTTAATCATGCATTAACTCATTTTAACCCTACAACAAATAAAAGATTATATCTCAGAGTTGGGTGTGTCTTAATCCAGAGGAATTATATTGTCTTCTACGATTCTCATACTTCAGTTGAGAGTACACTCTTAACAGAGGTTTTCAGCGATAGTCCAGAATATGAGCTTGCATGCCCATCCCGCCTGCCATGATACAGGACCTTTTCCCACTCTCTTTGTGAATAAACACAGAAAACCCAAGGATTTGTCCAAGGATTATTAACCCATAGTGGATAGGAGGGACCCACAATGAGGGCTATCAGGTACTTTCTCTTATATCCCCTGCTCATCTTTTAGTACCATAAACATTCTTTTATTCCTTGTTGGGCTTGCCTTTTATTGAGTCTGAATTCACTGCTGGAAATAACTGCTTTGGGGATTTTCCTCATTCTGTCTTCCCTTCTCTGCCTTTTTCTCAGATTGGAAGACAAACAGACAAACAAAAAACAACAGAGTGATAAGAAGTGGCTTTTGCCCTGGAAGAGTTTTCTACATTTTTCCTTATATTGATTGAGTCCTATACTTAGTCTGCTGGTGACCAAATTGGGTTAGAAGTTTGTAAACATTTTCCATATGTGGTTTTTGATTGAACCCATCTCAATAAATGGCATAATTTGGCTCAGATCAGAAACTGAGGGGTCCCTTGATTGTTCCCTCTTCATCATTTTCTGTGTTGAGATTAGTATCATGTGATACAGCCTAATGAATATGTTTCATTAGGGACATTTAAAGGCAAAAATTAACACAATCCCTCCCTCCCTCACTAACCCACCAAAAGGCATACAATGCAATGATACTACTGGCATATGCAATGGAACCATGGTTTACAGGAAGAGACCCTGAGTCCTTCCATTTTACATTTGTAGACTCAGCCTTATATGTGATAAATAAGAGTCAAGGTTTAAACACTAACCAGTCTGGGTTCATGTGATAGTTGAGCAAGGAGTTTTCTGAGAAGCTCAGTTTGGTTGTAAACTCTGTTTCTATTCCTTCTCTGAAAAATTTATGCAATGAAAATACGTGAGAGATTTGAATAATTCCCAAAAAGTCATTTTTGGTCCTTCTGAAATCATACAGTATGGGCCACCATATGTGTTGTTTAGACATAAAGTAAGCCTTGTTGGCACCTGGACTATTAGAGAGGATCTCTCTAGGGCTATTAGCTTCAGTTTTGTTAGATTTAGACAAGAAAAGTCCTTTCCAGGAGAATCTGAGTTCCAACTACTAAATGAGAAGACTTCCATCCTGGGGAGGGGGTCATAGCTGAGCAAACCTGAGTATCAAGAGTAATTCACTATGCAGTCTAACTTGTTTCTTTATACCCTCACATTAAGTTCTGCTGGCTTTATTTTCAAAATTCCTTTCATTCAATTTCTTTTTATCTTATCTGCTGGCAACCCAGTAGGAGTCACTATTGTCTCTTACCTTGACTACAGCAATTATTTTCTAATTGGCCTTTCTTTTACCTGGTTACCATCTTCATCTCCTCTTTGGCTAAATGCCCCCTTTATCTCCTCCACTCTAATCCAATAATCTGTTCTCCATAACAGCCAGAGTAAATTTTAAAAGTGAGAGCAGAGAATTCCACTCCCTTATTACATTCTAATGTCTTCCCATTAGGCTTAGAACAAAATTTCACATTATCTGTAAGATCTATGTGGTCTGGGGCAGCCCTGGTGGCTCAGCGGTTTAGCACTGCCTTCAGCCCAGGGCCTGATCCTGAAGACCGGGGATCAAGTCCCATGTCAGGCTCCCTGCATGGAGCCTGCTTCTCCCTCTGCCTGTGTCTCTGCCTCACTCTCTCTCTCTGTCTCTCATGAGTAAACAAAATCTTAAAAAAAAAAAAAAAAAGATCTATGTGGTCTGACCCTACCTACTTCTTTGAATGGGTCTCTTTTTGGTCCCTTACCAACTATGCTTTTGTCACTCTTGTCTTCTTTCTGCCCCTCGAATAATCTAGCTTGCTTTTATTTTAAAAAATAATTTTGCATTTTGTTTTTGCCTGTCGTCCTTGGCAATCACATCATTTTAGAATTAGCCATTGATGGTCAGCTAGAATGTCATCAGTGGAGAAAGACCCTTCCTGGCCAAAAGTAGTTTCTCTCCTAATCCTTCCATTGACTCTCTGTTGTAATATTATTCTCTAAAATTATGTTCATTTTTTTACATTAACATAGTTATTATTCACCTTTCACCCATGCTAATGTTTATGCCCCTTTAAGCAGGTATTATATCTGTTTTGTTAAAGATGTATTCTACATTATAAGGATTTAGTAAATATTTGGAGAATATATAAGTAATTCTATGCCATAAATGTTAGAATATATATTGTTAAAATGCTGCTGTGGGTTTATGGTGATTTTAAAACATAACCTCTAAATTCTTTGACATTCTTCTTTTTAAGAGATAGAAGTATGAATTCTCTTTTCCTTAAAACTAGACAATGTTACTGGTCAGGGCTTAAGAGACTAACTTTTTCCATTTCTTATTCCTAGGAGTGCTCACTTTGGGAACCCAATTGCCATGTTATAAGAAAACCAAAGTGCTACATGGTGAAGTTTGTGTAGGAATTTTGGCCACAGCCCAAGGTGAGGTTCTAATTAACACCCAACATCAACTTCCAAATATGTGAGTGAAGGAGCTTTTTATCTCAAAGGTGAGCACATGTTTTGTTTTTGTTTTTCTGCAAAGGGCCAGTTAGTAAATATTTTCATTGCAGGCCATATAGTCTCTGCCACAGACATTAAGCTTTTCTGTTATAGTGCAAAAGTAGCCAGAGTAATACATAAACAAATGAGCAAGGCTGTGTTCCAGCAAAACTTTTATTTATAAAAATAGCTGGTAGGTCAGATTTGGCTCATGAGCTATAGTTTGCCAATTTGTACATTAGATGACTCTGGCCCCAGTCAGGAAGTTGCTTCCAGCCTTTGAGCTATTCCAGTTGGTAACACATGGGGCAGAGAAAGTCTTTCCCACTAACCTTTGCCCTAATTGCAGATTTATGAATAAAATAAATGCTTTTAGTCATTTTAAGCCATCAAGCTTGAAGTGGTTTGTTATGTGTCAATAGATGACTAGAACAGGGTTAGAGCCAATCTTTTAAAATGGCCAAATTCAGTTATATTTTATGTGGCAGATGAGAGTGAACTCCCCTATCTTTGAAATGTTTCCATACATATGTGTTATAAGGTCAGGTCAAATTCATGTGCAGATTTAAAACTGATATCTGAGCACCTTATAAGTCACAATATTTCAATGTTAATGACGTTTCACCAGTATTTTTAAGATGTATTTAAGATATATTCAGAATATACATAGAAAGTGTGAATGTCAGTCACATCCTCAACTTCATGGCTTCTAAATAAAGCATCTAAAAATATTCAAAGTGGAGTAATTGTAGAGAAGTTTTAATAAATTGATTTTGGCTATGATGAAGTTTAATGTGATTTTTTACTCCAGAAAAATAGCTGCTTAATATCCTGGTCTATGGGGGAAAGGATATACTCATTTATAGTCCAAAATTGAAGAATTGAAATAGTTCTTAAGAAGTTCACAACTTTTACATGGAATTCACATCTGTATCAGAGAAATTCATATAACCTTTGTTAACCTATGAACAGACTAATACATTTCCATTCTAGTACATACGTAAAGAAGATTACAATCTTGAGAGATAGTTTTTGTTGGAAAGATTTTTCATATTTTTTAATTTTTCCTACATTGAGAGATGCTTATACGGACATTTTGTTTTCTTTGATAAATTAAAGGCCCTATGTGAAGAAACGTTATGCTTTTAAATTTCGTTTTTACATATGGCACAAAATTTCTGAGGTTTCAGTATAGCATGTACATCACATGGACTTCAACAGGCTTTAACGTGGATTTCACAGACACTGGTCAGTTTTCACCTTTGTTTGAATATACTTGGGATATTTTGCCTTGTTAATTCTACTCCATAAGGTAGAAGTGTTGTCTTCCATCACCTACATAATTAGTGTAGCAAATGCATCAGTGTAAATGTTCTAACACACACTCCTTTCTCCAAATGGTGACTGATATTAATAGAAGTAATACCCGACCTTCACATGTTCTGTCTAGAGAGATTAATGGCAAGTGCTTTGCTTTGTAAACTGTAAGGAAACAAAGAATAAAAAAAAAATTGAAAAAAGAAGCTCAAACAGAAATACCATTATAAATGACAAGAATCTTGAACTTTCACAACTAAGGTAGGAAGGTCAAGAAGAACAGTAAAAATAAAGGTGGTGTTATTTACAAATATATATTGTTCCCCCTCCTCACCCCAGACAATTAGTAGGAAATAATGTATTGAATACAAAATATTAAACATTTAACAGTATATAAGCCTTTTAAATCCCTGAGCATTGCACAAAAAAATGAATTGCCCCATCTTAAGGGCATGCATATTTCTCAAATTTCTTTAAAGGAAAATTCAAGTGACCTGGGAAATCGTGTCAGGATAACCTGATATTTTCCTTTTAGTCTGGGTCAAATATGCATTAAATGGACAATTCAAGTAAAACCATTCAAAATCTCACCTCCTTTAGTTCTCCTGAAGTATCACCTTCATGGTTGTCTGTTCTGATGCTTAAGGCTTTTGTGTCACAAAGAGAAGGTGCTAACAGGATATAGGGGTTTCTGGAGTGTTTTTCTTCCCCCCATTCTGCCTCTGCCTTTGTTTCAGAGGAGATGGCAGCTGCCTTTTCCGTTCTGTGATAGCTTAGGAAAACCTGCTCCGTAAGCATGTTAATGTTCTTCCTTGTAGAAAAAGCTGGCTAATCTCAGGAGGTATTGCAAAGTTTAAATTGAAGTAAATAGAAAAATGGCTAAGTTGAAAAAAAAAATGTTCCATGCCGCTTCTGGTGAGTGGGAACACATCTGCCACACAATAGAATATGACATCCTTCAGCTCATTGCTTTCTGAGAGTATGTGGAAGAATGGCTGCTGTTTAGTATACATCTGCTTTGGAGCACCAGCAAGTAGAGGTTTAATTACTGATCTATGTGTTACTGGCCCTGTGGATTACATAGGAGGAGTTTAGTTCCATTTTCTGTTTTTCCCCCATAGAAACCATTTTTCCAGAAGATGTCTTCAGAATAGCAAGGCCTGGCCTCTTCTCATTTGCTTTTTGTTGTTGTTGTTTGAGTTTTCATTTTCTAAGAGGCATGCTGACAGTAGTTGATGAACCACTTAAGGCCATACCTGGATCTTAAATGCTATTCTTTCCACAATGATCATGCCAATGAGATCGACATAGGTGTATGTATGGGTGTGTGTTAGAGATGGAGGTTAATAGTGAAAAATACATCATTTGGGGCCACTTGGAGGGCCAAAGCATAAGGAAATCCTTCCTAGCATTTTGAAAGGTGTGACACAAGTGTCTATGTGGAAGTGGATCACTGGTGTGGGACAACAAATATGGCAGAAGAACCCAAACGATGTAGAGGTCAGTCTTTGGCACAAAGGAAAAGCCCATCTGTCCATCTGTGTGTCCCACTTGCCATACTGTATGGATAAATTCACCTGGTGCTAAAAAACATGGGAGCTTCCAGCAAAAATGTCACTGCAAAAAGTAAATAGGAATGAAGGATCAAATAATTCAGCCAGGGTTGTTATGGTCATCTTTCTGGCTGTGCTACCATTTCACTTACAGGAGACTTTTCTACAGAAATCTTTTTTCTTCTTTCAGAAAATTCAAATAGCTAAGTAAATAGATTATCAGAAATAGAATCAGATTTGCCTTTTTAGGGAAATCACTGGTTTGCAGACAGATGTCTTGGTGAAGGCTACTAACTTTCTCTTTTTAAAGTAATATTTTTTTCCTTCAAAATAGACACTGTAACCAGAGTAAGGAATTAAAGTTCTGCTGCTTTGAGAGAAGTTAATAGTATGGATTATAAATCAGTGTCTTGGTCTGCAACCAGACAGATGAAGAAAATATAAAAACTACTGAGATTTTAGTGGCCCTTTAACATTGTTTACGACCCTCTTCCCTGAAGAGAGGACAATTTCACATCAATTTTCTCCTTGCTATTAAAATATTTTCTTATTGCCTCAATACTTCAGTTTGTTCCAAGTTTTCAACTTTCCAACTGGATTCATTGATTCTTTCCACCTGCAGGGTAAAGACCATCCATCCATCCATCCATCCATCCATCCACCAAGTCAGCAACCTGCATGGTACATACAAGAAGCACATACAAAGATGGGTAAAACTTGATAATCAAGTTAATAGTGGCATGGTTACAGGTAAATTATACTTAAAAGTATTATCACAGTTGCCATTGGAACAAAAGAGATTTGAGAGTATAGATAAAGAAAGGATTTTACCAGAATGAATTCTATTAGGCCTCACACAGAAGATAATATTTAACATTTAACAGCCATTAAAGGCTTAATGGTAGCTATTTATTAAATGCTTACTATATGCCAGATAGAGTTCTTTTTTTAAAATTTTATTTACTTGGAATCCCTGGGTGGCGCAGCGGTTTGGCGCCTGCCTTTGGCCCAGGGTGTGATCCTGGGGACCCGGGATTGAATCCCATGTCGGGCTCCCAGTGCATGGAGCCTGCTTCTCCCTCTGCCTATGTCTCTGCCTCTCTCTCTCACTGTGTGCCTATCATAAATAAAAAATTTTAAAAAATTAAAAAAAATTATTTATTCATGAGAGACACACAGAAAGAGAGAGAGAGGCAGAGATACAGGTAGAGGGAGAAGAAGGCCCCTTGCAGGGAGCCTGATGTAGAGTTCTAAGTATATGAAATAGATAAGCAAATTAGACTTTACAATACTTTATAAATTACTACTGTAATATTACTAATGTAAAGAAGCAGAGATAAAGAGAAGTTAAATAACTCACTCAAAATTGCACTGCTTATAAGTGGTGAAACTAGAGTTCAAACCCACCAGTTTGATTCTTGTGTTTGAGCCCTAACTCAATACGCTATGTTGACAAGTAGGAGGAGAAGAACCTCCTATTCTGGTGGTGTAGCAGAGTCAAGACCCTGAAAGACCTTCCCAGCTGTGACAATTAAAAGACAAAATCAAACATTATAAAAACATCCTTTAAAATGTATTACTAAGTTAACAGGATAGAAAGGGCTCTGCAGAGGGACCCCTGGGTGGCTCAGTTGGTTGAGCAATTGCCTATGGCTCAGGTCATGATCCCAAGTTCTGGGATCCAGCCCCATATTGAGCTCCCTGCTGAGCAGGGGACGTGCTTCTTCCTATTCCCACTCTCACTCGTGCTTTCTCTTGTTATCTCTCTTTCTCTGTCAAATAAATAAATAAAAATCATTAAAAAAAAAAAGAAAGAAAAGATAGGGCTCTGCTGAGACCAAAAAGCCAGAGAAAGTTTTCACCCTGGAGATTATACTGGTTGGTCTGCCAAAAGGCACGAGCTCAAACAATGGAGCAGGTATCAACAGGTGACCAATCATAGGGTCTGATTTTTCGTCTTTTTTTTAGATTTTTTTTTCAAATTTATTTACTCATGAGACACACACACACACACACACACAGAGAGAGAGAGAGAGAGAGAGAGACAGGCAGAGGGAGAAGCAGGCTCCATGCAGAGAGCCCGACATGGGACTCAATCCCAGAACTCCAGGGTCACACCCTGGACTGAAGGTGGCACTAAACCGCTGAGCCACCCAGGCTGCCCAGATTTTTTGTCTTGATGTAACCATGGCAACCACTTCCTAAGAAACAAATATGCTTTCAAGTTTGCTCTTCTTCAAATAACTTCATTCTCCCCAACCTTAGCCATGCTACTTTTGATGTACTCCAACATCACTACCCTAAGTAAACTTCTTCTTGCCTCACTGCTTATATAACCGTTCTGTGGTGGCTGACCACAAAGTGGATCCCCAATGACACCTCCTGATATTTACACCCTTGTGTAGTCCCCTCCCACAATGTACCAAAATTTATCTTTGTGACTAATAGAATATAGCAGAAATGATGTGTCACTTTCTAGATTAGGTTCTAAATCGTACCTGGGATTCTCTTACCGTCTCCCTGGAGAAGTCAGCTGCCATGTCTGAAGGACATTCGGGAGCTCTGAGAGAGCCGCAACATGGAGAGAAATGAAGATTTCCAGACCCTGAAGAAGTGAGAGTGCCAGCCGACTGCTATGTGAATCAGCCTTCTTAGCAGCAGACTCACAAGGTTTCGGAAGATACAGTCCTGCTTACATCTTGACTGTAACTCATGAGGGACTCTAGTCAAAACGCCAGCCAGATCGCACCCAATTTCCTGACCTATAAATGTGAGATAATTAATAATTGTTGTTTCAAGACATTAAGTTGAGGTAATTTGTAATACAGCAATAGATAAGTTATATATCACTGTTCTCCTGGGGCCAGCACATCATATCATAAGCACAGCTACCCTATTAAGTAAAATGCAAAGCACAGGTGTGTTTCATAATTCATTGGTTTTTTTCTTCAAATATAATCATGTCAGATCTTCCATATACCGCACTCAGGGTTCTCTTAATCCCTGTTCCCCATCTCTAAAGCCTTGAAACTGACCTGATTACATTGTAACATATTATTGATGTATTCATCCAGAGCACATACAGATATAGACATAGTAATGTTTTACTTAATATATGATGGAAATAATCCTCAAATATTCTCAATATTTGGAAATTAATATCACATTCCTGAAGGGTGGAATGGAAAGATACCATACTTATTAATGCCTAACCTTGGCCATGGCACACACATTCCATTGACCAAGTCACACAGTCAAATTCATCATGGAGAAGGGTTGATAAATCAACCACAGTAACTGAATTCATATTCCAAAATATTGGTATAAAACGAATAGAAAATTCTAAACATTATTGTATTTATCATCACCTTTCTCAACATGTTCTTTATCCCTCAGATTAATGGTTTTAATAATTGCCTTAAGATACGCTCATCATTTCTTCTGGTTAATCCATTTGATATTGAGTTATATTTTTCCCTGATTTAAGGAACTTATTATTCCTGTTTATTTCAAAGCATAAAACACATAAAACATTTTGTATTTCTATATGGTATTAACTCCAACAGATACATATTAACATTTGTCTTTTCTAATTTTCTTGCAGTCATTCTTTTCCTCCATAACCAAAAATAAGATGTGAGTTACCTCCTTCAGTGTAACTCTTTGAATCTTATTAATATTTGCAACTAATTATTGGTGTAGTAGTCCAAGTCATATACAAATGCAGACATAGGAGTCTTTTTTTGTTATATAATTGGAATAATTTATAAACAAGCTCTATTTTCTATCTGGAAATTAAATTTACCTCCCTAAATAAAAAGTACTTCTGGGTGGTATTTTTCCCAATGAATCTAACAAAAGCCTTTCATGCTGAATTGGAAAAAACATTTAAATGTATATGTACCAGGACATGAACTGGGGTCTTATCCACATGTAAGTATTCAAGCAGAGTTCAAATCCAACATTTTAACTCTAGATTCTATTAGTAGTGTATGGTGTGTTGTCTGTCTCTCTCCCTTCTTGTTCTTCCTTTCCTTTCTTATTTTCTTCCTCTTGTTCTTTTCTTCTTCTCTTTCTTCTTTCTCAAAAACATTTATTAGCTACTGCAGAGCCTTTTTATTCATTTTTATTATTATGGGGTATTTTTTGAGAGAGAGAGGGAGAGGGCCTGTATGCCTACAGTGGGGTGGGAGTGGGGGAAGGGGCAGAGGAAGAGGGAGGGACAATCTCAAGCAGGCTCCACACTGGGTGTGGAGGAGTTCAATCTAATGACCCTGAGATCATGACCCAAGCCAAATCAAGAGTCAGATGCTTAACTGATTGAGTCACCCAGGTGCCTCATGTAGAACCTTTTTAAATAACAGCAGATGAAAAAGATATATAACAAGGAGCATAATGGGGCAGCCTGGGTGGCTCAGGGGTTTGGCGCCGCCTTCAGCCCAGGGCGTGATCCCAGGGACCAGGGATCAAGTCCCACATTGGGCTCTCTGCATGGAGTCTGCTCCCTCTGTCTACATCTCTGCCATTCTCTCTCTCTGTCCATCATGAATAAATAAAAAAATCTTTAAAAAAAATAACAAGGATCATATATAACCACATATATATCTCAATATACCACAGCACACTGTCATTACTATTTGAGGGTCAATTAGTTCTTCACATTAGCTCCTGTGAGATCAAGGTCCTAGGTATGATGGCAGAAATTCTATGATGCAGATGAGATAGAGGTAAGTTAGGTGGGGAGAGCACTGTACCGAATAAACATTATCCACTTTACATTTTTGCCTTGGCCTCCCAAGCACACATTCTGTTTCTGCATAAAGATTATCTTATCACAAAACTGTATTTTCAAAAATACTTCTGAAAGGGTTAAATATAGCCCTTCGCCAGTGAATGATTCCTGGGATTTTTAATAAGCCCAAGCTCCTGAAATTCAGCAGATAACAGTCACCAGGATTGCTGTGCACACAGAACTGCACCATGTCATGTTTTCATGGCTGCACAGTTCTTGTAGAGATTGCTCCTGGAGTGACCCGGCCTCACAGATGACAGATCCACAAGGTGTTGCAGGAGCCACCACAATGCTGAAATTCTCACTGAAGCCATAACCTTTGGATTTTGGAGCCAACTAAACTGGAAGGATGACAGTCTGACTGAAGATTTGTGAGTCTCTATCAAATGGTTACCTGGGAAGATAAGTGTCCCTTTGAGATGGCAGTTGAGCTGTTCCCCTTGCATGCCAGAACCACTGCTCCATTCAGCGTCCCTGAGCACATGGATAGTAAAAGAATTCACTTCATCATAGCACATGACACAAGGAACCACAAACAGGGTCATTTTGGTGCTCAGAGTCCCAATGCCCAGAGTAATTAACTCCACATGCCACAGTTGAGTGCTGTGCCTGCCTTCAAGGAAGGTGTTGAGGTATCCAGCGCTGAAGGGTATGGTCACTTGACTTCTTTATTATAAACACAATGAAAAAAGTAATAGTTTTTGCTACATGGCATCACAGTGCTTCCACTCAGGAAATGAATTTTTATGTATTGGATCTCTTCTGAATTCTGTGTGATTTTTTTTGTCCCAGGAGTCTAAGAAAAAAACTGCTCTTTTTGTACTACTAAGTGATGCAATGTGTAGCCTAAACAGATGGAAACAGCTTGACTTTAGCATAAGTGTTAGAATATGTAGTTTAAGTGTAGAAACCCACAAGGCACAACTAACAGAAAGTCTGTATCATTTAAAAGGCCTATCAAGTTTACACTGACATAGGGATTGAGGCATTTCTGTGTGAGAAGAATAATTTCTGTATGAAATTAGTAGAGAATGTCGGATATCCATACCTGAAAAAAAAAAACATAAAAGGAAAAAATAGTAATTGGTACAAAGTAAGTGCTTACTAAACATTAGCTGTTGTTATTTTTATTATGGTAATTAAACTTGGCTTTATCTACGCCAAGAGTGATTATATATTAAGCACCGTATTATTAGATATCAGGAACTTTCCAGTAGGATATATCCTCATAAGCCATAGCTCTATAAAATATGTTTTAAGATAGTTGGTGAATAATCATTTCTAACCATTCAAATTATGTCCTGCATAATGTTATTGTCATATTTATCAGTCATGCTTGTATTCAGAAGAAACACTTACAAAAGGTAAAATGTGAAACCTTAAATGCAGTTTTAGAATGCTATTTTTGAACAGTTTAGCTGGTTGAAATTAATATCAGCAATACCCAAGAGGACCAAAGGTACAGCTGAGAAGCTCTGAGACTCAACTTTAGCCCTATTGTCTTGCTGTTCTGGGCCTCTTTTCATCCTTTATCTATTCTGGTTTTTTGTTCTCACTCTTTCACTCATTCTTTCACCAACCCCTAATATTAATTTAAGGGTTAGGGTTATGCCCCACCCTCAATAGCTCATGCCAACAAGAAAAACATCTGATAAAATGACCAGGTTCTTATTAAGTTAACATTGCTCTCTGCTGAGTTACTTATATTTTAAAAGAGGACATAGAGAAATAGGAAATGTTTAAACCCTAAGGAGTGACTCCCTAATCACTATCACTAATGACAAATCAATGAATACCTTTCCTATGCTCTTTAAAAATCTCACCGTCAAATTCCATGCCATTTCACTGAGGGTAAGTCCAGCCCTCGTACAAATATTGTCGTCTAAGTGTGAATCTGGTACATTTTAATGGAACATCTTATTCTTTAAAGCTATTTATTCTTAAAGTATTATTTTATTTTTTAATTTATTTTAAGTATTATTTTAAATACAGCTAGTAGTTTCAAAGAGTCAGTTTTTCTTTGCAGGGCCTTGTCAAATAACTGGAGAACACATTAAACCAGTGAAACTCCATCTTATTTCCAAAAATTACTGAACTTGACTTAGGTTATTAGTTATACATTTGACATTGTATGAAGGATTCTCGTTCATAATTTAACTTCTCCGTGCCATAAAAGTGGATAAATGATACATCCCCCCAAAAAATTACTCTTTTCACTTATTTGGACATTCTATGAACAAACATCTAAACCATAGACAAATTGTTCATTTCTCTTCTGAGCTAACACTTGAGTGCAAACATATTAATAATCAACAATTATATATCTCATAATGTTGATGTACCCTAAGTGTCTCTCTTTATCTTAAAGCCTGTGATCAATAGATTTGTTTTGATTTAGGCTCGGTGTACATTCTCTGATGGCAATAGCCCTTCTCAAGAACAAAGCAATACCAATCAAATAACAGTGTGTATGACTATGAATTCCAGTACTGAGAATCAGGCAAATGTGGGTAATGGAAGAGTAAGACAAGAACAACATAATGGGCAGCAGAAGCTGGGAATCTACCTAATTCACTTTTTCTTACATAAAGGGAGAGCTCAGTTAAGGCCCAAAATTAAGCAGTGGATTGTTTCAACAGATTTTTTTAAAATTTTTACCTAAAAATGGGTAAGATTTTTGTATATTTAAATGAGTACACTGGAGTGCCTGGGTGGCTCAGTTAGTTAAGCATCTGCCTTTGGCTCATGTCATAATCCCAGGGGTCTGGGACTGAGCCCCATATTGGGCTCTCTGCTCAGTAGGGAGCCTGCTTCTCCCTCTCCCTCTGCCTGCCACTCCCCCTGATTGTGCTCTCTCTCTCTCTTTCTCTCTCAAAAATAAATAAAATTTAAGAAATGAGTATACTAAATCATTTTTTCACAAAAATTGTAAAAACACTAAAAGAGCTCTTAGTGATTGTATAGTGTCTTAAACATGTTTTATTCATTCCAAATATATGGGAATATTTTTTTAATCATAATTTTTGAGTATATAGGAACTCCTCTCTTTTTATGGCCTTGGTTTACTAAAAGTTCTCTGTATCTGAACTTATACTAACCTCTTTCAAATAATTCACTAAATTGTATTTTTTATATATCCATATATTCTTGTTGCAAATTATATCAGTGTCCTCTTTAATGACCGTCACCAGTAGATACCTCAGAAAAGACTACTGTATTGACACATTTCAGGACTATTTCTTCTTCTAATGTGTTCTGAGGAAATAGTGTTTTTACTTACAGTGTTTTACTTACACAAGACTTACACATTACTTCTCATTGGCCAATATATTTTATGCTATGGATCTATATTTCATTTTACTGCTTTCCCTACAGAGAAAACCCAATCTTAAATGGTTGTAATATAATACAGAACCAACAGCATAACTTTTTTGTTAAATTTGGGGAAAGAAAATTGTGTAACTTCACTATACTATCTGGTACCTATCACATATGTTTTATTTAGAATATTTTCTTAATGAATCAAATTATAAGGTTTTTATTAACCATTTGCAATATATATCTATCTTTTCTCACAAGACACAGTGTACAAAATATAAATTGTTTTTTATTTGGGAGTTTATGCAATTCTACTAATATTAAAATCATATCTTTCATTGTAGAATAAATGGACTAAAGCAGTTTCTAGGTGTCTGTTATTTATTAACTTCTAGTATTTTCTAGGGAAAACACAGATTTCACAAGTGCTTACTATAATTAAGAGAAACTGGCTAAGTGTTAAAAAATCGTGGTTAAAGAAGTAGGGAAAAATAAGTATTTTAAAGAAATTTTTTATTTCTGGGAAACTAATCTTATTTAAGGTTTGTTTAAATATACAAGAACTCAAGTTTTTAAACCAATAAGAATATGGATTTACATAAGAATTGATCACTGCATATCATAGTTTGTCTTGCACGTCCATTATATCTGCATCCAGCATATTCTATAATAGTGAAAGCTGGCTCCGGATTTAGTTTCTTTTGCATTGAAAATAAACATCTTAGCTTAGTATGAACTTTTCCCCCATAAATACCTTTGGCTTGCCTTGGCATTTATGCAGCAGCAGGAGACCATTATTCAGTGACACATTCTATCCCACTGACATTATCACTCAAAGATGGTCGATTTCATTTTCAGGAAGGTCCCAGAGAGCTACAGACAAGTTACAATCAATCACACAACCTCAATTGCTAGGAGCGTCACATCACTTTCAAAAAGAAAGAGTAAGGAAAACACAAATGTACTAATGCATATATTTAAATTTTATATTTGGCTCTTAAAGAACGATGAGTTGCAGCATATCTGCACATGAACAATATCATTGTTTAACCCATGCCACTTTCGCCCCTGATTTATAGAAATAACCAAAATGAGTTTCAATGCTTTCCTGTGTGGTTATACAATACAGCAGGCCAGATGCTATGGGAAGGGTTGTAGTGGTTGTGTACCAGGTAACATTTGAGTGGCATTGAGTGGAGAGTTTTGAAGTTAGCTGAGTAAAGCTAGTTATGGATCAGCTTAAGCTTGAGGGTTAGTTAGAGTTGAGTAAAATGCAGGTTGGAGCCAGTGGAGGTATCACCATTAAGACCACGTAAAGCTGAAGAGCAATAGAGAGTGAGGAATAGAGTCAGGAATCCAGCCTAGCAGGTCTGAAGAAGCTTCAGGTAGAGACGATTTGGCTTTCCAGAGAGTTTTTAAAGAAGGAATTAACCTGGGCATTGTGAGTTTTTGCTTAAAGGACTTCAGACTTATTCAGTGGATCAAATCCTATTTCCATCTCCCTTTTTATGTAAGAAGCCATATTCCTATATATGTCAGCTCAAGACTTTGAGGAGCCTTAAAATATCCATTCTTTCCCTAAACATTTCTGTATGGAAATGGAAATGTATGTCTTGTGACCTGATGTGAAATATTGCTGGGCTGCCTGATGTGGAGGTTGCTTTTAGGCAAACACTTGAGCAACGGAATGTAGAAAGGACCAACAGGCCCATCAGGTGGCCCACCTCAAATTATCTGTAGGCCCTAAGTAACCCATGGGCTACTTACACCCAGGCACAGTTACCAAAAAAAGGGGAAATTCCATATGTCTTACATTACCTTACCTCCTCACCTTCCCCCCTTTAAAAACAGCCCCCACTCTGTCTCTTTGCAGACAGCATCACCTCTGCTGTCCCTGCTGCTCCCTTGTGGCATATTTAGTAAACTTCTATCTCCTTTGTTCTGCCCCAGGTGAGTCCTTTCACCTCACGCACCATCAGCTTACTCCCCATGGTCACCCCACATTTGGGGGCCCCCATCACCACACCTGTGTCATGTGATGATGAAGCAAGCTGATGGCTATTCTCCTCTTCTTATTACAGAAGAGGAGGTTCAGAAGCTTATTAAATCTTCTAAAATAACTTGAGTTGCCTTACATATTTCACCAGTAACAAAACCAAAACTCAAGAAAGTAAAAGAGCTTAAGTCATATCTAATCTCATTAATAAGTAAATTGATACTATTGGCCTGGCCTCTTGATGTTCAGGCCGGTGACTTTTCTACTTTACTTTATCAAATGACCACTCATTCCAGATCAGAAGCCTGGCTGGTAATATGGCATTTGACATAGACTTTATGGAATTCAATTGTGAAAACATTTCCTGTGAAGTAGTTATCTTATCCTTTGTAATGTAAACAGAGCCATCAATCTTGATTAGCTCAATAAAGAAATTGAATTGTCACAAAGTCTTCCTATTGCTATCCACATAATTGTCAAAGGAGTTCAAAATATTCAAAATACTGGAAGGTAGGTATGCTTTGTTCCATGTTACTTTTGGGTTCAGATCAGCTCTTTATTTCTATTAAGATGCACATAATTTTAATCCTTCTCTGTAGAGCCTCCAAAGAAACTAGCAGCACTTTACAGAGTTTGCACTGTTTACCAATAAAATCAGCACAATAGCATACATATAAAATGAGTATCATGAAAATATTGAAGTTCTTGGACAATTTGTCTGAACTATAATTCAGTCTCTGAAATTTTTAGAACTTATTTTTTTAAACTATAAAATATGGAAGAATGGGGTGGGGAATAAAGTACTGGTTAAAACACAAATGTTATTACCAGATTTCCTGGTTAAAATTTTTGTTCTACCACTTATTGGGTGTGTGCCTTAAGTAACTTTTTCATACATTAATCTTTCTGTATGTAAAATGGAGCTAATTACAGAATCTACCTGATAGAGTTGTTCTGAAAATGGAGTTGATATATGAAAACCACTTAGACTTAGGTATTATTTTTGTAGCTAATTCTAATATACACTCTTGGTCTATAATTTAATATTTCTATATACACTAGATGGTGATTTTTCTGAGAAAATCTGAATTTTGTAGTGAGTAGAGGCTAATATTTGTACTTTTCAAAAGTAGAACACCTAATTTATTCATGATTTCTATAGAAAGAATTCATTAGAGGAATCCCTGGGTAGCTCAGCGGTTTAGCGCCACCTTCTACCCAGGGTGTGGTCCTGAAGTCCCCAGATAGAGTCCCACGGGCTCCCTGCATGGAGCCTGCTTCTCCCTCTGCCTGTGTCTCTGCCTCTCTCTCTCTGTGTCTCTCATGAATAACTAAAAATCTTTTTTTTTAAAGAAAGAATTCATTATATTCTGTCGACCATAAATATATGTAACTTTAAATCAGTGATTATTAACCACCCAGGATGGTTAAATATCTGGCACTCACCCCTCACTAACACTGGCTTTCTAGGTCAGAGATATTCAGTGATGATGGGTGGAATCCAAGTCTCCTCATGAAAGTGGTATTTGGAAGTAATTCTGGTACCCACTTCTACTGAACAAATAGACATAAAATCACCAACTATAATTGAGAATCACTACTTTAGACCTATTTGCAAACCCAGTTGCAGGCAGACTACATTCAAGCAATTGCATCAATTAACTAGTTTACTAAAAAAAAACGAAAATACATTAAGTGGATGTGGTACTTCTTTCCTTCTTTCAAAACTGTTTAGAGTAGGTGGAGAAGGAGCCACTGACATTATCCGCTTGACAGGAAATAGTGGCCTTACAATCCACATGATGATGAGATATGGCAGTGTTAAAAATTCCCAGTCAGCAAGGTGCTTTCAGTATAAATTATCACCATACTGGTCAATATATCTCTTACAATAACACTTCTTGATTAATATTTAATTTAATTATGCAGGTGTTCTGATCTGCCTAATACTCTACCCCATTGTCACAAGTCTTTTCTCTATTATCTGACATACTTCTGGGCAACTGGCCAACATCAATCATCCAACAAATGTTGATAGATCATCTATCTACATGGAGCCAGGCATTACAGTAAGCACTAGAAATACAATTAGAAAAAAAAAAAAAAAGACATCATGTCTACCCCTTAAAGAATATGTAGTCTTACTTTGGTGATAGGCAAGTTAACAGACAATTAACATAACATTGTATTAAGTACTATGATAGGGGCATTTAGGTGAAGCACCTAATTATGTAAGAGGAGAGTGGTAAGTAAATCAGAAATGTCTTATGGAGGTGTTGACATCTAACCTGTAACTAAAAGATAGGGTAGGAGAAATACATTCTAGACAGAAGGGACAGATATGTAGAATCTCTGGAGTAAAAGTAAGCATGTTATTTAGAGAATAATCAGTAATGTACTATGACAGCAGCATAGAATATGGAATGAGGTGTGATACGGTATCTTTAGTGGCCACATCCGAAGGTGTAGTTAGTAATGGAGGTAAATGAATGAAATTCAGAAACATTAAGAAAGTAGGATTAGCAATATTTAAGGAAGGGAGAAATAGAATGATCTATTTCTCCCAGGAGTCAGATCAACCAGGAGTCAGATCTCCTGCTTGAATAACTGAAAGAAAATTGGGAAAATTACTGAGATAAGGGATGTAGGATACAGTGCAAGTTTGGGGAGAAAGATCCGATTTTTGAAACAGAAGATGCCTCCAAGCTCTAGAATATAATATATATAATAGAATTAAGTATACAGGGCTGGAGCAAAAGAGAAAAGTCTGGAGTAGAAACAGATTTGGAATTTATTAGGAGACAATTGATAATTGAAAAGTTGGAGTAGATGAGCTAAATCCTGACAAACTTAGCATTTTAAGAAATAAGTAGGAGAGGGTCCTGTGAAAAACAGGAGACAACAGGCAAAGAAATAAGACATTTGGAGCGTGTAGTGCCACAGCCTCAAAAGGGGAAAGGCTTCACACAATATAATACAAAACCTTGCCCATTAAATTTAGCATCAAGTTTATCGGTGATCTTAGCAATGGTAATTTCAGTGAAATGTTGGTAAGGAGCTAGATTATAGAATTTGAAGAGTGAATGGATGATATAGCAGTGGAAACATTGAATAGAAGTGAATAGGAAATTTTTTTAAGAACTTTAGCTGAGAGGAAGAGAAAGAGCAAGACACATTGTGTTGAGAGAAGGGGTTAAAAAAAGAAGGAGAGAGAGGAAGAGATTCAAGCATGATTAAATGTTAAATTGAAGAAACTAGAGATTAAGATGTTTCAATAGAGGAGAAAAAAGAATTTTAATTGCAGCAAGTTCCCTCCAGAGGAAAGAAGAAAAGAAAAAAAAATGAAGTAGAAGCTTTAATATAGGGGCTCCTGGGTGGCTCAGTGTTTGAGTATCTGCCTTGGCTCAGGTCATGATTCCAGGGTCCTGGGATGGAGCCCCACATCAGGCTCCCTGCAGGGAGCCTGCTTCTCCCTCTGCCTCTCTCTCTGTGTCTCTCATGAATAAATAAATAAAATATTTTTAAAAAGAAGCTTTAACATTGATGGAGAAATTCACTATAGACAGGAAAACAATTTTGGCAAGAGGAATGGAGGCATGATGAATATGTATGAGTGAAAATTGGTGAGGTGACATTGGGGCACCTGGGTGGCTTAATAGGTTAAGCATCTGCCTTCAGTTCAGGTCATGACCCAGGGTCCTGAGATTGAACCCTGACTCAGGGGGAGCTTACTTCTCCCTCTCCTTCAGGCTCATGTTCTCTCTCACTATCTCTGTCGCTATCTATTTCTCTCTCAAATAAATAAAATCTTAAAAAAAAAAGAAAATTGATAAGGTGAGAAGAAATGGGCAGTCTTTTTCTGATAATCCTAGTTTCTTTGTGGGGTAGGAGACTATGCTATTAGCTGTGAGGAAGCAGAAGGTGGTAGACTATATTTAATGGCAATGGAGATGATGCAGAAAAGCCACTGTGACTGCCTAAAATAGCAGGAAAGCCAATGATGGAAGAACCATGTCAGGGTGTTTGGATCCCAGAATGACACCAAAATGCACTGAAGGCCCATTTGAATGGGAAACTATGAATTTGTAATGCCTCCAATTTTCAAGGTTATGCATTTTTTTCTCTAGGTTTAATCAGCATCCTCTGTATAACAATTGAAAGAAATCAGAGTTTTTGAACTTCCCAGAATTGTGATTTTTACTAGTTGAGTATGATAGAAGGGCAAAGAGCAGATATGTTTAGAACATTGTCAAGGTGTTGAGTGACTGAGTGATTGACAGTAAAGTCTAGACTTCTGAGGTAAGAAAAAGTAAACAGTGAAGATTTAAGAGACCTGGCTTTTAAGGAACAGATGAATTTGGAGAAACTGATGTTATGGGAATTAAAGAGAGAAGGCTGTGATCAGAGAAGAATGTTTGAATTTGAGATTTTTGAGTTTGTGAGTCCTGAACATATTGTTTAAAAAAGAGTTAAGTAGTTGAATTTGCCATTTTTGCAAATGTTTGTTCTACTACACAAAAGAAAAATCTCATCCTGGCAATGTCTTTAACAACATACTGATGTAAACTAATAAAACAAATGATATCTAGAAGTTAAGCAAGAGATCAATACTTGACTATTATGCTGAAAGATGAGAAACTTTTATGAGGCCAAGCCAATCCTAGCAATCTCATTTTTTAAATTCCATTGACATTTTTACTTTTAACAGTATGTTGCCAATGCCAAAAAAAAAAAAAAAAGAGTCAAGTCTCAATTTTCTCTTTTAAGAGATTTCTAAGCACTTCTTTTCAGATAGATTAATAGATAGGTAGGAGAGAGACTGGTTAGCCACTATTCTAATTCAGGAGAGCTCAGCGTGATTCTGTTCATCTGCCCAGTACAAATGTACAGATATGTGCAGCTTATCCCATCACCATGAGGTCAGGGCATAGGGATTCACTTTCATTTGAGGAATGTGCTTAAAATATGTTAAGTTGTAAAGGGACATATCCATAGGAATAAATCATGTGGAAATGGAACAAAAAGAAGTCATTGGTGACCCAAAAGTAAAAATAAAAATTAATAAATACAGAAAGGGATAGAGAGGGAAATAAAGTCCACATCCAAGTTCGTTTTTGTATCTGACTTCTAAAATAAAATAATAAACTAAAATATCTTACAAAACTTGATTCATATTATATATTCTGTTCTGAAACTTGCTTTTTTAACTGAATAAATGGAGATATTGAACATTGATAAATATTTACCTAAATGGATCATTTTAGTGGCAGCAAAGAATCCTATAACATAGTAAACTTTTAAAATTTTTATTATTATTATTATTTTTTAATTTTTTAAATTAATTTTTATTTATTTATGATAGTCACAGAGGGAGAGAGAGAGGCAGACACAGGCAGAGGGGGAAGCAGGCTCCATGCACCGGGAGCCTGATGTGGGACTCGATCCCGGGTCTCCAGGATCGCGCCCTGGGCCAAAGGCAGGCGCCAAACCGCTGCGCCACCCAGGGATCCCCTTTATTATTATTTTTAAGCTAATTTTCTATTTTGCAAATTTAGGGTAATTTTATTGTTTGACTATTATACATTTGTGAGGATTTTTTGATGATAAGGTTAATGTTTTAAATCAGTGGGGAAACAAATAATTATATAATACTCCTTAATGGGATTACTGATTATTTTTAAATGATGATATTCTTCTTACATATAATAATAAATTATACATGGACCAAATGTTAAAGAGTAAATTATTATAGAAATATGATAATAAAAAAAAGAAATATGATAATAAATGAAGCCTTTAAAAAAAAATCCTGACTTAAGAAATAAATCCTTCTGAAGCAAGACTCAAAGTCCAAAACCCAGGAAGGAGGACCCTGGGTATCTAAGCTACATATACCCATTATCCTTATTGAGTAATACATCTTTGTAATGTGTTTTAATTCATTCAAAACAAATTCTTCTGAAGCAGTCTTCATTTTCAAAAATTTTCCTGGCTCTCTGCAAATATCTATTCTTTAATTAATTAATTATTTTTAATGTTACCTTTTTTTTAAGATTTTATTTATTTATTTATGAGAGACACACAGAGAGAGAGAGAGAGAGAGAGAGAGAGAGAGAGACAGAGAGAGAAACAGGCTCCATGCAGGGAGTCTGACATGGGACTCCATCCTGGGAATCCAGGATCACGGCCTGGAACGAAGGCTGGTGCTAAACCACTGAATCACCCAGGGAACCCAATATCTATTCTTTTAAATAAATTTCAAAGTCATTTGGATAATCTGCTTCTCACTGTCACCAAAAGAAATCTATTGGGATTTAGGTGGCAATGCATCAAGTGTATGGATTAATTGGAGTAGAATTGCCATTTTTGCAGGATTGTAATTTCTAGCCTGTGAATTGCCTATGCCTTGCAAATGAATGTTTTATTAAGAATCTTTTAAAAAATGTTAAAATGCAAATATATAACCACTGTTTAATCAATTAAAATAGGTAGTTTATTTAGGTGAAACTCAGATGAGTTTTCAGGCCCTTTGCAATAATCATTAGACCTTTAGTGATTCCTATCCCATGGGTTAGGGAGCATTCTATCAGAGAAAAGTCTGTCTTTTGTTCTGTGGTTTGTACTTTATCTGAGGATGTGAGAGAAGACTAGAATGCCTGTGTACCTTTCATTAAGTGGCCGGGCCTTGAGGGATTTCCCTCCATTAGAGTATGGTTTAATCCAGCTCCTGTCAGGTTTAATGTTGATGCAAATGATAGATTAAAAGATGCCTTTCCAAATCTAGGAGTTAATGATTCTATATTTACTTATGTTTCATCTATCATCTATCTATCATCTATCAGCCATTATCACCTATCATCTATCTATATTGCAGGATTTAGAAAAAAGAGAATTCAACCATGACTTTTATAATGACATTCAATTTTATTGGTTCAAATATCTTTTCAGTAAATAAGAATTCACACTACTGCCATTTTCCTTAGCTGAAACAGTGAAGAATCAAAACAATGCTCTGATATTTCTTTTTGCAATCTGCCTCATTATGCAGAATGGAAGCTTATCATTATTAAGTGATTTCAAATTATGCTTTTAGATCGTAATGTTCGAACTCATTTGTTTTCAGAACGAAATAATTTCTAATCATTGTTATGAAGTTTTATGTTTTTCCATAGTGTATTTTTTTTCATGATCAGGAAGAAAGATTAATTCAAAACTTGTTTTAACTGCTTTTCATTAAACCATAACTGAGTTTCATTGGGTTAAATTTGGTAATTTTCCAATCTAAGTGTGTTTTAGATTGGTGCCAAGACTAATTCAATTGCTTCTTTTCTAGATTCATAGGTTTCATAAAAAGTTCATTTTATGTTAGCTTAGGGCTTTTCCGCCTAGTGAGGATTATAGCATTTGTCACAAGGGTGCCGAGATTTATTATAAGAAAAAAGAAAATAATTCGTAAATTTTACAATTGAAATGACTATATATAGAATGTTTAATAATGCCACTTAAGAGACAACAGTGTTTGTACATTCTTATGCTAATTAGCCAATTTGCTGTTGCTTTTCTTAATTGTGAAAGGTGGTTTCAGTGCAGGGTTCTGTGCTCTGATTTATAGAACATTAAGACCTTAACTTATACTGGTGCTTTCAGTGGAATTGGGACATTTTCTTCTGCACAAACACTGTTGCATCGCAGAAGGCACGAAACTCATCATGCTATTTATTTATCGGAGGGTAGCTTTCACAGAATAGATATCGGAGATAGGTGGACCTATGCCTTTCCTAATGTGTCTCATTGTTTGCAGGAAGGCTGACTGTATTGCCATTATCATTCAGGTCACATCATAAAGAGAGCTTGGAATTTTAATAACTGCCCTATTCAGTGAATTATAGTCGTTTGATGTAGCAATTTGACAGTATTGTGATTAGCCGGCTAGTGGCTACCCCATCCTCTTGGTGTCTAATAAGGCTTCTCTATCCCAGGCCTGTAGGCATCTTGGATGCTGTACAAAGAGGTAACTGAAATGATGAAGTGTTGTATATTATTTATAGCCTCAATTTGCTGAACTAGCTTGTTTTGTGTTGGTTTTGAGTGAAAGGAAAGATCAGGCAACTCTAAATGATTTCCATTTGTGTCCTCTGGGTATGGTGCTCAGTTCACTGCACCCTCTAATTTAAAAGATGGCATTACTTCTCAGATGAAAGTGATTGTGCCAGAACCTGGCTTGAGCCAGCTGCAGAACTAAATGAGGTTTTGAAAAAGTCAGTGTATGTCCCTAAATGCTTTAACATACTACCAGGGAGTGACTTTGGCAAGGGGAGGAGAGCACTTCACTTCACAATTTCATTAATCATGTTAACTTCAACAAAAACAACTGTTACTTTCATTACTCTAGGAGAATTAGTGAAACTTGTCTTTAAATTTTTTTTTAAGATTTATTTATTTATTTATGGTAGACATAGAAAGAGAGAGAGAGGCAGAGACACAGGAGGAGGGAGAAGCAGGCTCCATGCCAGGAACCCGACGTGGGAGTCGATCCCGGGACCCCAGGATCACGCCCTGGGCCAAAGGCAGGTGCCAAACCGCTGAGCCACCCAGGGATCCCCGAAACCTGTCTTAAATCATATTGCAAATGATCTTTATATCAGACTCCAGTCTAATGGCAACATGCTTTTTTTTTTTAATTAGAAGAGACACAAGAATCTATTTTTCTTCTCTCTTTCTATCCATCCATCATCTTTCTAACCATCTATTCAAACTTCCATCTATCTACCTAACCAATGTTAACTGAATGTCTGTCAGATGCCATCTACTTGTCTGAGCAATATTTAGTATTTATTATGTGACAAGCAGTGTGCTTAGTGCTGGGGACACAAGGATGAACAAAACCCTTGTGGAAACAGTGGCTGAACCACATGCCAACAGGCCACTACAAGGCAAGGCGGTGAGTGGTGTGATGGTGCTGTGGAAATTATGCTGTAGGTACAGAGATGAAGGTCGCTGGTGCCTGCCAGGGAGAGACTGTGGAATAGCCAAGAAAAGCTTTCTGTAAGGGATTATCTTTGAGTTCTGATTTGAATGATAGGCAGATCCTCCCAAGAGGAAACAGAGAAAAGTATTCCTGGAGGAGGGAAGATCTGTGAGCCTGTGACCAGGATAATGTACGCAGGCAGGAAGCTACTCTTTGAGAGGCCACAGTAATGGAGGAAGCAGACAGAAATACAACCAAACAGGTGAAGTGCTACCCAGAGCTATATGTGCAAGTGCTATATTAAATTCATTTCATCTCATATGTGTAAAAAGAAAACAAAAGGTACTTTTGAGATGGTCCTTTTTTTTTTTTTTTTGGTTCCGAGGATGACTGTTTCTAAATATAAGGTTACATAAATGTAATTTTGATTTTAATTGCAAATGGATAACAGGGACTCTGGAGGTAAGGCAATTATTCAGTAAATGCTTGGTAATGATGGGGTGATCATTATTGAAATAATAATGTGGTACATCAGTGGCAGCTTCTATGGTGAATCCTTTATATTCATCATGTTATTTAATCCTCACAGCTACTCTATGTGGTGGGAACTAACAGATTACAATTTTATGGATTAGGTCACTGACCTCGGTTATGTTGATTAACCCACTCAGATTTAAGTGGCTATGGGTTGCATTGGTCGTCTCCATCCCAGTTCCACCTTTCTCCAGAGCCTCATGTAAACAGACATGATATGCTGCCCAAATCAGACCAGGCAAAGTGCCAGATGCTGGAATTGTGAGTGATGAAATTCTGGAAGATTACGGTAGAGAATATGGGAGCAATCTTTCAATTTCAAGGAGTGTTTAAAAAGGATTTCATGAACAGTGCATATCCATATTTGAGGCTGTTATAATACTCTGCAGTTACATGGTACAGATGGTGGACATGTCTACCATTGGGAGTTACCCTTAATGTTTCCTTTTGTGTCTTTGGGATATTCTTCACTATGAGACAGTGCACTTCTCTGGAATCTTCTAGAGCTAAGAATCTCAGAAAAGAAAAATTAGAGTTTGGATCTCAAATTAGTGGATATAATCAGCATTCTTTTCTGTACTATGTATGGTTAATGGTTTGATGCTAATAAAGAACAGTACAGTGCATTCTTATGAGGCTACTTTGTGACTCACTGGAATGAATCCAATGACATCACACTGAATATTGTTATTTTCTTACATTTGGGAGTGTATGCTAGAGTGAAATGACTTACAGGTTAGTCTTCATAATAGCAAACCTGCTACCACCATATCCTTACTCCTCTAATAATTTTAGCAGATAGGTGCTATTTAGTATAAAATGCAGTACTTCCCTGCCAAATATAATAGAGAAAGATTTCATGCTTTTCTAAGTTCTACAGCTATTTAAGCTTTTAGGAGAACATCACCATAACTACAGATGTGTTGCTTTTATTAAAGAAAATCTACCAAGGCTTAAATAGTGTCATAAATTTTGTAGCTGCTTGCCTAAGGAAATCATGTGCATGATTTTGCATATTACTTTTAAAAAAGACTTCTTGGACCAGGCTTGACCATTCCAATCATATTTCTTGTCTCTAACAGCAATTTTAAATAGACATATGCCAACTTTTCGATTCATCTTCCATTCTTTTAGACTCCTTCTTTTTTCCGTCTCTTTGCTTGTGCTGCATTTTGCATAATTTCTTTAGATCCTTTTCCCCATACATTAATTTTCTCACTTGTGTCTTATTTGTTTTCTAACCCTCTGCAGAATTTTTAATTTCTCCCACATAAATATTATCTTTGGTTCTTATTTAGATCTGTTTGGTCATTTTTATAATCTCTTGTTGCTTGTATAGTTTTCTTTTTATTTTTTTCAATTTCTTTAAATACATTAGTTAATGTATTTATTTTATATTTTATTTGGTAATTGTCATATCTGGAACCTCATTCTGTTGTTTCTAGCTTATAGTGTTTGGGGGGTTTTGTGTGTTTTTATTGTAATTTTTGGCTGTGCAATCATGTTCCTTCTGGAAGGGAAAGTGTGTACAATCAGGTGACTCATGAGGAGCTTTTAGGGATGCAAATTTTTATTTCTTAAAGTACAAATACTTGAGCATTCATCTTATTACTGTATATATTACTTTGAAAATTTTTAGAAAGTTAAAGTAGGTGCATTTTTCTGTCCCTTGGATTATTTGTAGAATCCTTAATAGCTCCAAATGAGCACTTAGATCCCTAGATGTTTTGTTATTCAGAGATCCATTCAATGGCTTCCTTGAAAAGTATTTATTCATATAGCAAACATTAAAGGAAAGCTTCCTGAGATAGAATGGTGACTATATTGTTTCATTCCATACCCAAACTGAACAATTACTTAATAGATTTTTAAATGATTTTTCATTCAGGCAGCAATAGAATTTGAATAGAGACTTATTGAGGGCAGGTGTTTCAGGTGAGCCAAAAGAATCAGTCTGCATGAAGGGCTCAATTTTGAAATTAGATACATTTTCTAAGGCAATGGTGTAGGAACGTATCTGAGGCAGAGTGATGCCAAGAGACAAAAGATTATTAAGTAGAATAGGTGAAGACAAATTAAAACAGGAATGAAAAGAAGGGAAGGACAAGAAAATGGAGGGGTTCAGAAATGGGGTAGCTTGAATACAAAAAAAAAATTTGATGACTTTATTGGTTCTATTATTAATGAAACACATCTTTTATGAAAAGCATATTTTAAAGCACAAGCTCAGGATTTTTTTTTTTAAGTTTTACATGCACTATTGCCTGGAGTTGGGTGAGAGAGCAATTCTGCAAAAGTGAGTTGTGTAGGATGTAATGTCTGCTTCAGGGGATCAAGAATCTAGTGATAATAAAATGTTAAGTCAGAAAGCAGTAATTAGGTTACAATAAGGTCAAATATATTGTACCTTAAGGTACCAGGTGTATACACACACATCCACATGCACACACACACACCCACATGCACACACACCCACATGCACATATGCCTTTCAGTAGATTCTGTATTTAATTGTCTTTTGAGTGGGAAGTACTGCTTAGGATTTCATTATAAGCCTTCATTACACATGTGATTAAAAAAAGAGAAGTTAATTATTTCCTTCCAGTAACAACCTGGGCCATGTCTCAAAATTTCAGAATCCTGGCTTCAAAACTACTCTTCCATTTCATTTTGCCTCCCTTAGTAAGTTGAAATCTATGGTGGTTAAATAAAAAGAGACCGAGTAACAGACATTGCCTTAATATTAGATGATAAATGATATTTGTGTGAGCATATCATTCACCGAGGATAAGTTACATCATTCCTCCATTCATTTTGCTCCCTAATAAACTGATTAATGAACTCCAAAATTTATTTCTACAAAGTTCCTCTCAACCCACACTTATTGCTATCATATCACACTTCCAGATTCGACCACTTAACCCCAGACACTAAAGTTTAAAATGAACAGAGCTTGCAAAGAGATCACAAATGAGCAGAGATTACAAAAAAAAAAAAAAAAAAAAAGATTGATCGACAGCATGTTCTCTTGGCTGCCACTATTAGAGCCCATCTGTTGGAATGGCATGGTGCCTGCTAGAGAGGTCAGCCTGTGTACATGAGAGGGTCTCTACATGGGCAGCCTCCTAAACTTCATCTAATTGTGTGTCCACTGTGTGAAAAGTACTCACACAGTGTTCCGTATACATCTTCACAAAGATTAGTACAATTCAAAACATGTCAGTTGTTTGGCTTATGGAAGATTTCTAAGCATTGCTAATATTCCTAGATTATTAAGTTTTTAATTTTCATGTGTTATTTATTTTGTTCCACATGCAGTAGAAAGATTTAAAAGTGGGTAGAATTACACAAATTAATAAGACACATCCCACTGAAGAGTTTAAAGTCAAAGGTCAGGATCCCTGGGTGGCTCAGCAGTTTAGCACCTGCCTTCAGCCCAGGGCATGATCCTGGAGTCCTGGGATCAAGTCCCACATCAGGCTCCCTGCATGGAGCCTGCTTCTCCCTCTGCCAGTGTCTCTGCCTCTCTGTCTCTCTGCCTCTCTGTCTCTCTGTCTCTCTTTCTCATGAATTAATACAATCTTTTAAAAAATAAAAAAAAATAAAGTCAAAGGTCAAGAGAAGATGTAAGTAATCACAGTGCTATGAAAGGTATCATTCAAAAGCATATTACTGGTGCTATAGGAAGGTGGGTTTAGGAATGGATAACTATCATGGAAGTTCTTGGGGCTTCCCAGTCATTAGAAGGGTCTTGGGAGATAAGCAGCAGTTAATAAGGTTTGAGAGCTGTAAAAAGTTCTTCAGTGAAAAGCAGACCATGCCAAGATAAAATGACCTAAGAGAAAGCATGGAATATTCAGGAACTGTGGGAAATTTAGGGTGGCCAGAGCAGCTATAGTGTAGAGGCTGTGCAGTGGGGAGACAGTAGTGGACAGAAAAGTTGGAAGGCTAGCTAGAAGCAGATTGTGAGGGTTTTTGTTCATTTGGGGAGGTTGGATACCAATCTCTAAGAAACAAAGTGTAAAAAGACCATCAATTGTTTTCTTTATGCAGTATGAGTATTGAAATCCAGTTTGTGCTTCAGAAAAATGACTTTGTCTCATTTGGGAAAATAGACCCAGAAAAGGAGAAGTGAAGAATGGTTGCTAAATTCAACCAGTCTCCACTGGTAATCACTTGCCTCTAAATCAAGAAAACAAGAAAACCAAGTAAACTGAGTGCTTGTTGCATTTTACTTCTTACACAAATGCAGCCTCGAAACCTTTGTCAAGCCCTACCCTTCAAAAGGGATCTATGCTCTAACTCCCTTTTATTTAGACATTCTGGAGCTGCCAAAACCAAACCAAACCAGAATACCAGTTAGAATACTACTAAAGTCATCCAAAGGAGAAATAATGGACATTGACCTTGATTGGTAGCCACTTATTCTGTACATAGTAACTGGAAGACTCTAGAAAAGGAGATGGTAGAACATGTTTATGGATCAAGAAAAGAAGTTTGGTTCCGAACATTGTTTTTTGCATGGATCCAGGAAGGAAACTGGCCGTGGATGTTCTCAGACCATGCTTTCTTCAGAAGCCAGTGTACCTTACATTATCCTACTAATTCCATGACTGCTTTTCACAGAATGAGTTGATGTCTTTGTTACTCACCCTTCTTATTAATGATTCTGATGATATGCTGAAGAAAAATCCCTGGTATGCTTGTTACTGTGGAACAATATAGCATTCTTAACCTTGTCAATTGTGTCCATCTCTTATGGATAGCCTGAATTAAGTCTACATTTCCATGGACTACTAGTAAAATTTAGGCCCTCCAGTATGACTCTAACTACCCTTTCCTGATAGAGATTGCAAAGAAGACCAGCCAAATAAGAAGGGCCTGGTTCAGTAGGACAACCATTTTCAATGCTTTTAACATTACTTGTAGAGGTCTCATTTTTCTCAAGAAATGCCAAATGATTCTCAAGATAAATTTAAGGTAAAATCATTTTATTTATGTGAATTAAAAATGACAAATCATTATTTTTCTAGTGTAAGGATACTAAGAAAAGAACTAAAACTAATTCTGTGTTTTGACCCATCTAAGTACATATTTAATCAATATCTACTTATGTTGTATTGTCAGAAAAAATGACAGGCTTTTGTTTTTTTAAAGAATTTTTGGTCATTTTATCAAGAGAGCCAAAATTACCAGAGTGTTTTCATGCCATTACCCCTCATCTTCTCTATTTTGTGTAGCCAATTCTTCTCCTGCCTCTGTGGCCTTCCTTCCTAGTTCCTGCCACTATCTGACATCATCTTGTCTATTTATTTGTTTAGTTGTTCAGCATTTTGTCCTAGGATGTCTGCTTCAAGGGAACTTGGCCACTGTTGTGCTCCGTCCCTAGAACTCTGTCTGGGAGAGTGGACACTCAGTAAATATATATGGAAAGGATAAGGGAATGAGTAAATAACGTAGACATACATGTGAAGAAAGGAGACCCCTGAAAATGGGACTGTTTTTCAGGATGGCAGTTTAAGTCAGGGAAAAACATTCCATCTGTCACCTGCTACCTCTTAAGTGTCTATAGAAAAGAGAATGAAACCTACTAGTCGTTACTTAGAGAGAAAGGGAATATGGATTTTCCTTGTTAACATTAAATTAAAACTTTGTGACGGGGAGCTGCAGGAAATGCTCTATCAGAAAAGACATATTAGGCCCATTATGTAAGTGAAATCACTCCGTCACGTGGAGAGTACTGGCAGATGGTGGTATAAATCACCCTGATAGCATTCTTAACTGGGAAATTTAATATAAACCTTTGTTGGAAATCAGTAAAATTCCAGACACAAGGCCAAAATCTTCAGGGAACAATTAACAGTTCCAAGGAAATCACAGAAAGTCTAGCATGCATGCCAAACCAATAATACTCTTCAAACCTACGCAAGGAGGAAAACATAACTGGCAACATATTCCATCAAAGGGTTTTCTCATAGACTGTCTGGAGCAGGATCTGCCACTGTGTTGAGGGTCAATCAAACATTTTGGTTTCTGGCCAGCCCACTATCTCTCACTACCCTGTGCTGTCTGAGCAATTTTACACATCAACAGTGAAACTGACCAGCTGGCTGCTCACATCTATGTCCTTTGAAGCAACCACAATTGTCACTACTCATTCTCCCATTATATTTCTGATTTTTATAGCTTTTTTTATTCTCTCAGCTTTATACCAATTTCTAATCTTGCTTTCATTCATGTTTGATTGCTATTTCATTTCACATCCCTTGAATTTGGAGTATTTTGGGGGTATTTCTCTGAACCTTTGACCTCCCACTCCCCATTCCTCTGTTCCCTTTCCTGCCCACCCCTCAAATTCACACACTGTGCTATCCTCCAGATCTGAGCAGCTTTGCCTCTATTCTGTGCTAAATCCTAAATTGTCCCATATCCTTTCTTTCAGTTTTCTTTTTTCCTTTTTAACCTTTGGGTCTCCTCTCTCTAGTATTGCCACTGTTCATTCATCCTCAATGATAATTTCCTTTCAATAGCAGTCAGCTATTTAAATCTGGTGTGTATCCATGGTTGTGAGTATGCTTGCTTGCATATTTTCCAGGCATTAACCCTAATCCCTGAATTTTTGGCCTGATGTTTTATTTTCACAGGTAAGTACAGAGATCCTACATAATCAATTAAAGAGCAAATTGACTCTGATCTTGGATGTCCTGCAGACACAGTTTTGATCTCTTAATCACCAATCGAGTTCACGGAATGTATAAGTATCACAACTATTTCACCACTTAACCCTTAAGACAAATGACAGGTTAATTCAGGGAAAAAAACGATGTTTTGACCAGTTCTGCAAATGTATGTAAGTTGCCTAAAATTATAAACACGATCGCAAACATAGCCATGGTCATTTTTAATTTAGATGTTACAAAAATAAATATGATCTACATGCAAAATAAATGTATTTTAATGAAATTTCTCCAAATTATACTGTTTTGGAGGATTTGAGATCTAGTTCAAATTGTGTATGTGAAGAAATTGAGGCCCAGAGAGATTAATCTCTTAGCAAAGTCCAGATCTCTCTAATAAGTCCTAATGTTCATTTCACTTCTCATTTTGGAACTTTGCACACCCTACATTCATGACTGACACTGTCTTAAAAAATGTGTACAAAGCCCAAGTGATACTATAAAGTGCATGTCTGCTTTATATATCCACAGTTTGTTTTCTTTGTTTTTGTTTTAGAAGAAAGCAAGCACTAGAATTTTGTGCAGTGATTCTATTCATGCTCTTTCTTATGTGTGGGTGTCAGTGGTCTCTGTAAGCTGCATTATGTACTGTCTGTTGATTCCCCCACACTCCTCCACACCCGCATACTGAGACAATGATGTAAGAGGTGGAAACAGGAAGATAATGGATCAGATTCTCCTTTCCTGTATGGGGAGATTGGACTTTATTATGAAAACTCATAAAACACAGTTGGGTAGAGGGAATCACTCCCTATAGGGCTGCTTGGAAAAGCATCTTTGTGTTTGGATTTTTGTTTAAGCATATTTTCTCTCTTCTTTTCTTCCTTCCACAAAGGCTTATTGAACACTATGCAACAAGCATTGTGCTAGGCATTGGGGGAAAAAAGGAATAAAATCACATTATCTATCTTCAAGGAACTCTCAGTCTGCAGTGGGGGTAGGGAAGTGGCAAGTAAATAGACAATGAAGTAAGTGTTACAATGATGAGAAGCATATCTACCCTGGAGACACTTAGAGGGGTGCCTAATTCAGACAAGAAGGTCAAGAAAATCTTCCTTGGAGTCTCAACACCTTAGCTAGGTCTCCCAGGATTCTTAGGAAACATCTTGATAAAGAAAGGCAAAGAACCTGTCTAGACAGAGAATCAGATTGTCAGAGACCTGATGCCATGGAAATGACTTTGGATTTTGTAGGCTGCGTGTCATGGCTACTTCTTAGTTAAACTCAACACCTCCTAAGGAACGATGGCACTCCTTAAACATGTTGGTGTTATCCATAAGTTCATCTTGCTAAACTAGGTAATTCTGCAGTATAATTCCAAAATCCCAATGGCTTAACAATAAAAGTTTGTCAATCACACCAAGTCCCAGGCTGGACAAATGAAATTCCTTCATCGTGCAACTACACCATGTGTTCATTCAGCCTCCAAAAGTTGCAGCAGCTACAGAAGAATGCTGGAGGATTGCTTGGGAAGCTTTTAAAGAGCAGTCTTGGAAGAGGTTATATAACCCCCCTGTCATTGGCCGGAACTCAATCACATGTCCCAGCCTATTTGTGAGGGAGGCTGGAGAATAGTCTCCAGTGTGCTAGTCATACAAGAAATCCTATGGTAAATTCAGATTAATATCTCTGAAGAGTAGCAGAATGTACCCTTACTGAGATGGTATCCTGAGATCCTATTTAGAACATAGTTTTTAAAAACAGCCTATGGCTATGCCTTTTCCAAAAGGTCATTCAAATTAAATACATCTTGATTTGTACTCTATCTTAAGTAGGTGGAATGTAATGGCAAATGAAGAAAAATTACTAAAAACAACTAAGAGCTGATGTTTTCCAGAATTAGTGAGTAGTGGTCAGCACATTTTGGCAGAAAACACTTTCTTTTGTTTAATGAATATACTCAAATCCCTCCCTAGCTTTGGGTTCTCTAGAAAATAACTTGGAATAGTACTTTATTTGAAGTCACTGAATTGATTGATTGGGCAAAATATTTTGTCTATGAGCAGTCTAAATGGTGGAGTTTCTGGATGTCAGTTTGTGAAGATCAGGAAGGCAAAGACTCTGCTTCTGGGTAACTCTATGTGTTTGCTGAATGAATCAAAATCTTTTCAGGCACAATTATATGCAAATTATGAATTTGTCAATATTTGGGAAAGAGAACTAAGGAAAACATTGTCCCTGTCTGCAAGGTTCTTGTAATCTCCAGTGAGAGGCTGAGATAAGTATTGACAAATAGCAATACTACAAATTATATAAATCTATTGCATAATAGAATAAAATAATCACACTCTGGAGCATTACGGAGGAAGGAATAATAAGTTAGCACTATGGGGATTTGAGAAAGGTTTAGAAGAAAATATAGTAGTAAGGAAGTTGAATTTTGAAGAGTATGCTCTCAAGAGAAGAATAAGTGAAAAGATTCTAGGATGGAGTTATTGTTTTGTGAACTTTAAATGTATGTTGTGAAGGGTTCGATACATTTGTGCAGCTGGATCAATGAGCGCTTGGAGGATGCAGACTCATAGAGAGAAGAGGATTTTTTTTAAGTAGGCTCCACACCCAGCGTGGAGCCCAATGTGGAGCTTTAACTCACAACCCCTGAGATCAGGACCTGGGTTGAGATCAAGAGTTAGATGCTCAACCAACTGAGCCACCCAGGCACCCCAGGAAGAGGATATTTGAAATCTTTACAGATGAAGAGGCCAAGCTCAAGGGCCCTGGTGACTAGTCCCAGACTAGGGCTCTGCCGAGGATGTGTGTGTGTGTGTGTGTGTGTGTGTGTGTGTGTGTTTGTGTGTAGAGGTTGAGGCTGTCCAGGAAATGTAAGGCTGGATTGCACACAGCCAGTTACCTTTCCTCAGCTGAGATGATGGCTGAAAAAAGACTTTTTAAAGTTAGCTAGCCAAATATGTGTGTAAAGTGTGATGAGAAATGATTATTTTTATTATCTGTCATCAGCTTTTCTTATAGGAACAGCCTACTTCAGGTCATTAACTTGAGATCCAGCTAGCCTACTTGGCAAGGCTACACACTGTGTCTGCTTTCTTCTGTGTAAGATGGACTTAATAACTGTCCTTTCCTCACAGACCACTAGAACAACTGCTTAAAATAGTAGAGTGCAGGGTACAGGTTAAATGTGACATGAGGGTCAGGTATTATTATTATTGTCATTGCTATTGTTGTTGGTGTTTTTACAGAATGGAAGAAGAGGAATGAGAAAAAAAAAATAGTACCACCAACCGAAGGTATAAATTCTGCAAGACATAAACAGGGATTTATTGGTAGAGGAATGCAAATAGCTAGAAGTTGTTGAGAAACTTTAAATAATAATACTAATAACTAATAATAATAAATGAATCCATTTTAATTTATTGGTTTCTTATCCTGACTTTCTAAGTGGACTCTAAAAGCCAAGTCAAGGGTGACTAGGGGCAAATATAGCCTAATAATTTGAGAAATCTTAGAAAGGGCCAAGGAGTCAAGGGCTTTACTCAGTGTGTAACATGGAGGAGGGTAGGCCATCAAGGGATTCAAGGGAGTAGCATGCCCTTAACTGGCTTGCTTTCCTACACTCAGAAAACCAAAACAGTCATATGGCAACTGAGTTGTTAAATTCTTCAACTAGAAAGTCTAAGACTAATGTAAAAAAATTTGCCTGGTTAATAATACTTAAGAAGCTTTGTTTTCCTGTGGCTCTTATATTGATATTTTCTATTGTTATGTGATTCGATAAAATAGAGCCAAGTTTCTGTTTCAGTTTAAGTTTTATGGGTTGGCTTTGGCTTGAAGCATTGCTGATTGCTAGGTTGGAAATGGATTATAAATCCACAAGAATTAGGGAAAAGTGTCTTGGGATTTTGAGATATAGGTTATGTCAAGTTTATTATTATTATTATTATTATTGGTTGTAAAGGCTTAGTGGGAAGTACTCTGGACTGGAAGTAAGGAAATCTTGGACAAACTACAAGATCCAGTTGAGTTATAATTTCCTTTATAGGCTATTTTTTTAATTTCACATTGGAAATCTCCACATGCCTAGTATAACACCAGGAACATAGCTGCATTAAAAACAAAAAAGCTAATGTACACTTTTTCAACAAATATTTCTTGACTAGTTATCATATTCCAAGTACTGTGCTCAACTATGGGGGCAAAGAAAAGAAGGTTCTCCCTACCCTTGAGAAGCTCAGCTCTAGGTCTAGTACATACACACACATACACACAAATAAATAGATACATAAATAAATAAAATAGTTATAGGCTATAATAATTGCATGAAGAAAACCAACAAGGGGCTGAATAGAAGGTGGCATATTTTAGGTAAGCTTCCTGATTTTACCACTTACCCTCAGAAGATCACAATTTAACTTACATTGAGTTAAGAGAGTATTGTTCTAAGTGCAAAGTAGATTATAATTGTCTATCTATCTATCATCTATCTATTAAATCTCTATATATTTACCCTTCTTTTCAATTATGACATGCCACCTATTTGGTCTTGGATAATATCTATTGGGTCAAAAAAATCTAACAATTCATTTATGATGACTTAGTTTTATTGCTGGCTATGAACACATAGCTTATACCACTCCACCTCCTATTTAGTCCAAATTTGATTAATTATTTTAGCTTGAAAAGGTAAATAATTGAAAAATTAGGGGAACAGGGATTCATTTGCAGATTGCTGTGATTCATAACAAAATGTTGTTATGAATCATGTGTCAAAGGAAATGTCTGCTTTGTAAATTACACCCTTTCAAAGACAGAAACTTGGCAAATACCTGAATCTATGCACTTTTTTTTTTTTAGTGGAAGAATAAACTGTTGGTTACTTGAGTCATAGAAATAATCTTTTTACTACTCAAACTGTTCTCCTTTCTGCTTTGTGGCAGGGTTGTTTGGTTTTTTAGAACTATTTTTAGCCAGATGATCATTTATATGGGTCCATTCAGTGGAACACAAGCTCGATCTTTAATAGGATTTTTGGAAGGAAGAGGGAAAAGAAAACATGCTAAAGAGGCTTGTAGAGTTACTCACCCCAATTTGACATGGTAGCCTATTGTAGAAGGATGTTATAGAGATAAAATAGTACAGAATTCCAATTCTAATATTAACCAGTTGGGCATGTTATTTCTAAAACCTCAACACATCTTTTGAGTTGAGTTCAGCTGAGCCTAGTCTCATACAGTATTGGAGCTGGAAGAGATCTATGAAGAATGGTCCATGAACCTAATAAGTAGTCAGAATCTCCTGTTATATATTATTAAAATATGTACATCCCTGGGTTCTATCCCAGGCATCCTATATCAAATTCTGACAAGGTGTGGCCAAAGAATGTGTACTTTTACTAAGTTCTCAAGATGATGAGCAATGAAGTTTGGAAATATCTTTAAAATGCAGTTGAGGACACTAAGGCCCAATGTTGTAATGGGAGTTTAAAATACAAAATGTAAAGGAGGGAGTCATTAAATTTATTTATTCATTTTCTTTTTCAGTGAAGAATTATTTTATCATTTAAATAGTGTAAGATAAAAGCAGGGGATGCAAAAGTGAAAAAGTAGGGTTCCTGACCTCAAATATGTATTATTTTCGTTAGCACCAAAGGGCTATGTACATATAAAAAAGTATGTACACCGATTTACTAAAGAATCAAGGAATGCATATATTTTATGGTCTTTTTGGAAAAGCCCTGAGATGCAGGTACTAATATTCCCAACCTATTCTTCCTCCTTTTCTACTGTAACTTAAGTGAAGTATCACATAATAACACATGATCAACTAATTTCTTCCATGAGAACAAGAAATTAAACATAAAATAATAAAAATCAACATTTATTTAGAACTCACATTACTCTAGGCACTGAACTACATACTATACATGAACTAACATCTAATCCTCACCAACCTAATGAAACAAGGGCTATCGTTATCTTCTTCTAAAGCTAACAAAACCGAGACACAAGAAGGTAAGTAATGTGTCCCGAGTCACACTGCTTATAGACAGTCCAGCTAGAAGTTGAGGTTCAGAATGCTTATTTACCATATGAGTGGGTGTCACTGGAATAAAAGAAAAACAAAAATAAGTTTGGGCATGACGAACCCAGTGGTACATTGTTGCTGTTTACATATAAGACAATGGAATTCTGACATTCAACATGACAGAATTAACTGGGATACATATGCTTTAGACACTCTTTGTTTCTATTTCCACAAAACACACACCGCCACCCCCCACCGACCAAGATACTAAATATGAAGAAACAGTACTCACTGCAGACGCTGGAGAAAAATAAATCACCCTGAGATTTGACAATAAATTTTTCACTACACACTACACAAGCAGAATGGAAGAGGGCCATGGCATGTGATTTACTTAATTAAATCTTTGAGGGAGGAGAGTTAGTTAGTTCATAGAGCTGTATGCTTTACACATTGACAGGAACTGGCAATGTCAGCAGCACAAAAGGTATCACTCTAATGACAACGATGTAAATGCTTAGGAGTTCTGTCTGCCTCTGTTAACTGTGACAGAACCTGCTTCATGTCAGAAAAATCAGGAGACCTTTACTTGGCAACCAGTGCCTGAGTCCTATTGCTCCCATTAAGACGTATCCTCGGCGTGCGGTGAATCATTTCTCAGGGAATTCTCTTGAGGCTACTTGTTCAACCAAAAGGGCCAGGCAGTAGTTCTTGACAGAAATGTATGAATGTGCATTTGCTTCCTAATTCTTTGGAGTGGTTTGGTCATCCGGGATTAATTCAGATTGCTTCCTAATTCTTTGGAGTGCTTTGGTCATCTGGGATTCACTTTAGGGTATTTTGGAACATGCTATCAGCCTTTTCCAGTCTTATAATGTCTCTTATATCTTCTTTGGTGTTCCATAGTGTTTGGGAACTGTATCAGCCAGGATAGTCTGGGTTATGCTGTAATAACAAACAACCCTCAAATCTCAGAGGATAAACCTAACAGAGATTTATATGTTGTCACCTGTGCAGCACAAAGGAGTATGGTGGAGGATGGGCTCCTGTTTAGTATAATCACTTAGGAATTCGGCTGAAAGAAGATCTATCTTGACATGTGCTTTTACAATAACCAAGGGGGGAAAAAAGGGAATGTGGTAATTACACACTGGCTCACAAAACTTCTGTCTGGAAGAAATAAATGTCATTTCAGATTACTTCCACTGGCCAAAGCAGGTCACATGACTATGACTAATTTCATGGGTAATGGGGAAATACAATACTATCACATAATGAAAACATGTGAAACAGGATATATATCAATAGTCCCAGTAGAAAAGGACACATGTAGCAGTCTTAGGCATGCCTATGAGTGCTAAGAAATTAGGAGTGCCCATGACCTGGTCTCTTGGATTCCTAGTTGCTTGATTTAATCGGTATCCTCTCTTGTCTTAGGAGTCTTCCTGCCCCTCAGCATAGGGGCAATCTTGACCATCAAGTTTATTTTCTTCTCTGCAGAATAAGAAGACAGAATTAGGAATAAAGATTATGGAGCATGAACTTCCCAAGAATATTATGTGCTGTTTCTAAAAATGAAAGCATGTTAGATTTTGCCTAAAAAAATAAACAGATGACAGGTGATTGTGTATGTTTCTTGCTCAAAACTTTTAAAGACTCTCTGAAAATGTCCAAAAGGCTTGCTCAGGTAATGCTTGTGGGATACCATTCTTCCTCATGGCTCACTTTGGCCCAGATAGTTAGGGTTTTTGGTGAATTTTTAAATTAATTTCATACTGATGCACTTATTAATAGTTGTGGAATGGAGTGATGGTGATGGTCTTATTCCCCAGTGGCTGAACCTACTATGGAAAGAATTCACCATGACTGGGTACATTGTCCCAAACTACTGCCATACCACGCCAAATAGTGTCTGCTCCACTTCTAAAAGCTGTCCCATGGCTGATATCATAGTTTCTAATTTTGCATAAGTAAGCTAATTTCACATTGTTCTCATGTTGACTACACACAAGAGTATTCTAACTCAGTAACAATGTATCTTTTCTCTTCTAATTTCACATTTCATGAGAGTGTGTTTTGGAGTAATAGATACCACTTATCTCATCAGAAGATACAGTACAATATTCTTGGAAAAAGCATACAAATAAAACAGAATGAGCATTTGCTCTTATTTATTTTCATATTTTAATTATCTTCCCTGTAAGCCAAGGAAGAGATTGTGTTAACACATTCCAACCAAAGTTACCACTTTTAGGTCCTCCAAAATACTTTCTCAGAGTGGAAACAGTGGGCCTTGAAACCATCGCTTTACCACAGATCTATGTGGTACATCCTCATCCAATCCATTAGTAAGTCTTATTGGCTCTATCTTCAACTCTTAAATTGGACATTTTCTCACCATTTCCACCACAAATACTGTAGTCCAAGCCAATTTTTTTTTTTTTAAGAGGCAGGCATCTGCGTTTAATTAGTTGCTACAACTGTGCATTCCAACCAGCTTTCTGTTAGCTGACACTGGTTTCTTAGTAGAAGGAAGTATCCAAGTTCACTGAAAGAGATTAATTGAATTTCCAGGTACCATATTACAGGACAATGAACATAGCATCCTGACTGACTTCAGTGATTATACTCTTACTCCTCTGAGGTCCATTATCTACCCAGCAGTAATCATAATTTTTCACAGAGTGACTTCCTGTTCATAACCATTCAGTTGGTCCATAGTATACATAGAGTGAGACTCAATCCTTCTACACTGACATATGAATTTCTCCACCATTGAGGCCTTGGTTTCTGACCAGACTCCTTCCACTCTTCTCTTTGTATTGCTGATATAGGCAACTTCTTGTTCCTTAAACACAACATACTCAGAGTCTTTGTAAATGTTTTACTCACAGACTGAAATTTTTTCCCTAAAATATTCCCCCCAAATATTTCTCCTTCACTTGATTTAAGCATTTGCCCAAATGCCACCTTACCATAGAAAATTTTCTTGACCACCTTATTAGTTTTCTGTTCTTGTGTAAAAAAGTATCCCAAAATGTAGTGGCTTAAACCAATAAATATGTATTATTTCACATAGTTTATGGCCCTGGGAGCAGCTTAGCTTGATGGTTCTAACTCAGAGGTTTCCACCACATCAGGCAGGGCTATAATCCTCTGAGTGCTTGACTGGGGTTGAGGTTTCTCCTCTCCAAGTGGCTCACACATCTGACAAGTTAATGCTAGTTATCTACAGAAGGCCTCAGTTTCTCTCCATGTAGACATCTTCGAGAGATATTTGGGTATCTTTGCAATATGGAACCTAGCATTCTCCCGAGTGAGTGGCCCAAGACTGAGAGAACAATGAAGTACCAAGTCCTAAGATTTATAACTTAATCTTAGAAGTCAACACATCTTTTCTTCCATTTTATTTAATTTCTTGGAACACTAAATCCAGCCCTCACTCAAGGGGAGAGAAATTAGTTTCCACTTCCTGAAAGAAAGAATATCAAATAATTAGTAGATATATTTTTTAATCACCATGACAAAAACTGTATTCTCCTTACTACTTTTCCTATAACTCTCTATCCTCTTACCCTGCTTTATTTATCTTTATGCCACTTATTACACATGATACATCTTTAAAGAGGCAATATAGTGAAGTTAAGAAGATGGACTATGAGACCAGACTATCTCACTTCCAGTTTCAATTACACCACTTACTGAAAATAAAACCCTGGGAAAGTTACATAACTTTTCTGTGCCTCAGTTTTTACACCTGTAAAATGGCACACTCACAGCACCTAACTTAAAGAGTAGTAGTGAAGAAGAAGGGGATAGATGGATGAGTGGATGGATAGATAGGTAAATGCTAGAGATAACACTTAGAATTGTGTTCAGCACAAAGAGCTACATATTACACATTATTATATATTATCATTACTACTTCTCCTACTACTATTTTTAGTAAACAAACAAGTATTTTTTATTTTTTTCTTACTCAATGTGATTTGCATCTGGGCAAGAAATCTGTCTGTTCATCACTGCATTCTCAGAGCCTAGAATAGGTTTTCAAAAATATGTATTGAATGAATTTATTCTCTAGAGGGCAAAGATACTTAGTTTATATTTTAGGTTTGGTGCCTATAAATGTACTCAAATAAATCCATTAATTTATCTACTCATTCAAAATGTTTCTATTGAGTGGTTTCTGAAAGTCTGACATATATAGTAGCAACTATTTAGAGGCATCACATTTCCACTCTGATATGAATGAAGTGTTATATCAGGAGATGTTAGAGTTAGGGTAGAAGAAGCACAGAAAATTTGAGGGGAAAAAGAACAATCTGAAATGCAGATAACCCGTGATCTTGCCCAGAGTTGTGTGGGTTAAAATGAGATATGTAAGTTAAACTGCTAAATATGTTTTATGTTGCAGATTATTACCTAATTTGGAACAGTTATAAGGAAAGTTCATGGGTGACAAGTGAGAACCTTGGTATAAGATATAATTAGGTAGATGTGTTAGGAGCTACATGTAGCTTCTCTCATTGTGGCATACAGTGCTTTATAAATTTAATTCAGTGACAATCCTAGAATTTCTTAAGCAATTGATGATCTACAGATAGTGAAGACCTATTACCCATTTTCTTTCACAATTCAAAAACTGGAAATTTAAACAAATTTTAAATGTAAAATCTGTGTTTTAATTACATGGTCCATGAGGACTCCACGGAATTCCCCATTTTGCCTGAACTAGTGCAAGCCAAGCAGAACATGACTCACACAGCTGTCTTCATTGGCCACCAACTGCAGACAGACCTGTAGCCCAAGGCCTGTTTTGGAAGAGATCTGAAAAACGTGCCATGCCTATATGATATCACTACACTTACTTTTGCACCTGCAGTTTGCTTTATGGAGTTGTTTAATGGAAACTTCAAGTCCCCTTTAACCAACCACGATTGATGGAAGGGTGGTGGTTCTGTACCATAGGGCATGCATGTTAACAAGCCCTGGTCTACGCAACCACAGGTGTGGCCAGCAACTCGAGTGAGTCTGTCTTTAGCCAGGAAAACAAAATAGCACACTCCTTTTTAATTAATTGCTTCTAGTAAAAAATCGAGTGGTGAGGGAATAGGCCTCAACAAAGTCTGGAGTGCATTGACCTTCCTGATTTACATAAGGTCATTGCTTCTTCTACTGAATATTGTGCTATTTTATTTTTGCTGCCCATGTGAACCCACACAACAAGGTGTCATCTATATTTGCTTTATCTAGCATTATGGATTAAATGATAGTTGCAAAATTACGCTAAGCTTCTAAGCCAGGAATACATAAATTAAGTCTGTTTCTGCCTATTGTAAAGAAAAGGAAGTACTGATCTTTTCAATGAGGTATTTATGCAAAAGAGATAACAAAAATATCTTTTAAATAAGCTACTTACGGATAAATAACTTAAAATTTGGATTGCTTTATGGAGATATTACAGAAAGATCAAGTGTTGAATTATAGAAATGTTTTCATTTTGATATAAGCACATTAGAAAATAAAGAGGAAGATCTTATATTTTCCTTTCACTATTTCATTTAATAAATATATATATATAATGGTACATATTAGTAGGATCTGGCAGGTGCTGGGCATTGAGGATATAAGGTAGACAAAACATAAATGGTCTATGAACCCAAGGTGCTTACGTCAACCCTGACTGTAGAGAAAGCAAATGCTAAACAAACAATCATCCTAAACATGAATGTATGTCTGTGCAAGTGCCTTGAGAGCCAAGTACAGTCATATATTCATTCAAACAATATTTTTGAGTGCCTATTATATGTGCCTTTCCCCTTTCAGATATATAGTGGTGAACAAAGTAGGCAAGAAATCTGTTTTTATTAGACAAAAAAAGACAAGAATCTCTCCTTTTAGAGAAGCAATAAACAAAATAAATGGGTACATTCTAGGGAAAAATGGAGCAAGCAGAGGTGTGGTGAGTAACAGAAAGAGTTCAGAGAGGTCTCAAGTTGAGCTAAAGGTATGAATGAAGTAGGGCCTTGTAGCAGATTTCAAAGGCATTGGCTTTTACCCCAGGAGATGGGAAGTTTTGGCAGACTCTAAGGAGTAGTATGGTCCGACATGTCTCAGAAAGTTGATTCAGTCTCTAAGGAGCAAAGGTAGAAGCAGAGAGACCAATGAGAATTCTATTTTATAGTCCAGGAACAAATAAGGGTGCCTTAGCAACCTGTGGCAGTGTTACAGGTATTGCAAAGTGGTCACCTTCTGGATATAATTTCAAGGTAGGGCAACAGAGTCAGCTGCTAGACTGGATGAAGAATAGAAAAGAGAAGAGTCAGGGAGAACTCTAAGAATCTGAAATAATGAGAGTTTTAAGAAAGTCTTCCTTGACAGAGTGACAATTGAGTTGATATTTGACAGAATAATAGGAATTATTCAGAAAAAGAGTAAGGGTGGACAGAACACATAGGCTGATAATTGATTATGTTCCTAGGAATATAAAAGGAAGAGACTTTTTTTTTTTTTTATTGAGCTATTGGTTAACAACAATATACTGAAATTAGGGTAGACCGATTATACTTGTAAAACTTTTAGGGAAAATATTACTTCCGACATTTTGTACTATAAAAGCAGTATGTATGATGTTGGAGTCATCATAAATTCTTAAATTAGGCTCTACATTAATTAGGTTTATAGTACATAAATCTAGTATATTTTCTTTCAGAATTACTATTATAGAAGGTCTTTCCTAACACCATTCATCTGTACCTTACTGAGAAGTGAAAAGCATAGTTGTTTATTTCTGAAATTGCACTGTAGTGCTTCTGAACAACAGTAGGGAATGGAGAACAACACACTGAGTGTGGTAGTATAATGGCCTGACAAATCTGGAGGCTTCAATTGTAAATAAATTAGGAAACTTCCAGCTTGCTTATATGGATTCAAACCATGCATTTAACCTGGATATGAACTATATTAAATCTGGTCACATATTAAATAACAAATCAAAGCAAATATGTACAGGATCAGCAAATATAAGTAATAATTTCAAACATTTTCATTTTCTGTTAAATATTTATACCATTTAATAGTTTGATGTTAAAAAAATAGTGTCATGTTTATTTTACTTATTAAATAGTTGCTCATCTCTTTTCTGTCTCTTAAACACGGTATTTATATAAAAAAAAGCCACACACACAAAAATGCAGTCCATCTTTCTTGTCTTTAATGTATTTTAAATCGTGGTATTGCCACTTTTATTTTACTTCAGTCCTTATGGTTTGTGTTTTCATTTTTTTTAGAGCAGCTTCAAGAAGTACTTAGATGGGTTTTTAACCAAATTCAAAAATTAGGTTATTCAAACTGCCCAAAGCAATGAAAATAAAAGACATCAAAGGCTTTGCATTCTGCTATTTTTAAAACCAGGACCTTCAAGTTTGGTTTGGTTTTTCTAAAGGAGGAAATCAGAAGTATTAGGGCAGGATGTATAGAATCGTGACCATGAAGCTCTCCCAGCATGGGACTGATAGAATAAAGGAAACCCTGTCAGGAGCACATCTGGCTATGCCTCTCATTCTAAAGTGGTGCATCAAGTCTCCTATTTGAAACTGTGGTAAACTACCTACAACACGTTCCCCAAGGCTTTGGAAATGGAGATATCCTTTTGGGAGTAAAAATAGGTTCCATTTTTTCCTTCTGTGTTTGAGTTTTATTGAAGTGACTTGTATGATCATCCAACCATGGTGAATTCAGGAAAAGCAGTCATTTAATTGGTCATTTTAGCTATTAGAAAACAATAGTTGCTAGCCTTACATAGAAAAATAACACGTTTATATTTGATTTTTCTGGTGTGTGTGTGTGTGTGTGTGTTCTCAACGAAGACAATTTTCAATTTTCAAGAAAATTTTCAATTTTCCGGCTAAAGCCAGATTACCATCCAGGTGACTCTTGCAATTCTGAGGTGGCTAGGAATTTCCTGAGGGCAGTGTTCTGAAGAGAGCCATTCGCCAGGAGAAGAGAGAAGAAACTATTGTTGCAATTGACTCCTGCATGTGTTATAAAGGTTGATTTAATACAACTGCCTAGACCAGAGCTCTGGCTTAATACTACCAGGACATCTGGAAGAACTATGAGATGTCAAACTCCTCTTATAGTAAGATTTTGTTATGATCTAAAAATAAAAATGATTTGCAAATTGTAAAAAGTACAAAAAAGCATAAAGTGGATGCTAGTCATGTCTAATTCTTCATTTCTGCTTATTGTTATCTGAGTTCCAATGGAGTTGGTCTCCAGTGCACCTCATTGGCTGTGACATCATATGCCAAGTGTGGTTACACCAAGAGCAAGCTCTCTTACGAAAGCAGGTAATGGTAAAAATCAGCTAATGTTCACACAGTAGTCTCTAGTTTTTTAATTGATTTTTAATGCTGTTCATACAAGATATCCCCGGAGAAAGAATGGAATATCTGATCATCCCCATTTGACTGATGAGAAAAATGGAGGTCATAGAGATATTACATCTACTCACTGAAAGTGCTTTGAATTTCTCTTTATATACATGAGGTGACCTACTGTGACATTGATTATGGGGCTTTTCACAGATGCATAATCACGCTATATACATTTGCCCAAGTGAAAGTATTTCCCTTTTGAAGTTTTCTATGCAAAGTCTATTTATTGTGGGCTTTCTTTCATCTACTTGAAGCATGCTTGACGCACCCTGCAAGGAGGGATTGCTAACGGTTTTTATAAAGGACTATCTGTCAGCTTTTGCATTCTTCACACATCGTTGAGTTTTAAAGTGTGGGACTGTGGCAGCTTACTACAGAACATGGTCTCAGTAAACCTATCAATTGGAACTTGGCTCAGCAGCATTTCAAAAGCCGTACACTGGCCCCAGGTACATTTGAGGAAAATGTCCCCTCTCAGCAGGTACATGTAAAAATCTAAATGCAGTGTTGGCCCTGGTTGAGGAAAGGCCCCAGAAACATCAAGGATTACTGAATGTGTGAATCTAAATCTGCCTTTAAACCTGTTTCAACAACTGTCATTCAACTCTGTGAGGAGTCGCAAATATTGCATCTAGGGTCAGCTGAGTTTTCTATTCTTAAATAATGCTGCCGACCTTCATTCAGGAGTGAGATCTACTAAGGGCAACCCTTTAGATGGAGGAAACTCACTTGTTGTAACACAACCCATTGGGACAGAAGAGTTAGAACTTACTGGGGAATAGACACAATTCAGGTGTGGGCTGCTGTACCAAAGAAAAGTGCCACCCAGGCAGCCTAGTTCACCTTTGTATTCAAATCTCATGCTATCAGCTTCTTCCTGCTATCCTATCACTAGATGGCTAGAATAGCGACCTATTCCCTGAAAGATACTCTGGCTCTCAGAACATACTGGTTGTCTCTCTGGGTATTGGCAACTAATATCTCTGTTTTTCACCAGCAAGAGACTTCTTGTTTGGTGCACAAGGGCAGGATGCCTTCTGTGGAGGCAGCATAGATGGGTAAATATCACCTGATGCAAGAGGGCCATGAAGTCCTCTCTTTCCAGATATCTCTTCTATTTGCTGATGTCTTCTAGAGTTCCCACTTTCGAGGTGGTCGACTCCAATGTATTAATTTGTCTGCAATTTTTAGCACTCACTCTCAAAACATTATAAATCAATTTATCCAATTATCTGATTGTCAGGGTTACAAAGAGATATCAGCACAAATAAGTTTTGATTAGGAAATGGAAGGGCATAGGAATAGGACATTCTGTGCAAGGAAGCCAGATTCAGGTAAAAGTCTTTGAACAGACAGAACATTTCTTTCATTCCTTTCATTTGCAGCTAAATTATGCAACTCTCATCTTTCAATGCATATTTAATGACAACCTACTCTATTCAAGGCACTGTGGTGTTGGAAGATAAAAGAATTTTACATATTTTATCTGCCTGTAGAGAAATGAGTTATATGAGGATACACATACACATACTTATATATATATTCGTGTGTGTGTGCGCACTTCTAATATGAGGGAAATACAGGCAGCCCCGGTGGTGCAGCGGTTTAGCGCCGCCTGCAGCCCAGGGCATGATCCTGGAGACCCTGGATCGAGTCCCACGTCGGGCTCCCTGCATGGAGCCTGCTTCTCCCTCTGCCTGTGTCTCTGCCTCTCTCTCTCTCTCTCTCCCTGTGTCTCTATGAATAAATAAATAAAATCTTTTAAAAAAATAATATGAGGGAAATACTGTCAATGAAATTACAGTGACTGAATATTGTGTGTGACCAGAGGAATTAAAGACTAATCCTTTCTGAGGTCCAGGTTCAGAATGGAGAGGGCATTTTGCTCTGCTTTGATGAGTACATAAGACCATGAAAGCCAAGAGAAAGGGAGGAAGGAATCCTAAGAGAAGAAATGAGAGTGGAAGCATGAATGTAAGGAAGGGGATGGTGCGGGAAATGTCAAGTAATTCCAGTTTCCTGGAAAAGTCAAGTTCTTACAAAGGTGTGGGAATAAAAACAGGTCAGAGCAGTTAGAGGGTCAGAAAGTCATTATAAGGCTTTTGGAATTAACCGTGTAGATATGGGGAATGAATGAAAGGATTATAGGACAGAGGAAGGATGTGATCATTTCTGTAGGGTATGGAGAGGTGGCAAAGAGAATGATTGGGGAGCAGCACAGAGGCTGTTGTAATGGTTTGGTCAAGGAAGGAGGTGAAAAGAAAATAGGACTACGAGTGCCTGGCCGGGGCAAGGGCAAGGGAAATGCACTAGGATATAGCATCCAGGGGATGTTATGACTTAGGAAATGTAGGCATTGGACCAATGGGGTATACTGAAAGAAAAATATGCAAAAGAGAATATGAATATGTAAATATATAAACATGAAGAATATATAAACATGTACTGCTGATGGGACATGTGATAAAAATGTTTTTTCTTAATAACCCTTAAGGCTTTCCTGACTGATAGAATAACAATGATATTGATAATAGTATTCAATAGCTGGTGAGTGTTTATCCTTCAGCCTCACAACAAGCCTGAAAAATGGATAATATTATTGAGACTTTGCAGATGACACAGCAGGTACAGAAAGGTGAAGTGTGTTAGATGACAAAGAAATTTAGGTAGAAGTTATAGATGTTTTCATTTTTCAAGTTCAGATGTTTTCAAGTTTAATCTTCTGCACATCCTATCAGAGTCACCTCATATGTGCATTATTGCATTCAATGTACCCAAGCAGATACACGATCAGTATGAAATGGTCTTAATTTGGGGGAGGGGGGAGAGTTCTTATTATGTAAACACTATGAGGAAATTTTTCTGCTCCACCAGGAGTAGGAAAAATAAAAACCAACAAATAGACAAAACAAAAGCACAAACAGTTAAAATACTAGAGGTAAAATGTATAAGATTAAAGAAAGTTAGAAATAAGCTCCATTGGCCTGTTAATTAATATTGCAAGTACTTTTTGGATCTGGGAAGGAGGGATAGGCTGTTATGCCCTTGAACTCAACACTTAATCATCCCTTGTATTTCTATAGTTATCATAGTATAAACAATTATTTCCACATTTCACTGTAAATTGTGTTTGTTGATCTTATTATATTATCCTTGAAATAACCACTTTTAGTAGTTAGAGCTGATTTTTTTTAAGTGTTCATGTTGATAGGTAGGGAAATTGAGAATTTTCCTCACAGCGACTAAATGAAAAAACTACAACCTGAAACTTAATCTTCTGATTCAATGTCTGAGATTCTTTCCCTGATCCCACATTACCTAAGACAAGAATGCTAAAATAACTGAAGACAAGCAGTTTCTATTATGAGGAAAGAAATTGAGAGTTAATTTTTAAAACTGCCTTTCCATTTCTGAAAGGTTTTAGAGAGGAAGCCGCAAGCTGGGAATGCTTCATTTATCTTATCTCTCTGACAAGGAATAAGATGTATTTTGGAATTCCCTGAAGCCCGTGAAGTGTACTATGTACTAACAGAGCTTCCTGTAATTAAAGGCTACATTAGATTTGTATGGAAGTAGCAAACTCCCTTCTGGAAGCATATAGCCAGATGCAAGCCTTAATTTAATAAAAGAGAAATCAGAAATCAATCAAAAATGAGATTTGTTAGGATTAAGATGTTAAATAAAACCATGCTCAGGGCAGAGTTGACAAAATCTGTCTCTCTGAGGTGGTTTGAAGTGAGGAGCTTCCACAATCACACAAAAGATTTTATTTTAGAAGTGGGTGAAAAGAAAAGAGATCGTTTGTTGGTCTGAGCTGGAAGTCTACAGAACTTTTCAAAAGATTTGGTGAACAGATGCTTTTAAAAGCTCTTACCAACTCAGCCTTCACTACTAGTAATTTCACACAAGGCAGGAGGTCGGAGCATTAACGCTATTTTCCTTCCTTTGTCTGTCGTCCCCTTGGCTAACCACTGACAGGGAACAGCCTGGAGCCGACTTGAGAAGCCCCCATGGTGAAAACACATCAATGTCAGCTTTTAAACTGGGAGCTTGTTGTCAGCTTGAACTAATTTTTCCAGTTTCTCCCCAACTTTACCTCTTCCTACCCACATTAAAATAGGAACAGCACCCGTGATCTGTCTGCAAAGATAAGCAATTTTGTTTGGGTTGTTATCATGAATTTGTCATTTCTTATCCACGACAAATTCTACATATGTTTTTCTGAATAATGAGACAAGACCGCTTATGAGGAATGAGTGATGGCTTTTGCCAGAGACCTTGTATCCTACTCTAAAGATGCTTCTTAGATCGAGATCCCCAGAAGCAGATGTTAAGATGAGTCATGTGCTAGAGATTCATGAAGAAAGTGCTTCCTGGAGTCATTGCTAGGGAGTGGTTGAAGCAGGATGAGGAAAAGCAAGAAGCCAGCAAAGTACAATTTTTTAGCCAAGTCCTCCTTGGGTAGCCTCAGTGCCATCCTCCACAGGGAAATCTGGCTTTTCCATTAATACTCAGAGATCCCCAACTTCCCTCACCTTCTGCTCATTGGTTAAGTGAGGTTGCCCCTTGCGGTTACCAACTCTGGGAAATGCCAGCTACAGTAGCCTGAGGGCAGTCCTACAAGTAGAGTTTTAGAGGCAAGTGAGAGCAAATATATTCCAAAGCCAGAGGAGGTAATCATGGAAACAGAGAAAAGGGTCCAAGGGGAACTAGACAAATCACTGACTATGGACATGCCAGATGGTTTAAAAGAAATTGGCTAGAGTTGCACCCGAGATTTTAATTTCCCCCTTTCCTACAAAAAAAAAAAAAAAAAAAAGGTTGATTGTGAAACAAATAATAATAACTAGCCCTGGACTAGAAACAGGTCTTTGGAAAATTGTGAATGGAGGGGTTTGAAGTACTGGGAAAGACAGGGAGAGGGAGGCAGGTTTCACTTCCAAGAGTTAGACATAGTGGCATCAAGGTTTGTTGCTACAGTGTATGTGGTAAATGGCATCCTTTCGGATAAGCTAATTCTACTCCTAAAGTGGCTCTTTTGAAATACCTATTACTATTTTTACCTAAAATCTCCTGACAGGCAAAAAAAAAAAAAAAAAAAAATCCCAATGCCATGGCCATTTCAGCTCTTTTAGGAGCAAGCAATACTTTATTTATTTATTTATTTATTTTCTCACTGGCATTTTAAGGATGTGTAGGTTTCCTTAATCTAGTGTCCTGCATTTTCCTCTATATTCTGCTTTGCCAGCCCCAAATTAGAGATTTTACTAATTAATGTTATTAGTGCAGTATATTACTAACTCTGTACAGAGAGAGTATATACATGCTACTGGCTTTGTATCTCCAGTGAACATGTCTCCTTGCTATCCCTCCACCCTGATCCACTGCACTGGTCTGATTCAGAACATGGTGGAGGACAGGGTATGTAAGCTCCTGTTAAAGAACGGGCAGAGCAGAGACTTTGCGAATAAGATCTTCTCCAAAATAATCATCATTGGATCTGCAGCTACATCATAATAACATTGCCAAAATTGTCAATTTCCTAAATAAAGGCTAAAAGCATGCATTTTGAAATCTGGAAAACAGCCTATTAAAGATGGATGTGATCCAGGCTAAGAGTGTTTTAGTTGCTTCTTTCTGTGTGCAATAATCAGGAAATACTGTGTGTGTGTGTGTGTGTGTGTGTGTAATATTCTCCATCAACTCCCTGTCTCCACCCTGAGATCCATTCTCCACTTTCTCTATGCTGTCTACTTGGAGTACATCACAAGACTTTGGCTTTGGTTCAACTGGTCCTTGAGAGGTGGTGGGAGGTGACAGCCAGAGGGGAAGAGAGTGAGATTGGAGTGTTCGGTCCCAAACTCCCTCCATGCTGGGCTGTGTAGGGCAGCCACAGCTTTCTGTTTGGCATTTGATAGTTGTTCCTTCCCTTCGAACTTTCAGTCTAAGGGCTGCTAATGTGTTCTTCCTGTTCTTAGCTCTGTTGTCCCCATTGTTTCACAGTTTTCCACTGTTGTCAGCCCCCGGGGCGACCCAGCTGTGTGTAGCACTTGTACAGCTTTTGTTGGTTTCCCTCCCTGATTCTTGCTCTGACCTCTCCCCGTGAGTAGTTCCTTGACTAAACTCTCTTCAATCTTCCCATTTGAGGACAGTTCTGGAATTTGACCAAAAAGGGTGGAATTGCTTTGCCCTGAGACATGTCTGTTCATAATCCATAGTTCTCATATAGTTCCCTTATCCCTTAACAAGAACTAGACTATTCATTAGCAGCAGAGTTGCCCTCCGACCCAGGTTAGGGGGCCCTTATTCCAGGCCTCAAGCTTTCAAAGTCTCACCACAAAAACTCACAAAAAAATGAATTCATTAAAAAAGGATGAAAGTGCTTCTTGAAATTCAGTTCTCAGCACTGGCAGGGTACTACCTGGAAGGCTAAACACTAGGCCTCAAGGAAATATCACTTCACGTTTTTTGCTGTAGCCCTGAGACCAAAACAAAAACAAAAACAAAAAAAAATCCCCCCCAAAACCAGTTGTCCAAACCTTTGAACATTTAGAAATGTGCTTCTGCTAACGTGAGGGACAGACAGTGCATGAGCACACACCAAACCTAGGTAGAGTGGTGGGAGCATAGAGGTACGTAAAAAGAAAAACTATCTTATCAAATCCTTTTTCTTAAGTATAAATGCAACAATTTCTCACATAATGAAGTTTCATATCCTAGTAGTGCAGAGTACCTGCTCTCTTTTTTCTCTTCCTATTCCAATTTGTAATTCCGGAGTTCATTATAAATTAGCATGATGGAGTCCCAACAGTTACACAAAATGGCAGTAGAAACAGTTGTGATACTAAATAATTCATATTTCTTTTGCATTTGTGTATATATGCATCTAGACTCAACGTGCTTAAAGCCACTGGCAAATAAATAGACATTGAAGACTGGACTGGGAAATAATCATATATTATAAAAATACGTTGTACAGTTACATGAAATTTTGAAAATAAGTAATGCAGTTTTATTTAAATTCTCTTCTTTAAATGTTGCTGTTTATTAATTGTTTCTTTTTATTTTAATATATAATTTTAGGTATTTTAGAAGAAAAAGATTTTGAAAATGATGTTTCAAATTTTAGCATTTACCCTATATTTGATAAAGAATATATTTAAACATGTAACCTTTAATAAAATCACGTTTTAATTTTTAATCCTTCAGATCAAGGATTGACAAACTTTTTCTTTTTCTTTTTTTTTTTTTTTGACAAACTTTTTCTATAAGGGAACAGGTGTTAAATATTTTAGGGTTTGCACCTGGTAAAGTCTTTGTTACAACTGCTCAGTCCTGCCACTGTATCACAAAAGCAGGCAGAAGCATTGTGTAAATGAATGAATGAGGCTGTGTTCCAGTAAATCTTTATTTACAAAGACAGGCAGCCAGCCCACCAGCCTGAGTTTGCCAACCATTGCTTTAGTCCATTTTGATCGTATGATAAAAATTTTATGAAAAATCATGTTATCATAATATATTAGTAATTTTTATTTTATTAAATCAGTGTAAAAGACTTATCAGTTATGTGTTTGTATCATTACTCCTCAAAACGGAGTGATCCATTAACAAAGCATACAGACACTTTTATAGTAATTAAATTTGGTCTTCTAATATTTTGGCTACTTTTAGTCATAAAAACCATAGTTATACACATACATTAAAAATCGTATTGTTTTTTATTTTTTTTTTTAAGATTTTATTTATTTATTCAAGAGAGACACAGAGACATAGGCAGAGGGAGAAGCAGGCTCCCTACGGGGAGTCTAATGCAGGACTCCATCCTGGGACCCTAAAATCATACCCTGAGCTGAAGGAAGATACTCAGCCACTGAGCCACCCAGGCATTCCAAAATTGTTTAAGAGGATGTTTACCAAGACTGCCTTAAAGAAGATACTTGATTCTAGAGTTCATTAGCCTTATTTATATCTTACAAATACTTAGACATATGGTATGTGAAACTTTGATTGTACTCCTGCCCAGGCGCCAACCAATTTTGAGGTTGTGCCTGGTTAGCTATTTTCCTCTTTCGGAACAGCCTTATTAAAAGATGAAGTTGCCACTATTCCAGAAATTGCAAACTGACAAGCTTCAGGTTATGTTTAGCTCCCTCATCTTGGATCAGCATGGTGTTTACAAAATGTAAAATTAGTTGCCAATTAATTTCAGGTAAAAGCCTAGATGCCTGGCTTCTATTTAAAAATCTTGCAAAACTGGATCTCCTTGGGAGGGCTCAGTGGCTGCCTTTTGACAGGGCATTTTCTCTCCAGTTTGCCAAAGTCCCTATCGTGGGCAATGCAGTCTCCATCCCAGCCAGCCCACATCTCCATTCAGATTGCTGCCTGCCTTCTGTAGCATTTGGTTTTTTGAAACTATTCCAGAGCACTGGAAGCAGGTCCTTTTCTACTTTATATCCTCATTGCAGTAATTGCTCCTACCCAAAACAAAACACACAAACAAATAAAACCAATGAACTAAACAACAATACAATTCTTTTTCATCCAGAGCACCCGCCCTCCCTTGGTTCTGCCTTAGGCCATATTGCTGGTGGTGTGGCTCCCATTGCTTCTCACTCCTTAATTCTAGTGAATAGAAGGAAAAAGAGAGACCAGTACACTCTTACCAATCTTTCACATTTTCTGAAACAACACTACAACTTAATCCTCGCAGAACCAAGATCAGTAACAACTATGTAGTAAGTAGTCTAACTTCTGACAGTATGAGTGATAAAATGACATTACCGAACATTCATGTCAATTATTAATAGAAAAAGAATTACCCTTTCTACTAAAAAAATACTCAGGAGAAAAAGGGGACTTTAACTAAGAATTTAATGGTCAAGCAACAGTCTCCTTTTTGCTTTTTCAGCAAGGTGCACAGAAGAATGATTTGGAATTGAGGAGATAAAAGATAAAAATTAGCCACTACTCTGCATGATATTAAAATGTCATCCTATAGGGACCAAACAGAGCGCTACGCTTTGGAAATTAAGTTAGGAAAATATCATTCCTACTTAATGGTTTAGTGTGTGTGTGTGTGTGTGTGTGTGTGTGTGTGTATGTGTGTGTGTGATGTATGTTCTTATCCTAGTGCTTATCTGCTACAACATTGACTTTCAACGTTTGACCAAAGCTTAAATTAAGAAGTGTGTATTATATTGTGACTGTCTATAAACACACACGAGTATTTAATTTTGGAAGAACATTTCATAAAACAATACCTCCTGTTGTACTGTTCGTGATACACACTGACATTTTCTATTCTTTTTCAGACTCCTGTGAAAAAAATGCTGATAGCATTCTTCCAAACCAAACCTTCTCAGTAGGAGTGATATTGTTCCCAAAGAGGTAAAAATGGGTTCTTGGGGGCAAGGGAAACCTGGACAGCATGTGGGTTGGGAACTCCCCCAAGGTCACAGTATATAAATGACTGTACAATCTGTCTGTGGTATTAACGTTTCGTGTTAGGGAAAAATGTCTGAAAAGTTTCCTTGGGGGCAATGGAAAACAAGGTTGGGAAACACTGCAAAGCTGACGTGCATTTTGAAAAACAGTGTGTTTAAAAATGCAGGAGAACAAAGTGACCGTGCCCGAAAGTCACATTGTTAGAAACAGAGCAGTGTGCTAAATGTATAGAATCCACAAACTCAATGAGCAACATTTGTTCAAGACCCCAAATCCCCAAATCTGAGTCCCTCTCTTTCTATGGGATTTAGGATGTCAGCCGCCTTTCTGAAACTACCACCTTACCCCCTCTTGCTACCCCAGATGAAGCAAATTCCCTCCCCCTTTGCTCCAAGAAATCAGAACCCCAGCTCCAGGGTGAATGAGAGAAAGGAAGAGAGGAGATTATTACAACAGAGTTTGGGGTTAAGACTTCAAATGGGGCTGAAATGAGAGATCATAAAACTATAGGAATCTCCCCCAAGACGTCATTTATGAAAAAGAAAAGGAAGCTGGTGCAGAGTGTGTAAGACAAGCAGGTAGGTGAAAATGAACCTCTTTTGTGTCTACATCACAGTGGGGTAAAGAGTACTTAATAAACTGATTACAGGGCACCTGGGTGACTCCATGGTTGAGCATCTGCCTTTGTTTTACTCAGGTGGTGATCCATCCGGGTCCCAGGATCAAGTCCCACATTGGGCTCCTCAGGGGGAGCCTGCTTCTCCCTCTGTGTAGGTCTCTGCCTCTCTTTGTGTATCTCTCATGAATAAATAAACTCAACCTTAATAAATACATAAATAAATGGATTACAAGGTTTGGCGTCTTTTGGTTTGTTTCCCCTGCTTTTCTGATTTTTTTTCTTCCTATTATTCATTCCTCTCTTTGGGTTCCTATGTTCCTATTGCTGGACCCTTCCACTGGTGAGCTCCACGGTCTAGAAAAACAATGAGTATCATTAATAGTCTCACTATCAGAAAAAGGAAAAACTTTAAACAAGATTTCTTTCTAGCAAAATCTAATATCCAAACGTGTGGAAATAGGGTTTGATGTTCATCAAGCACATTTGGATCTACTTAAAATTCACTGCAAGGGATGACACCCAAATCTGCAGCAATATCTGCAAACAACTGTGCTTTGCAGCTCGGTGTGCCCTACCCTCAGCTCCTGGAAATCTGTAATTGAGATAACAGGCAAATAGTTGCTGAGCAGGAGAGGAAAAGACAATAGGTGCACCAGTTTGTCCTATCCATATGTTGATTAAGCTATTCTAAGTGCTAGTCACCAAATGGAAACGTTGGTTAGCATTTTAGCCAGACGTATGGATATGAGTCGTAGGCCCAGGCTGAACTAGGCAGTTAAGGAAAATGCAGTCAAGTTGTATCTTGCACCTGCCACGTTCAGTGGATGGCAGAAAGGCTGAGGCCCAGAGATAGCCACAGAGCCAAGTGACAGGACTGCAGGGGGGTGGGGGTGGAAAGACAGCATAAGGCCGCTTTTACCAGGAAAATGGATGTTTTCAAAGGGTAGGAAATATCTTGTGTTCTTTTTCCAAGACTATATAGGGAGAAGTTGACATTAAAGCCTTCCATGAATAGACCATTTCCTGTAAAATGCCTTTCTCTGACTCTTGTTTCAGCTTTTAGTGCTTTACGGCCCCGGACTGACATTTTGAAGTATTCAAGTTGATTTGCTCTTTTCTAAAACTAATATTTTATTGTCACTTTAAAAAATGGCATCTGACATCCAGATCCAAGATAATGAAAAATTCTGTTTTTCATGCTATCATTACAGATATTTTTATTCAGTAAATCAGCTTATTTGGTAATGATACAGTATGATTTATAATAAAGTTCCATGTAAGGATTTTTTTTCAGAAATTCATTCCTTTAGTGCTATTCTGGAAGTATTATTTGAAATGGGGGTTGGGATTTGTCTTTAAGTAAATAAGAATAAGTAGAAAACTCATACATACACAATCCCACTGAACACTCAGGGAAAAGTGGACAAAATATTATTGTTGGGATATCATTGTTATTTATCAGATGAACCTTCAGAATTTTCTTTAAACTATCAATATCTCTCTTCCTATACATATTTTCTTCTCTACCTCCTGTTGCTTGAGATGTGTGACTCTTACCAAATTCAGGACAAGAAACAAGTTAGAAGGGAATCTAATCCAGATAACTGAATTTTCTTTAGGCTGGAAGCTCTTGTAACACGAGGTTACCTCTAACAGAAGATTTTTGTGTGTATCATAATCCTGCTTTTAGCTATCCCTTACATTAATTATAAGCACGTGGCTTCCTTTATATTTTTGAACAAGTTAACTTTTCCTAACTGATAGAGTTCTATTGTTTCACTTATAATTCATATTTTTTAAAAAAGTGTTTCAGACACAAGACTATGCTAGTTATGGCTGCACAAACACTTTCCAGTTGATTTTGAAGACAGATCATCACTTTTCAACTAGTTTTGTTAGCTGGGTAAGCTAATAGTGATGATCACTGCTAGAAGAGTTCTATTTCTGCAGTCACTTGCATTCGAGGGAGTATTGACAACTTGCTACCCATCAGTTAATCTGATTTGAACATTTATCACTGTAGACTTACTTACTGAAGGAGATGGCAAAGCCTCCTAATTATACAATAGTTTAAATAATCTTTTCTATTTTTCTTTCCTTTACAATTTCAGGTTACTTTCAACTGAGAAGTTATGAAGTAGACACACTTTTAGTTTTAACTCTTTAAAACAATCTCATTTTGCTCTCTAATTGAGGCTTTTCCTTTCTTGGCTTATTCTGTAATATATCATCTTGTATCGTATTATGGTATTCTGACTTGTGTGGACAATATTGCAATAAATTGTGATGGCTGACAGAGCATTAAGTGAATTTCAATAAATTATGAGAAAGTTCATTCTGCCAGCTATGCAAAAAAAAAAAAAATACTTGACACCTCAATAAAAGGCAAGAGGAGGAGCTTTAAAACTAGATCCCTGAAATTTGAATATTAGTCCTGTTTTTTTTCCCCTATGCAACTGTTCTATATCAGGAGGAGGACTGAATAATATTTTTCAAGGCTGTCATGGTAGTGCCTGTCTTTTTATAAAGTCCTTGAAAACTGAGTTTAGTCAAAATTTTAAGTTATACTTTTTCTTTTTAAAATCATTTAACACGTAAAGTGGCTAAAATAGGTTTAGATGATGATTGTCAATAGTCTATCATTGTCCACGCCATATTAGATCTCTGGCCAATAAAAGATTACAATTTCTGAGGCTATATTGAGGGCTTATCTCTCAGTATCATGCGTTTTACATGGAGTAAAATAGTTCATTTTACAGGAAGTTTATACATAGACGTGGCGGTCATGTCATTTATCAGCCAAATGGGACACTCTGAGGGAACTGAGGTTCCATTCGGATGGGACGTCTGGAGCACCACTGAAAGCCATCATTGCCAAGAGGAAGACAGTGTGTAGACTCATACATTATTGATGCCCAGTGCATTTATTTTTTTATTTTAAATATCTGTTGCTGATTCTGACAAGTGTTTCCAATGACAGCTTTAAATTGTTACCTTTTCAAGCTTTCTGCAATAGACCCACTACTTCATGTGCTAAGAGTGGAGGTAGGGGAGAAGAACATGTTTAACACGTTTGCACTTATTTTAATAATTTTAACTCTAATCTTTCACTTCTTTTTTTAAGTTTTTTTGAATGAGCTTTTTTCTTTGTCCCTTTTCTCCCTTTTCTCCCTTTTTCCTTTCCTCCTCTCCTTGAATTTCATGCCTGGGTGATGGTGGGTTGGGGTTGAGGTGGAACAAATATCTGACAACTGAAATTATGAGAGAAGATGGAAGGTGTGACCAGAGACATTGAGAAGGAGAGGGGCTTCTTCTTGGGTGGCTGTGTCCTTGCTGGGTGGGCTAGGAATGGGGACCAAGGTAGCCAGCTTCTCTCTCTGTATCCAAACAGTCTCTTCCCCTCCCCTCACAGCGACAGCTTGGAGACTGCCCGCTGCTCCATGTGTTACTGAGTGAACCCAAGACATGAGCTTCTAGGGATCTAAAAGAGTAAATCTGTGTCTTCCTCGAAGGTCCTTAAATGAAATCTTCCTTCCAGACACTGAATCAGTTACTGTTGATCTTCTCTCTATCCTTCAAAAATGTGTTGAGCTACCTTAACCGATACTGTCTCTTATTCTCATTTCTTAGTTCTTGCAGGAGTGCACTTTTAATTCAAATTCCTTGGGGCAGCCCAGGTGGCTCAGCAGTTTAGCCTTGCCTTCAGCCCAGGGCCTGATCCTGGAGACCTGGGATCGAGTCCCATGTCTGGCTCCCTGCATGGAGCCTGCTTCTCCCTCTGCCTGTGTCTCTGCCTCTCTCTCTCTTTCTGTCTCTCATGAATACATAAATAAAATCTTTTTTAAAAAAAATCCTTTATTTTTGTTTTAAAGTTCTAGTAGGGAAAAGAGCTGAACAATTGTATTTTTTTTCCATTTCCTTCAAACCTAAGTCTTTCAAGAATAATAGCTTTAAAGCTTCAATAATTATCTTTTGTGAAGAAAAAATTAATTCTAGTTCCAGTGTAGTTCCCTAAAGTGCTATATTAGTTCTAGATATAATATAGTAATTCAACAATTCCATACTCAGTGCTCATTAAGATAAGTGCACCAATCTCCTTCACCCATACCCTCACCAACTTCTCCTCTGGTAATCATCTGTATATTCTCTATAGCTAAGAGTCTGTTTTTGGTCTGTCTCTCTTTTTTTCCTTTGTTCATTTGTTTTGTTTCTTAAATTCCACATATGATAAAATCATATGGTATTTGTCTTTCTCTTACTTATTTCGCTTAGCAGTATGCTCTCTAGATCTGTTCATGTTGTTGCAAATGGCAAGATTTCATTCTTTTTTAGGAAATCTTTTAATATTGCCTCTGAAGCCCTGAATGATCTGGATTTTGAGTTCTCTTCATTCTCTTATCAAACCTTTTCCCTCTCATTCTCTGTTAAATACACACACACACACACACACACACACACACACACACACATAGATCTTTTGGTTTCCTTCAATACACTGTGACCCTTCTGCCATAATCTTTATTCCTCCTGAAGATGGCCCTTAGCTCCTTCCATCTTTGCGTTATTATGGGATTTATTTATTCATTTGCTTGTTTATTTATTTATCTATTTATCCATTCATTTATTTGAAGAAGTAGGGTCACAGAAATGCAATGTTTTTTAATTGCAATCTTTCTTGAGAAAATTGTAGGTCTCTACACAGTTGTAAGGAATAATACAAGAGAAATCCTTTATGCCTTTTACCCACTTCTCCCAGTTATATTTTATGAACTAAGGTACAATATTACAACCATGATATTAAATTTAGTCCACTTAGAATATTTCCTCACTTTTACTTGTGCTCATTTATCTTCATGTGTGTATTTAATTCTATACATTTTTTTTTCGGTAGCAACCTTGCCTCCTCCCTTTGTTCTCTTCAGCCTGAGTGAGAGCACTGGTTTCTGGCTCTTACTTCACCATCCAGCTTGGCTTCCTAGCTCTTCCTGCACCTGGGTAACCAATTCCTTGTCCTAAATGATCTGTGTTTAAAATACTTGACTGGAGCTTGACCATAATAGGAAATGATCCCAGATAGGTGAGGCAGAGAAGTTCTGTCCGTCTCCTTATGTTTTTAATAGAAAATTCTATAGAATTTTATTACATGTATAGGTTTATATATCCACCACTGCAGATAAGATTTTGAATATTTCTGTCACCACAAGGATCCTTTGTGCTGCCTTTTTATAACACAACCACCTTCCTCCTATCCACTGGTAACCATGAAACACCTATCAATTTCTAAAAGTTCATTATTTAAAAAATATGTCAATGAACTCATACAAAATGTAACCTTTGGGGATGACTCTTTCACTCAGTATAATTCCTTGGAGACACATCCAAGTTTTGACATGTATCAAATACTTCAGTCCTTTCTATTGCTGAGTAGTATTTATTATTGAGTGGTATGCAGCTATGTTAAAATTTGTTTAAGCATCCATGTGTTGCTGGACATCTGGTAGGTTCCAGGTTTAGGCTCTTATAAATAAAGCTATTGTGAACACTTGTGTACAGGTTTTTTGTGTGACCATCCTTAACTCTCCTAGTTAAGACTTACCTCAGGGGAGGTTTACTTTCATTGCATTGTATCCTTTTCTTCATGGCAGTTACTACAGCTATAATTTCACATCTATGTGTTTATGATAATTCAATTATGGTTAATATGTGCTTTTGGACCTTAAACTCCATGGGGACAGGAATCATGTCTGTTTTCCTCATCATTTCCCTAATGTTTAAAAGGCGACTGGCAGGCATATAGATACTTGGGAAATGAATTGTTGACTGCCTGAACCAGTCATAATCATAGATAATTATGCATATTACTGATCTAGTCTTACAACATCTTTTAAATTTATAAATTTATAAATCTTGTCTTTCAGATTAAGAAAATTAGGGAAAGTATTTTTTCTGAATTACTCGGCAAGAAAGTAGGCAAACTAGACTTCAAGAATATATGTTTGACTTCAAAACTTTCCACTGTACTATCCTTTTCTTGCAGCTACGAAACTATTTGTACTTTTCTCTGTTGAAGCAATTCAGTTGCAACCTCAGACACAGCTGTGACAAAATGCAACATTCAATTGATAACCTAATACAATGATATGATGAAATGAAACCCAACCCCACTGCCTTTTGTTTTAGGATAGACTACGTGAAGAAAGCATACATAGCAGCTATGTAATTTGCAGTTTGCAGGTGTGGGGATCTCTATTTCATAAGACACAAATAAGTCTGGACATATTTGGTAATTACTGTGTTAATACAAAGTAATTGCATAGCTATTTCTTTCTTACAAATTATACGGTAGTTATACTTGGAATTACCATAAAAAATGAAAAACTTCTAGTTGCCAGTAAATGATTGCTTTATAATTACAAAATAATTACATAGTTATTTTGGCCTAGAAATATAAAGCATTGTACAAAATCCATATACTTTGCTGCCAGAGCTGCCAAGGTCCAAGGCTATCAGTCCTTTTAGGAATTGCCCTTAGGACTTTCTGAAATTCTCAAAAACTTAACTTCTCTGGGAAGAAAAAAAATGTGTCACAAGAGAAATAGCCTTCCTCATTAAACTAGAATTTTTAGTGACCCCAAAGCTATTGCACTGTAAAAATTATGTCAGTAATGGTAGTAGTAGAACTATTTTGCCTTCTTTTGATTAGACCTGTTTGGCTGTGATTACTCAAGAGGAGCCAGTTAATTTAACAAAAGCTTTATGCATTTCTATGTGTCACCGAGTCAACTTGCTACATGGAGTTGTGGTACTTATTAATTTATTCAACTTTTCTGTCACTTTATATACTGACTTTGGTATGTTTGCTGTTTATATTTTGTCATCTCATAATGTTTTGCTTTTATGCTATTAAAACATTACATCATATAAATGTTAGAATATTATGCACATAGATTATTATTTGTGATGCCAATTCTGCTTCTTGAACACTTGAAATAAAACTTTTTTAAGGAAGTCAAAGATAAATAGATGTGTAACTTTAAGTTATGGAATTGAGAACTACTGGAGAAAATATTTTCAACTACAAGGTTTAGGATATTCAGCTAGTGTTTTTAGTTTATGTATATTATTTTTTTAGTAACCTCTATACCCAATGTGGGGTTCAAACTCATAGTCCAGGATCAAGAGTTGCATACTCTTCTGATTAAGCTAGCCAGGCTCCCCTCCTTTAGTTAGTGTTTTTAATTAATTACTTCTGCATTGACAAGATGGAATGCTTTACTATAGCAAAGAATGAAAAATATGTTTAATTTAAATTTTTTGAATCTGATTTTTTTCTCTGATTGAAAGTACTGAAACATTTTGGAGATTCATAATAAAAATAATTTTTAAAAAACTGTGGAATTCCAGATCCAGGCATAATTGAGTAACTTGTATAATATGTTGTTCCACCATAAATAAATTTTAAATACAAAAAAATGTATGAAGTATCTGTCTTTAGGTATTAGCAACAAGCAGTACCTGCCTGTGATCCTTGAGAGAAGGAGAAAACATGAAGCAAGCTCTGCTACCCCCAGCTTTCTGCCTGAGGCATTTTGCACACTTCAACCAGCACAGGATAGGGAATTCAAACTGAGAGTAACAGACTTGCTGGGCAGAAGGAAAGGAGATCAAATATGAGTTGTGGAGGTGATTGGAATTTTCAAAAAGAATACCCAAAAGAATGATATGTCTAGAAAAGAAGTTCCAAAAATATGCTTTGAGTCTTCCTTGAATTTTTGGTCAAACACTCATATGCACATGGATGATGTGAAACTTTATGGTCTTTACCAGAAAACAACTAGTGGGGGTCTTGTGGACTGAGAGAAGATTCCAGGTTTCATGTAGTATTAACAATTATTAGGGTTCCAGCCATTCAGAGTGGGAAAATGAGGGGCTGAATATTCTAAGTATTCATTTGTGTGTCTAGAAAAACCATACCTAGCCACAGAAAGAAGACCTTTTCTAGATGCACCCATCTAAAGTCTAAAAAGAGCTGTCCACAACATAAAACATTTCTACTAGAAATTTACTGGTAATCAGAGGAAAATGGAACACTGTGTAGGAGAAGTTAACAAAACCTACATGTTCCACCACATTGCATGTGTGATATCCACAGTAAAGTAAAAACAATTAAAATATGTAGAATTAGAAAAATGTGGCCGATAACCAGGAAAAGCAAGAAAAATATCAATACATGATTAAGATGTTGACATTCAAAGACAAAACTCTAAAGCAGGTATTATAAACACATGCCAGGATTTAAAGAAAAGTTGTACATAATAAATAATGTATTTTCTCAAAAGAAAAATAGAAACTATAAAAAAGTGAAATTGTAGAACTAAAAAATGCAATTTCTGAAATGAAAATGACAAAATAGACTAAACAGAAACTTTGACATTGCAAAAGAATAGGTAAGTGAATTAGAAAGAGTCAAAGTTATCAAGACTGAAGCATAGAGCGGGAAAGAAGATGAGGGGAAAACTTCACTGAACTTTGAGACAACATAAAGAAGTCTAATAAACAAGTACTTGAAGTTACAGGTGGAAAAGCAAAGAAAGAAAGAAAGATTTGGAAAGAAAAAAATATTTGAATAAATAATAGCTATTTTCAAAATTTGATTGAAAAATTATCTAAATAGTTCCGCAAGTTTCTTTCTTTTTTCAGCAAGTTCCAAATAAGAAACAATAAGAAAAGTTCACACAAGAATATAATAAATAGTTCTTAAAAACCAAAGTAAAGAAAAATATCTTAGAAGCAAGGAGAGTTTAAAAATAAATTATATATATAATTTATTATATATAAATAATATATATATAGATCTATCTATCTATCTATCTATCTATCTATCTATATAGAGAGACTGCTGGTTAGTTATTTGAAACAGTGCAAGGCAAGAGACAATGGGACTTTTGTTTTTAATGCTGAATGGGAAAATCAAAATACCTTCAACCTAGAATTCTATAAACTTCACAAATGTTATACAAAATATCCTTCAACATATTGTGCAAAAATCCTTCAAAAATATTCTTTAAAATTTCTTTAAAAATGTCAAAGAAACAAAAACATTATTAGAGTAGCAACAAATGATAAGCAGATTTATTAAATATTTAAAAATTATTTTTTAAAGATGTTTTAAATTTATTCATGAGAGACACACAGAGAGAGGCAGAGATATAGGCAGAGGGAGAAGCAGGCTCCCCATAGGGAACCCGATGTGGGACTTGATGCTAGGACCCCAGGATCAGGACCTGAGCCATATAGATGCCCTTGAAATGATACAATATTAATGCACTATTGACTATGATGACCTAAGGAAAAATATAACCCCTAGAGCAACCACTATGGGAATAAAACAAAGAGATACTGCTAAAAAAAAAAAATAGATACATATTAAACACTAACTATTCTTTTTTTAAAGATTTTATTTATTTATTCATAGAGACAGAGAGAGAGAGAGAGAGGCAGAGACACACACACAGGCAGAGGGAGAAGCAGGCTCCATGCCAGGAGCCCGACGTGGGACTCGATCCCAGGTCTCCAGGATCACACCCCAGGCTGCAGGTGGCACTAAACCGCTGCACCACTGGGGCTGCCCAAAAACTAAGTATTCTTAATTATATCAAAAGATGATAGGAAAGGAGAAAAAGTGATATAAATACTAAATGGGACAAGGAGAAAACAAGTAGCAAGGTATTAGAAGTTATCTTCAAGCATATTACTATTTACAGCTAAAGTAAATAATCTATATGTTCCAATAGAACATGATTTCATCTTATATTTTTAATAAAGCAAGAACCACTTTTTGCTATTTATAAGAAGTATAATCAAAATATGAAGATAAGGACTGGCTTTATGTAAAAGGATAGAAAAATACACAAGGAAAACACTAATATATGAATGTTGAATTGTCCTTATTAATATCAGGCAAAATAGACTTCAAGATAAGGCATATAACTAGAGAAAAATAAAAATATTCCATAATGACAAATCATATAATAATGAGTTGATTCTTTAAGAACACATAATACCTAAAAATGTGTACACATCATAAAACTAAGCTTTAAATGTGTAAAGCAAAAACTGACAGAAGAAATGGAGAAATAGAGAAATAAACAAATGCAATTAGATTTTAAATTTTGAAGATTTCAAATGACAGAACCATCCATACATTTAACCGAATTCACATTTATAGAATGTCTCACCCAGTGATGATAGAATCCACATTATTTTTGTAAGGAGAATTCATGATGGTGTACCATATGATGTGCCATAAATAATTTTCAATAGATCTCAGAGTACTGATATAACTCAGAGGGTACTCTCGGACCAGAACATAGCAGAAGATTGTTCATAGGAGCTTTATTCATTACAGCCCCAAACTGAAGGAAAAATGTTCACCAAGGGAAAGATATCAGCATATTGTGGGATCTTTACACGGGGTAATACTAGTCAGCAATGAAAATTAACAAACTACAGATATATACAATAATATGGATGAATTTCAAAAATATGCTAAAGAGAAAGAAGCAGGGAGAGGGTGGAAGAGAAAAAAGGAAAGAAACGAAACAGACTCTTAGGGACTGAGTGTTTATATCTCCCCTTCCTCCCAAGTTAACACAGGCCCTAGCCCCTTGTGTGATATTTGCAGATGAGGCTTTGGTAAGCAATAATAGTCAAATGAAGTCATGGGTGTGGTTCCTTATGATAGGATTACAAGAATGCATACCAGAGAAATCTTCCCTCCCTGCCCCTTGTCAATCTTTCTCTCTCCTCATGTATGCACCAAAGAAAAGCCATGTGAGCACACAGTGAGAAGGCGGCCATCTGCAAACCAGGAAGAAAGCCCTTCCTAGAATTTGCAAACTGATCTTGGAATTCTAGCCTCCAGAACTATGAGAAAAGAAGTCCCAGTTGTTTAATCCACCCAATCTAGAGTATTTCATTGTGGCAGTACAAGTAGACTAAGACACAGATAAAAACATTGTATAAGTCTGTTTATGTAAAATTTTGAACACTCAAATTATTCTGATGCAACTGAGTAGAATGGTTGTTTCTATTTGGGGGGTGTGGTGGTTTAGGGGTCTTAAAGGGGTAATGCAAATGTTCTGCATTTTAGCAGGGTGTGATTAGATGGATAGATATATGCATTTGTCAAAAGTTGTTTAACTGCACACATAGCTCTGTGCATTTGACTGTATGTAAATCGTACTTCAATAAAATTTGAATATACTCAAAGTGAAAATAAATGTATTATTAGTGTTCAACTTTTCTAAATATTCCCACTTTTATTTCCTTTATTTTGTTTTTAAGATTTTATTTATTCATTTGAGAGAGAGAGAGAGAGAGATAGGGGGAAGAGTAGGGGCGGAGGAAGAAGCAGACTGCTTGCTGAGCAGGAAGCCTGATGTGGGGTTCCATCTCAGGACCCTGAGATCATAACCTGAGCCAAAAGCAGATGCTTAACCAACTGAATAAAATGATCGATAGGGTTAACACAAATTCAATAAAAATCACAGAAGACCCTTTTTTACAATAGAAATCGACAATCTGATTCTAACACGTATACAGAAATACAAAGGATTTAGAATAGATAAAACAATCTTGACCAAAAAAAAATTGAAGGATTTGTCTTAGAGGCTTCAGTATTTTCTATGAAGCTACAATAATTAAGATAATGTGGTAGAAATCATGCTTTGACTCAGTACCACAACAAATCAGCTGAAACAATAATTGTGTTATTGAATTAACCATTATTATATTTTGAGATATATTTTATATATTAGTTTAGGAGATGCAGATTGGCCTAACGATATAAGACATAAAAACAGGATACATATTTTAAATATTTAGTAATATGATTTATGGACTCCACTTTTATAAAGATGTACACAGTTAAATGTTTATGGTATATAGCCTCTTTATTTTTTAATTCATATCTCTCTCAAATACTACAATTCATTTTTGAAACTTCTTTTTATGGTGATGAACAAAGACGCTCAGAGGTATTACAAATATTTAAAAGGAAAATATATTGTTCAAAGAAGCCCATTTTCTAGTTGTCAGAACAGAATTGTTTTCAGTAAGATGAAGGAATTTGTTTTAAATTTCTCAGTAGTAGATATTTCCTAAAATGCTACAAAAGCATGGCATGGATTCAAATGGTAATAAGAGATTCAAGTATGTAATATGAGATTCAGTGTGCTCTAAGTAAACATTTAAAAAGCAAATATAAGAAAATATCTATATACTACCTGTTCTGTCAAATGACATTTAGATCTTTTCTCCAAGAGACTAGAAAACATGACTATTTTCCTAACCTCTGTATTTGAAGTGGTCTATTATCAATTTCTTTCTTCAATTAATAATGATTTATCAAATGACTACTATATGCCAAGAACTTTCAGGCACTGGCACTATTAATTATGCAGAATTACTCCATAAATGGTCATATTTATGTACAAATAAATAAAGGAACACATGTGCATACTTAATCTAGGCTGAAAAGATAACCACAGAAACAGTCAGAATCAAATTTCAAAGGATGCAGTGAACACTTTTATTAATGATTACAATGTCCTCTGATATCATGCTATATAGATCAGTGTAAGCTGAAAGAAGGAATTTTTAAATATATTTTTATGTTCAACTTGATTACTTACAGGATTGTGGTAGCTTTAAAAGTACAAGTTTTTTTTTTCATTACTTTTTCTGTTTTTCATTGACATTGATTAATGTATAATAAACTGCACATTTTAAATGTTGTAAGTTTTAACATATCTATATACACCTGTAAAACCAGCACCACAAGCAAGATAACAAATATATCCATCCCACGAAAGAAGTTCCTCACCACTCTTTGTCATTCCTTCTTCCTGATTCTTCTTCCTGTTCACTCCATATACAAATGTCATATCATATATGAAATTTTATATCATATACATACACAAAATGTCATTCATATACAAAAATTAACTTAAAATGGAACAATGAGCTAAATACTAGAGCTAAAATTATAAGGATCTTGAACAAAGACTTAATTTTCCTAACCTTAGATTTTTTCAATGGATTTTTATTTGACATCAAAAGCATAAGCAGGGCAGCCCAGGTGGCTCAGTGGTTTAGTGCTGCCTGCAGCCCAGGGCCTGATCCTGGAGATCCTTGAGTCCCATGTCAGGCTACAGGAGCCTGCTTCTCCCTCTGCCGTGTTTCTGCCTCTCTCTCTCTCCCTCTCCATGTCTCTCATAAATAAAAAAATAAAAATCTTAAAAAAAAAAAGCATAAGCAACAACAGAAAAAAAAATAGACAAATTGGACTTCATCCAATAAAAAACTTTATGTATCAAAGAACATTATCAAGAAAGTACAAAAAGAACCTACACAATGGGATTAAGTATTTGTAAATCACATATTTGATTAAGGTCTAATATTTAGAATTTATAAAGCACTCTAAAAACAACAAAAAGGCAAACAATCCAATTTAAAAATGGGTAAAGGACTTGAATAGATTTTTTTTTCAAAGAAAATATACAAATTGCCAACAAGCAACTTGATGATATTCAACATCATTGATCATTAAGGAACTGCTTTCATTTTTGAAAGACAATTTTGCTTAGTAGAGAATTCTAGGTTGGGAGCTCCTTTTCTGGTATGTCAGTGTGAGGAATTTTCCAGATACATTGTCCATCAAAATTGGTAAATTATTCTTTGAAAAATTATTCTTTGAAGTCTTTGGAAATGGCCTTAAGGGCATACAACAAATGAAGAAATACTTATTCAAGAAAATATGCTACAACTCAATAAGAGCTGCAAGGGTCTGGGTGCTTGAACTAAAACTTTCCTGCTCAACAAGGTGGAATGTCTATTCCAGATTGGTATGGAACTATAATTTAAGGGACACAATTCCTTTTCATCACCTCCCACTTAGAAGGCTATCTTCCTAGGGATGACAGGACATGATTTCTTATCTTGTCCCTATCTATCTGTTGCTAGGACTACGTTCCAATGCAACTGAGAAATAGGGGCTCCTTCCTCTGCCTAGTCCCCCCTAAGGTGGGACAAAGGCACTTAATAATAATGGGAGACCAATCAACTTTGATTCATGGGATTGGGGTACCATTTTGCGAGATACAAGACAGAGACTTGGGGCTTCAGCTCCTACATCTACTGAAAGCTCAGCTCCTAAATGGGGGATACCACTTGGGCAGAAGACACTGTGGACCATCTCAAGCAGCAGAACAATGGTTCATAGATTTTGCCTGGAAGAAGAAAAGGTCATGGGAGAGATACCACCAAATTCTTTCCAAAGGAATTGATTTCACTTATAGCAGAATTTGGAGAACTTTAAGTATTCTTCAAAAACAGTGGCTACTTGGGTGCAAGGCATTGAGAGATTGATTGACAGATTCATTGGAGATATAGGCTGAATTGCATGCTGGGGGAACTGGGGGAAAAGAGCCCTTCTGGGGTCAGGAAAATCTCAAGCACTGATTTATAGAACTATCAGTTCATAGTTGTCTGGGTTTGATTGGATTGTATGCTCTGCAATTTATGCCCTATATGGATTATTGAAAACAGGAGAACAATGGTGAAAATTAGAGAAGTTATCACACAGCTAGAAGTGGTAATATAGAGATATGCCAAAAAAAAAAAAAGCCCTGCCAAAGCCTCTTTTTTCCCAGATTTTTTGTGGGTATACCTCTGGCTGCTTGTTCCAAGTGTCAGCATGATAGGTTTGACACTGTAGGGCAGAGGTGGTGGAGGGAGTAAATTTTGCTAAAGTAATCCAACCAGTCACTAAAGATATAAACAAGAAATAACAATAACAAGCTGGGGAAGGGAAATGGTATTACCAGTACCTATAGTCTCTACAACTACCTAAATGTTACCTAAATGTCCAGTTACCAACAAAAATATAAAATTAGCAGATGGGTACAGGAAAGTCTGGTCCATGCAGTGGAAAAAAACAGACAACAAGAAATCCATGGAAGAACAACCAGATGCTAGATTTAATGGATGAAGACTTCAAAGCAGCCATTATAAATATGTCCAAAGAATTAAAGTCCTATACACTGGAATGCACTAAAAATCAACAGCAGAAGGAAGTTGAAATTTTCCCAGATATGAAGAAAGTTTAAAACATACTCTTTAAAAACCCAGTGCATCAAAAAGGAAATCTCAGGGAAAATTAGAAAATACTTGGAGGCAAACAAAAACACTTTGAGATGAATGAAAACAATGTAGAGAAACTATGGGATACAACTAAAGTAGTGCATAGAGGAAAATTCATAGCTGTAAACTCCCCGAAGAAAAAAAGAAGAAATCCTAAATTAGTAAGCTAACCTACCACCATAAAACACTGAAAAGAAAATAACGGGGATCCCTGGGTGGCTTAGCAGTTTAGCACCTGCCTTTGCACAGAGCGTGATCCTGGAGTCCTGGGATCGAGTCCTGCATCAGGCTCCCTGCATGGAGCCTGCTTCTCTCTCTGCCTGCGTCTCTGCCTCTCTCTCTGTCTCTCTGTGTCTCTCATGAATAAATGAATAAAATCTTTAAAAAAAAAAAGAAAAAAGAAAAATAACAAATTAAACCCAAAACCAGAAGGAAGAAAACAATAAAAATGAGAATGAAAATTAATGAAATAAGAATAGAAAATACAATAGGAAAACCAATACCTATGAAGATAAAACCCTTCTGAGTGCTCTTCTGGATGCCCCTTGAAATATGAGCTTTTGTGCTATGGCTGGTGGAAATAGGCATTATTCCCAGCCCTGTGTAAGCTTCTGGTTTTTTTAGATGGCTCTTTTCCAGCATCTGGTAGTTTCTTCATAGGCATGTATGATCAGTAATGAGCTGAAGACTTAAAGGTGACCTTCCTGCAGATCTCTATCATTTTCTTTTTGTGAGATCTCCTTTGACTGATACTCTGCCATTTAATGCTAATTTCTTTTGTCTGATTAGACTCCAATTTACATCTCCTAAACTGAAGGTGACCACAGAATTCCACCTGAGGCTCCCTCCTTGGGCCACAATCTGAAAACATCCCCCAGGACTCAACCTGGGGTCACCATGGGGCTCACATCATTTGTATCCCATCTTTCAGGATCACTGTCCTTTGCGACCTGGTGTCCATGTATTGTTTCACTTATTTTGTTTGCTATTTATATTTCTATATTTTGTCTGGCTTTTCCAGTTATTTCATATACTTTATCTGGTTCACTAGTTGCTGCAGGCAGGAAGGTAGATCTGGTCTCTTTTACTCCATAATGTGTGGAAGCAGAAACGAATATAAACCTTTTGTTTTTTGGAATTCTATCAATTCCTTTTCCTCTATTTTCAATTTAACACATTCAAAACTACTACGAGGATGATGCACTGCCCTCCATTCTTTTAATTTTTCTTGTAGAGTGATGATAGTTGAGTTAGTGTGAGCATAATTTTTTGTGTGAAATTTTTATTTTTTAAAAGATTTTATTTATTTATTCATATTATATATTATATATAGGGGGGGGAGAGAGGCAAAGGCACAGGCAGAGGGAGAGGGAGAAGCAGGCTTCATGCCAGAAGCCCAACTCCAGGGACTCCAGGATGCCAGGACTCCAGGATCACGCCCTGGGCCAAAGGCAGGCGCTGAATCGCTGAGCCACTCAGGGACCCTCTTGTGTGAAATTTTTAAAGCAAATCCTGTGTATCAAGGTTTGAGGGATTTTGAAATGTCACTTCCTTAACCATCTCCTTTGAGCTTGAATTATTACCTGAATTTTGAATCCCTTAACTTGGTGGGTGCTTTATTTTAAAAATATTCGGGAATTGACATGTCACTAACAACTCATTAATATTAGTAATCTGGAAGACAACTACAGATTTATACCATTTTCCTTCTTCTTCTTCTTCTTCTTCTTCTTCTTCTTCTTCTTCCTTCTTCTTCTTCTTCTTCTTCTTCTTCTTCTTCTTCTTCTTCTTCTTCTTCTTCTTCTTCAAGATTTTGTTTATTCATGGGAGACACGCACAGAGAGAGAGAGAGAGAGAGGCATAGACACAGGCAGAGGGAGAAGCAGGCTCCCTGCAAGGGGCCCGATGTGGGACTCCATCCTGGAACTCTGGGATCACGCCCCAAGCCGAAGGCAGACCCTCAACCACTGAGCCACCCAGGCGTCCCATTTTTGCTCTTTTTTGAATCCACCACTCTCTTGTTGTAGTTGCCGCTTTCTGCATCATCTGTGGCAAATCTTCAACTCCTGCAAGTTCAGCATAAGTTGTGTTTTCCATGTGAGGCTGGTCTTGATCATGACTAAAGATGGCATTTATAGTATGAGAGTAGAATATGAGTGAGAGAGCGTGATTGCTGTTCAGGATTTAAGTGTAGAAGTAAAATTATCCATCCTTCTAGTTTGTAGTACTTTGAGAAAAAGATGATCATTATAGTGGATATTCCTAAGCTTTGCAAGGGTTTGGAACTACTGAAAATTTTATGATTAAACATAAGTTTGCACTTGACATACTACTGTCACTAATTTATTAGTATTAATTCTATAATTAATTCCTTCCATTAGCTTTTCTGTCCTTCTACTGAAACCAAATTTTTAAAATTTATTACCATATTCTATTGTCATATTCTGAACTCAAAGGGTGTAATTTTGCTTTGGGTTTTGGTTGCTTTAAATTTTATTCTCTTCTTTCTTTGCATACTATATTCTGGAGATATAGCAATATCCAGTGAAACTAATAAATTAATTAAAAATATTTTTTCTAAACTTAAATATCCCACAATAGGAGATTGATCAGCAAATTGTGGTAATCCTTTCAACATATTATTATGCATTAAATCATGTTTTCTAAAATATTTCATAATGGAAGATTATCATAATATATTGCTAAGTGTGAGAATAAGGATAGAAATTTATGGCTTGATGTTCTCTTATTGATATATTTTATTTTTCTTAAAAAAGCATATATATTAATTTTATAAACAGTAAATTTAAAAATTCATAAAATAATTTTCAGAAATTGGTGGAAGAAAATATTGTTTTCCTATATATTCCCCTATTATTATGAGATAATTTATTTAGGTCTCATGTGTGAATTTTTAAAATTCGCCTGAATTGGTCCCTAGTCCAAACATTTTCCAAGGGCAGCTAAGTGAATTGGGAAAAATAATAACTTTCTTCTAAATCATAATCTTCATTCAGTGACAGGTGAATAGGGTGACAGTTTCTGAGAAATTAAATATTTGGGGCTAATGGAGAGGACATTAAAATCTAAGATTGGTATTCATTAGCTAATTTGCTTAGCCAATACCATGTTTAATATTTCTTTGAAGAGAAGTTTTAAAAATTAATTTCCATCCTCTGCAAAACAGACCTTTACTTATTTTTTCATCTGCTTAATATCTTGAGTTTTTTAACTGATATTAACCAATAAACCTTACTGCATTTTAGTATAAGCTCTTTGAATCTCTTTTCTGCCTTAGTTTTTATAATACTGAACATTATTGCCAAAACAATGAAAAAGTTCATCCATGTGATTTTAGATTAATATATACCAGAACCACGTTTGACAAGACCCAGTTTTTTACTATTAACATAATTTATCTGAATTTCTTTAAAATGGCACAAATTACTGATTTCTCACCCTCAATTCTATAAACCAGAAACATTATGTCATTTTGTTTCAGAGGTACTATTCTTTCCACAGGAAAAAAAAAAAATGAGATTAGAAGAATAAAATTAGAGTCATGTGTTCAAATTTTGGCACCTTGTTTAAGATGATAGACAATAGCTTAGAATGCATTTGGTTTTATAGGAAAACTTTAGATCTTAAAACCATATGACTGATGTTGAATTTGTAATATTTAGGCATTAGTTAATTTCAAAATCATGTCAAGTAGCACTTTCTTTCCCAGTTTAAACGTCAATTCCATCAGAAGCTAGTAAAATTATCTTGGTTTCTTCTCTGCATCAATAACATAGAAATAAATATATTTGTCAATGGATGCCTGAAAGTTTATTTGGACTAAATGATGAAGTGGGATGTCAATAAGCATTTATCAATATTCTCCTTGGTATCAATAAACTTTCCTTTGAGGCAGAATTCCATCAACCTGGAGTCAATCAATCTCATAAGCAAAAATGATAGAAAATCGCTCTCAGGTGGGCACAGTTGTCTATATTTCAGAGCAAAGGCAGTTCAAACTAAAGTAGTTCCATGGCTGTAGGTTTTCACTAGTTAGGATTTAACAGATAACATGATGGTGAAAAAGACAACACTTCACCTCTATCATGGCTGTTTCAAAGTTACAGAAACTAGCTTGTGGCTTGTGGTGGGTGCTCCGTTGGTTATATTCCAGCATTTCTCAAATGAAAGCATAGCCAGAATGACTTCAGATGCAGGTGTTACTCTGAAATATTTTGGGGGAAATCATGAGCATGTGTATTGGGGGCATCTAAATGAGTAGCTTGATGAGTATTTGAATTATATTATCTCATAAAACTTTGATTGATGGCTAATTGGAAGAATTTAAGAGATTCTTTGCAACTTCACATAAATATCTTAAGGCAAATTCTGGATAGAATTTCAATATCCTAAATTTTAAAGTAAATTTGGTCTCATTCAGAGCATTTGCTTTTTGTTTTCCTCAGTGAATAATTCCCACAGAAATCCTACTTTGCTCTAGGGATCTGATTAGAAGCTATAAACAAGTACAGATATAATATATGCCAGTCCTATAAAGCTACTTAAATTAAAGAATCAGAACCTAACCAAGGTGTGATGGGAGAAGGTTAATAAAGTTTCAGCCCCATTTCATGGATAAGTTAGCAGAAAACTTAACTAAATGCATTCCACAACATCTGGTTGTGTGGGTGTGTGTTGAAATCAAAGACTTAAAAGAAAAGCAGATTAGGCCAAATCAATCTCTTTACTCATATGGGAATAAAAATGTAGAGACTATCTTTTAGTGCTTAGTGGGTCTGAGTTGAGGAACCTTTTTTTTTTTTTTTTTTTTTAGACACACTACCCTTGGGGCTCTAGTCTTCTTAATTCAATGTTGAAAACACAGTGAGGATGACCTATTTAAAGCAGAAGGAATTTTTAGAAATATATTTCTTTTGCTTGTGCATCACTAATGGCTTTTTTAAAGTGTTAATTTTAGTTTCTGAAGAATTGTACCCAAACAACTCTCCACCAAACCAGAGTAAACAATACAGTAAAGATATCTATTACTCAGAAAATGAAGCATTCTGATGTTTTTCCTGAATTTGTTCTTAGAAGATAGAACTTTGTTTTCAGAACATCTTTAAATTTTTTTCTCATTTAACTCTTACAATATGAATTCAGCAGATATAAATGCTTACATTCAAGGAAACTACACAAAGGAGTGAGATGTTAGAATATTTTAAAATATCTGATGTCAGCTTTTGCTGTTTTTGATTTTCTTCTAAAAGCAAGGCACACCATTGTCTTTCCACCTGCCAATCCATAACATTTATTGATTATGTTGCTTGTTTGGCCTGTGGCATAAGCAGATTTTCATTACCATCTATGGAAATGCTCGTATTTTATCTGGCCCCTCCTTGATGTCAAGAACAAAGGTTTATTTCTCTGGACCGTCATTGCACAGAATGGTATCTAGTGTGATTCCACAAATTGCTTTTTTTCACTTTTAATATCTTCTTAGAATGAAAAAACACACATCACAAAAAGTAGAACCATGTTTAAGGCCAAAATTCCAAGCACCACTTACTGTTTATCGGTTTGCTTTAAAACCCAGTGGGGTAGGTTATCTATCTGTCTTTGTGTAACAACTGCTTTCTTTATCTGATGGATAAGCATCATCCAATGAGTTTATTGTATAAATAAAGAGCATATCATTCATTAAAATCACACTCGCAATAGAAAGTGGTCAAATGCTTCTGACAAAAAGAATGATTGTAATAGTGGATTATCCTGGCATGAAGATGGTCAGCTGACAGCATCATGTTTTATTTTAATGGGTGGCAATAGCGCATTAAATGCTATTTTATTAAAAGTTAATATTTATTTTTGAATAAGTGGGTTTAGGTAGGCAAAAAAATCTTTATTTAGCTTTTAAATCACTTTTATATTATCCAAAGCAAAATCTTCACACTAAATGTATATAAATCACTGACTTTCAGAGCACCAAAGGGAATGTACTTTACACTATAACATAAATACTAATGAAATCAACTGAAAATGATAGTCATTAGTCAGCTGTGCCTTGATAGGGCTCCCTGCGGACTAACATAAAGTCACCATTAAAAATGGATTTTTTTCACAGTCTATAGCGTTATTTTTTTCTCAAAGCAGATTTTAATTTGATATTTAATGCAATTTTTTTTAATTTTAGAGGGCATGTTTTTGCACTTGCAAGTTGTATTTAATCTTCAAATGCTATAAGCCTGTGTGAAATGTATAAAATAGACAGTAATAATCAGTGGAGACATATTAATTATTTAAAAAGCTCAGACCAAATTCTAGTGGGAACAAAATGTATTCATATAAATAGCATGAATTGATTTAGAAGATCTATAGAAATTAGAGAGCCAATATGCGTAATATTATTATATGTCCTTAAAGGTTAGGAAATAGTTAAACATTTTTTTTAGGCTTTGATATTGAAAATGCTGCTCATAGAGGTGGAGATGGGTGGGGAGGGGTGTGACATAGATAAAGGGGATTAAGAGCACACTTATCGTGAGGGATACTGAGTATATACGGAATTCTTGAATCACTATATTGTACACCTGAAACTAATACAACACTGTATGTTATACTTCAATTCTCAAAAAAGGAAGGAAAATGCTGCTAATATTTACAGATTCATCAGGTGATAATTCTATAGCAATGAAAATGTATGAGGAATACATACATGTATTGTTTTGGATGTGATGTAAGATACACACTTCAAATCGATATGTTCAAATATATTGAGAATAAATAAGGACAAGAGATAAGGTAAGAAAAATCATTTACATTTTATATATATTTGTCATCACAGAAAATAGATTAATTTGAAAAATTAATATAGTGTGTCTTGCCATATAGCTAAACAGAGTATTCAGTAAAGTACCCAATCCTTGACATTGTTTAGGAAGTTTAGCTATTAGAATTTCAGTAGAAAATTTCAGTAAGAAATTGTAGCCAAAACTACCCAAATGGTTTATTGAAACACTTGAATTAATTCCATTTCCTACCACATTGTGAATAAATATATAATTACTTTAACTACCTCAGTATCCAAATTGCTTTCTGGGACTCTCTAGAAGGGTATTTAACTCTTTCTGGACAGCATATTATTAAAGTGTAATGATGGACGTCATTTGTTAGTATTTTGAAAACTAACAGTGTTACATACTTTTCACATAGTATTGGCAATTGAACTTCAGGGAAAAGTGTATAACATTTTCCCTAATGTTTGCAATATTTTTCCTGGCTCTACAAGTTGCTAATATAAAATACTTTGCTCAATTTCACGATCGAAGAGCAACAAATAGGAAAAACATTTTTCTCACAATAAGATGGAAATGAACACAAACTGGCAAATAAATCAAAGGGATGAGCTAGTAAGTCATTAACAAAGAGATGTATTAAAAAGATTCATAGTTTTTGTTGTATATTGATACAAAAAATGTCATAAGGAGAAACTAGTTACAACTATTCATTTATATATTTTAAATTACTAATATATAATTTCTAGGTTGTGTTGAAGTATGTATATTTAATATACAAACACATACACATATGAATTTATATATAGGATTGATGACAAGTTTAACTGAATAGATATCTTTTGAAAAAGTATTTTTACCTTTTAACTCCCATGCTTAAGAAGTTTTCCTGAGAAAATAACAAAGTTATCTATTGTGATTGGTTTCCTTACAACACTTTTTAATCACTTATTTTTAAAAGAATTGCATGAAATTTTTACATCAGGTTGTAATCTTTTAATGAAAAATAAGGGGAAAAACAGGTAAACTGACAATAAAGAATATATGTCAAATTTGTAAGCATTATGTCCAAGGGTTCTACCCCCAGATATGAGAAGTGCTTGCTTGGCCCAAATTCCTAAATTTGATAGTTGGCCCCCAGAAGCTACCTTGACCACTCTGAGATCATTGGTAGAAAGCCATATTACTAATCAGAGGGCATTTTACCCTGTATGTTCTGTGAAAGACAACATTAATTAATTCAGTTGATAAGTCAGAACACAAGCTTCGTCCACGCTGATGCCTTTATCACACAAGGTAGAACTTCTAGTAGCAGTTGAAAATCAGAGAGGCTCCCAGCACATGCCTGTGCTCCTCTCCATCCTCCTGAGGACCTCATATCTCCTTCCTGAGAAAGCTGTTGAGGCATTAAAGTGATATATTTGAGAAAATTAAGAGGAGACTAGGGAAAAGATGAAGTGACCAAAGATATGATTATATATTATGAAGGATAGAGGATATATGTTACTAGCTATCTGACACTGATTGAAGTTATAACTTCTCAAATATCATAAATTTCGTAGTCTTTGAGTGTCTACTCTGCAGAATTTGCATGGAGGAGCCTGTGCACATGCTAATTGTGGTTGTGTACAGGGAAGAATGGAGGCAGAAATAATGCCCACAAAAAGTCCTTCAGTGTTAGAACAATGTCTGTGTTAGTAAGGAAAACAAGAAAAATATGCTACGGAATATCAGAAGCTTCTCTATCTGCTGGAGCACATTTCCTGTAGTTTCATTATAATAAGGGATCATTTCTCCCAGGGCTTGAGGACGATTGTATTTCATTTATAGTAGGCCTCCTTTGAATCATCTGGCCTTTGCCCCTGGAGAGCTGCCCACAAACTGGGGAATTGAAAAAAATGACAAAATTTCGAAAGGAATATTGAATATTTGATGAAGTCTTATTTTTCTCTCCTCCTTGAATGTATAGTTCATTCTAGATTTTCTAGAAGGAAAGGACAAAAACAAATTTCCACTTGTTAAGTGTCAGAGCAAAAATGCTCAGGTATGGGCCCTGTGATGCTGAATTTGAATGTATATATCATTGATAAAAGTTGCCAGTGAATGAATTAAAGTGAAAATAATGGTTTTTTTGTTTGTTTTTACAAAATGGAAATGTGATAGGTACCAGCATTGTTTGAGTGCTAGATATTTGTCGGATCTTTTGTCTGTCACAAAGTACAAGTATACTCTGGAAATCGCTTAGTGAACCAATATATTTTGCTATCAATAATCCCCTTTTGGAGTTGGAGTTGGCTTGTCTACGAATGTGGGACATGAAATCGTAATAGCTCCATTTTTGAATGAAGCCCGGCACCTAAAGTGTTAGCTGCGGCTTGGGGCTCTGAGGAGGGATGGGGAAGTATTTCAAGCCCAGTGTGAACCATCACTGATGAGAGGGACACCGATTAACAACAACCTCAGCGCCTCATCTGACAATTTGCTCAGTAAGGACACAAGGCAGAGTGGCACGCAGGGGGCCTCTCCCTCCCACGTCGAGTTGGCCGAGCTGATCACAGTAAGTCCACTGCTCACTGCAGTGAGCTAAGAGGATGAAACTGGGAAGACCCAGCAAAGCAGAGGTGTTAGCACCAGAGCAACAGCTGCTTTTTTGTCTGTCACAACGGTGAAAGCTACCTCCCTAAATCGCACAGGTGTGTGGCTGTGAACATCACAATTTCTCCTTCAGTTCACTATCTCTGTGGTTTATGTTTCTGTGGCCTTTGTGCTTTTCCCTACTGTTGCAAGAGTTACTAAGTCTAGCTGCTCTGAAATGCTTTTCTTCTTCCCCCCTTTAAAATATTGCCATTCACTTTTTATCAGTAGAGTGGAGTCACACGAACCTTAGAAGAAGCAGAAAAGCCAAAGAACTTTGCTAGATTTGCTGCTTGGAAAAGCTTTACGCATTGGCCTGCGGACCACTGTGATATGTACAGTGTAATTGAACACAGCAGCCACGCTGATAACGGGATGGAGGAGCAAACTGCCCTGGGAGTCTATGTATAATGTGCAAGAGAGAGACAGGGAGGCAGGCACCGGGTCCTGTAAGGTCGCATTCTTCACTTCTACAGACTGGCTTCGGTAGTCAACTGCGTTACCTCCTCAGGACTGGGAGCCACTTAAATCACATTCTGTTAGTTTCATGTCATAACGAAATTGAAAATGGGGAGTTCTGAGTTATAATAGAAATCATGAATTCTCTGAATAGGTCAGAACCCTGCACTAGGTAGGACTTTGCATTTTCTTTTGCAGTAAATTGCCCTGCACCAGAGTGAGAAATCATGTCATATTTTATTACTAAACCTGGGAACTCAAATCAAGAATCAATGAGACTTCAAAAAGTATACTTATTAAGATTTGGCAGCGGCACACAAGGCCACAAGGCTTCAAAAGCTTTGCCTTACTTTCTTTGTTTTTCTCAACTTTTTCATTTCAGAGTGTCTTCTCAGAAAGTATTCACAAATATTAGAAGAGGCAGTTACTAAACCCAGGTGCTAAGATAAAGTGAACCTAAAATTCTCTTAAATGCAGAATTTTCTAAAGACCTTTTGAAGAGCTCTACTTAAAATCACAATATTTTCATTTTACGCAGATAAAAAGACAATAATTATTTTCAAACAATTGCAAAATTACTGAGAACATTTAAAAATATTTATATAAATGCCACTTAAATACTGCAAAAAATCTCTACAAAACCCTCAATTTTATGATTTTACTCTCCTACTTTGAGTTTTTAATATACTTTATCAATGTGTGATGAAATTGTAATCTAATCCTTTTTATTGGGCTTCCAAAGTTATTTTGTTTACATAATCTAATAGGGTTCAAAATATTAAGATTATAGCGGAACATCATTCACACTATGTGCTAATGAGCTATGCAAAGCAGTAGCTTTCCTTTAGTTTTATCTAACTTGAATGCTTCCATTCCTATAAGGGTTGATGTTCCTTTAAACATTTGTAGAGAAAGGCAAAGTTGATTTTGAAAAAAACCTTTGATCAGTTTCCACATTGATTCATATACATACTTATATATTGGAACATACATATCTGCCCGTGTATATTAATTTATACCCTTGGTCAAAATAAAGTGTTGATTCTCATACTTAACTTACAGCTTGTAGTATGCAAGAGGAGTGTCAAATACTGTCAGTTAAATTAGCAAGCACATTTTCTGGGAAATTGATTTCTAGAGTCTGAAATCCCTGAAATCACTCAAAGGCCTTGTTGCTTTTCAGGTGCCCCATTAATCTTTATAGGACTCTATTGACATTGGTGGCAGCTGCTTGGCATGCAGTGCTTAGGGTAGGTGTGAGCAGAACACCATGGCCCAGGGATTCAGATCTAATTCAACAGAACTCACATTAGACCTTTAAACTAAACAAAAAATGATATAGAAGGGATTTGTAAAGACAGGGGTATAAATTACAGCAATGGTGCTGAACTGTTCCCTGATGGGGCTGGTTTCAGAGAAGAGCTTGTTTCTTGAATTACCTCCTTTGCCATTTTAGGCAGCTTGAAATTTAATAACAGCATGCCTCAAAGCCGAGGAGGTACTTCTCATCCAAATGCTGTCTCCTCTGCTAAATGTTTAGGAGTTTGGGCAGCAGCTAGGACTGGAATTGTTGGTAGGAGGGGGAAAAAAAAAGAAAGAAAATGTACCAAATCCACAGACCACATGTATGGACATAAAAAGAGCTATCAATGAAACTGAATTTTAAAGTACTACATAGGGTTAAACCATATGAAAACGCAACATTGTGATAATGCTCTATTCTCAAATGCAAGGCGGGGCTCTACTGGATCATCTGAGCCCTGATTTGATGATGGTTTTACAAAAGGGTCCTTCTCTCCTGGAGGAGAGACAGAGATAAAAAGTGGCTCTGGATTTTCAGAATTTCTAATAATAGCTGTAGTTCTCTTACAAGTCAGAATAAAAGTAAAATATTGAGAAGTAGCAGGTTTGAAAAATTGTTGGAATTATTTCCAAAAAACAAAGGCTATGGCTGGTGTCCTCTCTGGATTTCTGCTTTCAAATTCTATTGCCATCATGGCCTCTTACATTCAGTTCTCAGAGTAGAGCAATTGTTGGCCATCTATTTGTGAATCTAGGACACTCCAGCTGACTCTTTCTGTCTGCATAGTCTAATTTGTGCACACAATCTAGATGGCGTTGTTCAAAAATATTGAAGATTGACTGAAAATATGAGCAATTCTACAGTAAACATTTAAAAAATAACAGAGGCAAAAGTCATGGTTCTGGTGGTGAACAATAAAAGACCATAATGATTGTAGCGATGACATTACCCCAGTGCCTGCGAAATCAGAATAAGTATGTTAAACCTTGAGATACAATCCATTTCTCCAAAGCAGCATCCTCTTTCATGTGAAAATGAGAGAAATTAAATATAGACAGACAGATAAAAAGGATTTACTCTATTTTCAAGGTAATTTATTTTCAGTGCTTACTTTCTCAGCTTTATTTTCTGTATTAAACTCTATAAAAGCTCTCTTGATTAAGTTCCCCCAAGCATCTCTGAGTGAAGCAGGCCAAAACATACATGGATTTGGTCATAAAGTGCATTTTATTCCTCTTGTCAAAACAACAAAAAGAGTCAGGAGGATATCTGAAATCACATAAAACAGACTCGAGGGAAGGCGAGATGTGTTAAAATCTTCTAATACCTGACACTCCTAGAGAATAACATGTGAGGATGATTCAGACACTTATGCTTGGAATTAAGCTGGAAAAAATATTTACTTTCTGTTTTAAAAATTATATGTAGATAGGCTTGATTTATCATCCTTCCTCCGGGTATACTGCTAAAATAGACAAAACAATAGAATATTCAAATTTACTCACCATTTTGCCAAAAAGGATGATGATGCTTATCTGGTTTTTACAGCACTGCTGCTTCAAATAAATGCTGGATGAAAGAAAATTTAGATGTATGTTCTTATTGAAATTTTTAATATAGGGCATCCAGGTGGCTCAGTCAGTTAGGCATCTGCCTTAGGCTCAGGTCATGATCTCAGAGTCCTGGGATCGAGCCCTGCATTGGGCTCCCTGCTAAGCAGAGAGTCTGCTTCTCTTTTTCCCTCTGTTCCCTACTCATGCTCAGTCTATTTATTTATAAGTAAATAAAATCTTAAAATAAATTTTAATATAAAAATTGTGCACACGGGCAAGGGTTTTTTTTGTTTTTGTTTTTTTTTTGTTTTGTTTTGTTTTGTTTTTTTTTTTCGGGCAAGGGTTTTTAAAACAACTTCGACACTGATCTTCATAAGCATCCACAGGGCTGACCTGTGACTTTGATAGGCTATGTGATCACCCAAGAAATGATGGGCAGGCTATAGACATGACTGCATAGAAATCTACTGTGGGCAAGAAAGGTCTTCTTTAAGTGAGAATCATAGCCAAAGTTCCAACTTTGGATGGATCATAACACTTTCAATGAGCTTTCTTTCAGGAATTCAAAATAAATGGATATGAATTCATACAATCCTTATAACAATTCAATGGGTCAGGTTAAATAGGTGGTGCTTGTCTTCTTCTTACCAATGAGGAATAAAAAGATGAGGTTTGGGGAAATTATGTGACTTCTATAATGTTACAGATCTGACAAGTGACCTAGTTGGGATAAGACATCCATCTTCAGGCTACTAGGTTCATGATCTTTCCATTACACAAATTTTTCTCAATCTTTTTTACCACCCGTTTTTTTTATTCCTTTTGTTGTGTGGATTTTGTATTTTGAAAAATGTTGTCAACTAAAGGAAACCAACAGCCTCCATAGCTTTACCTTCAGTAAATGTAGAATTTCTTTTGTGGTGTTGAACATGAAAAGGTGTGTGTAAACTTATTATCTCAGAGCACTCTGAAACTCAGTGCACCATAACTATCCCACTCACTCCTGGGATGACAACCTCCAGGCTTACCAGCCCTTCACACATCCATGTCAGCGAGACAGGTTTTCTTCTGTGACTCATGAAGCCTGGGCATGGTATTTGGATGAAAGTAGAGGGAAACGAAAAAATTTCAGAACAGTTGGCTGCCTGGTTAAAGACTACTGGAGGCAGGGAGAATGAGGATATTGCATATTTCACAACTTTTCCGGATGCTGACCTTGCTTCATATACAAAATGAAAAATAGCAATGAGACAATGGCCATGATTTAATGACTAAAGTAAATAGTTCACTGCAGGTCAGAGGCTATTTTTAGCCTTCATAATGAGGAAATCAAATCATCGCTTGATTCATATGGTTAAAGGATACACACTTGACTGTAAAAATAACTGAACATGACAGATAATTTGTGTCCAGTTAGCAACTACATGATTTCGTGCTAAATTCATAAAGGCATCTTGCTATAGATCCATAGTGGCAAACTTCGACACAGATAGATATTAAAGAAGTAGCAGGCTCAACGCTCAACCAGAACATTCTGAAAATGCGGTATACTCAATGAAATACAAGAAAATTAGGAGGCCTCTGACTGACACAATTCTGGTCCTGAAATGAAGTTAGGAAATGTAAATCTACTTTATCAATCAATTACATTTTATAAAATACTGTTATGTCTTAAGTTAGCAATTAAATTCACACAAAAAGAAGATCTGATATTCACAAGCCTTATAGTTTTTGCATTTTCCTTTGTACTTTTAACAACTTTTATTTTATATAATCCAAATGCTTTAGCATATCAGTCTTTTAAAATGGATTGCCAAATAACCATTACTGTCTCATATAAAAACCCCTAGTTAGTTATACAAAATGACTTGAGATTCCCTTGGCCTTGCCTTGTCACTTCAAGTCATTATCTCTTTTCCACAGGACTGTCCCTCTTCCCTTTACATCCATCCCACACTTATCAACTTGATGAATATCTATTTATCATTCATGATCTTCTTTGCAAAGTCTTTCATTATCTCTCACCTTTCTCCCCACTCCAAGCAGAGCTAGCTATGCTCTTTTCTTTAATCTTGTGGCAATTTTTTTAATAGAGAGCCTCTATTATGATCTTTTTCATATTTCATTAGCTGTCTACAAATTGTCCCTCCCCCAAGCCCAATCTCAGCAAGAAAGAACTACAGTATATTGATTTCTGAATCCCTGGAGGTTAGCTTAAAACCAGACACAAAGTAGGTGTTCAGTAAATATTTGGTGAGTAAATGACTTCGTTCAGGCTTGCTAGAAGTAGATCCTAAGACTGAAACTATTCTGCAATGACTAACTGAGGGAGAGATCTCAGGAAAATGTGCAAAAGCAGGATAAGATGCAGAGAAAGGACACAGCAGATGTGATCAGCTGAGGTCTTGCCTCAGCTGCTCTCTGAGAGATGCCCCACAGTTGTTCTCCCTTGAGGCCAAAGGGTAGGCTTCTGTATCCTATATCGTTCTGTTATTAGCTGCGTGCCTCCTGAGAAAAGGGAGAATATAAAAAAAACACAGACCTATCCCAGCAAACACCTCAGTCTATGCAGCTGGTCTCTGGAGAAGGGGTATAGTTGTGTGAATGAAGTTAGCTGTCATCACTCAGAGCACACGTGGGTTGGTGCACTGGCCCAGGAGAGGGGTCAGCATAGGGTAACAACAAAAATACAGACCCATTCTCCAAAGCATTGAGGATAATGACTCATGTGGAAGAGAATAATTCCTGTGGAACACCAGCAGGAATTCAAGCTTAGGACCCAGACACCAGGTTCAAATCCAAGTTTTGCTTTGTGACGCCAGGACAAGTCACAGCACCGATCTCAGTCTGTTTTCTCCTCTGAGAAACAATGATGACAAGATCTATTTCATGTGATTCTGTTAAAAGTTTAGTCAGAAAGGATATAAAGGAACATACAGAAAGCTTAGCAAGGAGCTAGGCTAGTATTATCATCTATCATTTCGTTTTATTCATCTACCACTCTCAAAAATGAATACAGTTTTGGCAGAAAATTGTACTGAGATTTTTTTTGACAATGAAAGTCCTCTTCCATGTGTTAGGAATATTTTTAAAATAAAGGGTGAAGCAGAGAAGAAATGGCTGATTCTGTTTCTGCTCAAAAACCACATCTAACAACCTCAGATAAAGTTTCCCCTTCCTCAAATCCCTCGTCGTCATTTTCTCATTTGCTTTCTTCAGAGCACTACTCACTATTTAAAATTGACCAACTGTATTACCGCTTTTGTTTTATTGTCTGCTTCTTTCCAGTGAAATCTAATCTCTTTAAGGGCAGCTACCTTCTTTTTTGCTCAGTGCAGCTTCCTTGGCATAAAACCCTGCCTGGCACATTGTTGGTAGCAAATAAATGTCTCTCTTACTGCTATTTGAAATTATTTTATCAAAATATGCTTGTTTTAACTTACAGTCAGGGATAAATGTGTTTTTACTTAGCAGAGATCAGAGGCCACACCTGCTAGAGCTGTTCTGTGACCTGTGTGAACACACTTAGTCTCAAAGAGATATATATGTCACTAGTCTTATTATTCACTTAGCCATTAATTATGACTACTTGTAGCTGACTCATATTTCAGATTCCTAATTCCAGCAAAGTTTCAGAAGTTCTGTACATTTTCAAATATTACTACTACTCTATATAGCCAAGAGACAAGACTAAGAATTGCCGTATAGCTCTTGAACAAGTGTGGCAACACTAAAATGATACTGCATATTTGTATCATATTGCTATGTGCCTAATCTTACTTTATCCTGTGAATGTCTCTCGATATAGTCATATGCTGTTTATTCATTTTACTTCTCAAAATTTGCTTCTGGCCTGTAACCTACTTTTTTCCCTACGATCTTTAAGAATATATAAATAAGAATTCATATTTTTCTAAATTATGAGAACTTATGGATTCTTAATCCGCTTAGTTATGTTTGAAGTGAGATGTGAACAGCAACCCTACTCACATTTTTTTTCCCTATATTGTTTGATGTCATGTATCCGAACTTGAAACTCTGGATAACTGAAGTCTGAGTTGTTCCTAGTGCCAACATCCATCAGAAGAACAAAGAAAGAAGAGGTTGGATATTTTATATAATTACATAAATGCATGCATGGATACTGAGGACTTCTGAGGTTGACTTGTATTTATCACTGATATAGTCACTGGTGGGTCTGAATATATCAGTGGTAATGGATTCTCATTGGTTAGCCGCCCTCCTTCTCTCCCTGCTGATATACCTGCAAGTAATGATTCAAACTCTGTTGCAAAAGACTAAGAAAATAAAAGCATATGGAATAATTGCCTGAGAAATAGTTTTTTCTTTCATGTTCAATCTTAATGTTTTTTATAGTAACATAACACAAAGGGTCGTATTGCCTCTATGCATTTTAATAATCTTTTTGGATATGTATAGAAAACCTGGCTGAGTTCAAACAAACTGAAGACCAAATTGAAAGTGGTGTCCTGTATTACCGGGTGGTTATCAAATATTTGTTGAGAAAATAAAATGTATTCAATGATGTATGGATTACTCATGGAGTTAATTCCATTTTCAGTCTCAGATCTAAATTTGAAATATGCATGTTGAATAACTAGACTCTATTTCATCTAAAACCTAGAATGTCTGTTCATTCCAAAGTGATGGATAAATTATGTAAAGTATAACTGAGTCCATAACTTCTGAGTGAGAAAATTGTTTCTCCTCATATACCAAATTAGTTCTCAATGACAATTTAATGGGTAAAGGGAGAAAAGAGACACTAAAAAGGAAAGTGAGAGCTTTTATAGGCTCTCAGAATGAATGAAGAAGGATTTTTTCAGATGAAAGTCTTGGACTTTCAATGAAAAAGCACCTGATTTAAAAAAAAATGAATGTTTAATACTGGAATAAAATTAAATCCCCCAGATCCCTGCTAAAAATTTCATTGTATTTCCAAATTAAACAACTCTTTCAGGGACTGCTCAATGTGTCAGTCGCCTTTAATAATTGAATTTGCTCTGAGAAATAAGCAAATGAGGAGCTTCTGCTTTTTATTCTATGTCTTCATCACACTGGAAGACTTTGAATTCTGAAATTTAATTTGATTCTTTGTTCCCTAGAATCTCTTCTTGGTTTTGTGGGCTTAAAGTAGTGATTGAATTTATCTTGACATTGACTCTATTCAGTTATGACGGTGCAGATCAAACTACCAAACAGAAGGATTTTGGAAGCATGTACCTGAGGGCCATAGTGACCATTTGTCTTATCCACAGCTTCTGAATCTGCAAATATCTCTTTTTACATCTCACCCTTAAAGTTTTCTGTACTGTATTAGCTTGCTAAGTTAGCTTCAGAATGTCCCTTGCATCTAAAAGGCAAGTACTAAGAAATATGCCACACAAGATGGTATACATATTTGGGGATGGTATTTGTAGTTTTTTAAAAATAGAAATTTCTACCCTCCAAGTAAAAAGTCATGCAAAGAGAGCTTATTAAACTCGCAAACAAGTACCTAATAGATCTCATAGGTGTTATTTGCATTAGCTGGCTTACGTTAAATAGTGCATGTTCAATCTATATTTGCATACACACGAAGCATATTATTTTATAGGCCAAGTAATTTTTTCACCAAATGAAGGGTTTCAGTAAGTAAATCATTATACTTAACTGGATTTTCTTTTATTTGACTAATATTCTTCCTCACTTTTCCTTTATTGAGATAACAGACAATAACAACAACAAATCGAAAAGAAGAAAAAAATCACAGACACGAGTCCAAATGACACTGACCACAAGCACATGAGAGTTTTCCTCCTCTTGGTAACAGCTACAAAACTGCATTTCCAACTCAGACACATTTCCTAACTCATCTCACCTTCCTTCAAGTCTTTATTGTCCCCCTGGACTGAAACAGTTTTTCCCTATAGGACGTAATTTTGCACACTACACAGACTGACAAGATATACATGTGTTTTCTTATTATAAAGGCAATGTGTATTTGTTAAACATTCAATAAACATTGGGGCACCTGGGTGATTCAGTCAGCTAAATGTCCAACTCTTGGTTTCGGCTCAGGTTGTGATCTCATGGGTGGTGAGATCAAGCCTCCTGTCAGGCTTCCTGCTGAGCAGAGATTCGCTCCCTTTGCCCCACCCGGGGTCTCTCTCTCTGTCTCAAATAAATAAGTAAATAAATAAAATCTTTTAAAAAAATCATTTAATAAACATAGTCAAAAAAATAGGTAAAATTTACTCTCATTACTCATCACCATAGAAAATCATCACTCGTGTTCCCATTGTATACCTTTCTCTTATGAGCACACATAATTTGCAAAAACAGCTTTTGTGGTACGTTGTGTTAACTATCGTTGGCACTTAATCTATTACGAAGATGTTTCTAATTCAATTAATTTATTCAGTCCAACAGTCAGCATTTATTATCACCTCATGGTCTTACCCATGACTAATCATCCTTGGAGGAAGCCCAATAGTGCTTTTAGCAGCACCCAGATCTTATATTCTCATCTTTTGCTTGATTTTGTCTGGTACATTTTGTGCTTCCTTGACTTGCATTCTCAGGTAACTTACCTGCCCAGGAGATCTTTATTCTATTCACTTTTGACTATTAATTTGTTCCATTGTTTCTGTATTTTCTTTAGACATATAGACTATTTGGCTGTGGAATCTCCTTTGTCACTTCATTGTCACATACTCTCAGTTCTATCATTTTTGTGACCCTTTATTCCCACATCTTGGAAAAGCTTCTTAAACATGTTTGCTACGTGACAGTTTTTTTTTTTAATCACAGTTGATTCTTTCAATGCTATTTTTAATATAATTTAAAGTTCTGCTTAGACATTTTCCCATTTCTTTCTTGAACTTTTTCAGCCATTTTTTAAAAAAAATTATTGTCAAAGCTTTGTAATCTCTTTTTCATGGAAATCATGTATACCTACTTCCTTAGAGCAAAAACCAGATTCCATCTGGTTTTACTTTCATTTCTTAATATATTTTTAGAAACCATATTCTTTATCCGCTTTTTAAATATTTTGTCTTTTTTTATATTATGGAGTAATTTTAATAAGTCCCCTGTTACTACTTTCTCCAGTGAAAAGACAGCACCTCACCTTGTATTTTGCTCCTAAGTATTATACCTGCATAATCTTTACATCTGTTCACTCTATTGGTATCCTGTGTTCAGATACAAAGCATTAGAGTAAACCTGAGTCTGGAGAAAGGGAGGAGAATTTGAGATGAATATTGTCCCAGAACAGAAAAGCCTTCTCTGTAATTTTTTCTGCGTGTTAAAACTATTTTCAGACACTAGCTTTCATCACCTAAATTTCTGTGCACCCTGGAATACAGTGTAGTTGCACTGGGCTTTTCTTAAAGGGTTGTTGTCGCTTTTATAGGAGATTACTATTGTGCCAGAGAAGAGCTCTAATGTGTTAGGTGCCACCAAACAGAAGAAAGCCCATAATGCAAAAACCTTTTAGGAGAAACTCAGCTCTTGTGGGCTATCTGTATGGTCCTCCCAGCAGAGAGGTTGTGAGCGCTTTTGAATATCAACTGGTATCTACCTAGCACAGGACATGAGAAATAAGAATTATACCTTTCATGTTTATAATCTTATAGTTACTTTTCAAATGAATAAATAAATGGACCAATGAAAGGAAGATGTTCAATAAGACTCTTTTATAGTCCATAGTAAAATTATGTCATAGCTTGTTTTCCTGTCACTTTCTTGTATGACATTTAATTTTCATACTTTTCAATTATCTTATAGCTTTTCTTTCTTCCGAGTGACAAAGCAATAAAATCATCTTGGTCTGAAGTTTTTGGTCCTTTGTTTTTTTCAATGCAATAATATATATGCAACTCTCTCTCTATTAGTATATTTAGATATATATATATAAGCATATATAAGTAAATATGCATATATATAAGCATATAAAGTATATATACAAATATATATATATAATACACCCTTTTTCTATACTATGTTTACTATTCTTACAAAGAATCTGAATTCACATATAAGATTCTTTAATAATTGATTATAGAATATTAAGTGATGAATCACTCAATTGTACACCTGCAACTAATATTACACCATGCCTTAAGTAAGTGGGATTTAAATAAAAACTTAAAAAAGGAAAAAAGAAGAAAAAATTGGTTATAAAACAGAATTAGTTTAAATTTTTTTTTTAGTTTTCAAAGAACATTTGATTTAATTTGTAATTACCTGGAAACCACAATAGAGAGAAATATTTATTTTTTTTTATGTTTTAGTCCATGGAGGCATACCAATAATTCAGATTAAGAAATATTTTTAGGGCAGCCCGGGTAGCTAAGTGGTTTAGCACTGCCTTCAGCCCAGGGCGTGATCCTGGAGACCCGGGATCAAGTCCCATGTTGGGCTCCCTGCATGGAGCCTGCTTCTCCCTCTGCCTGTGTCTCTGCCATTCTCTCTCTCTCTCTCTGTCTCTCTCTCTTTCTGTGTCTCTCATGAATAAATAAATTTTAAAAATCTTTAAAAAAATTAAATATTTTTAAACTAAATTCCAAAATCATACATTATGATATGGGTTGATTCATTGGCCATTATGCAACATAATAAATTATATTTAGTTTTGTGAAAAATGGGAAGTCAAGAATATTATGTCCTTTTAATTATAATTCACCCTGATGACCCTGTGTGATAAGTCTAAAGGATTTAAGATAAAGCTTGCAAGAGATAGTAATAGTTCTGCTACCTGGAATTTAATTTGATGTATATATTGCTTAAAAGATGAAGTGTTATAACATGAGACAATCACCGCGATGGTAGACGGAACACCCACATGCTTACTTACTATATTTTAGCTTAGTGGTTCTCAAACTTTGGTATGCCTTCGAATCCCCTGGAAGACTTTGTTAAAACTCAGATTTCTGGCCCAATCCCCAGAGTGTCTGAGTTAATAGGTCTGGGGTGTTTGTATTTTTAACAGTTACCAGATGATTCTGATGCTGTTGATCCCAGCCCACACTTTTATAATTATAGTTCCAGGGTATTCTGTTTTGGGGGAAATTTACTGAAACAATAGACTTGGAATTAGAATGAATGTAAAGGTAAAAGAACGTGCTAACCTCACAGGGTCCAAATTTATTTCTAGTGGAAAACTTATATTTCTTTTCCTCTCTTCTCCCTCCAACCAAACTCACTGAAAATAATAGAGTTTTTCTAACATGTGGGACAACGTTATGGTGGAATACTGTGAAGCAATGGCTCCTTTACCTCAGGCAAACTGTGCTTTCTGTCTTCTGTAAGCCACGGTTGACAATCTGGGAGTCAACAGGCTTTGGATAAAAGTAAAGTACAAAAAATGCCAAGGCAATGGTAAAACATATGCAGTCATATCTCAACTGGAGGGGGAAAAAAGGACTGGCATGAAAATAAAGTGTTATGTGTGACTTTGCAAATATCCAAGACTATAACGGATGCAGTAAAATTTGTTCAAACCTCCTTTTTATACTACTTTACAGTGTAGGTGGCAAATGGATCCTGTTACATTAGAGGACAGAGGCATTTAAAAAAAGAGAGAGAAAGAGGGGAAAAACGAACACTAGCCAACCTATGAATGGTGTCAGTAATCGTGCAGGCAAAATCAGTTAGCTTATCAAACAGCTTGGTTTCAGACTACCGCGCTATATACGAGTCTATACACATTTTAATTTCATTCTATGTGTCTTCTGAAATTGAGCAAAAGATATTAAATCAAATTAAGATTACAAAGATAGGGGATTTCAAACTACCATAGATCTCTCCTTTTTTATAAAAAAAATTAACTCTGAATTATTTGATTTGGTTTTCAATACAATAAAACATGAAATTGGTGTGTTGTGTTAATCCTCAGATTTACATTGTATTGAAAATAATGAAAAGTGACAAAATTCTTTAATTATGTGAAAAAAATAGGGAGGAAAGTCAGCATTATTTGGCTTTCTAAATGTGCATTTTGGATTTGCCAATTTTTACTCTATTTTTATTCACTTACATGACTGTCTCTCAAACTGTTAACTCCTAGAAAGCAGGGATCTTTGGTATTCCCTGCTCCTAACTTTTAGTACTCAATATATGTTTATTGAAGAAGTACACACAACTGGGTAATTTTAAACAGTTCTGTGTTTTCCCAAGAAGGAAACTATACAAGTCATGCAATAGGAAAACATCAAATCTTGTAAAAGAGAGCTTCGGTCTTCTGAATTTGAGCCAGTTTCTAGAAACTAAAAAATTAATACTAGATCCACTCAGGATTGATTTTGAAAGTTCCCAATGAGAGCACCATTCAGATTAGGCTTGATTGGAAAGTGGAAACATGTGTAATGCATTCAATACCTGAACCCACATTTCTGATTGTTTTGATAAAATTCGAGTGGCTCTTAAAATTTCTAGTTCTGACAAATAGCCCTACCTGAACACCATCCAGCATTCAACTTCAAAGCTCTAACCTTTGTGTTTGCCATCTGTCCCCTTTCTTCATTCACATAGATTTGTAGCTCATTCTATCTCTTTCTTCCCCTCCTTGCTCTCAAATGTTACCTCAACCAAAGTCTTTCCTAACCACCCTGCCAAAAAGCTTCCCTTTGCTTGATTCTTTATCCCTTATTCTGCTCTCTTTTTATAGAGTGTCACCCCAGGGTAAATGTTTACCCTGAGGTAAAAGCAAAAATATTTAGCTATCAGGGATAGCTCAGGGATGCTCATACCATCAATCAGAGTGGATGCTAGACGGGCTCCTACTGGGCCAGACATTCATCCTTTAGTGCCTAGATCAAAAGGAAATCTGGAGCTTCCCCAGGAAGGTCTGGAGAGACCAGTGCAAGTGGGATGTGCCTGAGAAACTGCTGTGTAGTATAGAACCATTTCAATGTTTTTAGTCTATACGGCCATCCCAGCCTATCCCAGCAGAATATCAACCTTGTATTTACTTAACATTTTTGTTCATACTTTTGAATCTGGATCCCCTACCTCTGGAATACAACGTCTATAAGAATAGGGGTTTTATCTTGCTTATTTATGTAGCCTCAGAGCTTGGAACAGTGTCTTCCATAAAGTAGGTACACTACAAATATCTGTTTAATGAGTGAATAAAAATGAATGATATGCAACAGATTTACATGATACAAGGGAAAAAAATCTGTCAGAATTTAGCATTTCTTTCCTAAATATTACAGATATATAACTCTTAAAAATCTATTTGTAGTAGCTTAATATTATTTTCTAATATTTGAGAATAATATTTTCTATTTTAGTAGCATAATGAATTCTCAATTCTAGATGTGCAAATGGCTGCACAGCTGAATTCTGAAAGCAGTGATAGCCAAACACTTTTAATACAGAATTCCAGGGGGTGCCTGGCTGGCTCAGTCAGTAGACTATCTGACTCTTAATCTCAGTGTTGTGAGTTTGAGCCCCATGTTGGGTGTGAAGATTACTCTTAAAAAAATCTTTTAAAAAATGCAGCATTCCATTATTAAATGTTTTGAACCATTAATATATGCATACATATTTATTTAAAAATCACAACTGTGTTTTATTAATCATATATGCTACATACGTAAGTGTATTCTACTATTATGTAAAACACCTCCCAAAATAGAAAATTAAAATATGAAATAAAGATGAATTGAGAAATATTCAACTTTATTTTGTACTTATTACTGTTCTAATTGCTTTCATTTTTTAAAAACACTTTTAATTGATACCTGGTAAGAGTGACTTTTAGTGCTAGCAATATTATTTACCTTTTCCTTTTTCTGGAAATTATTGCTATAATACTTTGTGATACAGTTGATCACAATTTCTGGTTGTAGGTTAACTTAGCTTGTTTGATTTTCATGGCTCTCATAGCTGGAAAAGATAACCTTACAATGACGAAAGATCCAAATACAAAAAGAAATCACCATGGGCAGCCCCAGTGGCTCATTGGTTTAGTGTTGCCTTCAGTCCAGGGTGTGATCCTAGAGAACTGGGATCAAGTCCCACATCGGCCTGTGTCTCTGTCAAACTCTCTCTCATGAGTAAATAAATAAAATCTTAAAAAAAAAGGAAAGAAATCACCAGTGAGACTTATCAAATCATAATATTTATTTTTAAATGTCATCTCTGTGGCAATTATGGAAAGGATTTTCTTGAAATTCAGCTTGTAAATTTCTATCTGCCCTAATACCCACCAACTATTTGTTCAAACAACTTAGAACCAGTTAAGTGGTTATGTTTTTATCAAATGGGTTTAAACACTTCTGAAACTCCTTACTTTAAAAATTTATGTTTTAGTAGTTTCATAGTGATGTATAAATGACGACACTCTGTGTAAATTTTGGAAATTAATAACCTAAGCAGGCAAACTTCTCCAAACAACTGTTTTCAAAGTGCTCTCCATAAAATGGATAGTTTTGGGGGAAAACCATTACTTTCTTGTAATTTTAAAACATTACTTTTACCTTGAATGGACAAAGTGTGCTAAATTTTCTCTACATATCTTCTAGGTACCCTATGATGGGGTTCAGGGCATGCTACCCCTAAATTTGGCATCTTGGCATATATTAAGTATCTTAAACTGTTGGAATTAAAAAAAAAAGACCCCCCTCCCCTGCCCTTCATCTCTGAAACAGGTCACAAAACTCCCATGTGAAAGGTCCTCTCCTTGTACCAGGAGGAGGGGAAACATTGTTATCATCAGAGACAGCATTTGGGGCTGAAAACTCTGCACAACCAAATCTTTGTTAAACTAACTCTTATTTTCTTAGTTACTTCTTCACCATTTACCAATCCTAGCCCAAACCCTTTGTCCTGTCAATTCTTTACAAATTTGTTTCTTTGTTTAAAAGGCATGAAAGCTTTCTGCTCTGGTTATGCTTTGAGTTTTCATTCTCTTGTGAAGGTCCCACATAACATGTGAAAGATCAACAAAATGTATCTGCTTCTCTCCTGTTACTCTATCTTTGTCAGTTTAACATTCAGACCCAGCCAGGGACCTTGAATTGGTGAAGGAAAACATTTTCTTCCCCTGCAGATGTGACTGACCACCACTAAACTTGAAATAACTGCCTTACATAACTTTACATGATTATTCTTTATCTTATCAAAGTATCGCCAAGATACCATGATTTAGGTTGATAAAATTACAGAAGCCACAGAAAGAGACATATGTAATCTACAGTGTGCCACCAGGCACTGGAGGGGAGTGGCTGAGCAACTGGGTGCTGCCAACGCCTTCCACACTCTTCCCAGCCCCTTCTTCCCTCTGTGAAACTTAAGCATGGAGGTGATAAGTGACTCTCTGACAAGCACTTTCATTTAGGAGCATCAAGGTCAGTGCATTAATTAAATTAGAATGAGCTTCGTTCTTCCCTAATGTTCAGGGAAAAAAGTAGAAATGGGATTTCTAGCACTTACTTCCTATAACCCAAAGGAACAGTTTGCACGTGCTTCTGTGCGTGTACACCCCACTGTGGAGATAGCCATCTGGAGTCTAAAGATACAGCCGCCATTTACCATGACTAAATATTATGATATTGTGAAAATTCGAATTCGAAACAGATTCTCTTTCTTTGCAAAATAAATCCACTTGAAAAAAATTAAACATTCATTTTTCTTTCTCTCTAAAATGTTAGCTAGACAATCCTCCTTTGTATAAGGGAAAAAAACAAACAAATTCAGACCTATGTTTTTAGATGAATATGTAACATCAATCAGCTTTATTAGCTCTGGGCTGCTTATGTAGATTTTCATATTTAAAAACAAAAAGCTTTAGGGAAAATTACATTAGATGGAAATTGGAAACTGATACATACTAATGTCAACTATTCTATTTTATTATGTTCTATTCTATTCTATTCCATTCTTAAGTTTTTTCTTCCCATATCTCTTCTTCATTTTACTAAGCTTGAAAATTTTCAGTGTCAAAAAATAAAATAAAATAAAATTTTCAGTGTCATCATACCAATATGAGTGTCTTAATACATGTTCCAGCTGTATCTTTTGTTACTTTTAACCTCTGATGCTTCAATGTTTTCAAATCCATTTTCTTTTTTTTATTTATATATTTCACTTATTTTGATTATCATGGTAACTTCCATATTTTATTAAGAATATCTAAGATTGTAGGCACAAAATTATTTCAAGTTGTGACTAGGTAGTTTTCCTTCATCTCTTCTTTCAGAGCTTCCACAGGAAGGAGAAGAGGAAGCTGTTTAATTGACAGGTTGTTGTAAGCCTCCAAACTGTCAGAATAATTTGAAGGCAGATTAGTTTTACAGATTGTTTATTAACATACTGCAAAGGGGCGATGACAAGGGGCCTGTTTCCTGCTTGGCTCTGCATAAATTGGATCTTCTTGCGAAAAAGCTTGTCTGTGAAATTGGGGGTAGGAAGTGAGTTAGGGAAGGAGCAAAGCAAACATATTCTGCAGTTCAAAGCAGCACTGTGGGGCCTTCATTTAAGATCTTTAGCAAGCAAAGCTAAACTAAAACTTTTTCTGAAGAACTCAATCAAACTCACATTTTTCCCCTATTTACATAAAACATGCCTATAAGGGGTAAAAATCTCCTGAAAAAAAGTATTTCTGTTTTTATCAGTGTGTGTACACACACATACTTTTGTGTGCGTACCCCTGTGGGGGAGGGATGTTTATGCATTTAGTGAGAAACTTATTTTTCTGATGTGGTTTATACAACCCAAGCCAAGACAAGCACAGTGCTAACAAATATATTTTCCCAGACAATGTATGAAAATGAGAGCCACATATTATACTTTGGCTCAATATTAGTTGAGTTTGTTTTTGGTTTTACTATTTTAGGATTCTAGTTTACCCTATGCCCAACCCGGCATTGCCTTGGAATTTATGCCTATTTAAAAATTGTTTGTTTGAGGTAACAGGGGCAAGCCAGAAAGACAGTGTATTTTCCAAGTCTCTGCTTGGGATTTTGCCAGTCTTTATACAATTTTGCCTCAACAACGTGAATCCAAATGTGGAGTACACCAAAAGTCACGGGTCAGTGAGGAAGTAACTCTTTGAGATCTACCACGATGCTTCCATCCCATGCATAAGCATTGATAGAATCTAAACTCTCTTCGAACTTTGCCTATTTCCCAAGCTTACGACCAGATTTTCATTTTTGATTCACTTTCTTATATTTATTTGACCTTTACTATTACATAAGAAACAGCTGCCAACATTTGCCTAGGAAAGTGACATAGCACTAGCAGAACAGTTGGAAAAGTTCTCTTCCATTCCATCTCTTCCATTCCAGCCAAAGCATTCGGCCTTTAATGAGAGTCTAAGAAGGGAAGCTCACATATATGAGAAAATTAAAAATTAAGTAAAACGGAGACTACAGTGAAGGTTAATAAATTAGAAAAATAGGGAAGATGTTTGGATTCGGTCCAGGGAACTAAAGCCAGATTCGTGGGATCTATCCAATAGTCGGTGCTGTAGCAAAGAATCTATAAAGAATCCATAAAGAATGTGGGAGAAACATAAAATTAGGTACAAACTAATTTGAGGAATTCTGCTTTTTGCTGCTGGGCTTCTCTTTTCCATGGCCTAGCATGTTCAAAGGAGATCTAGAATGGGAACTTATACGGACTAAGATGGACTCAAAAGTGTCAGTTCAGTTCAGGCTTTGTAATAATTAATTCTATAAACTTCATTAAGTTGTTTAAGTTCTCTATACCCTAGTTCTGATTCCTGCTTCTAAAATAGTATTAATTGGTTCTGGAGCACCTGGGTGACTCAGTGGTTGAGCATCTGCCTTCAGCTCAGAGAGTGATTCTGGGGTCCTGGGATCGAGTCCCTCATCAGGACTTCTCCCTCTGCCTGTGTCTCAGCCTCTCTCTCTATCTCTCTCTGTGTCTCTCGTGAATAAATAAGTAAAATCTTCAAAAAAATATAAAAACAGTATTAATTATTTTTAGATCATAATGCCACACCTCTGAGGATAAAAAAAAATATGTGACAGACCTTGAGATATAAAGTTGCTGAGTTCAGTGAAAGCGCATATAATCTTCCAAGTACCTGAACACTAGGAGAGATATAAGTATATATATATATATATATCTGTTTTCCTAACTAGGTTTTTGAAATATCTGTGCTTAAAATCAAGCATATTACTTCTCAGGTCTTCATTAAGTAGCTTATTGAGTCTTTTTAAGTTTAATCATATTAAATTTTCACAAAATTTTTGTAGTGTTTTTCAGCATATTAGAAAGAACCTCTCCTAAAGGTAGAGAAGTTTTTATTTATTTTTATTATTATTATTTTTAAAGATTTTATTTATTTATATTATGAAAAACACAGAGAGAAGGCACAGACATAGACAGAGGAAGAAACAGGCTCCATGAGGGGAGGCCGACATGGGACTCCGTCTCGGAACTCTGGGATCATGCCCTGAGCCAAAGGCAGGTGCTCAACCCCTGAGACACCCAGGCATCCCGTGAGAAGTTTTTAGAAACAAACATGATGACATGGGGAATTAACAGATCCTCCAAAGAAAAAGCATTAAAAACTAAAATATAAGCACGGAAATGTACAACAAAGAAAAATAGCTATGTTCGAAATGTTGACAAGGAATCACTAAAAATATTAAAATTCTACATAGCATTCTTTTTTTCTAAAGGTAGAAATGTATAACATGTTTGCATTAAAAATAATTATGATTTTAAGTGACATTTGATTTTTTTATTATTTTTTATCTTCTGAGAGATTCAGGTATATTGACCTCAATTCTTAATGATTGTGTGAGTAATGAAATATCACTGAATTATTAAAATAGTCAATTATCCTCATAAATCTTATATATGTGGATTATCCATGACAAATTCCTAATTGTGAATCAGGTTTTATTTAAGTATCTAGAATTTTTATAACCTCCTCTTCCCCTTATTCAAATAAAATGCATTCAAGAATGTAAACTTGCCTTAATACTCATCAAACAAATATATTTAAAGGAAGATAGCTTCCTATGCAAATATGTGACTTGTTACTCTCTTTCAGATCGTAAACTGATTTTACCAATAATGAAAGCATCATTCTGTGTATGTGCAGTCCTGACCCCAGCGATGTCCTAATTAGTCAATAAATAAACTTCAAATATTTAGTGTCAAGTCATCTTCACATTCCTATTCAGTCTTCTCCACATGGACTCAGTTATTTCCCAAAGGAGTGGTCAACACAGGTTCCTCCTAGACACAGTGACTGGAGGAGCTATCTGTGTCATCTACTAGGGGCTTTCCTCACTTACATGCAAACAACAGAAACCATCAGACATTAAAACAGTTGGTCATATTTTGAACTTCCCATACCTGTAATCCAAGCATTACATTAGTAGCTTACAGTCATAGCTCTAGAAATGATCTAACTTTGGGTTCACCAGACTTCAAAGCCTGTGTTCTATTATTCAAATATGGGACTTTTTCCTGGTGAGATTGTAGAACAGTCTATGTGCTTAATGCAGGGAAGTGAAGGCTCAGACACAACAATAGTTTGCTTTACATGAACATCCCAGTGAAGTGAAGATGGGATGGGAAATGCTGTTAGGAGAAAAATGAAATGTATGAATAATGATTAATTTTAAGGAAATAGAGTGAAAGAAATATAAAAATTTGAAATCTCATTATTTCCTTTATTATTTTTTTTCACAGAATGACTGCATGTAAGATAAAATGTAAGTAATATTGGACTGCCTCTAGAGAAAAATTGCAATGTAAGTACAATTTATGATGAAATGGATGAAATATAATCTTAAATTTCTCAGAAAAATTTTATTGAATATAGTGAAGTTAAAATTAAGTTGTTCTAGTAAACTGCAACTTATATAGACTCACAACCTACTTCATATACAGATCTTCCTCATCTTACAATGGAATTATTGTAAGCTGAAAATATCTTAAATGGAAAATGACTTGAATATACCTAATTTACCATAGGTTAGACCACCTAGCCTACCTAAAATGTTTTCAGAACACTTACATTAGCAGCAGTTGGGCAAAATCATGTAACACAAAGCCTATTTTAGAATAAAATGTTGACTATCTCATGTAATTTATTGAAAACTGCTGAAAGTAAAAAAAAACAAAAATAGAAACAAAAAACAAAACAAAACAAAACAAAACACACACACACACACACACAAAAACAACAAAAAAAGACAAAACAGAATGACTGTGTAGGGTCCAGAATGGTTTTAAGTGTATCATTGTTCACCCTCATGTTAGCAGGACTGACTGGGAGCTGCGGTATCATAGGATACTGGGTACCACTCATCCAGAAAAAGAGCAGAATTCAAAATTTGAAGTATGGTTTTTACTGAGTACCTATCACTTTTGCATCATCATAAAGTAGATAAAAATCCGGGGAACCAGGGTGGCTCAGAGATTGAGTGTCTGCCTTTGGCTCAGGTCATGATCCCAGAGTCTTAGGATTGAGTCCCACTTCGGGCTCCCCACAAGCAGCCCTCTTCTGCCTCTGTTTGTGTCTCTGCCTCTCTGTGTCTGCCATGAATAAATAAATAAAATCTTTTTTAAAAGTCCATAAACTGGACCACTATAAGTCAGAGATCATGTCTGTACATATATTTTGTAGATATAGTTTGTGTTTAAAAACACAACTTAGCAGTAATTATTAAAGAAAAATCATGAAGTCTGGTGAACCTTAAGTTAGATCATTTCTAGAGCTATGACCGTAAGTTACTAATGTAATGCTTGGATTACAAGTATGAGAAGTTCAAAATATGACCAACTGTCCTAATGTCTGATGGTTTCTGTTGTTGGCATGTAAGTGAGGAGAGTCCCTAGGTAGATGACACAGATAGCTCCTCCAGTCACTGTGTCCAGGAGGAACCTGTGTTGACCACTCCTTTGGGAGGTAACAGAGTCCATGTGGAGAAGACTGAATAGGAATGTGTATTGAATAGTGTTTATGTGTTAAACACTTCTAAGAACTTTATATGATCTCTCATTTAACACTCACGCTGGTCATAGGAAATGGGTACTTTTAGTGCTATCTTTTTACACGTGATGAAAATGAGATATACTATATATGGACAGTTTACCTAGGTTCTCCTCAGATTATATGAAGCACATTCAGAATTTGAACCAAAGTCTGTCAGATTTCAGAACCTGCACCTTTTGTGTTTTTTTTGTAAATGATATTTTGTGTACATTACTAAAGTCCTATTCTATAACATCAAAATAGGAGTTAAGAAGGTAAAACTATGGGTGTGGTAGATACTTAAAAAAAAAAGTTGGAAAAAAAAAGATTGCTGAATAAATGTTTTGATGAATAGTGACATTAACCTCTTAAAAATATACTTTAGGGGAGCCTGCGTGCCTCAGTTGGTTAAGTATATATGACTCTTGATTTGGGGCCAGGTCATGATCTCAAGGTCGTGACATAGAGGCCCACATTGGGCTCTGAACTCCGCGTAGAGTTTGCTTCAGATTCTCTCTCCCTCCTCCTCTGCCTCTCCTCCAACTCACACTCCCTGTCTCTAATAAATTAACAAATGTTAAAAAGAATAAAACTTTATACAGAGAAATACAATAGTACCTCTGTGAATAATAATAGAATTTATACATCCTTCAAGTTTCCAAACTGCTTATTATACATTTAATCTTGCTAGTTCATGGCAATATCCCTTTGAGGTAGGAATTTGTAGTCTCATTTCACTTCATTGATGAAAAAAACTGAAGCTGAATTTTATTACTAAGTTAATACATGACTGGATGGTGGAATCAGAACTTGAGTCAAAATCCTACGACAACACAACTAATCTGCATTCTGGTACACATGTGGGCCTTGGGAATCAATCACACCAAATGTATCACCTTCCTCTTTCCTGACTTCTGATTTGTTCTTAACATATATATTTTAGAAGCAAAAAAATCTTTTTACCTCCTGCTAGAGTCCTATGTGGTCACTTTATTTTATAATCTGAGCCATTATACCATTGCTTTGTGAGTCCTTCTCCACTGCTCAGAAGCCCAAAGCTATTCTGGGACTATGTTCCTGCTCTATATATAGGCCATTCCTTTGAAAATTAGATGAGTGGTAACCTTATTAATATTTCATATTCTCAATCCTGCTTGAATTGATAATGTTGCAGTAATTTTAGTGTGAAATAATGTAACATAATATGCATAGGGAGTAAGTAGTCCTGTCAGAGAATTAATAAAACTTAGTTGTGAGGGGAAAAAAAATTCTCAGTTTTTTAACCCCAATTCAGGAGGCTTTAGCCTTTCTCTCTGCCCTATGCAAGCTGCTATGTTACTAAATAAAGCTTCTTTTTGTGCTGGGATGTAAAGAAAAGCTAGCATCACTGTTCTTCACAGCTGAATATAGAATTGCTGTGTCCTGTGTATCTTTGCAGAAGTGAACTGGAATCCATAAACCAAGATAAAGTCAATGGAGACCCAAGAATAGGGCTGTGTCAGCAGGATGCTGCCGCGACAAAGTAGGGGGCTCCCTGGAAGGGCAAGCACATACACACATACATTATTTAAGATAAATATCAATGTTCTTGGTTCTATAGATTATCAAGGCGTCAATTCCCAGAAACAGAGGGGAAGAGCTCTCTTCTGATATGAAAAGGTGTACAGTGTGCAATCTTGATGGCATTCCCCTTTCTACCACTCTAGCACTGTGTCTGGCTCTTGTGAGATCATTTAAACCAGCAGAGAGATAATTTCTCCAACTTTTTATTTGCATTTCTCATCTTCCTGACTTTCCACTTTGCTAGCTCCTGCTCCTTTAATAGATACCAACTTCTAATCCCTCTCCATTTGTTGGTGAACTCTTTGCATTATCTTACCTGGCATACTGGCCTTGAACTTCATTTTATTCTTACTTCTGGACAGTCCATTAATTTTTAAGTTATTTTGCAGGTTTAGGCAAAAAGAATTACCTCTTGCCAAGAATTATCTCTGCTCAATCTAATATCCTCTGCAGGGCTAGACTCCTAACATCCAGCAGGAGAAAGGGTGGCCTTTTCCAGTTAGAAAATAACATGAAACTTATAAAGATTTGAAAAAAAAATTTAAAGTTTTTATTGTAAGTCCTCAGAAAGTGTGGAGATATTTAACATTTGCAGATATTTTACTACTTTTTATGAAATTCTCATTGCAAATAGAAAATGTATATTCTTTCCCTAATTATTTCTTAATGAAGTCCCAAACATGAAAAAAAGTTGGCAAACTTAAAGATGAGTTACTACCAATATGTAGCTAATTTTACACATAAAAGGGTTCAGAAAGTAAAACACACAAATCGTTGTTCCTCCAGCCATCTAAATCTACAGACTCTCATTTTCACATAGTATCTCAGAATCTGTTTAGAGATATACCAATTGATTCATTCAAAAGATCCAAACACAGATCAAAGTACACATTTAGTTTGAGTATGGCTCAAGTTCAAATTTCTGTGCTATGTTTCCATGCTGGAAATAAATAACAGTCATTAGCCATGAATGTAAAATCCTTTTTAAATAAGAGTATCTATTTTGATTTGAGTGTGCTCTTATACCAGTGGTGTTTGTTCAGATATTCATTTTTCCCATTAATTCTTTAGTTTATGTAAGTCTCTCAAATTTATGAGCTTATCACATATTTCTGAGTGACATTGTTCATGTTCAACATAATGTCATCATTCTTGCTATTTTCTCAATATTGAAATATTGTATGTGTCATCATACTCCACATAGTTCTACATTAACCCACATTTGAACCTTTGGATGTCAGAAGAAAGAGGAAGGGGGAGGGAAGAGTAACTTGGGTAAACTGCATAGTGCAGAGAACCAGATAGCGGTTGTGAGCTTCCATGAGGCAGTGACAGGAGGATGAAAGAATCTCAAGGATCTCCAAGGCAGATATACTGCAAGGCTATAAGATTCTTTGGCAGAACAAGGTTATTGCACAAAAGGGGTCCCCATGTCCCCCTGTAAGATAGTATTTTGTTAAGTTATTTTAGGGATTTAATTTTGATGTCTCACCTTAGAAGCATTCATTTTTATTCTCTAATTTCTGTCACAGTCTTCTGAATATTTGGAAATGCCTAAAGCTCAGCTTAGAGCTTGTCCTAAAGACCGGTCATTCTAAACATTCGAAAGAATCGATATGCTGCCCCAAGTTTCTCCCATTACCAGGTGTGACCTAGCCATTGAAAAGAGGAGGCTATGGTGGGAGGCATGGATGTGAGGATAACTTTCCAAATGGTTTAATGTTTTTCATTGTTTTTTTATCCTTTAAGATTTATTTTTTAATTTATTTTAGATAGAACGAGAACACATGAGCAGGGGGAGAAGCAGTGGGAGAGGGAGAAGGAGAGAAGCATACACCTGAATGGAGACTGTGGTAGGGCTCAATCTCATTATCCTAAGATCATGACCTGAGCCAAAATCAGAGTCAGACGCTCAATGGACTGAGCCACCTTGGTGCCCCAATGCTTTTCAGTGTTGCATTTAATCAGGTGCTCAAAATAAGCTGCAAGTTTCTACAACTTGTAACCAGGGGAGCATTTCCTTAGAATTTTTCTTCATGTTCCTGGCTTTCTTGTGGGTGATGAACCCATGTGCCTGGATCTGGCCAATAAGTCATGCCAAGACCATTTAATCGCTGATGTAAAACCATCCAAATTTATTTTTTCTTTCTTCTAAGGACTTGGAAAATTTCATATAGTGGTTCTTCCATATGCCAGGGTCTTCCTCTAGGGACAAACTGTACAGAGAGATCTCTAGTCAACCCACAATGAACGTGTATCATGAGTGATAAATAATCCCTTGCTGTGTTAAGGCACTGAGAATTGGGTTTGTGGTGGCTGCTGCAGCCTTCATCTATCCTAACTGACACAGCATGTAATTCAAACATTGCAGTATGTTTTAAAAGTTGCAATTTCATCCTTTAAACTGCCTTAATATAGCAACATTGCTCATTTTCTAGTATCTGAATTCTGTACAGATAGTTCCAATGGTTAAATGTTTTCCTAATCGTGAATGAAAGATCATGAGTTTTAATGATCTGCAGGGTTCATACTGATCTCTGACAAGGCACAATGACATTAAACATCAATCACACGGTAATTTGCAGTTATCATTGGGCTGTTATTGTGTCTGTATTAGAGACAAAAACTTCAAATACACACGAGAAATCACTTTTGCATTCTAATACTACTGCGCTTGTATGCTCAGAAATAAACTTGGGAGTGGATAAATTCCACTGGGAAGTAGTCATTAAAATACATGAGTACATGCTGCTGGTTCAGGATTTTGACACAAGTTCATTTGTTTTTCCATGTATCACTATGTTTCAGAGCATGTTGAATATAGTTTAGCGCATGCATGAGATTCTGAGAACAGGGACATTCTGGTCAGGCAACTTCCGATGGCTCAGTAGTTTTACTATTACACTTGATCCCACTGATGACGAAAATCACTTAATGAGGTCACATTTCTTTTCTGTGTGGAGAAGAACGAAGCCTCTGGCAAGCACCTTGCTCTGTTATGTCTGAAAACTTCCCAGGTGGGCCTCTACTTTCAAATTGTATCTACCTCATCTCTAATCTGTTGTGTTTGGGGATGAAGAAATATAGCAAAATAACTTCCATCATACTCTAAATTTAAGAATTTAAAATTCAACCTTGCAACTTATCTTTTGAAAGGTATTGTGCACTGAGAATCATGCTTCCTTCCAAAGCCTCAATAACTGCACTGGCTTCTTAAACTCTGCTTTCTAAAATCAAGTGACATTCCTCCCTTCCCATACTTGATTATTTCTTGTTCAAATCATGGTGGAGGCCAGGAGGTACTAGGAAATATAAGGGCCAAAGATTAAAAGCATCAAATCTTATGACACAGAAAATCAGCTATAATTTGATGGGGGAAAAGTTGAAGTACAAGGTTGAAAAGAGCAAGAGGTAATCATATGCCAAAAAGCAAAGTGTGAGAATCCTATTGGTTAAATTAATATTTAGAGGTCTAACACACAAATGAGTTTGGTATGGTAGCTGTAAATTTGTTTAATTGAATCCTCTAAATATTAACATTACAAGATCTTCTGAAGAGCAAGTGTGATGCCAGGCACAATGAGGCCTCATGAGGTGCTGACTCATGCAAGTTAATCAGTGCATTCATTGTTAATTTTTTTGAGAGAGAAAAGAAGAGAAACAAAATAAATAAATAAGTAAAGTTCTGACATTTCATTTTCCAAGAGAGAGAAATCATTATCCTCATTTTATATAAATTTCCCAAAGTCTGGTTCTAACTTGTGATGTGTGCACTGTGATGGAAAAGGTAGATCAAGGGCATGTCATGTGCTTTATAAAAGGAATTTCAGAAGGAAGAGACACTTATTTGTGGGGGACAGACCAATATAAAGATAATGTTTCAAAATGTCCTTTTATGCAAAGGCAAAATCTTGGTAGGCTTTCTTGCTTCTACGGCTGCAGAACACTGCTTCATGTAACTCACAGGGGTTGTTATCACCATAGGAAAGGCAGGCTCCTTCATGGCAAATCTAATAAAATAGAAGTCATCGTGATAGAAATAGCAGAGCATGATACAGAGAGGAGGGTTGTAACTCACGTGCATCTACTCGGCAATTTTATTATGAGAGCCACTAGGATCCATGGATAACACGTGTGGTTTTTTTTTTTTTTTTTAAGGCTTTTGCTGCAGAAGTGTGCCTGGCATTTCTATTAAAGATATGCCTGATCGTATCCCAGGATATTTCTCACATCTTAAGATATCTTTTTAAGATGTGATCTTTAAGATACAATGATGAATCCTGAGCTACTAAATAGATCTGGTCCTGTTTGATGTGATAGGTGTGGTAAGTTGTTGCACTGTCTACCAAAATTAATGCTTCCCTATCCCTTTGCTTTTCTCTCCAGAAGGTCAGATCTCCCTCCTGTGTTGAACTCAGGCATCGCCATTCTACTTACTTGAGCCAATGGACCATGAGTTAGTGAAATGGATCATTGTCAATGATTGGAGTGAAGAAAACATCAATCAGAGTCTCAGCCAACCCAAGGTACATGAGAAATAAATGTATTTATGTATTTTTTATTGTAAATTGTAACTGTTCGGACTTATAAAAAAGAAGGAAATCTTGCCACTTGTGACACCATGGATAGACCTTAAAGGCATTACACTAAGTGAAATAAGACAGGGGAAGATAGATACTTTGTAATTTCTTTTATATGTAGAATCTAAGAATGAACAAGCAAGCAAACAACATCAATAACAAAAACCTAAACTCATAAATACAGAAAACAGATTGGTGGTTGGCAGGAGGCAGCTGTGATATGTGAAGGTGATCAAAAGGTACAAACTTCCAGTTATAAAATAAATGAATCCTGGAGATGTAATGTACAGCATGGTGAGTATAGTTAATAATATATAGCATACTTGAAAGTTGAGAAGAGAATAGATCCTAAAAGTTCTTTTTTACAAGGAAAACATTTCTAGCTATGTGTGGTAATGGATATTAACTAGACTTATTGTGATAATTTCATAATATCAAATTATTAAGCTGTATATCTAAACTAACACAATCTTATGTGTTTATTTTATCTCAATTTAAAATTTTTTTCCATAAAAAGAAAGAACCTTTTCAAAGGTTCAATTGCGGGGACGCCTAGGTGGCTCAGTGATTGAGCATCTGCCTTTGGTCATGATCTCAGAGTATTGGGATTGAGTCCCACATTGGGCTCCCTACAGGGAGCTGCTTCTCCCTCTGCCTGTGTCTCTGTCTCTGTCTCTGTCTCTGTCTCTGTCTCTCTCATGATAAATAAATAAAATTTTAAGAAATAAATAAATGTGCAATTGGAGCCCACAGGGTAGATTATGTGACTTTGAGTGTGTCAGGGGAGTAAGTGCCCGTCCTGATAAAGGTGCAGGGAGAGAAGAGGACCAGCTGAGATGCTAAGCACCAAAGATGGCCAAGAGAATGGTCCATCAGGACAGAGCTTCTGAAGCTGCAACAACTCCTCCCAGATTCCTAATAAGAAACACCTTCTGCCCCAGGTACTAGAAGCCCCTATTCTCAAATTCCTCCATAAGGAGACACTACCTCAAGCTGGTGGATGACTTGCCCCACCCTCCAGTCAGAGTCACGGTGTGACAGCCCCTCCTCAGAGGCCCTGCCAGGTACAACAGAGAGACTTCCCAAGCCAGAATGAAGGAGAAAACTGTGGCCTCCAGGCCGCAAATCTACAGCCTTATAGGAACCCAAGAGGCTGAAGCAGTCAGACTGGCTTCTGGTGAGGAATTTCGGACCCCCACTCCTATTCCTGCTGAAGTCAAAGATTGTAGAGACCTAAACCTAAACAAGAGGTGCCAAAACACATTCCCAGAGCCTGTTGGCCCTTCAAACAGCTGTGTGCAAGGGGTTTATAACTGCAGCCTAACCTATCTACTCTACTGAGAAACACAGAAATCCGCAGCAGAAGCAGATGGTGCAACAACAAATCTACACCATGTGGCCCTTGCTTTGGAAACAGGGCTTCAGCAGTGAAAAAAAAAATTGTTAATGTGAAGCTATAAAAATGGTTATTAATGTTACACTGTGGGAAATCATTTTCAAAAAACTATTGCCTGAGATAAAGTAAAAGGTAATGTCCCTAATGAGCTTATTACTTGAGATATTAAAAAAAAAATAAAAGAAGAAGAAAAGAGACTGCTTGTAACATGAATTAGTTTCTATGGAATGTTTTGTTTTTTGTTTTTTGTTTTTTTTTAAGATAATACAACAAAGAGGTGATCTCAAAAAAACAAACAAAAAGATTGGCCTGTTTACAAAAAGGAATAAAAGCATTTTGCAGGGTTAAAAGATGCCATTGATTCACATCAAATCAGTACAAGATAAAACTGGGGCCCCTTTGAGTGACAGCCTTGGGCAAAGACAAAATCAAGATTTCTCCCATTTCGTCCTTAGCTAAATTTATAAATGAGTCACATGGAATCCAGGAAAGCTTTTCAGGTTGCTGCAGAAACAATGGCTTAGGAAAAAGAGGTTCTCCCAAGGAAGCCTTTTAGGCTCAAGTTTTCCACAATCTATAGAAAGGGTCATGAGTGCTCACACTTGGAAGGGATGGAAGAAATCAAATATTAAATATCCAATTATACTGGAAATTTTGATTACATTATATATATACACTGAGTATGATGACCTATCTGTTCCACTATTGAATATTCTTTGTGAGCATGTGCACATGTATCCTATAGTAAGTGGTGAGGCAGCTCATATTTTTGGTTCCTAGGTCTCTGAAACAGGAAGAGCCATAGGCAGACCTGATGAGATGTTACTCAGAGACCCTGGTCTTTGAACTCAAAGCAGAGACTGCATGGGGCTATTGCATTGTTTTGCTGAGTCAGAGGAAGGAAAGAGAATATTAGTGGTTGACTCTGGTGCTTATAATTTGCTCATCGTGGTGAAGATATAGAGGTATAGGATATAATCTATTTGAAAATAATCTCTAATTGAGAAGAAAAACTTGATTTTGAAGGTTTCTGTGATAGGGATTTTTAAGCAATCAGTAATTCCAGAAAGACATATTATTTGGGTCAGTGGGTAATTTTCTCATTCATTTTGATGCTAGTTAATATTCAGTTCCACTTTACTTGTTTTTGAATACTCCTGCTTTACTAATTAAAGGTTTCTTAGTTGTATTTCAAGATTTCCACCCTGGATTACCTAGTTATAAGAACTCAGTCATCAAGAACGAGGCTTCTAAGGAGTATTAGCCTTGAGGGATAGAACAGTAGGAATTCCTAGTTTCTATAAAAACTGATGGCATAGTGTTACACAAATGCTGTGAGCTTATTGAGACCATGCTTTGTTCTGACATCAGAATCTTGACACATAAGTGAATTTTAGAATAGCTGTAATTTATTGCAACTGTGCTTGTTTTGGTGTCTTCCTGAAATGTGTTTTGTTTTTGACTCCCCCCCAACAAAACTTGGGAACTGGACAGCTCCACTCACTTTAAAGTATTTGAAAATACCAACAGGATATTTGCTAATAGCAAGTAAATGATTAGAGAAGGAATAAATCAACATATAAAACATATAAAGCATATAAACATGATAAATTTCTGGTTAAGAAGTGACTCATGACTCATGAGAAAGTTAAACTGTAAAGGATGAATAAGATCCAAATGGGAATGGAAGAGTCTCTTCAATTAACAATACCATGTGTCAAAACATGTGACGGGCATGAGAATAGAAGGAGAAAAATTCTGCGGACACCAATTATCTGGGGTTAAAGAGTCTAAAGTATGCTGAGCACCAGATAAAAATTAAAAACACTTACCATTATAAGATAACATTACTTTTACAAATTTTAAGACTTTAATGGGGCAACAAAGAGTCTCAACTGTATCTATCAGGTCAATCATAGTAAAGCCATGTATAGAGAAAATAAGCTCAAGTTCCTTTCAATCTCATTAGTATGAAAATTATTTAATTAGGTAGCTACTTTTCTGAATTCCCCAAGCAAATATTTACATACTAATTTATAGAGCCATGGGATCACATGGGAGACAATGTGACTGGATCTCCTAAAGTGGTCCAGTGTGGAAACTCTAAGTCTAAACAAGAAATGAAGATTATTGATGTATGAAGCGGGGGAGGGAGATGAGACAAAAATGGCAGATGTCTGAGAATATTAAATACAAGTAATACAAATAATGACTGATGCTTATGATGTACTAGAGACTTTTTTTAATTGTTTCCACCTGGCAGGGGATGCTATGTTTTATTCACATTGTACGGATGAGAAAACTAGAGCACAGAGAGATTAATTAATTTGCTCACAATCTCAAGTTAGGGACTATGAAGCCAGGACCTGAATCCATGTCTGTCAGATCATAATATCCTTGCTTTTAACCCCTATGAAACACTGTTTTCCTATAGTCTTAATCCTTCCTCACCTGACTTCAAGAAGCAAGGCCAATATATTTCTGAATTACTATCATGCACCACTGATAGCTTTAATTTTGAAAAGGAAACTAGGTAATCTTAATTATAATTTTAGTTGTCTGGGCTTCTAGAACTTTGTTAAGGAATAATATATAACCAATTAATGATTATCCTATACTGGTAGCTTCATACACCTATATGGACAGAATGCTATATAGCTTTACTTAATCTCAATAAATATTAAAATTATGTTTGATTTGCCATTTGTATATATGATGATAGCTTTTTAAAAAGTTTTTTTTAAAGTAAGTTTTCAAGTGGTCACATGAAAGAATTGAACTGGAACTAGAAACCAGAACTTCTATAACTTCTATATTATGGACTATTGTTTTTTGTCCTATACAGTATGTTTCCACCATACCATATCCATCTAATACTTCTTACCCCTCATCCACCAAGTTTCTAAGGTGAGTGCTTTGAGGTATAACCAATGCTAGTGACCTCTTACAGCTATCCTAGAATAAAATTTAGAGAACCTGTTCCTTATCTATTTTTAGAAGATTTATGACCATTCCTTGAGATGATTGTTGGGTGGGAATTGATGTATGAAAGCCAAAATATGTATATTGTAGTGTATACCTTATAATATGTATATTACAAGGCACTGATGTAGAGGTTAGCAAGTTATTTCCTTTTCCCCACTCCTTTAACACTGTTAAGCAATATGCAATTAGTAATATAAAATGTGAGAAAGATGGTATAATTTCTAAGTGATGTTTTGTTGTGGTTTTGCTTTCAATTTCCTGAATTCTTATATATTCAAACTTTCAGGTATGTCATTTTCAAGCTCCAGAAAACTTGTTTGGTTTTTTACCACATTTCATATTATCTTCAAGTTACCAAGTCTTTTTTAAATGTGGTAAATTAAATAGTCACTTACATGGAGATCACAGGTTTTTCTCATACATACTGCAGTCAGGGCCTGGAAATCATTTCACACCGATCAGTTCTGCTAAGGTAATATGTTAATCTTTGTAGAATGATTTCAAATACATTTGCTTTGTTATAGCTTTTTAAAACATTATTTAGCTTCACGTAACCATTGCATTAAGACATTTAAAAGAACGGAACGGAAACTTTCTTTTACTATTTACTCTATTTTTTCATTTCCTTTGTTATTAATCATCTGATCCCCTAGAGTTCCTATAATAGTATGTGAATTACATGGCTACTGTTTGTCTTGCTGCATGTCAAGCCTTACATGAAGACCATCTTTGGATCTCGGCAAATAAATGGATTTGTTGCTTTCTCACTCCCAGTCTTATAGGCAAGTCACCGGAATATCACTTTTTATATTTTAGTAAACTAGTCTCTGCATTTATTGCAGTAGAAAGAGACTAGCCACACTGAATATCTATTCTTTTCTCTTCAGACTGACAGGGAGTATTCACATAACTGTGCTCACAAATGAGTAACCTATGGCTATATTACTTACTTAATCATCAGTTCAAGCCAGTGAGCAGATGACAAATCTATCATATTACCAATTTTCATTCCCCATATAAACAATGATGGTTAGTCTAGATATTCACAATTATTCAACTTCACAGATAACATTGGAAAAAGTTACAGAACTGATCAGTATGAAATCATTTCAAGGCCCTGACCTCAATAGGCATGAGAAAAACCTGTGATCTTCATTTAATTTACTTATTCAATTTGCTGCACTCATAAAAGGTTTGGGGACTTGGGGATAATGTGAAATGTGATTTAAAAACAAAACAAAACAGAACAAAACAAAAAACAAGCTTCTGGAGCTTGAGAATGAGGTAGCCAGAATTTTGAGTATGTAAGAATTCAGAAAACCAAAAAACAAAAGAATTGTTCTTGTTTATTTTAATCTATTTTTCATTTGAGTTTTTAAAAACTATCAGCCCTGAGATCACTGGAGATGCCTGTGAGTGATTTAGTTGTATTTTGAATAGGACACAAAGCCTTTCTAACATTTCTGACTCAATTATCAGCCCACAGCTTGACCAAAAGTTACCTCTTCTATTCACCAGCTTGTGTCATTGATTCAATAATGCCTCCTTTATAAAGCTAGAATTTTAAAGACCAGGAAATATGACAATTCTTTAAATACAATGATTTTTTCTAAATTCTAAGATTCAATATTTACATGACTTAAAGTAAAAAAAAAATATCTATCTCTATATAGAAATATAGATATAGATACAGGTAATACTGAGTAACTCTGATAGCTCTGCATTGCAGAGCCTATGCGAAGATAGCACACATTCTGTATAATAGTTACACATCGTCTATTTTTTACTAGAAACAGTCATGTTTTAGGAATATGTACTTAAGCCAAAATGTTAGCAAGAGTGGTATCAAAATGCCTGTGAAAGATATATAAAATGGACTAGTATTAACAGTACAGCTTTATGTGTTAGAACTTGGGCTCGAGGGCAGCCCGGGTGGCTCAGTGGTTTAGCGCTGCCTTTGGCCCAGGGTGTGATTCTGGAGACCCGGGATCGAGTCTCATGTCGGGCTCCCTGCATGGAGCCTGCTTTTCTCTCTGCCTATGTCTCTACCTCTCTCTCTCTCTCTCAATCTCTGTGTGTGTGTGTGTGTGTGTGTGTGTGTCTCATGAATAAATAAATAAAATCTTAAAAAAAAAAAAAAAAAAAGAACTTGGGCTCTAAGACCAGATAGCCCCAGTCTGAATTCTAGGTCTGCCACATACTAATTGTTTGCCCTTGGTTACAGGCACAAAACCATTTGGTGCCTCAGTTTTTCATCTGTAAAATGAGGATAATACTACTACTTACTTCATAGGGTCTGTGTCAGGATTAATTGAATTAGTGTTGAATGAGCTAGTATGTGAAAGTGTTCAGAAGAATGCCTGGAGTGTAGGACATGCTACCTAGACATTAGATATTATCATTAAGTAAACAGACTTAAAACCTCAAATTAGTCAATTCAATATATAAGAGCCAGTCTATATGAAGAACAATTTAGTCAGCCAATCATCTGCTGTTATAGAGTGATTTTGCTTTTTCTTTTCTTACAAATTTGATAAGAACTGTGAAAATAGGGATCCCTGGGTGGCGCAGCAGTTTGGCGCTTGCCTTTGGCCCAGGGCGCGATCCTGGAGACCCGGGATCGATTCCCACATCGGGCTCCTGGTGCTTGGAGCCTGCTTCTCCCTCTGCCTGTGTCTCTGCCTCTCTCTCTCTCTCTCTCTGTGACTATCATAAATAAATTTAAAAAAAATTAAAAAAAAAAAGAACTATGAAAATAATTTGTCGGTAAAACTAGAAATGTAAATTTTTGGGTGAGGATGGCATCTGGCCAGTGGTATTATTTAGCTTTTCCCAATTCCCTTCTGAGATGGATAACAAATGAAGAACCCTAATGCCATGAAAATTAACTTTGATAGACACCCTATTGCCAAAACCTGCCAAAAATTTCCCACATTCTAAAACCAATGGAGCTGAAAGACAAATTGCAGTCATGATTTATAATGACACACACTTTGCTACTTTAGAGAGAACCAGCTCGCTGGCCAGAAGGATGATAAAAGAAGCCTCATTCTTTTCCCCAGGCTACAATCTGATGCAGAAGCCTTGGCTGTACATGTGACAGAGAATCCAGGAACCATGTCTCTATTGTACCCATGTTTATTTTGAAAATCCAAACAAAGCAAAATAGTTATTTGTTTTTATTGCTTTCTACTCCCTACACGAACACACACATCTTTCCTTTTCCAAAACTTAGCAACAAAAATTCCTTTAAAATAACAAAGGAGAATGGTAAACCTTTATAATAATTGAGGAATATGATAGATTTGACTATGAGAACAGCAGCAGAATCAGAGGGAAGTTACCTCGGCACTTGATTGGATATAGATCTTGAGGGAAAGGGACAGGTCAAAAAGGATTCCTGGTTTTCTGACAAGAGTTATTGATTACATAGTGTATCAATTTACTGAATTGAGAAAGCTGGAGGAGGGGAGAAGTTTTGGGGAAAAGATCATGTGTTATATTATTGGGCATACTGTATTTGTGGTGTCTAGGAAATAATGTGGTTAACTTTAGAATAGAGATATAAAGGTCTGGGGTCAAGACAAGAACAAGAGGCTGGAGGATATGAATTAGGGATAGTTAGCAAATGAATGATAATCAATGCTAAATGAATTTATGAAGTTGGAAGAAAGTGTACTGTGAGAAGAAAAAAGGCTGAGAACCAAGTCTTGATGAAACAGCAGTTAATGGTGATTGGACAAGGGAGAATCAGCAAACGGGACTGAGAAAGATAAAGCACATAGGAGAAAAAAATTTCAGAAGGATTGTGAACTACAGAAGAAACGATATGAGTTTCATAAAAGAGCAAATGTTTAAGAGTAAAGCCCACCCAAGAATATTTTGCCTAGTGTCTTGATGAATTCAGACATGTGGTAAAATAGCTTAGCAGGATCACATTCGTTAAAATCAAAATAAAGTAGTTTCATGTTCTCTGCCTATCAGATCAGTAGTATGAATTTTGAAAACCTGTTATATACATTTGATTTTTAAATTATGGAAAAATTAAAAAATAAATTATGGAAAAATTACTTAAATAGGAGATACTTTTATTTGATAACCAAATTGATCAAATCATTTTAAAAGATCAGGAACATAATAGCTAGCACTTCCTGGGCACCTGCTATGTGCTGTATTTATTTATCATGTTTAAAGAGCTATAAATTTTATAATAATTTATAATTGAGTGAACTGAAGCTCAGATAGTTTTGAGAAACTTGATACAAGGTCATGCAGCTAGTTCATGGTAGTTGAGGGTCAAATCTAGATCTGGGATTCTTTGTCCAAGAATTCAAACTATTTCTATTATCCTGATGTTTCAGTAAGTTTTAATAAGGACAAAAACAGAAAAAAAAACTCTCATAAAAGCAGAAGGAAAAGAATATCTTTCATCATTAAATGTAATTTGAGAAATATGAGATACTTCTTTCAATCCCAAGCAGTCTAATTTTTTAATTCCCTAAGAATATTTTCCAATATTCAGCAGCTACATTCTATCCTTTTAAGCAGTGGTCTGTGGATTTGTAGCTTATCTTTATTAAAGAAGGATGCCATGGAAGGCATTACACAAATGTTAGAGTGTGAGTTCATGAGCGCTAACTCACATGCTGGCCAGTGATAGCAAGACATGAGTGCGCATGCTCAGCTCCCTTCCTGCACAGTGTATCTCAGTATATTTAATGTGAGAGTTGAGTGTATAAACTCTATTTTCTTATGAGCTTATCTGATATAAGGACCAATGCTACATGTATAGAGAGGGAAAACATGTTTTCTGCCATGTTAATTCAGGCAGTAGAATTCTAATGGTTTATTGGGACTTAAAAAAGATCAACTGAACATAAAGTGAGCCAGAAATATTTACTTAATTAAAGACAAATGAAAACAAATTACCTTCTATTCTAAAATGCAGTTCAGAGATAGATGGAAACAACTGCAAGAAAATGTTTTAGATCATAAAATATGAATACACAAAACACTGAAAACGAAATTTCAAAGGGAAATATTCAGTTGCTGTGAGCATGTAGCTGGGATTAGAGCTGTGGTAATACACGAGGAAGACAGGATCCGTGGCAGCCATAAAGAGTGAAACAGAATAATGAATTCTGGACATCAGTTCGCCGTTTCTCTCCTGTGCTCAGCTTAAAACCCCATGACTGCCACATGGCTCACTTGACACCCAGAAACATGATTCTCCTGGAAGTTAATTCTTGCCTGCAGGCAAGAACTTTGCTGGTTGAAACTGGAACATAACAGGCACAGAGGGACTTTCATCATCAGGCGTGGCAACTTGAGCGATTGGATCAAGATCTCAGAGCACTCATTCACTGAGTGTTAATTTTAAGCTTGGGAATGTCCTCAGTGTGAGAATATTTTCTCCAATTGCTTCCATACTATCTCAGATGTAGAGGTAATCAGTTCCAGTAAGTGGAGTTAATATATTTCTTCAAAAACTTACTTGGAGTTACTGTCACTCTACATGGAGCTCATGCTTTGGGATGAGAACAAAGATACCAGCCTGGATTGATTTTGTTACTTTATTCATTTCTTTGCTTTGCCCAGGTAGTGATCAAGAGAGAAGATTTGAGAAATACGGAGATGGATTTTTTAAAGTAATAGAAAGCATTTAGAAAAGCACACTAACAGATGGGAGACCAGTGGGAGGACTGGAAGAAAAAAGGTGGCTTGGAGGAAGAATGCTGGTCATGTTAAATAATTAGTACATATTTAATTAGACAGGCCATAGGTTCTAATTATGTGATTATAAATGCTTGGAAATATTCTTTATATGATGTTATTAGAAATGGAATCTAATCAATTATTGGATTTAGGAAGACATCTCTAGTAAATTTATTAGCTAGGGCTTTATGATTGTTGGGTATAGAAATTACTCCAAAAAGCTTAAGAATAATGGAAATGTAATGACTTTAGGGGTAAGCTTTCCCATTGAGCCCTGTATCTGATGCTAAAATACTACAGGACATTGAGTTTCACTCTGTTGAAAAGGAGGCTGGTTCTCCTGGATAAAGTAAACATCCTTATTATTTTTTAATTAAAGATTTTACTTATTTATTCATGAGAGACACACAGAGAGAGAGAGGCAAAGACAGAGGCAGAGAGAGAAGCAGCCTTCATGCAGGGAGCCCGATGTGGGACTCGATCCTGGGTCTCCAGGATCACACTCTGGGCTGAAGGCAGAGCTAAACTGCTGAGCCACCCGGGCTGCCCAACACCCTTATTCTTGAAGGTGAAAAGCAACCAATCCCACTGAACCACGTGGCCTGAAGGTAGGGAAATTGGAAGTGATAATGAACCATAAGGAAGTAGATGCTAGACACACAGATGACCAACCTAGGAAGAAGTGTTACGATACAGGAGAAATGATGGGAAGGTTGTTGAATGATTTCATCCTTGTGGCCAAAGAATCAAGGTGATTCACAAACACTCTTTGAATTGAACCAACCAGAACAGAGAGCCTGGCTGACATCAAACTGCATAGTTTCCTCAGATACAGAGTGCCCCTCCAATATGAGAAAAGTGCAGTGGTTTAGAAGAGTCTTCCTAGGTCCTAAAACAAGCTCCCAAACTTAACTAATTCTAGGATTTTGAGCACGAGCCTTACCATCACCGTCCTCACTTTTTCACTTTGTAAAATGTGTATAACAATTCATTACCTCTCTCATAGTGCTGTGGTGAGCAGTAGCTGATATTCTGAAGCCCTTAGGATGGCACACAGAATTATGTACGAGTTTGCCATTCTTGTTTATATTGATGCAATTATAATGAGGAAAACCACAGGCTAATATGCACACGTGTAGGAGGGACACAACAAATGAAGTTTAGAAGTTCATACTTAGATGGGAAGACAGAAGGGATTTGAGTTGAATACAAAGTGTGGGACCACAGAGGAAATCACTAATAGCTATTTGGTTGTAGTATTAGCTGGTTCTTTCTCCCTGTTATGTGTTTGCAACCAAAGTAAAACCAAGCATTTATCAGTTAAATTTTTCTAACTTTTTGTGCTGTGGGCATCACTGCCGAGAAGAAATTGTGGTAAGCAACCTCTAAGGTGGCTCCCAATCATCCCTGCTTTGTGTAATTTCTTCCCCTTGGATGTGGGATGAACTTATAAATTTCTAATGAATAGAATATGGCAGGATTTGTGTAACAGATATCACTTCTATGGCTCCTGTCTCAGGAATGCTTTCTAGATCTCTGTTTTTCTCTGTCTCTGCCTCTGTCTCTCTGCCTCTGTCTCTCTGTCTCTCTCTCTCTCACTCTCTCTGTCTCTCTCTCTCTCTCTCTCTCTCGGGTCACTTAACCTGGGGATATCTAGCTGCCATGTTGTGGTGTAGCCCTGTGGTGAGGGGTGGAGACCTCTCAATAACCACATCAGCAAAACTGGAAGCAAATTCCTCCACCTCCGAATGAGCCTTCACATGAGCCCATTGCTCTGGCTGACAGCTTAACTGTCACTTCATGAGAAATCTTGAGCCAGAGGTCGTCAGCTAAGCTACATCCTGATTGCTGACCCACAGACACTGTGCAGTAATAAATATTTATTTACTTAAAACAATAAATAATGTATTAAGCTTCTAAATTTGGGAGTAATTTGTTATACAGCAGTGGATAACTAATTAATTGTTTCTAGACTAAAAATAATACAACATAATTATCTAGTAGCTTTTGTGACTCTGCATAAGCTACCAGTAAGTGTGACAACTTTTTGCCTGAACGGATCCCTGTGGTCCTTACTACTATCAAGGAGAGATGAGGGATCCCTGGGTGGCGCAGCGGTTTGGCGCCTGCCTTTAGCCCAGGGCGCGATCCTGGAGACCCGGGATCGAATCCCACGTCAGGCTCCCGGTGCATGGAGCCTGCTTCTCCCTCTGCCTGTATCTCTGCCTCTCTCTCTCTCTGTGACTATCATAAATAAATAAAAATTAAAAAAAAAAATTTAAAAAAAAAATAAAAAAATAAAAAAAAAAGGAGAGATGAATCTACCCCAAGTAAAGAGAATGAAGGAAGATGTCAATTAGTTTACATAATTTTCAAAATAAATATACTCTGACTCTATGACATAACCTTTCTTAGACCATAATATATATGTATATATCATGCCATAGAGAGGACAGAGAATGCATGAAAATTATTTTGTATACTTGATTTCCATAAATTTAACTTGGGGATTAAAACATATAAGTTAAGTCATGAAGTTAAGCCACAGTGCAGTGAATTAAGTGCCCAAATGACATACTTTGACTGGTCACACCAGCTATTTTGAAAGACCAAAAACTTAATTTTTCTTTCTTTTTTTTTTTTATAACTGAAAAAATATTTTCATGCCCCCTTTCTTGCTCAGCTAATGGAAAATTATTTTTAGACCAACCTGGCAAATTCAGTCAAAACCAGTAGCTTTTATTCTACCCTGGGCAATAAGATATCAGATTCTCTTAGAAAATATGCAATCAAATTCAAGTATCATTCTCTCGTCATTGCTCACAATTCAAAGTTTTCTTTCAGAGCTTCCTCCCCAATTCTCCATGCTTGCTTTTTGTCTGAAAACAAGGAAAACTGGGAGGAAGAGGCATCTGCTTCTGAGGTTGAGGGAATATGAAGTTGTATGATATATTCATTGTCATTTTCTGCGACTTCTGGCATGTGGTGTCTTCGTATCACTCTGTATTATCTCTGTTGCTGAAAGCAAGTACTGCAGGCTATCTTGTAGAACATTTGATAGTTCTCAAGCTGCACAGCCTCAGTAGCCCTCCTCCAGCACAGGGAATTCTCTATGAAAGCACCATATTCTTTCTGGCTCCTGGAAGTATCTTTTGGGTGAACAGGAAGCTGGTTCAACTGTCAGCTGCTGCCCACTGTCTTCTCTGAGCTTATTAGAAATCTTCGAGTCAGAGCCACCTCACCTAGGACTCCCATACATGAGTGGGAGTTTGACAGTTTCTACGGGAAGGTATTCTCTCTCTCTCTCTCTCTCTCTCTCTCTGTCTGTCTGTCTGTCTCTCCCTTTTTCTTGGACTGCTTACTATAGGGGAAGTTGAACAGTATGTTGGTTGGCAGTCCAGTGGAAATGCACATATAAAAGGATTAAAGTCAATAGGTAGTGAAGAGTGCAGAACCTTCAGGGATTTCCCTCGGTCCCTCCCTGCAGGGATTTCAGGATGAACAGAACCCACATGAATTAGTTTGGAAATGGACCAAAGCCCCATAAAGGCAGCAAATCTTCAGTAGAGCCAAGGTGACAGCTTCTGTTAGAGTTATCTATTTGAAATAATGTCATTACCCTTAGATGTAAGCTGTATGCACAGTTGTCCATACAGTCCACTTAGTCATCATGAAGAGACAGACAACTGGTAAGCCAGGAGAGCAGAGATAACAACCACCTAATGACAACTTACATTATGATGGAACAGAATTCTCTGAGGAAGAGGTCAGTGCTGGTCTTGTGGATGAGGTGGGATTTGTTCTGCCTTAAAGGATTGTAGGATTTGCATAAATAGACTGAAGTCTTGTGATCATTTCAGAAAGGAAAAAAAAAAAAAAAAACCTTGTGCAAAGGACATTTAGATTAAAACTACTTTGGGGAACATAATAGAAAGAACACACTAGGTAGGAACCATAATAGAAACATGGTTGCCTCTTGGGCAACTGAAAGAGATGTCTGGTGCTGGATTGCTCAGAGTCTGATCATTATCTGTAGACAAAGGGGAATTTTTAAGTAGAAGAATAAGACAATGAAATTAATGACTTTACAAATTGATTCAAAGGCTATGGATAACCAAAGAATAAATATTATTGAGGGTCTACTATTTATCAGTCATAAAACTGAAAGTTCAATGGTATGCAGAGTAGATATTGCTGCTACCCTCTTAGAGCTTACTATCCATTATGGAAGATTGTAAGTATACAAATAAATTACACGATTTTAATGTGGAAAATGCCAAGAAGTTGCAATTCCACATGATACATAAGGCTATAATGGGAGAACTCTATGGAGTTAGGCTTTCCTAAATTTTTTTTAATTAACCTTTTTGCTTTGAGATATATATTCACAGGCAGTTATAAGAAATAATACAGAAAGATCCATGTATCCTGTTCCCAGTTTTCTCTAATAGTAACATGTTGAGTAACTATAGTACAGTATCACAACCAGGATATGGACCTTGATACAGTGAAGATACAGAGCATTTCCATCACAAGGATTCCTCAAGTTGCCATCTTTAGCCGCATCTACTTCCTTCTTGCTCCACCACTTCATTAATCTCTGGCAACCACTACTCTGGTCTCCATTTCTAAAATGTTGACATCACAAGAATGCTATATAAATGGAATCAAACTGTATAATTTTGGAGATTGGCTTTTCATATCCTGCATAGTTTTCTGGAGATTCATGTAGGGTTTTGCTTGAATCATAGTTGATCCCCCCCCCTTTTATAGCCAAATACTGTTCATTTGAATATTTATTGTTTTGAAACTGGCAAATCACTTTCCAGAGTGGTTGTACCATTTACATTCCCTTCAATAATGTATGAGTGATCCGGTTTGTCCACATGTGCCATTGTCCCTTTTAAAATTTTAGCCATTCTAATAGGACATAGAGATTGCTCATTGTGGTTGTAATTTTCACCTTCCAAATGCAAAAGATGTTGAACATCTTTTCATATGTTTATTTGCTGTCTGTATGTTCTCTATGAAATATCCTTTCATGTATTTTGTCTGTTTTCTTATTAGGTTGTTTATTCTAATATGTGTCTTGAGAGGTTTTTGTATATTCTAGATACGCGAGGTTTGCAACTTCTTTCTCCTAGTCTGTATCTTGGCTTTTTATTCTCTTAAAATTTCTCTGTCTTCGACAGAGCAAAACAAAATAAGTTTTGACTTAGGTCTAACATTAACTTTTACTTTTATGGATCATGTGTTTTGTGACAAGTCTAGGAACACTTTGTCTAGCTCTACATGCTGAAGATATTTTTCAGTGAGGATTTCTGAAAGTTCTATAGTTTTATATTTTCCATTCGAACTTATGACCAACTGAATATATTTTTGTATGACATAAGAGACTTAAGCCAAGGTTTGTATTTTCTGCTGTAAGGTCCAATTACTCCAGTACCATTTGTTGAAAAGACCCTCCTCCATTGAATTAATTTTATGTCTTTGCAAAAATCAGTTAGCAATACTTACATGAGTTGCTTTCTGTGTTTTAAATTTTGCTCCATTGACTGCGTGTTTTCCCTCTACTAATAACCCACTATCTTGATTACTATAGCTATATAGTAAGTCTTGAAATGAAATAGATTCCATCACTCTTCCCTTTCAAAAAATGTTTACTTTGCCTTTTCATATCAATTTTAAAATAATCTGTTTACATCTAAAACACATTTTGCTAGGATTTTGATCAAATTGCATTAAACCTGTGTACAAATTTAGGGACAATTGGCATCTTTACTGTGTTATATCTTCCAAACAATGAACGTGTTGAGCCTCTCCATGTATATGGATTATGTTTGGCCTCATTCATTAGCATTTTTTAGTTTTCAAATTCCATACATGCTTATTAGATTTACATCTAAGAATTTCTTTCTTTCCTTTTGTTCCCCAGTGACTTTAAATGGCACAATAGCCTTTTCATTTTGTGTTTATATTCGTTATTGATAGATATACCTTTCTCACCTTCTTGCACTTGCTAAAACTTCCAGTTCTATGTTGAATTAGAGTGGTGAATGCAGACACTCTCACAACGTCCCTGATTTTAAAGGTAAAGAATTAGTCTTTTAGATCTGATCCATAGATATTCGGTAGATGCCCTTTATCAAATTAAGGATGTTACCTTTTATTCTTATTTTTCTGAAAGATTTTTTCTTAAATGGGCATTGGATTTTGTCAAATGCTTTTTTTGCATTGACTAATATGATGTGATATTCCTTCTTTAGCCTTTTAATATGGAGGATTACACTAACTAACTTTTGAATATTGAAAAAAGGCTTGCATTCCAGTCACAAACTCCACTTGGTGATGGAGTATAAACTTTTTCCTGTATCACTGAATCATGTATGCTAATATTTTAGTAAGGCTAGTCTTTGCATCTATATTCATGAGTACTATTGGTCTGTAGCCTTCTTCGAATTCTTTTCGTACTAATTATGGTATTAGGGTAATAATAGCTTCATATAATGAATTGAAAAGTGTTCTTTCCTGTTCCATTTTCTGAAAGAGATTGTGTAAAATTAATCTTAATTTTCTCAATATTTTGTAGAATTTTCAAGTGAAACCACACTGAGTAGAGATTTTTAAAATATGAATTCAATTTCCTTTATAGTTACAGGCCAATCAGATAAAATAGTCAACATTTAGTGAGTTATCGTTGTTTTGTATTTTGCAAAGAATTTCATCTAAGTTTTCTAATTTATGTGTGCTGAGTTTTTTACAGTATTACTTTATTATCTTTTTGATATCTACAGGGCATATACTTATATCTCTCCTGTATCATTTCTAATGTTGGCAGTTCGTGTCTTCATTATTTTATTCCTTGTCAATCCTCCTAGAAGTTTGTCAATTTTAATAATCTTTCCAAGGAAACAGTTTTATCTCATTGATTTTCACAATTGTCCTTCAATTTTCAATTTCATGTGTATCTGCTGTTACACAGTATTATTTCCTCATTCTGCATGCTTTGAATTTATTTTGCTTTTTTCTTTTTCAGGTTTTTGAAGTGGGAACGTGGATTATTGATTTGAGGCTTCCCCTCTTTTCTAAATATGCAGTTTAGTACTATTGGTTTCCCTCTCAACACTGCTTTAGCTACATCAATAGATTTTGACATGTTGCATTTTTATTTTCAATCAGTTAAATGCATTTTTATGTCTCTTGATATCTTCTCTTTGATCCATGGATTACTTAGGAGTTTTCTTTAGTCTCCAAATGTTTGTAGATTGTTATCTTTTTGTTATTGATTTCTAGTTTGATTATACTTTGGTCAAAGAACACACCGTATGATTTCAAATCTTTTAAATTTGATGAGGTTTGTTTTATCATAAAATATATAGTCTATTTTGATATGTTTCCTGAGCTCTTGAAAAGAATATGTATTCGATTGTTGACAGGAAGGGTCTATAAACATCAACTAGATCCTGTTGGTTGCCAGTGTTATTGAGTTTCTTCTATATCCTTGTTAATTTTCTAATTGTCCTGTCATTTGTTAGAAAGGTGTGTTGAAACCTCCAACTATACTTGTGGATTTGCTTATTTCTTCTTTAGTTGTCATATTTTGCTGCTTTGTTTTTTTGTTTTGTTTTGTTTTGTTTTGTTTGTTTTTTGTTTTTTGTTTTGGTGCATACACATATAGGATTGCTGTCTTGGTGAGTCACTTCTTTCACTATTCTACAATGTCCCTTTCTGTCTCAGGTAATTTTCTTTGCTCTGAAATCTAACTTAATCTGAACATCATATAGCTCCTCTTGTTTTCTTTTCATTAACATTTGAATAATATGTCTTTTTTCACCTTTTATTTTCACCTTGCCTCTGTCCTTATATTTGAAGTGAGTTTCTGTGAGACAGTATATAGCTGGGTCATGATTTTTAATCTACACTGTCAATCTTTGTCTTTACTTCGTGAAATTAGACATTTACATTTCATAGAGTGTTGTCTTAAGGCTGAAATCTGCAATTTAATTTTGTTGCTTTTCCCTCTGCTTTTTGTTTCTGTGTTTTAACTTTTCTGCTTTCTGTGGTTTGTATGAACGTACTTTAGAATACCACTTCAATTTATCTAAAGTGCTTTTGAAGGTATCTCTTTGTATTGCTTTTTTTGGTGGTTGCTCTACCTATTAAATTATATATACACAAGTTATCATAGTCCAAGGATGTCGTGATTCTGCCTGTTAGATAAAGTATAGAAACCTCATCTTCCTCTGTCTCCTTACTCACCTAAATTTGTAATTGTATTAAATATTTCCTCTCTATAGTTTAGAACCATAGCAACAAACATTATGTTTTTGTATCACTCTTCAAATATAGTTTAGAAAATTCAAGAGAAGAATCTTTTGTATTCACCCATATTTTGCTTACCAAGTTGCTTTTTCTTTCCTTTGATGTTCAAAAATTTCCTCACCTATGTTCCTTTTGTGTTTAAAAGAGCTTACTTTATCCATTCTTTTAGGATAGGTCTGCTGATAAGAAAGTCTTTTAATTTATCTTCATCTGAGAATGTTTTGATTGTTCCCTTCATTCCTTGAGAATATTCTCCCTGGATGTAGTATTATGGATTGATAATTCTCTTTCAGCACTTGAAACGTGTCAAGTGTCGGGTCACTTCCTTTTGACATCTTTGTTTTCTGATGAGAAGTCTTGTTTCATTCAAAAATGTTCTCTCTGTAGGTCATATGTTATTTCTTTTTCACGGCTTTCAAGATTTTTTCTTTATCTTTAGTTTCAGAAGTTTGACTATGATATTTCTTGATATAGAATTCTTTGGGTTTTATTCTATTTGGGCTTTGTTCAGCTTCTTCAACCTTTAGGTTTCTTTAGGCTCATATCTGTTGCCAAATTTGGGGATATTTCGGCCATTATTTCTCTGAGTACTTTTTTCCTTTCTGCACTCTCTCTCTCCTCTTCTTCCATGAGTCTGCAATGCATTTTAAAGGGCAAATAGGAAGCAATGATAAGTTTTAATAAAGGAACTTGTATCACTAAGCTTTTAATGAGAAACAAACCACTCCACAACTTAGTGGGTTAAAACAGCAATCATTTAATTAGTTCAAAAATCTATGGATTGGCAATTTGAGCTGGTCTCAGTAGGAGAGTTTTTTTTTAAGATTTATTTTTATTTATTTATGATAAACATAGAGAGAGAGAGAGAGAGAGAGGCAGAGACACAGGCAGAGGGAGAAACAGGCTCCATGCCGGGAGCCGGATGCGGGACTCGATTCCGGGACTCTAGGATCGCGCCCTGGGCCAAAGGCAGGCATGAAACCGCTGAGCCACCCAGGGATCCCCCCAGTAGGACAGTTTTTATCTCCCTCCCCTGCTCTGCTCTCTGCTGGTCTTACTCATGCATCTTTGGTTGGTTGCTATACTAGCTGCAGGTTAGTTGATGTACAAAGTCTTGGGAATGTTTGTCTTTATTCAAATGTCCCCTCACCTTCTTGCATACTAAACTGAATTTATCACATGGAGATGAAAGTGTTATAAGAGTTATGAGAAGTAAGCTCCACTATGTAAGAAATTTTCAAGTTTTGCCATTGGTGTGTTTTCTAATGTCCCATTGACCAGAGTTAAGTCATATAAACAACCCAAATTCAAAAGATGAAAACTGGACTCCAATTTTCAATGGTAGGGAAAGATTTTTGCAATCCAGCTCAGGGCTATAGTCATCAGATTCACCTTTTTAAAAAAGTATTTTATACTCTAAGAGGTATTAGCTGCAGGAAGAAATAGTTGAGCATGAAAGATCAGATTAGGTAGGAAGAGAGAGAAAACAGGAGATTTAAAATACACTTAGGGGACAGAATTGACAAGTGATTGATTATGCATGATTAGAGAAAGAAGGATGTGTCATGTATTACTATTAGATTTCTGTCTTGAGCAATTTGTGAGTAGTAGTGACATTTATTGAATTGAGAATCCTAGAAGTGGCAAGATATAGACAAGGGTAACGAGTTCAGTTTGGGAAAAATTTTATTTGAGATACTGAAAAGCATCCAAGTGGAAATATTGACTTTATAGTTCAATATAGGGCCAAGAGCTTAGAATTGAGTTCTGGACTAAAAGAAAAGATCTGTAAGATACCAATTTATTGACCATAGCTTTGGCTACAGGAGTGGGTTAGTTAAATGCTAGTATCCTAATAGTTGTATGGTTCTGAAAATATAAAAGATTGAGCAAATACAAGATTCCATTGAATTCAATATCTTTTGCATAGTCAGAAAGGTATTTTATTTTACTATTTTATTAAGATGAATATCTTTGGTATTTGTTTAAAATAATTGTATATATATCAAGAGATAAATAATTACAAAATCCAATCTCGGCTATCACCCATGTTGAGAGCTACAGACGCTCATGAGTAAAGAGAAGAGTCAGATAATTATATGCTGGTAACAAGGAGTCAGTGCTATGTGATCGCAGAATCTAATCCCTCATGGTATTATGTAACTATTAATATAACAACTCCAATTAGAGTCATCTGATCAGGGTTGCCAAAAAGAATTCACTCAGTAAAATAAGACAATACTCAAAAGTATCTGGGATATTTGACTTAGTTTCAAACAGTGAGAATTGAGCCAGATTTCTGAAGTCTAGAGATCATGACCAGCAAAAATCTCTGGCCATATGTCACTTATGCCATATGTATGTATTTCTTAGTATGCATGCATCTTTCAACTCTAGGGGTAATTAGAATAAAGTACAAAGATATTTCAAGAAAATTAGATTAAAATATTATCTTGGGATGGAATCTATACATCATTTTTGTGTACATGAAATTAAATAAAATTTGGCATGTTTGAGTGACAGCCTTGTAAATCTAATTTAAAATTTTATTGAGTAATTGATTCAGAATGGTGATGTAAGTTAAAATCTTGCTAAGTTAATGTATAGTACATTATGAATATTTATACAAAGTTAAATTGTATCGTACTTGTAAGTTAATATCTGGGATTTATAAAGGTCCCTAATACTTGAGAGAGATTTTTCTCGGAAAATCAAAACACTTAAAATAAATCTAAAATAGATTTTATTTATAAATTCTGCTTAAAATGTTTGAAGTCATATTCAAAGGCCCTTTAAAGATAACTGTTCTTCTAGAATTATAAGTTGAATAGAATTTGCTAATTGAACTTAAGTACATGACAAGGGTTTTGAATTTGTAACTTCAGAAAATTAAAATAAACATAAAACTCTGCTAAGTCTTTCTTACATACAAAATCTACCTTGAACTCAAAGACAAGGGAATAAGTTAGAAGACTTTTTCATGAAATAAGAACCTCAGTACCAGAGGCACAAGAAGAATGAAATTTGGAAGGGCAGTATAATGGGACCTAAAATGAGGCAAGTACAAAAATATAACCAGAATGACATGCTAAGGATCTTGAGAGAGAATGAAACTTGGGTTGTACTGAGGTCAATGTTAAATGCAATGAAGTCTTGTTGAGGCCAATATTAAATGCAATACCCAAAAATGTTAAAAATTGACAGCTAGCAAACAGCAAGGCAAGGGGTTGATTTTCTCTCCCCCTCCACCAGGTCACAGGGAAGCCCATTTGCAACAAACTTCCATTGAGTTCTTTCACTCCCTGTGTCTCCAATCTTGAATCATGAGAGGGAGAAGTGTTGTAAGAATAAGCCTATTTGTGTTGATTCAGGTAGTATGGGAGACTAGGTGCTCAGAGCAAATCATGAGCTTATAAGAACTAATTTTAAACCTGCCCATATGAAGCAGACTCATTGCTTTATCCCTTCTTTTCCCCAGAATTGGAAAGATATGTTAGGTGTCCTCCTTGTTGATACTCTCTCGTTCATACCATGATCCTTAACACAGGTGTAAAATTCCACATATCTCTGAGTCTCATGATACCTTTCATTTCTCTCTGTGCTCAACCACTGACATTTTAATCACTCTCTCTGCATTCATTTTAAAAAGCAAAATAGCATGTCATTGATAATCTTCCTCTTTCCACTAGGCCTTTCCCTATCCTGGGTGACTTCCTTCCTTCTAAATAGCAATTAAATCTATTTCTCTCCATCCTACCATCATCTACCCATTAATCCTTCATCCCATCATCATCTCTTTTCTGGATTATTGCTCTCACCTTTTAACTGATCTTACTGACTTTGTTTTGTAACTCATTCCTGTCTATTCCTCCATCTTCAGTGTTGATTCCTTATAAAATGCAAATCAGACATCAGAATAGTGTCCAAATTCTTAAACAAATGGACTTCTTTTTAAGCCAGTTCTTTTTTCACTTCACCTCTCATATTGTATGACATCCATCTACTTCAGTAAGATTGAAATTCATTGAGTTCTCAAAAAATTCCTTGTACTCTTACCTCGAAGTCTCCACATATGTTACTTTCTTCCTGAAACATCAATCTTGTCTCTACCCATAAATTTCACTCTCGGTCATGATTTCTTTATCCAGTTCTTTCCTATATAACCAGTAGGTCCTAACTTAAATTTAATTCCTTTATAAAGTTTTCTCTAAGATTTCCCCTATCTCAGGCACCCTGGATGTAGTGCTCCTATATCTATATATCACTAAATCTTTCTCTACTTCTTAATCAGATAATGTATTATACTTTTTGAAAATTACTTTGTTTTTTTGGTAGGTTCTTTGATCAGTACATATTTAGAAATGTTAAAGGGTTAGACTTTCCTAAACATAACATCTCTTTCTGTCTGCAAGCAATAGGCTGATGAATAATGTGTTATATTTTTAGAATTTCTTTCCCAGTTTAAGCCAGCACTGTTTCTTTTCTTAATGAAAACTATTTACACTATAGGAAGGTGTGCTTAAAGGATATGGCAAACCAAGATTCACTGATAATTAGGTGATATTAATAATTACTATTTCATAGGTTTCCATTTGTAGTACTGTATTAATGTATTAAACTTAGCTCGACATATATTAATAAAAATTATAACTTTTATTTCATTATATACTAATCACCATGGCTTCTTGCATGCATTCGTTCATTTGCCTCTTCACATCTTATTTAAAAGTAGACATTACTCCATTATCACAATTTAAGAAATAGAAAAACTTAAGCTGATAAAACTTAAGTAACTTGCCTCAGGTTTATGATTTATCCAGGTGAGGAAACCAAGCTGTATATTTACGTAGTTAGGTGCCAGGGCTTGGCCTCTGAATCTCCCAAATGTTTTAGTAAGAGAATAATCTCGGATGCCTGGGTGGCTTAGTGGTTAAGCACATTTGCCTTCAGCTCAGGGTGTGACCCTGGAGTACCAGGATCAAGTCCCACATCAGGCTCCCTACATGGAGCCTGCTTCTCCTTCTGCCTATGTCTCTGCCTCTCTCTTTCTGTGTCTCTCATGAATATATAAAAAAATCTTAAATAAATAAAAAAAGAATAAGCTCAGTTTAGGGGCACCTGGGTGGCTCAGGCAGTTAAAACTCTTGGTTTCTGCTCAGATCATGATCTGAAGGTCATGATCTCAGGGTCATAAGATTGAACCATGCATTGGGGTCCATGCTCAGGGTGGAGTCTGCTTGAGATTCTCTCTCTCCCACTCTCTCTGTTTCCCTCTGCTCATGCTCTCTCTCTCTCTCTCTCTCTCTCTGTAAAATAAATAAAATCTTTTTTTTAAAAAAAAAAGACTAATCTCAGTATAAGGAGAGAAAGATTATGTTTTATATATGAAGCAATGTGACCTCAAGAAATCAGCATTTTAAATGGAAACTAGACCCTTACTTACTAGTTCTCACGCTAGTTTCTATTTTGGATTCTATTAATGTATTATCATCTGAGTGGCTCATACTACTTGTCATATTGGACATCATTAGATGTTTTTATTTTATGTTGACACTCGTGGTAAGAGACATAGGATAGTTGACCTAGAAAATAAAAATTGAAGGCACTCTTTACTAAAAAGTGACTTAGTAGCTTGTGAAAAATACATTTACTTAATGAGGAAATATCATATGGCCTACCATGGCAACAAAATCAAGCACCTGCCAAGAGCATGTTCAAGAACTATGGGTAGTATAGTCCCAAATCCTTAATTAAGTGCCCTTTCCTATAAATTCCCTGATGTGTAGTCCATTTTACTAATAGCTACAAATATCCTTGGCACAGAAATGATTTCTTTTGCACTAAACATCACATATGCCAAGGGAAAGAGACAACAGTAGCAGAGCAAAACTGATTCTTACACAGAACAAAACTCGCATGAGGAAGGTTTATGTAGTATATGAATGGGGGTTGAAAGATGAAGTGGCAGCCTGGGGGAAAGGAAAGGGGACACAATTTATGTATTTCCTGTTTTAAGATGAGGATAAGTCTCTGCATTTCTATATCTTCCTCCATCCTCCAACTTTCTTTTCCTTCCTTCCTTTCCTTCCTTCCTCCCTTCCTTCTTTCCTCTTTCTTATCTTCCTTTCTTCCTTCCTACATTGTATTAGGGATTCAGATGCATGGATCCAGGGGAGAAACATGTAATTTACTCAAAGAAAGGTATGGATCCTGTCAGAAGTGCTTGAACTCACTGCTCAATTTATTTATTTTAAAGATTTATTTATTTATTCATGAGAGACACACAGAGAGAAAGAGGCAGAGACAAAGGCAGAGGGAGAAGCAGGCTCCCTACAGGGAGCCTGATGCAGAACTCCATCCCAAGGCCCTGGGATCATGACCTGAGCCAAAGGCAGAGCTCACCCAGATGCCCCTCACTGCTCAATTTGAATAGCAAATTTGAAAATCATCTACTCATTCCAATCTATTTATTTAAAAACAAAGAAATAGGATATGTGAAAGTTTCTTATTCTTTCTTGTTTTGATATTTTGTTATTTGTAAATTTAGAAATAATCATCTCAAAATGAAAAGGATATAATTCTAAATTGTAATTCGATATTTCTTTACACAAATCCTGAGACAGTATTAAGTGTAGGAGATATAGAAGAAAAAAACAAATCTTATTTTTACTTTCTTCTATTTGTATGAATTTTGGTAATTTCCGTGTTTTCTGGAAATTAAATTTTTCATCAACAAATGAGGACATTGATACTTCTCTTATTTCACAAAGATTGAGGATTAAATTTGGGAGGGCATTTTGTAAACGCAAAAGGATTTGAACATGCTTATGATTATAATGGTGTGTTGTCTATCATTTTCTCAGCTCAGCCTTCATAGAACTTGCAATTACTAAATCAGTATTCATGCATATTATATCATTTAGAAGGCTCCAGAGATCTCTTAATGAAATTATAAAAAAAGCAAATATTTTATACACTATCAGAATGCATCACTTCTGGATCAGTTGCCCAATAGGTAGAATAACCATAATGGTTTACAACACACAGAAGAAATATCTCTTTCAGTTGACATTCTAAAGGGATTTAGGTGGTAGAGAAACCTTTATTCAGAGTGGATAACCACTCAGATTTGGAAAATGTGCCCTGGAATCTTAAATAAGTTCAAGTAGACAGGTGTTTAAAGCTACATTCATCAAGGCTAAGAGAAATTCTTTTCCTTTTGGTATTTAAAATTTTTTTTAAATCTGAATTCTTTACCCTAAAACTTTTCATTTCTCTCAGTATAATTTGCAAAGCTGGTGTTAGTATCTTTAAAATTAAGTCATTCATAATTATTTTCTTTTCTAATCTGTTAATGAAGTCCTTTTATGTAAGCAAAATCTATATGATTTAAACTGCTATTTTTTTTCCTTTTCCCCAGAGACATTTTCAAAGAATACAATCCTTCTTAGAAAATTCTTGAAAGGATAATTTTTTTTTCAATTCTGCAAACTGTCTGGGAAACCCTGATTACCATACACATATCTTGGAGATTCACCAGTGCATATTAGCTTATTAAAAGCTTTGCATCTTCTTGTTGTAGAAAAACATATTTAACTGTTTAAACCAACGTTTTTAAAAATTTCTTTGGCCATGAGTAATTGGACTCAATTACTCAAGAATCTTGGCTGCCTTGTCACTTAAGTAAAAGCTGAGAATCAACATACACAGATGAAACAGAATAAAAGAACTTTAGCCAAAATCTATCCAAAACCTAACCAAAATAAGAATAATTAGAAACTAATACAATATATTGACAAAGGACTAGGTGGTGGCAGGGAAAGCAGATAGTACATGAAAATAATTTTACGATATTTTAGTTAGCAAACAAGCACGAACAAATGTAAATCAGTCTGCTGTCTTAATTTCCTTTTGGTAGTTTAAAGATGATGGGGAAATGTATTTGCCCATTTCAAGTCACCTTGGCTCCTTCTAGTTAAATATCTGTGATAACTACAATTTTCTATCTTCCTCTTTATAAGATTCTTTTTGACCAAGGAATTAAAATCTTGTGATATTATTAGAAAGAAATATTCCCAAAGTTCTCTTTATTAAAATGACATAGATAGTCTGTTTTGAAGCATATATACCTAATTTGGTTGGATAGTGTATGTTATTTATTTGCTTAACATCAGGCTGGAATGATAAACAGACATATTTCTTTAACCCTGTTCCAACATTGTTTATAAACTTATAGGGGAATGAGACATGAGATTTGGAGGAAGGAGAATTAGCATATAAAATAATTAGAATGGAATATTTGGAAAATCCAATCAAACACCAAAATATGTGATAGATCACTAAGATGGAAAGAGATCTAATAGATGTAGTAGATATGGTTTCATAGATAAAGGTTATCTCACATTTGGCATAAGCAAGGGTAGGAGAACAAGGACCTGAATTAAGTAAGTATCATAATATGAATGGATAAATTTGTATTTGGTCAGATTATGGAGGTTGTCCAATGATGGTCTAAGAGGTCCGTAAAGTGATGAGCTACCTCATGTGCTAGTAATTTGGCTGCCCCTCATAATGTTGAAGTGGAGGCCACCTGTCAGATGCTGTGCAGTGGGGCTTCCTTTACTGAGTGGGGGGATGAAATGAATCAGTCTCCCACATTGCTCTTTACATGACTTGCCTCTTATTCCCTGATCTGCCTCTCCCATTCATGTTTTTATACTACATTAGTATTTTCAAAATTGTGTTACCAAAATCATGTGTATTAGGTACATTGATATATACTATATAAGGGGAAAAATTCAGCCTAGTCACGTTGATAAGTGATGAGTTAGGCCAAATCATACAAATCTCTTGATTGTGAAAGCCTCAAAACCTTATATTATTCTCATGTTCACACAGATTCTCCAAGAGGAAGATATTTACAGTTTGCTAATTTTTTGAAGAATACTATTTTTAGAGGCAGTCCGGGTGGCTCAGCAGTTTAGTGCCATCCTCGGGCCAGGATGTGACCCTGGAGACCCCGGATCAAGTCCCACATCAGGCTCCCTGCATGGAGCCTGCTGCTGCCTCTGCCTATGTCTCTGCCTCTCATTTTCTCTGTGTTTCTCGTGAATAGATTTAAAAAAGAAAAAAAAGAATACTTTCTTTTTTCAAGAAATGCTTAAGAAAAGGATTCCAAAGAGTTTGCCAATAGTGAAATTTTATAAGTCAAAAAGATTTGAATTGTATTCTTCAAGAAGTACAAATAAAAACATTTCTAGTCAGTATTCTGAATATATTGTCTGGAAGACACTGATCTCCCTCACATTCATAAACAATGAATGCATTTTTCAACTTTAATCTAGAAATTTCACATTCTAGATGTGTGCTTGTCTTTCTGAACTTTGCATATGCCAAATAAATAATTCTTAAGATACAGGACATTTAAAAAACTGAATTAGAAAAAGAAGTTCTTTATTTTGTTATTTTGTTGTTATTAACTACCTTTTATAAGGTACTTTGGTGATCAACTGTATTAAGGGTTAATCCAATAAGCATACATGTGCTTTATTAATGCAAATAAAAGTTTGATTCTATAAGACTTTTCTGTTTTTGCAATAAATAGAGGCAATATTGGAGAGTGGTATGAACATTAGATGTGGAGAGAGAAGATCTGAATTTTTATTCTCCTTCTTCTAAATTGACATTTGACCATGGGAAAAAAAATTAAAGGAGTGGCAATGGAGTACACAGGTTCAAAGTATAAACACTGGAGCACCATGGCCTGACTTGGAAGTGCAGACTATTACTGATGAGCTTTATGATCTCAGACAAGTTATTTAACCTCTCCAGGTCTATACCTTTATCTGTTCAAAAGGATATTATAATGATACTTACTTCATAAACAATTATTGGCACATAAAAAAACACTACATAAATTTGTTATAACTAATAATTTACTCTGGGCTTCAGTATCTTCAACTAATGGAATTGGACTAGATCTGTTAGGTATTTTGTCACTAACACTCCATATTCTATGAATTATCTCATCAGTGAAGAAACCGAAGCATATCTGCCTTTATGCCAATGAAGAAACTATGTGAAATAGTAAGAAGTATGCTAAAATTGTATTCAAGAGGTGTGGAATGGGATACAGAAAATATATAGACCCTCCCATTTTGGTAAAGCTGTTTCTCTTTTAATACCCATCCTCCCAATAAGACCTTTAAATGCAGAATTATTCAGTTATTAAGAAAACAAAGTCTTCTTTTTGCAGCATAGAAGTTTAATTTGCTTCAATCCAGGTCAGCAATTAAACAATTATTATTTGCAAGGACCTCCACCAAGAAGAAAAAAAAAAAAAACAACAACAACAACAACGTATATATGGCTTCTCTTGAATTTATATCTAGTTAAAGATGTAGTTCAGTGGAACATTCCGGGCAGACTCAGAGTCATATCCATTTTCAGCAAGGGATGTTGTATGTATGTGCTTGGGGAGATGAGCAGGATTCAGAGGAGGGAAGGGGCTTGGGGATGGTACTGTAATGCTGGGAGATTAGAACTGGTAGGACATCATGGAGGAGGACACAAGGAGGAATGTGCAAGAATTTTTCCAGGTGTCATACATCAGTTAGTCTAAAGCAAGATTTCTTACGCTTCATCACTATTGACATGTGAGCCTGGATATTTCTTTGCAGTATGGAGATCTCCTGTGTATTGAAAGATATTTAACAGCATCCCTGACATCTGACAAACTAGGTGCCAATAGCAACCCCTCTCTCACTTGTGACAGTCAAACACGTCTCCTGATATTGCCAAATATCCCTCAAGGGGGCAAAATCACCCTGGGTTGAAAATCCCTGAGGTAAAAGTTACAGAGTATCCAGTGGATAGTAGTTTTGTTTCAAGGAACAGGCAGCAAGACAGTCTTGGATCCTTGGGGGGAGGGGCGGCGGGGGGGGGGGGGGAAGCAGCAGCTAACTTCCCTAAGAAATGAGAAGTGAAAGAAAGTTGTTGTTCTTTTTTTTCCCTTCCATGGCAATGATATATAGTAATTAAATTCAATTATGGCATATAACATAGAAAGGGGAAACATATAAAGACCAATTATAGACTATGGAAAGACCATTATTCCCTGTCATTAATAAAAGAGAGCATAAGATGAAATTGGCCATCTGCCACCATGAGAAAATTCTATTAAAATTTTTTAAATTAATTAAAAGAAAAATCACAACTTATCAAAGTTTCACAATAACTGGGGAAAAAAGACCATTGAAATCTTGATTTCTCTTTGGCAAAACAAGAGGGACTAGATGTGATATGCATCTTTGATGTACTGCCCTTCACTCTTTCTTTGGGAATCTCAAGCAGCTGTCCTGCCCCTGGGCACTGAGAGCAGAGACTGAGGTAGCTCCGCAGTTCATCAACTGCTCAGGCCAGCAAATGTTGTTGATGGGACTTCCTGGTTCAGACAACAGAAGGGGAAGGAGGGTGCAAACATTAATTTTGGGAAGCGGTAAAAGGCCATATATTTTGTTGACCCTTCCACTGAGGCCTTCAGCCAGTGTCAAGTAATCCAAAAGCATTTAGTTTAACCTTTGCTCTGTCAAGCTGAGAACAAAACACAATCATGGTCATAAAGCCTTTGCTGTTGGAAATAAAGAGACATTAGGTAAAGGTTATTATGTGGCAAAAGCATGTATAATTTTTTTTTTCAAGACAAGATGGAAGAAGACATATTATACAAGGGAATTATATGAAGAAAGCATAGTAGTTTCTAGTTTTGTGAAAACCTATTGCAGTGCTGTTATTTCTATTTTTAGAAAAATCTAATGCAGAGTCTAAAGAGAAATCTATGTCACTCACTAGATAGAAAATATGAGTCTGAGTTTTACGCTAGAAATCACATCTCTCAAGTGAAATTTTGCACTTACACACATGCGCACATGCACACACACACCAATTAGGCAACTGAAGGATTATTACGTTCCTGGCAGGGACTGCCAAGGAGCATGGTTCTGAATCATGTTCATTGCTCCTATTCAGGTCACTATCTATAATTCAGGCTTATTCAAAAACACTTCACTTTGTCAGTTCTCAGCACACTATTTTTAGTGATAAAGAGTTGCCATTAGAGAGAAAGAAATATGGTTCTCTGTCTTTTGTTAAAAGACACCTATTCTGCAGCAGAAATACTTATGCATCTTTCACTTGTTCTCTTGCATTTACTCACACCTTGACATGGAAAACTTGAGGTCTTTTATGGCTAATTATTCCAACTTCACCTTTTTTGTTGTTAACGTGACTAGATGCTGTGATGTGATCATTATTTAAATGACAAGATGTCTTGAAATTCCTTACTCTTTTTATTTTAGGCAGATCATTCAAATCTTTTGAAAGACATTAGTATACCATTCCAGGAAAGCAGAGTTTATTGAATCTTTCAAATACTCTCTGCTTAGTTTGGCTGTCATCATACCATCAGTTGTGAGGTATATAAATAACCTCACTTTAACAAATGAGAAATAAGAAGAAAAAAAAAAGACTCCTTCTGGATGTTAAGATGTGAAATTAAACTCCAGGTGCTTTTTGGAGTTATTTGGGACATTTCCAGTTGTCAATATGGAAATCTCGTCACTCAGGGCAGGGATCTGTTGCCATGGGGAAGCAAAAGCTGCATCGTTTGACAAGTTGGCAGTTGTTACAGTTGGTAGAAGAGGAAAAACTTAGAGACAGGTATTGGAAGATGACTGTTAACTGGGGATTGGTGAACTGGCTTGGAAATAATTATCTTTCTTTCCTACTCCTGAACATTTGTCTATGCGTAAAGATTATGGACATTTAGGCACATTGATCCTAGAATTTAGACATAAATATATCTTTTAGCCACATAAATTAATTTACAACCAAGCATTTAATTAATTCACCTCTAAGATTCTGACACCAAGTCCAACATTGGTGGCAGGGGAGGGGCAAGAATTCCACATAACATCAAGGAATTCTCTGACACCAGCTGGGTGTCCTACAATTCTGTTTGATTCCACACTACCTATTTAGAGATAGCATCATATTTCACAGGTTAAGGACTCCATGCCACAATACTGCCCTCCACTTCAGATGCCACTTCAGATACCACTCCAGGTTGTCACCTATACTTTTAACAGATGATAAATCAGAAGTTACCATAGGTACCTTCATAGGTTCAATTAATTTGTTAATGTGACTCAGAGAACCCAGGAAACCAGTTTACTCACTAGTTTACCAATGTATTACAAAGGATTTTATTTTTTTTAATTTTATTTGTTGTTGTTGTTGTTGTTACAAAGGATTTTATGGATATGAGTCAACAGCCAGATGAACAGATGCATAGGTTATGGTAGGTGAAAGGAGGCAGAGTTTTAATGCTCCCTGAGTTTGCTCTCTCCCCAAATCTCCAGGTGTTCACCAACCTGGAAGCTCTTGAATGCTCTCCATTTAGGTTTTTATGGAGGCTTTATTACTTAAGATGTGATTGATTAAATCATTTGCCATTTGCAATTGATTCACCTTCCAGCCTCTTTCCTCTCCACAGAGGTCAGAGGAGTGGAACTGAAAGCTCCAACCTTCTAATCACCTGGTTGATCCTCCTGGCAACTAGTCTTCATTCTTAGGTGTGGTCCAAAAGTCACCTCATTAATATAATGAAAGGAAGCATAATTTATCACCCTAAAATACAACTATTTGACATGGGGATTATTGTAGGCTGATTATTTTTAAGAAACAGCATACACAAGTGAAGCTCTGAAAGTTGAGAAGTTATTCTTTTGCAAGAGACACTCATATTTATAGGAGAATCTCTATTTGTAAGGGTGTGTCTCTCTCTCTCTCTCTGTACCAGAAAGAGGAAAATTACTCTAGAAATTTATCAATAAAGAAGGCATGGACCTGGGACACCAGGGTGGCTCAGCGATGGAGCATCTGCCTTCCACCCAGGGCGTGATCCTGGAGTCCTGGGATCAAGTTCTTCATCGGGCTCCCTGCATGGAGCCTGCTTCTTCCTGTGTCTATGTCTCTGCCTCTCTCTCTCTCTCTCTCTCTCTCTCTCTCTGTGTGTCTCTCATGAATAAATAAAATCTTAAAAAAAAAAAAAACAAGAAGGCTTGGACTTAACTCTGCATAACAACCATACCCTTGTTTACTGTGCTGTGCCTGATCACTTCCCATAACTGCTTCCGTTAGCCCCCAAATCTTCTGTTTTTAGCTGGAGGTACTTAAATTGATGGCTTGGATCATTTCAGGGTGTTACTTAGTTTTCCTGGGTATCTCCCATGTATATAGAAGGTATACATGTTATTAGACTTCTGTTTTGTTTTCTTTTCCTGTTAATCTTTCTTTTATATACAGGAGGTTCTCAGTCAAGAACCTAGAAAAATAGAGGGAAAATTTTTTTTCAGATAAATTATGAACTTTACGTATATTTCACCATTTAAAACTTAGAACATAAGAAATTTCACTTTCTGGAAAATCATCTTATTAGAAATACATGAAGTGCACTTAAAACAAGGAAATTGGTTTCTTGGTACCATCAGTGAAATGGACACACTCTCATCCATTCCCTCAAATGAAGGTTTTGTCAATTTTTTTCTCCAAACATAGACCTCTCAATTTGGGGAGGTCTGAGTGAACTTTTTTTCTGGAAATTACAGTGAAGACGCACACCTTAAATTTGGGCCCTCCCAAGCAACATCACATTAGAAAATACTATTTTACCCCCAAAGGGCTGTGTCTTTGCTGGTTACTCGGCATCTGCAGCCCCTACAATATTACAAAAGACACATTTATCACTCTCATTACTTAGGTAATTCAAGAGTTTTAGGAGCTCTTAGCAAAAAAAAAAAAAAAAAAAATTATTATAAATCACAATATCACAAATACTCTTTTTGGAATGATGATATATTCAATAAAAATGTCATTATTCATTTGAACTGGGCTATGGCTTCCGAGAGTGTCAAACACTGAACTAGTAGGTAAAGAGGTTAAAGGCCTCTTTTGTTTAGTCCTAGTGAGGTTTTCATTAAAGCTATTGTATTCCATTCCATTCCCTCAATGCCCTCAAAGAGGTTGACAATTAGGCAGAAGTTCAGAGAAGAGCAAGGAATGTTAAGTGGATTGAGAAATTGACTTGTCAATAAAACTAAAACCACTACACCACACTTGAAGCAGTGTGTCGATTATTAATTTCCCTTGAAATTCAGGAGGGACCTGCTTTCCAGTTTCTCCTGGAAGAGAATTGGACATTATCTCCCTAAGTAGAGATAGCCCCGATTTGGCCTAAATCTAGGAGGTCTCAGATCCTCCTTAAGACACTTAACTTTTGGAATTACGAAAGTGTGTGGCAGAGTCCAATCTCTTTGATACAATATTTTTGCCTGACCCTCATGGAGTATAAAATACTATTTGTTTTCTCAAATGAGAATTATCTTTAATTCTATATACAAGTGAGGATACTTGGACTTTCAAAGTAGAATTCCAAAGTAGGCTACTCTGGGAAAACAATACATAAACAAGTAGAAGAGGTAAAAAGGATTTTTCAATATCTACTGATTGAGCTGCTCTTGATAATAATTCTTATGCAGGTGAAGAAAATAAGACTTCTCTTTCTCCCTTACACAGTTAAGCAATGCAAAGATGTTCCTGGTGGCAAAGACTTGTTCTTTTTTAGATTTGATTTTTGAGCCACGTCTATCACAGTTCCTCTTACATAGTGGAATTTTAGTAAATTATGTTTTTTAAAATAATATTAATGTAAATATTTACTAAAAAGGCTATAAAATTATTTGAAGCCTTATGGTAGAAAAATATAGAGGTAGGTGTGGGTTTAAGAAGTTTGAGGTGATAAAGTCCAATCTATAACCCTAGCAACCTACTTGACAGATATAAAATGGAAATGCACTTGGCATAATTTTTAAAGTTGTAATTCACTTCTCAAATTAGTTCCAGAAAAGTTAAAGGTAAGCTGAATGTTATATATTTTTATAACATGGAATGTATTAATATATAATTACTCAAAAAACAAAGTGGTGGAGTAAACTGGAAAAAAGAAAATATGCATGAGAATAAACTTACAGTAAGCAAAAAACATGTTGGGATTAGAAGAGAGGAAATGAACTGACCTTTACTGAGCACACTGTGTGACAGGTACTAAGCTGCAGGTACTGTCTAGGTACATTTCTCCTAGAAATTTCTAAATGAAAAGACTGAGGCTTAATGTTTGTGACATTCAAATTCACTAAGTAAATGGTGTGCCAGCAATTATAAGGCTGAAGGCTGATCTGTCAGAGTCTATCATCTGAATTTTACCATAGTTCGTATTGCCTTCCAATAAGATGGTTTGGAGAATATTATATTCTGGCTCTTCTGTTAACCAGTGGTTATACTCAAATTCAATTCTTAGTGCTATCTTTTTCTAAATTAAAAAAATACATATTTTTAAAATTTAAGTAGTCTCCACACCCAGTGCAGAGTCCAACATGGCCTGAACTTACAACCTTGAGATCAAGAACTGAGCTGGGTTCAAGTTGAGCCACCCAGGCACCACTTTAACATTCTCTTTTATTCACCTCTTAAATAACATCTGTCTATCCATCCAACTGACTTTGTATTCACTGTTCTTTCTAACCTGTTCTTATCATCTATTTATATGTCATCATATATGGATATCATACCATCTACCTTGGTGACTTTTCCTATTAGCAAGTGGCAAGTTTCCTTGAGCTGCTCAATTTCAATGTTCTTTTCTTGGACACACAGACTCTGTCCTTGACCACGCTTTATTCAGGCTTCTCTGAACCCTTTTCTTCACTAGGCCTAGACCTTGGACTTCCATGTTGATATTTGCATCACCCAGTTTTAGCAATAATCCCACTGAGTCAGTTTAGAGATAATCTCTCACCTTTGATACATGATCATGCCTGGTATTTAATCAATATTCCTCACCTCCACCACCCCCCAAGTAATCCCCCCATCTGATTACTGTGGCCTGCCTTTAGTGAGAATCCTGTTAGGTAAGGTTAGCAAGAAGAATTCCTCCCCTTGTTGATGTCTCTGAATAACTTCCCACCTACCAAACCCCCAACCTGCTCCTGGGTTATTAATCCCCACTTTAATTTTCGATATCTGTAATTGAGCCCAGTTCTATACTTAGGTCGCCTTTATTGCAGTAGTTCTTGATTAATGTGTTTTTATTGTTTTAACTCCCATCCAGCTTTGGTTTTCTTTGACATCTTCACTACAAAAAAGTACAAAGCTCTAATTTTCCTCAAGATCTTAAATTCTAAACTTTCTTTCTGATTTCAGTTGTTCATCATTTCACTTTCATTAATTCCTAATGTTTGTGGAATCATTTCTTCATATGCATTTTCAACTTCTGCAATTTGCAGGGGTAATAATAATGGGGACATGTGAGGGAGAACATTAAAATAGCCATTCTAATATATTAATTTATCTGTCTGGGAGTTCATAGTTTAAAAATCATTTTACATACAATTTCTCAAGATTAGACCAAACTCAAGAATGCTGGATTGAAACACACTGTACTTATTTTTAATTTATTTACTTTACAGCTTTATTGAGTTATTATTGGCATATAACCTGTGTACCTACTACTTAATATATATAAAAATCACAAAGTGAGTATGGATATTTTGAACCCAGAGTAAAATGGATGAAATCAGCATTGTGCCAATATGGTCCATTAGATTAAAGCATTATCTCCTTATTGGAAAGCCTTTAAACAAAAAAAGGAGGTAAACTTCTGTGAGGCCCTTTCTAATTGTGGGTAATATTTCATTTTAATGGTTGTAATTATTCCAGAACAGGTATATTTTTGCCTATCTTGTATTTCTTATGCCTCTAGGGATTTAGCTGAAAATTTTATATTAAATTGCTTTGCATTAGGTGCTTCTCATTATCATCTTTATTTTCTAAAAGAATGTTTTAGAAATTGCGTCAAAATTATGATGCTACACTGTCCATTTGCATTCTGGTCTATGTACGATACAGACCTGTGTTGTCTGCCCATGACAAACAAATGAAGAATATAGAATTCTTCTATATTGGTTGCTGTAGAATGAAAGGTCTATGCTACTTATGGTTTGGGGGATGGCACTGTGACATATTGAGTATGTTAGAGGTGAAAGAAAATGGAAGGGGCAAAATAGACTCCTGACCACCTTTTCCTCCCCTGAAATAGGCCAAAGATCCTCATGTGTGAGGTGTCCCACCAATATCCGGAGGAAAGGAGCAACTTATCTCTGAAGATAGACGGAAACCTAGAGGAATCTGAAAAACAAAAACACAAAAAAATGGGCTTTGCTAAGTTTTCTCCAGGTTACTATCTTTAGCTTGTACCTATCACATATTTCCACAGCTTTCTACTCTTCAGCAAACCTGGTATTAAACACACTCAGGTTTAATAATTTCTTCAGATCTTTATTTCCTCACACAAACAAATACATGTGTATGCTTTTCTCTTGTTAATCTTTCATCAGTCCAATTTACAGGGGCCCAGTCAAAGAACCTAAAATGAGGAAAGGAGATCCGTCTTTCCCTACATTACAGTATAGTGAAAAGATACAGAGCTGTGGTGTTAGACAGCTTTTATTTTTGTCCTGGCTCTTCAACTTAATTGCTGTACTACTCAAGCTTTGTGATACTTTGTTTTCTCCACTCTAAAATGGGGATGAGAACACCTACTTCTCTCAGCTGTTGCTATATTAAATGAGATTAGGTATATAAGCATTTAGCCTTGCATATGACATGCATAGAAGCTGCTTGTTAACTGACTATTGTTCTTCACATTATGTAGATCTTTCTTTTATATATATATATATATTTTTTTTTAACTTTTATTTATTTATGATAGTCACACAGAGAGAGAGAGAGAGGCAGAGACACAGGCAGAGGGCGAAGCAGGCTCCATGCAGGGAGCCCGACGTGGGATTCGATCCCGGGTCTCCAGGATCGCGCCCTGAGCCAAACGCAGGCGCCAAACCGCTGCGCCACCCAGGGATCCCTATGTAGATCTTTCTTAAGTGATTGGTATGAGAGTATTCAATGTAGCACAACATAACTCCTTTCAAGCATTTGTTTTTACATTAAAATTAGGATTCCATCACAGTGACTGGATAGAATTTTATAGTTTTCTTCTCTATAAATAGTATACTATCCTAATGAAAAGAGAGGGAGAGAAAGAGAGATAATTGACCAAGGAGAGATAACTAAACATGTCTATTTTCCTCATTTAGAGACATAAATATCTAAGGTAAATAAATTTAGACCTAAGGTAATTTCAGAGATGTAACTATTCAGGTAAATTACGTCACTCAAGAAAATAAAACAAAGGATGTTGGATAATTTTCTCTCTCCCAACCAGAGTGCAGTGCAAATGGCGGTTTGGGAGACAGGGGTAGACCATTGAAACCTTCAGCAGTTATCGAAGCCATCTTGAATAAATATGCTTTCTAGGTAAGAGCTCCATGCTATAAAACTTGCCTACTACAGCTATAAAACTTGCCTCCTGGTACATCCTCTCAACTAAATAGTTGTCCTGATTCCAGATCTACCACAGCTTCTATGCATCACTAACTCTTAAAGCCTCTGTTCATCTGCTTTCACTTGCTCTATGCTTTCCTAATATCCTCCTACCCAGGCATGTTTTCCTTGTCTCCTGTCTTATCACTAGTGCTTTTTCTCTTATCTAAAAGACCTATCTCCATACACCCGCATAATGAGTGTATTTGCTAAGGAAATGTTCTAGGTCTTCCTTTGATCTGGTTTGAATTTCAGTTTATTCATCTACATAAATATCTCTCAAGCTCTAATTCCATGGCTACCCTGGATCTTTCACTGCTGTCATCCATGATCCATCCATCTCTTAAATTCATTATGTGTTTGAAATCGCATTGCTGTACTTCTAGTCACCCCTTTCAGAAAACTGAAGACTTATCCAATGTTTTACTTTCCCCAATTTTTGCCCAGTTGACCTCTCTTCCTTTCCAGTCTACTGTCATTGGCCTTTTGTCATCTCCAACCTAGATAAGTGCCATTGTTAGCTCTTTCTCCAGATTTTCACCTGCTGACTTCTACACACAGCACTGCTAAATTGAACATGTATTAAGTCTACTCTACTCTAAATGAGTTTTACTAATTTACTGCCCATGGAATACATTTGTAAATCTCAGGCTCTAGCTCACATTACCTATGATCTGATTCTGATCTTCTACTTCTTCTATTCAATGTAACCTACCCTCCAGCCTAGCTGAACAGTTTCCACAAGAATCTTCCAGCTTTTGTTTTCTTTTCCCATATTTTCTGAATGAAATGCTTTTTTTCTCCCATAACCTGCTCTAAGCCTACCTATCTATACACTGTCTCAACTCAAATTCTGCAGAAGTCAACTCATTTTATTTCTAGCACTTTCTTAAAATTTAAAGAATTTATAACATTCTGCCTTGCATAACAGTTTAATAGTCATCTGCTCTTCTTTTTATCTCTCCTATTAAATTGTAAGCTCCTTAGAGATGAAGTCATCTTATTTATTTTTATAGCAGCTGCCATCTTTGCACTAGTGCTAGTCTTTTTGCTTTGCGTTGTTTTCAGATATCAAAAATACAGAAGCAGACTAATTTTTAGCACATAACTATGATGTGGTAAGTACTATGCTGTGTATTTTCAACACAATAACTCTAAGAAAAAGGTTAGTATGTTCATTTTACTGATGAAGAAACTTATCCTTGGAATAATTAAGTAACTAGCACAGAGTCACATACTCTGTGAATGAGGAAGCCAATTCTGATTCCCATACCTCCTCTCATCTCTGTTCCATGATACTTTTTTTTATTGCAAATGCACTGCAATAATGTGCTTACATTCCCGTCTTCAACTGACTTTGAGTTTCAGAAAAGAAGGCTAACGTTCAGAGAGTGCATTAATACATGCTTGGTAAATGGTGTTGATGAGTAAATGTAAAATTGCAACGCAGTGAAAGTGGAGAGTATAGCAAGATAGAGATCTCAAGTTGTTTTGCTTCTGCTTTTTTGTTTAAAATATCTACTAAAATATCTACTAGATACACTTGAAATTTCTAGCCAGTGAAAAGAGCAAATGCATTCATTGTTTTCATCCTACGTTCTCTGAGCCTAGAACCTTGCATGTACAGTTGTGATCTTTAAACCAACAGCATGAGCACCACCTGGGACCTGGTTAGAAAAGCAGAATCTGTGTCCCATCCCAGACTTAGTGAATCAGAATCTTTACTCTGCAAGAATCCCAGGCAGTTTTTGTAAACATCAACATTTATTTTTCTATATGACCACTGCCCCAGAATGCAAGCTTCTTGAAGGTAAAATTCATATAAATAAAAAAAATGCTGTGAACTCTGCTTTGATTAGTAAATTCCTAGGATGGAGACGCATGTTTGTGAGCAAGTGCTGACACAGCCAATCATCCATTTCAATATAATCAGAATTAACAAGCAGCACAGTCTGCAATTACTGTCAAGAGACCTCGTTGCTCTCTTTTTCCTTGCCCCTGCCCAGGCCATTCCATTAACTGAGCCCTGGGAAACATTTCAATGACAAGTGCAGTAAATGGTTTGATTTCCTTTTCAGTTTATATTTGCAAGCAAAAAAGAAAGGAGGTGGAATAAAGGAAGAACGTTACAAACTGCATAATGCAAATGAGGCCCCTTTAAGCAGCAAGCAATCAGCATAGGTACATGCCTTATGCTGTAGTCCCAAATGCAATCATTAGACTGCTTTCCCACTAGGGAAAGGGAAGACTTTGAGTGCTATTGAACATTGCCAATTTTTATAGTGGATCAGCTTGAAAATATTTAGCACAGATGTTTCTGTAATTGTGACACACTGGGAAAATTCACATGTTCAATAGCCCTCTAACTCTATCTTCCATCTGTGCAATGTGATGGTCCACAGTTACTGCACAGGGCCATTATATGAAACAGAGAGTGATGGGGTCTGGCTCAAGACCTATAGAAAAGGTTTCCTCGTACCATCTGTGCAGCACTATTTACTTGCAGGTATGATTGTGTTTGTCCTTATTTATGGTTGTCACTATCATACACCTGAAAGGTTGCATTTATGTCCTCTGCTCAGTGGTTAAGCAGAACTTTGCCCACAATCAGCACCTAGAGAGAATGAGTGGAATAGGGAATTGGAGAGTAGAAACTCCACTTCCCTTTCCTTGGCTCCAGCTTCAACTCTAATCAAGGTCAATAATGTCTGAAAGTTTTTCAGGAGCTACTAGTTGTTGTAGCAAAGTAAGCTAACTGACTCATTTGGGTTCCCAGTGAACATTTGTCCAAGTCACAAACCATTGGCTTCATACTTTTTATCTGAGCAAAGAGATCTCCCAGCAGAGTGTTCTCTCTGAGTGTTCCAGTCCTTCATTTCTTGTTCTCTTCTCTCACTTCTGAATCTGTGCCACATGGTTTAGCTGCTAGTCATCCCCACACCTTTTTCAGATGCTGTCCTTTTTAGACTCCTGTTCTGTCCCCTCTTACATTACAGATTTTCCAAGAAGGGCCCTTCTTTTATTCCTATCCCATTCTCACTGTTGGCCTCAGAGAGTCTGAATTTGTGGCTCACCGAAGATAGAATTAATAAAAATATTGACTCCCATAAAAATTATTTTGGAACGGGACTCTTGGGTGGCTGAATGGTTGAGCATCTATCTTTGGCTCAGGTCATGAGGCTGGACTCTTAGCATGGAGTCCTGCATCAGGCTCCCCATGGGAAGCTGGCTTCTCCCTCTGCCTATGTCTCTGCTTCTCTCTGTGTCTCTCATGAATAATGAATAAAATCCTTAAAAAAGTTATTTTGGAAAATATAATTAAAATGTACCATGTGAGTATAAAGTTTGGACCATTCTGACTTTCATGATATACTACATTTTCCTTTAGCCTCTAGCTTCTAGTCACATGGACACTAAAAACTCCTTGCAAAATACCGAACTGTTGATGTGACTTTTCTCTTGGGCAACAAACTATGAGGCCAATAGATTTTTAAAACCACTCAATCATTTTTAATGTGACCCCAGGAACATTTTTAATACAATATTTTCAACTTGAGCTGTAAACATTTCATATATTTTGCAAGTAATTTGCAGGTTGAGTAAGCTATCCTGCCTGAATTGCTCATAAATTGAGGTATGTCTCATTATAATCACAGCCATCTTAGAAGAGCTACTAAGCCAAATTAGGAAGCTAATTTTATCTTTTAACAATGTTTAGCAATTATAAAGCTTCGGAAAATAGTATACTTGAATTGGACCTAAAGAGATAAGAGACATTTTAAATTCTAGGTTTTGTCTCTCAATGATTACTTTGCTCCATGCCACAGTCTCTAAGTCATGCATTGATATTGTTAGAGTTAGATGCACATCTTTGATGATGAAGGAATTCTAAAATCCACATAAAAGGGAATTTGACACAAATGGTTCCAATAATTTAAGGGAAACAATACTGTACCTGTTGCTGAGTGGATTGGGGAGAACTCCTTGGCCCAGAAACCTCCACACAACCCATCCCTGGGATGTTGCCAGACACTCCTTGGTCTCCTCGACAGAAAGAATTCAAAGGCAGACAGTAGTTGGGTGGGACAAGAAGGAAAGTTTATTACAGTGAGGGTGCACTCTCAAGGTGTGAGAGTAGGTAAGCTCAAGGTAGAGCTGTGCCCAGGGTTTTGGGTTTCTATCTTTAATTGACAGTTATTCACAAGGGAGTGGAACATTTATTACTTGAGGAGAGGGTTTGTTGGTTGCAGAGTTTCACACCTTTTCTCCCTTACTTGGTCAGGGTCTTCAGCATCCTTTGTTTTGGGCTTGTTTGATCTGGCTTCTCATGGCTTTGTTTTGGAGTGTTGTCAGGACAGGCATCTGACTTTCCCCATAACTGGCCATGGCTCCCCGTTTCCTGGCTCAAGGCTTCCAATGAAAACCTAACTAACTGCTTACTCTACTCTATCTGCTCTGCTACCACATTGTGGCAATACAGGAATAAACATAATATCACCAGCTAGACCCTAAGACCTGACTTTTATTGCCATCTGCTTGTACCCACCAAGCTCTATCCCACATTTTTCCTTAAGCTCTTCTTTCGAACCTATCTCTTAACTCAGATGAAAGACCCGATGGGCATAGCAAATTTGATGGAAACTGAAATGACCCCTCAAGAAATAATGACCATCCTGAAGAAAAGCTCCAGCAGTGGGACCACCTTGACCAATTTGAGCCCAACCCCTAACTCGCACCTGTGTAGATGGACCATGGAGTGGCTGACATGATGTTTGCCTCATTATCTAAATGTTTGCCTATTATACTAAAATCTCTGCCTGAGGAGGAGCACAAGCCTCATTTACACAACATGTGATGTATGAATAGGCATATTTCCTTAAAGCAGATGTGGAACCTTATGCCCACCTCTACATATGATAACAAGGTTCCCCTTTCTAAATGGTCATCTCAACCCTAAATAAAAGAAGCTCATTCATCCCTGCTCAGGGAGTCATAGGTTTGGAATTTATTTCCCTTAATTTCATTTACTACAAATAAAGTTTCCCTTGTGTGACAGCTCCACCTGGTATAGTTTTTTAACTGTAACTCATCAAGGAGCAAAGTCACTTTAGTTACAATAACATTGTAATAATTAGTACATCAGTAACTAATGTAACTATTGTAACTTCAGTTACAATAACATTGACCTATTGTCTATATTTTCAACCAGGTATTCAATTTTCAATCAATACATATTGATTGCATATCTATTTTTTTAAAAGATTTTATTTTTTCATGAGAGACACAGAGAGAGAGGGGCAGAAACAAAGGCAGGGAGAGAAGCAGGCTCCATGCAAGGAGCCTGTTGTGGGACTCAAGGATCACGCCCCAGGCTGAAGGGAGGCGCTCAGCCACTGAGCCACCCAGAGGTCCCAGATTGCATATCTATTATGTTAGGCACTAAGGCAGAGTGTTGAAAAAAAAAAAAAAGTTGTATTAGCTTTCCTATTAAAGCTTATGATCTACCAAAGACATAGGAAAACAATGGACAATATAAATTTGAGTTGAGTCATTCTATGGACAGTATAAGGTGTCATGGGAACTCAGAAGTCACGTCTTACTTGTGGGACGAAGGACAGCTTCTTCTAAGATTTAACATCTTAGCAGATTTCCTAAGGATAAGTAGGCATTTTTGAGGAGATTGGAGAGTAAAGGTATGCTGCTTCAAAAGAAAAGAATCTACAAAGCTGTAGAGGCAAGATATTTTAAATGAAGTGAGTATGTCCTAAAATTAGTACTGTATAACCTCAGATGTGAGCCAACAGAATCATTTCCCAGATATAATACTAAGAGCCAAGAAGAACCCAAAAGGTAGCAGAATATACCACCTCAAAATGTATCATTTTAACATAAGGATTATTATAAGCTGAAGTCATTTGAGAAGAACCTGATAGAAAAGCACTCTGACCTTCTCCTATTTCCCTGAAAGCAGAACATAAATTTGTAAATGTAATCTCCCCTCTCTCTACCAGGAAGAATACAAGCTAATCATGGAGACAATGCTAGAACCTTTGCAGCCTGGAGATAGTACCAGAGGAACATACATAACAAACCTTACAAAAATTAACCCTGTTCTACTCTTACTTTCCCCAGGTATTTGCTTTTCACAATTTGCCCTTTTAGAAGCTTCATGTCCTTGACCTTTGTCTTGTCCTTTCTCTATAAAGTTACTGTTCTTTGCTAAAATGCTATATAAACTCAGATTCTCACAGCCACACCCTTACTCATCAAGTATTCTCATGTATATGTGTGATGCCTAGACTATGTTAATAAAGTTTTTTGGCTTCTTTAATCTTGTTAATCTGTCTTTTGTCAATCTAATCTCCAGGGCCCCAGAGAATGAACCTAAAATGGGCAGAGGAAAAATATTTTTTCAGTGTAATATATATATATATATATATATATATATATATATATATATATGTATTACAGTATACAACATATATATTACAATTTTCCACTATATATATATGGTATACAGTGGAAAATTGTAATACCACATATGGAGGGTATATTAGTTTTCCCTTGGTAATATAAAACTTATCACAGATTTAGCAGCTTCCATGAGTCAGATGTAGGAGCTTAGGTTTGGTTCTCTGCTTTGTTTTGTAAAATGAAGGTGTTGGAGTCATGTTCCTTTGGGGAAGAATCCAATCCAAGCTCATCCACTTGTTGTAGAATACAGTTTCTGAGAAATATGTTTTGAAGTTCTTGTTTCCTTGCTGGTTATACGTCAATTGCATTAGGACAAATCTATGTTTTCAAAACAAATCACTAAAGCAGAACTGATCACATATATTTTAAGGAAAAGGAAATTAAATTTGGCTTTTGCATAAATGGGCATAGTAGCAAGCTCATAGGCAGAGCAGGTGCAAATTTTTTTTTGGCTTCCAAGCTATTCTAACTATAGGAACCACATATCTCTAAGACCTTAATTCCCTCACAGGTAAAATAAAGGGATTGGGTCAATAGTCTCACAGGTCCCTTCCAGGTAAAACATAATTCCATAATAAATCTAAGTTCTTAGGAAATGTATAAATAACTTATAAACAAGATTTTTACAAGTGTTGACTTTTAGTATTTGTAGATGAGTACATCTGGTAAAAGGCTCTAAATCCATTATTCAACATTTTATAACTCTTTGAAATTATAAAAGAATAAATTTTTGAGTATTTTTTGGACGGCCTTGTAGATAAGAATGAAAAAAACTTAAATAGAGGGCACTTGGTTGGCTCAATTGGTTAAGTGGCTGCCTTCTGCTCAGGTCATCATCCTTGGGTCCTAGGATCCAGCCCCACATTGCATCATAAGCTCCCTGCTTAGGGGGAGTCTGCTTCTCTCTCTTCTGCTGTTCCCCCTGCTGTGTGCCCGTGCACTCTTTCTCTGTCAAATAAATATATAAACTTTTAAACTTAAATGAAAAAGAAGAAATAAAAAGATGACAGGTTCTAAATACTAGCCAGTGATGAAACATATGTATTTCTCTTATAGAAAAATAAATAATATATGTTTCCCCTGGGCTACTGATATAGGGACTTGAATCCAGACACTTTGAATCAGATATAATTTTAAGCATTCTCAAATACTGTGTTAGGAAACAGAATGGAAAGCCAGTCATCCCAGAGACAAGAGTTTCCCTTTCTTTGAGTTTACTAGCCTGGCCCCAGACTATCAGTTACGGCAGATATCTATACTCAGATAAGGTTGTTTGGTCAGAGCTAAAACATGTTCTTCCTGGCAATGATGTTTAATTTAACCAAATTTATTAAACATCTGCTGCCTCTTAAGTGTCTTTCTAGATTGCATAAGGGTTGAAAAGATGCACAATATCTTAGGCCTTATGATCAAGAAACTCACAGATACAATTGTAAAACTGTTCCTCAACAAGTTATCTTCTATCTCAACCCAAAGATAACAGACGTGAGTCAAAAGGAAGCTCCATTAGATCTTACTAAATTGCAATTCCCAAGAGATTCCTTTTCTTTCTTTTCTTTTTCTTTTTTTTATCAGCATCAGTCTGCTGAGCTACTTGTTACAGCTGACTTTGGATCCTCCTTCGCAGATTACATCACCCAGCATAGTGAAGTCTGAATCATTTAGTTTCTTTCTTTGCTCTCCCTCCATCTATCTTCCTCCTCCCTTACATGCTGACTTGCATTTTCCTTCTCTAAGTTCTTTCAGTGCCTTGGTTCCCTACTTTCAGAGCATATACTATACTGTAGTGTTCTTGTTGTCTTGCTTTTACAGGTTGGCTACTAGACTCAATTTTAATAGAGCACAGACTGTGTCTTGTGTCTATGTCTCCTCAGCATTTGAAATTATGACTGAATTACAGAAAATGCTCAATGTGTGTTGAATAGAGGATATTAATGGTGGTAGCTCTATTGATTGAATCAAACTGAAACCTCTCAGAAGACAAGGCTTAAATAATTCAATATTTATTTATTTATTTATTTATTTATTTATTTATTGAGAGAGAGTGAGTAGGAGGGAGAGGGAGAGGAAGAGGGAGAGAGAATCTGAAGCAGACTCCATGCTGAGCACAGATCCAAACACAGGGCTCAGTTCCACAACCACAAGATCATGACCTGAGCAAAAAACCAAGAGTTGGATGTTTAACTGACTGAGCCACCCAGTGGTTGAATTCTTGGCAATCCAAGAATTCAATATTCTTAACTAAAAATCTCTCTTCACTATATGAGCCCTGTAGTTTTAGGCTCCTTCTGGCCGTAGGCAAATGATGTTACTAGACTTGATACAAATGGGAAGCAAGTTTATGTATTAAATATTAGTGTGGCCAGTTGTTGGCTTCCTCAGATTTCATTCACAAATCAGGGTTTTTATGTCAGAAGTAGTCATAAGAGAAAATGAACACAATTTATAAATATTTAGTGCAACCAATAACCACACAAACAGAACAATGCAATAATCATATTTTAGTGTCGTCATATGTTAATCAGTGTTACCACCAAATATGAAGGTCTGGATATTCTACTCATTCTTGAAAGAATATGGGACTACATAGCAAACTTGAAATATTCCAGTGTTTTTCCATTTATACTTAAATAAGAACACATTCATATTCCTATGTATAGTAAAATATCTTGTTTATAAGTTAGGAGACTTTTTTTTTTTTTTTTGATGTCAGATTTGCTCCAGTATTCTGTGGCTCTGATTAAATACTAAGATGATTCAGAGGAAAAATCAACAACAACAAATCAGTCTGTGTTTCTATGAGCATAGGAAAATTTATATAATGGTAGGCCTTAGGTCTCCAAAGTGATGGAGTTGTGAACCTTGACTAAACTGATCTATTTATTTCAAACATCAGTATGTGTGGAAAGAATTTTGGCTAAAACAGGGAAGATATTTAAAATAGAGGTCATTACGTTTTTAATCTATTTTAAATTTAAGAAGCTTCAAAATTATTTTAATTCTTCATTAGCTGACACATCCAAATTTTAGTCCCAGCTCTGTCATTGATTACTTATTTAAACATATCAAGTTATAATTTTTTTTGGACCTCACTCACCCTACATGGAAAATTAAAGAGCTGGCAAAATGGATCCTAAGATCCCTTCCATCTATATCATGTATCTTCTTTCCTTTTTACACAATATTTAAACTTAATTGAGTGGGGTGAGGCTCAACCAAAGATTAAATTACTTGTCTTCAATTCCCACTTCAGCTTTCTCTTGGGCAGAGCAAAAGATAGCTTGATTGCTATCTTTGCACCACAACTCGGAGCTAAGTTCCTCCCTCTTCCTCTTCTTGCCCCTGACAAACTTTTGTCCTTAAGTGGAGAAAGAGAAACCCCCACTCCACAGAATGCAGATTATAGGAGTGTCCACTAGGCAGACTCAGATTTCAGTTAATTGGGATACAATGAAAAGTTAACACTGTAGGTGAGTGTTTTAGAATAGAATTGGACTCCGAGGGGGGCCAGCTCAAAATGCTGAGAGAGAGTAGAAGTGAAAGGTGAATCTAGATCCAGAGTTGGTGAGAAATGTCATATCTGACTGAAACAACAAGTGATTAAATGGGTTTACATTTTAGGAGATACCTGAAAAGAGATGAATGATATAGAAGAAATTATTTTAGTGCAATTTAAAGAGCAGTATTTGGGAAAGAGGCAAACACAGCTGGATACTATTTAATAGCTATAGCACTGGCTAGAAGTGTAAGCCTATGAGCCACAGTTTTATCTGTGAAATTTGTATTAATCAATTATTTTTAATTGGTTAGAAAAATTCAATCATATTATGCACCTAAACACTTAGCAAGGTGCCTATTATGTTTTAAATTATTATAAATTTTCTGAAAGTAAATTCTATGGTTATTTTCCTGGCAGCTAGGCCAGTGCCATGCAATTTCCTCACATGTGAAAGCAGGATCTTGGGGGATATTATCCTTTGTGGAAGTAAAATTTGATGGCTTTCAACTCAGTGTGGCACACCGAATCATCTTTCTGCCAGATATCCCACCTTTTTCTATATCATTTCTCAGTTTGGGCCTCATTCTAATACATATCTAAATGAGATTGACTGCTCAGGAAAGAGAAATGGATCATTTAATCATTCATTTACTTAGTAAGTATTTATTGAGTGCCCAACACACACTAAGAACCCTGTTGTGTAGGAAGACACCATACTGATTAAAGCACACATTTTCTCTGTTCTCACAGAGATGGAAATGTAGAGTTGAAGAAAGACAATAAAATCATCGTATATGCTAAATTGGCTTTGTGATTTTTCTGAAGGGAAGAACACAGTGTTTGGGGGAACATACAAAAGAGCTGGATAACACATTAGGGAAAGTCAGGGAAAGAATCCCTAGTCTGAAGACACAATGTTTGAGCTGAGATTTGAAGACTCATTAGAAGTTTACTACATGAAGGCAAAGGGAGACTTCAATAAGAGAGAGCTATATATGAAAAGGACCCATAGAAAAAGTAAAATGGAATTATGTAGAAGTGGCTGACAAGCAAAATATCTGAAACTTGCAGAGCAACGTATGTTAAAAGTTAAGAGAAGGATAAGGGAAAGAAGGGCAAAATAAGAACCATTTTATACTGAAAGCATCAGAAAGCTGTTGGAGTGTTTTAATCAGGTTTGGAGGGTTTTATTTTCTGGTTCCGTTGTGTGAAATGGAATAATGAGGGATGCAGGTGGGTATGAGCAAGACAAGCCCTTTAGAAGTAGAGACAGCAACCTATGGAAGAGTGGTGAAGATGAAGATGGACGTGGTACCAATCACAGGAATTAGAGTTTGAGACCCCTTTGGAAGATGCAAGAAGAGTTGTTAAATAGGCAACTGTATCTATAAAATTAGACCTCAGAAAAGAAGACTGGAGTGGTGATGGAAATGCAGGAGACATCCACAAGTAGGTGGTGGTTGAAGTCATATGTATAAATGAGAATGAATTATGAAGAAACAAGAGTAAGAAAAGGAGAAGGGCTGGGCAACCTTGAGATCTCACACTTAGAGGCAAAGAAGACGGCATTGAGGGTGAGAGACAGGGAATGAACAATGAGGTAGGAGGGAAACCAGGAGATTCAGATGAACTTGTCTTCCAATGTCAAATAGCCATCAGAATACCATTTCTGGTTAAGGTTGGTCTAATTACCAGGAAATCAGTGAAAGGTAAATAGCAAGTTTGCTATAGAAAGTTTCTATATAAGGAAACAACTTGCTGGCATCAGCCCTGAATTTGCAACTATTTAGAAAACATGACTAAATGTAACGAGATCCATGTGATATTTCCTACATAACTAGAAACTTTGAAATGAAAGGCAAAATTTCTTCTAGCAAAACTATGTTTAACTGAATCAATTTCTTGTTTATTATTATATACGTATTTTCTACTATATTGTAAAATGTGTTTCTTTTGATTCATCTGTTATTTATTCACTCTTTAGCATGTTAGATATCATAATAAGCTTATGCAAACAATTTTTAGCTTACATTTCATGACTAATTTAAATCTTACAGTGTTGGAGGGAATTTGACTAAGATAGATAGATAGATAGATAGATAGATGATAGATAGAAAAATAGAAAGATTCCTCTAACCTGGTTCTAAAACCAACCATTTCTTCAAAGATCTCTGTTCTTTTTTGGTGGGGAATAGAATTCAGAAAGCAAAATGTAAGTGATAGGTATGTTTATTAGGGCAAATTCTAATGCCAATCTTTATTCTAGTCCCTGGCAAATATATCAACCAACCAACCAGAAAAATGCTAACTCTTAAATTAAGCTGATAACAAATGGTGGAAATCTAGGCAAAAATTCTACAGCACTGCTTGCAAATTTTACAGGATATCCATTATTATAATCAAGCCCATCAAAAAGTTTGTCAGGCTTGAACTAATTCTCATAATTAAACCCATTTTCAACTTACATTTAGATAGTTAGATTTTGAAATACTTGATCAGGATTTCAAAATTTTGAAAACTGAGTATCTTCCCATCTTAACTGAACTTAAAAATGGATAAATTTAAAGTTTCATTAAACATTTAAAAATATCATTTTTTTAAAGAATCTAAACTTCTGGGGATCCCCAGGTGGCTCAGTGGTTTAATGCCTGCCTTTGGCCCAGGGTGTGATCCTGGAGTCCTGGGATCAAGTCCCACGTCGAGCTCCCTGCATGGAGTCTGCTTCTCCCTCTCTCTCTGTCTCTTTCTCTCTGTGTGTCTTTCATGAATAAATAAATCAAATCTTAAAAAAAAAAAAAAAAGAATCTAAACTTCTTTCCAAGGCAGGGACAAATTGTACCATTAAAAAATAATAGCTTGGCTATATATATATATATTGCTAATAATTAGACATTTAACTGTGAGTAAAATGTAAAGACATTTTTGCTAAGATCTGCTCTGTGTTAGACTCAAGCTAGCCTTTGCACTAAGATGAGAACATGAGAGTTGAGTTAACAAAATCCAAAATCTGGTTATGATTACATAATATAAAGTTAAAAACTCACTTATTAAAGAGGAATACTTTCTGATAAATTATTCTCTATCAATACACACCACTAACCAAGCTTTTATTGTTGTTGCTTATAGCCCTTAGCAATACTTGATATTATTCAATGATTTTATTTATTTTTTATGGCCTTTTTCCTCCTTTGAAATATGTGTTTCAGAAGGGCTGGAGGTTTTATTTGTCTCCGTCACCTGAACAGTACCTGACCTATAGTAGCTTCTATATACACAGTTGTTTAATGAATGAATCAGTCATACATAGTGAAAAAGTGAAAATATAGAGTTGATTGTGATTTGCTGTTAGAAAGATATATAATGGGAAACTGTATTAGGGAAGATCTGGATAGTCAAAAGGAAATTGAGGGAGTGGGGTGAGTGTGTGGGGAGTATAGTTCAGGATATGAAGTTCCAGACAAATAGGTCAGGATATTTATCAAGATAGAGTAATGACCCAAGTTACTATTCTTTCGTATTCTCTAATGAAGTGTTCATATAGATAAAAGGGTGAAGATTTTCACTTTTAAGTTAGATTACTTTTATCTTAAAAAAGTAAAGGTTTAAACTGTAATTAGAAATGTAGTAAAATTAATGTGTGAGCACGAAACCATTAAGTAGTTAAGGGAATTCTGGATCACAAGTGGAGGTCAAATTTTAAAGAAGAAAAGAAAACAAGACTAACAGGTTTTAACATCATGGTGCTACTATAATGTATGTGATCTTTTATGCATGTGAAAGAAATAAAAAAATAATGTCTATATACATTGGACTGTGTGTGTGTGTGTGTGTGTATACCAACATATGTTGGTATTTTATATGATTTTTTATAGAGCTTAAGTCATTTGTCTCTATGTGCATTTAGTCACTATGGCCAATTTTCAGGCAGCCATAAATTACAGTTTTTGCTCTTACTAAACTTCCTATTTCCAGAAGGCCAGTATCTCTACCTTGATGGTCATGAACACACTATTTCCTATAACTGGAAACACTTTTCCTTTTCCTGTTTGGTTTGTTGCTTTTGTTTTTAATCTGGTGTGATCTGAGGAGTATGCAGTGTAATCGGAGGATCAATATCTTTCAGAGATTACAAAGTAGAAATCATGGCAGATGTCCAAACAAGTCATCCATATACAAGGGGGGTCTCAGCACATAGGCAATGTTCAGAAACTAGGAAGAGCACACATGAGAAGGATTTCAAAGGAAGTTGCTCAAAATAACAGCTCTTGCTTTTTATAAGATTGTCTTTGACCTATAAAAGTGGGGCTGACATAGGAACTTATAGTAGCCTACCATGGTCCAGAGCAACTATAATCAAAAGTAGGCAGTTGGATCATTGTGTACACATGATTCTCAGCATTCCTGCCTGCTAGGGAGGAGGCTGCTGAAAGAGGGTAAGAACTGTCTTTGGTGAGGTTGCCAAGGTGGAATTAAAATTTCTAAATCCTGACTATTGGAGAGGAGAGTTACAGATTCTTTGAGTGTTCATGGAGTCCTTCATTAATAAGGTAAACAATATATGGAAAATTATATTTTTGGTCCATAAAAAAGTAACTACATCATTTCAGGGGCACTTATAGAAAGCAAAAACTAAAGGTTCTCTTTGTAAAGTCATCCCTCTTTCCTTCATACCACTGATATGTCATAAATGCTACAAATTCTTCAATCATTGCATTTATTGTGGCAACTATATATTTATATGTCTCTGTGAGATAGCACTGACCTTGTCTTATTCACTTTTTTTTTTAAACCCAAGGCTGAGCAGAGTACCTCATTCATAGAAGGCATTTGATGTGTTTTTGCTAACTCAATGAATTCTGATTGCAAATTTAAAAACATGGCAATTGTGCAAGAGGAAAGGTCACTTATAGAGATGATGTTGTTTAAATGCTATGAGGATGAAACCCAGAAACTGCCATTGTCATTCAGAATATTTGGTATCAGGGAATCCTGAGAAAGCCAGAAATAGCTTTATACAAACAAGATTCAAGCATGAATCTTTTTGTGCTTGCTACCTAGTTCATTAATGGTTGCTAGAAGAGGAAGTCTCAGGAGTAATGACTGAAAAAGCTTCCACATAATTTTTCCCCCAGAGTACTATCTGAAGGTTACTGAGGTTTTTGCTAAGATTATAGAGAATAACATAATTCCTCTAGAAATATGCAAACACTGGATTGATATTGCTAGAAGCTTTTCCATGAACTTGGAGAAATATCCTTTTGTCAATCCTAAGAGTAGTCTAAAAGATTTTAAGTAAAGAAAATTAATGTAAGTACTGAGAAGTATTTCCTGAGATTTGATGCCATGAAGCATTCTGATTCCAAAAGATTCTATCAACATATTCTTCAAAAAAAGGGTTTTTTTTCTTTGACATACTGGAATTTTCTTTCTCTCTATATGTGGGGTAGTATATAAAGTACTCTGTAATTAGATAAATAGCTTTTAGTTTATAATTATTGTTAAATAGATACATTATTTTATTTGGACATAATTCCTTCACATCGAGATTGCAGAATCTTGGAAGAAGATTGGAATACAGAATGCCTTTTCTCTGCATCTATATTATTTCCAAGACATATTTTAATCAGGCATTGATTCAACAAATTGAGTGTGTGCTTTGAGTGTGTAGTATATATATGTGTGTGTGTGTGTTTCTTGAGTGTATATATATGTATATATAAAACTTATAACTTCTATGTCATTTGTATTATTTACTAAAAGGAATATATATTATAATATATAATATGTTACATATAATAGTATATATTATATATATAACACCATATATATTACTGACACTTAATTTTTAGTAAGAGATTCTTTAAAGAATGTGTAGTTATTAAAAGAAACAGCAGATCTTAGTTTTGTTTAACAAGCAAAATTTATATTAGGTAAAATATTCACTAATTAAGAAAACACTTTTTTTGTGGGTTTTTTTAAAGAAAACATTGTTTACAATGCCAAATGTTTGGATAAATTGTTTTCATCTAATTCAACAGGATAACTCAAACTGGCATAAATCATTCTATTTTAGGAAAAAATATCATACTAATAAATTTTATAAATAAGATTCATTAGAGCTATGTAAAAGGTACTTTACTCCCTAAAATAGTTCAACATATTTTCCAGATATATGATCTGAATAAAAATAAATTAACTATCTAAAAACAATTATTGGCAAAAATATGTTGGATTGATTTAGATTTCAACTCTTACATTCCTTTGATATTTGAGACTATTGTCTTAAATCTATGAACAAAGTAATAGTAAGAATGGATATATTTAACTTCCTCTCTATTTTTCTCTCACTCTCTCTATAATAGCACTGGTTTTGAACAAACCTGTGATGTGTTGGGACTGAACCACCATGGCTTATTTTCATCAGGCTACATACTTAGCAAGATCTGACCACATTTTTATCTACAAAATGAAGTTTGCTACAGTACTATTTAAAGCAGTGTAGTTTGAATACCTACCTAACAATTTTATAACTGTGCTGGGCCATAAATAAAGTGACATGTATGGCCAAAAGAGTGTCACTGAATCTCTCTCAGGCTACTGTGCTTACCTTGGGCTTTATAAAGTGCTCAGAGTTGGTCCTTTTTTTCTTCTAGAGATTCTAAAACATTTTTCTTCTGACTTTGAAGACTCACATCTCCTGTGCTTTTTGTAAGTATCAGTCATAAGTGACAATTTCCATAAGAGAAAAAAATCCTTTAGCTACCTAGAAGCAGCATTCACATCTGAAAGGGACCTCAAAGGTCATCTAATCTAGACTTACTTTGAATACTTGAATTCTTTTTTCAGTAGACCTGCCAAGTGGTAGTTAAGCCCTATTCAAATGCTTTCAGTGACAGAATTCTTCACTACTTCAGAAGCAACACTAGCTACCCCTTTGCTCAGAGCATGTTGAGTAGGTCTAACCTTCTGATTCACTCCATACAAAAGCCCCTGAGATATTTGGATATGACCTTGGTTCCCTCAGGAGGGCAGCAGGACTGACAGTGCTTGGTTCCCAGTAGGAGGCCATAGCTTGTGTATAGTTCTTGATATATGAGAGTTTGGGGGCTGAAGGAGGTACAAAAGTACCTCTGGAAAGTGGGAGGGTAACATGAAGGTCCTTGCCTCCTGGGCAGGTAACCATAAGGTTGGGTAAAAGGGAACAGAGCCTGCTGGTTGGAAAGTTTAAAAGCATACTTGGCTGACTTCACACCTTGTCTAAGACTATATATAAACTTTATCATGTTGAAATGATACTTTACTTAATAACATTATGCATCTTTCTATCTTTCTCATCGTCCAATAAGAACACCCTAAACATATTATCAGAGCTCAAGGTAGAATCAAATGTTGTTCAAAACTGTCTATAAGGTCAACGTGCTATTAAAAAAAAATAGTAGTCAAGGTATTGTACTCTGGAATCAGGCTACCTCAATTCAAATCTGAAATCTACTATACAAGCTGCTCAATCTGTGGATATTAATCTCCTCATGTATGAAAGGTAGATAATAATAGAACCTCTCCTTCTTACAGATTTAAGGGTTAAATAAGCTAATATATTCATTGTGTATTCATTTCTTTCAGTGTTATTATATGTCTTCTGTAAGCCACATATCCTGTAGACAGGAAGGAAGCAGAGTTTAAATTTGCTCTTGAATATTAGACAAATGATATTATGCCATACTTCTTCATGATATTCTCTTTGGTTAATATTTTCAGTAATTTTATATTAAACCACAGATTTAGGGAGTGAAGTTAACTGGTTTCATAATTTATGATGAATTAATTTAGTTAACAGACCCTTCATGGTTCTACCAAAGTACTGACACATTTTTTTTTAAAGATTTATTTATTTATTTATGATAGGCATAGAGAGAAAGAGAGGCAGAGATTCAGGAGGAGGGAGAAGCAGGCTCCATGCCGGGAGCCTGACGCGGGACCCGATCCCGGGACTCCAGGATCGCGCCCTGGGCCAAAGGCAGGCGCCAAACCGCTGAGCCACCCGGGGATCCCCGACACATTTTAGTTAGGAAGTAAAAAGAAGTTTTTTTTTGTCACTGAATTTTGTGTCATATTTTGTTGTTGTTGTTTACTAGACTGTCTTTATTTGAAAAATAAATCCTTAAAAAAACCTCTTGTTTTTAACATCACATCTTTTATAAGAAAGGATGTCAAATATTTTTCAAGAAAAAAAAATTGAGAGCTGAACTTAAATTGAGATACATAAAATAAATGAATAGTTTTTACAGTTTTTACCTTGTGTTGCTAAGTTCATTTATTTCAATTGCAGTGAGGTTCTCTCCTGTAGACAATGTTTCTGGAGTTGAATGGCCTCTGTGGAGAAGAAAAAAAAAGCCCCACAAACTCAGTTTATGTCCCTAACTTCTCCAATAAATATGTTTCATGAATAGATCAACATTAATGCCTATTGGTTTTGTTTTCTTAACGAAGAGGTCAAAGACAAAATATCCTCTTATTGGCTTTCCTATTGTGCTACACTGAATAACTATAGTACTTGTGTTTTAGATTATCACTACATATTTTTAAAATTTCAATGGCAACTCTTGTGATTGTTATTTTTTTCATGAGAAAATACATGGTTACCAGGCTTTCTCTTAGTATGTTTTTCAAGTATTAAGAATAATTGGGTACTTTCTAAGGTTTGCAAAGATTTGTGGAAAATGAAGAAAGGAGATCAGATGGGAAACTACATTCTCACATTTGTGAGTGACTTTAAACTGTGAGAAGGGCAGTTTCTAGATCAATGCTAAAGAAGAGGCTAACAGTCTTGCCCTCCACCTCAACCAAGACCTAGCAAACTACAGTAAATTGTATCTTACTGTTCTCATAGATACAACGTGAATGTCCATAAAGGTCCATAACACAGACATTTGACCTTATGTTGCAAAAGAGCTCAAATACATAAAGTAGGAAAGGGATTTTCATATTTGTTTTTTTTTTTTTTTTTTGGGGGGGGGGGGATTTTCATATTTGACCATGAATACTACATTAAAAAGATCTAGTTACATTTTGCAGGTTTTTTTTTTAAATATGACAGCTTTATTATTGTTTTGGAGTGCTTTCTCAACTTAGTTTGGAAGCTTGCCTTGCAGATTTTCTCCTTGCACATAGACAGAAGGGTCTACTAAAGAAGGGTGAAGAGTTCTACTTAGAACTAGTCAAATCTCATTGTATCTTTTTATCAATGTCCACAGTCTTTTATCAATGGATGCCTGTGTCACTTTACCAGAGATACTTTGTATGTACAACTTTTTAGAGCACTGAGGAAGTTTTCAAAATCATCAATTTCAACCATAATGTGGTTGAAGAGTCAACTGACTTTTTTTTTTAATTTTTATTTATTTATGACAATCACAGAGAGAGAGAGAGGGAGAGGCAGAGACACAGGCAGAGGGAGAAGCAGGCTCCATGCACCGGGAGCCCGATGTGGGATTCGATCCTGGGTCTCCAGGATCGCACCCTGGGCCAAAGGCAGGCGCCAAACCGCTGCGCCACCCAGGGATCCCTGTCAACTGACTCAAGTAGGTGAGCAATGTAGCATGAATGGTTGGGGCATGGGAAATGTAATTGCAAACTTTCACTACTTCTCAGACATTTGACTTGGGTAAGGTTATTTTTACAACTCACTAGGCTTCCTCACTCTATTTACCTAATGATCCTCAAGAGCCAATGAGGTCTTTCCAGAATAATGTTTCCAAATGCATAAAATAGCATGCATAGAATTTAATACAATCAAAGAAAGGCAGTACAGTTCTAAAAACATCTGTGATCCAGATGTTTATGAAACAATTCTTCCCAGAGTCATAAGACTCATGGCCTGTCACTTTTGGAAAAGGTGTTTCTGGGAATGAGTTATTGCCATTGTGACAAAAGAAGAGAAACAAATATCTGCCATTAAATCCAGAGATGCCTCTTTATTTACCCCTTCTATAATAAAGGGCTAAAGGGCTTTTATGGCTACCAATGGTAAGATGGATTTTCTCAAACACCACAGGCACACAAATACACATATAAATAGAGTAGTTGTGAAGTAGACACCAAGGTCAATATCAGATGTCTTACAGTTCTCAGAATGTGCGCTGGAGAATAAAGCACTGTAAAATTATGTGATGAACCAAGCTGTATGTATAGAGTGGAGCATCCTCGGCGTCAGATGGAATGTGTCCTTTGAATAAGGGAAGTAAGATGAATAGGATTTAGAGAGCACTAGGGGAAGAGAAGTCATCAAATATGGGAGAGGGGAAAACATAAAACTCATTCATGTATATATTTGTAGGCATTCCAATTTCTACCAGATGCAAATGACTGCAAGGGGCTTTCTAACATAAGGAAGTAGTGTGAGATAAAATATAACTTAACTAGGGCAGCCTGGGTGGCTCAGTGGTTTAGTGCCACCTTCAGCCCGGGGCCCGATCCTGGAGACCCAGGATGGGGTCCCACGTCAGGCTCCCTGCATGGAGCCTGCTCCTCCCTCTGCCTGTGTCTCTGCCTCTCTCTCTCTCTCTCTCATTAATAAAGAAATAAAATATTTAAATATATATACATATATAACTTAACTATACATTAAGTCTGAAGCTACTTATATAGTGAACTAGAGTTCTAAAATTAATCCTAATCTTAATATTAACTGGTTATTTTATACACAGCATACAATTCTAAATCACTCAAAAAGTAAGCACTTTTCCCGTGTAACGTATATATGGTATTACCTACTCACTGGCTGATAGATTGTGTTGAGTTCCCTATTGCTTCCTTTATGCTTTCTTGACACTGAAGAACACCAAAAACTCCTAAGAGTTAAAACATTACCTCTCAGATAAAGATTTTCCCTCCTCTCTCCTTTCCCCCAATAAATGCTGCTCAAACCACAACTGGACTATTTGCACTCAAATATGTCAGAATACTTTCATATTTCAAACTATGTACATATTCTCAAGATGAAAATCTGTTAAGGGATGATTTGTGCAGCAGCCCTTATAGTAGCCCTGAAACTTGAAAATTTCCTTTTGACCCAGGGTCTAAAGAGTTGCATAGCTTTTCAATCTAATCAGACTCCTAGATGCCAGGGGAGACATCACATTTCACCTTTAACTCAGGCTGTAATTTGAATTCCTACTGAGAGCTGACTCTACTTGTTATTCTCTTCCTTCCATTTGCAGGATTCCAGAATCTAGTCCTGAGAACCAGTCCTTGATAGTTGCTTTCACACCCTGTCTTGTTTTGTTTTCCTTTCCTTTGCTTTGTTTTGTTTTGTAATATTTTGGCGAAGGATTAAATGAGTGCAACCTCTAGAGACCTGTCTAGCCAGCCCACATGTAGGTCAGTGTAGATCAGGAAATAGCAATGTCCAGAACTAGTCTGTCAGTAGTTTCTGCATCCAAATTTGTTGAAACATATGCCCATGTCAAATTGTACGAGACTTTGATCTTGATTTTGTCTTGTGACGTAAAAACATTATACAACTGTGAGAGAATGTCTGGCTATATTCCTGTGAGTTGGTCATGCCACACATCTGATAATACTGAATACTCAAGAGGATTGGAAGTTGTCCTATGACCATTAGGTAGTATTGTGAAAAGTAAACTTAGGAGGTTAATTCTCCTTCTTCTTCTTCTTCTTCTTCTTCTTCTTCTTCTTCTTCTTCTTCTTTTGGTGTGCACTACATCTTTCTAATCATTTGAGAGGTTTCTTTTATGTAAAACTGGATCAGCCTTAGCTTTCAGTTCTGTACTGTCATATTGTTAGATTCCTTTCAACTTTAATTAACTTTAAAACTTATTTGTGCTCTTTCAGTGTTCAAAGTAGAGAGACTTTTTTTCTTATTCATTATATAGTATTAATATATTTTTTCTAAAAAATATAAACATAAGTTGATTAGTAAAATACAGAATATTATGTACTGCCTCTACACCAAAATATACATGGCATTAACAATAGAATGGTGTTTTCTCATGGAAGGATAATATTGTTTATTTAAATACTAAGTGGGAAAGGAACTATCCTTACTTACAAAAAAAAAAAAGAGGAAATAACCCCTCAGTACAACTAATTATCTATGAAATGTGAGTTAAAATAAATATATTTTTTTCCAACAAGCATGCCCAATCCAGCCATAATATTTACAAATTGCTACCAATATTTTAAACAAACTTAAGTTTAAAACTTACTGCTTACATTTTGACACCACTGAAACACTGAAACTTGGCTTTTATTAATAATTCAAATCTGAGAGACATTATGCATACCATTGCTAAAGTTCTTTTTTTTTCATTGCTAGAGTTCTTGCAAAGTATGTTTACATCACTGTGTCATATTAGTGCTGAAATGCTATGCATAATTCACATGAGGATAGAAATATACATTTACTTTAAAGGTGTTTGAAACTATAGTGGATAAGATTCTTTAGATGGGATATGTTCTAAAGAGTCAGAACTATTGTATTCAGTCTGAATCTTTAAAAATTCATTCAATAGACATGATTGAACAACATCTAAATGCTGGGCTCTGTGATAGATGAAAAAGACACAATCTCTAGCCATGATGTAACCATAGTCTACTGGAATATATATATATATATATATATATATATATATATATATATATACAGGAGCAATTGAAAAAAATAATGTTCTAAGTGCTATCTGGAGATTTTCATGGAGTCTTAAAGGAAGAGCATTAGAGAGAATGGCCTGACAATGACGATCAATGATGAAAAGATGAGAGAGAAAAAACAATATTAAAAGAAATTAAAGATTTCAAAGAAAGTATAATTCATCAAATGAGTGCCATTGGTACTGAAGAGCAACTGAACAACAAAAAAGTAGCTGAGGCTGCATCTGGCACTTCATAGAAGCGATCTTGGAAATAGCAGGCAACCCTTTGAGACTTCTCATTTGTAAATTGAGGTTAATACTGGTCAGATCAATCATTCATTGTAAGGATCAAACAAGACCATTAATACAAGTTGCCTAACAGAAATCCTACACATAGTAACTAACCACTAAAGTTTTATTTCTTTCCTCTACCACTGAACATATGCATGAGTGAGCTTTCAGATGATTATAGACAGAAACCATGAGCCAGATGAGGCACTAGACATTGTGGAAGAGAGTCACATTATCTGTTATATCCTGTCCAAATTTTTGACACTCAGAGTCCACAGACATAATAAATGATTATTTTGTACCATACATTTTAGTTACCTTGTTATCCAGCATTAGATAACTATAAAACTCCCCAAATACAAACCTATCTAAGCCTGGATGTATTAATAGAGACTGGCAATGAATAGGATCATTCAACATGAGTATAGTCTTGTAAGTTCAATGTTCAAACAAGAAAGGTTGAAGTGCCTAATAGCAAATGGCTTAAATATGCACTTAGAGTCTCAGATCAATACAAAGAGCATAAGGCAAGGCATGGAGAAAAGGCATGAGCCAGGAATGTAAGGTCTCAGAGTTGGTGTAGTAAGATTTAGGATTACAAGTTTGTGAGGTCAGAGAATAGAATATTAAAGATTAAGGCTCATTGGTGAACTCATTTTATCTAATCAAAAGTTTTCTTATCTTTATAAGATGCCATGAAGTTAACTCAATTAGTTTTGAATACATTAGAAAAAATTATTGAAGAAAAGGGTACTATTAGCAATGTAAATTTTGTAATGGCACTTATAATCACTCATAGTAACAAATAATGATAATATATCACTCTTAACTCTTTGCCATAGTCAAAGCCGCTCAACAGAATATTTTTCCTTCTTTATTGTTCAAAAATAATTGAGATGAAAATGCTGTAACAATGCCACCAGCATCAGTCTCCTGTCATGATAATCAACAAAACACATCAGGGAGTAACTGAAAGCATGTTCTTAATATAATGATTCTTATTGTCTGTCTTTAGTATGGGGAAACAATGACAAAAATAGCTGATATTTACAAGACTGACCTGAGTGAGATATTCAACAACCTGCAATAAGTGCCAACTAACTTTGAGACTATGCATTATGAAAAAAAAAGAAAAAGAAAAAAACAGAAATTACTATACAATAGACCACCTTGTAACTAAAGTTCTTTTTCACAACATCAATGATTGTACAATGCTTCAGAAAAAAAATCTAGCAAAAATAGAAACACATTAAATAGAGAAGACAGTTGAATCCAGTTGAGCATATTTGAGGGTAGACAAGAACAACTGATGAATTAAAACAAAAAGAAAAATTCTGGGGAAAAGGACCTATGTTAACTATAGGAATAAGCGTCCTGAAAGAGGAATGGTTGGTTGAGAACAAAGGTTCAGGGTGAAAGCTTCACATTGGACAAGAAAGTATTGTTCTCTTATGTCAGTGAACAAAGAAGAACTGGGAATGAATTTAGAGATACATCAAGTTGAAGTTGATGGAAGTGAATCATAAGCACTATCCTCTGTCATCACAAGAAGAATGCTGACAGACATGATTGAGTCACAGCTACACGCCAGGCTCCATGATTCAACTGCAAAGGCTGAGGATTCTGCAAAAGCTCTTATGTGTCAAGAATAACCTCAGAACAGAAGAAATCCTATATGATCAATAATACGTAATCCTCCAATATCCAAAACTGTATTGTCAAACTGCAGTAAATGCTTAAGACATGTTTCTAAGGGAAAGGGAAAAATAAAAAGAGTAGTATGTATTAAGGTAATACACTAGCACATTTCTGAGGATAACCTATCAGAAGTGTATACACCCAAGAAAAGCTTATGCAACTCTAAATGTTGGCCATGCCTACCTCTGAAAGAGATTCTCCTACTCAATTTGAAATTCTGTGACTTTGAGACACTTGTGTATCCTAAAGAGGATCAATGCCTCTGCCAAAAGTATTATTTGCCAGCTAACTATGCAGATACCCCATGGCTTTGGAGATTATCTCAAGACAGCTACCCAATAAAACACACCTTATAGAATGATCCAGTCAATTTTCTCTCAAATAATTTGATATAAAGAAACAAAGAGGAATTGTGGAATAGATACAGTAATAGAAACAAAATATTTAGCCATAAAGAAACAAAGGAAAAAGAAATAGAAACAGATTCAGAAATAGGCTGAATCATAAGAAAGCAGAGTCACTTGAAGAAGAGGTCATCCCCTTTCAAGCTGAAAACCTGTGCCAAGTCAACTGCCAGGCCATGAGCACATTAGGGTTGTCATTATTTCCAAAATGACAATCTGCACCATGTGCAGGCTATGGAGGTGTGTGGGTGTATGTAAACAGGCACATAATGAGGTTATTAATACAAAACTCCATAACCTGTGATAATCTGCAGTACCTTCAGTGTACCTCAGTAGTAGAATTTGTGTCAGGAATCAAGTTCTTGATTTAACACCTGGATTACAAAATGCAAGATGCCCAATAATCATGAGATTTGAATCCCACGCAGATTCTGGCTGTGCAACTATTTCCTGCAACATGAAATTGACTAATGAGTTGCTTACACCTTTTGATCCAATCCTTCTCTATTTTAGGAGAACATGACCCTGCCTTTGAAAAACCATAGTTGGGATCCCTGGGTGGCGCAGCGGTTTGGCGCCTGCCTTTGGCCCAGGGCGCGATCCTGGAGACCCGGGATCGAATCCCACGTCGGGCTCCCGGTGCATGGAGCCTGCTTCTCCCTCTGCCTATGTCTGCCTCTCTCTCTCTCTCTCTTTCTCTCTCCTCCTCCCCCCCTCTGTGTCTCTCATGAATAAATAAAATCTTTAAAAAAAAAAAAAAAAAAAAAAAAAGAAAAACCATAGTTATTTAAAGTATATTTATATTAATAAAAATGATAAATTTATTTTCAATAACTATGGGAAATAACAATATAGCCAAATGATAAATTGTATTCATATGCTAAATCAGGTTTTAGACAAATATTCACTGAAAATGATATCGTGTTCACAGGATAATAGTAAGTGAAAATAATGAAATTTAACTTTATTAAAATTTTGTAAATATACAGAGATAACAACAGAAAAAATTAATGCTCGTTAATGGTGGCAAATCCTGGACCGGATAATAGTCACTTTTCTTTATTTTTTATGTATTTCCTTAACATTATGTAAGGTACAGAACACATTTGATGATTATGTAGTCCTACATAGAGTCACTTGGAACCAAAACTGAAAGTGAGAAAGCGAATGTCTTGCTTAAAGTACCTGTTTCTAGAACTGTGAGAATTACCTGCTCAAGTCCAACAGGTATATTAGTTTCCATCGCTTTTCCTCTCAGGATAATGTATCCCAAATTAATGTATTGTTTTAGGAGCTCCTCCCCAGTTCTGCTAGTTTTCAGAATAATCTTGGTTCTTACTTATGGAAATCTTTAATTGGTGGGCAGAGATTTAATGTGTAGGGTGTCAAAAAATTCCCAAGGCAAAATATCCATTAAAGGTCAAAATGTTGGTAGACAAAGCACATCTTGACCACTGTTTCCATCAGCATAAAAGGAGTAACACTGCCTTCCAAGTTAACATCATCTTTTGTCTGGTTAGTGCAATTGACGTCTTACCTGGCCTCCCTGCTTTGACATTTGGCACCCTATAGTGTGTCTTGACATGACAACCAGTGATTCTTTTCAACTAAAAGGCTTATTTCACTTCTCTATTCCAAATTCTACCAAAGTTTCCCATTTTACTGAGAACGAATACATGAATGCTACCAAGGTTTTACATGATCTGGCCCGTTTCTTCTCTGAACCATGACCCACCATGCTTTTATATTTATTTACTTATTTATTTATTTATTTATTTATTTATTTATTTATTTATTTTTCTCACAGCTTTCTAGTCACTCATGCTCCTCACTGTTCCTTGAACACACTATGTGAACTTTACATGAAGATCCCTGCCCTGACTGTTCCTCTCCTGGGAATTCTTTTTAGGCAGCTGTCTGCATGACTGAGGCTTCATCTACTGCTAATTTTCTTTATGTGCTATCTTTTTGATAAGCCCTTCAGTGTTAACCATTTCATAAAATTTAACCAGCCCCTACATTTCTGACACTCCTGATTCCCATTATCCTGATCCAACTTTCATTTTTATGTAGAATTTAATGATTTTAATATTCAAATAACTCATTTTATATCTACTATTTACTGTTTATCTCTATCTACTAGAATATAAATTCACAAAGGCAGTGATTTTTGCATGTTTTAATCACCAATGAGTCCCAAGTCTGTCAATGCATACCTGGTATTTACTAGGCACTTAAGAAATGTTTGATGAGGGGTGCCTGGGTGGCTCAGCCAGTTAAACCATCTGCCTTCAGATCAGGTCACGATCTCAGGGTCCTGAGAGAGCCCTGCATCAGGCTCCCTGATCAGCAAGGAGTCTTCTTCTCCCTCTCCCCCTGCCCATTCCCCTGCTTGTGCTCTCTCTCTCTCTCTCTCAAATAAATAAATAAAATCTTAAAAAAAGAGGGAGATAGAGAAACATTTAATGAATGAAAGAGATATATCTTTTCTTAATGCTCCAAATAAAAGGAAAAATGTAAATTTATTCAACTAGAAATAAGCAGGCACAGATTTCCTAACAATATATTTACAGCATTAAAAAATGTTATCAGTTTATATTCAAGATTATTCTAAATAATCTAGAAATTCCATTCCAACTCTTTGGAAGAAATATTTGCTATGGCAGAATCATTTAGACAACTCTAAAAGTCTGTGCTCTCTCTGGCTGTGGCTAAGAAGAAACTGTCCAGCCAGCGATTAACATTCCTTGGCCATCAGACTAGTACCAGTGGAATTTGAGTGAAGGTAATGCATATCATTTCCAAACCAAGATGGCTAAGTGAGTGCACTTATTTCCAAACCCATCTCTTTACATATTTGTCAGCCGGAACTCTGAGACATTAAAGGATCTTATGTAACAAAATAAAAGGTCCTGGATCCTTGAATCACTACATAGAGGAAAGCCACCTGTCAATCATTAATACCTGTATTTGAATATTAGATGAGTGTGGATTCTATCCTTACTGTGTTAAGTCATTGAAATTTGTGGTTTTATTTGGTATACCAGATGGCATGGCCTTAAATGCAAAAGAGAATTTAGTTAGGGTATAGAGTTGGGAATCACAAATTTGTATATGATCACAACTACAGAATTCTTGATCTTACAGAACCATGCAATTCAAATGCCCAATCAGAAAAAAAAAAATCCCAGGTTGAAACACTGTTGCTTAATAATATTTGCAGAGTCAAGTGGTTATGAAAGCTACTCACCAGGATGCCTGGGTGGCTCTGCAGTTGAGCATCTGCCTTCAGGTCAGGGCATGATCCCAGGGCCCAGGATGGAGTCTTGCATCAGGCTCCCTGCAAGAAGCCTCCTTCTCCCTCTTCCTATGTCTCTGCTTCTCTCTGTGCATCTCTCATGAATAAATAAATTAAATCTTTAAAAAAAAATAAAGCTACTCATCATAAGAAGAGGATATATAGAAAATCTGATTTTATAATCAAATTAACTTGGAATATAAATAAAGAAAAAATAAAGGTAATAGATAAATTACATGAAGGTGGTTGTTTGGAGGTCCTGTAAAGGCTTCAACCATGTTTAGTACACACGGGGGATTAGTAAAAGATATATAAAGAAGTTATGTAATGAAAGAGGCTCTAGTTTATGACTTTGAAGATAGAATGCTACCATGTTACAGTATCAGAAGAAAGTTATATATCCTCTCCAAGGTTGGTGATAACAAAAAGAAAACAATTTAGTTTGAGTAATAAAGTGTATTTTCAATAGAAATGTTGCAATTATTGAGGAGAAACTTCTCTTTATGATGAAATAATTTCAAGAGAGTGAAATTGGTGTGGAACAGCAGAATTTTGTCATAGTGATCTCTTGAAAAAAGAAATGTAGAGGTCTCTGATTTATTTGAGTGGAAAGAAGCAAAGAGAAGAAAACTATATGAATGGAAATTTGCCTATAGAATGAGAAAGAATTTAAGTCTTGATTCCTTCAATTGAAGGGAGTGAAAATTGAAGAGAGAGAGGCAGAGACACAGGCAAAGGGCGAAGAAGCAGGCTCCATATAGGAGCCCCATGTGGGGACTAAATCCTGGAACTCCGGGATCACGGGATCACGTCCTGAGCCGAAGGCAGACGCCCAACCTCTGAGCCACCCAGGCGTCCCTGATGGCCACATTTAAATCACCATAGATAGTTACATGCAAATTAGGTATTCATTTTTCTACTTGAATTGTTTCCAAAACAAAAAATAAAACAAAACAAGCCATTTCCATTGCCTCCATCTCTAATATCTACCTATATAGACAAATGCTATTTATCATTCAAGACTTATGGCAAATATAATCTCCTTGATGAAGAAACCCCAGTTCACAAATACTAAAAGAAATTATTTCCTTAAATAATTCCTACTAACACTTCAAAAAATAACCTCTATAAAAGTAGCACCTCTTTTGCTTAAGGGATTTTAGACAGATATCTATCCAATAGGACTGTGAATACCTAGAGGCTGGGAAAAGTGTCATGGGCATCTTTTTCTTTTTTTTCCAGGTTTATTAAGATATAATAAACAAAAATTGTATACATTTAGATGTATAACATATTTCAATATATGTATACATTGTGAAATGATTACTATAATCAAGCTACTTAACATATCTGTTACCTTAGTTACCGTTTGTGTATGTGTAGTGAGATCACTTAAGATCTACTCTTAGGAAATATCCAGTATACAGTACAACATTATTAGCTGTAGTCACCAAGCTATGCATTAGACCACCAGAACTCATTTATCATATATAACTGAAATTTGATATGATTTGACCAGCATTTCCTACTCCTCCAGGCCTCTAGCAACCATCATTCTGCTCTCTGCTTTAGTTCATTTGAATTTTTTAGCCTAGACATAATAGTGAGATCATGCAGTACTTGTCTTTTTATGTCTAGCTTATTTCACTTAACATAGTGTTCTTCATGTTCATCCATGTTGTTGCAAATAACAGGATTTCTTTCTTTTTGAAGGCTGAATAATGTTGCATTGTGTATCTATACATGCACACAATGGAACATACTTTAAGTACATAATTATATATTAATATATATACAAAGCAATACATGTATGTATATATGTGTATTTATATGTGTATGTATATTATATACAAATAATTTTCTTTATCCATTCATCGGTCCACAACACTTAGGTTATTTCCATATCTTGTCTATTATGAATAATGCTTCAAAGAACAATGCAGTGTAGATATCTTCAAGCTACTGATTTCACTTCATTTTTATATATACTCAAAAGTGAGATTGCTGAATCATATGGTGGTTCTATTAGTTTAGCAATCTTTTAAGGAAACTGCATACTATTTCCAAAATGGCTGTACCAGTTTTCATCCCCATCAATACTGTACAAACGTTCTTAGCTATCTTTTTCATTATACGGAGATTTGCTCATAGTAGTTAAATGCCCAGTGAATGATTACGGTATTGAGTAGCCTAAGTCCTAAGTAAAGGAAACATATTGTCAACAGTCATGTTTATTGATGATTTAAACTATTCCTAGAATTCAGAATTTCAAAAATATATATTACCCTTACTCCATAAAATGAAGTATATGCTATTTCTATTCTTCTATAGTGAAAAAAAAAGTCTGATGAACATTTCCTCAGTAAGACTATCAATTTATAATCTAAATATTAGGACAAAAAAATCATTGCTCCATATCCTAGTTTAGAATCAATTAAAAAAATTCTTCAGTTATTGAATTAAAAAAAAAAGATACTCTGCTAACGTTGGGAAAATTGGCTTTACAGCTGGCTGACTGGTTCATTCAGCAAGAAATTGGTCAACTTTCAAAGCTTTGAAAAATACATTTATACAGTGCCAAGAACCATAAAGTTGCTGAGCCAACTGGGAGTAAAGAACTCAGGCAATTAGAGTAACTTGGAAAAATAAGAACAAATCATATCCTCACTACTCTTCTCAAGCTAAACTAATACTATGTCTAACACTTGGACCCATTTTGCTGAATTGTCTATTGTAAACTTTCATATTGTCATCAACATTTAGTCTTAAAACTCTTCATAGTCTCTAGCCTTCTCTTCAGGCATCTGTTCCTGATTTCCTTCCCATGTTCTGCCAAACTCACTCACCTTTGCAGGGTATGTTTCCTTTTTTTCCCTTCAAGGGAAGAGAATGTTTGGTGTTTGTCTAGGATATTATGACTACAATGTAGGATGTGCCTCCTACCAGGTGGAGTGCAACATAAAATGTCTCCTGCTCTGTCTTGCTGGGAACTTGAGAGGAAGTTTGCCATTTATAGTGTTTAATATATTTCCTGTAAATGTGTAGGAAATGCTTGTTTGAAGTTCTGAAGCAAACTACCTTGATGTTCACAGAGATGAGATAAACTATTTGATGAAAGAAATCATATTCAAGAAAAAATCCTATGAGAGGAAGGCGGCCTCTTTATTTACATGAAGATCAAAGGAGCTTCACATGAATTGAGACTACATGTTTTTTTTCCCTGGGTGATTTGGAAAGAATAATCTACATGGCTGAAAGAGAAAAGTGGTAAGTCTTTAATGACTGTATTTTGGTTTTATGTACTTAAAAAAAAACTACCAAGCAAACTAAAGTAGTATACTTGTAAAATTTGGGAGTTTTTCTTCTAGAATTACTCTATACTTCCCATATTGATCAGTATTAAATTATAAGTGAATGTATTAAGGAAGATATGTTAAGTATATTAAAGTTGTATTTAATACATTAAAATCATTGCTATCATGCTTTTTAGTTTTTACGAAATAACCAACGATTGGGCTTATATGAGAAAAAGAAAGCTACACTTAACAAATAAATGCTATCAATGATTAAAGACCTTTATAATCAAAACCAGTAGAGTATTGTGCAGATGCCAGGATAATTTAATACAACAAACAGAATTCCTCTACATACTCAACACCATAATGATTTGCTGCCTAATATAATATTCCTTACTCTATAAAAGAATGGATGTTGCCCCCAAATGAGAAACTTATGAGTGATGATTCATGTGAGGGAAAACCACACAATCTTAAATCATTAGCTTTTTCCTTCTGTTAGGTAACAACCTACATTCTTTTTCTCTCTTATAAGGGTGACTGAGCTTTAAAGAATAGGAAGGGAAGGCAAAAAGGCAATCAACTTCAAAAATCACTTTGGCACAGCACAGCAAAATGCATCCAATTAAAACATTAAACAGTATGCTAATAATTATGTTTCTTTTAGTGCCTTTTCATCAAGGATTTCAAAGTTGAATTTACAATTCCTCAATTATGCTTTGGACATCTCTAATTCTGATTACTGGCAAGTCTTCCTTCCTTCCCCCTTCCTAACCTGCACTGAAAATTCTAGCTGAATTTATGGACAATCATTCTGCTTCCAAGTCTAAAAGACTTGGGTTCTCCTTCATCTTCTTTTGCCTTTGCTCAGCGAGCTAAGTGACTAATTCTGGGTAATTTGTAAGCAGAAGTTGGCCATTTTAAAAATGTTAAAAATTTGAATTATGGGTTTTTAAAAATGAATGAACTTTTATGACTTTCAGGCATAAGTGCTTAGCTTGAAGTACACTACCAAAATTCTGCCTTCATAAGCAAAAGGTGGTTAGCAAGAAGCATTAAGTTAAGCATGCAAATTAGTGCTTTTAGGGCTCTTATAAACAATATCTCTGAATAGATTATTTGTAAATATGTTCTACTGCTTTCATACCTCAAGTATTTCTTCAATGTATTTAAATACACACACACACAGAGATCTATGAAGTGATATTTGGCTTATGCACTGTACACATCATCAAATTCCAAATTAGATGAATCTAGCTAAGAAAATTTTACTGAATAAGGTAGACTTCTATATTGTACAATGTATGATCTTTAAAGTCCAGACCTTGTCTGGACTTCTATGACTAAATTTATTGTTCCTGCATTAAAAAGCAATAATTATCACATCAATCAATGTATTTCTTCCTTCAATCCATACAATCAATGTATTTCTTCCTTCAGAACAAGAATATATGTATTCCTTCAGAACAAGAATATTTGTCTACTCATTTTGTCTTACCATTTTATTCATAAGGCTTGGTGTTTGACTTCTCTGATACTTCTTTTTTTCTTGAAATTCCTTTACATGACTCAAATATTTGAAAACCTTGCCTTAAACTGAATGAGAATCCTTTAAACCATAGTTTAAGAAGAACTAAATGCAAAGCCAGAAATTATCTAAAGTCTAATTCTAAACCTATCATTTAACTATCCGTGTATCATTTTGCAATCCACACAAATACACTGTCTTTATTTTTAAAACGAAGTGAATGGCCTTAATATGTCTTTAAATATTAAAAACCATAGAGTTAAAAGTTAAAGCTTAATGTTATGTCTTGAGGTTCCTAATACCTCAGTAACAAACAATTGTGCAGCATGTATTGAAGTCCATGTGCTAAGAGAAAGATAAGCAAGAAATGGCCCTTCTTTCATTCATTCTTACATTGGAACAATTTTTACCTGTCCATCTCTCTATATATTATCTTATTTGACTGGTCATAACAACTTATGAAATAGAAAAGAAAGCTATTATTATTAGCCTCATTTAGGAGATAAAGGAAAGTACTTTCAAAGAGATGGAGATGCATTTTTTAGAAAATTCTAGAGCTAGTGAGAGAGGCAGAATGAAAACTATGTAAGATGTTATTATTGTTACATATTGATTAGTGTGCACTATTCTTAAAAGACATTCTTTAGGCCTCTCTTCCTGAGCCACATAATACTGTCCCACTGTGAAACAGGCATTACAATTTTGTATTTACTTCTAATGTATCTCAAAGGGGACCTTGTTTAATGATATAACATTTGTAAATCTCTTTGAATAAAGAAATCATTTAAATGCAAAGTACTCCTGAACATTATCCCCTTTACTCTCCCACTGGGTACATAAAAATCAAATAGGGCTGACTGTGATCTTTTAGGAACATTCAAGTGTCATAAATTGACTCTTTACACCTTGCTGCACCCCCCGCCGGAGAAACCGTGCACCTCAGGCAGATCGCTAAGTGAGGTTATGATACCCAGGCCACACGTCCTCCGCAGAGCCCCAACAGGGGAAATTGATAAGCTGCTACACCGTTCTTAAACTTGCACTTTAGTCTCAAATCAGCAGACACTGGGAATTCGTTTCTCACGCAGCTCAAGCAAACGCACCGACAGAGATCAGACCTGCACAGGGGGGAAACCATGGCTCTTGGAATCAGAAATTATGCTGCAAGATTAAAAAAAGAAAAGAAAAGAAAAGAAAAGAATTCTGCACAATTTCACCCCCCCTGCTGACACTGGCCATTGGACGCCTCCTCTTCCCTCATTTCCTCTTACTTTTTATTGCCACTTTGAAAGTAGACTTGTATTGTGTTGTTCCAGTAATCTAGTCCTGGTGTCCTAACCGTCTTGCAGCTTGAGTTCTTTCCTGATAAACTAAATTTCCCTAAATCCAACTGCCACTGCTTCTTTCCTTGCCTAGGATGTTCCCCTTGGAGCATTCCATGTAATCCCCAAACTTTAGTTTAGGGCCTAAAGAGCTTGACAAGCAGTGCCGGACTTTCCTCTTCCATGCAGGCTGTTATTTTGGTTGCCCTTTGGCTTATTAATGTTTCTAATGGATTGCTCACGCTTCCTCCATATTTACATCTTTGCATAACAAATCTCCTATGAAGCCCTGTTTTGGCACATCCTTCATAGAATTACAAATTTTTAAGCTATCTATGTAAAACATACATGCAGTGGAAGATACAGATCTTGAAAAGCTCAGTGAGTTTTGACAAAGGTATACTCCTATAAGAGATACCCTGAACAAGATGCAGAGCATTCTACAGATCCAGAGAGTTCTCTCTAGTAAATGCTTATAACTCCTTAGGTTACCAGTTTTGATTTTTGTTTCCACAGATTAATTTTTTTCCTCATCAATAACTTCATGAAAAGGAAATTACACAGCATTTTACTGTCTTCTGTTTTTTTTTTTTTTTTCCAATTCCATGTAAATCCTAGATACCATATATCAGGTTGAGGAAATTTTCTTCTGTTTTTGGTTTGTGGAGGACATTTATCATGACTTCACTTTAAATTTTGTTAAATGCTTTTTCTACATCTGTTAAGATTGTGACATGGTTTCCCTCCATTCTTCTGTTAATTTTTTATTTTTTCTTTTGAATATTAAACCAGCCTTGCATTTATGGGACAAACCCAATTTTATTTTACTATATTATCCTTTTTATATATTGTTGGGTTTGATTTCATGAAAGTTTTTAAATTTTTATAGAAGTGATCCATATATTTAATTTTTATAAATGATCCATATATTTGCACAAGTGACCCATATCTTGTTTTCTTGTATTGTCTTTCTCTAGTTTGCTATCATGGTAATTCTAGTCTCATAAAATCAGTTGGGAAGTGTTTCCGATAATTCTGATAATTTTTTCTTTCCAAAACTGTTCTAATTGCATCTAAGCTACTTAATTTATTAGCATAAAGTTGTTTATTGCATTCTCTCTCAATCATTTGTCTTTTTGAACTGTAGCAAGGCCCCCTTTTTAATTGTGATATTGGTAATATATATTTTATCTGTCTTTTTATTGATCAATATAACTAGACCTTAAGCAATTATATTTTTTCAAAAGCCAATTTTTGATTTTACTCATTGTTATTCATTTTCTGGCTCACTGATTTATGATCTTACCAATATTATTTTCTTCAATATTTCTACCAATACTTATTCTTGGGTTTAATTTCCACCTCTTTTTTTAGCTTCTTATTTGGAAAGTTAGACTTAATTTTGAACCTTTCTTCTTATCTCATGTAAGCATTTAAGGTATAATTTTCTCTCCAAAATCTGTTTTAACTGTAATTCATAAGTTTATATGAATTACAGACTAATACATACATAATATATAGTTATTTAACACATCTAAAATATACTTTTATTTTGTTTACATAAAGTTCAAAATATTCTAAAATTTTCTTCGTGATTTCTCACTAGACCTCAGATGGTTTTTAAGTATTTTTAATACCTTACTATGTAATTCACATACCATATATTTCACTCATTTGAAGTTTACAATTCAATGGCTTTAGTACATTAAGGATTGTGTATCCATCACCAGAATCAATTTTAGAATATTGTCCTTATTCCAAAAGGAAACCCAAGACTCTTTTCACTGTTTCCAATCATTTCTCCTCCCCATAGCCCTGAGCAACCACGGATCTTTGTCTATAGATTTGTCTATTCTAAATATTTCATGTAAATGGAATCATACAACATGTGGTCTTTTTTAACTGCTTTCTTTCACTTAACATGTTTTTTTCTTTTTTTGAGATTTCATTTATTTATTTGAGAGAGAGAAAGAGAGGAGTGACAGAGAGAGGGCATGAGCAGGATAAGGGGTAGAGGGAGAAGCAGACTGTTGCTGAGCAAGGAGCCAGATGCAGGGCTCAATCCCATGACTCCAGGATCGTGATGTGAACTGAAGGCAGACTTTATCCAACTGAGCCACCCAGGTGCCCCTCACTTAGCATGTTTTTAAAATTCATTCATACGATACTGTAGTATATTTTATTTATCCATTCATCAATTGATAGACTTTCTACTTTTCAGGTATTATGAATAATGCTGCTATCTGCATTTGTCACCTGTTTCTGCATATACATATGTCTTCATTTCTTTTGCATAAATACCTAGATGTAAAATTGCCAGATCACATGGTAACTCCATGTTGAAAGAATTGGCACACTGTTTTCCAAAGAAGCCAAATTCGTTTACACTTCCATCATCAGTGTCATGAGGGTTCCATTTCTCCATAAGCTCACCAACGCTTGTTATTTTCTGTCTTCTTGATTCTAGCCGTCCTAGTGGGTGTGAAGGTTTTGGTACAGAGAGTGGTTCTGGAGGAATAGAATTTAGAGATGAGCTTCTTGAATTGATTATGGGGCTTCCAGAATGGCTAACTTTATCAGATGTAAAGATACTAATCCACTGATAGTCCATGGCATGATTTGGCAAAGGAGGTAAGCTCTTGCTTATCACTGCTGGACACTCTTTTTTCTTTTTTTCTTTCTTTTTTTTTTTTTTTTCTTAAAGCAAAGACAGGGGGCAGGGGAAGAGAGAGACTCTTAAGCAAACTTCACACCCAATGTGGCAGTGTAGAGACCTGAAATTATGACCTGAGCTGAAATCAAGAGTTGAACTCTTAACTAAGCCACCCAGGCACCCTGGACCCTCCTAATCAAACACTTAAAAGATGCAAGTATCTGGGTGACAGTGTATTTTATATTTTTAAACATTTTTGTCAAACTAACAAATAAAATGAGACTAGCTAGTTGCTCCTAATGTTTCTGAACAAAGTGGGTAAGGCAAAGTATATATTCAGGAATTGGAATTCTCAGCTCAGGCACCACATAAATGACTTAAAAGTTTCCATGTGGCCTGAAAAAGACCCTTATAACCTGTAACCACAGCAGTGAGATTGCTGAAAACCAAATCCAAAGTTTCAACCTATAAGTGACTGAATTACAAACCCAATTTGAATTCCCAGTCTCACTGGGTATCTATTTTTATAAAGTGAGGGCACTGATAGGAAAGGAATGGGATCCACAGAGTTGGAATTGGGATGTGTAAGAAGAATCTGATAACATTGGGGACACTGAGCTCCTAAATGTTGATGAATTTTTTTTTGTCAGCAGAAGTAGCGTTACTGCTCTCATTTGAGGGAATTAACCCTGCATTGCCTGAGGAAACTGTGATGGTCTCCCCTGAAGCAGTTGCCTTACAAGAAAATACTGATTCTCCTCAGAACTCATCTTTACTACCCGTTCTTGCAACTGGACCTACAACTAGATTCAAGTATCAACAGGCCCCTGGGTGAGGTACAAAATGTGACCTATGAGGAGGTGTGCTACACTCCAAAATAATAAATTCCATCTTCTAATTCCTACAATCAGAAATTCAGAGAATATGTACAGGAATAATAAGGGAGTGGAGTAATGTTGGAAGAATAGAAGTTAAATCAGGGTAAATGTATTGATATGAGCTCACTATGCAAAGATTCTGCACTTAATATTCCAGCTCAGGGAGTTAGAAAGGACTCTAATTGCATCAACGGTTGACTGAAACATGGAACAAAAGGTAGCCCATAGTAAATGATTTAGAAATGCCAGAACTACCTCAGTTTACATCAAAGAAGGGATTAAAAAATGTAGGGAGATTGGAATGTTAGAGTAGATTTGGTGTTTAAGACCTACCTACCCCACCCCTCTGAAGAGGATTTAAAAGACATACATTTCACCATGACTATAAAAAATGAATTTTCAGCGTTCCTACAATGGCTCTTCTCTGTAATTCAGATCTTACAGTGGGAACCATGGTAAATGAATTGGGAAACTAAATGCAATGAAAGTAGTAACTGGATCCAAGGGTAGCAGGAGCCAAGTGGTGGCACTCAAAAGCTAAAGGCAAAGTAGGTATAGTTACTGTAATGGGACTGCCGAGTCAAAGCAGGAATCAAAATAATATGACTCAGGCAGATTTATGGCATTGACTAGTTGATCAGGTTGTTCCTAGAAGTGAAATTGATAGGAAGTCTATTAAATTTGTACTTGATCCATATAAGTAAAAAAGTTCTGGTTAAGTGAAGAAAAGTCTAACCTGAATCATAAAAAGAGTCATAACCCCATTAATCCATTCCCAGACACTAATCAATTTACAGAGGACCTTGAATGAAGGGGGAGGTCTCCTGGAGGAAGGTCCCTGATACAGTGACAAAAATTTATCCTGTTAATTTTTCTCCCAGCCTTTCCCAAAAGACTTATGTCTTTTAACTAGGGAACTGTGCATTGGGGAAAAGGATATAATTAGACATTTCAGAAACTACTAGACACTGGCTCTGAACTGACACTAATTCCTTGCAACCCCAAATGTCACTACGGTTCACCAGTCAGAGAAAAGGCTTAATAGTGGTCAGGTGATCAATGGGGTTTTAGCTCAAGTCTGCCTCACAGTGAGCTCACTGAGTCTCCAACCATATCCTGTGGTTATTATCCCCATTCCAAAATAAATAGTTGGAATAGACACACTCAGTAGTTGGCAGAACCCAAACATTGGTTCATTGATCTGTGGAGTGAGGACTACTTTGTTGAGAAATGCCAAATAGAAGCCATTAAAACTGCCTTTACCTAGGTTACTAGTAAACCAAAAATAGTAACTCATTCCTGAAAGGATTGAAGGCATTAGTGCTACCATTAAGGACATGAAAGATGAGGGACCATTGGCTATTTGGCCTGTGAAGGATATAGATATATCCTGGAGAACAACAGTGGATTATCACAAACTTAATTGGGTGGTGACTCCATTTGCAACTGCTGAACCAGATGTGGCTTTGTTTCTTGAGCAAATGAAAACATCCCCTGGGAACCGATATGCGGCTATTGATCTGACAAATGCTTTTTTCTCCAACCCTGTTCATTTGAGACCATCAGAAACAGTTTGCTGTCAGATGGCAAGGTCAAGAATATACCTTCACTCTCCTACCCATGGAGTATATCAACTGTATTGGTCTGCTAAAGCTGACATTTAAAAAAATTATATATATATATATATATATATATATATATATATATATATATAATTTTATATATATATATCCTCCCCACAGATTGGGTGGCTTGAACAATAGAAATTTATTTTCTCACAGTTCTGGAGGCTGGAAGTCCAGGTGTCAGCCGATTTGGTTGCTCTTGAGATCTCCCTCTGTGGCTTACAAATGGCTGCCTCCCTCATTGTGTCTTCCTATGGTCCTTCCCCATGGATTTCTCACTCTCCCTTCTTACAAGAACACCAGTCCTATCAGATAAGAACTCCACCTTTATGACATTATTTAATCTCAATGACTTTTTTAAAGGTCATATCTCCAAATACAATCATGTTGGAGGTTAGGGCTTCAGCATAAGGATTTTACATTACAAAGTTCAGTGTATAAAACCAATTTTCCAATCCTATGTCAAAATTTAGTTTATAGGGATCTTGATTGCCTTTCCATTCCACAAGATATCACATTGGTCCACTACACTGGATTTTGTGAGGAAGATGCAGTAACTACTTTAAACTTATTGGAAAGATATTTACCTGCTGAGCTTTGGGAGCAAAAAACCTACAAAAACAGAGGCCTTATACCTCAATAAAATGTCTAGGGGTCCAGTGATGTCTGGCATGTGAAGATATCCTTTCTGAGATGAAGAGTAATTTCTTGTATCCAACCTCTCCTATAACCAAAACAGGCACAACATTTAATGGACCTCTTTGGATTTTTGAGGCAAAAAATCCTTATATGGGTGTGTTACTTTGCCCTATTTACCTCAATGATCCATAAGACAGTTATTTTTAAGTGTGGTCCAGAAAAAGAGAGGGCTCTATAAAAAGTTCTGACTGCTATGTGAGCAGTTCTGCAACTTGGGTCATATAATCTAGCAGATCCAGTGGTGCTTAAAGTGTCAGGGGCAGATAAGAATGATGTTTGAAGCCTTTGGTAGGTCTCTACGCATGAATTACAGTGATGGCCCTTAGAATTTTAGAGCAAAAGCCTGCCACTACTCTTGAGAAATAGTGTTTGACTTCCTACTGGGCCTTAGAGAGACTGAATACTAAACCACAGGCCATCAAGTTAACATATGACCTAAGCTTCCCATCATGAACTGAATGCAACTGACCCACCAACCCATAAAGTGGGGCATTTAGAGCAGCCCTTTATCAGCAAATGGAATTGGTATATACAAGATCAGGCACAAACAGGGTAGATTATAACCAGAGTCCTGGAGATACAAAGACCTGTTAAGATGACTTATTAGTCTTCAATAGCCTAAGCATGAAGGGATTAGTAACAGCTGGGAATGAAAAATAGAGGTAAAAAGGATGTGTGTATATATGGCTGTATATGTGTGTATGTGTGTATGTGTATATATGGCTGCTGAAGACAGACAAATGGAATGAGACCCTCTACAGGTATTCAGCAGATAAAACAAAAAAGTCTCAAGGAGAAAACCTGGAGAAACAACAAAATGACTTATAGAGACATTGGGATATGGTGGATGAGCAAGAGAACATAAAAAATACAAGAAACGGCTATATGAATAGGTCCCTAAAATCATTGGAGATAAGAAAAAATACACATTAAAACAAAAATCTATTACTCATTATTTATCAGATTTTCAAAAATTATAAAGTCGAATAATAAATAGTCATGGTGACCATACAGAGAATCAGGGGCTTTTATGTACTCAATATTGAAAATATAGACTTTTATAGTAATTTTGCAGAGTAATCTCAGTTCTCATTCAGTTCAAGTATGTGCTTATAATTCAGTAGTTCCAGTTACTGAATTTATATTCCAGAGAAATGTTTGCCTGATACTTATGAGACAAGGAGGAAATATTTATCAAATTGTTATCTATGAAAGTGAAGGGTTAAAGACAAACTAAGACTGCATGTGTGAGGCAGTGGTAGGGTGGGAAGTACACAGCATGTGTGGCAGATGTATTATTGTTAAAATATTTACTGTACTCATAAGATTCTCCTCATTGGGCCCATCCTGTGAAAAGATTATATTTCCTACCCAAACTTTATCACACATGGAAATGTATCTTACGTTGGCCGTTGAAGTATGAATGGAAATTGCATGCACCCTCTCTAAGCAGAAGCTTTAAGAACCAGAGCATTGATCTTTTGTGTCTCTTTTTCTTCTGTCACAAGAATGGCTCTATAGTAGATAGTAGCTCTTCTTTCACCTAGATCCTGGTGTGAAGAGGATATAGAATAGAGACACAAACAACATGTAATACAAATAAGAATTAAACTTTTTATAAGTCACTGGAATTCAGGTGATATATTTTCTTGTAGAGCAACCTCTCAAAAGCTGACTGTTACTTTGTGGAATGCCACATTGTAGTTAGAAGAAGCTCTTGTTTGGATTTGAAAGAATTAGTGGTGATTGAAAGAAAGAAATACATGGGGTGCTGGGTGGCACAGTCAGGTGAGCCTCCAAATCTTGGTTGCAGTTTCTGCACAGGTCAAGATCTCACAAGTTTAAGATTCTCTCCTTCTCTCTGTCCCTACCTCCACCCTACTTGCAGGCTCTCTCTCTCTCTCTTAAAAAATAATAAAAAAAAAATTAAAAATCAAAAAAAAAAAAAGAGAGAGAGAGAGAGAGATAGAGAGAAAGAAAGAAATACATTATAAGCTCTCTAACACAATACTAGTTAGGTAAATTTAAAACATAGCAAATGAGCCAAGCGACATATTTTAGGAGAATACATACAAATTCAATGAAACATTAAATACATTAGAACATTTGCCTATGCAAGCTAAAGAGAATGTGAATGGGGAGCAGAGATAAAAAGGTATAGAACAATATATGAATTTTAACCTACATGTGAATGAATATGCTTACATACATAATAGATAAATCCCTCAAAGGAAAAAAATGTTTTAATATGAAAAATAATAAGAGGAATATAATTAAGTCAACCCTTTGTACCTAAGGACCAAAAACAAACAAACTAAAATATTAAAGGGAGGGAAAGAAAGTAGAAAAAGAAACAAATTTTAGGGACATTTATAAGGGAGAATGTTTCACAAAGGAGGCAGAGATTTAACAATACAAAATGCCATGAAAGGTCAAAGAAAAACTGACAAGTGCAACTATACTCAATAAAAAAACAAAAAAAATTGGGACAACTGGGTGGCTCAGTGGTTTAGTGCCTGCCTTTGTCCCCTGGCTTGATCTTGGAGTCCCAGGATCGAGTCCCACATGAGGGTCCCTGCATGGAACCTGCTTCTCCCTCTGCCTGTGTCTCTGCCTCTCTCTCTCTATGTTTCTCAGGAATAAATAAATAAAATCTTTTAAAAATAAAAAAAATCATAAAAAATTAAAATTAATTTAAAAAATGACAAGTGACTGTTTTGCCTGTTACAAAGTCACTAATACAATCCTGCATTTCTATAATAGTAGGTATTATGAATGCATGAGATGACTTAGAATGAAAATTTGGAAGCAGTTTGTCAGAGAACTATGTAATTGTATCTATTCCTTCTTCCTAAACTTTTGCAGGAAAGAAGAGGATTTGACAGCATTAATTGTATGTCTAAGCTGGAAAAACATGTTTTCCCCCATTGGTTTTGTGATGACAGCACCTTAGAAGTGTTGGCCAAAGTCCCTTTGGCATTCTATAAAAATTGTCAGATGACTTTCTGTCTAGGCTTTGAGAGATTATGGTTGTCTCATTCCAGAACACATAATAGTTACTTTTAAATAAGCTTTTGTACTTTTGCTGTGATTTTTATTTACTGAGCCCATTGAGATAGTGTTTGCGAGCTCAGTTCAGAAGTAGGTGCCTAGCAGGTATGGACTGGCTTCAATTCCATTGTATTCTCCAGGTGTGCACTGTGTCCTTGACAGAATATTGGAGTACATAAGCCTTTGCACAGCAATGAGTGTAGCTTTTCTCTCCTTCTGATTTCATATTTTCCTAAAAGAATTGAATCTGTGGCAAAATAGAATATTGTTATTTAGCTTATCTCAAGATCCCCATGATCCAAATTTTTGATGCCTACATTATTCTACAATTTTTATGACCTTAGAGTTTCCCGATATGAAACATAACTTTTCTCTCCTTCTCATGCTTATTTTATTGAAAAGATGTTAGAGCGTTTGTGATAAGGCAGGAGAATATTAATTTTTCAAAGAAAGCACTTTTAGTTTTAAATTCCCAGTAAGGAAAATGCATGAGAGAAAGGAAAGATAAGAAAATAATACAGAAATTAAAGGAGATAATTATTTTTAAAAGCAGATGTGGAAAAAAATTAAAATTTTAAATAACGAAAGTGGATGATTGTATGTGAATAGGTTAAGGAATATAGGCATTTAAGTCTTATCCTCAAATCACTTCCACGACTCATAAGATCTCTCAAGATGCATTATATTTTATGTAAATTAGTTTGAGTTCATGATAAAACAGAATTTTCCTAAAGTTTGAGCCAAAGAACAACAGTCCTAAGAGATATCCTTTGAAATAAGAAGGCAAAATTCTACCTACTATATTATCTTGAAGACTCCCCAGTCACATTAATATATTAAAAGTGCTAAGATAAACTGACTTAAAGAACCTTGTTTAACTTGATTTAGTACAATTTTTCCAAATTTATTTGAGCCTATAATTTTTTTCCCATAATAGCTATTAATAGGCCTTAGAATGAAAACTTTTTGGATCATGCCCTGGTAAATGTGACAAAGGTATTTGAATGATAAACATTTTAAACTTGATTAATACAGTGCTCAATAGATAATACCCATTCAGTAAATATTTATTATAAATTTAAAGCCAATGAATATCTATTGTTTCAGTTGATTATCTGAATAGTACCTTAAGATAATCAGAATATGTGTTATTATCCTTGGTGAACAGAAGAGGAAATAAAACATATTGGATAAGTAAATTCCCCAAAAGTCAGACATCTACTTGGTTGAAGAAATTGAGAATTGACAGATATGGTTTTTTTTTCTTTTCAATCATTTTTTGCATTATTATCAATTTATTTATTTTTTTTAAATTTTTTTTTAATTTTTATTTACTCATGATAGTCACAGAGAGAGAGAGAGAGAGGCAGAGACACATGCAGAGGGAGAAGCAGGCTCCATGCACCGGGAGCCCAATGTGGGATTTGATCCCGGGTCTCCAGGATCGCGCCCTGGGTCAAAGGCAGGCGCCAAACCGCTGCGCCACCCAGGGATCCCTTATTATCAATTTATTAAGCAAATATTTAATTTATTTATTAGCTATAGCTTATCCTACCATATAAATTACCCCCCTAAAGAATTTTAAAATCAATATTATGCTGTAACAGTCAAAGTAGTAATCAAAAGTAGTAGTAATCAAAGAGAGTAAACAATCAAATTTTTGTCCAAGTTCCTAGCATATAGCACAGGTATCAGAAAGGACTTAAGACTTAGAATAAAGGTAATATTGTAAATTAAGGAAAAGGCAAAATAAGCTTTAACTGCTGTTGCCTTTTTAACTTAGACTTTTAAAAGAAGCCAAATACCATCATCATAGCATTCATCTTTGTATAAGACATAATGAGGCCAGAATATACTATTTTGCTTGAACAGTAAAAATGGCACTCTGAATTCTTTCAAATATTAATAAATATTATAATATATTCTAAAATTCCCAGCAGCCTAAAATGACCTATAAATTGCCATAAATTCGATAAAATTCTACAGTCTTTCTGGCTCCTACACCCTGCAGCGACCACACTTTCAAGAAATGAGCTCTAACTCATAAGATTAGCAAATAGGTAGTGAAAGCAGCAGGAACAGTCTGCTCAGACGTGCTTGCATACATGGCAATGCTAAAAGAGCAAGTGCCAAGAAAAGGCACCATTATCCTGCATCCTGCAGAAAAGCACATGGCTTGTCCATTACTTACGAATATTTGATCAGTGTAGAACTATTAAACACAATTTAATTCTGTATCTAGCTTCATTAATGTATCCCAGAAGACCTCAATATTCCAATAAACTTCCACCATCCGTTAGGGTTTTCAGCTCATTTTGGAGAAGAAACAACATTAGCTAATATTATTCATGAAACATGTCTGAGTTTTTACTTCATTCATATTAAATTAAAATGGGGCAAAATTGCACTGATTTCTTAATATTAAAAATAGAATTATTGCTCAAACAAAGCAGTAGCTACAACAGCCTATTGTCATGCCATTTTATAAACTTCAAAGAATCTAGTATAATATATATACCTAGCAGGCATTTAGTAATGATGAATGTGATAGAATGCTGGATGCTGTCCAATATTCATTTTTCCTTTCTTTCACTGTGATGGTTTTATCCTCCTTCATGAAGCCAGCCTTGGAAGACCCCGTATTTTCCAGTATCTTTCGCACCTTTCTATGGTCCAAGTTTTACCAATTTTATCAATGAGATATGAACAGAAGTTGTGTTTAACACTCTTCAAGTATACCTTTAAAAAACACACACACACAAGTTGGTCACATACTCCCATATCCTTTTTCCATTCCTACAGCTGAGACAGAGGGGAACTTGAACCTGAGATGGAGACTACATGTTGAGGATGGCAGATTTGTTTCTACCGTTTGGACTATGTACCTCTGAAGTGTTACATGAGGGAGAAATAAATTAACTTCTTTAGTCACTGTATGGTGAGATGTCTTCTTATAGCAGCTTAGTGAGTGGCATGCCAACACATCCACAAAAGGGAGTACACGTGAGTCTTTCCCCAAAACACAATGCCAGCCAATAGCAGAAGGAGGAATAAAGTAATCAGAATGGAACAATACTTTCCACTATTCTCTCATTTTATGATTTAAGAAAAGATTGTTCTAAGTACTTTCATATTTAGTGTCAAGAAGCAACAGCTTTTTTTTTCACTTGCCAGAATGTGACTGTGCTTGCCATTTAAATACTCTGTGCTTATATTTCCTCCTGTGTCAAATTAGTACAATATCTCCCATACAACATTACTTTGAGGAATAAATGAATACTTGAAAAGTTGCATTAGGTAAACAACAGTCCCATTTTACATAGAATAAAATTAAGATCCAGAGTTACTCTGGGATATCTCAGTAATAATTACCATGGCTTGGGCTAGAACTCTAGTCTTTTCTAAAATATTGCCCTGTCTATATATGCTAGAGGGCTTTAGTTTCCCTCAACCTGGGTCATGTAGAAGCCTAGGAATCCAAGGACCCTATTTCTGAGAATATGTGATTTAAAAAAAAGGATTCAATTATTACTAAAGTTTTAAAAACCAGTTTATTGGGACACTTGGGTGGCTCAGCGGTTGGGTCTGCCTTCGGCTCAGGGCATGATCCTGGAGTTCTGGGATCGAGTCCTACATTGGGCTCCCTGCATGAAGCCTGAATCTCCCTCTGCCTATGTCTCTGCCTCTCTCTGTGTGTCTCTAATGAATAAATAAATAAATCTTTTTTAAAAAGTTAAAATTAAAATTAAAAAATAAGAGCCAGTTTATTGAGTAACCTTATGAGATGAAGAAATTGTTTTATTTATCTTTATATCTACCATTATATCTAATGTTATGATATGCATACAGTTAAATAAATGCCTTCAAATTCATATTGCATTAAATACATCATCCTTAGAAGCTATGACACCTAGCTAGTGCATTGAGTTATTTTACCCTTTGGACATTTTATAGTGTCTTTGAGAGGGGATTTAATTGTTACTTAAAAATATGATTTTAGTGTTACTGTCTCATAGGCAACTAATTGATGCAAATAAATAGTCTGAATAAATTAGATAAACTAGCCTCATCTTCAATAGGTTTTGTTTTAGTTTTGGTGTTGTTATTTTATTTTGACATGTGGATAAGTCACTCAGTGACTCACTTAAAGATTCTTTAAGTAAATATTCTATCAGAAGCATACGGAGTTCTGTTTTAAGCTATGGGGTAGAGGATAAAAATAACACTGTTTTAAAATTTATTATGATTATATTGAATTTTAATAGTTCATTTAACTCAGTATAATTTGTTTCTTAGATTACTAGATAATGGTTTTGAGGATGAGGCAATATTTTATTCTTTTTTTTTTTTGTATTCCATCATTTGCATAATGCCTGGTAAATGGAAAAATGAGTAAATGAATGAATGGCTAAGAGAATAATATGCCATTAAAATACTTGTGCCTTGAGTTACTAGGTGCTGCTTCCAAAGCTGGATGTATAACGACAGCATACTCCCCTCTTTTCCTTATCCCACAATTTTCTAGGAATTACTGAAATGGAGAGCCTGCTGTGTTTTTTTAAAAAGTCTTAGGTGTACTCCAACTATGCTATGGCCCAGAGTTAGAGATTGCTATAGAATGAATGTCTGTGTCCCCACAAAGCTTATATGTTGAAACCTAATCTCCAGTATAATGGTAGACGGAGGTGGGGCTATCTGTTGGGAGGTGATTAGATCATGAGTGTGGAGTTCTCATGGATGGGATTAGTGCCCTTACAAAAAATATCCCAAGAATTCCTCACTTTTTCTGCCATGTGAAGTTACAGTGAGAAGACAGCCATTTATGAACCAGGAAACAGACCCATACCTAAAGCTGATATTCTGGTGATGTGATCTTGGACTTGCCAGTCTCTAGAATTATGAGAAATAAGTTTCTGTTGCATAAGCCATCCAGTCTATGGTATTCTGTTACAGCAGCCTGAATTGACTAAGCCAGAGACCTACCTTCCTTCGCTGCTGAGGGGAATATGTTCCTTTCTCCCATGAACTTATATGGTCACTGGGAATCCTTCTTACTGTAATAATTAGGTATTAATATGAACTTTGTTTACTGAAAATTAATAATGAAGCCCAATTGTCTGTTGCGTGAGCAGGAAATCTAACAATTTGTTTTGCTTTTGTTTCCTTAGTCACAAAGAAAAAAATCAAAGGAAAACTTAAAATAATAGAGTTGTTCCTAATAAAATATCTAAAACAATTTAAAATAACCTCAAAAATGTTTTTATACATTAGCCTACTTTTTTTCACATTATAATTGTTCATAACCTACCAGAGTTATAAGGGAATTAATTAGCTTTTTTTTAAGATTTTATTTATTCATGAGAGAAACACAGAGAGAGGCAGAGACATAGGTAGAGGGAGAAGCAGGCACCTTGCGGGGAGCCTGATATGGGACTCCATCCCAGGACCCCAGGATCATGACCTAAGGCAAAGGCAGCCAGTTAACTACTGAGCCACCCATGTGCCCCAAACTTTTAACTTTTAACTTCAGTTGCCAACTATCTGAGACAGTGAGGGAATTCTGCTTTTCCTAAAATTTTCTAAAACTCTCCATTTAAATGTGTTTAATCAAAAATTCAGAAAGGAAGACTTTTAAAACTGTGGAAACCACATGAAATTTATTTTAAGACTATTTGAGGGAATTGATTAAAATATACTTTCCACAAACTGATTTGAAAGCAGGATGATCAGGAGGTCTTCCAATATATGTCCAGAAGCTGTTCTCATTTCTGTCACAATTCTTTGGAGCAGCCAACTGCATAGAACCCCAAGCAATTTCTCCCAGTATAAAGGATGTGCCAGATAAGCAAGGGAAGTTGAAATGTTCCGGAAACTAACCACAACCTTATAGTTGACGAAATATCGAGATTCAATGGCTAGATGAAACTATTTAAGTTTAAAGACATTTTGAAGCTACCATTTAAAGATTTTGGGCCAAAAGCTATTCTAAATCACTGAAGTGCTGAAGTTCACCTGAAAGCTTGTATGTTTTTGTTCTTAAAGTTTTAAGAAAGGTTTTCTCCTTAGATACTAGAAGTGCAATGGTTAGAAAACTCTTTAAAACTCATTGAAATAAAATCAGAATTGTATGCATTTGTTCTTAGGTATTAATATTTCTTAAGTATTATATTTAAAAAATCTTGCTCTTTTTAAAAAAATTCCAACTTATTGAGATATAATTGACATTGTGTAATGACATGTAACATTGTGTAAGTTTAAGTATACAATGTGATAATTGGATATTCATATGTTTTACAAAACGTTTACCACAATAGCTTAGTTAACATAATCCTCACCTCACAAAGTTACCCTATTTCTCTGTGTGTGTGGTAAGAACTTTTTAAGATTTACTCCCTTAGGGGCACCTGGGTGGTTGGGCATCTACCTTTTGCTCAGGTCATGATCCTGGGGTCTTGGGATCAAGTTCCACATCAGGATCCTCGAAGGGAGCCTGCTTCTCCATCTGCCTATGTTTCAGCTTCTCAATGTGTGTCTCTTATGAATAAATAAACAAAATATTTTTTAAAAAGTTTATACTCTCTTAGCAGCTTTCAAGTGTATAATACAGTATTTTTAATTATACTTACCATGCTGTACATCCCCAGAACTTACTCATCTTATAATTGGAAGCATGTACACTTTGACCTCCTAAATCCATTTCCCCATACACCACCCCACCTGACTCCTGGTAACTAACAATATACTCTACATTGCTAGGAGTTCAGATTTGTTAGATAACATGTGTGAGATAATATGATATTCATCTTTCTATGTCTGGCTCATTTAATTGAGTATAATGCCCTCAAATTTTATCCAAGCTGTGCTAGTTAAGATTATTTCCTTCTTTTTTTATGACCAAATAATATTCCTCTTTGTGTGTGTGTGTGTGTGTGTGTGTGTGTGTGTGTGTGTGTGCGTGTATGATCACATTTTACTTTATCCATTTACCTTTTGACAGACACTTAAGTCATTCTTATGTCCTGGCTTTATAAATAATGCTGCAATACAATGGGAATGCAGATACATCTCCAAGCTCCTAATTTCATTTCCCTTATGTATGTACTCAGAAGTGGAATTGCTATATCATATGGATAGTTCTATTTTTAATTTCTTCAGGAATTCCCATGCTGTTTTCTATACTTGCTGTACCAATTTACTTTCCCACCAACCTTGTACAAAGGTTCCTTTTTCTCTACATTGTAATCAGTCTTTGTTATGTTTTTTTTTATAACAACCATTCTAACAGCTGTGAGATGATATCTCATTATAGTTTTGATTTGCATTTCCCTAATGATCAGTGATGCTGAACACTGTTTTGTGTACTATTCGCCATTTGTATATCTTCTTCTTTGGAAAATATTTATTCAGGTCCTGCTGATTTTTTAATCAGGTGATTTGGGTTATTGTTGTTTTTTTGTCTTTTGTTTTCTTTTTACTACTGCATCATATGAGTTCCTTATATATTTTGAATATTAGTTTCCTATTAGATGTACAGTTTGTAAATATTTTGTCCCATTCCACAGGTTACCTTTTGGCTGTGTTGATTTGTGTGTGTGTGTGTGTGTGTGTGTGTGTGTGTGTGTGTGCAGAAGCTTTTAAGTTTGACGTTGTCCTACTTGTTTATTATTGCTGTTGTAGTTTGTGCTTTTGGTGTCGTACCTAAAAAAATCATTACCAAGACCAAGACATAGATTTTTCCCCTGTGTTTTCTTTAAAGGGTTTAATAGTTTCAGGTCTTGCATTCAAGTCCTTATTTCACTTGGAGTTAATTTTAGTAAGTGGTATAAGACAGGAGTCCAGTTTCATTCTTTTGCATGTGGATATCCAGTTTTCACAAGACATTTATTGAAGAGATTGTCTTTTCCACACTAAGTATTCTTGGTTCCATTGTCCAATATTGGTTGATCATATACACAAGTTCATTTATGGGCTTTCAGTTCTGTTCCTTTGCTCTATTTGTCTTTCTATGCTAACACCATACTGTTTTGATTACTACATCTTTGTTACATAGTTTGAAATCAAGAAGTATGGTGCCCCTAGCTTTGTTCTTCTTTCTCAAGATTGTTTTGGTAATTCTGCGGTTCCATACAAAATTTAGGAATGTTTGTTCTATTTCTGTAAAAAAATGCCATTGGAATCTTGATAAGGATTATATTGAATCTGTAGATGGCTTTGAGTAGTATGGACAGTGATATTAATTCTTCTGATCCATGAACATTTTCATTTATATGTGTGTTTTTCTCTTTTTTTTTAAGATTTTATTTATTCATTCATGAGAGACAGAGAGAGAGGCAGAGACACAGGCAGAGGGAGAAGCAGGCTCCATGCAGGGAGCCCCATGTGGCACTCGATTCTGGGACTCTGGGATCACACCCTGAGCTGAAAGCAGATGCTTAACCACTGAGCCACCCAGGTGCCCCATATGTGTGTTTTTCTATTTCCTTTTGATGTCTTATAGTTTTCAGTTACAGATCTTTTCCCTTCTTGGATAAACTTATTCCTAAGTATTTTATTGTTTTAAATTCTGTATAAATGGGATTAATTTTATTTCTCTTTCAGAGAGTTTGTTGTTAGTATATAGAAATCTTGATTTTTGTGTGTTGTTTTTTGCATCCTGCAATTTTACTGAATTTACTAACAGTTTTGTGTGTGTGTGTTTGGAGACTTTAGGATGTTTTAGAACATGTCATCTGCAGCGACCATTGTACTTCTTTCTTCCTTTTCAATTTGGAGTTTATTTATCTACTTACTTACACTATTTATTTATTTTTCTGGTTAGTTAGTTAGCTATTGCCTGATTGCTCTAGATAGGACTTCCAATACTATACTGAATAGAACTGGTTTGACTTTGTATTCTTGTCTTATTCTTAATTTCAAAGGAAAAGTTTCCAACTTTTAACAGTTGATATGATATTAGCTATGGGCTTGTGATATATGGCCTTTATTATGTTAAGTTATATTCTTTCTATACTCAATTTGTTGAGCATTGTTACCATTAATTGATGCTTTTTCTTTGTCTATTGAAATAATTTTTATCTTTTATTCTATTAATGTGATGCATCAAATTTATTGACTTATGTATGTTGACTTACTCTTGCATCCCAAGGATGAATCCCACTTGACCATGATGTATGGTCCCTTTTATGTAGTGTTGAGTTTGGTTTGCTAATATTTTGTTTTGCATTGAGAACATGTTGAGAATATGTGCATTTACATTCATCAAGGATATGGGCCTGTAGTATTCTTGTTTTGCAATGTCCTTAGGCTTTGGTATCAAAGTAATTTTGGCTTTGTAAACTAAATTTGGAGGTGTACTTTCCTCATCAGCTTTTTGGAAGAGTTTGAGAAAGACTTGCTTTAATTCATCTTTATTTCACCAGTGAAACGACCTGGTTCTTTAATTTTTGTTGTTGTTGGAAGATGTTGATTACTTATTTAATCTCCTTACTTGTTATTGATCTGTTCAGATTTTCTATTTCTTTATGATGAGTCTTGGTAGGTTTTATGTTTCTAAGAATTTGTCCATTTCTTCTAGATTGCTCATGCTATTGCATCCAGTTATTTCATAGTAAACTCTTATGATACTTTATATTTCAGCAGTATCAATTGTAAAGTATACTCCTACACTTATAATATTATCTACTTGAGTCAGTTTTTCTTGGCTAATGTAGCTGCAGTTTAGTCAGTTTTGTTAATATTTTCAAAAGGCCAACACTTAGTTTTGTTAACCTTTCTACTGTGTTCCTATTCTCTATTTCATTTAGTTCTGCTCTAATCTTTACTGTTTTCTTTTTTCTGGTAACTTTGGTCTCAGTTCCTTCTTTTTTTCTAATTCCTTGAAGTATAATGGTAGGTTGTTATCTGAGATCTTTCTTTTTTTCTTAATGTGTAAGTTTATAACAATAAATTTCCTCTTAGAACTGCTTTTGCTGCATCTCATAAATTTTAGTATGTTGTGTTTCATGTTCTCTTTTGTTTGAAATGATTTTTTATTTCTCCTTTAATTTTTTTCTTTGATCTACTATTTGATGAAGACTATGTTGTTTAATTTGCATGTATTTGTAAATTTTCCAGGTTTCTTCCTTTTATTGATTTCTAATTTCATACAATTGTCATCAGAAAAGATATTAAATGTTACTTTAATATTCTTAAATTGGTTAAGGCTTGTTTTGTGGTCCAACATATGATATATCCTGGAAAACGTTCTTTGTTCTCTTGAGAAGAATGTGTATTCTGGTGCTTTCAGATGGAATGTTCTATCTATAGTTGAATGGTACTGTAGTCTGAGCTTAAAGACTGTCCAAGGTCACTGTTCAAGATCTCTGGATATGCAGGACCAGAGTCTATATTCAAGTTAGGTAGGGTGGGTGGCTTGGCTTACTTCCTAAGCAAGTCCACAGGATGGACTTTTTGGCTGCCTGGCTTCTCTGACCAGGTTTTCTGGTCAGGTGGGACTGGAAGTGAGGCTTAGCAATTAGGTGGGGCTGCCAATCTGGCTTCTTGGCCCAGCCATCACCATAGAATAGGCCCCATGCCCAGTATGGCCCAGTGGCTTGAGGCTCAAATCAGACAGAACTGCCATCCAAGCCCCTTGGCCAGAGAGGGTACTGACTTGCAGATAAGCAGAGCCAGTTTCCAGTATCTCTGTTCAGGCATTACTGCTAGTAAGAATGCAGTTTGCCAGGATCTGAAATCTAATTGCTGTAAGCCAAACCCCCATCTTTGTTTCCCCAGTTGTCAAGCCCCACAGATTCTCCCACTGACTCTTGTAGAAAGAGACCTAAGTATGCCTACCACAAAGCATTTGACAATGCTGGGGAAGCTGAATGTCCTCTTTGGGTTCTCTTTTTGCCCTGGAGAAAATTGGGCCAAGTGACTCTTCTCAGTGGGGGGCTGTGCTGGTTTAGGGGAGGATCAATTGGTTCAGAGTGAAACCACACCTCTAGACCTTTTAATGCTCTCCTTCTCAGACTCTGTGGCCCAAGGAGATTTTTCAACTCCACTCCTGGGGGTTCTCAGATTTTCCCAATAGTACTTGTCTATGGATAGTTGCTAGTTGGTCTTCTTGTGAGGGGCACTGAAGTCAGGGAAGACCTATGTCACCATCTTGATGATATCAGTTCAAGAATTAAAATTTGGAGGGTCTGCCTCTGTTCTTGTAGTTATGGAGGCTGGAAAGTGCAAGATCATAATACCAGCATGGTTGCTTCCTGATGAGAATCCTCTTCCTCTTCCTCATTCTTTTCTCATATGGCAGAAATGCTTAAATCTTGGTCTTAATTGTAAAGGTTACATGACTCTTGGTATACATATGAGAGAACAAATACCAGATATATTTTTTGTGTTTTCCCAGATAATTTGTTTTGATGAATTCTACTTTATTGGGTTGCTATGGTCTCAGTTACTGCTTGAGTTTTACAGATTGCATTGTCATATACCTAGACTAATATGACTATGTTAGGTCAGTTAATTTGCCTGCTACAGAAAGTTTTACAAGTTAGGAAAACATTTCAGGCGCTTCAATAATGGTTACCAAAAAAAAAAAAAAAAAAAAAAAAAACTTGCAACCTAAGAAAAACAGCTTTTATTTAGAAAACAAAAACAAAAAAGAGGGATCCCTGGGTGGCGCAGCGGTTTGGCGCCTGCCTTTGGCCCAGGGCGCGATCCTGGAGACCCGGGATCGAATCCCACGTCGGGCTCCCAGGGCATGGAGCCTGCTTCTCCCTCTGCCTGTGTCTCTGCCTCTCTCTCTTTCTCTGTGACTATTGTAAATAAATAAAAATCAAAAAAAAAAAAAAGAGCCAACCCTCTCTTATCAACCACCAACCATGCACTATAATTTTAAACAGCTTTTCAGCACAGTATTTATTTTCTGTACAATGACTAGTTGAAAATGTTGCTCAGCCTATGGACCAAAGCCTCTTGATTAGCTGTGTCAGATGGGTCCTTTCAGAACACTGCATGGTTGCACTTCAATGCTTCCATTTTGACATACCCCGTCAAGGGTTACACAAAGTTACCTGAAGAGGTTAATGATGAAGGAGGTTAAGGAGGAGGAGAGGAAAAAGACTGCCAGAAGTTGAAGAATTTAACAAGAAAATGATCACTTCCTGTGGTGCCTCTAATCTTTGGAATGAAGGCAATGGTGGCAGTAGTGGAGAGCTATTTCATCAGTTTGCTTGTTATTTTTCACGTACTAACATGCCAATTTTAGCTATTTCAGTGGCTGAGGAGTAGATTCTGCTTATGTCTTCCCAAGTGAGAGTTACAGGTGAAAAAAAACTATTATTTTTACATTACATATGTATATCAAGGTTTCCCTATATAAAAAGAAATTAAACCAGACGATTGTTTGGGAACTATTGTTTAGGAAACGTATCCGGGTATCCGGCTCATTGCACTAAAAGGTTGCATTGTCACAGTTTTGCAAGTGAATATTAATTCTTACTTCAGCTCTACCCAAGAAGTTTATTCTACCATTTATAATTTTCTTCATCTTTATTTATGAAACCTATATCGATTTTCTTTTATCCTTCTTCCCTCGCTTTTTACTTCCCTCCCTGTCTTCCTTTCACTTTCTCCTTTTTTCTCTCCATCTTTCTTACTCCTTTTTCCTTTTCTTTCTTCCTTTGCATAAAATGAAGATTGAATTAAAAAAAAAAAAAAGAATCTTTTTAGAAACTTAATCATCATGGGTTCTGTGATTATAGCTGAGATAGTCTTATTATTTGAATAATTCTCTTAGATATGTTTAACTAAATACACTCAGTGATATCCTGCAGTTTTATTTGAATTATAGATATATTCCTCAATTATCAGATGAAAAAAATAATAAATGCCTAAAGCAGTCCATGGCTTTGACATGGTCTTACTAAAAGTCTTGAAAGATTAATCAGAGCTTAAAAATAAGTGCTACCAGGGCAGCCCGGGCGGCTTAGCAGTTTAGTGCCTCCTTCAGTCCAGGACCTGATCCTGGAGACCCTGGGATCAAGTCCCACGTCGGGCTCCCTGCATGGAGCCTGCTTCTCCCTCTGCCTGTGTCTCTGCCTCTCTCTCTCTCTCTCTCTCTCTCTGCATCTCTCATGAATAAATAAATAAAATCTTAAAAAAAATAAGTGCTACCCTACTTGATGGACATTAAAAAATCCTTAATGATTTGACATCTGCCTACTTATGTTCAATTTTTGCAATGGCTCTGCCATACCCTCTGAACGAGAACCACATTATTCAGTTCGCAGAATATCAAAAAAAGAAATTCTTCTAGGACATCATGCCCCTTTTTACATTGATATTCTTCTACCCACTTGTCTTCTTGGGAAACTTCTATTTATTTGTAAGACTCAAAGAGGAAATTTTACTTCTCCATCTAGGAAAAATAACTTCTGCTTCAGCCCTGGTAACCTGTGATATCTGCTTCTGTTCTAGGGTTTGTCACAGTACAATTTATATATCTGAAGCTCTCAGAGGGCACATATTTGTCTTGCTCATCTTTTTATTCCTAAGTGTTGAATATTACAGTGTCTTGCACATGGAAAAGGGTTAATAAAGTGAATGCTGAGTGACTCAGATGATAAATAATAACAATTATTACAAAAATGTATATAACACTTACTTAATGTCAGGACTCCTTAGAGCATTTTAAATATTTCAATTCAATAAATTTAATCCTCACACTCACCATATGTGGTATTTTTCTTATTTAACAGATGAGAAAACTGATAAACTTACCAGAGATGTTAAACAACTTCCCTTGGGTCACACTGCTTGTGGAAAAGATCCAGCATTTGAATCCAGACAGACTGCTTCCAGGAACCAAATTCATAAGCTTTGCCTAACCACTTCCTGGTTTAAGAATATTCAGTAACTCTCCATCTTCTGTAGGATAGATTCCACTCTGATTAGCAGAGCAGAAAAGTCCACTTCATTTTATTACTCCTGAATAGTTTTTAGATATTTATTTTCAGATTCCCAAAGCTGCTCTCATCTTGAAATATCTGTCATTCTATCAACACATACTGTTTTATCAAGCTACTATGTGTATATATATTTTTTCTCTGCTTGGAAGGCTGTCCACCCAAACCCTGCTTTCATACAACTGGGAAAATCATTGCTATCTTGTGAGATGCATAATCATCACTGTTTCTTTAAAAATCTAGAGAGTTCCTCCCTGAGATTCACATTCCTTAGTGCCAAAGTATATGAAGAAATGCTGCTTCGACAGAGGCAAATTTTAAGAACCACTGCACTTCATTGTTATTCACATAGATGGAAATATTAGGAGTCAAATTTGGAAAGGCAAAGCTGGCACTAAGATTCAGTAAAGAAGAAAAGATTAAAGACTTGTTTGGTGCAAAACTGCAAGTTTCAAGTAATTTCCTTTGTTGCTTTTTGGCTGAGTTTATTGGAAATACAAATTTCTGTAACAGGCATGTTAGAATAGCAATAAAGATCAACTTGTCAACCTATGGTTTCCTATCTAGATAGTTTGTGAGATTAATGCATCTGTCTATGGGTTATGCATTACTAACTCCAGCTTCACAGAAATGAAACGTCATGAGCAGCAATGTGTGCTTTATTACTTAATTTGTGACCTATCTTTGGATGGGACAGAGAATCAATGTCTTTCTATTAGTTTCCATATTTTGTTTTATGAGTCCCATTCCTGAACAGTCCAGTCATTGATAAATACTTCATGTTAAATAGCAGGTCATCCGATGAAGAGTTCTGGCCACCAGGGATTAGGAAAGTGATACCAGCATGAGCATAATTAAAAGTTCCATGCAGATATTTTGCAACCACATAGAGAGGAGAGCAAGACTGTAATGCCATTCTTTTTTTTTTTTAAGATTTTATTTATTTATTCATGAGAGACACAGACAGAGAGAGAGAGGCAGAGACACAGGCAGAGGGAGAAGCAGGCTCATGCAGGGAGCCTGATGTGGGACTCGATCCGGGGTCTCCAGCATCACACCCTGGGCTGAAGGCGGCGTTAAACCACTGAGTCACCCGGGCTGCCCTGTAATGCCATTCTTAATGCCAGGGAAAAGGCCAAGTGATAGAAATAAAACGAGACAAAATCAACAAAGAATTAAACAGAAAAAATCAACCTGCTTTGAAAAGAAGACACATTTGAAGTTGTCACTTTAGAAAGCTACCTATATTCAGCCATGCTTACCTCTTCCTTGTCCTTTCTTGTCTTGCCTACAGTTCTCAGGAATGGAAATTGATCTCTTACAATGATTACATTCCTGGCTAATGGAAACTCCTCTGTCACCAGTGTAGGGGAAGGGAAAGAATGATGCTGGTGATAATGAATGTACAGGGACAACCTCTGGTGCCAGTTAAAGGGTTATAGCCTCAACTGTTCCTTTTTTTTTTTTTTTTTTTGAGTCTTCATGGTATCCAACGTGGAATTTATCAAATAGCAAGAGAATATTTTAGCCATTGTAGTGGCATCGACTACATACTACTCTCTGCTTTGGAGAATACATTGTGCCAATGTAGTACAGAATAGTCTAAAGACTGTGAATTTTGGAGATGGATCTGGGTTTTAGTTCTGAAAGTGTACTATTTAGTTTTCTGCTTTTGAGCAAGTTATGTAATCTCTTTGAATATCAGCTCTTACCTATAAAATTTAAATTCAAAAGGGGTAGGGATCCCCTGGGTGTCGCAGGGGTTTGGCACCTGCCTTTAGCCCAGGGTGGGATCCTGGAGACCTGGGATCGAATCCCACATCGGGCTCCCGGTGCATGGAGCCTGCTTCTCCCTCTGCCTGTGTCTCTGCCTCTCCCTATCTCTCTCTCTCTGTGACTATCATAAATAATAAAAAAATTAAAAAAAATAAATTCAAAAGGGGTTAATTTGCAGGCTACACAAAAACTTGGCATATAATATGCATACAGTTTCATAAATATTTTATTAACACAGTAAAAAAGGAAAATTTATAACTTTTTTCTTTAGAAACCAAAGAGGTTTGATGAAACTTTCTCATATCATAAGATCAGCAGCCTAAACTATTAGATTAAAAGAAAACCTAAAATGGTTCATAATGTTAATTTAAAATAAACAGAAACTTAAGAAGTACAATTTCTTAACAAATGAAAAAAACACAAGAAAAACTGTATTTCAGATGAAATTATTATTCTATTAAGAGATATTAAACAAAGATCTGCAGAAGTTAAGAAATTTGCATTATTAATGTGAAAAAACACTTTAAGTACTAATGCTACTCTGTTTTATTGCATGTCATTTTTCATGACAGTGCATCACCTAGCCCTAAAAATTAAGATTAAGCTAATTGAAGAACTTTTGCTTTTCTTGCTATAGCTTGGTGTTCTCTCTCCTCTATCCCCAACTTTAGATAATTCTATTTCTCATCTGACATTTTGCATTTTAACATTTATGATTTAATAGGGATATAGAATGCTGTCATTTTAATTTATACCATCAGGCAGTAATGGGGATATCCAAGGAGAATTTTACAAGACTATGGGGTTAATTGAACAAAGATCAGTAGGTACCCTAAATGATGAGTCTGAGAAGTTAGATTATTAAAACAAAAGTAAGTCTTGTGATGTTAATATGGGGGTGGCAGAATGGAAAACAAAGCCTTGCACATTGCTAACTCTAATAATACAAACCCAGTAGTGGTGCTGGCTTCCTTGCAAAAATGAACATGGGATTTCTAAGGTCTATGCCCATTTCTTATAAATGTACTGATCATAGATAAATTGAATCCTGTGTTACTATTATTTAATATTTAGACTGATGGTGATAAAAAAACAATTCAGACTCAACTAAATTTTCTCCAGGATCTTTCAGATATAATGACTCTTGAAAAAAACCAAAGGCAGTTTCTACTACAGACAGTGTACATACCTCTGGACTCTCAATTCCATTTGGACCCTTTCTGTGCTCATCATAATTTTTTTGTTGTCTTGTATATATGCCCTATTTTAAATAAATAAACAATAAAGATATATTTGCTGGGAATAACATTATGCCAAACGATGAGCAATAAATCAGTTTTCAAACCACAAGAGAGACAAAATTAACCAAGTTCTAGTTTCACTATCATCCTACAATAAAAAAAAATAATGTATACAACTACTAGTTTTATGGACTAATTTTTATCAGTATGTGTACCTACATGGTACAATAATTTAAAATACTTTATGAATTACTCCTAGATATGGAAAGAAATAAAAAAAACAAAAGTCTTTGAGATAAAATGACTTTAAAAATAATATCAAAAAAGAGGGGGGAACAATTATTTTAAGTGTCTTTTGTCTGGTATAGCATTTGTTCAAAGAAATAAGGTGTCTTTATTGCAAAAGAGGGAAGGAGAAAGTTGGGGTCTGATTAATTCACAGTCTGAATGTATCCATGAGAGAAGAGGGTGAAAAAAAAAAACAAGAAGTATTTATTAATGGTTGAAAATGTGATAGATATAAAATAAAATTACATAACATGTAATTCCTGATTACTTCACTTAAGTATTTTTGTTTATTAGCAATTTGAGTTCATTTTTTCTGTGAATTTCCTTTGTCCTCCCTCTTTTCCTGTACAGTAGCTTACTTTTTTGCTTATCAGTGTGCACATTTATCCTGGGTACTAATTTGCTGCATGTTATCTATGGGTATCTATGTCAAACAGGTAATCATAAAGAGATGAAGTGAAAATATGCAAGAGATTGAGAGATCTTCTCTTTCAGGTGGTGAGTAGCCTTGGAAAGGAAGGAAGGGAATGAGTTGAGGGAGGGTATATTTCAACTCTTCAACACTTTATTTGTTAAATTTTTGAAGAAAATATGGCAAAATATGTTTAATCTCACCTGAGGAATGGCATTTGTTAAAATTTTGAAGAAAATATGGCAAAATATGTTTAATCTCACCTGAGGAATGGCATTGAGGAATGGGGCTCAGATTCCTCAGAGATGAGGGTCTTGATGGTCCACCAGGTAAACTCAAATTGACATAAGTTTAGTCAAGGGTAGGGGAGTCTAGAATGGGATGTAGAAGAGAGAGAAAATAAAAACCACTTCCAAACTTGAAACCAGCTGCAGCCGGGTGAGCTATATAGTTCATCTCACTGATCTTCCTCTTTTTATGTCTCTCAGGACAAGAAACCAATCAAAATCCTGGAGGAACTGCTCCCAGATGGGGTGAACTTACTATGAGGCAGGTGAATCGAGGCATCACAAAAGGTAGTTTGTAGTTGATATTGTGGTTCATCATCCAAATCTTTTAGGATTGAGGTACCCTGTCACTTGACTGCTGGGAAAGTTGGTTGCTGGTAACTCACAGCTGCATGCCATTGTGGAAATTGTTTTTCATCAAAGGAAGCTTCCTCCCCCAAGTAACATTCCCTCCCCAGGGCAATTATAGGAGTCCAAAGAACTAAGTCCCTTACCCAGATTGGAGATTCTCTGAAAAGCTGCCCTAGTTTCAGAGCTCCCTGTGAGAAAGATGGAATCCATTATTGCTATCATGACACAATTTAACCTTATCTCACTCTCACTCTTGCTTCCCCTTCCCCTTCAAAAATAGTGCTTATGAGGGGATCCCTGGGTGGCGCAGTGGTTTGGCGCCTGCCTTTGGCCCAGGGCGCGATCCTGGAGACCCGGGATCGAATCCCACATCAGGCTCCCGGTGCATGGAGCCTGCTTCTCCCTCTGCCTGTGTCTCTGCCTCTCTCTCTCTCTGTGACTATCATAAATAAATAAAAAATTAAAAAAAAAATAGTGCTTATGAGAGCACTCTTGAATCAACCAAATTTAGAGCATCAGGTTCCATTCCTAGGGGGGTTATCTATGACAAGACTGAGCTTTAAAAGATAAAGGTAGAAATTATTTTCAGTTTACATTTAAGTTGTCAGCCTAATTCAGTAGGTAGGAAAGAGGTGAGAAATCAAGATAAGATCTTTCATGAATAAGTCAGTGCTTTGGAACACAATACGCTTGTTCTTGACTTCTGAGAAATCTAGACACAATAGGACAAAGAAAAATTCAGGAACCCTGAGATAGATCACAATTTATTATATTCATGAAGGAAAATTGGTCTATTTTCATATATTCAGAGTTTTAAACAATATACTAGTCCCCTTTTCCCATTTGTTCATTTATTCAACAACTATTAAACTATTCTTGTATGACAGCTACTGTGCTAAGCATGGATAATTCAAATAAGAGGCAGTCCCTATATGCAAGGAACTATTGAGAATATTGGTAATAAACCAAAAGTGACAAATAGTGTAATAGATGCTATAATAGCCATTTACACAGGATCCTTTCTGAGTAGATGGCAAAAAAATAGATGTAATGGTAGGGAGGACAGAGGAAGGCTTCTTGGAACAAATGAAGATTGAGTTCACCTTTGAAGGACAAGAAGAAATTATTTAGGCAAGGAGATATGGGAAGGGAAATATGAAAGTACATTATGTGGAGAAGGTAATATGTTCTGAGACATTTAAGGTAATGAATTTGATGTATTTCAGTATATCTTGTATAAATATATTTCAAAATGAGTCTAGAGTGGTAGGCAGTGACCAGGCTATGGTGGTTCCTGGTATGAAGGAAATGAATTTGAATGTAATCCTGCCCAAATGGGAATGGATGCTTGAAAAGATTTCAAATAGAGGAATCTCCTGATCAGACATGTTTTACAAATATTACTCTGAATGTAGGCCACTATACCTCCATCCCTAATTTAAAGTTCAGAAATATAATCTCACAGAGTTCTGGATAACTATCCGAAGATGTGCAGAATAGTCCTTAACCTTTTCTAAGACTCAGTAACATGACACAAATAAATAACTCAGGCCTCTATCAGGATGGTACCTAATGATATTTGTTTGAAGGGGTGTGGAAATTAACAAGGGATAGTGAAGCACCCCAGGGCAACAATGTGGGACACTCATCACGACAGCTGGGATCAAATGATTATTGAAATTCAGTTTCTCATAGGTAGAACTGAGACTTTAGAGAAAGGAAAACTTAAATTTAAGTTAAATTAAATTTCCATAGGGTGGTGAGAGTATGAGGAAGAAAGTCTAAAATGGCTGAATGGGGAAAGGCAGGTATCATGAAAAATAAGTTAATATGCATTGGCCAGAAGAACCTCCTAGTGGCCAAGCCAGAACACCAATGGAGTCCAAGTGATAGCAATCACAGAAGTCAGTTCAAAGTTCAGGCAAACTCATCTTATACCTTCCATGGAGGTCAAGCTCTAGTGCAAATAACAGGATTGAGAAAGTTGGAGAGTATATTGAGATGGAAATGAAGGTTATTCAGCATAAGATCCTAACTGTAGGAGAAGAAAAATAATTTTTCTTCCATGTATCTGAGTTCGGAGCTAAGACCCCTATAAGATAGATAGATAAGATAGATGGAAAAACAAACAGTTTATTAACAAGTACTCCTCATTTATAAATGTGAGACACTCAGGGAAAAATTAGTAACTCCCCAAATTGGCTTAGAATTCAGAATTAAATACCATTTTACCAAGGAAGAAGGAGGAATATAGGATCCAGCACGTTCACTTCCAAAGTTTGCTTAAGAAAGTAAACACAAAAAAAAAAAAAAAAAAAAAAAGAGAAAGTAAACACCTTCATAGACATAGGAAATAAGAATGGTATAGTGTAATGATGTCTCTGGTTTCCCACAAGATTGTGAGACAGCTCTAGTCACAGACCTGCTAATCAGTTACACTTGGACGGATGCTACTGCAGTGGGACTTTTCTAGCACTAACAAACAATGAAGATTGATATGACAAAGGCCCCTTCAAAACAAGGACCCCATAAGGCTAGCTTCCCTGACATCTGGCACAGTTGGACAAAGACAATGTTGTTTCTCAGATCCATAGCCTATTTGGCTGTCCACCAGAAGCATACTAGTACATGCGTCCTCCAAATGGCAGAGACCAGAGAGAATATTCTTACTGGTCACAAAGCCAAGCTCTCAAGACATAGAACAAGATGAAAGGAAAATTTCATCTGAAGGTTCTTTTCTTTATGACAAATGATGCAAATGACAGAAATAGAAGAAAACAATAACCATTTCTGGGAGGAAAAGGATCAATAGAAAAAAGAGTCCTCATAATAACTTTTTACCAGAATCACTATACCCAAGGAAAGAGTTCACACAAATATTTTCTCCTGCTAATCTACATTTGAAAAGGAAGGGACAAGAAATTTTTACCTTTATCTCTCTTTTTATAGAAAGAGATCAGAGAAAGCTGACTTTGGTAAAAAAAAAATCCTTACCTGTCACCATCATTGGCTAGTTTTCAGGATCCCATCTGTAGGTTCCAGACAGTATGGTTTTCACAAAGAAAGTCTCTTTATAGTCACCAAAATATGAAGTAGGAAGAATAAATTTTCCTCTACCTTTCTAGGTTCTTGGCTGAGACACCCCTTGAATAAAAAAACAGATTAACAGGAGAAAAGTTTAATAACAGGTATACCTTCTGTATATATGGGATATACCCAGGAAAACTGAGTAACTTTCCAAAATGGCACGAGCTACCACTTTAGAAAGCATCTCCAGCTAAAGACAAAAGACGTTGGAGGAAAACAGAGTGAAGAGGATGATATGATATGAACCAGGAGCAAAAGGTCAACAAAGAATTCTTGAGACATTTTCAGTGCAAAAAGATGTTTTTATTAAAGCATGGGAACAGGACACAACCATGGGCAGGAAGAACCACACTGGGATCATGAAGAGTGATTGAGTATATACTTTTAAATTGGGGAGTGGGAAGATAAAGATGAAGGAAATTTCTATAAAGATTTTCATGTGTTAAAGAAGATTTACAGGGTCCTAGTGGTCTATCATCAAGGTAAGTTGCTTTTTGTGTCTAGCAAAGTATTAACATTAAGACAGTTGTAAAAAAAAAAAAAAAGACAGTTGTGAGTTCTTTAAGGAATGTCATACTCTGCCTTTCTCATGTATTCATCAATGGGCTGCAAGTTGTAAGGAAATTTAATTTTATCTACTTTTTTTTTTGCCTTTGTTTTCCTCATCAAGGAGATGCCAGTTATGAGAGATGACCAGGAAAAATACATTAAATAAGGATCAGGTTATGTAGATTTAAGTCTTTGCCTTCTTTATTGATAAGAATATGTAGAAAATTAATCATTTTTCACTTCCCTGGAACAGAGAGGGAAACATTTTTACTAATAGAGATTTCCCCTATAAATTTAAATGTTTTTTTTTTTTTACAAAAGGGTAACTTCTATTCAGTTTTTATAGTTTCTCCTGTGTCTGTAGTTTTTTTAAAAATAACCAGTTTATGATAATCCTTATGCGAAAGAGACATCTTCTAGAGTGGCAACTTCTGTTCTCCTTCAGTATAATAGTAAAGGACATTGGAGGTTAGGGCATGGTAAATAAGAGCTGGGGAGATAGGGTTTGGTGGATCCGGCTCCTGAGTGAATCCTAGAGAAATACCCCGGTCAGAGAAGATTGGCTGCTAAGCTCAAAGCACAGGTATTTTCAGAAAGGAGGCCCCCTGGCATCCATGGTGGTGGGCTTTTAAGTGACCTGTATGTAGGTTACCAGGTAGGTTTCAATAAAAAGGAGATTTACTGAAGGCCCAATGCTTGGAGGCTTTTTCCTAATTCTCCCATATGCAAACAAGTTTCCCCAATTCTTTTATAACCCTAAGAAAAGAAAGAGAGTGACCATAACATTTGAGACTGGATTTCTTGGCAAATCAGATTGGATTTCCTGGCAAGTGAAGGCATCAACATTGGTTACATACTTGGGACTCTGAATCAAGCCCTGCTCTCAAGAAAATTGCAAAAAAGAAAAGCCAGAATCCTGAAGCACACATAAATCTGCCTGGATTTAAGCCTTTTGAGTATTTTATGTGTGCACACATAGTTAATGAAATCTCACTGAATTCTTTAAGTACTTTGTAATGATAACCATAGGAATTATAAAAAGGAGTTTCAAGTTCTGGCCCAGCAAAGAGCTGAGTGAGAGGAAGTTGGTTCAGTCTGTGTAAAAAGGAAAGGCAATGTGAGACATAAACACGTTAGTGAAGCATCATTCACAGGCCCTTCAGGAAAGGAATGACTTTGTGCTTCTCAAACCTAGTGAATGCCATACTTTAGTTCAAAATTTATATGTTACTCAGGGAAACAGCAGTTCCTGAAGAGTTAATATTTTGAAAGAAAAACATCCTAGGATAGAGAGGGTTTCTTATAGAAATTATTTGCAAAAATAAGTTCCATTGTAAAATGTAAGGATTAATGTATTAATCAGAGCTTTGTGAACTCTCACATTAAGCAGCTTTGTTATGCTAATTCACTTGTAAATGAAGAATGGAGTGATTCTCCCATTATTGAAAATCATTCTTAAAGGCCTGATTTAGAACAATAAAGATGTCCTTTATGCTTGTAAATTTTGCTAAGTTTTAGATCAGGAGTCTATTTTAGTGAAAAAGTCACCTTATTTTTTCAAGTTGCTACATATCCACTAAACTTTGTACTTCGTTTTATTCAGCCCATGAAATTAACAAAAGAAATATCTCCTAAGGAAGGGAATAATACAAGACAACCTTGGGAATTTATTGCCTCACAATCTTCCATTAAAAGGCCAATAACGCATAAAAAGCCAAATGATGCATCTACACCAAAGGCCAACACGACTGACTTGAGGGTTACAGAGTCAAAAACAGTGATTGGTTCTGGTTCCCTCTTTAATGCTTTGTTTTGATTTTTAAAAATTGAATTTAAAGATTTCAAAATTGAGGGATTACATACAAAATCCTGATATCTGGATTTTTGTGCAAAATAAGAAGACATAACTAGCATGGCATTCAACATTGGCAACAATCACTTGGAGCTGACCAGCAGCTATTTACCACTAAATTGACATTCTTTCCAGTTAACATCTCAAAATGCGATAGCTTACCTTACTGGCAAGATAACTGAGGATTGAAAGAACAAGGTGTAAGAAAAAAATGAAATCATTCTATTGCAGCTAATTAGAAAGTAAATATAAAAAATACCATCCGCTTATACATATGTCTCCTGCTGTAGTAAAAAGTAGTCAATATTTTGGTCATGGGGCTTATGAGAAGCACAATATCAAGAAATGATTTGCTTTTTGTCTGTTGAGAATTCTTCAATCATTAATTGGTTAAGACGAGGAAGCAAGAATACAGACACTCCTCTAATAGTAATAACAGATTTGATATGAAAACTAACACCAGTGAGGTAATTTTTCAAGACCATGGTGCTCAAATCAGTTTATTGCTTTCTGAAATTCCTTTAAGATAAAACACTAACATGGACTATATTAGCACTTGACAGTAATATAAATCACTCAACAAGCCATCTTTACTATCCTTGATCAATCCATTGTACAATAGATTAGGTTATAGTGTTGTCTAGAGTTTAGGTAACTTGGTCTTGACCCTATTAAAGAAATTGACTCACACATGTCATCCAAGGAAAATATCTCCACCTTTTCATCACAAGATTTTTGTTAATATAACCAATCTAATTTTTAATAATTTTTCAGTCCAATTATTCATAATCAGTAATATAACTATATGATTAGAGTCATCAAGTTCTGGTTAATTTGTGTCTTTTAAGAAATTCATTTTGTAAGAGATAATAGTAACCTTTTTTTCTGAAATCAGTTTTCAGAAATAGCAATGAAGAGCACAGTATTTCAATATGGTCTATCTCAAGACTGAAATCCAATGAAAGTTTTCTTATTTCTGACTTTGTGAAAATTAATATACACTGCTTAATTAGCTTTTCATAGTTAACATTCATAGTTGATAGTGTAAAGAACTAGAAATTAAACTTATTAATTAATAAGAAAAAGCAGAAAAAATATCAAAATATTACCTCTCAATAATTAAGCTCTCAAAATTATTAATAGAACTTTCAGATGTAAACTCTTAAAAAACTTTAAGAATGAATGAAGAATTAAAGAAAGAATAATTATGATAAAAGAGTAGGGAATAATGGAAGAATATCAGATCTATTTAAAAATAATAAATTGAAATTCTAAAAGTAAACTATATGTAGTCATTGAAATAAGAAATAAGCAAACAGGCTACATATGTTCAACACTGAATTAACAAACTGGAATAGCATCTTAAAGGGCCACTACATGTCTGCACCAAAATGGAAAACATAACTTGTTTGTTTGAGCCACATTCTGATAGAGTATTAAAAATTTATTAAATGTGTATTGCTTACCTCTCTATCTCCTATACAGTTTTTAATAAAATATTTCTCATAAATTTTATTCAACTCCCTCTCTTACTAGGTCTTAGAGAAGAGTATACAAAGATAGGTCACATACATACAAAATGGATGTACATCCTAAAATGCTCAGTTTCTCTGCCATTCAATTCTAAAACATTGTTATTATGCTACAGTTATCCTATCCCCAAGTTTCAGTTTTCTGGCAACAGGTGTCTTAGTCCAAATCACAGACATTCCATTGCCCTGGCTAAACAATTTTCAGATGTGCCCATGTATTCCTCAAATTCAGTGCCAGAACTCAATCTAATATTTCTTGTAACCAAAAGTAACTGGTAAAGTAAATCTATTTGTATTCTTAATGATTAAAGTTTAGAATAGCTTTATAACTTGAACATATTATTAAAATGTTATTGGGATTTAAAGTTTAGGGCTCAACTGGTATTTATCTACAGGATCTTAATTTTGTATAAGACACTTTTTTTTAAACTAATGTCCCTGTAAATATTAACTGTGGTTTTAAATAGACTAGCCAAGAAAACATCAACAGTCATTAAAGTGAATGCTATTCTTCATTCATCACAGAAATGATTTGTCTTTTCTCCATTGTAAAAACTATCCAAGGAATGTCTATATTTGTGAGCATAATCAGAAAGTGGTCAGGAACAGATTCTGGGACCAGAATATTTTGGTTATAAACCGACATTTATATACATAAAGCATGTAGGCCTGTTCAGACAAACAGTAAATACTGCATAAATATTATGATAATATTGAATTTTCACCTATTTAATTCATAATAACCTTGCATTAATTTTCATAACCTTCAATTCTATCTATAACATGCATTTTTCATGTATCAAATGAGTATAGACTAAGAAATAATTCTTCTACACATTCATCCATTTATCCATGTATTTATACCTTTAGTAACTAAATAAATCACTTTTCCAGTCTCTTTTCTAAATTAAAACAAGTATACAAGTTAGTGGAAGAGTATAAAGTCATGGAAATGAACAATTAGAACAGATTTTCAATTAAGACTATGGTAACAGTACTTAAATTTGCCTGGAGGAGTTAGAAAAGGTTATACAGAATAAATTTTGAATTGAAACATGAAGTAAAATATGTCAAGCTGCTAAGTGTAGGGGGACATATGTGAAAAGCAGAAATAAAACTGGAAAATCAGCTCTCTGTCAAACAGTAAATAGAAGATATCTTAGAGAAATTTAAAGCCTGTGGAGCACTGAAGATGCTAGTTGAACTCCTGCCTCAATTAATTCAAATTCCCACATTAATGTCTAGTAGAAGGAGAAACATTTCCAGGCACAGCAATCATTTACCTGAGTCATTATTGACCTACTTAAGCTGTCTAGCTTTCAAAAAATATCTATGAGGCATATTAGAAGGAAGAAAAAAATAAAACACACTGCCAAGCCACCAATCAACCAGTAGAACAAGACTTAAATATGATCCAGATATTGGAACCATCTGACAAGAAACTTAAAATAACTGTGATTAATATGTTAAAGGGTCTAATGGAAAAGGTAGACAGCATGTAAGATCAGATGGGTAACTCTGACAAGATGAAAACTATCAGAAAGAATCAACATACATGCTAAACACACAAACACTCACACACACACATACAAACATAACAGAGAAGAAGAATGCTTCCAACAGGCTCATCTATAGACTTAACAGAGCCAAATAAGGAATTAGTGAATTGATAGACAAATATAAAATTATAATTGGAGACCTCAACACTCCTTTCTCAGCAGTTGGTAGAAGTAGACATAAAATCAATAAGGACATAAAAGACATGAACAAGACTACCAACTGACTTTACCTAATTGGTATTTTTAAAAATCTCTATCCAACATACACAGAATACTTTTTTTAAGTGAAAATGGAACACTCTTTAAGATGGATCATATTCTCAGACATAAAACAAGTCTTAACAAACTTAAAATAATAGAAATCATATAAGTAATGTTCTTGAATGATAACCAAATTAAATAAGAAAACAATAATAAGATTTCTGGAAATGCCAAATATTTGGAAATTACACAATATATTTGTGAATAACCTATGAATCAGAGCAAGATCTCCAGGGAAATTAAAAATATTTTAAGCTGAATGAAAATGAAAATACTGTAGATCAAATTGTTGGTATGTAATTAAAACATTGCTTAGAGGGTAGATTATAGTAATAAATATTTATATTATATAATATATTTCAAGTTAAAATTCTAAGCTTTTACCTTTAAGGGCAGATTGAACTTAAAGGAAGTATATGGAAGAAAAATAATAAAGTAAAAGCAGAAATCAATGAAATTGAAAACAGGAAAATAGTACAGAAAATCAATGTAACTAAAAGCTGTTTTTTTCTTTGAAAAATTCAATTAAATGGCTAAGCCTTTTTACAGACTGAATATTAGATAAGAGAGAACATGCAAATTATTAATAAGAATGAAAACAGGGACATTACTACAACCCTATAGACATTAAAAGGATAATGAATAAATACTATGAACAATTCAGTACCCATAAATTGAACAACTTAGATGAAAGGGATCTATTCCTTTAAAGACAGAATCTACTGAAACCTATTCAAGAAAATAAGTTGAATCATCCTACTTCAATGAGAGAAATTGGAGTACTTTTTTAAATTGTTCCAGTAAGAAAATTCCAAAGCCAGATGATTTTACTAAGGAATTATATCATTTATAGAAGAAATATAAGTTCTTCAAACTGTTAACATTTAGGGAAAATATGTGAAGGGTATTGATGAACTCTTACTATTTTGGCTATTTTTCTTCAATTCCAATTTTGGGTACTTTAATTATAAAATTATCTCAAAACAGAAGGTATTTTTTTAAAAAGTAGAGGGAGAGAATAAGATAGAATCCAATAAAGTTCGCATTTTATAAAAAGAACCATATTAATGATTTGAACTATTAAAATTTCAGAGATTCTTAAGTCTTCCAATTTTAATTTTCTTCAGGATTTTTCTTTCCAGGGCTATTTGGACTAATCAAGACTTATTATGAGTATACTAATTAAGAGCATAAGGTGTGACCATCAAGATAGACATAAAGGTCAATAAACAGAATAGAGTCTAGGAATAGAGCCAGGCAATTGATTTTTGAGAAATCTATCACTATAATTCACTGAGGATCCATAATTGTGCTGTGGCAACTGGATATCTAAATGGGGGAAAAAATAAACCTTGATCCTTACCTCATAGCATACACAGGTATTAAATCAAAGTGTGTAATAGATGTCATGTGAAACTAAAACAATATAATTTTAGAAGAAAACATAGAATGTTTTCAAGACCTTTAGATAGATGAATATTTCTAAAATGGAAATAAAGCAAGTGCTCCAATTTATTATAAAATTAATAAAACTTGATTTCATCAAAGTAAAAAAGGTTATATATTAGAAACTGTAGCATTAAGAAAGTTAAAAGGTAAACCACAGACTGGGAGAAAATATGCTATAAATGTATCTATCAGACTTCTGTTCAGAATATATAAAGAATTCAAGAACAAAACAAAACAATTCATTTAAAAATGGGCAAATTCTTGAAGAGAAATTTTACAGAAAAAGATATCCAAGTGACCAATGAATACATCCAAATATCTTATAAGTCATAAGTCATCAGAGAAATGCAAACTAAAACTATAATTAGATACAACACACTTGGGGATCCCTGGGTGGCGCAGCGGTTTGGCGCCTGCCTTTGGCCCAGGGCGCGATCCTGGAGACCCGGGATCGAGTCCCACGTCGGGCTCCCGGTGCATGGAGCCTGCTTCTCCTCCCTCTGCCTGTGTCTCTGCCTCTCTCTCTCTCTGTGTGACTATCATAAATAAATTAAAATAAAAAAAATAAAATTCTTTAAAAAAAAAAAGAATCAACACACTTACTAGATTATCTAAATGTAAAACACTAGATGATAGTGGATATTTGAATCATGGTTCATAATTTGCTGATGAGAATGTAAAACGGAGGAATCACTTTGGAAAACATCTGGCAATTTCTATTGAAGTTAAATATACATCTCCTTTAGAACCCAGTAATTCTATTCCTTTCAATCCTGAAATTCCTGAGATGGATAAAAAACATATATCCATAAACATACATCCACTGCTTTCATAATTTGAAAGCAACCCAGTGGTCCAGCAAGGTAATATAAAATACAAAGTGGTATATTACACAATAGAATATCACATAGAAATGGTGAGGATTAGAGCCAGATATATTGTATTGAGAAATATATGAAAAAGGATAGTATAAACTATGCCTTTTTTACAATTCTTTCTCAGTTGGACATTAGTGCTCTCTAGGTGGCACTTTCAATGCACATGTGTGCTTCTATGGTTTCGTGCTAAATTAAGGTACTTCTTTTAAAAAATTTTTTTCAAAGATTTCATTTATTTGAGAGAGAGAAAGAGAGTGAAAGCAAGAGAGAGAGAGAGCAAGCATGAGCAGGGGAGAGGGAGAAGCAGAGTTCCTACTGAGCAGAGAGCCCGATACAGGGTTTGATCCCAGGACCCCGGGATCATTACCCAAGCCAAAGACAGATGCCCAACTAACCAAGCCGCTCAGGCCTCCCTTAATTTGAAGGTACTTTGATACTTAGTACAGAGGTGAGTCAGAGAAGTTAGACATTTGGGAAGTCACAGGACAGTACCACATAACAAAGTTTTCTTACATCCTGATCAGCTTAGGAAATATCTGTGAGATAGTCGTAGAGTTTAACATAAATGTTAAGAATTCTCTTTGCAACTGGATGATGGGCATTAAGGAGGGCACATGATGTGATGAGCAATAGATTATACTATAATTATAGATTATATTATATTATATATATTATTATATTATATATTATATAATTATATATTATATTATAGATTATATAATATTATATATATTATATTATATTATAGATTATACTATATGTTGGCAAATTTAAATTAAAAAAAAAAGAATTCTCTTTGCCTAAAACTCCATTTAACATAAACAAAAAATGTCATTGTGTAGTTTTAGTACAACTCTATTTTCCAGCAAAGCAACTATCGTGTAAATCAACAGAAGTTTTACTTTGCTAAGAGTTTTTCACTACTCTAGGAAGCACAACACTAATAGCGATGTTAATCTTTGAGATTCCAGAACAACATCAGTCTGCTTTTGCAGTTATTGAATTAACAAATATTTTTAGAAACCAGAGCAAGTACCTTTTTATTTTATTATGTCTTCTCTGTGACGTCATACCCAAACATTTTCAAATGGAAATGTATATTGCTATAAAATATTTCTTTATCATATTAGCTTTATATTATAGAGATTTGTACTGATTTTCAAAAATATATGCAGTATCTAAGTTATTATCTATGCATTTCATTTTAAGATAGAAATTGGGTGTTAAAATATTTATAATAAAGGAAGGTGTTAAGTCTGATAAAGTCTAGAATCCCTGCTTTAGAAACTTGTGAAAAGAAGAAGAATGTGATGGTAATTAAAAATATATTTTTAAATTATTTTAATTTAATGTAAAATTGGGAAGTTGAGAAGGTCTTAGGTCTACCAACACGGACAGAATAGCAGTGAAGAAGAGGCTAAATGTACAGAAGGACAATATGGGTAGTTTTAACTTAAAGAAATAAACTGGGAGGGTGAGAAATATAGTTTGTGTTAATGTACCTCATAACAAGATGTACCTGATGACTCCTACATCAGTTTTCATCTATATCAGGGAGCTTTAGTGTGTAATTCTGAGTAATTTGTTGCTATATCCTGTTACCATTGTCTTCTCTAATTAACTCTAAGTTCCTTAAGTAAAGGGACCAGGAACTTCACTCATGTACATTGCTAAGCAGGTAAGTTATATGTGTCAAACGGTCTGGAGCCTGATACAGATGCTGAGTGTGAAATGCTGGTGGGATGGAGAAAGGTCTGGGCAAGCCAGAACACAGAGCCAGCTTGGTCACTAATAATGCAGCTATCCTCTTTTCTACCTACATCTTTTATCTCTGACTTCAAAATTTCAAAGAATGGATGAGAGTGGGATCCCAGCCAAACATAACAGATGACTTGACTTTGACCTTTGAAAAAGTCAAGCTTTAAGTAATAGTTGTGACTTGTGGGATAAATTACTTTGGCAATGGACAGCAAGTACCCCCTCAGCCAAATCAGGATGAAGGTACAGTAAATTATTATACTGTCTTACCTTGGCCTGATTCTCTTGTATACCAAGGCCTCAGAGCTATTCACATTTTGATCCTAACAGTAACAACAAGAAACTCTTCTTATCTCTGCTTTTCAGATGAGGAAACTCAAGGAGGTTTTATGACTTGGGTAAGATCAGTCAAGAAATCAGCAGGTTGAAAAGAAACATCAGATCTCCTGAGGTCAAAACTTACGTTCCAAAAAGACATGTTACCAAATCATGCAGAAATGTCATAATTGAAAGAAAATATCTCTGAATTTATTCTTCTAGATTTTGATCATTTGAAGTCAGTGTAAATGAAATAGCAGACTCTGTAGAAACATATAACTTGAAAACTATTTTCTTTATCATATTAAATGGCATGTGAAAGCACCTTCACAGTTATGTTCAAGTTGTGTTTGGCACAGTTGCTGAAATTAAAAGATACGAATTCTATTTCTAGATTTAACACTAACCCATTTGATGTTGTCTTAATCATTTCAATTATTTAGATTTTAAATGCTCAGTTCATACCATATCTATATGTAGATATGTATATAGATATAGATTTAGATATAGACCGTATCTTTTTTCTTTTTTTTAATAATAAATTTATTTTTTATTGGTGTTTAATTTACCAACATACAGAATAACACCCAGTGCTCATCCCGTCAAGTCCCCCCTCAGTGCCCGTCACCCATTCACCCCCAGCCCTGCCCTCCTCCCCTTCCATCACCCCTAGTTTGTTTCCCAGAGTTAGGAGTCTTTATGTTCTGTATAGACCATATCTATATGTATGTATATGTATATAGATATATATGTATGTGTATATAAAATTAATTTCCTTTTTAAAACCTGTGCATTTTAAACACCTTAGAGTGCCTGTTTCATAGGATCCATTCATCCAGAAGTAGTTATGGGTCACTTATTATTCACTATGATTTTAAGGATAGAGATTAAAAAAGAAGGCACATAAGTAGTCTCAGGAAAATAAAAAGCAACCCTTTACGATAAAAAATGTTTAAAATTTTACAGAGTCTATTGGATAGTCATTTATATTGTAAGATCTTACAATATCAAATTATGAGAAACATCATCATTGTCATCCTCTAGCACTTTATTGTTCCTTTTGGGATTTATTTTTACCCATAGCACTTGTCACAATCTGATCTTCATATTTTAGAATTGTAAGCTCCACAAGAGAGGAGAGTTACTGTTATTTTTTTCCTTTTTATGGCCCCTGCACTTAGAAAGATGACTTGCATATAGTACATGTTTAAAAATACTGACTATATGAGGTGAATATAAGAAATCTGATAGGTTAGTTTAATTAAGACTTTTCTGGGTTCATGTATTTAAGAGAACTCCATGTAAATAACTTATGTGTATAGCTACATAATGAATGCTCATGCTATGCTTAGGTGCTATGCCTGCCAAATTGGTCAATTTTTACCCTGTCTTTGCCCTATGTGATCTTTGCCCTGTCCTTGAGGAGCTATAATTCTATACATGAGATAAGGAAACAACTGAACCAAAATATAACTTAAAATTTGTTGGCTAGATAGGAGAAGGGAATTCCTGTTGAGAAATGGGTATTTTTTGGGGGTAAGAGTTAACTTCCATGGAAGGAAAAAAAAAGGTAGAAGGAAGTAAAGAAAGATCTCTGCCACATACACTTCTGGAGCTAAGATATTTAGGGCCATATCCATAATATTTAGTGGTTCCACATAACTAGCTCACAGACAACTACATTAGTATTTGGACATAATCTTTCCAATATAGAAAGTAGTATTTAAAGTCATTCCGGCAAGTATTGAATTGATATGGCCATACATCCTTTTTAATAAAGAAAGTCTATTATGCCATTTTTTTTTCTGAAATCCCAGATAAGGTTGTAAGTCCTAGAATTCAATTCAAATACTCTTATTCTTAGGGCCATATCCTAGAAAGAAGCACAGCATATGATTACTAGGTGTACAATAAATCCTTCCCACATAAATGAATTTTAAAAAGCTAGAGAAAGGAAAAGTTCAGGATTTTCCCCAAATATTATGCATGAATGCAATTATATTATTATATTTCATTTTTACTGCTAATGTGTCTACATTGTTTCAATCCATCCAGTAATTATAATTATAAGCATCAATTACACTCAATATGTTATACTAAAAGACTTAAACTCTGCCATTCATCTATCCAGCCAATATTTTCTAAGTAACTATGGCTATGTGGCATTGCCTCTGCCTTCAAAGAGCTTTTAGTGGAGAAAAACATTGCAGTATAGATTGACAAACAAAAAGCAGGAAGTGAGGGAAATAAAGATGCTCAACCTTTTGTTTGGGAGTTAGGCATTAGTCAAGATAGGCTAGACTTCAGCTACATATAAGACAATCCCCAACTCTCAAGGCTTAACATATCATCATGAATTTCTGACTTATGTAAAGTCCACTGTGTTCAGGAGGGCTTTATTGCACGCGGGCCTTCAGAGATCCAGTCTGAGGGATGCTGAGCCATCTGGAGTTTTGCTGGTCTCCTAAGCACAAGAGAGATTGGAGAGTCAGTCAGAACCTTTCTACTGCCCCTGCCTGGATGTGCCACACATCATGTAGCCCACATTCTACTTACCAGAGATGTCCAAAGACAACTTACTAAAACAGGACAGAAAGGAGGATCAAACTAGTCTTCAGAGAGTTAAGACATTGATTCTACATTAAAAAAAAAAGGGGGGGATCCCTGGGTGGCTTGGGATCCCTGGGTGGCGCAGCGGTTTGGCGCCTGCCTTTGGCCCAGGGCGCGATCCTGGAGACCCGGGATCGAGTCCCACGTCGGGCTCCCGGTGCATGGAGCCTGATTCTCCCTCTGCCTGTGTCTCTGCCTCTCTCTCTCACTGTGTGCCTATCATAAATAAATTAAAAAAATTAAAAAAAAAAAAGAAAAAGAAAATAGTGCTAAATAATTAAATAAATGCTCTGAAATTTCAAACATGAGGACTGATAGGTGGGACTTCTGTTTATGTTCAAGATAGAGTAACAAAAATATGAACATGATACAATGAATGACAAGACATTGGACATCAGACAACAAAGGCCAATGACTCTCAAAATTGAGAAACCAATAAAATGAGCCCTATGTGAAGCCCAGCTATTGCTTTGAGAAGTTTCCAGGCTGTAGCATAGGAGGAAGAACTCAGATCCCTCCCCTTACTTGGAATAGGGGAACTGAGGCTCTAGAGGGAATAATCAACATGTAACTAAAGGGCAGAGCACTGAAGAAGAGAGAAGCTCAGAGAGAGAATTCTGGAGAAGTGCAGAGGATCTCCTTAAGTGTTCAGCTGGAGACTGAACTGCTATGTAAATGGGAGTGATCTGTAACCAGGGAAAGGGTTCTCTGAAAGGATTAGATGTAACAGTGCTCCCATGCTCATACAGGACTGGGAATCATATCAGTTCCCACCTGCTATATGGGAAAACCTCAAGATCTGTAGTGAAGTGAGTATATGGAGAGTCTTGGGTCTTACTTAAGTAATAAAATACTTTAGTCCTATATTGAGCTTTGCTCCAGTCATACTTAGCAAACCTTATAAACAAGAAGCAAAGGAAGCCATTTCTAAGTAAGGAAGTCCTATCTTAGATCCAAGTCTAAGAATGTTTACAGTAAGACAAACATATCTAGCATCCAAAAAGGTAAAATTCACACTGTGGGGTATCAAATAAAAAATTAACAGGCAAGAAAGGAAGTAGGGAAATAAGGCTCATAATAATGTAGAGAAAAATTAATCTAAGTTGACTCAGAACTCATTTAGATGTTAAAATAAGCAGACAAGGACATTCAAACAGTATTCCAAACATTATAACAGTATTCCACATGTTTAAAAAGTCAAGTAGAGGGATCCCTGGGTGGCGCAGCGGTTTGGCGCCTGCCTTTGGCCCGGGGCGCGATCCTGGAGACCCGGGATCGAATCCCACGTCGGGCTCCCGGTGCATGGAGCCTGCTTCTCCCTCTGCCTGTGTCTCTGCCTCTCTCTCTCTCTCACTGTGTGCCTATCATAAAAAAAAAAAAAAAAAAAGTCAAGTAGAGACAGGAAAGATAAAAAGACCAAACTCCTAAAAATGAAAACTGAAATACCTGAGATGAAAAGAATACACTCGATGAAATTAACAGTGGCTCTCACATGGCTGAAGAAAATATCAGTGAACAGATGAAACCATCCAAAATAAAGCACAGAAAAAAGAGAATTTTAAAAAGTAAAAGGGCATTAACGAGGTGTAGGATAACTTCAAATACCCTATAATGCCTTTAATTGGAATTCCTGTATGGATTAGGGGAAACAATATGTTTTAGGAAATAATGGCTGAAAATTATCTAAGTTTGGTGAAAACTAAAAACCCACAGATCCACAAATCTCAATGAATCCTATGCCCTAAATATTTTTTCCCTTGAAACACAGAGAAGAAAAAGCTAGACCAAGGAGGTATACCATTGCCAAATTTCTCAAAAGCAGTGATACAGAGGAAACCTAAAAAAAGCCAGAAAGGACATACTACATACAAAGAAACAAATACAAGAAGGACAGTAGATTTACTGTCAAAAGCAATGCAATCAGGGCAGCCCAGGTGGCTCAGCGGTTTAGCACCACCTTCAGCCCAGGGCCTGCCTGATCCTGAACACCTGGGATAGAGTCTCATGTCAGGTTGCCTGAGCCTGCTTCTCCCTCTGCCTGTGTCTCTGCCTCTCTCTCTCTCTCTCTCTCTCTGTCTGTCTCTCATGAATAAATAAATAAAATCTTTAAAACAAAACAAAACAAAAGCAATGCAATCAAGAAGCAATGCAAATGGGGAACATTTTCAAAATATTGAAAGAGAAAAAAACAAAATATGTGATCCTAAATGTTTTCAGAAAGGAAAGAAATTAATCACATACAAAAAAACTGTTATTAAAAAAAAAAAACCACTGTATTTCTAGTTGTTACATCTAAAGTTAAAAGACAGTAGCACGTTGTCCTCCAAGTTTTGACAGAAAATGATTTCAAACTTTGAATTTGCACCCAAACCACTGACCAATATGGGGAGTAAAAGAAAGACATTTTAGGCTATGCAAGGTCTCAAAACTTTTACCTTCCATGTTTTCATTCTTAGGAACTCATTGAGGATGTATTGTACTAAATCCAAAAAATTGGGATTCAGGAAAAGGGGAATTCATTATAGGAGAAAGAAGAAGATTCCAGGACAGTGTTTGTAGAATGTCCTAGAATGTGTACAGCAAATCTAGAAAGCTGCACGTCTAGGCTCCAATTGAATAACAAAAGATACTGATAATTACCTTCTAAGTTCAGAAGGAATTAGATTGGAGACTTGGGAGTTAAATTAAGAAAAAAGGAAGTAAACAAGTAAGGCATTTATTAACTACACTGAAAACAGAAAGCTACAGAAGAAATGATTATATGAGCATAATATACTACCTTGCTCAATTGTAAATAAGATTTGAAGTCATAATATGAACACTGATTAATAATTTAACAAAATTATTATATAATTACATTGGGAGGACGTATTTATGCATGTGCATTGGAAGAATGCAAAATCCTTGCATTTTTTATTAGTGTAATTAATGATATCTACTAGTGATAAAAATGAGTGAGTTTGTCACACATTATTTAGATATTTCAGGAAAAGACAGCTCAAATAGTTCAAAATGCTTGCTTCTGTGTCTGTGCTGGCTTCCCATGAAGCCATGTGATTTCCATGCAATTACACAAGACCCCAGGTTCTAAGGGGTACTATGCTTGATATAATGGTCTGCTGTTGAAGTTTTTAATATTTTTGTTTTTTGAATTTAAAGTCCAATGTTCATGTTACATCTACACCTGAGTTAGTGATAGTGGAGCTTCCCTGAACCAGCTGACACTAACACTGAAAATGATGACATGGAAGGAAAGGGAAAGATGAGCCAGAGGTGGAAAGAGTTAGTAGAATGTGTGCATATGCAGAAGTAGAATAAAAACAATCAAGTGAGTTCTGATAAGAATTAAATGCATCTTCATATACAAGCTATGAAATGCAAATTATATAATTTTGGTGGTTTCCTATGTAAGTAAAATGCTTTTATATTTATATCTTAATACCATCATTACATAATATAAAGATGAATGGCAAGATTCATCAAAAAATTATTTTTTACTTAAAACAACATTAAAATAATATTAAATAGCAAAAATAAAACACCAATACAAGTTGAGAGACTAAGGAGGAAGAAAAAAATCTTTATATTTTAATACCTTTAACTGTATTTTTTTTTCTTGATTTTAGAACAAAAGTTCTCATATTTTTATTTTGCACTGAGTGCTACCAATTATGTAGTTGGCTGTGTTTTAAGAATCAAGATCTGGAGGGGTATGGGAAATAGGACAAGGGGAGCTTCTGTTTTCCACATAATCCCATTGGATTTTTTTTTTTTAATTTAAGATTTGTTTATTTTAGAGAGAGTGTGTGCGCATCTGAGTGAGAGAGAGCAGAGGGAGAAGGAGAAGGAAAAAAATCTTAAGCAGGCTCCCTGCTCCCAACTTGGGGCTCCATCTCAGATCTCACAACCCTGAGACCATGACCTAAGCCAAAATCAAGAGTCAGACAACCCACTATGCTACCCAGGTGACCACAGATTGAACTTCTTAATGAAAAATATGCATTGTTTTGCTGGAAATAAATATTGAAATGAAAATGCTCACAGTCATAGGTTACTGTTACTATTAGGCAGCTAAAGAGAGGGGAAAGAATTTGCCTGGTAGAGGAATTGTGTGTGACAATGAAGTGCAGTGAAGTGATGGTGAATTCTAAGAACCAAAGTCACCAAGATAGGCTAGAGCATAAAGAATGTGACTGGTGAGGAGATTGGGGAAGAGGATGAGACATGTCGTGGAGCTGTAGGATCCACATTAAGGAGTTTGGATTTGATTTTTCAAGTGATAGAAGACATTGAAGGTATCAAACAGGATAGATTTTACTTGGAGCAGGTTTAATTGTGCAGCAGTGAAGGATAATCTATAAGGGACAGTTATACTTTTTGAGGCCAGGTCTTCTCTAGAAATTGTAATACATGATGATGATTAGAAAATGAGAGGTTTGAGTGAATCATCAAACCAAATATGCAAATCAGACCTATTTTAAAGTAATGTAGGGGAGTTTATCAAAATGATTAAAATTTACCACAATGCTCTCAGCACCAAAATTAAAGAATACTCTAGTTTTTTTTAAAGATATTTATTTTTTAAGGTGTCTGGGTAGCTCAGTTGGGTAGGTGTCTGCCTCAGGTCTTAATCTCAAGGTCCTGGGGTTGAGACCTTGCATCTGGCTCTACACTCAGCAAGGAATCTGCTTCTTCTGCTGCTCCTTCTCTTGCATCTGGCTCTATACTCAGCAAGGAATCTGCTTCTTCTGCTGTTCCTTCTCTTGCTTGTGTTCTCTCTCTCTCTCTCAAATAAATAAATAAAATCTTTTTCAAAAAAGATATATATTTTTCATGAGTAATTATTTTCACTTTTCCTGCACAGCATATTATTTTATTCCAGTTACTACTTCATAGAAAAAGGCCAGAAGAAGCCATTCAGAACTTTCTCTTATATCACACTACTATTTTAAGTTCACCTACAGAGGAGGGATTTTATTTCAATTGCATAAATGTCTTGAGATTTTCCTAAATAGACTGATTCTAACCTAAATGTAATGGCATCTTTGCTTGAGGTGGGAAAGGCCTAGGCAGAGAATTATTCATCTCTGCTGAGTAAATCATTTAGAGCCAGGTGACTTAAATTTCTAGTGATGATGAATAGCTAAAAAGGCAAAGGCAAGGCTACATTTCCTTTGGGGCAATGGAGGATGATGAAAATCATCAATGAGCTGCTAAAGAGTGGAAAAAATGCAAATATCCCTAATGTTCCTCAGTGATGTACCAAAAATGTATTAAAAATGTTAAAACTATTGTCACAACCTGAAAGCATGAAAATTGTGTAAGCCACAAACAGAAAACAGAAAAGATAACATAGGATCACACATTTGTGGATTTTCCCCCTTTTAAAAATTGACCAAAAACTCTTTGATCAAGTGGATTGTGTTGATGGACTATTTTTGCAGCAAATGGAACCTCTTATCTTAAAGCTATGAAACAGAAAAACTGTTCATAAAGATTGCATCGAATGCCAGTTTCCCTGTGTTTTATAAATTCAAGGATTTGAAATGTACAAAAATGTGTGACATAAAACATACAATGCAATATGCATTCTAACACACGGTAATTTATGGCCATTTTTACCATTTATTGCACATTCTTGTAGCAAACATTACTCCCTATTCAGAAGTTATGCCACTGGTTCTAAGCTAATTTTTCTAATAAAGATTATTGTGTAGAATATGAATTTCTCTTAAAACAGAATGTGTAACTAGTTTAACCTGGTAGTTTTCTCTGATAATTCAGTCATAGTTCTTGATAAACACATGCATTTGGTTCTATACTAATAGACTATTTGAAAAGTAGAAGAAAGGAAATGTTTTTATGCTTTAAAAAAAAAAAAGAAAGAAAGAAAGAAAAGGAGACCTAAGAGAAATTGTTGGTAGGTTGTTAAAATTCATATATCTTTAGAAAAAACTAACAATATCAGATTTTAGCCATATTTTGGAAAATGATGTTTCTCTTGCATTCATTAATTCAGTTGGCACAGTAGAAGTTTTAAGTGTCCTTTCACCTTTGGATATGGAGTTGTCGTTTTATCATCAGCCTTTCAAAAATAGTAAAATAATTGAATAGAAGTTCAGGATTCCAAAGATTGTTTTAGAAAGAAAATAGAGATATTTTGAGTAAAAGGAATCTTCATAGTTTGGGGAAGGGAAGCTTTTAGGAACCAATCAACACATACTCTAAAATCAGCTGCTTTCGGGCAGAGAGTCTAGCTGGGAGGGAGGTGGTTAGTGGCTGTGATAATTTGGGGAAAATGAATCCTTTAGTGGGATTATTTTCTTCTTTCCTAGGTTATGTAGCACTGATATTAAAGATACTCAAGAGAAAGCAAGAGTTTAAGAATGATAAAAATTCAGGCCCCAGCAGTATGCTGCAAGTGTAACATTTAAATGGCTGTTCAGAAAAATTCTAAGTAAAAGGAACACTAATACACTATATGAATGAAGATATATAGATGATTATTAGACACTTATGTACTGTTTATAAAGAATTTTGGGCTTTACAGTCTTTTTTTTAAAACTCAACACTAGTAAAACCTCAGAGAAATAAAAAAGGCATATTTGAAGAATTGAGAAGGCCCTGAAGTTTTCATGACTCTCTGAGGGCAGGGGGAGCAGGGCACTGTAAGGTAGAAGTGCTTCAGTAAGCATGCAGTTGGCTTTATAATTGGATGGTTCTAAAATGATTTGGAAATATCTTGGGATCTCCCATTTCTATTTCCCTTCATGATCCTGAGACATCTTTCCTTCTTTCATTCATCATGATTTAGTGGTATGATCAATTGAGGTTTAAAAATGCTACTACTCTTTAACAACCATAGGAAAAAAAATAACAACCATAGGGAACCCTTAATTACAGAATGGAATTAATGTAATAATGATTTGAATTTAACTAGTTGAAGACAGTGTGTAGCAAATGTGGATCAATCCCTTGGTCACTAGGTTTTTATGGGGGGAAATCAGACAGGATGCGCTTCTGTCTTGCCAGCTATGGTTTTATTTCTTTTCTTTGAATCTTGTCTTTAAAGTTTCCATTTCTCTTTAGCTTATGATTAAATCTCTCTTTGAAAGCCATTTATTTTACTTTGGATGATAGATTACTTGTGGAAAGAAATTGGACTGCATTAATATATCTACTGTTCCATGCATTGGGAGAATCTTGTAATCTACAATAAAATGTCACAAATATCAAAGAAACATTAGAATATCTGCTGTGAAAACATTTCTATACCTAAAGTTTAGTATGAGAGAAGACCTTAAAATAATGATATTTCATTTCATTGACAAGCTCACAAAAATGTGAAAATATAACTTAATTATATAAGTTATATATGCTCTAGTATGTACATTTGTAGACATTTCCTTAGGTAAGTACAGTCTTTTTTACTGGTGATAGTCACATGTAAGAGTGTGATAGGATAGTGGAGACTCTCATTAAAGATTGTTAATTATATAAATGATTATATGTAGATTTGTTTAATTTATCCTAAGAGATCTTGAGAGAGAAAATTCTTCCTTTACTAATACACTATACAAAGTTCTTCCTTTGCTCTCTATATTATTACTGGTAACAGAGCTTTATTTACTCCAAATAATTCCAGGAAAGCATTAGCTGTTTTAACAATCCAAATCTGCCATTTGTAATCTGGAGACTCTCAGAGTTGCAAATTCCTAGGATATGCCATTGTTATAATGAAAGCTCACATGAATAGAATGCTTACTACTCACTAGGAGCTTTCATTATATAAACTCATTTGATATTCACAATAACCTAGAAGCAATATTGCCATCTCCTTTACAGAGGTGAGAAACTGAGGCAAAAAGGACTTTGGTAAATATTCCAAGGTGGGAGCTAGAATTCAAGCCAGACAATCAGAGCACAGAGCCTATGCTCTTAATCACTTTGTTTTACTTTACTCTCTCCTCTATCATGATACTATCTCATTGCTGGCTTATTCAAACTGCATCCATGTGTTAATGAGAAGTTACTTTATTTTTTGTGTGTGGCTGCTATAAAAAAACGCCACAGAAAGCGTAGCCTATTTTTTTTAAAGATTTTATTCATTTATTAGAGAGCAAGCAAATGAGAGAGGGTAAAAGAGAGTAAGGGAGACAGAGGGAGCCGAGGGTGGCCTGGGAGGAGGGGGGGAGGATCAGAGAGAGAAGGAGAAGCAGACTCCCCTGTGAGCAGGGACCTCCCCCCACCACCACCACCAAAGAGGACTTGATCCCAGGACCCTGGAATTGTGACCTGAGCTGAAGGCAGATGCTTAACTGACTGAGCCATCCAGGTGCTCAAACAAACAAACAAAAACTATTTCTCAGAGTTCTGAAGGCTGGGAGGTCCAAGATCAAGGTGCCAACATGGTAACTTTCAAGGGAGCTGATGTCTTCTCACCTGACCTCACATGATGGAAAGGGTGAAGTTATCTCTGGAGTGTCTTTTATCACAAGTCTAATACCATTTATGAGGGCTCCACATGAATTAAACACCTCCCAAAGGTCCCACCTACTAATGTCATCACCTTCGGTGGTTAGAATTTCAATACATTAATTTGGAGGGAAGGGGGTGAAGCAAACATTCAGACCATAGCAGTACTATTTATTTTATCAGGGCTCTTTCTGAGCCAGTATATCTTGTTTTTGTCATCTGTTCTACTTGATATTCTGGTGATGGGAAGGTATAACAATTGGGAGATCTATATACAAAGTGTTTCAAATCATTTCCTCTTGAGCACTCTCTCTCTCTCTCACACACACACACACACACACATACACAGAGTAATGTTTTTAAATACATTCTTTGGAAATTTATGTGAAATCATGGAGAAAATGCTTTTGAAAGACATATTTAAAGGGTAGAGTGATCTTAATTTATATGCAGATTTTCAAAAAGAATTTGGAACGGGAATTTTGAAACAATAATACCTTGATAAAACCAAGGGGTGACAAATGTTTTCTCAGGTAGAACCTTATAGAGATGCAGTACCTGGTTGGAATGCCAACAATCCAAGACATGATCATTATTTTTTTATGTCCAGGAATTCACTTGTGTCAGTATATTCAAGGAATACTATTTTATGGGTTCCAAACGCACCAGAGACTATTTTATGAAAATGCCAGTGAACTAATTTATAATGAGAATTTTAGTTACCAAACGAACTACATCTTTCATGTTTAGCACTCAGAGCATTCTTCCTTTGTTGACCAATTTATATTTGAAGGAAATTTTAATCAAAAGTTGTTCACTAAACACAAAGGAGATCAGGAGACTTAGAAAATTTCCAAAATGAATGTGACTTTGTTGTCACATTTTGGTGACTATTCAAGTGCTCATTCCTGAAAGGAGTGAACCCAGCTTATAAAGAATGTTTTCTTGTAATATTTTGTGATTTCCAACCCCTATTATTAATTAAAATATGACTTTCTAAAAAACTGAGCAATATATACTTTCATCAATTTTATGAATATCTGAACATTTATGAGTATACAAACATAGGCATATTTCAGAAACTATTATTCATATTAGCTGTGCCAAATTTAAGTCCTTCATAGGGGACATCATGGAAAACCTTTCCAAATAGATTCGTGGGGAAAACCCTTTCTGTGCATGGGAAATGTTTCATTAAATTCTAGTGCACAGCTAGACAATAAAAATGATATGGATCAGAAATAACATCTAAGTCTCCTTTTTATTTTCCTATCACTTTCATTTTTGTCTTTCTACCATTTCAATTTTGTTGAAATTGTCATTCAATGACCATTTGAAAATTATTAGAGGCTTCAAAGCTTTATTGGATCTGGAGCTAATGCGATGCCAAGAACGTGACTGTCAATTGCTGTGAGTACTCATTTCTCTCCCAATTCACAGACAATCAAATTCATTCTCACCTTGTGAGATCCAGCCATCATCAATCACCTCGGTCTATCACAACAGTCAATCTACATAATGGGAAAATGTAAAAATCCAGGGTCAGAAAAGAGCCCTTGCTACTTGAAAGCTACAGAATATTTTATTAATGTATCATAGTGATTTCAACTGTGCCTTCAACATTAAGTTGAAGAAATATTTGTTTATTGTGCTCTACCTTTCTTCCTAAATGAGGTGAAAAATAGAATTTTTGAGGTTAAACTATCTTTTGGCACAAACCTTCTTTAAAAAAGTTAAATTTCCCACTATCTCACTTTTTAATCTATAACATGAGCTTTTTTTTTTTTTTTTAAATCTCTTCTTGGAAAAGGTTAAAATGAAGTTTCATGACTTATCTGTGTCCTTAAGTATTGTCTTTCAGTCTCCAGATAAGCATAGAAAGCAAAATTTTGGTTAATATTTGGCAAATAGATAATAAGACTCCTTTAATTCATTTATGCTTACCAAGGCATGGGATCAGTTGAGTTTCCAAACTTATTTTCCCTGTTTATTTTTGTAGGAATTTCTAACAAGTAGCCCCAATTTTATTATTATTTTTAAGGTTTTATTTATTTATTCATGAGAGACACACACACATACACACACAGAGGTAGAGACACAGGCAGAGGGAGAAACAGGCTCCATGCAGGGAGCCGACGTGGGACTCGATCCCGCGTCTCCAGGATCACGCCATGGGCTGAAGGTGGCGCTAAACTGCTGAGCCACCTGGCGGTTGCCCTATAGCCCCAGTTTTAAAGTAAACAAGTTGTTTGAGAGCCTGAAGAGAGAAAAACCAGAGGGAGATCTCAAAACTAACTGAGTTTCAGTTTTTAAGGAAGAAATTCATAAATAAGCAAAAACAAAGGCAATTTAATTTTTGAAAGATTTTATTTATTTATTCATAAGAGACATAGAGAGAGAGAGGCAGAGACACAGGCAGAGGGAGAAGCAGGCTCCATGTAGGGAGCCTGACGTGGAACTCGATCCTGGGACTCCGGGGATCACACCTGAACCGAAGGCAGATGCTCAAGCGCTGAGCCACCAGGCATCCCAGCATCTAAATTTTTAAAAAGATGTTAGTGCACTTAACACAGCAGGGTTCATAAGTACTCTGAAAGAATTTGTATACATTGACTCATACATGATAATTATTAAATAGATACGGTTTTCATATTACTTTCAGTGTTCCATGTCAAAATAAATCTCATGTTTTGACACTCATTTGGAGACATTTACAATTTTTGCGTAATAGCTTATCAAGGTCTTTTGATGTAAAAAGTGCAAACTCAGCAAGGTTAAGTCATCAGAACCAAATCAGGCTGGAATATAGTAAACTGTGTAAGGAAGAGAGTTTCAGTTTGGGAATCAGAATCACGGAGGACATTTAATAAAATTGCCACCAAGGGGCAAAAGATGTCTTCATGGGGAAGGTGTTTTAGACTGGTCTTTGAAAAGCCTAGAGGAAGGGAAAAAAAGTTACAAAATCCTCATGCTACTCTGTTTCACAGCAAGGATAGAGAGTAAAGAGTTGGAGGAAAGCTGAAAATGAACCCACAGCTCTAAAAGGAGTTCAGCCTCTGTACATTTTTGAAGAGCTTTATAACTATTTGAGATCTCTTTTTCAGGATAATTTAAAGGAAGAAACTTCTTGAAAGTGGAAGAAATGTGCTAAGTGACATCAAATATAAAAGCACAGATATGCAGTGCCAAGTGAAACAGAGCTGAGGGCTGTGTTCTTGTCTCCCTGACAACGTCAGGGTTCCTAAGAGGTCCTGGGGAAGTGTTTGCTTTCTTCTTCCCAGAAAGCATTTCCTCTCCCCTTTTAGGTCTCCTCTCCTTTTTCTCTTTTAATTTTGCTATCTGTGACTTTGTGTGGTTCCTTCACTCAAATATCTATGGCACCTCAACTGCGTGCTAGTCACCTACGTTAAAAAAGGTGCAGCCTCTGACATTGAAGAACATAGGCATTGAACAGGCTGCAAACAACAGCAACAAACTACACCCTAAATCCACCTGCAGATCCATTTCCACTGATGACTTAACAATGCTGAACACTCAGTCATGTGGGCGTTGGCTTCTTTTGTGAAATGACTATTCAACACTTTTTGCCACTTTTTAATATGTTCTTCATTTTGCTGAATTTTAGGGGGGTTTATAAACTGCGAATGCAAGTCCTACTGTCACAATTTTTTTCTTCCAGTCAACCATTTGCCCACTTCTTTCATGAATGCTATCTTTTCACATTTTTATTTTTATTTTCTGTTTTTCCCGTCTGTCTTCCATTTGCTCTCTTTCTCTGTTCTTTGGGAGGTTCATCAAGAATATTTTCATACTTCACCTGATATCTGTTATTGCCATTTTACTCATGCCTCTGTATTATTTTTAGTGCTTGCTTAAATATGCAATTTTAACCCATCTAACTTACTTTAAAAAATGATTACACTGTTTCACAATGTATGCGCCTTTGCAGTAGTATATTTATATTACTAGCATATCTTCTCATTGCCACGTAGTATTCCTTTAGCTATGCTATACATCTCAGATTACATCATTATATTTTACTTTATTTTTTAATCATTTTTTAAAAGATTTTATTTATTTGACAGAAGGAGAGAGAGAGCACAAGCAGGGGGAGCAGCAGAGGGAGAGGGGGAAGCAGACTCCCCACTGAGCAGTGAGCCTGACGTGGGGCTCAATCCCAGGACCCTGAGATCATGACCCAAGCCAAAGGCAGACACTTAACTGACTGAGCCACCCTGGAGCCCTCGCCTCCTTTATTTATTTATTTATTTTTTTACTTTAAATAGTCAGTACTTTTTAAAGAGATTTAAAAATACACAGACATATACATACATACAACATATATATAGAAAATAACTTTTTAAAGGCCCTAATGTTTACATTTTCTTATGTTCTTTGATCCATCCTCCAGAATTAGATTTCCATCTGGTGTCATATTCCTTTAACCTTAAAATTTTTAATTTCACTTGAATTGCAGGTTTAAAGCAGAGACTCTTTTTTCAGAATAAATCTAGCTGAAGTCTTAATTTCACCATTATTTTTTAAATGAAGTTATAACTTACATATAATAAATTTCACCCCTGTTAGTATATGTAATTGGTCAGTCCTCTTCTTTAGCTATGCCTTTAGTGTGGGATTTGAGTCAATCTATGCAAAAATTGAGCTGGATTTGAATTTGATTGTTGCTTTGGTTGCATTTGGTTTATCACAGGTTTCAATTGTACCCAGCACCACCTTGCATTGAGTAGGGCTAGTTTGTCAGGTAGGTTTTCTCCAACCTCAGGTCTGCCCTCAGCTGCTGGTGTCCATTACACCTGTGCCTACATCCTTTATTTTATGACATTGGTAAAATAGTGTTACTCATTGCTCTATGTTTGTAAATGTAGAAATAGCAGTGATGGTGGGTATATATTATGTTGTGGTCCTTAAGCTTTAGCCTTGAGTAGCATTAGGTTCCTGGGTCTCAAGGATGAGACCTTCTTAGAAGGGGTTCTGTCCTTCCTTCGGGTGAAGACCTGAGATGCTGTAGGTCAGTGGGAGGAATTGGACTATTCTTTCTAGGGTGATATCCAACATGATCTGTCAGTTTTGCTATTTCTGCATCCTATAGGTTTCATTCACAGTGCTTTTTAGAATTTATATTTTATGTTTTCATTTGTTTTTGCCAGATTCACCCATAAGATAATAACCTCATTAGGAAAGAGAGTACATCTACCTCTTTGAATTTCATATGCATAATAGTAAAGAATCTAGATCATAGTGGTAACTCAGAAAATATATTTGAATCAAATAGTGAACGCTTCTTTCTTTTTTGATGAAAGATTGATCTTATATTTTCTGTAACATTTTGTTTTTATTTAATTTTAAACATACTGAGAAGTTGCAAGAATATCACAAAAAAAAACCCTATATGCCCCATTGAGAGTTTAAGCTACTCCATGGTGTTGCTGCCTTGGCATCCATTTCATTTGGCTAAGCAAACTTCAGGGACCTTAAACTGACACTAGCTTCTCATGCGAAAGCAAGCCCTAGATGATAGTCTGCAGAGTCACATGCAAATGCCAAGTCCCTGATGTGACTTCCTCAACAGCCCTTGTGGTCAACATTCTCCCTCACCTCTCAGGGTCCTCTCCTGGTGTACCCCTTATACTAGACCTCTAAAGAGCTTACCAAAACCCTGTTTTTTGGAGGGGAGGGTTGACCATTCCAGTCAGCCTAGGAACCCCAAGGCATTCTACCCATAGACTCTAATAAAGACATCTGCTCTAGGTTTTGCCTCTGTCTGTACTCTGCTGCACAGCTCTGCAAGTGTTGCCATGGACTTCCTCCAGGACCTCTGGGCAATATAATTCACTATTTCTAGTTTTCTTGTAGTCTTTTGTTGAACAAAGTCTCACTATCTGGCACCGCATGCTCCATGTTGCAAATGTTAATTTAACAAAGTCATAACATATCTATTAACCAAATCCAGTAATTATGTATATGTTACCCTTATTTTTTAAAGATTTTATTTATTTATTTGAAAGACAGAGAGTGAGGGAGCCCAAGCAGAGGGAAAAGCAGGGCTCCCTACTGAGCAGGGAGCCTGAGGTGGGGCTTCATCCCAGGACCCTGGGATCATGACCTTAAAGGCAGATGCTTGACTCACTGAGCCACCTTGGCACCCCTATGTTGCCATTCATTTTATCATCTCTCTTTCTCTCTCTCTTTTTATGTGTCTGTAATCATATAATCTTTGGCTATAAATTTGACTGTTTAGAGAAAATGGGCAAATCCCTAGAAGTGCAAAACATACTCAAACTAATTCACAAACAAGTAAAAATTAAAAATATTCTTTAACTATTAAAGAAATTGAATCCATAATTGAAAAAGTCCCACAATAAAATCTCTAGACTAGATAATGGCTGCAGTGATGAGTTTTCCAAACATTTATGGAATATATAAAACAATATTATGCAAACCTGTCCAGAGAATTAAAAAAGAGGAGACACTCTTCACCTTGTTTTACAAAGTTGCTCCAACTTTAATAGCAAGTGACAATTTTAGGCTAATTATTCTCAGGAACATTAAAAAAGAATCCTAAGTAAATTAGTAAATTTAATTCTTAGGAAGTATAATTCAGCAATGTACAAAAGATCATATATCAGACTGAGTCAAAATTATGTCAAGAATGCAAGGTTTTGGGGCACCTGGGTGGCTCAGTCAGTTAAGCATCTGCCTTTGGCTCAGGTCAGTACCTCTCAGTCCTCAGGTTGAGCCTGTTGTTGGGGGGTCCCTGCTCAGCAGGGAGTCGGCTTCTCCTTCTCCCTCTACCCTTCCCACTCCCTCCCACCCTTCTCTCAAATAAATGAAATCTTACAAAAAAAAAAGAATGCAAGCTTTTTTTTTTTTTTTTTTAATTTTCTTTCAATTAATTCACTAGAGCAAAATGAAAGTCCTAAAACAAAATCTCCCTCCCTCTGGTTGGAATGCAAGCTTTTTTTTTTTTTTTTTTTAATTGAATGTAACATACATACAGAAAAGAGCACAAGTTACCTCATGCATTTTCTCAAAGTGAACATACATGTGCTATTAGCACTCAAATCAGGAACCTGAACAGTAAGTACCAGCACCCTGGAAGCTCCCCAGTGTTCTCCTTCCTAGTAACTTAAACATACTCCTCATTTATCTTTCCTCCAGCTTCACTGAGATATTATTAACTTAAAACATATGTGATTTTGAGTGTACATTTTGAACATTTTTAAAATTGAGACATAATCAACATATAACATACTAGTTTTAGGTGTACAACATAATGATTAATATATACATATATTATATATATTTGAAAATTATTACCATATTAGCCAATACCAATTATTACCATCCATCATCACTCACAGGTTTTTCCTTGTGATTAGAACTTTTAAGATCTCTTTGCAACATTTAAATATATAATATAGTATTGTTAACTATACTCACCATACTGTACATTACATTCCCAGGACCTATTCACCTTATAGCTGGAAGTATGTACCTATGGGTCACATCCACCCATTTCTCCCACCTGACCCATCCCTCCCCTCATGTCCAACAATAATCAATCTGTTCTCTGTTCTCATCTGTACGTTTTCTGTTTGTTTGGCTTTGACTTTTTTTTAGATTCCATAAATAAATCAGATTATGAGGTATTTGTCTTTTACTGACTTATTTCACTTTGGACATAATGCCCTCAAAGTCCCTCCAATTTGTTGCAAATAACCAGATTTCTTTTTTATAGATGGATAAGAATAGCTATACATATATATATATATACATATATATATATATATTGAATATATATTGGGGGGATATATCTATATGAAAATAACATTTTCCCTATCCATTCATTGCCAATAGACACTTAGGTTGTTTCTGGTTTTTGGCTATTGTAAATAATGCTGCAATGAACATAGGGCACAGATAACTTTTAGAGAGAGCAATGTCATATTAATTTTTTTTGAGGAACCTCCATACTGCTTTCCATAGTGACTGTAAATTAGTATTTATGTTCCTGCTAGTGGTGCACAAGGAAGAGTTCCCTTTTCTCCATACTCTCACCAACACTTGTTGTTTATGGTAATAGCCATTCTAACAAGTGTGAAGTTGCATCTCATTGTGAGTTTGATTTGCATTTCCCTGATAATTAGTGATGTTGGGCATCATTTCATTTGTCTGTTGGTCATTTGTATGGCTTCTTTGGAAAAATATCTATTTAGATCCTATGCTCATTTTTTAAAACAGATTTTTTTTTATTTATTCATGAGAGACACAGAGAGATAGAGAGAGAGGCAGAGACACAGGCAGAGGGAGAACCAGGCTCCATGCAGGGAGCCTGACGTGGGACTCAATCCCAGGTCCTGGGCTGAAGGCAGCGCTAAACCACTAAGCCACCCGGGCTGCCCCTATGCTTATTTTTAAATTAGATTTTGAGTTTTTGCTTGTTTGTTTGTTTTGCTATTGAGTTGTATGAGTTCTTTATGTATTTTGGATATTAATCCCTTATCATATTATGAATTGCAGGGGCACCTGGGTGGCACAGTAAGTTAAGTGTATGACTTTTCTTTTCAGCTCACGTCATGATCTCAGAGTTATGAGACTGAGCCCTGTATTGGGCTCTGCCCTCAGCACACAGTTGGCTTGAGATTCTCTCTTTCTCTCTCTTTGTCCCTCCCACTAGTGCTTTGTCTGTCTCTTTCAAATAAATCTTTTTTTTTTTTTTTTTTAAAGAAAAAGATACAGGAATTGCAAATGCTTTCTCCTGTTCCATATGTTTCTTTTTCATCTTGTTGATAATTTCCTTTTCTGTGCAGAAACTTTTAGGTTTAATGTAGTTTCCCCTCTTTGTTTTTGCTGTTGTTGCAAGAATTTTTTAGTAATAGAAAAATTCATCAATATAATTCACTGAATATATGTAATAAGGAGAAAAATCATGTGGAAATGCCAAGAGATACAGGGCAAATATTTGATAACAGTTGAATATCCACTTGTAATTGAAAACTACTTGGCACTAAGAATAGGAGGTAGTTTTTTAATCTAATAAAGTGTACATATATAATACTTAATGATGGGTTATTAAAAGCTTCTACCTGAGATTTTTAACAACACAAGGCACTTATTATCACTGCTTCTATTTGTTTTGGGTCATAGGCAGTAAAATAAAACTTTAAAAAAAGAATATGAATTAAAAAGTAGAAAGAAAACTTTCATTTAGTGTGCATAATGACTTTCTCCCAGAGAGTACAATCTGAGAATGGGAAAGTAAAAGTAATTCTATAGAGGAAACACTTGTCAAAAACTATCCACACTGGGTGATCAAGGTTAATACCAACAGTCATAAATCATGTAGATAATATGTACCCTTGATATGATGTGATGAAAAAGCATGTTTATCTCTGTGGCTTTCCTTCACCAATCTGATAACCCCAGTATAATCATGAGTAAATCATCAGACAAATTCAGATAGAGAGCCATCTCGCAAAATAGCTAGCCACTATTCCTCAAAATTGTGAGATCTCAAATACAAGCAAAATCAAAAGAGACTATCACAGCCTATAGGAACTTAAGGAACCATAATTATTAATCCAATATTGTGTTTGGAATGGGATCCTGGAACTAATAACATACATTAGATAAAAACTAAGGAAATCCTAATAAACTTTGGACTTACATAAATCATGTGTCAGAATTGGTTCATTAATCGTATACTATTCTAAAGTAAGATATTAATAGTAAGAGACAAAGTGTGAGGTATACCAGAACTCTCTGTATTAGTTTAAATTAACTCTAAAAGTGTTTTCTGTAAATCTAAAAAGTTTATTTTAAAAAATGTATACATAAATTTTACCTACAAAAAAAAAGGTATGTATTGAAAAGTTGCTTTCTAAACGTAAAGGGCATTTATCCAAGAATAGGTGTTCTAAATCTAGCTGATCCAAGTATAAGTATAAACTTATATTCTGTAAATAAAGCTAATGACTCATGAAATTGTTGATAACACAACCCAAAAATTGTGAGTTAGACTTGGTAGTCAGTATACATGACACAGGATGAAAAAAAGCCTCAGAAAAAAATAAAATTAATTTTCCATCATTACTTGTATTATTTCAAATAGAATGGCAATCTTCAAATGGAACAAAACCATTTCTATCATGCTTGGAAGAGTTGACTTTTAAAACGAGTTGCATTAAACAGATTTCATTGTTCATCCTTTGGGAGTTTATTTATAACATTATTTATATGTCAATTTGATGTTGTTCTTTCAGCATAAAGCCTACTTAATTTGGAGTTAATTGGGTCATAAAACAAAATAAAAACCAAAGGGGAAAGCTTGTTATATTTAGGGTCAAAGTTATTTCTAGCAGGTATTGGTAGAGAAAATTGTTGGCCATAGAAAGTTCAAGTACAAATTGAAACGAGACCTTTTTGTGACATTTTTAAAGCATAAATGTTACATAGGATTGCAATGAAAACTTAATGAAGACATGTAGAATTGCCTCACAGATTAACAAACTTAACATTTCTTTGAATAATGAAAAATATTACTTATGATCCTTAGCCTAGTGGTACATGTTGCTATATATCTCTTCAATTTTTAATTTTTATTCTTTCTAGCCTTAAATCTAAAGATAAAACATTACATAGCATCATCTATCATTTATAACTGCTATAAGGCAATTTATTTGTTCCAGCATAAAAATATAGGACTTCATATTTTTTAACATCTTATGACAAAATATAACAATGATTGGGAATTAGAAAAGGAAACTTCATGGGTCTTATCATGTTTCAGAAGTTTCCATTCTCCTTTGTTCAAGTGGGAAATTTTTGAGGGGACATTTTGGATCTCTTAATTCTCATATTAGAAATGACCCACCACCTTCCCAGGTTTATCAGCCACAGTACATTGTAGATTTTATCCCCCGGCATCCAGTTCCTCTTCCTCCTATAAAAAAGACCCAGAAGATTGCAGTTCTGATATTTAAATGAGAAAGATCACTCAGTTTTAAGGTTGATCAATTCCGGCTTAACCAATCAGCGTAGTAGCGCCCCATTCTTTTCACAGTTTTTGGTCCAAGGCTGGACACAGTAACCAGATCTAAATAATGGCTTCCTCCTAACCACAAGGATTCATTTAGTGATGAGAATGAAACTTTGAGCAAAATGATTGCATGAGAGGTGTGCAGTATCACGATTTCTACTCTCTCTCTCTCTCTCTCTCTCTCTCTCTCTTTCTTCCCTCTCTTACACTCTAATTCTTTCTGTATATGAATGGGGGATCAAGTAGCTCCAAGAAATATTGATGGCTATGTTCCTCACAAAAGAAGATAGTTGTGAGGTATAACTGAACTCATAAAAAAGCTGAGTGTTACTAGGGAAATAAACTAAATTCTTAATAACATCACACCTATGGATTTATACCACATGATGCCTAGCCTTCCTAGTTGCAATGAGTACGAAAGCCCCTCACAGTAAGGTAGTTGATATTATCTACAGTGGTAAGAGATCTAGAATTCTAATAGATATATCAGTGCATGGATCACAGTGAAATATCACTTGTATAAATGTGCTATATTTCTCACTTAATCTGTCTGTGCTCAGAATGGACCTGCTGATTCCATGTGGGAAGACTATATGAGTAGGGCTTCTATAGATAATGAGGGACACCCACAATTTGTCTCCTTCACTGTATAATTTCTAGAAAACTAATATGCGATACAGTGAACTTAGTGAATCAGATCTCTTCTGTGCACCCAACTTTCCACATAGGTGGGTGCACAAATATAGATTTTGACAGGGAGTAGGAGACTTCCATTTTAGCTTCACATCTAAGCCATATTTTTAGATCCAGATTTATCAGTCCCACCTCTACACTGAAAATTATGATGACCTCCCTTCCTATCACTAATGTGTCTCATGACTTGTCATCAGTTCATTTTGTACAATTTTCCCATAGTTTAAATCTAAGGAGAAAAAAGGCGATTCAGTTGAACCCTTCTCCTACACAATAAATTTATTTATTTTACAAATTATGCAGTATATTCATAAAGTAAATACATAATGTAGCATGTACAGTTTTGGATGTGAAGATGGCCAGTCAGATTTGTGGTTCCATTACTCTAATGCATCTTTTTCTAGGCTGGATGAACAACCAAGCAGGTATTTCATAACAGTGACAGTTTACCTTATCTCACTTATGAGGCACTTATGAGGGACACCCACAATTTGTCTCCTTCACTGTATAATTTCTAGAAAACTAATATGCGAATCTCACTTATGAGGCAGACACAGTGCTCCAAACTATACATATTTTCCTTTTCTCAAATAACTACTCCAAATTTGTTCAAAAAGGTTAAATGATTTGATCACTAGCAAGAGTATGACAAAACTTGCTTCTCAGAACAAGCTTGAATTTTTACTGCGTTACTTGGGACAAGAGAGACTTAAAAAACATTTCACTACCTGCTAACTTCCTCATCCCCTAAGTACCGTCAGTGAAACTCCTGGAACATATTGAATCTTTCACTTCCTTAAATTCCCCATGGCAATTACCTTGGTTATAACTCTCCTCATCTCTCAACTGAATTGCTTTAGAACCTTCTTAAAGTTTTAATGGCTCTATAGGTTCCCTTTATCTGTAAACTTCAATTCTATCCACTTACTACTAGTATAACTTGGAGTAAATGTTAAAACTTTTATGAATGCTTCCCCCCCACATGTAAATTACATATTACAGTTTTAACATGGACTAGGGGCAGAGATAAGTGTATTAGAATAAATGGAGGTGCCAAGGACATTGACTGGCATTCAACAAATGTTATTTTGATTTCTTTCCTTATACATCAGTTCTAAAGCTTAACTTGTTGAAGGCTCATCAGGCTCATCAAAGTATTAAGAATACTTTGGCAAATTCACATAACCTACAAAATAAAACCCAGACTCTTTAGACTGGCATTCATGATTTTCCACTATGAATAATGACACCTTTACAACTTTATTTCCCACCATAACCCCACCATACTACTTATAACTCCCAGATCATACCATGTACTACATGTCTTGTGCATTCAGAAATGTTCTTAAATCTGCCTGGAGTTTGTTCTTTTCCTGTTAAAATCCATCTTATCCTTTAAAGTTTAACCTTACATTTCTTCTTGTTCTTCAAAGCCTTTCTTAATCTCTAGACTATAATTATATCCTCTGTATCCCCACAAAACTTGATTTCTTTTGTTCATTTTGATTTTGATTCTGTTTCCACTCCTAGAGTATATCTCCACTTCCCTCCTGTACATTGTTACTAATAATTTCTTAATTAATATTTATTTTTGTCATGAAAAACATACTACAAAAATGCAAAACATAATCTGAATAATATTTAGTAGTCATAACTATAGTGAGAATCAGATATGAGGAAATACAACCCTCTGGAGAAGAAAAAACACCAAACTCAACTAAGATCTCAGATTAAAAAGTAATTTCTATTACTGAGTTGTATGTAAAAAAGAATTCATGGTGTGTTGATATTGTTTTATGCACACATAGCTGGAATTTGAATACTTTATTTTTTTTATGTTCTGAGAATTTGGGAAAACTTTCTGTACATATGTGGATCAGTGAACACACAATATCCATAAGGCTAATTTAGAGCCATGGAGAAGGATGGAGACATCATATTAATCTGGCTGACAGGATCAGTCTTTTCCAAGATTTAATTATACCAAATATAGAAAGGGTTTATTTATTTATTAAAATTATGAATATAAAATAATTTTAAAATGCTGTGCTATACCCACTTTGAAGATAAAACTATGTATGATACATGTTTTTCTACAGCGGGTATACTGTAGAAAGTCAAACAGCTGGTCTGTGATACATTCATTATTCATGACGGGTGAAGGGATTCCTCTGGGGAAAAGAAAGAAAGAAAGGCATCTAGCCAGCCTCCTCGTCAGACCATTTAGTAAATGTCCACTGATACATTCTCAGAGGAAGAGACCTAATCTGTTGTTGAATGCCTTTAGTAGGACATCTCTGGGTAAAAGATTAACTAGATCCAGAATCTATAGAGCATAGGTACCTGGAGAATAAGTAAATTATACAATTCTCTGGGGTATAGAGCAGAAATTTTTCATAGTTTAAATGACTTTCATGTGAAATAACCACAAGAAAATTACTTAGAAATCCTATTTATTATTCTGGGCCAGAGGTATATGTCCAGTGCAAGAATTATATTCTAGTCATTATTTTAAATTGTTTACTGAAGGAGAAATGTTATGTTTAGCCTGCCATATTATTGAAAGTGAAAAATTGATATTTTAATTTCAGAAAAGTCTAAAACTTTATGTAACTGACAACTCAGAAATAAAAAATATGAGTGGATGTATGAGCTGTACATCCAGAAGTAAATGTCACCAATTTTAAATGGCTAATTACTAGTGACTGATTATGAAAGTAAAACATGAGTTTGGGCTTCTGAGTTGATCTGAAAATCATGTGTAGAAACACTTCTATACATTTTTATATTATATTTCATATTTATCTTTTTTTTCTGGGAATTCAAGAAGTCCTTTTTTGCCTATAAGGACTCTCTGAGTGTATCTGTGTTTTGTTGTTTCATTTAGAAAAAGGATCTCCTGGGGATAATACTATTTCTTCTAAATGAAACATATGGCTTAGCTTCTTTTTCTTTATTTAACATGTTAACAATGTCTCCTGGTTTATTTAACTAGGAAAATATCTTTTTTTTAAAGATTTATGAATTAATTAATTAATTTTAGAGAGAGAAAGCATGAGTGGGGGTAAGGGGCATCAGGAGAGAGAGCGAATCTCAAGCAGACTCCCCACTGAGTATGGAACCCAATGTGGGGCTGGATCTCATGAGCCGGAGATCATGACCTGAGCTGAAATCAAGAGTCAACCAGCTGAGCCAACCAGGCACTCCAGAAAATACCTTTTATTAAGAATAAAACTTAAGAATTTCCCCCAAACACTATGCATGTTGAATGAAATATATGAATGACATATACAAGCATTAGAGCTATAGAAAATACTTCACACAGACCATCACATTCTAACAAGTGAATATATCCACTTATAATTAAGGTAAATCAATGCCTTCAGCAAAGGTATACATACATACATCAGCCCACTTGCGTTAGTCATTTATTATATAACTCAAGAGTTTCCTAAACACTTCATCCAAACTGGAATGTGAGAACAATTGGTTTAGTATTTAGGTTGAAACTACAAAAACAAAAGGCTGCTTTCCAGCAAGTAGTAAAGTGAGATCAGGTGAAACAGGTAATCTTTTATAGTTTGCATCTATTTTGACATTTTTATTTAAAGGAAATAACACGTCTTAGGAATTTAAGCATTCAAATACACTACAGAGATTAAACCTTGTGAGGGGGACAGTAGGGTTTAGGATCATTTTATAATAAATGTCAAAAGTGGATTGTGACTTCTGCCTCAGACTAAGATATAGAAAAAAGGATTGGATGCACCCTTCCCTGAAACAACTAAGAAAAATAAGACAAAATATATGAAACAATGGCTTTTATTTTTTTTAAGATTTTATTTATTTATTCATGAGAGACATAGAGAGGGAGGCAGAGACATAGGCAGAAGGAGAAGCATGCTTCCCATGGGGAGCCTGATATTGGACTCTATCTCAGGACTCCAGGATCATGACCTGAGCCAAAGGCAGACTCTCAATCACTGAGCCATGCAGGTGCCCTAAAACAATGGTTTTTAAAACACTAAACATAATGTGGTAAAGTATACCCTGAAAGGGAGGTGAGCCCTGTGATCTACACAGCTTAATCACTCAAGTAGGAAGAGTTTAAAGAAGGAACCCCAAGAATAGCCCAATTCCCAAAGTTGAGAAGATGGAGCTGAGAGTCCAATCTACCAAAGAGGCTAGAGTGTGCAGAAGAGAGTGTTGGAGAGGAGAAAGATGTAGAGAGAGCTATATATAGAGACAGAATCTACCTTTAGTCTTCAATAGATTACTGATCAGTGCATACTTGTGAGGAAACTGTCAGAGGCTGGGGGAAAAAATCCTCTAAAAAGGTTAGAGAGAATAGTGTCTGGTGCTCATAAATAGCTCATCAGCCACTGGAGAAAACCTCATAATTCATTGGGCTTTGGATACAGTATACATAGAATGATCTTACTTTAGTATTGGGGCATAATTAGCCCTAGCCTAAATGTTGTTCTGGTCCTAATTAATGAATCTTAAAAGCAAAATCAGAAAGGATCAAGCTACTTCAAAGTAATTTACCTGGATCCCAGGAAAAAGGCTCTAGAATATTTATAGGAATAAAAGAAATCAGGACTCAAGGAAGTAAAATTAACAATATCTAAAAAGGAAAACTTTTTTTTTTCTTTCTCTCTTGTACTACTCACAACATTTTTGACATGAGATGTGCGAGTTTTTCCAAAAGAAGCAATTCTCCAAATCTTGACCGAGTGTCCTACACTTTAACTCAGTTCTGACACTGAGTGCAGACCCTGCAGATTAAGATCTTAGTCCTAGAAGACTGTCCCCCACTTCAGATGCTAATTGCAAGTCCCAGGTTGTTGACTGTACTTTTAACAGACCAGCTATAAATTGGGGGTTCCCACAACTGACCTCCTTCCTCAGTTCAAAAATGTACTAGAATGACACAGAGAACTCAGGGGAAATATTTGACTTGCAGTTCCTGGATTATTATAAAGAATACAACCTTGGAACTACAAGATGGAAGAAATTCATAAGGCAAATTGGGAATGGGGCACAGAGTTTCTATGTCTTCACTGGGTGCACACCCTCCCAACACCTCGATGTGTTCATTGAATTCCAGAAACTCTCTGAACCCCTTTGATTAGTGTTTTTATGGAGGTTGCATTATGTAAGGATGATTAATTAATCATTGGCCATTAGTGAATAACTCAAACTCCAGCCCCTCTCCCTTGTCTGGAGGGGGCAGTAAGGGGCCAATCCTCTAACCACATAATTGATTCCTCAATTGTCAGCACCTCCATATTTAGGGGTGTTTCAAAATTCACCTCATTAGCTCATTCACATAAACAGGTGTGGTTGAAAGAGGCTTATTCATAAATAACAAAAGATGCTCCTCTCACTGTCACTACTCAGGAAATTCCAAGGATTTCAGAATTTCTATGCCAGGAACTGCAGATGAAGACTAAATATTTCTTATTATATCACAGTATCACAATCTAGCATACAATCAAAGATCATCAGGCATGTTAAGAAGCAGGAAAATACAAGTATATCCTCTGACTGTGACAGAATTATGCTAGAAATCAAATAGAGAAATATCTGAAAAAAATCTCTAAAATATGTGGAAACAAAAAGCATAGTTCTACTATATGATGGATCAAGAAGTAAGTGACTCAGAAAATTAGACTATATTTTCCATTGAGCGAAAATAAAGACACAATATATCAAAATTTGTGGAACAAAGCTTTGGCAGCTCTTAGAAGGATATTAATAGAATTAAATCATTAATTTAGGTGTGAAAATAGTATGTAGGTTAAGAAGAGACATCACAGAAAGGTTGTAGGAATACTCAACTCATTTTGTTTCATCTCTTTTCATAAGGATAATAATCCTTCAAAGATGAACAAGTATCTTTAAGAGAAAATTCAATTTATAAGAAAACCTTTAACAGTTTAAATAATTTCAAGTCTTCAGACTCAGATACAATGGATCAAAATATACTGAAAGAATACAATTTGAAGATGTAATTGAAAAATCACATTCTTAAAACCAGAGAATATTTGGGGAAAGGAAGAGATGATAAAAATAAATTAATCTTTAAAACCTGACAATATGAAAACTCTAGAGGCCAAGAGCAGGCTGCCCAAGATAAGTCACTTTGGCATGAACATTATTTTGAGTTAGAAGTGATGAAAATCCAGCAAATGAAGGAAAATATCTCTTGTAAGTCCTCAACTGCCTAAATTTACAATGGGAAAGGAGAGCCTATACCAGGAAGAAGACTATTAACAGAGACTTCATTTATCTAAAAAACTTATCTGCATGGCAGATTTTGTTTTTCAAAACATCTTTCCCCTTCTTGCTAATGGCCTTCCTTCTCTTTGTATCCTCTGACTCTACCCTTCTCCTTAGCTCATATAAACTTCATGTTGTTTTATTGTCTTTGGAATTTCATGGATGTGTGGATTCTGCACACAAACACCTCTTAAATTTGATTTTCTCCTGTTAATCTCTCTCATGTCAATTTGTTTCTGAGTTCAGCTAGAAAGACCTTGAAGGACAAAGGAAGCTTTTCCTTCCTAACAAAACTGTTAACTAATCCTAAAAGAAGGAACAAAGATTCTAGAAGTGGGGGAAAGTAGACTAGGTAAAAGTCTGGCAAATTTGAGAATAAATTAATTCCAAAATGATTATTTGTAAGTACAGATCTCTTAAGAATGTCATGATTAATCTACATTTCACTTTTTTTAATTTTTAAAGATTTTATTTATTTATTTATTTATTTATTTATTTATTTATTTGAGAGAGACAGTGTATATGCAGGACAGGCTCAAGGTGGGGGAGGGTCGGGGGAAGGGGCAGAGGGAAAGAGAGAGAGAGGGAAAGACTCTGAAGTGGACTCAGTGGGTGACTCAGCAGTGAGCACACTGGGCTCACTCTTGCAACCCTGAGATCTTTACCTGAGGGAAAACTGACTGAGGCACCCAGGTACTCCTACATTTCACTTTTTAATACAGTAATCAACATATAATTAAGGCAAGAACTTTAGAATATACATTTTCATAAAACAATAATTCTTAAGGATAGAAAATAAATATGGTTTGTAATAATTGCTATATTAGAAATATTAATAAGAATGTTTTCAACCAAGAAAGGTAATTCAACTTTCCACTTTTTGTGATGTTTTGTGGTTGATCACTAAAGTGATGTCAACCTCAATGGAAATATCTGTAGCATAAAGTAGAATAAGGTTCGATATCAAATGTCAGTCATGATTTTTGAGATCTTTATACAACTGCTAATATATTTATAAGCACTTTGCTTACAATGATTTCCATTTAAATTTATACCTCTTTTCTAATTTATACCAAGATAATGATATTAGAATCAATAATAAGTGCATAAATATATGTGATATGAAATTGTGTTTACTCAAAATGGATTAATATAAATTCTAAAGTATTCAATTTCTTTATTAGCATAATAAAAAACATTTTGATACTATTTTAAATTACCTTATATATCCCTCATGACATTACTTGAAAGTTCAGAATTTTAAGACACTATTTTTGAGTTTATTGAATGCAGTAAAATAACATAAATATACAATAGTATATATGGATTTTTCTATGGCAACTTTTTCATAGAGTGCTATTATACCTTACAAGTTAAATGTTCTTTGAGAAAGTAAGTTTACTTTAAAAATGCAAATAATTTTTATTAAGAATAAAAATATATATTTTATATTTTAGTAATAAAAATACAAAGTCTAAGCAGATTTTTCTTATTTACTCTTATAATAATATAGGGCTTATAGGGACATGCCCTCATGTATATAATATATGTAATTTTTTACTCAGTCACTCATGTACTGAAATATCTATTAGAAATGAAAATCAAAATATGAACTTCTCTTACTCTTTGTGCAAAACCCACTTTGTAATATACTTTCTTCACACTCCAATATTGGTTCAATATAGAAATTGTCAGGTTTTTTTTTGTAAGTCCTGAAAGACAATGGTGTAGAAAGCAAGAGAAATAATCAATCGGTACACGTAATAATAGAATCACTTGTGTTGTTCTTTACAGATACAAGCACTCTTGTAGTTAGCATCTTCTATTCTGACAAGAACCAAAGTCTGCTGCTGGGACAGAGTTGTTGATTTGTTCTTTAAATATAGCTATAACATCATTTCTGATATATATCCTTCTATGATTACAAGAAAGAAGATATATGAGAAGCCATTTATCTATATCATGACTCAGATAACACTCTTGCCTGTTGCTACAGAAACCCTGATCATAGTCATGTATTTCTATGAAAATAGGAAATATGAGAATATTAAGATTTGCAGCTCCATTCTTTAATTCTTGTTTTATTTTGACACAAAATTAGATCTTTACTTGTTTGACTGCCTTGCTTACATTACATTATATCTGATAGCCCATCTTCATTCATGTTTTGCTCTACAAGAAGTATGCTTTGGCAATTTGCACATCAGCAAACGGAATTGAGCACATAATGTGTTAAATTTTCTTCTAAAAAATATATATATATACTGGAGGGATTCTTATAATTCTAATGACCACATCATTATATTGTAAAAATTATGATGACACTATGTCTGATATATTAATTGTATATAATCATTCAAAGCTAACAGCTTAGCAGCTTTTAAAAACTCTTCATTGACTATACCATCAATTACATAAGACTCATTTTTACTCCCCTTGGCAATAGGCAGTTATGTAGGTCACAATAACTAGATAGCTTTTTCTGATTCCTTTTATTGTGCTTCACAGAACCAAAAAATGTGAAAAGAGGACCCACGTTCTGCTTGGCTTCCTATTTTAAAGAAGTTTGTATATGTCAGCAAGTCTTTTTACTGTCTATTGTTTGAAGGCTAAAACATAAATCTTTCAACAGAGATGGAAATCATTTACATATGTGCCCCATTTTCTTCATTTCTAGGGATATAAAAGCCCCTTGAAATTGGCAATTAAGACAGGCTACATAACAGTGAGTATATATCATACTATAATTTTTTTATTCATCCTAAAAAATTTTATTTGTCTTGCATTTTGACTTAGGAAATGATGTGACAATAAACTAAAATGGGATTAAATCTTACTAAAGTCCTGTCAGAATATTTTAGTATGGGAAAAAATTGAATTTATATCTTTATTTTTTAAATTACAACCTCATTTCGCTAATTTGAACTAAACTAGTCAGGTCACCTCAGATGTATAATTTTTTTAAATTATTGCAAAATTATATATACTAAAATGCACACATATTAAGAGTATGGCTTGATGGGTTTTGATGAATGTGCAGTAACTTAACCAATATCCAATCAAAATATTGAACTCTACTGTGATAGGAAAAAGTTCCCTCCATGCCTTTCCAGTTAATCCTCATCCATATTCCCTGCCTAGACTCAGCCACTATCCTTATTTCTTTCCCTCCAAATTAATTTTGTAGTTCTATAATTTCATGAAAAATGGAATAATACACTATGTACGTTTTGCTCAATGTATTTTTCAGGTTTGCATATGTTGTGTGAAATCCTCTTTGTTAGTGCTGTAGAAGTGTGCCTTTGTGTAAATATACCAGAATGTGTTGATCTAATCTTGTGTTAATATACATTTATGTTGTGGTTCCATGTTTTTCTCTTTTCTTGCTACTGCAAACAAAGCTGTAATGAACATCCTTGTCAAAAGTGCTTGTGTTAAATATAAATTTAAGTTTCCTTTGGAAATTATTACCTTGTAAATTAAATACTTGGGAAGGTGTGCTGGCTACTTAGTTAGAGCCTCTCAGTTCCACACTGGGAAATTTGGCCCGCTCTGTGAAAATGGATCTGGGCCAACTAAATCTTGTTCCTTCGTCAATTTCATCTGGTTAAATTTTGCCAACAGAGGGTGCTAGAGAAACATTGCAGGAGGAAGCTTTGCCTCTGGGTTCCAGTTAGCTTCTCCGCACGTTTCTGCAGTGTGGAGAACTTCTCCAGCCTCTGAAATCTGCAACGTCTGCAACGCTAGAGCTTCTCCAGCCCCTGACTGCTGCTGCATGGCAGGCAGCTGTGCTCAACCAACAGCTTCTCCTGGCAGCACACCCCAGTTCATAAGTTTTGTAGGAGAATATCTCCAGTGAGATACATCTCCATGAACAAGTTTCTCCAGAATTTTATTTCTTAAACAACTTTATTGGGGCATAATAGATGTACAAAAAGAATTCCTGCACATATTTAATGTGTACAATTTGATGAGCTTGGACATATGCATATGCCTTTGATCCCATGAGCCCAGTCAAGGTAAGAAACAAAACCATGATGGTAAGTGAAGTAAGTCAGTCACAGAAGAACAGATACGGCATGATTCCATTTATATGAGACATCTAACATAGTTAAACTTATAAAAAGCAGAAAATAGAATGGTGGTTGCCAGGGGATGGGGAGAGCAGAAAATAGCAAATTATTCAACGGGTATAAAGGTTTATAAGATGCATAAATTATAGAGGTCTGCTATACAACATACTGTCTATAATGAATAATGTGCTGGTATGCCTTTACTCAGGACTCTTGAGATGATTTCCACTGACTTCCACTGACAGGAACCCCTCACACTGTGCTGCCAGCCAGTGAGCACTCCAGTGAGTCTTCTCCTGAGAGGTGGGTGTCACTTTTGGGGAGTGTTTTATCTAAGTCTTAGAAGTAGTGGCTGTCCCCTCTATGTGCTATTCTTGTGTACTTTGGAGTTGTCTTTACTTGCCTAGTCTCTAATTTCTTATTATATTTAATCAGTTTCTATTAAACTTTCCTTGCTCAGATTGCTCCAGGTTTTTTCCTCTGCTTGGACCAAGATTGACACAGAGTAGCATAGCTGGATCTGGTAGGTGCAATTGATTTAGAAACTGCCAAGACATTTCCTAAACTGTCCGCATCATTTTACACTCCTATCAAAAATAGAGTTTTCTAGATACCTCATATCCTCTCTAGCATTAGATATTATGCCATTTTTTAAATTTTAGCTATTTTAATGTATGCATAATGGCTGCTGTGGTTTTACTTTGCAATTCCCTGAACACCAATAACATTGAACTTCTTTTCATGTGCTTGTTGATCTTTTATTTATATGATATCCTTTGTGAAATGCCTTTCCAAGTCCTTTACTCATTTTAAAAAATAGATTATCTTTTTATTACTGGTTTATGGGAATCATTATATATTCAGGATGCCAGGTCATTGTGAATATTTCCTCCCACTCTGTGTCTTGCTTTTTAAATTTCTTTTGAGAAGCAGAAATTTTTTAACATTAAAAAGATCAGTTCACAAATTTTTAAATTTTTGGCTAGTATTTCTAGGTCATTCTCCTTAAGAAATTTTGCCTGCAGTAAGATCACAAAGCTATTCTATGTTTTCTTCTAGGTGCTTTGTACTTTAGCTTTTTAATTTTAGGATTACCTCAAGTCAATTATTCTAATTGATTAATCCAATTAACTAATTGATTGGATTAACTAAAATCTACCTCAAATTCATGTTTGTGGGCAGTGTAAATAATGTTCAAGGTTCATTTTTTTCCCCTATTGTTGTCTAGTTGATCCAGCACCATGTAATAATGAAACTGCTTTTTTCACCCAGTTTCATGGAGACCATTTAATTACTTTTCCTCCTTTATTGCCATTGGTTATAACTAGCAGTGCGCAATACTGAATAGAAGTCATAATGTTATAGGAACGAGTTAGGGGCAGACAGGGCTAGGCAGGGAAAGATAAGAGAAAGGCCCCAGAGTCAGACTTCTACCCATTCCAAGAAAACAGAGATAAGACAGTAAAAACAAAAAATAAACCTGGCTCCCTAGCTCCAAAATGTTAGGGTGTATTCCCCTTTAATGGCTACTAAGTAATCATAGTAACTCACTAGACCACAAAGGAATATGTCATTCAGGTGTTTTCAATAGTCCTTGCTCAAACCAATATAGCACAAGAATCTCAAGCCAATGGGCTACCTGACTAGGCTCACAGAAATCTCAGATGTAGAGAAATATTATGGAGGAGATATTAACCAGAGAGAAGGGAACATCTTGTTTGGGCTCATGATATTTACCAAAACATCTTGTTTGTTATTATGATAGTTACAAGTCCACCATGTTTGTTCTAAATATCTACCCTGATATTGACAAGAAATTTACCAAGTTTCCTGGTCAGTTTCCTATAAAAGAGAGACAACAGAAGCCCTCAGAGGCAGTCTTGTCGGAATCCCTCTTGCTTTTGAGATCTTTCTCTGTATCTCCACTTAATAAACTTCTATCACTTTGCTCACTCTGTTATCCGTGACATTCATTTTTCGCCTCCTGAGACAAGAACCAAGCTCTCCCATATCGATAAGACTAGACATCCTGCTTTAACCTCAGTTTCAGGGTAAACATATTCAATATTTTAAAATGAGTAGTTTTTTGTTACAGCAATAATGACATATAAATGATATATGATAAACTGCATATAATACCATATGTAATGTGATGTTTGTACATAAAAATATAGCTGTGAAATCATCACAGTCAAGATAGTGAACATATTTATTACCTTCAAAAGTGTCTTCATGTAATTTGACCCTCCTATATCTCCTATCCTTTACTCCTAAGCAACTACAGATCTGTTTTCTGTCAGTATTGATGTTTGCATTTTCTAGGATTCTACATAAATGGAATAATATTATACATGATCTTTTTTGTCTATATACTGTTACTCAAAACAATTATTTATAGATTCATTCACATTGTTGCATGTATCCATAGTTCATTCTGTTGTATTGCTGAATAATATTCCTTGATAATTTGTCCCTCATTCATCTTTTGATGGATGTTTTGGTTGTTTCCATTTCTTTTTATTATAAACAAAGCTACTTCGAACTTCCATGTACAAGTTTTTGTGTGGATGTATGCTTTCATTTCTCTTAGGTAAATCTAGTAGTTGGATAGGTAGGTCAGATAGATGCGTGCTAAACTTAAGAAACTCCCAAACTATTTTCCAAAGTGATTATACAGTGTCTACTCCCAACAGCAAAGTGTAACAATGTATTTGCTCCTCATCTTTGCCAGCACATGGTATGATCACTCTTCTTAATCTTGGCCATTTTATTAGATGTGTAGTGCTGACTCACTGTGATACTAATTTACATTTCTCTAATGATTGGTGGTGTTGAACTTTTTATGTACTAGCTTGCCACCTTTGGCAAGTTGTCTGTGAGATCTCTTGTCCATTCTTTTTAAATTAAATTGTTCCTTTGCCTTCCTTGCTTTTTCTGGGTTCTTTATACCATATATGTGCACCTTTTAGCATGGTTTAAAATAAATGATTTGCAAGTATTTCTCCATCTATGGCTTGTGTGTTGTTTTAACAGTCTCTTTTGAAAAGCAGAAGTTTTTATTCACAATGAAGTACAATTCATCAAGTTTTTTCTCTGTAAACTGTGTTTTTCATGTCATACCCAAGAAATCTTTGCGTAACTCTGGAATTTTATAGCCATAGATTTCTTTTTGGGGGGGGGGACATGGACATGATTCATTTTGAGTAATTTTTCTATGTAGCATAGGTATAGATTTATTGGGGGGGCATATGAAATCCAATTTTTCTAGCATCATTCATTGAAAACACTATTCTTTTTCTTTGAGCTGTCTTTGCTTTTTTATAAAAAAATCAATGGGCCTTATATATGGGGGTCTTTTTCTGGATTCTTAATCATTTCAAAAGATGCAGAAAACATCATTTAGTAAAAATGAACATCCAGTTATGATTTCAAAAAACCAGCAAATAAGGATAGAAGGAATTTTACTTAATCTGATAAAGGACATCACAAATACCTAATACACACATTATATATAATGGTAAAATACTTTTTAAATCCTCTTTATATTCACAAAAAAAGGCAAAGAAGAATATTGTCTAATCAGTATGGTAAGGCAAGGAAAAAATAGAATTACATAAATTGGAAAGAAAAGAAAACAACCTCATCGTTCATAGGTTATATCATTACCTAAGCAGAAAACCTACAGTGATTTAAGAGAAATCATTAACATTTATAGTCAGCAAAATTCTGGATGAATAATTCATCACAAATGCTTTTATTTATGTGATTTAAAAATGTATATTACTGAAAATAACCAATGACATGAAGTTCTCACAAAACTTACAATGCCTATTAGATATTTCATAAAATCTGACATGAAGTTTAATAATTCTAAAACTTGTATGTAAGGACAAATGATACAGGAAAGCCAAGATACTTTTGGCAAAGAAGCAAAGGTAAGCAACTTACCTTGCTAGATATCCAAACTTCCTAGAAAGCTAAAATGACTGAGACATTTTGCACTGGAGCGATATAAACAGACCAAGGGAGAAATGGTTAAGAAACATTCATCCATATGTGGACAGTTTATACCTGAAAAAATATAGCAAAGCAGATGAGTTGTAGGAAGGTTGGAGAATTAAATGAATGGTGCTGGTAAAACTGGCTGTTTATATGACAGACTTTATCAGATCCTTCTATCGTTCCAATGTTATTTGTTGTTTTTTTTAATAAATATTTTATTTATTTATTTATTTATTTATTCATTCATTCATTCATTCATTCATTCATGAGAGACACAGAGAGAAAGGCAGAGACACAGGCAGAGGGAGAAGCAGGCTCCATGCAGGGAGCCTGATGTGGGACTCGATCCCAGAACTCCGGGATCACACCCTGGACCAAAGGCAGATGCTCAACCACTGAGCCACCTAGACGTCCTCAAAAGGACTAAAGATTTAAATGTGGGGGATCCCTGGGTGGCACAGCGGTTTGGCTCCTGCCTTTGGCCCAGGGCGCGATTCTGGAGACCCGAGATCGAATCCCACATCAGGCTCCCAGTGCATGGAGCCTGCTTCTCCCTCTGCCTGTGTCTCTGCCTCTCTCTCTCTCTCTCTCTCTCTCTGTGACTATCATAAATAAAATAAAATTTAAAAAAAAAAGATTTAAATGTGAAATGTATAGCTCTACAGGTTTCAGAAGACAACTTGGAGACTGTATAATCTTGGAGTGGGGAAATGACTTCCTTAAACAAGATATAGGGAGCATAAAACAGAAGTTAAAAGTCTGAGCATTTCACTTGCATTGAAACTAAGAACATCTGTTCATCAGAAGACTAAAAATTATTCACAAAGTTGAAGGAGATATTTGCATTTTGTGTACATATATCCACATCTACACACACATATATCTATAATAGGTTGTTATTTATATTACATATATCTATAATAGATTATTATAGGAGATATAAAATAATTCAAATGCATGGCAGAGCAATAGATAAACAAATGATGAAAATATTTTGACAGGCACTTCTAAGAAGAGGATATACAAATGTCCTTCATTAAAAGTGATAAAAGAGAAATAATTGGCAAAAAATTTTTTTAAAGATTTAATTTACTTATTCATGAGAGAAAGAGAGAGAGGCAGAGACATAGGTAGAGGGAGAAGCAGGCTCCCGGCAGGGAGCCTGATGCAGGACTCGATCCCAGGACCCCAGGATCATGACCTGTGCAGAAGGCAGGCTCTCAACCACTGAGCCACCCTGATGCTCCACTGGCAAACTAGTTTTGAAAAACTACAAAAAAATGCAATTTCACCATCAGATTGGCAAAAAATAAAATGTTAGGAAATATAAAGTTTTGATGAGGATTATAGCAGCAAAGACTGCTAATGAGAATATACATTAGAGCAATCACTTTGAAAAAAAACTTAGTATTATCTTAGAAAGATGAAGATGTTCATATACTGTATTCCAGCAATCCATCCTAGGTATGTACTCTGGAGAAAACTTCAGCATGTACACTAGAAGACATGCTCAAGAATATTCATGGCAACTATGTGTGTAAAAACAAAATGAAACAAAACAAAACCCTTCAAAACAAGATGTTATCAATAGCAGAATAGATAAATACATGTTACAATAGTCTTACTATAAACACTACAGAAATGAAAAAAAATGAACTGCATCTATAGATATAAAGGTCTTAGGAATTACAAAATGGAGTAAAATTGCAAGCCACTTGCACAGCTAATACCATTTATTTGAATGTCAGATACGTAAAAAACTAAATACATTATGTGATAAAGTATACAAAGTCTTGTATTTATTTAATATGTAATATGTATACCACATATATTCTAATTTAATATATATAAAATGTTTAAGTTGTATGTAGTATAATGCATATTATATAATTATTTGTTATACATAAAGTATATAATGAAATATACTATCATTAATAATATGTGAAATATAAAATCTATATTTTATTTAAATATAAGAATAAAATGAAGGCAATGGGGTGATTTTTTTCAAGAAAAATTTAAACAGAGATTATTACATGTAGTTAAATTATTATGTAAATATGAGAATGAAATAAATATTCCCAGAGTGAAAATGCTTTAGAATTCGTATCACAAAAAAGTCCATTTTTGAAGTGACAATCTTGAAAAAGTATTTCAGCAGAAATGGAAGTGTCTACAATAAGAATACTAAGCAATGAGTATTAAGCATGAATGAAAAATAGAAAACTTCATTGCAAAATTAGTAAAGTAGAATTATATGTAGAAAAATGAATAAATTTCAAGTTCTTAATACTAAGTAAAACAAATTAGAACTAAGAGTGATAATGAAGAGATTGGGAAAAAATATACTCGCTGAATACCACACACACACACAAAAGTGCATGATCTCCAGGTGTCAATGTATATCATACTAACTATATATAAGATAGATGGAAGAACATGTTAAATTAATTAGTGTGTATGTCTGTTGGCAGAAAAGAATGGTGGAGGAATAAAGCACCAAAGTGGCAGGAGAGTATCACAGAAGTAGAAGATAGAGAAAAGCAAAGAAACCTCTTGTGTACCCATGGAGTGAGTTAATCACGCTCAATCATTGTAGGTTAAGTTAAAAATAGCCCATGGAGTAATGGATCTATGAAGAGGGACAATAAATGGAGCAGTTGAAAGAGAAGCAAGAGATCATGTGGCAAATTAACCAGACCAGATGATAAGAAGCATTGCTTGCCATTAGGCAACCAGGATTCAGTGGATGTTTTTTGAAGGGGGAGTGAGGTACCAACTCTCATTTTAATAAAAATCATTCCTTTGTGAGATGGAGAAAGTCTTATAAGATATGAGAAAAAGAGCCTGTGGCAAAACTCATGAAACAGCAAATTTAAGGCTAGATGGAGACAGAAAGGTTTTGAGACAACAGAAAGAAGTGAGCTTAAAGGTTGAGTGAGTGGGAGGAGTAAGACAGGATGGGGTCACCTGGGCTACGGGTACTTGTTGGGCAGAGAATGATCAATAGTGTGTCCAATGCCTTAGAAATGTAGGGGCTGTTTTCAGACACTTGGATTTTGCAATTAGAAGACTGTGATGAGTGAATTTTTCCACTGCAGCTTTACTGTTGTGTTTGATGTGGAAGCTTTATTTTGTGATTCAGGTGTGTTAAAAAAGAAATAACAGGCCCCAAATGGAGTCACTTGTGCTAAGCCTACATCATGAAACCAAGATTCAATACCTAACCTAATTGCAGTGGGGAAGGCATTCCCCAGGATGCAGTCATAAATGGTCAGTCTGGAATTTTCTGGTCAGCACCAGTGAGGTACTCTGCCACCTAGATCCTTTCCATTGCCCAAAGGAAGGTGAGGTAATCCGCTTTTTCCTTATTTCTTCCCCCCCCCCTTTTTTTTTTTAATTTTTATTTATTTATTTATTTATTTATTTATGATAGTCGCACAGAGAGAGAGAGAGAGAGAGAAAGGCAGAAACACAGGCAGAGGGAGAAGCAGGCTCCATGCACCGGGAGCCCGACGTGGGATTCGATCCCGGGTCTCCAGGATCGCGCCCTGGGCCAAAGGCAGGCGCTAAACCGCTGCGCCACCCAGGGATCCCCCATCTTCCCCCTTCTTTCTCTGAAAAATTTCCAATTTGTACAGCTCCTTGGAGCTCCTTTCTGCTGGCTAGAAGAGATGCTGTCCAATTCATGAGTCGTTGACTAAAGCCTATTAAATTATCAAATTGACTTGGCTGAATTGTGTTTTTTAATAGGTGTAGGTGCGATTTGAAGAAATAGCCACAGTAAATAGAATAAATTTAGTTTTACCTGAAAGCAAGAGACAGTGAGAAGATGTGATTCAAGGGTAAAGCAAGTTGAAGGTAAGAACTTGTTGTTTTAAAATAGAATTTCCTACTTCTTCTTTCCAGAGTACAGTTTTTAAAAATGTCTGCTGAAGCTTTCATTGTGTTTGCTAATGATAAATTTAAATATGTATCTATGACTGTAATCTCAACTAGTTGATGAGCTCTTGAAGGACCTGGATTATATTTTATTCATTATTTTAATCCCTACAGTATGTGATTTCTACATGCCTAAAAAACAAGAATTTAATAAAATTTAACTCATCACTATATAGTATTTCATCTTTCAAATGATTCTCAAGTATTTCATCTAGAATAGCAAATCTTGTTGTTAGTAAAATGTAAAATGTCCCAAATATGCGTTTCCAATGAGAGGCAGCACAGTGGAGAACAGTGGTTTTCCAAGTGTGATCCCCAGACTCACAGCATAAGCAACACCCTGGGGGAGCCTGTTAGAAATGCAAATTCACAGGTCTCACCCAGACCCAGTGAATAGAAACTCTGGGGCTCAGGCCCAGCAGTCTGTGTTTTTTCTTTCAACCACTGCCCTTGATTCTGATTGGCCCTACCATTTGAGAACCATAGATGAAGAGAAACAAACAAACAAACAAAACCTTGGATTTAACCAAACCTGTTCTCACATCTGACTTTTGTTACTTACAAACTGCATGCAGTCAGTGTGTTATTAACTCCAGAGTGCAGTTTCCTTAGGCAGGGGGGTGGGACCACCTGGAAGAGTCATGATGAGAAGCCAGTGACACAATGGTGAGTTAGGGACAAATGAGGCTAGGCAGGGCTAGGTAGGGGGCCATGGAAGCAGGCTCACAAATATCCCCAAAATGCTGAGGTGTAAGGAAACCAGAGATAAGGGAACAAGCCAGACCACCTTACCCTAAGGTGTGGGTGGGGAGAGTGGCTTGTTATAACAGCTACTTGTAACCAACAAAAAATCATCAGACTCTAAAGAGGAGGTAAGGCATTAAAAATGTTATCACTGGTCCTTACTCAATGGTGACATCAATGGATATCCATCAATGGATATGTTAAAAGGATTTAGGTTCCCTGATTAGGCTTCCAATAAAAGACCAAGCCTACAAGCCCTCAGTGGCAACCCTGTCAGGACCCCTCTCACTTTCTCTCCATCTTTACTTAATAAACTTCTATCCCTTTACTCATTCTCCTGAGTCCCACAAGATTCATTCTTCCACTCTGTGAAATAAGAATCAAGCTCTTCTGTATCAACGGATAGAAGCCTTTAGCCTACTTCCTGATGCAATGTCCGTATTAAATGTGAATTTTCCTATTTAGGATACAATGTGTTGTTATTATGCAATGATGTTGTCCCAGAGAAATTTAGATATAACATAGTTAAAAGTGGGATGGGGGAATGGGATTTGATGTAAACTGTGCACTTAACTTTCATCTGGCAATTTTCCTGGTTTTTTTCAAGAGTGTTATCTAGGTTTGAAACAAGGCCTTTTTCACTTCAAAGTCTGTTTTATTTTTAGCATCACGCCAGGTACCTTTGTGCCAAGAATGAGTTAATTGCAAAAACAAAACAAAAAGGTTTCTACAAGGAATTCTGGATTTTGACTTCAAAACCTTAGATTCAGAGCACCTGGGTGGCTCAGTAGGTTAAACATCTGTCTTCAGCTCAGGTCATGATCCCAGGGTCCTGGGATCGAGCCCTGCATCAGGCTCCCTGCTCAGCGGGGAGTCTGCTTCTCTCTCTTCCTCTGTCCTTTACCCGCACTTGTGCTCTCTCTCCCTTTCTGTTCTCTCTCTCTCAAATAGATAAATGAAATCTTAAACAAAAAAAAACCCTTAGATTCTTTTATATGTATATAGTATACTATAGCAAATACTCTAATAGCACGTTTCTAAATAAGGAAGACATAGCTCTTAATTTGGGGAAAATAAAGGCACTGATGCTTGTTTACCCTGTAAATGCTTTTTATCTTCTGGGCAGGAATAGAAAGATAAAAGGATCAATCACAGGGAAAGACGTGTGTTTTTCAGAGCTTTGTCTCTTTCTATTGTTCAGCTTCAGCAAGAGTATTAAAACAGCTTCCTATAAACAGCACTTATTCATACTGTTCGCACTCTCATATAGCTCTCCCCCATCCTCTATCTTTAAATGCAAGGTCAGCTCTGCACTGTTAGGAAGAAAACTGTTTTGGAATCACACCTCCCCCTCTCTTTCATGCCTCAAATATATCTCTGAGCCCTGTTCTTGAATTGACATACATTTAAAAACAATCCAATCGTGGATTGATCAGCTGATCTAGTGACACAGACTACAGCTTGCTCTTGCCATTGTTTCTTTGTTGCTAGTGGGCCTTTGTTTGAATCCTGCAGCCTCAGCCCTGACCGCAGTAATTGATCGTCGGAGCTGTGCCACAAGGCACAAAATAACAAAGGAAGAAAAATATGAACAGTTAGTGAAAGAAGCCCTGGGAAAAGACATAAATAAATGGAGCGTACCCGAATACTGCAGTGTTGATAGACTCCTAACCAAGACAGGGAAACCAGGTGACTGTATCTTTATTTTAATGTTTGGGAGGTGAATTCAAGGAGAGACATTGTGTCCCAGGAGCCATGGTAAGCCTGATCATTTCCTAAGCTAATGGGACGAACACACCCACCTATAGATAAATTCTGAACCTAAACGGCCTTTACAGTTTGAACTTCCTAGATAATATGGTAATGAATATTTTAGAAAAGTCCATGTAGATAATAGCCATCGAGTCAAGAAATACAGACCGGCTGCATCTCTGGTCACATTAGCATATAAATCCATCTGAGGGAACCATTCAGAATTCAGCATTTAGCTTTTTCCATGAATTTGAATAAGACTTAATAAAATCCCTTAAACTTTCTGTGAGGTTTGTATACATAAGGAAAATCACAGCCTTTTAAAATCTGTGGATTGGAAAACACCATAAAGGTCAGATTACCCAGTTACCTTGTAATGAGTTGTTTGGGTCGGGGGAGCAGCATTATCATGTTGTGTCTAGTGTAAAGTCACACACAATTGCTAATTGGACAGAGGCTCAGCATCTGGGGCACTTTCGTTGATGACAATTTGTATAGTAAGTTTCAGACAAAATTATGTAATCAGAGAAAAAGATTATTTCGAGCTCTGTGCCTTTTGTAAGAGGACACAGCATTTACATTGTATTAAAGGAAGGGATTTCTTTAAAATGTTCTTGTTTACACCTAAGTGGGCTGGTTTCTGACTTCCTTTTCTTCCATCCTCCTATTTTTTTCCCTTCTTTTTTTTCTATCATCTTTCTCTCCTTCCTTTGATTCTACAAGATAAAAACCAGTTGAAAGTTAATTACAGAACCCATCTCAGGAATTGTTTAGAAACACACTGGATAAAGCTATTTAGTCAAAAATAAGAGGTGGAGAGGGAGAGAGCTGGCTAGGGTAAGACTGCTGTGCCTAAGAATTTAACAGCATTTGTGTGTGGGTACAGTCTGCTGGGAGACTAAGAGGACCTGAGCAATTACTTTGAAATATCTACCTGTGAAGAATTCCCAGAGGCTACAATAGTTAAAGATTTTGACCAGTGATGTTTCAATTTTTAAAAATGTTTGCTAAGCAGTGTTATAATCTAATGCCCATCTATTTCGTCAAGATTTTAATAAAGTATGCTCACATGAAATCATCTTGATAAGTGGAGTTGAATGACTTAAAAACAAACAAACACATAAAAATCTGGGCTTCAGTTCTCAATTAACATGGTGCAGAGATAAAAATCAGGTAATGAGAAATGACTGAGATACAAATTTCAGCTGAAACAGAAATTAATAGTTTACATTTAATGAGGAAAAGGGTCAAACATTGTGTTATGGACTTCCATCAGTTTTTTTTTTTTTTTTTGTTACTCTTTAAAGATTATTTTTCTCATATTCTACAATGAGAAAATAGAAACACAAAGAAATCCATAAAGGCACATTGGTAATACGTATTGAGAATGAGCTGTTCAAGCCCAGGGAGTCTGACATCAAACACACACACACACAAAGGTAAATAGATAGAAAATTAAAATAGAATAGAATAATGATAGTTGAAGATTGAGATAGATGATGGATAGATAGATAGATAGATAGAATTATGGACTAAATGTTTGTGTCCCTAGAATATTCATATGTTGAAATTGTGCTCCCCCATGACATTAGGTATTAGACATTAAGAAGTAGGACCTTCAGGAGGTGTTTAGGTTTAAATGGGGTCTTGAAGGTAGAGGCTCAATAAATAGGATTAGTCCCCTTAAAATAGTCACTACAGAGCTTGCTTCCCCTCTCTGCTCTCCACCATGTGAGGATACTATCACAAGTCAGCAGTTCTGCATCCCAGAAAATGCTCTCAACAGAACTCAACCTAGCTGCCACCCTTCTAAAAAATAAATTTCTATTGTTTGTAAGCCTACATTATTTTTTTACAGCATCCCAAACTAAGATAGATAAATTAGTAGGTAAATAATACATAAATAAGTATTTGTTAATTAATTTTCTTCCAAAGAAAATCTGTTATTGATTTCTTAGATCATAATTAATTTGTGCTATAGATAGTGTATTTTTTAAAAAGATTTTATTTATTTATTTGAGAGAGAGAGAGAGGGCACATAAGCAGGCAGAGGGAGAAAGAGAAGCCGACTTCTCGCTGAGCAGGGAGCATGACATGGGGCTGGATCGCAGGACCCCAGGATCGACCTCAGTGGAAGGCAGATGCTTAACTGACTGAGCCATGGAGGCACCCACATAATGTATTTTTTTTTTAACAAAAATGTTATCTCTTCTGTAATACAACTGCTCTCACACGATTCATAATTGAAGTGGTGGTTTAAAGACTGACTTAATCTTTACAGTTCTGACATACTGTATTATTAATTCACAGAAAGAAATGGTAATGAATTTAAAAGGTCTTTGCTTGCTAAGAACAGCCCAGAGTATATAATAGGCTGTACTACTTCTTTAATCTCTAGGCTATGTAACTCAGTTAGGTTCTAATTACAGGTGTACCAATCTGGTTTGTCCTGGAAAGGGATTCCATGCCTTAAATATACGTTAATGATTGCCAAAGGAATATGGAAATTGCAGAGACATGCATTCATTGATCACAGTGGCTCTCAGAAGTGTTTTCGTAGTCTAAAGTAAAAGATTTGTCCATTGACTTTTTCACAGGTTTTGCTTTTAGTATCTTTTATTTTTCTATTTCTAGGTGCCACACACATTGAACGACTTAGCTTTTTACAAATCTATGGTCTTTTCTAAAATAATTAGAAATAGTTTACTTTAAGAATCATCTCAAAAAGAAGTCAATAGATATGATTTAACTTCAAAGAAATTTTACAGACATAAAAAGAGAGATGCAAAGTGGCATATACAATGTAATGCCAATACTTTTAAAAAGTATTTAATTGTGCTTCTAGCAGAGATGGAAATACAATAACTGGGTTTATCTTCTTTCCTGAGACAATTAAACAACAGGAATACAATACATAAAACAATGGTCTGAAGCCATTGGGCATGAAACAATGAAGACCAGGAGTTCCTGAGAAGACACAGAGAAGGAGATACTTATCATTTCCACAGTTAAATGCCTAGAGAAAATGTCTAGGCCATGAAGCAGAGCCAAGGAAGGTGGACAGGGACAAGACACAGACAGATCCCTGAGTTGAAAGTACTAAGCTGGGAGTTCAGGAAAGCCAAAATTTCATTGGTCAGAGTATGAGACAGAAGAGACTCAATAGAGAGAAAACTAAAGATGTGCAGTGTTCCCTCAAGTATTTAGTTGAGTACTGATTAACATTTACACATCAGGAAAATACCTGAGACTGGGAAAGAACTATATGAAAAGACTGAGAGAATGCTAACCCAAGCTCATAAGAAGCTGGGAATAGTACCTGTTCCCCACAGCTGGAGTGGATGAACATTCTTATAATTCAAGGGGCTTTGGTTAGAATATTAAAAATGGTTTTGTCATCTAGGAGAGAGTGATTAGTCCTAGACTAATGTATAATGTGTAATTGGAGCACTGGAGAAAGAAGGAGAGGCAGACAAATATTAGAAGAAATAGTGGAACACTATCCTCCACTTTGGATAAAAAGTTGTTATTTGCAATACACTTTAACATACAATTAGTTAACTTGCAAGTGTATACAATAAATCCTACAGCAACAAATAAGCATGAAAATTTATAATTAATGAGCAAAAATGCAATAAAATTAAATCATAAAAATACACAACCCAAAAGAAGAAAAACAAAGGATATAGGAAAATAAACAAATAGAAAAAATGGTATATTTAAATTCAATTATATCAATAATCATATTAAATATTGCTGTTCTGAACATCTCAATTAAAAAAGAGATTGTTATGTTGTATAGAAATGCAACACTCAACTCTACATGCATCCCACAATAAACCCAGTTTAAATATAAAAGTACAAATAAGTGAAAAAGAAAGGGAAGGAAAAAAATGTGGACCACCCCAACACTAATCATGAACATTGGAGTGGCTATATTGATATCAGACATTGCACATTTCAGAATAAAGACTATTTCAGAGTTAAAGTAATTCATAAGAGTGTATGAGCATACTAAATATTTACTCACTAATAATAGAATTGCAAACTATCAAAGCTTACCCAAGAAGAAATTAGTAATCTGAATAGCACTATACGAAAGACATTGAATTTATAGTTTAAAATCTTTAACAGAAATTTATATAACAAAACTTGTTGGTTCAAATGGCTTCACATGACAATTCTACTGAAACAATAACAGTTTTAGCTAAAAGTCTGCTGGCTGAACTGAAGAGGAAATAATGTAATTCATTTCATGAAAACTGTATTACTTTCATACCAAAATGAGATGGAGATATTTCAAAAAAGAAAATGGATAGATCAATATTCTTCCTGTATACAAATGCAAAAAAAAAAAAAAAAAAAAGACTAAAATTTTAGCTAATAAAATTCAACAATATGTAAAACTAATAATACATCATGAGCAAGTGGAGTTTCTCTCAGGCATGATAGGTTTACCATTTGAAAATAAATCAATGTATATTATATTATAAATATGATATTAACAAAAAAGAAAAGTCATATAATCATCTCAATAAATGTATCAAAATCATTTTAGTAAAACAAAATAAAAATAAAGAAAAATCTTTCCATGGTTAAAAAAATTTTTTAACTGTATCTGTAAACCAGGAAAATGTGTCTGGATTTAGTACATGCAGGTATTGAAATATAGATGTAGATAGACTTTTGAAATATATGTAAACAGGGACTCCTGGGTGGCTCAGTGGTTGAATGTCTGCCTTTGGCTCAAGGCATGATCCTGGGGTCCGGGATTGAATCCTGCATTAGGCTGCTTTCAGGTAGTCTGCTTCCCTCTCTGCCTAGTCTCTGCCTATTTCTGTGTATCCTTCATAAATTAATTAAATTAAATCTTAAAAAAAAAAAAAAGTGGGGGCAGCTGGGTGGCTCAGCGGTTTAGCGCCACCTTCAGCCCAAGGCGTGATCCTGGAGACCTGGGATTGAGTCCCACATCCGGCTCCCTGCATGAAGCCTGCTTCTTCCCTCTGCCAGTCCCTCTGTCTCTCTGTGTGTCTCATGAATAAATAAAATATTTTTTTAAAGTGTATTTGAACATAATATCCATCTCACAAAGTTGTGAAAATTAAACTGTTAATGCTGCTAAAATATTTAGAACATTAGCTGACCTGAGTAAGTCAGTCCTCAAATTCTAGAGGTTATTTGTGGTCAATAACGATTTGTCCCTATTTAATAACTATTAAATGATTAATAGTCATTTTTAAATATATAAAATAAATATCCTAAGGAATTTTTCATTTTTCCCTCTTAATTGAGTATTGTCCACTTGGCTAATAGTGCCCTTCTTTATCTGTCTCAAAATTAATACTGTAATATATTAAATGTACTAAGTAATCTGAGAAATATATCTTTTATATTATCTATTGGTAGTAAATTATTTTTTGATGGCTAAAAAATTTCTTTGAGATTCTATTCACTTTGTTGCTTTTCCACTTATAGAAGTTTCAAATTTCAAACAATTTTTGGCATAAACTTAGAACCATAGAACCTCCTAAGATAGTAGAGAACTATGTGACTAAAATTTAGTTTCATTCATGAAGGTATACCATATCTATTCACATGGAATGAGAAAAGGGAAATTGATCTAAAGAAATTAACCAAACCTAGTTCAAAATATTGTTTTATCATTTTTATTCTCATTTTGTCTTAGTATTATTCATTATCTAGTGTTGGAAGAGGTCATCTATAAATGATGCTAATTGGGAATCCATGATGGTGGAGGAATAGGAGATCTCAGTTTTGTTTGATCCCAGGAATTAGGCAAGATAGCTATGAAATCATTCTGAGCACCTGTGAAGATCTCAGAAAAGAATAGCTGCAACTCTACAAATAGAAAAGTGACTACTTTCTTCAAGACAGAATGACAAGATGGAAAAACTCACCCCAAAAAAGAGAACAGGAGGGAATACTGACTTCCAGGGACCTAACCAGTATGGATATTAGTAAGATATTAGAACTAGAGTTCAGAATAACGATTATAAAGATACTAGTGGGGTTTGGAAAAAAAACATAGAAGATACTATGAATCCCTTGCTGGAGAAATAATAGAACTAAAATCAACCATGTTGAAATAAAAAAGGCTATTAATGAGATGCAATAAAAAAAAATAGAGGCTCTAACTGCTAGGATAAATGAGGCAGAGGAGAGAATTAGTGGTAAAGAAGACACAATGATGGAGAATAAAGAAGCTGAGAAAGAGAGAAAAAGTTGGATCATGAGGGGAGAATTCAAGAGATAATATCATAAAGTGAAAAATATTACAATAATTAGGATCCCAGAAGAAGAGGAAAGAGAGGGACAGAGAGTATATTGGAGCAAATTCTAGCAGAGAACTCCCCTAATCTGGGGAAGAAAACAGGAGTTCAAGCCCAGGAGGCTCAGACAACCCCCTCCCCCTTAAAATAAATAAAAATAGGTCAACACCTTGACATATAATAGTGAAATTTGGAAATCTCAGAGACAAGGAGAAAATCCTGAAAGCATCTTGGGATAAGAGGTCTGTAATCTACAAGGGTAGAAATATTAGACTAGTGCAGACCTATCCACAACAACCTAGCAGGCCAGAAAATACTTGCATGATATATTTAGGGTGCTAAATGAGAAAAATATGCATCCAGAAATACTTTATCTAGCAAGGATATCATTCAGAATAGAAGGAGACATAAAAAGCTTCCAGGACAAACAGAAACTAAAGAAATTGTGATCACTAACCAGCTCTGCAAGAAATATTAAAAGGAATCCTTTAAGTATAGAGAGAGCCAAAAGGTGGCATAGATCGGAAAAGAACAGAGACCGTACACAGAAACAGTGACTTTACAGGTAATATAATGGCAATAAATTCATTTTCTAAATGTAAATGGGCTAAATGTCCTAATAAGAAGACATAGGGTATCAGAGTGGATAAAAAAGCAAGACCCATCAATATGCTGTCTGTTAGAGACTCATTTTAGACCCAAAGACACCTCCAGATTGAAAGCAAGGGAGTGAAAAACCACTTACCTTGCTAATAAACATCAAAGGAAAGCTGGGGTAGCAATCCTTATATCAGACAGTTTAGATTTTAAACCAGAGCCTGTAATAAAAGATAAGGAAGGACACTATATCATCATTAAAGGGTCTATCCAACAAGAAGGTCTGATAATTGTAAATATTTTGCCTCTAACATGGGAGCAAACAATTATATAAACCAATTCATAATAAAATTAAAGAAATACATTGATAATAGTACAATAATAGTAGGGGACTTCAATACCTACTCACTGCAATGGACAGATCATCTAAGCAGAAGATCAATAAGGAAACAACAGCTTTGAATGACACACTGGATCAGATGGACTTCACAGATATATTCAGAGCATCCTATCCTAAAGCAACAGATTACATGTATTTCTTGAGTGCCCATGGAACATTCTCCAGAAGAGATCACATACTGGGTCACAAATCAGGTCTCAACCAGTATCAAAAGATTGGGAGCATCCCTTGCTTATTTTCAGACCACAATGCTTTGAAACTGGAACTCAATCACAAGAAAAAATTTGGAAAGAACTCCAATACTTGGAGGCTAAAAAGCATCTTACTAAACAATATATGAGTCAACCTGGAAATTAAAGAAGAATTTTAAAAAGTCATAGAAACAAATGAAAATAAAAGCACAACTGTTTATAACTTCTGGGATGCAGCAAACGCAGTCCTAAGTGGAAGGTATATAGCAACACAAGCCTTTCTCAAGAAACAAGTAAGGTCTCAAATACACAACCTAACCTTACACCTAAAGGAACTAGAGAAAAAACAGCAAATAAAGCCTAAATATAGCAGCAGAAGAGAATTAATAAAGATTAGAGCAGAAATCAATGAAATAGAAATGAAAAGAACAGTGGAACAGATCAATGAAACTAAGAATTGGTTCATTGAAAGAATTAATAAGATTGATAAGTCTGGCCAGACTCATCAAAAAGAAAAAAGACCCAAATATATAAAATCATGAATGAAAGAGGATAGATCACAACCAACACCAATCAAATACAAACAACTGTAAGAACGTATTATGAGCAACTATATGCTAATGAATTAGGGAATCAGGAAGAAATGGATGCATTCCTAGAGATGTATAAACTACCATAGCTGAAATAGGACGAAATAGAAAACCTGAACAGACATAACCAGCAACGAAATTGAAGCAGTAATAAAAAAATCTCCCTACAAAACAAGAGTCCAGAACCAAATGGCTTCCTAGGGGAATTCTACCAAACATTTAAAGAATTAATACCTACTATTCTGCAAAAAAACAGAAAGAAGGAAAACTTGCACTCTTTCTATGAAATCAGCATTAATTTAATCCCAAAACCCGACAAAATCCCCACCAAAAAGCAGAATTACAGACCGATACTCCTGATGAACATGGATGCCAAAATTTTCATCAAGATACCAGGATCCAACAGTACATTACAAAGATTATTCACCACGACCAAGTGGGATGTTTTTCCTGGGCTGCAAGGGTGGTTCAACCTCCACAAATCAATCACTGTGATACACTACGTTTAAAAAGAAAGGACAAAATAAAATAAAAATAAATAAATAAAAATAAATAAAAAAATAAATAAAATAAAAATAAAAAGGACAAGAATCATATAAATTTCTCAATAGATGCAAAAAAGCATTTGACAAAGTATAGTATCATTTCTTGATTAAAACTCTTCAGAGTGTAGGGATAGAGGGAACATATCTCAATATCATAAAAGCCATACACAAAAAGATCCCAGCAAATATCAATCACAATGGGAAAAAATTAAGAGCTTTTCCCCTAAGGTCAGGAAGATAAGAGGGATCTCCACTCTCATCACTGTTGTTTAACATAGTCCTAGAAGTCTTAGCCTTAGCAATTAGACAACAAAAAGAAATAAAAGCCATCCAAACAGCAAAGAAGTCAAGCTCCCACTCTTCACAGATGACATGTTACTCTGTGTGGAAAACCCAAAAGACTCCACCCCAAAATTGCTAGAACTCATACAGGAATTCAATGAAGTAACAGGATATAAAATCAAACCACAGAAATCAGTGGTATTTCCATACACTAACAATGAGACAGAAGAAAGAGAAATGAAGGAGTTCATTCCACTCACAATTGTACTAAAAATCATAAGATACCTAGGAATAAACCTAACCAAAGAGGCAAAGGATCTGTACTCAGAAAACTATCAAACACTCAGGAAAGAAATTGAGGAAGACACAGATAAATGAAAAAATATCCCATGCTCATGGATTAGAAGAACAAATATTGATAAAATATCTATGCTACCTAGAACAATCTATACTTTCAATGTAATCCCTATCAAAATACCATCAACTTTTTTCACAGAGATGGAACAAATAATCCTAAAATTTGTATGGAACCAGAATAGACCCCAAATAGCCAAAGGAATGTTGAAAAAGAAAATCAAAGCTGGGGCACCACAATCCCTGACTTCAAGCTCTATTACAAAGCTGTGATCATCAAGACAGTATGGTACTGGCACAAAAATAAACATATAGATCAATGGAACAGAATAAAGAACCCAAAAATAGACTCACAACTCTATGGTCAACTATTCTTTGAAAAAGCAGGAATGAGTTCCAATGGAAAAAAGATAGTTTTTTTGACAAATAGTGTGGGGAAAATTGGACAGTCACATGCACAAGAATGAAACTGGACCATTTTCTTACACCATACACAAAAAAAAGAATCAAAATGGATGAAAGACCTAATTGTGAAACAGAAATCCATCAAAATCCTAGAGAAGAACACAGGCAGCAATCTTTGTGACCTCAGCCACAGCCACTTCTTACTAGACACGTCTCCAAAGGCAAGGGAAACAAATGCAAAAATGAACTATTGGGATTTCATCAAGATAGAGAACTTCTGCACAGCAAAGGAAGCAGCTGGCAAAAACCAAAAGACAATCGACAGAATGGGTGAAGATATTTGCAACTGTCTTATCAGATAAAGAGCTAGTATCGAAAATTTATAATGAATTTATCAAACTTAGCACCCAAAGAACAAATAATCCAATTAAGAAATGGACAGAAGACATGAACAGATATTTCTCCAAAGAAGACACACAAATGGCCAATGGACACATGAAAAAATACTCACCATCACTTGGCATCAGGGAAATACAAATCAAAACCACTATGAGATACCACCTCACTCTGGTTAAAATAGCTAAAATGAACAAGTCAGGAAAAGACAGATACTGATGAGGGTGCAGAGAAAGAGGAACCCTCTTACACTGTTGGGAATGTAAGCTGGTGCAGCCACTCTGAAAAACATGGAGAGTCCTCAAAAAGTTAAAATAGAGCTACCCTATCACTCAGTAATTGCACTACTAGGTATTTACCCCAAAGATACAAATTTAGTGATATAAAGTGGCATCTGCACCTCAATGTTCCTAGCAGCAATGTTCACAATAGCTGAACTATGGAAAGAGCCTAGATGTCCATGACTGGATGAATGGATAAAGATGAAAATATATATATATATATATATAAAGTTGTGTATATATATATATATATATATATATATATATTCATATATATATATACTATATTTAGTCATATTCCATTGCATATATATATATATAAAATAAAAAATGAAATAATAAAACAAAATCTTGCCATTTGGAACGACATGGATTGAACTAGAGGGTATTATGTTAAGCAAAATAAGTCAACTGGAGAAAGATAAGAGAAAGGCAATCATATGAGCTCACTCAGAATTTAAGAAACAAAGGATCATAGAGAAGGAGAGGGAAAAATAAAATAAGATGAAATCAGAGAGGGAGACAAATTATAGAAGACTTACAATCATAGGAAACAAACTGGGTTGTTGGAGGGGACGGAGGTGGGGGGGTGGGTGATGGACATTAAGGAGGGCATGTGATATAATGAGCACTGGGTATTATATAAGACTGATTAATAACTGAACTCTACATCTGAAACTGGTGATACATTATATGTTAATTAATTGAGTTTATTTTAAAAAAAGGAAGCATAAAAAATAATGCAAATATTTGTTTATAATATATAACCAATTAGGAAGCAAGAGAAAAAATATCTACAAGTCACCACTTGAACATTTAAATATTATGTTGGTAGGATGATTGCTTATAGAGACATTTAATGGGCATCTTACTAAATAAAGAATCATACTCTGCCTCTCTCTCTATTTCTTCATATATATATGTATATATATATATAATATATGTGTATATATATGTATATATATATATATACACACACACACTCATGTCTTTGTATAAAAAGAATTTAAACTCAAACTGGATAAATATAGCTATATACAAACTATAAACATATGTATGCGCATTTTACATTGTATGTCATATTTTACACTGCACTGGAGTACAAATACTGATACATTAGTGCATATATACACATACACATTCATATGTACAAACATGTACATATACAGGCCATATTTTGCATATGGTGAAATAATAAAACAGTTTAAATATATTGTCTACTGGCATGTAACGGTATGTGAATATTTTTTAAGTACATAAACAATAGATGTTAGAACTGGTTAGACAGGACAAAAGGAGGTAAATGTGAATTGATACCTGTGGACCTGGTCAATGCAAATTCTGCAAGTTGTACATAAATTTTGTAGACCTAATGATTTTTGAAAACCATTTCCAAGGCTGTTTATGTCTCATGTGGAAATCTAAATGGGATCTTACAGGAACTGGATTAAAGAATTTAACTCTTGTCAAATATTGCTGGTCTCTGCTTTTTAATTTTTCTTCCCTCATGCCTTTAATACATGCTTAGCCAGAGTAGGCCAAAAGTAGAACTCTCTAGCTAATATTTTTTCTTCCTATTGTGCAAAGGAATTCTTCTTTAATGCTTACATGGTTATTTGAGTCTTGCTGTAGAATGCTGTGCACTGCAGTTTTGCTTTGAAATGAATGATCTTTTTTTTTTTTGTTTCAAGGTAAACAATTTTCTGCAGTGTTTTTGTTGCTCATTGTTAGAAGTCATCCTATTGCTTAGTTGTAAAAGGGGATTTAAAAGAAATCACTGTTGTGAACCACTAGCTGTTTGATCATCAATCTTCTTTTTTCTTTCTTTCTTTCTTCTTTTGTATTGGTCCTAGTTCCTGTCTGTCCTTTATGACACGTCAGGATATGACTAGCTGGTACCACTCACAGTGGAAGCAACTTAATCTTTGTTAGGAAAGTACCCTGCTTCCCAGAAGTCACACACATATCTTGGGAAGAATGGTTGATGGAATTGTTTTTGCCAGCAATTATACTTATCTGACCACATGCTTTCTTTGTGCAGGATTTGGAATTTCTTTTCCCCTTTTACTTTAGAGGGTATAATCAGGCTCAATTGCTCCCTGTGTGTACATGCTTTGTTCTTCCAGCATTTTCTATAGAAAGAGTGACTTTCAGTTCCGGATTTATCTTTCAGTAGGAAAACCTAGATATTGTTCAGCATTTTAAGAAGCACAGATAATACCCTAGCTTTCAACTTCCAATTGGAGCTTTGTCTTCTGGCCACTGAATAAAATGATTGTATTTCATACAAGGCATTTCGCCTTCTTGTTGACATCATTTCTAACATTAAAATAGAGTCTGCATACATATTAAAGCTGGGTGAGAGATTTGGTAAGGGTTGGCATGAGCCAGCTGAAAAGTGATGTATTCCTTTCCTGAGAGCCTAGTCTGATGTACTTGAGAGAAAATTGTCAGTTAGTGTTCTTTAGGACCAGGTTTAAAGATGATTAAGGATAGTTCAGTGACAACAGGTATTCTCTAAATATAAGGCAGGGATAGCATTAGGGGCAGACAAAATATTTCATGTGTTGAGACAATGAAAGGTTAAAGCATGGACAAAAATATAAGAGCTTTTCATTATTATGGTTGAAATAAGTGTGTTTTAGTCAATCTATCAGAATGGATAACTTGGAAAAGAACATCTTCACTGATTAAGTATTATATGTATTTATAGCTGTCTTGAGTTCTTTTTTCTAGAACTCATACATTAGATTTATGTACTTGTGTTTAGAGATTGTTCAGTAAAATGTAATGGTATTCATTTTTTATTTATTTTTTTATTGAAGTGTAGTTGACAAACAATGTTATAAATTGTTTCAGGTGTACAACATAATGATTTGACAACTCTATATGTTATGCTGTGCTCATCACAAGTATGGTGACAGCTACCATCTGTCACAACACATCGCTATTACAATACTGTATTTTAAAAACATATATGCAAAAGCTTGAGCTTTGAAGGCCAGATGCTAACTGATTTAAAAACCAAACGTAAAAATAACCTGAAAAAGATATCTGGAAATGGCAAAATTTCCATTAATTTTGTGATATTTGAATTACTCTAATAAATGAAAGTAAACTTTATATAGCAACAAAAAAATAATGCATCATCATGAAAAATTCCTGAGTTTTCTTGTTAGTTGGTCCCACTAGAAAGATTTAAAACAGCATCCAATGATAAAATTTTGGAATAGACACTATAGAAAGGAGATGATGAAGGAAACTTAAGTTTGATTTGCAATTGATATACTGATCATTGAAAAGGACTTAAACATTCATAATGAGAGTATTTGTTACAAGTGTGTGCGAAGATATTACTCCATGTTCTGTACTTAATGCTCAATATGATTACTGTTCTCTGTTTATATGCTTTATCAGAAAATATACCATTTTCATCAATAAAATAGCCACATTTAAACACACATTTGGTTCAATGCTACCATGGTATTTTTTTTGCCAGATTATTTACATGATGACAAGAGAATAAATTCTTGTTGTAGCCAAAGCATTTTCATTTTCTTTGCCACGTGCAGATGTCTGTAATATTCCTTCACAAAATACTTTCTGTCAAATGGTAATTTTGTGTTCCTTTGGTAAAAACTGCTTTGAAACTAAAATGAATTTGATTTTACATCTTTGGAACATTTGAGAAGGTTATTTCTGCACCTCTCCCACTTGGTATTCCCCACCAATCCTTCTGGATGTCTTAACTATGTTTTTGCACAATTTCTTTTTTAGACAGACTTCCTTTAAATCCGACCATTTCCCATGATTCTCCATTTCTGGGTTAGTATTTGTTTTAGTCTTCTACATGCCTGGAGCACCAGCCATTTTTAGTCAGTGAGTTGCTAGTAATGAAAGCAAATAAAAATACTATAGATTTTTGTTAGCTGTGGCTAAAAATCAGCTATAATTCATCAATTTTATTAGTTATCACTCAAGTAGCTAAATATACAGGAAGCCCCATGAGATAACAGTATCATATTTTTTCATTTGTGGTATCCTTAGACAAATAATGTTTTCTGTCTGTAATATTAGCAAATGAAACAGAATTGATACCTAGATTGCTATAACACATGAACACATGAAATAAAATAGGAAATTTAAAAATAAGTTTTGAACTAGAGTACGAGAAGGACCATAACACTTTCAACCTTACCTACCCTTTTCTTCTATGCAACAGTAGTTTGGGATTCTTCACTTGATTTTTGGTAACTCTGAAAGTTCTGATATCAAGCTAGGAGGCATATTTAAAAATATGGGCCAGTGATTTTCTCCTCTTTCATTAAGTATAAATAATACATAATCAATTACACATAGATAGGGATCATTGAAAGAAAGGGTAGTACGGAATATCTCATTGTAACCAAGTTAGCAAAATCTATTGGTAGTCAACATGATATGAATTTAGCTTATTACAGAGTAGACTGCTTCTGATAATATTCATTAGATTGGGAATTTTTAGATGATATGAAACTTTGTTTTCACTAATTCTGATTTGTAGGATAAATACATTTTATCTAACGTTGAGGTTTTATTTTAGAAAAATTATTTTCATGATCAATTTTAATATATTCAGATTCTTGGGTAAACTTTTTATTTTAAGGTGACCTTAGATTCACATCCAGTTCAGTTGTAGGAAATAAGACAGATACTTCATGGATCCTTTACCCAGTTACTTCTGATGGTAATATCTTGCAAAACTTCAGTATAGTATCACAATTGCATAATGGCATTGGTACAGTCAGGACACACATTTACATCACCACAGTGATCCCTCTTGTTGCCCTTTTATAGTCACTACTACCTTCTAGACTCAACTCTTGGCAATTACTAATCTGTTCTTCACCTCTATAAATTTGTTATTTTCAAAATGTTAAATAAATGGAATTTTAAGGGTGAGATACATTTTGGCATGTTTTTTTTCACTCAGCATAATTTTTTTGAGATTTATCTAGGTTGTTGCATTAACATAAGTTTTCATTTTTCTGGGATAAATGCCCAGGAGTATAATTGCTGGCTCATATGATAATTGCATGCTTAATTTTAAAGCAAACTGCCAAACTGAGTTTTAGAGTGACTGTACCACTTTACATCACTGCAAGGAATGTATATAAGTGTTACATCTCTTCTGCACTCTTGCCAGCATTTGGTGGTGTCACTGTTATTTAACTATTCTGATAGGTGTGTAGTCATATCTCAAGGTTGCTTCATTTGCATTTCTCTAATGGCTAATGATGTCAAACATCTTTTCATGTGCTTATTTGCCATCTGTAGACCTTCTTGAGTGAAATGTCCCTTTTCATGTATTTTGTCCTTTATCTAATTGGATTATTATTATTATTTTTAATATTGAGTTTTCAGAGTATTTTATATATTTTAGATACTAGTCCTATGTTGGATATGTGGTTGGCAGATATTTTCTCCACTCTGTAGCTGGTCTTGTTATCCTCTTTACAGGGTCTTTTGTGGCACTAAAGGTTTTAATTAAATTGATGAAGTTTAATTTATTGATTTTTCTGTTTATGGATCATGCTTTTGGTGTCAAGTCTGAGAATTTTTTGCTTACATCTAGATCTCAATAATTTTTTCCTACATTCTCTCTACAAGTTTTATAGCTTTATGAGTTACAATTTTGTTTTAAAGATTTTATTTTCTTATTTGACAGAGAGAGAAAGCACCCAAACAGTGGGAGCAGCAGGCAGAAAGAGAGGGAAAAGTTCCCTGCTGAGCAGGGAGCCAGATATATGGCCCAATCCCAGACCCTGAGATCATGACCAGAACCAAACTCAAATGCTTAACTGACTGAACCACCCAGGTGTCCATTAGTTACACTTTGAATTAGTTGTGTGTGAAGTAAAGGTTTATTTTTGTGTTTTTTGTTTGTTGGAGGGAGAAAGTTGTCTAAAGAAGTCCAAATGTCTTAATACCATTTGTTGAAAAGGCTATCCTTCCTCTATTGAATTAATTTTGCACTTTTATTAAAAATAAATTGGACATACTTTAGTGTCTTAATTCTGAGTGTCTATTCTGTTTTACTGATCTGTGTCAATTCCCCACCAGTATTACACAGTTTTGAATACTGTAGCTATGTTATAAGGAATATGTAGATTCCTCCTTTTATTATTATTTTTCAAAATTGTCCTAGCTATCCTAGTTCATTTGCCTTTCCACATACATTTAGAATAATCTTATTTATGTTCCCCAAAAGTATAGCTTGGATTTTGATAAGAATTTTGTGAAATATATGTATCAATTGTGGAGAACTGGCATCTTTACTGTGTTGAGTTTCTAATCTTTAGAACGGTGTATCTCTCCATTTAGTTAGGTTACCTTTCATTTATTTCATCGACATTTTATAGTTTTTAGCATAAAAGTCCTATATATGTTTTGTTAGATTTACATTTATTTCTCTTTTTTTTTTAGAGATTATAAATGGCACTGTATTTTAATTTTGGTCTTCTTATGTTCATTACTAAAATATAGTTGATTTCTAGGCTGACTTAGTATCCTGCAATATTGCTGAACACAGTTATTAGTTCTAGGGATTTTTTTTCTATTAGAATTCTTAGAAATTCCTACATATCCAATCATATCATACATAAATAGGAACAATTTTTAAAATTCCTACATCTTTCATTTACTTCTCTTGCCTTTGCAAAATCTTCCATTACTAGATTGCATAAGAATAGTGAAAGGAGACATCTTTGCAGTATTTTTGTACTTAGGGGGAAATCTTTCAGTTTTTCTTCTTTAAACATTTGGTAGTATTCTCCAGTGAAATCATCTGGGTTTGAAGGTTTTTTTTTTTTTCTGGAGTTTTTAATTTATAAAATCAATTTCCATATGGGTTACAGATCTATTCAAATCATCTATTTCATATTGGGTGAGTTTTGGTTGTTTGTGCTTTCAAGGAATTGATCCATTTCATTTGGTTGTCCAACTTATATGTGTAGAATTATTCATAGTATTGCCTCATTTCTCTTTTGTATCTGCAGAGGGTATACTGATATGCCCTGTCTCCTGATATTGGTAATTGTTTAATACCTTCCTCTGAGATCTTTGAGATCCTTTTGGTTCTTGGTATGACCAGTGATTTTCTATTAAAACCTGGATATTTTTGGTAATGCATAATTAGTCTCTTCATTTTATTTAAGTATTTTATTTTATTTGGCTTTCTCTTACTCTATTCTTGCAGAGAAGGTCAGGAAGAGGGTGCCACCTCATTACATTCAGCTTGGTGTCAGAATGAAGGTTCCCCATTGATATTTGTTGATAACAGAGATGGAAAGTTTCTCCCTCCTATTCTGGAAGGAGGTGAGAGTTCTGGCTTCCTACTGGGCCACTCCTGCTATTACTCAGACCGAGAGATAAAGGGTACCTTACCTTTTTAGCATTCCCCACATAGCCTCCACTGACATCCTTGAGGGATATGGCTTCATTACCACTGAATAGTCGTGAATATTCTGATTCCCCACTGACTATTAGAAACATCACATACAAGTAAAAATGAAACAATCATGGAATACAATGACCTATCAAAAAGAATGCATTAAGATAACACAATTTTCAAAATAAAATTTTAATGGAGCATCCAAGTGCACACTACACAAAGCCTATCAGATTTGAAGATACATTAAGAAAATTTTGAAAAAGGAGGAAATGGACAAAAAAATGAAACAAATTGAGAGATGGTTATGCATTTAGTATAATTTCCACAGGGGGCTGGCAGTTTGGAGCTGTAGTCTGAGTATATGAGAAAGAAACAATAATTAAGAAGTAATATTAATCAAAAAATTTTTAAAGATTTTATTTATTTATTTGACAGAGAGAGAGAAAGGGCACACATGAGCAGGGTGGAGAGGCAGAGGGAGAGGGAAAAGCAGTTTCCCACTAAGCAATGTGGGGCTCAATCTTAAGACCCTATGATCATGACCAGACCTGAAGTCAGACACTTAACTGACTGAGCCACCCAGGCACCCCAGTAATAAAAATTTTTTATAGTTTAAGGAGTTTGAGGAAAACTTGAAATATTGGACTTTAAATCCCATTTCATGAAGAACAAAATAAAATAATTTTTAAAATCCATAAAAGTTCTGAATTTTAAAATTCTCAAAAAATACATCAAAAAAGAAAAAGAAACATGTAAGAGAAGAAAATAAATTACTACTCATTATAGGCAATATGTTTCTCTCCTTAGAAACACAAAGAGAATTAACTCCCAAAATATTTCAATTGGCAAGATAAGTCATTTGAAAAGCCAATTTCAAAATCCATAGAACAGTATGTATTATTCACATAATAATGATAAAAATGATAAAAATTGCTTAGTTCTTACTGAGTCGAGAATTTTTTAAGTATTTTACATGGTCTATCACACAACAGCATTATGAGTCAGTTATTATTATTATTATTATTATTATTCTCACCTTATAGATCATAAAATTGAAGTGTAGAGAAAATAAATAACCTCTCCATGGTCACACAGCTGGTAAGTGTACATAAATAGTACATACAATTTTTTCTCTATAAACAAGATTAAAATCCATTAGGATTTTGATATATTAACACAAAAATATGTTTTATTGAAATGATGCTATTAATGACACAAACTAGGAATTGAAAAGAGGGACAGGAATTTGTCGAGACATATGGGACATGGCTCTGAAGAGAAGGTCTTCAGATGCCTGCAGTTTTGCCCCAGGAGTCACAACATCCATGTGGCAAGGTACATTGGTCCAGTCTGGGCCATGTGCTGGGCTGGTGGTTGGGAGAAGAAGTCGGGTAGAAGTCAGTTGATTACAAACCACACTACCACACTACAAATATATAGAGTTGGGTAAGCAGAGTTCTTCAAGAGGAAGGGGTGCAAGGAGAAAACAAGTATTTATATATTTAAGACCTGGACTCTTGGTGGGGAAGGCTTGTTGGGTTAGGCAACAGCAGGCAGTGTAAATCCATTATGACAGTAATGAAGGGATTGATTTCCTGCTGAAACCTGAACATATTATCTGCTTTAAAGATTACTTGAGGGCACACTGAAGAGTCTTATGTTGGTAACTTTCTATCTAGGATTCATTTTAAGTGGCTTTTACTCTTTCTCTCTTGAATCAAATCAAACAGATGACCCTGAATAGAAGTATACTCCAGAGAGTTTGAGGAATCCAAATATTGTTTTTTACTTGGTCAAACAAGGGACTTTTGAAAGTACACTTCTAATAGTACCATTAGTCATTGTACAGAAGTTTAGAAGTCATGAAAAAAATGGAATGTCTGATTAAATTTATTGTTAGATTAGTGTTATCTGTTTTAATAGTGTTGGGATGTCATTTATTTAAATTACTTGGATATTTATAGTGCCTTTAAAAAGACCTTGAATTTAAAGATAAACCTCTAAAATAAATGTTTTGTGTAAACTGGGATTTCTCAATTTTGGCACTATTGATATTTTGGGATAGATAATTCTTTGTGCCTTGTGTGGAGTCTGTCTTGTGCATTACAGGATGCTACCAGAATCTCTAGCCTCTACTCATTACATGCCAGTAGTACTGTTCCAGCTGAGATAATCACAAATGTTTTCAGACATGTCAAATGTGCTGCTGGGAGCAAAAAGTCCCCGGTTAAGAACTACTATTATAGAAAAAGCAGGGAATTCTGGGGGTGCTTGGCTGTCTCAGTTAGTGGAGCATGCAATTCTTGATCTTGGGGTTGTAGATTTGAGCCCCATGTTGGTTGAGAGATTATTTAAAAATAAAATCTTAAAAGAAAAAAAGGAAATTCTGGACAATGGATTTAGCAAAACATCTTAAATACATATTATAGAATATTGCCAGATAATGCTTAAAGGACAAAGTTCTAATGATCTAAAAAGGGCTAATCTTGGGGCACCTGGATGGCTCTGTCAGTTAGGCATCCTACTCTTAGTTTCAGCTCAGGTCACGAACTCAAGGTCATGAGATCAAGACCCACATTGGTTCCGCAGTCAGTGTGGGGCCTGCTTGTCTCTCTCCCTCTCCCTGCTTGCTCTCTCTCTCATTCCAATGAATAAATAAATATAATCTTAAAAAATAATAATAATAAGGACTAATCTTGGTGTTTTATAGGAACTTGACATACTTTTTGATTGGAAAATCATCCTAGGGAGTGGTTCTCAATGTGGATGCACAGTTTGAATAATCTGAGGGACTCAAAAAATATACTGATGCTTAGGTCATAATCTAGGAAAATTATATCAGAAATTCTGGTAGGGGACTCAGAGACTTATTTTTGAGAAGTTCTCCCAAGGGTTCTAATATACAGGAAAAAAAAAACACTAATGTAAAGCAACCGTCCTTGATAATCCACTAGCATCATGCCCAGGCTTTCTGCCCAATTATACACATGGTCATAAGAATTGTAGTATATACAGAAGGTACAGGGACAAAGTGTATCAGTACTGTGGTTTACAGTACTAAGAATCTGGTTGATCATTAAACTTTCCTTTATAGGAAAGATATAATTAGCTAAGTTATTCTCCGATAAACTGGTCATTAAAATACTAACATAATTTTATATGGGTCCAGGCATTGCACAAGTTTACTGGAAAACTAGATCTTACACTTTTAGCATCATACAAAACATCCTTGGGCAGGTTTCACTTCTGTTGTCATACAGTGCTCCACTAACTGACATGGATTTAACAGCAGGCCTGATTCATTGTTCATCTGTATTTAGCCTATAGATCTAGGATCACCATATGTTTTGAATCAATTCTGATAATGAGGACTTAATCAAGAGAACATATAAACTTTAGACCAATATGCAAAGGACTTAAAATTAGTCAAAAATGTTGTGACTGGATGTTCTGGGTCAGGGTCCTCAGAAGTAGTTTTCCACATGATTCTTGTTCCACTGATCTTTTAGGGGTTACTCTCAGAAGACAAGGAGCACAGAAAGCAAGGCATTGCAGAGAAAAGAGAAAACAAGCCACAATGTGGTCTTAGGTGGAGACTAGCATTAGTCTTATCCTTATAAGGGACACTCTGGAGACTAAATTACAGGGCAGATTAAGCCCCACCTGGAGGCAAGGGAGGGGACCAAGTTTAGACTCCTTTCCTGTCAATCAGTGGCTCATTTGTGGGGGAACAAAAAGTCTCCTGAGATTCTGTTTGGCTTAGTGCAATTCTCTAGAGAGGCATCTCATCTGCTGTCAGCCACAAGCACAGTAGCTAGGGGACCAGTGCACCCACTGGTGAGGGGGATCTGGGCGGACTACCAACAGTGTTCATTGGCATGTGCACCATAATTATTTCTTTTGAAGTTTTCAGATGCAGTATCCTATTTTAAACATAATTGAATCAGGGAATGAAAACTGGCAATATAACATTATATTATCTGAATTTTTCATCATTTTAGCTATTTATAATCAAAGCTTCTCTGTCATTTTCAGGGAGTTTTTTTTGTTTTTGTTTTTGTTTTTACATATAGCCAGTGAATGCTGGTGGTAATCAGTTCACTAAGATGAGATCTCCTATTTCCAAAATAAAAGGTAAATTTCATGTGGCTAACTCCTTTTTTTTTCTTTTTTTTTTTTTTACTGAGAAACAAAAACCCAAAAATAAATAAATATTTCATAGAGCTTATGCATTCATTTATTCAGCAAATATGTACTGAATATCCCATATATACTTTACATTGCTATATAATCGAGGGATATATAAGTATGGAAAATAAATAATTTCTGGAGACAGTTCTTGTGGAGTTCTCATTATAGTTAAGAGAGAAAGGAAATAAACAAATCAGAAATCTATTTGCTCAAAGAAATCAGAAATCTATTTACCCAAAGAAATGAAAACATTAATTCAAAAAATATATGCACCCCTAGTTTACTGAAGCATTATTTACAAAAGCCAATATTTAAAAACAATATAAATGTCCATCAATAGACCAATGGATAAGGAAGATGTGGTGTGGAATGTTAATCATAAAAATGGAGATCATGCCATTTGTGGTAATACGGATGTACCTACAGGGCATTAAGTGAAATAAATCAGACCGAGAAAGACAAATACCATATGATTCCAGTAACGTGTAGAACCTAAAAAAACAAATGAAAGAGCAAACAAACAAAAACATAATCAGACCTATAAATACAGAATAAAAACTGATGGTTGTCAGAAAGGCCTGGTGTGGAGGGATGGTCAAAACAGGTGAAGAGGACTTCGAGATACAGGGCTTTTAGTTATGGAATGAATAAATCATAGGAATAAAAGGTACAGCATGGGGAATATAGTTAATGACATTGTAATAGTCTTGCATGGTGACAGATGGTGGCTACACTTGTAATGAGCATACCATAATAGAGAAGTTGAATCACTATGTTTTACACTGAAACTAATATAACATTGTTTATCAACTATATTCAAATAAAAAAATTTAAAAAATAAAAATTTAAAAATATAATACTTATAGTGGTAATAAGTGCTACAGGGAAAAATAAACTAGGTAAAGGGATGGATACTGTGGAGATGGGAGTGAATTGGTGCTATTTTAGACCTTAAGGAAGGGCTTCCCGATAAGTCGACAACTAAACAGAGAGCTAGATGAAGGGAACTGCATATATAGCATTGCCTGGCCTGAAAGTATTCTATTAGAAACAAAACACTTTAATACATTCAATGATGGTTTTCCATCACCAAAAGTTAAGGCATGGACAACTTAATCACGGCACAATAGCACTGGTAGTTGTCTGTCACTGTTGGTCACTAGTGGTAAGATGTCTCTGAGCTGTACCAAAGGAGTGAGGACATCAACTTAGATCTGGTACTTGATTTAAAAAAACAAATATATTTATAAATCAATTGTAAGAAACCACAAAAATATACAGTAGGAAATTAGCTTCCTAGAAGTCCAATTCATACTCAATAAAATAAATCCCCTTTATTAAACTCTAAATTTATAGGTCGAATTTTATTATAATTTGCTGTTTGTAAGACAAATTTTTTTTCTAAAACATTTGGGAGCATAAAAGAGGCTATTGATTCTAATAAGCTTCACTTAGAAGGACATTGCAGGTTTGACCTTAGGAAAACAGAAAACAACATAACTAAATTTTATGGTTATCAAAGGGGTGAAGGAGGAAGTCAAATGAAACTGTTTACAGGGTCTCATAAAATGAATAGCATTTTGAAATAAATTGTGAGCAGTGAACTGAATATCAATTTAACTTATTAGTTATGTAGGAACTAAAATTTTAATGATTTACAGCACTTTTCCACTTATTACCTTACAGACTGTTAAACTCTTAGCACACCCTGATGAAAAAAAAAAGATTTTGGAACCTTTTTAAACAAATCTTCAATATAGATAGTCTCAACTACTTTTATCAGCTTTAAGAGACTCAGTCACCTCTTAAGAGAAACTAGTTTTGGATGCAGAAATCAGAGTGTTATTTGTTTCCTTAGCAATATTATACCTGGAATAAGTTGCATATGGCAATATTGAAGGATTATTTGAGGCACTGGCTATTTATCAAAGAGCATAATTTTATTTTATTTCAAGAATAATATTAGAATAGCCTAACTATTAATGGAAACCCAAGCCAAATTCCTACTACACTTTCCTTTGTTGAGATTTGAGATCCTTTTATCCTTACCACCAGATTTCTGAGTGAAATAATGTCCTTGGGGATAAATGGACATGTTTAGTTTTTAATAATATCATTTTTGTGAGTCAGTTATTTAGAGTGTTATGAACAGATGGTTTAATCAGGGAATCGAAGCAAGTAGACTCAGTCTAGTCCTATCTCGTTGACAATACATGGCTTCACAGATCTAATGAGACTCCTTGAATTTTGACTTATGAACCAGAAATTGTATGCAGCTGTAATAGTTATATTTGGAAGAACTCAGATTGTGTGTGCTGCTGATAGTATGTGTGCCTCTCTTCAGAGTTTACTTAGTAATATCTGTGTTTTAAAAAAAGGTTAAAAAGAGATTGTGATATCTGAATTATTTTCAGAATCTAAAATATTCCTGTAGGCTTGAAAACACTTCACTTACTCAAAAGTGTCTTAAACTGATGATTCCAGAGTAGGCAGGTTTACATTCAATGTTAATCCTGCCTGTTACAAATAAACATTTTTTTAAAATTATTGCAAAAATAAGTTTAGGATCTTGGTAGGAAACTCCACCTCAAGTTCACATCCTCAACTCAAATACATTGTCTTCAAGTGAAAATCTTCTCTAGGTCAGACATATTACCAATAAGATAATTCATATTGTACTTCATATTCGAAGTATGAGTCTTCCCAGCAGGAATTTTTTGACAACTCTAGTGTCAGTTTATTTATATTAGAAATAAGTACTTAAAAGATCTTGAAAACAGTAACAATTGATTCGTGGATTACTAATTCTAAGAATATGTTTTCTATGTTTCCCAAGGTGTTCAAAATCCTTAAATGAAAGTATTGGTTATATAACAGAAATTAGAATCCATGAGATCTTTGTGATTGGTAACTATGCTAATTTTTGTATACTTGCATACCAATTAATGAGATACCTAAAAGCAGATTAAAAGATAAAATGTGCAGACACCATAAGCACATTTTTTGAGCCACTAAAACATAGTGAGTTTTGATGTTTCTTCCAAATGTTGAAAATCAGAAGTACTGTGACTCACTTTTAAAACATAAGAGTTTTAAAGATTTTTGAGCAGTTTATATAGAATGAAGGATAAGACTCTTTAGGCTCTTTCAAATTATACCAATTCAGTCTGAATCTGTTCAATATTTGAACATCTAAATAACCAATCCGATGTCAGGTGATATTTTTTTATGGGAAGAAAAGTCCAAAAAACCAGACATTCTGTAAGATATCTTTATTAACACTGGGAACAGGACCTCAGGAAAGTTAAGCTAAGCATCTAAGTTGAGAGTCAAATGTCACGAAGAGGAGACCAGCAAATAGAAGGGGGCGAAGTGTTTTAGAGAATAAAGAATCATGCGTCTAATATTCTGAGAGTTTTGTATTCTTCAGTGTTTCTAAAAGAGGATATATAAAACTTGTACATTTTCAGAAACTCTAAGTGAACACATTAAACTCTTGGCTAATAAACTTTCAGATAGGAAAAAATATGAAGGGATGAAATCAGAAACTTGAGCAGGAAGCATGGTGGGTACAAGCTGATCACTTTGACTACATATTTAAATAGTCTTCTTTTGTAGAAATTTACGTGTTATCATAAAATTGGGGAAAGTCGGGATCCCTGGGTGGCGCAGCGGTTTGGCGCCTGCCTTTGGCCCAGGGCACGATCCTGGAGACCCGGGATCGAATCCCACATCTGGCTCCCGGCGCATGGAGCCTGCTTCTCCCTCTGCCTATGTCTCTGCCTCTCTCTCTCTGTGACTATCATAAATAAATTAAAAAAAAAATTAAAAAAAAAAAAAACATTCTCCCTAATCTTCATAAAAAAAAAAAATGGGGAAAGTCATATGCATAAAACAGGAGAGGAAAAAGTTAAAAGGTAGTCTTTCTCATACAGTTTTCTCTAAATAAGGACTTGGATTTCCCTCCCTCGTCTCTCTCACACTGGTTTTTGGAAACTCAATATACTTGCGATTGGAGTGATTAGGTTTGAAAAGCAGGATGGAAAAATAAAAATAGCAAACTTAACGAGCAAGGAGCAACCAGATCCTCTAGTTTTAAACACACTTGTTCATTCTTGTTATTATAACTAAAGGCTAATTAAAAACAAAAAGAACAACAACGTCAAACTAAAGACACAAGGGACGATCCAGGAGAGTGTCAGTTGCTTAAAATTATCTCAGGGTTTGGCATGGTCTCCTTCCTACACAGAGTCATGTTTCTTTCATCCTTCCCAAATCCTACACTCTGCTTTTGACTGACTAATTCTTAGCACCCTACGGTCAGTGAGAAAGGGGAAATGGGAACTCTTGGGGATCATCTACTCCCAGAAGACTAAAGTTGACTTTCCAGACAAGTACATACTTTATTTTGGCTAAATATTTGGGTTCCAATTCTGATGTGGTGCATCACACTCGTGAGCTAAATGGGGCCATATATTATCCCTGAGGATATTTGTGATGGATTATTGTGCCTAAGTAAAAGCAAAACCAAGTATCACCATTTATTACTTTCCCTAGCATGGTGTTTCTCAAAGTGTGATCCACAGATCAAAGGCATCAGAATCCTCTGGGACACATGTGCAAGGTGTACAAGCTCCATATCCTTCACTTCCATCCCATATGCACATAATGAGTCAGAGTCTGTGGAGGTGGTTTCTGAAAATCTGTAGCTTCAACAGTTTATTGGGGTGATCAGGAGACTGAAGACTGCTGGCAGTTTTGGCCCAAGAACCCCTCATCGTGGTGTTTAAGGCAAGAGGAGACCCAAAGACTTATTAAAGGAAAATAGGAGTATTTGTCTAAAGCTACCAGCTGTTAAACTTACTGAGTTTTCAGCTAGTGTTTCTTTGTTGTCTTCATCCTTGGGGGGAACGGAGAAAATGAGTTTCAGGGACAGACCTACTCTAAAATTCAAGGAGATACGCATGCCCTGTGTCTAGATACTTAAAAGTGATAAATGAGGCTAATAAGCTGTTAAAATGTTTCATCTTCTTTGATAAACATTCCTTTAGAAAGTCCTGGGAAGTCGGGTCCAATTTAGAATTTTCAAAGTCCTTGAAGTTCTTTGTGGGATATTTGGTGGCACAGGCAGAGCCAGCTGCATACCCCTAGGTTCCAGCTCATATCATAGCCCACTCCTTCTTATCTCAGTCTCCCCAGGCCTCTACTTTGAGAGGCCTCATATACATAGCAGTGGGCACCATTCCTGCAAGTACAAGTGCCAGCATCCCTAACTACACAAACCAACTGAGCCACCCAGGCACACCCCCTCATGTAATATTTTAAAAGTTTGTGAATTTAAGTTGGTGGACTCCAGTGTCTTTTTAATTGAAAATACTTTAATTGTTGTTTAGAATATGCAAAGATATGAGTTATCTATGCAAGGAATAATCATTATATTTTATTCCATACGAGGTTCAGATATTTTAAATGTGGAAAATAATACTGCTGCATTGACTAACAAGTCTCAAAAAATATCACCAGGAAAACCTGTTGATTCAAAAAAGCTAAGTTAATTAGACTTAGTGTAGTAAATACTCCCCTGGGGGTGTCCTTATAGTATTTCAGAAATGAGAACTCTGAGGAGGGTATAGACAAGTTTAAGGCCTTGGGGTTTTTAAAAATACCTTTAAGGGGTATAGGACCTGTATTGGGTGATTTTAGGGTAAATTTTGCAAGATGGAATACTAGTTGGGATAGGCAGGCAAAGCAAGAAAAGGTTGTCATATCTTTCCGGAACAAGTATTTTTGAGAAGTTAGCTAGGTTATTTTATTTTTGTTTTTTACTTTTTTTTACAGAGAGAGGAGGGACAGAGGGAGTGGGGGAGAGAGAAAGAATGTTAAGCAGGTTCCATACCCTGCTTCAGAGCCTAGGGCTCTATCTCATGACTCTGAGATGAAAACTTGAGCTGAAATTAATAGTTGTTTAACTGACTGAATCACCCAAGAACCCTAGTAGCTAGTGGGTTTTTTTGTTTTTGTTTTATTTCTTTTTCTTTTTCTTTTTTTTTTTTTTTTAGCAAATTGCTGCATTGCTTAGATCTTAGCACAAAACCAGGATTGTATGCTTATAGATAAGCATGAAAACAAAAAAGGTTGGCAATTAAAATTATTAGTTAAATCTCAATTTTTTTCTTCTAATAAATCACTGTTGCAGAGAAGTTGAAAGTTATTTAGCTGTAGTTCATTTAAGAAGAAAGAAAACAACAATAATCCTTTTATCATTTATATGCAAACATATGTCTACACAATCAAATAATCCAATTAATCTTCCATTTTTACCAGCCATACTGATATTTCATGTTTCTATACATTGATTTTTTTTTTACCAATATTTCTTTTTTTTTTTTTTCCTTGAATGTCTTGACCTCTAAATAAACCTATGAGTGAAGGAATAACAAATTCAATAATAAAGAGCACACTCTTGAGAATGCCAAGATTTGTGATTGATTTTTATTTTCTGCTTTTGACCAGGTATAATCCTGCCATAAGATTGACTTCCTGTAAATAAGGAAAATAAAGAATTCAAGTTTCTTTGCCTCAGACTCACTTTAGAAAACTACCCAGAAGCTGCCCTTGAGCTAAAATTGATGTGCCAGGAACACCCTTGCCCTTTCTTTATTTGACTCTAAAATAAATCTGCATTAGGTAAACAAAAGCAGGTAGGAGAACTGAATCAGCTCTAGCTGCCTTCCAACTTGCGTGGAAGCAGCTTGCCTTTAGATTCAGGTCCTTGTGTTACTGTGGGTGAATAATTATCAGTATTAGACGGGCTTATAAGAACTTTAAAAACAAGCAATTAGGAAATTGAAACGGATATTAATCTGTTAAGAATGATAAAACTGTTGGCTTGATCTTATTTTGTCACTATAAACTGCAACATTTACTTTTTTCTTTTCCTTTTTTTGCATGTTTTCAGAAGTGTTGCTAGTTTTTTGGTTTTACTCTTAACTCCTTTAATAGAGGTTTTTTTTTTGTGTGTGTACACCTGTCTGTCCTAGTTTTAATCTGTTTTAATGGTCAGGTAAAGAGAATATTGGCATTCATTTCTAAAATAGGACTATGAGTGTGTTGCAATGCAATGAGAATTACAGTATGAGTCAGGCAATCTGAGTTCTAGTCCTGGCAATCAAAACAGCTAATTGTATAAATTTAGGGAAGCTCTATGGAACAAAGTTGTTTATTTGAACAAATAAATGTGTTGGGCTATTTGATAAAATTCTCCCATGCCTATGAAGGTTTAATTTAGCTTAATTATAAAATATCCATAGTAAATTAGATTCACATGGAAAAGGATGTTAAGAAACTAAACAGGCTACAACACGATGCTTTCAGTGTATTGTTGAATCTAGGATGATATAATGGAATTATATAAAAAATATGAGAGGGCACCTGGGTGGCTCAGGAGTTGAATGTCTGTCTGCCTTTGGCTCAGGTTGTGATCCCGGGGTCCTGGGATCGAGTCCTGCATCAGGCTCCCTGTAGGAAGCCTGCTTCTCCCTCTGCCTATGTCTTTACCTCTCTCAAATAAATAAAATCTTTTAAAAAAATGAAAGAGAAATCAAAGGTCAAATTTAAATTTAAATTTAAAAATCAAATAAAAAAATAATAGAGATCTACATATTTAGGAGAACACTTGAAGAAAAAGCTTTAGTTTGCAAAATGAATTTAACTCATCAAATTTAACGTACAGAAAAAATGTGATGTTCCTAAATAAAAATCTGGCTTTTCTTTCTTTTCTTTTCTTTCTTTTTTTCTTTCTTCTTTCTTTCTTTCTTTATTTCTTTCTTTCTTTCTTTCTTTCTTCTTTCTTTCTTTCTTCTTTCTTTCTTTTCTTTCTTCTTTCTTCTTGCCCTTCTGCTGATGGTGAACTTCACTTGAGCTCTGGAAAACAAAGATGATTAAGTGGTTAAGAAATCTTCCTAAGGTTTTGTTATCCAGAATCCCCCCCCTTTTGTGTTATGGGAAAAAGTTTACCTCGAAGAACCACCCACGGGAGTTAGATAAAACCTTGGGGGAGCCCAGGTGACTCAGCGGTTTAGTGCCGCCTTGAGCCCAGGGTGTGATCCTGGAGACTGGGGATCGAGTCCCATGTCCGGCTCCCTGCATGGAGCTTGTTTCTCCCTCTGGCTGTGTCTCTGCTGCCTGCCCCCCATCTCTCCTTGTGTCTCTCTGTGTTTCTCTGTTTCTCTCTCTCTGTGTCTCTCATGAATAAATTTAAAATATCTTAAAAAAAAATACCTTCTTTCCACCCTTTCTTATGACCCCTTTACAATTTGCAGATGACTCCCTTACATACCTCACAGGCTAAACACAGAACTTTCCCCCTTTAGCCTGAACCTGCTGACCAAACCATACCTAGACCATCCTCTTCCCTTTTCTTGTCTCCTGAATGATTAGCTGAGATTAGAACTGATTGTCCCTGGAGAAACCATCTAGACACAGGCTTTAACATTTTCATTTTAGCTGACTGAGACTTCCTTGATTGAAAAAACAAAATAAAAGAAAACACAGCAACAATTTAAGCATAGATGACTCTACCTTTAACTTTACTCCTCTCTGTAAAAGTCTAGCGTAAAACTATAGAGCTTAAACACTGATTTTTGGATCTCCCAATTGCAATAGCCTGTAAAAAATCAATCTCCTCACCTGTTTTGTCTTTGACATTACCTTCTATTCTTTCTTCTTTTTTTCCTCTCTTTCTCTTTCTCTCTTTAATTGTTATTGGATATCCATAGATTTTCTCTGATTTTATTCAAGGTATGGCTTGAAGCACAGAGAAGACACTTCTCTTGCCTTCCTAAACAGTAAGAATGATGAGTAGCAGATGGGCATGTGAGAAAAGAAAAGATTAATTACATACTGAAAAGATAATGCTTCTGAGCTGAGTAGCATTTTAAGGACCACATAGTACTCAGTTATGATAGAATAATTTAATTTGGATCCATCATTAAGAAAGCTTGGATTTGAAATTCCTGTTTATAAGTCCTTTAGAATAACTGACATCCAAAGTTGTCTTTAAATAAAAGTATATATGTGAGTTTGTTTTGTGTATGTATTTAATACATATTTATTTCTAACTGTAAGATCCTATAGCTTAAAGAGACCCCAAAGAGTGCAAATCAATTAAAAGTATTTATATGTATATATGTGTGTATGTATATATATACTATATACAAATAAAATACGTATGTGATCTATACAATCATACATAAAGTATTATAACCATTTTATCAAATTGAGGGGCAGTTCAATATACTGAAAGTGTTAAGAGGGTTAAATTTTAACGAAGTTCTTCTAGCTTAAGAATTATTCTATTTCATATTCCTCTAATCTATAAAAGTAACCCAGTAAAAAAATAAATGCTACTTACTTGAATTTTTGATTTCTATAAATTTAATTTTCTACATGCTATGGCTCTATAGCACTTTTACTTCTGTAAGATTTATAGATCAGCAGATCTTAAAAAATTTCATTTGAATTGGTTGCAGAACAATATACAGATTTCTATATTTCTTATAAAGACAATCTGCTTCTTCTTCTTGTGCAGGCACATTACTCTAAGTGATGAGGTTCATGGCACTACACAGCATGCTTTCTTGGATCAACACCAGCTCTTCAATCCCAACACATCTCAGAGTGTATTTTTGATGAATAAATTACCAAACTAATGAGACACACTAAGAGGTTAAGGATTGATCAAGTACTTAATCTTTTTAATGAAGGACACAGCATGAAACACATTCCTCCAAATAGATACAATAAACAATCTTCTAAAACCTAATTAGAATAAAAATACAAAGAAAGGTGCAAAGAATTAGAATTTTTCTACCAGATAATAACTTAGCATTTTCTGCAACAATGGAAAAGCTTTAAGTCATCAAACTTATTAATATTTGAATCAGGTGAGCACCAGAAATGCAGCAGGATAAAATAATGTTTTGTTTCTGAGTCTGTCTGGAGATAGGAGTTGTGCTAGGAGAAATTAATGATTTATTGGCTTTAATCATAACAACAAAACAGTGTACATATATTGAAAGCTTATAATTCTCCTAGCACTGCCATGTTTTACTTCATTGAATTCTCCTAAAAATCATAAGATGACTGCTATTATTTTCCCCATCTTATAGATGAGAAAACTGAGCCCTAGATAATGTAAGTAACTTGCCCAAGATCAATATGTGGTAGGTAAGAGAACTGGATTCAAACCCCACATGGTTCAAGGTCACAAATCATTAAAAGAAGAAAACCATTACACTACATTAAAAAAAAATTTTTTTTGTACTAGATGTGTTTCCTACAGAAAAATTACTTCGACAATATTCCTTTTGCTAGTAAGAAACAAACAATTTAGGATGACAGTGATTTAAGTTCATCCACATGACATTGTCAATTGAAACTTCAAAAACATGCATTGGCTATGCCAATTCTATTTACTCTTTATGTTTGCCATTCTTCAAAGACAGATCAGATCTCTATCTAGTGAACTAGTAACTTCCCAATAAAACTTAAATTATTGATTAATATGGAATTTTGGTGGTGTGGTTTAGGGAATAAAAACTGCAATTTCAAATAGAAGTAACTGCAATGTGCCCTTTCTATATTTGTTCTACCAGGAGGCCATAAATAAGATGCTTAGAAAGAAATCTACTTTTAGTAGAAAGATGGTCCTAATTTATTACAGTTAAATATAATTATGTAAACATTTCCAATTATCTTGAAACAACCATCACTTTGCCTCATAGACAAGTATTTGGTTCTCATGTAAAATAATTTGTTTCCTTGGGGAATAATTCATATTTTTGGATGCCAAATCTATTTAGTGAATCACTTTCTTTTATTTATGACTCTGCTTTGGAAGAGTTACACTATAACTACTATTCAGTTTACTGCCTCAGAATACTAGAATTCCAGCAATTACTTCTAGAATAAACTTGTTTTCAAACTGTGCTCTAAGGAGTGCTAGTGATTTAGTAAGGACCATGCCTAAGATGGGTGGACAAACAGCTAGCCTGCCTCCGTCAATACTGGGCTGCCAAATCCAACGTTCCTTGAACAGAGAGCTAAAAAACCAAACCTGAACTCCAAAAAAAAAATTAAATTCCTTGAGTTAGAATAGTAAGTAGAGGAAAAGTCATGGTATATTCTATATTCATTTCAGTATCTTAAAACATTTCTTTTTGGAAGCATTTGCATATATTTGAGAAGTTGTTAGAAGATTTGAGTTGAATGTGATTTTGTTTTTACCTTGATGTATGAACTTTGGGGGCTAAGGCTCTAATTCTGTGGGGAGAAGCAAAAGAATGTTGGGTCATTCAAATCACCTCGAGCTTTAAAACAACAACAGAAAAATAATGAATACCAATAATCACAAACAAGTAGCATTGGTTCTTTGAAGAATATGTTATAGCACAGTTTTCCTATATTGCTAATAGATAATTACCTCATATGATACTGTTAATCAACATGACATCTAATACCAGTATGCAAAATTAAACTTTCAATGATTCAGATATTTATAAATACCCTCATGTTTGTTTCCAGTGAACAGTATTTGTGATTAAGATTTTTCATTCTAAACTAAGTTTTCAGGACCACAGTAGTGTTGTCAGCACTTACTAGCTTCTGTAGAAGCCTGAAAGAATTTAAAGAATTCATAAACTTTTCAAAGGTACCCAATTATCTCCCCATATTACTCCACAATTAAAAAACAAATTTTCTTCTTTATAATTTACAGTTTCATTACTTACCCAATTTATAATTGTCTTTGAAAAAGTTCATTGCACACATTTAGGGAAAACAGAGTATATTTTCTTTTCTCAAAATATATATGACTCTCCATATTTATTGCTTTGTGGATTTTTATGACTATAAAACTTAGCTTTTTTTTTTTCTCATTTTACCTTTTAGGGCTCTGGGTAGTGAAACTTGGCCATAAGCATGTTAAGTCATTCAAACCTTAAATTTAGTACATTTTCCTTTTAAAGATCTCCAACTGGGACTCCTGAGTGGCTCAGCAGTTGGGCAGTGGCCTTTGGCTCAGGTCCTGATCCCCTGATCTGGGATTGAGTCCTACATTGCGCTGCCCGCGAGAAGCCTGCTTCTCCCTCTGCCTATGTCTCTGCCTCTCTCTCTCAGTCTGTGTCTCTCATGAATAAATAAATAAATCTTAAAAAATAAAATAAAGATCTCCAATCCTATTTTACAAACAAAAACATTGAAAAATTTGGGTTTTGCTTGTTTCTTTCCCTCCTCCTCCTATCTGAAAAAGGCACAGATCATAAATGTATAGTTCAATGAATCTTCAGCAAGTGAATGCATCCCTATAAATATATCAGAAAATAGAATATTACTAGAACTGTAGAAAACTCTGTCAGGGTTCTTACCAGTCACTGCCCACCTCCTATGGTGATCTCCATCAAAACATTTAATATCACAGAAGCCTGCTTGACTTTAAATTTTATAAAAACAGGGCTGGGTAGTAAGCCCTCTGTTGTGCATGATTTCCCTGGCTCCATTGTTTGCTTTTTAATCTGTCATGAATTTGTGAGTGAGATGGGTATTATACATCTTTTGCTCAACAGTTGAAAAATGGTTGATGAACTGTTTGGGGATAAAAATGTTCTTATAAGCAATATAAAATGTTCCTCATTATTCCATATTATCTCCATCTTATGTGGGATCTTCACACTAATATAATAAAGCCTTGCTGACAATAAATGATGCGTTAATCTGAGAATAATCTATCCATAACCATATATAACAAGGCTTATCTTTCCACAGCTTTCAATTTCAGGGCTCAAACTATCCTAGAGATTTCACAAAATATAGTTTCTTCCCTAAAATGAATAATGAGACATAATGCATATTTGGGACAGAAAATAAAATAATTTCATATATGTGACTTTTGATTTATAGGAGAAAGTTAATCAAATAGACTACATGTTATGTTAATTCCAGATTGGCATTATACATGCTTGTCTTTTTCCCTTGCATTTTGAATGTATGCCACTTTTCATTTCCATTGCTTGAGTCTATCTAGGTTCTTTGGTTCGAGAGGCATTTATTCTTGTATTTCTCAACCTTAGAGTATTTCTCAATTGTAAACAAAAGTAGGTGCTTTCTGTTTGTGTTTGAAATGAATAAAACGCTGACATCTTTTTTTCCAAGTAATGCAATAATAAGTAGTGAGAATCTTTATTTCTGCATTTAATCTATAAAATCATACCTTTAATATTGATTTTCCTCTTGATTATGTTTAAAATCTATTATTTCTGCGACATAGGAATGTTTTTGTTCTGTGTAATAAAAGAACCTGTGTTATTCTGTTTACAGTAAATGTTTTTGAAATATTCTTGAATTTTCAGACCAATAACTAAAGCTAAAATGTGAATTTTTCTTTTGTCAATAGGAAAAAAAATCTAAGAGAAATTGGTAGCCCTACCTTAATCTCTAAATCAGTACGAAGCCACAGCCTAAAATTACTGAATTCCATTGGGTTGATAGGTAATACTCCAGAATGCATCAGTGGCTGCCAACTTTTGCCTTAGAAATAGAGAATGGCCTAGAAAAATGTTTCAACAAGAGAAAAAAAAAGATAATCAACTAAGTAATTCTACCTCATGAGAGAACATTATGAAATATATTAAATTCAATCTTTAGGCATTGTATTGCTAACACTCAGAAAGTTAATATAACAAAGTAAATACAGTTTCTGGGGTTTTGTTTTGTTTTTATTTGGGGGTTTTGTGGGGGGTTTTGTTTTTGTTTGTTTTTGTTTTTTGGTGTAGTTCAGTCTACAAAATAAATTGGAGGAGAAAATAGAGTTATCTCTCATTTCTTCTGGTCATAGTTGGTTTGAAATTGTTCCATGAGGCAGATAGGCATTTTGTCAGTAGAATTGGAATCAAAGTGATTCAGTAGCTTTGTTCTATAAGAAAAATCTTTATTTGAATTCCCAGTCCAATATTTTTCTATGTGTATCAATTTGGTTAGAGATATTTAACATCTCCTAAACATTAGTGGCCTATCATATGTAAATACCATGTACATGTTCCCTTTCAGTCTGGGAAGTTATTAGTTAAAATCATCTGGGAAATATGGTAGAGATTAGTTTCCTTGTCCAGTCTTTCTTCTAAATGGCAGCCATGCTTGTGCTGTCTGCAAAGCAGAGGAAAAAAGCAGAGAAATCAGAGAAGCCAGCAAGCAGATGGCTTAATTGTCAAGTCCATCCTATCCATCACTGGGCCATGTGCTATTTTGGCGGTCCAGGAAATGTTATTTCTAGGAACAGCAGGAGTTGCTAGTGCTAAAGCCAGCAAATACACTTTTGTGGCAGCACCATTGGCCAGTAGCATTTAATGTCACAGCTAGAGATAACAAGATTTTATACCACAGGTAGTTGAATTAGGTGTTTAATAACATAGGGAATGGTATTAAGTACTTGCTATCACATGTAGTAATACAGATGCCTTTGCTTCTTACACCATCCTTAAGAAATGAGGCAACACTAACACATCCTTATGTGCCTTTAAAACCATTTTCAAAATGTAAGATATACTTATGGGTTTGATAAACATCATTATAACAATTATAACATACTAAATTTCATTGGTGATTTCTATTTTTAACTTGAAAGCTTTTAGTAATGTCTATTTTTTCCTGGGATGATGGAAACTCATAATAGAGAACTCTATCATAATCTGATAACAGTAAAATATTTATGGTACAGACCAGCTCATACAGAATGATAGATGGTAATCACGTTGAAATGAAAGCTTCATTTTTGTCAATAATTGGATTTATAATGAGTAATAGCAAACCAAAGTACTGAAGAGAATAATATTATATCACTCAAAGAATCTATATTTCATTTATTTTTGCTGTTGTACATATAAAAAGAAACAGGATATATCAAGGATACAACTTTTAAAGTTCAGCTTTGCAAAGTAGTTAATATAAACACGTTTATTTTTAAAAACGCAAGGTTTACATATATAATTATTGCTTATTGGTATTCAAATACGATTAATACAAGAGTTAGTCATTTTTTGGCAGGCAGGAAGAAAAGAAAATGTATTTAGTATAGAATGGTACACAAACTGTTGTGTCTATTTACTTGGCAAACATCTCTTGCTTTCCTTGAAATAACAAGAACTTCATGTTTGGATGTTTACATTATCACCCAACAAAGAAGGGCCATTAGAAATAAAAATACAACAAATGTAAATACCATAAAAAGGGAGATTTTAAAGTTTTCTTTGCATTTTTTACACTTTGAAAAACATTTTCCCAGTTCCAATTTTTGAAATAGTGAGTGATATCTACAATCTAATTAAACATAATTTAAATATTTCCATTTGTAAATTTCCTTATTTTTAAAAAAGTAGCATTTAAAAAAAGCTTTTGCAGATAGTCTCCTTTTGTTCCCTTAAAACAGTTCAGTCCACAAACCACAACCATTTTAGTGAGGGAGATCTGGAAATTGATTAATTAAAGTCCCACACTTGAAGTTGGAGGTTGAGAGGGAAGGCATGAAAGTTATAGATTAGTAATTGTTAACTGTGTGTTAGGCATCTTTAGATAACCAAATCCAAGATGCCTAAATTCTCCAGACAATGGGGTCTAACACTTCTAATCACACTAAACAGAGCCAGGTCTTCCATCAATCCTCCCGAAGTAGTCCCTGAGGCAAGGATTCAGATGCCAGTGATTTGTTAAGGGAGATCCTTCAGGAGAAAGCTGGAGCAGCAACCACACAATCCTGTGGTTTCAGTGGAATCCCGAACTCAGCCCCAGCCCTCAGGGAGCTCTGGAACATAAAAGCACCCTAGGACTGTCCAAACTTGAGGCAAAGTTGAGGAGACTCTGTGCTCTCATACTAGTCAGTCATTGTTAGGGATTGTGGCTAGAGGGAGGGAATAAAGTCGCCTGTACTTCTGGCTCCCTGTAACGGTGGGAACCAGAGAAAAGCAAATACAACCCGTCAGCCACAAAGTACACTGAAGCTGGGAGGTGGTTGCACAGAGAAGGTCCACCGTTCTGACTGGGAGGGCGCCACCAGTGTCAGCTAAAGCTCCATCCTGCATGAGCATGCAGGTCCAGCCCCTCAGTTATTTCTGAGGAATCCCAGCAAGAGTCTGTCTCTTCCTGGCCATGGCTTGTTTCCTATCCCTTCACTGTATCCCCCCTGGTTATGACAGTCTGCTCCCTTGACCATCTGGTGACTGCTGCTCCAAGCTGTAACCCTTCTTTCCTAGTTAGCTTTGCCCTGAGGGTGGACACAATCTTTTCTCTTTAATCACGATAACACTGAATACAACGCTGTGCAGTGAATAGATATAAGTAAATCTTTAAGATGGCATAAGAGAATTACAAAGCATAAAAGGAAAGCAGAATGGTTCCTGTGTGCTATGCCTCCTTACTCCTTAGAGTGACCTGCCCTGGGCTTTCTCCTGGTTCTGCCTCCATGTTCTTGAGATCTCCCTCTACCCCCACAGAGAATAACAGTCCTCCTCTAAATTGGCATATTTAACAAACCCTATTTAGGTGGGTGGGGGATGGGGTGATGGGCATCAAGGAAGGCACGTGATGTGATGAGCGCTGTGTGTTATAGGCAACTGATGAATTACTGAACTCTCCATCTGAAACTAATGATGTGCCTGATGTTGGCTAATTGAATTTAAATTAAGAAAATAAAGATGCTCTCTACACATACACAAAGAAACCCTAGTTAAGGCACTTTAAGAAGTTTTTTTTTTTTTTTAAGTTAAAATTATCTTTTCAGTGGAAAAAAAGATTATACTATCATTTATAAAATAGAATTCTTAGAGTCCAATCTCAAGTATGTTTGTGTTCGATATATTCTTTTCTAAAGGAATGAATAGTGGCTAGAGCCTTGGCTTACTTCTGTAGCACTAAATAGTCACGTAAAAAGCTTACCCAAGATATTTCAGCTTACATCCTAGAACGCAGAAACTGTTACTTTTTAAAAATCAGCTCTGGGGGCACCTGGTTGCCTCAGTCAGCAGAGCATGGAACTTCTGATTTTGAAGCTGTAAGTTTGAGCACCATGTTAGTTGTGGAGATTACTCAAAAAAAATCTTAAAAAAAATCAGCTCTATTTTTTCCCTGCCCTATCTATTTTTTTCCAAGATTTAAAAAATATATTTATTAGAGACACACAGATTGAGAGAGAGAGAGAGAGAGAGGCAGAGACACAGAGACACAGACAGAGGGAGAACCAGGCTCCATGTGGGGAGACTGATGTGAGACCTGATTCCCAGTCTCCAGGATCATGCCATCCGGGCTGCCCATCCAATCTTTCATTTTTAAAAAGGTTTTGGGCAGCCCAGGTGGCTCAGTGATTTAGCACCACCTTCAGCCCAGGGCGTGATCCTGGAGACTGGGGATCAAGTCTCAGGGGCTTGAGTCCCACATAGGGCTCCCTGCATGGAGCCTGCTTCTCCCTCTGCCTGTGTCTCTGCCTCTGTGTGTGTCTCTCTCATTAATAAATAAATAAAATCTTAAAAAAAAAAAAAGATTTTGTAGTTCCAAATTTTGTCTTACGTTTGTATACCATCTTTTGGGGGCTTTTAGAGATATCTTGACACATATCCTCTCAGGATATTTTGAAAAACTCTTCTCTGATTTAAGAATATCCCTCTTTATGAATCCTGCCTTCCTAAGACAGGAACTGGACCTGGCTTTTCCAGTTTTCCTAATAGCCCAGGCACAAAAATACAATTCAGGATCCAGAAACTCGAGTGTGAGACTTTGCTACAGAAGACCAATGTAACGAAGCAAGCAGCGCCCCACAGAACCCACCCTAGAGAAAGTGTGGTGGTAAAGGTGGTTGGTTTTATGGGTAGCACTGGTGAAGGCCCTGGCATTCATTTCTAAGCATCAATTTTGTAAGCAATAGAATCATTTCCAAATTATTAATCTGGGGGTAAAATTCATGCTTACTTCTGTGAGCGTTTAAGAAAATTAAGTGAGATAATAAATAACAGTGCTAAAAGGTATGTACAGAACAGAATAAATCCTCAATGTGTTAGTTTTTATAAAGATGATGATAATGATGATGACAAGGCTCAGTCTTCTTAAATCCTTTAGTGGTTCCCCAGATTTTTCAAGGTGGAGGCCAAACTCTATAGTTTATGTCACAAAGGCCTGCCCCTTTCTTTTCAAAGCCTTCCTTCCTCCACACTAGATGTAGACATTTTCATGAATTATATCCACCTGCTTCCAGTTTCTGAATATATAATATTTTTAAAAGTCTCTGTGCTTTCATGCATACTATCCTTTTCCCAGAATTGCCCCATTATGGCTATGAAACTTAATTTCATTCAAACAGAAACATTTCCAGAAAGCTTTTGTTTACCCAGTTTGAATTAACGCCCCTTCTGCTCTTATGGTGTAATATCTATTTCTCCATCTCAGCATTTAATACAATATAAAGCCCTTTGGACTTAAAGATTTGTCTCACCACTACTCTCCTTGAAAGTATGGAATATGTCTTACTTGCATGATTCTCCATACCTTTTAATCTCAGAAAACATCATTAAATCAAAACAATTTAATCAGAGACTCTGGGTAGAATAAATAGAAAGATCCTCAATCAAAATTGTTACATCGATGAAGGCAACATCTCTCCCAAAAGTGTAGAATCACCTATTATTTACTATTAAATATATGCAAATCCTCTTTTGTTATATACAATAGTCGACTTCATTCACCTATCTCCACATAGCCACTGCTTTCCGGCACCCTTGTTCCTGAGTTTTCTTTATTTGCTATGTCTACTTCTTCATCTCCACTTACTCTTTTGCCCATTCCAGTCTGGATTCACCACCATCTCCAACACACCACGAGGCAGTCCTCACCAAGGTCTCAATAATCTCCAGGTCAGTAAATCTAATGAACTGTACCCATTTCTTAACCAGCTAGACTTGTTGCCTACATTGAATAATGTTGAAGTATTCCCTTCCCTTAGTATTTATGTCCCAACACTCCCCTGGTATTTGGATCTCTCACCTATTTGTATCCTACTTTCCAAGCTTAGTCTCTTTCTATTAATTAATTAATTAATTAGTTAATTAATTAATTTTTAAAGATTTTATTTACTTATTCATGAAAGAGAGAGAGAGAGAGAGAAAGAGAGAGAGAGGCAGAGACCTAGGCAGAGGGAGAAGCAAGCTCCCTGCAGGGAGCCAATGTGGGACTCAATCCCAGGACTCCAAGATCATGACCTGAGCCAAAGGCAGACACTCAACCACTGAGCCGCCTCAGTGTTCCTCTTTTACTGCCTTTAAAAGAGGCAGTGCCCCTCTTTTACTGACTTTAAAACTTTGAATTCTTTATGACATGATCTGAGGGCTATATCTCTTCTTGTTTGTTATCCAAAGAAATCTCTTCTAAGACTATGCCTTTATTTTTTTTTTTTTAAGACTATGCCTTTAATATACTCTCGATATGTTTACACTGAGAGCCTAGAACAGTGGCACACAGTACACAGTCAATTTCTATTTATTCCATGTATGAATGAGTAAATGAGCAAATATCAGAAAGCTAGAGTGAGTGCCTCTTTTGTGGTGTAGTAGGCCTTAGGATGAGCAGAAAAGAGCCCAAATGCTTTGGACAGTAATGGAGAACCACTGTAATCTCCTATATGAGGTTAGAATTTGTGGTCTCTGGAAAACACTTATCAATGAGGGATATATTATTTAACAACTCATCTGATCAGGATGCTCTGCTCATAGTTTGAAGCCCATACTCTGTTTATGTTCTATAATTCCGAGCTGAACTGGCCATGCATACTAGTACAATAGAAGCCCTGAGTTCAATTTCAAATCTGTGGTAAAGAAGAGAAACAATAGGAAAGGCTTTCTATTGTTAGTAGAAGGTTGAATTTTCCCCAGGGAAACAGTAGGGTTTGTGGAACACAGAGACTTATAGAAGTTTTGTGTAAGATGGGTGATGTGCAAACCTGAGAAGTAAGGATCAAGAGTAAAAAAAAAAAAAAAAAAAGTAAGAATCAAGTAAAAGGAGTAAGAGAGTATAAAGTAAGGATACTTTCTTTAATGTCTGTTGTTTAACATGTGGATATTATGGTATCTTTTGTTCACACTTCAACTTTAAGGGCAGTGAATTGTCCTTAATTAGAATTTACACCTCAGGGGTCCTCACTGGCAAAATATCATAAGGTCCACACTCCAAAAGTACACACACACACACACACACACACACACACATACTATACACAAAGCACTATATAAATATTGTATATATTGTATATACTTAAGTGGAGTATTATATGATGGAAGAGAACAGACACATGCAAAAAAAACAAATCTTCTGATTTCCCTAGAAATAATCAGAATCTACTACTTGTTGAGGAAACAGAAGAGAGCATAGAAATACTGAGGTTCTATTACCTTAACATTTAGAACATGTCTAAGACCTAAAACATGGCCTAGGCTGGGTATATACCTGACAAACACTTTTGAATGAACAAAGGAATGCAGTCAGCTTTTAGTTGTTAAGGTATATTATTCCTTTTGTGAATTCTAACAAAGAAGGGAGTCCTCACTAGTATTTCAACTCAGTTCTCATGGCTTGGCAATCTGGTGAGTGCTTAATTATGTTTGCTAGGTCAATGAATGTTTACTGGAAGGAAAAAAAAATCAATGAATGAATTAAAAAAATAGCTACTAGATTCTAAATATTAAAGTACATCATGATGGGACAAAAAAATTATACCATGCTAAACAGGTGAAACATATGTTCTTTAAGAGGCACAATTATTATTTTTTTCTATTGCTAGATAAGTAGACTCATAATAAAATAATGCATCTCAAAACTTCATATATATTGCTCTAAGGTTATACAATTAAGACTGATAAATTTTTAAATACTGGAAAACAGATAATATCATATTGCTAATGTGAATGTAAGAGAAAAGGAACAGTTTCTCCTTGGAAAGGTTCATTTTATTATATGTGGTATCTTAGCCCAGGGACTCATGTAACAAAAATTTAAAGCTATTGTGCTTGATCTTGTACTGTTAAAGGATTTTACAAATAAAGCCTTTGTCACTCTCTCTCTCTCTCTCTCTCTCTCTTTAAATATTTATTTATTTAAGAGAGACAGAGCAAGCAAGGAGAGGGGCTGAGAGAGAGGGAGACATGCAGACTTCTCACTGAGAGCAGGGAGCGCAATGCGGGGCTCAATTCCAGGACCCTGAGATCATGACTTGAGTGGAAATCAAGAATTGGATGTTTAATGGACTAAGCCACCCAGCTGCCTCACCAGTTGAACAATGGAAGAGGTAATACATTGAGAAAGTAAAGAGTTAGTGATGTCATCTATGGATACTAGATGAACAGTGTAGATCATTCCTCAGCAGTGTCTTTCTTGAATCATCAATTAGACTTAATATTCTAGAATATGAGTCTAGAAAACTTACTGACCAGTTGTTGAAAGTTGCTTAATATTATGGAATTAACACAAACAAATCTCACAAGAAATTCATGTATAAAAAAAATAGCAATGAATAGTTTAACATTATATCACTACACAGACTTTCCCAGTACTAGAGAATTTAGAAAACTTGAATTTGTAATCAAGGAGTTACTTGGTATAGATGAAATCATAACAGAGAAAGTGGAACTTTCGGGGATGTCCTTTTTCTTTTTTTCATTATTTTTTTATTATTATTTTTTGGATGTCCTTTTTCTATCCAGAATGAATTACCCACTGCTATAACAGAGCATATGGCTTCAGTGATTCTAAAGTTCTTACCCACCAGGTGAGGCAAGGAGTAGAAAGATTATGATGTATATATTTTCAGCTTTTGTTGAAGATTTAAAAGGGAATGAGCTTCAGTGACATGCCTTGGTTTTATCCCTGTAATTGATTAAGTAGTCTATACTTTGATTGGCCTAAGTTCTGAACCCTAAATTTAAGAAACATCCCACTAAACAGAAATAATGTACTTAGGAATTCTGTTCCCGAATGCTTCCAGTAAGTTGATCTACACATATAGTACACTGGTTCTCTACTTTAGTGAATATTAAAATCATCCAGAATATGTAGCAAAATTTTAGATTCCTTGAAGAAGTTCCATAGTTTCTCATTTTTAAAGATTAGGAATCTGAATTTTTAACCAGAACCTCAAACAATTTTAGGTGAGCAGAATAAGAACCAGGATTTGTTAAAAAAATCCTCATGTAGTGATTTCATTGAATTTGAGTGTGCATCAATCCCACTTCTCTTTGATGTTGGCTGGCTGCACTGGTGTCCATTCCCATCAGATGCCTAACTCAGTTATGCTGGAGCTAATGATCTGGCCAGAAGGTCAAGTGGTGTCCACTACTGTGTCTAGCCAGCACGTGTTCTGACAGTGAAGGCAACTACAATCATCACTATAACTGAGTGGTTAGCATTTCAATATTACCTCTGCTAATAGCAGCTCTTGGTTCCTCTATTTCCCGAAGGAGAATCCTTCTGATTTGCCTCTGAAATAAACCTACTTCTTTTTCTCTCTATGGAGATATTTCTACTTATATATCCAAAGAAGCAAGGCAGATTTTTTCCAAGTCAGTAACCAAGATACAGTCTTATGATTTTATTATAGGCAGGGTTGACCTATTCATGCATCAGTGGCCTAAGATTGACAATCAAATAACTCAGTTTCTTCCTAAAGTGTCATGGCTATTTGGGGCCCATTATGCAAACTTTGAAACAAAAATTTCTCCACAACTGACATGGATTGCTTATGTGTGTGTGTGTGTGTGTGTGTGTGTGTGTGTGTATCACACATATACAAATAATTTAGAATTTAAGTATTTTCCTAAATATGAGTTGTCAAAAACCAGAAAATAGTATTAGAGGAGGCATCAGATTGTTTTCTTCTCTTCTGTTATGTATTATAGAAAGAAAAAAAATTTAGCATTTACCTCTCTGTTATAATGAGATATAGTTCCGTGAGGAGGAAGCATGGGGGGGGGCCATGAGCTATCAAAATCCCATCCAACCTAATGAATCTATTTATTTGTTCTTTTCCTATGCTTAGATGTGGCAGTGATGAATGCGATTTCAACACAATACAATGCCTGTAACTGGCACTGGGATCACGTTTTGTAATGAGCTAGGTATAGCCATCTACTCACATAGCTTGGCTATTGTTCTATTTAACATAAACCTTGAGAAAGTACATTTAGTTAATAAATGTTTAATCATTTTTAATAAATGTGGTTTTAGGAAGCTGTGCTCAGAGAAGTCTAATTTAGGCTATAAATTATGTGTATTTAACCTGATTTCAGCAATCTATAGTGTCTTATTTTATATCTGCCTAACACATCAAGCTCCCTTCTTCTTTTCTTGCTTTTTAGATTTCAGCCCTTAATTTAAATTGTTACTTTAACCTGCTCCATCTGCTTACCTAAAGTGATTATTTTTATGATCTACTTGGAAGCAGTTGCATATCCAAATGCCAATTAGGCATATCCAAAGAAGAATATATAGAATATATATTTATGAATATATATTTACATGTATATTCATAAATTGTATATTTAAGGTAAGATTGGTATATAACAGTATATTATTTTCAAGTATATCACATAATAATTTGATCTTTGTATATACAACAAAGGGATCACCAAAAAAGGTCTAGTTCCCATTCATCACCACACAATTGTCCTCCTTCTCTCATGTTGCTCAACTCAACTCCTTTCCCTTCTGATAACTACCAAACTTCTATATCTATAGGTTTTGTTTTGATTATTTTGTTTTTTTATATTCCATATATAAATGAAAGTATATGGTATTTCTTTCTCTGTATCTCTTATTTCACTTAACATACTGCCCTCAATTTCTATTCATGTTGTCACAATGGTAAGATTTATTTTTATAGCTGAGTAGTATTCTAGTGTGTGTGTGTGTGTGAATATAATCACATTTCCTTTATCCATTCATCTGTCGATGGACACTTACGTTGTTTCCATATCTTGGCTATTGTAAATAATGCTGCAATAAACATAGGGGTGCATGTATCTTTTCAAATTAGTGTTTTCATTTTGTTGGGATAAATATTCTGAAGTGTAATAGATGGATCATATGGTAGTTCTACATTTAATTTTTTGAGGAATCACCATACTGTTTTCCATAGTAGCTGCACCAGTTTACATTCCCACCAATAGTGTACCAGGGATCTCTTTACAAATCCTCATCAACACTTGCTATTTCTTATCTCTTTGATAATAGCTATTCTAACAGTTGTAAGGTGATGTGTCATTGTGGCTATGATTTGCATAGCCACAATGATTAAAGATGTTGACCATCATCTTTTCATGTTCCCATTGACCCGTATATCTTTTTTTGGAAAGATGTCTATTCAGATCCTCTGCCCATTTTTAAATTGGATTGTGTGCTTTTTCACTATTAAGTTGTTTGAAGTTCTTCATATATTTTGGATATTCACCTTTTATCAGATACATGGTTTGAAATTTTTTCTCTCATTCAGTAGGTTGCCTTTCTATTTTGTTGATTGTTTTCTTTACTATGCAGAAGCTTTTTGGTTTCCTGTAGTCTCATTTGCTTAGTTTTTCTTTTGTTGCCATTGTTTTGGTGTCAAATTAAACAATTATCACCAACACTGATGTTTTCACCAAAGGGTTTTATGGTTTCAGGTCTTACATTCAAATCTAATAAATTTTGAGTCAATTTTTGTGCATTATATAAGATAGCAGTCCACTTTTATTCTTTTGCATATGTCTTTCCAGTTTTCCCAACATCATTTATTGAAAAGACAATCTGTTCTTCATTGTGTATTCTTGGCCCCATGTAAGCATGGGTTTATTTCTAGGCTTTCTATTCTGTTCTGTTGATCTGTGTCTGCTTTTATGACAATATTATACTTATTTTGATTACTACAGCTTAGTAGTAAAGTTTGAAGTTAAGGAACGTGACACTTACATTTTTATTGTTCTTTATCAAGATTGCATTGACTATTGGGTGTCTTTTGTGGTTACTACAAATTTTAGAATTATTTGTCATAGTTCTGTGAAAAATACCATTGGAATTTGGATAGAGATTGCAGTCAATCTGTAGATTGCTTGGGTAGTATGGACATTTTAACAATATTAATTTATCCAATCCATGAGCATGGACTATCTTTTCATTTATTTGTGCCTTCTTCAATTTTTTTAATCATTGTGATCTGTCTTGGAGAATGTTCCATGTGCCCTTGAGAAGAATGTGCATTCTATTGCTTTTGGATGTAACATTCTGCATATATCTATTAAGTGCATATTATTTAATGTATCATTAAAGCAGATGTTTCTTTGTTGATTTTCCATCTGGATTATCTATCAATTGATATAAGTGGAGCATTGAAGTCCCCTGCTAAATCGTAAGTCAATTTCCCTCTTAAGTCTGTTAATATTTGTTTTATATGTTTAGGTGCTTCTATGTTGGGTGTATAAAAATTTACAAATGTTACATATTCTTGTTCGATTGATTTTTATCATTATGCAATGCCTTTCTCTTTTATTACAGTCTTTTTTAAGTCTATGTTGCATAATATAACTACATCTGTTTTCTTTTTGTAAAGAAAATTTGTCCATTTTCAGTCTGTGTGTGTCCTGAAATCTGAAATGAATTTCTTATAAGTAACATATAGGTGAGTCTTGTATTTTAATTCATTCAGCTATCCTATGTCTTTTGACTGGAGAATTTAGTCCATTTACACCTAAAATAATTATTAATACCTAAGCACTTATTATCATTTAATTAATTGTTTTCTGTCTGTTTCCTAGTTCCTCTCTGCACTGTCCTTCTTTTGCTTTTTTTTGTTTTGTTTTGTTGTTTTTTGGTTTGATGACTTTCTTTAGTGTTATGTTTAGACTACTTTCTCATCATCTTTTGGGTATTTACTATAGTTTTTGCTTTGTGGTTACCATAGGTCCATATATGACAGCCTGTGTGTGTGTGTGTGTGTGTGTGTGTGTGTACAAATATCTATATATAGATGGCACAGTCTATTTTAAGTTAACAGCAACTTAAGTTCAAACACATTCTAAAATCTATGTTTTCACCTCCCCAACCATGTTTTGGTTTTCATATCATGTTTTACATTTTTTAAGTTTTCTGTAATCTTTAATTATTGTACAATTAATTTTACTAGTTTGTCTTTTAACTTTCATAGTAGCTATATAAGTGGTTAATCTATTACCTCTACCATATATTTGCCTTTACCAGTGAGATTTTTATTTTTATAATTTTTGTATGTTACTAGTTGGTGCTTTTTCTTCAGCTTAAAAAATTCCCTTTAATATTTCTTGTAATATTGATTTAGTGGTGATGAACTCCTTTAGCTTTCGCTTGTCTGGAAAACTCTTAATCTCTCTTTCAATTTTGAATGATAATCTTACTGGGTAGAGATTCTTAGAACTTTTTTTTTCGTTTCAGCACTTTCAATGTATTATGCCACTTTCTCCTGGCCTGCAAAGTTTCTGCTGAAAAATCAGCTGACTACCTTATAAGGGTTCCCTTGTTTCTTACAAATTGTTTACCTCTTGCTGCTTTAAAGAGTCTTTTTCTTTAGCTTCTGGCATTTTAATCATAATGTATCTTGATGTAAATCTCTTTGGGTTTCTCTACTTATGAACTTTTTGTGCTTCCTGGACCTGAATGTCTGTCTCCTTCTCTAGGTCAGGTAAGTTTTCAGCTATTATTTCTTCAAATAGGTTTTTTACCCTGTCTCTCTTTCCACACCTTCTGTTATCCCATAATACTAATGTCATCCCACTTAATATTATCCTAAAGGTCCCTTAAACTACCTTCAGTTTTTTTATTTTTTATTTTCTTTTTGCTGCTCTGTTTGGGTAAGCCTCATTGCTCTGCATTCAAGGTCACTGTTCTATTCTTCTCCTTCATCTAGTTCGCTGTTCAAGTCCTCTACTGTATTTTTCAGTTCAGTTACCTGTGACTTTTGTTTGATAGTTTCTTGGATTTTTTTTGTCTTTTTCTTAAAGTTCTCACTGTTCATCTATTCTTCTGAGATTGGTGAACATTTTTATGATCATTACTTTGAATTCTTTATCAGATAAATTGTGCATCTCCATTTCATTGAGGCTTTTTCTTAGGGTTTCATCTTGTTATTTCATTTGGAATATATTCCTCTGTTTCCTTATTTTGCCTGACTCTCTCTCTGTTTCTATGTATTAGGAAAAACAGCTACCTCTCCTCAGTCTTGAAGGAGTGGCCTTGTGTAGATAATGAACCTTTCAACCTTGCTGTAGCTCTTGGTTATTTCTAAAATCTTTGTGATTATCTAAGCTGCCTTATTTATTCTTGATAGTTCCCACTTGTTGAAGGTGTGCCAAGCCCTTGTCAGTGTTCCAAAGGGAGAGATCTCAGCACCTAGTTTTATGCTTATTGGAAGCCAAATCTCAGGCAGCAGCTTTTAAAGTGTGCAAACATATGTAGTCCTGTGAGACTGCAGTCATAACTTCTGCTGGCCTTCAGACCAGATGATTTGGATGTGTCTCCTTGGTGACAGTGCAAAAATTGGGGCTGTAGACAAGTGTAAAAGCTCTTTTCTGAGAAGTACCAGTGACATCCGTAGAGGCCAAGGGAGAGTGCAACAATGGCATTCCTTGGTCTGTGTTCCCTGGAATCACCTTTAGCCCCTAGGTGTATGGTAAATCTATTCCTACTCCTCAGCCTGACAAGTGAATAGTCCTTTTTCACAGGAAGACTGGGAGTGTGTTGTCTGTGTTGTGCCCTGGGTTGGTGGTAGCTTGCTAAGAACTGTCTTTCTGATAGTTTCAGTCCTGTCGTGCCCAGAAACATTGTCCCCACCCCCACACCTCCCACCTCCCAGCCACCAGTCAGGTGATCAAAGAGTATCCTTTCTGTGTTTAGATAAATCTGCTGGCTTCAGCAAGCCCACCGATGCTTGCTGAAAAGGTAAAATGGTGCCAACCAATGCCTTTTTCCCTGGAGAAAGTCCCAACTGATCCCTGCACACCTGGCAGATTCTTTGAGATTAGCTAATAAATCTTCACGTATTGTCCAGGTGTTTTTCAGACTGTTGCTTTTGCACAGGTTCCCAAGGTGCATGAGCCCTTTAAGAGTGGACTTTCCATTCTTCACAGACTTCTGGGTCTCCTGGATATAAGCCCTATGGTTTTCAAAGCTGGATATTTTAAGGAATCATCCCTCCAGTATGGGTCCCAAGGGCTGTGGTGCCTGATGTGGGACACAAACCTCTTGGTCCTGGTCCTGAGGGATAGGCTATTGTGATATCCTTGATTAAGGGTCACTATGACAGGGATGAGGTTTTTGGCAAGACTATGTCTTTGGTTTTCCTAACCTTCTCAGTGTGATTCTTTTATCCTTTGTTGTGCGGAAGCTGTTCAGATAGTCTACTGTTTTTTTTGTTTGTTTGTTTTTGTTTTTGTTTATGTTTTTTTCTCAGAGGGAATTTATCTATATGTAGCTGTAAATTTGGTGTATGTGCAGGGGGAGGTGAATTCAGGATTCTCTTATGCTGCCCTCTTTGAGCTTTCCTTCCCCCACTCAATGAAACTTATATTTATTTCTATATTTTGTGGTTTAAAATTCCTTCTGAAAACAAAGGGACTGAAGGTAGGAATGCATACTGAACATCCATATATATGTGTATTTTTTTCCTGGGGACATATAACATTTTAAAGAAAGAGAGAGCTGTTAGAAAGTGTACAAATAAAAAACAAAAAGAAACCTACAACATTTTTGTGCATTTTGTGCAAAATCAAACAATAGCACAAAAATATAAGAATAAAACCATTTTTTTTCTAGAAAAGTTTTTTTCAAGAAACTTATTCCTTCTTTTATCTTCTAAACAGTTCCTGAAGCACTGCAGTTTGTTTCTGCTCATTGGTTTGAAGCTGACAGCAATATTTTGAACTCTCATCAGTGTGCTATGTACTTTTTTCTTTTCCATATATTCATCATCATAATTTTGAAGTCTGGGTATTGAAACAGTTTTAAGACATAACTGAATGGGTCTCTTAAAATTCCCCTGAAGGCAATGTTGTTCTGATGTGGCTGATGGTGAACCTGGACTCATTGATATAATGGTATCTGTGCTGGGCAGTAAACGATGACTTTAATCAAGATTCTAAATGTTCTTCAGACTAAATTGTTTTCCAGGGTTCTCTGATTTTATAGAGTCAGAGTAGGTGTATCTGTTTCTCTTTTGTAGTTTCATTCCCCCAGATGCTGATTTCTCTTAACTCTCAAAGCTGTAAAAGAAGCTAAGACAAAAATCTTGCTATTTACTTAGTGATCACTTTTTGTTTTGCAATCTGAAGCACATCAATGTTAGTAGCAATAGAAAAGAAAGAAATGTGCTCTAGTTTTTCCTTTTCATTATCACTTCCTTTGAACATAAAGGAAGAATATTACACAAAAGGCAAATTTTGCTGCTAGCCATGAGATAACTTATCTAAACAAATATATGTTGGTTGCTTGAATGCTGTCACCCTAAAAGGCTATGCTCTCGTTTCACTCATGCTGCATTTGCCCTGGGTAGCTTTGCTCCAAAATTTTAGAATTATTTTCAGAACCAGAGGCAGATTTTTATGCTTTCTTTTAATTTTCCTTTCTATTATTTCTTCCCTCCTTTCCCCCATCCTTTCCTCTCCTTCTTTTGGCTTCCTACCATCTTTTTTGTTCTTTCATTCTGTTTTCCTCTTGAGCAGGCACCCGTAGGTATAACGCACAAACATACAGGAGCTTCTCTAAGACTGAGACTCCCTTGGGTTTTTAACTCTCAGACTTGTTCACATAGAGCCTCCAGCAATTCATCAATTACAGTTTGTGTTCTTACCCTGGCATTGGATCCAGTGGAGGTTTTTGCTCTGCTCATTTGTGAAACTCTGTGTCACCTCTTTCCCCAATTTTTTTTTGGGGGGGGGGGCAGCAGCTTACCCTGTGACCTTAATTCTCTAATAAATCTAATGAAAGTAGTTGATTTTTAGTTCAGCTTTTATCTTGTGAAGATGGGAGTGATTACTTCCCACTTCCTTACAAGCTGGACCAGAAACTAGCAGTCTCTGAAACACACTTTTAATGTATAAGAAGTTGCAAGCTTTGGAAGGAGCCTTATACATATGAGGTCTTTTATCATTTTTAGCTACTATTATTGCTGCATTTAAACCACCATATCTTATTGATTTGGAGGCTGTATTTTTTTTCAGATTTCAACAGTCTTGAAATCATGATGTGGTGTCTTACAGTTGGTTTGCATATGATTCCTGAAGTTTCTGACCTTGACTCAACTAAGGGAAGAGTCTAATTGCTATTAGGGTAAGACCTCAGCAATTGCCCTCTCCACCACAAATCTCTCAAGTTGTATTTATCCATTTCCTTTGTACCAACTCCCGTCTGTCAAACACAACCATTAATATCCTTGGACTGACTTTTGCACCAGGCAAGAACACTGCAAGGCAACTTAGATTTCTTTGGGCCACTTCCCAGTTCTTATATGTATTGACTGTCATCACACATCCATCCAGAACTCTCTCTCTCTTTTTTTTTTTTTTTTTTCTGTATATCTTTCTGTCTCTTTCAGTTTCTTAAGTTAGGATAAGGAACCCTTTTGGAACCAAAGAATCTTTGAAAGAACTTTTCTAGTAAGCACAAAATAAAATAATTCAAATTATAAGGAAACATTTTGTCACAATTTAACTGTCAGTATTTCTTCTTTATTCATGGAAGCTAAAATGATGTTGTACAATTGATAGCAACTTATATCTGATCAAGTAATCCAGTGATTTACTGTAGCCAGCTTCTTCTCCTGGCTCATGAGGTAGAGTGTGTGCATCTCTTCCCAACTCCATTCCCAGTGACATCAAGTTGATCACTTGAAGATAGCTATGGTGGGATTTTTTTTTTTTATGGTGGGATTTTTAACATCATGCAAATCAATAAAAATAAAAAAAACCAGCACCTCCTCCCACAGCTGTTAGATATTTTCTAGAAGACCATGGATCTTATCTCTGAGGTACAATTTTCACTCTGAAAAAGCACTGTCTGATTTTTGTTTTTTAAAGATTTTATCCATTTACTCCTGAGAGACACACAGAGAGGCAGAGACATAGGCAGAGGGAGAAGCAGGCTTTATGCAGGAAGCCCGATGTGGGACTTGATCCTGGGACTCCAGGATCATGCCCAGGGTGGAAGGCAGATGCTCAACGGCTGAGCCACCCAGGCATCCCAGCATCATCTGTTTGTGATTGACCTCATAAAATACAAACTTGCAAAATTTAAACATATTTTAGAACAAGCCATTAATGATGTTAAATGAGATTACCACATATTTTTTAATATTATTTAAGTTGATAACATCAATAAAACTAATTATTTCATTTACTTCTCTTTTTTTGTTGAACATTAAACTTATTTTTAAAGAATGTGTTGCAATAACAAAATACAGTTTAGTTTATCATTTATGTAAAAAAATGACCTACAATGAATTCTAATGAATTCTTTGGACCTTTTAAATTTATAGCAATTGGACATTCTTAGACTTTTAGCTAGTAGTTACAAGATTTTTATTTAAGAAACTTTGTAAAGTTGAAAAACTTTTTTCAAAGAGCAGCAATTTTTTAGCTAATATCTTTCTCTTTGACTATTATCAATCCATGACCTTAGAAGGGCCAGTTTCTTTTTCTTTTGAGATCTAGCAATGAAGAAGCAATCCTCTGTTTATGGTACAAAAGAAACAGTGTCCTCTGGAGAACAGCAGGTGAGAGACTGTCATTTTCTGTAGAGCCCAGTACAAATGAGTTATTAAGATGGAAGTTTTTATTCTGGTATATGTACCTTCAACTGAAACAGCAAGTAGAAATTACTTCATTTAAAAAATTATGCCTAAATCACTCCTTAAGTCTACACATTGCTTTAAAATTTTTATCTAGGTCAAGTTGATATCCTTGGAAAAGTTATCACTCATTTCCTTTTCACATCTTGAAGGTTTTTATTGTTTATCTATTTTAATTACTCATTGATTTTATCTAATATATTTCCAGTACTTAAGACAATGGCTTATACATAGTAGGAATTAAAAACAATTAAGTGTATGAATATATGTGTGTATCTATTTATAGTCTACCTTAATAAATTGATGACAGCACTCAGATATAGGATATAACAAGAGGAGAGTATCAAAAATTGAGGACATTTAATCAGGATTACACAAACCTCTCTTCCTACTCAAGTTCCATTTTAACTTTGCTTTCTTTCACTACAGGTCTTTTCCAATCCTATTTCTTGCATCCTTTCCTTCTTCCTTTTGCTATTTTACTCACCAGCTTCTTAGATTACTTTTTTATTCATGCCACTTCTTTTCATAGGAATTGCCGAATAACACAGGCACAAGAAAAACTGACCCTAATTCGTTACCTTCCTTCATTTTGAAATGTATTTCTGCATTACAGGTCACAGAAATGATTGGTGAATAGAGACTGTTGTGTGGTTACATCTCTATGCATCCATAGGTAAATACAGCACATAGTACTAGAAAGCAGGGAAGCATAATTAAGAATTTCATCACTGCCATTACTAGTCAAGTGGAAAACCATTTCTGAAATGTCTAACATGTTACTCTGACTGTATCAATAAATAAATAATAAATGAATCCTTCCTTTCTCCAAATGGTTTATAAATTAATATTTTGAGTATTAGATATCAATATAAAGTATTCCATAATTTACACATGGATATTTATTGAAATATGTAGTAAACATTAACCTAGTTATGTTTTGAGGTTATATATTTTTATTTTATTTTTAAAATTTATTTATTTATTAATGAGAGACAGAGAGAGAGGCAGAGGGAGAAGGCAGAGGGAAAAGCAGGCTCCATGCAGGGAGCCTGATGTGGTACTCAATCCCAGGACTCCAACTTCATGCCCTGAGCCAAAGGCAGTTGCTCAACCACTGAGCCAGCCAGGTGTCCCAAGGTTATATATTTTTAACCTGTTAATTTAAATGATACTTGAAAGTCTTCATTCTGTTTTAGTTTGTTAATATAAGTTTAATCATTTTTTAATATTCTAAATAAAGATCCATTATTATTCATGTAGCATGTATTAGGAAAAATTATCTTCAAATGAGTAAGATAAAACTATGTTGAATGTACAATGTGATTAAAAATATCAACACAAAATAATTTGTTTAGAAAGAAAAATATTGAATGTTTTTTTAAAAAAGAAATGCATTTACATATATAACATACATCATTTAATAACATATTTTGTTTGTAAGTATTCTGGTCTCTGCAGAAGATAGTTACTATACACAGAGTTTCATTTGAAAGGCAAGTAGAGCTAGAATTTAAGTGAATTAATCACATGTTTAACAAACATATCAAACTCAAATCTCAAAGTCCATATAGCTTTCCACTGTAGGACTTTGGAAAGAATGGACATAGTGAACAGGAGGGAAATAACCCCTATCTTGCTCTTTTGTCTGTGGGAGGATCTCTGAACTTGGAGCTCCTCATCTAATCAGGAAATTCCACACCTGAGCAGGCACTGTAAGGTGATTTTTAATGTGAGAATTAAACCCATTTATTTCCTACCTTGATTCTGTTTAAATTAGATTGACCCAAGAGATAAAGATGTAATTTGATTAGGTTGTTATTATTTTTTTTAATATTCATTCTAAAATTATGTGGCAATTACCTGTGGAAAACATAAAGTGTTTACATCTGTTAGTACTTTGAAGATTAAGCACGAAGTTATTCTCCAGGGAAAAGTTGCCAAGAAAATTTGGAGGATTTTTTTCCCCTTTAAATTTCTAAACCTTTACTTGAAAGTCTTGCAAGACAGAGTTCTGAAATAACTTTTAAGGCTGTGAAATGATCAGCAGAAAGGTGAAAAAAAAACCAAAAGGACCATAATTCAGCAGCTAATCTGCTGTGGTCAAAGTCATGGTGTCCATTTTGAAGACTTGTTTTGGTGGGTGGGATGAGGGAGTGCTGCTACTCATCTCTTGATTAAATAAATAAAAAGGAAAAAATAGAAAAGTTAGCATAACTCAATGATGTTTGTTTACTCAAAAGTGCAATACAATACACCGATTTATTTGCAAAGTCATAATTAGATGCTATTGCTTATATTCAAAATTCATAAACTCCTAGGGAGCTTTAAAACATTAAAACATTGCTAACCTGAATATAATTTTTTCCCCCTTCACAGCCAGTTCTTCCCAAGGAATTTGAAGGAGAAGGTCACATTTGCCCAGTAAGGCTGATTTTACTTTAGTGGATGTGAAAACAAAGCTGGATGTTCAAAAAGGTCTTGAGATGTAATTTAAAAGTTTTTAGGAAGCAGCAGAAAAAACTAACCAATAATGTTGAAGGACCCATCTTTTCTTTTAACCACCTCAAATCAGCAGCTCTATTATAAAAAGGAACAGACAGTCGGGTGATTAGGTTCAGGGTACTGACAAAAAGAAAATAATTTTTAAAATCTGGCCCAAAATATAAATTCTAAAGATAAAAGTAATCAGAGAGGGGTAACTGTTTTCAACATTCTGAAGTGACAATAAAATAAGTACAAATAAATTTGTCTTAAGATTTGTGTGTTGCGGGATCCCTGGGTGGCTCAGCGGTTAAGTGCCTTTCTTCAGGCCAGGGCATGATCCTGGAGTCCTGGGGTCGAGTCCCATGTCGGGCTCCCTGCATGGAGCCTGCTTCTCCCTCTGTCTGTGTCTCTGCCTCTGTGTGTGTGTGTGTGTGTGTCTTTCATGAGTAAATAAATTGTTGTGTGTTGCTTACACAAAAAGGAAGTAAGGAATTGTGCATTGAATCTGTTGTATCTGTCCCGAGAGAAAGCAATCTTTCCATTCCTCAATAGCTTCCATGTAATCCCATCATTAAACACTGGTTTCAAGTTTCTGAAGTTAATTGTTTTCATTTAGTTATTTCAGAAATACATAGACTCTATAAAGCTTAAGTAATTTTCAAATATGAAGATATTGAGCCAAATCATGTCCAATTAATTAGATCTGGAATACAATACATGTAACAACCAAAAGGATTCCTATTGTCTGAGCTAGTATTAAGCTGCTAATTTAAGTCAACCTAAGATAGAGAAAAAAAATAAATGCACCACAAAAAGCAGTGAATATAATGAATATCAAGCAAAATATTACAAGGTAGACAGAATAGTTAAAGAGCATACACTTGGGATCAGGAAAATCACATTTGAAGTTCAAACATTTCACCTACTCAGGATGTGATTTTTGAAATGCTCTTTATTCTTCCAACTGCTCACTTTTTTCATATGTTAAATAAGATACTAAAATAATGACAAACATTCAGCTTCTTAAACTTTATAGCAATGGCTTTGCTTACAAGTTCCTTAGAAAAAGTAGCTATTATTAGAGTTTTTGGGACGGAATATTTCAAAGAATTAAAGTCCCATCGTTGCAATTTTACAAGATCTTATTATCTATCTAATTCTATATGCTAGCAGCTCACATTCTTATTTGAGGGGTATAATTAACAGTAGCTTATAAAAGCTATAAAGCTTTCGGATAAATCTTCCCTTAGAATTGCAGAATATAAACATATATAAGTGTGTGTGTGTGTGTGCAAACATCCACATGAACGCATATGCCCACTTGTTTCATAATGTAGTTGTTCTTATAGTAACTTCAAGAAATGACATATCACAGCTGTATACTTTTATAATGTTGTTTGATACATTAAGAAATTATTCCTAATGAGAAAGTTTGTTTAGATTCAAATATGTAACTTATCTGCTTCTAGATCAAGTCACAAAACCATTCTGTAAACCCAAGTATTCACTTTTCTTTTGGTTTTGGTTCTGGGTTTGTTTTTTTTTTTTATATCTTCTTTGACTCTTTTCTGTTTCTGTGGGGGAAATGACAGCGTTTTTCATCATTATGTTCATATCACAATCTGACAGATCTTATTGCTACATCTATGTTTTAATGCACCAATTTTTAAAAGAGATCTGTGCCTTTTCAATAGATACTGCTGTTTCTCCCACTTGATTTTGCTGGGCTTGCTGCTTACTTTTGCTTCAAATTTATTGAATCTGGTTCCCAGATATATTTTTTTTGGGGTGTCTCTATGTTCCTGTTCGCAAATATGAATGTACAAATAAACAAATGTATATGTGTGAGCTGATTTAGTTCGGGCATGTGTTCTCCAGTTCAACACAGGCCCTGCTGTTCTCTGCTGGCTTATTGTGGACTTCTTCACACTCTGTCTTTCAGAAGATGAGTTTTGCCTGCATCCTTAGAGGCCTCCGGACTGATAGAATCATTTACTAAATTGCTGTTGCTGAATTGGGACACGGTGTTCTCCAACAATTTTTCTGCTTGGTTTTGCTGTTGCACGTATTGCTTAAATATATGGGCAGCTATTTATTTTTAAAACAATGCAGATTAACTTTATGGACTAATATGTAACAGATAACTAAGTCTATGTAAAATATTCCAAAGGCTTTTATTCTTATGGCATTACATTTGTCAGCAAGAGTTAACTTTGCTTTTAAAGTACTTTTAAAGTACTTGTAAAGGAGAAGTTATGGCATTTCCAAATTTGTATGTGTATCTAATATAAAATGAAGAACTAACAATTTTATATGCATTTGCCCTTTGTGAAAATGTACCATCACTATTATTGTCTTGCAAAGGCACATTCAATCAATTCTAGTTATTATAAAAATGACAAGCAGATAGCATTCGTTATTGTCATGCCTCATGTGGACTTGTACTTGGTCTCTTTCCAAGAATAATTCTTATAAGGGTCAGCAGATTTTTACAATATTTATTTTTAAATCCTGGCTTTTTCTTAAATAGCAATTATAGTATAATATATACCCTTGGAGTCCTACTCTGTAAGGAAAGAAAAGACTATATGCAAATATAAAATATATTTATATATGTATATATTTACATGTATGCACAGATACATGTACCTATATGTACATGTGTGTATGAATATATATATATACATATGTATGTATCTTTTATAGTGGATTGGAATTAGGTATTATATCTAATGACTTATTATAGAAGCATGGTAATTTGTCTGAAAAGTCTAGGAGGGTGGGTTGAAGGAGTTGGCATTAGATCTGTCAAGAGATTGAGGGAATTGAAACAGATGCTGACAGTGGAATTTCAAACAAATGAACAGATGAAGGGAGTCTAATTTTTATAAGTTTGGTCAACATAGAAGAGAATATTAACTATGTCAGTCTGAAGGAAAAGCAGAGATTTCACACAGCAAAAGAGAGTCTTAGCAAATAGGAGAGATGAGCTACTTGGGATCGGAGAGCCTCGAGTCAAGCCTCTGGGAGCATCGTGCCCGAAAATCCACATACAGACTCATTTTTTGTGCCTGAAAAACCACAAACAGGATGGAGGTGATCTAATGACCAGCCCTCTCAGTGATACACTCATGTATTAAGACTGCTCCTTGCTTTAGTCAGTAACAGTTCTGAAATGAGTCCAAACTGACCAGCAAGTAGGGTATTAAGTGTAGCTTAATCATTGGGGGGGCTGGAAAGAGCAATCTAATATTCCTGGCTGATATTTAGTATCTAAAACAATGAAATTTAAACTAGGAATACTTAAGATTAATAAGTGTACATTTTTTAAAACTCATGAGTATCATTCTTTTATGTAATGACAGTCATAACCCCTACCTTGTGGAATAGATGTATACCTAAAGTGTACATGTAAGTAATTATTGTTTTAATAGATTGGTTTATATTTTAAGTGAACAACAAAACTCAACTGTTTAAAAAGTAGCAAATGAGGTCATCAGAAATAGGAACTTTGTCCTTCAACGTATGACTTTATCTTTTTATAGCAGTTTATAATTTACAAGAAACATTTTCACTTCTGTTGTTGACTTTGAATCCATGACTCTTTAAGTTACACAAGTGAGTATAATTAGGTGCAATTTTGGAAGGAGCAGGGGTGAGAAATATACCCATTGTCATACAGCTTCTACAAGTTAGCTCTAGACCTTAGACCATCATCCTTTCTCTCTCCCTCTGTCTCTTTCTTATACCATACTGCTTCTATATTTTGTAAAAAGGTGTTCTTATGTTCCATGTTACAGTCTGTGATTGGGATCTTATTAGTGAAGAGGGCTACTTTATTTGGTGACAGTGGTGGTTTGGTCCATCTTCTAGCAGGTGACATAGCAGCTGGGAGCTTAGAGTTTGTTGCTACCCCAATTGATTCCTCTCTCTCCATCCCTTATTACTCATGTTCTCACTCATTGCTCTGACACTGACTCCAGGCTCTGGAGACCTTCCTTAAGCTGTGTGTCCCTTCTTTATGCAGCTTTAACCATACATCATAGGGCAGCCTGTATAGTTGTCCAGAATGAGTAGGCTTGGAAGGCTTTTCCTCTCTTTCCTTCCAATTCTCTTGCTAACACAGAGATTCTTTAGATCCTATTACTTCTATTTCCCCACCATTCTGAAATAACAGACTTCCAAGCCTGGGTTCTTACACTGCCTCAACAGTTGAGGATGGACTGTGTTACACCTGGTTTTCTTTTTATTTTTTTAAAGATTTTATTTATTTTTGTATGAGACACACAGAAAGAGACATAGGCAGAAGGAAAAGCAGACTACCTGCAGGGAGTCTGGTGGGGGAATCGATTGTGGGACTCCGAGTCACACCCTGATCCGGAGGCAGACGCTCAACCACTGAGCCACCCAGGCATCCCTATACCAGGTTTTAGATGGGCCCAGAGCCCTCCTTATTGCTAAATTGCTCTGCTTTACTCAATCATTTCCATGTTCAATAAGCATACCTCAATGATAGACTCTGTGGCTTAAAAATTTTTATAATGTTTAAAGTCACCAGCAAAATGGGCCACCTATTAATCTTTCCCTTCAATATTAGCCTTTAAGATAAAGAAAATAATTATTATCTCTTTTAGTTTAATGTATTCACTGAATTTGTGACTGGACAGCCTTTTAAGAAAAGTTTTTTATTGCTCTTTGAAATGTTACAGTGTAAAATTTATAAAATAGGTTAAATGCAAATTGTTAGCTGATTTGCAGAAATAAGCTGCCACATACAAGAATGATTCCTTTGGGAGAAATTCATATCAGATTCCAAACAAATAACTCAGTTCTAAATATAAAAAGAAAATCAACCTATTTGCAGCTTCAAGGTTGCTTGTATTTGGTTGTTTTGAAATGAAGCACACCTGCTTGACTCAAATTACTAGTACCATACTTATCATTTCTTTTGACTATTGCAGCTGAGTTTACAAATACTACTCGTTCAGTAAAAGTCATTTATAACACTGAGGTGGGGAAAGTGAAATACTATCACATTAGAAGCTTTTGTTGCACCATCATCTTTAGTTGAATTCACATATTGTGTTTCAGAAAGCAAGAACCGACTTGTGATTTACCAGAATTCCCATAGTAGCCAAGAATCATAATATACCTTGAAGTTGAATGTATTTGAAAAGAAATATGCCATTCAATTGAAAGAGTTTTGCACTGAAAGGAGAAAAAGAGAGGAAAGAAATTAGTGGATTAAATTCTTTTGAATTTAATAAGATATTTTAGAAGATTATGTATATCACTAAAATTTTTAAAGAAAGGCTGTTATGGAATAGGAGAGTAGTAGTTTCAAGAGACAATAATAAAAAGAAGAACATTAGCAAGTCTGAATATTGTTTAAAAATCCAGATAGAAGCCAATAGGAATATTTGGGTGATGATGAAAGCAATACAGATACGGGAATAAGCTACAAAGTAATAGACTTGCAGAAAATAACATGTACTATACTTCTTTAACAGACAAGATAATGACATTGATTGAGGAAATCCACTTCAGATATCTGCGGGAGCTTCATTTTTTTTTTTTTTTTGAAAGCAGACAATCTGACAAATTTTTGTCTTGTCAATTTTCTCTCTCTCACAAGCAATGAGAAAATATATATGTACTGTCAGTGTTTAGATTGGAAAAGATTCAGAGGCATCACAATGACTGTCTTTAAATAAAGGAAGATGTATTATGTGAAAAAGGGATTACTCAGCCTAATACACAATTCCAGAGGCTATAATTAGAATCAATGTATAGAAACTCAAGGGGAGTTAAATTTAACTCAATAAATACAATTGTTGTTCTTGATTTATTTCTTATTAATGAAACAATGGAATAGGCTTTCCAGTGAAAAGTAGGATGGTAGTCATGGATTTATTTGTGACTTGAAAGTCCAAATAGGTGACATCTCTAAGCCTAAAGGACAATAATCTTTATTAAAAGGGAAGAAAATTCTGCTACTACCACTATTAACAATAGCTAAACTTTACTGAATACTCACTATAAATCATACACTATTTTAAACCCTTTATTATTAACTTTTTTTAGTAGAGTAGAGTGACCAAAGAATTGACAATAATCAAGAGAAAACTGATACAGGATGATGCTTGAGAGGATTTTGTTGAGAACTCTTGGTGAGAAAAAAAAGAAAAGATGTCAATATTGGCTGTTTGAGTTACATAAAAAGATATGGAGTGGATCCTTAGAATTTTGGTAGGATATTGGTAACCTAAAAAAAGTACTTTCAATTTAATATTGAGAAGAGTCTAAACAAACCTAGGAGTTGGTAAGAACCCTGGCTATAGCAATTGCAATTCAAGATTTCAGACCAGTCGTCAAAGTGCTAGAGAGTTGCAGGACAGTAATTAGGACATTGGAATTTTAAAAAGGCTTTTTGGGATTAATATACCAAGTGGAATAAATGAACTCAATTGGCTTTTATCACATTCTATACACATTTCCTTTTTAACAAATACTACTATTTATATGTCTAAAATTAAAAGTATGAGATATGACTATCTTAGCATATTTAACTAGATGCTATATCATTATTTACTTGCATGATCATTGAAAATGAACCGTCTATACATTTTTTAATCTAAATAAGCATACTATTTCTATGGTGCTATCAAAATGATATTTATATGGCAAATGACTTAAATATTGTAGGTGATGTTTTGCCATCAGCACTTTGCTTTACTTATAAGAAATAGAAACTCAAACTGAAAACTGAGATGGGATTGTTGTGAATAATCAATGGGTATTATCAATGATATTCATGTAAAAATAATCCAGTATAAAGGGGTGCCATAGAGCTGAAGTTAAGAAATCAAGTGGCTGGAAGCAAATTCTTTTTCTTTACAAAAAAAGCTGATTTTTAAAATCTGTTTTCATATAACTAACTTATTTAACTTCTGTTTTATGAATGCTTCAAACACAGAAAACAACAGTGGGAAATAACAGAAGTGTTTCTTGCTATGTCTAAAGAATCATCTTAATAGAAGTAGATTGCCTATGTATTTTTAAAGATACAAAATATGACAGTCACCACTTATATGATTACTAGTAGCACATTCAAATATATATATTTTTCACTAGACAAATAGAATGTCTACTTCTTAAATGTCTTCTCTTTAGAGATCACGTATACTTAAATTATTCTTCTTGAGGAATCAAAATTTTGATTTGAAATATCCTTTTTTTTTCATTCCGATAAGTTGCACACAGCCTTTGAATAATCTTAGATTCTAAACTACATCCAATATCTTGTAAATACCTAAACATAAAATGATGCCTTAGCAGTATTTTTAGTTAGTAGGTATATGGAATGCTGATTGCCAATGAATGATGTCAGAATTTGTGAGTAACTTTGGTGTTTTCCTGCTCAGTTTCAACTCTTATTATAGTGGTAGGATGCCCCTATATAGAGGTAAGAATTTGAAATGCTAGAGATTAAATGATCTGAATTTGAACATAAATAAGTCATTCTAAGGTTTTGACAAGTCTTTTTTGGAAAACGTATTTAAGCCACTATAAACTATTCTAAACAGATATGCTCTCTAGTGATTCATTACTCCTCCAGAAAAAAAAAAAATCTAATGAGAGGCTATAAGTAAAAGAATAATTTTCAATAATCTATTGTTTAAAGGGGCAATTAGAATAACTATATAGGATTTTTTCCACCTCTGGCAGATATATGGTTGTTCATAATTCATTGTTTGGTTTTGGCTTCTGTGTTACTTTGAAGAATGTTTTAGTATTTTATCCTTTAATCTGATAAAGGTTATCTACATAAAAACACAGCAAACAAAATATTTTATGATGAAATGTTGAACATATTTCCTTTAAAATAGAAACAAGAAACAGGTTACTGTTATCACAACATTTTTCAATTTTTGGTTTTCATTGCAGAGAAGCAAAGAAAAAAACTGCATGCAGACTGGAAACAAAAAACCAACAACTCAAGACCTGTCAATATTTGCAGAGCATATCATTGTGAATAAATATAACATGGGAATATACAGATAAATTATTAGGACTTAGAGCAGACTTTAGTCAAATTTTTGAATGCAGTTTTAATAATTACAAATCAAAAGCATTATATACAGATTTACATGAAGTTAAAAAAATAATGAAAAAAATTAAACCTCATTTTAAATGACAGAAAGAAAATACAAACTATCTAGGAATTTATTGTATAAAAGCCAGATAAAAGTCTAATGTATAAGATTGTACAAAATTCTTTTCAAGTAAACAATCTAGTTGAAAATTCTTTTAAAAAATTAAATAAATTAGGACTATACCTGGTTCATAGCTTGATATTTTCAATAATTAAAAAATACAAATTATGTCAAAATTGATGCATAGATGCAATGCAATTCTTTTTTATTTTAAGATTTTATTTATTTATTCATGAGACACACACACAGAGAGAGAGAGAGGCAGAGACACAGGTAGAGGGAGAAGCAGGCTCCATGCAGAGAGCCCGATGTGGGACTTGATCTGGGGGACTACAGGATCATGCCCTGAGCCGAAGGCAGGTACCAAACTCCTGAGCCACACAGGGATCCCCAATGAGACGCAATTCAAAAAAAAAAATAATAATAATCTGATATGTGTGCATTTCAATTGATTGTTTTAACCTAAAGTTTATATGAAGTGGAAACAACCTAGAGTTACATAATTTTTTAAAACACTTTATTCACTTATTCATTAATGATACACAGAGAGAGGCAGAGACAGGCAGGGGAAGAAGAAGGCTCCCCATAGGGAACCCGATGCAGGACTTGATCCGGACTGGGACCACACCCTGAGCCAAAGGCAGACACTCAACCGCTGAGCCACCCAGGCTTTCCTATCTAAGATAATTTTAAAGAACACAGTAGGGAGACTTACCCTACCAAGTACCGAGAATTATGATAAAGTTATCATGATCAAAAGAGTGGGGTAGTGGTGCAAAGATATCCAAACAAATAAAGCAGAAAACAGACATCAAGATACTCGTGCAAATACACATACACACACACACAGTGTCATATAAGACGATCACATGGGGAGAAATTACTTTTTGTCATGTTCTGGAATTAATGATTATATCAATGTAAAAAAAAAAGAGAGAGAGAAGATTAGGGGGATCTCTGGGTGGCTCAGAGGTTTAGCGCCTGCCTTCGGCCTAGGGCATGATCCTGGAGTCCCGGGATCAAGTCCTACGTTGGGCTCCCTGCATGGAGCCTGCTTCTCCCTCTGCCTGTGTCTCTGCCTCATTCTCTGTGTCTCTCATGAATAAATAAATAAAATTTTAAAAGAATGTACTCTTAAAAAGAAAAGGAAGATTAAATTTCTTTATACCATAAATGAATATAAATTACAGGTAGATTGAATATGAAGGGACAACCTATATGATTTTAGGAAGACAATATAGAATATATTCACAACCTTTAAAAAGAAGTGGATGTTTTAACTAGGCAACAAAACAAAACAAAAATTCATGAAGAAGAGAATTGCTGAATTCAACTTAAAAGTACTTAAAAAAAGATTTATTTATTTATTTGAGAGATTGAGAGAGAGAACACAGGCAGGAAAGGCAAAAAGAGGAGAGAGAATTTCAAGCAGCCTCGGCACTGAGTGCAGGCTGGCTATGGGGCTGATGTCAGGATCCCGAGAACCTGACCTGAGCTGAAACCAAGTCAAATGCTTAACTGACTGCACCACCCAGGTGCCCCCAACTGAAAAGAATTAAAAAAAATAAAAAAGAATTTCTCTCTATCAAAACATACAGCAAAAACAGTGTACAGTCATGTAACATTTGTGACACATACAAAACATTTTCAGGATATATAAAAAACTTCAGTGAATCTGTATAAGAAAAAGCCAAAAATTCAATAGTGGTATTGGCAAAAGTTTTGTCCAGGTACTTCATAAAAGAGAATGTCTCGTTGGGCCACAAGCATATGAAGAATTAATCAAGGAAATGAAAATATAATTATTTTCTTATGCATACTTTCTTCTTTAAAAAGAATATGAGTGGCACACTTTCTTAGTCAATAAAAATTTGAAATTGTCCCATTTCTCATAGGACTGAATTTTGTAGATAATCTTATCTTCAAGTATTTTCTCTTTATAAATAACCCAATTTTTTTAATTTAATTTTTTAATGTAGACACTAATTTTTTCACCCTTATAATTTAGAAATGTTAAAAAAAAAACTGTGACTTATTTTCCAGGTACTTAGTGAGATGTATTTACATACATAAATTTGACTGTCTCATACTTGGAAATTGTTTAAAATATATTTTTATTTATTTCCCTATTCACTCCATGTGGACTTTGTATATTAAGATTTTCTACAAGAGCTCTCCCCATTCCTTTTATTTAATTCCTAACTTCCATCTCTTTGACTTTTATTATTATTCTTTTAAGTTCAGAGAATTTCCTGGAATTCTCTTTTAATGTAATAATTTTCTATTCTGGTTTATTCAATCTATTATTCCCCTGCTTTAAAAACCACAACAACCTTGCAGTTATGATTTGCATTTCCAAGAACTCCTTCATTTTGTTATTAGTGCATTTTCACAAGAACTAATTCTAGATTTACCAATGTGACATGCTTTCTACTTTTTCCAAAAAGAGAGAATTATCTTCTTTTTCTTGTAATGGCTGTTTTTATAAAGTATTATTTGTTCTCAATTCTCATTTTATCCTATTCTTTCCCATGCTGAGTGTTTTTATATTTTTAATTTTTCCTCTTTTCTTCCTTGCACTTATATGAGAAGGTCTGTACATACTAGCTCTGGGAGAGAGTTGGGTCTTTATCCAATATTGTTATTACTGATCAATCCCTTTAGTTTCAGCACAAGTTTAAGTATTTAGACACATTATAAAATTTCTTTTTTTATGTTACCATTAGATTTTCTGGGGAGTGTTTGGCTTTGGGCAGACAGAAATAGTTTTGGAGCAGAGAGTTTTTCCTCTTTAGAAACAATCTCTTCTTATGAATGCGCTGGCGGTCCAAAGACATGAAAAGCAGAGTCTCCTTCTCTAACTCGTCACCTAGTCTATGTGAATTTCTATGTTTTCCCCATTCCACCCAAAAATCTCTGAATATATTCCCTGATCTGTACAGATTAGGATGATTTGTAGGCTCAAACAGGGTCACAATTTATTCTTATGTCCTTTCCTCCAGTCTTTCTGTTAATCTCCACTTTAATAAGTAAAATTTGTAGTTGTAATTTTATTTGTGTGGTAATTTAATTTTTGACTTTCAGATACCTAATGATTAATAGGATTACATTGTAGTCTTTTACAAAATTATAGACAATCCCATTGTCTATAGAAGGAGAGAGAGTGTAGCAGGTGCGGAGGGGTAGAGGGAGGAGAGAGAGGGAAAAAATCTTAAGCAGACTCCACTCCCAGGGTAAACCCCACATGATGCTCAATCTCCCAACCCTGAGCCAAAATCAAGAGTCTGATGCTTAACTGACTGAGCCACACAGGCACCCTCATTTATTTATTCTTAATGATTTGGGACCCAGTGTTATTCTTTGTATGAAATTAATATTAACATCACAGTATTACTTACAATTTTTTCGTTAATATTAATGTTAATGTGAGGCACTATATTCTCGATGGTTATCATTTATATAAGGCTTATTCTTCGTTCCTCACCTTTATTGATATATAATTTACATATAACACTATGTGAGTTTAAGATGCACAATATGTTGAGTTGATACACATGTATTTCAAAATAAAGAGCACTGCATCATTAGCTAATACCTCTATTACCTATATAAATACCATTTTTTTGAGATGAGAAAATTTAAGATCTACTCCTAGCCACTTTCAGTTATATAATACAGTGCTGTTAACTATATATACCATGATGTACATTTAATCCTCAGAACTTATTTATCTTACTACTGAAACTTTGTGCCTTTGACCAACATAGCCCCATTTTCCCCATTTCCCAATTTCTGGTAACTATCATTCTGTTCTCTCTTTCTTAGTTTGGCTTTTTTAGATTCCACATATAAGTAATATCATATGGTATTTGTCTTTTTAATTTTACTTAGCATAATGCTCTCAAGGTCTATCCATATTGCTGTAAATGGCCCAGAAGTGGGGTTGTTGAGTCAATTATATGGTAGCTTTATTTTTTATTTTTTTAGGAACCTCCACACTGTTTTCCATAAGGGTTGTTGCAATTTACATGCACACTGACAGTGCACAATGGTTCCTTTTTTTCCATATCCTAATATTTGTTATCTTTTGTTTTCTTAATGATAGGCATTCTAATGGATATGAGGTGTTATCTCATTGTGATTTTCGTTTGCATTTTCTTGATGATTAGTGATTTTGAGCACCTTTTCATGTACTTGTCACCAATCAGATGTCTTGTTTTGGAAAAATTAGTATTTAGGTCTTCTGCCATGTTTTAATCAAATTATTTGTATTTTTGCTATTGCATTGTATGAATTACTTATATATTTAGGATATTAAAATGCCTTATGAGATATGTGATTTGTAAATATTTTCTCTCATTCCACAGGTTGCCTCTTCTTTTTGTTCTTTTTCTTGATTGTGCTTTTTATTATGCAAAAGCATTTTTTTTTTTCAGAGAAAGAAAGCAGAGTGGGGGCAGGTAGAGGGAGACAATATCCCTGAGCCTGATGTTGGGGCTCAATCTCATGACCCATGAGATCATGACCTGAGCCAAAAACCAAGAGTTGGATGCTCAAGTGACTTAGCCATCGGGGCATCCTATGCAGGCACTTTTTTGTATGATGTAGTCCCACTTATTAATTTTTGCTTTTGTTGCTTGTGCTTTTAATATCATATCCAAAAGATTGTTGCCAAGATCAATGTCAAGGAAGTTTTTTTGTTTTTGTTTTTGTTTTTTGTTTTTGTTTGTTTGTTTGTTTGTTTGTTTTTAGGATTTTACAGTTTCAGATCTTATGCTTAAGTCTTTAATCCACTTCAAGTTATTTTTTGTAGGTCAGGTAAGATAGGGGTTCAACTTCATTCCTCTGCTTGTGATTATCTAGTTTTCCCAACACAATTTACTGGAGACTATCCTTTTCCCACCGAGTATTTTTGGTTGACTGTATATACAAGGGTTTGTCTCTGAACTCTCGGTTCTGTTTCTTTGATATATGTGTCTATTTTAGTGTCAGTATTATACTTTTTTCATTACTATAGCTTTGGTTTTTTTTTTTTTTTTTATAGCTTTGTAATATAGTTTGAAATCAGGAAGTGTAATGCCTCCAGTTTTGTTCTTCTTTCTTAGGATTGCTTTGGCTATTTGGGGTCTTTGAGGTTCCACACAAATTATACAATTCTTTTTTCTCTAACTGTGGAAAAATGCCATTATTCTCTCAGCTTCTGCTTATTTGGGAAATTCTTAATCTCTCTTTCATTTCTGAAGGACAACTTTGCTGGGTAAAATATTCTTGGTCAGCTATTTCTTTTCTCTTTCAGCACTTTGAATGTATCACTCTACTCTCCTGGCCTGTAAGATTTCTGCTGAGAAATCTATTAATAATCTTATAGATGTTCTTTTGTAAATTACAATCTTTATTTCTCTTGATGCTCTTAAGAATCTCTTTGTCTTTGATTTTTGATGTTTATTGTACCATGTCTTGGAGAGAATTTCTTTAATTGATTTTTTTGTTACCTATAAGCCTAATATGGATATCCATATCTTTCCCTATATTTGAGTAGTTCTGAGCCATCATTTCTTTTAAAAAGTTTTCTGTTAAAAAAAAAAAAAAGTTATCTGTTCCTAACTCCTTTTCTTCTCCTCTGGAACTCTAATAATTCAAACCACAAATTGGTCCTTTGATGATATTCCATAGCTTATCATCAAAGAAAAGAAGGTGCCCACAAAAAGCTTTTATAAAAAAATTAACATTTTAAAAAGATAATTTGTACAACTACAAATAATAACAATTTGTTGTAAAATTTATAAAATGTATGGAAATAAAATGCATGACAAAAGTAGCACAAAACCCCCTCAGGTAGTAAAAGAAATATGCAGTTGAAAGGTTATTAAGCTACATGTAATACTATACATTTAATGGCAGACTGTGGTAGTTAGAGATGTATATCGTACACTATAAAGCAATCACTAAAATAACACAACGAAGAGCTGTAGTTTAAAAGTCAACAGAGATGTTAAAATAGTATCATTAAATACAAAGCTCAAGTTATCCAAAGAAGGAAGAAGGGCAAAAAAGGGAACAAATAAGAAATACAACAACAGAAATCAAATAGCAAGATGATAAGCTTACAGCCATCTATAATAATCACATTATATTTAAATTGTATAGCTACACTAATTAAAAACAGATTGTCAGACTGTGTAAAAAGACAAGACCTAATCATATGCTATCTAAAAGAAATTCACTTTAAAGATAGAAGGAGGTTAAAATGAAAAGATGGGAAAATACACACAATGCAAATAAATATAAAAAGAAATCTGAATTAGGAATATTAATATCAGACAAAGTAGATTTCAGAACAAAGAATTTTATCTGGGATCAATAGGGTCACTTCATAATGATAAAACAATTAATTTAGCAAGAGGAAATGAAACTCTAAATATTGTTACTAACACTAATAATGGAGCTTTAGATTTATAAAGTAAAACTTGTTGGAACTCTAAAGATAAATAGAAAACATGAATTTATAAATACAATTAATTTAAAATATGATAAAATAAGACAGCTGAAGTCAGCAATTTTAATTTTCCTAGCTCAATAATTAATAAAATAATAGTCAGAAAATCACAATGGATGTAGAACTCTCACCCATCATTATCAGCCAACTTGGCCTAATTGACATTTAGAGAATACTTCACTTAACCACAGCAGAATAGACATTCTGTTGTGTATAAATGACTATAAAAACTAGAAATTAAAGGAGACTTCCTCAACCTCATAAAGGGCAGTTATAAAAAATATACAATTAACATCAACTTAATAGTAAAATTAAAGGCTGAATATAATTCCTGTAAGTTCAGGAACAATGCAAGGATGTCTACTGTCAGCACTTGCATTCAACATTGTAATTGGAATTCTAACCAATGCAATAAGGCAAGAAAAGGAAATGGAAAGAATATAGATCGAAAAGGATAAAGTAAAACTGCCTTTTTCATGATGTGATCATCTATGTAGAAATTCTGATGGAATCTATAAAAAAATATACAAGAATGAATAATTCAACTTAGCAATATTATAAAATATAAGATCATATACGTATGTGAATCATATTTGTATATACTAGCAATTAATCAGAAGTTGAAATAAAAAGTAAAAAATAACACTCATATTGGCAATACACATATTAACATTAGAACAATAAGGAGATGATTAGCATGGACCCTGAATAGAGATGACTTGCAAATACATGAAGCATTTTGATTTGTAATGACAAATATTCTATGATTCCATGTATGTGAGATACCTAGAGGATTTAGATTCATATAGATAAAAGGGAGAATGGTGATTGCTACAGGCAGGAAGAAGGGAAGAATTACGTGTAAAGGATATAGAATTTTAGTTTGGGATGATGAAAAACATTCTGTAGTTGGATAATGGTGATGGTTGCACCACAATTTGAATGCACTTAATGCTGCTGAACTATATATTTAAAAAAATACTTAAAATGGTAAATTTTATGTTATGCATATTTTACCACAATTAAAAAACACATACAAAAAATAAATAAATAATACCCATGTACACTAGCATTAAGAAATATGAATATTCAGGGATAAATAACAGAAGCAACTTTGAAAAGGGAAACTTACCATCAATTTCAAGACTCAATATAGACAAGTAAATCAAAAGAACAGAATTCAGAAATAGACCACTGCACATATGGCCAATTGATTTGCAAAAAAAGGTACACAGACAATTTAGTGGAAAAATATAAAGAGTTTAATTTTCAGCAATGAAAAAAAATATATAACCATGTGTTGAAAAATGAACTATATCTCTCAAGATATACAAAATGTACTTCAAAATAGATCACAGACATAAATGCAAAAATAAAAGTCTAAAATTTGTAGAAGAAAAATAAGATAAAATATATTTCTGGTGTAAAGTTGGGCCAGTTTCTCAACTGTCTCACTATTGAACTAGATAATTCTTTTGTTGTGGGAAGGAGGGAGAGGAGTGTGCATCGTAGGATATTTAATAGCATTCTTGGCCTCTACTTACTTGATGCCACTGGTGTCCCTGCCTGCTCTCCTTCAGCTGTGACAGTCAAAAGTGTTTCCAACATTATGAAATGCCCTGTGGGTAGAAATATTGACCCTGATTCACAACCACGGGTTTATTTTATTTTTATTTATTTTATTTTTTTAAAAGATTTTATTTATGTATGAGAGACACAGAGAGAGAGAGAGGGAGAGGCAGAGGCACAGGCAGAGGGAGAAGCAGGCTCCATGCAGGGAGCCTGACGTGGGATTCGATCCTGGGTCTCCAGGATCAGGCCCTGGACTGAATGCAGTGCTTAACTGCTGAGCCACCGGGGCTGCCCACAACCACTGGTTTTGATTTAAAAAAATTTAACTATCACATCAAAGCACAAACAATGAAAGAACAAATTGATGAGTAGGACTGCATCAAAATATCTTTTCAAGATATTTTTCAGAGAACAAAGAGGAAACCTACAGACAGAGGGAATATTTTAAAATCACATACATGATAAAGGACTTGTATTTAGAATACTCTTCAAACTCTATAAGGAAATAAATAATATAATAAAAACCCAAGAGAAGATTGAGCATATTATTTCATGAAATAAGATTTATGGATGGCAAATGACTACATGGAAAGATGTTGAATATCATGTCATTAAACAAACCAATTAAAACCACAGGGAGATACCACTATACACCTATTTTAGTGTTTAAAATTAAACAGACTGATGATATCAAGCATCACAAGGTTGTAGAACAATTAGAAATGGGACACCTGGGTGGCTCAGCAGTTGAGTGTCTGCCTTTGGCCCATGGTGATCCTGGAATTCTAGGATTGAGTCCCACATTGGGCTTCTTGCATGGAGCCTGCTTCTCCCTTTGCCTGTGTCTCTGCCTCTCTCTCTCTCTGTGACTTTCATGAATAAATAAATAAATTCTTAAAACACACACACAACTCCTACTTTCCTCAAGTAAATATTGTAATTACTTTGGAAAACAATTTGATAGTTTCTTGATATTAAGTATACATCTACCAAATATTCATCCATTTTACTCTATTCATGAGAAATGAAGTATGTGTTTACATGAAAACATACACAGAACAGCCTTTTTAAGTAACCTAAAAGTGTAAATACCCAAATGCCTACCAACGTGTGGTATGACCACACAATAAAATTTATACAGTAATAAACAAAAGGGCTATTGATATACCCAGAAGCATAAGTAAGTCTCCAAACAGTTATACTAAGTGAAGAAGCCAGACATAAAAGATTGCATACCATACGATCCATTTATACAAAATTATAGAAGATGAAAGTTAATCTATGGTAGCAGAAAGAGATTGGTGTTTGCCTGGGGATATAGGGGTTGCAGGGCTGAAAGGAATGGGTTGTAACAAATACAAGAAAACTTTTGGGGATAATGGATAGTTTCATTAAATTGATTGTGTCAATGATTTTATCGGTATAGACATATGCGCAATTTATTATGTCAACTATACCTCAATAAATATGTCTAAAGATAAGGAAAGGGTTTGGTTATTGACTAGAATGTAAGTAAGGTTATTCTATCCCTTTATTGAAGATTTACAATGAACATTATTATATTCAATGTTTGAAATACACTGCCTCAAATATCCTATTATACTTTGTTTAAACTAGCATTTCTCAAATGTGTTTTATATTGGGATCCTTTACCCAACATTTTTTTTCTTTTCACACATTGTCTATAATTATGCTCAAGTACTAGCATTCCACAGATCTCAATTTAGAAAACACTGGTCTTAAGCTGTAAGCAGTGGAACAATGTCTGATTGTGACTAGGGTATGGAGATTGTTGCCAGAATTATTGAGCATAGAGCTAGAGAGAATAAAGCTCTAATCCTATACTAGGTGCTAGATTCTGGATTCCTTAGTTGTATGCATATTTGGGTGATGATAGCAAGTTAGCCCGAGATCTAAGAATACTTAAGATATTTCCATAAGGGAAGGTATAAATTCCAGGCTTAGCCAGAATAAGATTTGTGGGTAGAGTTAGTGATTATATTTGAGAAAAGATGTAAGTGAAAATTAGAGCATATGCTGAAAGATTGTGTACTTTTAAAAAGATTTGCATTTCTCATAGGTACTTCTAGAATTTACAATTGTTTCATCAGACAGTTTTCCTGTAAAGTGCACTTACACTATGAACAAGGATTGATTGGTATATATTCTGATCACTATAATTGTACCTTTGAAATTAGAACCAATAGTCTTCTATCAAATTTTTTAAAAAATTTTATTTATTTGACAAGAAGAGAGCACTGTGGGGAGACCAGGAGTGGGGGGAGTAGAGGGAGAGGGAAAAACAGATTCCCCACTGAGCAGGAAGCCCTATGACGTGGAGCTCGATCCCAGGACCCTGAGACCAGGACCTGAGCCAAAGTCAAATGCTTAACTGACCGAGCCAACCAAGTGCCCCTCTTCTATCAAGTTTTGATGAGAAACCTCTGAAGACTTTAAGTTCATTAGATGTCAAATAAAACGATAGGTTTTAGAAAAAAATTCTAAATATTACCTGACTCTCCCCACCACCTCCTTTTCTAAATGTGTTCCTGTCCTGAATTGTGATTACTCCAGGGTAGATAAATGATAAGACTGACAAAAAAATATTAAGGTATTTTTGGTTTTAATTGGCAAAATGTTGATTCCACTAAATCTGTCTTTCATATTAAAATGCAGAAGCAAATAAGGGGAAGATTTGTATATGGTAAAAACAAAACCCAAATACCAAAAAACAAAATAAATAAATAAATAAAACTGGCGTTGGGTAAGTTGGGTAGAATAACATATCTTCTTACTTAAATGTCACTGATAAATCCTTGTCCTTCAATGTAGGATCAGAGACCCTTCCTGACTAAGACTTCCTTGTTTACAGCAAAACATCAAAATGTTGATACATTCATCTTTTTATTTATGGTTTTTCTACGAGAAGGATCATAAACATTGTGTCTTAGACTAGGTTTCCTGGACTCACAGCCTGAGATAAGGAATCAGCTACATGCTAATTATTAAGACAATGCTCTTAGGAGAAACCCACATGGGAGTGGGAAAAGCAGGATGTAAAATGGGAAGAATCCAGACAAAAGTGAGGTTTCAGGCAAAGTCGTAATCTCAGCCTGATTCTTCAGAGAAGCTGTGGACTGCAGATCAGGCCTCATAATTTGTCCCAAGTTAAATCAAGGGAGCTGGGCTTTGTAACTATGTACCAGCAATCTTTGTTAAGGGCTATTCTGGAGGGACGTAAATTCCCAGGCACTAATGGCTCCTCTTACTTGTGGGTAAAGCAGCTCTAGTAGTCCAAAGACAATCTTCCAGACAAGGCTGAAGGTATAGACCGAAGGAAGCAAAGCACACAGCAGCTGAGGGGATGGTGATCTAGCCTGAGCTTTGATGGTCAGACTACATGGGTTTTTTTTGTTTTTGTTTTTTGTTTTTTGTTTTTTTGTGAACTGTGTGAAGTCTATTATGATTCAATGAGGTACCAGAGGCATTTCCTGCTAGCACCATTTTAAAATGAAGTATAAGGTGCATTCATTAGTTTTGTTGACCAAGTGTACACTATCCATCTGTGAGTCTTAAATCAAGGCTTTGCATTTCTCTGTATGTTCCTCAGAAGAAGGATAAAAAGAGAAAAATGTCAGAAAAATCTGTTTTTCTACTTATAACAAGCAAAGTCTTCTTTAAGAAAAGTATGTGTTATAAAACGTCAAAACTTTGTAATTTGAGTATTTTCTTATTTGCTTGTTATATGCAATGGTTGAGTTAATAACTTGTTCATATATAATCAACTTCTACTTTCTTTATAATAGAGTTGATCAGAAGTTCCATAATTGAGAACTTTTTGCAGTTGGTTGGTAGGCTTCCTATAGGGAGGGTGTAATTGAAGAGTTTAAAAAAAAATCCTATATTCTTTAAAGCAGCGTTTTGTAGATTATGATCCAACTGTCACCTACATCAAAATTGGTTGGGAGTTATTGAAACCTTTGCAAGCCCTAGCCTAGAATTTTTATTCAAATTTCTGATGGTATGATCCTCAATATGCTTTTTTCAAAAGATCCCCAAATGATCCCTGTGCACATTTTAGAGTAAGAACTTGTGCTGTAAATAGAAGCAATATCAGTTTAAAAAAGTTTTTAAACTTTTAAAAATTTTTTTTTTTTTTTTTTTTTTTTTTAGAAATAGGAGCTTCTAGGACAAGATTTGCTGGAGGTGCAAGAGTTCAGAAGGAAAGCTCTAACCTATTACTTCTTATCTTATGTTTTCTAGTGGCTGCCTACGTATTTTCCCCACTTTTAGCACTGCTTCTGTTCCAATATAATTTCCATTTCTGCTGACACTCTTACGTTATAACTATAATCATGCTTTTCTTTTTCTCTAAATCTTCATCCCCACGCTTACTAAATCTAGGCTAAATGCCTTAACATGGTCCTCAAGGACCTTCAAATATAGCTCCCATATGTATTTTCAGTCTTATCTTTCAGTGCATTCCTGGAATCCAACCAAATTCCTCTGCTCACACCCATTCTATAGTTTATGCATTTTAATATCTCACTCTGCCTTTTATCTTACCATATCATGTCTTATCAATCCATTGCTGCTTCAAGGCCCAGAGTCAATGTGATCTTTTATAGCTACAAGAGGCTGCTGTAACCTGTACTCTTGCTTAATAACTGTTTAAAGAATTTTGAATGGTTTCAGTTATATGTACTTTAATGGTCCCATCTTTTGGTTATTTGAGCTTACTTTTATTTCCTCTGTTTATTATTGTAAGGATCTCCTCATGAAATTGTCAACCCATTTATTATACAAATTTGTATCTCTCAGTTTCTTGTACTTGTCTTTTTTATATAGTCATGCTCAACAGTTAAATATATAAATAAAATAGTGGTTAGTTTATAGAGCCTTCAAAAGACCTCTAGGATTAGTCTACCCAGCTAGTAATCCATTTCTGTTTTATAAATAAGTAAGTTATCTAATCATATCTCCACCTAAACCCACTCCATACATAATCCTAATAAGTCATCCCTCAAACTATTCCATATAAATATATATTGTAAGTAAATACATTCTATTTACCAGGAATCAATTATTTGGAAGAAAAATCCACTGGCTTTACTCTTATTTCTTTCTTCCAACCTTATTGCTACTGTGAATATTAACTACATTAAAATTACATTTACTATAGTTCTGTCCTAAATGCTCTATTTCTACTTCTACATGAATCCTGAAAACTTTATTTGATATTATTACCTTGAACAGTCTCTGTTAGTTTTTCTATTGGTAAGAGGTAGGTGGCTACCTCTGTAGCCTAAACCTTATCCTTTAGGTCATACTGTACATAGAGCCCCTTAGAATAAATGGGTGAGCAGAAAGGTACTTAGTTGGAGGAGGCTCAAGCTTGCTGGATACTGAATAGTAAAAACATCTATTTGCACAAGGTGAAATTTATTGATCTTTCCTCCAAAACAATATGGAATTTTGGAAAGCATTTTGGGCTAAAGTTTATAAGGAGTGCAAGGATCTTAGAAGTTGATTTTATATACATTAAAGACAAAGTTTCTGTATCAGCTCTATGATTTATTAGCTTTGTGAAGTTGCAAGGATCAATGAACTTTCCTGAGTCTCAGTTTTTTCATCCAGTATTTGGGATAATGATACCTAGTCTTTGTCTTGTCAACACTTGAACATTTACTTAAATGCATAAAGACTCAGGATTTAACTCTAGAATAATTTGCAAATGTAAGACATCACTGAAATGCTGTTGAATTGACATTTTTCTTATGTAGTATATACACAAGGGTTTTGTTTTTATTATCAGAACCATTTTGGGAACTCTGTTAAGAACTCTTTTTGGACTAAACCATAAACTTCATGTTTTTCTTTGTCAAAAAATGCTGCAAAATATATTAAAAATATTTCCCAATTTTAGGAGTATACACACATTTGACTGCTCTGATTTTAGAAGACTGATAAGGCATGTACATTAATACATATTAATCTCACATTGGCTATGTCAATTTTTAGTTGACAGTTAGATGAAGAAAATAGGAACTTTTGACCTGTTAATTTTTCTATGTTTAGAAATATCATTTTAAAAGCTACTGAAAAGCATCTAGTGTGGTATATCACAGAGCTGTGTCCTCTTAGGGTACAGAGATGCATAGGAAATGGCCTCCGCTTTCTAGTTTTTAATCTAATAGGACAACTGAGACATTATTCACATATAGCTATTTACATATTGTGTTTGTGTGTGTCCCTTCCTCCCTCCTTCCTTCCCTTCCTTCCTTCCTTCCTTCCTTCCTTCCAGAGTGCATCACAATCAACAGGAGAAATGTGAAGAAGGAAAAATCATTATTCATTGAGATAATCAAAAGGTATAATTAAAGCATAAAGATTGCTCAATAGAAGCAGGAGTGGGAAAGGAATAAGGGATGGCATGAACAAAGCATTGTAGACAGAATAGGGAACACATTCTTCTGCTACACTAAAGAGCACGGTTTGGTTGGAACCTATGTGTCAGAAAGATAACTACTTTTGGAAGAATTGAGAAAAGAATAATCCCATTTTTGAGAGTCTTAAGATTATAAGGTTCGGTCTCCCTCCTGAATGCCTTATCATTAATCCAATTAATTTCTAGAAATTAGTTGGAGCTTTTCATTCAAATTCATCATACTCAAAAGACAAAAGAAGTTGATGAAAGTTTTTGAGGAGGGAGTTTCCTGGTGACTGATTCAATATGAGAGACAGGTGGAATGTGGTAACTTTACTTTTAGAAAGTAATATTTGAAATTGAAAAGTCCCATGTGTTCCTCTTTATCTAAAATAAGAATATGTGAGGACAGCATGGGAAAGGTTAGTATCTTCAGTAAACAATCAACCACAGGAGAAGAGCATGATGGATGAACCCAGAGAGTTTGAAAAAAGTTTAATAAAAGCATCGGGGATGAAAGGTTTGTGGCTAGAGGTCCCACTGGTTAAAAGCCACATAAAGAGTGGTGATTTATAGGTAGGAGAGAAAGGTGCCTGTGATGACATAGTGTAGTGCTGTGTGATGGGGATCAGAGGATAAAAGGAAAGGTTCACTGAGGGGATATGAAATATAAGCATCCAAGTATAGTGAAACACAGCATAGATCTTTAGTGTCATTTTTTTAAAGATTTTATTTATTTATTCATGAGAGATACACACACACAGAGAGAGAGAGAGAGAGAGAGGCAGAGACACAGGCAGAGGGGGAAGCAGGCTCCATGCAGGAAGCCCCACATGGGACTCAATCCTGGGTCTCCAGGACCACACCCTGGGCTGAAGGCAGCGCTAAACTGTTGAGCCACCTGAACTGCCCTAGTGTGTCATTTTGGTTAGGAAAATATGTTGCTTTATGATTAGTAGCAGAAAGGGAAAAAAGAGTACAATTATTATGTTGCATTATTTAAAACATTTTTTGTGGTGCAAAAGTGACTTTTAAAATTATACGTATGGAGAACTAAATAAACCTTCCTCCAAAAAGACATCAAAATGGCCAACGGACACTTGAAAAGGTACTCAAAATCACAAATCAACAGGGAAATGCAACTCAAAACTGCAATGAGATATTAATTCACCTGTTAGAATGGTTATCAGCAAGAAGACAAGAGACTTGTTGGTGCTGGTGAGGATGCTATGAAAAGAAACCCTTTACATTGTTGGTCGGAGTGTAAATTGGTCCAACCATTATGAAAAACAATATGGATATTTTTAACTTAAAAAGTTAAAAATAAATCTAGAGTACAATCCAGCAATTCCACTTCTGGGTATACACAAAGAAGATTTTGATGAGATATTTGCACTCTCATGTTTACTGCAGCATTATTCACAAATACGGAAATAACCCAAATGCCCATCAATAGATAAATGAATGAAAAACATGTGGCACATTTACACAATGGAATATTATTTATCCATAAGAAAGAAAGATATCCTTCCATTTGTGACAACTTGGGTGACCTTGGACACATCGTGCTAAGCAGAATAAGTCAGAGAAATAAAAGCACTGAATGATATCACTTATATATGGAGTCTAAAAAGCTTAAATCTGTAAAGGATAGTAAAATGCTGGTTACCAGGGGATGGAAGGGAAGGAAAAGAGTGAAAGTTTTAAGGCTACAAACTTGTAATGAGCAGTTAATAAGCCATAGAGATCTAATACCTGATAAAATGAATATAGACAATAATATTATACTATAATTATGGAATATGCTAAATAAATCTACCTCAGGAATCATTACAATATATAAATATATTAAAGTAATGCCATGCTGTGCATCTTAAACTTACACAATGTTCCATGTCAAATTTATTCAATTAAAAATGATACTATGGAAAAACTTATGTTTAGAAATATCAGAAAAGGGATGAATGAGGTCAACTACAAATTGGCAAAGATTGGGTTACTTCTAGTAATTGTAGAGGTTTAAATTCGGTATTAGTTTGACCAAGGTGAAGCTTATAGGAGCTTTTAACTTATTTTCTTGAAAATAAGGACACATTTTGAAAAGGATGGCAATCCTTCAAATCATACTTGTAAATTTAAATTTTACATGAACTCTCCAGGGCAGTAGTGAGAAAGTAAATATATTTATATTTTTCTAACAACTCCATATGTAAATATATGCATTTAATGTATCAAATATAAGAAAAAGCACAGTCCCTGTGAATATCTTGAAACAACCAATTTTGACAACATTCTCATAAATCATTCCTTTTGTTCATTAATTTTCAGTGAGTTAACATTAGTCACATGAAATTCCCTTTGCCTTTCAGTTATAATAAGATAGAAATGTTTCCATTGTGCCAAAATGCTTGTTAGATACAATAAAATTTTCAAAAAGTAGAGAAGGCCATAATCTATAGAATGAACTTTGTGTTATGCCTAAATTACTGTGGCTCTAGCAAAGACCTCCATATTCCTCTCAAATTGTCTTATGCCTATAGTATTTCAAGGCCCCCTCAACTCCTGGGCTCTTTGTTAAGGCATCTTTAATTCCTTTTTAGATTCATATTTGCAATTTGTCTACCATTACCACCATCATCAATATTCTCCTGCCCATAACTTGCTTTGCAAGATAACAATTGTATGACATTCTTTCTCCCATGTGTCTTCTATGGAACAATTATTTATTGTTTTATATTCTCTTTTTCCAGCAAATATTTTATTAAATGGTGGTATTTTTTAGGCTATTTGCAAGCTTCTTCTCATGCCATTGTTTTCCTGGCTGACCATTTCATTTCATTTTTTTAAAGATTTTATTTATTTATTTATTCATGAGAGGAACAGAGAGAGAAGCAGAGACATAGGCAGAGGAAGACACAGGCTCTCTGTGGGGAACCAGATGCAGGACTTGATCCCAGACCCTTGGAATTAAGCCCTGAGCAGACCCTCAACCACTGAGCCATCCAGGTGTCCCTGCCCATTTCATTTCTATGCCTCTACTTCCACCTCTGTTCTTATGTTTATGGACCTCAATTATCCTGAGCTCTAAAATACATTGCAAACTTCTTACTAATCATCTTTCTTAGATATCTGTAAGGCCCTTCTAATTTAACACAGTCATCATTGAACCAAGTGTGCCTTTATTCACAACACCTTCCCTGTTCCTCTCTTTTACTGGCTGTTCTTTCTCTTTTTTCTCCATTTACTCCCACAGATATGGAATGCTAAGGGACACAATAACAAATAAGCTAGACATAGTTCCTGCCTCATGGAGGTAACAGTCAAATGGAATAAAATAATTCTCAGCAGATCAATATGGTAGTCAGATGATAAAGAAAATTGACATACTGTGAATGTGAAAAGATAAGCTTCTGTAATAACAATGTGGATTATATTCTCTATCAGTTTGGCAGTAGCTTGTGGTTACTGACATTTTGAATGTTAAAATTCCTTCATTATCAAGTCTCCTTTTGGATAATACCGATAGCACTTTGCCTCTCCCCACCCCTACCTTCTTACTTTCAAATGTTAGACAAAGATGTCAATAGAAAATTGTATTAGATGTCCTCCTTCCAAGTTCTACCAAATTAAGAAGGACTTGTAGTTAGTTCAAAAGTCTCTCTAAACTAAAAAACAAACCAAAACCAATTTAAATTACAAAGGTAGAGTGAACAGGAAATTCCATCTACTGTGAAAATTTTTCTACTAAAGCTCTACATTAGTATTAATTAAATGACCAATTCCTGGTTGTTTCTGTACCTGACTGAGACACATGCCAGTTGATACTTTCATAGAGCAAAGGTAGGCAGCACTGTACTGCCACATTTAATTATTATGGTTTTTTTTAATTGGAATTAATTTTTGAAACATTAAAATTTTAAAATATCCTGTTTATTCTATCATACCATTAGCCCCTAGGCTTTATTTAAAGACGAGGTAGAAATAGCTTTATACCTAAAAGGGTAGGTCAGTCCACGTTTCTCTTCATTTGTCAAAGGACTTGTGTTGATTAGAATCTGTGGACTATGATGAGCTGAGGATAGTTTAACAGCAAAACTCTTCTGGAACAAGGTGGTTGTCTAACAACTAGAGATCAAGCCTTTCTTACTCTTTTTTTTTTTTTTCCTCTCTCTCTCTCATACTTTGCCAGGATGCTGGAGCCAAACACTAAACAAAAGCACATTCACTATCCTTTAAATGTGCTTTAAATTAACTATGTTAGATTAGGTTTGTAATCAATTCACTTCTAAGAATTTCAATGTTAATGCACTTTCAAATCAAGAGGGATTGTCTCTGAGAGGCTAAATTTGCCATCAATTTGATACCCCCAGAAAGTTATTCTAATAATGTCTATCTTGAGGCATTTCACTGGCTACAATTGGAGTCCCCCTCATTGGCTTAATTGGATTAATCTCAGGAAAAGCAAAGATTAAAGAAATTTAGTTTTTGTTTTAACTTCAATTCTCTGATCAGGTAAGATTTCCTGATCACACAGGCCTATAAAAAGAGCTTTGTGCTATCTGCCCAGATGTGATATGTAATAAAAACTTTCAGTGAGAATTTGATGGTTTGTCCACCCCCCCTCCCCGCCCCAGTATATTCTCTCTTCAGATATCACAACCATTCTGAAGCTATTGTATATCTTCCCTGGTCTTTCCCCATCTACGTATGTGGTCATGAATAATATATAGTATATGTCTCAAAGTTACAGAGATATCATAATGGACATTTTTCTTCAACATTGTTATTGCGATTTACACATATTGATACACAGCTCTAGAGTGTTATTTATATTTTTTATCAAAAATTAGTTTTGCATCTTACAAATATACCATTATTCCATTTTCCATTTCCTTATTTGTGAACAGGTAAGTTGTCTCCAATTTTATGCAAATACTATTAACATAAACAACAAAGGACATGTCTCCTTGAGAACATAAGTAGTACTTTCTGGAAGGTCTGCACAGTACTTGGAAATGGAGTTGCCATGCACATTTGCATCTTTACCTTTTTTGCTCTTTGCTTTTGTGGGCTGTTTTTTAGGCCTCCATTTTCAGAAATATCTTCTGAGTGCTTGGTTTCTTTTGGTTACTCTAAATATGTCTTTGTTGTAATTATTCCTCGCTGGTTTTTCATAAAGGTCTATTTTGTTTTCCTTACTATTCCTGTCAAGTTTGTTGTTGTTGTTGTTGCTGTTTGCTCATTTTGTTTTGTTTTGGTTAGCATATGCCTGATATATTTTTCCACCCATTTGCTTTCAACATTTCTGCCTTGTTATTTTCAAATGTGACATTTATAAACAGCATAATAGTAGATTTTTAAAAATCCAACTTGGGAATTCCTTTTAAGGGGTCATTCATTATTAATTCACTTATCATTATTACTGGTATATTTGATATTAATTCTATTTTATTTTCTGTCATATTTATGATGAGTTGTTTTTGCTACTTCTTAGTCTTTCCATGCTTCTATTTTATAATTTTTTAAAAAAGATTTTATTTATTTATTCATGAGAGACACACAGAGAGAGACAGGCAGAGACACAGGCAGAGACACAGGCAGAGGGAGAAGCAGGCTCCATGCAGGGAGCCTCATGTGGGACTCGATCCCAGGTCTCCAGGATCACACCCTGAGCTGAAAGTGGTGCTATACTGCTGAGCCACCCAGGCTGCCCTCCATGCTTCTATTAAATTCATCAATTTTTATTTATTTCCTTTTCCCTTTTGTACTAATTAGGAGGCTATATGGCCCACTTGTATCAGATAGTGAGTCTATTTTCTAAACCACATTATTGAATTAAATCTAAAGTTTACCAATATTTCTACCCTCCTTATGAAGAACACATGAAGAACATGCTAGCTCTGAATTTACACCTCACATTTTATAAGTTGTTGTTTTATGATGTAGTATTTTAGAACCATGTTTTAATGATCCTCACTTAGTCTTCCACAATTTTCATAATTGTCTTAACCATTGCTTCTTCTGTCATCTGGGGTTCAATTTCCTTTTTTTGCAGAAATGTATGTTTAGTTTTTCTGAAACTGAATATGTATGACTGGAAAATACCTATGTCATTATTACTATTATTATTTTTTTGGTCTGAAAACACACTTTGTCCTCAGTTTTTATGACAATTTATAGGTTACTTGATTTTATACCGACAGCTAAAGCGCATTGAAGATAGTATCCAGTGGCTTTTCTTGTTACTTTCAGAAAGGATCCTTTCCATGCAATGTCAGCTTCTTTGGAGGTAATCCGTATATTTGTTGTTGTTGCTCTTTAGATTTTCTTCTTTCCTATACTATTTTGTAGTTTCACTGCAATGCATTTTGTTCTTACTTTATATTTATTTATTTTAGTGAAACTCATGGTTTTCTAGTATTCATGACTTTCAGCATTTCCGGCAAATTCTCAGGAATTTTCTCATTAAATTATTCTTCCAATTTCTTTTCTTTCTCCCTGCATCATCTATTTAATCTCTGTAATGATTTCTCCTTCTACTTTCCGTATCTTAATAGATCTTTCACATTTTTCATCTTTCTTCCTTTGCACTATTTTTTTTTTCCTTTGCACTAATTTATGGATGATTTTCTCAGCTACATCTTTTGCCCATTGAGCATTTAATTGCAATGGTATTTTTCATTCCTACAAGTTCATTTTTATCTTTTTTGAACTTTTTTTTCTTTTTTTAAAAAAATTCTTCATCATTTTTAATCCTCTTTCATCTCGTCAGTTTCTTTAAATATATGTGTTTTGTAATCTTTGTTCAGAATTACTTTTATATGAAGTTGCTGGGAATCTAAACCTACATAGTCCTATGCATGCTACCTCTCTCTCCTTTGGATGTTTTGCTTGTATGACTTTAGCTTTTTTCTTTTGGGTTAATATATAGTTTAATTTTCTTTTAAGTTATAGAGTGAATTTGCATTTTTAAAAAATTCTAATGAATAATCCAGGGTTTTCACCAACCTGAGACCTGTTAAAAAGATAAGTTATCATTTCAGGATTTTAGTTTCCATGCCCTTGTATAAATTGGGAGCCTACTCTTGTGTCCAGGATAATCTTAGTTTTATTACGTTTCTTTTCTCTATGTGGAGTCTGGGGCAGAAATAAGTTTCCAGAGATAGTAAAATGATTTTATTTTTTAATTTTAAGGTTGGGATGTTTTTCTTAGCTTTAAGTTTAGTTTCTCTACCAAGCTCAGATCAAAGTTTACATATCCCCTTCCCAACTGGGAATCCCACATTCATGAAGCCTATCACCAGATCTAAAATAATCTTTTTAAAACATGATGATCACAGTTTCAATCTATGTTTAAACAGTTCAACAAGCTTCCCGTTATCCCTCTGAAAGCTAACTAAATATTTTCAACTTAGCTTATGAGTTCTTTCCAGGTCTTACTTCTGCTTCTTCCTTCTTTCTGGTATTTTTTTATTTTCACTTTCCCACTCTGTATTCCAGCTATACTTGACTTCTTTTAATTTCTTCATTATGCTATGTTCTCTCTTGCTTCTGGGTCTTTAAATAGCTCTTTCTACTTCATAGGTAATACCTTTCACCTTCCCTTCATAAGATAGCTCTTCTTTCTTTTAGATCCTTTCTAACCATGCCAGTTCCTCTAGCAAGGAGTTTTCATAAGCCATGTGTTTCTGTATATTAAAACTTATCATCTACTGTTAAATATACTATTTAATTATTTGTCTTCCTTGTAGTCTATAAACTCCATGAGGGCAGGAAAAGTATCTACCTTATTTATTACTGTGTATCTAATGCCTAGCAAACTTTCTATACACAGTAAATATTCAATTCTTATTTGTTTTAAAAAGCAAATAAAATGCATACTTTGAATAAATGAATAAATAATGGTTTTACATTTTTTATTTTGGCTGTAGTTATTCCATTATAATACTATCAAATCTAATTAATTTGCAATAAGTAAAATCCCAATCTAATTTTATACACACAATTTCTTGCCTTATTCTGTATATAAAATATGTTACAGAAATGCACATGAGCTTGCTTACCTAGTTCTTGTACATGTGGAAATACATGATCTCCAGCTTTCTGAGGTTAATTCAATTCTTAGTAATTTGACTAAAATTATGGGTTCTGGTGGTTATAATTTGATTTCATATAAATTCTCAAGGATCCTTTAAACTATATAATCTATCTTGTTCTTTGGCCCAACTTTGGATTAATCCCATGCCCATATCTTGCCAATGCACTTTGTTTCAATTATAGCAATGGAGAAGCTGAAACCATGTTAATATTTTATTGTACCAATTTAATTTTAACAATAATCTGTGAATGTGAGTACAAGAAGTGGGTTTTCTTACTGAGGAAAAGTAGAAACAATTTTTTTCTGAAGAGAGTTAAAGCCATCCTCAGTAGATGATGTGAGGAGGCATAGTCCCCAGCTGGTACTGGCATATTACTGCAGGAAGAAATTCTGAAATGAAATAACACAGGCAGTCTTCATGCTGCCTTACCAGTGGGGATCTGTGGATGAGCTGTCGAGAACACTTGACCTGAGATTCTAGGAGGAAGAAAAAATCAAATAAACATCAATGTACTCTGCCTACATTTACTAAAGGGTGAGGTAATGGTACTCTTTTGCTCAATTATTCTACAACATATTTTAAAATATAAAAAATATATAAGTGGAAGATACAAAAATATATGTTTGTTATCAAGGTTCTCAATAATAGGTTGGAATTCTTTTATATGGAACAAAAAGATATTGTTCTTTATAGTTTTCAGAACCTGGTTGTTAATGTCCATATTGAAAGAAGTCATATGCTAGTGCATTCATTCTGCGTATGTACTGCATATGTACTTTGAAAATTTACTGAAAAGTAACACAGAAACCAAAAGGAACCTCAAACCTTGGCTGAATTTTGTCTTAAAAGAACTGGGAATTGAAACAACAGCAAGTTTGCAAAGTTTCTGGTTCTTAAACTTGTTCAGAATAAATATATTCTTGACTTTAGGATCTTAAATTCCATTTCAGCTACCTTGTGTTTTAAAACAAAAGAGAGCAATTTGATTGCAGTTTAATAGTGTGCTTTTGTTTCCATATGTTACTAGCAAGCTGTATTTAAAGCATCACTTTTTCTTTGTAATGGACCAACATCCAATGATTGAATTCCTACAAAATTTTGAGTAGTGTTAAGCAGAAGACTAGACTTGTGAATATCTCTGAATATAGTAATATGTCCAGTTAGGACTGATATAGGATTCCTCTAACACCCCTAAAACACTTGTCAGGATGGCAAGAGTGATTTGCTCTGTGGAATTCTCTGACCACAAAATTCAGGCTGATGTTTTATGGGAAATGTGTTGATTTATTTTTACATGGAATACTATGCATTTTATGTTGTGTTCTTTCATTCTGTAGAGAGTGCCAAAATAAATTTGAAGTGCTTTCTGTATGAGATGAATCCATCTGTTTTCTAAACATTGCCTCTGTGAAAACTGTTTTTAATTTAGTAAACAAGTACAATTACATTGTAAGCTTCAAAATGAAAGGGGCAACAATATAATAGTAAATCAATATTAGATTAATTTGAGGAATGGAACTTATGCAGCATTGCCAGATCAACCCTAGAATTTAGATTTGATGTGTGTGTATGTGTGTGTGTGAGAGAGAGAGATTGCCAAGGCTGTTATTTTTAAAGCAAATTGGTACTATCTTACATTTTTAGCTAATATCCACTGGAATTAATTTTAGTGTATAAGATATGAAGGTTTGGATGAGAACGGTTTGGAGTATTTCTGGAATTAGCTAAGTTGATGATTAGTGAGTATCTTAGAAACAAATGTTTTGTGTGTGTGTGTGTGTGTGTGTGTATTCTTTACAGAATCCTCTAATTAATTTTATTAACACTTGAACAATTTCAAGGAGCCCACAAAGCTAACACATAGTATGATTACGGATATAGCAGTAATTTTAACAGTGATATCAAATGCTATTAGACAAAGATCTGCCCATCTTATAGGTAATTTCCCCAAAATCACTGAGTTTAGACCCAAAATTCTTACAGTTGACTGGGGGAAAAAAGGCTGCTATCTGCATTTCATGAATAGTCCACAGTGTTTAATAGCACCTGCTCTGAAGTTACTTTTCCTGGGTTCTTAATTTAGCTCAACTACCTACTAGCTTTGAAATGTTGTGCCATTACTTATTTTTCTTATCCTTCAATTAATTACTTTTTTGTAAAATGAAAATCGTATTCTTAATAGAATGTCCACTTCAGTGGTTACTATAAATATTAATTTATAAATATACATACAACTCTTAGCACAGTGCCTGGAAAAATAAATGTTGAATCAAGTATATATTGTAAGTTTGTGTTATAATTTAACCAAACTGTTATAATGAGAGGCTTCTCTCAGAAATCACAACTCCCCACACTATATTTTCTTTGGACTTTATATAATAACTATTTTGTAGTGGTTAAAATACTTGAAATTCATGAGTGTGAAATAACAACACAATAATATTTTCATTTTTGTAGAAATGCTACTTTTCAGAATTTTTCCATTTTGGTACAATTTTTAACCTATCAAGATTGCTTTATCATTATAAACCTATCTTTATTTCTCTGTCAAAACATCAGACTGAGGGCAGCCTGGGTGGCTCAGCAGTTTAGCGCCGCCTTCGGCCCAGGGTGTGATTCTAGGGGCCCGGAATCGAGTCCCACATCAGGCTCCCTGAATGGAGCCTACTTCTCTCTCTGCCTCTCTCTCTCTCTCTGTCTCTCATGAATAAATAAATAAAATCTTTAAAAAAAATCAGACTGAAATGGTGAATTTCCAGTCCCTAAAACATCCTAGAATACTTCTTTAATAGAACTTGGACACTATTTTTATTGTTGTTCAGCTTTATAGGAAAGTACAACATATAGTTTTCCTCATTGGATTTAAAGGTAACATTTGCAAAGTAAAAGAGTAAATAAAATTTTCTCTGATTCTTTATCAGGGAGCCTCAAAGTCTGTATTGATTTTGCCACAAGTGAGTTTCACAGCCTGTGATGATAAATTGATTTGGGGGCTGTCCATGTTGCAACAGCTTTGCACACAGCCAGTTTTACTGACAACAACACTGCTCTGAAGACCCCAAGAACTATGATCTCTGACTTGGGGATTTTCATCCCTTGTCATCTCAAATGTCATTTCAGAATCATTCATCGTAAGTCTTTGTCACTGGACAAAAAAATGGGCCACTGTGATATTCACTCAAATACATGCAGGTTTGCTGCTTGTGTGACAGGTCCTGCTGTTGGCTACTTGAGATTATGCAGAAATTCAGACACGTCAAATACAAAATGGGGAAGACATGAGATTGGAGCTGAAATGGCATTGTGCATGCCCACTCAGTCTGCTGGTTACATGAAGAGTTGTTATAAAAATAAAAGGGCTCCTTGCTGCTTGTGTTGCAAGTACTGAGTGGCTTATATTTCTTGAGCTATACAGCTTGAGCCATTGCCATCAAGAGTCTTTTGATTTGGGACCTGTAACCACCCTGAGTATTCAAGGATACATTGTACGGCTTATCAGACAAGCTCTATTTGCTATGCCAGTAACTGTGCATGGGGGTTAAGTGTGGTAGAGGTTCCCCCAAATCATTAGATGACTTTCAGGGCCACATATATCTATTACCTCCATTTTCCTATGATGAAACAGCTACTTTTAGCCCCATTACTATCACCAGCACCCCCAGTGTATTTTATCACATTTGCACTCTATGTGAATTTCCTAATTACTATTTGGAATAGATGTATTTTCCAGAAGAATGAGTTTATGGAGATGGAAATTCATGCAGTTTGATAACTTCATACAATATTTTGTGTCATCCTTTTCTATCTGAGCCTTTAAAGTTAATGTAAGGATGGTTTTCAGTTGTGGCTACCTTTGGCTTCCCACCCCTTGCCTACCTCTCTTCAGGCAAGATGACTTTTATGATGGAACTAGAATCTGTTCCATCAGTATTACTCATTCTCCAATTTTTCTTTTTTTAAACCTTAGAAATTATAAATTTCTTAATGTAATCTCAACATTTTTAACTAGGTACTTAAAGAACTGACACAGCCAGACTCTTCATATAAGCTAGGCTTGTTTTGTTTGTTTTCGTCTAACACATTTTCCTTCCTTTAGCAAAAAGACATTTTAAGTACATTTTGGTAAGTCAGGAGTTAATTCTAGATTTAAGTTCTAAAAAGAGTACATGCCTTTACTGCCAAAATTGAATCAAACTTTGAATGTTGCTATTGAGTGGTTGGCAAGAAAACATTACCGAAAAGTTAGGATTTTTCTCTCAGTTGAAATTGTCTGAAAAGTAAAGTACCTTCTTCATTCAGTGATCCCATCTCAGACTAAATGTCTATTGATCTGTTGATAAGGAAGGAAATATTTGGCCTATGTCATCTTGCAATAAGGAAGGAAAGACAGACAATTTAGTAGGAAATTAATAAACAATATGTTTACAGAAAAAACCCAGGCTTCCCAGTGACAACCTCATAGATTGTCTGCCATTTAACTTACAAGGCACATTCAACTTTTATCGAGAAAGCTTTCTCTATTCACGTTAGATGAAGAGTTTAGGGCTTGAGAAAAATAGAGCCTACCTAGATTGTACATCCTCAGCATTCCTTTGAGAATTCAGGAGGTTAGCCAAGGCATGATGTTTAAATCCACTGATCCTTGCAGACAGTTCATTTAATAGTCCGTGTCTTTAAATTTTACTGCTTTTAAACTATTTTCAATTTCCTATTATACCATGGCATACGACTATTTGTGCTTTACTATACTGGAAACTCTTAAGGGCAGCTTTTTAAAAAAATTAGTAGTAGTATTCATACTTGTCTTCTAGCACACTGTTTTTTTCAACTTCTATTTCAAGTTGAAATTGATTGAAGCTAGAAACCATGTTAGAAGAATAAGCTTTCATAATGAATTGCTCCAGTAGGAAAGAGAGGACTTACCTTTCCTAAATGTTTTCTGTTTTTGTTGTTTACATTACATAAAGGTATATGTGACTAATTTGGGTTATTTTCCTGTCTTTATCGCCAATATATGTTAGTGAGTAAATTGACTAATAGCTAAGGTAGATACTATCAGTGGTACACTCAAAAGTTTGGGGAAGTTCAGGCTTATTCTGTCCCCAGGGAAAAGGAAACCTCGTTATATTCAAGTGTGTGATTTCTATTCTAGGCATGAGTGTTTATACCACTCTACTAGGGGTAGCTGTTAGAGGGAGAAATAGGAGCATAAATGGAGCAGGTCTGGATGGATGTCTCTTGGATCACATCCACATGACCTTTGATCAACCCATCTTTTTTTAGCCTGTGTGATAGTCAGGGTTGGGGACACTTCCTGTTGGGGATTGATGACCACTACCCATAGAAGGTCAAAATGAATGAAGATAGGGTCAGGAAAAGGTGAACTGGGGAAAGCCACTTAACCATGAGTCTGATAGACTAAACAGGAAGAACTCTAAGGAATCATCTGAGATTTTAACCTTCATAATAACAAAAATGCACTAGCCCACAATATTCTGCTTGTTTCTATGCTAGTCCCAGCAGCAACTCATGAAGCTAAAAACAAAGGATTCCTTGTCTTAGATTTTTCACTGAGTCAAAGTTCTAACAACTATTTCTTACTCCTTACCTGACCCGTTTCTGAAAATGGACAGAAAATCAGCAGTGATAGTGATCTCAGGAGAGAGGCAATATGATAAAATATGCAAGGAAGCAGGTATGTAGTTTTATATTTGTTTTTTCTAACACATTCCAAATTCTTCCCTTCCTTTACTGTCCCTTAATTAGTGTTCTCTCAAACTTTGAGTCCTTTCTTAAAAAAAAAAAAAAATGTGCTACATTGAGTTAATCTAAAAGAGGTTATGCTTCAGTGATTCTTGCCACCTATAAAAGTGCTCAAAGGTTGTTTTTGTTTTTTTTTTACTTTCTAGAAGCTTAAAATTAAGCACATAAAAATATACTTATTGACCTAGTATATAAAATGCATGTTAAAAATATGTAACAGATATACTTATATACTCTCATGCACATTACATATCAATAAACAAAAAATACATAATATCAACCTGAAATTGCCAATTAAGCTACTTTGTTGCCTTATAAAATGCTAAAAAAAAATCTGGTGTATCTAGAATCCTAATTTGAGCAACTAAACCAATTACTTTATAGATATAGTTGATTTCAGTGGCCATTTTATTTTTCCAAGTACTAATGCGTCTACTACCTTTCAGGAGGCCCATTGCCATTTGCTTCTTTTGTCTGAACACAGGATTCTGGAAGTAATTGCCTAATTAATGTAGTGTTGGGGAAATGTAGTGGCAAAATTAAGTCAAATTAGGTAATTGTTCTCAATCTTGACTACGTGTTGGGAATCAGCCTGGGAAGTTTTAAAAAAATATGCTTCACCCCCACAGATTCTGATATAATTGAAATGGGGTGGGGCTTGCATCTTGGGATTCTAATTGCTCCAAGGTCATATTCATGCAGCCAAGGCTACAGATCACTGAATTAGAACTTGAGAGGTAATACACCTCATCAATTAATCTTTACATAGCCATAGTATTTTTCACTAGATCCAATGTGGAACTTAGAAATAATACTGATTATACTTATAAACATTCTTTAATATGACACATAACTCCTATAGAGGTTGAAGAATAAAGGATTTCTGCAGAAAGGAAGAAATACTCCAGTTCCTTGTGTTTCTGAATGTATCCATTATGTTATTATTTAATACAAATCGCAGTGATGTTATTTGGAACAAGCAGTACTTCTCTTATGTGGTACAAAGTTACTGTTATAAATGGTTTAAAGACAAAAGGAAAATATTAGTATGAGTAAAAGTATTAGCATTAATAAAGTGAATTCCAAAGTAAATGCTTATGTTGTACAAAGTTAGTATTATAAATAGTTTAAAAGTGAAAGGAAAATATTAGTATGAGTAAAAGTATTAGAATTAATAAAAGTGAATTCTAAAGTAAGTGCAAGCTCATAAGCTTTACCTGACAAAATTACTGAAGTACATAGTAGATTGAAAACTTAGAATTCGAGTATAAAATATAATCTTAGAATGTGCTTCTTATTGAAAACTGGGGTGCTTTTGTATTTGTAGCTGTTAATTTCCCATTTTCTTCTTCATTTATTATAGTAATAACCTGGTTATTGAATGGGAAAGTATACAGCAGGCATTCAATTATGTATATATTATATGCAGGCAGGGATCAGCTGGGGGAGAGAGTGTGTGTCAGGCTCAAACTACCAGGCTTGGATTCCTGTTTCTGCCTATTCTATAAATATCCTAGGACAGTTGCTTAGCTTACACACATACTACTTAAAATTTCATAGTATCATGAGGGAAGTTAACTTAGTTTTAAGTACTTATTAAGAAGGAGATAGCATTAAATGACATGTACACTTTAAAGAATTATAAAACAACAGCATGCTTTGGGGAGACCTGGGTGGCTCAGTCGGTTAAGCATCTGCTTTTAGCTCAGGTCATGATCTCAGGGTCTTGGGATCAAGTCCTACATTGAGTGGGGAGGTGATCCCTGCTCAGCGGGGAATCTGCTTCTCACTCTCTCTCTGCCCCCAATCCCCATTGGCTCATGTGCTCTCTCTCTCTCAAATAAATAATAAAATTTTTAACAAGAACAACAATATGCTTTTAACCTTGGGGCCCCAATGTGAAGTGCAGACTCTACACCTAGATATAATACAGTTATTTCATATATTACAGTATCTCTGCCTTTTTTTTATAGTGAGTATTTAATTAAAGGGGAATTGACAGTGTGATTAATTTTACCAGTATAAACAATAGTTATCTATGAGAATGATTTTGCAAAATCCAGGAAATAAGCAAATTTTGAATGAAATTAATTAGGCAAAATGTACTGCAATGTTTATACTGTGTACTTTGTGGAACTTTTAATTTGATTGTCAAATAGGTTGTTTGTTTAAGCAAATAGTGAGTATACTCCATATTTAACCATAAGCAAACTGTTATTTTAAAAAGATGTTACATTTTTATCTTGGAGGAAACAGTTTGTGAAAAATAAAAACTTATTTGGAAATATAAAAGATAAAAAAAAAAAACACTGTATGAAGTTGATCAATCAATGAATCCAAAATTAAGTGCTCATCTTTTGCTGTTCACAGTAGAAATGAACCGTACTATACCTACTCTGGTCCGCTTTGATTTGTCCTCATTAACAAGCTGCTCTGTTTATTTAAGCAAGTCGGTAAAAAGTAAATAGTTTCACTGTTTCTTGAGTTCTAAAGTGTCTTTTTTCAAGAAAAGATGTTAAATAAAACTCTTTTGAAAGGCCAACAGTCCTGGTTTTTGTTTTTATTATTTTTCCCTCTTCTACTCTAAAAGCAGACTAGCTGTGCCATTTTATTTGTGTCAAGTAGTCTGGGCTTCCCATTTCCATCTTCTTCAGCTACTAATGCTATCTTGCAGCAATGCTGTTCAGCAGGCCCAGGGGAGCCAAGTGTCAGTTTTTCCAGATGGCAAGCTGCCAGTCTACAGTAGACTGTTGAAAGTCACTGAGGGAATACATTTCATTGCAATACCAAAGAACATCATTTCATGCACACCTTGTACATGATCAGCTCACAACAGCTGATGAGTAGCCACTAAAATGGACAGATGGAAAGAGAGGAGAGAGAGCAAGAGAAATGCTGTTTTAGTGAATTTGGCCCAGGTTCTAGACTATTATACAGTGCTATATTTTATTTTGCAAACAGAAAGTTTTAAAAACATTATTGCCAATTTACGGGAACTTCTCTCCTAATAGCTGGAACAAAATTTGCAATTTGCCCTAATTAAAATACTAGTTTGGAGGAATGAGTTTTTCTCCTTCATATTTAAACTGAACATAAAAAAAAGTTAAATCACTTTAAATGGTCCTTAAATTACATTCTCCCTATCAGAATTGTTAACTCTTTTTGACTGAAGAGAAAAACCTCAATATATAAATATAATATCAGAGTAGAAAGTGTTTTTTCTACAATAAATATTTTGGCTATTACAGAGTTTGTATTTAAATGGGAAGTATTATGAGTTTTACCAATAGGGAATGCTAACTGAGAAATGCGTTACTTTTTAATAGTTAGGTAAATGGAAACCCGGAGCATAGGGAACTGTATGATCTAAAATGTTATTTTAGGAATTGAACAGATAAATCTACAGGTAGAAAGTTTAAACTGCAAAGGATGCAAGGAAATATACCATATAGATCATGTAGATTATGAAGCCAAGAGACAGAGCACTGGTTCCCAGGGGTCTTAGGCAGCCTCTCTGGGTTTAATCTGTAGAAGAAGCAGTTTGGTTTGGTTCTCTAAATTTCTCCTTTCTCTTAGAGGTGCAAGTTATTTGGTTAAACTACAAATTAAACATTCCTCTGAGCAAGGGTTACACTGTGATAGTTCTGTTATTATTATAACACAACTTCATTTTATGACAACATAACAATTTTTTTATGGAGGAGGAATTCAGAAATATGATTTTTTCTTCTAAATATTACTATAAACATTGACAATTTGTGCATTTGTGTATATTAAATAAGTATAGTGTGACATCAACATGAGAGTGCTCATGCTATGATTACTATTATCCCTCCATTTTCAGCACCTTCAAATGTCTTTAATCAAGTAATTCATGAATTTCACCCATGTAAGAATCAAATGAATAAGTAATTATTTTACTGGAAAGAAGTTATTTTAATTCATAATTAAAACTGAAATTGTATTTTTTACAATACACAGTGACAGAAACAAGATTACTTTTTAGATAGCCTAAAGCTAGACCATATTTTATTTTTTTATTTTTTAAAGATTTTATTATTTATTCATGAGAGATACAGAGTGAGGCAGAGTCATAGGCAGAGGGAGAAGCAGGCTCCATGCAGGGAGCCTGATGTGAGACTCGAACCTGGGACTCCAGGATCACACCCTGTGCGGAAGGCAGACACTTAACCGCTGAGCCACGCAGGCATCGCAAACTAGACTATATTTAAAAAAAAAATTTAAAATTTTTATTTATTTATGATAGTCGCACAGAGAGAGAGAGAGAGGCAGAGACACAGGCAAAGGGAGAAGCAGGCTCCATGCACCGGGAGCCCGACGTGGGATTTGATCCCGGGTCTCCAGAATTGCACCCTGGGCCAAAGGCAGACGCTAAACTGCTGCGCCAAGCAGGGTTCCCTTAAAATATTTTCTAAATGTATTCTTAAATGTATTTTAAAGTAACGACATATAGTTTATTGTTTATTTGTTATATTTAGTACTTTTATCAATGATAAAAAAATTACAATCTCAAATCTTCCTTAAGTTACTATATTATCTCAACTTTTAATATAAGAGCTTTATGGCAGGATAAATAGAAAAAAAATGCCAAGAATGTTTTGAATTTTAAAAACCCTACTTGATAGTTGCTATTTTATTAAAATACTAGTTTCCCCTTGCCTTTATCAAAGACTCCCCAAAATATAGGATGCTGATTCAGGTGCTGGGAAATTCAAAGAAGAGCAATCATTTACCCTGCTCTTTATAAACTTAAAATCTCAAAAAGACATGGTAGTCCTTGGTGTCCACAAATACATACCATCATCAGACAGAGTCAGCTAAATACATTGTTTAAAAATTCTGATTCAGAGGATCCCTCGTTGGCTCAGCAGTTTGGTGCCTGGCTTTGGCCCAGGTTATGATCCTGGAGTCCTGGGATGGAGTCCCACTTCAGGATCCCGGCATGGAGCCTGCTTCTCCCTCTGCCTGTGTCTTTGCCCCCCCCCCCCCCATCATAAATAAATAAATAAATCTTTAAAAAAATTGTGATTCAAAGATAATTATTTTCATATTCTAAATATTGAACTTTTAGCTGTGGTTCTCTGGTTAGCAATTGGAGCACAAGTTTGAAAGCTGAATGTGCACTGTTGTTTATTATACATGAAAAAATATACAGCTCACATACAATAAGTAGCTTTCCCAAGATTCGAGAGCAACAATACAAGGACTGCCTTGGATACTGGAGCATCCCTGCATTCCTTCCCAGAGAGGCCAGACTTTGTGTGATTAGGAGAACTTAAAATAGTTCAATTCTTCCTTGCTCTTGTCTTCAGTGTTGTGAAAACAGTAGCTGGTGCTTGGTAGAAGCGTGATTGAAAGTGATGGGCTGCTGAGGGGAGAGGGGTCAATGTAGAAACTGTAAGGAAAAGCATTTGACAAAATACAGCATCCATTCCTGATCAAAGCTCTTCAGAGTGTAGGGATAGAGGAAACATTCCTCAGCATCTTAAAAGCCATCTATGAAAAGCCCACAGCAAATATCATTCTCAATGGGGAAACACTGGAAGCCTTTCCCCTATGATCAGGAACAGGACAGGGATGTCCACTCTCACCACTGCTATTCAACATAGTACTGGAAGTCCTAGCCTCAGCAATCAGACAACAAAAAGACATTAAAGGCATTCAAATTGGCAAAGAAGAAGTCAAACTCTCCCTCTTCACCGATGACATGATACTCTACATAGAAAACCCAAAAGCCTCCACCCCATGATTGCTAGAACTCATACAGCAATTTGGTAGCATGGCAGGATACAAAATCAATGCCCAGAAATCAGTGGCATTTCTATACACTAACAATGAGACTGAAGAAAGAGAAATTAAGGAGTCAGTCCCATTTACAATTGCACCCAAAAGCATAAGATACCTAGGAATAAACATAACCAAAGAGGTAAAAGATCTATACCCTAAAAACTATAGAACACTTCTGAAAGAAATTGAGGAAGACAAAAAGAGATGAAAAAATATTCCATGCTCATGGATTGGAAGAACTAATATTGTGAAAATGTCAATGTTACCCAGGGCAATTTACACGTTTAATGCAATCCCTATCAAAATACCATGGACTTTCTTCAGAGAGTTGGAACAAATCATCTTAAGATTTGTGTGGAATCAGAAAAGACCCCGAATAGCCAGGGGAATTTTAAAAACGAAAACCATAGCTGGGGGCATCACGATGCCAGATTTCAGGTTGTACTACAAAGCTGTGGTCATCAAGACAGTGTGCTACTGGCACAAAAACAGACACATAGATCAATGGAACAGAATAGAGAACCCAGAAGTGGACCCTCAACTTTATGGTCACTAATATTCGACAAAGGAGGAAAGACTATCCACTGGAAAAAAAAGTCAGTCTCTTTAATAAATGGTGCTGGGAAAATTGGACAGCAACATGCAGAAGACTGAAACTAGACCACTCTCTTGCACCATACACAAAGATAAACTCAAAATGGATGAAAGATCTAAATGTGAGGCAAGATTCCATCAAAATCCTAGAGGAGAACACAGGCAACACCCTTTTTGAACTCGGCCACAGTAACTTCTTGCAAGATACATCCATGAAGGCAAGAGAAACAAAAGCAAAAATAAACTATTGGGACTTCATCAAGATAAGAAGCTTTTGCACAACAAAAGAAACAGCCAACAAAACTAAAAGACAACCTACAGAATGGGAGAAGATATTTGCAAATGACATATCAGATAAGGGCTAGTTTCCAAAATCTATAAAGAACTTATTAAACTCAACCCCAAAGAAACAAACAATCCAATCATGAAATGGGCAAAAGACATGAACAGAAATCTCACAGAGGAAGACATAGACATGGCCAACACGCACATGAGAAAATGCTCTGCATCACTGGCCATCAGGGAAATACAAATCAAAACCACAATGAGATACCACCTCACACCAGTGAGTATGGGGAAAATTAACAAGGCAGGAAACCACAAATGTTGGAGAGGATGCGGAGAAAGGGGAACCCTCTTACACTGTTGGTGGGAATGTGAACTGGTGCAGCCACTCTGGAAAACTGTGTGGAGGTTCTTCATAGAGTTGAAAATAGACCTGCCCTATGACTCAGCAATTGCACTGCTGGGGATTTACCCCAAAGATACAGATGCAATGAAACACGGGACACCTGCACCCCGATGTTTCTAGCAGCAATGTCCACAATAGCCAAACTGTGGAAACCAGTTGCAACCAGGAAAAATTTTATAGAAAAAAGGACCCTTGGTGTCCATCGAAAGATGAATGGATAAAGAAGATGTGGTCTATGTATACAATGGAATATTACTCAGCCATTCGAAACAACAAATACCCACCATTTGCTTCAATGTGGATGGAACTGGAGGGTATTATGCTGAGTGAAATAAGTCAGTTGGAGAAGGACAAACATTATATGGTCTCATTCATTTGGAGAATATAGAAAAAATGAGTGGGAAATATCAGAAAGGGAGACATAACATGAGAGACTCCTTACTCTGGGAAACGAACAAGGGGTGGGGGTGACTGGGTGATGGGCACAAGGGGGGCACTTGATGGGATGAGCACTGGGTGTTATGCTATACATTGGCAAATCGAACTCCAATAAAAAAATAAATAAATAATAAATAAATAAAAATAAAGTGATACACAAATTAATAAAAAAAGAAAACGAAACTGTAAGGAAGAATTTCCAGGGATCCCTGGGTGGCTCAGCGGTTTAGCGCCTGCCTTTGGCCCAGGGCATGATCCTGGAGATCTGAGATTGAGTCCCATGTCGGGCTCCCTGCATGGAGCCTGCTTCTCCCTCTGCCTGTGTCTCTGCCTCTCTCTCTGTCTCTCATGAATAAGTAAATAAAATCCTTAAAAAAAAAAAAGAAATTTCCACTAGAGTATGATACTAAGCTGAGGAGGAAACATGAAACCCTGAGGGTAGGAGTGGAAGGGAGTTCTATGAGACAGACTAAACCAGGCAAGCAACTTCTTTCTCAATGTCTGGAGCACACTGTCTAGATTTCCCTATTACTGCTCCCCACAGGTGTACTAGGATGATTTCCAGAGAGCCATGCTTCTGCAAGACTTTTATACACTTTTTAATTGACACAGTATTAAGCGCTTCATGTGTTATTAATGCAATAATCAGTGTTCACTGTAATAGGAGCTGAGCTCAGCTCCCCTTCTCAACCCAACGTGGATGCTACTTTTACCCTTTGAAGGAAAAAGAACAAAGGTTTGAGACTTTGAAACTTTCTCAGGTCAAACTGCTAATAAGTGGCAGGCCTGGGATTTCAACCCTGTGCTGACCTACAGCAAACCTTTGCTCTTAACAACTACAGGAGTATTGGGAGTATTGTACGTTAAGATGGATGCTCTGCATAAATTAATTTCATTGGTTAGAAATAGACAGAAAAAGAGAAAAATGATTCTGCTCTGAGTTGGAAAAATATGTTGGATCTGAAAGGCACTTTTGGCTTTTTTAAACTAAGATTTCTTGAGATTTTAATTTGCTAGATGCATGACATTTCCAAAAGGATGGAGGAACGCTGGGTGCTGCATTTTGTAACATTTGACCGTGCAGAACTGTTGCAAAAGTTCATTTTTTTTCTAATTTATTCTTTCGTTTTTAGGTTACCATCTATTTACTTTCTTGTTTCTTCCACACATCTCCATCTTACATCCAAGCCAGCCCAGATCTTTTCCTGCTATGGTAAGACATATACAAGGTAACTAACTACAAGACTTTTCTTCAAAAATAGATCCAATAGAAAAATAGATTTTTCTTCAAAAATAATAGGACTCGAATATTTTGATTGCTATTGCCTTATTTTGAAACTGCCTTGATCTTTGGCAACCAAAGAAGTCAAAATCTACTTTTCCCCCCAGACTTTTCCTGATAAAATTCTCATTATCTATTAGCTGAAATAATATGTCACTTTCAAGTTTTTAAAAAAAATATTTTTCAACTAAAGTGAACACTTCTTGATTGCAGGAATATTTCATATTGGTGTTCCTCTATGCAAATAGGAGAAACCCAGTATTTTCTGAATATGACTTCTTTTTACCCATCCCCCCATCAGTTGAGGGTCCATAAGAACACTTTAGTATAGACTATATGTATTTCTCTTCTTTCCACAATTAAGTTTATTTACCTGGTCTTCATATATGAGGTTGTAGATTACCAGAGATCTTCTCAAGTGGATTTGTAATGGGCCCAGTTTTCACATGGTCCTTCAGTTGGTAAAGAAAAGGACTTAGAATTTCTTTTCCTGCAGCAAAGTTTATTTCCTAAACTATATTTTTTTCTTATTGTAACAGATAACAATTTGAGGTATCACAGCATCTGCTCACACTAGGAAGTCTAGGGGAGAGGAGATTACAGTTATCCAGCTTGGAAGTGACAGGCTGTGATGCTGGGAATCGAGAGGAAATATCAGCTTCAAGCAGTGGTGTAAATAGAGTGGGTGGTCACACTGGTTACAAACACAGAAGGAAAGAACAGGGCCAAAAGGATTTGCTCTGGGTGCCTTCCTACAGTTCATCCCATCTGTTGGCCATGACTTGTTAGTCGCCATTCCTGAGTGGCCTTGCTTCGCTTTGACCTTATCTGTTCATCAGTAGTCCTCCAATGACTTCCACATCTGTACCAACTAGCCTTTTATTGGCACATCTAACCTGTCACCTGTACAGGTCATCTTTTGTCAAGTCCCTGAGAACTTATCTCTGTTTCTGCCCTGCTCTTAACCCTAGTATAGAATGAGTGTTTTCTTAAGACCCCAGAGCCAGTCAAGGATTTAATAGATCAAATCATACTAATCCTAAGAATCCTCAGTTTATAGCTTTCTGTATTTACTGGTTTGTGCTAAATTGACTCAATTTTCATTTTCTCTAATTTTTCTCTCATATCTATGCTTAGTTTTTTTTTCTACCTGTATAGTACCTGAATACATTCACTCTCCTAGTGGTACCAGCTATACTCATGAGGGGCAAGTGATTAACAGATGTCCATGCAGTAAATACTGCACAGTGAAATTCCAAATTCTACATCTTTTGAAAGTTTTGCTGTTGTTATTGTTGTTTTTTAATCACCAAATTTTCTTTAATTAGCCAAAGAGTTTGAGTAAGATTGAGAATCATGCATGGAAATATTCAGCAAGAAAAATAAATTAACTGTGATACCTGAGCAAGGAAAAAGGATGTGCCTGGCTTATTCTCTTTATTTGTGGCTCTCAAACTGATTCTGAAAGCAATTTCAGAAGATGAATTTTCAAAAGGTAGCACCATCAGAATAACCAATGGCCAAACTTTCAGTCATTATTTCAGAGTAGGAATGCATTTATTCGCATACATAAGTTCTGTTCAAGAGTACAAAGCACTAAAGACAAACCTAGTAAAAATAGTAAATATTCAGAGATCTCACCATGTAAGCGATATCCACTTACATGTAATGGCGACATTTCAACAGATTCTGGCCAGAAGCTGCTGTTTTAGCCAATCCAGTGTTTTAGCTTAGTTATGTTTGCTTGGACAAGCAGTGAGGTGTAAGAATGCCAGAAGGAGAAACCTCAGCTAGGAGAAAGCAATGTTTTCTTGACTCTCAGGGCTGCTCTCATTGTTGCTGCTAATTCCAACTCGGCTCCTGCTGATCACTAGCAAAGGGATCTGATACTGTTTGACTTTCAATTTGGGGAAATATTTTAAAATTTGCCTTGGGACAGAAAGCACAGGTTATAGTTGGTTTCATGCCAGCAGAATGAGAAGTTGTCAATACTTGTTTGTTCTATCAAATTGATTTGCACTGAACACTACTGGATACAATTAGTATTATGACAGGGAAGAGGTTTCTGGCAATTACTCAATATTTGTTGGACACCTGCTATACACTAGTGTTCTGTGAAAGGAGAGAGCTAAGGTAACATTTCTGACCTCCAAAAGCTTCCAATCCTCTGGTGGATGAGAGTGAGAAAGAAAGACTGACTTTCTTCCAAAGCATACAAAACAAGTGACAGCAGAGCAAACTGCCACCATCCCCCAGGTGACATTATAGAGTTGTTTCAAATAATGTTTCCAGCCAAGGCTGTAAATATATGTCCATGGCAAATTATACCAGTTATACTTCTTTCGTAGTATTGTCTGTCATGCATATGAATATTTACCTATCACTTAGCATGATGCTTGCATCCGGTAACAACAGGCAATCTTGCAGGATCAGGGTGGAGGCTTCTTGGCCATTTGCTAGTTGCAGAGCTTCCTAAGAACACGAATTTGAAAACCTAGGAAACCATGGCAAGCAAGGCTATTTAATACCCCAGAGAATTCATGTAAGTTATAACTCATGAGGCAGTGGAACTAAGCACTGGGTATTTTCTAGGTCTTTATAGGTTACATTTTCTTTACCTTGTTATTTTGTAATACTTCTATAAGAGAATTCAGAAAGTACATCTTCAAAGTCCCTAATGAGTAAGGAAAACATAATTGGATAGCATCTCTGGTATAAGAGAGAGAGGCAGGGAATTTCGGGTAAGTGGGAGCCAAATAATGTCCAATGTGCCCTGTGAAAGTAAAAAGCATCTCGTAGCTCTCCTCTTCAAACACAAGGGACAGAATCAAATGTCTGTTCAGACCTATGCAAGAGGCCAGAAATTAGATAAGAAACTTCTTCATCTAAGAGTCGGGTAGCTAGTTTGGGTAAATATGTGATTATATAGTGTTTTCTTGAATAAAGACATTTGACTAAAAATCTTGTATCAACTCTTTAAATCACTTAGACTTTTAATCCATTTATTCACTCACTTACAAAACAACTTCTGTTTTGGTGGGATTTTTTGTTTTTGTTTCTTTTTAAATTGGGCTTGGCAAGGCAAAATGATTCTCCATGAATCGATTTTCCCTAAGTAAAGTGCTAATGTTATCTATTTTTCTTCACATTTTCTGCCTTCCTCCTCGCATTTCAACTATCACTTGCAGGCAACTAATTTCCTCAGGCTCATCAGGTCACTGTCTAAAAACTTTGTCAATAGAGGTCCTCTCTGTCCTATTTCCATGCTCTGTATCAGATATTAACCTCTCCCCTTTATGTTACTACATTTTCCTCTGGTGGCTACCCTTCCCCCTTTGGATTTAGCTTTGATATACTGAAACTTTCACAAAACTGCATTGCAATAGCTAGCCTGAGAAATATTACTCATTTGTCCTCACTCGTGGTATTCTTACTTTTGTGTAATTTCCTTCTAGATTGTACCAGAGTTTATGTGATCAATAGAATATGGCAGAAGAGATGGGTATATCATTGCCAAGTTTTAGTTCTAAAGACTACTTCTTCTATCTTAATTCTGTGCATGTGTGTGTGTGTGTGTGTGTGTAGTCATTTGTTCTCAGGAAGGCAAGCTGTCATGTCATAAGAACACTCACACAGCCTGTGGAAAGGACCATGTGATGAAGGATGGTGGCCTTTGGTCAATAACCAGCAATTAATGGAAGCTTACCAACAGAAACTTGAGTGAACCTCAAAGCTGATTCTTCAGGTTTGGTTGAATCTTGAAATGATGGAAGTCTTGGTCTACAGTTCAACTATAATCTTGTGAGAAGTCTTGAGTCAGAACTATCCACCTAGGCTGTTCCAGAATTCCTGACACAGAGATTATACGAGATAATAAATATTTGTTATAAGTTGCTATGTTTGGGGATAATTTGTTACATAGTAATAGATAACCAATACAAGACTAATGTATACAGAGTATCATCACTTTGCCTTCCCTTCTTTTGAGAAATGGAAGTTAACTCATCTTGAATTCAATACTCTAGAGTTGACATTTAGGTTTTTGTAAAACTACTGAGTTATAATATTTTCTACCTTTCATGTTGGTCCAGAATTTAGGGCTAAACTTTAGCTTTCATCTTTACCTCAGAGGAAAGAAAGCTGAATTATCTGGTAATAGACTATCCTCAAAAACTGGGTCTTATATTTAACCACCACCTTGATAGAGAGTTGGGTATTTGTGGAGAGGAGGGTACAGATGTATAACCAATTTTTAGACTGCTTCATTTGGGTCAGAATCTATTTTTCTTGTCCTTCTTCTTTTTTTAAGACTTTATTTATTTATTTATTTGAGAGTGAGAGAGAGTGAGCACAAGCAGGAGAAGAGACAGAGGGAAATGGAGAAGCAGACTCCCCACTGAGCTGGAGCTTAATACAGGACTCAATCACATGACCTGAGCCAAAGGCAGGTACTTAACTGACTGAGCCACCCAGGGACCCCTTGCCCCCTCTTATCATAGCAAACACTAATACTCCCCAGATAGAGTCAATTCTCATTTATGTTCTAAAAGTCAACACAAACGCTGAGTTAGCAAATACTGAACCATTGCTCCTAGGGGAGATAAAGTGTAAGGTTCCTGCAAGATTCCAGTCACATTTTCTCAACTGATCAATATATAACCTTGTTTTATGTGTATTTCTGAGTATAGGAGCTTTATTCAATATATAAAGGCATATCTTATTTTATTGTGTTTCCCTTTATTGTGCTTCACAATATTACACTTTTTTATAAATTGAAGGTTGGTGGCAACCCTAGGTCAAGCAAGTCTATTGGCACCATTTTTCAGCAGCATTTACTCTCTTCATGTCTCTCTGTCACATTTTGATAATGCTTGTGTATTTCAAACTTCTTTCATTATTATTATATTTGTTATGGTGATCTGTGATCGGTGATCAGTGATTTGGACTCACTAAATGCTCAAATGATGCTTAGAATAGTGTAGCTAAAAGGTGTTTTTTAATTAAAAGTATGTATATTGTTTTTAAGGCATAATACTATTGTACACTAGACTATGATATGATATAGTGCACTTTTATATGCACTGGGCAGACAATAAAAAATTAGCGTGGCTTTATTATATTTGCTTTATTGCAGTGGTCTGGATATTTGCAATATCTCCAAGATATGCCTATACTGTTGATTAATTTTGAACTCACAACTAACATCACTGTAATTCATGCCTGGACAAAACTTCTTTAATATATATTTTCTTTGCAGGGCACATCACAGCTTTCTTGCACTCATCAACACTATATAACACTTGAGCACTACACTCAAGGGCTATTTTGCACAGTAAAATGACCAAGTAAAAAAGCACAAATATGCAAAAAAAAAATGGCACTAAATAGATTATGAAAAGGGCACTGTTTATAATATGAGAGCTGAAACCAGAGAGCAGAGTACCACCTTGTCAACCTCAGCTGGGAATGGGCATGCTGGACAGCCCACAGTTTCACTGCTCTGGACGTGTCCAGAATGACTGCAAAAGTTCCTTAATACTGGTTTTAATGTTGTAAATAAACTTTACCAAGTAGGGAATTTGCAAATAAGAAATCCACAAATAATTAGGGTCAACTGTATTTTGTTCCTCATATACCCTTAGTGGTAAGTGTGACAGAGTCTTTGTCATAAAAGTACTTGCTATTTGTGGATATGAAAAATTATAAGAAGCAATGTATGCTTTATTTCACTGGTCCCCGAAAACTTTATATAACATGAATACCTACTGTTATTAGTATCAAACTAATTTGGATGGTAGGGAATCAACCATTTTGAAGCTAGAACAGATGGATCCCTTTACCTAGTGAGACTGGACAGTCTGGTTGTCCTGTACTATTAGACTTTGCACCTGGATCAGATTACTGATAACCATCTTTATCTGTTCAGGAGTTTGTATAATTATCACACATTCCCAAAGCTCTATATCCATTGTCAATTATCTTGAGGGACATACAACAAAATATATCTTTGCCAAACAGATTTGTTTTTTCCTTACCCCTTCAAAACCTTCTCTGCCACCCATCTCCACATCAACTTGGAAAGTTATAAACAAATCTAATCAGGGTTGCCTAATTATAAACTCACCTACAGATCATATTGAAAAAAACCCATCATTTTCTTCCAAAATATATATCAGAGTTTCCAGGGAAAAGTCTTGAAATTCTATATTTTTTATCAAGTGTCCTAAAATATATTTATGATTAGGCAAGTTCTCACCCTTAATATTTTTCCAAAAACTTTGAAAACTCAGGAAACAATAAATAGAAGAAAATAAGATACCTGACTCAAAATTTCTTTTAGGTCCATTTGAACCCAGGTTTTTAAAAAAATGAGCTATCAGAAAGGCTCAGACTTAAATAATTTTCACATAAGTAATAGTTAAAAGCATACTAATGGAATTGCAATGGATAAATTAGTTAGAAGTATATTTTATGGTCTTGGCTTGCTTATAAAGAGGTGGCAATAGTTAAGATATTTAATGTATTAAGATATTTAATGTATTTGATTTGAAACTCACTGTTCCTAGTGCTTTCTTGATTCTACCAGAAGGCATCAACAGAAAATCTTAGCAAGTACATCAAAACTCCTACCTGCCTGATAGCAATTGCAAGACTCAGGACACAATTAGTGTTAGATGAATTTCCATTGTAGATATACTAACATGTAAAACAAACAAAATAACAAAGACATCAAAAATGTGGCAAATAATTGATGAATTTGGGTTATGTTATTATATTGTTATGTTACACTAAATTTATTTCATAATAATTATAATGGCCTGAATCATGTTAAAGACTATTTTCCCAACTAGAAAGAATATTCTGTGGCACTTCTTAAAAACAGCTGTTACCACGGTATCTTAGCTTCTGAGTGAGATCCTGAATGCAGGGAGTGCAGGGTATATCATGAAAGTCTAGAGTGACTTCTGGCACTCTTAGACTTATTCACATTCATAAAAAAGGCATCTTCACACTTTCTGCTGTCCCTGGCTGCACTGACTTTAATTTTGGCTTCTTAATAGACCCAACACTGCCAGTCCAAATTTCTACTCCTAATAGCTAAAGGTGTACATTGCCATTAATTCATAGAGTTTATTTGCTTCATATTGATAACCATTAAGTCAAACAGAATTTTTAGCTAAGAAACTTAACTTATATAATCTAGTAAAAGAATATATGTGAATTAGTTAATATGATATCATTTATAGGTTGGAAAGATGTATTTTATTTATTTTCTGAGAAAATACCTTAAACAAAATATTACATTAATAAAGTTAATTCCAGGTTGTGAGCTAGAGTGTTGAAGTGATTCTTTTATCTTGATTAGAGTCTTTGGAGCCTTCTAATCAGATCCAGAAATTGGTCTCCAATTTACCTCTGTGCATTATCTATTAACGCTTTTAAATCTCTAATCTATTTTCACTTTTAGAAACCACATCCTTTAAGAAGCCTACTTCAATTGTTTGGTATTTTATCATAATCCTCCTTCTCTCAGGGTAATTTAATCTTTTCCTTTTTTTTAATAATACCAAACACTGTAATAATCAAAATGTTATGTATGAATGAAGTTGTTTGTAGCCTTTTGTTCCATTATAAGAATAGTTAAAGAAAACTGAATGCAAGAAATATATTCACATATTCTAGGGATCCCTGGGTGGCGCAGCGGTTTGGCGCCTGCCTTTGGCCCAGGGCGCGATCCTGGAGACCCGGGATCGAATCCCACATCAGGCTCCCGGTGCATGGAGCCTGCTTCTCCCTCCGCCTGTGTCTCTGCCTCTCTCTCTCTCTCTGTGACTATCATAAATTAAAAAAAAAAAAAAAAATTAAAAAAAAAAAGATTAAAAAAAAAAAAAGAAATATATTCACATATTCTAAAAAATTGCATAGTATAGATTGAGTGCCGAATATGATTTGCCATTAAAAGAGATCAATAATGAAACCCTTTAAACATTGAAGCAATCAAACAGTTGAATAACATTAATTGGAAATCATAATATATTTTATAAATAAAAGATGGCAAATCAATAACAAGGTTGAAGGTGTACCTGTGGTGATCATTCTTGGTTGCATTCTCCTGGCAAGTGACCACATAATATTGATTGGGAAGAAGCTTATATTGAATAGATGGCATAAACTGCTGTCTGGGCCATTTACTGCTTACAGCCACAAAGAAGAATGGGACTTAATGAATTGGTCCCCTTATGTGTACATAATTACATAAGCAAACAAAAATTACTCACGTGAGAGTAGTGGTATTGTTAATTAAATGGTTAGTATATGTGGATTATATGAAGTTGAAAATAGGAACCTGTATCATTAATCATAGAATCTTGGAAAGGTCTCTAGAGACCCTAATTCAACACTCTCATGTAATAGTGCAGGGAAAAAAACCAGACAAAGCAGACAAAATGATTTAATTAATCCAAAATAATAAGTAATATCTAGATCTAGAACCCAAGACAATGTTCTTTCTGTTTCTGATGTATGTTTGCAATATCTAAAAACTAAACACATCTAATTAAAAAATATTTCTATTGCAAAATATATTTTATGAGTTGGTTTACTGAAATTTGGATTCTGTTTTACCCGAAATAGAATTTTACATAACAAAAACTAGATCTCCAGAAAAATCCACAAAAGTTTTCAAGCCAAAACCTGTCTTTCCTTCTGCAATTGGATAGAGAATCAGCAACAATATTTTATTTATGTAACTTTAAGAATAAAACATTAAAATCTAAAAAAAACATTAAAATCTAAAATGCCTTATTATAAATTTAAATAGTCACAGTGAATAACATTTCTAGTATTTTCTAGGTTGACATTCTACAGTGTGTGTCTACACTTTTTACTACTGCAAAATTTCAAATTTGGTAAGTGTAAGATAGAGATTTGAATTATGCTTTAAGGAACCCCAGTTAACCTAACTCTGTATTGCTTTTATGAACCATTGGCCCCCAAAATATATATTTTAAGATCCTTTGCATAGTGCATAGATTCTTCATTTTCTTAAAAAGGGATAGCCTTTATCTGTTATAATGCCAATTAAGTATTTCCCTTGACTTTAAAAACAAATATAATGATTCACTGTCATCTTCCAACACATATTATAAGTTATTATGGAGGATTTTATGCTTCCAGTGTTTTCATTCACAAACTGTAATTAGATTTTGATCACCCAACCCTAATTCTCACTAACTCTATTTATCAGTTACCTATTGCTTTATAATAAACCATCTCAAAACCCAGCAGCTTGAAACAACCATTTATTTGGCTCATGTTCTTTGTGTTAACAATTTGGGGTGGACTCAGGAGGGTTATTCTGTTGGTCTTAACCAAGATCACTATGTAAGTACAGTCACCTGCCAGTAGTTGGAAGGCTCTGCTGCTTAGGTTGGCTGGTTATAATTGGTGGTGACAGAAATAACTGGACCACATGTTGCCTATCAAACAGGAGGCAGCAAGGACTTTGTCACATGGTGATGTGGCAAGGATTCAAAGAGCATAAGTAGAGGGAAAACATCACTGTCCAACAAATTTTTATTTTTAAAGATTTATTCATTTATTCATGAGACTCAGAGAGAGAGAGAGGCAGAGACATATGCAGAGGGAGAATCAGGCTCCCTGTGAGGAGCCCTTTGTGGGACTTGATCCCAGGACTCCAGGATCAGGACACAAACCAAAGGCAGACGTCAACCACTGAACCTCCCAGGTGCCCCGTGCAACAATTTTTTAGTCTTTGATTGCATGATACTGATAATTTTCTGTTGGCCAATAAGAGTTGGCATAGCCAACTGAGAATCAAAGAATGAGTTAACAAGCTCCATTTCTTAAAAGGAAGATCCACAAAATCAACACTGGAGCACAGATGCAGGGATGAAAAGAATTTGTTATCATTTTTGCAATCTATCATACATTGATCCTGCTTATGACTACTAGGTTGCCTGAATAGAATATCAGAAAAATTGACTAGATCAAAGTGCCACACCTACTCAGTTTTAGAGAAATATTCAAGCAAGATATATTTGTCTTCAAAGGTATCAAACTCATCTTATGAGAGATCTTAAACATATCTCCTACCTCTTCTTTCTTTCATTTTCACTGTAGGTCAAGCCTTCATCTCTGACCTGGATATAATCTCCTTCCAACCAATCTTCCTGTTTCCAACTCCTCTATCTGCAATACATTTTCCATAAAGTAATCTGAATTATGTTTTTAAATGTAATTGAACTAATGCAATTCACCTAATTTAAACATTCCAGTAGTTGTCATCCTCCTACTTAGAAAATAAAAATCCAAAGTTCATATCTTGTTTATAAAACCCTACAAGATCCTCACTCGTGCTTTGTTCCCCATACATACATTACTATGTCCTGCTCAGGGTTCATTATGCTTGAGCCACACTGGCCTATTTATTGTTTCTCTAATACACTGAGTGCATTCCCCTTAAAAGCATTTGTTTTTGCTGTCCCTGGAGACACAGCTTTTGAAAGGAAAACTCTTCTCTCTTGGACTACTTGGCTGGCTTTCTCTCATTATGCAGGCTCATTGACAATGCCAACTTCACAGAAAGGACTTTTTCTTAACTGTTTTCTGTAAAGTAAATCATGCCTTTCCCTGGGTCCTTCATAAAGGCATTTATTACATTATAGTAGGATGGAACACCAGGAAATAATGTCAATATAATATTCATTAGTAATTATCTTGCACATTTGTTTATTTTTATAACATCTATTTTCTTGCTACAAAATAATAGTAGAGACCTTGTCTGTCATAATCACTGATGCATTCTAAATGAAGGACTAGTGCTTAACACGATATTTGTTGAATTAAGAAATGACATGCTTCAGATCTTGGAAAAAGCCATGAACAATAACAGGACTCTTCCCACATCTTTGGCGGCTTTCAGTAATGAGCTGAAGGCCAACTGTTCTAAAGCTCATTCTCTTAAGTTTTTTTCTTTAATAAGAGTCTTTACACTATTTTGGAACATGATTCCAAAAGGATTAAAACTGTCACCTATAGGGCATTTAGGCTGGGTATGACTTCAGGTATGTTTACATAACCAAATAGGGAAACAATGGTCTTTGAAATTAATTTTCTCTAACATTTAAATGATATTATATCCCTACCAGGTATAACAAAGGAGGAATGATAAAAGTTGAAGAATATTGAAGTGTGAATAATGGAAGGAAGTAAATACTGAGAGGAGAAACATGAAAGAATTGTAGATTTAGTGACACAGAAGACAAACTACATTGACTTGCTTTGATTAACCCTATTTTCCTTTAACTTGGTAAAGATAAAAATATAAGCTACATCTGGAGTATTTTTGTCATTCCTGACTGAAAATACAGACAGCTGTGTTTTAGATGATTTATGAATATTTTTAACACAGATTGTGTAAAGGATTTCAGTCTCAGTGGAATAAAGTATGCTTGACAGCAGAGTTATAACTAGAAGGGCTGTTAAGAATAGAGTTATGGAGATTAAGGAATGTGTCCTAGATTTATAAGAGTATACACCAAATAGTTCAGTTTTATAATTACCTTAGAAAATTGGTAAAGAGAAGAAAATAAATTTTTAAACTGCAAAGTATACTATTTTCTATCTTAATGTAGCATTTTGGGGTATTTTTTAAAAATGTTGTGTGGGCCTGGTAACAAAATGGCATTCTTAAGATTGTTTATGTTGGAATATTGACATTTCCAGGAGATTTGTGATATATCAAAATGTCTAAAACAGTCTATTTTAGACACTGACTAGAAGGAGTGTATATCTTGCTTAGTTGAATTCTCAGTTGGGTAATGCAGTGCACTTTATGTATTTACTATGTACTATACATAGATGAGTGTATATTATATATGTGTGTGTATTTATTTTTGAACATTTTGCTTTTATCAGAATGGAAATATCCTGCTACTAGATCTGCTACTAGATGAGTGAAAGAACAAGATAAGAAGACAAATTTCTCTTTAAAAAGTAAATTATTTTTTAGTAAAAATAACACATATTCACAAATCAGTAAGGCATAAGATAGAAAGTGGTGTGTGCAATTAAATTGCATCGTTTTGGTAAATTTTATAATATATAGATTTATATCTCAAGAAAGCTTTTACAAACACTACACACAAAATGATATTTACAGAAACATGATTTATCAAGGTCGATTATTCGAAAGCTGATATCAGCTGGTAGGTATGGGCACACTGGGTGTTTTTTACTGCTGACAATTATTCTTTTGGGGTGTCCTTTGTTCTGATTGATTACTATAGAGGCTTCATTAGTTATTAAGGATTTGATCATCACCATTCTAGATAGAGGGTTTGAAGTATAAAAATTAATATGTTAAATATTCTAACAAAAAAAGAGAAAAGCATGAAATAATAGCTTCCTTAAGTAGAAAAAAGGAACCTATAAAAAAGAATCATATAGAAGAGTGAGAAATAAAAAAGACACAATAACAAATGTTAAGACTATCATTGATGGGCTCATCAGTAGACTCATCACAGATAAATACATGATTAGTGAACTTGAAGATAGAAACATGAAATAGAAACCATGAAGAGAAATAAACGCACACACATACACACACACACACACACACACACCACAGAGAATCCAAGAGCTGTGGATTAATAATAAATGCTCTAATATATACAGTTGGCGACCCAGAAAGAGGAATTAAAGAGAGTACAAGGCAGAAGAAATATTTGAAGAAAATATTAGCCAAGAATTTTCTATACTTGATGAAAGATATCAAACCATTGTACAAGAAGCTAAGGATGCATCAAAGGCCAGAGGAAAAAAGAAAAATTACATACAGATGAATAAACATAAGAGTTACTACAGATGTGTGACTAACTGATGTCTTTAAAGCCAAAAAAAGTCAACTCAGTTTTATACCCAGTGAAAGAACCTTCGAGAGCAAAGCAAAATAAAGTATCCACAGAGAAAAACCTAGGGAACTCGTTGTGAGTAAATCAATTTTATGAGAGATGTTTAAAGTCCTTCAACAGAAAGAATATGATATTATACAAAAACTTTAATATTCACAAGCAAATGTAGTACATTGGAACTATAATCAATGATAAAATAAACTTTTTTCATATTTTTAATTGCTTTGAAATATAACTGACTATATAAAGCATAAATAATAGTAATATATCATATGCTTACAACATATTAAAAGTACATCTTATAAGAACATTAACACAAAAGATACAATAAGAATTTTAGAATATATATTCAATTCTATATCCATATATTAAACACTTAGATAAAAGGGACCAAGGCTTTGAAAGGCAAAAAACTACCAAAATTCCCAGAAAAAATAAATAGTGTAGATGATACTATGTATAGTAAAGAAATTGTAATCACAGTAAAATATCTTTTAAAGAATATTAGTTTAACTGGAACATTTTATTAAACATGTAAAAAAAGAAAACATTCCAATGAAAAAGAACTCTTTCAACTCATATCAGGATGGATTTATCATAATATCAAAGTCAGATAATAATAATACAAGAAAACTACAGATCCATATCCCTCATAAACACAGATAATAAAATCATCAAAAATTAGCATATTGTATTCAATAATATATCACAATCAAGTAGGTTTATCCCAGAAATTTAAAACTGGTTTAATATTTAAAATCAATTAATATAATTCACTAAATAGAAAGTCTAGAACAGAAAAAAATATGATCTTAGTAGATGAAGAAAATGCTATAATAAATTTAAACGGCCCTTTATGATTTTTTAAAATACTATATTTTAGTAATATAATATTCATAGGACACAGCCATTTTACACCTGAAGTGAATCAGGGTTCTCCTGAGGCCAAGATTTACTGTACAAATTTTAATTAATCTGGAGACCTGGGTGTCTTATATGAGTAAGAAGGACACGTTGGAACTGCATTTTGATGTCTCTCAAGCCCCTGACATTTGTCTGCACTATCACTTACTGTAACAGATACTTTGATTTTACCAAAAGCTACATGAGTATAGGTATAGTGTAGTCAGAGTATAGCATAGCCTCGGTCTAGTATAGTATAGTTAAGAACAGGTAAAACATACCTGTTCTATAACATCTTGTGAGTTATCTAAAATGCTATGTAAAGGTAACAAACTGAATTCCCTTCAGATTCAGAGCAACATATGAATGTGCTCTCATCAATACCATCCAACATTCTACTGGAAGTCTCAGTACAAGGAGGCAAGGAATAAATAAACACATATACAGTGGAAAGTAAGAAATACAACCATCTCTTTTGGCACACAACATGATGGACTGACTATGTCAAAAATCCCAAAGTACAAAAAGCCCCAAGAAATAATTTTTTGAGTTTAGCAAGGTCATAAGACATGAGGTTATAGGATACAAAATCAAGATACTGAAATCAATTTTGAAAAATAGCATTTTGGTTAGATATGGTATGGATAAAAACATAAAGAGCTATCACATGTAAATACCATATTTCCTAGTTAGTAAACTTTGTTAGCAATTCTGAAATTACTTTACATATGTATATGAGGATTGAAGAAATAGGTAAATATATTGTTGGTATTGAGAACCAAGTTTTTCATTGCCAGAGAAAGAAGTTGCAAATAAGGAAAATTTGAAGACTAAAACAAAAAAATCACCAAGTTTAAACTAGTTGCATTGGAATGAATTCATTTTTAAGGCATACATATACAGAATACCTCTATATACAGAGTTAAATATAAATGTGTGTATGTGTGCAGTTGCATACATACATATATTTTGTAGCCCTGTATAGTAAGAAAACTAATTAGCCATGACATATTAGTAGCAATGAAATAGTTCCCAAGTCTTAATTTCTAAATATTATTTCCCAACAGGTCTCCTTAGAGAAGTCATTATTTCTAGAGGTCAGGTAGGGAAAATAAAAGAGGAGCCTGGAGCACCTGGTATTCCAAGAAAGTAAGGAGCGTTCTTAAAAGATGAGGCTATAGTAGAAGGCATATGGACAAGCTTGAAAGTCACTGACAATGGCCAAATCTCTGATAATATGAACACCAAACAAAATAACAGTATTATTGATTTTAACCTGCAGAATAAAATTAATATCAATGAGTAAATATTAATATAAATAAATAATTTAATAAATTAATTGACAGGAGAGATTTTTCTTTCTTTAAAAAAAGATTTTATTTATATATTTGGGAGAGACAGAGTATACACAAACAGGGGGAGGGGGAGGGAGAGAGGGAGGGAGAAGCAGACTCCCTGCTGACCAGGGAGACTGATGCAGGGCTCTATCTCAGGACCCTGAGACCATTACCTGAGCCAAACGTAGATGCTTAACTGACTAAGCCACCTACACACCCCAAGATAGCTCTTTCTTACAAAAGGGCACTAATTGAAAAATTTAAAAGGAATGAGAAAAATGGAAAATCACCATTAGAGCATCACGGTAATAATTGCTGCAGACCCAATATTTTGATGGTTCCTAAAATTTATGGATGAAGATTTCATTAGAAATGAGATATTTGCATAGTTTGAAATTACTTTCTTCCAAGTAATTATTCATTTTAAAGAATGTTAACTTTATAGTGGAGAAATCTGGCATACACCATCTTAATCAAGTGATCAAGGTTAACCTCAGCATTGATAATACATAACTACATCATGTAGCCCTTGATATGATGCAGTGGGAAGGGGATATCACTTCTTTGGCAGTCTTGCCTATGTACAGTCTCAACATAATCATAACAAGATGTTAAACAAACCCTCAGTGAGGGACATTCTATTTAAAAAATTGACTAATGGGGATCCCTGGGTGGCTCAGTGGTTTAGCACCTGCCTTTGGTCCAGGGCATGATCCTGAAGTTCCGGGATCAAGTCTGGCGTCAGGCTCCCGGCATGGAGCCTGCTTCTCCCTCTGCCTGTGTCTCTGGATCTCTCTCTATATATCTATCTAAATCATCTATATCTATATCTATATCTATATCTATATCTATATCTATATCTATCTATATGTATAGATATATAGAGAGATAATGAATAAATTAAAAAAAAATCTTTAAAAAAATGACTATTAATCTTCAAAAGTGTCAAAGTCATGAAAGTCAAGGGAAGTCTGAGAAACTGTCACAGATTGGAGGAAACTAAGGAGATCTGAAACCAAATGCAATGCAAACTAAATGGATAGGAAACTGGGGAAAAAGATACTACTGGAAAAATTGGCAAAATGAAAACAAGTCTGTAGTCTTGTTAATAGTATTGTACCAAAGTTATTTCCTTGGTCTGGTCCTCTAATTATGCAGTGAATCTATGTGAAACATACGTAAAAATTCTCTGTAACATTTTTCAGCTTTTCTTTAAGTTTAAAATTATTTCAAAATAAAATGTAAAGAAAGAAATTGAACATCCCTGAAAGCAAATATTATATATAAAAGTGGCAATTAAGTGGTAATTATTATTTTGCACATAAAAGCATAAAACAATGTAATAAAAAATTATTTAAAAAGCCAAGGTTGAGAAGGTTGTTTCTGCTTCTACACGTTCTTACCAGTGTGAGAGTGTGTATATATGTGTGTATGACAGTCTAGCTGGTGTATGTTTTCTGTATATTGACTCTTTTGTGGTTGCTAATGACTCAGTTTAGAATTGAAACAAACAGGAAGTCAGTTTTTGCAAGTGGAATAAGAGATTTGCACATGAATGGGTTGTGCTTCTCTCTCTTATCTCTGATTCTCCTTGGAAAATGTCAAGATTTTCACAAATCAGTCAACATCACATCTCTCAGCAAAGATGGCCTCTGATAGAATTTGACTCACACCACCTTAGAATCATGTGATTAAGTGACAGAAGAAATTCCCAAAAGAAAATTGCATTTTCCAAAAAAAAAAAAAAAATTGCATTTTCCAGAAGGATAGCATATGATGTAGAGAAAATTATTAATTGTTCATACTTAAATGAAATATATTTTAATAGAATACTCAACAAAAGGAAAAGGGAAAAATAGCAGCAAGGAAATAGCACATTGGAATTTGAAATATTTTTTTGTGACAGTTTAATAATGGCATTTTCTAAGTAATAAAACAAAAGAAATATGAATGAATCACACCAAGTAGTATCGGAAAGGGATAGTCTTTTTTTCTTTCAAGATTATGCTAACTAACTTGAATTTGAAAGAGATATTCTTTGAAAAAAATTAAAATAATGCTTCAAAACTTTCATGGATGATTTATAGTTGTACTATTTATTTAAGTAACTATTTCTCTATGATAACCGACTCTTTGCTCCACTGCAAAGATAAAGTACTCTGGAACTAACAAGTAAACATAGCAATGTTGCAAGATATGAGGTTAATATATAATAGTCAATTATTTTTTTTATTTATCTGCAATGAAAAAACAGAATCTGAGATTAAAAACATAATACACTTGATTTTACCACTCCAAAAAATGAAATGATCAGTTGTAAATCTAACAAAATATGAGCAAGATCTATACAAGAGAAACTACAAAACTCTGATAAAATCAAAGCAGAACTAAATAAGTAGAAGGGCATTCCATGTTCACAGATAGAAAGACACAATATTATCAAGATGTCAGTTCTTCCCAACTTTATTGGTAGATTTAATACAAGTCCAATAAAAACCTCAGCAAGTTAATTATGAATATTGATAAACAGTGTAAAATTTATGTGGAGAAGCAAAAGATCCAGAATCACCAATACAGTGTTGAAGGAGAAGTACAGAAGTTGGAGGACTGACACTACCTAACTATAAAACCTCACTAGTCAGAACAGTGTGGGACTGTGAAAGAATAGACAACTAGATCAATGAAACAGAATGGATTGCCCCTCAAAATAGACTCACATAAATATAGTCAACTGATCTTTGACAAGGAGTAAAGACAATGCAATGGAACAAAACCAGTCTTTTCAGCAAATGGTTCTGGAAAAACTAAACATGCACATGCAAAGAAAAAAAAATCAGACACAAACCTTACATGCTTCACAAAAACTAACTTAAAATGTATCATAGATCTAAGTGTAAAATGCAAAACTATAAAACTCCTAGAAGATAACACAGGAGAAAATCTAGACAACATTGAGTACAGCCATAACTTTTAAGATAAAACACCAAAATATGATCCATGAAAAAAATAGCAGATAAGCTAGATATTAAAATTAAAAATTTCTCTAGGAAAGGCAATGCCGAAAGAATGAGAAGACAAGCTTTAGACTGGGAGGAAATACTTGCAAAAGGCACATCTGGTAAAGGACCAGTATCTAAAAGAGATAAAGAACTCTTAAAACTTCACAAAAAGAAAAAAAAAAACTTAAGAAAAAGAAAACATAATTAACAAATGAGTCAAAGACCTTAATAGACATGTCACCAAAGAAGATATACTGAATGCAAATAACATAAAAATATGGTCCACATCAGACAAATGAAAAATAAAACAACAATAAGATGTCATTACACACCTATTAGATTGGTCAAATACAAAGCAATGACAACACAAAATGCTCACAAGGATGCTGAGCAATAGGAACCTTGATTCATTCATGGTGGAAATGTAAAATGCACTTTGGGGGACAGTTTGGCAGCTTTTTTTTTTTTACAAAACTAAACAGAGTCTTACTGTAAAATCCAGCAATTTCACTCCTTGGTATTTACCCAAAGGAGTTGAAAACATGTCCACACAAAGACCTGCACATGGATGTCTATAACAACTTTATTCATAATTGTCAAACCTTGTGAGCAACGAAGCTGTTCTTCAGTAGGTGAACGGATGCACTATGATACATCCGGGCAATGGGATATTATTCAGAAAAAAAAAGAATTATCAAGCCATGAATATACGTGGAAGATTCTTAAATATATATTTACTTAATGGAAGAAGCCAATCTGAAAAGGTTACATAATGTGTGATTCCAATTATAAGACATTTTGAAAGGACAACTATGGACACAATAAGATCAGTGTCTGAGTGGAAGGAGAAATAGGCAGAGTATAGATTTATAAGGAAATGAAAATATGCTAGTATAATGATGGATACGTGTCTTTATACATTTGTCCTAGCTCACGGAATGTACAACACCAAGAGTGAACCTGAAAGGCAAACTATGGACTGTGAATTATGATGAAGTGTCAATGTATGTTTGTCCCTTGTAACAAATATACTACTCTGGTGGAGGGAGTTGACAAACAGGGCAGGCTTTGTATGCGTAGGAGCAGGGAGAAATCTCCATACCTTCCTCTTAATTTTCTGTTAATCTAAGTCTGTTAAAAACAATAAAGTCTTTTAACAAGTTAAAGCAACAACAAAACACCTACTTGCTAAAATACCACACAAACACAATATATTTCTTTATTTGAAAGCAATAATTTGTCCCTGCAGTTATTTATTCTTAGCCCAAGAATGTAATACTGTATCTTATGTTATTTTCATCTCTTAGATTGATTTGAACAAGGACATGCTTCTATTTTTATATCAGAAATTATTGTTAACCTCTCCCTCATTTTTTCTACTTTCAGAAACTCTGGATTTCTCTTTTGAACTTATTTTCTAAATTGTTAAAGGCTTGTTGTGATACCTAAACATTACCCTGATGTGAATGAAGCAAAATATGACAACCATGAGAAAGGAAAAAGAAAAAAAAATAATTTGTGCTTCTACCAATTATAAGTGTGATCCTGAACACATTGATAGTTGACCTTCAATTTTCTCATATTTTAATTGGTAATAAGAAGGTCTGCTCTACTAATTTATTTTCATTCTTGTTAGTATCAAATGAGGCAAAAAATATGAAAAGGGCAAATACAGCATAAAGAAAGAAAAAACAGATTAATGCCCTGAGCCAGGCAGTAAGCAAAACCCTTTTAACCTCTTCAGCTGCAGCGAGAGGCATTTGGAGGTAAAAGAGGAAAACTATCCATGAAGAAAAGGATTTCTGAGTAGAACCAGACAATCTTCCATGTGAACTTTGTCCTGGAAAACCACCTCTACCTTCACTTCCCATTTATGGGAAGTTACATGTTTCAGCTAGTGCAATCCATCAGGATAGCTGCAGAAAGTAATTTACAGAAATGTTGCAGCAGTCATTTATCTACTGGTTTTTTGGAAAGCATTAGCAGAGACCATTCAAATATTTAGTAACTCAAATATATCGGCTGTAGCCCAAGCCTCCTATACCAACTCTGTTTAACCTTGTGCCAACTTGTGTGGAGACCTGGTCTCTCCTGCCTTTTGGTGGTATTTGTGGATCGAGGTGAATATTTTGTAGGAGAAACTGTGTTGTTGGGGAGGTTACTATGTGGATGGAGATAGTATTGGTGGTAATATTGTACATCTTCCACAAGAAAATACCTCATGTTACATGTGCACACATGCACTTGCTCACACATGCACACATTTTTCTCTCTCTCTTTAGAGTTCTCCTAGGCCATCCATCTAGCCAAAACATGTTGCTTTCTTCTATTATTCTTCTCTCTGTTAACTGTTTAACCATGCTCCCATATTGTGTAGCCACTTCACATTTTCCCTCTTGAAATATCAAATTTCTGTCCATATGTCATGAAGATTAGCTTAGCTTTTCCTTGGGAAAATGTGGTACCCATTTCAATGCTTGCCCCTTGATTCTCAAATTTATCTTGCAGAAGTATCATTCCCCCAAACAGAGGTTTTCTCCTGTTAAGAGAATTATTTTACCAGGTGCTAAGGATATAATTTTCCCCCAAAATGATTACACTAACTATTAAATATTGGATTTCAACTGTCCTTACCATCCCCGGCCTTCTCTTGGATGTTTGTATGGATTGTCTGTACTTCTGAATAGCTAATGAAATCTATTAGGACATGGTATCTGTAGCTTTCTTTCTAGTTACAATGGGGTTTAGTTTTTATTGTATATGGGTAACTGTCTGCTTTGGAATTTCAGCAATATTTTAGAAAGCAACTCCATAAACATATGCCATAGAACAGGCAATGTGTGGGGGCATACTTCTTTCTGATTGGAGCTGTTCATTAAATGGGTTTTCTACTTTAGCATAGTTGGTAACAAGCAGAGCATTTTATTTCTACATGCATATCACTAATAGGATAAGCTGTGTTTCTTTAGATTCAGACTCATTTTGGTTAGATCTGCCTAAACATGATCTTATTGATATGTGACATTTCTATCTCCCCTTATCTCTTTTGAAACCTATGACCCGTTCTCACTTTATTTCATCTTGATAGAATTTGTTATTGTCTGGCTGTTTCCCCAAAATTTATCTGCAGTACAATTCACTTTTTTTTGGCATACAGTTCTGTGAGGTTTCACATGTAAACAGATTCTTGTTAACAACCCACACAAACAGAATACAGACTAACTCCATTATCCCAAGGCTTCATGTTGCCCCTTTATATATAGAGTCTGTCCCACTCCATGCCCTGGTAACCATAGATCTGTTTTCTCCTCCTGTATGTTGGCATTTTCCAGAATTAATGGAATTATACTGTGTGGAACCTTTTGAAACTGGATTCTTCCACTTAATAAAATGTGTTCGAGATTCACTCATGTGTGAGTGGGGTGAATCAATAGTCCTTTTATTTTTATTGCCAAATAATATTCCATTTTGTGGATGTGCTACAGTATACCTAGACACACATTGAAGGACATTTGGGTTGCTTCCAGATTTTGTAAGAGTAAAGCGTCTATAAACTTTTGCACACAACTCTTTCTGTGATATATTTTTCTTTCTCTTGGATAAATATCTAACAGTGAAATTGATCATATAGAAAGTTTACCCTTAATTTTAATTAAAAAACCAGCCAAACTGTTTTCTAAAGTAGTTGTACAGCTGCCCTTTCTTCTAAAATTTATTTTTCTTATTTAATAATCACATGATTTTCTTTCATCTTAGTGGGAAAAGAGCATTGCTCTGTTTTCTAAATTTGTCTTTAGGTGATTAGTATAGTCTAACCGGAAGACTTCACTTGAGGTCTAACATGGCTGGATTTACTTACTATACGTTGCAGAATTCTGGAAAAACGATGCAGATATCCTTTCTTAGCTAACTCTTCTTTTTTTAAAAAAAAAATTTATTTATTTATTTTCATTTATGAGAGACATAGAGAGAGAGAAAGATTGAGGCAGAGACACAGGCAGAGGGAGAAGCAGGAAGCCTGGCATGGGACTAGATCCTGGGTCTCCAGGATCACACCCTGGACCGAAGGTGGCACTAAACCGCTGAGCCACCTGGGCTGCCATTAGCTAACTCTTAAGATTTCTTATCTACTTTTCACTAATGTGTAGAAATAACATAAACTTGATTTTCACAACCTATCATCAACATTGCAGGTACCCTAGTCAGATTTATTTGACTCTGGTGCTGTACAGCAAGATCTTGAAATTGTGTTACTTTTGCATTCTGGATATGGACTTGTAGTATAGATTATAAATTAGAAGCTTATTTAGGAATAAAGCTAGAAAAATTTGAAGGCAACAGTTCTGACAGAACAGATATCATTCTTTTTCTCTAGAACTTTCCTGAGTTTCAGTGGTCACTGCACTTGGCACTTTGCTCTGGTGATGTATAATTGAATCAGGACATGGAAAAAGAAAGAGTATCCAGGAATATGTATTTTTTACCTTACAGATAGTGTATACTGCCAATCAATGATGCAGCTAGTATATGAAGAACAGGTCACAGCTAGAGTTGGAAATAATTTAAGAACTATGTTGGTTTGAAAACAGCTATGCTTGTGTTTAGCAACTTAATTCAATTATCTCTAATCTTTAGATAGGTTCTGCAATCATTTTTTGTTAACTTTTTCTCGCAGACTCCAAGACCTTATATTGCACACAGCAGTAGCAGATTTCTCATTGCTGAGAATGTTCTTTTTACTGGCGTATTAATGAAACCAGCAGGAATAAGTTTCCTAATATTTTCCTCCTACAAATAGCTCAAAAATAATCCTGGTAAAGGCAATCTCCTAATAGGCACCTCCTATCTGGTTTGTCTCTCCTAGACATTAAGATACTCACCCCCAACTCTCAGGCAGGATCCACCCTGTTTGGGTATTAGCCTGTAACAATGTCTGAAAGATCAATCATCCGGGGCTATGGAAAGATACAGAAAGATTTTGGGGTGACCAACTTAACTGACACTGTGAAAATGAAGAGTGTGAAGTAATTATAAGCAATCCATCTGATTACAATCATACTTGCAGACCCATGTTTTATCCTCACTAGCAATACAGTAAATGGTTACCATATGGAGCTCAGGAAATGCTTTTTTCTTGTTCTTAAATCTACCCTTAAATCTATCCTGTTCTTGAATCTAGTTCTTTGCCCCACATTATTCTTGTCCCTGCCAGTATACTCTGAATAGCCAGTTATCTAATCTGGGGATTCTTAATACTAACTGTTCTTATGTCTATTCTATAATTGCTCAGAGTTTTACTATAGAGAGTTTTCATTGTTCTTCATCATTGCAGTTTTGCTTTCTTTAATGTAATCACTGAATATGATGCACTAATTATTTAATTTTAAAGTTTTATAAAATTATTAAACTAACAGAGGCATGCGGCTAAACCAATAGTATTGTTCCAAATTCCTCAGCTCCAATCCTGTCCCCAGAAGTAAGATTGTTAGCTTCTTAATTTTTTTCCTTCTGATACCTCAATATCCCTAAGTATTGTTTCCATAATATTTCTGAGTGTATTTGCCTTAGATATTACATCCTAATTTCTTGCCTTAATAGGCAAGGATTTAGCTACTTTCCACCAGCCTTCAACCTTCCTCCCTCATTTGATGATAGAAGGTTTGATATAAAACTACAAAATGCCCAATTCAATTGGAATTTCCTATAAGCAAAAAAATATCTTCAAAAAAGTGTGTCCCAAATATTACATGAGCTATAGACTGAAGGTGCTTCCCCAAATTTGTATATTGAACCTAATTCCCAATGTAAGACTATTTGGAGGTGGGGTCTGTGGGAGGTGATAGTGCCATAAAGGTGGACTGAACCCTCAAAAATGGAATTAGAGCCTTTATAAAGGAGGTGTGAGATTGCTCTACCTCTTCTGCCATGTGAGAACATGGTGAGAAAGCAGGCTTTCTCCAGTCTGTCAGCACCTGGTCTTCGGAATTTCTAGCCTCCAGAAGTGTAAGAAACAAATTTCTGTTGCTTATAACTCACCCAGTCTGTTCCAACAGCCTGGACAGACTAAGGCAACAGGGGGCATGCTTATACTAATACAATTTTTTGCTTATCTAAAAACCCAATTTAATTGAGCATCTATATTTCATTTGGCAACCAGATCACAACAGTCATCTTGCTTTCTTTTTTTCTTCGCTGGTTATCTTGTATAAAAATCTATTTTTTAATTCTTGTTTCATCAAAAGTATTTTTTATCCTCCACTTTCTAAGATGCATACATTTGTACTGCTTCCCCTTTTCCTTAATTATATTCCTGGACTTCTTTTAATATAAGTTCTTCATAGGCAACATTCATAACAATAGTATTTGTATAATTTGAATTACATAAAAATATTAACTGCAGAGCTAAGTCATTAATAATGACTACATTGGTTTTCACAACATTTTTGTGGTTCCTCACTCTGAATATTTTCTAATGCCATTTTTTCCTCTTGTTCCACTCTCCTGTTTTCATATATTCTCAAACTTCGCAAAAACTGACTTCTTGGGACCCCTCTGAACTGCAGTCGGACTGCGAATTGGTTCCATTTAATGCTTTCCTGGATTCAATCCTTTTTTTTTTTTTTTTTGGTCTGGATCTTCATTCTTTGTTTTGCTAGAGCAAAAGAGCTGCATTTCAAGTATCTAGAGTTTGTTGAAGGTGGGTTTTTTTTTGTTTTGAGATCTTGCATGTTTGAAAATAGCTGAATCCTTTCTTCATATATGATTGATAGTTTGGGTGTGAACAGAATTCTAAGGTAAAAATAATTTCCCTGGGGATGTTGGAGAGGATTGCTCTCCTGGCTTCTGGCATTCAGTGTCACCATTGAGAATCATGCTGTTCTGAGCTCATTCCTGTCTCTGCATTTCCCCACCCATTTTTTCCCTTCCCATTGTTGTATGCAATCTCTCTGCACTTACAATTCTGAGACTGTACTATGTCTTCCCCACTCATTGTCTTGGATGAACTCTTTCATTCGAGAGACACATAACTTAATTTGGAGAAAAAACCTTTATGTGTATCTTTGATTCTTTGCTTGAGTTTCTCTGGATTTTCTGGAACAGCTTTTAGTTGCATATTTGGGCTTCTGAATTTTTTTTGTTATATTTTTTCTTTTTTTCACCTCATTTTAGTTTCTTTTCCTTTTGTTCAACTTTTGGGGAGATTATAAAAACTTTATTCTCGGGATCCCTGGGTGGCAGAGCGGTTTGGCGCCTGCCTTTGGCCCGGGGCATGATCCTGGAGACCCGGGATCGAGTCCCACATCGGGCTCCTGGTGCATGGAGCCTGCTTCTCCCTCTGCCTGTGTCTCTGCCCCCCTCTCTCTCTGTGTGTGTGACTATCATAAATTAAAAAAAAAAAAAAAACTTTATTCTCTAATATTTCTATTGTTTTTTCTCAATATTTTATTACAAATATTTCTCAACATCAAGCAGATGAAGGAATTCATAGTAAAATCTAAATATCTACTACCTAGATTCTATTTATTGAACTTTAAAATTTTTGTGTTTATTATATATATTTAAGTTTCAAAAAAGTCCAAGTCTTTCCTTTTTCTTTTTCAGTGTCTCTTGTTTTAAGGATGTACCTTTTTTGCACATGTTTCTTTCTTCGGGAGTAATTTTATGTTCATCTCTGTCACTTTTACTTGGAAGAATTCTCCAAATATCTCACGTGTCTTATCTTATTCATTTATATTTATAATTAAGTAAATACATATTAGTTTAGCAACTGCTTACATAGTGGGCCTTATGAACAGGCGGGCTTTGTTTTTGAAGTTTTGAGTAGGAGTGATCTTCACTTGGGAAGACCTAAATGCCAGATTGAGTGGCCTGATAGCATTCCAGATGGGAGGACTATTTTGTTTCTTTCCTGGTTTAACAGGAGAGACTTCTGCAGTGTGCTATGTAAGAGTATATATGAGTGTGTGAATTTGTCTGTGGAAGAGTGAGTGTATATGGTTCTGGGTGGACTAATGATCTATCACAGTGTCATTTGACCCTTCCTTTTTCCTACCCACTGGATTTACAAAACTAGAGACTTTAGGGTTCTACCAAGGAGAGCTGCATCCTTATCACTCTTGTCTAGGTCTTATTAGATTCTTTTTTTAAGACTTCATTTATTTGACAGAGAGACAGAGAGAGAGAGAGAGCACAAGTAGGCAGTGGCAGGCAGAAGGAGAGGGAGAAGCAAGCTCTAAGCAAAGGGCCTAATGCTGGGCTCGATCCCAGGACTCTGGGCTCATGACCTGAGCTGAATGAAGGTGGATGCTTCACTGACTGAGCCACCCAGGCACCCCAGTTTTATTAGATTTTATATTTCTTCAGCAGACTTCTTCAGTTTTGCCTTCTTTTGTTCCCTCTGTTTCTCTCTCCCCTGGCCTATCAAGTTTAGTGAGATTTTACTAGGGAAAGCAGGTACGTGTAGGTGAATAATTATTTCCAGAATCAATTTTCCTCTCCCAATCTTCTTAGTAAGTCAGGTGTGGCCTATCTGTCTCTGAGCACTCAGGTCTGCTCTTGATCCTTGCAGTGAGCTGTATTTTAGTATCTGTTTAGGATTTCTGTAATAAATAAATGCATAAAAAATAAGGTAAAAGTGAGCAAAAAAATTTACAAGTTAAATTTGTTTTGACAAAATATTTCTAGAGGGGCAAAATACCTGTGTTGTAAAGCCAAGCTTTTTGCCTGGGACTAGTCACCTTGAACGTCAGACCTATTGTCATACCCTTGCAGAAGTCTTAAATATTAATTTCCAGAAGACATGTCAGGGACATGAAGGCCAGAATTTTCTGGGTTCATATCTTGACAGTGCTATCAGGTGCCTGAGTGACTTGGAGAATCTATTTAATTTCTATGAGGACCAGTTCCTACCCTTAATATTTGGAGAGTTACTTAAAATAGTAATTTGTACCTCACAGGTGATATAAATAACTGTGAGAACTTTCCCAAACACATGATCCTATACATGAAATTTTGTAGACTAACTTCTCACTTTGAATCTAAACACTTTGCTATATACCAAATCATACTAATTATAATATAACTAAGCCCAGCCAATGTATTGTTGATATGACCAAGTGTTGTAGAAACCGGTACTCCTACATGAAGATAATAGTCTCTGCTTCATAGGGTTGTTGCTGGAATTAAATATGTTAATACATATAAAGTGCTTAGAAATGTGTCTAACATAGGGACTCCCTCAAATGTGCACTAAAATAGTTGTTTCATATTATTATTATTTGATTTCTGTATGCCACGAACTTTTCTAAGACTTTTGCATGTATCATCTCTTACCTCATCTTATCCCTGCATCTCTTTGAAATGGTACTATTGTCATTCTCATCTTATAAATGAAGATAAGAGGCAAAGGAAGTTATGTAGTTTGCTCAAGGTGGTGCAGTTAAGAGGTGGGGTAGCAAGATTTGAGTCTAGGCCGTCTTTTCACATAACTAATCAATCATCAAACCAAACCATCCATTTGAACAATCAGAGTATGAAAATTAGATTTCAAAAATTGTTGTAGGTTGAGTTAGTATGGAAAAAGCCTTTTTAATATTTTTCAGGCATCTTCCCTGTAGCCCCTACATAGGATTCAGATTGACATAGAAAGGACAGAAAGGAGGGCTTTCAGGCAGGGTGAGTGCACAAAACTGGCTGTGTTGTGTTACAGGAGTGATAAATGCACCTGCTTAGAGATACCCACTTAATTTTTTTTTTTTAGAGTTAGAGTTAAGTGTTACTTTTTGGCAAAAAGGACTTTAAATATTAGTAACATGAATACCTTGAAAGTGAATTAAAGCTAAGTGATGAATGTTAAATGTTATTTTCCTTCTTTTAGAGTTTTTAGGAATTATGAAAAAAGAACTACAAATACGCTTAAAACCTAAATTTTGTGAAAATAGCAATCTCTCAAAATGTTTCATATATATTTATGTGTATATACATACATAGATACACTGCAATCATTCCATAATAGCCTTCATTTCCTGTCTTATGAGTGTTTTAGTTTTGTTTGCAAAGCACTCATTTTCCCTCTTTCCCCCTCCATATTGATTGGCTTATTTAGATATTTAATCTTAAAATCCATATGTTGTCCATTTTCTGGGTATATTTTAAATTCATCACAATCCTCTGGTTTGATTTAAGAGAGCAAATTTAATTCTGCACTGTAAACAAAGATACTTTGAATATGTAATAGGAATGACACTTCACTTTCCCCAATCCTCATTCTAGACATTTAAGTTATTCACAGCCGCTATTCCCATAACACTTAAAGTGATTATATCTATTGCCAACTTCTATAAATTATTAACGTCAAAGCTAGCAATTCCTTGGCATACAATTTCAGCCTTTCACAGAAAGAGGAAAATTTAGGGAGATTTAAGTAGATTAAGGAAATTCAATTGGTAACATGGTCACTAGAAATTTAATCTTTGTTTACAAATGCTTTCCCTTCCTTTTCTTACTGGTTCTTGTGAGTAAGACTGTAAGAGAAAGCAAAGAGTCTATGGAGATTCTGAAAGTTCAGAGAACTGGGTAGAGTTCATTCCACCCCATCTTCTTCCTACAGTTTTAGGTAATGAGCCCGCACAGCCAGCCATTTCTCACTTAACAATATCTTGCAGTTATTAGAGTTTATTCAGCAAGGGCTTACACACTGGATTCATAAAACAAGAATTTATTGAATTCAAGGAAAGGAATGATGAAGATAAATTGAGAAATGTCTAAATTAAATAAAAAAATTACTACTTTCTCAGAATTCAAAGAGTGGCTGGCTATAAGATGAAACATTGAGAATTAAAGATATGTAACTGATAAAGATGGATGTCTCACTTTTGTGGATACAACTTGGGCAGTTTAAAATAAATACTGTAATAATTGATTTTTCTGAATGATGTGCAAGTGCTAAATAATGCTTGATATACGGTATCAACTTCCTGTCTTTGGCATTGATAGATGGTCCTTACATTTCTCCTAATAAAAAGATGAGCAAGCCTTCAATTATACATATTGCAATGCTGCGAATAAAGCTCAGTGGAAGTGGGTGGGAGACACTCTTACACCATTTTAATATTATCCTAGACTGAAACCATTTCTTCCATGCAGACTGACAATAGGAAGATGTCACTGCAGATTAATGAGGCTCAAATTACACTGCCAGAGTAGAGGAAAGGGGAAAGGGAGATCTTGCTGCTGCTTCTTCTTCTTCTTCTTCTTCTTCTTCTTCTTCTTCTTCTTCTTCTTTTTTAACAGCAGCTGCCTCGTTACCTCACTAAGTAAGAAGCTGCTTTGGAAAGATTATTAACAGCTTTATTGACATTCTGATTGAAAGTAATTTTTCAGCAGGCTTGGGTATAATTCAGTAGAGATTTTATTGGCTCTCGACCAGCAATTTCAAAGAAATACTTCAATTAGTAATGTAATAATATGTCTGCAGTCAAGGTATGTTTATGAAAATTATGCCTCAGCTCAGCTTTAAATTGTCTCCCAGATAAGAGTTTGCCTGTTTGCTTGGAACAAGGTCATTACAACTCTTTAGACTCCAAGGGTAAAAAACAACATTAGTTGCTTAAATAAATCAGAGTATATTGGCTGAAAATTCTCTTATTGGTGCCCAGAGCTGCTACAAACTTTTAATATTCTAGATCATCTTTAAAACACAGCATCACAGTGGGTTTTTATCTTCTGTTCGAAATTCGAAAAATACATTACTCTGACGTTCTGCCCTTTTAAAATTTTGCATTAATAAATATTTATTTGTTCCTATGATGAAAGAGTGAGTGATAGATTGATAAGTCTCACAGATAGGTATTTCATTAGGAAAACAATCCAAAGTCTTGGATACAGAAAGTCAAACTGAGATCCTAGAGGAGATACAATCCTTCATTTCATTGTTTTCTTCAAACCAAAGCTGCCATCTGATAATTAATTTAAACTGCTGCTTATTAAGGTGACTTTTGTATCCTCTGCTCTCCACCTTATAAATAACAGTTTCCCTAATGTGAGAAAGTGTTACATGAATTTTTAAGTTCAACACACTTTAGGATAAAGGGACATGGGTTGAATGGAGACGGGTAACCAGGAAGGGAAGCTCTTACTTTTCTGTAGCACATACATGTGTATGTTTTGCCATGTATGTGTGTCGATGTTCTTAACAACTTTACATTGAAATGTAATAGATATGTTTTAGATGCACACACACACACACACACATACACACAAACACCATTATAAATGTGGTATAAATATTTATAAAGGAAACACACCTAATGTAAACATTACCCAGATTAAGAAACTGAATGTTACCCAAGCCCCCAAACTCCCTGTGTTCCCTCTTAGTTACTACTCTTCTATTATTCTGATTTCATATGACAAACGTGAGTTTTGCCTTTTTTTGTTTTAACAAATATAAGTAGAATCATATACTAAGTACTCTACTGTGGCTACTTCTGTTTAACATTGTGAGAATCATTCATATTGTTGCACATGGTTGTACATCACTCAGCTCTTGCTGTAATGATATTCCATTGGAGGAATAATTTTATTTATTTATTTATTTATTTATTTATTTATTTATTTAGTGTTTGGTAGGGCATTTGGAAAATTTCAAGCTTGGGGTTATTATTGATTGTGGTGCTTTGAACATTCTAGCATATGCTTTTATGGTAAACATATGCACATGTTTCTGATGGGCATATTATCAGATGTAGAGCTTGTGTGGTTCCTATGTACTAAGCTTTAGCAAATGCTATCAAAAAGTTCCCCAAAGTGGTTGTGCTAATATAAGCACATACTAGCAATGTCCGAGAACTCTGGTCATTCTATACTTTCACCAACAACTGATATTTCTTATCTTTTTAGTTTTAGCCATCCCTGTAAATGTATAATCATATTTCTATTGTTTTAGTTTGTATTTCTCTGTGGCTTATTGCCTTTCATAGATTTATTGGCCATTGGATATATTTTTTGGTAGTGTCTTCTTTTTCCTATTGTGTTGTCTTTTTTTATCGCTTCATACTTATTCAAAATATTCTGAATATATAGTTTTAATTGATATATATTTTTTGAATATTTACTTTCTCTTGGTGGTTTGCCTAGTTTCTGTCTTATGTCTTTTGATGAACAAAAGTCCTCAAATTTAATATAGAGCAATTGGATAGGAAATAATTAACAGCAGATCTATAACTCATTCCCTTCTACTGCAGCAGACTACCTAGAAGAACAATGGTTGCAATCAGATTTCCTTGAGAACAGCTTAATGGCCATATACTAGAACCTCTATGCTAGTGATAATCACTAGCATAAAGATAAGGGATAGAGAGCCCTATCCACAAAATGACATTTTGATAGAACACACCTGGTTTCTCTGCATATTGAAAATAAGACTAGAAATTATGAACTTATGGTGAACTGCTGGATGGATATTGGGGACAGCTGTACACTGTGTAGCTAACACTAGATAACATGAAGATAATCTAAAACCAACATGAATCTCATTGTGTTAGTAAAGTTTTCATGTACATTGCAGAAGGATAAGGATGTTTTGGGAACTGTCTTAGACATCTCTAAGAAAGTAAATTAATTTAAAAATATTGATTTTTCTTTCAAAATTTTATATCAGTGATTGTTTTCTATATATTTTAGAATGTCCTTACTTTTTATGAATCTCATGTTACTGTAGGGACCCTGGGTCAATGTTTAATTGAGATACTATGACATGGAATTCTTGCTCCCTGTAACAGACTTACTGAATAAACAGCAAAGGTTTTAAAAACATAATTTGAGAATATCAGTTTAATCTAATGTATTAAGGACTTTAAATGCAATAAGCATCTAGGAAACACAGTGAGCAATGGGATTAAAAAACTGGAAAAAGTCGAAAGAAAAGAATGGATTTCATTCATTGTTTATTTTGGGACCTGAAGCTGATTAGGTGGTGGTATGGGTAGAATATGAAGGATTTAAAAATGAGGCAGAGAATTGACCTTTGTGAAACATAATCCCCTTCGGTTATGAATTACCCGAAATCATAACAGAAAGACATTAACTGTGTTTTCTTTCTTCTTTCTCTGTTTCTTTTTTTTTTTTTTAAAGAAGATAAAAGATTTGGAAATCCTATTTACTATTAGTAAAACAATATATACTAAATCTTACATTGTCTGAAACGTGACTTAAATTTTTTTTTAAATATATATTTGTTTATTCATGAGAGACAGAGAGAGAGAGAGACAGAGACAGAGACACTGGAAGAGAGGGGAAGCAGGCTCCATGCAGGAAGCCTGATGTGGGGCTAGATCCCGGATCCCGGGATCACGCCCTGGGCTGAAGGCAGACGCTCAACCACTGAGCCACCCAGAGGCCCCATTAAAATTTTAAACCTTTAATATTAGCTTTCTTCCTAATGCTTGTCTTAATTTAGAACAATTACCCTTGAAAATAGTACACCATGTATGTACTATTTGAGCCTCAATGCTTCGCTTACCAGTACCATCAACCACAAATCATGATTCTATGATTCTAGGAAGTTCTTTCTATCACAAGACACATGCAAAAATCTACCCATGCATTTTGTCAGAAATCTGGTATAATAAGACCTTATTGTAGAGAAAATTCAGAAATAAATGTTTACTTTGTCATATTTTATACTACCTTCTACCTTTAATATTATTAAATAAATATTAAATTTTTGGATGAGAAATAGACCACTGCTAGAGAACTTCTGTGTAATTTTTAAAAAAGGAAAGCATGCTTTACATAAAAACCATGCAGTTATCAAATTTATCATTTCATTATATAATTAAAAAAACAAAAACAAAAACAAAAAACTACTTTCAAGTCCAGATAGACCACCCCATTTCATACGGAGGTTAAAGGCATAGTCAGTAGCTTTGCAAAATGTACTCTGTGATACATATTTATTTTTCAGAAAAGTACTTTGATGAAGGCCTAGAATTCTGTATCACAAACATAGAAGACATTACTTTAACCTGGGATATATTTTAGGTAGAAGTAGCTAATTGCCTGCCTCTATCATAAAGAAACCTTAATATGGTTCCTGAAGAACACTTTTGTGTAAAACTGCAACTCAATGAGTCCACCAGGATGAGTTAGCCACAAAAGGCACCCTCGGATAATTAAATCTTTGAGTAGAATTGCTTACTATCGTCATCTGGATGCAAGAGAATGTATACCAAAGGCACTGATTTTTTTCATTTCAGTTTACTGATTATGAGTTATGCTTTCTGGTATTAAATAAAAAGTTTAGCTGAATCTTTAAAACTATTTGCCAAATTATAAAATATTATTAGTTATATATAAATCATATTAATACTGGATAAGGAAAAATATTGAAGCAAATGCAGATATAATTCTCTCTTTTTTCTCCAAATTTGGACTTAATTCACAAGATAGTGACCTCTAAATATTTTACTGTTTTGGGATTTCTTTATTTAGTGGGCCCCATTGCAATGGCAAAAATAACATATCCTTGTATTTATCTGCTGAGGAATTCACTTGACATATATTATCTTCCTGCTTCCTTTCCTACCACCACCTGATTTTTGAGAGTACATAGTTTTAACCCCATTCGTTGTTACTTTTATAACTTTAGATGCTATGCTTGAATCTGTATTTCTCAACTCATTGCTATGAGTCTGTATTATGCATCATGAGTAAATCAGCAGGCCCACAGTCACCTTGACCTCTTATATCTCCGTTTTTGTCAGTCCTGCAATTGCATTTATAAGATTGCCATATTAAACATTAGCAGTCTAATCCTTAAATCAGGCATTCTATGTTTTGTCAATGGGATGAATCCAAGAAGTAAAAACCAATAAGAAACACTTTAAAATTTATGGTTATACTATCACCATTCACCACAGATTTATTTTATCATTAGAATACACTATTGCTTTCAGTATCTTTTAATTTACATTCACAATGTCAATCCCTTACCTTACTCTATGGGGACTTCTTGTAACAGTAGGAATAAAATAAACCCCTTAATGTTCAAGGGCTAAAATCCAGTTAAGACATAGTTTTGTTCATACTGAACTGAAATGAAATTTACTGTGGAGATTGAATTCTAAATTTATATAATGAAGGAAAGCTGGAACAGTGTCTTTCAAAAGATATGTTAGCTGTTAGCAAGGAACAACGTGTTGGGATAAGGTTTGTATTTACCCTTCCTGGAAATGATAGAACAGATGGTTTCACAATGCTGTCATCTGCAGAGATGGTAACCTGAATAGGGTACAGAAAGGGCTGGTGTCTGTGTGTGTCTCTGTGTGTGGAGGGGAGTGGTGTTTGTGTGCATATTTAAAGACGAGGTGGCCAGGGATTAACCTCTTTGTCAATGAGTAGATGGTAGGGACATAAGAGTTATTGAGCGATGAGAAGTGTATCTATTGTTATCTAAGAGATATTCTGTCTGTGAAAATAAGATTGGGTTCCACACACTGCATGTGGGGAATTAGGTACACTGGAGAGTGGGAATGAAGATGGTGATGGAAACAAGTTTACAGCAACTGTATTTTCATTGTGAAGCAGAAATATAGACTCACATTATTGAAAGTTTCAGCATTATGCAGCTTGAATGTGTACTCAGTTATTGCTTACTTGCCATGTAAACTTGGACAGTTTACCTATATCTCTGGGCCTCCACAGCTTCTGTCTAGAAAATGGGGAGGGTACTGACCACATCTGTGAAAAAATTAAATTAGAACATTAAGTGGCACATTGTAAATGTACAATAATTGTAAATTAGTTGCGTTTTTATTTTTATCTTAAAAAAATGTTCACTGGTAAGAATGACTCTGACTTCATACTGTCAGAGATTAACTAAACTCTTATAATCATGACTTTGTGGCAATTTAACATTCCCTCAAGAATTCTGATCTAGGGACGCCTGGGTGGCTCAGCAGTCGAGCCTCTGCCTTTGGCTCTGGGTGTGATCCTGGAGTCCCGGGATCAAATCCCAGGATGGAGTCCCACATTCGGCTCCCTGCTTGGAGCCTGCTTCTCCCTCTGCCTATGTTTCTGCCTCTCTCTGTGTGTCTCTCATGAATAAATAAATAAAATCTTTTTTTTTAAAGAATTCTGTTCTAGAAATCTCGATCAATTTATTGGAATTAAACTTTGGATACTGTGTTGTATTTTCTTATTATTAAAGAGAATTACAATTTTTTTTCCCCTAACAAGCTCTATTTTTTTCTCCCTCTTTTCAATGTTAATGTTCTTCTCCTGACAGGGCATTTGTGTCAAAACCATTCAGGAATAGTAAAGCTGGTAATCAATAGTTTAAGCTTTGGGGCACCTGGGTGGCTCAGTGGTTGAGGTCTGCCTTTGGCTCAGGTCATGATCCTGGGGTCCTGGGATGGAGTCCTGCATCAGCCCCCCCCCCCAGGGAGTCCTGCATCAGGCTCCCCCCAGGGAGCCTGCTTCTTCCTTTGCCTATGGCTCTACCTTTCTCTGTGGGTCTTTCATGAATAATAATAAAAAATGTTTTAAAAATAGTTTAGGCTTTAAAGGAGTACTGATTTTGATTAGAATGTTGTACTCTGCTTACTAGCCAGGGAACCTAAGTTATTAACTTTTCTGTAACTCAAACTCTTCATATATAGATTAGAATACGTTTTGGGGGGGTGTTCCAATCAGATGCGGAGGACACCAAATGTCAAGTGTTCTGATAGGGTGGAGGCTGGCAGTACAGGTGGTGAAAGAATTCACCCAAAGCAGAACAAGAGATAGAAGTTTGCTGAATATACTGCTATGGAGCAGGGGGCAGGACGCAGCAAGGGAGACTACCTGGGAGAAGGCAGTGGTGAGGGGCCACAGTTAGAGAACAGAGTGAGGGAGTATGGGGAATGTATGGAATTCCCCTCCCCCCCCTTTCTTAAATTTAGGAACTGTGCCTGGTTGTAATTGGTCAATGATGGCCTATGGTTATTTCAAGGTGGGTTGTTTAATGAGCCTGTTTGCATTCAGCTCGGTGGTCCCTATGGACCCTTTTGACTTGATGGAGTTTCCATTGCTGAAGCCTGTTGCCTAAAAGCAGCTTCTACAAAATGTAAATACGCATGAACTGCTTTAGGATGCTATGAGAGTTTTAGTCTAACAGGAGGATATGACCCTTGCCTGGATGATAAAGGTATTAAAAGTTTATGTGTTTACAGTATGTAACTCTCTCCATTGAAAAGACTCGTATTCTCCAGGCCAACATATGCCATCTCTAATAACTCATATAAAGATTCCATTGAATAAATCAAAGGGAAGACTGTATGGAGTAGATTTCAGACTTTGATCCAGTTGTGATGTTTGCAGTAGTGATATTCTAACATGTCACATAAACTGAAGGAGATGTGAAAGTGTAGGCACTGAACAAATACTTTATCAGAGCTTTATCAATTCACATCTAAACTAAGTAAACTAAACAAGTAAAATAAAGCATTCCTATGTGGTTTGCCTGTCAGTACTTTGACATTATAGTACTTATTTGGTTTTGTGTGTGCTTAGGATGTGTGTGTGTGAGAGAGAATGTGTGTGTGTGTGCTTTTAAAAAAGAATGATATTATTCTTTTTTTATTTTATTCTATTAAACATAAAAGACGGGATTGCTAAATATAAGAACAAATGGTATTAAAATATTTATATATTTAGAAGATATACCATAGATACAGTATAGATATAAACATGCAAGGTGAATATTTGCTTTGTATTCACCTACAATTAGATATCTTATAATGAATTATATGCCTCAATGAGAGTTTGTATTATATTAAAGAAAACCAATCTAATTAATAAGTTGAGTTTATCTAAAATGTGCAAATAGATAATAGAAATCACATTTGTTTATTTACTTATTTCTTTTTTATGCCCAAATCCCTCTGGAAGGAATTAGGCTGTTTAAAGGTATATTTAATTGAAATATATATTAGAAATAAAGTTCACACATTCATCAGGGAATATTTGCAATAATATCAATTGAAAATTTTCTTATGCTTCATATTGTAAAATTCAAAGTAAGGATTTTATAACCCACTGTTGGACATGAAGTTTTTAGAGATAAAACCCAGGCAATCACAGTCAAAACGAGTGTTAAATAGAATCATATTGGAATGTAGTAGAATCTAGTTGTAAATATCCTGGATTCAATGCATATTGCTTGCTCCCAGAAGAATGAGTTCCATGACCCCAGAGGATATTCAGAATATGGGACATCAGACAGCGACCTAACACTAAGAGTTGACAAGTCTGCAGCCAGCTGTATCTCTGATTCCACTTCCTGACTTTACTTTTGCACCTCAATCCAGTTTGTTCTGGATTTCATCACCAAGACTATAATAAAATATCTGTTAGCAATCTCTATTTTGCCAAAATCAATGATGAGTCATCTATTGACCTCAGCCACCACCTTGAACCCCTACTTCTCTAGGCTAGTGTGACATCACCGTCATCGGCTTTTCAACACCAATGAGTCACTAACACTGGTTCCTGATTGACTGGTCCTCTAAATATTGCACTGTCCCCAGCCACCTTCCCATCTTCTGCTCTCTTTCTACTTTCTCTTTAGATTATCTCATTTAAATACTGTGGTTTTAGATAACATTCTCCATGCTAATGAATCATGTAAATCTTTGCCCATTGTCTGCCATCTACGTAGAAACTATGATCATGGGGATCCCTGGGTGGCTCAGCGGTTTGGGGCCTGCCTTTGGCCCAGGGCCCGATCCTGGAGTCCCAGGATCGAGTCCCGCGTCCGGCTCCCGGCATGGAGCCTGCTTCTCCCTCCTCCTCTGCCTCTCTCTCTCTCTCTCTCTCTCTATCATAAATAAATAAATAAATATAAAAAAAAAGAAAGAAACTAAGATCATCTCTAAACTGAAACTTGTCAAGTGTCTCTGAACTGGTCTCCCGTCTCTTCTTTTTTCCCTCTATACTCTATTCTCCACAAGCCAACCAGATTTATATTTGTAAAGTTTAAAATAAATTATTGCTTCCCTTATTAAAACTCTTGTTATTCCTATGAGAGTAACAATGAGAAGAGAATTTGTCTCTTTCATATCAAACATCTCCTTCAGAAAGACATACACCATTCCCCCACCTGTATATACACATACCCACATAGAGGGATAAATTAGTAGGTGCAAACACTTTCTAAACTGTTAATAAACTTTATGAGATTGGCAATGGTGATGATACTAATGATAATAAAAATAATGATGAAACAATGTTTTGATTGACCTTTTGACCTGGGGACACTACCTAGTCAACCAAACTAGAAAATGCCATGCAAGAATTGCTGCTTCTTCTTCTTTTAATTTTTAAAAATATTTTATTTATTTATGCATAAGAGACACAGGGAGAGAGGCAGAGACATAGCAGAGAAACAGGCTCCCCACAGGAAGCCTGATGTAAGACTCGATCCCTGGATCTTAGGATTATGACCTGAGGTGAAGGCAGACACTCAACCACTGAGCCACCCAGGAATCCCATGCAAAAGCTTCTTTACCAGAAGTAAATGACACCCCATTCTTCCCACACTGGGCGTATGCCTATCACAGATGATGCGCTTAAAAATTTGAGCCTATTAAACACTGCATAACAGATTTATAAATGTCAAATGTAAATGGATTTCTCACCAATATATCAGGTGATTTTGGAAACATGGCTTAAATTTGCAAAAAAAAAAAAAAAAAGATATTCATTTCTTCTTTGCCTTCTACCAGTCACCTTTGTCTGGCATCAGATTCAGGCTCATTGCCAGAGGGAAACTCCCCCTGTCATTCAGAGTCCTTTCCCTTAGATATTTTTTTTCTTCAGATGATAGCAAAATAATCTAAAAAGTTAATTGCTGTAGATTTAATAGAATTTAAGACTAAAATCAAATTAAAATTTAAGCTCCATCCACCTACATGTTATGCACCTCATCTAACTCACAGTAATGTTTCAAGTAATAGGACATGGCTTTGAGTCTCTTCCCACTGTACCTGGTAACATAGCTCCTAGGATAGCCCACATTGACTGCAATAACCCCATTTAACATGGAAACATAATATAGACAGATACAACTGGCAACATAACACATAGAATCAGATATAACATAACATAGAATCAAGTACAACTGGTTTTGAGTTCTGGGTCTGACATTTCACTGTTGGAAAAAAAGCTTAATGTGATATACTTAATTTGATATCACAGTTTCCTTCCATTCAACTGTATTCCATTCTGTTTTTCTATCACTAGAATAGTTAATTTTGCTGTTTTCCTAAATTTTACTTGTCATCATAATTTTGCATTCTCATACATTCTTAGAAATGCATCATGAATATACATATATACATGTGGAATACATATATACACATACAGACATACATATACATGTAGCTATAGATGCAGATATAGATACTAATAATTTTCCCTTTGGAACTTATGTGAAAAAAAAAATTAAAAACAGAATAAAAAAAAACAAAAAATCTATAGCATATTGTATCAAGGCTTGAATTTGGATAACACAGATTTTTTTTTTTTTAAATGATGAAGTAAATGAAGTTGAGGTTGAGCTTTCCTTATCTCCACCTTGTTTCACTTACCCACCTAAAGATCTCAATAGCTTTAGTCACAATAGATCTTAAACTTCGGCAAAGGCCAACTTCTATTGCAATTCTGGATTGCACACTCAGGCTCCAGGAGAAAGAAGCCCTCAAAAGGATACTTGCCATATTCATAGACATTTAACATCAATATTTTCCTGATTAGAAGATTACCATCTTTTCTCATTTTTACTGAATAGACTTCTGTGTACATAGTTTGGCAGAATTTGATGATCATATAAGTTTATTTCTGTGAAAAAAATTTAGACCCATAAAGTTTGAATGAATAATCCCTGTACACTTGCCTATCACCTATTTAAGAAAAAAAAAAAATTCAATTCCATTACTACATACTCACCAGGCTTGATTTGGTGTGCCGATATCTTGGCAAGTATTACATTTTATAGCCTATATGTTTTATCTATATATGTATTATATTTTTATGTTATTAATGTCTCTTCATATGATACATTGTCTATATTGTTTTTGCAAACTGCTTATTTTTGTTCAATGTATTTTTTAGAATAATTCACCTTGGAACATATAACTAATGTACATCCATCTCATAGCTAAAAGTAAATACAATGTATGTATCTGAATTTCACTTTATGGAAATTTAGGGTGTTGCTAACCTTTCTTTGTAAACATTTCTCTGTACATATCTCCTTGGGTACTTGTATGTGATTGCATCCCTAGAGAAAAACTGCTGAGTCTTAAGAGTATGTACATCTTCAATTTTTCTATATATTGTCAAATTACCCTTCAAATTGGTTGTACCCATTTAAATTCCCACTAGTGGGTTATAAAAAAATATATTTGCTCCACATCCTTGTCAAAACATGTTATTTTCAGACTAAATGTTGCCAATCCTGAGTGTGAAACTGCTTTTTATTGTAGTTTTAACTTGCATTTCTCTTATTATTACTGAGGCTAAACATCTTTAAATACCAATAGCATGTCCCCTCTTTTGATTTCGGGAGGGGATCCATTTTATTGGATCCATTTTATAGTATTTCTTTGTTTTATGCCTTGTCAGCATTTCTCTCAGTGTCTGGACTGCCTTTTTCTGTGAAGGTGTGCATGTGTAATTGGATACAAATATGTACTCTTACAATACATATTTTATAGTTTGTACTTTTGTACCTTTTTAAAGAACTCCACTGTAATCATGAGGTCATAAATATGCTCTATATTTATATCAAAATTTAAAACTTTTGATTTTAATGTTAAAGCCTTTGTGTTAAGACTTGATTTTTTTCCTGTATGAGTGACAATTTTTTCAGTACCTTTAATTAAATATGCCATTGTTCATCCCTCATCAGCAATGCCACATATTTAAAATAATAAATTTCCATACATTGGTGGATGCTTTACTAAATCGTATCTTATCCTACCCTATCCTATCCTTTCTTATCCTCATCTACCCTAACATGTTTCTGGATTCTATCTTACATCCTAGTCTGCTATAGCCTATCCCATGCATCCTACCTAGTTCATCTCTTTGTAACTGGGGCAATATAGTAGTACTATCTGAATTATTTCTCAATTATTATATCTTTATAATTATTAAAATCTTGCCTGTTATTTTCATCTATCAAAATCATCTTTACTATTCTTGATGTCTTTTTCCATATGTCCATTTTTAACCATCTTACTTACAACATTGTGTTCCTTAAAACACTATTATTTTGCAATTAATTTAAACATTAATTTGGAGAGAAATGAGATATTTTGAGCCTTAACTGTCCATAAACTCTTCATTCATGTCTTTTCAGTTAATCAAATCTTCATTAAAGTCTTTCAATACAAACTTTATATATTTTTTATAGTTTTACCTACATTTGTTAGTATAATTCTATGTATCTTTTATATTGGGCCACAATTAAAATTATCTTTAAAAATTACATTTCTAACAAAAATGATTTATAAAAACATTCAGAAACCTTATTGTAAATCTCAATCTTATTAATTCCCATAATTTGTCTTTAGAGTCTTGAAGATGTTCTATATAATTTTACTATTGACATTCTTTATTTTCAATTTTTTGTTTTGTTTTGTTTTGTTTTTTTAGTTAGCTGGTTTTTCCTTCCAGTGTACACATTGGATCTAAGCCATGATAATTATCATTTTTGCTTACTTTCAGATTTTAAAGTATGTATTATAATTTTTATCATGAAGTGGTAAATACCATATTTGGTTCCTCTGTGTTTTTGGCTGTTTTGTTTTATTTAGGAATCCTATATAGATTACCTATAGGTTAAGGAAAGTCCCTGGTTTTCTTATTTCTTTTTCCTCGTTGTTTCTTATGCATTGGTGTTGAGTTTTGTAAAATTCCTGGTTATAAACCTGAGTTTGGCTTTTTTGTTTTAGTTCCCTATTACATTTAGTTTGAAAATATTTTGGTTTGGACACTCACCTCAACATTTAAAAATGTGGTCTAATGTTTTTCTTTCTATCCTTGTCCTGTTTTGGTTTTTAGATTAGTGCTACTCGAAGTATGAGGTTTGAGCTGGTGCTAGTTTTGTGGTGCTAGTTTTTTTTTCTTTTTTTTTTTTTTAAAGACTTTATTTATTCATGAGAGATGTAGAGAGAGAGGCAGAGATAGAGAGAGAAGCAGGCTCCCTGCAGGGAGTCCAGTATGGGATTCGATCCCAGAACCATAGGATCACAACCTGGGCCAAAAGCAGACACTCAACCACTGAGCCACCCAGGTGCCCCTGTGGTGCTAGTTTTGAATGGTTTACTATTGGATCACAATGAAATATGGACTTTGAGCCAGAATATAAATCAACTACATCACTAAGCATGACCATTTTAGTTTAGCTGACAAGTTTTGAACCAAGATCTTCTCAGTGAAGGAAGTAGCACACTGATTTACATTTAGTTTAAATTCCTTCCTCACTACTAGTCAGTAACACAGAGCTGACTGGCTACTTTTGTAGCACAAGTCTAGTGTGTACTAGCTATGAAGTGGGGTGGGTAACAACTTGCTTCTAGTTCTTGTAAGAGATTTTTTAAGGGTCCCTGACTGGCTCAGTTGGTGGAGTGTCCAATATTTGATCTTGAGCTTGTGTATTCAAGCCCCATGTTGGGTGTAGAGATTACTTTAAAAAAAATGAAAAATAAATATTTTTTAGAGTAATTATCAGTTTCTTGAATGTTTTAACACCTAACCTTTAAAATCTTTTGTTTTTTCTGGTTGTTTTATGAGTGTGTGCATTTGTTGGGGATAGATTTTAAACTTCTGATAAAATATCTTAATAGTTATTACTAAATTAAAAACTTCTTCTTAAGAGTTAATGTTGTTAAATTACCCTTTCTTGGAAATTTTCCAAGTCATTTAAATTTTATATCCATTTGCATAAAAATATGCAAACTTTCTACTTTCAAATAATTTTAATTTCTTCTGAAATTATAGAAGTGTCTCCTCTTTCTGACCCAATAATGTTCAATATCAACATTTTTTTTCCTTTATTCATCAATCTAGATAGAGGTATACCTGTATTATTAGGTTTTATCCAGAATCTATTTTGAGGTTTTTTTTCTATTTAATTATCTTCTATGCTTATCTTCATTTTCTGATTTATTTCAGCTTATCCTGTTTTTTTCTTTTCTTGCATAGATTGCTCAAGTATTTAATTTTAAAAGATTTTCTTTCAATGTCTATTAAAATATAACTTTTGTATCTCTTTTATGTTTACTTCTAAAGTAACTATTATTGTTATTTTTAAATCAATATGTTTATTTAGAAGTTTATTAATTTCCTTGATGATTATTCTTCCTTGTATCTCTTTTTTTATCCTGAATTCAATTTCCTTTCCACTGAAGGATATCATTGAGATATATCTGAGATTTGAATTTTATCTCTCTGAAAGGCCTCTATTCTCCTTTTTTTCTATAATAATATCTTAGCTATGTATAAAATTATAGGTTGTCATTTGTTACAATTATACGTTGTCATTTATTATTTTCTTCTAGTTTGAAAGGTACTATTTCACTCTCTTCTGAAAAATGCCTGTTCAGAATCCTGTTATTAGTCCTGGTAATCTTTCTTTCCTCTCTGATTATGTTTAAGATGTCCTTGTTATCTTTTATGTTTTAGAGCTTTAGTACCATGTATTGAGGAGTAAGCAGGTTTTTCTCTTTATTTGTCATCCTTGGCATCTTTGTGGTTCCTCCCCAAATAGAACTACCTAAAGTACTTACAATCTCAGTTTTATGTTTAAAATATGTTTATTCTATGTTTTTAACTTATTTTGGCTTTTATTGAGAACATTTTCAGGATACCTAATCTGTCTTATTGCCAGAAACTAAAGTTCCAACCGAAATTTCTTAAATGTAAGGATTTTTTTTTTTAAAATGTATTAAAGTCTTCTTTAAAGAAAAAAAAGGACATTAAAGTCTTCTTAAATCCTAAATCTAAATTTAATGGGAAATTTTTTTCTGTTTAAAAAACATATACAAAACTATAATGTCACAACAGCAAGTACAGTCATGCTCTAAAAGCTAAAACTGAAAGGAAACAATGAATAGTTTTATGACCAGAACCATCTACCTTCTTTAAGAAGGTAGTACCTGCAGTTAGATATTAAGCACTTCAGAATGAGACTTTAGTAATGCCTTTACATCTTCATTTTGTGAGGAATAAAGAGAAACATATTTGTCTTTATCTTTTACAACAAAAGGAAAATAAGTGAATGAAATATGGATATATAGCATAATACTTGTTACTTAAAGTTAAAGGTCTGCCCTTAAACCAAAAGAGAAAACAGAATACCTCTGTACAAATAGGGTTCTGTGAAGCTTCTCCAAGGCAGCAAACAAGGAAATTGGACTAGGAAACAAAATCCCTCACTGTGGCATGCCTGCACTATCTCCAAAGATATTTTGAAGCCTTTTATCTATTTTTAATTACTTTAAAAGTCGGAGGATAAATATTTAAGCACATTTCAAATATTTCTCTTCCTAACAAAAACATTTTTTTTTTCTTCCTTAGCTCAACAATTACCTCTCTGACACTTAGTGAACATTATGTAATTATGGATTCTGTATTAGGGAGTCCTTGCTATTCGTGGAGCTGGAGAAAAGGTATCATACCAGGATATGTCAGGGATTTGAGGAGACAATATCCCTATCAAAGCATACCAAGGAATTTTTTTCAGTATAATATCACTTTTATTGTTTTTTTTTTTTTCCTATATGACTCTTCTGAAAAATATATGTCAAACACCTTTACTGAAGAGTTGAAGCCTGTGGCTGAAAGGGAACAGTTTGGATTGAATAGATACATTTCATCAGTACATTTTGGAAAATTATTTAGAATAATTTTAAGGATATATGAAAACTCTGATGTTTAAACTGTCATATAGTCACAAAAATCATTTAATATCATGTTGAATTGTCAAAAGGGAGTTTGGAAAAGAGTTTTATAAGCTGAGGATTTCTATCTTGGAGTTCCACTCAATACATAAGACTAAGCTTTTGTAAAGGTGGGGCTTTCGAGAAAGAATTAGGCAGGAATTTGTTTGTCAAGCTATCCTTTTCCTTTTTTTCAATTTTAACCTGAATAAAGATTTGTGGTTCTCCTCCACCCTGTTGGGTAAGAAAGGGAAGCAATTATTTCTGTGTATATGATACATAAATAGCTATGAGTCTTTTTCAGACAGGTTCCTATAGGGACATACCTTACCCAGTTTTATCTATTCTGGATATCAGAAACTTTACTGAAATAAATTGGTAAGTTTCATTCAATCTAGCTAACTATATAGAAAAAAAAACTTTTTAAACTTAGAACCTCTCCATATAAATATACATTATATATATTTAGATACATGTAATTTATTGTAAAATTATACTTACATATATTATGTTTTTAAGTATATGTAAGTATAAACTTATACAAATATATGTATATCTATTTTTTTTTTTTTTTTAGAATTTATTTATTCATGAGAGACAGAGAGAGAGAGAGAGAGAGGCAGAGACACAAGCAGAGAGATAAGCAGACTCCATGCAGGGAGCCCAATGTGGGACTCAATCCTGGGATTCCAGGATCATACCCTGGGCTGAAGGCAAGCACTCAACCACTGAGCCACTCAAGCGTCCCTTGTATATCTATTTATTTTTATATTTTACTTCATAGTGAGTTAAGCAGAAATGTAGAATTTCTATAAGTCAGCACAATATGCTTCCAAATTGAAAATCTATTTTATTTTATTTTTCTTTATGATTTTTCTCTGGGTGTTCCAGTATAATTTGGGGCCTAAATTATCACTTTTAGATAATGTTGCAAACTATTTTTTATACCTTGAGACTATATGCATTTTGTTGGACTTTAAACTAAGTTTAAAGGTTAAAACTAGGTGAGTATGATGATTTTCCAGTTAATAATTGTTGTATATCACACTACCCCCAAATTAATTGACTTAAAACAACAATAGTTTTACTATATAGTTCATCAAGAGTTAGAGTAGAGGTCAGCTGGGTAATTGTTCTGTTTCTCTTGGTAGCAGGTCCAACATGTCTAGTCACTGGTGGAGATAGATAGAAGGGTAAACTCTGCTCACACTATAGACCTACATGTGGCCTTTCTATCATGGTGGTATCAGAATAATTAGACTTTTTCATGGTTATTGGTTTCACCCACAGCATGCATTATAGGAGGTCTATTTGGAAGCTAAAAGGCTTCTTGCCTTTAGAAGTTATACAACATCACTTTTGCCACATTCCATTTGCCAAGCAAGTTAATAAGTCCAATCTCAATTCAAAGGGAGGGGAATTTCCCTCTGCCTCTCAGAGAAGTAGCAAAGAATTTGCAGACATCTTTAAGCTCCTAAAATAATACCGCAAAATTGTTTTTCATGTAACTATTCTACAGAGGGATCCTATTCAGTGTGCATCTAAAAAGTCATAAAAGCCATGGGAATAACCAGTGCTTCCAACCTTTTGAATCTTAAAATATAAAAATCAAACAGACCAGCTACTCTTTCCTACCTCCCCATCTCTTTAAAGCTTTTCAATTTGTATCCCTGTTAAACTCATGCGCTTATTAAACTTGAAAATGTAAGGCTGTGAATGTGTATCTCACACTCTATTTTTATTCTGACATTCTAAACATTTTCTTACAGAAAGTTTAAGAATTGATCTTAAAAAAACATTTTAAAAATAAGAAATCTGAAAGAAGCATCTATGAAAGATGTTGAATAACTAAAATGTTTCCACTGGTCCTCGTAAGACTTTTTTCCCAAGCTGATCCACTACTCCATCTGGTAAGCCCAGAATGACCAAGAAACAGCTCCACTGGAGACCCAGGCTTGCTTCCCTGCATGCCATCCTATGGCAAACATCTGCTTTCTCATGCTTTCTGAGCATTTTCATAGTGAATAGATAGATACTTTTCCATACATAATATAATATAATCTTTACAATTCTTATTTTCTCTCCTGACATCAAAACAAGATGTGAATTTAGTAATAGAATAATGTGAAAAAGACAAAATTTAGATCTGGAAACAATAGTAGAGAAATTCTTTTTAGTGTTCTCATTCTGCAGCCCTAGAAATGAAGGAATATGGAATAAGGAACATAGGATCATAATAGCACTTACCATTTTATATAATGGTTTTATATTATTATTATTGCCCTAAAGCAAAAATTATTTATATTAATCATTAGGTTAGTTATCTATTGCTACACAATGAATCATTCACAATTTATTTATTTTTATTTTTTAAAGATTTAATTTATTTATTCATGAGAGACACAGAGAGAGAGGCAGAGACGTAGGAAGAGAGAAAAGCAGGCTCCCTGCAGGGAGCCCAATGCAAGACTCAATCCCAGGATCCTGGGAACACCACCTGAGCCAAAGGCAGATGCTCAATCACTGAGCCGCCTAGGTGTCCCTAAATCATCCACAATTTAGCAGCTTATAACATCACACATGCAGTATTTTCATAGGTTCTGTGGGTAATAAATCTGGGTGAGTTTCTATGGTTCTTGGGTTCAGGGTCTCCTACAAAGCTGCAAATCAGGATTTCAGCCTGCCAGGGTCATTCAAGCTTCAACATGGGTAGGATTCACTTTCAGGCTCTCCAAGTGCTTGTTGATAGGATTTGTATCTCACAGGTTATGGGGCTTTAGTTTGTTGCTGGCTGTTGCTCAGTTCCTTAGGAAGGGAGGTGGTCTCCCTTCCTTGCCATTGAGCCTTTCCCTAGGACAACCCAGAATGCTGCAGCAGCTTCGTTGGAATGGGCAAGAGAGTCCTCCCAAAGACAGAAGTCATTCTTTCATAATCTAGTATCAAAAGTGGCATCACACCACTGTTGTAGTACTTCATTCATTGAAGCAAATCTCTAGGTTCAGCCCACACACAAGGAGAAATGACCCAAGGTATGAACATCCTGGGGTGGGGATCATGGGAGTAATTTTAAAAGTTGTCTACCATATTTTGTATATATTAAAATTTTTAAATTTATTTATATTTCTCTATGGAAAATATATTGTCAATTTTTGCAGGCTTAGGCTCATTTCTTGTTAGCCATTTGACATATTTGAATTATAATCTACCTTAAATATTTTAATGGGTAAATATAAGAGGGTGTGTGTGTATGTGTATTTGGTGTTATTGTCATTCTTTAAGGGCACCAAAGCTAACTGAAAAGAATAAAGCTTCTGCATTATGATCAGCTTATAAAAATTGCAAAACCACCTCGAAAATATTTTTAAATTCATTTGAAATCAGATACAAGGGAAGTCTTACGTTGCATTCTAAATTTGCTTCCATACATGTCTCAGAATACACAGCAGCTCTTTAGATTTATCAAGTGTTATTTAGAGCGTGAAAGAAAAATGTACAAATACGGTTCCAGAGCAGGATACACATATAAAGACTTAACTAAGTTGAAGCATATGAAAGCAAATCCTATAATATGATTGTTCCATTTAATAAAATTAGCATTAGCAAGTGTTAAAATATAATTTGAAATTTTTAGCTATTATACAATACAAAGAAATTTCTGCTTCTGTTAATATCATTTTATTAATTCGATAAGATACACTGACAATAATAGGATATTGCACAAATTGAAAATTCTTTGGTTCAAATAAGTATAGGTAGTGGTTTTTGCAAAACAGAATTGACATGGTTGGCTGTCTTAGTGGTATTTTAAATGATGTTTCATTTATTATGTTTCTATCACTCTCCTTTTACTTTTCAAGAAGAAATTCAATCGTCTTCTTTAATGACCATGTTGAAGATATTAGAGTGTATTAAACCTGATAGAAAGTTTTAAAATTTAAATCTTATGCAATGTATTTGTGTATATTTAATTTTTAAAATATTTATGTAAATTTGCATATATAGATTTCATGTAGTCTATAAAAAAGCTGAGGATTTTATAAAGAGCATGACATTCTTTTTCACTGTCTTGGTTATTTCATTCTTGGCTTTCAAAGGATTTGCCACCTTTTCTGAAAGGTAATCCTCTTACATTTCCATATATTCCAACAAAAGAGAAATGCTCTTCAGAGGATACAATTGCTGATGAAATTGTTTGTGGTGATTGGGAATGGAAAGATTATGTGAAGGAAAAGAAAAATGACAAGTCTGCATATAAATTCATTAGCTAATAAGAACATTATCATAAATCTTCTAAACATTATGTTCTTTATCGCATCAATCTATTTTATTTCATACCGCATTGAAAAGATAAACACTGGGGGAAAGTTGTCTGTATTAAATAATAAGTAGGGTCTTTCCTTGTTTTGAAGCCTTTTTTTTTATTATACTTTTGTTAAGATGAATGCTGATATGTTTTATTCATTGACTGCACCATACCTAGTTAGAACCTGTTTCTAGCTTTGATTTAAAAAGAACTCAATGCCAATCAAAATATTTGATTATTGCTGAAAGGATTTTATGTGTTTATCAACGTATGCCAAATGAACTTATTTGTATCAATATTAGTCTAATTTCACTCTTATAAATTTGCAATATTTTAGTTTTTGTTTTCTTTTCACCAATATGTTGATACTGTGACCTGTACCACGAGTCTGCCATACAAATATGGTATCGTAACTTTGATTTCTCCAATTAATTGATGTTCCACTACCTCTCTGAATGACCAGGAAATCCTCTTTGATACATTAACTTTGCCCCCATTGTGTACTGAATGGTTATGTGTGCCCCCCCCTTCATCAGTTGAAGCCCCAACACAGAGTATTTTTGGAAATAGGACATTTACAGAGGTAATTAAGGTTAAATGAAGCCATAAAGGTAGGGCTTTGATCCAAAAGAATTAGTGTTTATATAAGATGGGGGTCTAGGGAATTTGCTGTGTCTCTCTGCCATGTGAGGACACAGCAAGAAGATGACCATCCACAAGCCAGAAAGAGAGACCTTCCTGTTGATTAAGGCACCTGGTCTATGGTATGTTGTTATGGCAGCTCAAGCGAACTAAAATAGCAACTATCATCTCACTTGGTCCACAGGGATGCCCTCAACTTCCATCACAGGGAGCAGGAAGTAGACAGATCAGTTACCTCTGCCTTTATTTCTTTGTTGCCATCTGAATTCCCTAGTGGAGCTTGTCCTTCAGAGTAGGATAATTGCTTGTTCACACTTGTTAGGATGACTTGTTTGGCCCTGTCCCAAATATTGCAGTAGTGCTGACCCATATTTGAATCCTAAGAAATAGCTCTTAAACCTTAGAGCCATGTATCAGACATGTTTCTTAATCTATAAGTGCCATCCTAGGTATCAGAGACTAGAGGGAGAAATAGAGAGAGGAGTTAGAATATATACAAATTTTTAGAACACCTACTCATCATAGAATGGCTGGATAGTTTTGCAGGCATGAGAAAATATTATGACACTGATTTAAATGTATCTATTTCATAAGTAGACTTTTTATTGCAGTGGAAGGATTTTAAAGGTGCAGGTCTACCAAATTACTTAGGGGGATGTACTTCAGAGAAGCATCAGTGAAACTCTCAGGATGCTGAAATATACTAAAAGAAATGCCACAATAATTATTTCTTGAATAAAGTTTAATTTGACTTGTACTACTCTGGGAATATCATCGCTACCAACTGGAATAATACTTAGCAGTGTGTTTGAAGAACTAGGATTTCTTAATTTCTAATTCTGGTCTATCTGGCCTAGACTAAAACATAAATGTCAATCACAAAATGAAGTGAGGAAATGATGTGGAAATACATATGTCAAATGACATCAGTGAGCACAGAACTACCACTGTGAGGAATTTGAATAACTGAGCCAGACATCTGAAGATTGAGTGACCCTAGAAATTATATTCATACAAAAAGGAAATATTTCATTGCATTAACTTTTGATTTTAGAGGTTGAGTGAATTTTTACATAGACTGTCTGCAACACAGCTCTGCTTGCAGACTTTGGAGTCTTACAGACCTTTATAAAGATCCAGCTTCTACCATTGTTAATTGTATAATTTGGGCCAAAATTTAGACTTTTCTGATTATCTTACTCATCTATAAAATTGAAACTTTTGTGTATATGTCTCAGAATTATGTTGAGAGTGGTATGAGATAACATATGTAAAATATACACGCCTTAGCAGATTCCCGAAAAATAACAGAAACCCACTCCTCGATTGTCCAAAGCACTAATTCATTGCTTGTGGTATTTGTTTCTGAAAGGAATGGCATACTAATATTACATATCAGCATGTGTCTATACTCTCAACCCTGAAGCATCCCCTAGTTCTGAACTCTCATGTTACAAGTTTTACAGAGCCAGGCTGCCACTTGAGCTATGTTGCCTGGTTGAGTTGCTAAGTATAATTTGGGGGTTTACTATTAGAGAGTTTATTTTTGCATTACATTAAGCATTCTCCTTCAGTTAAGAGTCTGCCAAAAATTAAGCTGATGCTTTAATTTTCATCTGCTTATTGTCTTAGTTTATCTTTTAATCACTTCCATACTGAATTTCTTAGAAATATGTTATTATTAGGACTTTCAAACACCAATGTTAATATTAATACTTAATGGTATTCTCTCCTCTTGTGTAGATTAAAAAGCAGAGGCTTATAATGAATACCTATACACACACATATATATGTTTCTGTATATGCATATGTGTGGGGTGTGTGTGCATATTTATATTAGTATTATATACTAATATCAGAGTACAGTGAGAATCAACTATATTTTTACATACTTGATATATATAATATGTAAATATGTATATGTACATATGTACAAGTTTGGTGAGTTGCTCTGAGAACCTTATTCTACAATCATCAGGCCTGGGTTTTCCTGTCATTCACAAATGAAGTTCAGTAAAGGTATGAAAATTGTCATAACTCTTGACAATGAGAAAATGTGCCTGACAATGATTTTAGCAGAATGACTCTAAAATGGATTTTATACAGCCATATGTTTAGAGTTCATGATCACTTATCAACTTGGACAGAAATAAATTCTTTATTTAGTAGAATAAGAATTCTTTATTTGAGATGTTTTATAATTTATAAAGGAGAGCCCTTTATTGGTCAAATCCGATAATTTGTAAAACATCCCAGGGGTCTCTGGGTGGCTCAGTCAGTTAAGCATCTGCCTTCGACTTAGATCATTATTTCAGAGTCCCGGGATCCAGCCCCATGTCCGGCTCCCAGCTCAGCGGAGAGTCTGCTTCTCCCTCTCCCTCTGCCTGCCACTCCACCTTCCTGTGTTCTCTCTCTCTCTTTCTCTCTCTCAAATAAAGAAATAAAATATTTTTAAAAATTTAAAAAGAAATAAAACATACCAGATGGGGAAAAAAGATCTTTACAAATTAATAGAGATTTTTCTATTGATTGTACAAAATTGCTAAGTGAACAAACTAGAATGGCTAGTTGGACAGGGAAGATGCTAAGAGTTTAATTAACATGCCAAAAGACAGAAGAAAACATCTTAGGAAGAACGTTGAGCCTTTGTCTTCCTCTGTCTGGTGAACTAAAACTGGCTTCCATGACTAAATGAACTTTCATGAAATACATTTACATAAAAAGAAAATGATATATTTTTCTTAACTAATGCACAAATACATTTTATTTGAGCCATGAAAACCCTGATTTTGTTTTGTTATTATTTAAAAACAAACACATGGAATTTCAGTTTAAATAGTGGAATTAAGCACCCATGCATTGCTAATGGGAATGAAATAATCTAAAACAATATTATACTTGCACTTGTCTTTTGGTCTGGTGGTTCTATTTCTGGAAACTTATCCTATAGGTATATCTGGCCAAATAAGTCCTTTTATCATCACTCAAATATCTGTTGTAATATTGTTTGTTACAGAGAACAATTTAAAAACAAAAACCTCTTAGTGCCCACTATAAAGAATTGGTTAAATAAACATTTTGAAATATTATGCAGCTGTAAAAAGGAATACTAAAGCATTATTTTTATAGAATTCATTTGTATTAAAACATTCAAGGGTAAATATAGCATATTTGCATTTGAAATCAGTCTATGCTGCCTTTTGTTTTAGAAAATAGGAGGAATATGCATTCATCATTGTTTTATATAAAGAATTACATGAAAATATATCTAAGCAATTAATAAATGGCTTATTTAAACACACATATATATATATATATTAAGATTTTATTTATTTATTCATGAGAGACACACAGAGAGAGAGAGAGAGATGCAGAAACACAGGCAGAGGAAGAAGCAGGCTCCATGCAGGGAGCCCAACATGAGACTCAATCCTGGAACTCCAGAATCATGCCCTGGGCCAAAGGCAGAGGCTCAACCGCTGAGCCACCCAGGTGTCCCTACACAGATATATTTTAAGGAACTTCTCAATGTCTTATAGCTGTGTTTTTGTTGTCAAACATGTAAACTCAAAAATGAAATTTAAAAAAGCTCCCCAGAGGGAGCTTATAAATTAACTAGACTTAGTTTGGTCACTTATAAATAAAGAAAAACAGAACCAAAATAGATAACCTACCAAGTGTGCATATCCTATGCCCCAATTTGAATGCTGGGCCCTTCAGAGCAAGAATTATATCAATGCATCATTATAATGGTTCTTAGTGCTTTTACTCAATAAATGGTCATTGATTTGTTGTCATTCAAACATATGCTGACAACTTATTTCAGTTGTTCATATCTTAAAATATTCTAACACATTAAACATCCCTTGTGATGATTGGCAAGCTTTCTTAATCAATACAGTTTATAATGGACTTATTAAGATCAGGCATGGTTGGGTTCCATTTTGACACATTTGAGTAATACCTTTTTTATCCACTCTACTGATTTTTAAGCCTTGGCATCCTTAATGGCTTGTCTGATTCACCTTTTCTGTAGCCTAATGCAATATCAAATAGAAGACATAATGAGTGAAATGTATTTGAGGGTAAAAATTAGTCCCTAAATTATTATTCCATTCTATGGCATTGGTTAGTAAAAATCCATTTCAATTAAGCTCTTTTCAGATAGTAATTTGTGTTGAAAAGGTGGTGAATATTCAAAAATAGTTATATGTTCAGATGCTGTATTCTAATAAAAATGTGTCTAAAACAGATTTTAGAATATATCTGCTGGAAACATAAGATATATCGTAAGATTTATTAGTAACATTAAATATAAAATAAAGTATTTGTACTTTAAAAACTGTTTCTAAATTATACACTAAACAAGATCCTCAACTTTTGGCAGACAGGTAATACTTTCATAGACATAAACATGGGTATGATTAAGAGATTTAGGAGAACTTCAAATATTTTCAAAGCTTAAAATTTTTTAAGATTTATTTTTTTATGGGGGAGGGTAGAGGAAGAGGGAAAGAGAAACTCAAACAGACTCCATGCTAAGCATGGAGCCCCATAAAGGGCTTGATCTCAAGACCCTGAGATCAGGACCTAAGCTGAAACCAAGAGTCAGACACTTAACCAAACTGCTCCACCAGGTGCCCCTCAAAATTGAAAATTTTTAAATATACATTTAATTTCTTGCTTTAAAATTTGTTGCATATGTATTAGGTGTAGCTATTTAGTCAGAATGGGGAAATTTACTTAGTGGAAATATTACTAAATAAGGTAAAATTAAGATTGTTTTGTTTTAGAAAACTGCTTAGAGCTACAGTTCCCAAAACAACTTCCATGAAGTATTAAGTTCATGAAATTTCTAATATATTCAATCAATATATATTCTCAATGTCTATAATGTGCCTGACAGGCAACAAAACAAAGTACTTGCCCTTGTGGAGCTGATGTTCTATCAAGGGACTCAGGATCTCACAGAAGGAACACTCATATATGCTATATGTCAAATTCTGATCAATTCTAAGATCTAGGCAGCCTAAGAGGGTGGAGTACACGGTGTGAGAGCCTGCCATTTTTATGGGATATTCAGGGAAGCTCTCAGATAAAAGGCTATTTGAGAAGAGACATAATGTAGAGTGAGAAAGGCATAAGATATGAAGATACAGTGTTGGGGAGGGAAAACAAAAAAGAACACTCAAAACCCACGAGGTATTTAATGTCCTTGGAAAAATGTAGGACAGTCAAGGGGGCTGATGTGGCTAGAAAGGAAAATAAGGGAATGGAAGATGAAGCCCAAGGCATTTGGAGTGTGAAGGCTTGGAGATATGGTAGGGACTTGAGATTTTATTCTGAATGAGGAAGGTTGTCACTGAGGATTGTAAACTCAGCAAGAAAGACCATTCAATAATTACCAATCAAAATTATGTCTGTATTAAAAATGTTACTTTTACATTAAATATGTTTTAAAATATATTATTGGATGTATATAATATTTATTGTAGTTAAATATATACCAAATTTTAAATATTTCTCTTACTGATTAATTCCTTTGCTCTAATTTTGTTAATTTAAATACACCTTATGTTTCTTACTAACATTTTGTAAATACTTTGTACATTTTAAGGTATTTCAAGGTAAATATTTATGAAACTCAAGTCTAAAGAAATACATTGTTTCTATGCTTTCATTAAGCTAGCTAGCTTACAATGTGCTAAGTAGAAGCTTGCTCCTAAAAGAATAAAAGCACACCGTTTTTATGTTCAATTTGCTTACTTTAATTGATACAGATGGGTTTTTTGAATTGTGAAAATTTGTGACACAATTTTGAAGAAAAAGAAATTAAGCACACATAAGTTATAAAGACAACTATGAATGGATTCACAAAGTATTGGGATAGAGAATATTTCATGGCCACATTCCTAGAAATTCAATACCTGGATTAAGTTTTGAAAAGTAAATGAGAACTTTAGTGGTAGATAAATTGGGTGAGTGCCCTAAAGTAGTAGGTCTAGCCTGTACAGTGACATTGGCTTATAAGTCTGGAAACTTCTAAGTAGTTATATTCGAACACTCGATTGTGTTTTTCACCTATTAAGTATAGATTGGCTGGTAAGAAGACAATAGGGACGGCAGCCCAGGTGGCTCAGCAGTTTATCGCTGACTTCAGCCCAGGGCCTGATCCTGGAGACCCAGGATTGAGTCCCATATCCGGCTCCCTGCATGGTCCCTGCTTCTCCCTCTGCCTGTATGTCTCTGCCTCTCTCTCTCTCTCTGTCTCTGTCTCTGTCTCTCTCTCTCTCTTTCTCTCTCTCTTTCTCTCCCTGCGTCTCTCATGAATAAATAAAATCTTAAAAAAAAAAAAAGAAGAAGACAATAGAGAGTGGTGGGGTCTATGGTGAACTAGAAAATTCATATCCATTGTAAGTATAAATACATATGTTTGAATCTGTATACAAACACATGTACATATATACTTTGCAATAATCAAACAAAATACATCTTTAGGTCAGATTTATTAGATTTGCTTATTTGTATCATCAGCTCTGGTGTAAAGTTTGAGGAAAGTGTGGCTAATGATAGATCGGTAAGCAATGATTATGTAAGATTTAGAACTTAGGAAATCATCAACAAGAAGCTAATTTAGAGGACCACATTTTAATGATTAAGTAAAGGATAAACTAGAAGGAAGAATAAAGAGAGCTGTTAGGTTGCTCAATTGGGATTACCCAGTGAAAGATGACAAATTTGCATATGTGGTAATCAAAGAATATTAAATAACTTGTGTCACACTGTGGAGGTCTAATTGGCAGGATTTAATGACTGATTACATGTAGGAGATGATGAATACAAACAAATACATGATTGGTGAATTTTCTGATCTGGGAGCTTAGGTAGGTGGTAACAATGGGAACAAAAGAGTCATAAAAGGAAAATCAGAGTTAGGGAGAATGAATGTGATTCTGGCTGTCTTCTGCCTGCTTTTACAATGCACAACTCTTTTTCTGGATCTTCAAATATTAACTTTGGTTTTATGAAATAAAACTGTATTTATATAATATCACATATAAAGTGATATTATAAATCTCACTATTCAATATTTAGAGTATCATGGTGGTATTGATTACAAAAAGGATTACAACTAGATTATAGATCACAACTTTCCAAATTCTATAATTGAATAAGTTTCAACTTATGATTTTATACAATGTTACTTAAGAAAGTTTTATGATAGTTGAGATAATCAAAAGCTTTTAGTATAAGAAATCTAGGCATGTCCTTGGAAATCATCTCAGCCCATAAACTTGTTTTACAGCTGAGAAGGCGAAAGCACAAAGAAATTCAGTTGACTTGCCCAATATCGGACAGTTAATTAGTAGCAGAATTATGTCATTTAACCTCTGAGGAAAAATTCTAAGCTAACAAAAGAAATTTATTAATATTTTATTAATATGGATTTAAGAAGAAAGTAGAGGCTTATGAGACAAAAAAAATGGGCAGAAATTTTCCTTGGGGCATAGTTTTTGATAAAATTGTTGTCACTTTGCGTGTTCATTCACATCTTTGGTGTTATCTGATTAATTAATTAATTAGAGAACACAGCATTGCATGCCCAAGACTAAATTATAGAGGACTTGATGTTGACAACAATGAAAACTTCCTTCCTGGTGGATATTACAGAGATAAGATATAAATTGGCTAGACGATTTTTTTAAGTTGTGAAACAAAATGTTTATTTATTTTTTCTTTTTTTTTCTTTTTTTTTTTTTTTCAAAATGTTTATTACAAACATCCTGTGTTAGTATTTATTGTTAGTGCATTCTGCTTGACATTTGCTGAAATGAAATGACTTTGCATCTGATCATAGTAGAATACACTCTTCTATTTCTGTTGTCCGTATGATGAATCTACTTCTACAATAGTCTTTTTTTTTTTTTAATGATGGACAGTTAATTCACATTCTGTAAGTTTATGAAGACTATTCCACAGGCAGTCATCTGGATTAACTTCTGTTAATTACCACTGAAATGTTGGGTTTTCTGCATAAACTGTGAAATGATTCTTTAGAGAATAGACTGAAAATGACTTTGGAGCCTTTGCTGCTGCCAAACCCTTTGGTTCTGTGGTGCAACATTTAGCCTCTTTGTAATTTAATTTCCTACTTTGAAATGTCACTTGCCAAATACCAATTCAGCTCCCCTTACTCTACATCCAAAAATCCTATCATAAATGTCACATCTGATAAGAAATGGATTACTTGGATTTGCAAGTGGGACTGGTGAAATTCTCAGAGACACAATATTATTTTCACTTCATGAAAATGTTCACATGATTTGCACTATGATTCTATTTCCATAATGTGCATCTAAACTCAGGGATCTCCATATTATTTCAATGTAGTTATACGTGATTAGCTATCACATAAGCTGAGAATCCTGTACTAAAGTCCGGTTCAGTTGAAATTTGATTTAAATCACGTACCATTTTTTACTATGGGCACAAACTATTGGACAAATTAATGTGGGTTTTTTTTTCTATAAAATTTGATTGACTTTCTAACTCCTTCCAGTGCTCTGATTTCTTTTGGAAATAAAGAACACTGTAAAATAAGACGGGGTCAATTGCTATTCCTCAAAGACTGACTTTAAGTTATTTAAACCTCCAGGGATTCTGAAATAGATTGTGGTATAAAATATTTCAGTGGTGCAATTTTCCATCAATAAAAGGATATACTCATACTAAGTCAAACAAGCCAAAAGGAAAAAAAAGAAGAAAGAAAGAAAGAAAGAAAGAAAGAAAGAAAGAAAGAAAGAAAGAAAAAGAAAGAAAGAAAAAATGGAGGGGAGAAGCTTAGCAGATTGCTGAGTTTGTAAAGTATTTCAGTCATATTGCTGAATACACGTCATTCCAAAAAAAGACTCCCTGATCTAGTTTTGTACAGTTTTCGTATGGTTTGCTTTGATCTCCTCTTTTAAAGATTAGGTAGCAGTATAAAGAATGATTTGTATATATGAAACATTTTGGGAATCTCAACTTGCTACTGCACTTGAATTATAATTCTAAGTCTTGCTTTTAAAAAGTAAATATTTAGTTAGATAAAATATCTTTAATTTATAGCAATCTCTTTATTTTTTTTCCTGATTAGTCCTTAAAATCTGTATATTAGTAAGTTTTTATATCTACAATATCTTACATTGTTCTTTTGGTTGTGTGTGTGTGTGTGTGTGTGTGTGAGTGTGTGATCATCTTTTGAGCTCAAATGTTACTCAAAAAAAGTTACCTTTTTTTGGTTTGGTTCTACATCTCCAATAAATACCAAGTATGCACTATGTCAGGATATAAATCTATCCAGTGGATTTTCTGTTTCAAAGAGACCTCAAGGGTAAAGATATTTATCTCACTCATTGAGCCTTCTAGCATATCCCTGGAAAAGTTTTTATATCTGCTTTTCAAAGTCAATGAACAATGAATCCAGTTGAAACAATATGACATCAGAAAGAGTGAGTAGAATGGGTTTGCCAAAAATCTCATTTCCTCTCACCTTTTGTTATCTTGACTACTACCTCTGTCTTAAGAGTCATCACTTAAAATACATATTCCAAGGAAAGTTTCTGGATTAGGAATCTGATTTTGAATAAGGAATAACAACGACTCCTGCGAGCCATTGTAAGCAAAGAGAAATATTTTGTTCATTTTCCTTACTTGTGAAATGGTAATAACACATGCTTTGATTCCTTCACTTTGTTCTATTTTGGATCAAATAAATGAGTATATTTGAGAGTATTTTCAAAACTGTCAAATGCTATATAAATACAAGCCCTTGTTATCATTATTTTTTTTAAAAAAGCTTTCACCACCAAAATACTGAGCAAATCATGAAAAAACATTATGATATTTGCTTCTTTATAGGATATTATGAGGCTTTACTGGATGTTGACTTATTTGGCTTAGGATGAATATTCTTCTCTAACTTTCCCTAATGGAAAATCTGTGGCTTAGTACCTCTTGTGTATGCATCAAAGGCTTTGGATCAGGATGCAAAGCTTAACAGGTGAATTTGAGTAATAGGACTCAAGGAAATCACTGCCAGAGGAGGAAAAATGATGGTGTGGGGATGGTCATGGACTGCTGCATGAGTGAAAGGAGAGTGGTCTGACATTGTGTACATAAGGTCCTAGAGGACATAAATAAAAAGGGCTTCCAAGACTCTAAGGGTTTTTGGTCCTTTTCAGCATTTTTGATTCGGGCTGGTGCTTGCTTTCAGTGAAGAGATATGATGAGTCCTATCTAATTTCTGTTGTTTACTTTTAAGTAGGAGGATGGAGTGGGTGTTAATACTGGAGTTTGGGTGTTAACACTGGAATTTATGGGGATGAGGAAGCTGAACTCCAGAAAGAAATATTTGGTTTTATTACCATATATGTTGAGGGGAATATGTGAGTATGTCTTATGTAATTCATATATTATCTCATTTATCCTTTTTGCAGTCTAGTAGCCTAGAGAAAGATACATTTTCTGGGGTGCCTCAGTTGGTTAAGGGTCTGCCTTCAGCTCAAGTCATGATCCAAGGGTCCTGGGATCAAGTCCCACCTGGGGCTCACTGCTCTGTGGGGAGCCTACATCTCCCTCTCCCTCTCCCTCTACATGCCACTCCCCTTCCTCATGCTCTCTGTCTCTCTGTCTCTCTCTCTGTCAAATAAACAAAATCTTTTAAAAAATATATCTTCCTGTATTATTACTTCATAATTTACTCTTGTAATTTTATCAGTTTAAATTTTACATATATATTTGAATATATATTGAATTTTACATATATATTTGAATATATATATATATATATATACTCCCTCCTCTTTCCCATGTGCCTTCTCCTTCTTTTTTCTCTCCTCCTTTCCTCTATACTGATACTGCCTGTGGAGAAAATAAAATGTCAATGTGCAAGCATATGGGGCAAGAATGCAATTTCAACCATTAGGATTTTATCCAACCTTCTAACTGACCCTAAACCATGAATAAGAATAATGGTTTTTTTTGTTTGCTTTTTTAATATTTCCTGTGTCAATCTAGTCTTTATTCCAGTGTCTCCTAAGTTTTTAGATGCCTAAAATTTACCCGCAATGTTTTAAAATCAATGCCTTCCTAGATTCAACTATTTAAGATTCTTACTCAGTAGGTCTGAGACTGGACCTAAAAAGCTGCATTTCTAATAAACACCCAGAATGATTTGATGCAAAAATCCCATGGACTACATTTTTTTAAAAATATGAACTTCAACTCCAAAAACTTTTATAATTTTTATTCATTCAGTAGAAAACAAATATTGAAAAGAGGGAAAAGAGTCCACAAGATGGCTTACTGATGTGCACAGAACTCTTTATGACCCCTTCTAATATATGCACCTCCTTTAATTTGCCCATACATTCTTTTTAATTATAAAAATAACTTTTTTCAGGCATTTTGTCCCATCAGATATTATTAGTTTTGTTTTGTTTTGTTTTGTTTTGTTTTGTTTTTTTTCTCTCAGTACTGAAAGTACTAAGATTTGCTTACAATGTCCCTTTGCATCTCTGGCCACTTGCAACTATGGGTGGCTATGAGATCCCTACCTGGAACTCCCATCGCAGATTCCCAGGCCTCCTACCTAGAACAGAATCACTGCATGCCATTTGAGTAATTTGTACAAAAATACATTAAATACATTAAATACAGTTGCTGTATTTCTATCATTTCACTCTCTTAGGATTGCACGGTTTCACACAGTTTTTAAATACCAATTTTTTTACGTTCAAATGTGGAAAGAGGTTTGTTCTTTACAGGATTGTGGCTTATATTTTACTGAAGTATAAGAGCCTGCACAATAGTAAATATTAAATCCAAGGGTGAGAATGACCTAATTAAGAGAACTAAAAAATCAAAGGTAGCATGGTTTTTGGATGAACTTATAAATTAAAAACGGAGGTAATTTGCTCCACTACACATACAGTCAGGTAGAAAATATTATTTTTATTCATTTATTTTTTTGGAGGAAGAGAGAGGGCAGGGGGAGGGCTGAGAGAGACAGTGAGATAATCTTAGGCAGGCTCCACAGCCAGTGTGGAGACCAACATGGGGCTCAATCTCAGGATCCTGAGATCATGTCTGAGCTGAAGTTGGACACTTAGATGACTGAGCCACTCAGGTGACCCAAGAAATGTTGTTTTTAATATACTATGTATGTAGCACTTTAATCTCCAAAGTGTGAGTTTTATCAAACACTGTAAGGTAACATGTAGAATTTGAAAACATTCAAGAATTAATCAGTTAATTTTTGTTTTTACAGCATTGTTTCTGTTAAGAATTTTTACTAGCCATTTAAAATATTGTTTTCCACGTATATGTCAGATGTTAATATTCCACATTCTCAAATTATACATCATGCTTTTCAATATTGCTAATCAAAAGTCATGAACAATGAAACTAAAACCTGAAATATCTCTCAGTAACTAAGTTATTCTCTGCTGTAATTGCATGTTTGTTGTTTATATGACTTGTTGTTACATCCAGTAGCTAAATAACCTTAGACAAGTTATTTGAACTCTTTGCCTCAGTTTCCTAACCTTTAAAATATGATATTAGATATTAGATATGATATTAGAACTTAATTCATAAGGCATTTTAAGGATGATAATACATTTGTTTTTAAATCAATTAGGAAAGAGCCTTGGCATGTGATTAACACTATTTAAGTGTAGGTATTAATATTAAGGTCAGTTGAAATGGGGGATTTCAAGTAGTATTTGTGGAGAAGGTGGTGAAAATATCCTCTCTCAGAGAATGATAAATATTACTAAGGGTTATTGCTTAACATTCCAGAAACAAAATATGCTCTGATTTTTTGTTTTAGTTTCCCAAAAGAAAAATTATATCATATTACATGTGTTTTTTTTTTCTCTCACTAGTAGCTTAGAGAAATTACTCTAATAACAAGACAGATCAATTACTTAGCCACATGCTTTAGTTCAGGTTAAGTACCATAGACAGGCTTATGAACAACATAAATAAATAAATAAACAGACATTTATTTCTCACAATTCCAGAGTCTGCAAATCCAAAATCAGAGAGCCAGCATGGTCAGGTTCAGGTGAGAGCCTTTTGGGTTTTAGACTGCCATGTTCTTCCATATCTTCACATGCCAGAATGGACAAAAGAGAACTCTCTGGGTACTCTTTTATAAGGCTACTAACCCTACCCATGAGGGCCCTGTCCTCATGACCCAGTTACCTCCCAAAGCCATCCTAATACACTTCCTAATACCATAATGTTGTAGGGTTAGGATTTCAGCATATAAGGTTTCAAGTGGGAGGCCAGAAACAGTTGGTCCATAACATTAACTCATTTTTTTCTTGTCTATTATTTATCTTCATCTGCCAATTGAAGCTGTAGATGAAATGCATATTAATAACCTCATTATTAGCTAAATTCTGGAATAAAATAATTTCTAGTGAGACATACATAAATTAAGTTGTAAATTTACAGTGATATTTAAAAGAATATTACAAATTTTCTTTGAAATAACTATTTATTAACTAAATTTCAAGGACTGGCATACTTTTGGCAAAAACAATATCTATTGATATTTCTCTCATTGCTTGAAAGGAGCTATAAAAAGGCTCGATAATTTCACATATTGCTGAGTTGATTTTGTTTTGTTGGAAGAGAGTTCGCAAGAAATGTCAGCAACAACTATACATACAAACATAAATCCACTTGGGTGTGAGTGAACTTCCCATGTAGTTTGCACTTTGCCCACTGGAAAGACTGCAGTGGGAAAAAAAAAAATCTTGTGAGATTGCCAGAGTCCAAGACAAAAGCCATAGAAATGACTGAGCAGCAAAAACGTAATAATAACTAAATGTACTGTACGTGATTCTTGATAATCCTGGTACCAGTTTTTGCTTGTCTTATACTATACTTATCTTTTCTTAAGAATAAGAAATATGACTACTTCCCTTAAACAGCAAATATATCAAGCACTTTTCATAATGCTTACATTTGTTGACTAACAAAAAAATCTCCAAGTGAAAAATGTATAAACCAGTAGTACATAGCCATACAATTGTGTTGATCATTTTAAATACTTCTCTAATAAAATAGACCTACTCATATTTTCACATAGACTGGACAATGCCAGCTACCTAAATCATGTTGCTCCACAGTTCCTCCAAAAACAATGTTCTTCTAGAAAAACTAGAAGACCAAAGAAAATTACACAAAAATAATGTGGCCAAAAGAGAGAAAACACCAAAATTACAAATTACTTTCTTAAAAAAAAAAAAAAAAAAGGCGAAACAAAAATAACCGGTCCCAGCAGGTGATCACATTCCAGCCATAGCCTGAGCCATAAGCATGAGCGTTCTTAGGAAAATGGTGTACTAAAGAGAAAAATGGATCCAGTGGCAAGCTTAGACTTGCTCTAAAACCATTCTCAGGAAGAAAAAGTCTACCATTGAGTGAAAATATTGGAAAGTAGTTTGAGGTGGCTGACTTCAAAAGGCATAGCTTCTGGGGAAAAAGAGGAAGAAGAGAAGTGAGAAGTGTCCTTTGGCAGTTGCCTGAAAAAGTAACAAAGGGAAAGAGGCAAATTTAGAGTCATCTAAGAGAACAGAGAACCACAAAAATGAGGTCCACAATCCTCTTCATCATACATACAAACATCCATTTAAGAAATCGAACTTTTTCTCTACTTGTCACTGAGCTAAGAATCCCATAAAGCACTCCAAATATGCAAAATGAGTAAAATAAAAGGAAATAAGTCTATAGAAAGTTACTAACAAACAGTATTTTTATTTTTTTTAAAGATTTTATTTATTTATTCATGAGAGACACAGAGAGACCGAGAGGCAGAGACACAGGCAGAGGGAGAAGCAGGCTCCATGCAGAGAGCCCGATGTGGGACTCGATCTCGGGACTCCAGAATCACACCCTGGGCCCAAGGCAGGCGCCAAACCACTGAGCCCCCCAGGGATCCCCCAAACAATATAAAATGAAAATTAAAATATTTCAGTTGAAAAATCACCTCAGAAAGGAGCAAAAGAAAGGCAGAAGAAAATGGTAAGCAGAACTCCAAAAGGATTAAATATATGGAAACAAGCAAAAGACACATTAAAAATTATTCAGAAATTTAAAAATCTAAGGACACTTGGGTGGCTCAGTCAGATAAGCTTCCAACTCTTGATTTTGCCTCAGATCACCATCTCAGGGTCATGAGAGCTAGTCCCATGTGGGCTCCGCTCTCAGCACAGAATCTGAGATTCTCTCTTTCCCTCTGCTCCTCTTCCTACTCTCTCTCTAAAATAAATAAATAAAATCCTTAAAAAAAAAGAAATTTAAAAACCTAAAGCACTCTTACCTATAGAGAACAAACTAAGGGTTGCTGGAAGGGAGGTGGGCAGGGGGATGGGTTAAATGAGTGATGGGTATGAAGGAGGCCACTTGTAATGAGCACTGTTATATGTAAGCAATGAATCACTAAATTCTATTACAGAAACTAATATTACAGAAACTAATATTAACTATATGTTAACTAACTAGAATTTAAACAAAAACTTGAAACAAACAAGAAAAAGTAAAAAAAATTAACACATTGATTGAACTAAGGAATGAAATGCCAAAAAGAGAAAAGACTTTGCTAGTAGGCCTGTTTGTACATGGCACAGATGAACAATTCTGAGATGACTTGAGGAAATATATAATGTGTGCAGAAGAAGAGCCAGATTTCCAAATGCTGGAGAAACAAATGACAAATACAGATAGGGTGAAGACTAAGATGAATATTATGAAGCTAGATTGCAAGTTGAGTATTAGTATAAATCTATGGATTTTAATATGTGGACAGATAGATACAGAAATATACAATATGTTCATATGCATATTTCCTAGCTCTGAGAGATCTTAAAAGCAATGACTACTGGCTCCCCACTCTGTGCCAATGAGAAAATCTTACATCCAGATTTTTGTTTCTAAAGACCATTCTCTAGTAAGGGTTACATAGGACTCCTTGTATATATAGCCACTTCCAGGACTAAAATATGAAACTTAAAACATCTTCTAGTGCTAGGAGGTGAAGATGTACTCAAAAACTGATGGGATATGTCAAATGGATACAGGATCATTTTCCCAAGAAAAATACTAATAACAACAAATTATAATCTATAAAATAAAAATAGGAATTCAAACATTACATACTTATATGATGAGATTAAGGCTCATATGGAAAGAATGGAGAACCCTTAAGTAAAATTCCAAATAATACATGTGGAAAGAATCATGAAATGAGAAACATTACCATTTGTTTGAAACTACAGCAATAATAGCCTCAGGCAAGAAGCTAAAATCAGTGGGTAAAAGTATGATGAGAACAGGATATTTACAGTCTTCTGTGTATCTCTTCACAAATGCTTATTATTTACAAAAGGAAAAATAGTATTTTTATAATGAAGAAACATGGCCGACTCAATCTTAACCCTATTTGGAAATGTACATCATTGGGGCACCTGGTGGCTCAGTTGGTTAAGTGTCTCTCTGTAGCTCAGGTCATGATCCCAGACTCCTGGGATCAAGCCCCACATTGGACTCTGCTTAGTAAGGGGTCTGCTTCTCTCTCTCCCTCTCCCCCTCCCTCTGCTCATGCTCTCTCCCTCTCCCTCAAATAAATAAAATCTTAAAAAAAAAAAAAAAAGAAATGTACATTATCCGTGATGGGACTAAATCAATACCAGGTGCCTCCTTATATGATGTACTGAGAAGGACACAATATCATAACTGCTGTGTTCTTGAAAAAATTATATAACCTGCATCTAATCATAGGTAGCCACTAGTTCAATTCAAAAGGAGAGACATTCTAGAAGATAATTGGCCTGAACTCTTTAATAATATAATCTAAGAGACATGAAAACTACAGGTAATGTGTCATCTTAGATTAGATTCTGAAATGGGAAAGGATATTAGTGGTACAGTTGACAAAATCTGAATGAGATATGTGGATTAGATAATCACTGCATTTCGATATTATTTTCATCCCTTTGATAAATGTATTTGCCTCTGTAGAGGAATGACCTGGTTTTACACTGAATTCATAAAAACACTTAAGCATTTAGGGGTAAAAGGGCATGAGATGTAAAATTTGAAATTTGTAAAAATGTAAAAATATAAACAGAGAAATTAGATAGATAATAAATCGAGGGATAATAACAAAGAGTCGGGGTCTGAAAGAGAATGAGGAAGCAAGGGTGAAAAAAATGTTAACATTTAACGGAATGTAGGCGAAAGTTGTATGAGAATTCTTTGTCCTATTTTTGTGCTCCTTTGTACTTTATACTATACTGATCTGAAATTATTTCAAAACAAAAGTTAAAAATAGATAACCCTATACTCTTGTCTGTTCAGCCTTAACCGGAAGCACACTGACTGATCAGGGTTGCAATACGAGAGCTCTACAGCACATTTCCTATTCGATTGCCTCTCATACCATCACTTTGTGATTTGAAGTTTCATGGTCTCATTGCATGATAATTAGATAATCGTTATTTTTTAAAAGTTGACCAAGCTAGAAGTACAAACCAGAACTAATCTGAAACTTGTCATAACTAACAAACACTACGTAGCTTAGAATAAAGGAAAGTGTGATCTCCAGCAATATTGAATCATCAGAGGAAAAATATGCTTCAGTGGATTCCACAATTTTGGAGAAAAGCTTGAGGACTAGGACGGCAGGACAAGAGAGAAGAAAAGGGCAGCGAGGAGGTGGCTTCAAGTCCAGTGAGGGGAGGCACCATCTTTACCGATTACAGACATTGCTGGAAAACAATGGCTGCATTTACTGGGCTGCTGTGTGCAGGCTTACAGTGCTTGTAATTGAGGATGATTATGGTTAATGACTCCAGTAATGTGCACTTTCAAACCAGCAGGACAATGTAATTTGTATCAAACCTATTCAGTATCTCTTCAGGCATTCTGAATGGTTTAATCTTAGCCCAGCACTGGCTGCAGAGGGAGTCTCTGGAGGCTTCACAGCTGGCTCAAATTAAAATTTTCATGGTCTCCCCCACTCCCAAATCCCCCCAGTACATTCAGAAGTAAATAAAGCTGTTTGAGTCTTCAGATCATCTGGATAGCTCAGGGACTGTCATAGTTTAATGTGACAGGACCAAGAACTTTAGTCCTAAAAACACTAGGTTCCAGTGTGCAGAAAGGAAGCAAAACATCTGTGAAATTCACTGATGAGGTGTTAACCAACAACAGCTACACTTCTTGGTGAAGAAAAGCTGTTTTACATTTCAATATACTGTGAAACACAACATTCTGTGGTTTTTCAGAAGATAAAAATAATCACTTAATACAAAATATGCCCAGTTTCCATTGCCCCAACCTTCAAGAAGAAATCCCTTATCAGCAAAACAGTTTGTGAAATCAATTCAGGAATAGATCCTATTTAGAAGCTAGACTATTAATCCAGTGCTAGATAAATCTTTAGAAAATCAATCAATCAATTAATTAATTAATTTTGAACTATGAGAAGAAGCATAAACATGGTTTCATGCCTTTTTTTCTTTTTGGTTTACTTTCATTTTACGGAGGGGCAAAGGATAGTTTCATACAGTTACCCTGTAATTTTTAGAGACTCTGGTTACAAATCCTGAAGCGTGACAGAGTGTGCATACAAATGAGATGGAAAAATATGTATACTGTAGAGGGGCCTAAGGCTCAAGATAATTACAATTTTGAAAAAAAAATTGCTATTATGTTCCACTCCTCAGGTTTGTAAGTAAAGTTTTTCTTTCTATGCAATTGAATGCAAATCACTGCATTTCAACAGTTCGAGAAGCAAAAAATTTAAATCTGAACAATGACATCTGTCAATGGTAACAATAGAATGAAGTTGGAAAACAAGGTGAAAGTGCACGTGTATCCTGGTCTTCATGCAAGGTAAATGGCCCAGAGAATGATTGATATGTGAAAAGAACAGCAACATTCCAGTGGCAAAATGGTTATAAGCGGCAGGAAAATGTGCATAACTCAACTGATTATGCTACCATGAGATTTTTCATACACAAGTATTTCACATTTTATTTTATTTTTAGAATGCTTATAAATCAAACTGTTTTGCTCTCAAATGTTTACCCATATGTCATGAAGTTTAAAGTTTATGACATATACCTTGCCTCATATTGTAGATTATGTTATTCAGTTTGTAACAAATAGCTTTGAATGTGAAAGTGCAGTTGTTTGATCGTAAATGGCGTGAGCTAAATTGACTATAAATGACCTCATGTTGTCTAGCATGGAAATACTGTCATTTCTTGTGTGACAAGTAATAAAAAAAAAAAAAAGCATTTGCTATAAAGACTCATTGGTAGGTTTCAGGATTTAACAACTCTACCAACTGACCAAAAGAAATCTCCAACACAAGGAAATAAAAATTAGGATAGGTGTTTTTCAGTTTTCTATCTGTATCACATTCTTATGAAAACTCTTTAAAAGAGTAAAAGGACATTACAATGATAGGATAACGCAGGGTAAAATACATATTTGCTGAACTAAGAGTAATACAATTTATGTGTTCTGTAAGAAAGAATTCTAACAAACTCTTGGAAACATTCTGGAAAGTTTGGCTACAATTCTCCTAGTACCTCTTCTAGCAACTCCCTAATCTCCTTCCAGCATTTGATGCTCTGTTCCATTTTGACTCATCTTTAGGGTGTTGGTGGCCAATACTCTGGATATGCTTATTCACAATCTGGAAAGATAAAGATTACATATCTGAGGCTTCCTTGAGGCTAGGGCCCTGTATGTTTTTAGGAATTTTCGGGTCAATGCATCCATTATAGGATTTGGAAGGGAAATATTTTTCTGAGAAACATGGCCATAAAGGCATTTCCTTTTTCTTTACATTATCAGCTATGGTATAGATTCTGGATTTGTAGGGTTGACTATAAGCAGTAGCAGTAGGACTTCTGCTGAAGCAGCCTGAGTTATAAGGTTGGCATTTCTCTGGCTTTCTCACTTCTAAACCAAAATGTCCTTTAATACACCAATTTCTGCTTCAACTCGGTAGATGGGACCCTGTAGTCTGAACATAAGAAATCCGGTTAATAAAAGATGAAACTGAAAAAAAGTTTACTTCCATATGTTTGAATTTTGTTATTCATCTGGGTACATTTCATAGTTAAGTAATATTAATGCCACCACTTCTCTCAGTGGTGAAAGGGGGTGAACCTCCTGTGTCCTTCTAGGTGTTTTCTTAAGTTATTTATTTTTTCTCTTCAGGAATTTTACCTATGACTGCCCTGGTCAATGATTCATTTGTTATTTCAAGTATCCCTGGTCACGAGAGTTTTTTTGTGCCAGAAATATCTACTATGATATAATCATTTGGAGTGAGACAATTTCACATACATATGGCTGAATGACAGTAGCAACTATGTCTCATCAAATTATCTGCTCTTCTGAGCAGTGGTCAGCTTGAGAAATATTGAAATCAAAAGCATAAAAGCATATGCATTTTTATCATCATTAATTGGGAGCTGGGTTTCTGTAGAATTATCTTGCATTTCAAAAACTCTGCTTTGGCAACATTAATGCACACTCCCTTAAGTCACCATATTGTATTCTAGAAAAAGGAGAGAGGATATTCTATGTTCCTGTTCTAGTTTTTGTGGGATCATACTTTGTTCATCAACTCACTTGTTCCAGTATTTCCCAATATTTCTCAAACTTCTCTTTTCTCTGATATTCCCTAACAGATGTCTTTTTCCTTAAAGATTCATTGTACAATACACATATATAATTTTTTCCTCTGACCTCTTTAAATTTTACAAAATTTTCTAGACTTGCAAATAGCCCAACTACTGACTGCTGCTAGATAAACATTATACTACATCATTTAAAAATATTCTGTGTAAACCATACAATGTTCAATATCGATTGGCATGCATGTATGTCCTGTTGCTATTTAATGTTCTGCTGAAGCAGGGGGCAAAAACACATAGTTCTGGCCTTTTATTATTGATTTTATGGGAAGTCGTCATGAGATTCCAGATATGGAACCTCTTACAGCTGGCTCTTCTCAAATACTCTTATCATTAGGAATAACAGATGCTTAAACTCTTCAACAATTTTCAGTATCAAAAATAATTGTAATAGGTCAGAGAAGAGGCAGCCACCCCTTGATCTTTTCATGACGTATGGCATTCTTGGCCCTTGAAATAAGTGAATTGAAATGTTAAACTATATTAATAACATCATAAGAGTGGACTTTGGTGATGTATGGGACTGAAGAGGCCAACCTACATCTGTCGGGCTTCCAAGTGATACTAATACCAGATGAATGACTAGGCTGGCTAGCTGAAACTTCTGTTTCCCAAATATTTGGTACTGGCACTGTTTTCTCCACCTTTTACAGCATGTCATTTTATACGATGTTGTGGTGACACACAGTGATAGTAAGACACCAGATACTTGCAGTAAGACTTACTTGAAAATTTCTAATCTGCTATCAGGAAGACAAGAAAAATATTACTTTGCTTTTTTTTTTTTCTTTCTCAGTTGTTTCTACTCTAAAGAGGACAAAAAATGATTTTAGTCACCAATAATTCTTTGGCTATTTGCTTGCTATTACTACTTCACATAGCACTCCATTAAAATAATCTCGTCAAATATAGAATAAGAGTAAATTGCAACAACATTTTTCTCTTAGAAAATTATTATTTTTCCCTAATGGTAGCTGGTAATGTTTCACTGCTTGACACTTTGTACAGGGCATTCTGAAAAAGGCACTTCTTAATGGACACTTTGAGGGCTACATTCAGTTTATTGCTTGAATGGTCAGGGAAGAGGAGAAAACTATTCTTTTAAAAAATAAGTTCTTTTGTGGGAAAGAGTTGACTTGATTTCAGATTTAATTATCCATATATAATTGATACCTTGAAATATATACCCTTTTTCAGTTGTGTGTTCATATCAAATGCATAGAGTGAAAGTTTCTATAGAGAGATAACATAGCTACATATCTACATATATAGGTACATCTTTTTAGGTAATAGAGTTTGTTTGTTTTTTTTCTCTTAACCTAAATCAGACTCAGTAACATATAGTGCAAAGACAATGTTATGGTAGTTTTTTCAACATTAAGGGATTTTGTCAACTTTGTAATCAGAGTATACATTGGAGTATCTGAATTAAGAAACAGATTTTAAGCTCTACTTATAAGTGTGGTAGAAAACATTACCTTTTTAAAAATATTTTCAAGAAAAAATAATTAGAATTTTTAAATCATCTTGGGTAGCCATAAGTATGTCAGAAACATACAGATTTTCTTTTCATTTATAGAAGAAAGTCTGGTAGCTTAGTGCCTGAAATGGTTGATAAAACTTTTTTTTCAGTGTCAAGGCTGACGTAAGTAAATTGACAGAAACTCTGGAATACGAAAATAATTACTGATGGGGTATATCAATCAGAGAAACAGAACCAAATGTAAGTAGGCTGTGTGTGTGTGTATGTATACTAATAGGGTGGAGGGAGACTAAAGAATTGGCCCTTATAATTATGATTGTGGGACCTGGCAAGTCCAAATCTGCAAGGCAACCTGGTAGGTTGAAGAGCCAGGGGAAAAGTTGGTGTTGCAGCTCCAGTCCAAAAGCAGTCTGGCTACAAAAGTGCCTCTGTCTTGGGAGACCTTAAGTTTTTTTTCTTCTAAAGGCCTTCAACTGATCGGATGAGGCCCATCTACTTTATGAAGAGTACCGTGCTTTACTCAGTCTACTGGTTTAAATCTTAATCTAATTTAAAAATGACCTTGACACTAACAACTAAACTGCTTTTTCTTCCCCTCCCCTCTCCTTCCAACTAGACTGTTTCTTAACCAAATATTTGGGCATTGTGGTCTAGCCAAGTTGACACATGAAATTAACCATAATATGTGGCATTAGTATTCTGGGTCCACCAAGAATTAGAATTATTTCACCAATCTCTTTAAAGTGAGCATCACTATCTATCAGCTCTGGAGTAATATGAATACACTTTAACTCTTTTTCCTCCGTTGTCTTAAAAACTATGTCACTTTAATTTCCATTGAGTTTCGCTTTATCCTTCCTCATGTCTTTTTCATTTTTCTCAGCTCTTGCACTCACACCATACCAATTCATGCTAATTTTCTTGATTTAATTGCTTTTTATGAGAGGGGAAGAAAGGAAAAAAAAATCCCATGACCTATTCAAAGATTTTGAATCTCTCATTCCATTTGATTTCTACTCCACAGCAAGAGCCCTAATCCCTGCTCCTAGCCTCTTTGAAGTAATTTTTATGTTAATTTGTATGTGTGCGTGTGCGCGTGCGCGTGCGTGTTCTCTCTAAATAAAACATACATCTTTTTCCAGTGTAAAGTAAAAGACAAATTTTTAGAGCTCAAGGAATGTAAAGTAATAATTGCATATGCGAGTCTCAAAGCTTTGCTGAGCTAATTATTAGCCTTCCAAGCAGAGACAAAGGTGGGCTGAGTTTAAAACTTAGGGAACCAGGATACAGGGCTCAAAATAAGTACATGTTATAGTCATACAAAGGATAGATTCTCTGTAGGGTAAATAGATGCCACAGTCCTTGATCTTTACATCACTAATGTGCATCACTGTCTGAAACAAGACACTGTGTTGGAAAGGACCTGTAGAGCTTATCCAGTCAATCTTAATACCTCCATTCTGTACTATATCTACTAATGATGTGTCCCTTAAAGCAGATATTTAGGAACACATTAACTTTTATGTTTTAAGACAGTACATTCTATTGCTTATTGAATCTCAGAAAATGTTTTATAATGTCTGAGTCGAATTATCCAGATGTAGAAAATAATAATCCTCTGCCTAAAGTATTCCATATGGAAACCAATAGTGGCTGATCTTTTATTAATCATGTTACATTTTTTAGACTACTGTTTCAAGTGTTTTTACAAGGCCACTAAAGCCTCAGAGCAAAATGAAAATGTGGTTGTCAAGGTACATTCCTGGGCAAGTGGCCAGAGGGGCAACTAGGTAACCCCAGCTAGACATTTTGTAATGATATGTGACATCATCTAAACCATTCATCTTCCCTTTCTTGCGCTTTGCTCATTTTCTAGTCATTGCCTGACATTTATTACATTTTTCTCCCTCACTTATCTATATTTAGCCCAAAGCCCTTTTGAACAAGTCTTCCAGGCTCTAGTAAAAATAATTTTTCCTATCCTTATGAGATGAACTCCACTCCTGGCTATGAGCTCATATTTTTGACATGTAATTCCATTATCCAGGAATCAAGATCCTGTTTATTGATACCATCTGCACAGTCCATTGTTCACATCTTAGATCTTTCCTTCTCAGGTGCTAATTCTTGGGAAGACAGTATGATGACAGCACCATCTGTGCTCCCAAGTCTTTCATCTTCTGACCCAAGAATCTATAGTTCATAAAGTGTTTTTCATCTAGACATGGGTCAGCAGGTGTGCTAGGTGGATAACAACTTGAAGGTGTCCTTTAGCAAGATGACACAAAACTTCATGGGCCACAGTCCACATTTGGTCATTTCAGTGACTCTTAAATGTGATATCACTAAATATTTCTAGTGTCCTCCTTCAAGGCTCAAATTGTTTTGAGATGTTTGGTTCCTTGGAGTTCTTTGAGGAAGTTGTTTGCAGAGAATTATGACCTGGTTCTTCTAGGATCTGGAGTCCAGTCTTTCAAAGCATAGGTGTACATAAGCCAATATCTTTCAGATTGCATCCTGCTTCCTCATTTATCCCCGTACATGGACATATGTCTGACAAACCGTGTACTGTTAAAAATAGTAGATTGAACTAGATGCAGGTGCTTTGACTTCTAGTTTTAACACTGGAGATAACTTTGTAATATTGGATACACATTAAAACTATCATTAGGACTCTATACCCTCACCTGAAAAATTAGTGTAATGGAGTGATAACTGTAGAGCCTCAGAGTGTCAGTTGACTTTTAGGTAGGGATTTATCTTTTCTCTTCATTGTAAGATATAAAGTGACCTTTTGAAAAATGTTCCCTGAGTTTTTGAGTTTTAAAAAGAAACCACAGTTTCTGGTGTGCTTTGTCTTTAAAAAAAGACAGCACTTCAACGATGATGTTAAACTAAATTGTATGTTCTCTATAAACACTCTAGAAGTTATAATAATGTTATCCATTTAAAACCCTTCAAAAGCTACCATGTGGGTGATATTTAAAGATTATTGTTCTGAAGCAATAACATAGAATGAGCTACTGAGCTATCAACAGCCTGCATTGGTGACAAACATAATTGTATAAATGTTATATATGATGCACAGCCATGAGTATTTGATGAGTACATGCCATTAAATCCAAATTTATTTATCACTGCTTTTCCATGCAAGGATTTCATGTAAATTAAGTATTTCCTTTAAATGAGCTTTCCATTGTAAATATATTTCACTTATAAAAAGTCTTATTAATTTAAAAAGTCCATGGTTTTACTATTTTCCTTATTAAGGAAATTTACTATTTCCTCATTATTATAACATGTTAACTCAGAAACTTTTATTAGGAGAATTTGGAATGATGACACGTTTCCCTGGGATATTTTGCTTTACATGGTTTAGCCTTGCTCTCTGGAACAATTATGCAGTAGAAATGCAACACCTAAACTTTCAAATACTACACTTTGCCTAGGATAGAATCTACCTTATTTTCCTTTACCACATACTTTTCAAACACATAATACATTCCAGGCATTGTGATAGGCAAGAGAAATACAAAGTAAAAGGAGCCAACCATTGCACTTCAGGAACTTACTGTTGAGTCTGGGAGATAGTTTTGTCAGGGCAAGATGGTGGACAGACCATTTGCACCTATCTCTTCCTTTTCGGGTCACAGCATGCAATTAAAATGAAAGTAAAGAAACAAAACTCACAGCTAAGAGCTTGGGGCGGGGGGACATCAGTGACGGATAGATTTCAACACATTTCTGGTAGATAAAAAGAGATGGATAGGTGAGTGATTAATCAAAGAACAGAAAGACTCAATCTAGACCACTTACAGAGGTAACTACAACTGATGAAAAACAGACTTCTCCTACAGAAACTCCAAAGAGGCTGTAGACTAAGAGATGGCAGGTGCTTTAATGGGTGGGAGGAAGAAATAGATCTAAGAACAAGATGATTAATGGAGAACAGATATAGCAGAAGGTAACCACCCACACCTCTTCCTGCGACTCTTTAGACTCTTTATGCTGGATCCTTTACTCCAGGCACAGATACAAATGTAACAAAGCTGTCTGAAGAAAATAAGGGTAATTAGTTTAATGGACACTCATAGTGAAATCTTTCTTATTTGATGCAGGAGTCACCCCCATGATTTCTCACTCTAAGGCATTTCCTACCAGACACAAAATCTCCCAGTCAGTATTCTTAGTTTGGTATTATTAAGCATGAATTGGCTACCATGACTCAGCAGAACTTTATCAAAATACTGCAACATGAGAAAGAATGATGCAGATAGGCCAAGTAAAAACTAACAGAGATGAAATAGGAGTAATTTAAAGAACCAAAATGAATTTTAAAGATCTCATGAGTATCTCTGGGTGTATTTGAGAATGTTCTGCATAAACTCACAGATTTCTGAAAAGGAGGAAAAACAAAGAAGAAAATAATGAGAAGGAAGAAAATAATTAGAAATGAGAAGTCATGACTGGAATAATATGTTCAAAGGGAAGGTTGGAAATTAATGTGAAGTAATTGCTCATTTGGTATAACTACAATAAAAACAATAGAATATGTAAGAAAAGATGAGATCAGCCTAGGATGTCCAACTCTGAGTAATAGGAGGTCTTGGTAAAGAGGATAAAGAGAACAATGGTGAAATGATCAAAAATGAAGTGCCACAAAGTCCTACTAAGCTAAAGAAAGAAACAAATTTAATTAAAAAGTCTTTCCAAGCACTGTATCCTAAAATATCTAGATACATTATTGTAAAAATATAAGAAAAACAAAGATCAAAGATCCTAAAATCATCTCTAAGTGACAGGTAATCAGACCATCATTAACTTAGAATCATAGATGAAAATGGAGAAATGCTTTCAAAGTTCTTAGGGGAAATGGTATTCAATGTAGATTTACATACTTCAGCAAACTTTCACTAAAATGTGAGGAAGGAATAAAATATTTTAAAACCTGTAAGAGGGCAGCCTGGGTGGCTCAGCAGTTTAGCGCTGCCTTCAGCCGGGGGCCTGGTCCTGGGGACCTGGGATCGAGTCCCATGTTGGGCTCCCTGCATGGAGCCTGCTTCTCCCTCTGCCTGTGTTTCTGCCTCTCTCTCTCTCTCTCTCTCTCTCTCTCTCTCTCACACACACACACACACACTCTCTGTGTGTGTCTCTCATGAATAAATAAATAAATAAAATCTTAAAAAAATAAAACCTGTAAGAATTCAGAAAGTATACTCGGTAAAAAACAAAAAAGAAATCATTTCTAGGAAATCAATTAAGGATATATGATATATTTCAGCAAATTAAAAAAATAAGCCAAGAGAGAGGAAGGTGTGAGATTCAGGAAATAATAAATAACAGAGAACACGATAAGGAAGTTCCAATATTATAACTTTGTAGCCTAAAGTCTAGTTTAGAGCAGAAGGAAATATATATAAGAAATATTCATATATGTGTATATGTATTACATATTATATGTATATTATGTATATTCATTTCATATAACCCAGTGACCATTTTGGCAGATCATAAAGGAGAACATATAATTAATCAGTATTTGGTCCTGCTCTGAGCTCTAATTTACATTTGAATTATACTTTTCTAATTAACCTATGGACAAATTATGAAAGACTTAATTTTGCCATAAGAGAAAAATACAAAAGCAAAGACACAATGAGTAAATAAAGATGAGCTGGAGAGAAGTGGGCACCTATGTCCTCATCTTACAAAGTAGGTGTCTTGACACAATAATTAAGGTTGATACACATAATTATTTGTTTGCATATGGGACAGGTGGAGGAAGAAATTGAGAATTATAAGATAACTATTTGGGGAGGTAAATTTTTGGTCTTTTAGATCGAGATAACAATAAATGATACACAAATATGAAAAATCAGAACAAAATTTTAACTCTTTTTTTTTTTAACTATTTAAGTTCTGGGGCTATTCATTTGATCAATTAAATCGAGTAATATGTGGGGCCTGGGTGGCTCAGTGGTTTAGCGCCACCTTCAGCCCAGAGCATGATCCTGGAGTCCTGAGACGGAGTCCCACATCAGGCTACCTGCATGGACCCTGCTTCTCCCTCTGCCTGTGTCTCTGCCTTTCTCTCTCTGTGTGTCTCTCATGAATAAATAAATAAAATCTTTAAAAATAAATAAATAAATAAATAAATAAATAAATAAATAAATAAACATTGCTTGATTGATTTGTATGTATGTATGTATGTATTTATTTATTTATTTATTTTTAGGAGATTTATTTTTTGCACACAAGAGTAGGAAGAGAGGAGAAGAATAGAGGGAGAGGGAGAGCATCTCAAGCAGACTCACTGCCAAGCACAGAGCCCCTACGGGGGACTCAATCTTACAACCCTGAGATCATAACCTGAGCTGAAACCAAGGTTGGGCCAACTGACTGAACAACCCAGGCACCCCTCTAGGAATGTCTTAATTGCTTCTAAGTAGGGGTACTGGGTATGAGGGATATTGAGGCAACGTTAATATTTATTGCATACTTTTTTGTTAGAATCTGGCTTTTCAAAGCACATTATTATGATAAAATAAGTTAAAAGAAATAATTGCAATATGAAAAGTGCTAGAATATTGATATCTATATAAGGGTCTATATGAGCACATGAAGAGAGTGATGGTTAATTCCAATTATTCTCTATTTCCATTTTAATAAACCATTTAAAATGCAAGGTCATGGATTTGGGTTTTTAAGTTGGGAAGGGCTAATGTTCTTGCTCAAATGCATTACATCTAGGTATACATTTACACCTTGATCAATGAAAGTTAACAAGGCTCAATGTTCATTTACTTCTCTTGTGGGGTTATCTCTATTTATTCCACTATTGATTAGCTATTAATTACCATTGATTAACACTTGTGTAATTTTAATTTCTGGCTGGCTTTCATTTCCCTCCTAGTAATAATTTTCTTCCATTTGATTACCCTCAACAATTTTAACAGAAAGATAACATTATTTTCCTAGTTAAAATTAAGGAAAGATTCAGATTTTAATACAAAGTTCTCAAACTGTATGCCATTTTAAATGTGCTGGTCGATGCTCTGCTCCTAGGATAATGTTCTATTATTTTATTGCTACATGTACTAATGCACTGATGTTGAGTAATTAAAGAATTACTGCAGAAGAACTGTATACAGAAGAACCACACATCTGGAGTTTATAGACAAGATTTCCAACTGTTGTTTCCTTAATCACTAAATGTAGCAATGCTTAGCCATACATCAGCAACTCACCTTTAAAGCACTTTGTCTACAAGTATAATATTTACCTTCTACTGATGTTCTAAGCACTAACAAAAATGTTTAGGAATCATGTATTTTATAACCGGTGAAGTTGAGAATCATACATGCGAGCACTAGCTCCGGGTCTTGGTAAGACACTTGAGGTTAATGATAAAGGAGAGGTCCTCAAAGAATAATTGCATACAGTCAATTCTTCTAGTGCTTGGCCTGAGTCTGGTATCTAAAAAAAAAATACTTTGCTATGTCCTACCTTAAATGATCATCCATTATATTATCTAATACCATGTATTTTAAATTTAGGGAACTTGCTTTTTAAGATTCATTATAAGCTGGTAAAACCCTGCAAAAGAGATCTAATTTGAAATAGAACTTATTTTTAGATTCGAGTGCATGAGAATAAAGATGTTTTAAGATAGTTGGCAGATTTGGCAACCTCACTGGTAAAATGTGTTTTTATTTCTATATAATTACAAAAATATGTAATTTATCCTTTCAAGCAGAGACTATAGCTGGAGATTGGAGTGTAGCCAAAGTGTTGAACATCTTGCAGAAGGGAGTTAAGGGTAATCCAAAAATTATACACTGGCAACTCTCACCTCTGCACCTGGAAAGCTAGTTTAAAAGATCTTGGAAGGTGGAACACAAATCATCTGGGTGAGCAAAATTTGTTAGGAATAAATCAGCCCGGGCTTTGCAAATGTAAATCATTCCCTCTCTGCCTTGAAAGGATACTTTATGATGCTTAACAAAGAGTAAATAAAGGAGGGTTGCCAGATGTACTCAATTTAGATTTTCAATGCCTCTTAAAAGAGATATTTTTATCCTGAGTATCACCTGACAGTGAAAATCTGTGCCTGCATTTAAAGAACACACAAGGAGCTTTCTTGCCATCTGGCTGTCTAAGGTCCAGCTTTCCCAGGGTCCACAGGGTTAGGGGCCACCCCTGGACAAATCCATAACCTTGTTGCAAGTCTATTCCCCAGCACCTATAAATCCTTGGCAACAGAGGGAAAAAAGGAAAATTCTGTCAGTGATTAAAAACTTGGGTAGATGACAAGAAGCCAGGATTCTGAATAATGTCTTGCTGCTATAAGGAAAGATATGTCTGCTTATTGAAAAAGGGTCATTATTTGGAGAAAGAAGAGGCGAATAGATTATGTTGCATTGCTGAGAACAAACACTTAGAGGAAAAGAAGATTCCTGAAAAAAGTAATGGGGAAAAAAAGTAGACACATGAACACATACACACACATTCTTGTCTGTCAGAAATACTTAAAAAAATGAGAATTATGTTCTTTCTTTAACCAATTTATGATCTAATTAAGAAGATAGCTATACATAAATTGGTAATTAGCCTTAAATTCAAAGACTGAAGGCAAATGATTGACACAGAGAGGAAGCATGAACAGATTTCAAAGCAAAGAGCAAACACTCTTGATTAAAGTGGCTGGCGAAGGTGTCACGGAGCAGATGTGATTCGGTCCTATAAAGAGGTACAAGTTAACGATAAGGAAAGACATTTGGCCAAGGTGGAAAATGAGCAAAAAGACATAAAATTTTGAAGTGTTTTTGTGCAGCATGTTATACCACATTTCGCTGGTTTAGGAGTAGTGTGATAAGCCAAATGTCTCACTGCTTAACAGGGGAACATCCATGATCAAAGAAATCTTTTGAACATATTTGCTATACATGATATAATGTATGAAGAATGGGTCACATCTGTGAGTCAAAGAGGCAATGGATTTGGAGTTGGCTGAATTTCAACAGTGACTCTATTGCGTAGTCAATTTTTTTCTTAATTTATGTGGATATTAAATATGAATCAAATGTAAATACAATGAGGTCTTTTTTTTTCTGAGAAGGAGAGGGTACGGGACCAATTAATCTATGCTCCTATGGAAAAAAATAAACAAGAAATAGTAGCCAAGAAAATTTTTAAAAAGCACTGAAGAAAAATTAGTGATTTAAGATGTTAATATCTTGCAATAATTTAAACACTGTGCTACTGGAACATAAGGAAAAAAGGGAGTCCAATGGGACAGAAAGGAAAATCTAGGAATAGACCCAATTTATACATGAATGGGGGTGGGCTAGGCAATAAATGATGGGGGAACAAGAAAATAATTATCTGATAAGAATATTAAGTAAAATTCATATAATTCATATATCATGTCACATGCCAAAATACATTGCAATTAGCTACAGCATTCAAATCTATAAAATAAAAGCATAAATGTTTCTGAAGGAAGTATAGAATTATTTTATCATCAATAGCAAGAAACGTCTTCTCTATTTCAAATGTTAGTAGGGATAATATTTTTTAAAAAATGTTAAATTCAGGGCATCTGGATTGCACAGTTAGTTGAGAATCTGACTATTGGTTTCAAGTCAGGTCCTGATAGGGTCTCCCAAGGTCATGAGATGGAGCCCTACACTGGGCTCTTGCAGAGTCTGCTTAAGTCTCTCGCTCTCCCTTTAAAATAAATAAATAAATCTTTAAAAACTATAATAAAAGATGAAAATATGAAACTGAATTCCACAAAAATAACACAACAACAAAATAACTTTCTATATAGCAAAGCCACAATCATAGTACTCCAGGGAAATAGCCACTACTCATATGATAGGCACATGGTTGATATTTCTAATACATAAAGAACTCCTAAAAGTAGAAAAGATAAGCCTTATACCTTAATAGAGAAATGGGCAAAATAAAAGGAAGAAGAGGGAAACGGGGAGGAGGAGAGAGGGTGAAGAAGAAGAAGAACACACAAATAGAAAAGAAATGGTCCTTAAACATTAACAAAATATTTAATTTCACTCATAATTAGAAAAATAGAAATTAAGACTTGACTGATGTACATTCTTTTACCATCCTGTTTGACAAAAATTTAACTTGCCTATCTTGAATTGCAGAAGTGTGGGTGGGGGTATAATAAGATCCCATGCCTATGCATGGAATTTAGCAACATATTACAATTATAAATGCTTATAGTCTCTAATCCAGTGATTCTACTTATGGGGTTTTATTCAATAGACATACTCTCCCTATTGAAATGCTGTAGGTATAAGAGTATTCAAGCAGCATTTATAATAGCAAAATAAAAGTAACTCTCATGTTACTCTCATCCATAAATGACACACTTCAAACCACATTCTAATTTTTAAAAAACTATCAAATACAGGGATGACAGACTAAATTCTTCCATGAGCCACTGAAGAACTTTATCAAATATTTTAACCAATTCATTCACCAAATAAAATTCAATGTCTTTATTTTCCCATGAGCTAAAAATAATAAACAGAGAAAAAACATAAGTGGATATGCAGAATTGTTCAGGAAATAGAGATCCCTTCAAGGTTAATATGCGTTGTTAAAATTTTATGATTTTAGTAAATGCTACAGTAACAATAAGAGCAACAATAACTAACACCCTGTTGTAGTCTAAAATGTATCGTTCTTTCAATGAACACTTTTTTCAGTGTTATTAGGCCCAAGATGTGTAGTTGTCAGGCAAATAATAACAGTAACAAAAGAAACCTCTTCATTGTGAATCAAAAAGAATGCTTTATACAGAAAGCATTTTCCCACTCTTGAGAATGGTTTTCAATTTTAAGTAAGTGTGTGACTTCTCTTTTAACAATCAAATTTTACTCTACATTTCAATTAATTGAAATGATAATTGATATCTGTGCAGCAACTATTCTCAGTGACTTTATCTTCATTAATAAGCAGTAGCTCTTGAAAAAAATATGGCTAAAAATGAGAATTGTTATAGGATAAGGGCAAGAAACCTCAATGCTACAAATATTCAGCTCCCACACAGAGATCCTCACCTCAGCCTCCATTCAGAAACACTATACCCAATGGTGGATAGAAGAGAATGTAAAAAGCAATGACCTTCAAAGCTGGAGTCCTTGGTGACTAAAGAAACTTACCATCTCTGCTTTCCATCTTGGGAGTCACAGTTGCAGCAGATATTATTGGAGGTTTGGTAGATGCCCAACTGCCAATATATCTTTCCCATCAGATACCCTTTCTTATTTATGAATAGTCATCCACTCTTCTATCATTATACACTCATCTTTCAACATCCAGGATTTTGTTTTTGTATTTTTCCTTAACCATGTGCCCCAAGAACCACAGAATGGTCTCCCATAAACTTCAGAAAAATAAGTTGTTTACTGTTAGTTTCAGAACTGTGTATCAGTCATCCAGGTGATATCTTAATCTTTCCCCCTCCGTGCTCTGAAGTAATTGAGAAATGAGCACAAGAGTCAGATGGAGAATCCAAAAAACTCATTTTTTTCTAAAACTGTTAACAACTGGATCAGGAAAATGAGGCGTAACCCCAAACTGACACGTTTTCACTCCTTTCTCATCCTCATTACCAATATCCTCATGCATACAGGATTTCAGGGCTGACTCTTGCAGTGTAGAGTATGCCTATAGGGTGACTTTACAATGGGATGGTAAATGGATTAGGGCCCAGAAAGAGAAGAGGCACCAGGGCACACAATTTAATTTGTCAGAAAAGTTCATCTTTCCTTTGGGAAAGAATGATCAGAGAAGCCAGGGTGGGAGAGAAGGATCCTAGATCTCATGTTTTCTCTCTGAATGCCTCAAGCCAGCAACAGAAGACTATCAAAATGCAAATATGTGCTTTCTGAAGAGTAAGAAGGCAATCATTTTTTTTTATTCATCAGCACTTTCTCTTAGGTAACAGCAGATAACTTAGCTGATACAAAGAACTGTCAAAATTATAATACTCAAGTTGAAATTTTCAGATGGAAGAGTTGAATTATACAGAGTATGTGAGACAACGGGGGAAACATTCAGGTGAGGGACATGGTTCAGGCTTCTGCATGCTCAGGCTGCTACCTGATGACTGGATTTGAGCACAAATTTCAGTCACAATTTTGCTTTTAGCTGGCCAATTTTCTAAGATTAAGGTAGCAACATCTAACATCTACATTATGCTATTATCTAGAATTAACAAGGACATATGATTTCTCTTTCAATTTTATTTTCTTTGGCACTCACTTAACTGAGTTGCTGCTAAGTAGCAAACTGAACAGAATATCTTGAAATTTATCCTTAGTGGCATTATGAGCAACTTCACCTGCAGTAGCAATTAACAGTCATGAAAATGAACATTTACTAAATACTTCTAATTATACTAGAAATCTTGCCTTAGCCATTTGTATGCATTATTCTATTTAACATTCATAACTTTAACAGGTATTATTAAACAATTTTACAATTGGATTGTATTTATATCTCAGAGCAAAGTATTTTCTCTAGGGTGTAATCCTTTAAACAGCTATGGACCACCCAGGAAACTAGATAAATAAACTTATGCAAAGATTCTTATTATTGAATATCATATTTATAAAAAATGAACCTTATGGGGCACCTGGGTGGCTCAGTAGTTGAGCATCTATCTCCCTTTGGCTCAAGCCATGATCCCAGAGTTCTGGGATCAAGTCCCACATCAGGCTTCCTGCAGGAGGCCTGCTTCTCCCTCTCTCTCTGCCTATGTCTCTGCCTCTCTGTCTCTCATGAACAAATAAATAAAAAACCTTTTAAAAAAAAGTGACCCCTACCTTTTTCTTTCCCAATCAACTGGTATCCTTTTATTAATTCAGCAATCACTTATGTATGCAACACTGGTACTCATTTCAGAAGAATGACAATGAACAAGGCAGCCACTCAACTTCCTGTTGAACCATCATCTAGGTGGTAATGGGTTAATTAGACACCGCTGATATTCTTTTTTTTTTCCCTCAGAAGGCTAATGGGCCTATCAAGAAATCATGGAGTTTTGGGAATCTAAGAAGTTGTGTTAATAGAGCAAGTGGTCTTCTCTAGGAAAGGATTATTTACTCACATTGATATTACCCTAAAGTGACAGAAAAGAACCCTAGGGAAGATTGCTATGGATTAGTACATAATCTGCTAAACATTCTATTCAAATGAATTTCATTCCTGAGAGAATCACCATGGGCCCTTATTAAATAGTTTGAATTCCAAGGCTACATTTTATATATTCCAAAAACAGTGGAATACTGGCAGATTAATAAATCATTAGTTAGAATATGAGAAACTATCATGAACTAAAAGAAAGGGCTGTAAATTTTGTGTAAAGGCCCCAACATTGTGGAATTAACCTTTGTTTTTGATAATATATATTATGATAGGTGGAATTGCTGTGGTCCTTTCAAGGTCCTTACCTTGACCTCCTCTAGTTAGTTTAGTGGATCATTTGGTCAACAATGTACAATAAGACAATTCTAAACTAAAAGCATAAAAGTACCAAACCCAATAATGGATGATGATTGGGAAGATATTTTACACTAACTTGGAAATTATTTTACTGGAATAACATGTATTGGTTAAGGCAAAAGTGTTGTACCTGGCTTGGTTCAGTTCCTTGTTTCATTTAAGATGGTGAAAGTGGAAAAACTTTCTTTGTTTCTCTTCCATCATTTGAACTCTCATTAATGTGTTTGCCTTCTCAGTTCTCTGACAGGGCATGGAAAAGTTAAGGATGCAAGAAGAGCAGTATCAGCTTCCTTTATCCTTGAAATTCAGGCCATCTGTGCTCTTAAAAATCAGTGCTTTTAAAGAAAATTGTTTACCTCTTACATTGAGACTATTAGAAGTCACTGCTGTGTCCTCCCTGCCTCCTTATTGTCAATGAACCACAGTATGGACTAAATACATAATATTGGAAAATTAGGTCAAAGTTGAAGGACAAACTCTGATCAAGCATTGTAGGAATAAATATAAAAGCCATATACTCAATATGATCATTTAAGAAATTTCTAGGCTACCATAAATCCTAGTAGATATTTTCATTTACTACGTTGTATTCAGACCGATGCCAAATTATAAATTTTTCAAGGGATGGGCCTTTCACAATGTGGGGATGAGATAGTGAAAGGACAGGATGTTACAGTCAGCAGAGGTCCCTACTAGGTACCAAAGGCAGAGAGATGAGGTAGAGAAAGCAAGTAGTTGGTAGAGGATGCCATGATGTTACAAATTTAACATGTTTACTTTTTTAAAAAATAAAGACTTATTTATTCATTCCAGAAAGAGGGTGAGTGAACGCGAGTGTGGTGGGGAGGGGCAAGGGAAGAAAATCCCCAAGCAGACTCCTTGCTGAGCCCAAAATCCACTCAGGGCTCCATCCCCACCCCCCACCCATGAGATCAAGACCTGAGCCTAAACCAAGAGTCCATGCTTAATCCACTGAGCCACTCAGGCAACTCTAACTTGTTTTCTTTAGTGAATGCTACAGTTCTTGTGTGAAATGCTGGAATCCTGATAATGTAATTTATCTATCATAATTTAGTAGGATTTTTTTGGTTATAATTTTCATAGTGATGAGGTTCAAATCCTATATTTAACCATTTATCATTGTATAATGAACTTAAACATTAGTCTTATTAAGCTTAGAACAAATGATAATGCAGGTCATTACTTTTTGTTAAAGTCTGGTCTAGTATAACATATTCACATGTAAGTGGTTTTAAATACTTCAATTGCACAAGGAAATAGTGCAATACCATCTGCAAAATATTTTTAAATAAATTTCCATTTCATCAACATTCTGGGACACACCAAAACTGAAACAAATTTTCTGTCTCAAAGAAAGTATTACATAAGGTCTCTACTATTATGGACCCAAATCATTTGTCAGAAAGCTTTCAATATGCTTTATGATACTGCCATATTTTCTTTAAGTTACCGAAGAAAATGTCTTTTTGTATTAGTAGGAGAAGTAATGTTTCTTGACTGATGTGACGTAAAAAATTCTAATATATCAGACTTTGCTAAATTAGAATAGCTAAACAAAGTGTTTTCAGCTATAAGCAAGAGTGTTGCAGGCAAAAATTTGTATTTAGAATGCAACTGGATTTATGTTTCTATGTTAGATACCATAAGTGACTCATTTTCACATGAAAGGTTATTATCTGCAAACAGAATATAGTTATCCTCAGATTTCCATTGTTTTTCCATTTATGATTAAATATTTGTATTCCATCTTTATCTCGCAGTTTTCATTTTTACTGCTCCATCTGGTGATCAATCATATCTTGTGTTTTTAAATAGTAGTTTATAGAGGGTTTAAAACACGTCCATTTTTTACAGTGTCAGTAATAAAAAAAGTATTGCTTATAATGTCTCCTGGGGTGCATATTCATGTCATGCACAGAGGAGTCATTGAAAGATTTCTGAAAAGGGAAAGGTTAAAGGGCAGACATTTTTAATGCCAGAAGTCTGATCAATATAATAAGGAATTGCATTGCTAGGCCTATTTATTTTTCCTGCTTCACAGAAAAAGAAAAAAGAGGAATGCAATTTCACAGGATGGAAATAACCTGTGGTGAATTGCTGCCATCCAGATCAACCTTAAGTCCAAATGGTTCATTCATCTTAGACTAGATCCTGGTGCAGCCCAGTGAACTGATGTTCTGGAAATCAGGCTCAGAGATTCTGAAGTAATGTATCACATTTGCATCTATGATTTGCTTAAAATATTCCATTTAGCCTTTCCTCCCAGGAAACAAAGCCAGTAGTACTTGATTATTGAATAGTCCTTTTTTGGATACTTAGTTTGAGGAGATTTTATTAAGATTATGGGAAACTTGAATTTTACAGAATGAATCATGGGTTTTGCTTCAGTTTTGATTTGTCTCCAAGGGATGAAAGAGATAGGAGATGAGGATACATTATATATTAGCTCTATTTTAGCATGCTCTTATTGCAATCTCAGGCAGTCAAAATGCTTTGGAGAAAAAGATTAAATTGTTAGAGTGAGAGTTACAAGAAAGGACAAATCCATATGGGCAAAAATAGGCTGCAATATTTTCTATGTAGGTATGTATATTTTAATTGTATATTTCCATGGTAACATTCACAATAATCAATTTAAACAATGGTTTGAGGGAAATATCTAATCATTCTCTTCAGGAAGAGGACCCTAGCTAACTCCTTTATGTATAAAATAAAGTTTGGGGCATGCACACACACACACATACACACACAGACACCTCTAATAAACTAACATTTAGGGATTGCCTATTTATGCAGAAAAGCATGGCTACAAAGCACACAAAGAGATAAGAATAGATTCTTTTCTTCCCCCCAAAAGAGTAGGAAGCAATGAAATAAACTCTTTTATTAGATTCTGAGAGGTCTGAATTGCCTGGGTATAATCTTCAGAATCACTCCAGCATTTCAACATTTCTACATGCCATTCTGTCCATTTCTACTTGCCATCTGTTTTTAGGATGTTGAGGACACATCACCTCCCACTCAGCCCTATACAAGGCCTGACCCCAATCTGAGCCTCATGTCCTCTGTTCTGTGAGACTTCTGTCTTCTCTGAGTCAACCAGAGTACCCAGGACAAGTTAATTTCTTGCAAAGGCTTAAGCAGACCTGATTTTCAATGTTCAAATGTAAGAACAAATATTATTTTGGCAGAGGACAGCTTTTGTTCATATTCATTTCTCAGAGAGGCTTTACCTGACTACTTTATCTAAAGCAGTATTTACTTTCTCTATCCCCTCTCTAAACTACTTTGGTTCATTTTTTGTCATAGTATTTTTATCGTGATTTTAACACAAGTCGTATCATAAACCTATTCCTTCATTTATTTTCTCACTCTTCTCAATAAAATATAAGGTGCCTAGAAAAGGCTTTTGTTTCTCTATGCCTAATGAACGAGGACAGGGCTGGCAGTTAGGAGGTTTCAATAAGTATTTGTTGAATTAATGAAAAAAATTGTTGGGTTTCTTAAGTTGGCTTCTCCCAGAAGCAGATCCTAAGCCCAGAATTGAAATGCAGTGATTTATTAAGGACATGCTCCTAGGAGATATCAGTAAAGGATAGGAAGTGTTGAATAAGACAGGAAGAGAAAGGAGCCAAGGGAGGGTGTGATGTCAGGTATAGTCCAGACACAGATAATTCCCTCACAGAGCTCTGGAAAGTACATTTCAACTCGAAGTTTCTTGGCCTGGAAGCAAAGGAGCTGGGTTTTCTGTGGTGATCCATTGGCTACTGATAGCCACCCCAGGTAGGGGTAGGAACACTCCACTCTTAGCTTGTTGTCATAGATCCTAATTATCTGTCTTGAATAGTCTTCTCTTTTAGATGGTAACGATTAACGAAATTGAACAACTAGTTGTGCAGCAAAAGAAAGCTAGAGGGCCTTCTACTTTCCCATAAGACAAAATATATTTTTTAAAGTGGTCTAATTTGTATGCAATGTAATTAGATTTGTAAAGCCTATCAATATGTAGTATTGCTATCATTTGATCCACAAAGCAACTTAAGCTAGAAGTAAAGATACTGTCTCTCTCTCTCTCTCCCTCTCAATTTCTTTCTCTCTTTTCACATTTTGAAAAAAAAATGAGGTACAGATAGTTTTAGGAGTTGAGCCAAGATCCAAAAGGGGCTTGATTGCAGAAATTATTTATGTTCTTACTGCTCTATCAAGCTGTCACATAAAGAGATTAATCTGCCTTTATTTTCTTAATCACTAAGAATCTAAAAATAAAAATTTCAGACTAAGTAAGTAGGGGAGAAAGAATCAAAACAGATTAAGGAGGGAAATGCTAACAACAAAAAGAACTTAGAAGGTGTTGAATCACTTTGAACAGGGCTGCCTCTTCCATCTGTACTGGAGGATAGTGTGACTCTCTATCGCCCTATACCCCTTCCCTTCTGTTGAGCCCCTTCTATTTGCCATTATAGTTGTCTTTATTCAACTGAAGCCCTAACTAAACTCTGCACTGTAAGATGTTCAAGATTTCACTGATGGAAAACAATTTAAGAAATAACATTTGAAGAATGATAGTGGGCTTTAATGGTTAGTGATGAGTGAAAAAAGGTATTTGGGAGGGGGGATCCAAACCCAGGAAACTGATGACATACCATCAGGAATGACTTTGCCTTCAGGTTATAAAAACACTTTGTGTCTATGTATCCATTTCACTACTGTGGAAATAAAACACTTCTATGCAATCAAAATCTGAACTGGAAAAAAAAAAGTTTTTTTAACACCTAATTGAATTGGCACTTCACAATTGTAATACTGGTATCTTTCTGAGCTTTTTTTCCATATTCAAATATTAGAGGCCACTGTAAAATTTTAATCCATTCCTTACAAATAAACCAAGCATGCAGACTGTGATATTTAACTCAATTGTACATTTAAATGGTTTGTACAAATCTCACAAAATAAAAGAAATATTGATTTGATTATATAGTTAGAAAAGGAATATGGTTTTAAACTATTCCTTCAACAAAGGATATTATAAATTATACAACTATATTGTTTGTAATTTATAATCTTCTAATCTGTTTTGTACCCCTGATCTCATTTTATCCTATTGAATATTCTTTTTTTTTCAATTTGTATTAAAAAATTGTAATTTATTAGAATTGTAGAATTTAGAGTTGGAGGGAAAGAATTTGATCTCATTTTAAACAGAGTAAAATGTGGTGCAGAGTGGCTTCTAATGTCACAGGACTTTCAAGTAACCAGATAGATGTAAGAGCCATTTAACAGAGATGGTGGTGTAAGCTGAAGCCCTTCCAGGCTTTTCCTCATTCATATTATAACATCTGAAGCAACTTTTAATCCTTGATTAAAAGGTCCATGATAATTTTCTTTGGCCCCTGCCTGGAGCTCTTGGGGAACATAGATATGGATTTCCTGGCTCCACACCGGATGTGGCAAGTCTCCTCCTCCTCCTCTGTTTTCTTTCCTTATTGACTGCATTGTGGTCTAGCTGAAGCTCTGGATCTTGTTTCTGTCAAGTTCCATTTGTTAAGACTCCAGTGCTACACTCACAGGAGCCCAGGCCCTGGGAACAGAGGTACAGCATAATTAATTTATCCAGGTAGAAATGTTACTTTTTAGAGTTAAGCAGATAATCACGCATCAATGTTATATTCGAGGTAATAAAGTCGAATAAAAAATGCTTATATAAAAATAATACAAGAGCTGCATAATGCTATTATGTGTCATTTATACATTATACATTGTTGTACATTTTTCACTATAGTCCATTAATCTTCTTGGAAATGAGTTAAAATAGTTAAATTTTCAAGGTAGAATCCAAAGTGATCTTGCTTTCCTCTGATTTCACAGGCATTGATTATGTATTTCTTCGTGATACTTGAAATATAGTATTTTCTTTTCCCCTTTTGCTATTTAACCTGCTTCTATTATATTTCTGCACTGGATTCTTAGCCACACAGGTGAGGGGGCATTGATATAAGTCTCTGTTAATTCCTTTAGCTTCAATTGTAGCAGGTAGTACATCTGGGTTGCAGAATCCTCAACACACCTTAGCTGACTGATTTGGTGAAGGGGCAGATGTAATCTCTGAATGCTGGAAAATGCAATCCTCTTCATCATCTGGAGGTTGTGAGAACAGAGCTGGGGTCACAAAGATTTAAATATCATATAGTGTCAGAGGTCACAAAGATTTTCCCTGGAAACAGAGCAGAACATACAGTCTAAGGAGCAAATGTGCATAAAGCTGCTCATAGGAGACCATCTTGACTGATATTATCCTGTTTCTTTCTGGAAGACTGCACCTCCATCTCTCTAATCCTGATCTTTCTCTGACCCAAACCCATCAAGCCTACCCAATTTCACTTTTTATAACCACTCTTCTTTCCTTCATCTAGACTCTGTTAGCTTTTTAACCCTGGTTAGTGCTCTACACCCTTTTTCAGAGTTAAAATGTATACCTGCTTCCATATGAATGTTGGCTAGCACTGACCCATTTTCACCCATTCATTTTTACCATGAAACTGCATCCTTGCAAGCATTTTCTCCTTACTGCTGAAACTACCTAAGAATGGAGTAGATCCTTACTTGGATCTAGCTTTTTCAGCATAGCTCAACCCTTGCTAACAATGTTCCTAGAATAGGCAGCTGTAGTTTAGCATACAGCTTCCCCAGCAAGTCCTAAACATAACCCCCACCCTGCCTTCAGCCGGCACTAGGTATATTTTATATGATATTATGACAACACAAATAATTTGACATCATCTCTTAAGATAAAGAATAATGTAGAATCAGAAGCTCCATGTTTATGTGTATTTGTTACAATGTGTCTACCCATGAATGTTCCATTTCTCTCAACCTCTCTTCTGCTTCCAGCATGTTATTTAGACAGCATAAAAAAGTAACTGGCCTCAGAAAGTACACCTCTATAAAGAGAGCCCCCAAATGAATAAAGTGAGGGCTGGGTTGATGTATAAAATTATAATTCCAGTTCTCCATTAGGCTAAATTGCTTCTAAGTCAAAGTGATTACACTTTTATTTCCAAAAAACTTTCTGGAATAGGCAAGCATTGAAATAATAAAAGTATTTTCAAGCTTTCAAAGTTTTCTTGTATTTATTTGATTTTTGTGTATGTGCCTATGTGTATGGCACACATAGGCCTTAAGCTTCTTAAGCCAACATAATGATCTTTCATGATTTGCCCTTTTTTTTTATTTTTAAGATTTTTTTTTAATTTATTCAGAGAGAGAGGCAGAGACACAGGCAGAGGGAAAAGCAGGCTCCATGCAGGGAGCCCGACGTGGGACTCGATCCCGGGTCTCCAGGATCACACCTGGGCTGCAGGCGGTGTAAACCTCTGCGCCACAGGGGCTGCCCATGATTTGCCCTTAAAAAAAAAAAATATTTGTTCACAAGAGACAGCGTGAGAGAGAGGCAGAGGGAGAAGCAGGCTCCATGCAGGGAGGCTGATGCGGAACTGGATCCCGAGACTCCAGGATCATGCCCTGAGCCACTCAGGGATCCCCACCCTTCTTCCTTCCTGTTTTATCTTTCATACTTTGCCCTTCATTTTTTCCAGTAAACATAAAATTCCTTATTGTTCTTTGAATACATTCTGTTGTCTTTCTGCTTAATATTTTAAATATATTTTTTACTTTCTTCTCTATAGTTCCTACAAATCTAGCAAAGCTCAGAATAATCATCTTCTTCTTTATTAGTGTTTGTTGAGCCTCTAAACTGAGCTCTCTTCTATGCACCCACTTCCCTATGAATATCAGTACCATGCTTATTTTGCTATAAATTAATTATCTCTATTTTATGTGAATGTTTATCCTACAAACAATGTTCCATGAAAGGAGTTATATCTTATTTATCTTTGAATTTGCAGTGTTCTGAGTAGTGCATGGCATGTAATACGTGTCTGCTACACGGAATTTGAGATTTTGAAAGAGATGCCATTATTATTCACGGTTTTTAGTCATGGGAAGTTGCTGAGATTTACTCAGGCAGTGAGTGATGGAGAATTTGAATCCAGAACTTTCCCTAAACCTATTAGAATTTCAGTAGACCATAATGCCCTTAGGACACAGTTTTGAAGTCTCCTAGGTCTTATAAACTTATGCATAGACACAAATAAATATTTTCCTATATATACCACTTACTTAGCTGATTACCAGAAGGAGTCTATTCTATTCAGATTTTATTCCAAGCCTAAAAACTTACCTAGTTGATCAGATTCAAGGCTATTCTTTGGATTTTATTTTGTAGGTGATGTAAATGAGTCTGTTTAGTCTAAATGTATAGCAGTCTCTTTCTGGGCTTGAGAGTTGTGGCCCCATTAAAGGGGAAAATTCAAAGACCAGGATATGGCTTTAGGGATCAGAAAACAGATCTTATACTTCTTTGGTTATAAATAGCATGCTAACATATCTATCTTTAAAATAAAGTAGCCTTTCATATGTTTTAGTTTAGTTTCTTGGAATTCCACTTCAGGGTTTATGGCCAAAGCAAAACATAAAATGCTTCTTTGTTACATTTTGCTTGTATGCACACATCCCACGGGAATCTTGTCGAACAGAATGATAGAGTGTAGATAAAAATTGGATATTCAACAGTTTCCTGGGCTAAGTACTATTATCATACCATGCCTTAATAAAATCCCATCATTTTTATTATCCAAAAGTGTGGTTCTTCTAGGTGATCCAGAGATTCATCTATCCACTGAGGAGGAAGGATGTACCCCTGCTGAATGAATGACCTTCCCATGGTACCTTCATTCAGAGTCACTGAGAAAGAAGGGTAAAGCTTCCTTCGTCTCTTATCAGGACTCCATGGTTCTGGCAAAAGAACAGAACAAGAGCAGTATATATGCATAGGTCTGACTGCATAGATTCCACAGTTTAAAGAAAATAGAGAAGCTTTGGCCAAAATTGGCTTTCACTAAAAAAACATGCAGGGGTTCTTTTTCACTTTGTGGACATTCAGAAAATTGCACATTGCTTAACCCACATTCATATAGCTACTAATACTGCAAAGTGAAAAATAAACAATTTTAAGTTGAGCTGTTTATCATAAAACATGCAGTTTATGTTGGCAATGCCTTACTCTTAAATAGTTTTTAGTCACTATGAATTAAGAGTTGGCTAGCCATTTCAAGTATTAAATCATTGCCTTGCCTGAACACCCATTTATCTGCAGACAACTCAGTTTGTTTCAAAGTCAACTAACACTAGGAAATGACTCTGAAACAGGATTTGATGTATTAGCCTCAGGCACACAATGAAAAGAATTCTGAGATCATCATAGTCCCTGGCTTAGCACTAATTCTCTGAAAACCTTTTTTGCAAGGTGTTTGAGTGGGAATCTATTTTTGAAATTTGTCAGAAATCTAGTTAAAAAGTGAAAAATAAATCAAGGGTTTTTTTTTCCAGGAAAAAAGAAAAAAAAACTTACTCATTTTTTCTTATATATTTCAGATTCAAGTCTCTCAAGAAAAAGAAAGAAAAAGAGAAAGAAAGGGAGAAAGAAAGAAAGAAAGAAAGAAAGAAAGAAAGAAAGAAAGAAAGAAGAAAGAAAAAACTGTAGGTGAAACTCTTAATGAAGTATCAATGATAACATACAGGAAACATTTTATCCAGCTTTCATTATGTATAAAACTTACAATTCTCCTTCTCCTAGGCTTATGTGGTAGGATAAGATTTATGTCATTGAGTTAAAAGACATTTCAGAGTTTGTTTAGATACTTTTTTAAACAACTACCATTGTATAATTTCAAGTACACTAAAAAATGACTTTTTTATTTGGGAGTAATGTTAAAGTCACAAATGTGCAAAAATAAGAATGGTACAAAGACACAAATAGTACCAGATTCAACTGTTGTTAACATTTTACCCCATTTGTTCCTAATTTGTTCTTCCTCTCTTTGTATACACATCCATACACACTAACATACACATTATATTTTTGTGAATCATTAAAGAGGACATTACACAGTTCATGCCCTTTTTCATCATTTCTTTTTTAAACAAATTTCTTTTACATGACTTAAGTATAATCATAAAATTCAATAAATTTTAAATTGAACAAGTGCTTTTAGCTAATCTACTATTCATATTCTGGTTTTGCCAGTTGACACAGTAGCACTCTGATTAGAATCTCCCCATCCACCTCTACCTGGTACAGGATCCTGCATAGGATCAAATGTGCCTGTCAGGGTTAGTCTCTAAAGTCTCCATTTATTTGGAACAGTTCTACAGTCTTTCTTTGAGATTGAGATTTTGAAGAATGGTTTTTAAAATATGAAAATCCTTATTTTGGGTTTGTCTGATGTGTATTCATATTTCCTTCAAATTATGCATTCCCAGCCAAAATACTATGTGCTATTGTGTCATTCTTAGATTATCACATCTGGAGACTGTAGATATCCAGCTGTCCCTCACTGATGATTTTCATTTGAATCATTGAATCAAATAGTTGTGGATTTCTCCACGGATAGTTGCATTTTTTTTTCCATACAATTAATAGTCTGGTATTGGCACCTTAAAGCAATACAAATCTCCTCCTCATCAAATGCATTAATTGATTCTTACTTGAATCAGTTTATTATGATGGTTACAAAATGTTGGTTTTCTACTTCTAAAACTCTCACCATTTTCATTACTTGGTGCTCAATTTTGGTGAAACCCTTCTAATATCCTCCATTTATTTTCCTATTTATTTTCAGTATAGACATGTGGAATTTCCCCACCAATGGTCAACGCTTCATCATTATACTTAATTATTTTGGTATTCAGAGTGTCATAGAAGCTGTCTCCTGAATATTTGGGACATGCTCAATTAGTTTGGGGGACACTATTTTGCTTTCTGGCATAGCAAGATGTTCTTGTGCTTACTCGTTCCTAACCTTAGAAACAACTAGTTATTTATCTTACTGGTACTGGTTGCATTTAGTGGGGAGTGTGTTTAATTTTTTTTTTTCCCCAAGCCCTTTCAACAGACAGAGCAGACATATACATATGCACCTACTTAAGCATATATATTTGACCAGATACATATACATATACACATACACATTTTAGAAAACATGATTTTATACTAATATGTCCAGTTGCAACACATCTCAATGCATAGTTTTTGCCTTCCACCTTTCCACATATTTCAGTCTCTCCATGTGAAAATCTCAGTTCCTAGCATTTGCCAATGCTATAAAACATCTCAGATATATTCATAATTGGTTTGCCCACATTTCCTCTTCAAAAAATAAATCTGCTAAGAGGTCTCCCCTCATAGCCAAAGACTGAGAATGTATATCCAATTGTATGTTCATATAAATTGCTTGGATTATTGCTTCATTTCTTTTTCTTCTCCTCCAGTTTAATTATAATTTTAACTTGAAATACAATTGTCTATATTTGCTTCAGGTTGCATTCGATTTTAATTTTACTTCTGCTCTTCACATTGTCATTAGTTTAATATTTTAATTACATAGAATATCTCCATTCTTCCATTATGAAAGCTGTACAAAAAGATATAGTCAGAGAGATGTCACTTTTTCCTAAATCCCTTCAACCTCATTCTCTTATATGTCATGCAGGTAACTATCAGCATATTTGATCAGAGGAGCAGAATCATTATATTTTGGGGATTTGACCTTATGCAATGGAGAGAATCAGTTAAAGGGTTTATGACCCACTGTTTCTGAATGGTGCCACAGACTGCACTTCACAGGACAGGCTGAGAAAGGCATGATGGATATGAAGTGAAAGAAGCAAGGAAAAGCTAAAAACTGTGAGGCTGAGGTGGAATTTCCATGGCCAGAATGGAATCTACATTGTTTTCTCATCGCCTCCAAGTCCACAAGTTCCATGACGCGAATGTCCTGCATTGGCGCACATAATTACAGAGCTAAGCTCCATGAGTTGGTAAAGCTATAGCAGCTCTTATGGAGTGAAGGAGTTGCCCTAGTTATTGCTCCTACATCAATCAGGAGCAGCAGATAAATGAAAACATGCATGATGTACAACAGTGATCCCCTAAGTATAAAAAGAATATAGCCAGACCTTTCTTTCTGCCTTTCCAATCTATTGGGAAAAGTCTCTTACGACCTACGTTAACCTAGACCTAATCATGGAAGGGAATTCTGAGAAAAAGAGTTCCAGCTGAGTTAACTTGACACAATTTAAACTACCAGCATCCATCTTTTCTCAATCTGGCATCCATATTTACCTCTTTTAACCAAATAAGACTATAGTAAAAAAAAAAAAAAAAAAAAAAAAGGCAAAAAGCAAGCTTCTGCCTAAGTTAATGCTATTACTCCTTGAATAGCAAAAATATTCTAATCCTCTTCACAAAATAGAGTGTCTCCATGTTTGAGTTATTTTCACCTCTCTTCTAGATAAGACACATTCTCTTTTGATATACTGGGATTTTAATAATGAGTTATAAAGTGAACTGCTCTTAATGAATAATATGTTAGATGAAAGGGGAATAAGAAAAGTGAAAAGAAGTGAATATATATCCAAACATGTTATACCAAAGTATGGAATAAAAATCTATAATTATTACAGTCCTTGTCTATACTAGTCAGGTGGTAGTATTTATAAATATCTTTTCCCACAACCCATTCCCTAATTTCTCTGTTCTCAGCAAGGTACTTTGCACATCATAGTTTTTGATTGGTGGGGTTAGCCAAATCTCATTCCTAAAACATCTGGAGTATTAGCAGTTCTAATGGTATTGGGTTATTTGACTTTTCTACTGACTTTAATGACAGAATCCAAGAATGACTAAATGACTAGAGGGTCACTTTGTGTATATATATATATACACACACACACATACACACATACATACACACACACACATATATATATACTTTATCCACACTGTGTTAAATCAATTCAATTCCCCTTTAACCTGCAGCTTAACTACTCTAGTTAGAATGACTAACTCCTTTCCCTGGTGTTTTTCTAGCTTATGGATACTGAAGTGTCCATGTGCAGTTTCAGATTTCAGCTACATGGCACAGTTGTTGAGTCTCCTAAGAAAACATTCTGTAGGAAACAGTATTTCCAGATTAGTAGAACCTAAAGTTACCCAGTGAGAAGCTCCACTTGCTATAATAGATACTCTTAGTGAGAAAAGACACACTCATTTTTATCCCTTGATCCCCAGACCTTTGGCTATGGAAGAAACAGCACATTATATAGGTTGCTGATTTAGAGATTTCTAGAGGACATAATAAGGCCCTGAATTGACCTCACAAGTATAAAAGTATGTTATGGAGAGGTGTTGCCACTTAGACAGCTAAGTATTGTTGAAAGGTGTTGTCATTACTATAAATGAATCTTAAAAAGACTATAATTCTTTTTTTTTTTTTGAGTAGGTACAATGGTGACAAACACAATACAAAAGTCAACACAATACAAGAAGTTATACTCAAAGACACACCCTTCCCTCCCACATTCTTTCTACCTTATCATGCACCTTCCATCTGTTGAAGTAACATATTTTATTGTTTATTAATACTTTCTGCATTTCTTTTTGCAAAGGTAAGTAGCTGTATGTATTTTTTTTCTTCTTACATATAAAGTAAAGCATTACATATTTTCTTTGCAGTATGCTTCTGGCACTTAATACCTCCTAGAAATCACTCCACTATAAATTCATAGAGATTCTCCTTTTCTTTTTCCTTGTTTCATTTTTTAACAGCAGCATAGTATGACACTGTGTATGGTACCATTGTTTACTTAACCAATTTCCTACACTTAGGTAGCTTCCAATATTTTCAATTATTAAAAAATGCTACAGTGAATAACCTTCATGCATATGAATTTTAATGTTGTTGGAGGTGTATTTTCAGGGTCAGTTCTTAGCAGTGAGATTGCTGGGTTGAAGGGCAAATATACATGTAACTTCCTTAGATATTGACAAATTCCCTTCCACTGAGGTTGAATCATTTTGCATTTTCTGAATTCTCACAAGCAATATATGTATAAGAGCTGCTTTCTTCCCACACCCTTGCTTAAATATGTATTGTTAAGCTTTTTAATTTTTGCCAATATGATAGGTGAGAAATTATAACTCTGTGTTAATTTATTTTGCATTTTTCTCACTATGAGTGAAGGTGAACATCATTTTATGTTTAAACTTTTATGTCTAAGGTTTATGTTAAGTAATATGTGTGTCTAAGTTGTTTATATATTTCATTAATTTTTTTCTATAATATTCCTGGGGTTTTCCCCTTAATTGTTAAAAGGTCTTTGTATATAAGAGATAGTAGCTCTTTACCTATGATACATGTGACACATATTTTCCCCCACTTTGTCATCTGTCACGTGACTTTACTTATGGCATTTTATTCTTATTGTAGTAAAAAATGGAATTTTTTGGCCTTGACTTTTAAAAAAAATCTTGTCAAATGTGTCATTCTTTTGTTACATCTAGATTTATAGTCATAGTTAAGAAACTTTCACAGATATGCAGCTTAAGTAGGAATTCATTCTTATTTTCTTATAATAATTAGATTTTTAAAAATATTTAGATATCTGAGCTGTTTAGAGTTGTCTATGTTGTGTGTAGCTGATCTAATTTTATCTTTTCCAAAGAGCCAAACAGTTGAACCAACACATTACTTATTTAAAACAAACTCCCCCAAACAAAAAACAAACCAAAAAGCAAACTTTACTCCATTAATCCTTGATTCAACCTTTCTCGTAAACTAGATTTCTCTGAGTAGTTTTGTCTATTTCTGAACTTTCTAATCAGTTTCATTATTGCTCTGTCTTTTCATGTGCCAGTACACACTCTTTTAATTATAGCAGATTTATAATTTTTTTCTCATTTTTTATACAGTTGATTCTCACCTCTTCCCTATAGCTTTTCTTTGCCAACGTTTTCTTGGCTATTATGGTGTTTCAACAGTTCTATCTCCATAACAAAGCTCCTTGGTATTTTTATGGTTTCACATTTTTAAATTCACTTGAGGAGAGCTAATATCTTGATGATATGTCTAACCAAACACTAAGGATGTCTTCCCATTTGCTTAAATCTATTTTTCTGTCTTTTGGTAGTGTTTTAAGTTTTTCCTCATACAAAGTTTGCTCATTTTTGTTAAATTTATTTTGGAGTACTTATCGTTTTTATTGCTATTTCAACCTTTTAACTGAATAAATGATAGTCATCTATCAGTAAGTTATGAAGAGATTAGATATATTATCTTTTTTTTTCTTTTTAATCCCAATTACATCTCCTTGTAATTGATAAAAATATCAGTACCAAATTAATTTCAGTATGGAAAAAAAAGAAGGAATAGTTCTATTGTTTGAATACAATTTTCCTCAAAAACTTATAATGCTTAGAGTGTCTGGTAATACAGACCATGATTGATGATACCATCTGTATCTATCATGGGACTGAGAACTTTCTAAATCTCACTGTCCGCATATGTAAGGTGGATATATTTCTAGGATGTTTTAAGTGTTAGAGTTACTCTAAGTAAATGACTAAATTATGGGAAGCATTTGGTAAATGTTTGCAATTTAGATTATTCAGGTAAATGTGTTTGATAGGAGGGAGAAAATTGCTTTCTAGCAAACATCTATTTTACCTATGCATCAGCAACACCATACTGTGTTTAGGAAAAAGATTATCTGTAGAGATATCAGAAGATGTATATCTTTTGCTTTTTCTCCTGGCATCTGTTCTTTATTGGGGAAAATAATGAAGCAAAGACAAAGAAACTGACAATGTAGGTTAGCTCATATACCTCTTCTTTTGGAAGGGCTTCCCACATTAAAAGCCATAATCCTGAGTGACCAAACAGTCTTAAAATTCCCCTCTGCTTCACTACATTTTAGACAGGTTTCTTTCTTTCTTTCTTTCTTTCTTTCTTTCTTTCTTTCTTTCTTTCTTTCTTTTTTTTTTTTAGACAGTTTTCTTTCTGACCACAGGCCCCTGAATTTCCTTCCCTTAGAGCACTTACTTCAGAAAATTTGCAATTGTAAATTCTTTCTCTGCCCTTTTGAGATGTAAATCTCCTCCCAACCTCCTGCCAGATTTAATACCCAGGAATGTCTTTCTCAAGGACCTAGGAGCCATCCCTTTTGAAATGTAATCATTAAGAAAGATAGCATGCTTTTTATGCCAGTCTTTGTGGGAGGATAGGAGCCTAACTTTGATAAGTGCCAATTAGCAAACACAGATGGCCTAATATCATTGACCAACTCCTCCCTTAATGCCTTCCATAAATTTTCCACCAGCTCACTTCAAGCTTAGAAAATCTTTTGCCTTTGTTTCAAGGGAGTTGAGTTTATTCTCTCTCCCTTATTGCAATAGTCCTAATAAATAAAGTCGTCCTTGCCTATTTAATCTGTCCAGTGCAATTTTTCTTTGACAGAGGTCTTTCAAAATCATCTTACAATGCATATTTACAATTTAACTTTATTGATATAGGTTAAGGTACATCATCCTCTCTGAGAACAATTAGGTGTTTATGAATGGCCCTTGGGGTAGCTTAAATATTGTGGGTATGCAAAAGCATCTGTGTTAAATTGATATATAATAACTGATTCAGTATGCATGCTCATAAACTATATACTATATTTGGATATAAATATTCTTTTATTTTCTCAGACAAAAGAGAAGAGCTTGACAAAAATATTAAATTTATTTAATAGGACTCTATCTTTCATTTATAGTTTCATTACTTCAGAATTTATTGTAATTTGCTTCTTGATTGTCGTCCTCATTTTCAATAGCTTTTTTTTGTTATCTCTACCTAAGAAACAGCTCTTGAACTTAACTTCAGCATCAATTTCCCTTTTGTTTTCATCTTGGAATTTCTTCTTTTGTTTATCTATTTAATTTAGCCAATTTTAATATTTACTATGAATGATTTTACTTTTCTTGGAAATGCCTAGTGTTTCACATGCTAATCTATTTCATTTATTTGTCAAGTATTAGAGATATACAGAGGATTAAGAAACAGTTTCTGTCCTGAAATGTCATAAAGCCTGGTGGGGAGAGAGGTGAGGAGACAGACAATAATAGTGATATATAGTAGATTTATAAGAATTATTTTGTACTAACTATAGAAAAGCATGTAATGGACAAGTAATCCAATCCACCCTGATATTGATAATGACAGTAGTGGATACAAGTGGGTTTCTGGGAAGAAACATGTCTCAAATGAGTTTCATATAACAGGAGTGTGAATAGTGAGGATAATGTAAGAAGGTATGGGAGAGAGAGAAAGAAAACTAGAAAGGTAAGCAAGAGGTATCATATTAGGGAGTTTGAACTTTATTTTGGATATGAAAGAGCTGTTGAGACATTTTCTTTTGTTTTTATAATTTTTTTTAAATTTTTATCTATTTATGATAGTCACAGAGAGAGAGAGAGAGGCAGAGACACAGGCGGAGGAAGAAGCAGGCTCCATGCACCGGGAGCCTGATGTGGGACTCGATCCCGGGTCTCCAGGACCGCGCCCCGGGCCAAAGGCAGGCGCCAAACCGCTGCGCCACCCAGGGATCCCCTGTTGAGACATTTTCAATTTGGAAATCACCAACATGATCCTATTTGGGATTTAGAAAAAAAAGTTTGATTTTAATATGGAGAATAGTTTGAAGGTTATACTATAGTTTTAAAAAAATTCTCAAATACTTCCTTAATAATAATAAAATACCTTAATTATTGAGCAAATTTGTTATTGCGACTGCATAACACTAACATAACCTCCAGAAAAGAAAAATGTTTGATCAAACTAATAATTATATTGTTGTCTTGTAATTGTTATGTTTATATTATTATATTGTTATTTTTAGGTAAAATTCTCAAAAAATTATAAAGATCTTCTAGCCAGCTCATTTTTATAGATGAAGTCATTAAGAGATAAATGTTAGTAACATGCCCAATGTTACATTTATAATAACAATGCACTATATTTGCATTGGTAAGCTGAATTTAACCCTCACATTGAAAGCCAAGCCTATTTGACTCACAAATCTCTTTCGAAGTGGGATTTTGTTTTTTAAGAAAATTGAGAAAAGTATTTTGTTTCACATTGTAATGCAGAAAAAAATGTATGTTGGTCAATGAGACAATTCATAACTCACGTCTAGAGCTTGGGCTAAGAGGGGTTGTGCACATGAGCACATAACCTTTGTATATTTTCAGGAACTTTGGGGAGAGCTTTGGACTTTTAACAGTTTAGAAAAAGCATTAAACTATATCGTTTCTAATCTTAAGCATCCCTACCCCAAACTGACATCTATCTTATAGTACTGACTAGTTTTATACCCTTCAAATAGTGAAATGTTGACCCTTACAACAATCCTGTTATAAAGTTGGGGCAATATTTTTGTTGCTTTATAAAATAAATCTTTAATACATGCAAACAAAAAAGAGATTTTATTGAGCTGTGGCTCTGAATTCAAAATTTATATATTATTTTTCAGCCTAGTACTTTAAGCTATTGTTACACTGTATTTATTGCCTCTCCCTTAAAAAAAGAAAAAAAGTTCTGTACACAAAATTTAGATGCAATAACATCTCTATCTTTATTGCATTGAAAGTGCATCTATCCACATAGAAGATTATGGCTAGTAAAAGGCTTATAATTCATTGAGTGCTAGATATTTCATTTGTCTGCTTAGATCTACCCTTCACTCTTTGCACTGTCCTCTGTAGTCTGTGAAGCTGATCCACATGGCTTGCTTAATGGTGCTCTTGTTCTCAGGCTTTCTGTTGGTTTTCATCAATGGGAGACACTAGCAGAAGATCAGAGGACAGGAGGAGAGTGAAGTCCGGATATATACATTCTCCTGAAACCTTTTTTATTGAGTAGCCAAGAGTTTAGCTGCAGACCTCTGGGGGACTTCTAGGTTCTGGAAACTGCTCTGCCTTTGGACACTAGAGGGAGTTGGGCTTCCTGATGTTGCTATTCTAAGTGTCTTATATTTTTCCTTCTTCATTTTCTGAAACTCTGTACTTTATTTAAGTTCTTTCAACTGATCCAGTTTCATGTGCCTGTTTAGAATTGTCATTTTATTAAACATAAAAAATTGTATTAGTGTTAAGACTGTTATTAGAAGGCAGCACGGGTAATGAGTCAGAGGACCACCTCTAGAATCAGTGGCCTCATTTCCCACTTGGCTCTCCTCTTTCCACTATATGTGAGGTTGAGCATATTTATTAACTCATTGTGTTCTTCAGTTATTTCTTATTTGTAAATTTCATCTATACATATGTACACACACACACAAGCACACACACACACATCATGACAACTCTGACCATATATAATATGCTGAGAACGGTAACTGTGAGCCACATGTGATTTATTATTTTGCAGTGGTAACTTTAAAATGAATGAAAGAAATAGACACAAATAATTTAAAAAATATGTTCACTTAATTCTATATATTCAAAGTACTATTATTTCAACATGTAATAAGTAAAAAAATTAATGAGGCATTTTAGATTTTTCAGTGCAAAAATGTACCTCAAACGCTAGGATATTGTTTGCATTCTCAGTGAATTTCAGTTTGGACTAGCAGCATTTCAGAAGCTCAAGGGCTACACAAGGCTGGAGACTCCCTTGAGAAACAGCACAGGTTTAGTAGTTCTTCTAATGTATACGTGTTTAAACAACTTTCTTCATAAATCACTCTATTTTTTGTGTGTGTGTGGTTAACTAAAATGTGCTTATACTGAATGTCCAGCACTCACAGGCAATGTTCTTAAACATTCATGCACATCTGCTTCTACCAGATGAATCATATGTTTATGAAGAATCAATTGTATTCTCTTCTTCCTTTTGCAAACCTGTGTATGTATATTTTTTGTTATAATAATTTAATATATTTAATTATTTATAAATCCATGAAATATCAGTGTAAAACTAGAGTTGTTTTTATGAAAATTAGTTCAAGTGCAGTAGAGACAATTGAAAGAATAAAGAAAAATTATCAAAAGCTGGAGGAATTTTTCATTCTGAATAAATATTTCATGGGGTTTTTCTAAAGGCCATTTTGAGTGCATTGTGAAGTCCCTGCTCTACTTAAAGAAAATGAATCTGGCCATCATAAATAATTTTATGATTGTGCTTAATGAAAAAATATAGAGCTCTAATACATGGATGTATAGTAAGAGAAAAGATCTGAATATTGTTTGCACAATTATTATAATGTTTTATGTGTACAAAGGATAAAACAAAATACTTACAGTTTGTGTTTATAATGATTCTTCATGACAACCAATATTTTTGATTAACTGGCCATATTTCTTCTACTGCAAGCCCCATGAGGGTAGGTGTCATGTTTGTTTTGTTTGCCACTATATTCTCACTGCTAGAATGTGGGTTGACTCAAAGTAGATGCTCAACAAATGTCTGTTGACAGATTGACTGACTCATTCTTTCCATATGGCACCTCCCACCATGCAAGCCTGTTGTTTTTTCAGTTTATAGTTTGCTGTCATGTTTTTAAAAACATGATTTTTAAAAATTTATTTACAACAGATATAATTCTCTGGCCTTTTTTTTTTCCCTAAGCAAAACATTTTTTCTAGTCACCGAGCAGAAGAAAACTCATACAAAATTTAACTCAGTAAATTTAGACTTGATGTTCTATTAGAACAATGCTTTGTTGTGGAAAATAGAAGAGAGTAAATAAAATCAAGTCTTATTCTGAGAAGGTCAAAAACTTTGGTTTTCATATGTTTCTGGGGAGCCATGAGTAAATATCCAATGAGCCTCATCTGGGCTCACAATCTGGTCATCAAAACACCTAAATTTATCTTCTTTCATAAGCATCCTTATTAACAAACAGTGACTATGATTATATATCTAAATCAGTTTGGAAATACCCTGAAATTAGACATTCAAGTGGTATGGCAACAGTTGGTGTTGCTGAGATTATCCTCCCAACTCCACACTGATGGTGAAGATTTGGTCATAGTGTAACTAAAGAGGTAGAAAATATTTTTTTTATTTTTTCTTTCTTTTTTCTTTTTTTTTTTTTTTTTTAGAAAATAATTTAGAAATAGGATCCTGCTTATGGAACTTAAGTGTATAGCCTGACGAATTTTCACAAATTGAAAACATTAAAAATAGCACCCAGATCAAAATACAGAATATTATCAGTACCCCAGAAACCCCAGGTGTTTTCCTCCAGTTACCACTTCCTGAAGAGTAGTTAATATCCTGATTAGTGATAACTGTAGATTACTTTTATTTATATGTCAACCTTATATAGATGGAATAAATCTGTATGTATTCTATTGAGTTTGTCTCCTTTCATTCAATAAATTGTTTTCTGTTGGTACAAACTTCCAGTTATAAAATTAATGTCATGAAAATATAATGTACAACTTGGTGACTATAGTTAGTTAATAATACTATATTGTATATTTGAAAGTAGCTACTCATGGGTCCTGAAAATTCTCATAACAAAATGAAAAAAAGTTTGTGACTATGTGTGGCAATGAATGTTAAGTAGAGTGATTACAGTAATCATTTTGCATTATATACAAATGTCAAATCATTGCATTGTACACTTGAAACTAATATAATGTTTTGTCAGTTATACCTAAAATTCAAAAACAAAAAAAGAGGGGTGCCTGGGTGGCTCAGTGGTTGAACATCTGTCTGCCTTGGGCTCTGGGTATGATCCCAGGGTCCGGGGATCATGTTTGCACTGGGATCTCCACATGAAGCCTGCTTCTCTCTCTCTGCCTCTGTCTCTGCCTCCGTCTCGGTGTCTCTCATGAATAGATAAAATCTTAAAAAAAAAAAAAAAAAAAAAAAAAAAGAGTTAAAAAACTTCATTAGCGGGCAGCCCGGGTGGCTCAGCAATTTAGCGCCACCTTCAGCCCAGGGCCTGATCCTGGAGACCTGGGATCAAGTCCCACATCGGGCTTCCTGCCTGGAGCCTGTTTCTCCCTCTGCCTCTCTCTCTGTGTCTCTCATGAATAAATAAATAAACTCTTAAAAAACAAACAAAAAAAACAAACAAACAACAACTTCATTAGCTTCATAGTGGCAACCAAACCCTTCCCAGCCAACAAGATTATTCAAAATCTAGCTCTCGGGATCCCTGGGTGGCGCAGCGGTTTGGCGCCTGCCTTTGGCCCAGGGCGCGATCCTGGAGACCCGGGATCGAATCCCACGTCAGGCTCCCGGTGCATGGAGCCTGCTTCTCCCTCTGCCTGTGTCTCTGCCTCTCTCTCTATCTCTCTGTGACTATCATAAATAAATAAAAATTAAAAAAAAACAAACAAAATCTAGCTCTCTAAAGACAGATTTATGTCATATTCTGAGTAAAAAATATATACATATATATATATATATATTAAAGATTTATTCATTCATTTGTGATAGACAGAGAGAGAGAGAGAGAGGCAGAGGGAGAAGCAGGCTCCATGCAGGGAGCCCCATGCGGGACTGGATCCCGGGTCTCCAGGATCACACCCTGGGCCAAAGGCAGGCACCAAACCACTGAACCACCCAGGGATCCCCATAAAAAATAATATTAAATATAAATAAATAAATGTTTTTCAGATTCATTCATATATATTGTTGTAGTTTGTTTATATTCATTGATTTATGGTATTCCATTGTACAAATATGCTACAACTTTTAATCCATTCTACCACTGATGGATATTTGGATTATTTTCAGGTTTTGGCTATTATGAATAGTGCTGCTCCAAACATCCTTATACAAGTGTTTTTTGTTTTTTTTTTGTAACATAGAAAATGCATGATTATTGAAAATAAACCTAGGAGTTTGCAGATGTTAAGCTATAATAGATATAGCAAAATGCCTTTTGTAGAATTAATTATTTTATAAAAAAAAAGGAAAAGGAGATTTTTGGTATTAGAAATCTCAACTGATTAGTTATATTAGTAATATTTATATATATATATACACATATAGACACACACAAATACATATATGTATATATTATTATATATATGTGTATATATATTACATATGTATATGTAATCTCTAAGTAGTTTCCTTTGAATATTTCTCTTGAAGTGGGAAAAATCTGTTAGCTAATAAGTATCCTATTATGTCACTTTTTGTTTTTGTGGTTTTAATGTTATAAATTATCCACAATTATAGTGACATATTTACTAATAAAAATTCTAGGCAGTAGTGGGAATTTATTATAGTCATAAATATGATTTATTTTCTAAGTATATCAGAACTTACCATATCTGTGGAAATGAATTAGAAAGGATGTTTTTCTGTTTGCATATATGAAGTAAAATATACCATTTTGTAAAATTTATATTACACTGTTTATAAGTGGAATTTCTCACTTTAGAAGACCGCATGAAATTCAGCTTTGTTTCTTTGCATATATAGAAATTTACCCTTAATAATATTTTTAAAATTACATAAATTGTTGTATAAATAAAGGAGGAGAAAATATTTTGAAACTCATTTTATTAGGTAAACATTACGTTGATACCAAAACCAGACAAGGACACCCTAAAAATATGCAAATTACAGAACAGTATCTCTGGTTAATATAGATGCAAAAATCCTCAACAGAAATGTCAAGAAACCAAATTCAATAATACATTAAATGAAGCATAAACCATAATCAAATGGGGTTTGTTCCAGGGATTCAAGGATGGTTCAACATCTACAATCTACAAATCGAATGTGATTCACCATACTAAAAAAATGAAGGATATGATATTAAAAAATGAAGGATAAAAATAGATCACTTCAGTAGATTCAGGAAGAAACATTTAACAACATTCAGCTTCCATTCATGATAAAAAAAAAAAACCTCTCAATGAAGTATAATAGAGGATCATACTTCAACATAATAAAAGCCACATATGACAAGCTCACATCTAAGATCATATTCAATGTTGAAAAGCTGAAAGCTTTTACTCTAAGATTAAGAACAACCCAAGGATGCCTACTTGTGCCACTTTTCTTCAACATAATACTGGAAGTCCTAGCCATAGCACTTAGGCAAGAAAAAGAAATAAAGTTACCCAAATTAGAAAGGAAGAAATAATACATCATCATGTCAACTAATGACATATTATATATAGAAAAACCCTAAAGACTCCACCAAAAAACTATTAGAACTAATAAATGCATTTGCTGACTTGCAGGATACAAAATCAATATATAAAAATCTCTTGCATATCTATAAACTAAAGACTTTCAAAAGAAAAGTTAGAAAGCAAACCTGTTTAAAATTGCATCAAAAAGAATAAAATACCTAGGAATAAATTTAACAAAGGAAGTGAAGGATCTATACATGGAGAACTATAGGCAACAGATGAAATAAATTGAAAAAACACAAATAAGGGGTAAAATATTCTATGGTCATTGATTAGAAAAATTAGTATTAGCAAAATGTCCATACTATTCAATATATAGATTCAATGCAATTTCTATCAAATTTCCAATAGCATTTTTCATAGAAATAAAACAAACAATTCTAAAATTTGTATCCCTAATAACAAAGACAGAAGACTCCAAATGACCAAAGTTATTTTGAGAAAAAGAACACAGCAGGAGATACCACACTTCCTGACTTCAAATTATATTACAAAGCTATAGTAATCAAAACAGGATAATATTAATATTGGTGTAAAAACAAACACATAGATTGATGAACAGAATAGAAAGCCTACAAATACACACACACACACACACACACACACACACACATATATATACAATTAACTAATTTATGATTAAAGGGAAAAAATAGAATGAGGAAAAGACAGTTTCCTTAATAAATGATGTTGGGAAAACTGGGTAGCCACATAAAAAAGAATAAAACTGGACCTCTATCTTACTCCATTCACAAAAATTAACTCAAAATGAATTAAAGACTTAAATGTAAGACCTGAAACCCTAAAACTTCTACTAGAAATCATAAGCAGTAAGCTTCTACACATCAATCATGGCAATTATGTTTTGGATTTGACATGAAAAGTAGAAGCCACAAAAGCATAAATAAACTAGTAAAACTATGTCAAACTAAAAAGGTCTACACAGCAAAGAAAACTAACAACAAAATAAAAAGGCAACCTACTCAATGAAAGAAAATATTTTCAAGTCATATATCTAATAAAGGGTTACTATCCAAATTATACAGAGTTCATACAACTCAATAGCAGGGGAAAAAAGCCAAAGAAACCCATACAAAAACCCATACAAAAAAAAAAAAACAATTAAAAATTGTCAGAGGAACTGAATAGATATTTTTCAAGCAGGGCAACTAAATAGCCAAAAGGTACATGAAAAAAAGAAAAAAATTCAACATCATTAATCATCAGAGAAAAGCAAATTTAAACCACAATGAGATATCATCTCATATTAATTAAAATGGTTGTCATCAAAAAAAAAAAAGATGAAAGAAAGAAAGAAAGAAGAAAGAAAGAAAGAAAATAAGTATTGGCTAGGATACGAAGAAAAGAGAACTTTACGCACTGTTGGTGGGAATATAAATTGGTACAGTTGCAAAAGAAAAAAGGATAGAGGTTCTTCAAAAATTTGAAGGTAGAACTGCCATACGGTCCAGCAATCCCACTTTTGGGTAAATATCCACAGGAAATGAAAACAGAATATTAAAGAGATATGAGCACTCCTGTGTTCATCACATTATTCACAACAGCTAAGATGTGGAAACAACCTTAGTGTTCATCAATGGATGAATAATAAAGAAGATGTGGTATAGATATACAATGGAATGTTATTTAACAATAAGAAAGAAGGAATTTCTGCCACTTATGACAACATGGATGAATTTTGAAGGTATTATACTAAGTGAAATAAACCAGACAGACAAAGAAAGATCAATACTTCAGGGTATCACTTACATGAGAAATCTAAAAAACAGAAAGCCAAACTCAAAAACAGAGAAGAATGGTTGCCAGGGCTCGAGAGTGGGAGAAATAGGGAAAGGTTAAATAAAGGTACAAACTTTCAGCTATAAGATGAGCAAGTTCTAAGAATCTAATGTAAAACGTGGTGGCTATAATTGACAACACTGTATTATATAATTTAAAATATACAATAAAACAAAAATATTATGCACATTGTAGTTTCCTTGTATATATGTGAATTACTAATTTGTCTTAGTACAAACCCTTAAGCAGATTATAAAATTTATTTGAGACACGTTTTATTTTAAAAATTAAATCAGAAACAATCATTCTAAAATTTATAATATCTCCCAGGGTATAGATTATGTTGAAGCTTCCAAATTACAACCTATCATTCAAAGGAGAAAGCATTAGATTACTACTCCAAATTGCTTTTCTTGCATTTTTCCCCCATACTTTCTACATAGTCCAGGTTTGCTCACATGTAAATGCCTCCAGAACAAGAATGGTATTTTATATCTTTTTTGTATTTACAGATGCCAACATAGCTCTTGAAAAAATGAAAACATGACTAAACTGAATTAATTTTTTTCCTTCTTTCTAAGCTTAGTCATCAAAATTATCTACTTGTCAAATGCAGTCAACTGGTATCTTTGACTTTGCTGACAACTCTTCTTTCCTTGAAACTAATTTCTTACAGCATTTTTCACTGTTCTATTTCTTCTATTTCTTGCATTAATTGTATACTTGTGTCTAAAATTGTATATTGCATTAGTCTGTCATCATATTCCCTTTATTCAAATATTTTCTGGTAATTTATTCTTAGCCTTCTCACTCTTAATGTTTTGTTTGTGGCGTCAATTATTATTTCTCAAAACCATCTAATGTAACTCAATCCTTTTTCCTGAGAAATGCATTTAGATCCAATTTTTCCAATTGCCTCCATATATAATTACCTGCATATCCCACCTCTGCTGCAAATTCAATTTAGTGCCATTTTTTTTTTGTTGCATACTAAATTTTCCTATTGTTGGAACCCACGTTGCCTGTGTTAGAAAATTGTAAATTGTCTTAAATATTTATTAATGCATTCACCCTGCTTTATCTATATTTAATCAAACACTAAAAGAATCATAAACTATATACCCTTCTCTTATCCTCCTTTTTATTGCTAATATATTTCATGCACACAGCATTTTTTCCCATGTACTATTGTAATTATCTTTTTACCGCTCTGTGATTCCAACTTCTAGTTCCTCAAATCTACCCTTGGCAAGTCGTGCTTTCCAAATAAGCAAGTAGGACTGTGTACTTAACAAACATGGATCATGCACATACATATTATTCTGTTTAATTAGTGTATGAAAGTGATTCAAGCATGCTGTCTGTGTCCTCAAGAAACCCACACTTACAGGAGAGACACAGTTGTAAATAATGCTTAGACTATTATGAGCTGATACAAGTACTATGGGGAATTAAAAGGAGTATTCATTTTCTCAATCAACTATTGAGGAAGTCTTCAGGGTATTGTTATAAGCACTTGGATAGAGAACTGAACCGGAGAGATTTCTGTGCTCACGTTTTATCTTCAATGACAGAGGATGGAGGGGTCAAGGAAGGCTTCATGGGAAGATGACATAAGAAGTGAGATTTAAAGTCACCATTTCTGATGGCTTAAATACTCTTATTCTGATAAAAGGTGCAAAGATGAGTGTGATGTATTTGGTTAGAAATCACTGACACTGTTTCCTGTTCCTTAGATAAACATCCAGCAAATCAAAGAGTTTACACATCCATAAGTGGGCGTATACTGACCCCAATGGATATAATGAGATTTCCCATTCCAAAGTCGACTCAAATACTTTGAATTCTAAAAAAACAAAACAAAACAAAACAAAACAACAACAACAAAAAAACCCTTTGAATTCTCCATTCTACGACATAGACCAGAAAATAGTCTGCTTTTAGGAAGCAATATTTTAGGTAGAATTTTAAGGATGAGTAGTTTTATTTGAGTGAAGGGAAGGGGGAGTGGGATGAGTATCAAATGCTGTTCATTGAGGTAGGGGGTGGCTTTAGGGAGATGGTATATTTAAGGAATTGAAGCAAGGCTAGTAGAACTGGAGTGCAAAGAATAGTTTGTCTCCTCAACAGATTTAATTTTCTTAAGTGCAGATTCCAGAGACAAAACTGTTTTCATTTACATGGTTTCAGAACATACCAAAAATGCCTGATATAGAGAATGATTTTTTTTTAAAGATTTTATTCATTTATTTGAGAAGGAGAGAGAGAGAGAGAGAGAGCACAAGCAGAGAGGAGAGGGAGAGGGAGAAGCAAACTCCCAGCCCTGTGGAGCAGGGAGTCCAACCAGGGACTTGATCCCAGGACCCTGATCCCAAGATCCCGAACGCATGACCTGAGCCCAAGGCAGATGTTTAACTGACTGAGCCACCTAGGTGCCCCTAGAGTAGGATCTTAGTGTATACTTGTTAACTAAATTTATATATATATATAAACTTATATATATGTATATAAAATAACAAATCAAAATCTATCCTTCAGTAATAGTAGCTCAAACTATGATTTAATATATCAAATCATAGTGTTTCTCAAAAATGTTTTATCGAATTTTTATTTTCAGAGCCACTATTAAGAAGTGCTGGACAATGTTTAGTTTAGAAAACTGTAACTGTTCTCATTAAACACCTATCTCCAGGAAACAATGGAAATAGATGGAACCGCCCCCTGGGTCTTTCCTCAGCTATTCCCTTAGGCTACCTAGATTTCTAAAGCACTCAGTGCCTGAGGAATTATTGTGATGAGTATTTCATCTGAAAATATTTGCACTGTGTCTGAGGCCTTCAATTCTAAATATATATGCATACAGTAGGAATTTCAGAATGTTTGATCCAGCAGAAGAATATTTTGTATCTCCTAAGTGACTCTTTTCTTGATCCCCCACAATAAAGTCAACCATGCAAAGCCTAGTAGGTTTTGTTCATATTTTGGGTCCTAGTGAGGTAGAACAAAGTAATGTGAGGTAAAAGGAATGTCTCAAACAGGTTGGCTTTCAACTTTTTAACTCCAGCACTTAACGTGAACTGACCTCTAGCAATTTGCTTAATCTTTGTGGTTCTCAGCTTGCAAGCATGTAAAATATAGCTAAAATACTAAGCACTTATGGGAAATAGATCATGTACCTAAAATAAGCACAGTTCTTTGCACAGAGAGAATTCTTTGCACTCAGAGAGTCATTTTCAATTCTCCACTCTGATTCTCCTGTTGCACTTATTTTGGGACTTGCATGGTTGAGACTCTAGGAATTAGAGGCAAACTAATATCCCTAAAGTTCAAATCATGCTAATTTTATTTCATAAAAAAAGTCCTTATTCAAGTACTCCAAAGGGTCATAAGAAAAATAACGTTTCACTTGTTGAGAAACTTCATTTTATTGTCTCCTCACTGTCAGTTAAGACCTCTGTTCTCAACTGTTCATTTTAACCATAAATTGAGGGTTATGGTGAAAATTCACCTGGTTTGTACTTATTTTTCTCTCAGGGAAAATAAGGGACTCTAAAAATAATATTCACACAAGGTGATGAAGCAATAGACCAGAATTTTCTTTTCTGCAAATTATAGTGTCAGTTATATTCCATTATATTTCTATTTTGATAGCAATATTTTCGAACTCTGCCTGTATTTCCCACTTTGCCCTCCATGTCTTTACTATCCATCTCTTGTGACATTCATTATTCCCTATGGAGCTTTCTGTAGAAATTGCTTAGATTCCCTTTTGTTAGCTCCCATAGGACCCTTTGCTACTTGACTGTCCTACTGAAAATATAACTAGCTCTATTTCTTCAAAGTAACAATTAAATAATTATCTTGTCTTCTTAGACCCTGCCCCTTGCTAAATATGTGGATTTTTTCAATTTGTGAACAGTTGTTTTGTTTGACTATACTTTTCCTGCATTATTAAAAAAAAAATTAATCCTTTGGAGTTCTGAAATCCACAGCCTGTTAATCACTCTGCCAAATATATTGTTTGGAATTTATTAATCATATTTTTTTCAGATGGCTCCTATTTTCCTTCTTTTTTTTTCTATTTTCCTTCTTAAAGGAAGTAAAAATACCCTGTTGTTTCATACTAAGATAAACACATTCTAGGATCCATAGTTTGATATCAATTCTGAAATATTTCACTACCAATACAGTTGTATCACATGCCTTTCCTACTTTTTTTTTTATATTTAGAATATTTTCTCTGGGCAGAAGTAATACTCATTTTTGCTTATCTTTTAAAGCTTTTAATGCATCTACCTAGGTATCAGTAATCCTGCAAGATTCTGTAAAAGAAAGATCTTTCCTTGTTCTCTAACAGAAACAAGTTTGAACTTACTTCCTAACCAATTCAAGATATACATATCAAATGCAAATTCAAGTAAGGTCTCACTTTTTTTAAAGTTTAAGTGATTTAATTTAGAACTTCATCAGTATGAATATCTATTCTATGGATACCAACAGCCCATTCTACCATTGCTTTAATTATCTTATATTAATAATTGGTTGAAAGCTATTTAAAGCATTATTAGCTCAATCAAATTGGTGTTGGATGTTCACGTATTTCTAGAGTGGGAAAAATTAATCACCTCTCCTGAACTGTGACAAAATTGCATCTATCAGAAATTTGCATTATTCTGAAATAAATTAATAGGAAAGTAATTTTTTTTACTGTATAGATTATATTTTATTATTGTAATGTTTCCCCTTTTTCAAAAAAAGTAACACACAAAATATAAAAACATCATGCCCCTCACATCACTACTCACTTCCTTTCTTAAGGTGACCACTATCTTTGATACCATCATGTGATTTGTGTGTCTTTGTTTTTTTCTGGATGGAATAACTCTCTAACTACATTTCTATGTCTGATATTTTTTGCTCAGCATTTTTGCATACACATTATTCCATATAGCAGCAATTAATTTTCATTTCCTTAGAGTTTCCTTATAGAGTTTTATTATATAAATACACCATAATTTATTTATCTAATCTATGACTGATGGGCATTTTGATTGTTTCTAATTTTAGCAATTACAGATGAAGCTTTGATAAACATTCTTGTGCATCTCTGGAAAGTCACATTTATGACTAGTGATGATATTATCAGTACATATCTATAATTTTTATGGATGACTCCGATGAATTTTCTAGAATACTCAATTTAGACCAAGAAGGTAAGAGAGTTCTAGGTGCCCTACATTATTCCCAACAAAGTAAGCCCTATAAATCAATCTGTGAATTGCTTTTTGGACTCTCAGTTCATCAACAGAAATCTGATTTTTCACGTAATTACAATTTATTGATCTGTTCCTTCTTGAATATGTCCTACTTAAGAAATAATATAGGTATTTTTTTTTTTTAAAGGTATTCTTGGGATCTCTGGGTGGCTTGGTGGTTTAGTGCCTGCCTTGGGCCCCGGGCATGATCCTGGAGTCCTGGGATTGAGTCCCATATCAGGCTCCCTGTGTGGAGCCTGCTTCTCCCTCTGCCTGTGTCTCTGCCTCTCTCTCTGTATGTCTCTCATGAATAAATAAATAAAATCTTAAAAAAATAAAAATAGAGGTATTCTTTTATATTATCTTTTAGATATCCAAAATCTTCAAAAGAGACGGTAAATGGAAAGAGGTACACCCTGCTTATATACAAATACATATACACACAAAGAAGTGGCAGAATTTAGAATTTGTACTTCAAATTCAGCTTTAACTCTCATTTATTCAGTCACTTGACCTTGATCCATTTCCTAAACAATAAATGCCATCAAAATGTACCAGTTTACTGGGAGTAGCCTGGGTAGTTGGTAGGGAATGCTTCCATCTGAGAGGTTAATGATTATTCTATGCTGAAAATTTTCTATGGATTGTAGTTTATGAGACAAAATAAAAGAGGATCCAGTCTCAAGAAACAGGAATACCACAAACTAGGTGACAGTACTGGGCTGGATGCCAGTTTCAGTAGGCAATAGACTGGTTGAAAAATTAATTGAGCAAATTCTTAAAATTACCCTTGTGAAACCTCCACAGTGAAGTAAAAAGACACACTTCCATCTCTACTATCAATATAGTCTTGAAATACTAATAAGGAAAGTTCATTTTCCTCTTGGCTGTGTGGGTCTTTTTGTGTGCGTGTGTGAAAAAAATGAAAGGTGACTCTATTGTCATTATTAAAACCTGATATGTCCTTCCCACGGTCATATTTAGTCTCACATTGTTCCTGGCTAAAAGCTCTAAAGCTATATAATGTTCATAGTTTTTTTATTTGAGAGTTTCAACATTATTGCTTAAATATGCCTTTCTGTCATATATCTGTGAAAATTTCAACCATTGTCTTAATTATTATTGTGGTGGAGTAGGATATAATGTCTAATCAATTTTCACCATTAATCCTACCTAAACAATCCTCCCTTATATACAAAAAGGAGGAAATAATAGACCCAATTTGCATAATGCTTTAATGTAGTCATGCTGAGCAACATGATTCACAGATAATCAACTTTGTTAAAGATAATGGTGTACCAATTTATAATACAGTGCTATGTTACATTGTTTGAAGGCTGAGGAAAAAGGAAAGAAAAGCAGATGTTTCCAGAGAATTTAGAGTGGTTTAAACAACAAAACAAAAAGAAAAAATAATTATTAAAGCAGTGTTCAAAAACAATTTTAAGAGGAAATATTTTTTTTCAGACTAAATATAACAAAAAGATCTAATACACAAAGTCAATAAAGTATCCCGGACATGCTTCTTTACCCTCCGTATCTTGCCCATTTTCAGTGGCCTCTGAAGAACCTATAATTGGCTGCTAACAATGTAGTTTGATAACCACTGAATTACTTATAAAAATTATGTCATTGTGGGATAAGACCATAAGTAGCTATAGCCTCCACTTAAAAAAGAACTCTCTAAGACTATCAGAGAGAAATAGAGTATGTGAATGGGATATGAAAAAAATGGAAACATCCTAGTCTCTTTAGATAATTATTACATGAAATGGGACGAGTATATAAGCCAGGTGAACCTCAGTTTTCAATAGGTACAATTAAGAGTATAACATATACCTCAAAGTCATCCCTCAAAAAGATGACAGAAACTGAACAATGTATGTTAAAAATGTTTTGTTTAAAAAAGTCCAAAAACTTAACAGATGTAAGGCAGTAGTTTACTAAGTATTGAAAACTATTTACAAGGCCACTGATTAAATATCCTTTTTCCACCAAGGACAGTATAGCAAATATTTCAGGTTTTGATGGCCATATCATCTCTATTAGCCACAGGTACTCAACTCATGTTATAATACAGAAACAGCCATACCAAATATATAAACAGGTAGGTATGACGCTGTTGCAGTAACACATTATTTACAAAAACAAACAGTTGGCTGAATCTGCCCAGTGAACCACAGTTTGCCCACCTCTGCCCTAGACCCTTTCAACTCAAAGTGTGGTCCATAGACCAGCAGTGGCAGCATTCTGTGGGAACAGGACAGGCTACATAGATTGTGAGCCAAGGGCAAAATTAAAATGCAGGGCCTTTTGTTCATAAATTACTAAGAGTATTAGTATGCTGACAGCAGAGTATTAAATCAAGTGTATGGCCTTTGTACAATTCCACAGGCCCATACCTGTGAATCCAGGATGGCCTTAACATTTTTTAAAAATGCAGAACCTCAGAACCTACCCTTGACCTAGATTGAATCACAATCTGCACATCAATAAGGTCTTCAGATTATTCTTACTTACTTAGGTTTTGAGAAGCAATGATAGATTAAAGTGATTTTAAGCCTATATTTCCTGCTAGGAACCATCTAATGAAGTCTGTCATTACTTTCCTCAATGAGAAATGTACTTTGAAACTGGTAGAAAACTGTTTACAAAATAAATGAAAAATTAACATAGTCAACAAAGATGTTCTTGTACTCTCTAACTAATCTCCCAATTAAATGATTTGCAACTTATCCTCAGTTTTTTCTGCCACTCTTGCTGTATCTAACTGGTTGCTGAGTGCTGATCATTTCCTCAGGGAATTTTCTCATTCTGCGGTGCCTCTCAGCAGAGTATAGTGGTTAAGAATGTTGATTCTGGAGCTGAACTTCCTGGGTCTGTATGCTGGCCACACCTCTTACCAACTGTTTGATCTTGGACAGGTTGCTTAATTTGTCTATCTGTTTCAGTTCCCTTGTCTTTTAAGTAGAGAAGATAGTAACTCATAGCATTCTTGTGAGTAGTAAATGGCTTTTTATATATAAACGACTAGTGTCCAACACACAGTAGACATTTATAAACATTAGATAATATTATCTTCCAATTACCATCACCTTTAGTTATTTTGGCCCTCATAATCAGTATCCTGAGCTCCTGCCATATTACCTTTTCTCAGTGTCACATAGTAATTAGGATTAGCTGCACAGAAATATGGGAGCAAAATTAGCCATACTGCTATAGTACAAGAATAACTAGAAGGATTTTTGTGAGAATAATATAATGGGAGCCAGGTAATTGTCCTAAGGATAAAATCAACACATAGAAATCAATTCCATGAAATCAAGTGTAATAAATTCAGTTGAGTCCAAGCAGGCTTTGAAATTCAAGAAGGTCTAGATCAGGAATCAAAAATTATAGCCTCTGGCTAAATCTAGCCCACTTCTTATTTTTATAAATAAAGTTTTAATGGAACAGAGTCAGGCTCAATTCTTTTTCTTATTGTCAGTGCCTGCTTTTACACCAGAGAGTTGAGTAGTTATGATAGAGATCATATAACCCACACAACCTAAAATGTTTAGTTTCTGGCCCTTTATGGAAATAAACACAAATATACTGGCTCTTGAGTATTATAGATGCAAGACAGAATTGGTGGGATTTTCAGGCAGAACTTGATCATTGAAAGAACCTTTTAAAATAGGCCTGAGAATAAAATCTGAAAGAAATCCAAGTCATATGGCTGAGAATCAGGCCCTGGAGTGGGAGAGGGAACTAAGCCTGGATATTCAGGGGGTTGACTGCTTATCTTCATTGCTGAATCATTCGGGGACTCAATCCTCTTTAAAGAAAGAGGGAAAACGACTTCTAAAACACAATTTCTTGTGAAGTGAGTTCTATGATCGGTCTGAGTGAATTCCCTTGATTCTGGGGACAAATCAGGAAGTTGGCAGAAGGCTTTGTGATTAGTACAATGTTTAGGGTACAACAATTATCATCTAAATCTAATCATGTAACTCTGTTTTGACATCATTATATTATAAGGTAAAAATTCTTTGATGTGGCATCTAAATTCTTCTTTTGAAAGTCTTATACACTCATAATTCCAGAGACACCATTGCATACTTGGCTTTGAATATGAAAATATGAAAAATATCTAGTTTTGAATCCAGCTTTTGCAGATATTTTTGTCTATAACCTAAAATATCCTTCCCTTGCCCTTCACCATAAAGCAGGTTGCAATTCATCCTATAAATAGCCAGCTCAAATACCATCTGTTCTGGAAATCCTTTCACTAGTCTTACAGGCATAATTAGTTATTCCTTTCACTATAAATGGAGAAGACCATGTTATAACCCAGGAAATCAGTGGACACATAAAGCAGAAATCCAACATAGCAGCAGGATTCCATCTAGGAGTGATGTCTTCCACATGTAGCAAGCCAAAGTAACAGACTCCTCCCAGCATTGGTAGGAACAAAAAGCAGAAACCCACTACTCCTGGGCTTCATCCCAAGAGTAACACCATAATAGGATAAACTCATATAGTAGCTGTTCTTCCCCAAGTGGAAATGTTCAACAAGCAGGTAGTTTCCAGAATGTGTTAATAGATAAAACCACCTGGCAGTCTTTGCAGTGGTATTGTAGGTTAGTAGATACTGCCCTCTCAGAATAGTATGGAGAAATGCCACTCTGAGAAATAGAGTGTGCAAGAAAGAGGAAAATATTTAAATTTGAAGGAGTTTTCCTATCACAATAAAATATATAGGAGACATTCAGAGGTTTCTGTCCTCCATGATAACAAGTGAGGACATTTCAGTCTTGAGAATGGGATTTCTGATTTAGATCTAGGGTAAACTACTGGACAATGGCCCTGGACAATGTAATAAAACATTGCTGGAAAATAAAAGCTACAGATTAGCCTTAATTCTTTCTCTCATACTTGACATGCAATCCATCAGGTAGTCATATTGGCTCTACCTTCAAAATATATTCCAAATAATCAAACCATTTATATTTTACCACTTAAACCACTATCATTCTGCTCTGAGTCACCATCTTCTCTTGTCTGAACTCTGCAGTAGCCTCTGGTGGCAGTTTTGACCTCCCACCCCAGAAGATGCTTTCCATAAGGCAACTAGAAAAAATTTGTCAAAATATAAATCTAAGCATATCATTTTTATGATCAAAGTAATTCAACTACTTTCCTATAAACTTAAAGTAAAATTCAAGAATCACTATGGTTTGTAAGATCTGAGTTCCTGCTGCTTCTTTTCATAATCCCTATCGGATCTCCTTAACCATTGGGTTCCTCCAGCCATTTGATCCTTGATGCTTCTTGAGCATGTCAAGCAACTGCCTCAAGACTTTACTTTGCATTTACTTTCCCAACTGCCTGGGACTCTTTTCCTTCAAATAGCCAAATAACTTTACTTCTCACTGCTTTCTACTTTCTCCTCAAACATTATCACCCCAACAACAACAAAAAAAAGCATCTCTGACCAACTTTTTGAAAATATAGAAAAATTCATCATTCTCTATCACTTTATTCTACTTCATTTCTTCATAATGCTTATATTAAATTATATATTTATTAACTAATTATCTGTATCCTCCTACTAAAGAATAAATTCTATCAGAGCAGGGTTTTTTGTTTGTTTGTTTTACCCTTGTATCCAGTGTCTACTAGAGGCCATGAGAATATAAGAGGAGCTCAAGAAGTACTTTTGAATTAAATAGTGGATAAAATTAATAACATTCAGGAAATGTGAATGTGAAAAGCAATAATAATGGTTTTACCCATATGATTGCATTTTATTTAGTCATCAAATAAGTGTTAAGAGCATAGAAAACTTGTTTTCCCTAGTTTGATTCTATCCTGCTTGGCTGTTCTCTGGCATAATAGTAGTTTATCTCTGTCTGCCTTCTTTTTTTTTTAAGATTTTATTTATTTATTCATGATAGAAAGAGAAAGAGAGAGAGAGAGAGAGAGGCAGAGGCAGAGACACAGGCAGAGGGAGAAGCAGGCTCCATGCAGGGAGCCCGACGTGATCCCGGGACTCCAGGATCACACCCTGGGCCAAAGGCAGGCGCTGAACCACTGATCCACTCAGGGATCCCCTCTGTCTGCCTTTAACCTCCTATGTGTGTGCCACCACCCCATGGATGATTTGATGGATATGGATATGAGCCCTTTGAGACCCAGATCTATCTTGTCAGTTGTGAATTAAAGGCTGACAAAGATGACCATTTAAAGATGGATAATGATGAAAATGAGCACCAGTTATCTTTAATAACAGTCAGTTTATGGATTGGTGCAAAAGATGATTTGCACATTGTTGAAGCAAAGGCAATGAAGTACAAAGGCAGTCCAATGGAAGTCACACTGGAAACTTTGAAAATGTCTGCACAGCCAACATTTCCCTTGGGGGCTTTGAAATAACACCACTTGTGCTCTTAAAATAGACATGTTGTTCAGGGCCTGTGCATAATGGTGGATAGCACTTAGTAACTTTGGGGGAAGATGCAGAGTAAAGAGGAAGAAGATGTGAAACTCCTTAGCATATCTGGAAAGCAGTTTAACCTTGGAAGTGGTAGCACATTTCCACAGGGGGAAAAAATTGGTGCTAGTGAAAATGATGATGAAGATGAAGATGATGATGATGATGATGAAGATGATGATGAACATGATAAGGAGGGAGGAGCAGAAGAAAAAGGTCTATATGAAATACTCCAGCCAAGAATGCAAACTGAAAGACTCAAAACTATCAACACCGAGATCAAAATGTCCCCAACCTTTCAAAAAAACAGGAAAAATACTACGAGAAAACCCAAAAGACCTAGTCCTATAAAGGACATTAAAGTCAAATTATGATTGCATGTAGAAAAAGGTAGTTCTTTCTCCAGAGTGGAAGCCAAGTTCATTAATTATGTAAAGAGTTTCTTTCAGATGACTGACCAGGAGGTTATTCAAGATCTCTGGCAGTGGAGGAAGTCTCTTTATTAAAATAGTTTAAGTGGCACCTGGGTGGCTCAGTGGTTGAGTGTCTGCCTTTGGCTTAGGTCATGATCTTAGGGTCCTGCGATCAAGACCTCCCCACAGGGAGCCTACTTCTCCCTCTGCCTCTCTCTCGGTCTCTCATGAATAAATAAATAAAAATCTTAAAAAATAGTTTACATAATTTATGTTAAAATTTCCCATCATTTCATTTCTGTAACAGTAAATATCTGGACATCCTTTTTATAACACAGAGTGACAACTTTCCCTACCATATCTGATAAATATTGTTCAAGTTCCATTGCCAAGAACATATTGTCCAAAATGCATTAAATTTAGCTTTTAAAGATGGAACTTCATCCTTTGCTTGGTTTTAAGTCTGTATGGAATGTTATGATAGAATAGAGTAGTAGTGATAGTCAGACAAATAGAAATGGTAGGGAGACAAAATATACATATGAAATAAACTCAGTATATTAATAAATTAACAAAAAAAGCACATAGAGTGCTTAATATGTGAATTTAATATAAAATTTAATCTACAAATTTGCACACAGAATTTTGGGACAACACTGCAAATTACACATGTATAGAAAAAAGTAGAAGGAAATCAACTATAAATCTCTATTAAAAATTTCTTAGAGTGGTAGAAGTATTTGTTGCTTTATTTACATTTTCTTTCATCTTTAAATTTTTAAAAATATTTTTATTTATTTATTTGACAGAGAGAGAGATAACAAGTAGTCAGAGCAGCAAGCAGACAGAGAGGGAGAAGCAGTCTCCCCACTGAGCAGGGAGCCTAATACAGGATATGATCCCAGGACCCTGGAATCATGACCTGAACCAAAGTCAGATGCTTAACTGACTGATCCACTCAGGTGCCCCTCATCTTTAAATTTTCAGTGTATTTTTTTTTAAATATTTTATTTATTTATTCATGATAGACATAGAGACAGAGAGAGAGAGAGAGGCAGAGACACAGGCAGAGGGAGAAGCAGGCTCCATGCAGGGAGGCCGACACGGGACTCGATCCCGGGACTCCAGGACTGCGCCCTGGGCCAAAGGCAGGCGCCAAACCGCTGCGCCACGCAGGGATCCCCTTCAGTGTATTTTTTAAAGGAAAACTAGAAAATTAGAATAGTGTATTAGAAAAAGATATGTTTTCAGAATTGAGCACCTACTGTGTGCTCATTGTAGCACATTGCTACTATGTGCAACCCACTGACTGGGACTGGTGGATATGATGCTAAATAGGTGTTCTAATTTTAACTGGGATAATATATGAATAAACCAATAATTGTAATTTCAGTCAAATGTGACAAAGATCACATGAGAAATATGTGTGCTCCTTAATTTCTTAAAGCCTTAGTTTCCTCACTTGTAAAATAGAAATATTAATACATCTTCTTCATTGTTCTGTGCTAATATTACATGAGCTAATGTAAGTAAAAGACTTAACAGAACTCCTCACTAATAGTAAACTCAATTAGTCATTTTTATTGTCATTCTTATCAGTGTAATATAGAAGATTGGATGATTATTTTCTGAACTATATCAGGGAAGACATCATGAAGTATTGGGCATTGGATTGAGCTTAAGAAGTAATAGTATTTGACAAATAGCACATAGTATGCGCTAAGATATGCTATGGTAACAAGAATTCCCCCAAATCTCAGTGGCTCAGGATAACAAAACTTAAGTTACACAGCAATGGGGAAGGACTGTCACCGTAATCCCTCAGAGGAACCCAGAGGAACAAGCCATTATCGTGACTTATGCTTAACCTGTGGAGCAGTAGGAGTGGTGTGCATTTAGTTACTCGCCATCTCTGAAATTTTCTGGCAAAACTGACACATTTCACTTTCACACACATTTCAGTAGCTAAACAAAGCTACATGGCTAAATCTAACTTCAAGCTGATGGCAAGCAGTCCTAACCCTGTGCATGAAAGTTAAAAAGCTGGAAATATTGGGTGAAAGCATTAATGATCACCACAAATATATTGACAAGGAAAGTTGGTAGATTTGCTTCATCATTGGGATAATTTGGACCATGATACACTGTTATGCCCTGGATTTTTCCTCTATCTCTGGACAAAAGCAACATGAGAGTGTATCATCTCCAGCAGTTTGGCAGAATAGAAACCTCAAAATCATCATATTCTGAAAATGCCAGAAAAAGTTGAATAATTTTTAAAATAATAAAGTGCATTTCTGAGCTGGCAATAAAGTCAGAGTAATCCTTAGAGGCAGAAAGCAAACAGAAAGCATAAATCCACAGTAATAAGTGAAATAAAGTCCATGGCTTCCCTGAGAAAAGTTGTACATTCCTTAATATAGAGCTTTGATTTTAATAACCTACGTGTGCTGAGAGCCCACACAAAGTGAAAGATCAAATCAGAGATCATACATAAACCTGGGATTCAAGTGTAACAATTTCAGGGAAAGAATAAAACTGGAAACATAAATAAAACAGGAAAGTAATCATTTACAAAGATAGAATGTTCGAAAGCTTGTCTATTCTAGCATTGGGTTTCAGAATTCTTAACCACAAGCTGGCGCTCATGTGGTATTGTGGTCCAAGCTCACCCTGACAACTCAGGAAAAGAATAATGTTGAAAGCATCTAATGAAGTGATCAAGCGGTATGACTGTTCCAGGGACTAAGAATGCAAACCCTAAGAAACACATGCAAATATTCACTGAAGGAACAAAACTTCAGTCTAGATCACAAGGATTCCCCACAAATGCAATTGTTTTCAAACATGAATGCTTGATAAAAATAATGATAAAGCAAACAGGCAGTATGGCAACATAAATGATATGAGCAACCATATCAAATAAAAAAGATTTTAGACACTGGAATTATCAACTATAGAGTAGAAATAAATGATCATCTATAGAACGAAAAATATATGGAATATATTAAAAATAGATAATCTAAATATGGACAGGAAATAAGTGTAAATTGTTATACACAATTTTTAAAAGTTCAAATACAAATTTTAGAAATAAAATAATAGTATCATTAGAATTTAAAGATCTGAGATGATTTCAAAATTGTAGTAAAATGAATGTAACATAAAACTTACCATTTTAACCAATTCCATGATTTACAGTGTTGTGCCCCCATCATCACTAACTAGCTCCAGATATTTAATTTGTTCAGCATCCCAAAAAGAAACCTCGTACCCATGAAGCTCAAAAGAGTTCTTTCCTCTTTTGTTTTTATTTTTCACAAGAATTTGAGAAGGATTGCTGTTAATTTTTCTTTAGATATTTAGTAGAATTGATTAGTGAGTCATCTGGTCATGGATTTTCCTTTATTAAAGGTGTTTGATAACTGATTCAGTATCTTGTTATAGTTCTATTCAGATTTTTTATTTCATCATAAGTCAACTTTATGAATTTGTGTACTTCAAAAAATTGTGAATTTTATCTGTTATAGTATTCTCTTAAAATCCTTGATATTTTGTAGGATTTGTAATAATGTCTCAACTTTTAATTAAATTAAACTTTTAATTTAATTAAAATTAAATAATTTTAATTTTCTCTCTTTTTTTCCTTCATCAGTCTGGAAAAAGATCTGTCAATTTGGGTCATGTTGTCTAAGAACAAATTTTTGTTTTCATTGATTTTTTGCTATTTTTCTAATCTCTACTTCATTTTTCATCATGTCAATCTTTATTTCCTTCCTTTTTCTAGTTTTGCATTTTGCTTACATTCCTTTTTCATTTGCCTCAAATTATTTTCTAATTTTGCTTGAGGTTTATTTTTGACCTGTTGACTGTTTAAAGTATGTTATTTAATCTCCACATATTTGTGGATTTTCTCATTTTCCTCTGCTTTGATTTCTAGTTTCATTTCACTGTCATCAGAAAAAATATTTTGTATGATTTCAGCCTTTCTAGCTTGATTGAGACTTATTTTATGGTCTTAACATATGGCCTATCTTGGAGAATGTTCCATGTTTACTTGAGAAAAATGGGTATTCAGCTGTTATTGGTGGGATATTCTGTATATGTCTCTTAGACTCAATTGATCTAGAGTGTTGTTCAAGTCCTTTGTTTCCTTATTGGTTTTCTTTCTGCTTGTTTTATCTATTATTGGAAATAGGGAATGGAAGTCTTTTATTAGCATTGTGCTATTGGTTATTTCTCCCATCAATTCTGTAAATATTTGCTTCATATATTTGGGAACTCTGATGATGGATTTCTCTTATTATAGTTTTGTGCTGAATTGATGTTACTATCATTATATAATGTCTTTCTTTCTTTGGTTCTTATGATGATTTTTTGTCTTAAAATCTACATTTTGTTTTGTTTTTTTCTAATGTAAGTATGGCTGTCCTTGCTTTCTTTCAGATGCTATATACATGCAATGTCTTTCGCCTTTCTTTCACTTTCAACTGTGGTGTGTCTTTGGATTTAAGGTGAGCATGTTATAAATAGTATGCAGTTGAATCATTAAAAAAAAAATGCATCCTGCTAATATTTGCTCTTCAAATGAAGTGACTAATTTAACCTCAAAATAATTACTGGTAGAAAACTTACTTCTGTCATTCTACTGCATTTGCTCTATATCTTATCTCTCTTTTGGTCCCTAATTCTCTCATTAGAGCTTTATTATCTATTTAATTGATTTTTTGTCATGTATCACTCTGATTTCCCTCTCATTTCTTTTTATGTTTTTTTTAAGGTATTTTATGAGTGCTTATTCTGGGGATTCCATTTAATCCCTTAGGTTCATATAAATAGTCTGAATTAGCACAAATCAACGAAATTTGAATAGTGTACAAAAACTATTCCCCATCCAGGTTTTTCTTTACCCCCTTTATGTTGTTGTTGTTGTTGTTGTTGTTATTGTTGTTATATGCTATATAGCCACTAATGTAGACTTATAGTTTCATGCATTTGTTTTCTAAGACAAGGGAAGAAGAGGATACAACCCCAAGTACAAAGATATCAGCTTTTTTACTTAACTATATAGTCAATTTTACTAGAATTTTTATTTCATCTGATATCTTCAGATTACTTTCTGATTATCTTTTATTTCAACCTGAAGAAATCCCTTTAACAATTGTTGTAGGGTGGGTTTACTAGTGACAGAACCTCTTAGCTTTTGTTTATCTGGGAATATCTTAATTTCTCCTTACTCTTGTGGATGGTTTTCCTGAATATAAAATTCTTGGTTGACAGCTTCTGTTTCTTTCAGCATTTTATTTTATTTTATTTTATTTTATTTTATTTTATTTTATTTTATTTTATTTTTATTTATGATAGTCACAGAGAGAGAGAGAGAGAGAGAGAGAGAGAAGCAGAGACATAGGCAGAGGGAGAAGCAGGCTCCATGCACCGGGAGCCGACGTGGGATTCGATCCCGGGTCTCCAGGATCGCTCCCTGGGCCAAAAGCAGGCGCCAAACCACTGCGCCACCCAGGGATCCCTCTTTCAGCATTTTAAATGTGTCGTCTCACTTCCTTCTGGTACCCATGGTTTCTAAAAACAAATCAGTTTTGAGATGTGCAATATGTTGATTTGATATTTTTATATATTATGATACAATTGCCCTTGTATCATTAGTTAACACCTCTATCATGTCATGTAATTATTATTTCCTTATTGTGTTGGGAATATTTAAGATTTAGTCTCTTAGCAAGTTTGATGTATATAATAAAATATCGTTGCTTATAGTTGTTGTGTGTTCCATTAGATCTCCAGGACTTATTTACCTACTAGTTGCAAGTTTGTACCCTTAAACAACCTCTGTCCTATTCTGCTATTTTTAATTTTTTGAGAGAGACCTGCATACTGTTCCATAGTAGCTGAACCAATCTATATTCTCACCAAAGGCATACAAGGGTTCCCCTTCTCCACATCTTTGCCAACACTTTTTATCTGCTATATTCTTGATTATAGCTATTCTAGTGGGTGTGAGGTAATATCTTATTGTGATTTTGATATGCATTTCCCTGATGATTAATGATTTTGAACATTCTCTCATGTACCTGTTGGCCATTTGGGTGATGTGATCTTACGGGGAGAAAAATCTAAAAATGTCACCAAAAAAAAAAAAAAAAACTGTTAGAAGTCATAAATTCAATAAAGTTGTAGGATATAAAACAACAGACAAAACTCACTTGCAGTTCTATACACTAACCATGAACAATCCAGAAAATAATGAGAACAACTTTATTATAATACCATCAAAGAGAATAAAATACTTACATATAAAATTAACCAAGGAGGTGATCTATACACTAAAAACCACAAAATATTGCTAAAATTAAAGAAAACTACAATTTAGCAAAATATTGCTAAATTAAAGAAAACTACAAAATATTGCTAGAAATTAAAGAAGTCACAAATAAAATGGAAAGATAACTCATATTCATGGATTGGAAGATTTTATTTATTTATTTATTTATTTATTTATTTATTTATTTATTTAAATTTTAGGTAGTTAACATCGAGTGCAATATTCGTTTCTGGAGTAGAATTCAGTGATTTATCACTTACATACAACAACCAGTGCTCATCATAACAAGTGCTCTCTTTAATATCCATCACCCACCCAGCCCATCTCCCACCACCTCCCTCCATCAATCCTCAGTTTGTTCTCTACCATTAAGAGTCTCTTATTGCTTGGTTCCCTGTCTTCCTTTTTTCTTTTACCCCTTCCCGTATGTTCATCTGCTTTCTTTCTTAGATTCCACATGAGTGAGATTATATGTTATTTATCTTTCTCTGACTGATTTATTTCACTTAGCTCCATCCATGTCACTACAAATGGTAATATTTCATTTTTTGATGGCTAACATTCCATTGTATATGTATATCACTTCTTCTTTATTCATTTTTCAGTTGTTGGACATTTGGGTTCTCTCCATAGTTTGGCTATTATTGATAATGTTGCTGTAAACATCGGGGTGCATGTATCCCTTGGAATCTGTATTTTTGTGTACTTTGGGTAAATACCTAGTAGTGCAATTCCCAGACCATAGGGTAGCACTATTTTTAACATTTTGAGGAACCTACATACTGTTCTCCAGAATGACTATATCAGTTTGCATTCCCACCAAAACTGCAAGAGGGTTCCTCTTTTTCTGCATCCTCACCAACAGTTATTGTTTCTTGTATTGTTAATTTTAGGCTTCCTGACAGATGTGAGGTGGTATCTCATCATTAGATTTGTGTTTCCATGATGGTGAGTGATGCTAAGCATCGTTTCATGTATCTGTTAGCCATCTGGAAGTCTTCTTCTTCTTTTTTTTTTTAAGATTTATTTATTTATTTATTTATTTATTTATTTATTTATTTATTTATTTATTTATTTATGATAGACATAGAGAGAGAGGCAGAGACACAGGAGGAGGGAGAAGCAGGCTCCATGCCAGGAGCCCGACGTGGGACTCGATCCTGGGATTCCAGGATCGTGCCCTGAGCCAAAGGCAGGTGCTAAACCGCTGAGCCACCCAGGGATCCCCTGGAAGTCTTTTTTGAAAAGTGTCTATTCATGTCTTCTGCCCGTTTCTTACCTGGACTATTTGTCTTTTGGGTGTCGAGTTTGATGAGTTCTTTGCAGGTTTTGGATACTAATCCTTCATCAGAATGTCATTTGCATATTTCCTCTCCCATTCTGTAGGCTGCTTTTTAGTTTTGTTGGTGGTTTTCTTCGCCATGCAGAAGGTTTTTATCTTAATAAAGTCCCTGATGAAGAAAAACTGAGAGCCTTTCCCCTACAGTCAGGAACAAGACAAGGATGTCCATTTCACTATTATTATTTAACATAGTACTGGGAGTCAATCTCAGCAATCAGACAACAAAAGGAAGTAAAAGTCATCCAAATTGGCAAGGAAGAAGTCAAATGTTCACTGTTTGTAGTTGACGTTACTTTATGTAGAAAATCCAAAATATTCCAGTAAAAATTGCTAAAGCTCATATATCAATTTAGCAAAGTTGCAGGATATAAAATCAATGTGCAGTAATCAGTTTCATTTCTATACACCAATAATGAGACAGCAGAAAAAGAAATCAAGGAATTGATCCTATTTGCAATTGCACCAAAAGCATAAGATACCTAGGAATAAACCTAAGTAAAGATGTAAAGGATCTATATTTTGAAAACTATAGGACACTTATGAAAGAAATTAAAGAGGGCACAAAGAAATGGAAAAACATTTCATTCTCATGGATTGGAAGAACAAACATTGTTAAAATGTCTACACCATCGAAAGCAATCTATACATTTAATGCAATCCCTATCAAAATACCACCAGCATTTTTCACAGAGCTAGAACAAACAATCTTAAATTTGTATAGAACCATAAGACCCTGAATAATCAAAGTAATTCTGAAAAGGAAAACAAAACTGGAGGCATCATAGGTCTAGATTTCAAGTTATATTACAAAGCTATAGTCATCAAGACAGTATGGTACCAACACGAAAACAGACACATAGATCAGTGGAACAGAATAGAGAACCCAGGAATGGACTCACAACTTTATGGTTAACTAATCTCTGACAAAGAAAGAAAAAAATCCAGGGGATAAAAAGTCTCTTCAACAAGTGGTGTTGGAAAAACTGGACAGCAATATGCAGAAGAATGAAACTGGATCACTTTCTTATACTATACACAAAAATAAATTCAAAACGGATGGAAAACCTTAATGTGAGACAGGAAACCTTGAAAACTCTAGAGGAGAACACAGGCAGAAACCTCTTTGACATCAGCCATAGTAACCTCTTAGAAGACTATATTTTTAAGATGTCAATACCACTATGCAATCTACAGATTTGATGCAATCCCTATAAAAATCCTAATGGCATTTTTTTTTCCAGAAATGGAAAGATTCATCCTAAAATTCATGTAGAATCTCCAGGGACCTCTAAGTAGCCAAAAGAATATTAAAAAAGTAAAACAAAGTTAAAGAACTCATATTTCCTGATTTTATAACACTTCAGAAAACTACAGTAATCAAAATAGTGTGGGAATGGCATAAAGACATATAGACTAATGGAATAAAATAACCTAGAAATAAACTCTCCATAGGGTTCAACAAGAGTATTGATATTACTTAATGGAGAAAAGACTGCCCCTTCAACAAATAATTTTGGGAAAACTGGAATGAAAAGAAAAAGGAAATGAAATTGCACCATTATACCCAATACAAAAATTAACTCAAAATGAATTGAAGAACTAAATGTTAGACCTAAAATTAAAAACTCCTAGAAGAAAGCACAAGGGAGATATTTATGACCCTGGATTTGGCAATGAGATTTTGGATGATACAAAAGCATAGGCAAGAAAAGCAAAAATAGGCAATGGAACACCAAAATTTCAAACTTCTGTGCACCAGAGAATAGAGTCAACAGATTATAACCTATGGAATGGGTGAAAATATCTGAGTATAACAAATGGGATAAGTGGTTAATGTCCAGAATATGTAAAGAACTTCTACAACTCAACAATAAATCAATAACACAATTTAAAAATGGGCAAAGAACCTAAATAATGGTTTCTCCTAAGATACTATATAAATAGCCCATAACTATATAAAAAGATGATCATATAATTAATTGTCTAATAAATGCAAATCAAAGCCACAATGAAATATGACTTCACATCCATTAGGATGATTATCATCAAAACAAAATAATACAAAACCAGAAATTAATTGAGTGTCTGTAAGAATGTGGAGAAATTTCAACTCTTCTGCATTATTGGTGAGAACATAGAAGGGTACAGCTGTAATGGAAAATATTATGCTATTTCCTCAAATAATTAAAAATAAGATTATCATATGATTGAATAATTCTACTTCTAGGTATATCTCCAAAAGCATTGAAAGGAGGATATCTCAAAGAGCTATTTACACAATCATGTTAATAGCAGTGTTATTCACAATATGCAAGAGGTAGAATTAACCAAATATCATCAATAGACAGATAAACAAAATGGAATATACATACAATGGAATATTACTGAGCCTCAAATAGAAAGAAAGTTCTGACATATGCTACAACTCGGATGAACTTTGAGGACATTTTGTTAAGTGAAATAAGCTAATCCAAAAAGACAAATACCATACAATTTCACTTATATGAGGTACTAAAATAGTTAATTTCATAGAAATAGAATGCAAATGATGGCTATTAGAGGCTGGGAGAAAGAGAATGCTGAGCAATGTTTAATGGGTATCAGGTTTCAGTTCTGTAAGATGAGTAGAATTCTGGAGACTTGTTATACAACAATGTGAATGCATTTAACAATATTGAACTGTACACTTAAAATTGGTAAAGATTGTTTAAAAAATCAAGTAGAGATAAATCCAGAGGCTTTGTCATCTTTTCTGAGCATGTGTCCTGACTTGGGCATGAATGTAAATCTATATCCCCCAGCATACAAGGAAATTTTTTAAAGCCCCTATTCCCTAAATTATCATATTCCCCAACTTTTCTTCCTAGACTTTTGATGTGTGCATTGTTTGACTAATATGTTATCTTTTGCCCTGGATGGCAATTGCTCATTCAGTTGCCTTTCAATGTTTTCATGAATTGCTGATTCTCCAAGGTGATAGAGTCCAGAGTTACTAAAAATAAAAGCAAGCTCTTTGAGTTAGTCCTTCAGGGAATCTCAGACCAGTTAAAAACAACACAAAACAAAACAAAAAAACCCTACAATTCCTTATGAACAAAATCTGTTCTGCGACTCTGGAACCAGAAACCCACATAAGACCACCAATGTACTGGGTAGGGTTGGCGAGACAAGGTAAGTCAAAATGTCCCACAATTCTCCTATTGTGTTTCTGTCATCTTTTTATTTATTTATTTTTTAAGATTTATTTATTTATTTATTTGAGAGAGAGAGAGAGAGAGAGAACCAGTGTGATTGGAAAGGAGGGGCAGAAAGAAAAGGAGAGAGAGAATCCTAAGTTGACTCCCAGCTGAGTGCAAAGCCTAACACAGGGTTCAATCCCACAACCCTGAGATCATGACCTGTATGGAAATCAAGAGCCTGACCAAACCATCCAGGCACCCCACCTTTATAATGATTAAGAATTCGTTTGGTTGCCTTTTATCTTTAAATTTTGATAAAACTGATTCTGATAATTATTGTCAGTTTTTCTTGTTTCCCTGAAAGACTAGACCCTTAAGAGTGACATACTTTGCCATTTCTCAGAAATCTATGGGTGACTTTATTATTATTTTTTTAATTAAAGATTTTACTTATTTATTCATGAGAGACAGAGAGAGACACAGAGACACAGGCAGAGGGAGAAGCAGGCTCCATGCAGGCAGCCTGACGTGGGACTCGATGCTGGGTCCCCAGGATCAAGCCCTGGGCTGAAGGCGGTGCTAAACCGCTGGGCCACCCGGGCTACCCTCTATAGGTGATTTTAAAAGAGATTTAATGGCAGCCCGGGTAGCTCAGTGGTTTAGCGCCGCCTTCAGCCCAGGGCGTGTTCCTGGAGTCACGGGATGGAGTCCCACGTCCGGCTCCCTGCATGGAGCCTGCTTCTCCCTCTGCCTGTGTCTCTGCCTCTCTCTCTCTCACTCTCTCTGTGTCTCTCATAAATAAATAAATAAAATCTTTTAAAAAATTGTAAAAAAAAAAAAGAAAAACTAAAAGAGATTTGAAAATAACTGAAAGAAAAATATAGGAGATGGAAAGCGGATACAGGAAATTTCAGTATAGGGAAACAAAAAAATGGAAAATACAAAAGAAAGATAAGAGTCATGGGGGATGGAATAAGAACATCTGTCAAGCTGAGTTCAAGAAAGAAAGAAAAGTTCCAAAAAGTAATAGTTATAGATGCAGTGGCTGGTATTTTACTTAGAATTTATGAGACATATAAAGCTTCAGAATCAAAAACCCCAATTAATCATAAATAAATTCACACCTGAAAAGTGGAGGTAAACCTACTAACCTAAAATATAATTAAAAAGATATTTTAAAATTAATTTTTTAAATTTCAGAACATTAAGTATACATATATTGGAGATCTCTTGACTGTCTTCCATGTGTATTTTTCTTATCTATTTTTCAGATTTGTTAATGTCTGATCATTTCCCCATATTTTTCTTTTGTTGTCAATTTTTCTTATTGTGCTTCTGATCATATATAATCTCCTCTGTATATCTCATAATTAAGTCTTCATTTATTAAAGATTTTTGTCATTTTTTTTTCCAACTTACTTCCGCTTTTTCATTTCATATCTTCCTGTTGTTTTATGATACATTCTGAGTTTTTGAGTTTCTTTTTCATGGTGCTTGTATCGGTTATTTATTGCAACAATAATACAGTATAACAAATCACACCAAAATTTAGTGGTTTAAAACAGATCTATGAGTCAGCAGCTTAGTTCTGCTATTTGGGCCAGATTGAGATCATCTTAACTGAGCTCACTTTTGTGTTTTTGTTGAGCTGACAGGTAGACTGGAGGCTAGCAGGTCTATCATAACTCATCTGAGATGTCTTAATATCTGTCCATGCAATCTCTTATTGTTCAGTAGGCTATCGAAAACTTGTTCTCAGAAAATAGGTGAAAGAATAACAGGACAACCAGAAATGCATGCAAGAGTTTTATCAAACCTCTGTGGATATCATTTTAACATCTCAACTGGTTAAAGCAAGTCATATGGCAAGAATAAGTGCTAGGATGGGATAGGACTACAAATTTATAGTGCAAAGGTCATGGAAAAGAGAGGGACTATTATTTAGGGCTGTTAAGGCAATAAAAATACACCATACTGAATAACACTGCTTTATTATATTCCTTCTGCCTCGAGTTACTATTTTTCTGGAGTTATTTTTTCTGCCATATATTTCATTTCTCATTTTCCTTTTTTAAAAAAGATTTTATTTATTTATTCATGAGAGACATACAGAGAGAGAAGCAGAGACATAGGCAGAGGGAGAAGCAGGCTCCATGCAGGGAGCCCGATGTGGGACTGGATCCCAGGACCCCTGGATCATGATGTGAGCCAAAGGCAGATGCTCAACCACTGAGCCACCCAGGTGTCCCTCATTTTTCATATTCTGTTTTTAAGGTTTTTTCCTTATATTATTGTGTTTAAAAAGCTGTAGTTTTATTTCTCTTGTTCATATCTGAATATTCTAAATTTTTCCTAACCAGCTACTAACATAAAAATCCTATGGGGGTTATCATTTAGGTGGCTTTTCAGTTACTTAATTTCTTATATTATTGATATGATGAAAAAAAGCATTTTTTAAATATAAACCCCACATACGTAGAATATAAAAAATGGCTTCTATTTTCCTTACCAAATGTGAATAGAACAGCTTTGAAAAATATTTTGCGGTATTCAATAAAAGTGAAGATGTAAGACATCTTCTATGACATTGTAATTATATTCTCATGCATATAGCCTACATGAATTCATGCTTATTTATATCAGGGCACATTTTCAAGAATGTCCAGAGCAGCAATGTAAAATGGCCAAAATATGAACATATCCCAAAAGTTTATTATAATATAATAGATAAATGGATCATCAGATAATCTTGTGATGAAATACATTCAACAATGAATAAAAAAACAATGAAAAGCAACAGCACAAAAATTTTTAAATGACTTATTTATTTATTTTAGAGAGAGAGAACGTGCAAGCAGGGGGTGGGGGAATAGAAGGAGAGAGAAAGAATCTCAAAACTCCCAGTTGAGGGCAGAGCCCAACGCAGGGCTTGATCTCAGGACCCTGCGAACATGACCTGAGCCAAAATCAAGAGTTGGACACTGAACAGATTGACTGAGCCACCCAAGCACCCACATGAAAAAAATCTTAAAGATACAATCTTGAACAAAAGAAGCAAGACACAGCTGAATACATCATGTATAATTTCAATTATATACAATTTAAAATGGTGATTTTAGATTGTATGTTTAGATATTAATAATTTACAAAGCAAAGGTATAAATGCTTTTAAAGTCAGGATATTAGTATTCAGCAAGGAAAGGGGTAGGCATACTGGGCTGGACCTGTTGGAAGTATGGCATGTTTGTTGTGTTCTATGTTATCCTGGTTTGGGATTATATGAGAGTTCATTTTACAAGACTGTTGTGTTTGGGAGGTCTGTTATATATCAAAGTAGAAATATTGAAAATACATTTGGATATATGAGTCTGGAATTTAGAGAAGTCTAGCCTGGCATATAAATTTAAGGACTCTTTGGTGTGCAGACATAATATAAAGCATAAATCTAGATGAGATATATAACAATGTGTTTAGGAAGTGGTTTCTCTTGGATTGAATTATGTCCCCTCAAAACTTATATGTTGAAGTACTAATTCCTAGCACCTGAGAATGTGATCTTATTTGGAAATAGAGTCAGTGCAGGTATAATTAATTAAAATGAGGTCATACTAGAGTAGAACGGGCCTTTAATCCAATGTGGCCTGTCCTTATAAAAATGGGACATTTGGACATGGGCAGGACAGAGGAAGAATGCAATGTGAATATGAGGGCAGAGATGAGATGATGTGTCTACAAGCCAAGGAACACCAGATTCCCAGCAAACCACCAGAAGCTAGGACAGAGGCATGTGACAGATTCTCCTTCATAGCCCTCAGAAGGAGCCAACCCTACCAACCAACAACTTGGTCTTGGACTTCTAGCTTTCAGAACTGTTAGAAAATAAATGGAGGTGGGGATACCTGCGTGGTGAAGTCAGTTAAGTGTCTGCTTTTGGCTCAGGTCATGATCTCAGTATCCTCGGATGAAGCCCTGCATCAATCTCCCTGCTTAGCATGGAGTCTGCTTCTCCCTCTCCCTCTGCCTCTCTCTCCCTCACCCTTCCACTCATATGCATGCTCTCTCTCAAGTAAAAAAAATAAATAAAATATTTTTTAAGGAAATTTTGGTTATTTAAGTCACTCAGTTTCTGGCACTTTGTTATAGGCATCCTAGTAAATGAGTACATGTTTCAAGGCTAAGGCCCAATACTGAGAGGTTGAAAACAATGAGAAGGAATCAAAAAAGGAGGTCAACATAATAGGATGAAAACTTTTAGAAGATGAGGACCTGGAATCCAAGTGATGTGTTGCGGCAGGATGAACTGGTCAAGAGTGTCAAAGTTGTATGGGAACTAATAATTAATCCTTGGGTTTCACAAAATTAAGGAATGAGTGACATGACAGAATAAGTTTTGATGGAAAGGCTGAAGGCAAATACCACTGAAGGATGTTTCCTTCAGTGAGGAATAAGCAGAGAGGACTTGAAGATATCTAGCATTGTCACAGTTCTCATGTGGAGCTTATAAAGCACCAGAGTAATGGTGCAGTAATTGCAGATTTAATTGGGATTGGAAATGTTTTAACATGGAAGGAAAAAAGAAACACATGTCTATCCTCATGTGAATGATTTAAGAGGGAAGGATAAATTTATCATTTAGAGAGTTACTGGGCTGCATCATCAAATAGGCTAAAGGAGGTGGTATTTAGTAAAGAAACTGGGGAGGCTGCCCTTAGAAATATGAACAATTAGAGCGTCTTGGGTGGCTCAGTCAATGAAGCATATGACTCTTGATTTGGCTCAAGTCATGATCTCAGGGTTGTGAGATTGAGCCATGCATCAGGCTCAGTGCTGGGCATGGAGCCTGCTTAAGATTCTCTCTCTCTCTTCTCTGCCCCTCATCCCCTCCCTCTCTAAAAAGAAAGAAGGAAAGAAGAAAGAAAGAAAGAAAGAAAGAAAGAAAGAAAGAAAGAAAGAAAGAAAGAAAGAAAGAAAGAAGGAAGGAAAAGAAAGAAGGAAAAGAAAGAAAGAAAGAACAATTCATTAATAAATTCATTCATAAAAGGAAAAGAGTGGGAAAATAATAATTCAGAGCATGTAGACATGTATATGCAGGGGGAGCTGGTGAAAATTCTCTTCAGATTAAAAAAATTACGTTAAATGGGATCTAAGCTTTCTAGAATAAATAAGGTGGTATGAAAATTTCAAGAAAATGGAAAAGGTTTGTAAAGCCCAATGAAGAGAGTAGATTTGAAAAATGTAAAATAAAAGCTCAGCAACAGCAAGGGCCTGTTTGAGATTAGTGGTCATGATTGTGTTGTGAGGACATTTAATATAATTATTAGTTTTCTCACCAGCCATATTCAGCTGGTTTATTCAGCTGGCCTTTCCTTGAGGGCCAGGTGGAGAGAATAAGAGATGGAGCAGCAGTTACTGGCATCTTGCAGTGGCTGTGGTGAGATGGAAACAGCTGGGAAGCCAATTTAGAATACATTTTCATAAACCTCTTATTTGCCAACAGTAGTATTAGTAGAATTCCTTTAATAAGAGTCTTCCCAGAAAGAATGCTAAATAAATCTTCATTTTTCTTTTAATTATGGCAGATTTATCGTGAAGAAATAGCCACATAATAAGGCACATCTGTTTAAATAATGATTAAAATGTTAGAAAGATATTATAAATCCACATTATAGTAGTAGCAAAAACAGTAACTATCAATCGTACTGCAAAGTACTGTTAACATTGTGATTTATATATTCTTTTATTTATGTTTTATACCTTCACTATGAGGTATTATCTTCATGTTACTTAGAAGGAAACTGAGTTTCAGAAAGGTTATTTTGAGTGATTTGTGACAATCACTGCATATCTCTTAATTGCTGCCTAACCACTAAAATTTTAGAGTTTATAGCAGATGCTCAAAAATAGTGTTTCTTGCTTGATTACTTGCTGTAGTAGCATTTCATTTAATCCTAGAAAAATGTGGAGTTCGCAAATTACATAGATCCAAAAAAGAGGAAAAAGTTATTTGGAGACATTTCCCATAAGGGGATGATCATGAATGATAAAAAATAAAAAATGTAAGTACATAATACCCTTGGGAGGATACACAAATGAGGTCACAACTAAATATCACAATTTCTAGGTCAAACTTATTTTGTTCCTTCTTGGTTAAAATTAGAGTTCATTTTTTTTCTTCTATATTGCTATATGTTATATAAGTCAAAGTTTAGTCAGGAATCTAGGTGTTTTGGCGGACAAGATTTAGTACGATGAATTAGAGTCTTACAAAACCATTAGAAAGGCTGGGTGAGTGAAGGTCAGAAAGAACCACCACCAGCTTTGAGGAAATCAGAAAGTGCAAACTATGAACTTAGCTGTCTACTTAACTGAGAAAAGTGATTTGAAGATTGCCAGGGTGCCTCTGAAAGTACCTCTACTGCCTGGTTACATATATATCAGCTACTACTGGTAGAGAAAAATGACTTCTGCTTTCTACCTACCTAATTTCATACAAGTGCCTAAAATAAAACTCTGAATGGAATTTTGCTGTCAAGAACTTGTGGAAAGCATCATTTTTTTCGGTTCTAAAGCCTGTGTTACAAAAGAGGGCTTAAAAAAATAAAAAATAAATAAATAAAAAACCAAAAAAAACAAAAGAGGGGTTAGAACAATGGAGATACTAATAAATATCAATAAACAATATCTGATTCAGTCCTCCTTCTTGGATTGCTGGTATCTAGGAAATACTTCTATTTACATTTAAACTCTTAAAATTAATTAAAAGCGACAGCATCTATCCATCTAACATGATGATAGATAGATTGTTACATTCTTTCTTCTCTGGTCAGAATATAAGAAAGAGAGACAGAGAGAGACAGAGAGAAAGTTCTGCAGATTACTGCACTCATCTCTGTGTAACAATTGTACCTCCTGTTCAGTCACAAATGACTTTACGTTCTCCAACTTAAAAGAAAAAAATAGCAAAATACTATATGGATATAAAATACGTGGGAAGGATAAAATGTACGTTTAGTTTACATGTACACATATGATTGCAATCTAGGAGTTGGTTCTTAAAGTAAAAATAGTTATTTGTGAAAGAGGTCATTGCTTTGCTTCATATGAATAGCGACTGCATATTGCATCCTGATTGGTGATAGACACTGAGCATCTTGGCATCTGCTTCACAACTGGCTGAAGTGTCTTGCACTCAGATCCCTACTACCTGCAGAGCATTTGCTCACTCTTATCCTCGCTCAAAAATGTGGCTTCCGGCTACTTGATAAATGGTTGGGAACAGCATTCCCACATATTGTACATGTTTCCAGAATCTCAAGAACTTGTCCTTTTTTAGTGATATGGGAGTAAAGTGTAGTAATTTTTCTTTTATTTTAAATGGACACTTTGACAAGCCTTAGATGTCTAAAAACTTCATCAAGATGGTGCACAACTAAAAAAAAAAAAAAAGATGGCGCGCATCTGAATTCTGAATTTTAATGAAGACAGGCACTTTTCTTGCCAAGCCAATTAGGATATTTGCTACTTCTCCCCCTGATCTAAATAATATGATAAACTTTAACAGGGTGGACCAGAGACAGGTCCTGTTTATCGACATCCCTGCCTTTTATTATATTTCTCCTTCTCTGGCACACAATCTCAAAATACATTCTTACATATATCTCCAATTTCCTTTTCATATAAATTGACAAAATGATTACAATTAGTTTGGTTTATATGCTCTCTCATTCCAGGGTAAGATGAAGGGAAACTTATTTCTTTAGAATCAATTGGGATTTGACTTTTATGATGAGTAAGCAGGCTCATAATTTGGTGGGGATGGGTCTTGAGGAGAAACAAAAACCCTTTGCAAGAAGTGAATTGCCTTATTATAGAGTCTTCTAATAAGAGGATACTCATTTCAGACAGATGAGAAGGAGCTGATACTGTTGGTAGAGAAGACAGTGAAATTTTGAGGTCTATTGTATTCATAATTGCCAGAATTCACCAAATATCACTATTCCAAGTTTATGCATCTTATTTTCTTCACATTCAATGCTTTGAGTTTCACATACAAACCCTACAGAATCTGTGAATGATTCTGTGAATATCAATTAGCTGTAATTTGGACCGTGAATGGTTAACTTTGATTTTATTCTTAACATGGGCCCTGAGGTTTCAGTCTGCTTCTTCCTCTGCCTATGTCTCTGCCTCTCTCTGTGTCTTTTATGAATAAATAAATAAAATTCTTTAAAAAAAAGCAGTAATAGAATATTGCTGGGTTTTGTGTCTTTGCTGGAGCCAAAATTTTAAAGCCCTGAATTTGTAATTTTTTTGTAAGCTAACCATACAGTTAGTACCAGCTCTTTCATAGTATTTATAGGTTTTATTTCCACTATTAAGTTCTTTTTTTTTAAAGATTTTATTTATTTCTTTACTTATTCATGAGAGACAGAGAGAGAAAGGCAGAGACACAGGCAGAGAGAGAGGCTGAAGCAGGCTCCCCACGGTGAGCCTGATGCAGAACTATATCCCAGGACCCGGGATCACACCATGAGCCAAAGGCAGATGCTCAACCACTGAGCCACCCAGGTGTCCCTCCCACTATTAAGTTCTATTGCAACAATCATTGTGGTCTTCTAAAGCCATATATTGAAGAAACATTTCTTTCCAGGCAACGATAGGCATGCCAGAGTCTACTAGCATTTCATTTATCTTAGCGATGGTGTCACCACTTTCACATAAAACTGGGTCAGATAATCAATTACAGTTTCCCACCTCTGAGCCATTTATGTTCAAAAAATTCTGCATCAGTCAAAAGTTTTGTTAGAAAAAAAATGCAATCGCTCTAGGTATTTCAGAGGGAACAGATTTAATACAGGGAATTCAATGCTTACATCTGAAGAGGTAGCTAAACATAGGCTAAGGAGAAGCCCTGCGGGATTTAAGGTGACCAGGAAACATTGCAAGAAATCACTGATAATGATCTCAGAACCCTGGAGCATGAAAGCTTGAGAATCAAAGTAGTTTTCCAAGAAACTGGTGAGAGCTGTCTGTTCACTCACTTGCTTGAAGTCATCAAAGGAAGTAAAATATATATTCTCGTCTGATTATTGAATCTCAAAACAGCATTTTACTGTTGCAATATAAAGTAGGACCCTGCTGGCAGTGGATTCTGGGAAATACCATTTTCCAGACTCTGGGACACAGGGAGATAGCTTAAGTGGCTGAAAATGGCAATGCATATATAAAACCTATACAACTATTTTTAACAAAACTTTACATCAGTGTCATTTACATCAGTAGTTTTCATATATCGTCTGACAACTACTCAGTGAATTTGACATGACAATCTTGTCAAGTAATCATCCTGAAGTATCTCTCATATTGACCCACTTTTCTCCATCCCACTCAGTGATTCTAAATCTGTCCATCACAATCTTTCCATTCATTGGCTACGATACAGCCTCCTAATTGTTTTCCCTGTCTCAAGTATCATTTGCCCTCAATCTATTCTCAATGAACTCAGAACAATATTTCAAATCACATATCTGATTATGCCATTTTGTTGCTCAAAATGTTAAAATTTTCCCCAATGTTCTTATGTTAAAGGAAAACCTAGAAACATAGTCCAGTAAATGTTATTATTTGGACTTTGCTACCTTTTCCAAACCCTGCCATTGTCATAAGTCATATGTCATAACTTACCATTCCTAGCTACAAAAGTAAAATTCAGACTCTTTGATCAACTTTCTTCTTCTCTAATATCATCCTTAATTTGCTTTCCATTTCCTCCCCCATTGATCACTCTTCCATGTCTGACCAATCCCTTAACTACATGCTTAATCATTCAACGATTTTTTTCCCAGCATTTGGACTCAGTTACAATCTGACTCTCCTCTGTGTCTGCCAGTTTCTCCTGCAGAGGATATCCTTCATTCATTCCCACTCCATTTACCATGTTGTCATTGATGGAATCTCCACCTCCTTAATTCTCACTGCGACTTCCCAACCATTGCTGTTTAGCTCATGTAAAAACTTTCCTATCTTTGAAGTTTTCCCTCTATTTATCATCCTTTGATACTGTCATCTGCCAAGGCCCTTTGGGCACATGGATCACAGTATTTCTTTTTATTTCAAATCCCAATAGCCTCCAAAACAACTTCAAGGAATATATGGCTAGCCTATTGGGCACCTTATTTTCATAGATATTTGATTTTCTGAATTCCAGTTCTCTCAACTTCTACCCTACTTTCGACAACCATTGTCATGGTCCCAGCTGGATTTTATCATCACTTATTATTTCATTACTTCCAATATAATAAACTCCAACATGCTAATCTCTAATCACAGCCTCCATGCATTTCAGCTTCTCACTTCATTACTTTCACTATATAGCATTTTATTTTTATCATGTCTTTGGATTTTTAATTCCTCCTTTTATCTCCCATTCCCATTGCTTCATTTATTTCTTATGTGCCAGCCTCAGTGGTGGGTCATTTCAACATTTTATTTGTGGACTGTTTGATTTGGTGGTTTGGACTGTTTTACTGGCTTGTTGGTATAATTTTTGGTATAAGCTTAATAAAAATTCTTAAAATTAGCTCAATCTAGCCATCTACTTCTTAGGATTTGAGAGTTGCTGGAAAAGATCACACATCTTTGCAGATGGATGCTTCTATACATTCTTTTTTTTATGATAGTCATACAGAGAGAGAGAGAGAGAGAGAGGCAGAGACATAGAGGGAGAAGCAGGCTCCATGCACTGGGAGCCTGATGTGGGATTTGATCCCAAGTCTCCAGGATCGCGCCCTGGGCCAAAGGCAGGCGCCAAACCACTGTGCCACCCAGGGATCCCCTATACATTCTTTATACTCACTGGGCCTCAGTTCTATTAGCAATCAGTTTATTTATTCTTGTGATCTACATTCTGTGGTTACAAACATACATATTTCAGTATATATCTATAGTCATTTACTGTGTGAATACACATGCACCCCACCTCTGTGAAGATTATATGCTAAGGTCAGATATTAAGGTTCTGTATGGCACCCTGCTTCCTGGCATTCCAGCCTGGAGTACAGTGACTCTGAAGAAGCAAGCAAGTCCCATAGGCTTCAGTCTGGGAAGGCCCAGGGAGCATTGTTTGAAGAGCTCAAACCTCATCATATTCCTGGACTAAGATCTTTGTGTAGGAACAGCAGCCTGTCTGGAGGGGCTCTGCTTCCTCCTGGCCCCCAATTAGCCCTTAGTCCCTACATTCTGTGCCTACTTTTGGGTAGCCTAAAAGTTCTCTGCAGAAAAGGAGGCAAGATATATTGATAATTGAGAAATGGGAAGAGATTAGGGAAGATGTTTGAGTATGATAATGACTATTTGGAAAAGGCACTATGAGAAATGACAAGAAGGCTTAGTCAATAATATTGTATTACAAATTTGAAAGTTGCTAAGAAAGTAAACATAGAAGTTTTCATCACAAAAACATTTTTAACTTTGGAGAAGATGGCAATTAGACTTAACTACGATTATCATTTAACAATGTATACAAATGTCAAATCATTATGTTGTATACCTGAAACTGTATGCCAATTCTACTTCAATTTAAAAAAAAAAAAGATAAACAAGAATAAGGTTACCCTACATTCTGTGGCAACAAACATACATGTTTCAAAGCATATCTGTAGTCACTTTTTAACCACTTTATGAGTGGAAAAGATGGTTCTTTTGTCTTTAAAGTTTCTCAGCCATGGTTATAAATATCATCTTCCTTACTAATTGCTCTAAAAGGTCTCTCTGCCTTTTATAGATCAGATCTCTGAAATTCTTCCTTAGAACCGTGCTATTCTCTGATTACTAAACTAACTTTTTTTCCCTTCCATAGGTAGGCTATTGAGGAAAAACTTGACTAACTTTCATAATGTCTTTACCTCCTATTGTCTCATTGCAGAAGATAAATTTGGATTTCATCATCACCATTAGACTTTTATACTCCAATTTAATAAGAACTATTCAAAGTTGTTAAACAAAAGGCCCATTTTTCTTTTCTAATTCAAGATCTTATAAGCATTGACTTGGTGATCACATACTTTATGAAATTTTTTTTCTGCTTAGCTTTATGGATAACACTGTCTAGTTTCCCCTTTTTCTTCTTTCAGTTCTTTCTTAACCTTTTCTGTGGATCCTATTTTTACAGCCCCCAAAACATCAGAGTTCCCCAATGTTTCATCAGCAAACTGCTTTCTACACCTTATTCTGTGTACTCTTTGTCAGCCATCTTATCTTTCTCACTTCAATTAGTATCTATATTTTGATGACTGTCAAAATGACAGTTCTGAACTTCTGTTCTGAGTATCTACATTTGAATGCCTCACATTTACTTCAAATCAATATGTCCTTGGATGAACTTATTTCATCTTACCTAAACCTGTAGTTTCTCTTGTGTTCTCCACCTTTCTCAATAGCACAACCATCCATAAAACTTCCAGCCCTGAGCCTTACACATCACTTCTGATTCCTTTATTTCTCTTACTAATGATTCTACTTTCTTATATTTCTTGATTCTCTGTGAAAGATTATCTTTCTTATATTTCCTTCCCCAACACCTATGTTACTTCCTTATTTAAGATCTTATCTTCTGTGAATTTCTGAAATATCATCTTCCTGCTATCTATTTCTTTAAACTTGTCTAATGCCTAACCATTTCTACAGTTACTGAAATTTAGTTTTTCATATCCAGCTCTCATGGTGTCATTCTCCTCTTCAAGTCTTTATTGGCTCTGGAGGCCTATAGATCGACATCTATGCTCCTAGAGTGAAGGAGACAATTCTCTAACTGGAACCTGTTTCCCTTGTTTTATTTCTTGCCACATCTCCTACTCTCTGCCAAGAATTCCTCTGGAATTGTGTGTTCTTTTGTGACTCAGGGTTTTTGCACACATGGAGTCATATATCTGAAACAACTGCTCCAATAGTATTTTGTATGTCTAGCTCTCATAGCACATTTTATTATAATCATCTATTTATTTGCATTTTCCCCTCAGATTCTAAACCTTTTGAAGGAAAGAACTATTTTTTTTTCAAATACCTCAAACTGTATTTAGTACAGACTGGTATTCTAATAATATAAATTTAATGAATAAATGAATTTAATTGAAAATTAAGTGAACAAACCCAATATAAGATAAGATTTAGTCCAGTCCCATAAACAACAGCCCCTTCACTCTGTTTTTCTAACATGTTGATACTTCTATTGAAATGCATCTATTACAGTGGCATTGCTTTGTACAGGCCATGTTTTATTTTTCTCACGTATTATTTATGCCAATATATAAGTTGAATTTCAATAACACAAATGAGTTCCACTGTATTAACTTGCACATATTACATAATTTACCTTATTTGATATAGATGAACTTATAAAACTGAATTATTCATGGAATGTCAGCTGATCTTATGCTCAACTTATAGTATATAGTTAGGTGGTAAAGAGTTTTTTCAAGAAAGTAGGAATTTACCAGTTTATGTAATATGGTCTACTTACAATAAGATTAAAAGTGATTGTACATAAAAATCTATTTGAACTCCCTGATATTAAGGGTGAAAAATAGGCTATAGTATAAACATGAAGTATTTCCTATGCTTCCCATCCTCTCTTGTTTGGTGATTTATAGGTGACCAGGAGTCATGATGTATTTCCTCCCAATAGCTCTGGAACATTATCCTACAGGATTTATTATGATTTATGATGCTGATGGCTTAACATTTCTATTTCACTATAGCATCGAATTAATTATATTGACTTAATTTGCATTTTGAGAATCTAGCACCTTGCCTCTGTGACATAAAGAATATTATGCACCCACCCGCTTTCCTGGAGACTATCAATATTTACTTTTCCAAATATTAATGCACATGAATAGGTCTATGTTAGTGTTTATGCCATAAGTCAAATGTATGTATTTGTTTATAAGATTTCATATTTGATTACATTTTATTAAGTATTTTAGCAAAAACTGCCTTAAAAAGAGAAGGAAGGCTGAAGAACACTCCAAAAGCTCAGCTGTTTTCTATTCTCTCCTTCCAAGGATTTCAGATGAATTTAATCTTGGAAACTAAATACATTCACTGATGGCATGCCATTTATCACACCTAAACAAAGTCTTGGGTCCCACAGTTTAACTGAATCCCATTTTAATAACACAACAGAGAGATGTTTTCTCTCTTAGTACACACACCAAATATGTTATTGATTTTTTTTTCTGCTGATCCTGCAGGCACTGTTCCCACTTCATGTCTCCCTTTGTTTCTCCAGCCTTCTGCAAACCACATGGACGATGCATGCACAATAGATATTAGGTCATTCTCTTGTATAGTTACTCTTTCTTTTAGTTACTAGAACACTTTTGCACCCTACATATTCAGTAGCTTTATGCTTAGCTCAAACAACCAAAAACAGCATCTTCCTTACTTGTTTCAGTGTCAGCACTCTATGCTCAAATGACATTTCCCATTCCAGGTGCTTCTGCTCATGTAATGAATTTTTACTAAGGGTGTTTCCATTATTTTTATCTTATTCATTTGGATCGGTTTAATAATTCTCATTGAAATGGTCTTATCTTCATTAAATATATAGGGAAATTGTTTTAATAACATGGACTCAAAAGATATTTCATTCATAAGGTTCTTAAAAATGGCTTTCTAGGGCAGCCCGGGTGGCTCAGCGGTTTAGCACCTCCTGCAGCCCAGGGTGTGATCCTGGATACCTGGTATAGAGTCCCACGTTGGGCTCCTTGCGTGGAGCCTGCTTCTCCCTCTGCCTCTGTCTCTGCCTCTCTCTCTCTCTTTGTGTCTCTCATGAATAAATAAATAAAATATTTAAAAAAAGATGGCTTTCTATATCAACTCGTTCATGTTGTCCAATTCATAATTAAAAGACTATCGTGATATGTAGCCTTCTATTTTCCAGGTTTATTTATTTATTTTATTTTATTTTCCAGTTTTAGACAGCACAACTGTGTGATAACCCCTTTTTACAGTCAGTTGAATCATTTCCCTTTTATGGCTAGGAAGTATGTAGTTCCACAAGTCAGCGATAGTTTTGGTCCATTTTCAGCACTGAGGTTATGTTTATGTCAAAGCTTTACACAGTTTTGACAGTTGGGTTCTCAAATCTATGTGTATTATTGAATGTATGTGAATAAGAGTTCGCATTTATCTCCTCATAAAAATGGAGAAGCTCCAGCGGTATCAGTAGTAAAAGAAAACACAATCGCAGGGCTAGGAGTATTAGAAACCCTGCATCTACTAGAGCTCCATTTGTGAGATAACTTGACTTCACACTACAAGCAGGAAGGTCAGGATTTATAGTCAAACACTTTGAAGAAAAATATATAATAGGTAGAGAAGGGAGAAGGCGCTGTAAAAAGCATTTCCCTTGCATGATCTCTTTGCTTTCTGTAGAACTTCTTAGGATGACCTATGATCCAGATAGTAGGACCATAGCCACCTTCCCACCTTGACTGATGATTATTGATTGCCTTTTCACTTAACACAGACCCAAAAAGTTGCTTCTAGGTGAGTCTTGAAGCTCCTCTTCCATCACCTCATCCCTTGTCACCAATTTTTGCATTCAGACGGTCAACACAATGGTTGTCTAGAATTCTTGAATAGAGAGTACCTGGTAGAAGTGTCCTGAATATCATACAGGTAGAGCCTACAGTCTTTATATTATTACACATTATTGTCACTGTCAGCACAAAAATGAATAAAATATAATGCCAATCCAAGATGCATTCAAAAACTCCAAGCTGTGCCATATGAGGATAGGTCATTCCAGGTCTAGTTTGAGTGTATTTTGTGTAAAAGACAGTGTAGATGAATGATGAAACTATTGTCACTTTTAATAGCTTTTAGTGCCATATAGTTATTCAGATATGTACTTTCCCAGTTTATTCTCTGCTGTCTTGTATTTATGTTTCTGTCAATCACTCTTTTTCATTTTCTTTGTGTTCATTTTCTGAGAAAGACTGTCACATGCATTATGCCTATTAAATTTTGGTGCTAGAAAGTTTCAGGTAAGAATAAGTTTCTTAGAAAATTGAAGAAAGTGGAGGCATAATAGACTAAATACCTTGAAAAATTTTCCTGAGTTTTTCTGAATTATATTTTATGCTTTGAAATAGTTGTTCTTTCTAAGACCCTAACTTAAAATTTCAGCTAAAAAATAGAAATTCTTCCTGAAAAAGATTTTAAACTGGAAGAAAACGTAGAATACATAACATATAGCATAGAAAAATCTATCAAAACACCAGACAATAAAAATTTAAAACTTATTTTTTCACTCACTTATATACCTAATGTTTATTGAGCATCTACTATATCCTATTTACATGCTCAATGATAGAGATACCAAGTTAAAAAATATTTTAACTAACATCAAGGAGTTATTTCTGGTTAGAATGACACATATATTAATAATAGTCATAAACAGAAATATGTCTGAGGAACTCATCAGGATTATTTAAAAACATGTACATAGGTTTTCTTTTTTTTTTTTAAGATTTTTTTTTAGGTTTTCTAAAGGATGTAAAGTAGATCTAAGTTACTGTGAAGGCTCAAAGTATGGCTTCCCTAAGGAAGGAAAGCCCAATTTGTTGTTTGAAGTTAAAACAGAGGTGTGATATAGGAAAATGCTACAAAGAGAGTGGCATGTGCTGTCTCTGATATGAAGGAACATAGAACTGAATGGAAGGAAGTTTAGGTGAAGTGCAGAGATGGACAGAGAGAGCATTATACAGCAGTCAAGTGCCAAAGCAGATGAGACATTGATGACTATGCTAAGAATTTCTATTTCAGGAGATATTTGAAGCTATTGAAAGGAGTTTAATGGGAGAAACATCCTCCTTATATTTATGTTTTGAAATAATCATCCTGGTTACAGAATGTGGCATAAATTGGAGCATGGAAAAAGTGAAAGAAGAGAAATCCACTTTGATGCTATTTCTATCAAGGCAGGTAAAAAAATCAGACCTTGATCTAGGATGATTACATGATTTGAGATGGAGATAAGTGAATACATTTCAGTTTTAGAAGGTAAAAGTTATAGGACATTGTGTTAGTGAAAGAAAAGCTTGGAAGCTAGGTGACATCTTAGATTTCCAATTTGCAAAATAGAAAAGTAAAGATGCTGTTCACTGACATAGGAGATAATGGAAATTAATGATAACATGATACCAAGAGTTAAGAATAGAAGATACAAATTTGGACTTATTGTTATATCATTGATAGTGGAAGTCCTGGGAGAAGTAAAATTTCCTAGGAAAAGATCACGTTGGAAAAAAAAATCCAAGTATAGAACCTTAATGTACTCCCATATTTAGTGCTGTTTATTATAAGGTAGGAGACTTGAGCATATTTGTGTTAGCAGTCAATAAAGAGATTTTATATGGAAGAAACAAGAGAAGATTGACACAGTCCTTTAGAAGGTATAAGGAATAAGGATATAAAGAAGACCAAAAAGGAACAGTAAATATTGTATCTGCCAATATACAAATATATTAACTAGTGATACATTTGAAGTATTAAAAAGGTTGTGTTTTTCCTACTTTTTAGTTTTGGGACATTACTTAAATTTTCCATGTTGCTTTTTTCCACAGTGACACTATACAGGATTAAATCAGTACATGAAGAACCTTTGGAACAGTTCCGGGCACAGAGTGAGAACCCAATACATATCAGCTGTTTTACAGCAATTTTGACATTGTATAGAAATGTTCTGCGTAATTGTTTTGTCTAGGATACAGATGGCTCTAGGAGAAAAGACAAATTTACTCATGCACCTGTGGAGCCCAGCTCAGTGCTTGAAACAGAGTCCTTGATTTATGGCTGGTGATCAGAATTTAAATGAATTTTGCAATCTGCAGGTATGAAGTTTGATTTTTAGACACTAGTGGGAGGGATGTATACAACAAATGTACACCCAGTTCTAGGAAGTAGGTTATTATGCTCTAAAATAAAGGAGGAAATTTTGCCTGATTTAGAGCTATGGAGGATATAACCAAACATTTTTTTTTTGCACTGGCTTTCAATGCTGAAAGTAGAAAGCGTACTATCATGCATTCAACAGAGTTACATGCATTATTTCCCAACTGATGTATGCAAAACTCTCCTAAACCAACAAAGAGGAGTTTTTCTGGAGTCTTTTTAATCAAGTGTGATTGAATCATACTGGAAACAGGGCTTCAATTGACTGCTTAATTGATAAGAGGCCCAAAAAAGTGCAAACAATCTGTAGCTAAAGGAAGGTCTTATTTGGTAGAGTAGAGATATGAATATGATTAAATTAGATTAAATTAGATTAAATGAAATTAAATTGTCACCTTGGTCTTCTAAGCTTCTTTGTCTCATATGGACTTGCTTGTTTATGGCAGAGGCTTATTTATTAAATTCTCTATCTGTTCTCTGGACTCCTAGGATATTCTGAGGAAGCTATTCAGAGAAAGCATTCAACCATGTTATCAGAAAGTAGACATGTTTCCACATGGGACAATCTTATGCAGAAATTTTGACTTATTTTTATTACGGTTAATTAACCTGAATGTTATGGTCAATGAGATTTTCCATTCAATCCCCTTTTGTTTTAGGAAACAAGTTTGCAGAAACTCTGATCTTGAGAACAGTCTCAAATAGCCTGTTTTCCAGAATTATCAAAGGTGTTTGAAGAAACAGAAGAATAGGCAGAAGCAGTAATCTCCTAGGAGTCCTATTGTACATTATAGGTGGTAAAAGCCTTGCTGGATAAAAATTATCTATAATATCTATAATAAATAACATAATTATAATATGATGTATAAGAATATAATGATATGTAACATATATATATAAAATATCAGTAGCAGGGGATCCCTGGGTGGCGCAGCGGTTTGGCGCCTGCCTTTGGCCCAGGGCGCGATCCTGAAGACCCGGAATCGAATCCCACGTCTGGCTCCCGGTGCATGGAGCCTGCTTCTCCCTCTGCCTATGTCTCTGCCTCTCTCTCTCTCTCTCTGTGACTATCATAAATAAATAAATATATATATATATGTCAGTAGTAGATCCATTGATTCAGGATAGATCAAAGCAGTGATGCTAGAATAAATACAGTATTTCTAAGCTTCAGCCCAGGGCATGATCCTGGAGTCCGGGATCGAGTCCCACGTCGGGCTCGATCATTTAAAGTTTTTTATGCATGGAGTCTGCATCTCCCTCTGCCTATGTCTCTACCTTTCTCTCTCTCTCTCTCTGTCTCTCATGAATAAATAAATAAAATCTTTAAAACAAACAAAAAACAAAAACAAAACAAAAATTAATGCAAGTGAGCTTACTTTGCCTACTCACACGACAAATATCTGTTTCTCTTTTGGGGATATTAGGTTATACTATAAAGGTGAATAAATGAAAGGAGTATAATTAAAGTGCTTCTCATCAAATTGGAATTGCTGATTTTATATTTCTGTTGTTCAGAAAATATAGTGGAGGGATAGATATATTGTCTTAGCTAATTCTTAGTTATCTTTCAATTTCAACTTAAATATTACTTCCTCAAGGAATCCAACTGTCAAGATTGAGTCAGGACCATCCAATATATAAACCTGATATAAGTGTTCATAGTACTTGTTTTTCTGCCTTGTTCCACATACCACATACGTAATTAACTATTTTTTTGTAATTAGTTGTTATATACTTGGGTTCTTTGTGAGATTGTTTGACTAAAAGATAATCCCTGGATTTGGAACTCCATACATAGCTATCCCATATACTAATAGACATGTAGAATAAATATCAAGACATCTTTTACTTAAAGACAAACCTGGTAATATGTATGCCCTAGAAATTTAATAAATTATGTTAAATTAATAAGTGAATGTATACTGCTGTTTTCAATAGGGAATCTCTATATTTTAAATAGAGAATTATGAATTGTGTGAGTTAGCTAATGTCCCTTCCTTCTAAAAATTCATGTCCAGAATGTGACCTTTTTAGAAAAGGTCTTTGCAGATGTGTTATTTAGGACCTACCCTTGAGATGATCTACTGGATTTAGAGTAGATTGTAATGACTAGCGTCCTCATGAGAAGAGAAGAGGACACAGAGACAGAGAAGGCATCTAAAGTAGAGGGCAGGGATTGAGGCAAACTACCACAAGCCAAAGAACTCTTCGGGGCACAGAAGCTAGGAGAAGCAAGGAAAGATTTTTCTGTAGAACCTTCTGAGAGAGTGTAGTCCTGCTGATACCTTGATTTCAGACTCATAGCACCCAGAACTATGAGAGAATAAATGTCTGTTGTTTAAAGAAAAACTTAAAGAACTAAAACACACTTGTTTTTCTCTCCTGAAATCACTATGAAGTTGAAAAATAAATGGCAAAACGGGGCTTTTTTTTTATTAAGCAAATCAATTATTGCTCTTTTCTTCCTGTATCAAATTGTTCTTTCCTATTCCATAATAGTATGTTCTTCTAATTGAGAACTTGGGCTTACAGGTCAGAGCATAACAAAGGTCCAAATCCTGACTTTGAGAACAGTTCTCATTAAATAACTCCATGTCTTGAAAGTGTTTTCATATGATGTGCTTTCAATAAGTGGGAGTTATTATGGTTCTAATAATACTGTGAATGTCTGAGTCAAAGATTTTGTTTTATTTAGTCTGTATCTCAATATAGTGATGACACATAATAAGTATTCAAAACATGTTTATTAAATGACTGAATGATTAAAAAACAAAAGTGGTATGATAATCTAATTAACATATTTGAACACTGTAAACAAGTGAGCTAAATGAGCTAAATATTTCTATGTAGGATGGATATGCAAAATATAGGTACCATTTATTGTACATTTATTATATGCTAAGAATTATTAGATGCTTTGGACACACAATCTTATTTGATCATCCTGAGAAATCTGTGAGATTTATGAAGTATATATTTTATATTCTTTATTTTAAGGTAAGATATATTGAGCTTAAGAGAATTTAAATAGTTAAATAGTTTATTTGCAATTAAACAAGTAAATATTGCAGAACTGGTATATGAAGGCAAGTCAAAAGTAATGAAAACACCATGCCTTTCCTTATATACAATATCAATGAAAACTACTTAAATGTTCTAAGTTTTCTGGTCAATTGTAACCAAATTAGAGGGCTGAGGAATAATTGGCCTTATAAGCCATGGTTATGTAGACAATGCTTATACAATTCCTCTGCACATATTAGCCCTTCTGTTTGGCCTTGTGCTAATCTTACTTGAGATGTTTAATTATTGTTCGGAATAATAATGGTTATCATTTCAAATTCCTCTTGGAATAAGTTCATGATTATTTTAAATTGAAGATGAGTTTGCTCTTAGAAACTGTTGATCATGTAGAATAATCTTCCAGTCAATAATATTTGAAATACAATGCCAAAATAGAATTTCCGAAATGCTACTTAAACTAATTAGCTTTCTATTTGGTTAAGAATTAAAAATCCCATAGTGGCAAAATACTACTGTTACCCTAGAGAAGCTTTATCTCTCAGAAAAGCTGAGAACATTCATGCTTCATATTTATATTACTGTCTAATCAATAGTTTTATGGATATTTTATTTTTAGATGGCATTAATGATTCACAGACACATTTAATTACATGGAGAAACATTGCAAAAATCATTGTTGGTTAAATGATGGAGAAAAACAACAATCATTTTGTGGTCCAGTGATTTCATTTAAACAGCATTTTGATGCATTAGGTATATGTGTTGATTTAGTAAGTCATGGTAAGGGGCTTCAAATTATATAATATTAACATGACCTTATTTTCGGATTTCAAAAAGTTTAATTAAAGGCATTATTTATTTATTTAAAGATTTTATACATTTATTCATGAGAGACACAGAGAGAAAGGCAAAGACACAGGCAGAGGAAGAAGCAGGTTCCATGCAGGGAGCTCAATGTGGGACTCAATTCCGGGTCTCCAGGATCATGTCCTGGGCTGAAAGTGGCGCTAAACCGCTGAGCCACCAGAGCTGCCCTCATTAAAGTTTTTAATGAAAGAGTTTAAGAGCTTTTATTTCACTTCTAGGGTAAACAAAAAAAATAAATGACATAACTTAAAAGTTCTTTCCTTTGGCAGTATTAATATAACCATTACCTATAAGGAAATAAAATATAAACCTAAATAGAATACTTTGCCATAGATGATAAGGTTTAATAAAAAAATAAATTTGTAAACTTATATTCAAGTTATGTTGAAAAATAACAAAAAATGTGGTAGAGATTTCAGTCTTCTCAGATTGCAGAGCTTTGCAAGCTCCAGCTCATCTTGGTCTTTTTTCAAACCGTGATACTGTAGGAAGTGGGAAAAATTTTGTAGGATGTGTAATTGCAGAGAAAAGGTTAGAGTCTAATGTAAGGATGTCTGGATTTGGGTCCTGGAAGTAGCACCTATTTACTCAATAACCATAAGCTAGATGGTATCTTTGCACTTCAGAGTTTCAGATGACAAATAAAGATAATAGTAGGGGAGTGCACCTGGCTGGATCCTGGTAGAGCAAGTGACTCTTGATTTTGAGGTCACAGTGTGTGTAGAGATTACAAATAAATAAATAAATAAATGGTAATAGTAAGGTATTGGAGTAGAAAGAATAGCAAAAGTGAGCATAGATAATAGAGACTTTTAGTAGAGATTTTAGTAAATAATTTCAGTGAAAGCCACAAATGCTGATGATTTGTGGGATTACAAATGAATGTCTGTTGCTGAGTGTTGTTTTCTTTTTGACTGTTTCTTTTATAACGGAGTATGGTGATGGGAAAGAAAGGTAGAAGGCTTATCTGATGACGTGAAATCTGGCCACTAATTAAACAACTGGATATAAGAAAAGGCTATAGATAAAGCATTCTGCTTCCTACTGAGAAAGAAGAGTCATGACCAAGCTGTGTTCCTCATAGTTTTATGCAGTCACCATGACCTTATAGAGCAAGATGTGGAAGGTCTGAGACACAAACCAGAGGAAGCTGCACACAGCATTTGTGCAGTCCCGGGCTCCTCCCACAGATCGCCATACAAATTGCCATGTTCTTTGTGTTAAAAATCCAATTGAAAGTCATTTAACTCCATCTTTCTGTCAAAAAAGCACTTTCATTTAGCTTTATGGATATTAAAATACATGCTTTACTTTGAATGAAAGCTGCCAAGGTGTTTTATGTGTTAAAATACAAAGAAACAGAAAAGAAAACTCACTTTTTATCTCCAAGCACACTTGCCACATGACGTTTTCTGGGATCTCACAGTTCTACATGATATCATTTGGTCCATTACTTTAATAAAAAGATTCCTTAGAACAGCTACAGTTGTGCTTTTCAGATCTAATGCTTTCTCTTTGCTCATCTCCCTTATGAGGCTGCTCTGACCTTGACAGCTTCTGTTCCATTACTGAAATATTACGGCAATAATTCAGAAACACTATGGTTAATATAAAGTATATAAAGCAACATTTAGATGTCTAGAGATTTGAATGTTGGGACTCTCTACATTATCTTTCTTTATGGGTTTTAATAAATCTCAGTTCCTAGGATTACTGGCATCAAAATTTAAAACAAACAAATTAACAAACAGACAAACAAAATCAGATAGTCAAAACTAGAATCTGATTTTTCCTGGAAGAGAGAAATCTCTTTGTTTCTGTGAGGGCATTGTGTATAAGTGTGGAGAATACACAACAGAAAATCATACTTGACTTCAATTTAAAGTGACGAACAAAATTTTGAAAAATAAGGTTGTGTCTATACTAAACACACCTGCCATTTATTGAGAAATTTTTCATCCAGAGTTATTTTTTTATTCCTGGAATAGAGAAATATGTAAAAAGCTCAGAATTATGTACAGATTCTAGTTGGGATTAAGGACACATATGGAGGAGTTGGGTTCCTAAATCTCTTGATCATGGTCCTTTTGTTGGATGATAGACTGAGAGGGTGTGGTTGTTCTTACAGACATCAACCATTAAACTACTTTTGATTTTCATATGCTTGTAGAATGCAAGCATTTAGTTGTTAGTCAACTAACAATAATTTCTCTTTATGAATATCTAATTCACTCTTATTTCCAGTAGGGTTTCAGAAATTTTTCATGACTCTGTGTTACCCCTAGAAAATTAAATTATTCCTTAAGTACTCCTCAGTACTCTTTAATGATATCTAATAGAAGCCTAATGGAACTCAAACTCACATTTATGATAATTCAATTATAGTCTTCTGTTTCTCCTGCCCATTTTGTTCTTTTTTTTTTTTTTTCTTTGTCACAGTCTTTTATCGTAAAAGACTAGCTCCTTCCAACCCACTATCATTAGAATGTAGAACATACAGGGCAGGGAATTTTGTTTATTTTTTCATTGCAGTATTTCCTGAACTGCCTGAAGCCTAAAGCAAACGCACAATAAATATTTGTTGAATGCAATATTTGTTGAATGCAAGAATAGTCCTTCTACATGTCAACGGAAGGAACTATCTGGCAGTTTCTTATGGCCTCCCGTCAGTGTCTGGCACATAATAGACATTAAATATTGTTTACTGAATAATATACATGGTTCCTGAACAATACACAGATGAATAAAAGCAGTGGATTTTATGCCCTATCTTAGCCATGGACACTTGGTGTTTCATAACTCTACGCCTAACTATTGTTCATATGGGTTTATTGACTCATGCATATCTCTTTGCCTAAATCCAGCTCTCTATAGGTTCCTATGTTCTAAGTATGTCTAGGTCTTAACCACCTTCTCTGATTACCAATCAACAATTCTGGTATGCTTTTTTCTCATATGATACTTAGTTATGTCAATAAGATGAGATTAGAATTTGCATTTCTCTACTCATTGCATGCATCAAGCAATCATTTACTTGTTTATCCATCTCTTTTCAAAAAAGCAATAATCTCTTTTTTACATTTATCTATTCTATCTATTCTTTCATTTTAATAATCATTTACCAAGTGCTAAATATCATTTATTAGCAATTTACCTGATTTAAAATGTTGATTATCACCAAAATGAAAGAGTTTTCAAAATGCATTATTTCTAGAGTCTTTACCTATCTTGTCAATACTCTTATCCTGTTGTATGCCTATTTTTTTTTTTTTGTCCTGCAGAATTTGGAAAAGGCATACTTTCCTTTTTGTTCTAGCCCAAGTTTTCAGTTCATTATAATGTAGAAAGAAACAAATGGCCATCATTCTCAAATATATTATCACTGGAATTAATTCAGATAGCAATGTAAACATTTAAATATTATATACCCTCAAAAGAATAAAATAAAATATTTACTCTTGATTCATATCACCCCAGGTTTGTCCATTAATAACACAAAAGTTCAAGAAATTTAATTTAAAATAAAATGAAACAGAACAAACCCACTTGTACAACTGAGTCAGGTTATGGCATCTTTCCTATTCATTTTGTTATCTCTAGTATATAACATGTTGCTGGGACATGGTAGGTACTCGATAACTGTTGGTTTAATGGGTCAAAGTATGAACATATTGCCTAAATGGACTAGAATTATTTTTATCTTATATAATCACATCTACATAATCCTGTATTTGAAAGGTATAAACTTGTCATTCTATAAAGATAAAGTGATGAAAGAAACTTCTATCATTCTATATCACCTCTGAAATATTTTTATTGCCTATAATTATATTATACTCTATATTATATTTTGCATTATTATATTATGCATAATATAGAATAACGAATAATACTATAATAATAAAAATATATATCATACAGATAAATATATCCTATTGCTCCATAAAATTTTATATAGCCAAATTAAAGAAAAAAACTATTTCCCCACTGTTGCTATTATAGATAAGTATTCTTCATGAAAACTCATATAAACCAAGAAGATTTTGTTATAGTGCGTATAATACAGAAACTAACAAACCAAATCAAAACATAAACCCTTTATTAAGAAGATTCATGAACACTGTGATAGAGAAATTGCAAGGTACTCAGACACAGTTAAGTGGAAGCAGAACTGGGTGCCAGTAATTTTTTCACAATTTGAGTGGCATTTGGAAAAGCATTGCTTATGCCATTATATTTTTCCTGTATACATATATGGGGACAGAAACAGAGAGGTATTTCCCCTTTTCGACTGGAGAGAGGTTTGGAGAATTAGTCATGATGAATGTCAGGGAAGACTCCTCATATTATTTAGTATTTTTGATCCTAATACTTTTGATGGGATGAATAAATTCCACCTGTTGTCTATCCCTTCTTCCTCTGTTTGGGAGTGTGAATCTGACTGGTCTAACTTAGGTCTCTGACCTTGCCCTAAGTCAGTAAGGCAAAGAACATAATTAATAATCCTATCAGACTACATCTAAAAGCAAATGGGTAATTTCTCAAAAGAAAATTGAAATCTTAGGAAAGTTTATGGATTCTCTATGGTCAAAACCCAACAAATGTCCATTATGTTGACTGAATGCAAAGGTAAAGAAATTAGAGTTCTCTGTATCTTATCATCTTTACTTCACAGCTCACATTCTTTTTTTTTTTTTTTTGGAGAAAGTACAGATTTATTGTTGACATTTGTGATTCTGTGAATAGCACAGGTTTTGTTTCTAGTTTACGCTACTGTCGCAAGAAAGCCTGGGTTACAGAGCATATATAAAAGAATATAAATACCTGTGTTTTTAAAAAACTCGGATTACCTGTCTTAATGAAGAAGTTATCAGTGTCATCTTTATAAACCATGAATGATGTCAAGATTCATAGTATAGTAACATTCATTTATGACCATGAATTCAGGTGACATGATTCATTTCTGTATTCTTATTCTCTCTCATCTTCTGCTTAGTTCAGCTACTTGTTGCAAAAAAAAGAGGGAAAAGCCAGGTAGAGAAAAAAAAAAAAACAGTCATATGTATGACAAAGCAGAGAATCCTCTCAACTCTACAATTATTCTTAGTATCTCTCTATCCTTAAAGAAAAAAATAAAGCACTAGAATTATTACGTATAATCTGGCAATTCCACTTCTGGGCATATACCCAAAATGACTAAAAGCAGGGTCTCTAAGAGATATGTGTGGACCTTCACTCATAATAGCATTACTTACAATAGCCAAATGGTAGAAGTAACCTAAATGTCCATTGACAATAGATAAACAAATGTGGTATATCCATACCCTGGAATTATTATTCAGTCTTAACAAAGGAAGGAAATTCTGAGAGGGGCTATAATATGTATAAAACTTGGACATATTATGCTAACTGAAATAATCATGTCACAAAATATTATATAATTCTACTTACATTAAGTATCTAGCGTAGTCAAATACATAGAAATGGAAAGTAGGATTGTGGTTGCCCAGAGCTGGGGAAAGAGGAATGAGGATTTTTTCTTTAATGAGTATAGAATTTCAGTTTTTCAAGATGAAAAAAGTTCTGGAGATTGGTTGCACAATGATGTGAATATACTTGATACTACTGAACTGTACATTTAATAATGATTTAAATGATCACCGTACTATTAAATAAATGAAATATCCAAGACTGTGTTCAAACACTATGATGAGGGAATACAAGTCTATTTCCATATTTCTAGATTCATAATGCCTTAAGAGTTTATTGGAGTCTTAACATTACCTTAATTACTTTGAACAGAAAATGTTTTTCCTAATAGTTGAAATATTATTTTAATATTTTCATTCAACAGAGCTTATTGTATACGATGTTTCCTAGAAATACTGGGACATGCAGATTCTTCTGGGAATTAATCTGTTCAGATAAAGGCAGGTATTTCTGGGGGGAAGTTATATTATGCATAAGATTATGCTCTCTTATACAGAATTCTTTTCCTTAGGGATAGTTTACCCTATAAATGCTTTCTTTAACTCTTGATAAACAGAATGAGCAGTCTCCAAATACCCTGATTGTCCTTCAAAAGGGCCTGGAGGAAGTGTCCATTGTCTAAATATCCTGGATGCTCTAGTTATTGTTTTGGCAAATGCTTAGGTGCTCTTAGATGAAAGAATATCTCTGATCTTAGAAAAAAATTAAGCTGATCTTATATTTGCTAGCTACCTAGTGTCTTAGAATCATGTGTTATAAAACACTTAAGAGAGAAGACAGAATTTTGAAATACATTTTACCTACAATTTTCCATATTAAAAAGTAAGTATACACAAACATACAAACACACACACACACACACACACACACACAATTCGTTACAGTCCATCATTTGCATCAATGATTAAACTAGTGTAAAAGGATAGTGCTGGTGGTAAGAAGTAGAACTCTATAGTAGAAAGGATTTTAAAATTACATCATGGAAAAGGGAGAGCATTTGTCTATAAACATACAAGGAACACTGAATTTATTCACATAGCAAATTATATATATCCATATATCAAGAAAAATGTAAGATTTTCTTTTGTAAAGGCACTACTAAGTAATGCACTAGTGTCTTCAGAGTGCTTCAGTGTTTAAACCTCAATATGCTATGGTTGACCATATAAAGCTGATAAATGTGTTTCAGAAGGGCAGTGAATCAAGGTCATGCTTCCTTAGTTCCAACCTTCTTCCTTCTTCATTGCCTCCAAAGTAGGAATGAAATAGAGAAAAATTATGTTACTGCAATACCTATAAAAACCGTGAATGCAATGAGATTTTGCTGGAAGAATATAAAATATGTCACAAGCAAGCAGTGTAGCCAGGCATGGGATTTCCAGCCATATGGATGGGTGTTGCTGCTTCTGGGTTTTTATTCCATACTATTTTAGGGGCATTTCTGAGGTATCATAAACTTCTCTGAATGAGAAAATACATATATGGCATGCTCATTGAAACTTGAAGTCTCTCTGTCTACCTGTGTGTAAAGTAATAAAATGAGCCATTCTAAGGAATACAGCTATAGTGGGGATACAGCTTATCTTTTAAATGGTAAAAATCCTGAATAGGAATTTCCACTCTGCTGTACTTGCCATGTTAATATGTTAAGGATATTTCACACTTGTTTTGCTCATTACTGTCTGCAAAGTTTCATAGTGATAACATGGAAGATTATCTCCTCTAGTCATTTCCCTTTCAATTTAAGTGCTTTAAAAAATAATAATTTCACCAACCATACTGTTATCTTTCTTTACTGCAGCTATACAGTAGATTAAGTTAAGGCTTTAAGGGATTCTTTTTAAGAAAGTTCCAAATCTCTTTTCATGATTAATATGCTGCCACACTTGCCCTAGGTAGAAATATTCCGTCAGTCCATTTCTGAAAAACATGATGGCACTGTTTTATTGGTATTAAATTGCATTCAGTTTAAAGTATCTCAGAAGAATGTTAATACGTTTATTTTCAGTCTGGACATAGAGGTACACAACACATTAATTCAAATCACAAATGATACTAAATTGAGTGATGATATGAACACCCAGAGAACATGAGCAGATACTAAAAAGAGATCCAGATGAAATAACCAAATAGTGTTCATACTTCTTAATGCCATTTTAAGTATATATAGAGAAACATCCAAACACTGATTACTAATAGCTGGGAAATATTTTCTGCATGAATACCTTACAAAAAAACATGTGGCTGACAGAAACGGAAACAAAATGGGTGCAAATTTATATTTAAATAACAGTATAAAGGAAAGTTTAACAAATGCAATTGGCAGATACTGAAACACCCCATCAGGGTCTTAAGAAGTGATTGTTCCTTTCAAAGTAATAATATTTTCTAAACATGGCCCACCTGTTTAATTAAGCTACTGTATTAATGCAGGAAGATCACCAATATGGAGACATATGGTCATCTGATAAAACAAGTTTTACCACTGCAATCAATAGGACAAGACTGACAAGGAAGGAGTGTGACAAAACTTACGTTTATGAATGTACTTCAGCATAATGGCAATCCAAGTTAAAGGAGATGCTTCATCACAAAACTATTGTAAGATATACATGAAAACCGGTATGTTGTAAGGAGAACCTAATTAAATGTGATATATGGAATACTATTACAGGAAGGTGATAATCTCTAGAATTTAATAGCCAGTTTAAGTGGTAATTTCCATTTCAAGCCATTGATTTGTCTTGTTTATATTTCAATTTGGATATTTTTATCAGTCTATCACCAGTTTGTTGTTTTGAAATAAAATTATTATAGACCCTGATTAGAATTTGTTTATTAATACTATTATAAAATACAAAAGGACACCATCACATGTTTTCTATATTGACCATTTCCGCTTGCTTCTGATATTTTCTCATAATGCAAAAAGAAAAAAAAGGTGCAGCACCACACTTAGAGTCGGATTCTGAGACTTAGGCAAAAAGACTCTTGGAGTTCATAAGAAAGTGAAATAAGCTGTAAAAACCAGGAACTCAGATAAATCATTCAAATTACTCCCCGGTTAAAGTTTAACATTCTCCATACTCACTGAACATCCAGAATTTAGCCATAATTATGAAACGCAAATTTTTCTTCCAAATTCCAAAGAAACAAACTATATCTTTAAAGTTAATGAGTCATTTAGCATGTTTCATGAAAAAAGCGCAAAAAAAGGAATGTCATTTATTCCTTATTTTGGGAAGCAGGACTTAATCTAAAATGTATTTCCTTGAAATCTTAGAGTATATTACTTTCCCCTTTCTTCTTATGTATATATAAAATCAATGTAATTTTTGGTATTTGAATTATCTATTTCTGCCTACTTATGGTAATCTGAGTCACACTTGTGAAATTGTCTTTGAAAGTGCTGATTTAACAAATTTTTATCTTTCAGTTTTTAAGAATTGTAAGATGCCAGTGGGTTTTAGGAAGGGAATTGAAAGGAAAATAGTAAATAAAGAAAATAAAAGGAAAAACAGAAAAGAAAAGAATAAAGAAGAAAAGGAAAGGAAAGAAAAGAAAAGAAAAATAGGGATCCCTGGGTGGCGCAGCGGTTTGGCGCCTGCCTTTGGCCCAGGGCGCAATCCTGGAGACCCGGGATAGAATCCCACATCAGGCTCCCGGTGCATGGAGCCTGCTTCTCCCTCCGCCTGTGTCTCTGCCTCTCTCTCTCTCTGTGACTATCATAAATAAATAAAAATTTAAAAAAAAAAAAGAAAGAAAAGAAAAATAATTACTATATAAACCCCTTTAGTACAGTTTCAAACAGAACCTAGATGTTTGGGCGGATCAGCTCAGCCAATCCTTCCTGATAATGAATTTAATACATGTGATAGGATAGGAGTTGCGACATGGAAAGGAGGATGGGAAAGGAGTTCACTAGGAAGGATCTGTAAAAATATTAAAATAAATATTTGTATTTTAATTTTAACCAATTTTAATGTGGTTGAAATGAGACTTACTTATGCTACATTGGAGTCATTACATTATCCCAATATTCATTCCATCTCCAACATGTATATTGGATCCATTCACTTCTATTGTAAAAGTTTCTTAAATGATTTTTCTACTTCCATTCTCTCCCATCTATCAGTCCTCTAAGTTTCCAGATTTTTCTTAAAATATAAATTAAATCATATCACACCTGTGTTCAAAATTTTTCAAGGTCCTTTCATCACTTAAGCATAAACTCAGTGTCTTAACAACATTAGAAATACTGTCTTGTCTTTCTACTGCATCTTCTACAGTCCCTAGCCCCATGTCAGGGCTCTCTATCCCGTCCTTACTTGGTTCCAACCACACAGGCCTTTAATCAGTATCTCAAACACCTCAGGGATATTGTACATACTACTAGTAGAACAGTCTTCCATTCCATTCTATTTCTGACCAGTTCCTTTCAGCTCCTTTGCATTAAGATTCTGCTCTAGAATATTTTCATTAGAATGCCTCATGAGTCCCTACATTTTTCCTTGATAGAACCCATGGTGATTGGTAAGTATGTACTTTTTCCTGTTAATATGTATATGATATTTTTCTCTGCCACTTTTTGAGTTTTATTAGGGGACCCCCAAGCCCCATAGTACCAGCTTTCCAGAGTCTGAAAGCAGTGCTTGATGAAGTTAGACATTCATGATTTTGTGGGCCATCATGAGTTCAAAACAATTTTCTAATTTTGGGAGTGTAGAGCTAGCAGATTGATATCTGTCTCATTTAACTTGCTCAGAGATCACAGAAATCCAAAGCAGGGAAGTAATGCCCATCTGGTAATAATTAAAAATAACAGACTTTCTTTTTAATTGAAAATAAATTTTTAAATATTTATCTTGTCTTTTCCTAATCCAGTTTTGGTTTTCTGTTGAATACAGCTTACTTAACTTTAATATTTTTTTTTAATTTTTATTTATTTATGTATTATAGTCACAGAGAGAGAGAGAGAGAGAGAGAGGCAGAGACACAGGCAGAGGGAGAAGCAGGCTCCATGCACCGGGAGCCCGATGTGGGATTCGATCCCGGGTCTCCAGGATCGCGCCCTGGGCCAAAGGCAGGCGCTAAACCGCTGCGCCACCCAGGGATCCCCAGCTTACTTAACTTTAAGTAGATCTCTAATCATTCAAAAGTTATTCATTCACTAATATAAGCTATTATAAACACAGAGGTTAGATACACAAAGATAAAGGATATAGTTCTTACCTCAAAGAATTTATAGTCTACTTGGCTAGACACACACACGATTAAAAGAATATTATAATCCAGTATGATACATGCCATGATAGATATGAGCCCTGGGTGTTAACACAGTACAAAATGAGAGAATCCTACCCAGAATAGTGGGGTAAAGTTATAAATGGTGACACTTACTCTGAATCTTAAAGTGCATGTACCAAGTCTGAAGACTGTTGGGAACAGATTATGAATAATATTTTACACTGGGCTGGAGAGTATTCTATTTGGGAAGGATTCTTAAAGTAAAATGGCATGATGAGGCGATAAGAAGTTACATAGATAGACACTTTACAGGCAAATACGCAGAAGATAGATGATGGATAGACACAGGTTATTTATTAAGAAATATTTCAAAATTAAATTATAATAATTAATTCAGTAATTATCCATCCATGTATCTACCACTTAATTTTCTTAAATTATAAAATTTTACAGTATTTGCTCGAGATTTATTTTTTATTTAAGTAATATTATAGCTATTTTTGAAACTACTTGGTTACCATCCCCTATCTCATATTCTTTCCATCATGATAACTCATAATCATGGATTTGATGGATGGATTTTTAAATTCATATATATATATATTATACTCATGAATTTATAACACATGTAGTCTCAAATATGTGTTTTTTTTAAAGTATGTAAAGCATTAATGATATTTTTCTTTCTTCCTTTCTCCATGTGACTTTTGTTTCTCTTGTCACACTTGCCTCCCCTAGGATCTCTGCTATTACAGTAAGTAGGAGTGATAGTAGCACTCATTCACATAACCATCCTGATTAATCAACTGTTTCTAATGTACCACCATTAAGAACATTACTTACTTCAAGATTTTGATCCTATATGAGGCTAAGAAAAGTTTCTTCTAGCATGCTGAATACCTTTTAAACAATCATGAACTATTTTTCTGCCTCTGTGAGATGATCAAATTTTTTTTTCCCCCTTTAATCTATTAATGCGTTGATGTTATCCTTCCTGCTGTGGCTTCTTGCTACCAAGATAATGATAATGATGATACTCATTAGCAGGAAGGTACAGGAGGTGCACAGAACACCTCATGATCCTGGCGATATCCCCCTCCTCTCACCTCAATGCCATCACTGCCAAGAAAACTTCAGGTGCTCCTGGCAAGCTTCTGCCACACACATGTTCCCCTTCTTAAGACCATGATTTGCCAAAGTCCAGCTCCCCTTCCAGGAGCTTCCCCTTCCAGGAGCTTCCTCTTTAAAGTCCAGGGAGGTTATTATTAAAACTCATTATCTACTCCCCTTCCAGGAAGTGACCATCAACATGATGAAATTGATGGTCTTATGTTCTTTTTATATCAGTCATCACTACACCCAATATTACATATCTCTTATTCATATAGTCTTGTACATCTCTTTTGTCTGATGTACATTTCCCCAGCACTTTTGCATCCTTAAACACTTCTACTCTGGAACTCAAGAACTATCATCATAAAAATCTCCTAGCCTTTTTTCTGGAGGATCTTTTTATCTTCTTTCTCAGTATGAAATCTGGCTCTCCCCTGAGGACACATACTTTACCTGGAAATCTCTCAAGTATGGTCTCTCTCAGTCATGGATCATGGAGATTAGTGCATTATCTTCCCTATCCTCCTTGCTACTTCTAGTATACCATCTCTAATCTACTCCATAAATCATCACTCCAGTTTTCTGAAACTTAGGACATCAAACTTTGCCATCAGCACCCCTCCTTGTTTGGGTTATATACCAATATCCAAGTCATGTGCTCTAGTCTTGAAGATGTTAGTGCTTTTCTCAATGAATGGCACTACTTCTTTCACAATTTATGGTGCTTTTATGACTCTTCTTCAAGCATCTTGACCCCCAGTTCCTTAATTTCCTCATCTGTATGATGTCATACTTCGTCATATTATGGCTACATTTACTATCAACCCACAGATACTTAGTAGATTACCTGACTACCAAGTTATCATCTTTCCTGCCTCCCATTAACAGTATCCTACCTTCTAATGCTGAACAGGGCCAATTACCTCTGCCAGAATGTGGCTCCTTTCTTTGCCTAGTTGTTTCAATGCATGAGGAACTTGAAGTGATCAGGTGGTATTTGAGGTCTTTTTTCTTGGGAACCAAGACCTCTAAACCTCCATGGTTTCCTGCTTATTGGAGACACAGTGCCATGTAAAATTACTGACCTAGAGTGTATACTATTATGGATAATAACTTCCCATCCTACAGGTATCTGCTCTAAGCAGGCTTTATTTTTTTTTTTTAATGTCCTAATTCTTTATCAGGATAAGATATAACTCAGCTGGATCCTATGGTCATGTTAGCCCTCTTTGGCTATAACTGAGTCCCTTGTTGCAATGCAATATTATGTGGAATCCTATGTCAGCCAGTTATTTTTTTAATATTTTATTTATTTATTCATAGACACACAGAGAGAGGCAGGGACACAGGGAGAGGGGGAAGCAGGCTCCATGCAGGGAGCCCAATGTGGGACTTGATCCCGAGTCTCCAGGATCACACCCCAGGCTGCTGGCGGCGCCAAACCTCTGCGCCACCAGGGCTGCCCCCCTCTCTTTTTTTTAAAGATTTTATTTATTTATTCATAGACACACACAGAGAGAGAGGCAGAGGCACAGTATGTCAGCCAGTTAAACACACTGTAGGCTCTCAAGAGTGGTGCTGCCAGCAGGAAGGAAAGTCACTTGCACAATATTTACATATCCCAGTCAAGATAAATCGCCGTGTTTTCCATGGTGAAAGTAATTAAAGTATCACCATGTGGTTATTGGATGTTCTTGAGAGATGGTTCCATATATATGGCTCAGCATTGATTGGTCTCTGTTAGTAGTAGTTTGGGTATTTGACAGTGTAGTAGTCTTCTGTCAATGCTCCTATTGTGCTAGCTTTGGCTGATGATTGAGCAGGGAGTGGTGGCAATGATGGAGACTGACTGTTGTCAACTGGAAGAGCCATTCTCTCTAACTGGTTGTTTAGCACCTCTTTTATAGTGACTATTTTGGTTGTCCTTAACCTACCATATAAAAATTTTCATATTTCATAGCCTCTCTGTTTAGCCCCTCCACATACTTCCTCTTCTGATCCCTTGTCCCCGATCTAATCTTTCTCTGTACAGACTGTGACTAACCTGCCAGGCCATTTGCTCCTACCCATGAGATTTATACCTGCTTCTCTTCCCACACAAAGTAGCTAACTTAGTGGGAGAAGTTCTCTTCCTGCTGTCTATTCAGATCACTCCTGAAAGTATTACAGCAATAGTTTACTTCTGGCTTGCCCTTATATAGTTATTCGTGAGTTAGACTTGACATTTCTACCTCTCAAGGTGGCCACAAAGGGTCTCCTCATATGGTCATAGGTATGACCTGAGGAGGAGGTACTAGTGTGGATATAGTAGGTAGTATGGGAATCTGGACAAGCTGCTCTTCAGGCTTAATTGTGCCCTTTGGCCCTGATTACATCCAGTTTGGGATATACTACATCCATTTTAGAGTGGACTGCTCCTAGGCCTGCTTGAATTTATGAGCGGGTGGGTTCTTACCTCATTGTCAGTACATGTCCCCTGCACTCTATATCTGCCAGATCCTAATATTTTTGTGGCTAACTCTGTGTTGCAGATGGCATGGCCTGGATCCCCATCACAAGGATCAACTTTGGGACTCTCCTATTGGAGCTTACCACAGATTCTACACAGTATATTTTCTTCCACAGATACCTCTAATGATGTGAGAAACAAAGGCAATAGGATATGTAGATAAAACTAAATGTCCATATAACCTACAGCCCATTGGCAAATACTTGAGGCAAGCAGAGTATCCTGTTCCTCCAGGAAGCTAGCAAATGTCCTAATGCTTTGCTAGAGAGAAAAACAACCTATGCTTGACAATAGCAAGGCCTCTAGTATCCTGTGAGTCTTTTTTAGCATATGAAAATCCTTTTGGAACTTCCGTTTACTTCCTCCAACCCCAAAGTATATAATCAATTGTCCCTCACAGTCCTGGGGCAACAGCTCTTTCTGCCCACAGGTCCTATCCCCATGCTTTAATTAAACCATCATTTTGCACCAAATGTTTCTTTCTTGACCATTGGCTCTGGACCCGATCAAACTTCACCAACATTCCAAAGCTACATCACTAATACTATAGGATCTTCCATGTTGTATGACCAAAGTAGCAGAGTAGCAGAGTAGCTTCCACCACAGACTAGATCCACTAGAACCACTAGATACTACTCAAGTATGGCAAACTTCCATGTTATTCAGAGAAGTAATCACAAGCAAGAAATTTGCTGCTTCCAGAAACCATAAAGATTTATGAAACTTTGGACTTTCCTTTTTTTAAGCACAGGTATAAATTTAAATAATTTGTTCTTTCCTTTGGAGTAGACGTCCTCTGATATTCCTGCGCCCTTATGAGCTTCAATGATGTGTTAGATTCTTGAATATTTATGTAATTTATTTCCCACCTTTTGGAACTCATGTCTCTTACCAAGGCTTCCAATATACATACCACTTCTTGCTCTTCTGGCCTAATATAATATCATCAAAATAGAGAACTAATGTGATGATCTGCAAAATAGCCAGATAGTCCAAATCCAAGTCTCTTTGGACTATATATGATAGTGAGTGGGAATGTTAGCATAGCCCATGAACAAAACCATAAATGTATATACTTTAGTTATTCACCCCAAGTGAATATGAACTATTTTTGTTCCTTCTTCCAGACTGGGATAGAACTAAATAAGATCAAGCTTATTAATCTGCTCTAGCAAATGCATCATAGTTGGCACAGCAGCTACCCACAGTTTGAGCTACTAATTAGTTATATTTGCAGTAATACAATGCTCTCTAGAATTCATCTCATATTTTCAGGGATCAGAATGAAAGAGACATATGATATCACCAGCTAGCATTTTCTAGACTTTAAAGAGAGATGCTAATTCCTGCCATTGTTCCTGGAGAGAAATGTTTTTTAATTACTCCTTGTCTTGATGTAAGGGCAGATTCTGAAATTTCTATCTGAACTTCCCCAACCATAACTTTTATTCCAAGGCTAAGGAATAAATGTGGGAGTTGCCCTGGATAATTCTCATGTTTACCTATGATGAAGACATACAGAGACACTCCAAATTCCCATTCATTGTCTCATAAATGATTGCTGGATTGTTTGTTCTTATTAATCAATCAGAACAAAATGCTTATTGACAAAATTCTCCTTTACAGGATCTTCACCCTTCAGCCTACATGAACACTGGAAATGGAAAATCTCTCCTTAACACCCTCCTCCACTTGTCCTGTCAACTGATCTCAGGGGAGACATCAACTGTCTGGTCAAGGCATCCTCTCACTCCAATCTTCCACACTCAGTTCCTTCTAGCTTTGTTTACTCGTCTCTAGAAAAAGAAAGCTCTTTTCTACTTGAACTCTGAGATGCTTGTAGATCTCATATTTGGAACCTTCTCCCTATTGTAAATTCTTGTACCCTAAAAGCAAGAATGCCCCTCCTCTTATGGAAATGCACTTGTTGAATACAGTGTCTTTTTTATTTACATTTGGATTTTTTTTTATTTGACACCCTTATTTTTCAAATGGTTCCAGGTCAGAAAGCTGGTCCATAAAATGGACAAAAGATCATGCCACCTTAGTGGCACTCAGTTTCATGATCATCTACCCTTGATTTATTTTTGTTGTATACAAAATATCAATATATTTGTTGATACCCCATTTGTTTCCCCCAGAGAAACTTTGTTCTGTTATCTCCATAGCTCTCCTGGGTCAGGGCCATCTGGTTAGAATTGTCAACTTATCACTAATTATATAATTGCATCCACCTTACTTGTGATGATTAAATGCTACCACCTTCCCTCTTCAGTTTTGACATCCTGTCATTGCCATTGAAATCAGAAAGGCAAGTTTTCAATAGCATCTCTCATCATTTGCCCTGAATTAAGATGACGGTACTGCTGAGCTTCTCTGAGGCCCCTTTCCTGAGAGCATTCCTTATTATTTTGGTAAACAGAATGTTCTACAGGCCTTCCCATGAGATGTTTATCCACTCTAGTATGTCCAATTCTCCAAGATTTTAAAAATCTCTTCTTCTACCATATTTCAAACAATTCTGGCATTTCTACTTCATTTAGTCTGGCACTATTGCTTCTAAAAGTAATCTAGAGCCATAGTAGTGGGTTCATTGCAAAGGTATAGAATTCTATATCAGAACACAATGCTAACATACTGACAGGATTTCCACAAGCAACTTTATATTTCAACACCTTTGTTCCAACAGCCTTAGTATTCAGTCCTATATATTCTCTTCTAGCTACTGCTGGTATTTATTGGCTAGGTGCTACAGCTCCTTTCAGTTATAAATCCTCTCTTTTTTTTTTTTTTAAACTTTTATTTATTTATGATAGTCACAGAGAGAGAGAGATAGAGACAGAGGCAGAGTCACAGGCAGAGGGAGAAGCAGGCTCCATGCACCGGGAGCCCGACGTGGGATTCGATCCTGCGTCTCCAGGATCGCGCCCTGGGCCAAAGGCAGGCGCCAAACCGCTGCGCCACCCAGGGATCCCTAAATCCTCTCTTTTTATAGCAAGCCCATCCCCAACATTTACCTGGCTGGACTGTGTTATTGGTTTTGTGGACAAGAAGAGGATGAAAGCAGAAAGGAGGCATGTGTTGTCTTTCAGGGTAGTCTCTGCCTCACCTTCAAGCAAGGGAGTCACCACCCTTTAACAGAAAACACAGAGAATTCAGGGAAATCTGAGCATTCAAGACTTTCTAGTATGTCCATCCAGATGTTTCTATTCCAAATATTAGCGTCTCACTCCTTTCCTATTCTCACCTTAGTGGAGCAGCCTTGCCTAGGTTAAGATTTTAATCTTCTCTGGAACTCTGCTACTCTTGTTATGTGCCAGACCCTTGGCTTTCTATTTTCTGCCCTCTAGCTCCAAAAAGTGAAAGTTATGTTTTGTGCTTCCAATGAGGCATGTTGGTGCTCACAATTTGCCCTAAATTTACAATTAATTACTCAATTTCAATTAATTACTCTGAGCCTTTCTTTGTCTTTCCCCTATAAATAGCCTTGAACAATAGACATCTAATTCCATAGTTCTTATAATTACTACATCCCCCATATCTCTCAAATGCCTGAGATAGTGAGCCCTCCAGTGCATCCTCTACAAAAGACTGACAAAAATATGGCATTAAAATTAGCAAAAGCTTTAATAACTGCACAGGAGCATCATATCAGAGGCTTCTGATGCTCCACATCTCCGCAGCGATGTGGTTCTCACTACTAGCTGGATGGTGAGTGTTCAGCTGAACTCTTAAAGTACAACTTTTTTGTTACAACATACTATAAGTTTGAGTCTTTGGGAAACAGCTACTAACACAGAGTCCCTTGTGTAAAGGTGAATTGTATAATTTACTGACAAAACACACATTCTGACAAATTTAAAAGTAGAGAACTCATATAAAGTATATGTTCTCACAACACAAAAAAATTAAACTGGAAGCTATTAAGAGAAGGATATCTGGAAAATCCCCAAACAACACATTTCTAAGTATCCCTGGATCAAAATCTCAAGGGAAATTAAATATATTTTGAACTAAATGTGTTGAAAGTAGCAAAAGAAGGGCTTAAAAGAAAATTTATAGCATTAAGTGCATATGTTTGAAAAGAAAAAAAATTATAATCAATAACTTCAGCTTCCACTTTAGGATGTTAGAAAAAGACGAATAAATTAAACTAAAGCAAGTAGAAGAAAAGGCATAATAAAAATTAAACTAAAAATCAATGAAATTAAAATAGAAAAACAATATAAAAATGTAACAAGTTAAAGCTTATTCTTTTAAAAGATTATTAAACTTGATAAACCCATAACCAAGCCAATCAAGAAAAAGAGAGGGCACAAATTACCAATAAGACATGAAAGAATGGTCATCACTACTGATCCAATGGATAGGATGATAAAGAAATACTCTGAACAATTGTGTCCACAAACTTAATGTAAGTGAAACAGTCTAATACCTTAAAAGAGATAAGCAACAGAAATTTTCAGTACAAATAGATAAGCTAAGTAGGAATTTTAACATTAAGTAAACTGAATTGATAATTAATAATCCTCCAAAAAAGAAAGCATTAAACTCAGTTAGTTTCACTGTTGATTTCTACCAAACATTTGAGAAAGAAATAGTATCAGTTCTCCACAATCTCTTGAAGCAAATAGAAGCAGAGGGAATACTTTTCTAATTCATTTAATGAGATCATCATTATTGTAATACCAAAATCACATACAGCATTTATAAGGAAATACAGACCAATCTCTCATGAACAAAGATGCACAAATCATCAGCAAAATATAAAACTGAGCATAGTAGTGCATTAATAATAGAACACATCCAAGTAGGATTTATTCCTGACACAGGCTGGTTTGACATTGAATAATCAACCAACCTAATCAATCACTCTAACAGGATAATGAAGGAAAATCATAGGGGATCCCTGGGTGGCGCAGCGGTTTGGCGCTTGCCTTTGGCCCAGGGCGCGATCCTGGAGACCCGGGATCGAATCCCACGTCGGGCTCCTGGTGCATGGAGCCTGCTTCTCCCTCTGCCTGTGTCTCTGCCTCTCTCTCTCTCTCTCTGACTATCATAAATAAATTTAAAAAAAATTTAAAAAATCATAATCTCACATCAGTTGACTAAAAAAAATTGAAAATATACAAAACTCATTTATGATAAAAACTCTCAGTAAACTAGAAAGGAAACTGAGAAGAGAGGAAACTTCTTCAGCTCAATGAAGAATATCTATAAAAACCTCCAACTCATAATTAATATGAGAAATTAGATGTTCTCCCCCTAAGACTTAAAATAAGGGAAAGATGTCCTCTCTTATTACTCCTATTTAATATCATACTCGAAGTCCTACCGAGTGATTAAAACATACTACATAAATTGAATAAAATGTAAACAAACTGTGAAGAAAAATTAAAATTATCTTTATTTGCAGATGGCATGATTGTATAGGTAGAAAAATATAAAAATATATATAGACAAATTCCTGGAACTAACAAATATATTCCTGAGTATACTATCTCAGTGTACAATGTCTATATACTAAAGCCTATTACTTTCCAATACACTGGCAATTAGCAGTTTGAATTTTAAGTTTTAAAAAATCAATACATTTAAAATAGGACTTAAAAAAATAAAATACATATTAAGTTTAACCAAATAAGTGCAGGTTTTGTACACAGAAAATTATAAAACATTGATGAACAAAATCAAAGATGATCTAAATAAATGAGATACTGTGTAATATAGATAGAAAGACTCAATATTTATAGTCATTAAGTAATTTACTGTCATATTCATAATAGTGAAATTTTGAAAGCAACCAAATATTGTGAGGATTAAGAAGGAAAATGGTTCAGGTATGAGACTTTCATGTTTGCAAAGAATTCATAATGGCAGGATGAAACATAATTAAAGAGGAAATTTACAAAATTGTACATCTTCTTAGGATCTCAAATGATGCATTGAAAAAAGTATGTAAGGAAATACAGAAAAATATTAAGACTCAATACTTTTAAAATGTCACTTCTCCCTAACTTGATCTAGCAATTACATGCAACCCCATCAAAATCCCAGCAAGCTATTTTGTAGATAGTTTGTAGATTGCATAACAGCAATCTAGTTAGTAGAGAAAGGATAGACTTGTAATGAATGGCACAAGAACAATTGGATATCCATATACAAAAAAAAAAAAGAAAAAAAGAAAAAGAAAAAAGGGAGGGAGGGAGGGAGAAAGGAGGGAAAGAAGGAAGGACCCTACAGTCCAGCAATTCCATTTATAAGAATCTGAAGCAATGATGCCCAATCCTGGAATTGTATCAGAATGACTTGATGAACTTATAAAAATAGCAATCTTCCATAACATCCTATTAATACAAAATCTCTGATCATGGGGCTTAGTCATTAGAATTATTTAATTTTGATGTGTGAAAAGACACAGGTATTATTGTAGCATTTTGATAATGCTGAAAAAAATGGAAAGCAGATGAATGTCTAAATATAAGCAATGATAAACATAATTTTGGTTTGCTCAGTCACTGGGGTATCATGCATCAATTAAAATAAGTAAATGAAAGTTACATTCATCAATGTGGCTAACTCTCAAAAATGTAACATTAACTGAAAAAGCAAGTCACAAAATATATGTACCATTTATTTATTTGTTTATTTTAATTTTTAAAAAGATTTTATTTATTTATCCATAAGAGACACAGAGGGAGAGGCAGAGACATAGACAAAGAAGCAGGCTCCCTGCTGGGAGTCTGATGCAGGACTAGGCATCCTGAAATGTACCACTTACTGAACAAAAATATTTTTTTGTGGATACTATATATGTATAAAATAATAAAAACTAGTCAGAAAATTTTAAAAATGGTCAGAATAATAGTTATGTCAGAATAACTATTACACTGGAAGTATAAGGAAATATAAGAATGGTAATCGATACAGTACACAGGTGATACTACTTATTTGTAATATTTTACTAGTTTCTAAAAAATTCAATGAAAATTTGAGAAGATATTAAGGTTCAAGAAATCTAGATGCTAAACACAAGAGTGTACTTTATATCTGTTACATAAAGGTTGGTAATAAACACACGGCATTCTTTATATTTTGCACACCTGAGTGTTTTCATGGACACACACACACACAACCACTCAGATTCAACACAAAGTTTCTGAACTGGATAATGAGACAAATATATTTGGTGAGGGAATGGCAGGTGGATAGAAAATGGGTTACAAAATGTTAAAGCTATCATTAGGGAGGCATAAGTGTACAGTAAAGTGAAGGAAAATCAGAGCCTTCCATAGAAATCAGGCATTTGTACCATTTTCTAATAACCGAAATAGCAATCTGCTCTCAAATCAGAATAGATGATAATATATATACAAAGTAAAATCAAGGGAAAAGTTTATGTTATGCAAACAGTACTATTTAGTGATTTTCTAGTAACAGCTCCAAAGAACACTGAACAGAGTGAGATAGCTAGATGTTTCAAACAAAGATGAAATCAATGACTATTGGTTGAAATGAGAAAATAAAAAGTTGAAATCTGAATTCTGGGCAGCCCCGGTGGCCCAGTGGTTTAGCGCCGCCTTCAACCCAAGGTGTGATCCTGGAGACCCGGGATGGAGTCCCAAGTCAGGCACCCTGCATGGAGCCTGCTTCTCCCTCTGCCTGTGTCTCTCATGAATAAATAAATAAAATCCTTAGGGGAAAAAAAAAAAAAAAGAAATCTGAATTCCTTAAATCAAAGGTAGATTTTTGTCTCAGAATAACTCAATAATCTCATGGTAAATGTTAATAAAACACAAAAATTGAATAATTTTAAACAAGAATATTATGTATTTCCTACCACTGAAGTCTCTGAGAATGATTTACTTCCTGGTTTTTGTTGTACTCTAATGACAATATTGCACATATCTTTTAAATAAAAATACTATAATAATAAAAAACTCTAATAATGAAATAGATGAATACATAAGAGAGAAGTAAAAATTAGGGGCTAGAAAAATATCTCCCTAACAGACTAATGGGAAAAAAGGAGTCTTTCAGATGAAAACATTAAAGAACTTTAAATAAAATAACACACAGAAATGGTTAGTAGAAAAAAACCACAAAACTAAGACAAAAGCTTCAGTGACTTGCCTACCTGGAAAAAACCCAAGCACAGGTTGCAACTTCAGATAGTGTACATTAATATATAATTTTAATATGCAGCCCAATGGAAACTAATTTGCATGCTATAATTACCTTTCCAACTGTCTTTCATGAGATAAATACTCAGCCATTAACAAACTTTAATGTATCACATATTTTTACTAAATAAATTTGCTTTATGATATTGCTTAATCTTTCTAAGGAAATGGCAAAACCCCCTTATGCTTCATTAAGCACAAAGAATTGGGAATATTTGAAGTTTTGATTCTAGTGTGAAATAATACTTCATAGCAGTAGCTAAATTAATGACATTGCTTTTCAAATAGCTTCTACACAATAACTCTCATCTTATTAAAATTATTAACTTTAGTTAAATTAGGTCTTGGCTTATGTGAAGCTAGCTTTGTGATAATCAAGATGAGAAATGACAGGAACACAGGAAGTGCGGAGGGAGATTAATGTTTACACTGAAGTCATCTTCTGATATTTAGTCCCTATCATTTCTGAGAAAGGTAGAGAATAAATCCTTTTATATATAAATAGAAATGAAAAATAATTACATTCCTCATCCTTTAGAAGAAATTCATAAACTTTCAGATACATATATGTGTACATATGTATATTATATATATATATATATACTGGAGAAAAAATAAAAATAAAAAAATGTAAGCCTGAGTGAAAAGTTATTTTCAAGAGGCACAAATGAAGGATATTAAGACCTTTAGATATGAATATAAATGACAAGCACCTGGCATAAAATGTAAAAGGAGCAATATTTTGACAAATGCTTGCCTGCCTGATATGTGATCTGCTATACAATCTGATGTCTTTGCTTTTCCACATGAATCTGTACTACTGAGGTCCCAGTACTGTGATCTGTGTGCTGGCTCAGACAATGGAGTCTCTATTGACAATTAACTAACATGGATTCCCACCTCCCATCTTCACCTTTGTGCTCGTATGACATGATCCTCTCCACTTTCTTCACAGGGTGAAGTTTTCCTATACTCTAATGTTGAACTCAAATACCAATTATTCTAAATGCTTTTCCAATTACTCCTATGTATAAGAAATCTTACTTTCCTGTGGATCGTAACAATTTGTTTTTATTTACCTTATTATTCCTGTCAGCCACCAGGCTACTGCACAGTATGTAAGTGTTAAATAAATAAGTTTTAATAGAATGAGGTATTTTAATTAGCAAAATATATTTTTATTTGAGGTTAAAAGTAGAAAAACAATACATAAAATCATTTTCTGCATGTACCCCAGAATTATAATTGTTTTTATATAGTATAAATATATTATACAGAAGTTTATATCTCCCATTGACATAAACTATTAAGAAGTATTTGCTCTTTCACATTAGTTACAGTTTATTAAATGAATAAGAAGGAGCAGAGAAACTGAAGGTAATTTACAACAAATATGACTTTATATTTTATACTTAAGAAATGATTTGGTTAAGCAAAAAGCAAAGCAAAACAAAACAAACAAAAAAACAAAACAAAACAAAAAAACCCAACCTGTGTTTTTAGGTCAATCATTTGAAGATAGTCATGAAGAGTGAGGTCCATCTCTAATTTTTTTGTTTGTTTGTTTATTTTGGCTAGTTTGTCTCTATTTATGCTTTAAGGAAACCAGCCATTGGAATTGACCTCAGAATCTTCAATAAGCTATAGTTTTGGGGAGACTATTTTCTTTTTTGTATGACTATATATTTTAAAAATCTACTTATTGGGCGGCCCAGGTAGATCAGTGGTTTAGCACCGCCTTCAGCCCAGGGCGTGATCCTGGAGACCTGGGATCGAGTCCCACTTCTGGCTCCCTGCATGGAGCCTGCTTCTCCCTCCGCCTGTGTCTCTGCCTCTCTTTCTCTCTGTATCTCTCATGAATAAATAAATAAAATCTTTTAAAAATAAAAAATAAATTAAAATAAAATTAAAATAAAAATCTACTTATTAAAGCAAAGAGTCAGAGGAAATAAGGAATGTAAGGAAAGTTCAGCACCACTTCTCTTTAGGTACAGAAAGGAGAAAGAAAGATGAAGAGATTTCACAAAAGATATACCCACCCAAGTTGTGGCTCTACCTAAGATCCTGGATTCCCTCTGCTGGAGCAGGTTGCAGATCATTTGTGTAAAGAGATGCTTTTATTAATTTGCTTTTATCCACTTTTATGCTTTTTTCCTTCATTTTTGAAGGGTAAACTCTTTCACACTCAAAGCTATCTAATATCATGGTTATTTCTTCTACACTATAATAGATGAATATATAGTACTGAGATTAATAAGGGAGATCCTGGAAACATACCACCTACATTGATTTCTGAGTGTGCCCACTCCAGGTCTGTGATATTACCCAATATATGATTTAAAATTGTGCCAAAATTAGGGTCAAATCTTCTACTGATCTCCCTCCTGCTTCAAGAATGTTCTTTTAAAAATTTATGTCTGATATCCAGTGAAGATATAACAGACAATTCATACTTTGATACCCTACTTTGCCTCAAACACTTAGCAACCATATATAAAATATGAAAAAAAAAAAAAAACAAAGAGGCACAGATCATCATAAACAAATAAAGGTAAATGACTTCTGGTATTGTAAAATGGACAAGGATTGCAAAGCACTGAGAGGGATTCATGGGTCTCCTGGTTTTCAGACATGACAGCTGGCAACAAATTTGTGTCTATTGTTGATAGTTACTGAGAGAAGGACTTTATAGAAAGTTGTGGCAAAGATACTGATCCGTCCTTACAAATGGGCATTAAATAAAGCTCTCGACTAGTTTCTTAGCCATGTTTATATCTTCAGTGTAAGCACAGGACAAGAAGCTACAAATACCCTTATAAGATCTGACTCTATATTGGAATTGGAGATGTAAGATGAAGGCAAACAAGATAATCTGAAAAATCCTCCTACTTTAACAATCCTCAGAAATGCTGGATTACTGCATAACATATATCCCTCAAAACACATCTCTCTCTGTGTCTTTTCTGTCTCTCTTTCTTATATACACACCAACATGCACACACACACACACACACACATATACTTGGAGATCCCCAGGAAATGAAATAGAAACATAGAGATGGAAATCAGGAGAGTAGTAAAATTATTTGGGAGGTGATACTCTGCTTTTTTAAAAATAGTGTTTAAATTGCTATATGATCTATATATTATCTTTTTAAAATTTATTTATTTATTAGGGAGAGAGAGAGCAAGCGTGAGTGGGAAGGGCAAAGGGAGAGGGAAAAGAAATCTCAAGCAAACTCTGTACTGAGCACAGAGCCTGAGGCTGGGCTGGATCTCACAACCTTGAGATTAGGACCTGAGGCAAAACCAAGAGTCAAGTGCTTAACAGACTGTGCCATCCAGGCATTCTGTCTATATTCTTAGTTACATTGACTACAGAAGAGGTAGGGAGAAAGGCTTATACCTTCCTAAAATAGACACCAAGAACTGAATTTCCCATATAAAGCTGGAACACCCCCCCCCCAAAGGTTTAAACCCTTAGGTTTGAATAAATTCCCTAGATGAAAAAATTAACCATCAGGAAAGACATTGCAACTATTTTTGTCTATCTTGGTCTAGGCTTTGTATGAGAAAAGGATCTCCAAGAATTAATAAACAACTTCAAATAGGTTTGTAGATTGGAGTTATCCTATATGCATGATCAGAAAATCCAAAGCTGAAGACTAGCTTGACAGATACCAAAATTTATATTTGCAAATTCCTTCTGGAAGAGTATGTTCTTACTTTAGGTCTTACAGACTTGACAAGATGGATTTCAAAAGAAAATAAGTCTGAAATCCTACACAAGCCAATCTAAACAGGTTTCAGAAGAGACAAATAACAGAATTAAAATATTAAAGAATTGTATTATAGTAATTAGATATAATATTAAAAGTAGGTTAAAATGTTATTTAAGGTTACACATGAGGGGAATAGCATACAGATAAAAAGATGCAGGGGTTTTCAACTAAGAGATTTGAAAAATAATCAAATATAATTTTTAGGAATCATTAGAAACCAAAAACCTCCTGGTTAACAGATTAGTCATTGCTAAAAAGTGAATTAGTGAACTCAAGGAATAAAAGATAATTCTACAAAAGAAGACAAAAAAAAAAGAAAGACATATGGGAGGAAAAATTAACAAGGCCAACAGAGTAATACAGTATAAAATGGGTCTCATTCAATTAGTAAACAAAAGAAATACATTTAGAATAATCACTGGTAGAGAAGGATTTGCAATTTTGTTACTTTCTGCTTGTTTTATAGTTATTTTGTCACTCATTTCCCCTTTTGTTGACTTCCTTTTGTGTTTCCTTGTTTTTATATTGATATGCTTTAATTATTTTCTTTTTCTTCTGTTAATTTGTATAGATACACACACAATGGAATATTATTCAGTCATAAAAAGGTAAATCCCGCCATTTCCAACATAGATGGAACTTAAGGACATCATGCTAAGTGAATTAAGTCAGAAAGAGAAAGATACTGTATAAATCTCCCTTTGTGGGAAGGTTGTGTCAGGATGTTGCACTGGTTTGTGTTACTAAAGCTGGGTATATTCTGAAACAAAACCATTCCAATCCCTCTAAAAGTCCCATAGGCATTTTCCATAAAGATAGAAAAGATAATTCCAAAACTTATATGCAATTCAGAAGGCCACTGACAGAAAAAAAAAAACTTAAAAAAAAGAATAAACCTGGAAGCATCACACTTCTTCAGTTCAATATCTATTTTAAACTATAATAATTTAAACAGACTGATGCTGGAATAAAGTAGACATTTAGACCCACGGAACACAATAGAGAGCCCAGAAATAAAGTCATGCAAAAAAGGTCAACTGAAATTCACACAGGTGCTAGGAATATGCTGGGAAAAGGAAAGTCTCTTATGGATATTGTTGGGAAAACTGGTATCCACATGTGAAAGAATGAAGTTGGACTCTTTACAAATGTATACAAGAATTAATTCAAAACAGATTAAGCAGTTAAACTTAAGATTGAAACTGTATGACTTACAGGAGAAAACATAGGGAGAAATCTTCATTTCATTGGTCTTGACAATGATTTCATGGATATGATACCAAAGGTACAAACAGCAAAAGCTAAATAGATACATGAAACTATATCAAACTAAAATGTTTCTGCATAGTGAAGGACACAATCAATAGAGTATAAAGGCAACCTATAGAATAGGAGAAAATATTAGCAAACCATAGATCTATTATGGTGTTAATTCCCAAAACATTTAAGGAACTCCTACAATTTAATAGCAACAAAGTGAACTCAGTTGGAAAAAAAAATAAAAGTGAGGAAAGGGACTGAATAAACATTTCTCTAAAGAAGACATACAAATGGTCAACAAGTATACGGAAAGATGCTCAATATCACTAAACATCAGGAAAAAGAAAGCCAAGTCACAATGAGATATCACTTCATACCTATTAGAAGAGCTATTATCCCCAAAACAAAAGACACTGAGTGAAATCAGCCAGTCATAGAAGAATGAATACTGCCTGATTCCATGTATATGAGGAATCCAAAATAGTCAAACACATAGAATCAAAGAATAATAGTAGTTATCAGGGTGTGAGGGAGGGGGAAACGGACAGATGCTAATCAATGACCACAATATTTCAGTTATGCAATTATGCATGTCTGCTTTACAGCACTGTGTCCATGGATGATAATAGGGCGTTTGCAATTCAAAAATTTTTGAGAGGGTAGACCTCATGTTTAGTGTTTATACCACAATAATAAAACAAACTCTGCTATGAACACTGGTGTACTAATTCCTGTGTGAAAATAAATCCTCAGTTGCAGAGTACAGTTAGGGATTTGTAGTTTTGAAATGAACAATTTTCCAGAGCAGCTGTACCATTTTACATCCCACTAGTAATATATAAATGATACCATTTTTCTACTCTTATCCAGCATTTGGCATTATCACTATCTTTCATTGTAGCATTCTGATAGGTGTGAAGTGATATTTCACTGTAGTTTTAATTTGCATTTCTTTCATGGCTAAAGATGTTGAACATCTATTCATGTTCATTCATGCGTCTATTCATGCATTTGACATCTGCACATCCTGTTCAGTTTAATGTCTCTGTAATGTGTCTTGCCCACTTTCTGGTGGGATTGCTTGTTTTTTTTTGAGGGTTTTAAAAATATTATTTTATATTCTAGTCCTTTGTTGACTCCATAGTTTACAAATATTTCCAGTCTTTTCTTTTCTTTTTTTCTTTTTCTTTTCTTTTCTTTCTTTTCTTTTCTTTTCTTCTTTTCTTTCTTTTCTTTTCTTTTCTTCTTTTCTTTCTTTTCTTTTCTTTTTTTCTTTTCTTTTCTTTTTCTTTTCATTCTTTTCATTCTTTCCTTTTCTTTTCTCTTTCTTTCTTTCTTTCCTTTCTTTCTTTTTCTTTTTCTTTCCTTTCCTTTTCTTTTTTAAAGATTTTATTTATTTACTCATGAGAGACACAGAGAGAAGGCAGAGACACAGGCAGAGGGAAAAACAGGCTCCTCACTGGGAGTCCAATGTGGGACTCCAACCCATGCCCTGAGCCAAAGGCAGACGATCAACTGCTGAGCCACCCAGACGTCCCAACTTTTTTTCTTTTTCTCTTTCTTTTTTCTTTTTTTCTTTTTCTTTTTCCTTGCTTCTTTCTTTCTTTCTTTCTTTCTTTCTTTCTTTCTTTCTTTCTTTTTCTTTCTTTTTTTCTTCTTTCTTTCTTTCTTTCTTTCTCTTTCTTTTCTTTCTTTTTCTTTCTTTCTTTTTTTCCTTTCTTTCTTTCTTTCTTTCTTTCTTTCTTTCTTTCTTCTTTCTTTCTTTCTTTCTTTCTTTCTTTCTTTCTTTCTTTTTCCCTTTATCTCTCTTTTCTTCCTTCCTTCTCTCTCTCTTTTTTCTTTGCTATTTTGATCATGCAGTGTTGCATAAATGACTACAAATTGTATGTTCTGTTTAACGAAACATTTCAGAGTCTGTTTTAGTCAAGATACTATAATTTAGCTGCCTACTCTCTAGCTACTCCTCTAATGTCATACTCTTAAGATCTTGAACTAAATGATATCCTTGTGTCTTAGGGCATACAGCCAGCATTTTGTTCTATACCATTTCTAAAGGATGAACCTGGTGTGTATGTTCTCTTGGTAGATAAGCAACTATTGAAAATCAATTGCTACATATCAGACAAATCACCTCTGTATAGTGCTCTGCTGGATGGATTAATTGCTTTTGTGTTCTGCACCAACTGTCAGTTCACAGTGGCATATAATCGGGAAGAGAGAGAATAATGGTTTCATAAACTTCTCAGAAGTTTCTACTTGTTGCTTAATGGAATGTGTAAAGTGAGTCTCACTGGCTCTCAATAGAGGGAATATAACTAGAATTTTTAGGTAGAAATAAATATTAATACTGTCATAAATATTATTTTATATTTACAATAGGTGTTTTTCTCTAGAGTACCATTTTTTCTCTCCTAGGAAATAAAAAATTATGATGCCACGTTAATATTAACTGTTTTCTGAAATGTTTTCATCTATTTCATTTATTAGCAGAATGAAGGTAATTAGAAGTTGTCAGAATGTCTTATTCTAAAGCCATAGGACACAATGAAATACTTTTCCACGCCTGGGTAGAATTGGAACGTTGTCTCTAAGCTGTGACCAATTTCCCTCCCCTGTTACAATCACAGGCAGTGCCTAATGGTTCAAAATGTATGAGATATGGAATTAGACAAGGTTGCTTTGGATTCTAGATCTACTAATTGCCATGTGTGTGATGTTAAACGTGTTTCTAGGGCAGCCCGGGTGGCTCAGTGGTTTAGCGCTCCCTCAGCCCAGAGCATGATCCTGGAGACCGGGATCGAGTCCCACGTGGGGCTCCCTGCATGGAGCCTGCGTCTTCCTCTGCCTGTGTCTCTGCCTTTCTCTTTACCTCTCTCTGTGTGTCTTTCATGAATAAATAAATAAAATATTTTAAAAAATAAAATAAACGTGTTTCTAAACCTCTGTTAACTCAGTTGAAGGCTGAAGTGACAGTTGATGAAGTCATGCTTATCAATAGACACCCTCTTAGGTCCTTGGTATATGAAAGGTATATTTTTTTTTTTTTTCAGTTTTAGCTGAGACTTCTTGTCAGCAAAAATATATTTTTATTTTTTTTAAGTTTTTATTTATTTATAAATGAGAGACCAGAGAGAGAGAGGCAGAGACATAGGCAGAGGAAGAAGAAGGCTCTCTGTGGAGAGCCTGATTCAGACTCGATCCCAGGACCCCGGGATCACAACCTGAACTGAAGGCAGAGGCTCAACCACTGAGCCACCCTGGTGTCCTCAAAAATACATTTTTAAAGTTCAATTTTTATTACAAAAGACTGTTTTTGTGATGCATAAAATACAAATAGTTCATATTGTTTCAGAATAAGCACATGATAAAATTTTGTATTCCAGAGAGTGGAAATCAATGCAAATCCCCCCAACATTCATTCAGTTATTTAACAAATGAATAAATGACATTGTAAATTTGGAAATTTAACCAGTGAACATATAGGCTTGCCAAAAATATAACATACTTTTATATTATTTAGAAACCTTACACACAGGGATCCCTGGGTGGCGCAGCGGTTTGGCGCCTGCCTTTGGCCCAGGGCGTGATCCTGGAGACCCGGGATCGAATCCCACGTCGGGCTCCCGGTGCACAGAGCCTGCTTCTCCCTCTGCCTGTGTCTCTGCCTCTCTCTCTCTCTCTGTGTGACTATCATAAATAAATAAAAATTAAAAAAAATAAGAAATCTTACACACATATGTGCGTGTGTTTGTGCACAGAAACATTATACACATACACAGAACTGCTCTGATTGCAGGAGAGATAGGCAGCTCCCCTTCCCACTTGAATTACTCTTGCACTCTTACCTTCTTGCTTTCCTCTGTCCTGTGTTTCCTAAAAGATCCTAAATAGCCCTAGATAATTAATGAAAAAATTAGAAAATTATTTATCAATTTTATCTCTTCCAGTGATGAAACGGGTTACTCAATCCATAAAATGAATGTGATAAAAGGTTAAGATGATTTTATATTTCAAAATAATGTAGACAATAAGAAAACTACATAATAGAATGAAATTACAAGTCAAAATTATGTAAATGGTTTTCCTAGTTACTTTCAATAGTAGTGAAAACATTTGAGGGGTGGGAGTTTCGCCATACAGTAAGATACAGAAGAAATTAAAAAGTGTCTAAAGATGATCCTACCACATTTTAAGCATAAAATATTGTTTCTTAGTCTACTAAAATTGACGGAATTTTAATTCAGCAACAAAAAAAAGTATCTTAATTTTAAGCTATCTTGAAGAAAGCAGTTAAGTATTAGTATTTAGCAGTTATTTTATAATTTTTAGAGCTTGACCAATGTTTATTCTAAAATAGAATTCATTACATAGACATATTTTACAGGAGGCTTACACTAGCACACTTACCAAAAAAAATTATTGTGAACATTTGTGAAACTCCCATGATTCACATAAATATAAGTTTATTTTCCAGTCTTTCCCTGGCCTTATTCTTCATAAGTGAAAAATTAGCACATCATAACTCAGCCACCGAGAAGAGAAATGGAGCTAACAAGACCATTTCTGACTTTTATTTTCTGTATTCAGTATAAAGTTAATAGTGTGTTTTTGCTGAATAATCTTTAAACAATAGCTCAATTAAAACCATAAGTTTTATAGATGTCCTCTTAAATATATTTGTACTATTTAAGAACACAAGTGTTTGCATTCATCTGGGAAAGTTAGTACCAGCTTTCCAAATTAATATATCTAAACCTGAGCTGATGGGTGAGTTAAATCTTATATATCAATTCTTACTAATTGATAGATAGTGCAGCTTTGTACTGAGAGGTTCATACAAGTATTGGCTAAGGAAATAATAGTCTGGGGCATATAATGAAGAAAGATTGGCAGAAATTCATTATACAATTACTGATTATAAAGGACATTTATTTAAGTGTTTTATATATACATATATATATACACATATATATATGTATATATATATATATATACTAAATGTGGGAATAATGCTGTTTTTTATTATTACAGCTACTAAGATATTTTCTTCAAGGAGGTAAATGTTGTTTTCATTGTTACCCTTTAAAACAGCTATATTTAAGCTATGTTTAAGGCTAAGCATTTAAAAACTCCATAGAATTTTCCAATAAAAATTCTTAATTTGAAATTCTAAGCTTCTTTTCTAATTAGAGTAATTATTTATTTGCTGTGGGTTTCTCTGTGTGCATAATAAGCGGGAGCTTTTGGGTGTGTGAATGTATGTGTAAATATACATTTATATATGGGTATGTACAGACACACACAAACACATACAGACAGGTACTTTGGCCATGACACAACTATGTTTGCCTTAGTGTATCAGTAATTCTCATAGCAGTGGAAAAAGATATGTGGTTATGCAAGCTATTAAGACTTACTACATATGTTCTTTTCCTTTATTAATCCTTTAAGGAAAATATATTGAATTTTTAAGAGTTGAGGTAAACTATTCCATACAGATGGCTTATAATATTCCCATGGCTCTTATAGTTTATATTATTTTAATAATATCATGAGTTATTATAGAACTTTATTTCATTTTATTTTATTCATTTCCTCACTTTAGCAAAGTTTATTTTTTTAAAAAATATGCTCAAGGCTCTTATAAAATTCATTTCTGCTAAACCAAGTCTAAGTTTGCTTTTTTTTTTCTAGGTTTGCTTTAAGTTTATCTACTTTATATGATCCAATGTATTCCTACAGAAATTTTCTTCAATTTTTAGAGCAGCTGTATTCAAAGTCTTGGTCTACCAGCCTCAAAGAAAATACAATTTTGGGTAAACTACTTAAACTTGTATCACCTAATCTAGAAAATGTGGATTACCATCATTGGTAAATGTTCTCAACCCAGAAGCTATTATGAGGATTAAATCATATAGTCAAGGGACTCCTAGGTGGCTCTGGGGGTCAAGTGTCGTATTCTTGGTTTCAGCTCAGGTCATGATCCCATGGTCATGAGATTGAGCACACCACCCCCCCTTGGCTCTTCTATCTCTCTGTATCTCTCTCTCTCAAAAAATATATATGCATATATTTGTTATATGTGTATATATATATGTATATATTTGGTATATATCTCTCAAAAAATATATATGCATATATTTGGTATATGTGTGTATATATATATACATATGTATATATTTTACATATATATATATATATATATATGCCAAAACCAAAACAGACCATTAAAAAAAATCAGATGTTAATTGTCAACTAGTAATCAGAAAACCTGGCATATAGTCAACAAAGATATTTTTGAAATCATTATAAGGCCAAAACTTTCTCAGAGGGAAAGCAGTAAAGTTTTTTCAATATGAAACTTTTGAATGTAATTTTTTACATATTTTAAACTTGGTGAGAACTATAACTAATGATTTAGCCCCAGACATCAGCTTCACCGTCACATTTATTTATCTTCTTCTATGCTTTGTGGAATGAATTTTTCCTATCATGTTTCAAAATTATATTTCCCCCAAACTATACTGCATAAGAACAGAGCAGTGAAATGCATCACTATTTACAAAATTATATTTGGCAGAAAATACTATCTATAGTGTATAAGTTGCTTCACAGGCAGTTTCTGAAATACTAGAAAGTTAACAAGTTTACATGATAAAAGGTTATACATTAATGTAAATTATTTCATTTGGTTTTAATGAACTATTTCCCAATAATCCTTGCTTTCATATTCAGAACTGGGGTCCTCTGAGTTTTCAACACCCAGAAACCTTTGATTAATGATTTTCCAGTCTTATCTACTCATAAACACACCTTAAGATTATCTTTTGACTTATCTGTCCTTCTAGAGGAAGACAATAAAGCATTCATAGTGGCTTGCTATGGCTATAAAAAGGTTCTAAATCCTTTAAACAAATGGTTACAATCTCATTGTCTCATCTACTTCATGGTGCTATAGCCTCCCGTCATTGAGTGCTGTTGAACTTGTAGTGTCTCAGAGTCACAGATAAGCTTTAAAGAGTGGAGATAACTTTTATTTGTTACGGGCAATAAAACCAGCATCTTCACTGACTATCTGACAAGGAGGCATCTGATGATGCAGATCCAGTCAAGCAGAACACAAATCGAAATAGTGTTTGAAGGGCAAGGTAGTAAAGGCATACATAGTATAAAATCTACACAGTGAAATTATATGGCAATGACAGAAAATTAGAGAACAAGGAACAAAGGCTAACACAGATTCCATCATGGGAAGATCTAATAGTAAATATAAATCTTCCCATCAAGATCCTCCGATGATGTCCATTCAATTCATTTTTAATAAAAGAAAATAACTGTTTAACTTTATATTTCTCAGGCCTCTCACTCCTATGTAAAAGTCCTAGTGTGTGTGCATAAATATTCAATTTTTATGAGTCTAGTATGTAGGTATATTCTGAATTTTCCTGCATAACGTGTTAAATTCCATATTTTGGTTTTGGAGATAAACACATCTATATGCATTGCACTTCATATGATTTAATGACTATTATTATTATTTTTAAATTGTTGCTTTTTCATTAATGATGGGTTCCATTTTGCCCTTGTAACCATTTGGGTGAGGGCTGGAAGGGATCTAGAATGTTGAAGCACAATTAAATCCTTCATAAAAGACATCATAACATGATATCCCCAGGTAATCAATTAGAGCAATTAGCAACTTCCATCATGAGGATTTCTTTGGATATCCCCCTCAAATGCCCTTAAATTAGCTCACTCATAATGTGTGGATGGTTAAGGTGGTTGTTAATGTTTTGAATTTTTTTTCTAGGAGACATAACTGAAGACATGCCAAGAAGAATTAAGTATGGTTGCTTGAGAACACAATAGTGGGTCAATAAATATATTAAATATATGTCATATTAATGGCCATGGTTTTACTTCAAAACAACCTGATTCTTACAGAAGATAAAATATAATTATATTTATAACTATAATATTAATACACAAGTACTAATCTTTCTTAAACTTCTTGAAAAATATTGAATGTGAATGCTTCCACTGTACATTGTCGAAAAAGGCAAGTGAAAGGATCTTTGCTTTCTTTCTAAGCCTTTCTTATAAAATCCAAGAGAGTAAATGGAAGGTACTATTAGCTTGAACTATTCAGATAACCATTTAAGTTCTCAATTTCACCCTGTGAGATTTGGCACAGAGTCACTAAGTCTCTTTATTATTCCATTTTCCCTCAGTTTCTTTGCTATGACATCTCTGGCTTTCTTGACTCCATTATCTTCCAGTGACACCTGACTGTGGGTGGAGAGGACAATGAAAACATAAACTTCTGGAGAAATACTGACAGCAACCTGGAGCTGTCACCTGTCCATGTCTGCTTCCTGGCTCCATGGTAAACTGTTCTGGCTGATGACTTTAATTATTTCCTTACCCTGCTTCTTGGGACAACTTCCGTGTTACCTCTATAAAGAATACTCCAAATAACTCACATCTGTTTCTCCTGGTGTGGGTGCAAATTAGATCCAAAAGATCAGTGAAATCTAATTTCAAGCTTAAGTCCTAAACCCTTGGCAGGATACTAGAACAAATTTTTTATTCCTTTCTTGTCTTTGGCTATGCTACTCAATATTTCAGCAGAGTAAGTGCTTTTCTTTTCTCTTGCTCTCTCTCTCTCTTTTTTTTTTTTTTTTTTTTTTTTTTGGAGAAGGGGTTAAATCTGATTTCAAAATGTGCAAATTCTGTTTTAGTTCTTAGATGCTCAACTCTTCTCCTTGCACTCCCTGTTAAAATTTGATCTCTGAAGTCTCTGAATATGTCATTTTTGGTAATGGGAATTTCTTTTTTTTCAGTCCTCTTTCAAGCTGACCCCTCTTAAGGAGAGCAAATATTTTAATTAAGATGAATTTTGCATGGAAGTGTCAGTGTTTCCTTTGGTGATATATTATCCTGATTTTGTCCTATCCTTTCTATTTGTCGCTCTCTTTTTTAAATGCCTGGATAAATAATTATTCTATAGATTATATATTTATATATTATATGATATAGTTATTACATACAGTGTACTTGCACATAATACCTTTAAAAATCTATCTTTTATGTGAATTATTTTTTCAGTGAGAAATAAAAAAACATAAATTGTTCTGAACATTCATATTCTTTTTCTTGAATGTAACAATGGGGATCATCTTCTGAGAATAGTGTTCAGATCACCTAAAATCTTATCTAACCAGACGTTGCAGCCTTGTAACTCATTGCATTCTTTCTAGATTCTGTGCCTCAGACATACTGAGCTACTCAGACATATCACACATTGTCAAGATTCCATATTTTGTTCATGCATTTCTTCATTTAAGCCCGTTGTTACCTGAAAATTTATTTGGTATTTAAATAAAAGGGAAGGTCTCTAATCATAGATTATTGGCAAGTTCTCAGGCTGAGAAAACAAATTTAAACAGGAGTCTTTTTTTTGCAGGGCTTCCCAAAATTGCAATAAACTAATATGTACTGTGACTATCCAAAAAGGAGATCTGATACTGAGCATTTCACACACATATTTGTTCCATGTACTTCTTTGCTTTTTATTGAATACTGATCAACAACTTCAGGACTTCCTGCAATCAGGGAAAGACACCTTGATATTGGCATTAAGGAATCACAATGGAGGGGGGTCTGAATTGTAAATAGATTGCTGCAGTGGTATTTGGAAAGGTAGAGGGGTGCAAGGAATGGATTTTTATTGTGGAAGTCCAAAAAGTATGGCATTAAACTAGGATTGTAGCAGAAGGGATGAAGATAGAGCATATTGGAGACATTTCCAGGTAATAAAATCAATAGAAATGTGTAGCTCATTGAATGAAAGGGGAAAATAAAGCTCAAGAATGACACTCAGCATTCTCATTTATGTAAATGGGTGAATAGTGGCTGTCAATAATGAGACTGGCAGAAATTTGTTTTGAGAAGAGAAAGGTCACTTTGGTTTTGGAAATGTCAATTTTGAGCTTTTAGTGGAAATCCATGTGGACATATTCAGTGGATATATCTTACTTAAAAGTGAGATTTAAGACTTAGGAGTTTGGCAGAGTGATGTGGGCTAAAAATAGTGTTTGTGAATCACCATGTACCTGTGGATTTAGAAGCTATATGAGGTTACCAAGTATTAAAATGATGTTTCTTTTGGTTCTTGGTTTAAAGGTATTTATCCTTCTTTAATAATGACAATTATGGACAACTAAAATTGAATTAAATTGCATTTCTTGAGGAATTTTAAAAACAGTTTTTGATTATTTTCATCTTAGAAACAAGAAAAATAGAATAATACTTTTTCTGGATTCTTGGAGGCCAATATAAACTCTATGAAGAAAGCCAAATAATCACCAAAAAAGAGATTAGACTTTATTGAAGACTATAGCAGGTATCATGGATTAAGACATCTATGGCTTTTCATCCTGCTTGTATGGATCATACATTACATTGAGACCTAAAAGCGCATCATTAGAGACCCTTGCATGACAATGAACATGGAGCTAATAGTAGCCAACAATAGTCAAATGTAAATGAGTCCTGACATACTCATTACCAGTCATATCTATCTTAAGGGTAAATATCTAGCCTCAACTGTGATCCAAGGGTGATAAATTAGTGAGAGATGAGTTACTGGTACCAACACTTCTTCATATAGTACACTTCTTAAAATATTTAGAAAATGTTTAAATGGGTAATTTAGATTAGACTGGAAATTTGCAATATATTTTTTTTCGCATCTCCTGATTTCTACTTGAAAACATCATTGCCTTCTGGAACTAGTATGTAAAAACTGACCTAACATTCTCTTGGATTATTAACATTAATTTTATTATTGACCTGAATCTATGTGAGAATAAGTAGCAAAAATTTTGTAATTTATTGGAGTTATTTATAAGGATTGTAAAGCTGTTTTTCTTTATATTCATGTAAATAAAGCATCTATAAACTTGGAGCTTTGTATTATAACAAAAGTGGTATGTGGGGGGGAATCATTCAATGTGAATACAAAAACAAGTAGAACTAATTAGGGACTGAGATTAGTGAAAGCATTTTATTTTTATGTCATTTTTAGAACAATTCAATTTATTTACTTATACTATAAAGTGAAATATTTAAGGATGGAAAATGGCTCTTTACAATAGATAACAATACATTCAGGTTTTTTGGCAAAGAATTAGGGGGAAAGAGAAAATGATTGCTTGAAAATTACATGCAGGCAGGGGGAAATTTAATGCCATGCGGTCCATTGCAGTTAATTCTGAACAAGACGGAGAATTAGCATGAGCTGTTGACTAACTCCACCAAATCCAAACACAAGAAAGAAACAAAAGTGAAACTAGGTTTCTCATAGTCAAACATAAAGCTATGTGTCCCCACAAATTTTGGGGATAATCAAGGTAGTTATGTCATACTGTGAAGAGGTCTAGGGCCAAACGTAACTGAGCATAGATGTTGTACTTAGACTGGGAAGGTGGCATTTCTGGTTGTGATATTTTCTATTTCTCCATTACTCTAGGAAGATAACTAATGGTCCCATTCCACTTTGGGGCAAAAAAAAAAAAAAAAAAACATAGCAATATCCTAACATTAATCAGAGAGTTGGTAATTTGGAGCTAATGTAGCCTGGCTGAGATAAGGAACCTACAATAACAAGCACAGATTGGTGCCCAGCCTTGAGTGTTTCCTCCACTTAGGTAATCAAAATATTTAATAATTGTCATTAGGCATAGTCACTGACTAGTCAGAACAAACAATAGCTACGGAGGTAACCCATGAAGAAGTGTACTATAACCTACTCCTGACTGATACAAGTGGTATCTTAGAGTGGTGGTTATCAAAATCTCTTCTTCGCCAGCCACTATCTCTTTACTTATAGAAAAGTAGAGTGACAGGTGCAAATGGGGGAGCTCAAAACAGTAGCTTTTAAAAAAATATTTTCCCAATCAATATAGTTGTCGTGGTGTATGATAGCTAAATATGAATCTTACTTCTGTGTCAATCCAACCCCCCTCAAATTCCTATTAGTAGTCTAGTAAATCCCAACAGATGGAGGCTGTACCATCAAAGATCAGTGACTATAAGGAGTTTCTGGGAAGTTTGCTGCAGGGTAATTTTGTCTTGTTAGGTGTCACAGAGTCAGGGAATGACTGAACTCAATTTGATACCTCAAAGGGTCTCTCCAATTCCCAACCATTCCCTCTAAGGAATTCTGAGCTTTTTCCAATGGAGGAATGGGTAAAAATATGTTAGAATATTAGAATCAATGGAATATGGTACATGTGGTATAGGAAGTGTGTATATATTTTCATAAACTATATAATGATTGTGCCTAAAACAATTTACTGAGAAGGAAGATCAATCCAACATTCTCCTGGCAGATATCTAAAAGAAATAGATTTTTAAAAGTGAGACAAGAGATACAAAATTTAGGAAACAAAAGCAGAAGGATCAACATGTCTATAATAGAAGTCTCAAAAGAGACAAAAGTCATAAACAAGAAAAGATGTTAAAAGAAGTAAGTAGTTCCTTCAATTAAAGAAAGAAATTGCTTTTCAACTGCAAATTGGTGTAGAGTCTCAACATGATATTATTAAAAAAAAAGAAAAAAACATTACAAAAGTGAAAATATTATGGGGAAATGAAGATATAAAAAGGGTAAATTCTAAAAACAAAGAGAATTGATTGCTCTCAGACTTTTCAGCACCTTACTGGATGCATTATGACTATCAAGTAATATTTTCAAATTGATAAAGAAAAGGAATTTTATGAAAGGAATTTTATAGTTTGATAAACTATCATCTAAATCTGATAAATAAATAAATGTATTCTCAACTTAGATTTAACTATCCACATTAAGTTTGGTTTTATCTTCCAGGTGAAGGCTGGTTTTGAAATCTCAGCAAAATAAAGAATGTGCCAAAATTTTCTAGGGTTTTATTGAAACACACATTTATTAATAAACATTTTAAAAAATCACAGAGGAGGGGTGTCTGGGTGGCTTAGTTGGCAAGAGGCTAATTATTGATTTCAGCTCAGGTCATGACCTCAGGGTCATGAGATGGAGTCCTGCATTGGGCTCCGACTTGAGATTTCTCTACCTCTCCCTCTGCCCCTCCACCCGCTTGTGTGGTTTCACTCTTGAAAATAAATACAAAAATATTTTTTTAAAAATCACAGAGGAAATTACGGGTATATTTTAAAGATTATTTTAATTATATAACAAAAATTTGACTAACATATTAGAAGGTAGGAAACAATACAACATTAAGCACAAAATAAGATGGGAGAAGTAATTTCTAATATAATAGGAATACAGGAACTATGGGTCAAATCAGTAAAAGAGAGGGAGAGAGACCACCTCTTGGATACAAATATATAATCTAATATTTAGCTTAGAAAATCCTATTTAAGCAGGCACATAAAAAGCTTAAACTAAAAGATAGGAAAATGTGTGCTAAAAGACATTAGGTTCAAAAAGCAAAATTAGGATACAAACATCAGGAAAAAAAACAGGGGTGTTACATTGGTAAAAAGAATACAGGGGAGTAATGCCTTCCTCTGCCTATGGTCCTTCTCGCTGGACTTAGAATCAAATTGACATGAGACAGATTAATAGGAGAAAAATTTAAGAGGTGTATGTACGGGGAATACACATATGTGCAAAATTCCAAAGAAATGAGGCAGCATAAAACTTATATGAGCTAAAGAGAGGGGTAGTGTCTGAGGAGATGAAGAGGAGGAAGACTATCAGCAGGAAGGCTAAAGGAGATGTTTGGGAAAACAAGGTTGCCCTATTATGTAGTTATGTTCCTTGGGTAAAGGTGAATCTCTGTTAATAGCTCTCTTCCTGATACAGGGTCTCCTTTCCAATGTAAATTTAGGCAGTAGAGGCTGAGATCAGGTGTGGGGGTAAACAGAGAGCTTTACCTGCATCTGCTGGGTTTTGGGTTTTTATTACTGTTAACTCAAAATAATCTTTATGCCAAAGTGGCCCATCTTGGGGCAGCCTACCCTGGGTCTCTACAGGAAAAATAAATCATGGTCGTCTATGCCTCTAAATTTAAAAATTAAAAAAAAAAACTAGAACTCAGAAGAGGAGCCAGAATTATATCAAAATGGATAGTGGGAGATTTCAATACCTCCTGTCAGACACTAAGAGATTACTATTATATTTGATATATAAAGATATCACAGATTTGAACAAGAAATTAAGCTTGTACTAATATATATGAATACATGCACATTAAACCCAACACATATGGCTATTCTTTTGGGGGAATCGATGGAATATTCAAACACACACACACAGAGTTGGCTATGTGGTAGGCCATTTGCAAAGGAAGCCTGATATGTTTCTTTTTCTTTCTTTCTTTCTTTCTTTCTTTCTTTCTTTCTTTCTTTCTTTCTTTCTTTCTTTCTTTCTTTCTTTTCTTTTTTTTTTTTAAATCTACGATAGTCACACAGAGAGAGAGAGAGAGGCAGAGACACAGGCAGAGGGAGAAACAGGCTCCATGCACCAGGAGCCGGACGTGGGACTCAATCTCGGGTCTCCAGGATCGCGCCCTGGGCCAAAGGCAGGCGCCAAACCGCTGCGCCACCCAGGGATCCCCTGATATGTTTCAAAGAATCAATACCATGTAGACAATATTTTTAGAACCTACTGCAAAAAACTAGCACATTTATATCCAAGTACACAGCAGTCTGCAATAAAAACGTTACAACTGCATGCTAAATATTTCTCCCTCCATCTTTTTCTATGCATACAGTTTACTCATTACCAAACTCTTCCCTCAACTCTACCTTCTGATCATGTCCCTGCCCTCCTCAAAGTCATGCTCTGACACGCTGGCTGACAAAAATCTCTCTCGGGGAGAGTGTTCTCTTGGTATCCTGGTGACTGTGATTCTCTATCTTATTATAGGTGGAATTAGAAGCAAAGGACTAGCGAGGCTGGAGGTGTAGAAAGGGTGGACGTGGGAGAAGGAAGAAAGGGAGAGAGAGAGAGAGAGAGAGAGAGAGAGAGACTTTATTCCTTTGCCTCTACTATGTATGGTGCTTACACATTTTGTGCTTTTCTTTCATCCTTTCTTTTCCTTTTTATTGATAGAGAGAGAGCTCTTACCTGTGAGAGGAGTGAGAGTGGAGGGGAGGGGCAGAGGCAGAGGGAGAGGGAGAGAGAGAACGCCAAGCAGGCTCCACACCCAGCACTGAGCCCCATGAAGGACTAATCTCAGGACCATGAGATCATGACCTAAGCGGAAATCAAGAATTAGATGCTTAACCAACTGTGGAATTCAGGCACCCCTCTTTCACTCTTTTTAAAAGAGCCGGTTTTATTGGCAGCAAATTCTACATCACTTAGAAAAGAGGTGGAAGATTTGGAGCCTTGCAGTTTTCTCCTTGACTTTGCATAAACTAGAGACTTTTGGATTGGTCTGGAGATTTTCTGTGATGGGGTGATAGGTATGCAGTTCAGGATGCATTCACACAGAGAACTCCATAGGATATCAAGATGGTATATCTGACTGCAAATCAACTACCTGATTCTTAGAATGGTGGGATAATTGACTGGGGATTTTATCTGTTCTTGTGGCTGATGCCAATAAGCAGTGTGTTTATTAACAATTTATTTACAGAACTTAGATTGATTTTGCTAGGGCTGCATGGCCAGCCACTGCAAAGAAGAAATAAATGATTTCTTCCAGAGCATTTAGGAATCTCCTATTATAATAGAGTCAGTATACGTTGAAAATGAATATCAGTGTGTAATAGTAAAGTGATGAGCTTTGCAATATAGAACACAAAATGAAATCTGTCTAGAAAACAAACTAGAATAGGTTTTGATTTACATATAGACAATATAATCTCCACCTTTCTGAATTAAAGGAAAGAGGGCATAGATCAAATAGATTTAATTACCTAATTATGCAAATTATATTGAGGATAATTACAATGGGATTGTGCAGTGGTACAAAGTAAGATTTGGTTTCATATCCCTTAATTAGTGAGAGTGATATTAGTGAAAAATGAAAGGGACAAATTAGGAGAAAACACTATTTGAGTATATAATTTATACAATCTAAGTAAAACAAAAAAAAAAATTACAGGATCAGGATCCAAAGATACAGTATTTTAATTGTCTGATTAGTTTTAATCAAGTGTAAATCTGAAGCTTATTTCAGGAATCTACACTTAAATATATGAATATACAACTAAGTCATTTTTTCATCTGCAACATCATACTTTCAAAGTATGAGTTACAACCTGATTTTAAAAACAAAATAAAAATATAACTTATTTGGGATGCCTGGGTGGCTCAGTGGCTGAGCTACTGCCTTCGGCTCAGGCTGTGATTCCAGGGACCTGGCATCGAGTCCTGCATTGGGTTCCCCGCTAAGAGCCTGCACTCCCTCTGCCTATGTCTTTGCCTCTCTCTGTGTCTCTCATGAATAAATAAATAAAATAAAATCTTTAAAAATATATATAGATGTAAAATTCATTTTGTGAGTATTCCAAATACTGGAGGAAGTAGAATGGATATCTAAAAATACAATGGAAGGTAATGACAAAGTAATATATAAAAAATAAAGCTGAGTATCTATTCACTATTTTCCCCCTGAGAACATGTTTATACTTATCTTGGGAAATATGGAAAAGTAAAGTATCCAAAAGTATTGATAATTTGGCCTGAATTTTCTTTTATTTTATTGCTAAAATGAATCTCCATAGTTCTTTTTCGATTTTTGTTTTTTAGTTCTTTTCAATTAAAACTATACATATGACTTTAGGAGATAATTATGGCATATAAGTTTTGGTTATTATCAGGAAATTACTAGGGAAGGACTACTGTTTTAGCAATTCAAATTATGAGAATATAGTTCACTTTTGTTTCACATTGATGTTTATAAAGATTTGAGCCTTGAAAATAATGTCATCCATGATATTTACTGTAATTCACTAACTGATCAAATGGTAGCTGTAAAATCTATACTCTTGACTCTTGACATAAAAATCATTCAAACCCTGATCCATAGATGTTTTTGATGATACGGGATAGCAAAGTATTGCATTTGAAGAGAGTGTGAATTTTCTGAAAATTAAGCTGAATTAAATTTTCACTCTTGCAGTTCTGTAGTATTTAATAAATATGAAAATGCATGTACTCTATAACATGGGGATTCCATTTGTAGTTATTTTAGAGGAACTTGTGTGAATGTACATAAGGGCACAAATCATTTGCAATACTGTTGATCATAATAAAAAAATCAGAAATAACTCTAACTTCCAGTGGTTTCATAAGTCATGGTGTATCCTGCAACTACAATGAATGACCTAGATCTGTGAATTTAATCTACATTTATCATCAGGGCAACATCTCAAAAACAATGCTAATTAAAAAAAAATAGTTATATGTCCCTTAATTCACCTATGACAATAAAAGAATACACCCCTCAGGAGTGCCTGGGGGGCTCAGGCACTAAACCAGTCAGCTGGTTAAGCATCTGACTCTTGGTTTTGGCTCAGGTCATGATCTCAGAGTCATGATTTCAGGGTCATGAGACTGAGCTCAGGGTCAGGCTCTACACTGGGCATGGAGCCTGCTTGATTCGCTCTCTACCTCTCTCTTTGCCCCTCCCCTCCGACTCACATACACACATGCTCTCTCTCTCTTTAAAAAAAAGAAAAAAGAAAAAAGAAAAAAGAATACACTCTCTAACAAGTTTTTGTGGAGATAAACACAACACACACACACACACACACACATAATGAAAGGACATAACCAAATTTATGATGCCGGGTTCCTCTTAGGAGGGAAAATGAAGGGAATTATTTTATATGTAAAATATTTTGCATCTTTATTTTTTTAAGATTTATGTATTTATTCACAAGAGTCAGAGAGAGGCAGAGATATAGGCAGAGGGAGAAGCAGGGTCCCTACAGGGAGCCCAATGCAGGATTTGATCCCAGGACCCTGGAATCATGACCTGAGCCAAAGGCAGACGCTCAACCCTGAGCCACCCCGGTGCCCCTATTTTCATTTTTAATTTGAAAAAGATGAGCAACAATGATGAAGAGTCAACATTGGTCAATTATAAGTCATAAAAACATGAGAATTCTTGACTATTTAAATATTTTTAAGTGTTTAATCTATTTAAGTATTTTAAAAATTGCTCTTTTAATCACCATTCACAATGCAGGAGTCTGGGTCTATGCTGTTGGACCCTGGCTCACCGGTGCCAACGTGTCCCGGTGGACGCCCCAGAGACTCAGACCCCAGACAGGCAGATGCAATTAGCAAGAGGGTTTATTGAACGTTTGCGCAAACAGGCTCTCCACCACCTCCGAGGAGGAAGAGAGCCCTGATTAGCAATTACAGGTATCTTTTAAAGGTAAAAGAAAAAAAAAAAAACCGCTTAAAGACAAAAGAACCACGGGAGTCGCATACCATCCAGGTTGATTTCTCAGAAGGTCAACATGAACCTATTCAGGGACATTCCAATCAGGGTGTGGGGGGAAATGGTTTTCTTATCACAAACAGAATGCTTTTGCTAAAACTTCAGGAAGGCACCTGGATGGGCTGCCTCTGGATTAGGGCTGATCCTACTTACGGGGGGGGGGGGGGGGGGGGGGGGGGGGGGGGGGGGTTTCTTCAATGCCACATTATGAGTTACAGGGCACAATATTATGAAATAGTACTGATATTACAATGAAGATTATAGTGTTGTGTTATGGAAGCACCAGAGTAAATATTTACTTACAGCCATCGAATTTATAGTAATAATAGAAATATCTGAAAAATGATCTAAAACAGGATAACGTATAATTCCCAAAGTTAAATTTTACGGAAATGACAAGTCAACCTTGACATTTTGAAGGAGGTTAAAGAAATAAACGTGGAGTTAGATTAGCTGATATCTTGGCATTTTGTACTCCTTGAATTCCAGTCGTGCTTTGGTCTGCTCCATCTAGAATTATATTTTCCTGCATTAGAAAATTGAAATATAAATCCTTGTAGGAAGATAGATAATTCTGTGTTATTTGTCATGCAAGACAAAGTTGAGGAATATATGTCAACAAAAATTATTGAGAAAGGATACTTTTGAAGCTGTTGTTGCTTGTAAATTGGCACTCTTCCCACCTGCGTGACTCTCAGAACATTTGAGGAAATTCTGTGTCCATGTCCTAAGAAGCAAATAGCATTTGCAATGGAATACTCCAAGATTCTATTGGAGCAAAGACTAAATGTGACATATACAACCCTTGCACCTATTTTTCTCCACTTCCAAAATTCTAAGGCAAAATCATAGAAAGGGTGGATATTAAGGGGAAGGGGAGGATGTGTGAGTGTGTATGTGTTTGGGAAAGAAAGAAATGGTATCATCTTGAATGAGGAATGAAAATGCCAAATAAATAGTCTCCTCCACAACAAGTGGGCACTACTGCTAATTATACCGAACAGACCTTAGAGCTTTCTGGCTATAAATTTGAGATGGAATGGTAAAATTAATCATGAAGCTGAGTTTAAAAGCCATAAATGACTGGATTACAATTCTGACAGGCATAGTAGTTAGTGATGTAAAGATTATGCATTGTTTCTGTGTTGCTTGGAAAATCTGATCCTGATCCACTTGCTGAAGACATAGTATAACCTAGGCAAAGGTTGATGATTCAAAACATGTATTTTAATCTGACAGCATTGGCTTAAATTTATGGGGAAATGAAGTGTCAGGAGTGGTTACTCTTTCCTGATACCCTGTTCTGTCTCTGCAGCATCTATTGTATTTAACAATTCAAACAAAATATTCTTTCCTCACTGAGTTCTGTGGGAATTCTACCAAAAGAGTAGAGCTCTTTTCTTTTGACTAATTCTAATATTTTCCAGAATTCAGTTCTATGATAAAATTATGTCGAATTGATAGAAGAAAGATTACACATAAAAAATATCATTTGTCTCATTTTAAATAGGCACATTACTTTTTTGAACTTTCTCAATTTACAGAAAGCACATTACAAATTAAACTTTCAGTTTATTTTCTTAATTGAATTAGTATAATGAGAAAATAAATGTTATTTTATTTTTCTTCAAGATACCATTTGGCAAAGTATTAAGTAAGCAAGTAGAGATGTCTGGGATGGGTCACTCTAGATTCTCCATTCTCACATTTAATATTAATTGTTTTCCTCAACGATTCCATTTTTAGGACCTAATATTTGATCTCACTAATTGCTCACTTCACTGTGTTTTATGTATTTATTTATTTTTTATTTTTATTTATTTTTTATTTTTTTTAATTAATTTTTATTGGTGTTCAATTTACCAACATACAGAAAAACACCCAGTGCTCATCCCGTCAAGTGTCCACCTCAGTGCCCGTCACCCATTCCCCTCCAACACCCGCCCTCCTCCCCCCTTCCACCACCCCTAGTTCGTTTCCCCGAGTTAGGAGTCTTTATGTTCTGTCTCCCTTCCTGATATTTCCCAACATTTCTTCTCCCTTCCTTTATATTCCCTTTCACTATTATTTATATTCCCCAAATGAATGAGAACATACACTGCTTGTCCTTCTCCGATTGACTTATTTCACTCAGCATAATACCCTCCAGTTCCATCCACGTTGAAGCAAATGGTGGGTATTTGTCGTTTCTAATCGCTGAGTAATATTCCATTGTATACATAAACCACATCTTCTTTATCCATTCATCTTTCGATGGACACCGAGGCTCCTTCCACAGTTTGGCTATTGTGGCCATTGCTGATAGAAACATCGGGGTGCAGGTGTCCCGACGTTTCGTTGCATCTGAATCTTTGGGGTAAATCCCCAACAGTGCAATTGCTGGGTCGTAGGGCAGGTCTATTTTTAACTCTTTGAGGAACCTCCACACAGTTTTCCAGAGTGGCTGCACCAGTTCACATTCCCACCAACAGTGTAAGAGGGTTCCCTTTTCTCCACATCCTCTCCAACATTTGTTGTTTCCTGCCTTGTTAATTTTCCCCATTCTCACTGGTGTGAGGTGGTATCTCATTGTGGTTTTGATTTGTATTTCCCTGATGGCAAGTGATGCAGAGCATTTTCTCATGTGCATGTTGGCCATGTCCATGTCTTCCTCTGTGAGATTTCTCTTCATGTCTTTTGCCCATTTCATGATTGGATTGTTTGTTTCTTTGGTGTTGAGTTTAATAAGTTCTTTATAGATTTTGGAAACTAGCCCTTTATCTGATATGTCGTTTGCAAATATCCTCTCCCATTCTGTAGGTTGTCTTTTAGTTTTTTTGACTGTATCCTTTGCTGTGCAAAAGCTTCTTATTTTGATGAAGTCCCAATAGTTCATTTTTGCTTTTGTTTCTTTTGCCTTTGTGGATGTATCTTGCAAGAAGTTACTGTGGCCGAGTTCAAAAAGGGTGTTGCCTGTGTTCTCCTCTAGGATTTTGATGGACTCTTGTCTCACATTTAGATCTCTCATCCATTTTGAGTTTATCTTTGTGTATGGTGAAAGAGAGTGGTCCAGTTTCATTCTTCTGCATGTGGATGTCCAATTTTCCCAACACCATTTATTGAAGAGACTGTCTTTCTTCCAATGGATAGTCTTTCCTCCTTTATCGAATATTAGATGACCATACATTTCAGGGTCCACTTCTGGGTTCTCTATTCTGTTCCATTGATCTATGTGTCTGTTTTTGTGCCAGTACCACACTGTCTTGATGACCACAGCTTTGTAGTACAACCTGAAATCTGGCATTGTGATGCCCCCAGCTATGGTTTTCTTTTTTAAAATTCCCCTGGCTATTCGGGGTCTTTTCTGATTCCACACAAATCTTAAAATAATTTGTTCTAACTCTCTGAAGAAAGTCCATGGTATTTTGATAGGGATTGCATTAAACGTGTAAATTGCCCTGGGTAACATTGACATTTTCACAATATTAATTCTGCCAATCCATGAGCATGGAATATTTTTCCATCTCTTTGTGTCTTCCTCAATTTCTTTCAGAAGTGTTCTATAGTTTTTAGGGTATAGATCCTTCACCTCCTTGGTAAGGTTTATTCCTAGGTATCTTATGCTTTTGGGAGCAATTGTAAATGGGATTGACTCCTTAATTTCTCTTTCTTCAGTCTCATTGTTAGTGTATAGAAATGCCATTGATTTCTGGGCATTGATTTTGTATCCTGCCACGCTACCAAATTGCTGTATGAGTTCTAGCAATCTTGGGGTGGAGGCTTTTGGGTTTTCTATGTAGAGTATCATGTCATCGGCGAAGAGGGAGAGTTTGACTTCTTCTTTGCCAATTTGAATGCCTTTAATGTCTTTTTGTTGTCTGATTGCTGAGGCGAGGACTTCCAGAACTATGCTGAACAGCAGTGGTGAGAGTGGACATCCCTGTCTTGTTCCTGATCTTAGGGGAAAGGCTCCCAGTGCTTCCCCATTGAGAATGATATTTGCTGTGGGCTTTTCGTAAATGGCTTTTAAGATGTCGAGGAAAGTTCCCTCTATCCCAACACTCTGAAGTGTTTTGATCAGGAATGGATGCTGTATTTTGTCAAATGCTTTCTCTGCATCCAATGAGAGGATCATATGGTTCTTGGTTTTTCTCTTGCTGATATGATGAATCACATTGATGGTTTTACGAGTGTTGAACCAGCCTTGTGTCCCAGGGATAAATCCTACTTGGTCATGGTGAATAATTTTCTTAATGTGTTGTTGGATCCTATTGGCTAGTATCTTGTTGAGGATTTTTGCATCCATGTTCATCAGGGATATTGGTCTGTAATTCTCCTTTTTGGTGGGGTCTTTGTCTGGTTTCGGAATTAAGGTGATGCTGGCCTCATAGAACGAATTTGGCAGTACTCCATCTCTTTCTATCTTTCCAAACAGCTTTAGTAGAATAGGTATGATTTCTTCTTTAAACGTTTGATAGAATTCCCCTGGGAAGCCATCTGGCCCTGGAGTCTTGTGTCTCGGGAGGTTTTTGATGACTGCTTCAATTTCCTCCCTGGTTATTGGCCTGTTCAGGTTTTCTATTTCTTCCTGCTCCAGTTTTGGTAGTTTGTGGCTTTCCAGGAATGCATCCATTTCTTCTAGATTTCCTAATTTATTGGCATACAGCTGTTCATAATATGTTTTTAGAATCGTTTGTATTTCCTTGGTGTTGGTAGTGATCTCTCCTTTCTCATTCATGATTTTATTAATTTGAGTCTTCTCTCTCTTCTTTTTAATAAGGTTCGCTAATGGTTTATCTATCTTATTAATTCTTTCAAAGAACCAACTCCTGGTTCTGTTGATCTGTTCCACAGTTCTTTTGGTCTCGATATCATTGAGTTCTGCTCAAATTTTAATTAACTGTCTTCTTCTGCTGGGGGTGGGGTCCATTTGTTGCTTTTTCTCTAGTTCCTTTATGTGTAAGGTGAGCTTTTGAATTTGAGTTCTTTCCAGTTTTTGAATGGATGCTTGTATTGCGATGTATTTCCCCCTCAGGACTGCTTTTGCTGCGTCCCAAAGATTTTGAACGGTTGTATCTTCATTCTCATTAGTTTCCATGAATCTTCTCAATTCTTCCTTAATTTCCTGGTTGACCTTTTCATCTTTTAGCAGGATGGTCCTTAACCTCCATGTGTTTGTGGTCCTTCCAAACTTCTTGTTGTGATTAAGTTCTAATTTCAAGGCATTATGGTCTGAGAATATACAGGGGACTATCCCGATCTTTTGGTATCGGTTCAGACCTGATTTGTGACCCAGTATGTGGTCTATTCTGGAGAAAGTTCCATGTGCACTTGAGAAGAATGTGTATTCAGTTGAGTTTGGATGTAAAGTTCTGTAGATATCTGTGAAATCCATCTGGTCCAGTGTATCATTTAAAGCTCTCGTTTCTTTGGATATGTTGTGCTTAGAAGACCTATCTAGTATAGAAAGAGCTAGATTGAAGTCACCAAGTATAAGTGTATTATTATCAAAGTATTTCTTCAGTTTGGTTATTAATTGGTTTAAATATTTGGCAGCTCCCACATTCGGGGCATATATATTGAGGATTGTTAAGTCCTCTTGTTGGATAGATCCTTTGAGTATGAGATAGTGTCCCTCTTCATCTCTCACTATAGTCTTCAGGGTAAATTTTAATTTATCTGATATAAGGATGGCTACCCCTGCTTTCTTTTGAGGACCATTTGAATGGTAAATGGTTCTCCAACCTTTTATTTTCAGGTTGTAGGTGTCCTTCTGTCTAAAATGAGTCTCTTGTAGACAGCAAATGGGTCCTGCTTTTTAATCCAGTCTGAAACCCTGCGCCTTTTGATGGGGTCATTAAGCCCATTCACGTTCAGAGTTACTATTGATAGATATGAGTTTAGTGTCGTCATATCTATTCAGTCCTTGTTTTTGTGGATTGTTCCACTGAACTTCTTCTTAAAGGGGAGTTTTAAGAGTCCCCCTTAAAATTTCTTGCAGAGCTGGTTTGGAGGTTACATATTCTTTCAGTTCCTGCCTGTCTTGGAAGCTCTTTATCTCTCCTTCCATTTTGAATGAAAGCCTTGCTGGATAGAGTATTCTTGGTTGCATGTTCTTCTCATTTAGGACCCTGAATATATCCTGCCAGCCCTTTCTGGCCTGCCAGGTCTCTGTGGAGAGGTCTGCTGTTACCCTAATATTCCTCCCCATAAAAGTCAGGGACTTTTTTTCTCTTGCTGCTTTAAGGATCTTCTCCTTATCTTTGGAATTTGCAAGCTTCACTATTAAATGTCGAGGTGTTGATCGGGTTTTGTTGATTTTAGGGGGGGATCTCTCTATTTCCTGGATCTGAATGCCTCTTTCCCTTCCCAGATTCGGAAAGTTTTTAGCTAGGATTTGTTCAAATACATATTCTGGCCCTCTGTCCCTTTCGGCGCCCTCGGGAACCCCAATTAAACGTAGGTTTTTCTTCCTCAGGCTGTCATTTATTTCCCTTAATCTATCCTCATGGTCTTTTAATTGCCTGTCTCTTTTTTCCTCAGTTTCCCTCTTTGCCATCAGCTTGTCTTCTATGTCACTCACTCGTTCTTCCACCTCGTCAAGCCTCGTCGTTAGGACTTCTAGCTTGGATTGTATCTCATTTAATTGATTTTTAATTTCTGCCTGATTGGATCTCAATTCTGCAGTCATGAAGTCTCTTGAGTCCTTTATGGTTTTTTCTAGAGCCACCAGTAGCTGTATAATAGTGCTTCTGAATTGGCTTTCTGACATTGAATTGTAATCCATATTTTGTAACTGTGGGAGAGAGGGCTATTTCTGATTCTTTTTTTTGAGGTGAGGTTTTCCTTCTAGTCATTTTGCTCAGTGCAGAGTGGCCAAAAACAAGTTGTATTGGGAAAAGGAGAAAAAGAGAGAGAAGGAAAGAAAAGAGAAAAAGAAAAAAGAGAAAGAAGAAAAAAAAGGGGGGAAAGAGAAGAAAAAGAAAGAAAGGAGAAAAAAGAAAAAAAAGGGGGGGGCGTGGGGGACGCAATCAGAAATCAAGAAGAAAGAGAGAAAAAAAAAGCACAAAACAAAACAAAAAAAAAACAAAAACAAAAACAAAAAAACAAAAAAACAAAAAAAAAAACCACGGGGGAGTATCTTCCGATTCTGTGTTCTTTAAGTCCCTTGACTTCCCTTGGAACTTGTCCCTCTAGCTGGTCTTCTGGGGGAGGGGCCTGCTGTGCTGATTCTCAGGTGTTAGCACTTGGGGGAGCTGCTCTGCCCCTGCCTGGTGCAGGGCTCAGTGGGGGTTGTTCACCCCGTGAGGCCCCGGGAGGGAGCCACAGTGGCGGGGGCAGCTCTGGGACCCTGAAGTCAGCCCCCGCAGTAGCTCCGGGGCTCTCCGTCTGCAGGGCCTGGGGGCTCCCAGGCGGGGCCGCTGATCTGCTCAGTTCCAGGCAGGAGCGTCCTCGCTGTCCTGGGCCCTCCCGGCCTCTGCCTGTCCCGGGGGGAGGCCGGATCCTGGGCTGTGTCCCGGCGCCCTGTGCTCCGGGGCCTGCGCTGTTGGATTCGCGCTCCCGGCGGTGCAGCCTCCTCCGCGGAGCCGCCGCCCGAGCCCCTCCGAGCTGTTCCCGGAGTCGCGCCGCCCCCTCCGGGCTGAGCTTCTTCCTCCGCCCGAGCCGCCGCTGCCGAGCTGTTCCCGGAGCCGCGCCGCCCCCTCCGCGGAGCTTCTTCCTCTGCCCCAGCCGCCGCCGCTGAGCTGTTCCCGGAGCCGCGCAGCCCCCTCCGCGGAGCCGCCGCCCGAGCCCCTCCGAGCTGCTCCGGGTCCCGCCGAGCGCCGCAGCCCTTAGGGAGCTCGGCGCATCTCCCGGGGCGCAGTTCCTCTGTTACTGTCCCAGGGAGCCCGAGGGCATCCCCGCCCTCCTGGGGTCCTGCTCTAACTCCCTGCGAGCCCCTTTCCCCCGGGAAGGTCGGTGCAGCTCCTGCTCCTCCGGGACGGGGCTCTCCTGTCCTGGGGACACTCGCCCCGGCCTCAGCCCGGCTCCTCGCGGGGCCCCTCCCCCTTGGAGGCCTTTTGTGTCTTTATTTCTTTTTCCCCGTCTTCCTACCTTGATAGAAGCGCGAACTCTTCTCACTGTAGCATTCCAGCTGGTCTCTCTTTAAATCTCAGGCTGAATTCGTAGATTTTCAGGATGATTTGAATGTTTTCTAGGTAATTTGTTGAGGACAAGTGACTTGGAGATCCTACTCTGCCGCCATCTTGCCCCTCCCCCCCTATTTATTTATTTTTTAAATGAACTATATTATATTTCTCCAACAGGATTAAATTTAAATCAGTGTTTGGAGGAGTGAAGACCGAGAGTACTGCGAGTATGACTATGAAGGAGAAAATGATTACCATCCCTTTCCTATCTCATCATCATCTTTATTTTGTTATGTTTCCAGGACAATTAGGCAAACTGGTGAACTCATATTAGCATTATCTGCAGATAATGGTAGGTTGGAGTGTCTGAGTTTCCCCTTGGGCTTTTCAGAAGCCCTCTGGAGGGAGACTCCTACTTTTTTCAAAATGTCAGGCATGAAGAAAGAGTGGGATCTCAGCAGGTAGATGCAAAGATATACTTATGGGCAGCTAACACCTTGCAGTTCTCAATTCCTAAGGCTGTGTTACACAAAGACTGACTCCTGGAAAGATCTTGTCTGTCTCAGCAAAATGATCTCAGCCATTCTTAATACAGTGATGCTCATGTTTAGGAAGAAGCTGGAGGACACTCATTTTGTAAGGCTTAAAGCTAACTTTGTCACAGGAATTTGTTGGATATTGACCAATTTTAACCCAATATTTATTTTAGATAAGGAAAATTAGCTATATTTCTGTGGTACCACAATGGAGCTTTTAATATCTTTTCAATTGATTATTTAATTGGCACATTGATTACTTAAACAATATTAAATATTGCACAAACATTTATGCATCTAGGGATTTTTTCCTATATCCTACATTCTACATTATTTCAAGACCATTTGGAAGCATCTCAAGGTTTAGAGTGTAGATGACCTTCATTCAAATTCTATAGTATATTTCATAGAACCTGAGGCTAAAAATATTATTTTTTATAAAGGTAAATTCAAAGAATGCCCTTATAAGTATGGGACATTATTTCAACCAAATGACTACAGTATTTGTCCTTTGTTTCTCCTCACCCACTGTTAATGAAACAGTAATTTTTTCCTTTATATCCTCACTGACACTTGTTGTTTCTTATGTTGTTGATTTTAGCTATTCTGACAGGTGTGAGGTGATACCTCATTGTAACTTTGATTTGCATTTCTTTGATGGTGAATGATGTTGGAGTAAGCATCTTTTCATGTGTCTCTTGGCTGTCTTCTTTGGAGAAATGTCTATTCATGACTTCTGACCATTTTTAAATTGGATTATTTATTTTTGGGGTGTTGAGTTTTATATGTTATTTAAATATATTGATTTTTTTCTAATATTTTATTGGATATATCATTTGCAAATATCTTCTCCCACTCTGTAGGTTGCCTTTTCATTTTGTTGATTGTTTCCTTCAGTATGCAGCAGCTCTTTACTTTGAAGTAGTCCCAATAGTTTATTTTTGCTTTTGTTTCCCTTGCTTTAGGGGACCTATCTAGAAAAATGTTGCTACACCTGATGTCAAAGAAGTTGCTGCCTGTGTTCTTTTTTAGGATTCTTATGGTTTCGGCCTCACACATTTAGATCTTAATCCATTTTGAATTTATTTTTTATAGAGTGAAAGACAGTGGTCCAGTTTCTTCTTTTGCATGTGGCCGTCCAGTTTCCCCAACATCATTTGTTGAAGAGGCTGGATTTTTCCCACTGGATATTCTTTACTGCTTTAATTAATCCTGAAGATAATTGACTGTATAATTGTCAGTTTATTTCTGGGTTTTCTATTCTGTTCTATTGATCTATGAATCTATTTTTGCGCCAGTAGCATGGTGTTATTATTATAGCTTTGTAATATAACTGGAAATTGTGATGCCTCCAGCTTTGCTTTTCTTTTTCAAGATTGCTTTGGCTACTCAAGGTCTTTTGCGGCTCCATACAAATTTTATGATTGTTTGTTCTAGTTCTGTAAAAAATGCTATTGGTATTTTGATAGAGATTGCATTAAATGTGTAGATTGCTTTGGGTAATATAGATATTTTAACAATATTTGTTCTTCCAGTCTATGCTCATGGAATGTCTTTCCATTTTTTTTTTGTTTCATCTTTAATTTCTTTCATCAGTGTTTTATAGTTTTCAGGTCTTTCATCTCTTTGGTAGGGTTATTCCTAGGTATCTTATTTTTGTTGCAATTGTAAATGGCATTATTTTCCCAATTTCTCTTTCTACTGCTGCTTCATTATTGAAGTATGGAAATGCAACAGATTTCTGTACATCGATTTTGTATCCTGTTACTTTACTGAATTCATTTATCAGTTTTGGTGAAGTCTTTCAAATTTTCTATATATAGTATCGTGTCATTTGCAAATAGTGAATTTTAACTGCTCCTTTACTGATCTGGATGTCTTTGGGTTTTTTTGATGTCTGATTGCTGTGACTAGGACTTCCAGTACTATGTTGAATAAAAGTGATGAGAGTGGACATCCTTGTCTTGCTCCCACCTTAGGGGAAAAGCTCCCAGGATTTCCCCATTAAGGATGATGTTAGCTGTGGATTTTTCATAAGTGAACTTTATTATGTTGAGATATGTTGCCTGTTTTTTTTTTTTTTTTATCATGAATAGATGTTATACTTTGGCAAATGTTTTTTCTATGTCTATTGAGATGACCATATGATTCTTGCCCTTTCTCTTATTGATGTGACATCATGTTGATTGATTAGTGAATTTTGAACCACACTTAAAACTAAAGACTAAATCCCACTTGATCATGGTGAATGATTTTTTAAAATGTATAACTGGATTTGGTTTGCTAATACTTTTGAGGACTTTTGCATCTATATTCATGAGAAATATTGGCCTGTAGTTATCTTTCTTTGTGGGGTTTTTAAGGCTTAATGTCTTATTTTTTTTAAAGATATTGTCAAATGTCACATGTGATTTTTCACCTACACATAAGCAAACCATAAAATACTGTGCAATGAAATCAGTGATGAAAGAGCCAAAGGTTTGTATGAGCAAGGATTATTCCCAGTTCATCGCAAGCCTCAATCACAATTTTGTCAGCAGCAGAACCAGAAGGAGCAGCAATGTAGGCCATACCACTCCTTTTAGCTCTGTCTACATTATCCCTGAAAGGAAAGAAGGCATCAGAGCTGATAGAAACTTCACTAAGTTTGTCGACCCATTCCTTCTTCTCTGTTTCGGTTAATAATAGAGACTTCCTCAAACAATGCCTTCCACTTTATCAAATCTTCATCATCGCTAATCGTTCCAGTAACATACTGATCAATGGCATTGGAGATTTCTGCTCTCTTTACTCCAGTCTTAAACTTCATTGAAAGCATTGTGGATGATGTCTACGCCACCAACAGTTTGCCTTTTCCCTTGCAAGACATGTGCAGTGGATTCGAGATTGCTGTCCTGCTCCAGTGCCAATAACCTGGCCATTCTTGGCATAGCACACAGAGTTAGACTGCGTGTAATTCACAGCAATGGTGGCTACAATGAGGACTCTGAGTGCAGACTCTGGCAAATCTTTATTCTGGGTCACAACATTGCTAAATAATGACCTGTCAATAACACCATTATTTCTCTTCTGACTTAAATGAAGACCAGAGAGTTCGAAGTTCATTTTCATCTGGATGGAAGACTGATCCATCTGAAGAACACAGTAGTTCCCTTTTTTTTTTTTTTTAGAAAGTATTTCCAAAGCTTCGTCTTCATAGCCTGGGGCAACAATACCATCAGATACCTCTTGAGATAATTTTGACAGAAGGGACATCACAAACATCAGAAAATGCAATAAAGTCACCAAATGAAGACATCCCATCAGCCCCTCTTGCTCTTGCGTATGCAAGAGTGTAAGGGTTTTATACAGATCATAGACCATGCAGACTTTGGCCTCATCTTCACTGAGTGGAATTCCAACAGCAGCACCTGCTGGGCTGACATGTTTGAAAGAGGCAGCGAAAAAATAAATAAATAAATAAATAAATAAATAAATAAATAAATAATAAATAGATAGGCACCGGCTGGAATGCCTAAAGCTTCTTTGAGTTCCTTCACCAGCTGCCAGGCATTCAAAGCATCACATGAGTTTATAAATCCCCGGGCCCCATTTAGAACTGTGACGGGAAGCTTGGGCTTCAGTGTGTATAACTGGGCAGGAGTTTGATGAGGGTTCATTCCATACCTCAAGGGCATTTGTGATATTCCTTTACTATACTGTCTCCTGAAGTAATCTGAAATTGCTTCACCATATTGTGCCATATGAGTGAAAGCCTTCAAGGCTAACTGGCATCTGGTCTCCAAGGAGGTGTCTTTACTGTTGGAGCTCTGCATCTCTTGGACACGGCCACATAGTCCTCGGGTTCACATACTACTGTCACTCAAGCATGGTTTTTGGTTGGTGCTCTCAATAGGGTTACTCCACCAATACCAATCTGTTCAACAGCTTGCTCAACAGTTACATCTGGAGAAGCCACAGTCTTCACAAAGGGTTACAGATCAGACAACAACTCTTATAAGACTAAAATCAAGTCTGGCCATGTCAGCATTATCTTCTGGGATATTACAAGCCAAGATTCCATCATGGACTGCAGGATGCAAGGTTTTCACACACCCTCCACCCCCCTAACATTTCAGGAAATCCTGTGAGCTCAGAGACATCTCTGACTGCCAGCCCAGCATCCCGGGGAGCTTTTGATGTCCCTCCAGAAGCAATGAGATTCAAACCAACAGAAGTGAGGCTTCTGGCAAATTCCACCAGGCTGGTTTCTTCAGAGCCACTAAATAGGGCACTGGGTGGGTGCCATGGTTGTGGGCCGCAAGGTCGGGGCGGGGTGGCTGCGGCAACGCCATGTGCGGAGGGCCCTTTTGTGGGGTTTTTATCTGGTTTTGGTATCAAGGTAATGCTAGCTCATAGAATGAATTTGGGTTTCCTTCCTTTTCTATTTTTTGGAATAGTTTGAAAAGAATACATGCTAACTCTTTAAATGTTTGGTAGAATTCACTTGTGAAGCCATCTGGCTCTGAACTTCTGTTTGTTGGGAGTTTTTTTTTTTTTTTTTCTCTGACTAAATTTTTTTGTGGGTAACCAGTCTGTTCCAATTTTAAAGACACTTTATTTTTTAAAATAAGTTAGTGAATGATTTTTCAAATGCAGTCCAGTGACTATGTACGTTTCACATTCTCTATTTAGTGTTCTCCACTTAGTGGGGCAAGGTGGAAAATACTAAGGGGGGGCAAATAAGAATGATAGAAAAAGGAATATTTGATTTAATTTTCCCTTTGCATCTAGAAGGCAGTCAAGTTAGTGTAAAGCACATGAAATCTGGGGGGAGCTAAAATCATAAGTCAATCAAAAATGTGTAATTTTTAAACCTGAACTTCTTCTTCTTCTTTTTTTTTTTTTTATTTATGATAGTCACAGAGAGAGAGAGAGAGGCAGAGACACAGGCGGAGGAAGAAGCAGGCTCCATGCACCGGGAGCCTGATGTGGGATTCGATCCGGGGTCTCCAGGATAAACCTGAACTTCTTTACAGAGGCAGAATCAAGCATATAACAAACAAGCAGGCACACAAAGATAAAGACTCCAAAAAATTAAGGAGAGATACTTGATAAATTCCAACTCTGACTCTTGTCCTTTGTTCAAGTTAGTAAGATCTATGAAGTATCCGCAAGTATAGCAATGGTTACATTCTGTGGCATTACTTTTTTTTTTTTTTAAAGATTTTATTTATTTATTCATGACAGATGGAGGGATAAAGAGGCAGAGAAACAGGAGAGGGAGAAGCAGGCTCTCTATAGGAGCCCAATGTGGGACTCGATCCTGGATTCCAGGATCATGCTCTGACTCAAGGGCAGAAGCTCAACCGCTGAGCCACCCAGGCATCCTGTGGCATTACTTTTGAGGGGAAGACACAAAATATCACCTCTGAATTACAGAGTAGCATGCATATTTTTTTCATTATATGATAAAAACTAAAATAATAGATTCTCAAAGACATATTCAAGAGTGAATATTGAAATATATATATTTTTTAATAATAAATTTATTTTTTATTGGTGTTCCATTTGCCAACATACAGAATAACACCCAGTGCTCATCCCATCAAGTGCCCCCCTCAGTGCCCATCACCCAGTCACCCCCACCCCCCGCCCTCCTCCCCTTCCACTACCCCTAGTTCGTTTCCCAGAGTTAGGAGTCTTCATGTTCTGTCTCCCTTTCTGATATTTCCCACCCATTTCTTCTCCCTTCCCTTCCATTCCCCTTCACTATTATTTATATTCCCCAAATGAATGAGACCATATAATGTTTGTCCTTCTCCGATTGACTTATTTCACTCAGCATAATACCCTCCAGTTCCATCCACGTTGAAGCAAATGGTGGGTATTTGTCATTTCTAATGGCTGAGTAATATTCCATTGTATACATAATCCACTTTAAATCCTTTAAATCCACTAATCCTCCATTGGAGGGCAAGTGTGAATATTGAAATATTAAAGAAACAAAGAAAAATACCAAAATGGTTTCCTGTATTTCCAATCCTCATTGCTTACCTCCTCATTCACTTTTCCACCCTCTCTAATCTGCCTAAAATTCTGGTTTTTATTAGGATAATTAATGAACTACTTCCTTGTCTTTAATTTTGGTAAGAATCTTCTTGTATTGATTTCAATTGACCTCCTAGAAACATTCAACATTTCTGAATTCTCTTGTTTTGAAATTTTCCCCTCATATTTTTTAATTTCTTCTGACATTTATGGTCAATCTTTAGCTTCTCTTTTGAAAATGATCTGTTATACGTAGTCATTAAATGCTGGGATTATTCAAATTTTATTCCTGTGTGCTCTTCTTTTTTCATTCCATATTCTTTCTCTAATGAATTATATCCGTGTTTCTTCAATTCTTCAACCAACGTTGATCTACTCATACATTACAATCACCATCCTAAAATTTGAATTTATAATCTCAACTTGAATTTTTCAAAGGTGCTTCAAAATTAAGGTATTGAAAATTAAAGTCACCCCACACCCCCAAACCTGTTAAAGTCATATTCATAGGAGTGATACTTAACATACCCATCTCCATATCCTATAATCTATGCATCACCATTATTTATTAATGTTTTTTTTCTAAACCTATCCAAATCCATCCACTTACCTGGATCTTATCACTACCTTAATGCAAATAGTCATCCTCTTTAAATTAGATTGGGGCAATCTCTTCCTAAGTAGGGTGCCCATGTTAATTCTTTTTCCCACTTTTAAATTCTGTTACTCACCACAGCTCACAAGACTTTAATATCTTTCCTTAGCTATTAGGATAAATACCAATTTCCTTAAATGTTGCTCAGGCACTATATTAACTGGTCCTTATCCCATTAGCCTCATTTCATATAGGCTTTTCACTCACAGACTGTATTCCCTGATAATGTCATATATCCTCATGTCTCTGATTGGAAATCTGTACTTCTACACACTTTGCCTGATTGAATACCAACTCATTCTACAGCTCTCCCATCAGTTCTTACTTCCTTAAGTCAGCTTTCCTTGACCTCCATTCTCTAGTTATCTGGTTTCTTTTCTTTTCTTTTTTTTTAGTTATCTGGTTTCAAGGCACTCTGCAACTCTCTTCTGTAGCACATATTATAGGTATAGGCTGAGAAAATTAAGGCCATTCCACCTTAAGTTCAGCGTTAGCACAAGTATAGCCATCTCAGGCCCTTGTGAATAAGAGCTGAACTTTACCTTACATCAGTTACAGGAAAAAAACAGCTTAAAGCCCTTGAAAGCCCCATATCAGAATGTAAACAGAGTTTAAGAAACTCCTCCACCCCTTCTGGAAATTCCCTAGACCAGCCCTTAAAACTAAGCTGGAACTCACCTCAGGGTCCAAGTCCCTGCTCCGCTGTGTCAGGTATACTAGGACCCAAGCTCGAGTTTGTTAATAAACCCTCATGTACTTGCATCGGTGTTTGCTCCTTGGTGGTTTCTTGGATTCACAATCTTGGGGACAACATATATATATGTATATGTATATGTATATGTATATGTATATGTATATATGTATATTTATATATATATACATATACATATACATATATATATATTTAATTATATTTAAGCCATAGGTGCTTAGAAGTCAGAGACTCAAACTGATACTACTTGCTACTGTGCTATTTAGTACCTGGCATAGACCTGGCACTTGGTATTCAAATATTTGTTGATAATGAATGGCATAGGAAAATATACAGGTAAAATACAACATGGAGAGTATGAAATGCTAAGAATGGAATGGCAAGGACAGCAGAGCAGATTAGTAAATAGACAAGAGGAAAGGAATGTGGGTCTCAATGAGTAGAGATGATGAGTTAATATCAAGTTTATCTATATATTTGTTTTGGTTATACTTATGGCATTTATACAGATATATATTGTTTGATGTTATAAAGGATATATGTAGTATAACATATTTCATAGAAAGAACTTAGGTAACTTGTTTAATAAATCATATATCAAGTATACTTCATACACAATGAGCAATCCATTTTTAAAATAGTTTTTTTAAATATATGAGTGAAATATCTTTTCAGGATTTGTCGGAAGTTCTGGCATTTATACTGGTAATTTGGGCCTTTAAAGTGAATAGACTTCATATGGAATATCTATTTCAGAATGATGTACTAACAATTCTCTCTTTCTCAGTTCAGGAACTCGGTATAGCTGAGCCACAGTTATTAGTTTTCAGGTAGAAATTGTAAATTTCTGCCTCAGAATAAACTTCATTTTAAGTAAGCTTCAGTAATAGCATTGTGTTGTCATTGAGCAGCAAGAAAATGTTGAAGATATGTTCTACATTTTTATTTTGAATCTGCACATTTTTTTTCTCTCTTACAACTGCTTTTTATACTATTGTCTTATAGGCAGAAACATAGCATGTGCTATATTTCTACCTGTAAGTTACATTTTCCTCCCTTCTCTTATTGTTAAGTTCTAATAACAACAATAGAAAAAAAAAAGACTTAAAGACAAAGGGAAAAATGGAGCAAGAGGATATGGCTTTGTTTAATTTAATGGTTTTTAAAAATCATTTAAAATCTATTTGTTCTTCTTTGTATTAGCACAATGCATAATGACAGTACTTGGAATTAATGTACATCCACGTGCATTACAATGGGTATTCACTGTAACTTAGCAACAGCTAAGTGTGGCTTCTTCAGCTTGTTGATTTCCATTGATGGACCTGGGAGGCCATAGAAAATTCAATTTACTCTAAATTTCTTATGTTGGCAGTTAAATGTTAAGCTCCTGTTTACAGAAAGCTCTTTTGTGAATTGCCAGTTAGAATGCAGAAAGCTCTATTCCACACAGCGGGAAGTATTAGCCATTTTCTTTTGGGGGAAGGGTAGTAAACAAGTTCCTGCTATAACTCCTTCTTGTCCCTATGTTTTAACCAGGATAGTTCCAAAATAGGAAAAGCAGGTGAGATATATCAGCTCACAAAATTTAAAATGAGCTTTCAATTCAAGGAAAGGTCATAATTCTTCATGGAATAAATATGAAGAGAAACCCTTTTATTTATGTCAGTAAAAGAAAAGCTGAGTTACAGAACTTCTAGGTCATTATTAGTACCCTTCACCCTTGACTTACCTATAGACCCCAGATTTCCATATATTTTGATTTTATGGGTGGGGAACACTTGAGGGGGTGCACAGGATTGCCAATTTCTATTTTAATGAATGGGTGCATTAAAAAAAAAAACCCAACACTTATATCAGCATATCATCACAGCACAATAAATGTTTACACACCAAAAAAATGAGGGAATTAAATTAGAAATTTAATAGGTCCTCTAAATTGAATACAAAAAATTTAAAAATAAATCCTGTATTTTGTCCTTGTTTTACTTGCAGAACAATATTGGTCTGTGACTCTGAATTGAGGAAGGCTTAATCCAAAGGTCATTTAGAGCTGTATTCATACATATCCTATTCTATTCTTCCAAACTGATTAAAGAGTTTAGAGGACAACTGTCCAAAAGTCTTTTCCCATAACTTCTTGAGGAAATAAATTTAATCTGGTTATTTCCTCAAATTTTTTGAACCTCTTTTAATCACTTTAAAATATGGCAAAGAAAGATAACAGGAAAAAGGCTAAGAGGGAAATCAATAAGATAGCTAGTGATCTTAGGGAGATAGTGATACAGTAAGAAATTTTTCATTAATAAGGTAGCATAGAAAGTTTAAAAATAACCCTAAAATTGTAAAAAATATCAAAAAGCATACAAAAATATTATCTGATTACTGATGAGGGAACAGGGCTAGCTGCCAAAGCACAGCTGATATCCCAGAAATGACCCCCACCCAGAGTGGGATATGTGTGACATTCTTCAGGAAGTTTCCAGTTGTCTTAATGTTAATGCCTTGCTAGAGGGAAAAAGCAATCTTTAACTTGACAATGGCAAGGCCTACAGTATCTTGTAGGTCCTCCTTAGCATATGAAAATCCGTTTGAATCTCCCTTTTTGCTTTCCTCCCCCAGCTCTACAAATATGTAATATGCCACCCTTCCCAGGCCCAGGACGGCCAGTCTTCCTGCCCATGGGTTCTGTCCCCATGCCTTAATAAAACCACCATTTTGCACCAAAGATGTCTCAAGAATTCTTTCTTAGTCATCGGCTCTGGACCTCACCTACATTCCAAAACTTCATCAATTACTATGTAATAAATTAGAAATGATAGGGACACCAAAACACTCCCTTCATCTGGAAAATGTAAACTATTTTACCAACCAGCCAAGAAATGGAAATAACAAAACTCAGTAGCCAAAGGAAATGATGCTTCTAAATAATAAAAAGGATAATCAGAACGAGAATTATTATTTTTTTGAAGATTTTATTTATTTGAGAGAGAGAGAAAGAGCACACATATGAGGAGCTCGGGAAGGTGCAGAAGGAGAAATGAAGAAGCAGACTCCCTGCTGAGCAAGAGCTTTATACAGGGCTTGACCCTAGAACCTGAGATCATGACCTGAGCCAAAGTAGGATGCTTAACCAGGCACTTCTAAGAACATCCAGGCACTTCTAGAACAAAAATTATTTAGAAATCAACACAATACAATCTCTGCAAATAAGACCATGTGGGATGTTGCCCAGAGGAAAATTTATTAGGAGATTAAAACATCAACAAATTAGGCATTCATCTTAAAAAAACAAACAAAAGTAGTAATATGAATCCATGCTAAGCAGACAAGATTTGATTTAAATTGAAGTAGATGCAAATTTTTAAAAGATCAGTAAAACAGGAAAAATGGGGAAAAATGAAAAATAGAAGAGAAAAGAGAATGTAAACAATGTTAGAAATGAGAAAGAAAGCATAATCTACTTAGAGAACAAGTGTTCAACAACCACTATGTACTGGATGTTGTTATACATGACAGGAGTACACCGGTAACAAAACAGACAAAATCTCTCTTGTCATGGAACTTACACTAGCATGCAAAGACAGTAAATCAGGAAGATGAATTATTAAACTGTATAACATATCAGACAGTAATAAGGACTACAGAGAACAGTAAAGTAAGAAAGTGGGTTGCAATTTTTAGATAGGATGGTAAGGCATGACCTCAAAGAGGTAAAATTGAACAAAATCCTGAAAGAAATTTATGAGTACACCAGCCACATATTGATAGAGTAGGCAGTTATTTAGACATGAGCTGTAGGCAAATGCAATGATAAACTGGTGACACATTAGAAATCTGAGGGCATGGTATCCTGACTGGCCTTTAACATCTTGGCCTTATGGCTTCCCACTCTTCAGGGCTGACTGATCAAGAGTCACAGGTGCAGAACATGCACTGTCTTATCCAACTTCTGACCCAGGATAACCTATAGCTTCATTAAAATATATTTACATTGTGGTTTTGAACTACCACCCCCACCTCCACCCCTTAACATGGGAGAAAATTAGTGGCCATGACCATTCTGGTAGGAACCTTGTAGGGCTAAAATTCTTCCATTCCCAGCCAGTAGCAATCCTTTGGAAGATTGGAAACAACCTCAGTCAGAGGCCACCCTACTTATGACCCACACCTATGTGAAAACATAAAAAGACAAGACATCCCTAACCCTGCTTTGGTTGCCACCGCTGGGCCTGCTGGCTCTTCCATCTTTAGAGTACATATTGTCCTTAATAAACTGTGCTTCTGGTTATCTTCATTCCACTGAGGATCTTCCTGTAAATACTTCCTGGGGAATTCAAGAACCAAGACCTCCATTCACACAGAGAAGACTCTCCTATGAGCTACAAGTTACAAAATTTTAGGGAGAGTATTTTATGCAAATTGAACTGTTCCCTGAAGTAAGTAAGAGTTCATCTGGTATGTTTGAGGAAAGGCAGAGATCCCTAGCTTAAAATTGAGCAGAGGATAAGGAATATAGAAAATGAGGCCAGACAAGTAATAAAGCACCTGGTCCTTTGGAACCTCTTAAATCATTTTAAGGATTTGAGGTTTACTTGAAATGAGATAGGAAACCATTGGAGAGTTCTTGCAGTAGAGAAATGTGGTCTAAACAAAATTCAAGTTTGGCTGCTTGTGTAGAAAACAATGAGGAATGGCAAGATCAGAAGAAAAGAAGCCAGTTGAGAATCTAGTAAAAACAGTGAGATAGGGGAACCCTGGGTGGCGCAGTGGTTTAGCGCCTGCCTTTGGCCCAGGGCGCGATCCTGGAGACCCGGGATCGAATCCCAAGTCGGGCTCCCGGTGCATGGAGCCTGCTTCTCCCTCTGCCTGTGTCTCTGCCTCTCTCTCTCTCTCTCTCTCTCTCTCTCTGTAACTATCATAAATTTAAAAAAAAAAATTAAAAAAAAAAAAACAGTGAGATAATTGTGGCCTTCTCCAAAAAGTGACAGCAAATGAGTAGTTAATCCTATATAAACTATTAAAATAGAGCTCATGGAATTTTCTGTTTGATTTGAAGTTGTGTATAAGATTTGAAAATATAGTCTGATTGAATTTCTAAGAATACAAACACACATATATTTGACTCAAAAATATATGGGAAACCTAAATTATTAATTTGACAGAGCAATAGCACTTAAATAATTGACAAGGTAATCAAAGATAAAAAAACAAGAAGCTATGTCTGGAATATTTTATGGCCAGGATCTAACATTCAAAATAAGTGTCCATCAATAGAGAACAAATACATTATGGCACATTTATGCTAAAAATAATATGTAGCCACTGGTAGAATGAGGAGAATTTGTGTAACTAGAAAGGTGTTTTTGTGTAATGTGAGAGATGATATATTTTTGAGTAGGACAGTACTATCAGAACAATCGGTATAGTATGTTACAATTAATTTTGTTTGCTTGGTTGTTTCAAAAAATACACAAATAATCAATATCTTTCTTTAGGAGATACAATAAATTTTGAAATTAGATACCGTATTGAGTATAAGTTTGAATTTGGGATGGAAATTTTCCAATGCAACATTTTTTTCAATGCAAATATTTTTTCAATGCAAACATTTATTGATATGAAATTCTTTTTACCATGTATGTGCATATTGCTTTTCATGATAGGCCCTAATAAGTCAAAACCCCTCTCACTATATATTCTTGGTATATGTATATATGTAAATGCTTCAAAATCATTAGAAAGACAGAGATGACATTTAACTGAGAGGTTTTTTTTGGGGGAAAAATTATAAACTTCCTTGAAATTTAGCTTTACTTTCTTCAATAATTTGAAATATGTGATTTTGTAAAAAGATTAATCACTCTACAATGAGTTATCGTTATAAATAATATAGCTATAAATTACATTTTTTTCTTATAATATGTTAGAAGCACAAATTATTTTTTTAAAGATTTTTATTTATTAATTTGATGGAGAGCAAGTGAGAGAAAGAGAGAGAAAAAACATGAGTGGGGAGAGGAGCAGAAGGAGAAGGAGAAACAAACTTCCCATTGAGCAGGGAACCCCTTACAGGGCTTCATCTCTGGATTTAGGGAGCATGACCTAATCCAAAGACAGACACTTAACCAAATGAGCTACACAGGTGCCCCAGAAGTAAAATTATTTTTATATAAAAACTAAGGTGATGGGCAGCCCTGGTGGCTCAGCGGTTTAGCACAGCCTACAGCCCAGGGTGTGATCCTGGAGACCTGGAATCAAGTCCCATGTCGGGCTCCCTGCATGGAGCCTGCTTCTCCCTCTGCCTGGGTCTCTGCCTCTCTCTCTCTCTCTGTATCTCTCATGAATAAATAAATAAAATCTTTTAAAAAAAATAAGACTCATGATCTTTAAAAAAAAAAAACTAAGGTGAATATAGGAAGCAATTCAGCAGGATAGTAGTATTTAATATAATAAAATATTAGAAATTTAGCATGTAAAATACACTTTTAGGTATATGAACCTTGTTTGTTTATAACTTCAAGCTTTATTTATTTAAAGGAGAGGTATTTTTAAATTAATTTTTATAGTTATTTAAATTTAGTTGTTTATACTTGATAGTTTCATCTTCTGTTTCTAATTTTTTCTTCCCTTAGGTCATTTGTGCATTAACTGTAAAATTTTTTAAAATACTAAAGCAAAGGGCGCCATTTCTCTTATTGCTCTCATTAAGTCAGAAATGACTTTGTGTATGTATGTTCACACACATGCATTGGATTTTCCAGTAAAACAGACAAAAATGCTGCCTTTGTGTATCACCGTATTTCATTGTATATGATATATATGTGTGTGTATATATATACGTATATACACACATATATATAAATGTTCACCAGTAGTGATGTTTATCTTCATAATTAAATTATTGGCCTGCCAAAATAATATTTTAAGTTTTTAAGAATTTTTTAACTACTGAAAATGTCACTGAATATTCCATAAAAGCAAAACAAAAAAATCCATGAGTAAATATGGCAGTTTTTAAGAAACAATGCACTTAATGGTGGTGTGATTATCCTTCTTCATTTCTTTTTATCATACAGTAATTCATATTACTTATAGAAAAATGAATATAAAACTAAGTGAGGAAATAGACTTTTGGAGGAATGCTGCAAATTTACAAATGGAGCATTCTAGAGAACTAGCCTTCTCTTTCAAGGCTCATAGTGTCTAAATAAATTGATCACTATCTAATAGAAGGTCCCAACATTTCAGCTCTTGGATTTTATGGACCAAGGGCATAGTCTACCTTGGCACCTTGATTCAGCAAACCAGCTAGACAATTTAAATAGAAGTAAAATGCAAAATTCTTCTAGTCCTGGAACCTCTAAGTATCTCAACGTCAGTTCTTCTGCTTCTTTAAGAGTCTACTCCCATAGTGGTACCCTGAACATAACTCATAACTCTGTGGCCACTGTTGGACCCTGGCTCACGGGCGCCAACGTGTCCCGGTGGACGCCCCAGAGACTCAGACCCCAGACAGGCAGATGCAACAAGCAAGAGGGCTTATTGGACGTTTGCGCAAACGGGCTCTCCACCTCCGAGGAGGAAGAGAGCCCCGATTAGCAATTACAGGTATCTTTTAAAGGTAAAAGAAAAAAAAAAAAAAAAAACGCTTAAAGACAAAAGAACCATGGGAGTCGCATACCATCCAGGTTGATTTCTCAGAAGGTCAACATGAAGCTATTCAGGGACATTCCAATCAGGGTGTGGGGGGAAATGGTTTTCTTATCACAAACAGAATGCTTTTTGTTGCTAAAACTTCAGGAAGGCACCTGCATGGGCTGCCTCTGGATTAGGGCTGATCCTACTTACAGGGGGGGTTTCTTCAGCCACCATCTCCTATTTTTCCATGTCTTTCCATGGCTTTATGTCCTATAAATCTCCTTTGAAAAATCATAGTTCCTCTTAAGTTTCCCTACCCTTGATATTGTTTCTCATTCTGAAAACCATGATGACTCTTTTCAAATATAATATTGTATCTTAATTTCTCAAGTCCTTTCTCTTCTTCAACACCTGATACTGCTACAGGGTGAATCAGAATTCTATGGCTTAGTATGTTGAACTATAGAGTTCACACTCTAATTTAATACAATCACTACCACTGGGCAATAATAATACTTGTCCCAGGTAAAGTTCTTGTAATGCATTTTACATTTACCAGTCTAGTCAAATTTCCTAACACCATCATCTGCATTTTGCTTCTAACAAATGCTTTCTATTTTCCTCTTTAATAAAGAAATAGATACCATGCTTTAAGTTAATTTCTTGCCTTCACTCATTTAGTCATTCAACATAAGGGCTTACCCTGCCTTCTGCAAAATATCAATATTTTATATTGGAAAAACAAGAATATGTCTTTCCCCCTTGGAGGATTCAAAATCTGGTGGAAAACCACATATGTAAGCAGTAATATGTGAAATCATGGTAATTGCTTTGAGGGGCTATGTACAGGAATGGAAAGTAATTTTACCAGAGAAGGCCAAATGAATTATGAATACATACTGGCACACATATTGGAAAGAATATTCCTAGCAAAAACATCCGCTTGCAACAGTTTTGCAAATGTTAAAAGACACATAGTGTCGAGGAACACATAGTGTTCGAGGATAGTTAAGTATGATTAAATCAGGAAATCCGCATTTCAACTCTGTTTTAAAAGGTTAACTTGAGGGCAGCCCCGGTGGCACAGCGGTTTAGCGCCGCCTGCAGCCCAGGGCGTGATCCTGGAGACCCGGGATTGAGTCTCACATCAGGCTCTCTGTATGGTGCCTGCTTCTCCCTCTGCCTGTGTCTCTGCCTCTATGAATAAATAAATAAAATCTTAAAAATATATATATTAAAAAAAAAGTTAACTTGAACAACAGTATAGTGTGGCTCAGAGTGTGAAAAATTGAAACAGGGAGAGAAGTTTGAGGATTTTTACAATTCTATTAAATGGGATAAAATGATGATGTCTAAAATGAGACGAAAACATTGGAAACAGAAAGGTTATAAAATAGATACTGAGGAGCTAGAAATGAAGGAATTTGGGGACTGATTAGATATGGAAGATAAGGAAGAGAAATTTATCAATATTACTATTATTCTTTGAGAATTTGAATATAGGAAGGAAAGCCTTTTTTTGAAAAAATATGTTGAATTTATTTTGGCCTATTGAATTTGAGGTACATTTTAAACATTCAGGAAACTTGCAAGCATTCAAATGCCTTATATCCCTAAATACAATAAGAACTTTACTACCCTCACAGTCCTCCCCCGCCCCAAATTCTCTAAAAGCAGAACTATTTGAAGAAGTATTTGAATTCCTACACCACATTTTTCTTATTATGAGGATATTTTTTCAATTACTTTCTTTGGAGCATTAAAGTAATGCTGAGAGAAGATGCAGTAGCCTGAAATGACTTCAATCAATGCTAATTTGGAAAACTTATAGAGGTCACCAATAGAAAAGTAAAAAAGGAAGCAAGGAAAATTAACATCAATTAGTCCTTATTCCTGAGAGTGTGACCTCACAGTTTAAAGGCCACATGTCACTACAAACAAGCTTGTTAAATAGTTTAAAGAAGCAATAGAGAAAACGGTTATGTAGCAGAGATCACAAAGATATTCCAAGAGAGTAGGAAAAAAAATGTTCTGTTACACAAATGATTTGGTTGTGCTTTGGGATAAAATTTGCAGTGACAGCATAATACATGGATTCAACATTGGCCACCTTTCAGACAAACATAGACGGTCAAGATGAAATTCTGTAGAAGTGTGTTATATTATTCCAAACAGTCACTCTGATAAAATGAGAGTCTCTAATGTTGAAAATTAAAGTTCAAATAAAATAGCTTCATTATTATTTTCAGAATACAGGAATTTAAATAAGTATGTATAGTAGATTAATTATAATTAAACTTTTTGCATATTTAATCTATAATCTGAATGTAGAATATATATTTAAAATTGGGAATTTTATATTTGTGTTTACTTTATCTTTCAGCATATACATTACCTGGATCTGGAGTTCCCAATATTGTCATGTACCATTTATATGTCAAATAAAGAAGTGAAGGACAAACACTGTGCATTAAATTATCAGCCCTTCCTATCATATAACTTTTACCCTACCAACTGTGCTCAGTCCATGCAATTGAAATACTTCAAGGTTTTCTTTTTCTTCTTCAGTTTCCTATTAGAACTTAAGCTTAGCTTTAGAATCAGATAATGGGGCCCGAGTCTGTAGTTCCTAGCACTTTATAACCCCATAACCAGAGTATTATATTGAAAGCTATAACATTTTGAGCTGCTAATTGGTATTCTGCATTTTCACTAATGTGTTAGATATATCCCCTCTGGATGCAAAATACTATTCTTCTCTTAATCCAATGGTGGCAAAGTCAAGAAACCATTGCTGCTGTGCTTTACTCACGAATTAAAATCTTCCAGGATTAAGGTGGTCATTGTAGTTATATGATGAAGAATGAAACTTAAGGTTTTGTCAACAATTGTCATACAACCACAATGGGGAGCCAACTGGCACCATGGAAGTAAGAATGGTCAGAGACAGAAAGAAAATGGGTCCAAGAACCATATTTCACAAACTTTCAATCCAAATCCTGAAGACTGCTTATGTTCTCATTATGCAAGCCAATACTTTTTATTATTTAAATTTTGAGTTGTTACTTTTCTATGTAACCCAATTTAACTTTATCAATATTTAATAAAAATCTACATTCTGCCTTAAATATAGTCATTTTCCTTCATTGTAAAGGAATTTTCCCTGACCTTAGTCCCCATACCCAGCACACTTATTGGCTGAGCTTGTGTGGGTATTTATACGATATCTGTTGACCCTGCCTCTCCTTAGCAGGTCTAAGTTTCATGTTGAAGAAACCTCCCCCCTTGTAAGTAGGGCCAGCCCTAATCCAGAGGCAGCCCATCCAGGCGTCTTCCTGAAATTTTAGCAACTAAAAGCATTCTGTTTACAATAAGAAAACCATTTCCCCCCCACACCCTGATTGGAATGTCCCTGAATAGGTTCATGTTGACCCTCTGTGAAATCAATAACCTGAATGCTATGCGACTCCCGCGGTTCTTTTGTCTTTAAGCGTTTTTTTTTTTTTTTCCTTTTGCCTTTAAAAGATACCTGTAATTGCTAATCGGGGCTCTCTTCCTCTTCGGAGGCGGAGAGCCCGTTTGCGCAAACGTCCAATAAACCCTCTTGCTAATTGCATCTGCCTGTCTGGGGTCTGAGTCTCTGGGGCGTCCGCCGGGACACGTTGGCACCCGTGAGCCAGGGTCCAACAATGTCATTACATTCAAGGTCTTTATTATCAAGTTCCATTTAAATTCCTAGAGACATCCTTTGTCACTCCTTGTTAACACTGACTATGCTTCAGCCATGGTTCCCTGAATGTATTTCTTTTATACTTTGTGGTTTAAATATGTGGACTTCTGTATCAGAATGTCTGTTACTCACTTCTCTAACAGGTAAACATCAACTCATCTTTTGATTCCAGTAGGATTCTGATTTTCCCACATAGAGTACATTATTCTCCTCACTATGTTTCCTTCCACCTTCCATTGAAGTTTTGGACATCTCACTACTGATTAATTATTGATTACTGTCTTTTTTCTATAAATGTTTATTGGATTATAAGATCTTTGATCGCAGAGATTTTATTTTATTCATCTTGTTTTTCCAGAACCTGGTATAATACTTTGTGGATATTCATGTATAGGAGACAGAATAAATGCTAGATGGAAGAAAAGGATGACATGAAAGAGAAAGAGCAAGAGAGAGAAAAGAACATAAAATAGCTTTAATGGAAGAAGAAAATCTGAGCATAGAAGACAGCTGCAAATGAGGAGTAGAACTGGTACTAATCATACATAATTCCTTCAATCCTTCCTGTCCTTCCTTCCTTCCTTCCTTCCTTCCTAAATATTTTACCTATTTATTCCAGAGAGAGAGAGATGAATTGGAGGAGGAGCAGAGGGAGAAGGACAAGCAGACTCTACTCTGAGTTCAGAACCCAAGGCAGGGCCCAGGCTTAGGACCCTGATATCATGATCTGAGCCCAAACCAAGAGCCAGATACAACTGACTGAGTCAACCAGGCATCCTGATAATTGCTTTCTAAGAGATGATTCACGATGTAAATGTTCTTCCACTAAGAATCACAAGTAGAGTTCACTATTTCATTTATTGCTTGATAACTATCTTATTTATTCAAGGGTAATGAAAAGCAATTTAGTTTTAGATTAAAGGTCAAAACATGAAGATAACCTAATATATAACTTTGAATAGCAAATTTGATCAAATAACATACTGTTAGCCATGCATGAGGAAAAGCAAGTGCATAGATTAATAAGATTCATGTAGCTACTCTGACAGAAGAAGATGTTCTCTCATGGTAGCTGTAAGAATTTGCAGAAATCAGTCCATGAATTTACAGAGAATATTTTGACATAGAAAAGCAACAAAACTTTCCAGGGGATCTTAGTTAGAAATATATTTTTCAATTAATTATGAAATATTTTTCAGAAATCAATACCCTTTCTCATTGTGGGTAGTGGATGTTTTTTTGGATGATTTTAAGATTTTTAGTGTTAATCTCAGATCATAAATGTTCACCAAGTGAATTAAAAAAAAATCTATTACTTTGGGAATACCTTTAAACCATCCAAAAGACAGCTGGATTAATTGGACCCATGGATATCCTTACCTGATATATAAAACTAATATTCAAAGGAAAATACAGGAGAATTGATTAATAGTCTGACAGGTGCTATTTAACTTCTCATCAGTGACTATGAACATCTCTTTATTCAGTCTGGGAGCATTTTCCCCTCTAAGAATTCAAAGCCCCAGTATGGTTGGGCCGTTTAACTGAGTAATATTTAATCTCCTAAAGTCACTAAATTTGATATTATATAAGCACAATTCAGTTAATATGTGTTCTTATAAAAATCAACTATAATCAAGTTTCAAGTGTATACCTCGTCCAGTAATTCCTATTTTGATAAATGACATTATTTTCCAAAAAGTCAACCAAACCAGAAAACAAAGTCGACATTATTTTCCAAAAAGTCAACCAAACCAGAAAACAAAGTCGACCCTGGACTCCTCCCTTTCATTCATTTACCAATCAATAATCCTATTATTTCTACTTACTAATTATCTGTCTACTCTTTCTATTTAATGCCTTTATATTTTTATTGTCACTTTGTTAAATCTCTAAACTGTTTCCTACATCCATTCATTCTTGTTTCCTGAAAATCTATTTTCTACAAGTGATATTCAGGCATCATCTCAAACTCAATGGATCAAAGAAAAAATTCTATTTCCACACACTCCAAAGGTTCCATCCTCAATTTTTTTTTTATCTTATTACATGGTAACAGCATTTTTTTTCTTACTTCTCAGTTCACAAAACTATCTCATACAGCATCAAATGCATAAAGACATCATATAGGTTCAATTTCTTTAATGTACCTATAACCAAGTATTTCTCACTACCTTTTTCCGCAAATATGCTTGTCCAACCCACAGTTATCTTTTGCTTCATTTGTTGGGAAGCCTTCTAACTCTTCTGCCTGCTTCTATGCTTGCACTACTGCAGTGTATTGTCTTTTTTTTTTTTTAAGATTTTATTTATTCATGGGAGACACACAGAGAGAGGCAGAGACATAGGCAGAGGGAGAAGCAGGCTCCATGCAGGGAGCCCAATGTGGGATTCCATCCTGGGACTCCAGGATCATACCTTGAGCATGAAGGCAGATGCTCAAACGCTTGAGCCACTTAGTTGCCCCTGTATTCTCCATGTTGTATCTAGAAATTATTTTCTTTAAAGATTTCATATATTTATTCATGAGAGACACACAGAGAGAAGCAGAAACACAGGCAGAGGGAAAGGCAGGCTCCTCCCAGGAGGAGTCCCCCGATGTGGGACTTTGTCCCAGGACCCTGGGACCATGCCCTGAGCCAAAGGCAGACACTTAACCATTGAGCTATCCAGGAGTCCCTAGAAATTATTTTTTAAACATAACTCAGAGCATGCTACTCTCTGTTCTAAATTTTCAATGGTTTTCCACATCACTCGGTCCTAAATTAGGTTTGTAAGAACTTACATTATCTTCTACCAGCTGCTTTTCTAATCTCACTTCCTAATAGGCTTCCCTCTGCTGATTTCATTCCAGCTACTTTGTCCTCCTTGCTATTTCTTTGTAGATGCCAAGCATGTTCCTTTCTCAGGGTCTTTGTACCTAATATAATTTTAGCTTGGAACACTCTTTCTTAAGATAAACACTTGACTTACCTCTTCACATCATTTTGATCTGTACTCAAATATCACTTCATCAAAAAGGTCTTCTCTGATCACCTTCCTAAAACCACTCTTCTCTCATTTTGTATCATCCTCCCGTTTCATTTGTATTCATAGTACTTGTTTTCATCTGATTATTTATTTGCTGATTAATTTCTCTTTCACTAGAATATATATTCACAAAGAGCAAGAACATCATCTGTTTTGTTCACTATTGCATCTCCAGCTTAACAATGGAACAGCAGTTGGCACATAGTCAAAATTAATTAGGTATCTTGATTTTGTTAAATCCTTTAAAATTTATCTTTGTAATATATACATGCATACATAAAATAGATATATGTATATGCACATGTATATTTGTTACTCTTCAATTTCAAAACAGTCAGTGAAACTATCAGCACAACAGTGGGAGGAAATTTTTGACCTAGTCTCCAGTGGAAACTGGTGAAAGTCCTTAAAACACAGACAAATGATCATTTAAAGCCTTTGGAAGTGGTCCTAAGGGAAAGCAATAAATGAATAAACATCTATTCAGGGAAATTTATGAAAATACAAGAAAAGCAAGAATATGGTATTTTAACAACAACAAAATGTTTCCTCCTTCCTTATCCTAGCTCAGTAAGGTGAAGACAGCACTCCAGATTGCTGCAGTCCAGAACATAGGGCTTTCCCCCACCAAATCCCAATCAAAGGGCTTTCTTCTTAAAAAAAGTAAGATATCAGTATTTCTCATCCTGCACCCAACAACTTGTTGCTAAAGCTAACTCCCAGGATGCGGGGTGAAAGTGAGAGCTCCATTTTTCAGGGCAGCTTAAACTCAACTCATGGGATAAAGGTGTGGTGTGCTGAAAATCCTGAGCCCTGATTACCCATGCCCTGGATCATAAAGTGCTGGCTCCATGACAAGAGACAAGTCAAATGGATCTCAAGTTCCTGTCCCTAGCTTCCACTGAGTGCTCAACTCCTAGACAGTGAGTATCAGTCAGAGAGAAGCTTGCCAGTATTCCTAACACCAGCTCAAGATTCAGAGATTTTTGCCTTGGGAGAGAAGCAGACCATAAAAGAGAGGTCCTAATCCCTTCCTGAGAAACTCACTTAATTGCAACAGAGCATGGAGAAGTTCAAGCCTAAGTGTGCTCTCAAAAACAGTGAAGGTTGAGGCCAAAGACAGTTGAAGGAGATTCAAGATACAGGCTAAGTTGTTGGACATCTAATTTCAGATGAAAAATGGAGAATCAGACAGCTGAGTGGAGCCTTCTTGACATCAGAATACATATCAAACACTGACTTCAGAAGCTATTCCTTCACACAAGCAAGAATATGATTTATTGGGCAGCCTGGGTGGCTCAGTGGTTTAGCGCTGCCTTCAGCCCAGGGCCTGATCCTGGAGACCTGGGGTGTGATCCTGGAGTACTGGGTTTGAGTCCCACATTGGGCTCCCTGCATGGAGCCTGCTTCTCCCTCTGCCTGTGTCTCTGCCTCTCTCTCTCTCTCCTCTCTGTGTATTCTCATAAATAAATAAATAAAATGTTAAAAAGAAAAGAATTTGATAAATTAATTCACAGCAATTTATGGCACAGGGAATTGTTGAAATCAATAAGACAGTCAGCTGGTAATTAGAGGAGTTTGGCAGCTGAGTGTGGTTAGAGAGACAGAAAGCCCTACCACAGTCACTGCTATCACAGGATGATTGTGGCATACTCAAAGATGCACTTTCTTCAAGAGAAACATCAGAGGTTTAGCACTACTTAGGGAGAGTAGAGGAGAGAGGGAATAGACTCCACTAAAATAACCCATCTAATCATTAAATGAATAAACTAGGCAATAATCATAGCAAGTTCCAAGCTCAAGAGTTGGGGAGGACCCAAAGTTAGTACAATTCATTATCTAAGTTATCCAGTTAAGGGGTTCCCGGGTGGTGCAATCAGTGAAGGGCCTGACTCGGTTTCAGCTCAGGTCATTAACTCAGGTCATGAGATCATGGACCGCATCTGGCTCCAGGCTCCATGCTCAGTGTGGAGTCTGCTTGGGATTCTCTGTCTCTCTCCTTTTGCCCCTCCCACTCATGCTCTCTCTATATATAAAAGAAATAAATAAATCTTTTTAAAAAATAAACTATCCAGTTAAAAAACAACAACAACTGCAACAATAAAGCCTGACAAGGCATGAAAGAAATAACATATGACTGAGACACAGGGTAATAAGGCAGACAGCAAAAACCACTAGATTATCAGAAAAAACTTTAGCTATTATAAACATACTCACAGAATATAAGGAAATTATGGGTAAAGACATAAAGGAAGTTATGTTGACAATATTGCTTGTTGTAGAGAATATTAACAGATAAATTATTTCCTTAAAAAAAGAACAGAATTGGAACTCAGGAGTTGAAAAGTACAAGTGATATTTAAAAATTACCCTATATCTCAGTAGATCTGACCACCTCCTGACTCTTCAGTAAGACACCTCGAAGGACCATCTAGATTTGCTGGATCATTTCACAATTCCATGTTCTTGCACATATTATTTTTTCTACTTCAAATATATTTTTTTCAATTTTTCATATTTGCTTTGTAAATTAATCCTATGTGACTCCTTTCAAGTGTAGCGTTCTCTGTGAAATTTCTTTTATTCTGTCCCTGAGTTGGTCCTTTGTTTTTCTTTGTAGAAAAGAAGTCCTTATTATGTTAATGTCTAATATTGTATTTGTTACAATGTGTTACAATTATTTTTAAGTAAACAGAGATGATACATTACTCATGACTACCAGTGTCATGAATAAATGAAAAAATTGGTTAATTTTTTAAATTATGGAATAATAAAATACAATTTTAAGCCAATTGATAATTGCTATTACTCATGTTTTCTAGAAAATATAATAGAAATTACTTTATCATTGTGCTTTCTTATTCTCATATTTTGTATTATTTCATAGAATTCAGACTAGATAAGATGAACATTCTATGCATAGTATTTTAGACAATTCATATATATGTATATTAATGGATAGATCTAGATCTCGATATATATCTGTGTTAAGTTTGTTTCATCCAGAATATTTTGTGGATCTTTAAATGGATAAAAATACTGTTTTGAAGAACCATTCAGACTTTTCTGTAAAATTAAGAATATCTTTATAAGTGAAAAAACTTATAATTTCTAAAAATAAGACTACCCATTGTAACTGTACTTTAAGTATCTATCATCTCTAAGAGGAGAACTGGAGAATTTAATTGGAAACTTTTAATAGAAAGCTTTTTCCTGTTCTCCATTTTTAGTGTGGCGGCAGCCATGAAAATGCACAGCTCATTTTTCCCTTCAAAAAAGAGATCTGTTACAAGTAAAACTGACATCCCCTATCTGCTGAACCTTAATCTCCACGACAGCACTCACTCCAAGACTAGTCCCTTCCTGGGCTGCTACTAACCAATGACATAACATGATGAAGGTATTAGAGCTTGGTCATTTTTTTGCACAATGTGTGATTCTTCCACTATGTTATGTTCAGGGTCTACCCATTGGTCTGGCTGTGCAGTCTGAGGCTCTAATGGCATATGCTTCATCTTCGCTTTGTCTTTTCACAGGTCTTAGACCTGCATTGTCAGAAGGTACTCCTTGTCTACTCCCATTTCTTCTCAGATGTCTACCCAATCATCTTCTACATGTACAATTTCATTTTGGTGTCTGAATCTCAGAAGATCCAAGCTTTGTATGAGATACTTAATGTCTATATTTTGATAAATCTTTATTTTTTTAAATGCACATGTTTAAGGCCTATACAAAATAAAAACAAACAACTCATCAGTCAAGAGACTGATGCCATACCTCATATCAAATTCTTACTCTTCAGGTAAATATATTAAAACCTTTTTAATAGTATGCTTATATAGCCATTCCTTAATTTTTCTATTTAACATCAATTTTTTTCTTGATTTTTATTATGTCTTAGTTTTTAAAATTTTTTCTATTTATTTCCCATTGTTGGAGATATTTGTTTTCATATACTCCCTTCCTCCATATATATATATATATATATATATGATTTTATTTATTTATTTATTCATAGAGACACAGAGAGAGAGAGAGAGAGAGGGGCAGAGACACAGGCAGAGGGAGAAGCAGGCTCCATGCAGGAAGCCCGATGTGGGACTCAACCCCAGTACTCCAGGATCACACCCCAGGCTGCAGATGGTGCCAAACCGCTGTGCCACCGGGGCTGCCCCCAATGTATTTTATTGCATAAATATTCAATAATTTAAGAGACTGTAGAATTTTTTTACTGAACAACACAGTGAATTACTTTCTTGCTTACTTTTTCCCTCGGTGTTAATTCCCCATTGTTGTTCTTTGCATGCTTTTCTATGGATCATTTACATGTTTATTCCCAAACTGTCTTTCAAAAGTGTCTATATCATCACAAAACATTTAAGCACTTTAGAGCATCTACCAATTTCATTTTTTTCTTCTTTGGAGACATATTCTCTGGAGTCGTTTCTCATGCTTCCAATTTATCTGGTTGCTATAGCTCTGGGCTCTCTATTACCGGCATCCTGGATGTTTCCTTACATTACTTCTGGGGCAGAAATGCTTGCATTACTTTTTCTTGGTTTAATTCCTTGCATAGGTAGAGCACATTATTTAGTAACTTCTTAAAAGATAGTGTTTGAAATATACACACATCTCTGAACATATTTTTACTCAACCTCTTTCTTCACTTGCAGTTGCATGAATATAAAATTCAAGATTGGAAATGCGTTTTCCTCAAGATTTTTAAAGCGTTTTCCTATTATCTTCTAGAATTTATCTAGGCTAAAGACTTTTGATAAAGTCTTAAGTCATTCATATTTCTTCCTACTCACTATTTTGGAATTTTTTGATTACTTACATTGGAGTAGATCTATTTATACAAAAGTTGCTGGAACTTCTTGTTCTAAAAATTCAGAAAATTCACTTCTAGGGATTTAGTTTTTACTCACTTTATAATTTCCTCCACTAATTTTCTAATCTTTTATTTTTCATCTTCATATTTTTGTCTCATTTTCTGGAAGAATAACCAAATTTTACTTTTAAACTTTTGAGTGATATTGTTCTCAGTTTTGATATCATGTTTGTTTGTTTGTTTTTTATTTTATGAGGCCTATTTTCGTCCCTAAATGTTCTTTTCTTTTATTCTTTTTTTTAATTTTTATTTATTTATGATAGTCACACAGAGAGAGAGAGAGAGAGAGAGGCAGAGACACAGGCAGAGGGAGAAGCAGGCTCCATGCACCGGGAGCCCGACGTGGGACTCGATCCTGGGTCGCCAGGATCGCGCCCCGGGCCAAAGGCAGGCGCCAAACCGCTGCGCCACCCAGGGATCCCTGTTCTTTTCTTTTAAACTTCTATTCTTGTATTGTGAATTTAGTATCCTCTCATATATTTGATGGTGTTTTTATTATTTCTTTGAATTTTTCTTCTACTGTCTGCACAGCATGTTTTGGTTATTTTCTTATATTTATTTAATATCTGTCTGGCAGAGAAGTTTTAATGAAATATTCGGCAACCATTTGATAGGAGGTCACATTTAAAGAGATACACTAAAAAGCTATAGAAGCTGTGTTTGTCCCAATTGTCTAGCTGGAGTGAATAGTTGGGATAATACTAGATATAAATTTCTATAACAGTTTTCCTTGGACTAAGCAGTTTTCCTAGAGAAGATCTCTCTAATCCCTTACTTGAGATGATAGTATTCATGAGCCGAGTGGGAGAAGGGAAACAGTATTTTCATCATTCAATGTCTAGTCTTTTGCTTCCCTTCTCTTTCTGATATGATGCCCCATCCTGTTTTGAGCCTCAGTTCTCTAAGACAGCAGTACCTTGGGGAGGGTATCTGTTGGACCTAAAGTCTGTAAAAATTATTGTGTTTTGAGCTTCCTCCTACACCTCAATGTATGAGAGACCTGATATTCCCATTCTTGATGTTTTATGCTGTTCTTCTGTGATCATCAGTTAACTTTTGTGATTCTTTCACTGACTGCTTGGTTTTCACTTCCTGTGATGTGCTTAGATGACTCCTGTCCATCAATATTGTAACAAGTAACAAATTATCCTTTTTTTTCCTTTTGTCTTTGTCATGATTAACATCATCATCATCACCATTATTATTTTAACAATGTATTTATTTATTTTACAGAGAGAGAGAGCACTTGCATGCACAAGCAAAGGAAGGGGCAGAGGGAGGAGGGAGAGGGACAAGCAGACTGTGCTGAACATGGAGCCTAACATGGGGCTCAATCCCATCACCCTGAGATCATGACCTGAGCCAAAACCAAGAGTCAGATGCTTAACTTACTGAGCCAACCAGGTGCCATCATCATCATGATCACCATCATCATTATTACTATTCCTTTATTTTATGGAGGTTTCAGTTGAAATACTAATAAAAACATTTGAAAAAATTTTGTGTAGAATCCATCATGTTTAACTGAAAGTTGAGTGCTTCTTGGTTCTCTTCTGAAATGTTATTCTTTATAAATATTCTATCTATCTGTATCTATATCTAAATATTCTATCTATATCTATATATATAAACACATGTTATCCAGTCTTATTATAGATTTAACAACTTTACTATTAGATGGATGTTAAAAAATAAACTAAGGAAAAGCATACTGAAAAAGCAGAAAATAAGTGTTATATATAGTAGGGAGAAATTGGGACTTTTACACATTGCTGGGGGCTGTAAAATAATACATAATGCACCTGTGGTAGAAAATAGTATGAAAATTCCTTAAAATTAAATATAGAATTATTATATGATCCAATAATTTTACTTCTAGGTATATATCCCAGAGAAAGGAAAGGAGCGTCCTGAAGAGATTTTTGCATACCCATGTTCTTAGTAGTAGTGTTCACAATAGATAGTATTCATTCAATTGATGAAGGAGTGGATAAATAAATGTGGTATATACACAACATAATATCATTCAGTTTAAAAGGGAAGAAAATTCTGGCATAGGTTAGAACCTGGGTGAACCTTGAGGCATTATGTTAAGTGAAATAAGCCAGTCACAAATGGACAAATATTTTATGATTCTATTTGTGTGAAGTACCTTGCATAGTCAAATTTATAGAGAAAAAAAACTAGGGTGCTGGTTGGCAGAGGCTGGGGTGAAGGACATGGGGAGTTACTATTTAATGGGCACCCAGTTTCAGTTGGGATGAAATAGTTCTAAAGATTGATGGTAGTAATGGCTGCCCAGTAAGGTGAATGTACTTAATGTTATAGGACTATATATTTAAAAATGGTTAATATGCTACATATACATTTACACATACTCACACACACACAAAATGAATGATTAGGATAGCTATCACTAAGAAGGTGCCCTTTGAGCAAATGGCTGAACAAGGGTTAGGAGCTTAGCAATCCTGAAACCCCAGTCTATGCTACTGAAGTGGAATGAAGAGAAAGGAGGTAAGAGATGGGGCCAAAGAATGAATGGGATAAGGCAGACTGATTGAGAAGAACATTAAAGCTAAAAACTGAAAATTGACTCTTAGATTTATTAATATTATGGTAACTATGGTTATTAGCAGATATTGGAAAAGAATACTTTTCATGGAGTGAAGGGCTGAAAACCTACTCATTATAGTGAGTGTATAAGAGAACTGAAGGAAAGTGTATCTTAAAATATAAAATGAAACAAGAGTCATCAATTTTGGATTTAAAAATGAATTGTCTTCCATCTAATCCAATATCCCTTCTTAAGGAAAAGAATGAAAAATAAATTTTGTAAGAGTAAAGAGGGGTTAGAGACTGTCTAAGGTTTTGCAACATAGTTACTCTGAGCAATGATTAATTATTTTCTTCTTTAACATAGAATCTCCTGAGCTAATCTTCATGCAGCTCCTTGTATATTTCAGGAGTCTCAGCTGATTTCTTTTTAGAGATTCAATTTGAATCACAGCCTTTCTTCTTTGCAGTTGAAGGGCAACATAATAATTAAGCCCAGATTTAACTTTACATTTTAAAGATACAACAAACCATTATGAGTCCTATTTAATAAAAACTCCACTTAATATGAGTCCATTTAATTATTATGAATCCATTTAATAAAAAATTTCCCCACTTTCTTCTTCAGCTCTAAGTAAATTAAATGAAATGGCCTCCAAAGTTATTGCTATTGCAGACTATATCAGAGTACAGGGTATTGAACCATATTCTACTTTCATCCCATTAGAGTTATGTCACTCTTAGTCTTCTGTTGTGACTAGACAATTAGATACAAATGGTTTTCTAAAGGATTTACTACAAGACATTAGTGGAGGAAATTTTCATGATCTTAGCTCATTTCTCTTCCTTTTGAAGTGTAAACTATTAACTATTCTAAGAGTCCATTAATTTGACTTTCTTTGAGATAGTAAAGGTTTTCATGATAATATTGACAGATACCAGTAAATTTTTTAATGTAAAAACAAACAAATGAACAAATAAACAACAATTTGATAGGTAGTTAGGGATCTTTGCCTTTTTTTCCTATGCAGGTCATTACTGATACCATGTTTCAAATCTTTATCAAGTTTACATCTAGATTAAGGTAGCAGTCTCCTAACTGGTCTCATTGGCTCAAGATCCTCCTGTCTCCATATTTTTGTGTGGTTAGTCTTATTAAATCAAAGTTCTCCTTGAATCAAATTCTAGTTTTATAAAAGGGTTTGGTGACTGAACACTTGCTTTATTGAGTAGATGAAGAAATTAGATATGTATGTATGTATAAAAATAGCTGTCTACTGCAAAAAGAGCACACTTCACTAAATTGATAGCCAATATTCTTAAAATAATCCATTTCTCGAACATTTTTTTTCTTTTCTTTCTCCCACTTGACAAATTTCTTTTTGAAGTTACAGAGGCTACATAATTAGTTAAAAATTGCATGTTTACTACTTAGGGGACAGTCTCTGGAAGATGCATAACTGCGTAAGATCTTTTAAATAACTATTAAGATTGTGTATGTGTGTGCCTTTTCTAGACTTTCATCATGAAATTGAGTTTGTCTCTAAACAAAAAAGGGGAAAAAGAAGGCATACCAAATTGTATTTTTTTTCCATGACAGTGTAACTCATCCTCTTACTGAAAACAAAGCTTAAACAGCGGGAAACTGGACAAAGGTATAAAAACTCATGACACAATCACATTCATATTTTGGATATTATGCAGAGCAAAACTGGTTACTTAGCGGAGTGAGACAAATGAGATGATTCCTACAGCAGCTGTAGATTTCTTTCTGGATGCACTGCCTAGAAAAGGTAAGGTGATCCAAAGCAGGAGGACATTGCAATCTGCAAAAATAAAGAAATTGTTACCAGGTTTTATGTAGATGGTTGCAGTGGGAACTAGTGGAGTAGGTACTGAAGAGAAATGAAAAACTCTGAGATGTAGCTGAAGAAATCTGCAGAGGTCCTTCAGAATCTCAGGTAAAAAAATACTAATTAGCACATGGGTAGATTGACAAACCAGGCCATAAAGGAAATTAGGAGTTGTTGGGAAGTTATGTAGTGAACAATTCCCAGAACAACATAAGTCTGAATTTCATCTGGCCAGAATAAGACCTTTATTTAAATAATTCCAGAAATTAATAGGGGCCACAAAAAGGGTCATGCCATCGTATTTGGGCTAAATGTGATAACTCATAAAAGAATTTATAAATAAGCTTTGAAAACAGCCTGTTTTGTAAGTAACATAACTTCCTGCCAAATCTACCCAGCATTCTTTTAAGAAAGAAAACTAAGTCTGAACACTCAACAATATTATATTCATAATGTCTGGCAACAGATGAAAACTTACTAGAAATATGTAGTGGGGGCAGCCCTGGTGGCTCAGTGGTTTAGCGCTGCCTTTGGCCCAGGGCGTGATCCTGGAGACCTGGGATCAAGTCCTGCATCGGGCTGCTTCATGGAGCCTGCTTCTCCTCTGCCTGTGTTCTCTGCCTCTGTCTCTCTCTCTCTGTGTGTGTCTCATGAATAAATAAATAAAACTTTATAAAAAAGAAATATGTAGTAGATTTTTATTGTTTTCATAAGAAATTACCACAAATTTAGTGGTTAGAAGTACACAAACCTATTATCCTCAGTGCTGTAGGTCAAAAGTATCATAAGAGCTTCACCAGACTGACATCAAGGTGTTGACAGGCTACATCCCTTTCTAGAAGCTTTAGGAAAGAATTTGTTTTCTATTTACTTGGGTTGTTAGCAGAATTCAGTTCCTTGTGGCTTTAGGACTGAGGTCCCCACCAACCCTACTTATAATCGTCCCAGCTTCAAGTAGCTATCACATTATTTGGCACATAGTCCCCTTTTTCCATCTTCAAGGCAGAAACAGATTCTTTCTAATTTTGTACTTCCCTGACCTCAGGTAGGAAGTTTTCTACTTTTAAAGACTTCTGTAACTAGATTGGTCCCACCTGCCTAATCCAGTATAATTTCCTCACTCCTTAATGTCTGTAACAATAATGGCAGTATCTCCTTTACCATATAAAGTAACATGTCCATAAATTCCAGAGATTAGAACATGAACATCTTTGGGGCAAATGGTAACATTATTTGCCTAGCACATAATATGAAAAAACAAAAAACAAAAAACAAAAAAACAAACTCAAAATCAAAATGAAATCTCTACATATAACCTCATATCTCTCTCATAAACCTCAGAAATGACAGAAATTTCTTGATTTCTATTAAATTCATTGACAGGTAAAGATATATAGTTATAAAATTATAAATATAAGGATTTATAAGAAAAACGTCAAATACATGGAGAGATAAATTGAAGAGATGAAAAGGATATCAAACTGAAATTACAGGGACAAATATATAATGTCTGAAAGGGAATATTGACTCCAGCTTAACAGCAGAGTAGGCACCATGGAAGAAAATATGAGTAAATTTGCATAAATAGTGACAGAAACAATCCAAACGGAGACTAGAAAGGTAGAAACAAAAGCTTGAAAAAAACGAACAGGATTTCAATGACTTATGGCACAATATCATGTGATTCAATATATGTGTATTGAAGGGAAAGACAAAGAGGAAAAGCATTTAACAAAATAGCAGATGAAAAATCTCCAAATGAGATTTTTTAAAAAGTATAAACTCACAGATCCAAGAAATACAAAAACTTATTCAGGGTAACAACAACAACAACAACAACAACAACAACAACACAACAAAGTATAGCATAAGTAAATTGCTGAAAATCAGTAATAAAGAGAAATTCTTAAAGACAATCAGAAAAAAGAGACAATACATATAGAGGAATAAAGAAAATGATCACAGAAACTTTCATCACAATCTATGTTAGTCAGAATTCAGTGACAAGATATATTTAAAGTACTAAAAATATACTCTGAAGCTACAGGTTTTTTTTCTTTTCAGGAAAAAAAAAAAGAAAGAAGAAGAGATCTATTCTCCAAATATTTAAAAACTAAACAATAAAATTTTAAATAAATCTCATATTCAAAATCCAACTTCAAAGAACTCTCAAGGGAAATCAGTAAATTAGTAAATTTGAATGAACATTTGAATGAACAAAACCCACTGTATCTAAATCTGTGGGATGCTGCTTAAACAATGCTTAGAATGAAATATTTAGCACTAAATACTTATATGGGTAAAGAATAGTTTACAACCAGTAACTTAAGCTTGCAACTAAAGCAACAAGAAGAAAAAAAATAGCAACTTAACACAAAGTATGCAAAAGGAAGGAAATAATAAAGATCCAAAGTTCATACAGTAGAAATAGAAAAAAAGATGAGGGACGCCTGAGTGGCTCAGTGGTTTAGTGCCGCCTTCAGCCCAGGGTCTCATCCTGGAGACCCGGAATCGAGTCCCACATCGGGCTCCCTGCATGGAGCCTGCTTCTCCTTCTGCCTCTCTCTCTCTCTGTGTCTCTCCTGAATAAATAAAATCTTTTAAAAAAAAATCCAAATTTGGGGCACCTGGGTGACTGCCCAGTGGTTGAGCATCTGCCTTCGGCTCAGGTCGGGATCCTGGGATCCCGGGACCGAGTCCTGCATCGGACTCAGCCTGCTTCTCCCTCTGCCTATGTTTCTAAAAAAAAAAAGAAAAGAAAAAGAAAAAAGGAAAAAAAAAAAGAAAAAAAAGATGAAAATTCTACAAAAGTATAAACAAATTCTTAAAGATTGGTACAATTTATCAGGGAAAAAAGAGAAAACTCAAACTAATATCAATAAATTAGAAAGTTGGTATCACTACAAACTTCATAGGGTTCACAAAACATCATTATTTTAGAAGTCATAATGGCATATATAGAAAATCCTGAGAGTTGGTGGATGTGATCAAGTTAAGGGCTTTGAGATGGGCTTCTCCTGATTAGCCAGGTGGAGCTAATGTACTCACAAGAATCTACCTATAAATAAGAAAAGTCAGAGACAGAGTGATACAACATGGAAAATATCCTACTGAACATTGCTGGTTTTGAAGGAGCCAGAGGGTCAGAAGCCAAAGAATGTTGACAGCCTCTAGAAATTGGAAAAGGCAAGAGAATGGGAGTCTAGAGCCTCAAGAAGGAATGTAGATGTGCTTACAGAAATAGATTATAGTTCAGGGAGACCCATTCTGGATTTATGGCTTAGAGCTATAAAATAATAAATGTGTGTTGTTTTAAGGCATTCATTTTTATTTTTATTGTTGTCATTTTTATTTTACTATCAGGTAGAAAGACCTTTCATTACCTCTTGGTTGAACTCATTAACTCTTTAATGTTCTGGCAGTAAGTATTTATCTGGCCTGAATGGAGCAGACAATCTATCTGGTGGGAGCTAGGATGGTTTGAAGAGTTTGCATATTTTCTCCTTAGGGAGTAGGGGTTCTCAACTCAACTGCTGCGTAATCTCCTGCTGGAGACCTTGCTGATGCTATTTCTGCTGCTGCTGTTTACTCCTGCCCCCCATCTATGCATTATATTTACCAATATTTTGGCTTATTTCATCTACTCTGTCCACCAGCAACTTTAAGGCACAAATATTGTGGTAAGTTGTTACAGTAGCAAGAAACTAATGCAGAGATCATAGATTTTTCTGGTTACAGATTTATTTTTTATGGTAACAGATTTATTAATGTAGAAATAGACTTTCAATAAGTAACAATGTGTTTTGAAGATTACTTGAAATTTGAAAATATAAAGGGCATATATCATTCCCACTCCTCACTTCACAATCAGGGGAAAGAACAAGGAATTTTTTAAAAAATGTTTTTGTTTTTGTTTTTGTTTTTGTTTTTGTTTTGTTTTGTTTTGTTTTTATTGTTTTGAAGAGAGGTGGATAAAGTTCATTAGCATTTTTCTTTTTTTTTTAAGATTTTATTTATTCATTCATGAGAGACACAGGGAGATAGAGGGGGCAGAGGGAGAGGCAGGCCTCTCCTGGGGAGCCTGATGTGAAACTAGATCCTGGGACTCTGGGACCAAAGGCAAAGGCTCAACCACTGAGCCACCTAGTCATCCCTCATTAGAATTTTTCTAGAAGTAGGTATGCGTGAGAAGAAATTATATAAAAGGTACACTATCGTAGCAACCAGAATCATTGTGAAAATAAGAAGCATATCACTTTAAAAAATCTTTTGTCATTTTATTTATTTTTTATTATTTAATGAAATTTAATTATCATTATGGTTAAATATAATTATCATAGTGTTATATTATTTTCAGCTATACAATATAGTGAATCACCAATTCTCTACATTTCTCAGTGCTCATGATGATAAGTGCACTCTCAACCTCTTTTTCTTAATTCACTCATCCCCCCACCCACCTCCATTCTGGTAACCACAAGTTTGCACTCTATATTTAAGAGTCTGTTTTTTGTTTAACTAATTTTTTCTTTGTTTGTTTCATTCCTTAAATTTCACACATGAGTGAAATCATACAGTACTTGTCTTTCTCCAACTGACTTATTTCACTTAGCAATATTCTCTCTAGAGCTACCCATGTTGTTGCAAATTACAATATCTCATTCTTTTTTATGGCTGAATAATATTCCATTCTCTTTGTCTCTCTGTCTCTCTCTCTCTCCACACACACATATACATACACATGCAAAACTATATCTATACCACATCTTTATCTTTATCCATTCATTTATCAATGGATATGGATTGCTTCCATAATTTGCCTATTGAAATAATGCTGCAGTAAACATAGGGGTGCATATATCTTCAAATTAGTGTCTTTATGTCCTTTAGGTATATTATAGTAGTAGAATTAATGGGTCATATGGTAATTCTATTTTTTAACTTCTTTTAGGAACTCCATACTGTTTTCCACAGTGGCTGCACCAGTTTGCATCACCACCAACAGTGCATAAGGGTTCCTTTTTCTCCACATCCTCACCAACACTTATTTCTTATGTTTTTAATTTTAGCCGTTCTGACCAGTGTGAGGTAATATCTCATTGTAGTTTTCATTTGCATTTCCCTGATAATTAGTGATCTTTTCATTTGTCTGTTGGACATATGTGTTCTGCCCATTTTTAAAATGTGTGTGTTGAGTTGTATACGTTCTTTATATATTTTGGATACTAACCCTTCTTGGATAAAGCATTTGCAAATAGCTTCTCCTATTCATTAAGTTGTCCTTTTGTTTTGTTGATTTTTTCCTTTGCTGTTGAGAACTTTTTTATTTTGACACAGTCCTAGTAGTTTATTTACACTTTTGTTTCCTTTGCCTTAAGAGACATATCTAGAAAAATGTTACCGTGGCTGATGTAAGACAAATTATTGCCTATGCCCTCTTCAAAGATTTTTATGTTTTTTTCAAGGTTTTTATGGGTCTTACATTTAGATATTTAATCCTTTCTGAGTTTATGTTTGTGTATGGTGTAAAGAAGTGGTCCAATTTCATCCTTCTGCAAGTCACAGCACCATTTGTTGAAGAGCATAGGACTATTTTGAGACAATTATGTTTGAAGATAAAATTGAGAGTGTTTCACAGCAATATGTCCTACCTACTTATTTTGTAAATATCCCAAATTTCAAACAGTATTCTATTCCAGAAGCTCATCTGGAACATAAATGGTTTGGATTATGAATGAAAAGTGATAAACATTTGACTACTATTTTCCTGAGTTCTTGAAAATTATTTTTAAATAGTTTTTAATATGTAACTATTAAACATAGGATCTTGAATAAAAGAAATATTCAAGAAGCTAAGTGAAAATCTATAGTATTAACCCAATTTAAAAGAAATCCTTAGCTACCCATGTTTGTATGCAAGGGTTCCTGTGCTTACCCAAAAAATCCTTCTTTCAAATCTCCTACTTTATAAGCATAACTAACTGTGATCCTCAGTTGGTTCACTGGGGAACTCACCACTGCTTCCCTTGGAGACTAAGGATTCTATGGGCTCTTCACAGCCAATGACTGCATATGACAAGTACGCCAAAGCAGGTTGGTTTCTGAGAGACATTAAGTCTCTAGTAGTCAGTTCTGTCTTGAGAACTCCAGTGCTCTACTGAATCTTTCTTAGCACTGTACTCATAGCAAAGGCTTTCCTTCCTTCCTCTCTCATCCATGGAAGTCAGACTGGCACCACCACCTGAAACTCTCTCAACTATTTGCAGCTCTTTCTTCATCTTCCCTTTTCACAGATGGTTCCCCAAACAAATATTTATTTCAGTCTTGGTGAATTATATTTAGAGGACTCCAGCTAATGTATCACCCTATTGGTCTGTCCCTCAATCTTCATTAATATTATTAATAATAATGAATAAAAATGTTAAAACATTTGTAATAACCACTCTATTAAGTATCATTAAGTGAAATAATAAAGTAGATAGAGAAAATTAAAGATGATGACAAGAAAATTATGGCTAGGAAAAATGAAGAATTTCAATTAAAAAAGCTAAAATAGATTGTGCATGTCTTTGGGCAACTGCATGAAATTTTGAGCAATAGATATAGCAGGAAGCCTCAGTTTCAAGTTCTTATTTGGACAATTTACGTAAAGTTAGATTTGGAGTATAAGAGTTAAATCACACAAAAAGTTGCAGTTGTGCAGTACTCTTTAGACAACTCTATGAATATCTTTCTTTTTTTTAAGATTTATTTATTTTAAAGAGAGAGAGAGCAGGAAGGAGGGACAGAGGAGTGAGAGAGATAAGAGAGAGGGAGAGAATCTCAAGCTGACTCCTCACTGAGCACAGAGTCCAATGCTGGACAAATCTGACAACTGAGCCACCCAGGCGACCTAGAGGAATCTATGAATGTCTTAATCACTATCAGGACCTGAAAGTTGAGAAACAAGCTTATTTGCCATTATTCCTGATCATAAAGTCTAAATTTATTTTGGTACTATAGTGTTGTAAAGATTTTTGCAATAATATTATGAAAGTATAACTGACATAAAAATCATTCATAAAAGCAACAGACCTCAGTATAAAGTTGTATAAAATTAATTTCATATTTCTCACTTGTAAAATTCCCAGTGTTAATTCTTGATTTTTTTTCAATTTCTGTGCTTCATATATACAGCACAATACACAATATGCCTGATTTGTGATCTAGCCTATGTCTGTATACTTCACAGGGAGCTTGCCTTGTTGCAAAAGAACTGATCCTCATTTCTTACCCACTAGCACAGTAAGAGGATTCTTGTTTTTGACTGCTGAGTAGTATCTAATTTTTCCATTGCCTGAAATCTAGGACCCAATTTTATCTTATCACTTCTGCGTTGACAGAATGCTTTCCCTACTTTTATGGGAAGCTTTCCCTTTCATTCTTGCCAAGGAGGCAAGATTTACCGCATTTAATCCTTCCTTAAAAGATTTAAAACAACTGACCTGTATTTTTATAATGCCAGTATATATATTTATATAGTTGATCTCGAACAACACATTTTGAACTGTATGGGTTCACTTATACATGGATTTTTTTTAATAAGACAGTACTAATAATGTATCTTCTCCTTCTTATGATTTTCTTAAAACATTTTCTATTCTCTAGCTTATTTTATTGTAAGAATACAGTATACAATACTAGGACATGCAAAAACATGTATTGTTTATATTAACAATAAGACTTCTGGTCAAAAATTTGCTATTAGTAGTTAAGTTTTGGGGAGTCAAAGTCAAAAAGTGGATTTTCAACTGTATGGGGTGTCAGTGCCTCTAACATTTGCCTAGTTCAAAGGTTAACTGTATGTACCTAATTTGCACAACACTTCAATATACCAATTATTATGTTCTAATTGCAAATGAAAAAAAAAACTAAGCATCTAAATTTAGATTTTTTTCAATATCACAGGTTAGTAATATGAAGCATAGGATTATACCCTCAGGCATCAGATGGCAAAGGCAGCATTTTCTTCACTATGTCAAACTTCATTTTGATATTTGCACAATGTATTATGCATATCATGGGTTGAATAAATTTATGATGTTTGTTTTGATAATTATATTATAGAACAGTGTTTAAAAACATAACAGAAAAGATGTACCTACAAACGCTGGTTTCAAATTCAGGTGTTTTCAATCAAGATATTTGAATGTTTTGTGAATTTACTTAACTCTGAGATGCACTAAGGAAGTATTTTGAAGGAAATTAACCATGTGTTCCTTTTATAAAGAGTTGTTTTCACAGTAATTCAAAGGGACACATGCACCCCTCTATGTTTATTGCACCATTAGCCAAATTATGGAAGCAGCTCAAGTGTCCGTTGATAGATGAAAGGATAAAGAAAATGTGGTTGGCATATACATACAACAGAATATTATTTAGCCATAAAAATAATGAAATCTTGCCATTTGCAACAACATGGTTGGAGTTAGAGAATACAATGCTAAGCAAAATAAATCAATCAGAGATAGACAAATACCATCTGATTTTAGTCAGGTGTGGAATTTAAGAAACAAAACAAACAGCAAGGGAACAACAACAACAATAACAACAATAACAACAGACAAACCAAGAAACAGACTCTTAACTATAGGGAACTAATTGGTAGTCACCAGAGGGGAGGTGGGTAGGTGGATGGGATTAAATAGTACATTTGTCATGATAAACACTGAGTAATGTATGGAATTGTTGAATGACTATATTGTATACCTGAAACTACTGTAACACTCTATGTTAACAATACTGGAATTAAAAAAAAAAAAAAAGACTTGTTTCCATGTGATTTTCAAATTTTAGAACTTTTGTTTGTTTTTGGCCAGTCAGCTAACAAGCTTATGAGCCTACTCCAGACAGGGAAGGATGAAGGTTTTAAAAAACAGATCTTGCAAACTTGGTTGGTTGGCTGGACTTACTAAAGATGACAAAAGCCTTTTATTTCACTGTAAAGAGCAACATTATTGCCTATAAAATCAAATTTGTTTTTAAAAGAACTCAATTTCACACAAACAGCTACAGCTGTCAGAAAATATTAAGGAATGAGATTTTGCCTTAAAAAACTGTTGGGATACTGTCAATTGATGAAGGTAAATGAATATCCTAAATGATTACAAATACCACTTTATGTTTAGTATCAACATTATCAGTTACATAATTCATCATTGCTATGCAAAGCAGATTAACTAAAGCAAGTGCCAGCACATATTTTTGCTTTACCATTTAATTATTAATGGAAAATGAGTTTGACAAGTTGTCTTTATTTTTTTTTTGACAAGTTGTCTTTAATTCCCCATTAAGTTGACCATGCATTCAATTTGACAGTTTATATATGTAGATAAACTCCTTGAGTTTAATAAATGTACAGTATTGAAAATTTGATCTAAACTTATATTGTTCATAAAAGAGAGCCTAATGTGAATTATCTGTGCCTAAATTCTACTTTGCCTGTAAATTAAACAAATTCAAACCTCATTAATTTGATCATGTTCCTAAGATACTATTAAGTTATATCTTTGGTACAATGAATGTTGCTCTGACTAGCCACATGTAAATTTCCTGTAAATATAGATAAGACTCACAAGCAATGAGGTTTTATTTTTTAAATTAATTATTTATTACAGATTTTATTTATTTACTCATGAGAGACACAGAGAGAGAGTGGCAGAGACACAAGCAGAGGGAGAAGCAGGACACAGGGAGCCCGATGTGGGACTCAATCCGGGACTGCAGGATCACACCCTGGACCGAAGGCAGGCACTCAACTACTGAGCTACCCAGGGATCCCCACAAACAATGAGATTTTAGACAATGTATAAATTTAGTTTTTCATCTTTAAAAAATTTTCTTCTGTCTGATTTAAAAAAATAAATAGCATTATATGCAAACCTTAAGGTCAGCTTCCTACATTGAAATACATGAGAGACACTGAAAATGTCCCAGATATTTGCCCTGATTTGTCCAATTGTTCTATCTGACACCAAAATTTTACCATTATGATTTCATTGTTTTATTAGGAGTTTGGAATTTCTATTAAAATGTTATTATAAATTCTCAAATACTTTCTTTTTTTCAAATATCTTATTTAAGTTTTAATATAGATGAATTTATGTGAGCCTTTATAATTATATCAGATAAAATAGATTTTCAATCAAATTCAGTAATAACAGACAGAGGAGGCCTTATACACTACTAAAGTAGCCAATTCAGCAAGAGTATATAACAATATATGAATATGCATTTCTCATTGGAGCACTTAAATACTTAAAATAAGTATTAACAAAATTGAAGGCAGAAATAGATAGCAACACACTAATAATAAGGGACTTCAATACTCCACTTTCAACATTGGCTAGATAATCTAGAAAGAAAGTTAGTAAGAAAATAGCATAACTGAATAATACAACAGACAAAACGTACCTAAAAGACATATATACAGCATGCCATCCAACAGCACCAGACCATGATGCTCTTCCCAAGAGCACACGAAACATTATTTTCAGGATATGTCATACATTGGGTTACAAAGCAACTTGTAGTTAATTTAAGAAGACTGAAATTATAGCTAGTATCTTTTATGAGCACAATAGTATGAAACTAGAAATCAATAACAGATGGAAAAATGAAAAATTTACAAACACATAGAAACTAAACAACACATTCTTAAACAACCAATGGGTTAATATTAGAAATCAAAATTAAATCGGAAAGTATCTTGGCATAAATAACAACAAAAAGTATCTTGAGATAAAATGAAAACACAACATATTAAAACTTAGGAGATGCAGTAAAAGCAGTTCTAAAAGAGAGGTTTGCAGTGGTAAATATCTACATAAAAAAAGAAAAATCTCCAATTAACTAAATTCTCAACAATATTCTAGCAAACTGAATTCAATAGCACACTAGAAGAATTATGCAGTGGAATTTAAACTTTGGATGCAGCAGATTAATTAGCATGAGTAAATTAATAAACATCACACATCATATTAATAGAATGAAGGGTAAAAATTATAATCCTCTCCATAGATGCAGAAAAAAGCATTTGACAAAATTTAACATTCTTTCATGATGCTCTCAATAAATTGGGTATAGAAAGAACAGCTCAACATAATAAAGACTATATATGACAAACTAGAGCTAAGATAATATTCAATAGTGAAAAGTTGAAAACTTTCTCTCTATAGCAAGAGTGGGCATCAGGGATAAGACAAGTGCACCCACTCCTACCGTAGGCTCATAGCAAATCCTAGCCAGAACAGTCAGACGTGAAAAAAATAAAGATAGGGGCATTTAAATTGGAAAAGAAGTAATACTGATTCGGTATATATATTTCACCAAAGACAGTTAGATAAAATATTCATAAAAATATTTTAAAATCTGGTAATAATTTATGCATTTAATACAAATAGTATAACAAGTAGTTTTAAAAACATTGTGAGCTGTTCAAATATTAATTGTATTTTTGTAAAGAGAGAACATATAATTTAACTGAATCATTTTTACCAGCAATAAATATCTGAAAATAATTTAAGAACTTTGTATAAAAATTTGTTATGTAAGACATTAAAAATACCTAAATATATTTTTATAAAATAAGCATTAATTAAACATAATATTGTATATTAATTTTTCTAAATTAATCTCTACAGCTAATTCAACTTTAATTTCAATAAAAAATCACATTCAGATTTTGAGAATAACTTGACAAAAATGAAAAACTCAAAAGCAAATAGCCAAGGTGCTCCTGTAGACCAACAACATTGTGGAAGTCTTTATATTTTTAATTATTAAGAAGTTTTAGAAGTTGTAGTAATTAACCTGTGAGTTTTGGCAGAGGGAGAGTCAGAGAAACCTGTGGAATAGCACAGAGCCCAGAACAAATTCACACAGGTATTGGAACCTGCATCTTGACATAGATAACACTAAGATAACACTCCCCCCCCCCCCCCGGGAGGGAAACAATCTTTTCAGCAACTGAGGCTTAAAAAAAATTGTTATCCAAATTAAAAATATAGTATGATGAATTCTTATCTGATAAGAGACATGAAAATCAATTCCAGATCAGTAAAGAATCCAAATTTGGAGGAATAACTTCATCATCAAAAGTGAAATGTGTGTGTGTGTGTATATATATATATATATATATATATATATATATATATATATAAAGGATGGATTTCTTAAACAAGATCCAAGGCATTAACCATAAATGAATAGATTGATGAATTTGAGTACACTGAAATTAAGAATGTCTTATTCAGAAGACATAATAACAAAAGTGAAAGATTAGTTCACAAGTTGGGAGAAGGTATGTGAAACAAATAGGATTTATGAAGTATTTATATTATATATTGCTCCTTTGAAACTATGAGGAAAAGCAACCTTCTTTTATAAATATATTGTAAACAAACAGCCTAAAATGTGCACCAGTAGATACTTATGCAGGTATATACATTTATAACATTATAATAGCAACTAATAACAGTAGCACAAAGCAATAGGAAACAATCAATGTCAATCAACCATAGGATAGAAAAAAATAAATTATTTGTGTACAAAATAGTATTGTATAACAGTGAGAATCAACAAATGGACTATATAAACACACGCATCAGAATGGCCAAGCCTGAAAAACAGAATATTGAACCAACAAAGCAAGTCACAATCAATACCATGTATTTATAACAGATAATCTTCAAAAATCAAAACTAAAAGTTTATACATTTTTTATACATGTGTGTAAATCTGTTTTTGGAAAGTTAATGACTAACAGAAGACAACAGGATTATGTGGTGAAATCAGGGGAAGAAACAGTATGACATTTACCAAGAGTACATAGAGGTCTCTGAAGTATAGGATATATTCTATTTCTTATGTGGGTTGTAAGCTTTATGGAGATACATTTTATTATTTTTTCAACTATACTATTCACCATGAAAAATATACAATTAAACAAAAATAGATAATTTGGAAACGCTAGACATGACAGAGGAATGTATCTCGAACTGATCATGTTGACAGAACACATTTGTTTCCAAATTATATTTAATGTATTCTTAAAATTTGTCAAACATGGTTCACTTTAATATTTTAAAGCACCTTAGGACTATTAGACTGATACTTTTTTCCTTATTAATAATAGCATTCACCAGGGCCCCTGGATGGCTCAGTGGTTGAGCATCTGCCTTTGGTCTTGATCCCAGGGTCCCAGGATTAAGTCCTGTATTGGGCTCTATGCAGGGAGCCTGCTTCTCCCTCTGTCTATGTCTCTGCCCCTCTCTCTGTGTCTCTTATGAATAAACAAAATCTTTTAAAAAAATAATAAAATTCACCAAAATGCACCACCCTCAACAAAGATTATCCCATAATTATTAATATTTCCTTTAAAAAGTTGAGATATTTTGTATTCAGTAAATATGTTGGTCAGGGACATTTCCTAAAGATGGTTAAAATACTTACCACTAAAAATTAGCTGATTAGGTGACAAGATAAACTGACTATAATAGGAATGAAGAAATTATGTCAGACATCAAATTGTATAATGTGCCCAATTTTGGTCAGTGTGGTATAACATAGGTCTGGAAGATTATTCCTGGAGCATACATGTCAGTAAGCAAATCGCCAAAGGATTTTCACCGTGGAGGATTACTCCCAAATTATCAAGATGTCCTTTTATGCTTTTCTTTTTTCAATCCTTTAATTAATTATTTTGTGGTCAAATATATTCTGATTTTAAGTAATTGTTGATCTTTGAACAACATGGGTACCATCCTCCTGTGTAGTCAAGAATCCACATATGACTATGGGTTCCCCCAAAACTTAACTCCTAATACCCTACTGTTGACCTGAAGCCTTGACAGTAATGTAAACAGTCAACATATACTTTGTATGTTATATGTATTCTTATAGAAATATTCTTATAGTAAAATAAGCAAGGAAAAGAAAATGTTATTAGAAAAATCACAAGAAAGAAAATACATTTACAATACTATACTATATCAATACTGTAAGTTTATATATTTATTGAAAAAAATTTACAGATAAGTAGACCTGCACAGTTTAAACTCATATTGTTTAAGCGTTAATTGCACTCTCACAGAAAATTGTTATTCTGGTAATAAAACTGACAATGAGAGTGAAACAAATTTCATGAATGATGGAATACATTTTTTGAATATCCAACTTATTTAAATCTAACATTAATTTAAAATATTAAAAGTATTAATTTGGTGAAAAATTGTTTACATCATGAATAATAAACTCAGTAATTGCTAGATCTTAAGCAGATAAAATTGAGATGGTAAAACCATGAAGAAAATCCTTGGTTAATTGATTCCAGATCACATACTATCGCATCCGGTTGTTTTAATTCACATTCAAAGCAAATCAGCCTCAATGTGATAAATGTTAAAGAATAAACTAGTGGTCTATTGACAATTATTAAATTGACATTGTCTTTATGTAAGAAAATTCAACTATTCTAACAAACAAGTCTTGAATCTGTGATCAACACAAGATGGCCCAAAGGAATGACACTGATTTTCCCCCCAAATTATCTAACAATATCCAAGCCCAACAGAGAGCCCTCTTTCTTTTTTAAAGTACTGGGATTCTGCATCTTATTAAACACTAAAGTAACTTATCTCGTAAATAAGAAACATTATCTTCTCTCTTCAGGTTAACTGGGTCTCAGGAAAAAACAGCTATATCACAGTGCTGCCAACCCTGCATTTTTCCTTTTGTTTCTCTCTCTTAACAGCTCTCACTTATGCTCTACCAGGAATTTCTTTTTTAATACCTTCTCTCTTTTCCTCATCTGTTCCTCCTCCTTTCTTTCTTGCATTAGCCTCTCTAGAGAAATGATTCCAACAGCCAGCCCTGAAAATGTCTAATGGCTAAAGTAGTTTTTGTGTACAAAATGGCTGAAGTGGTTATTTGGTAGAAGCATTTAAATTCCATCTGCTGGGAATAAATAGATTCATAGAATTTTATTTTGTGCAGATAAGGTTTTATTTCTAGTTTTCTATGTAAATTTAAAGAAGCAAAGTCTGTAAACTAAATGTAAGATGATGGAGATTCTTATCATTGAATTGCTGTGTGTTGAAATATATTTAAGGATGGAAATCCACAAAAGACCAGTTTTTAAAGTGATTTTTCCTCAATAGTTGACTAGTAATCAAGAAAAAAAAAGAGAATATTAAAAGTCAGTTTGAATTTAGGGTTGGTTTCAATTGAATTCACAACTGAAAATGCAGAAATTATATAAGCAAGTTTTAAAAACTATTCTCTTCATTAATGAATTTGATATTTCTGACTTTAAAATATTTAATTCAAGTATTTTAAATGATTTAGTATTTTGGGGCATCTGGCTGGCTGAGTCAGAGGAGCATGCGACTCTTGATCTTGGAGTTGTGAGTTCCAGTCCCATGTTAGGTATAGAGATTACTTAAATGAATAAATAAAAACTTTGAAAATTAAATGATTTAGTATTTCTATAGTTGTCAAATTGAAAAACAAAATTATATTACTGATATTCCTTCAACCTGCTTAACTTTTTAAAAATGGTTAAAACCAATTTATTACATTGTGATGAAGAGTGTAACTCCTATTTTATTCAAAATATAGAATTGTTAAAACTAAACAATAAGAAAACAAACAACTTGATTAAGAAATGAGCCCATGACCTTTTACATGCAAATAAGCATATAAAAAATGCCCCACATCATAAGTCATAAGGGAAATAAAACTAGATACCATTACAAGCATATAAGAATATCCCAAATCTGAACACTGACAACACCAAATTTTGGGAGGCTGTTAAGGTATAAGGCTTTCATTCATTGCTGGTGGGAATACAAAATGGTACAGCCACTTTGGAAGGCAGTTTGGCAGTTTCTATAAAAGCAAACAACTCTTACCATATAGTCCAGCAATTCAGCTCCTTGGTGTTAACCCAAAGGAGTTGAAAATTATGTTCATCAATCAATAAATAAATAAATAAACAAACAAACAAATAAATAAATAAATAAACAAGCAAGAAAAACAAAACAAAACAAAACAAAAATTCACAAAGCAAAATACCTGCACATGGATGTGTATAGAAGCTTTATTCATAATTGACAAGTCTTGGAGCAACCAAGGTGTCCTAGGGTAACATAAACGGTTAACATAAACTGTGATACATTCAGACAATGGAATATGGTTCAGTGCTAAAACAAATGAGCTATAAAGTTATAAAAAGACATTGTGGAAATTTAAATGTACATTCTTAAATGAAAGAAGCCAGCCTGCAAAGGGTACATAATGCATGATTCCTACTCTATGATATGAGAAAGGCAAAACTATGGAGATAATTAAAAAGATCAGTAGTTACAACTGATACAAGCAGAGACATAAATAGAGCAAAGATTTTTTTAAGACAGTGAAAAAGCTCTGTAGGATGTCATAGTGGTGGATATATTGTTATATATTAGCCCACACCCACTGTTGTATAACACTGACTTAATTGTGTTCACTCTAAAATGGACTTAGTGTGATTATAATGTGTCAATGTACATTCATCAGTTGTAACAAATGCAACAGGATTCTTTTGAGAGATTTTGGTAGTGGGGAACATTATGCAGGGAGTATATGGGAAAACCTTGTATCCTCCCCTCAATTTTGCTGTGAACCATAAGCTGCCCCAACACAATAAAATCTTAATTAAAAAAATAAATGTGGAGGTGTCTTGGTGGCTCAGTCGGGTGGATGTCTGACTCTTGATTTCGGGTCAGGTCATGATCTCAGGGGCATGGGATTAAGTCCTATATTGAGCTCTGTACTCAGCAGGGAGTCTGCTTGGGATTCTCTCCCTCAATCTGCTCCTCCTCAAATAAATAAACAAATACTTAAAAAAAAATAAATATGCTTTGCATCTAGAAAGATATATAGCTCTACATCTAATACTATCTTAAACAATAGGAAATTTATGTAGATGTAATTTATGTGTCTTAAGGAATTTTTATGATACTTTTATAGAATCAAAAATAGGAAATGTTTATATAAATATTTAACACTATAGAGTGATATATAAAATGTTTTCATATTGATAAAATGTATTACTTTGCAATCATTAAAAGGTTGTTTAGTGACAGATGGTGACTACATTTATGGTGAGAACTGAATAATTAAAAGAATTGTTGAGTTGCTATGTTGTACACCTGGAATTAATATAGCATTGTATATTAATTATACTTCTATAAAAAAAGATATTGCTTTAAATTTTTGAGTACTTCACACCAGTCTTCTCTGAAAAATTTAGTTAAAAAGCACCAAATTTTATTTTTAGTCAGATGTATTAAATGTACTTTTGAATATATGCAGCTTCCTGCATGTGTACACTTACGTTTTCGAATGTTTAGACACTTCATATATGATACTTTCAGAATTTTACTATATATTAAGAGTGCTTTAATTATAAAAATTTCCAAAGAAAAGTATTTTGTAAATAAATTACTCCCAATTTAAAACATTCTAGAAAATCTAAAATATATGTATTATATTTTCTTAAAGCAAATGAATTCATCTATTTATTCAAAAACATATTGTATGTATTCCCAGCCTTCAAAACACTAAGAATATCAAGAAGAAGAAGGAGCCATATATCACAGACAACAGCAATCATTCTCCTCTGCCTCTCCCAAACACACGTCACATTCACAATCTCCCCCAGAATGACATTGAAAGCAATTAGGAAAAACACATTTGAATATTAATGTATGGAGACTTATATTTAGATTTTAGTATTTTGGTTTAACATTTTTACCTAAATTCATGCCTTATAATCCCTACTACAGCAGATATTATAATATGTAATATATGAGTAACTTATTTTAAAAATAAATGTAAGAGTCTTTATTCAAACTATTACTTATTTTTGTTTTTATTAAAGTTCGATTTGTCAACATATAGAATAATACCCAGTGTTCATCCCAACAAGAGCCCTCCTCAATGCCTGTCACCCAGTTGCCCCAACCCCCCACCAACCTCCCCTTCTGCAACCCTTTGTTTGTTTCCCACAGTTAGGAGTCTCTCATGGTTTGTCTCCTTCTCTAATTTTTCCCACTCAGTACCCCTCCTTTCCCTTACAATTCTTTCACTATTTCTTATATTCCCTGTATGAGTGAAACCATATGATGATTGTCCTTTTCTGATTGACTTACTTCATTCAGCATAACTATTATTTGGTGACTAACAATATCCTGTGCAGTTTTAGATAATTTATCATTTTTCTACATATAATCTCTACCTTAATGAAGTTAAATATATGAAAATATGAACAAAAAACTAAAATTAGATACTAATTATTTCAAAGAAGTTTTCTGTTGGCAATTCTACTGGTAGTATCTGTTTATTTATAGCCTATTAAGCACTGTCTAGGAAATTTATGGACATCTTAGGTACTCTTTTAATGAAAATTATCAAATACCAATATAACCACCTATACAATTTAAATTCTAGAGTTGACTGATAAACACTTTGTTTATAAAACAACTTGGTACAAAGTTTTTGGAATCCTCTTATCGTTCAGACTAAAATCACAGAAGATGTCAATATGAAATCTACATACAGAATAAATTAATATAGAATAGTAATTTTAGTTTTGCTATTTCTCACACAAGAATTATTTGTGGTTGCCTGGGTGGCTCAGTCAGTTCAGTGTCTGACTTTTGGTTTTGACTCAGGTCATGATCTTGGGGTTGTGAAATTGAGCCCCACATCAGGCTCTGTGTTCAGTAGAGTCTGCTTGAGATCCCCTCTCTCTCCTTCTGCTCTTCCCACTCATGCTCAATCTCTCTCTCTAATACACAAGAAATGAAAAGGAATTATTTGATATTTTATGTTATAAAATCCAATTGAGCCTCCTCAGTACAATCTATGAGAATAATCATGGGTTAATGAAGGAATTGATCAATTTGCTAGCTAATCTATAGTGCATGGGAAAGTAGCTATTAGAGAAACCATGGAAAGAACAGCTGGTCTGCTCATTGGAAAAAGAAAATCTTATTTAGGAGGTTCATTCCAATGATGCTAACTACATAGTCCCCAGGTGCACTGGTAGTGGCTGTTTCCTTTATAATCATTCTGAACTGTGGTTTTAATGAAGTCATATGGGCAATATTTACTGCCCAAATTGGACAGTACTCCCTATATACTAATTATATTCAGCACAAATGAAAATCTTCATGTATTGTTCAGTCAATGATATTCTGATTACTGAACAGCTGCAGTGATTTTTTTCATTTGTCATATATTGTATCCTTTTATTTATTTTTAAAATAAATAACTCTTATAAATATAACAAAAATAAACACTAAAACACGATATCCAAAATGCAGAAATTATTGCTTATGGTATACCTACTATTTACTATGCTATTCAATGACATATACAAGTTTATAATTTTTATAATAATTGTTTTAATACTTCCCCATTATTTATTTTGCCACTCATTCTTAAAAAACAGAATTCAAATATAAAGGAACTCATAGACTAGTTTGAATTTTAATAGATTTAAACGAAATTATTTTTTCTTCTGACTTTAAATATTTTTTCATAGATTTTTTTTTTTTTCTGATTCATCCTTATGGAAATTTTTGTTTTTCCAAGTGAAATGACAGAAACAGCAGAGTCTGTCAATTCAATACAATGAAAGGTTAGGTTTTCTGCCAAATATTTTTGTATCAGTAGTAGTGAATTATTAAGTTTGATTTGCCAACATATGAAACATGCATTGTGTTGCTAGGAGGCCACTACTCACAAAGACTTCAATAATATACCTCCTTTTGTAAAAGTACATAGTCCTCAATTAAGGATACTATCTGGATAGTACAATAGCCTGAAGCAATCTATGATATTCAAATCTATACTATACCCAAGTAACTTAAATGAAATATAGACATTTATGAAAAGGAATTCTAGACGTAAACCTCACATAGCATCTTAGAGCCTTATTGCCTTATGTAAGATTATATAGAATTACAGCCTATATAAGACTATACAGACTTACAGTCAAGGCTGAAATTTCTAGAGACCAGCTAGCTTTGTATAGAGATCATTTCATGAAGGATCTCTGCCTAAAATTCTGATATCATTCTTTTCATGTGTTGTGTGCTTGTGTGTGAGTATGTGTTTGTATTGTCAGTAAAGGGCCCACCAGGAATGGGCCGTATCAAATGACCAGTGTCAAATAATATGACTAATGCTAGAATTTAATAGCTCTACACACAGTCTTTGGACCATGGCCATATTTATTATATAGTCCTGCCTATTTTGCAATGCTTTCCCCATTTCAACAGAGACATTCTTCATCTTAAGTGTTTATGCTAATCAACTCATAATGTACAATCATTCTAGACTTGCAATTATCAAACTACAAAACATTGCTTTACAGCAAACTGTACACTGATAATGTAGAAGCGATTAATCTCTCTAGTATTGTTCATTTGTTGCTATGGAAATAGTGTTCCTCTACAGAGCTATTAGTAAACATTATATTAAAATTGCTGCCAGTGACAGAGTCAACCCTGGCAAACTGCAACAAATGCAAAGTAGTATTATTGCAGTCATGCTCTGCCATGAATACACACATCAGAGTGTGATTTTTAATAGTAGGATTTTGTTTCAATAAAAAATAAAATTTATTTCTATTATAAAGTGTACCTAAGACAATTGACTACCTATTGGTATTTATTGGTAATGAACACATTAAAATGTATAAATAATGTTATAAAATCATTTTTTTCTTTTTTTTATGATGAAATTTTATCTGTTCTTATTAAAGTAGAATATTTCTCTGAATACAATGAACACTTGCCACATTTCTTGCTTTTGAATTTAAAATGAAAATATGTAACTCTTTTCTCTCTAGAAACATTGTGATATTAAAATAATGTTAATTCTTGATTAAGAACAATGTAACACATCATATATTAGCTTGGAAGAAGGGTCAGAATCTCATATGATCATATACAACACATTTAGTCACGTTTCACTGAAGTGATATGTGGGCTGAAAGTTTACCATTTCTATTAGGACTTGTAACAATATATTTCTGTAAATACATTCCACTCATGGCCCAAAGTAAAGAAAAATATTTGCCATGAAAACTACATAGCTGTCAGAAAAGCTAGTCTTCATAAATGTGTCTCTAAACAAATATAGATTCACATATATTAATCACACTAAAAGATTTAGCATATCTTTTTACTTATCACTAGGAGATCACTGTTATAATTACCATTTGACCAACTATTCTATGCATATAATTTAATATGCAGTAATTTCTACTAACCTGAATGTATCAGAGAAATAAGGATGTTAATTTAATTGTTCTGGTACCTATATTTTACTTATTTTATTTTGTTCCAGTTTTATTGAAGTATAACTGAAAAATAAAAATTATATATATTTTAAGTGGATAACATATTTTGATATTCATATGTATTATGAAATGATTGTCACACTCAAACTAATAAATATAGCCATCATTTCACACGATTACCTTTTTTGTGTGTATGGTGAGAACACTGCCAGCAAATTTCAAGTATACAATACAGAACTGCTGACTGTAGTCATCATGTTGTACATTAGAATCTCCAGAACTTATTTATTCTACATAACTAAAAATTTTTACCCTTTGACCAACATCTCTTTACTTATCCCAAGACTCTAAGCCCCTAGCAACCACCATTCTACTCTCTGCTTCTATGAGTTTGACTTTTAGATTCCACATACAAGTGAGATATGGTATTGTTTATCTTTTTGTATCTGGTTTACTTCACTTAGCATATGTCATTCAAATTCATCTATGTCGTAGTGGTAAATAGCAGGATTTCCTTCTTTTTAAAACTAAACAATATTTAACACACACATGCACATGTACACACATACTATCTTCACATTTTCTTTATTCATTCATCAGTGTACATAAGTTGCTTCTTTATCATAACTATTGTGAATAATGCTGCAGTGAACATTGGGAATACTGTTATCTCATCAAGATACATATCCAGAAGTGGTATTGCTGAATCATATTATAGTTATTATAGTTCTATTTTTAATGTTTTTAAAAATTTTATTTATTTATTCACGAGAGAGAGAGAAAGAGGCAGAGACATAGGCAGGGGGAGAAGCAGGCTCCCCTCAGGGATCCCAATGTGGGACTCAATCCCTGAACTCCGGGATCACTCCCTGAGCAGAAAGCAGAGCTTAATGCTGAGCCATCCAGGCGTCTCTCTATTTTTACTTTTTGACAGACTTCCACACTGTCTTCTGTAGTGGCTGTACCAGTTTACATTTCTACCAACCCTGCATAAATGTTCCAAAAGTGTACGAAAAACGTACCTTGTTTTCTTTTTTTTTTTTTTTTAATTTTTTATTTATGATAGTCACACAGAGAGAGAGAGGCAGAGACACAGGCAGAGGGAGAAGCAGGCTCCGTGCACCGCGAGCCCGACGTGGGATTCGATCCTGGAGCTCCAGGATTGCGCCCTGGGCCAAGGCACGCGCCAAACCGCTGCACCACCCAGGGATCCCTGTACCTTGTTTTCATAGCCTCTACAACACTCCCTCCCTTCTTTCTTTTCTTTCTTTCTTTCTTCCTTCTTTTTTCTTTCTTTTCTTCCTTTCTTCTTTTTTCATTCTTTTTCTTCCTTCCTTCCCCTTCCTTTCTTTCTCTTTCTTTCTTTTTTTTTTTTTTTTTAATGATAGTCACAGAGAGAGAGAGAGAGAGAGAGGCAGAGACACAGGCAGAGGGAGAAGCAGGCTCCATGCACCGGGAGCCCAACGTGGGATTCGATCCCGGGTCTCCAGGATCGCGCCCTGGGCTAAAGGCAGGCGCTAAACCGCTGCGCCACCCAGGGATCCCTTTCTCTTTCTTTCTTTCTTTCTTTCTTTCTTTCTTTTCTTTCTTTTCTTTCTTTTCTTCCTTTCTTCCTTTCTTCCTTTCTTCCTTTCTTCCTTTCTTCCTTTCTTCCTTTCTTCCTTTCTTCCTTTCTTTCTTTTCTTTCTTTCTTTCTTTCTTTCTTTCTTTCTTTCTTTCTTTCTTTCTTTTTCTTTCTTTTCTTTCTTTCTTCTTTCTTCTTTTTCTTTCTCTCTCTTTCTCTCTCTCTCTGTCATTCTAACACGAGTGAGGAAATAAGATATTATTGTGGTTTTTATTTGCATTTCCCTGATTAGTGATACCGAGTACCTTTTCATGTACCTGTTGGCCATCTGTATCTCTTTTTTTGAACAATATCTATTCAAGTCTTTTGTCCATTTTTAAATAGAGTAGTTTGTTTTCCTGATATTGAGCTGCCTGGATTCTTTATATAATTTGGATACTAACTCTTTATCAAATGTATGGTTGGCAAATATGTCACATCTTATAGCTTATATTTTCATCGTGTTGATTTTTTGCTTTGCTGTGCAGAGCTTTTTAGTTTGATTCAGTCACACTTGCCTATTTTTGTTTTTGCTTTCTGTGCTTTTGTGGCCATGTCTAAAAATAATTGCCCAGATCAATGTCTAGAAGCTCCTTCTCAATTTTTTTTCATTAGTTTTACAGTTTGGGTCTTACATTTAAATTTTTAATTTATTTTGAGTTGATACTTATATATGGTGTGAGACTAGGGTCCAGTTTCACTCTTCTGTATTTGAATAGCCAGTTTTTCTGTTACTGTTTACTAAACACTATCTTTTCCCAATATAATTGTCTTGATATTTTTAACAGTGTTAAGAGACAGATCCAATATCCTGCAAATTTTGTTAAATTTACACTGGCTGAAATCATTAGATGTATAATGGTATATATTAGTATTCTATCATTCATTCATTTATTTATTTATTCAATCACTTAGTAGTAGTAGTAGTAGTAGCAGTAGTATTTTCTTAAGTGCCATTCCTAACCAGGAATGTAGCATTTTATTTTATTTTGTTTTGTTTTATTTTATTTTATTTTTTATTTATTTAATTTATTTAATTTATTTATTCTATTTAATTTTTTCATCATGATAAGTGTACTCTTTTATTTCCATCACCTATTTAACCGATCCTCTCCAGCCACTGCCCCTCTGGCAACCATCAGTTTATTCTCTATAGTTCAGTCTGTTTCTTGGTTTGTCTCTCTCTTTTTTCCACTTTGCCTATTTATTTTATTTTTTAAATCTCACATACAAGTGGGTTGCTTCCATAATTTGGCTATATTGTAAATAATGCTGGAATAAACATAGGGATCATGTATCCCTTTGAATTATTGTTTTTGTATTTTTTTAAAGAAAGGCATTGTAGTGGAAAAAATTTTTTTAAAGATTTTATTTATTTATTCATGAGAGACACAGAAAGAGAAAGGCAGAAACACAGGCAGAGGGAGCTCCACACAAGGTGCCCAATATGGGACTTGATCCTGGAACTTCAGGATCACGCCCTGCCCTGTGCCAAAGACAGACACTCAACCACTGAGCCACCCAGGCATCCTGTTTTGTATTTTTTGTTTAAATACCCAGTAGTACAGTTCCTGGATCATAGTGTAGTTCTACTTTTAATTTCTTAAGGAGCCTCCATACTTTTTTCCATAGTTGCTCCTTCAGTTTGCATTCCCACCAACTGTGAGAGATGGTTCATTTTTCTCCATATCCTCAACAATATTTTTTGTTTCTTGTATTTTGGTTTTACCCATTCAGACAAGTGTGAGGTGATATCCCATTGTAGTTTTGATTTGAATTTTCCTGATAGTGAGAGACGTGGAACATCTTTTCATGTGTCTATTAGTCATCTGTATGTCTTCTTTGGAGAAGTATCTGTTCATATCTTTTGCCCACTTTTTAATTGGGTTATCTGTTTTTTTGGGTGTTGAGTTTTAGAAGGTCTTTATACATACCTGATACTACTAACCCTTTATCGGATATGTCATTTGTAAATATCTTCTTTCATTCAGTAGAATGCCTTTTAGTTTTATTGTTTCCTTCACTGTACAGAAACTTTTTATTTTGATGTAGTCCCAATAGCTTTTTGTTTTGTTTTGTTTTATTTTGTTTTGTTTGTTTGATTTTATATCCTTTGCCTCAGAAGACATATCTCAGAAAATATTGCTATGGCCAATGTCAGAGAAATTAGTGCCTGCCATCTCTTCAAGGATTTTCATCCGAAAAAAAAAAGAAAAAAAAAAAAGATTTTCATTGTTTCAGGTCTCACATTTTGCGGTCTTTAATTCATCTTGAGTTTAGTTTTGTGTTGATATAAGAAAGTGGTCCTGATTCAATCTTTTGCATGTTGCTGTCCAGTTTTCCCCAGTATCATTTGTTGAAGGGGTTGTCTTTTTCCCATTGCATATTCATTCCTCCTATTTTGAGGATTAATTGACAATATAATTGTGGATTTATTTCTGAATTTTCTGTCCTATTCCATTGATCTATGTATCTATCTTTATGTCAATACCATATTGTTCTAATTACTACCACTTTGTAATATGACTTGAAATCTGGAATTGTGATACCTCCAGTTTTGTGTTTCTTTTTCAAAATTGCTTTGGATATATATTTGAGGTCTTTTGTGGTTCCATACATATTTTAGGATTGTTTTTTCTAGTTCTCTGAAAAAATGCTCTTCATATTATGATAGAGATTGTGTTAATGTGCAGATTGCTTTGTGAAGTACTGATAGGCATTTAAACAGTATTTATTCTTCCAACTCACAAGAATGGAATGTCTTTCCATTTCTTTGCATCATCTTAAATATCTTTTATCAGTGTTTTGTAGTTTTCAGAGTTTAAATCTTTCATCTTGTTGGTTACGTTTATTCCTAGATATTTTATTGTTTTTGATGCAACTGTAAAGAGAATTGTTTTCTTAATTTCTTCATCTGAACAGCAGACCAACTTCCATCAGTGAAACTGAATCAGTAATAAAAAATCTCCCTAAAAACAAAAGTCAAGGACCACATGACTCCACAAGTGCTACCAAACATTTAAAGAGTTAAAAGCCATTCTTCTCAAACTATCCAAAAAATACATGAGGAAAGAAAACTTCCAAATTCACTCTCTCAGGCCAGCATCACCCTGTACCAAAATCAGATAAAGACACCACAAAAAGAGAGAACTATAGCCCAATATTTGTCATGAGTATAAATGCAAAAATCCTCAACAAAATATTAGCAACACAAATCCAGCAATATATTTTAAAAATCATTTACCACAATCAAGTGGCATGTATTCCTGAGATGAAAAGGTGGTTCAATATTTGTAAAACAATCAATATGATATGTCATATGAGTAAGAGAAAGGGTAAAAACCATATGATCATTTCAATAGATGCAAAAAAAGCATTTGGCAAATTCAGCATACATTCAGGATAAGAACCTTCTGCAAAGTAGTTCTAGAGGGAACATATCTTTTTTTCTTTAAAATATTTTTTTATTTATTCATGAGAGACACACAGAGAGAGGCAGAGACATGGGCGGAGGGAGAAGCAGGGCTGCCACGGGGAGCACAATTGTGGGACTAGATCCTGGAACCCCAGGGTCACACCCTGAGCCAAAGGCTAGATGCTCAACCGCTGAGCCACTCAGGTGTCCCTAGATGGAATATATCTTAACATAATAAAGGCAATATATGAAAAACCCACAGCTAACATCATACTAAATGGTGAAAAACTGAGAGCTTTTACCTTAAGGTCAGGGGCAAATAAGAATGTCCACTCTTACTGCTTTTTACTCAACATAGTACTCAAAGTCCTATTTATAGCAATTAGACAACAGAAAGAAATCAAAAGAATTCATATTGGTAAGGAAGAAGTAAATAAAACACAGACTATATGTAGTTGACATGATATTACATATAGAAAACACTAAAGACTTCACCAAAATACTGCTAGAACTGATAAATGAAATCAGTAAAGTCACAGGATATAAAATCAATCTACAGAAATCAGTTGCATTCCTACATACTAATGATGAATCAGTCACTTATTGTCAAATAAACATTTGAATGCCTATTTTAGCTTACTTTTAAGAATAAAAAATAAATTTGATACTCTACCTGCTATTAAAGAACTTCAGGTTTAGTAGAGTTGGAAAAGCAGACAAATTAGAAAATTAGTGAATTGATTGTTTTAAGAGTTTTGCACAAATTGCTTTTATTTAGCCCAAATGAATAATATAGTAATAAACTTAAATTATCTACAACACAATTGATGACCTTATTAGTTGACCATTTCAGAATGTGTTTTTAAATCATTGTTTAGAGGTTAATACAAAAGGTCCATTTTGAAGTGTTTAGGGAAAATCTCATAATAAATATATTCAGCATTCATAGTTAATAAAACTGATTTCCATGATCCATCATTAATTTTACCCAACAGAATACCATTTGTGCTTACCTCCATAATTATATTTTAACAGATATAAAGCACTGCCAAATTTTATGATTATTTTCATTATTAGTCATTTTTGTATTTGACAGATGATAAAATGCCTACCGCTACAATGACCAAAGAAACTTCACAAAATCACTTGAAGTTCTATATCACAACTTTAAATGTTTCAATTCATTACAATTAATGATGGATGGTGGATCTGGAAAAGATTTCACATTGGATGTAGTCACGGTCATTTGTTCTGTTCATTAAATTATTATGTCATCATACTTGCATGAATCTTTCAATTTTAACATATTAATCTAAAACCAACTCTTTAAATTTGTATCAAATATACACTAAATGTCAAAACTAAGCTTTATATGTTGCACATATTAACATATAAATAATTTTCCAATTATTATATATATTGTATTATTTAAAAAATCTTAAGCAATAGACTTCAAGGACTTTGTTTCCCTACTCTTATGGTATAGTAATATTTACATTTAAATCAATTGCAGTTAATTGATCAAATATAACTATCAGACTTATTGAATAAATACTATTAAGTCAGCTAATATTTGGTAGCAATCAGGCTGTAAGTGAAGAGGAATAGCTTTCAAGATCTAATTTGGACAGTGAAACTCATTTTCATCTAATAAGCATTAATGTGTGACAAAGTTGCTAGATTCCCAAAGGCATCCTGGAACACATTTCATCTGGCTACATCATTATGGAAATTTTGACCTTTGATCTTAATTATGCATTCACATTTCCATGATGGAAGTTATAATTTTTGTTAGATACCACCCATACCACCATTTTGCATAAATTGTTGCATATGAGTTTCAGCTCAGATGTTTAGTAAATGGAAGGAGGTTGTAACTGAATCTTGTTATAGGCTGAAAGTAATCGACATTTATAGTGAACATTTATATATTTACAAGTGGAAAAGTCTTTCTTGGGAATGAAGCTAGTGAAGCTGTAGGAAGTAGCAGCTTTCAAAATTGCAAAGATTGGCAGATGGGTAATTTTAAATCCAAAAATCCTCAGAAATGTTTTCTCAGATTTGATGTAATATTAGTGGTAAATAGCATTCAAACACAAAATCAACTGAGAGCTGGATAGTAAACTGTCCGTTCTTGGACACAACAAATGAGATCTATCCAGTGAATAAGGTTAAATATTTGAAATTCTGGTGTGATTAAGAAGAAATCTCACAAATGAAGAAAAATTGAGTTGTTTTAACAGCACTGGATGGTCAATATGTTTATTTTCTGCTTCATATCCAAGTAACAAGAATAGTAAAATTTCTTTATATGAAAAAAAAGCTGTATACCTTGTTTATCTTCTATGGAAAATTGTTAGAGACTTTTGATAGGCAAGTGCAAAGTATTATCATTATAAAGAATTCTAATTAGAACAAAAAAGTGTGTTGGAGGGGGAATCTTGTGAGTATTGATATCACACACTGTTCAACTCACATATATTTATTTCCCTGTCTTCCTTTTATTTCTTCTCCAAACCTCCCTACCTCAATGGTTCTTAACGTAAGTGTACATTAGGAAAACCTGAGGATATTTTAACATATATCAGAGTCTGGCCTATATCAGACTAACAAAATGGGAATCTTTGCATGTAAGGGTTTATATTGATATTTGTAAAGCCATAAGCTGCCCACCCCAGGTGATGTGCATGGGAACTGTGTGTGAACAATCAGTAGTTTACTCCTTCTTCTCTTTCTTTCTTTTCACTAGCTATTTATTCATTAATCAACTTTATTGAAATACAGTTCACATAACATGTAGTTTATTCATTTAAAGTGTCCAGTTGTATTTTAGTATATTCATAGAGACATGCAACCAACAGCATAATCTAATTTCAGAATATTTACAAATGCTTCCCAAAAGAAAATTCTTATCCATTAGCTGTCACTTCTCATTTTACTCTAATCTGAATACCCTATTCCTATGTAACCACTAATCTATTTTCTGTCTTGATAGAATTATTTCTTCTGGACATCTTAAATAAATATAATCATGCAATAGCCAATCTTTTATAAATTCATCTTTCACTTAGCATAATATTTTCAAGTTGTAGTATGGATAAGTCCTTTGTTGTTTTTTTTATTGCTGAATAATACTTCATATGGCTATAATGCATTTTATTTATTCATTCATCAGTTGATTAACATTTGGTTTGTTTTCACATTTTGGTCACTATGAATAATGTTGCTATAATAATTTGTATGCAAGTTTTCATAGAGACATATGTTTTCATTAAATCTTTAGAGTATTGGAGTATTGTTCAAAGTATTTGCCCATAATCCTTTTTATTTCTGTAAGGTCTGTATTAGTAGCACTTCTTTAAATCCTGGTTTTAGTCCCTTAAATTTTCCCCTTTTTTTCCCCTTGATCAGCCCAACTAAACTTTTGTCAAATTTGTTAGTTTAGAAAATAAATTATTGTTTCATTATTTCATTTCATTTCATTTCATTTCATTTCATTTCATTTCATTTCATTGTTTTCTATTTTTTACTGCACTTACTTTTGTTCTTGTCATTATTACTTCTTTTTTTCTGATTTCTTTGGGTTTCATTTGCTCTTCTTTATCTGGGTTCTTAGAGTGGACCCTTAGGCTGTTGATTTGAAATCTTTTTTTTTAAATATACTATTTTTAGTTGTTCATTTTTTTTCTGAATGCTGCTAATTCTGCAAATTATTCTCCCTGATTTTTTAAGCCTTTGATATCTTTGCTAAGTTTTCTCCTTCTTTTTTTTTTTTTAATCTTTTATCTAGGGTCAGCATAATCACTTATGAGTTGTAGGTTATGCCTAAGCCCCCTTAATCATTTAGATATTTGTCTTCTACTTTTAACTATGTGTATTGCATAGCGTTCAGAGTTTTAAAGTATATGATTTTCTTTCTGTCTTTCTTTCTCTTTCTTTTCTTTTTCTTTTTTTCTTTTTCTTTCTTTTTTTTTTTTTGCCTCATATTCCATCAAGAACTAGTAGCTCTGGAGTTTCCCTCTGATCATTCCGAAAAGTGCTCTGCTATGTCTTTCAGATGCACAGTCTTTCAGAATGCTAGGGATGATTATGATAATATTTATAAACTTGGGGCAGCCTGGGTGGCTCAGTGGTTTAGTGCCACCTTCAGCCCAGGGTGTGATCCTGGAGACCTGAGATCAAGTCTCACGTCAGGCTCCCTGTATGGAGCCTGCTTCTCCCTCTGCCTGTCTCTCTGTCTCTCTCTGTGTCTTTCATGAATAAATAAGTAAAATCTTAAAGAAAAAATAAAATAAACCTGACTCCAGGAGTCTCCTTGGATCAGAGAAACTTACTATTTAGTTAGTGTTTGGTCATAGGTCATGTTTAAGCTTCTTGTGCTACTGAGAGTTCCACCCCATGTTGATAAACTTGCTGTGACTTGGGGTGTCTTTTCAAGTCCACAATATGTGTTTCTTTTCTTGCTCCTTTGTAAGTGCACTCTAACACATGTGTAGGAGATTCCAACTCTCCACAGTTAAATGCAATCCCAGGAGAGTTCTTTCGACTCTATCTTCCCCTGGTTCTTTCTTTTTTTCTTTTTTTTTTTTAAATTAATTAATTAATTTTATTTATTTTTTCCCTTGGTTCTTTCTATTAAACTTCTAGCTTCTCTACAATATTATCCAAATAAAAGGCTACTAGCAACTTATTAATTGCTAGCCACAAAGACCTCTACTTTTTGACAATGACTTTAAGAATAGAGTCCTCCTTTCTCTGTTTCAAATAAAATCAATCTTCTCAGGCAGAGATGTGAAGCTATTTGGTCTTTCACTCTACCTTTCTTTCTGAGCAGAAACCTTACATCACTGCACTATAGGTGGAGTTAGAAACCTATTTTTCTGGAGTGACATTTCTGCTTTATGAATAGCTCCTGGGAAGATGAAAGCCCCTCTTCTTTTTAGCTGCATCTCCTCCTTGGAGTGTCTACTCTATAAGTATGCTTAAACATAGGATATGGAGCCCCAATATTCTCACCCTCACCCTGCTATTTTCAGTGTAGACTTCTCTACAGATGAGGACTAGGGAGGAGAGAGATCCAATTCTATTAGTTGTGTTTTTCTGGAATAGACTTTCTACAACATGATATTGAATCAATGAGTAGAGATAGGGGAATGAAAACATGTCAGCCTCTGTCCTTGAAACCATGGTCCCAGACTGAAGCTGGTAGGAGAGGGACTCCTTGTCTTCTTGGCTACATAGAGCTTCTGTAACATAAGGCTAGGATTTATGTTAATGAAGTGAATTGTCTCAAAAGACACAAACTCTCACTGTTTTTACTGAGATTTCACAGTTTGCTTGAATGAGTGTTTCTGCATTTGCTGTAAGCTTTTGGGCAATTACCAGAGATTTTAAACAGTGTTAAAAATATATCATTTAAGTTTTTACTTTTCTGGTGACAGTCTCTACCATGTCCTTACTCTATCATTCCAGAAGTCCCTAGTATTTATTTCTTTTTTTTCCCTAGTATTTACTTCTAATTAATGGCTCTATCTTGCTCAAAGTAATCATCTGAGGAGCTATAAAAAGTATTGATGATTGTGATGTGCTGTGCAAGATTCTGATTTAATTCATCTGGATCATTGCTTAGGCAACAGGATTTATAAAAGCTTCCTGGATTACTCTAAACAGTAACCAAGTTGAGATGCAATAGCCTCAATTCAGTCATCGGTAGGCCCATAATCTTCATCTATTTTGGAGTATCACAAAATTTGATCTTTTAGCCATTCTTTGGGAAAAACATTGAATGGGCCCTTGTATCTTACCTGAACCATGTAGCAATACATCAAAATAGCTTCCTCCAGGAAACTTTTTGTTTCTTCTAATAGTACTACTCCATCTCCCTGATGACCTGTTGAAAATATTTAATACTCCAGAGAATATAAAGTCCACATATTCTCTTCAAGATGTACCATCATATTCAATTAATAATGTTTTCTATAATATTTTTTTATCCTTCATCAACATTTACCTTATGCTTTTTCTTCATCAGTTTGAAGTAGGGGAGAAGTTGGGTGGTATTTGTTGATAGTATGACAATCAGTTGAAAACACTTCCTTTCCTTTGATTTTAAGATCTAAAAATTTTGCCTACGCAAGGTAGCAAGAGGTGATCTTAACGAAAAAACTCACGGACAGTTATTTGCTACACTTTGGTATGTGTGACACATTGTTCTTAATTTCTAATGGAGCCATAAAGTTCCAATGTAGAGAAGGGGAGTTGAGAGTGGCAGTGAAGAAAATGTAAAATATCCTGGATGTTATATCAGGAAACCTAGATCCTACCACTGCATCACTAAGTAACCACTGACTTTGAGTATATAGTCTAACCTTGGGGCCTATCATGAAATCCATTATTACTGTAAAAATATTCTAAAATCAAATAAATGAAAAAAATAAATGAATTTGGATACTTTAAGTGAATGATTCTAAAGATCTTCATCAGTATCATAATTCTTTAATTCTCCTCATTGTGGGAAGCATGAGGAATTCAATGTAAGGGTGAATATTATTCAAAGATATGATTCTCAAAGTCAGATCAATGAAGTGTCCAAAGCATAGGCTGTTTCCACTGCTTACTGCCATGCTCTGGTTTCAGAACTAGTTTCACCAATGTTATCCACTCCATGCCTCTTTTCACTGGATTGTTTTTGTTCTAGACCATTTGAATGGACAAAGGAAAGATTTGTTTTATGGAGCAATTGGAAACAAAAACTGAGCTAGGACTCTTTATCACTAGTATATACCCTATTTGTCCATTTTCATTAAAGTACAAAAGAGTCTAACACATACATACTATTTCTCTGTTGTATGTGACAAAAATACATTTTCTTGGCAGGTTTCTGATTCATAGTCTTGAACTTCTGTCAGCTTTTTCACTAATTTTAGTGCTTCCTTGTCATGGTTTCTTACAATTAATGATGTAAAATAAAAGCCATTAAGGCAAAACACCCAGGAGACTAAAATAGTCTAGCAGATTCATCCTGAGTGAATATGTGCATCTTATGAAGTTGTTAATATAACTTCTAAATAAAAAGAAAGAAATTAGCAAGTTGCTAATTCACATCAAACAAAATTCTCTCTCTTTGTCAGTGTTTCTTTCTCTTTCTTTCCCTCTTCCTCTTTTAGTAAGGAATGGAATATGTTATATGTAAAAAGAACTCAAGATTCCCAAAGTGGCTGTTTTCATCATAAGGAACATTTTCCCTTCTTTCTGAATGGCTGAATTTGAGATAAAGTATATACTAAATTCCACGTTACTGTTCATTACTTGGAAGCAGTTTTTGTATTAAATAGGGAGTTATTCTATTCCTACTTACTCCTAGTGTTGAAGTACCTGAGTATTTCAAAGATATTCTTTAGAGAAGGATGAACAGTTTTTTGGCCATCCTACCTTAACCATTACCCACAAAAGAAAGTATGGTTAAGTTCACAATGAGGTCATAAAACTTCCCTTTGAATTAGCTCACCTGCAAGTGGAGGTCATTAGACTTCATTTGACTTATACCTAATACCTTTTGACAATTGTTAGGAACATGGTTACCATGGTGATCTTTGCATCAACACAACCATCCAGGAGGAATGGCTATGTTTTCTTTTTTTTTATTTTAGCTAAGTTGTTTTACTCAATTTACATCCCTAAATACAGCTAATTTGGAATATTTATGTTACTAATGAACATATGCTCAAAAGAGGGGATGGCTGGACACTAATGTACAGGTTCGCTTTGGCTGAAACTTCAGTTTTCTGAGTCTAAAAGTATGCTAACATGTACCTTAAGCTCAGTGTCTGCTAATGATGGACAAATGCTCTAGAAAAGCAAAGAAAACACAAAGTGATTATCTAGGGATATTAAAATCCCATGTTTTGGTAGAAATGTTTATATAGGAAGACAATTTATTTTCAAACCATTGTTTGGTAACTGCATAGGCAGAACACCAGGAATTTAATAACTTTAACAAAATACTTTTGATTTTTAAAGCATTCAGTAGATAAATTTTAGTAATATCATATTTTATATCCCTCATTAAGAAATTCAGATGCACATTTGTCTATTCAAACTTTTAGAAGAAATAAAGCCAATTTCTTTTATTCCTGCTTGCATTTCACCATCACAAAAATCACTGCCATGAACAACAAAAGTAAGCAAACAAAAATCTGTAGCCTTTGTTCAATTTATTGTTTCCTAGATTTAAAAGATCACAGACATTTTTAGGTAAAATTTAATATTCTAAAAACACTTTTTTCTCCCCAAGAAATTCTGACTTACAGAGGAGTATTCATCCATTCCCATAGAGGACTCCCACAGTGTCCTCTATGGGAATTACCTACCATAGGAAGCTGAAATATCAATAATAAAATCTTATGCTTTTTATTAGTGTACGCAGACCCAACAACAGGATCAATAAATCTCTAAAACCCAAGTACCTATATTTTGAATTGTATCACTTTATTTTGGCTTTGCCTCTATCTGTATATGTGTTCCAGGAATAAATGTTCTTCCACAATTTGATGGTTTGTCTGGCACTCATCACTTACATATAACAATTGCTGGGGTACCTAAGTGGTTCAGCTGGTTAAATGTCCAACTCTTGATTTTGGCTCAGGTCATGATCTCAGGGTCTTGAAATTGAGCTCTTCATGGGGTTCCACACTTAGCATATAGTTTGCTTGTCCCTCTTCCTCCTCTTTACCCCTCCTTACACATGCACACTCTCTTTCTTTCAAATAAATAAGTAAAATCTTAAAAAAAAAAAAAAACGGTTGCTGATACCCTTCTTGTTTTACTCTTTGGGTTTTGTTGTTGCTGTTGTTTTGTTTTGTTTTGTTTGGCTATGATCTGCCAGTTAAATCAAAGGGCATCTATTATTTGGGTCATCTGAATGAAATAACACATTGCCATATACTGATTCCACTGATTCCATTTTTTTTTTTTTTTCAGCAATCGACCTTTAATGTCCAGGCATGGATGCAGAGCATAGGAAATGTGGTGGGGTCTCAGCACCTGCTCCAGAAATGGGGGAGAGATGAACACAAACCAGACATTTCCAACTGGCCACACAAGTCTGGGGAGGCAGGAGGAAACACAGATATGGACATTCATAAAAACATAAAACCTAAAACCAAGCACTCAATCTTGTGCCCACTGAAGGGTTTGGTTTAGGAAACTCACTCACCATCCCAGTACCCACCCTCCCCCATCAGCATCAAATAGAAAGATCGGCACACACTAAAGGCTTGGGGAGGGGGCATTCTCCTGCCTCCCCAGACCCCAAGGATGGACTAGGGGAAAAAAGAAAAGTATGACCCAACCACTCCCCTCCCACAGTGCCAACCCTACAGTGCCAACTCCATTCTATGGCTGATATTGTTGCTAGCATAATTTCAGTCACATGGACATAAAATCATTTTTTTAGGACATGAAAATGGTCAGGAGATATGTATTTTGCAGAGTTAATTAAATGGTAACTTTGCATATCATTGGGAGATGTTAGTAGTAGTAGTAGTAAGAGACAGAACTGGAACTCAGAGCTGAAATGCCCAACTCTATTTTCCAAGTTAAACCGATCTATTTGTATAAAACAATCATCCTACACTGCTGAATATTTATTATCTAAATCCCTAAAATTGTGTTTCACATAAAACAAAAATTATCACAATTTTCTAACAAAAGTCTTTATAACATAAAAACATTTACTCTCAAAAATTTCTTGTCACTTTTAGTTTAGGGCATATTATATGTAATGGTATTAAAATTTTTGTTGGTTTAACACATATTTGTTTTGTAAATAAAATGGCAAAGTGAACAAACAAATCCTTTAAAAGATTTAGTATTTCATTTGGTGATTTTGGAGTAGTTGTCAAATAATATCTAAGCTCACCAATACTTAGAATCTGACAGTTTGATCTGTTAATACTTAAAGAAGAGAAAATCAATAGGAAGTTTCCAAAATGAGTGAACTGAGTACAGAACTATTGAACTCTTGAAAATTGGTCAAACTTTACTTTTGTTGTTGTTAAAAATAACCTTTAAAAAGTCAGTCCCAAAATATTAATGCATGGTAAAATATATAAGATACTACATACAATATAGATAGGAAAATAAATTATGTCCTTCTTATGCAAGTATTAATAATTTATAGTAATTTAATTTATTAAATTTTTTATGGTTCTAAGACCTCAATGTATTGCTACTATAATCCTAAATGTTAAAATATAAAATAAACTAATTTTATATGTTAATTAAATTTCTGGATAGCTTCCCAATATAACTTTTTCACATTATTTGTACTGTGATGATTGTTTCAGATTTTAAGTGAATTCACTTAAAGTGGATGCTTTGTTCCTCAGGATAATTCAGTTTTACTGGTAGAACATGATTGTCATTTGTCATTAAGAGTACAGATAATATTAGAATGAAACTCAAAGGTTTCATTCACTTATTCAACAGATATTTTTGGGCACATGCCATGTGCAATGCACTATTCTATTTGCCTTAGATATAGCAGTGAAAAAAAAAAAACACCTGCTTATCTTAACTCTATATCATGGAAGATTATAAATGTGTATGTGTATCAAGAGAAGGTTTGTGCCATAAAGAAAAGTTAAGCAATTTTAAAGGAAAGTAGAAAGATGGTAGTTGTACTAGTCAGTCTTCTCCAGAGAAATAGAACAACTAAGAAATGGATGGATGATAGATAGATGATAGAGATTTAGAGATAGAGACAGATGTATGATAGAGATTTATATATATATATAGATGATAGATGATAGATAGATAGATAGATAGATAGATAGATAGATAGATATAGATAGATTATAAGAAGTTTATTATAGGAATTGGCTTATGTGGTTTAATGGAGGCTCAGATGCCTATGACCTAACACATCTGCAAGAACCAAGAAAGTAGGTGGTAAAATTTAGTCTGAGTCCAGGAGCCTGAAAAACAGGAGAATTAGTGATGTTTCTTGCTGTCTGAGTCTGTTGGCTCCACAACCAGAAACTGTAATGTCTGAGTGCAGGAGAGATGAATGTCCCCAGCCAGAGAAGAAAGTTTGTCCTATCTTCACTCTTTTTTTGCTCTCTCAACTGATCTGATAACACCAGCCCATTGCTGACAGTGGATATTCTTTATTCAGTCTACTAAATCCAATGTTAATCTCTTCCAGAAACAACCTCAAAGACACACCAGAAATAATGTTTTACCAGCAATCTGAGGAAACTTTAGCCCAGTTAAGGTGACAAATAAAATTAGCCATCATAGTAATCAAAGACTTCGCTGGTATGGTGCCATCTGAGCATAGATGAGAAGAGAAAAGAAAGAAAGCAGTGTGGATATGAAGAAAGTCTACCAGAAGAAAGATAAGTGTGCCTTAAGTTTGTAGTCACAGAGGTGCTGAGAAATAGTCAACTATGGGATATATTTTGATGGGATTTGATGATGGAAATTTATGTGAAATGAAGGCGAAAGCACTTTAATTTTGCTAGGAGTGGGGAATAAATGAGAAGGAAAAAATGTTTTTGTTAGTTGGGTTATGTTTCAGGAGGAGAGCCAATCATAAGAAAAGACAAAGGAGGAAGGAACACTTGAAAAGGAAATGTTGAGAATGCAGTATAAGGAAATAATTGGTAGGATACTATTTTACCCACCTGGTGAAAGAAACGAAGGTGGGACATTTGGGTGGCTCAGTGGGTTGAGCATCTGCTTCTGGCTCAGGGCGGGGTCCTAGAGTCCCCAGGATTGAGTCCCTCATCGGGCTCCCATCAAGAAATCTGATTCTCCCTCTGCCTAGGTCTCTGCCTCTCTCTCTGTGTATCTCATAAATAAATAAATAAATAAATAAATAAATAAATAAATAAATATATTTTTTAAAAAGAAGGAAAAAAAGGTATAAGTGGAAGAGTTAACTTTGAAGGAAGGGATACCTCTCGAAATACAAGAGAAGCACATGATGAAGGTACATAGAAATTATAAGGAGAGAAATAAAATGAGGAGAGATGCCCATATTAAATGACACAGATAATTCTAAATTAAGAGTAAACAAAATGGTGGTAGAAATGTGACACTAGTTTTCACTTTATACAATTTGACCTAGATCTATTTGTTTTTTTTTTTCTGCTTTAAAATACCATTTTAAATAGTCATGCCACTTAGTGGAGACATTGAATCTAGAATGCTTGAGGAATAAATCAAACAAAAGCCCACTGAGAGAAGGTTTTATTGTGCACACATCTATATATCTCTGAGCAAAATTTCACAATAGACTTTGGAAACAATGAACAATCAGAAGGATTCTATGCCATGGGGGATGCAGAAGTGCTGGCAGAAATGCCATACTTGAGATTAGGAATCCTGGTTACTCCATATAGAATAAATCATCCATAAACTGGTGCTTTTTCTGAGGTATTTCACCAACCTCTTCCATTTGCCAAATTCAAGGAGTATTCCAACCCTTTCCAACTCTTGCTCTCATGCATTTCATGAGGGATGGTGGAAGTTTAAGCCGTCTTAATATTGCAGAGTTTAAAAGGAAGCTATTTCCACAGCATTTTGTGAAACTATTAAATAATATTCTCTTAACCTTTTCATCTTTAATAGAAACATAGATGGACCAAGGAGCAGACATTTATGTGGCAAAACAGTTTCCAGTGGGAAGGGACCCTATACAAAGGAGAGCAGAATGACTAGATCAAATTGTGTTCCAGATATTTGTTAAAGTCTTTTTTTAAAATATATTTTATTTATTTATTCATGAGAGACAGAGACAGAGAGAGAGAGAGAGAGAGAGAGAGAGAGGCAGAGACACAGACAGAGGGAGAAGCAGGCTCCATGCAGGGAGCCTGAAGTGGGACTGGATCCCAGGTCTCCAGGATCAGGTCCTGGGTGGAAGGCTGCGCTAAGCTGCTGAGCCACACCCAGCTGCCCTGTTTGTTAAAGTCTTGATGTTTATTTTACTTTTTCCTTTATTTACTGGACCTGCTGTTTGAGATAGGGCCCATTAAATAATCATATAAAAGAATCTCTATTAATGATTGTTGGGTGCTAAAGCAATGCTTCCACCACTAGACGGTATTATAAAGAAGTCTTTGGAAGATACTAGCTAAAAAGAAGTCATACCAAATAGTGGTCATTACTGGCAATTTTTAAAAAACTACAGGAGGTCATGTTTTAAGAACAGATGGTGCCTCGTGTGTCCTCTTAAATTATGTCACATAATCCCAATTTCTTGTATAAATATTTAATATTTTACAACCTATGAACTTGCTGCCAAAGTACATCTCTCTAGGTAAACTCTCAGTACAGCTCTGATCCCATTCACATCTTTCAAAGGTCTGATCATGCTAACTCAGAGGGAAGCAGTCAGAATCTGGTATGCTTCTTAAAAGCTGTCAGCTTTGTTCAGTATAAGTTTCTGAAGTCTGAAAGCCTGGCGGCCTGACGGTGTTTTGTTCTCACTGTCATTCTGGTGATCGCTCTTTTCACACGACCAGCAGGACCATCACATCTCTTCAGTAGTGAGGACCAAAAATTACAGTAATACTCGGTTTTATAAAAATCACTTTCCTGGTAGCTCAGGAGCCTTCATGATTTTGGTGGACACATATTCTGGTGGGCATTTCACAGAGAAGTGGAAAAGAAAGTTGAAATGATACTCGAAAAGTAAAATTCTTAACTTCTGAGTCATGTATGATCTCTGTAAAGACGCAAAGCTTGCTTTGGGGGTACATGTGACGATGACAGCATTCACTATCATAGATCATTCATCATTACAAAAGTAACTTTTGAGACCTATGTCTATGATACCTCTCAAGATTTCTTTATTCATAATATTAAAAAACTGTAAAAAAATTACTCCAGAATTATATCTCTGGTCAATTTTGCCCAATGAGACTTTTTATTTTTTCTTCTGGTCCTGCTGTGCAGCAGGTGGGACAAATGGTTTAGCTTAGCTTGAATTCACTTTGACTCTTAAGTAATTTAAATGAAACATCCCATGAGTAATTTGTGTAAACTAATCCCCTCTAGAAGAACTAATGTTAAGTCCTTGGGGAAGTTTGTCACTTTTATTTGATGTTACAGGAATTTATACCCTGACAAGTACATGATCAGGGTGTCACTAGTAGTATCAATTTAATTAAGGTACTGTCAGCTTTTCTCTAGTTTCCACAGTTTAATGTCTCAGTCTTTTATAATCAAGTGGCCTAGAAAATTGGTGTTTGGTTTACTAGGCCCCATTTGTTTTCTTTTCCTGAAGAGTGACCTGAATTGTTAAAACCAGTTTTAGTCATTTTATGTTAATGCAGATAGATACATATTTTATGTTCTTTTTGTATATTTGAGTCATTTAGTATCGGATGGTCTCCTAGTCCTGCCCTCTATATATCCAGGAATATTTAAAAGTAAAATTAGTGGATCTTTTGTAAATGGACTCACCATGCTATTAAATAATATGTAAAAGTAATAGACTTCAGGGACACATTAAGATTCTGGAGAGGTCTTTTGTTGCTTGTGAGAAGTAAAAGGCATATAATATTTGATGTATGAAATATAATGGTATTTTTAAAATGAAAATGGTTCTGTCCTGCATGTAACTATATTAATTTTACCAGCCTATAATCATTTAAAATTAATGACTGTTTTTATGTGTATAGTGTAACTCATTACAGGCAGCAGAAAGTGTAGAAAGAGTACACTGTGGAAAGAGTGCTTAATTTTTGACTTTTTTTAAAGTAAAGATTTTGACTTTGTTCAGTAAAGATTCAGTTCTGCAATTCATTAATTGTGTCACATACACAGAGCCACACACTCTCTAAGCTCGAAAAGAGCATCAGCTGTCACTTCCATCAAACCTCATAATGTAGGCAATTATAGACAGATGTATAGGTATAGTTATAATTATAAATCTAAGTATAGATACAGAAATAGAGGTGGAGGTACAGGTGGAGGTCGAGGTAGAGATACACAGCAGACAGGTAAGATTTTTCTGGCCAATGTACACAGTTAACTCCTATATGAATAATTAATTCCTTCTAGCCTAAATCTTTGTTGTGTGAATTTGAATAACTCACTTTTATTTTTGTGACATGAAATTTCAATATTGAATAGGCATTTAAGATCCTTTTGAGTTCTAAATCTATTAACCTAAATGCTAAATATCTAGTTTCTGAAATTATATATTCACATGCATATATATTTTATAAACATACAAATAAACAACTAATATAATTTGGACAAATATATAATGGCATATATCCATTATGCATACATAGTATTTTCACTGTCCTAAAAACCTTCTTTGCTGTGCTCATTCATCTCTCCTTACAACCCCTGTAACTACTCAACTTTTTATTTTCTCCACAGTTTTGCCTTTTCCAGAATGTAAACCCTTATAGTTGGAATCACACAAAGTGTCAATTTTTCAGATGGGTTTTTCACTAGGTAATATGTATTCAAGTTTCCCCCATGTCTTTTTAGGGCTATGTAGCTTTTTTTTTTTTTTTGGTAAGTATTAAATAACAGTTCATTGCCTGAATGTACCACAGTTTATCCGTTCACCTAGTGTAGGACATCTTGGTTGTGTCCAAGTCTTGGCAAAATAAATAAAGCTGCTATAAACACCCATGTGCAGATTTTTGTGTGGACATAAGTTTTCATCTCCTCTGGGTCAATGCCAAGGCTCATGATTACTGGATCATATGGTAAGAGTTATGTTTAGTTTTGTAGTAAATGCCAAACTATTTTCTACAGTGGCTGTACCTTTTTTGATTCCCACCTGAAATGAGTAATAGTTCCTATAGCTCCGCGTTCTTGCCACCATTTGGTATTTCTGGATTTTGGCCATTCTAATGAATATTTAGTAACATCTTAGTATTGTTTTAACTTGCATTTCCCTGATAACAGGTTATGTAGAGCATTTTTCCATATGCTTATTTGCCATCTTTATATGTTCTTGATGAGGTGTCCAGGTCTTTAGTGTTTCTTTTTAGACAAATTTTGTATTTTTGTTATTGATTGCTAGCATTATTTTGTGTAGGGTTCAGATGTAGTCTCTCTAATACTTACTGTTTAAACATTTTTGTGTGTGATTATTTATTTATAAATGTTCTTTGCATACTCAAGAAGAATGTGGATTCTTCATGATAGTATGTTTATGTGCCCCTCACTACCAAACAAATATATTAAGTTGTTTAAATGTCCTACAACTTTATTTTTTTTTGGTTGTGTTTTGACCTATAAATAATTAAGAAGAGAGTTTATTTATTTATTTATTTATTTATTTATTTATTTATTTAGAAGAGAGTTTTGAAATCACCCACCCTGATTGTAGACTTTTTAATATTTTTCAGTTGTTTTAACAAAGTTTGTGGATATTTTATTAAGTATATAAAGGTTTTCACTTCATATAACTTCCTTGGAAGATGAATTATTTTCATTTTATAAGAACCGTCTTTATTCTTAATGCTATTTTCTCTGAATTACATTTTGAATAAATACAGCTATCCTTTAGTTAGCATCTTATTACTATTTTCTATCTTCTATTTTAATCTTTTCTAGTTATATTTTAAGTGAACATCATAAAAACAACGAAGCTCATTAAAAAAACACTGCCTGACAATTGTTTTATTTTATTTTATTTTTTTTATTTTTTTATTTTTTTTGACAATTGTTTTATTTTAAATAACACAGTCTATATACTTTTAATTTGATTATAATATATATTTTTTCTGTTTATTCTTGTTTGTTGTGCTTCCTGTATATTCCTTAGCATCATTTTCCAGGTAATTTTTATTTTTTTTATTTTTAAATTCTCTTAAAATATTTTATTTATTTTTTTGAGATGGGAGGGGCAGAGATAGTGAGAGAGAGACAGCATGAGCAAGGAGGAGAGGAAGGGGGGTGCTCCCTGACTCAGGGCTCCATCTCAGAACTCTGGGATCATAACCTGAGTCAATGGCAGGCATTTAACTAACTGAGCCACCTGAGTACTTGCATATTCCAGTTAATTTTTAAATCATTTTTTAATTCCTCTTTTTCATCCTCTCCTGGCTTGGCTGTTTTATTATGTCTCTCTTTCTTGGGCAATATCATTGAAACTTTATCATTTCACGCATGCATTATGAAGTTAATGTCTTAAGCCTCTACCTGAATAATCATTTTGGATCTTTTAATCTATATCAGCACACTTCTAATTTGCAACTTTTTTCTCCCAAATTTTTCATTCTGCCCTTTTTTAATACACTATTTGACGTTATGCTTGTCAATGTTTTATATAGACAGACTACATGTAAATACCTGTATGCTCAGCATTCCTTCTAGTGTTTATTTTTTTAGGAATCGCTTTTGTTCTTTCAAAATTATGGCCATTTGAGGTTTTCTGTTTGTAATTTTATATAGAAATAAATGTAATTTTGATGAAAAATGTATTTGTTTTTCTTGCTTTTCTCAAAAGATGGTTTTTTAGTGCACAAAATTCAAGGTTGACAAGCTTTTCCCCAAATTTTGAGAAAATTACACTGCTGAATATGGGCTTTCTCCCTTGCTATTCTGAAGTGTGCTAAATTATCTAATTGCCATTTATTCATAGGTAATCTTTTCTTTGATTTTAGTACTCTTCAGTCTCTCTGAAACATGTCTGCATTGGAATTTTCTTTTATTTTATCCTGCTTAGTATACATTATACTTTATCTTTCTGTAGATTGAGCATCAATTTTGGTTAATATTGTTATTTGCTCACTAATGCCTCTTCTCATCATTCTGTATTTTTTCTATGACTGTCATTAGATGTGCAAAACTTCTCACTCACTTATAATATTTCTTAACCTCACTTAAAAATATTACTATCTTATCTGTTTTGCCTATATTCTGAGTGATTAAAAATAATTGTCTTTGAGTTAGTAATTTTTTTCTTTAGCTGTGTCTAATTTTCTATTTAGTCCAGTCACTAAATTTTTTTTATTTATTTTTTATTTTTTTATCTTTTTTTTTTCAGTCACTAAATTTTTTACATCAATTATTTTAATTTCCTAAAGTTTTATTTTTTTGTCATTTTTCAAAACTGGCTGATCATTTCAGACAATTGATATCTAGTTGTTTGCTTTTTTTAGTCGGTTTAATGTCAGAAAGTAAACAGTTTTTAAATATTTATTTAATTTTATTAAATTTGGGGGAAACTGAACTTTTATGAACAGTAAAAATTATGTTCACAATGAAAGATTTAATTTTTTTTTTAATGAAGCCTTTGACACTTTGAAAGGTCAAAATGTCTACTGTGCCTTAAGGTCAGATATTGGAATTCATCCTAAAAAGGATGAATGTTAGAGTTTTTGAATTTAGAGTGTTTTAAAACATAATCGTACTAGCATTATGCATAAACTTTTGTATCATCTATGCATCATAAGCTTTTTCCATGTAAAAAAAATATCTTATCAATTTTAGTAGTCCATTAAGTCCATTAAATGACTATTATATAACATACTGAATCATTTTATGGTGCTGTGTATTTTTAAGTGTCTGATGTAATGAAAATATCATAAGATCAAATCAATGATCAATTTATACTGCCACTGTCAATATATGAAAGACTTTTTCACTAGAATTGATGCGGTAAATTAGTAGTCAAAAATACATATAAATTTAATTTAATTATTAGAAAGCATGAACACATCTTATGTCTTTATGAATTATATGATCAAATACTTTCCCAATTTTTTAAAAAGATTTTATTTATTTATTCATGAGAGTCACAGAGAGAGAGAGAGAGAGAGAGGCAGAGACACAGGCAGAGGGAGAAGCAGGCTCCATACAAGGAGCCTGATGACTTTACCAATTTTTGAACATGAATTTTTTATTAGTTTCTTTTAAAGCATTCTTAGTATACTGACCCTTAGCCATATTCTACAAATGTTTCTTTTTTTAATAAAAATTTTATTTTATTTAAGATCAATTAATTAACATATAGTGTAACATTATTTTCAGAGGTAGTTCAGTTATTTATCAGTTGCTCATTACCTCATGTGCCCTCCTTAATGCCCATCACTCAGTTACCCCATCCTTCTATCCCCTTCCCCCCAAACCCTCAGCTTGTTTCCTATAGTTAAGAGTCTCTTATGATTTGTCTCCCTCTTTGATTTTGTCTGATTTTATTTTTCCCTCTCTTTCACCATGGTCTTCTGTTTTGTTTCTGAAATTTCACATATGAGTGAAATCACATTATACTTGTCTTTTCTGATTGACTTATTTCTCTTAGCATAATATATATATTATGTAGATATATATACATACATACACACACACACACACACACTCACACACATACACACCAAATCTTTATCTATTCATCTATCAATGAACATCTGGGCTCTTTCCATAGTCTGGCTTTTGTAGACATTGCTGCTGTAAACACTGGGGTGCAAGTGCCCCTTCAGATAGCTTCGTACAAATGGATTTCTTTCTTGAAAATCAATTTGGGTTACACATTGTATACAAATTTTTTGAGTTCTTATGATGCCAAAAAAACAAATTGTGTATCTCTCAGTCATGATATTTCTTTGATAACTTTGAATTTTAATATTTCTCCTTAATAGAATTGAAACTCAGTTTATTTCTTCCAGTTTTACCAAATTTTCATTTTATATTATTCAACAAGATTTTTAAAATTTATAATGTTGTTGTGAGCTTAAAAATAGTATCTTTATTCCACATAACTAATATATTGTCTCAATACTATGCATTGAATAAGCTTTTTATTCCTCATTAATAATGGAATAATATTCCATTGTATGTATATACTACATCATCTTTATCCATTCTCCTATTAAGACATGTGGGCTGCTTCTATAATTTGGCTATTGTAAATAGTACTGCAATAAACATAGGGGCTCATATATCTTTTCAAACTAGTGTTTTTGTATTTTGGGGGTAAATACCCAGTAGTATGATTACTGGATCCTAGGGTAGTTCCATTTTTAATTTTTTTTCCACAGTGGTTGCACCAGTTTGCATTCCCACCAACAGTGTACCTGCGTTCCTTTGCCTCCACATCTTCATCCACACTTGTTATTTCTTCTGTTTTGATTTTAGCCATTTTGACAGTTGTGAAGTGATATCTCATTGTAGTTTTGCTTTGCATTTCCCTGATGATGAGTGATGTTGAGCATCCTTTCAAGTGTCTGTTGGTTATCTGTATTTTTCTGTCTTAGTAAATGCCACTTCAATCCATCTACTTGCTCAAGCTGAAAGGTAGAAATCATTTTTGATGTTTTGAAATTTTATAAATTTTCACTTTATGTACTCCTAGTCTTGATTTACTTTCATACACCCTGCCAAATCCCAGTATAAAGCCTTCATCTCTTTCTTGGTCTCTAGATATTCCCTCCTAGCTGGTTGCTTAGCTTCCAATCTTATATTTTTTAAATTTCTTCATGGGCTGTCACAGCCATTTTTAAAAATGATTTTGTTTATTTATTTGAGAGAGAGAAACAGAGATAGTGACAGAGATCATGTGAGAGAGCACTAGTGGGGAGGACAGGGAGAAGCAGGCTCCCCTCTGAGCAAGCAGCCCAACATGGGACTCAATCCCAGGACCCTGGGATCATGATCTGAGCCGAAGTCAGATGCTTAACCAACTGAGCCACCCAGGCACCACTCGCAGCCATTTTTTAAAAACATAAATCAATCATATTAATTCCTTGTTTGAAACCCTTTCAGTTGCTCCCCATGGCTTTCTTTGCAGTACAAAGTACAAAATATTGTTCTCCACATCCATCTCTATCTTATAAAACATTTCCCCACTAGTCACTTCCAGGTCTTTCTTTACTATGCTGATTACTTTTATTTAAGCATAAAAATATTAAAGAAAGTAAATATGTGAATGAATTTATAACTGAATTTCCAATCAACCAATACATTAATCCTATTAAAAATTAAACACTGAACTAGTAAGTGGCATCAGAAATGTAAACAAAATGAATCCTTGATTTCAAGTTGCTAACTAACAATCAAAAGAGAAGCATGGGAAAATAAGCAAAGCATATGTTATAATAGAAATGACAGCAATTCAATTAGGTACAATGGAAACAACAGAGGACATGGTCGTTTCCTACTAAGGGACAGTTCAGTAGGAAATTCCTTAAAAAATAAACATTTTCCAGTTTAATATGGCAAAACAAAGGCATTTTTGTGAGAGAAAGCAACATGAAAGTTGAGTTTGAGCATAGGCAATGAGAAAAACAAAGCGAAGATATTTTCTTCCATTGAGTAAATATGTTTGAACATCTACAGTGTGTCAGGCAATAGTGTATGTGTTGAATATAAAGTGGTGAATTAAATTGCTGATCCCAGCCCACATGAAGCCTTTTAGTAGTTATAAGATCCATAAGGTATGTAGAAGAAAGAATTAGCTTAAAAATTTGGATTTCATCCTGTAAACAATGGGGTGTTATGAAGCAAAGGAGAAATATAAAGCATGCTTGCAGTTAAGAAAGACCAACACAGACAGGTGCTTTTAAGATAGATAGATCAAATGGTCTGACACTGAGACCAATGAGGTGATAATTACAAGTAAAAAAGGAATAGAAGCTAAGATGAGAGACGACAAATATTTAAATTATTAAAGAAATAGAATTAAACAAGATATGGTCTGAGATTAAATGTAAGGGATGACTGAAATATTAGACTCAACATAAATTCCAGATTTCTGATGTGGGTGACTAGACGATGAGAATGCAAGGCAGAAAGAGAGGAAATCTCAGAGAAAGAAGATGTCTGTTGAAAATGATGAAACCCATTTAGGACATAGACTCAGGTGTCCTTAAGCATCCAACTAGAAATTAATAAAACATTGAATAAGTTTACACTTATGTTCAATCACACATTACAGGATGACAGCAATGTCTATCAGGATTCCTAGTCCACCACTACGAGGAGATCTAATTATTGTACATAAAATAATAGTGAACTTTGACTTGATACTGTTACAATATGACAATAATAGTCTACATTTTGCTTTGAAATTATATATCATTAAAGAGATTTAGGTTTACTGGCATTAAAATTATTATTTCTTTCTCTGCAGAACTAAATTTTTAGACACTGAACTAGTAAACATTGCTGATTCAGATAATATTTTTCTACTTGTATTTATTTGTAATATTTTGCTATTGGCTTTAAAAATAGTTAAAGGTTGTACATTATCATAGTCAACAAACCACTCAGTTGACCAAGAATATCATTGGCAAGGGAAATTCAGGTGTTCTCATTTTTAATTGGCTGAAAAATCCTTTTTTTTTCTGCATTGAAAAAAGATGTATCTAACAGAATCTATACATTTTCCAAAAAACAAGGCCTAAGAAGTAGCAAACAAATTCATATTTCTTTCCTATGCCTTTTCTTGGACTAGATGACAGATACAAAGAAATAAAAGTTTGGGTCTCTGCTCTTTGCTGTTTTAGTTTCTTGGTTCGATGATCTTCAGTTACTGTGCAGTGAGTCATATGTACCAGTCTCTGATTTTCCTGGTTTAAATAAATCTGCTTCTAATATTTTTTAAATGTTGACATTATAAAACTTATAGTGATTTTTCCTACTTTCTGAACACTATATTTAAACTATTTCATGCTTTTTAAAAAATGTTATGAACATCTAACTTTTTAAAAAATTCATGCATATTAATAACAGCACAGTTGTTTTATCACCTTAGAAATAACTAAATCTTTATTCAATAGTGCTGTGCATATCTGGAGCATTTTTGGCATTAGGTTTTGGCTTATAAATGTAGGGTGTTGAATAAGCATGAAAGGAGTAACAGTTGGTGTTAGTTTTAAATGACAAATATAATAGGCAGAACTTCAAAACAGTGGTTAAACTTCAATCCCGGTGTTCACAGGTTACCTGTCAGAAGCTATAATGTCATGGATCTTTTGTGGGGGAAAAAAAAAAAAAGTCCTGAAACACAGTTATCTTTTTAGATGTTTCTAAATACTCATCTCTGGGCAAAGGAATTTCTGAGACTGCACAAAAAAATAGCAATTTATCAACAATTTGAAAATAGGCTTGTGACATGATGTATTTATTTGAAGTATAATGCAAAAATAGACATACAGTAAAATGATGTTTGTAAAGGAAATTATCATTGGTAAGTGCCCTTTCCTGCAATTAATTTCAGATGTCTATTGGAAAAATTCTGACTGACAAAATAATTATGGGTGGGTGGATGGACAAAATACACGTTATGGTATTGTCCTATATCTTTTCTGAACATTTACAGAATCAAAATTAAATGATGTCTTCAAAATAGAAGAGTTTTAGTCATTTTCCTGTCAATGGAAAATGCAAGTAAAATGTGAATTATTTAACATTTTAATAAGTTGCACCACTGAACTGAAACACGTTGCAGATTTGGAAGTCTATAAAGCCAATAAAATAAAGGTTCCCACCCTACCCCACCCTGCCCCACACCTGTAGACATTTCTATTGCTCCTTTAATTTGTACTCCTGAGATTTACCATAATATGGTTACCTACATATATGTAAAGATTGTCATATTTTTATAGAATTTTTAAAGTGTCCAAGATTAAAGTAAACATTCTGTATATAATTTTATTTAATAATTTAATAAGCATTTATCAAGTTTCTGCAATATAAAAATCTTTATATAATTTTTAATTATAATTAAATAAATGAAAACACATAGTCCATTGGTACAGTATCAAAGCAGAATGAATTATAGAAGACTTGAATATATGAATTGTAGTATGCACCATAATAAAAAAGCTAACCAGATAATCTAAGGATAACTTATATAAAATACTGTTCTGAATTCGAAAGGATAGAAGTAGCATTTCCTTGTTTCTTCATGATAGGATAAACTTAACCTTTTTAAATTTTTTGATTAAAATTCTGATTGAGGTGAGTATAGATTCACATATGGTTGTGAAAAAAACCCAGAGAGAGATCTTGTGTGCAGTTTATCCAGTTTTCTTCAATTGTAACATCTTGCAAAATATAATACAATACTATAACTGGAATACTGGCATTGGTGAAATCCACTGACCTTATTCAGAGTTTTCACAGTTTAATTGTGCTTGTGTGTGTGCTTGTGTATTTAGTTGAATATCATTTTATCACACGTGCAAATCTGTGTATGTACAGCTACAGAGATTATACAGAATAATTCCACCCTACCTCCTATGTCCTGCTCTCTGCTCTGCTCCCTATCTAACCTCTGGAAAACACTAGTCTGTTATTTATTTTTATGATGTTTTCAGTTAAAAATTGTTATATGAATAGAACCTACCAGTATGCACCCATTAGGGATTAGCTGGTTTCATGCGGCAGTATTTCCTGGAGATCCACCCAAGTTGTGTTATCAATGTACTCTCATTTTGTTACTGAGTTGTATTTCATGGGGTGGATGTCTTTGGTTTCTTAAGCCATTCACCTGTGGTAGGGCTTTGGACTGTTTCCAATTTGGGGCTGTTATGAAGATAACTGCTGACCATTAATGCATAGGTTTTTGAGTGAATATAAGTTTTCACTTCTCTGAGATGGAAGCCTAGGAGTGCAATTGCTGGGTTCTCTGGTAATTCATATGGTAACATATAAGAGACTGAAAAACCTATTTCCAAAGTAGCTGTACACTTTAACATTTCAACAGCAATGTATGACTTATCCAGTTTTTCTACATCCTCACCAAAATTTGGGCTTGTGACCAATTTTTTGTTTATCTATTTATATTTGTTTGTTTTTCATTTGACTATAGCTGACACATAATGTTACATTAGTTTTGAGTGTACAATGTAGTGACTTGACAAGTTTAAACATTCTGCTATGTTTGCCACAAGTGTAGCTACCATCTGTCCCATTACATTGCCATCACAATATCATTGACTGCTTTTTATTCCCATGACTTACTCATCCTGTAACTGGAAGCCTGTAATCTTCCTCTCGGTCTTCACCCATTTTGACCTCCCCCCCATATCTCCAACTTCTCTGGCAATCATCAATTTGTTCTCTGTATTTATAGTTTTGATTCTGCTTTTTGTTTATTCATTTTTTAAAGATTCCACTTATTAATGTAATCATATGGTATTTGTCTTTCTCAGTCTGACATATTTCATTTAGCATAAAACCCTATAGATCTATTCATATCACCTTGAATTGCACAATCTCATCCATCTTTATGGCTGTGTAATATTCAATTGGGTATGTATACCACACTTCCCTTATCCATTCATCTATTGATGGATACTTAGATTGCTTCCATCTCTTGGCTATAGTAAATAAATCTTCTGTAAACATAAGAGTCCAGATATCTTTTTCAAATTAGTGTTTTTGATTTCCCTGGATAAATACATAATAGAATATTGGATCATACAGTATTTCTATTTTTAATTTTTTGAGGAAATTCCATACTGTTATCCACAGTGGGGCACCAGCTTCATTTCCACCAACAATGCATGAGAGTTCCTTTTTCTCCACATTCTTGCCAACACTTGTTGTTCTTTGTTATTTTAAATATTCTAACAGGCCTGAGGTAACCTTATTACAGTTTTGATTTGCATTTCCTTGATGATTAGTGATGTTGAGCATCTTTTCATGTGTCTGTTTACCACCTGTATGTCTTCTTTGGAAAAATGTCTCTTCAGGTACTATACCTATTTTTCAACTGGATTGTTTCTTTCCTTGGTATGTTGCATGAGCTCTTTATATATTTTAGATATGAGTCCCTTATCAGATATATGATTTGCAAACATATTCTCCCATTCAGTAGGTTGCTTTTTTGTTTTGTTGATGGTTTCCTTTGCTGTGCAAAAGCTTCTTATTTTGCTATAGTCCCAATAATTGATTTTTGCTTTTGTTTCCCTCACCTTAGGAGTATCTAGAAAAAAATGTTGCTATGGCTGGTATCAGAGAAATTACTGCCTCTGCTCTCTTCTAGGATTTTTATGGTTTCAAGTTTCACAGTTAGGTCTTTAATCTATTTCAAGTTTATTTTTTTGTATGGTATTAAAAAGTAGTCCAGTTTCATTCTTTTATATGTAGCTGTCCAGTTTTCCCAGCACCATTTATTGAAAAGACTGTCTTTTCTCCATTATATATTCTTGCCTCCTTTGTCATAGATTACTTAATCATATAAGCGTGGGTTTTTCTGTCCATCTTGTTTTACTGATCTATGTCTCTATTTCTGTGTCATTACTACACTGTTTTGATTACCTCAGCTTTGTAGTATACCTTGAAATCTGGACGCATGATATCTCCAGCTTTGCTCTCTCATGGCTATTCAGGGACTTCTGTGGTTCCATACAAATTTTAGTATTACTTGTTCTAGTTTTATGAAAAATACTGTTGGTATTTTGGTAGGGACTGTATTGAATCTGTAGATTGCTTTGGGTAATATGGAGATTTTGACAACATTAATTATTACAGTTTTGAGCATGGTATTTCTATCCCCAAAATCTTTTAATGCTCCTGCTCACTTCTAAAATATTTTCCTGGTTTAGACATATCCTGATGGCAGAAACATACCACATTCATGTCAAAAAGGTAGGTTCAACTAGAAATGTAGATTTATTACATTTTCCTTTATATCAAATTTTAAGAACAAATATATATTGATTGCTTACTCTATGCCAATTTATATATTGTAATACTTTTATTATTATTCATTTAGAGCCAGAGAGCTTTAATTTGAAAATATCCTGAGTTACTTATGTTTACAAATAAGAATTACTTTTGTACAATAGATTATATAATCTTTATCCTGTAATAGAAACAGTTTTCACATAGCCCTAGAGTGTCGTTATCAAGTTCTTTTTAAACTCTTATCAAAAATATTGAGTTAATCTTTACTATCACTGAATTTTTTCGTTGAGGAGTATGGGAATGCTGCTTTGTAGAAAAAGAAAAAAAAAACCTTCCATAGGCATTATCCTTGTGTAATATCTATTTTGTATGTTATACACGCACACGCACATACACAATGGTTTTCAACAATTAAGCACTATAAATATGGCTACCTCATTCAGTTATTACATGTTACTTATACAACTCTTTATTTTTTAATTTTTTTTTATACAACTCTTTATAAAAAAAAATCTGTAGGTTCATTTGGTAAAGGCATCACTAAATTGATGATATTAACTTTGCTATCTCCATATTTAATTTTTGAAAACATATGCATATGACAGTATCAATTTTCAGTACACTTTTCCAAAGACATGGTAACTCTTATCAAGATAGACATATATTAAACTCCATTCAGAAAGGAATACTAAAATAAAACTACTCATATTTTGGTTAATTAAGAAACTTAATGATATAATTAAGAAATGACTACTTTTTCAATCTTTTGATTTCTCAATTGATGACTACTTCTCTTTATGGTTTGAAAATGCTGACAAAGACAAGCATATAATAAAGGAAGTAAGATTCAGAGAAAATAACTGGTGAACAAGGCAACATCAACACAAAATATATGCAAAAAGAAACACAAATAGAAATAAAAGACTAAAAATTTTCCAAAATTGATTAATGATATCAGAGATTTCTCTGATGTTGCAAAAACTTTTATGAAAACTGAAGATAAAGATATCACATCACATCAGAGTATGGGGAGAAATGACAAAAATGACAATTCTTCATATCTTACAAGAATACTGAAAGAAGATTTTTTAGGATAAGATGTATACAAATGGCAGCAGTTTGAAGAAAAAAAAATAGAAAACATCCATAAGCTGTAATTACTTTAATAACTAGATTTGTGTCTTCACAGCCTCATGATTGCTTTATTTAATTTATTCTGGTAGTATTTTAGATTAAACACTCAATCTCAGCTTCCTTTTTATTTTTTTTCTAGTTTCTCTACATACCTAGGTTACATTGAGGAAGATTTTTAAACTCTATGACACTTATTATTATTCTATAAGGGAATTTACAGAAGTTTAATGGGAGAATGTATGTAAATTGCCTAGCATATTTTATTTATTAATAGTTGCTCATCTATCTAAATTCAGTTTTTTAAATCAGATGATCTCTAATTTGTAATACATGTTTCAATTTTTAAGTTTTTATATGCTTCCAATTTGTGTTACTTTGTAGATGAATGAATAGAAAAAATAGTTAACATTGTTATAGTTATACAGATAAATATATGTATATACAAATTAATATGATACATGTAATAAGATCCATAACAGAATCATAGAATCAGTTCTCATAAAACATAAAGAATTAACATTATAAAGCAATTTTAAGTTAATATTATAAAATAAAGACCTGGAACTAATGACAGCAATTTTTTTTTTTTTTTACTTTACCCTGCTTTGTTTCCTTCTAAATCATTAAATTAGCTTACTGCTACTTAGAATAACATAGCCATGATAAATGAGAGGGAGAAAGAGATGTTAGCCCAGCATAAAGTTACTTAGGGTGGGCAGCAGCGCTGCCATGACTTCATAGAGTAAGTTCTCTGGCTGCATGGCATCAAGCACATTCCTTAGTCTCTTTGTGCCTTAGTTTCTCCATCTGCACATTGGGAAGTCAAGGTATGTATTCATAGTGTGACTGAAACTGCCCATTCTCAGAACAGGGTAGGCACCAAGAATTCTCAAAATGAATTTGATAACATCATTGCTTTTTGGTGAGCGACTGCCAGCTGGAGAACTCAGGAGCCTGAGAAAAGCTGCTGGGTGCCAGAGTGCTTGCATTTGTCTTGGTTTTAATGGAACTGACACCTATAAAACTATCTAGGAAAAAAGTGTCCTACTAAAGAATGAACTAGGGACCTGAATTCAAACTTCAGTAAGAAGGCCATTTTCCCAGAATGGGAAGTTTCTAATGAAGCTATTTGATCAGATCCACTATTGCCTATGCCTATATGCATACACTGAGTTTCAATAATAAACAAATGGTAAAAATGAAAAAATAATGTGACCAGACAAATATTTCATAGTTTGAACTCATCTTCAAATATACCTTCAGATGACGTTTGTTCTTCAAATATTGTGACTTAAAACATAAAATTAATAGATTCATCTAATAAACATCCATGAGTTGGCATCCATTCTTAAACCTTTGAATGTTTGAACTTAGTTATATCTTCTATTAAAACAACTTAATTGTAGAGAAAATCAAACTAACTATGTATTTGTATAATTTGCAATTCACGTCTGAAAAAGTTCTTTACTGAAAATAATTAGTTGAAAAATTATCCTCCAAATGTAAAGCCTGTCAGTAGCATGTAGAGATTTTTGTTATAAGATCTTTTTGCTATCTTCTCCCCAGCAAATAGTTAAGAATTAGGTATTAAAATATATGAAAACAAGCAGACATAAATGGCTAAATTACTTTAGTATTTCTGCATTACAGAAAGGCAATGATAACAGTTCACATTTTTCCCTTTCAATAAATCTATACTGTATGTGCAATAGGTGTGCAATCTGTTTTTTTCCATTTATGTAAATATCTTCAGAAAACCAATTTTTCAGGAATTTATATTTCTGCTTTTACACAACTATATTAGATCTTTATTAATATATAATTACTTTTTTCTTTTTCTTTTTCTTTTCCTTTTTCTTTTTCTTTTTCTTTTTCTTTTCCTTTTTCTTTTTCTTTTTCCTTTCCTTTTTTTTTTTGGCTTGTACAGGGTTTTGCCCTTTGTGAGAATATCTCCTGCCCTCTACTAGCCTCACTACTCTTTCTTTCTAATTTAAAAAGAATGCTAATCTAACTGGCACCTGGGTGGCTCAATCAGTTGAGTGTCTGCCTTGGGGTCAGGTCCTGATCCCAAGGTCCTGAGATGGAGCCCTGCATCAGGCTCCTTGATGAGAGGGGAGCTTGTTTCTCCCTCTCCTACCTGCTTGTGCTCTCTCTTGCTATCTCTCTCCCTCAAATAAATAAATAAAATCATATATATTTTTTAAAAAGTGCTGATCTACATGTTTAATTTGGGAGACATTAATTCAAGCTTATTTATTTGTGGGGAGTATCACTGTGTGATAAAGTCATCTCTTTCATTTTTGACTTTCTTCATTCATGTTTAGAGAAGAAGGTCCAGCATTTTGGATAAAATAGATTACCTTATTTGCTATCTTCACTCTTTTCTCATACAGAGTTGTTATGTCTCACTTAAGAACTAGATGTCATTCTTCTTTGCTCTTTAGTCTTTCCTTTTACACTGATATAGATGGAATTCAACATGGGCCAACCTAAAATTGAGATTCTTTTTTTTGCCCTTTCTTATTATTTGATTTTACCATTTACAACAATAAATGTTTGCTATGCATCATATTACGTATCTACAATATGAGAACATTCTAGTTGCTTAGGAAGTGCTACCACCATTCCAGTGACACTGGGTCGTAAATTATGTGGTATGGTAGGATACATTACATTGTCATGAATCTACTTTTGAAAGGTTTGGAAAGCAAGTCTCATGAGAGATTAAAACTGAGTTTATTTAATTTTTAAAATATGAAGGTGACCATAAATGCAGATGATAGATTAAGCAACATCTAACAATGAGAGACCCAGATCATTAAGATATGATTGAGATCCTCTCTGGAGATAAAAATATATGCATATTAATTTTTTAGAGTTATAAATTTCCCACTATTGAAAACTTTTGTTGTATGTTTTTTTAACTGAGAATTCTTTGCACAAATTAATAATAGAAAGACATTCATATTAACATACAGGGATTTTTTTCATTGCATTAAACTATCATCCATACAAATTTTATAAAATTCTATAACGATGTATAAACTGTGGAATAGAATGTGATTTAATAAGAAGAATTAAATCAGACCTTTGGGCTTGAGACAAATTAGTGTTCTGTTCACAGGGCTCTAGCCATCAGCTAAAGTGTCATGTACCATGGTTCCAAGTGTCTGAAAAGAAACAGTGGCATGTTCAAAATAAGCAGCCATATAATTACAACAATTTTCCCTTGATAGTTAATCAGTACTTTTTCCTAGAATGGTAAACTCTATCCAGGATTGACCATAGGTTTAACTGTTAAGTATTGTAAGAAGAAAATTAAAATTGATAGAACAGGACGTATGGTGATCTCTCTCTTTTCAAGAAGAAAATATCAGTAAGGTCATATGGCAAACACTGAGCCATAATTATCAATGGTTGGATCATTCTATGCAAATGGTAGTGCTTTTGTGCATAATCTTTTATAATTCTAAAGCAGACAGGAAATTGATTTAAGGCTGACTTTCTGGGGAAGATTATGACTTCTACCAAATTGATATTAAATGAACAGATTGGTAGGAGGTTCTACTTAGTCACTCAGCATAGATCATGTACTTTTTCTTTAGTTTTGTTGAGCAGTGCTTTGGTGCTGGGAGAATTTAGCAGAGTTCAGCTAAACAGAGTGTGTTGTTTTTTATTGTCTCAAAATTTCTCTGTGTACATGTGTATATCTCTCTTGGATAGATAATGTGAAGAAATAGCCTACCAGTACCAAACAATCAAAATATCATCAATGTTCCTAAAAATAATAATACTTCTATTGCTCTTCAACTGAAATCTTTCTAAATTTATATTCATTTAACATTAAAATCAGCAAAATTAATTTTGGTATTGTGTTTTCGGTCTCATTAGCCAGAATGTATAACAGATTTTTAGAATGAAATAATCATGGTGGAATTTGAAATCAATGAATACATGACAATTTCATGAAAACTTATAAATATGAGATTATTCCTGGAGTAATGAAGAACTTAATAAAACATTTTTTAACCAGCAATTCTTTTGTATTTTTTATGCCATATGTTATGTAATTAATGATACTAACATTAGAATTAATATTTCCATCTGGCGCCAAATATGTTTAGAAAATTGGCTTCAACTCGGTGTCAGATAGGTATTGTGTTTACTGGCATAAAATGGAAAAATCCAAAATAATAGTGGCTTGAACAAGATATCATTTATAGAACATGTAAATTTTATTAAATGTTTCCTATGTGTCATGCCAAATTATTCCATTAATAGTCATACTTTCCACTCTCTGTAGATTTCTTAGTAAACCATTCCTTTTCAATGTTTTGAAACAGTTCGGCACATCCTGTGATCCCCTAAACCTGGTCACTGCTGACTGTACCAGCAGTCATTTCCTGATCTCAGCTGGGCAATTTAGATTACTTCTCACAAGAATACTGAATCAAGACACGGAGACTGAGTCAGTTTTATGATGCTGTGTATGACTGATTAGGACTGCTGAGTTCTGAGCCAGAATTACATGTAAGCCAGTCATGAGCAGCAGTAAAAAGATCAAAACCGGTGAAGAGAATTAGTGATTCTGGAATAAGGTTGAGTCCTTGTGGGAAATAATAAACTTGTAGATACTGAGGGGCAAGTTGCCTGTATGGAGAGTGTTTTCTGTATGTCTTCAGTTCCTTCCTGTTTATCTGTTCTATTTTCTACCACTTTCTACCAGGTCCTTGAGTCTACTCATACATTCTTCTACAAATGACTTAATTTGTTGGGATTTTCTTCCTTGCAATGAACAAGTACCCAAATAAAAACAGTGGTAACACACAAAAAATCTGAAAGAAGCATTTTCTTCATCTACATATAAGAAAATATATTACTCCAGAACTTCCTAAAGACTATATCAGTAATACAACTTTCCTGATTTTTTTTTTTTTTTACTTTCCTGATTACTAGCAAAATGAACAAACCCATTTTTTGTTTAATTGCTAACTTTAAGAATTACTTTCTAGAGTTTCCTTTAAAGGGGATGTATGACTCAACCCTTTCACAAATTATATTTTGCAAGATTTAAAGAAAAAAAATCATAAATTGTAAAATACTCTGATAAAATGCCAAATCTAATCATTCCATCTAGATTTTTTTATACTAAAGCCCTTAAAATGGAAATTTATGAAGAATTTAAAAAGAATGTCAGGTTAGACTGAAGACCAAATTGTTTTTAGTATAATGTTTGTGTTTATCACAGGAAGACATAGTTTTAAAAATATAGTTTTCAAAGAAAAATGGTACTACAAAGCACAATGAAGCACAATGATAGAAGCAATAAAAATAGAAGTCCTCTGTTGAGATTTTCCCATAAAATTCTTCTCTCCAGACAACACAGCTCATAACTTATTTTACCTGCTTTTTTGTATTTGACAAATATCTAATTTACATGCTTAAAATATTTATTAATATTTTAACATAGATATATTACATAACTTTGTATTATAGATTAAGATTCAACCTTCTAATTCCAACTACCCAACAAGCATGTGCCCTGAAAAGCATTTCTGTTTATATACCTACCCTTTACCTCTGTATTCAAAACTACCTAGTGTTTATAATGACCAAAATGTATATCTACAAATGGTCTTGCTTTTAGTTAGTTTCTCTTTCTATGGGACTAGATTTAGATTTTTCTCTTTGCTGTGAATTATCTCTGACTTGTCCATCTGCTAATATCTAATTTGTTTAATGTTCCCTCATCTTCTTTTCTATTTGTCTCACATACCCTCCATAGAATTAATTTGGACTTCAAAAATAAGTGGAACTAAAACAAAAACAAATAAAGAAGTGTAATTTTCCTGAGAAAAAATGCTAAATATCAAGAAAATAGATTAAAGATTATATGATTTGAATTATACTTCTTTTTATCTTTCTTTGAGCATAGTTGACACACGTTACATTAGTTTGAGATGTACAACATAGTGACTTAACATCTCTGTATGTTATGCTATGCTCATGACAAGTGTAGCTACCATCTGTCATCATACACTATTATAATATCATTGACTATATTCTCTATGCTATGCTTTTTATTCCAGTGACTTATTCATTCCATAACTGGAAGCTTATAATTTCCACTCCTCTTCACCCATTTTGTCTATGCCTTTACCCTATCCCTTCCCTCTGGAAACTATCAGTATCTTCCTCTCTTTTTATAGGTCTGATTCTGCTTTTGGTTGTTTGTTTATTCATTAGTTTTATTTGGTTTGTTTTTTTAGATTCCACATATGAATGAAATAATAGATATATATCATATATATAATATACAGTAGGAAGCATTATAATTGATAAAGAATATTTCATAATGCTAAAATTGTTGATCCATCAGGAATATATCACAATTATAAATTTATAACCACCACTGACAGATGGAGACGTAGCGAATCTCTCTCAATAGTTGACTGAGTGAAGCAAGCACAAAAAAAAAAAAAAAAAAAAAAATCAAGAAGTCCACAGCAGATTTCAGCAATGCATTACCAACATGGCTTAAATGAATGTGTGTGTGTGTGTGTGTGCACATGTGTGCTATAAACTGCATTAAAAATTACAGAAGTGATGTTTTTAAAAGTATACCGAACATTTATGAAGATAAATTGTATGCTGGACCATGATGACAGTCATGACAAATTTCAAATATTTGAAACTATGTAGAATATATTCTCTGACCATAAAAAAAAAAAAAAAGTGGAATTAAATCAGAAAGGAAAATGGTGGTTCCATGGCCTACAGGAAAGAGAAATGGGGAGTTGTTGTTCAATGAGTATTGTGTTTTAGTCATGCAAGATAAAAATTTTCTAGAAATCTACTTATAACCTTGTGCTCATAATTAATATAATTAATAATACAGTATTATACACTAGAACTTTGTTAAGAAGGTAGATCTTATGTTATTTTTTATGACAATTTAGGAAGACAAAAATGAGAATAGCATTTGCTTGGAATTTAAACCAATGTTTTTAGCTTCTAACTCAAGTAAACAAAGAAACAAATACATAAGCAAACAAACAAACAAAAGCAAAACAAAACACTGAGTCAACCTTAAAGAGAAATAATAAGGAGAATAGCAGAAAAACGTGAAATAGAACAATAGAAATAATCAACAAGCTAAAAAGTTGCTTTTTTTCAACTATTAGTGAAGTTGAAAATTCATGAGGAATTTAATCAAGAAAATAAGAGAAAAAAAAGAAAATAAGAGAGAGAAAACACAAATAACTGCTGTACAGAATGAAAAAAAGACATCATTGTGAGTTCAGCAAAAACGTAAATGCCATTAGTGAATTTACAGTTATAAATTCTATAGCCTGGATGAAATTCAAAAAATAGTCTAAATATACAATTCACTAAAGCCAAAATAGGAGGATAGATAGAAAATAGATATAATCCTATATGTATAAAATGTAGAATCCATAATTTAAAACCTTTTCAATTAGAAAATTCCCAGGTAGTTTCACCAATGAATTCTTATAAATTCCTGAAATTCACTATAAATCTATGGTGTGTGTGCCGGTCTACATGAATTTTATACTTCAATAATAGTGATAAGGATAATAATAAATCCTTACTGTACCATCTATTCTTGTACCATTTTAAATCTAGTTTCTTCATCTGTTACATGAATGCAATAAAAATAGTACCTCTATTCTAACTTTGTGTGAGAATTGAGTGAGTTAATAATTTAAAAATTTAACATAATTAGGTATTATCAATTTTATAATTAAGATATTACTTTCTAAGACAATAATTTTCTATGCAGTAAGAGATTTAAAAAATAGACGAAAGAGGTTAAGGATAAGGTCAGAGTGAACAAAGTTCCATGTATTTAAGGAGACTTTATATCCTCCATTGTGGTCACTATGCAATGATATTAGCTCCAGGAAGAAGAGTTTTAGCCAATATTGAATATGCTTACGCTGTACTTATTATGACTAATGGAAGCAGAAACATAAGAGTGCATAATTAAATATTCTTATGCATAAGATATACATAAACCTAATGCTCAGTACGGGAATACTTGCCTAGCCAAGTCCAATTTCGTGATTTAAAATCTCGTTGAAGCAAAAATATATATCACATCTATCTCTCTATATACAGAGGATTTAATTTATTAGACCTGGTTTCATAGTGAGGATTCAATTTATACTGAAGTGATAATATCTTATATGAAACTATGCATATCCAGAAATTACTTATAATACTTTGCTACCCCAAAATTCAAATCACTAATGTTTTTATTTTTTAGCTTATTCTCTGGGTTATACTTTCTCTTTTTATATTATATTTTATTACTAATTTTACAAATGTGCATAGTATAAACTAGAAAATTGATTATGCTTCATCTTCTGCATGTAATTATGGCATCATTATTTCATGTTTATATACTAGTTTATACTTTAAAATTTCACTATAATCATTAATTAGTTATATAGTAAAATTATTTTAAATGGGTTTTCAGAAGATCTAATATTAAAATATTCTCTGAAAATCTATATATGAAAATGAAAAAATACATTTCATTCTCAAAATTGGCATTTAAAAACTTTCATTTGATTAACAAAAACATTGTTATCAACTTTGAATAAGAATTTATTTGTACAATAGTAACATACAAAATAATTAACTACCTTACTAGAGTGTATCTGGCACTGTAATAATTGTTTGGTTGTCTTCACGTTTTTAAATTCTTGTTTTTAAACTATTTCTTTCCCTTTTAATTTTACTCCTTAATCTAGTTTTATTATCCCGTCATTTAGGACTTCCCTTTTTCTCCAGTTCTCCCAAGATCAAACTTGTCCAATATCTCTGAATCTTTACAACAATGTGAAGGCAATAGTCATACCTGGTCTCACTGATAAAATAAGTTTTTGCTCTACTTAGAATGCTGAACACATACTTCTTTGAAATCTCTTTAACTTACATATACTGGAAGAGACAGTGGCCTTCTTTGGTTAAAATAAACTGTAAATTGCATCAAAGAAAGTGCTTTACCCCACAGAAATAGTATTTTTTCTCACTCATCAAATAATTTTTGTCCATAAATATTTATTTATGAGTTTTAATCTCTGTTTATATTTTATTCATTAGGTGGAAGCATTCTTCAAGTTTCAAAAAGGGATTATGAAATGGATACATTACTGTGAAGGAATATGGTGTTATAAGGAAGGTCAGGATTCAACCAACTGTGAAAAATAAGAAATAGTAAAATCATATTTTGCAAAGCAGTGAGCAGTTGGACAAGTTCAATTCTAGTTTAAATAGATATATCTTCTGAATAGTTGGCCTTTTACCTCATTTTATAACTAAAATTGGGTGGCATGCTTATAAAGATACAAACAAGAAAATATTCATTGAAACTGATCTTTGCACACTGTATGGTGGTTAGATCCTCTGAAAGAAAGATGATAGATCTCAGGTATCATTGTAAATATTTGCATGTTTCTCTTATTTATGGATACTGGAAGAAAGTAGAGAGAGAGAAAAAAAATGTTCCCCAAATGACCTGCCTTAAATATAGTGAAACTCATTCAAGTGACTTCAACTTCACCATTGTTCTTTGAAGTGGGAAGTAAATGATCCTATTTAAGAAGAAAAGTCACAGAATGCAAGAGAAGGGATGAGCTGCAAGCTAAATATGTTTTAGCTCAGTACTAATTGTAAATCACATCTATTATTTATACTTAAACTAGTGACATACATTCAATTGAATAAAAGTTACTGTCAAGTAATATTTGGTAACAAAACAGATATACCTTAAGTTCCATATAAGGAAAATATATATTACAAGTCAAAATATCTTATTTTGATACCTATATCTAGGTATCAGAGCATAAACCTGTACTGAGAATCCAGCTGGATGATCAACGTAGTAAATGAGCACTCATATTACTTAATTTCAAATGTGTTGCCTTAGTTCAACTCCAGAGAAGCTTAGGTTCTCCAGATTGGTGCATCATTTTATTTTATTACAATCAGAGTGCTATTAAATACCAGTACAGCAAGAACTGTGGAAATGGTTGGTAAGAATATGTCATTATGCTGGAATCCCCATGAAGGACCTATCCTCAGAATGAGATCATCCTACAAATTAATGGTTTGCTCTGTAAATTAGATAACTGCACAATTTTCTTCTTTTGTCTGTTCTCAAAATTATAAAATCATAATAATCAAGTTCCTGCCGTGATCTTCTGGAGTGTTCAATCTAAAAGAAGTATATATTATTTTTTGTTATTCTTTAATGTTAAACTACATGGTCAAAATGCAAATCATATGGAGTGGAAAATGTTTATGTGCATCTCAATAAGAGCAATTTTACCTATTTGTATGGCATTGTATGCATTCTCCTAATGATGAGATATAGTTTGTATAGGGCAAGGTAAGATTTGAAGTAAAGCGCCTAAAACATGAATTATGCGAAGAATGTATTGTGCTTTCTAGTAAGTACTTGGCAGTGCCATCATAGAACTTATCATTTGTTAGAAAAATGTATTATGGGGATCCCTGGGTGGCGCAGCGGTTTGGCGCCTGCCTTTGGCCCAGGGCGGGATCCTGGAGCCCCGGGATCGAATCCCACATCGGGCTCCCGGTGCATGGAGCCTGCTTCTCCCTCTGCCTGTGTCTCTGCCTCTCTCTCTCTCTCTCTCTGTGACTATCATAAATAAAAATTAAAAAAAAAAAAAAAAAAAGAACTCAGGAGGTACTTTAAAAAAAAAAAAGAAAAATGTATTATGTTCTGTCCATTAACCATGTACAGTGCCTATATTTTTCTGTTTCATTATCAATTTCATTTTAAGTGAAATTTATCAGATTATTTTTAAGGAATTGCTTTTTTTTCTACTAATAATATAAATGGAGAAAGTGGTATGTGAAAAAAAACTACTCTTAATGTCTTTGGAAATGGATGATATACATGTAAATGTTTCAATTGATCTGATAATTGCTCATGACTAAACATCCATGCATGAATATGCTAATGCTTAATTATCTTTAGATAGAAAAATCAACAACCATAGAAGCTCCATCTCTAAGTACAGGTGAATTGAATTTTCTAATAATGCATCCAGTTGGCTGATAACACATTTTGATAATGTATTATTGGCAGGTCAGTATTTCTAGACCCTTAAAAAATACTTTTTGTTAAAGAAGCCAAACACTCATCTCTAAATTAAGCAAAGGAAAACCACTAAAATATGGTGAACAAACAAGAATCCCTTCTCTGCTGCACTGGAAATAGTTTAAAAACATTATTGGTTTGCAGAATGCAAAATGGAAACTGAAAATGTGAAGAGACAAAAAAAAAAAAAAAAAAAAAGACTGGATCTCAGTTCAGTACAATGGCAGGAAACAACCACCTTGCTAAGTAAAAGAGGTGAGAGCTAGGGATATCAGACTATGAGAAGGCATTTCTTTCATATTCTTTTCTTCCACTGAATACCATTCTTAGTTCTATTAATTACTTCTAAATCCATACACAAAAGACATTACAGTTCTATTGCAACCATTTCTTTAAAAAATCAGTTCTAATGTTTAAGCTATAGGTTTGCATTATAATATAAATTTTAATTTTGGCCTATGATAAAACACAAGAGAAAGTACCTTATTAAAATAAAAAGAAGGTGTTATTTCATTGGAGGATAGTGCAGCAAACAGATTTTTTTTCTCTTCATACTGATATCCAATGAAGATAGAGTAATTTCTTTCTTTTTTTTTTTTTTTTGGAGGTTTTATTTATTTATTCATGAGAAACACGGAGATATTTTCAACAATTATGCCAGATAGTCATATTTTGCTCATAAGTACTATTTTAAATATACCGTAAGGTTTATTTTACAGAAGATACTAGTTTGTCAGGGTTGAGGAATGAAACAGTAAAATGAGAATCTGGTGTTTCCAGCTTGCAGTACCTCTCTGATTTAAAGAATGTGGTGACAAATACTACTCGGAGACTCATCAACTGCTTTTGTCACTGTTGTATTTCCCATGATAGAACATTCATGTCCTTAAGTGCAAGGCCTAGTGAAAAGCTTGCTACAAATACCCAGATAGCATAATGTTCAGTGTGATGCATTCTGTTTCCTCATCACTAATCTTGTTGACTTTAGATGTGGCTCGATCTCCACATTTATTGATCCTCTTGCTTTATTTAAATTTTCTCAACTCTCCCCCATACAAATCTATACATATTCACTGTGATTGCAGTCTGAATAAGAAGAAAAGAGCTAGTACTGCTGCAAGTTTTCCAACTTTCTGGAATTAAAATCCCATCCAGTTACTCCAATCATTCCAATCTGCCAAGCTACTGACTATTGTTCTACCACCAGCACTATGGCCGAACACTCTGCTCCACCAGTGGTGTCTTCCTGCATTGTCAGTTAAATCCTGACTCTGTAAAACCTCTCATCACTTTCCTTTCTCTTGTGCCAGGGCCTTACATATGTGTCTTAAGCTTTTGTGATACCATAAGCTGCCTGTGTGGTCCTATATCCATGCCCCCTTTTCTGCCGCACATGTCCACATTATTGGGCACTAACCCAGTAACAACCAGAAAGGATCGTAGAAGCAGGTTTGGATGGCAGGAGGTCCCAAAAGGAAGAGACAGATTGGTCTTATATCTTCTGTTTTTCCACCAATACCTAAAAAATAAACATATTGTAACTAAGGAAGACTGAACTTTAAAAAGAACATTTATAAGGGTAGAGGCCCATGGAATTTCCTTGATGAGCAGAGTCACCTGGTGAGGGATCAACAAACCTGGAATAATTCAGCTTTGACAGCTAACATTCCCTAAATGCAGAAGCACAGATATAACCCAGGAGCAAAAGTTTCTGCACCTTCACTTAAAGGCAGATTGAGCCAAAGTAGCCTGTAGTCCTTAAAAAGGATGTCAAAATTAAGTAGACATATGAGGAACAAAGGCATTATAGGAAAATAAAACATTAAAACACAGGAAGAATAAATATACCCAAAAGAATGCATCTTAAAATTGCATATTAAAAGCTTCAAAATGAAAGAAAAACATCATTAAAACTTAAAGCAAGAACAAGTGAACAGATTAGGTGTATATGATGTGTATTAAAAATATGTAAGCTGAGCTTTATTTTGTATATAAAACATAAATCTTGGGGTGCCTGAGTGGCTCAGTGATTGAGGGTCTGCCTTTGGCTCAGGTCATGATCACAGAGTCCTGGGATGGAGTACCGTATAGGGCTCCCCACAGGGAGTCTACTTCTCCTCTGCCTATGTCTCTGTCTCTATCTCTTGTGTCTCTCATGAATAAATAAATAAAATCTAAAAAAAAAAGAAATAAAAGTCTTAAAAAATTCACACAAAAAACATAAAAATAAAATTATAGACAAAATGTTATCAGAAAATTGCAAATGATAAGAAAGCTAGGGTTATGACACAATCATACAAGAATCAAACCCAAAAAGCATTAGATAGAAAAAATATATTTTATTTATTTATTTATTTATTTATTTATTTATTTATTTTACTTTTTGGAAAAATATATTTAAGCTTTCAATACGGTAACACACAATTAAGTTAAGTTGTGAATACCTATGCACCAAATAACAAAGTAGAAATAGAGACAAAACAAGAAGACAAATGAAACCTAATGATGACAAGAAATATTAAAATATTACCCTCTGTCCAAAACAGGTCAAGTTTTAGAAAAAAATGAATATGTGTTTGATGATGTAAACAATATCATCAAGACATGATAGATATATCAAACTGCTACCCAAATATGTAGAACATACCTTCTTTCAAACTCATGAGGAATGTAAGTGCATATTGTCATTATTATACTATACTACTATTCATTTAGTAACAGAAAATTTAATAAACTTGATAAATGAGAAATAATGAAAACCCCATTTATTTTATCATGATATAATAAAAAATTAAAAAGCTCCCAAAACTCTCTTTCTCCCAAACATTTAAAAACACATTACTGGGACGTCTGGGTGGCTCAGCAGTTGGCCATCTATCTACCTTTGGCTCAGGGCGTGATCCTGGGGTCCAGGAATCGAGTCCCACATCAAGCTCCCTGTGAGGAGTCTGCTTCTTCCTCTGCCTATCTCTGCCTCTCTCTCTCTTTGTGTTTGTCATGAATAAATAAAATCTTTAAAAAATAAAAATAATAAAAATAATAAATAAGAACACATTACTAAACAGTTCTTTAATCAAAGTAGAATTGAAAATACAAAAATTAGGTAATGTAAAAATAATAAAAATAAAAGCATTATGTTTTGCAACTGAGATATACTTTTAAAGAAGTAACCAGAGCAACTTCACAGACTTTATTGCTTATAGTAAAAATCATTAAAGATTGAAAATGAATTTATTAGGTATCCAACTCAATGCCAGGGGAAAGAGTCACCAAATCACCTCAAAGAAAGCAAAGGAAAATTATACTGAAATTTAAACAATAAAGATGAAAAGTATATGTTTGGATTTAGGCATATAAGCAGGGAGAAACTTGAACAATTCTCATCTTCATGTGTAAAACTGTGATAGAATTTCTGATATAGCTCTATCACCAGCCCCTACCAGAGGTACTATGATCCTATTTTCTCAACCAGTATGGTTCAGAAATACAAATATTTTGCCACTTTTGTATGAGAACAACAGTCTGGAAATAAGCTGGTCAATAATACAGGCACAGAAACCGAAGTCTGCCTTTAAATCCACAAACCTCTGCTGTCATCCTTCCTGCTTTTTTCTCAATCACATGTTTCAATGCATTGCCCACATCTACTATTTGCAGCTTCCTACATGTCGCTTGGCCCCATCATTTACTGTGCTGTCGTTTATGTAGGCTGTCCTCATTAACATGCCAACTACCTTTACATCTCCAAAATCAGCTGAAGCTTTAGTATTTATCTGTACTAGCTCTCTTCTGTGTTGCACTCTGGAATTTTATGTCATTTAGACATCCCTAATAGATTTATGACAATCGTCAATTGATTTCTTCCTTCTACCCTAGATCATAGTCTGCTTTGCAGATGCTCTTAAAATGTTCTCTTTCTCTTCAGTTTTTCTTTCTACCATTACTCTGTGCTTAATTATCGGCTCTTCCTATCCTCCTTACCTTAGGTGCCCTCATCTAAATTGAAAACTTCCACATTTCTAGATCAGAAGTTTCTGCTGTGTGCACAAGCAGAGGGAGGGCCAGAGGGAGAAGCAGACCCCCACTGAACAGAGAGTCTGACGCAGGGCTCTATCCCAGGACCCCAGGATCATGACCTGATCCAAAGGAGACACTTAACTGACTGAGCCACCCAGGCAATGCTAAAACTATTTCTTATTGATGGACATTTGTTTTCTTTTCAAGTCTATTTTTTAAAATAATTTTTAATGAAAAAACCCTGTGTATTAATATCCCCTTTAAAAAAGCAATAAGAAAACATTGTGTATGTGTCAAAGGAAAATTTCAAAATCCTTAGGCTTCATACAAACAAGACCCTCAGTTGATGACTTTTTTTATTTCTTTCAACTATTCCACATTTAGTAATTGATCTAACAAAACTTTTTTTGCAAGCAGTTCTGTGAGTTAAGGACCTATATATATTTTATATACGTAAAATATGTCCTGACCCCCATTTTCTATCTCAGAATAAAACAGGTGACACATGTTAAATTTGGAATGGCTCTGACTTGAAGAGAGTTCAATCATGCTTCATAGAACAGGACATTGACTAAATTTTACAATATGTAACTCACATGAGAGGATGCATGCTTAAGAAAATTAAAGTAAGAAACTTTATTATTGTTGTTACTGCTACTATAATTTAGCTGGGGGAAAGAAGTTTCATTTTTATTAACTATTTTGAAAAATTCTTCACTATGGCTTATTTTCTAAAAGTTTGTATTATTTCACTATAGTTGACAAATAATTTCCCTTTTACTTTTTAGTGTTCAAAATGAATAAAATTACCCTTTCAAATATTTAAGACAACTGTTCTCAAACATTGTTGTCTTAGGATCCTTTTTAACTCTTACCAATTTTTAAGAATCCCAAGGGTTTTAGATTATGTGAAGAGTATCTATCAATATTTATCATATTAGAAATTCAAACAGTTTTGAAAAAAATAGTTTATAATTTGGTTAAATTAATAATAATAATTCAATTACATAATAATATAAATTACAAATATTATTTAAGGGGTAACATCTTTTTTTTCCAAAACAAATAAAAAATGTGTAGCAAAAATCTTTTATTGACTATTAGATGGATTTTCCTCTGCCTCAATAGTTGACAGATACAATTTTAAATTTAACTTCTGCATTCAGTATGTTGTGATATGCTGTCTTGATTGAAGTATGTGAGGAATTTTAGCCTCCAACAGTTCACTTGAAAAAGGAAAAGCATTTTACTAACCTTTTCAGATAATTGTGGATATTCATTGAAACACCAAAATTTGACAAGTAGTACTTTTTAAAAGGTTAGTTGCATTGTGGGATCTGAAATAATTTCAGAGAACTTTCTTGTGCTCTCTCATCAGTTCATCCTGCATTTTGAACACATACTTTACCCAGGCATAGTATTGAATAATGGGGTCAAGTTTCTTAATATTGAAGAAAGAGTTAGCATAACCATTCCAGTCTGACTGGGATTGTCATAGTATTAGGACTGAAAGTCCTGAGTCCTAGGGTGACCCTCAGTACCAAGCAAACAAGAACAGTTGGTCACCTTATGAATTACAAATCTCTGGGGAAGCCAGAGACAACTGTGTGACACTGGATTACAGTTGGAAACACCAGTAGGAACTCATAATTAGCTAGATAGAGATCCAGATGCATAGATACTGGGAGGGGCTAGCCAGTACTCGCAAGGCCCATAGCAGCGAGCATACCAAGAGCCCCCATACTCATTTCTAAAGGCACTTTCCAACAAAGGAAATCAGAGCCTTTTGAAGAAATATCTGATCCCACAGCTGGAGCAGGGAAAATGTAAAATGACAGTAGGTATCTAGTAGTATCAGAAAGCAACAGAGTACTAAAAAGCAAAAGGATTAAGGTATATCAAAGAGACACAGGAGCCAACCTGAAAGAGCTCTCAAAGGCCAAGGTTGGAATAATTAGAATGAGACAGCAAATAAAGTATCTTTTTGGAAAACAAGTCAGTATAAAATAAATATACATAAGCCTACACTGACATAATAAATTATTATGTAAATAAATAAATGGAGAAACATTAAATAATTCTTCACTCCTCTCTCTATGAAATGAAGCAGCACTAAGCTTTCCAAATGATAATGTGGAAAGGAAGACAAAGGTATCTTAGGGTGGAGCTATCTTAACCAAATAATCAATTTAAACATCATCAGTGATAAATCATATTGATTGCATGTATTCTCTTTGAAATAAAATAAAATGATTAAGAAGGATACTTCACCTCTGTTATATCCTCCCAAATCCATCACCTCAGTCTATTCATAAAAAAAAAATCACAGAAAAACAAAATTGAGGACATTGTAAAAAATATCTTACCAGTAAGTTTCACAAGGTAAGGTCATCAAAAATAAGGAGACAAAATGCAATGTGGTAATTTAGATTGGACCCTGGCACAACTGGAATTATTCTAAAAAGTTTTAAGTTTATTAAAAAAGTATCTCATATATACTCAAAATTATTTATTAGAAGCAACTTGAAGTGTTTTGCATGCACGTGAAACATTATGGATTAACATATGGTTGAATTTGAAGAATCACTGATAAAATGAAATCAATAATGACTAGTCATACAAATTCTGTGTCTGCTTTTATGTCAAAGTCGGTAAACATTATCAGTACTGGCCTTTGTTTTTTCATTTGTAAGAATTTGGCAACATAAGGACTAGTTATTTTCTAAAGCCCTTCCTAGCTTATTCATTTTATGAAACACAGTAGTAATAGGTGTCTTTTTATAATATGCACTAAATAATTATTAAAATTAATCATATAGATGTAGTTTGATATTCTCATAATGTACTTATTTCCAATTATTTAGAAAATAAAAAATTTTGTTGTCTTGTAGCACATAAACAATTTGCAGCCGTGGAAAAATACATTAATTAATTATGAGATAGGATGGTAGTTTATGTGTGTTAGAAAATTAAAATGAGTATCTGAGTTTATATCCTTAATTTCCTGTTTCTTAGAAAAAAAATATTGAGAACATGTTAATTATTTTCTAGAGAACCACTAAATAAACAAACAACTTGAAATCTACATGACAGGAAATCTCTCAAAAGTGTGAGGAATATTTTAAAAGTCAGGCTAATAAATTATTGACTATTTTGTTCCCTTGATATAGTTAATTTCTTCTTGATTGAATATGCATAGTATGGGAGTATGAGTGTACTGAACTGTGAGAGAGAAGAAGAGTGACTGAAACTAGAAGATTTGGGGTACCTTGGTGGCTCAGCTAATTGCCTGCCTGCAGCTCAGGTCATGATCCTGGGGTCCTGGGATAAAATCCCGAGTCAGGCTCCCTGCTCTGCAGGGATCCTGCTCCTCCCTCTCCCTCTGCTGCTCTCCCTGCTTGAACTCTCACTCTCTGTCAAATAAATAAATAAAATCTTAAAAAAATAAAACTAGAAGATCTAATACTATTGAAACAATTTATTTGAACATTTTTTCCATGTAGACAACATGCTGTCTGATCCTATATGATTTTCACATATGGGGATACAAATCCACTTATATTTTATCAATGCAGTGCATACATTTGGAGAAAGACTTTGTGCCTCTTTAGGGTGTGAAAGGAAATTTGAGAAATGCATTTTTGGTACCTACATATTGGAATTCCTGTGAAATGCTGATAGTTTGTAGGGACAATGCATTTGGAATCAGCTTTCCTACCATTACTAAGAATTAATAAGCTTTCTTTGCAGAATTAATAGGCTATCCCTCACTGCCTGCAGAAATAACAGCTCAGTTAAAGGTTCTTTTTTTGGATACATAAAATCGCACAGGGTGCCTGGGTGACTCAGTCGGGTAAGCATCTGCCTTTAGCTCAGGTCATAATCCCAGGGCCCTGGGTTAGAGCCCCATGTTGGGCTCCGTGCTCAGCAGGGATCCTGCTTCTTCCTCTCCCCACTGCTGGTTCACTCCCTCTCTCTCAAATAAATTAATAAAATCTTTAAAAAAATAATAAAATAAAAATTAAATTACCCATTTTCAGGTAGAAAAAAATGTCAAAAATGTCAAAATGCATCTTGTGTGTGTGCATGTGTGAACTCTATACAAAATCAATAATATGTTAGTAATGAAAAAAGCATTTATATTGAGATGGTATTTATTTAAAAATCAAACAAAATATTTAACTTCAAAATCTGAGACAAGTTACCTTCTGAAGAAACAAATTCAGAATTTTGACCATGACCCCACTACACTCCCTAGTCCTCAGGGATTTTGTTTGTTTGTTTGTTTGTTTAGTTGGTTGGTTGGTTGGTTGGTTTTCTCCTCAAATTCCTGGTTTTGTAACATTGCGGAGTCTGATGGTTCAGCCATCCAATATAAGTTTTCATCTATTTTCCTTCCCTGGATGATTTCATCTGAATACACTAAAAATTTTACTCTAAAGATTTATGGTTCCAAATATATATTTTCAGTTGAGCCATTTCCCATAGATTCCACATATATTTATCCCAGAGTCTACTTGAAGACTCCATTTGGATATTTAACAGACATGTCGAATTTGACTTGTCCAAAACCAAACTCCTTATCTTCCCTCCCAAATGTATGTCACCTACAGTTTTCTATCTTGGTGGATGCCAGCAATGCTTTCAAATTTCCCAGACCAGAAAACTTACCGTCATTTTGACCCACCCCTTTCTCCCATTCCTCACACCCCATATTGCTGACAATTCTTTTGCTTCTGCTCTCAAAATATACCTAGACTCTGATCATTATTCCTTATCTTCAGTTTTTCCTCCTCACTGAAGCCATTGTCATTTCTTGCTTGGGTTATTGCAATAGCCTCCACTCTCACTTCCTTTCAGTTTGCACTTAATAAAGTAGCTGAGTTAGATAATTTCTCTCTTTTCTCAAACCCTAGGAATAATGTGAAGGTCTGTGAAAAGGGTTCTAAGACCCTAAGATACCCAGTTCTTTTTAACTCCTCTTGATTTCATTTTCCGCTCCCCCTGCTGGCCAGTTGACACCAGTCACATTGACCTATTGCTCAAACATGAAACTTCTTCCCAAACTTCCTGTCTCCTAAATTAATTCCGCAGACCCAATCAATAATTCTGCTTTCATCTAGCTTATTTTATTTCCCCTTTGTTAGGTATTTCCTAAAATTAAAATAGAATGTAAAAATACGGGGATCCCTGGGTGGCGCAGGGGTTTGGCACCTGCCTTTGGCCCAGGGCGCGATCCTGGAGACCCGGGATCGAATCCCACATCGGGCTCCCGGTGCATGGAGCCTGCTTCTCCCTCTGCCTGTGTCTCTGCCTCTCTCTCTCTCTCTCTCTCTCTCTCTCTCCCCGTGTGTGACTATCATAAATAAAAAAAAATTAAAAAAAAAAGAATGTAAAAATACAGCGTAAAAATCAGTTCCTCAAACACAAACAGCATTCTCCCACTTCCTGGTACCTGGCTGCTCTCTTGCCTAGAATGGTTTCCCAAAATAACCTCAAATCTTGCTCATGCTCCTCTTTCCTGTCCTTTGTCAAACACCACTTTCTCCAGGAGCTCTTTCCTGACTAGTTTACGTAAAATTGCAATATCTTCCATACTCCCCGGTTATGATTTTTCCCCTTTAGCACTTATCAGAAAGCAAAATAGCAGATATTTTATTAATTTATTTTGTTAATTTGTGTTATCTCCATAGGATATTTTTTTCCTGCAGGAAGAGATTAATGTTTATGTTTATTCACTGTTTTATCACCAATATCTAACATAGTTTCTTCCACACATTAAAAATGTGCCAATTCATGATGAACAAATATGTTGACTGAGTCCAAACAGGATGTTTTTGGAGTGATTAAGGGATTCAAATATGGGATGAGAGTATTCTATGAACTAGAACAGTGAAAATGTTGCCCAGTTGAACAGAGCGGTTAGTCTCTGTCAGTTGTATAGAGATCAATAAAACACAAGTAAAACACAACTGGGTTGACTCAAGCCCTTTAATTTCTATTTCTAAGCCCTAAAAACTCAGAGAGGCATTATTGGGGAATTTCTTAGTTCAACTTTATAAAAATTAAATGATTATCTTTGAGAAACCTAGAAATCTTGTTTCATGCTAATTGTCTAATTTAGTATTCAGTTTGGAGTCACAAGGTTTCCTGAAAAATGGGTGAAAAGGGATAAATTAGTTTCATTACTAATAAGAAGTCTTAGCTAAATAGTGGTTTTGCTTTAGGCTTGTAATTAAATCTCCTAGATGTGATATTATGTTGCCTCTTTCTCCAGCCTTGTTCCTTTGCTAATTGCCCTTAATCTATTATTGATCACTGACAATTCCTCCCTAACCTTCCTATCTCCAAAATCAATTTCTCAAATCCAATCAATAATTCTGTTTTCAGCTAGCTTCCTTCATTTCTGCATTGCCAAAAATTTTCCCCAATTTAAAATGAAATTTCAAATTACCTTATAAAAATTCTTTAAATTAATATATTTCGTTGTATGTATCATTTCAGAGACAAAACATAAATTGTACAGATTCTCTTCCTTTGGTTAACTTTCAAGGACATTATAATTAATTTATTCTTGTTTTAAACACTTTTCATTTTAACATCTTTATAATGTATTTTCATGTTGAATCTAGCAGAACAAGTAAGTAGTATGTTCCAACATTAGGGTTCGATGAAAAATTTATGTGAGAGAAGAGCGGTTAAGAGTGCCCTGAAATATTTACAATGTATTCTTGTCCAATGATTCCAATCTTTTGATTGACATACATAGATATGAGTTATTTTTAGAAATATTTAGAAACCCATGTGCAAATATGCATTTCTCTACTGTTCAAGGAAATCACCATATCATGAATGAAACACAGTTAATGGTTAGTAAACCCTACATGAAAAACTGTTGTCATTCAATCAAATGCCACAGTTATAAATACTATTTATACTATCACTGATGTCATATTATTTCATTCTTTCTTTTCTGTTATTTTTTTTCCACTTTGATCTTTAGCCATAGAAATATAAATTGAAAGCTGTTTAGTGGCATTCTAGAATAATGCTTTCACTTAAAGTTGGAACAAGGAAATTAAGGACAGTGACATTAACTTCTCTAGGTGACAATTTTACCAACAGATATGTTTAGAACATGCATATTCTTAAAAAAAAAAAAAAAGAACATGCATATTCTTATTCTTATCCAGTATCATCCATACACTACACAAAGCCTCGTACTTTTCTTAAACACACAAATGGAGAATCCAGATTCATTCCTGTTTCTCCTTAATGAAGATATATATTCTGCTGCATGTAAAACATTTTGCTGATAACTTATCACTGTATTATCTGTTGTATGTCTACAACATCGTATTTATCTAGCATATATGTTTAGTGTCAAGTGTAAGTATTATTTCTACTAAAGAAGTATTAAAATGTTATACAGAAAAATTTTAAATTTGCACAGTGCTTCATATTTTATTTCTTTACAAGGAATAGTGGTTCATATTTAAAATAATAAGTTAGAAGAAGAATCCTAATAGTACCACTTAAATATTAATAGAGATTGTATGCATATCCTAAAACTCACTTTGAGAAATTTAACACTTGATTTTAAAAGTAAGAAGAATCAAATTAAAACATAATTGTGATAAAACAAAGTACTTTAGTTAACAATTTAAAATGTTATTATTTTAGCAAGATGAGAACTATTTTAAATTGCCACACTTGTTCTACAAAATAAGAAATAGATCTTAGACCTAAGTAAAAAGAAAAAAAATCTATATGTCATTCTAAATAAAATTTTCAGAGGTTGGCAAATAGAATACTATGCAAATAAATATATTTAAACATTTGCTGAAACAAATATATCAGTTTTTAAAGGAAAGATGACTAGATCTTTAATTCTATATAAACATTGCTTTTAACTGTAATCTTTACATTGATTTCATGAGATAATTACAATATAAGTATCATATAAATGAAAGCATTCTTACCTCTCAGGCATATTTACTGACATAATTAAATTTCTTCCAAACTCAAATTATAAGATGTCCCTAATTTATGACTACTCCATTTCTTTTTGTTGTTGTTGTTAAAGATTTTATTTATTCATTCATGAGAGACACAGAGAGGCAGAGACAGGCAGAGGGAGAAGCAGGCTCCATGCAGGGAGCCCGACGTGGGACTCCATCCTGGGTCCCCAGGATCAGACCCTGGGCTGAAGGTGGCGCTAAACCTTGAGCCACCCGGGCTGCCCTAGTACTCCATTTCTGAGAAGAAAATACTCATAGATGATTATTCATTCTTTGAATTTTCCTCCTCAAAAAATAATTCACCCCTTATATTTTAATTTTTTTTTTATTTATTTATGATAGTCAAAGAGAGAGAGAGAGAGGCAGAGACGCAGGCAGAGGGAGAAGCAGGCTCCATGCACCGGGAGCCCGACGTGGGATTCGATCCCGGGTCTCCAGGATCGCGCCCTGGGCCAAAGGCAGGCGCCAAACCGCTGCGCCACCCAGGGATCCCCACCCCTTACATTTTAAAGGAGAAGAACAACTTGTACTTCAAAATCATGGAAAAAGGGCAGCCCCGGTGGCTCAGCGGTTTAGCGCCGCCTACAGCTCAGGGCGTGATCCTGGAGACCCAGGATCGAGTCCCACATCAGGCTCCCTGCATGGAGCCTGCTTCTCCCTCTGCCTGTGTCTCTGCCTCTCTCTCTCCTCTCTGTGTATTCTCATGAATAAATAAATAAAATCTAAAAAAAAATCATGGAAAAAGAAATACGCGAAAAGACCTACCTTGTCAAGTGTTAGCATACAATATTTTTCGCTATTATGGGCATCTGTATACAATAATATGTTCCAGTGCTTTATGAAGGATGGTTTATATGTTTCTCTGTTATCACTGTCTGCCAATTGTTCACTTAGTACTAGAGTATTCCTATGCACAAATAACTGATTAACATAATTATTTACTTGGCAGCTTCGTATACTATATTATATGAGATAGTGATGAATAGGTAATGGATTTATGTATTTCATTTTTTAGGTAATGCATTTAAAAAATAAAATTCAAAACATATAAACAATATCACTAAAAGTATCACTTTTTCCATTCTCTATCTGCCCTGTTCTTTCAGCAATATCACATTTCCCAGGTCATCCACTGTTACACCTTTCTTCCAAAATTTTTTCTGGTGAACACAAGGGCATGAGAGTACTCTTCTTTCCCCCTTAGTAGTATATTATATAGACTCTTCTCTTCCTTTGTGTTTCACTAACCAGTAATATTTCTTAGAGCCCATTATCATTTTTAATAGCTGCATAGAATTTCAGATTATAGATGTCCCATAATTATTCAGCTAGTTTCCAATGATGCAATTTTGCATTTTAATTCTCCCTTTCATTCTTGGCCAGCCTTTGGACTTCTGTCAAGACAGAATGCAGTGGGAGTGACTGTATGTGACTTCTGAGGTGAAGACTAGAAAAAATACAGTTTCTTTCTTTTTTCTCTTTTCTCTTCCCTCTCCATCTCTCTTCTTGCTTTTGCTCCTCCATTTACCTTTGGATTCCCAGAATCATGTTTAGAAAGAAAATTTACTAGAACACATTGAAGAAAGAAATCTTTCCAATATCTAGAGGAAGAAGAATTGATTCCTGAGTGATTTGCTCCAAAATTTTCAGGGTGCTACTCTTGTGCTATTCTCTATATGTGAAATTTATCTTTTATGCAAAGTTTTATTGGCCTATGCTAAAAGGCTAGCTATAGAATTACTGCCAAAATCATTCAGGAAAAAAATATTTTGGGGAGCATGAGAAGATAAGTATTATTTCTGATGTATTTGCAAAGGCCCTGAGGTGAAGATTAAACAAATACTGGAAACAAAACAGGGAGTGGTCACAAACAGACATATTCCTGTAAAAAATACAGAGTTTGCTTGAGGATTGCAAAGGACTTCAGTAAATTAAGTCTACAAACCAATAAACTTGCAGAAAAGAGACAATAGAAAGGCCAAGTTATTGTAATTATATAACTTACAATGTTAGTTTTGAAACCGACTTCACTTGAAGCACACTCAGAATTTCTTAAATATGCTCTCATTATTCTGAAAATAATCCTTCAGTACTCTTCCAGCGAATATTCAATATAGTGTAGTCTTGTTTGGCAAAAAATCTCATGCTAAAAAGAAACAAAAGTGTTTTTCTTAACAAATATTATTAAACAAAAACAAAAAAAACCCAAATGTTATTAAACACGTAAAAAGATCAAGACAATGGAAAACAATAATCAAAAAGTGTTGGCAAATTTATTTTTATAGATGACTGCTTGTCTTCTGAAGGGAGTTAAAATGCTTTTCAGTGGCAAGTTACAATTCTCCTGCCTCCCTTGGAATTGTCACTGTTCATTTAGACTACATGCTTGATGACTTTTCAACTTACCTGAAGGGTACTTCTTTTGCAAAGTGATACACTGAGGCAAAATCAATCTTTCTAATAGTTAGGTGACTGTGCCACCTCAGTTGGTGTTACAGGTTATTTAGCATAAACATATGTGTTCTCGTTAAGAGCCATCGTTCCTGAAAATATAATGACCCACCAGTGAAAGAAATTTTGTCTATAAATCTGAAACTAATTTCTCCAGTGCACTGTCTATATGCCTAGTTGTAAGAATACACAAATGTCATTGATAAAATAAAATTATATATGAAGAATATATACAGTAATGTATATGATTTTTCTTCTTAACAACATATTACATAATCTATCATATAGGAAAGAAGGCAAAATTGGCTTTGTATGTTGTTCTGACTTATAAGAGATCTCAAACAACATATAAATATCTTTAACTGATATGGATATGACTTTCTTATATAAAATACTTCACATTTTTCTATTTTTAGTTTCCCCTGTTATTTAAAATTAGATATAAATAAAGCTGAAATTGTGCATTTAAGTCAATAATATTTACCCTACTTAATGGTCTTCATAAGCTATGCAATTAATTCTATCCAGCTAGCAATCCCACAGATTCATTCTAATTATCAGAGATAGGACAGAAATCTGGAGACGTGAGGAGATATTGAAAATGTGCAAGTACTACTGGATATCATCCACATTCATATTCTTGTTAACTTGATCAATCTTGGAATCTTGATCAATCATATCTTCAATTTTGGAAAACAAAATGTAAATATAAGCATAGAAATAACATAATCATCGTATTGTGTAGTATTATACATGTTACTTTAACCAGCTTAGCAATTTCCATTAACTATCTCTCTAAATTTGCAGTATTGTTATGTTTTAGCACACTCCAGTCTGGCCTTCTTCAAATGTGTCTTATCCCTACAAGCAAAATGTCTTCAGAGTCTGAGTTTTATTTGCAAGATATAGACTTAAACTGAGCTCATATATGCAGGCTGAAGTAATGGGCAAGGCTCTGTGTTGAGTGATCTTATTATGAATGGAAAGAAAAAGGGATCAATGGATGATTGGGAGAGGGCACAGCTTTCCCCATGGCACTGCATTTTGATAAGGAGCTCTGAGGATCCAAAAATTCCAATTTTTGTCTTGGTTCCAGATTATTATGAAACATAATTGTAAACATAAGATGATACAGTATATTATACTTAAGTTTTCCAAATATTGATACATCGAGGTATTCAGACACAACAGGTAGGAATATGATATGCTAAAATATTAAACTCATACTCTAATTTTAAGACAATCTTATATGCTCAGAGAATAGATTAACCCAGGAAAAGAAAGAGTAGGCTTTCAATCTTTAAAATCTGGAAAACTTGAAATTCAGGATATGGATAGACAGAGGTTTGCTAAATTCTTCCAGATTCCAAGTAACACAGCAAGAACTAAATCTAGAAGACTCAGGTCATAGAATTCCTTTTTGTGCCAAGTAAGGTAAGGGTCAAGTCAGAAGACTAAGGTCCATCAAGCAGACAAGGTTCTGATACTTTAGGACGTGAAAAAGAAAGAAAAAGAGAGAGAGAAGCAGTCAACGTTGTAGTAAATGAGTAAGGACAATGTCCTAAGAGTAATTTAGGGTTTCTGCCCCCCCCCCCCCCGTCTCTCTCAAATAAATAAAATCTTTAAAAAAGGAATATTAAAATGTATTCAAATTTCGGTAAATAAATGGAGTAGTAGGAGAAAAACTTTCTTTACAAAGCATTCCAAACAATGTGTATTGATAATCTACTCCCCATTTCCCATCAGGAAGAACTTATCTCTTCATTGGCACCATCCCTGAACTGGACTTAGGGACTGGTTTTGGAGAAAGACAGTAGGAAAAGAGTCACTTTACAGAGAGAAATCTGACAAAATCTACCTTAACCAATTATCAAGTTAAATGTCACCAATGATAAGTCATGAGAATATCATGTATCCCTGATATGATGTGATGAGAGGGAGCTTCATCTTTGTGGTGTTTTTTTTCCAAACATGTAACTCCAGGCTCATCATGAATATGCATCAGACAAACTCAAATTTAGACTCATTCATCTGACCAGCACTGCTCAAAACTGTCAAGATCATTTAAAAAAAGAGGACAAAAAAGAAATAGGAAGATAAAAATTATGATAAACCAGAACAGAAAAAAGGGAAATTATGAGGGGACTATGGTAACTCTCTATTATCTTTGCAAACTTGGAATTAGTTTTAAAGTTTTAAAATTTTTCAATAAAATTGTTTCTAAATTATTTATTTATAAATTTATTATTTGTAAATCAATTATTCAAAATGTGTGAATTGTCTTAAAATAGAGACAAGACATCCCTTCACCATAGCATGAACAGTATAGAAAACAAGTTATACAATTTTAATGCTCCATAGCATGTGCCTTTTTGGATAACAATCTAGGTTTAATAACTAAATATTCATGTTTCATAGTCATTTGGCACCTGAGGCTTAGAGAATGCTTGGTGTCCTGACTGATACTAACTGACTCCTGTTGTTAGAATATTGTCACATTTGCCTCTGTGATCCTTTAATGTCTATTTTTTTTTCAGAGCAAAGTTCATTCACAGAGTATTTTGTTAAATCAGTGTCACATATTTACTTGAATTCTTTTTGTTTTACGGCCTCAAAATCACATGAAAATTATTGCTAAGAATCATTTCGGAAAAATAATTGACAATCTAATTTGACAATTTGATCAGATTTTGATTGAAAAATTTTTTTATAAAACTTAAAACAGGGGATCCCTGGGTGGCGCAGCGGTTTGGCGCCTGCCTTTGGGCCAGGGCGCGATCCTGGAGACCCGGGATCGAATCCCACGTCGGGCTCCCGGTGCATGGAGCCTGCTTCTCCCTCTGCCTGTGTCTCTGGCTCTGTCTCTGCCTGTGTCTCTGGCTCTGTCTCTCCTTCTCTCTCTCAAGAATAAATAAATAAAATCTTAAAAAAAAAAAAAAAAGAAAACTTAAAACAACCAAGACGCAAAACATATTTTATCAAGTCAATTAGAGTCATTTAGTTTTATTTTTTATTTTTTTATCTTTTAAAGATTTTATTTATTTATTCATGAGAGACACAGAAAGAGAGAGAGAGGCAGAGATACAGGCAGAGGGAGAAGCAGGCTCCATGCAGTGAGCCTGACGCGGGACTCCATCCCGAGGCTTCAGGATCACGCCCTGGCCTGAAGGCGGCGCTAAACCATTGAGCCCCCTGGGCTGCCCAGTCATTAAGTTTTAGTTTCTGAAAAAGAAAATTGCTTTATTCACCAAGGCTTGCCAAATAACTATTGAGTATGCCTGCTATTTGTTTTTTTTTTCCTGGGCATAAAGGTACCACTTTTGACTGATACCTGAAGAAACAGTTAAAAAAATGGGACACCCTGTTAATTTCCATACACTTTCATCAATACAGTATTTTTGATAAAATTTCATAGACTAATATGTTAGTTAATAGCATGGAATTTCAGTTTTAGTTCATTCAATTTGTGAAAAGTGTTTGCTATACAAATTGATTAGCAAAGCCTATTTCAATCAGCAAAATTAAACATACTATTTCTCAGAAATAGTATAACTTCATTTTCTTTAGTTTAGGTAAATATACTATTAGTGGTATATTATGGAAAACATTTAGAAAGAAATGATTAAACCTTTTAGGGAAGATTAGCATCAAAATGAAGACGATATAATATAAATAATAGATTCATTTGTATTAAGTAATAAAAAGGAGATAATTAGTAGTCCTTCTCGTTTAATGAGTAATGCTGTAATACTTCACTAAAATTATGTCACCTATAAAGTATAAAATAATGTGGCATTATTAGATATATACAAATATGCTTTTTCTCTTCAGGGGAAAATAAGTGCTAATCTCTTGTGAAAAATGAAAAATAACTCTACTAAAAAAAAAAGAAATAACTCTACTAAATTTCCTTTATGTCACTATCAAACTTTCCCTATGCATTCAATGAAATTTAGAATATATCATACTACTAAAACTAATTGGCCAGTAGTTAGCATGTAATTCTATTTTTAGTTAACAGTAGGTAGAAAATGTATAACATTTATAAGATGAAAGAAGATGAAGATAAGCTGTAATTAGAGTACATATTTTATGACGACTTGATCAAATGTATTTTACTTCATTAAATAATGCATAGACTCTATAACAAATCATGAAAAATGTTATTTGTAAGTTTATCCACTGTAAAATAGAAGAAAAAAAGAAAGAAAGGCCCTTAAGAATATTCTAGTGAAAATTTTACATACTAGTACCACAAAATATTTTTCCTAATTATGACCCTTGGAATGAAAATAACTGAAAAAATGTATATATTCAATATGTGCAAAGAGCCATAGTTTGATAGTCAGTATTTCTTACCAGCATTCTCCTTGCTTTGTTCTCAAAAGACCATCCTACATAAAAACTCATTTTTTGACAATCTGAGGACATGGAAGAAGTGTACTTAGATGAAATTGTCATGATTCTCATAGCCAACACTCCAAATATATATGATTCTAGAGGATTCTTATGATGGTGTTATTTTAGTATATGTGCTGCCGAAGCGAGCACCTTATGATGGTGTTAGTCCCCCAGTCCTAAATCCATGCCTTACTTTCAATAGAAATGTGTGTAAAACAATAAAATACAAGAATCCTACAAAAACTTTTAAAACCTGGATCAATTTTAAAAATAAAATGATTTTTCAAAATTTCCATTTATTTTCTGCTATAGAGTTTTTTGCTCTATATGTCTGAGGTACAATTCCATAAGTAATTCTATAGGGGAGGGCCCAAATACAACAGTAAGGAAACATTCCTTTTAAAATAACCTGTCTACTCATCACTCCACACTTGCCTTACGTAACCTGCTACTCCCAGTCATTCTCACTTAAAAGATTCTGCTTTAGCTTTCCACGGAAAAGTAATCAAAGTAGCCAAGAGTCAGAAAGCTATAATTTTCTAGCTTTATTTAAGATTATATAGTGGCCCAGATCAGCTCCTGTTTGCTGATTTATTGGTTTTTGGTTTAATGTCTAACCTCTCGACTATATTGTCTGAATCTTAAGTAGCATTTTGAAAAAAAAAAAATCTTACTATTAGACTACATATTAGACTACGTCTTATTTTCTGCTTGTTGTTCAGGTCCATTTACCAAATAAAAGTGATATATGGCTTTTCTAACCTCTTTATCTAGCATATGCTATCTCACAAGGATGCTATAGTAAATGGCCACACAAATGATAAAAAATGCTACATAAAGCCAAGTGCTACACAGTATTTCAGTCCTACATATATTTTCCCCAAATATCACCTGCTATATTAGACCCTCTGAAATGAGTTTTTCAGATACTGAAATTGCTCCTAAATTTTTATTTTTTTGTCTAAAATTTCTGTCTCTATAAACCAGAAATTTAGCTATATATATTATATATATAATGATACTTATATTATTTTCTTTTTTAAAAATTTTATTTATTCATGAGAGACAGAGAGAGAGGGGGGGGGGCAGAGGGAGAAGCAGGCTCCATGCAGGGAGCCCGACGTGAGACTCTATCCCGGGTCTCCAGGATCACACCCTGGGCTGAAGGCGGCGCTAAATTGCTGTGCCACCCGGGCTGCCTTATTTTCATACATATACATATTATTCTCTTAACAAAATCGTGATACTAATAGTTATCTTCTTCCATGAAATGTCTATTTATCTAACCTTCTGTTGTATGCTCTTAAGTGATTTCTCTATAAGGCAATTTCCTTAGAATTTCCACTTATGGGGATCCCTGGGTGGCTCAGTGGTTTAGCGCCTGCCCTTGGCCCAGGGCGTGATCCCGGGGACCCGGGATAGAGTCCCACGTCGGGCTCCCTGCATGAAGCCTGCTTCTCCCTCCTCCTGTGTCTCTGCCTCTCTCTCTCTCTCTCTCTCTGTCTATCTTAAATAAATAAATAAATCTTAAAAAAAAAAAAGAATTTCCACTTATGAGAGATTTAACAAGATATTTTGAAAAAAAGATAAATTATGCTCACGGAAATATCCCGTATAGAAATGTTTCTTCACCCTACACTGTTCTTCTGGGTTTTATATTCAAGCATTTTTTCTGTTATTATTAATTCTACTAAGATAGGCAATCGATTTTTAGTGACTAGTGTATATATGTTTGTATTCATTCATGATTCTCATTCTATAGAGCACTCATAGCAGGACTTGAATACACTTTGAGAAAATGTTAATTTTTAACAATGACCTAGAGTCAGTTTAGCATAATTTTATCTTAGATTGTTCATGAAATCCTCAGGTATTTGTCATCTTTATTTAGGTATTTATTTATACTAGCCATTGAGTCCTAGAATAAAACCTATTGTTTTGGAAAAATACAGGTATTTTATATGATAGAAGTTTTATAAGACATTATGATTTGACATGAATATGTACAATGAATTCTCTATGAGGAAATAGATTTATTTTTCTCAATACTTGAAAAATATTGCAAAATAATACATTAAAGATGCTTACTTAGAAGTATTAGAGTATTGAACACTATAATAAAATAACTTCCCAATTATTCTTTGTGGTTTCTCCAAATGTAGGTTTTCAAAAGAAACAAGGGAAAAAAGATTTGTTACTTAAATTTCCCTTTGCATAAAGATCAAAGCATTACCTAAATTTAACTAAAATTTCATTACTTAAAATGATGGAATTGTACATTATGGAATATAATAAACAGACTGAAAGTGTATATATTTTTCTTTGGGGAAAATATAACTACAGAATTATTCAGCTAACACTATTATTTTCATCTTCTAAAGATGCACAAAGAGGTGGTGCCTTAAAAAAATAAATTTCATGCTGTCATTCTATCATTTCATTTCTGTTTTAAGATTTGACATGACACTATGTTAAATTTTACAGAGTTATCTTTAACTCCTCCCTGATTCTTATCTTCCTTTCACCAAAATGTACTTTTAGGGGGATGAAAAATATCTGAAACATTAAAATTACAATAGAAGCAAGTCAGTTATGTTATTGTTATAAGGAGGAACAACATTATATTATAAAATAGCCAAGAAGAAAATTCTATGTATGACATATTTGAGCTCAGTATGTTGCTTTGGTTTGCTTTTGCTTCATTCTAATAGATTTAAGCAGAAATGGTATTTCAAATTTGCAGTTAAATTTGGATTAGTTTAAGAAAGAATGCTTAAGATAACACAGTTCATATTATTACTATTTGCAGGAAGCAAAATATTGTAATACCAGAGAAATATAGACACTGGAGTTGAGAGTTTACTGTATTATTTAATCTAGAACCTAAGAACAATAGACAGCTATTTCCAGTCATCATAGGGCTTATATGGGTAGTCATGACTGCATGAAGTTTCACACTGAAAAAAATACTTGGACTATGTGAAAAACAAATTGAGGAAACAAATAAGGTGTGCTTAGTAGGTGAATGGATAGACAAACTGAAGTGAACTTATATAATGGAATACTATTTTTGATTTTTAAAAAAATGAGTTATCAAGATATGTGAAGATATGGATGAATTTATATGTATATTGATAAGTGAAAGAAGCCAGTGAAAGGCAACATATGCTAACATTCTGGAAAAAGCAAAAGTATAGAGATGCTAGATTCATGGTTGCAGAGATTCAGAGATGGAATAGGTGAAGAACAGTAGATATTTTAGGCTGGTATAAATACTGTGTATGGTAGATACATAATGTATGCAGTCTTCAAACTCCTATAACTTTATAGGCCAAAGTGAACCTTAACATATGCAGGGTTTTTTTTAAAGCCACTTAATAGGTCAAGAAATCCCAAGATGGAATGAAACTATGGAAAAGCAATCTAACTATATTACAAATGTATAAAACTCCTTACTGGAGAAGTGAAGCGGTGGGGAAAAATATGCTTTCCCAAGCAACTTTAGAAGTGAGTAGAGTCTGTAAAACTAAAGGCAAAATCAACTATATCAACGATGTATTCCAGTTGATAAAGTTTTTCCCACAGAGACAGAGGCTAAAGATTTTGATGCTGCTATACATACATCTTGAACGATTAAGTAAATAGGTCATAGATGATGGAAGTCAGGTTTTCTCACTGTCAGAGTGATAATCTATAGACAAGCAAGGAGAGGAAGCTAGAATTTTCAATGCAGTAATCGATTAGAGTTGGAGACATCTGTTAGAACTCTTGTCAAGCTTAATAAAGATGGTACATAGAAATATATATATTTATATATATTTATATAATATAAATTTATATTATTATTATATTTATATTATTATTATATTATATAAATTATATTTATATAATATATATTTATATATATATTTATAGATATGTACATACACATGGGTTAATACATATATTTACATATATATATACATATATTCCTTTGTTGTGTCCATGGAGATGGCCCAGAAGTAATGACCCTTCAGTAGAGAAAAAATATCCCTAGCACTCAGATCTTGATTTCTAATGCCATTCCACGATTAAAGGAACCAGGATAATTTGGATAGATAGCTAGTTCTAGGACTGGGGCTGGAAATATATAAGAGCCTGGAGCATCTTTTAATGATAGGAACAAAGTCCTTAAATAAAACGTAATAATGACACTGAAGCCAATACAAGAGCTAAATTGGCCCAAAGTGGGGCAATTTAAGTAACACAAATAACAAAATGGTTCTAGATTAGAGCCAAAGCGTAAAATAAATATTCATAGGTCCATACTAATTTAAATACTTAAATAAACAAATAATTAGAAAAATAAAAGACACATTTCCTATCCACAAAAATTCCTAATAATTTATATAAATATTTTGGCCTCAAGGAGTGGACAATTACTCCCCACTTGTAATGTGTTGGCTACATTTAGTGACTTCCTTACAATGAATATAGTATGGAAAGGAAGAAAAAAGAAGAGTAACTTTATAGTGAAGAAATCTGACAAACATAACTCATCCAAGTGGTCAAGGCCAACATAGACATTGAAAAGTTGTTTTCACAATATATATCTCTTGATGTGATATGATAAAAATGGCACTTTGCCTCTGAAATCCTTCTTCCTCCTAAAATGTGTACACACACACATACTATAATCAAAATTGTATAGACAGTAATCAGACACATTGTAGTGGAAAGATATTCCACAAAATATCTGATCAGAGCTCCTCAAAACTGTCAAAGTCATTAAAAATGAAAAATATCCGAGCAACTGTCAGAGTCAAGAGTGACCTAAAGAAAATAAATATAGTATGGCATCTTGAAACAGGAAAAAGACATTTGAAAAAAAAAAAGGGAGGGAAATCTGAATAAAATATAGACTTTAGTTAATTATAATATGTCAATACTAGTTCATTGATTGTGACAAATATATCACGCTAATCAAATACATTCATAATAGGGGAACCTGAGTGTAGGGTAACTGGGAATTTGCTCTTTTCAAGTTATTTAAATACTTCAGGTATTTTTTTAAACTAAGGAGAACTCAATAAATATAGAAAGAAGTGGATACGGATTTCAGAAATAGGAAGTAGGATTTTCATCAGATTTTGTAAGTATATATGAAATGGATATTAAAGGAAATATAACTTTGGTTTTCTTCTTTGAGCCAAAAATATGAATTGAATTATATTGCCATATTTTTTCTATACATTACTGAGTACTCACCACAATAAACATAGTCACCATTTGTCACCATAAACTCTTATCACAATATTATTAATTACATTACCTATGCTGTACTTTTCAGCTCTGTGACTTATTTATAACTGGAAATTTGTATCTCTTAATCCACTTTACCTATTTTGTCTGTCCTCTCTCCTCCCCTCTGACACCCATTAGTTTGTTCTCTGTATTTAAGACTTCGTTTTGCATTTTAGATTCCAAATGTAAGTGAAATCATATGGTATTTGCCTTTCTTTGTCTGATTTATTTTATTTAGTATTAGTATTCTCTTGGTCATCCATATTGTAGCAAACAGCAATATCTTATTCTTTTTATGGCTGAGTAATATTCCTTTGTTTGTGTGGTGTGTTTGTGTGTGTTTATGTGTATGAAATATCTTTATCCATTCATCTATTGATGAATACTTGGGTTGCTCCATGTCTTGGCTATTATAAATAATGCTGCAATAAACATAGGGGTGCAGATATGGTTTTGTCAAATTAGTGTTTTTGTTTTCTTTGGATAAATACCCATTAGTGGAATTAGTGTATCACATGGTATTTCTAGTTTCAATTTCTTGAGGAACCTCAATACTGTTTTCCATAGTGCACATTCTAATTTACATTCCTACCAACAGTACACAAGTGTTCCTTTTTATCCACATCCTCAACGACATTTGCTATTTCTTGTGTTTTTTGCTACTAGTCATTCTGACTGGTACTAAGTGATACCTTGTGATATCTCATTCTGTGTAGTTATATTTCATGTATGACTGATCTATTCATATGGGAATATCTGAACTCCTATACAATAAGTTATATAGAGTTAGGAGTAAGCGTTAGTAAATTCTGCAATTTAATGCCTGGATTGATCCTTCCAAAAGAATAACAACAACAAAAGAGAAGCAGAGGTAAGAGTGGATAGTGGAATATGAGGATGAGATGTTGTTCCAGAAGAAAAGATAAAAGTGTTATAAGGAGGAATTGGTTAACAATAGCAACTGCTATTGAGAATTCAAGTAATTCCCTTTACTTCGCCATAACTATCTATCTATATACACTTCTTCATATCTACATATTGAAAAGAGGTCAATAAAACCTGAAATGAAATATGATGGGATCAGTAGAGGGACTTAAAGTTTACTGAGAACTCTGTGAAATAATCTGAAGAGATAAATTATTTCCTGGGGTTACATTTATATACATGAATTCAATGATTTATGTTTTAATGACTCAAAGTGGTAAATTTCATAGTCCATCTACTCTCCTTAGCTTTAGCTCAACCTATATGTCTAACTTAACAAATCTGAATAATGATAAAGTGAAAACTCTATTTGCTACAACTTATTGTTTGCTTATGATAGGGAAAGCACTGAGTGGACATTACATTTATATTAAAATTTCACGAGTACTGAGTAGTGATAGCATTTCCATTTTGCAAATGAGAAAAGTATAGCATAGGAACACAAATTAACCATCTAAGGTCCCAGAAGCTAATACGTGTTTGAACCAGATATTGGGGATGCTTGGGTGGCTCAGCGGTTGAGTATCTGCATTCAGCTCAGGGCATGATCCTGGTCCAGGGATCAAATCCCATATTGGGTTCCCTGCGAGGAGCCTACTTCTCCATCTGTCTCTCTCTGTGTGTCTCTTATGAATAAATAGAAAATAGAATCTTTGAACCAGATATTGTATTTGTGTGGTACCAAATTTTTGGCTCTTCCTCTATTCCATTATTCAATTAATAGCATCTTCCCCAAGCCAGTCAGTAAAGTCTGAAAAATGGCCAAGATCACTCTTTATTGTTTACTTTCAAAAGTGATTGCTCAAAAAATAATGTTACCTAGTCTCTCAAATAACTGCCTGCTCTTCATTCTTCTCCCTATCCTTTGACACTGCCAAATTTGGTTCTATTTTCTTTTTCCTGATTTATATCCATAGCATCCCTTTTGGTTTTCTTGCTCTTAAACTCTTCCACATACCCAATACATTCTTCATAGAAATAAATGAAATCTCTGTTTGTGGGTTTTTTGGTGTTTCCAAGTGAAATTTCTCCATGGTGTTCAGGAATAATTGAAATCTTATAGCCTGACACAGAGGCTCTTTATCATCTGGCCCCTATGTAATATTCCAGCATTATATTTTATCATATATGGCCAGACACATTTTCTTTAGCCATGGGGAACTATTTTCAATCCCATGAACATGCTGTGTTTTTCCATATGTCTAGAAATTTGTTAATTGTTTTGCCTTGGCTTAAAATACTCTTTCCCCCATCTTCCTATTTGTCTGCTGTGTAACTTTCATTCTTAAAAACTCAGCTTAAGAATAGTTTCTTCTTAGAATATTTTTCCCTGCCAATCTTGTGCTGTATTGGCCGTGACAGCTGCCCAGACTGTCCTTGTTTTTGATCACCTTGGCAGTTTTGAGGAGTGCTGCTCAGGTATTTTTTTAGAATATCTTTCACTTGGGGTTTGTCTGAAATTTTAATTAAGATTATATAAGGGCTCTATTTTTATTGGAGTGGGAAGAGGAAGACCACATAGACAATTTTCATCACATCCAATCTAAGATTATATTCCCCTCTTCTGCAGTGCACTTACAGCTTGTTCATATCATGATTTTAACCTTTGAACTGATATCATGTTTTGCACCATTTTCCTCTTGATTATGAATTCTGAGATATATTCTCTTGACATATAGTAGCTGTTCAATTAATGTTTGCTTTCTTCATATGAAAATTATAGTGAGAACTTTAGAAGTTACCCCAGATATTACGAGAAGTGGGAAGCTAAATAATAAATACACTGTTAAAGACCTGTAATCAGTAGTAAATGTGTTTTCCATGAAATTACATATAATTTGAATCTGATTACACAAGACAGAGGAAATATAAAAGCAAGAATAATTATGGTAAAAAGATCATTATCAATAAGAAAATCTTATAGATAATCCTGTGGTCATATCATCTAACACAAATAAAGAGCTTGATGAGTTTTAATATAATGAATATTGAGGACAAAAGTTGCATTGGTGACATAAAAACTTATATTTGCATATTAATATGCACTTTGAACTAATGATCTAATATCTTTTGGTGATAAAAAGAAACTCCAATATATTTATTCTAATAATGCTTCTACTTGAGTCGAGTGACTAATAATCCAACGGTTTTATTTTCTAGTTTTAAACCTATAATTAGAATGTGAAGTTGAGGGGAAAAAGACAAAGGGATAAAAAACTAGAAATGGCAAGGTAGAAATGAGAGCCAAAGGATAATTGACTATGGTGAAGATGCAGAATAGAATCCACTTAAGTAAAGAGAGTATTGAAAACTGTAAGTAAAATAAGAATTTCTAAAATAAGTTACTTGTTCAATATGGAAAGGAAGGAAAGAGTATCATGAAGTTGCAAGACAGATTAATTTTAATTTCAAGTTAGGAAAGTTTCAGAACTTATATACTACAGGGAAAGTTTCTGGTGCTCTCATTGATTGGGAACAAGGAAAATAACCTGATAAGCTTAGGAGTGAAAGTTTAGATATATTAACGTGTGACATGATGCATGCATCAACAATGCATGCCACATAGCAGTTTCTTTCTTTCTTCTTTCTTTCTTTCTTTCTTTCTTTCTTTCTTTCTTTCTTTCTTTCTTTCTTCCTTCCTTCCTTCCTTCCTTCCTTCCTTCCTTCTTTCTTCTTCTTCTTCTTCTTCTTCTTCTTCTTTCTTTCTTTCTTTCTTTCTTTCTTTCTTTCTTTCTCTTTCTTTCTTTCTTTCTTTCTTTCTTTCTTTCTTTCTTCTTTTTCTGGAAGGTTCTCAGGTCTTCCATTTATTTGTTCTCTCAACCTCACAAATCTCCTTTTATTACCTCATCAGCTCCACATCCCAAGACTTAGGAAACACAAACTCATATCTGGATTCTTATTTTCAATTGAGTAGTAAGTCATTAGTACTCAACATGAAAACATGAAACAAAGACAGGAATGGAGATGGTCCAGCCCTTCCTCTGCTGGACGGGAAAGCACATCAAGGAAGAGAGTGCACATCAGATTAGGACAGGTCATGGTGGGCAGGGTGGGCCAATCTCCCCACCTCCTCACATTATGTTCCTAGGGGCACAGGCACATCCTGACACTTTGCAAAGAGACGAGCCAGGGTTGTTGATGTCATCACATGAGATGTGAACACATCTTGCATGACTCAGTCCCCACAGGGCAGCTGCTTTCACACTCTAGGAGCCGTCAGAGACACATCAGAGCCCTGGGCATTGTCATCGCGGGCAGCACGAGAGTAGCCTGGTCCTTTTCCTCCCAAGCGCTGCTTCATCCAGGTCACAGCTCCAATCACCCCAGCGACCACAAGAATCAGAGCAGCAATGCTGATGATGAGAATGGTGGACAGAGGAGGAGGAGGCTCCCATCTCCGGGTGACGGGCTCCACCAGCCCCTCATGCTGCACGTGGCACCTGTACCTCTGCTCCTGTCCACAGGGCACCACCGCAGCCGCCCACTTGGGGAAGGTCCCATCTCCTGCAGGCCTGGTGTCCACAGGCTCTGTGTCCTGGGTCTGGTCCCCCCATCCCATGCCAGGTCAGGGTGATCTCCGCAGGGTAGAAGCCCAGCGCCCTGCAGCTCAGGGTGACCTCATGGTCCGAGAAGGGGTGGCGGGTCGCACGCGTGTCGGGGGGTTCTGCGCGCTGCAGCGTCTCCCTCCGCGTCTCCAGGTCCTTCCGCAGCCGCTGGGCGCACGTCGTCCCCGGGTGGTTGCTCTCCGCTCTGCAGCACCTGCCGCCTCCCCCTTGCGCGGGGACACGCGCTGCCGTGGCCGCCGCCGGCCGGGAGCGCAGGCCTCGGTGCAGGGGACCGTCGTAGGCGTCCTGCCTGTACCCGCGGGGAGGCGCCCGTCGGCCCCAGGTCACAGCCGCACCCGGTCTGGAGGGCGTGGGACCCGGCCTCGCTCTGCTTGTAGCAGCCGCGCAGGGTGTCCAGGTCCACTCGGGTATCCGTGCGGACTTCTTGACGCCCCGCGTCTCCTGGTCCCGATACGCCGGCCCCTGCTGCTCCTCGCAGTGGCCCCCACCTGCGTGTGGGGCCGGGACACGGCGGTGTCCGAGTGCCCGAGGGGGTGGGAGCCCGCCCGGGGCAGGGTCGCGGCCAGGGTCACCGACAGCAGCACGAGGACGGCTGGCGGCGCCACCCGCTTCCTCTCCGGGGTCCCGGGACACTGTCCACAGAGCAGCTCCTTACTAAATTACTGTAGTGTGAAATGGAATGGTAGGACCCCGCAGTACTCACGCAAAGCCCCCCCACGTTTTCATCAGGAACGCCACCCGTGAGACAGGGAGCACAGGTAGGTAGACAGGGACCACAGGTAGGTAGACAGGGACCACAGCCTGCCTGGCAGCTTGGTATGAGCCGGTGACTATGCTCTTAAAGAGGATTCTGACGCTCCTGCCCCACTCAACTGTCGGCGGAGGACATGGGGAGCGGTTTAGTTTCTTTTTCTTTTTTCTTTTTTTTTTTATGATAGGCACACAGTGAGACAGAGAGGCAGAGACACAGGCAGAGGGAGAAGCAGGCTCCATGCACCAGGAGCCCGACGTGGGATTCGATCCCGGGTCTCCAGGATCGCGCCCTGGGCCAAAGGCAGGCGCCAAACCGCTGCGCCACCCAGGGATCCCTAGTTTCTATGAATTAGGGAAATACGCCTAGGGGATGTCAGAAACTAGATAAAAAGAACAGAAGTTCTTGGATTACTTCCTGGATCCGAGCAGCCTGACCATCTGGACTTAAAAAAGAGAAAGTTGTGACTTATCTAGGTTGTTCGGTTGTAGATCATTTTGCTGCTAATTGATACACAATGAATATGTTTTTTTTGGTGTAGCTGTATAATAATAGGATGATTTCATTATCAATGCCTGCCAGCAATTAATTAGAAATTAGAAAATAATCTTTTGTGCTTATCCTCCAAGTGCATGTCATCATCTAGGCCCAGTGCCTCCCTTAAGTATTGATTTTTCCCATTAGGAAGACAAACCATGAGAGACTCCAATCTCTGGGAAACAAACAAAAGGTTGCAGAAGGGGAGGTGGGTGGGGGATGGGGTTACTGGGTGACAGGCATTAAGGAGAGCACATGATGAGAAGAGCACTGGGTGTTATCCTATATATTGGCAAATTGAATTTAAATTTTTTAAAAAGTATTTTTCCCCTCCAATTACTGGTATCATGCTCCAGTTTTTGTAATGCTTTCCTCTTTTACCTTCTATTATGTTTTTAATTTTAACAAGTTACTATGTCAGTTCATGTCAGAAACCTAAAATATCAAACATTGTGTTAAGATTTTTTTTCCTAAAAAAAAAAAAAAAAAGAGAGATTTTTTCCTGAGATAAATTCTATAAGCTTAAAAAGATTTACTGCTCAAACACATACAACACACACAGAGAGGAAACGGCCTTTGAGTTAGAATAATGTTTTTCTAAATATTTTATTTATTTATTCATGAGAGACACAGAGAGAGAGGCAGAGACATAGGCAAAGGAGAGCAGGCTCCCTGTGGGAGGCTCGATGCGGGACTCAATCCCAGGACTCCAGGATCGTGCCCTGAGCTGAAGGCAGATGCTCAACCACTGAATCACCCAGGTGCCCTGAGCTAGAATAATTTTGATGGTAAGACAATCAATTACTTTTATGACACTACAACATAGATCAAAATATGTCTGGAAAAATGTTAAGCAGAATAATCTTGCAAGAGCAAAATTCTAAAATATTGTCATCTATGCAACAATAATTTGATATAAATGATATTGAATTTATGACTAATTATTTCTTTATACTCTGTCATTATTTGCCAATTTCCTTCTTTTTTTTTTTTTTTTTTTTTTTTTTTTTTAAAGATTTGTTTGCTGATTGCCATTTTATTTTTTTTTTTTATTTTTATTTTTTATTTATTTATGATAGTCACAGAGAGAGAGAGAGGCAGAGACACAGGCGGAGGGAGAAGCAGGCTCCATGCACCGGGAGCCCGATGTGGGATTCGATCCCGGGTCTCCAGGATCGCGCCCTGGGCCAAAGGCAGGCGCCAAACCGCTGCGCCACCCAGGGATCCCGCCAATTTCCTTCTTAAGTGAGATATTTTTCTAATGCTATATACCTTCAATAGTTATTTGATTCTAATAAAGTACTTAATGGTAAAAAAAGCCCTTACGTAACTGTGAAGGAACTTTCATTTGAGTTTTAACTTGGGTTCTGAGTATTCTTTCCTATCAGGTGAGTTAGTAATAATATTATTGATCAAATAAGTAAGAAAGAAATTTAATATATAGTAATGTTTGAATTATTATGCTGTAAAAACTTAAAAAAATGTTTAGGAATAAACAAGTTTCTTCACATGTATTCACAAAAAGAACTATAGGTATATTATCAATGTAAAGCATAGGTTATTTATTGAACGCTAAAATAAAAATGAAAAGAGAGCTGAGGAATATGTGTGAAGAAATAAAGTGATTGATAAGTCTAGTTTCTTAAATGTCAGGACTGAAAGGTTATGCGTGTTTTGCTGATTTATTATATATATTTAAAATATATTTTTATATACATAAAATGTATGAATAATGTATATACACACATGTAATATATGTATAATATATATACACACATATAGTATATATACGTATATGAGAATATGTATAGTGCATTACATTAGAATTGTCTGGAAAGCTTTGAACTGCTATTGATTCCTGGAACCCACCTTCAGATAATCTGAATCTGTTGTGTTGGGATGGACTTCATACACTGATTTATTGTAAAAGTTCCATTTATTGATTCTAATGTGTAGCTGTCTGAGAAGTATGATTCTTGAACAATTTGAAATAATCTATTATAAATATGTGTGAGAGTGTGTGTGTGTGTATGTGTACATGTGTGAGTGTATTAGTTTGCAGCTGCTGTTTCTGCTTTCTGGTTTGGGCTAGTTAGCTATTTGAATAAATCCTAATGATGACAGCTGTCCAGCAATTAGGAATCTCCATCTTATAATCTTACTAGAAAATAACCTTGTTTTTTGTCTCCCTATAATCAGCTGTTAAAATTTACATAATTAATTCTATGCTATGCAGTTTTTAAATTGGCAGATGATTATGTGAAGGAACTACAAGAGAGAAGGCAGACCATACTTGAAAGCAGATTTTTTCCCCCAGAAAACCAGATTTCAATTAAATAAATAAAGGCTTCTACCACTTTTTAGAAAATTGTCTTTAATACAAGTTATATTTCTTGGACCAGTGCTGAGAATAAAATATGCATACAAAATACTTCACTCTGTAGTATTTTTTCCAAATAAATGTATTCTCTCTTTGCTTTTTGGAAAGTATGAATTGAGATAAACTAAAAAAATGTATTTTCTCCAAGCTAGAACACATATCTTATTTTGTTCCTATACAATGTTGTTGAATCTTTTCAAGATCTACAGTGTGGATTTAAATACAAGAAACAAATATCCTGTGATAGTAATGTTTATAAATTTAATTTATCTAAGTTAATTAATCATCATAACCAATAACAAGGATAGTTATCGAAAACTGATTTGCAGGAATAGCTCTATATGACATAAAAGAAATGATGAGTATTTGAATAGTGATATATACTTGTTTTACTAGATATCCTGCAGTTATTTTATTCTGACTACCACTCAGAGGGATTGATGATTGTACACCACAAGTCTCAGGAAGGGTGGCTAAGTGAATAGTAAAGGCCTTAAGGAAGGCAATAGACTGTGCCAATCTTTAAACACAGAGTAGGCCAATACTAGTAACCCAAGAATTGCACCCTAAAGAAACGCAGAGTACTCTGTAAATATTCATATGTTAGGCAGGTGCCCCAAGCACAGTGAGGATTAATATTTAATTATTTTTAAGATTTATTTATTTATTTTAGATAGAAAGAGAGCATACGTGAGCAGAGGGAGGAGCAGAGGAAGAGGGAGAATCTGAAGCAGAATCCTTGCTCAATGTGAAGCCGTCACAGGGCTCCAACCCGCAAGCCTGAGATCGTGACCTGAGCCAAAATCAAGAGTTGGTCACCCAACCAAATGAGCCACCTAGGTGCCCCTATTTAATTCTTTTAAAATAGTCATAAGACAGGAATTTCCAGATGCTAACTCCTACAGATAAAATAACTTTTCTGCTACTTCTTTACTTTCTACCTACATTACATGATACTTTGGATTTTACCATACTGATTTTAGCCTTTTGCTTGTAGTTCAATAAAACTTTGAAGATAACTAGATTACTCATTATTTATAAGAGGGCCCAGGTAGTTTTTCCCACAGCCATGGTTGCAGTTTCATAGAGAAAAATGTTCTCTTTCCTCTTCATAATTTCTTCCGTGGCCAGTGTGATTGGCAATGGTAATGTTAGTCATAATTCCATGACCTCTTGGAAGCTACATTAAACAGCAAAATGACACAATTTCTTATATCATTTTTTCAAGCATTCTATATCTTGTGTATTTTAGCATAACTGCTTTTTAAAAAATAAATGTACACATATTTCAGGAGGACTTACTTAAAAACAGTAACTACTACTTGATAACTGCAACTCACAATTACAATTTACCACTTACGTTTTTTTTTTTTTTGCAAGAGAAAAAAAATCAGTGCTAAAGTGCTTTAGTTTTAAAATGATTGTTTTCCTACAACAATTATTCAAATAAATAAAAACTTTAAAACAAAAAATAAGTAACACAAATCTTTCCAAGCACAAAACCAAGCAAACAAAAAAGGTCTTGATCCATTAACAGAGTTCCACAAAACTATAGCTTGCCTCAAATTTTGTTTCATTAGATGTTGTGGATGATAAGAGACAAGTCTGGGCATCGATAGATAGGATTGTATGCAGTTCTGTGAACTGCCTTAATATCATCTATTTCTCACCCACTCAAGGGAGTAAGTCCAAATGTGTATGTGAAATGGAATCCACCCTGTTTTTAAAAAGTAAATCACGCACTCATTTAAAATTCATTAGCTAGTTACTTGCAAACACCACAAAGCTAAATGTATAAATGTAGTACACATTTCACATTCCATGAAACTGTGAGACAAAGACTCATTTCCGAGACGTTATGAGGTATTCTGTTCTCATCTTCCTCCTAACATGGTGCTCAGAAATAAACATTGAGTTAAGAGATGTTTGAAGACCTAGAATTATCTCACAGAAAGATCTAGTAGAGTCATCATTAATAACAACTAATATCTAAAACTGCGAGTTACTGTCAATGACTACCAGCATTATAAGCCTTGCCATGGGGAAATTTTGAAGATACTCTTGGAGTTGTTAATAGATTTTATATGCACCTCTCCTTTGGTGATGGCACTAAGGTCTTGCCATTAGGAGGAATAAAGAGAGCAGGCATGGCAAGAGAATTTCAGTCTATTTACCAGTTCTGATCCTTTGATAGTATTACCAGAAATGTATGTTGAGATGTATTCAGAAATTTTATATTAGCTTCCTGGAAATGAGTGTTATAGAATAGCAATATTTACATAAGCATGGACCAAAGGAAATATATGAAATTTTTGCCAATACTGGACAAGTATTCTTTTTTGGCTAAACATAATAAGTAAGACATCATATTTTTTTAATGGGTGAATTTCTGACGGACAACATGGTGAGGTTTATTGGTCAACATAATCTGTGAAGGCGTCAAAACTAATAGGATTCTGAGCTATGACGATTCTTTCAGATTTATGGTTATATAAATCTGGGGGGGGGGAGGGTGTAACTTTAGGAATTTAACACAATGATGCATCAATATGACTTAATCTTCCCAACTTTTTCAGTTATCACTCCAGTGGTCCAAATTGTCATTTACATGACATCATAGATGTGAAATAAAAATCTTCTTCATCTCTTGATATAGATCTAGTAGTGTTTATTAATTGGCCCTATTTATAATTTTATTCCAAATTTTTGGTTTCAGTAGTAAATACAGAATTCAAAATGACAGTTACTGGCACCAGATTTTCACGTGTCATTAAATACCTCCAAGCTATATTCTCCTGCCTTAGAGTCCTCTTGTGTAAAATAGGGCTTTGACTAAAATTTATTTAAAACAGCTGTTGTTAAGATTAAATGAGAAATATTGTGGGGGAAAAGATCACTTAACTGAGGATCAGACAATTTTCTTTTCTTATTCTATATCCAGGTAGCTGAACCCTTCTGATATATCTAGCTAGATCATCATCATCTTCTTCATCATCATCATCATCATCATGTAGGATTACTATACACTTAGTACATGCCAGACACGATTTAAGGTACTTTAAATGCATTAACTTATTTTATCTCCATAACAGATCTATAGGGTATATAAATTTAAAATGAAGTATTTTCAAACTATAAGTATTTATAGTTCTATAATCCTGACTTGATTATATCTAAATGGAACAGGCCTTCCCTCACAGAGAGAAATCAGGCAATCAAATTAAAATACAGAAAAGGAAAAACAAGATTTTAATTACATGCTACCAAAATCATCATTCAATTAAATATAAAATAATTTGGATTTTGTCATTCTCAGGTAAACATCAATGTCTACCTTGTTTACTTATTGTCTACTGTATACTGTCCACTTGTTTTAAACATCCCTATTTTTATATAAAAATAATATTGAGACTCCGCTAGACTTTCAAGTGTATTTCTTATTATCACTTTTAAATTTCCTATCCATTATTTTGCATAGAATTGCCAATGTGCTAAACAATGCTGATATAAGCAGAAAACTATCCATATGAATTTACAAAAATTAAGTAGGTTACCAGAATGCTAGTAAAACTTTGTACATTTCAAGAAAGAAAAATGAACTCACTAGTGTCTAGTTAATCATTCTTTAAAATCTGATGCGAAAACAAACCCATTACAAGGGACATTAGAAGAACAAACAGATAAAACATATCCTAAAGGTAGATTTCTAATGATCAATAAATTAGACTGAGATAATTAATTCCTCTTCCTTCTAAAGGATTCTTTCAAGGTGATTGTTCCACAGTTTCATAGTTTCTGAAATGAAACCTACTTTAGTATGCTTATCTGTTTATATACAATTTATTGGTATATGTGATAGGATTAAAATAATGTTTTTAAATTAATGGAAGTTTTAGGTAGGATTGAAAGAAACTTACAAGAAAATATATTAAATAATATATAACTACTATAGTGATTAATTAAAATGGAAAAGAGTAAATTGGAGACAGTGGAATCAACTCTTAGGACATTTTTATTTCTTAGAGAAAGAAAAATATTTTTACCTGAAGCTAGTGTGAGAGAATAAGAATGGGAGTTTGTTTTATTCTCACATAACCACCTACAAAGTTCTCTTCAGTCTTGAGACTGGAGGAAAAGTAGTGGAAATAGTAGTAGGAGTGAGCTTGTGTATACCAGTAGACACTCACTATATTGATCATACAATATACCCTGAGTACCTCATGTCTGCAATTTTCTAAAGAACCAATAAAAAATAGTTGATAGAGAAAAAATATGTCTTATCGAAAAAATAGTAATACATGTTTATCTATAAAACAAAATCATCTGTCAATTTTTTTAAATTTAAATTTTAGTTAACATACAGTGCAATATTGACTTCTGGAGTAGAGTTCAGTGATTCATCACTTACATATAACACTCAGTGCTCATCACAGCAAGTGCTCTCCTTAATACTCATCACTTATCTAGCTCATGCCCCATCCACCTCCTTCCATCAACCCTCAGTTTGTTCTCTATAGTTAAGAGGCCCTTATGGCTTGTTTCCTTCTATCCTTTTCCTCTCCTTCCCATATGTTTATCTGTTTTCCCTCTTTTTAAAAAATAATTTATTTATCTTTATTTTGTTTATTTATTTTTTTTATTTTGAGATAGAGACAGAGTGTGTGCAAGGGCATGGGGGGTGGGGCAGAGGTATATGGAGAGATGCATTCTTGAACAGACTCTCCCTGAGCATAAGCCGAACCTGGGACTTGATTTCACAACCCTGAGGTCATGACCTGGGTTGAAATGAAGAGTTGAACACTCAACTGGCTGAACTACCAAGGTGCCCCTATTTTATTTTATTTTATTTTATTTTATTTTATTTTATTTTATTTTATTTATTTATTTATTTATTTATTTATTTATTCATTCATTCATTCATTTATTTATTTATTTTTTGGAGAGATTACACAACTGCAAGAGTTGGGGGAGGGACAGAGGGAGAGAAAGAATCTTGAGCAGAATCCCTGCTGAGCACAGAGCTGATGGGGGGCTTGATTTCATGAGCTGAAATCAAGAGTCAGAAGGTTAACCCTCATTTGCTTTCTTAATTCCACATATGAGTGAGATCATGTGGTATTTGTCTTCGACTTATTTTACTTAAAGTAATACACTCTAGCTCTACCCACATCATTGAAAATGGCAACTTTTCATTTTTTGGATGGCTGAGCAATATTCCATTGTGTGTGTGTGTGTGTGTATATATATATATATATATATATATATATATATATAGCATATTTTCTTTATACATTCATTATTCAAAGGATATCTGGACTCTCTCCATAGTTTGGCTATTATTGGTAATGGTGCTATAAACATAAAGGTTCACGTACCCCTTCAAATCTGTATTTTTGTATCCTTCGGATAAATGCCTAGTAGTGTAATTGCTGGATTATAGGGTGGTTTTATTTTTAACTTTTTGAAGAACCTCCAAACTATTCTCCAGAGTCATGGTACCAGTTTGCATTCCTATCAACAGTGCAAGAAAGTTCCCCTTTCTCTGCACCCTTACCAACACCTATTGTTTCTTGTGTTGTTACTTTTAGCTATGCTGAGAGGTGTGAAGTGGTATCTCCTTGTGGTTTTGATTTGTATTTTCCTGATGATGAGTGATGCTGAGCATCTTTTCATGCATCTGTTAGTCATCTGGATGTCTTCTTTGGAAAATTGTCTATTCATGTCTTCTGCCTGTTTCTTAAGTAGGTTGTTTTCTGGGTGTTGAGTTTGATAAGTTCTTTATAGATTTTGGACACTACCTGTTTATTAGATATGTCATTTGCAAATATCTTCTTCCATCCCATAGGCTATTTTTCAGTTTTATTGATTGTTTCTTTTGCAATACAGAAGATTTTTAATCTTGATGAAGTCCCAAGAGTTCATTTTAGTTTTCCTTGCCTGTGGCAGTGTGTCTAGTAAGAAGTTGTTACAGCCAACGTCAAAGAAGTTTCTACCTGTGTTCTCCTCTAGATTTTCAGAAAAAGCATTTGACAAAATATAGCATCCTTCCTTGATACAAAAAAAAAAAAAAACCAACAAAGTAAGGATAGATGGGACATATCTCATTATAATAAAGGCCATATATGAAAGACCCACAGCTAACATCGTCCTCAATTGAGAAAAACTGAGAGATTTTCCCCTATAGTCAGGAAGAAGACAAGAATGTCCACTCTCAGCATTACTATTTAACATAATATTGGAAGTCTTAGCTTTAGCAATAAGACAACAAAAGGGAAATAAAAGGCATCCAAATTGTCAAGGAAGCAAACTTTCATTATTTGCAGATGACATGATACTCTATGTAGAAAACCTGGAAGACTCCACCAAAAAAATTGGAAAAATACATAAATTCACATTTACTGAATACATAAATTCACTCAGTTCCAGGATATAAAATCAAAGTGCAGAAATCTGTTGCATTTCTTTGCACCAATAATGAAGCAGCAGAAAAAGAAATCAAGGAATCAATCCCATTTGCAATTACACCATAAACACTAAGATAACTAGGAATAAACTTAGCTAAATAAGTAAAAGATCTGTATTCTGGAAACTATAGAAGGGTTACGAAAGAAATTGAAGAGGGAGACACCTGGGTGGCTCTGGCTGAGCATCTGCCTTTGGCTCAGGGTGTGATCCTGGGTCCCAGGATGGAGTCCCGCATTGGGCTCCCCCACGAAGTCTGCTTCTTCCTCTGCCTATGTCTCTGCCTTTCTCTTTGTGTCTATTATGAATAAATAAATAAAATCTTTTAAAAAAGTAAATTGAAGAGGACACAAAGAAGTATTCCATGCTCATGGATTGGAAGAACACACATTGTTAAAACATCTACAGTATGCAAAGTAACCTACACATTAAATGCAATCCCCATCAAAATACCACCAACATTTTTCACAGAGCTAGAACAAATGACCTTAAAATTTGTATGGAACCACAAAATACTCCAAATAGCCAAAGCAATTCTGAAAAAGAAAAACAAAACTGGAGGCATCGCGATCCCAGATTTCAAGCTATATTATAAAACTGTAGTCATCAAGACAATTTGGTACTGGAACAAAAACAGACTCACAGATCAATGGAATATAATAGAAAAGCCAGAAGTGGACCCACAACATATGGTCAACTAATCTTTGACAAAACTAATTTTCCCAATGGAAAAAAAAACACAGTCTCTTCAACAAATGGTGTTGGGAAAACTGGACGCCATGCAGAAGAATGACACTGGGCCATTTTCTTTATTATATACAAAAATAAATTTAAAATGGATGTGGTCAAGAAATCACTTGTCAATTTTTATTCATTTCAACTCAACTCATATGAATTATAATCAATATGAGCTTAGTATATTTTAATAGATTTATAATCATATCAAATGGGAGCACTAAAATTAAGATTTTTCTAGGGTCTATAAAAGGCTTGCAATTGCTTCACTACATCTACCAATGACATAGAGTCCTGTGTGACTATGGAAACTCTTTTAGTTTTTTTCTTTTTTCTGCATCAGTTGGCAAATAAATGGATAGCAACAAGACTCCTTACAGAGCTTACTCGTAGAAATTATCTTTGGAGCTGTACCATCTTGAGATGGTTTGCTTAAAACTTTAATTCCCTTAATTGGATTTTGCTGTGAAGTGAGGCCAACCTACCTAGAGTGCCATCCACTCTTGGAATCGTGCCTTGACAGATGGTTCTTAGTAATTACTACAATCATGGCACCCCAACTTATACCTCTTATTTCAAAGTCATTTCTCTGTATTAAGGCTATACCTGAAAGAAGGGGTCAAAATGACTACTTTAAATAAATTATTTTTCCTATAAAACATAGATGCAAAATTTTAAAACTTGGGGAAATGCATTAAATTATTATTGATGCATGGCATATACATTTACATATATAAAATATGTTGAAAATATTAGCACAGGCATAATACTATTTTTAAGGTGATGTAAAATTTATGTTTCAATATAAAGCAGGTGTGTATATGGGATCTCTCATAGTCCCAAGGAGAACTATAAAAATGATAGCTTAACCAACAAAATGTAATATTTAAGAAAATGAATTAAATAGTTAAAAAATCTATTAGTAATATTTCAAAAATTTGATACAAGTGCATATTTAAAGTTATACACATACACATATATTTATATATGTGTCTATATGAATGTGTATGCAAAAATCTTGCCTATTTTGTGAAATTCATGATATATATTTTATTTATAAATTATATTTATAAATATAAATATATTTATCTTCATTATCAGAGCTGTATATTGCCTCTAACATAATTTTCTTCTTTTTTCTAACATAATTTTCAAGAGTATGTCATCTTTACTTCATCTAAAGTCTTTGAGCTATTGTAATTTTATGTCTGTATATCATTGAAAATTGGACCCCAAACCACTATTATCCATTTTCATAATATTCAGTTATATATATTTATTATAATTTATTATTATACTAAATGCCAACATGAAGTTTCTTAAAAAGTAAAGCAGATCACTATTATTTACATATTAATAAACATACCAGATTCTCTTTAGTAGTAAAAAACAATAAGAAGTTACAAAGGAAAATATTATCACATTTCCACTAATATAATTTAAAAATATTCCTTCAAATGAATAAAATAAATAAAATATGATTGTTATATATAGTTATGTATACCATGTATTTTATTCATCATTATATATATATGACTATATAATATATACCAGAAGAAATAGAAATATATGTATTTATATGTATAAATATACACGTCACCTATCCATTGGTAGACTTAGAGGTTTTCTCTCTATATATATATAACATATATATCTAATAATAAAAAGACATAGGATGATCTTAATTGCACATGAATCTCTAGATGTAATAAAAATCCAATCAAGTGAAATTCTAAGTATTTTACTTCAGTAATTGTTTCAAGAAAAAAATATTATGATTGTAGAAACCATAAAACAGGTTCAAGATGTCCTTTGAATGAAGTCCTATGCATTGTTTGGCAGGATCTCTGAGAATTAAATGCTTCTAAGATGCACCTTTGATTATTATTGATTATCTAGGTTATTTCATACAAATCTGGAGAAATAGAACTTAAGTTGTAGAAAACTGTTTCCTGTCAATAGCAATACAGATTTTTGTCCCAGAAAATATAATTGATGTTATTTCATGTGATTTTCCACTTTTAGAAAAGTTGACATCAAACACTATATTTTAATTTATATTATCCAGGTGTCCATGCCTCTTATCAAATTAATTTCAAGATTCCTGATTGTGTTTGTTTTGGTGTATTTTTTTGTTTGTTTGTTTCTTTTTCTGATCTCATGTGCACCGATTTTAACACCTTACTGGTTCCCTCATTAAATGAATTAAGTTAAAAATTCAATATGTGTGTAAATTATATTTGCATAGGGGCCATTACATTACTTATTTGAAAATTATATTAAGCAGTTTTGGATGTCCGGAATATTGACATCAGTACAGTCGAGATATAGAACATGTCCTATCACTGTAAGATGCCTCATGTTGTCACTGATTAGTCACATGCATTTCTACTTTGCACACTTTATCTTGACCCCTGGAAATCAATAATCTGTGCTTCATTGCTACACTTTTATGAGTTCAAGAATGCTGTAGAAATGGAATCATAGGATATATATAACCCTTTGAGAATGGTCTTCCTCACAGTGTAATTTTCTGGAGATTCATCCAGGTATCACCTGTACTACTGTCATTCATTTTTATTATCATGAATGTGACACAGACACACCACCTGTACGAACATGCCATAGTCTGCTCCCTCATTCGCTGGTTCAACGACATTTGCATTGTTTCCAGCTTGGAGCTATTTAGCATAAAATTCTTATAAATGTTTGTATATTTTTTTTAAGATTTTATTTATCCATGAAAGACACACACACACACACACACACACAGAGAGAGAGAGAGAGAGAGAGAGAGAGAGAGAGAGGCAGAGCCACAGGCAGAGGGAGAAGCAAGCTTCATGCAGGGAGCCTGATGCAGAACTTCATGCCCTGGGCTGAAGGCAGGCGCTAAACCGCTGAGCCACCCAGGGATCCCCTGTGTATTGGTTTTTGTGTGAATATGTCTCCATTATTCTGGGATGACTGCACAGGAGTGCAGTTGTTGCATTGTAGAGTGATTGCACATTTCATTTTTCTTTGAGAATCACCAAACTATTTTTCAGACAAGTTGTACCATTTTATATCCCCACCAACAATGTATGAATAATCCAGTTTCCCCACATACTTTCCAGCCTTTTTTTTAAAAGATTTTATTTATTTATTCATGACAGAGAGAGACAGACAGACAGACAGACAGAGACAGAGAGAGAAGCAGGCTCCGTGCACGGAGCCTGACATGGGACTCTCCCGGGTCTCCAGGATCACACCCCAGGCTGAAGGCAGCGCTAAACCACTGAGCCACCCACCGGGGCTGCCCTTTGCCCATGCTCTTAAACTGGATTGCTTGGTTTTTAAGCTTTTTTTTTTTTTTTCAGTTCTTTATATATTATAGTCGCTCGTATTTTGGTCAGATACGTGGTTGCTTAAAAATGTTTTCTCCCAGTCTTTAGACTGTCTTTTCATCCACTTTACAGAGCCTTCAGGCAGAAAAAAATTTTTAATATTGATGAAGTTCAACTCATCACTTTTTCTTTTTATGCATCTTGTTTTTGATGTTAAGTCTAGGATTACTTTGACTAGTCATAGTTCACAAAGATTTTCTTCTATTTTTCCCCCAAAGTTTCAGTGTTACATTTTACATTTATTTTTTTTGACTTTTAAAAAAATATTTTACATTTAAGTCCATGATGTATTCTGATTTATATTTTGTATAAAACATAAGGTTTGGATTGAGCTTTGCTTATTTTTTGTCAATAGATTTCCAGTTGCTTCAGGGACATTTGTTAAAAGACTTTATTTCCTTTATTGAAATGCTTTTATTTCTTTATAAAAAAAAATCAGTTGGGAATACTTTGTGGATCCTTTCCTGAGTTTTCTATTCTATTCCACTGATTTATATGTCTATCATTTCACCAGTACCAAATACTTTTGACTACTATGTATCTATCTAACCAATCTTGAAATCTTCTACATTATTCTTCTAAAACTTGTTTTGGTTATTCTAGTTCTTTCGCTTTTCCGTATCAGTTAAGAATATTTTTGTATATATCTATGAGAACTCTTGCTGGGTTTTGATAAATTTTATTAAAACTGCATCTCAATTTGGTGAAAATGGACATTTCTGTTATGGCAAGTCTTCCAATCTTTAAATATATTATGTGTCTCCATTTATTTAAACATACATATATTTTATTTCCTTCAATAGTATTTGGTAGTTTTCAGCATACAAGCTCTATGCACTATTTGTTAAACTTATGCATAATTATTTTTGTTTTGAGTGATTATAAATGGTGTTATATTTTGAATGTTTGAGTCTATGCGTTTGTTGCTGGTATACAGAAACAGAGTTTTATTTTCTTTTTGGAGGAGGTATATTGATCTAGAATCTTGTGATCATACTGAACTCACTTTATTAGCTCTAGGAATCTTTTGTTCATTTCTATTTTTGGTAAAATCTTTGTTATTTTCTACATTTGCAATGATATCCTTTGCACATAGGGGCAGCTACTCCTTGCTTTTCTATATGAATTTTCTTTCTTTCTTTTTTTTTAATTTTCTTTCCTTCCTGTTCTTTCTTTTTTTCTTTCTTTCTTTCTTTCTTTCTTTCTTTCTTTCTTTCTTTCTTTCTTTCTTCTTTCTTTCTTTCTTTCTTTCTTTTTCTTCTTTCTTTTTTCTTCTTTCTTTCTTTCTTTCTTTCTTTCTTTCTTTCTTTCTTTCCTTCTTTCTTCTTTCCTTCTTTCTTTTCGGTTTACTGCATTGGCTAGAACTAGTACCACAATATTCAATGTATAACTAGTAAGAGCAGACATCTTTGCCTGGGTTCCCAAACATAGGGCGAAGCATTCAGTCTTTCACTACTAAGTACAATGTCAGCTCCATTTTTTTTTTTTTTTTTTTGTAAATGCTTTTTATCAAGTTGAGGGAGATTCCCTCTATTTTTGTTTTGCAGTCTTATCAAGAATGACTGTGGAGAGGAGCCTGAGTAGCTCAGTCAGCTAAGTGTCTGCCTTTGGCTCTGGTAATGATCCCGGAGTCCTGGAACAGAGCCCTACATCAGGCTCCCTGCTCAGTGGGGAGTCTGTTTCCTCCCTCTCCCTCTCTACTTGTTTGTACTCTCTCTCTCTGTCAAATTAATAAATGAATTTTTTAAAAAAAGAATGTCAACTTTTGTGAAATATTTTTTTCTGCATCATTCTGTATAAGCATTCTGTATGTTCCTGTAATTTTTCTGTTTTTTTTTTTTTTTTTGGCCTGTTGATGTAATAGATTGCATTGATTGACTTTCAAATATTGGACCAGCCTTGGATCCTTGGAATAAACTCCACTTGGTGTTCTTACTTTATATTGATGAATTCTATTCTTTTCTAATGTTTAAGAATTTTTATGTCTATATTCTTTCCTTTTTCCCTTCCTCTTTCTTTTCTTTCTTTCTTCTTTCTTTCTTTCTTTCTTTCTTTCTTTCTTTCTTTCTTCCTTTCTTTCTTTCTTCTTCCTTTCTTTCTTCTTCTTTCTTTCTTTCTCTTTCTTTCTTTCTTTTTTTGTTCATTTGTTCATTCATTCTGTATTGTCTATCAAGTTTTGGTATGTGGGTAATATCAAGTTCAAAAAATGAAGTAATAGTATTCCCCTCTCTTCTATTTTCTGAAAGGGTGTACAGAATTGATATTTATTCTTTTTAAGAAGATTTTGTGAAATTTTCTAGTAAAACTGTCTGGTCCTAGTGATTTTTTTTTTTTGAGGAGTCTTAAAAAAATCAAATTTCTACTAGTGAAAGGGATATTCAAAAGATCTATTTCTTATGGTGTGAGTTAAGGTAGTTTGTTTTTTGAAAGTGCCAACTTCACCAATGGTAATAAAATCACTTCCTGAGAGAGAAGAAACCTGATCAAATTATAAGGCCTTCAAAAGAGAACAAATTCATACATATTTACAGGTGCCACTTGTAAAATTTCATAGGAAGAGTTTCTTGGCTTCAATTTCCTCGAGTTGAAATAACAAAAAATATTAAAATTTCAGCCAGGATGGCTTAAGAAAGATTCTAGGTAGAAGTTGACTTTATGGCCTTGGTATTCAAAACCTGTGTAACTCTATGTTTGCAAAGCAAACTCAAGGAGGTCTGCATGGCTAATTAAAACAGTCTTGTTGCCACTATGAAAATAATCAGATTTATCTATCAAGTTCTCATCAGGACAAATTTAATTATGTTCTAAACCCTTAAAGAGACAGAGGATTATCTCATCTAGGAAAATAGTATGATTCCATAGCAAAGGAACATTCAGAACAAGAAAGAACAATTTAAAATCAATAGTGACTGAAGTTAAATTTTTAAAAATATTCCTCAATTTTTAATAATGACTACAAGAGAAATTAAATGTAAGATTGTATTTAAATGGTGTGTAGTCATTCCAGAAAATGAATAAATGTAAAAATCCAATAAATCCACCTCTTTATGACATTTCAGCATACCAGGTATAAAGGGTATTTTCAGAGGAAAAGAAAAGTTAAGTATACATTAAAATGTATTCGCTAAAAATTAGAATCTCATCAGACTTCTTAAAATAAATTACTGGAAGTTTTTTTTTTTTTTAAGATTTTATTTATTCATGAGAGACACACAGAGAGAGGCAGAGACACAGGCAGAGAGAGAAGCAGGCTCCATGCGGGGAGATGTGGGACTCGATCCTGGGACTCTGGGGTCACACCCTGAGCCAAAGGCAGATAGATGCTCAACCACTGAACCACTAGGGCGTCCCAAATTATTGGAAATTAAAAGTAATTATAGGAATATACTGAAGGAAAATGCTTTTTTTCTTAACATAATTTCTAAGAAAGAATTCCAGGTCTAATTCAGGTGTCAAAGTGTGCAAGTTGAATAAAAACATTTTTGCATACGTCTTGTCACAAAAATTTTACCTCCCTTGAATTATTTTCAGAGGCTATTAGAGGAAGTATTGCATTAAAATTAAAGGTACTTATAGAATAGTATTAAATAAAAGATAGAAAGATATGGAATGCAGAAAAGACAGCAACCACAAAAAAGAGACAACAAAAATTACAGCAGGATGGTATGTTTTTGTGGGGAGAACTGGTAGCATGAAGTAAGAAGGTGACAGTTTGATCTTTTCTTTTTTTTTTAATTTTTATTTATTTTTATTTTTTTTTCAGTTTGATCTTTTCTAATAGGAAACCAATATATAAACATCATTACATACCAACATATTATACACAGAAGCTTTTGATTTAAATATGATGATTAAAAGGAATGCAAACCAGCCAATTTTCTGAAAACAGCTGCTTTGGGAGAATAAAGCAGCTACTTAGAAAAGTTGAGCAGAGAACTGGTAGCACCATATGACATTTAAGTTAATTTTTAAAAAAGATTTCATTTACTTGACAGCAAGAGAGAGAATGAGAGAGCGAGCATGCACAAGTGCAAAGTGGGGGGCAGAGCGAGAGGGAGAAGCAGGCTTCCCACAGAGCAGGGAGCCCAATGCAGGGCTCAATTCTAGGACCCTGGGATCATGACCTGAGCCAAAGGCAGACTGTTAACTGGCTGAGCCACTCAGGCGACCCTGACAATATATTTTTTTAAAGATTTTCTTTATTTATTCATGAGAGACACACAGAAAGAGAGACAAAGACATAGGCAGAGGGAGAAGCAGGCTTCCTGCAGGGAGCCTGATGTAGGACTGGATCCTGGGACTCCAAGATCACGCCCTGGGCTGAAGGCAGGCACTCAACTGCTGAGCCACCCAAGCATCCCATTTTTTTTTTTAAGATTTTATTTATTGACATTTTATTTTATTTTTTTTAAAGATCTATTTAGTGATTTGAGAGAGAGAAAGAAAGTGAGTAGAGAGGAGGGGCGGAAGGAGAGAAACTTCAAGCAGACTCCCCATTGAGGGTGAAACCTGACTGGGTGCTCCATCTCAGGACCAAAGAGATCAGAACCCGTGAGATCACAACCTGAGCTGAAATCAATAGTCTGACAACCGATTGCGCCATGTGACATTTTAAACAATATACAAGTATTACTATGAAAGAGAAACAGTCAGGCCCACAAAATAAAAAGAACTCTTAGAGAAAATAATAAGAAAAAAGTAATGTGAAAATGATATAATCTGGAGAAAAAGAAGAAACTGCCCAGTGCCTAGTGCCCAGACCTGCTCTCCTGGCTGATGGAGCTGTGTGCCCAACTACAGCACCAAGGGTCCAGACAATCCGCATCCACTGAGTGAGGCAGGCTTCCCCCACTCTCCCACCCACTGCCTCTCTCTGGGTTGGCTAACCTAGGGCCCCCTCCCCAGAACTCTGACCACGGGCCACATTTAGGGCAGGTTCTATGCTAGAGTCTGGGGCTGCCCAGGTGGCCTGGTGCTGCCCAGGTGGCCTGGTGCTGGCCAGGTCAGTGTATTACAAGGTCCTCGCTGGAGAGAATTGGGCCACCCACCTGCCTGTTCACCGGGAGGGACTATTCTGTACCATTCTGTCTTTGTAATATAAATACAGATTTTTATACCTCAAAAAATGATGATACTAATCATACAGAAAAACACTTAATCTCACTAGCAATAAATATAGATGAGTATTGGATTCTCTGAAGTGTTTATCATTGGGTAGAAATATAAATCTGTAGAGCTATTGTGGAGATGGGAAATAACATCATAATTCCTATAAATGTGTTCACAGTTATAATCAAGAAAATGTTTTAAGCATATATAAAAGTATATTAATCTTTCCTTGACTTCAATGAAAAAGAAAGAAAACAAGATAAATATGCATCATTTAAATGAGTGAATACTGGAAAAGCCCTTAGAAAACAACATGGCATATAATAAGGAGTAAGTAGATGCAGGCTATTGTCATTACTGTCATTATAATTTGAGAACTATTTAAATTATAACCTAATAGAATAAATTACATCCATCTGAAAGGATGATGCTCATTCATACTTATCAAAATAGAGGTTTTCCACAACCTGTTGTAAAACTGAAGGTTAAAAAGATCTTCCATGTTCCATGCTTTGTGGCATGTGTTTGTGTAATGTGTGTGTGTGTTATTAATATATTGGTGAAGATTATTCCTAAAGGAGATATTTGGTGAAACTTTATATTCTCTCTTAATTCTTTTTTCATGTCCTTCAAAGTTTTCCACTAGACACATTGTAACACTTTAAAAAAAGATAGTGCATGGGGAGATGGTCATACAAAAATTAAAAAGGGTTCCCTGCTCAGCAAAGGAGTCTGCTTCTCCCTCTGGCCCTCCCCCTGCATGTCCTTTCTCCTCGTTCTCTTTTTTTTCTCTCAAATAAACAAATAAAATCTATTTTTTAAAATAGGTGACAAATAAATTCAAAATCCAAGAAAGATTTGTAAGGAAGTACAAAGTATAACTGGCTTAATAATTTTACCCTTAACAAAAAAGCTCATATCAAATTCAAGAAGATTATTTTTATGTTAGTGAGACTTACCTGCCTCAATTAAGACAAAAGGAAGAGTGACTCACATGTGAACAAAGTGTTTGACTTGACTACTTGATATGCGTTTTTTTAAAAACATGTTACTTTTAGTTATTTGATTCATATTTGAATGATTTGTATAACCACCCTTAAATTTCCAAGATTTCAAATATTTTGATGTGGTGCATATTTTAACTTAAGGATGAAACAGATGCTATATAATTTCTGATATGTCCATTGAATAATTTCCAGGCTTGGAGTTCAAATATATCACAGATGTCCAGCAAGACTGGAGAGCAATTTAGTCCAGATTATAGCAGAAGAACCCAGACTTCGGTAAAGAGAAACCAAAGAGAAGTCTGAAGAAAAAAAAATGTGATCAATAGTTTTGAATGTGAGAACATAGTGCATACATAACATGAAGAAAAAGATGAATCTGAAATTCCAAGAAAAAAAAGAAAAAAGTTACCAAAAAAGTGTAATCCAAAATTGTTTTCATTTTACTCCTTACTATTAATTGTTTAAAAATAGAATTTACTTTACTGAACCCAGAATTATGCATAAAATACATGGGTAGTGCTTAATGTGCCAAAAGGATTTTAATGGTGGTTGGTTATTCATCAGAAATCTAATATATTATTCTTTGTCATTATATAATATGTACTTTCACGTAGCATAGTCTCCCCTTTTCTAGTTACTTTTATAATTTGCTGGAAATAGCAAATTCAAATTTCTTAGAATAGCTCTAAACAGAAACATTTATAGACTGCTGTAATATTATTTTTATCTGCCTCATATGGGAGCATTTAACTCCATTGTTGGTCTCTGCAGAATATTTAGCAAAGCAAAGATAAGAAATACTTTAATGACCAATGGTAGGTGATAGGCAAAATTAAAATGAAACATCTAAAAAGAGAACAACAAAGAATATTTTGCTTTCATGTGCAATATTGTGTGGAGATATGATTACAGATAGAATATTTTAGAATTATCATATAAATATAGTCACAATATATAGAGTAAAATAGCAAAGTTTAAAATACATTGTGTGATTTTAAATATCTGGTTATTTAACTCTATTACATATATATATGCACAAACAAATATAATTAACAATGTCACACATTGAGAAAACTCTATGAATCAGTTAAAAACTGGTAATATCCAGGGCAGCCCTGGTGACTCAGCAGTTTAGCACCTGCCTTACGCCCAGGGCCTGATCCTGGAGTCCTGGGATTGAGTCCCATGTCAGGCTCCCTGCATGGGGCCTGCTTCTCCCTCTGCCTGTGTCTCTGCCTTTATGTCTCTCTGTCTCTCATAAATAAGTAAAATCTTTGAAAAAAAAAAACCCTGGTAATATCCAGATTATAATATCACTAATAATTTGTATTGGCTATTTTTTGCTCAGTTTTTTTTAAGATTTTATTTATTTATTCATGAGAGACACACAGAGAGAGAGAGGCAGGTGCTAAACTGTTGAGCCACCCAGGGATCCCCGCAGTTCTAATTATATATAAAATAATAAACACAAATGTCGTGTAAATTTTTTCAAAGAAGTTTTTTTCAATGTAACAGATTGATATCTGTGGAAAATCATACATAAATAAATAGTCCATTAAAAAGGTAAGCAGCACCTGGTGATTGATAGTTTTAAATGCATCTACTGAGTCCCAATGTCTCTATACCTACTAATTTAATTATGTGATTTCAGGGTTTGTTTGTTTTTCTTAATGCAGTAATTATCATTTGGCAGTTTGATAATTCACAACCTTTCCATCCATCTCCCCTGAAACCTTCTGTTACACTAGATCCCAAATTCTCAGTGGCCAAGAGAAAAACTGTTGGAGGCAGGTAGCATGAGGAGTTTTTAGACATCATATGAAAGAATTTGTCATCACCAATGTCAATTTGCAATCCTCAGACATTTTGAAGAACTATTTTTCCACACACTGTATATTTCATTGAAAGCCCCAAAACTAAAGAATTTCTTAAGTTTCACTATATATAATAATCAAAAGGGTTTTTGCCATGGAGATTCTATTGGTATAGCTCTGGCCATGGCTCTAAGGATCTGAATTTTAAACAATAATTCAAAGATATTCATGTGAGTTATTGGCTAACACTATAAAATATAGAGAGTGTCACCATTATTTTGCAAATAATAGGCACATGAAAGAATGGATAGAGGTGAGCTGGCTCCCTAAAATGTATGATTAGAAACACTCCTTTGCACAATTTTACAAAATACTACTGATACTACTATATATATATATATATAGTTGGAAAACAACAACTAACAAGCTATTGGGGAAGTGTTATTTTTTGCAACATTTCTGTGAAGCTCTTGTTGATTATGCTCCCAACTTGTTTGCCAAGGTTGGTATTTACGTGGTCATTTTTTCCTTTAAAATCATCTATTTATAAACATTTTTTTTTTAAGTTTGAGAATGCAAGAAGCATATTAGCTTTATGCCAGGAAGATTACATAGGAGAAGTACATAAAACCTAATATTTTTTCATCAGCTTTGATTGTAAAAGTTAAAGTTTAGCAAGACTCAGTATTTGTTCTTCAGTGCCATTTAAATACGGGTACTTTAGACACACACACACACACACACACACAATGGTTATAATGTTGGCAATGAACATAGCAATTATTCAGAGGCGGGAGGAAGGGCACAAGTGTGGTTTGCCACAAAGTATTTCAAAATTCTAAGGGAGAAAAAAGCCCTGAAATTAAAGAGCTCTCTTTCAACAGAAAGGCACATTTATTTAGATTTAAAAAAAATCATAACCTTTGAGTGATGATTTGTTACTGAATGAATGTCTTAGTGCAGGTGTTCAGGTGTTCTGTATAAATTATTTGTCAAGAGTAATTGGTGGGTTATGTTATCTTAAAAATAGGTAGTTATTTCATTGGTGAATAGAAGAGGAGGTATGTGTGGGAAGTTTCATATTCCTCTCAGTATGTTAGGTTAAAAAAAAAAAAGTCACCCATAGATTACATAATTTCCCTGTATGTTCATAACTGTAATTTTAAATAAAATAGGTGACATTATTGGATTTTAAAGTTCCTTTATGAGAAAGTTTTCTTAGGTTTTTGCCCATATGAGGAAGCCCTAAAATTAAATCCAAAACTGATATAAAATAAATGAGGAGGTTTTTTTTTTAGTGATTGTAATTCTCCTGAATGCTTTCTTTTCTGTAAACCTCACTTGCAACCAAGTAAATACCTAAAACAAAGGTACTTTTTGTGTTTATCAGATTGGATTGATCAAAGTCGTTTCTTGTGCATTGGGTCTGTAATTCAAATCCTCTTATCATTTGTTAAGGGTGGCTTCAGTGCTGGCCTCATACCATTTAGACTCAGAAGAATTCTAAGTCCTGTGATATCTTCTTTCCTAATGCAATTTCCTTTACTTCAGTGTACAGTGGCAGTGTGATATAATATAGCAAGGTATTTATTAGAGAAGAGCAAATTAAACTTATTTTATGTTTCATATATGCCCTGAATCAACTTTAGCTTTCAAAATGGTATTTGAGTTCATATTAATTTTCATGATACAATAAGATAATTATTATTAGTTTAGTTCTATGTGAAAAGTAAAAGGCTTTGACTCAACATGCAATAGATCTATAGGTTAAATAATATTGTACGATTATTTTATTTAGGAATATTATCATAACACAGTTCCTTTTCAATAATTCTAAACTATCTGTTTGCAGGTAGTTCTTATTTTTTCTTATTTGCATTCTGCTTTCTTTAAATGGTCAAATCAACCACTAAGTTATATCAACAATGACCTGACAGAATAATCCAGTTATAATCACTTAAATTGGAAACTTCAATTCGTTCCTACATCCAGTTGTATTCACAAAATCTAGTCTTACAGATTTACATTCCATTGATATTAACTCTTCAGTGATCTGAACAATCAAAATAAATCTCTTCATTAATACATTTATCCAACAAAAATGATTTTTTTTCTCTCTCTCCCTTCCTCTCTCCACACCGTCCCTTCTCCTTTCTTCCTGGGACCTCTCACTCAAATGTAAAATTCACTTAAAAAAATGGAACTAAGCAGGTCAGAACATACTCAGAAGCCAATCCCTTTTTTCTTCCCTTTTTAAACGCCTCCCAGGTCACAGAAAGAGATTTCTTGTACATAATTCACTGATCTAAGGCTTATAGGGAAAAAAGTTAATGGGGAAAAGGAAAGAATTAAGATGCTTGTTTCATATTTTATTTTCCTTTCAGAAATTTGCAGTCATCACTGATTTGGAACTACCATATTTTAAAAATATCCTTTTTATACTAAAAATAAGGAATCCTTACATAAGAAACCTGTACATGTTAAATGTATAAAGTTTTAAAATATGGTTAAGGACAAAAGTAAATTAATTAAGCTCATTATACAAGTAATGTTTAAAAAAATACATAGATGGTCACATTTAGTGCTATTTTCCTTACCAAAAGGAGGCGATATTTGACTATTTGGAATAGATCCTTAGTGTCATTCATACACACACACACACACACACACACACACACACACACAGGAATACATACCTGTATGCATTTATAAGTGCGTACTTAAATAATGTATACATAGCCAAACCTACACCTGATCTAAATTTTTCTATTTGTATTTATGTAAGTATAATCTAGTGAAATGTGACTTACATTTTAACAGCCAAAATTATGTCAAAAATGTTGCTTCTTTGTGAAGAGGAGGATATAAAGGAGACTTCAGGGTTAATCCCTTTGAAATTAATTGTTGGATGGAAGCACATGTTTATTTTAAATTTGAGTAAATACTGCCAAACTGAACTTTGATATTTTGTGTCAATTTATATTGCCATCGAAAGTATATGGAAGAAATTATACATAACGTTCCTCAATTTGTTCTTTTCTTTTTTTTATCTTTTCTTTTCTTCTTTTTTCTTTTCTTTTCTTTTCTTTTTCCTTTTTTCTTTCTTTTCTTTTTTTTCTTTTTTTTAAAAGATTTTATGTACTTCAGAGAAAGAGAGAGCTAGATGAGGAGCAGAGGGAGAGGAAGAAGCAGACACTCTGCTGACCAGGGAGCCCAAAGCAGGGCGGGATCCCAGGACCCTGGTATCATGACCTGAGCCAAAGGCAGATGCTTAGCCTGCTAAGCCACCCAGGTGCCCTTCCTCAATTTTCTATTAAGTTATTAAGTTATTGATCTTAGTGATTTATTGGATTTCTCCATATTTTCTGTCTATTAATTCAGGTATGATGCAAATATTTTCACTCAGTCTATCATTTATATTTTTCTTACGTGTCTGGTGTATTTCATCATGTATGTGATTTAAAAAATAATACGGTTAAATATATTAAGGTTTTAACTTTTGATTTTGCATGTTTTCTTACTTTAAAAAAATCTTTACCTTCTAAATGTTATAAATATATTTATTGTATCTAAAAATTTTCAATGAATAATCCTATATTTTTCTTATATTTTATAATCTAGGTTTTATAATTTATTTGAAATACTTGATTTTTTTGTAATGATCTGAGTAGACATTACAAAAAAAGTAGACATCTTTTTTTTTCCAATGATATTTCCAATTTTCCTATCATATTAAATATTTCTTCACTTTTCCACAGAATTAAAATATTACTTTTTCATATATTATAACAAATCATAGACCCTATTAATAGGTTAATTTAAAGAGATGGAAAACAGACTGGTGGTTGACAGGGACCAGGGAGGAAGGAATGGGAATTAATTGTTCAATGGGTATGGAGTTTATTTTGGAGTGAGAATATGTTTTGGAACTAGATAGAGGTGGTGGTTGAATACATGTAAATGCAATAAATGCTGCTGAATTGTTCACTTTTGATGTTAATTCAGCTTCTGTGGATTTCACCTAAATTAAAAAACCAAACACACTTCCAGTACCAAAATATATATGTTTTTCAGATTTATTATTTTTTTCAGGTCTATTTTGCGTGTTCCCTGTAGATTTGCATTCAAAATTCTACTGAGATTTTATCATATTTTATTTACTTTGAAATTCACAAGTTAATGACAACACTGAATGTTTCTAAACAATGACACAGGCCAATTTTGATTAATTTCATGTATCTTCTTCAGAAAAGAATTTGTAAACACACACACACACACCTTACACGATTATTAAATTTACTATAGACAATTTTTTTAAAGATTTTGTTTATTTATTCATAAGAGACACAGAGAGAGAAAGAGGCAGAGACAAAGGAAGAGGGAGAAGCAGGATCCATGCAGGGAGCCCGACATGGGACTGGATCCTGGGTCTCCAGGATCAGGCCCTGAGCTGAAGGCAGTGCTAAACCGCTGAGCCACCTGGGTTGCCCTACCATAGACAATTTTATGTTAGTTTTGCTCTTGTGAATATTTTTTCCATCTTATTTTGTGTGCAGTTATAATTAGTGAGAAGAAAAATTGCTAATTTTAGTTATCTTATACTTGGCCACCTTGCTAATTTCTCTCATTATATCTCATAGTTTGTTCCATGATTCTACTGGGTTTTCTATGTATTTGATCTCTCTCTTTTAGACAAACACATACACACCTTTGAGACTAATGGTGATCATTCCCTTAATTTACATATACATGTTACTTTTGTTTTCAATCTGTCTTTTCTTCTTTATTGACTAAAACAGCGAGTAGCATGTTGAACGTGATTGTGATTAATAGACATCTTATTTATGTTTCTGACTTTGAAGGGATTACATCTAATGCAGTATTTGATGTGTAATGGTTACTCTAGGTTTCTTGTACACAAATGGTTATTTTCTGTGAAGCTAATGAAGCTTAAGCTTAAGAAACCTTTACTGAACAGACTCTTTTCAAGGCTATAATCTTAATTTTGTATTATAATTATTTCTTTTTCTTAAAGACATCCTCCCCTAAACCCCTTGTGCCAAATCATATAAGCTTCTGGTCTCATTAACTCTGTGTTCACTACTGTTGTAAGGTATCTTTTATTAAACAAAGGAAATCTGTGTGCAATCTCACTCTTCGGTGAATTTGAAATGACCAGTATCTTTTCTTTGGTAATACATTTACGCTTTTTGTTTAACATTTTAAGACAATTTTTGAAAATATCTTGTGCATGTTTTCTAGTTAGCTATGTTTACATCATTGGTATTCTGTAGAATTCCTAAATGATAGGCTTTGCTGATAATTTTAAAGGTAGATCATTATTATTTATTTGTTAGACTTACTGATTCAAAGAGATGTTACTATTCTAGAGCCAATTTCAGAACTTATCTTTTCCCAAAAAATCACCAATGTTTTCTGCATTTTCACATTTACTGAAGTTATATGCCTGTTTTCTCTTTTACCTAGATCAAAACTTTGCATTTTATTTTCCTCCATAGAAACAACTTCTGATTTTAGTAATGAAATCTATATAGTTGTTTTTTCTTGATTTTTAAATTCTTTATTTGTTCTTGATTCCCCTGTTCCTGAGGGTTTTTTTTGTGGATTTTATATACATTCTTAGATGGAAGTTGATTTTTCATATAATTTTTTATTCTTTATTTTAGTGTCATTTTGTCCTACTTTACAAAATGTATATATCATTCTCAATATAGTTCACTTCTAAGTAGTTTGTTAACTACTAAATAACTAATTATTTTGATTTCCTCTTTGTCTCAATAGTTTTTTAGAATCATATTCTTCATTTCTAGTATGAAGATTATATTGGCTACATTTTCAAAAATATTTGGAAATATATTTTAAAATATATTTATTTATTTGACAGAGAAAGAGAGAGCACAAACAGGGGAACATCAGAGGGGAGGGAGGGTAGGCTCCCCATTGAGTAGTGAGCCCAATGTGAGGCTCCATACCAGGACTCCAAAACCATGACCTGAGCTGAAGGTAGATGCCTAACCAACTGAGCCATCCAGGTGCCCTATATTTGGATTTTTTTTAAACTGATGCAGAGGAATTCTATATATCCTGGTTACTATGTTTTTATCATGTATACATATGTAAACATCTTCTTATAGTCACTGGCTTGTTTTTCTCTTTTAAAACATCTAAGGTAATGGCTCATATATAGAAGTTACAACTGTTATTATAGCTGAATCGATCTTTTCCTAAATGGTTTGTGTGTGCGTATATGTGCGTGTGTTATGTCTTGCTTAAGGAATTCTTGCTAAGATATATTTGCTTCTTAAAGCTTTGCAGTTAGTTCTTTAATTATAATTGGATTTTGTATACAGGCTGCAGTTTTATTCTTATTACATTTTAGAATAGATTGCTCCAGTAATTTTTTGCATAGGTTCTAATATCACACTCTCTTAAATGTTCTAAAATATCTAATATATATATATATATATATATATATATATATACACATATATATAAGTCTTAATTCATGGTAATTGAAAATTTACCATCTTGACTTCTGTCTTTAAACAGAGACTCTTTCTCCATGTATTGTAGGTAAAATAGTGATGAGTGGAAGATGTCCATGCTCTAATGTATGGAACCTGTGAATATGTTATCTTATATGGCAATAGAGACTTTGCAAATGTGAATAAGTTAAAGATCTTGAGATAGGAAGCTTATTCTGAATTACAAAGATGATCCTAAAGTAATCACAGGTGTATGTATGATTGAAAAAGGGAGAGGAGCATGAGAGAAGATGATGTGGTAACTAAAACAGAGATCAAAGTGATGCAGTTGCTGGCAGTAGGCCCTGAGCCAAGGAATGCTGGCAGCCTCGAAAAGATGGGAGAGGTTGGGAAGAGATTCTCCCCCAGAGCCTCCAAAAGCAACATCACCCTGCTATACCCTGATTTTAATCTAATGAAATTTCTGATAATTAAAACCCAGGACTGTAAGAGAATAAATTTAATATTGTTTTAAACCACTAAATTTGTGGTGATCTGTTACAAAAGCATCATTTAATTACATATCCTTAGATTCTCTAAAAAATGCTTTTAATGATTTTCTTCATAAAGTTCAGATAAATATCTTATTAGATTCCTTTTCACACAATTATAATCTTTGTTATTAGTATAAATATATTTTAGGAAAGTCAACTTGTTTCTGATTACAGACTTGATATTGATTTTATTTAGATAATATTCTGAAAGCGTTTTTACAATTTCTTAATAATGTTATTATTTTCTATATTCTGTCCAGTTTCTACATAATCATTTTATCTTTCAAAAATTAAAGCTTTAGGGATCCCTGGGTGGCGCAGCGTTTTGGCGCCTGCCTTTGGCCCAGGGCGCAATCTGGGAGGCCCTGGATCGAATCCCACATCGGGCTCCCGGTGCATGGAGCCTGCTTCTCCCTCTGCCTGTGTCTCTGCCTCTCTCTCTCTCTCTGTGTGACTATCATAAATAAATAAAAATTAAAAAAAATAATTAAAGCTTTATTTAATTCTAGTTATTCTTTTTAATCTTTTTTTAATAGGTTTTATTTATTTATTCATGAGAGACACACACAGAGAGAGAGAGAGAGAGAGGAAGAGACATAGAGAGAGGGAGAAGCAGGCTCCTCACAGGGAGCCCGATGTGGGACTCAATCCTGGGACTCGAATCTGGGACTGCGGGATCACACCTTGAGTTCAACTGCTGAACCACCGAGGCATCCCTCTTCTTACCTTTTGCTGCATACTGTGCTGGCAAAACTTCTAATTAGCATTGACAAAAAGTAATGATATTAGAAAGTTCTTGCCTCATTCCTGATTTTAAAGGTGCTGCATATTTTGTATTGTTTAATGTCTAGAAGAAAAATATAACAAGTATTATTTTAGCTACTAGGAGTTTAAATGGAAAAGCATTGGACTATTACAGGACTGGTTATAAGTGTGCTGTAAGTATTAGAAGAGCCAAAAGAAAAACATGATGCTGCTCAAACGTCTATGACACCTTAGGGTATGAGGAACAGACGGCAGAAAGTTGTATCATATAAAATGGAATAATACACTCATGTCTGAGGCTGCTGTGGTTTATGCTTTTGGAATTATCACTTCACACCTGTATAGAGATCCGAGACTGATAGCACTGTCCATTATAGGTCTAATACATTGTCATTAGACTGCCCCTAAAAGTACAGAGAAGACAGTATAAGGGAGAATTCAAAGTATGAGCCAAAAGGAAAATTAACACTAAATTTCACATTTTTGGTTACTGAGCAATCTTATGCATGCTAGTACTCACATTTAAACTTCAATGAAATGATAATGATACCAATGATAATTTGCTTTTGTTTAGCATGATGCAACTATTCTTCATGCAAGTGAAGATGTGCTAATCCTTCTGCCCTGATAGTGTAGTTAAAAGTGTATCAGTCACTGTATCTATCTCTGGGGGGGTGTTAATTTATCCATTTATTCAAATACCTGGATAGTCTGTGACCCGAAAATACAATGTAAAATTAACCATGACCAACATTATATACATAGAAGAAAAATGGTGAGTGGAAAATAATCTATGTTTGCAAATAAATACCAAAACAGCAATAAAGACAAAACGTATAGGTGTCATGGCCTTCATTAATGTTACTAGGAACAATAAAGTGTTGATATTTATAAGTTAAAAATCTACCATTATTTTCATGTCTTCTTTTGCCTTCCAGCATATCTTAAGCTGGTCATAGTTCTTAACCTGGTGAGGTAATCCATACCTTCATGTTGAAGGATCTGAGTCTTTGGTGATCTTGATCTTATCTGGTTGATGTTATCCCTATTAAGGTGGTATTGAACACAGAAGTAGCCAAATTATCTTCAGAAAAATCTTTAAGCTCCATGGCAGAGGACTGAAGCCTCTGCCATGGAGGTTTCTCCACCGTGTAGAAGCAGCCTCATTTCACTTCAGCTGTAGGATTGAGTCTCTTAGCCGGTATAATGAACCCATCTCTCTGTCTGTTAATCCAGTCTTGAATGGAGTTTATATAATCAGTGGGCAATTTTATCTTCCATTCCAAGGGAACTGTTGCTATAGCCATAGAAGAATACTGTTTTAAACCAATATGCTTATTTTTCTCCAATCTTAACTCTCCATTATGGAGTGGCTTAGGGCTTATTTCACACTGATCTCATTCTGGGACCTACGCAGGCAGAGTAGCCAGCCTGTCATATTAATATATGCAGCAACACAGGAAAAAAATATAAAGGTATGGTAAATGGTAGTCTCATTCTTAAACTTTATGCCTGGAAGTGACTGAAGCAAATCACATGGTTCTGCATAAGTTCTAAGAGTTCAGGGAAGTGCAGTCCTATCATTTAAATAAAAGATAAACTGGAAATATGTAGCAGACACAGCTGGGGACTACCACAGTCTGCCCTCCTGACAACCAAATGTTTGGTCTTTCCTTCCCTGTTTAACAAAAGTTTCATCCATTCATGATTTCTTGCCTGAAGTCTAACATTTCAGGGAAAGTTGGAGTAGTCTTTTCATCACAGGCTGAGACAGAAAAAATGTCTGCACTAGATTTCTATAGATCACCTTTTGGATTCGGAGAATTAAGAAAAAGATAAGTTACTTATCCACATGTTTCATGCACTCCTGTGATAAGCTCTATGTAGCGTTCTTTTCCATGTTTTCCCTGACCTTCTTTTAGACCTCTGCTGATACCTTATTCTGTTTCCTACTTGAAGAAGCTTGCCAGCCAATGCTTTGCATTAAGTTTCAAAAGCTGTTTCTATTAATCCAGGTTGATGGATTTTTTTTGGTACTTGAAATTAAAAAATGTAACTGGCTTCATATATCTCATTGCAGTAAATTCTGTGTACCAATATCATTTCCCAGTTCCTTTCTAGATAAATTTCTTAGTTTTGCCCTTCCTTCCTTCCTTCCTTCCTTCTTTCCTTCCTTCCTTCCTTCCTTTCTTCCTTCCTTCCTTCCTTCCTTCCTTCCTTCCTTCCTTCCTTCCTTCCTTCCTTTTTTTATATTGTCTGTTTCTCTTTTTCTTGGCTTAACTGCAGATACATTTGTCCTCTCAGAATTCGGTGAGAGAACTGCATCTTTAATATCTTTCTTTAAATCACATTGTCCTGTATAATGGATATAATTAGCAGCATGTCCTTATTTGGACCTTTAATCTGGGACATGTTCATATATGCAGAAATTTTAACAGAGTGTGACATACTCTTGATTTGATCCTTTAGTTTCAATTTCCATTTTTTGTTCAAGACCTTCCTAGATTTATCTTTTAGCAACTGCAGTAGAAAAAAAAACATGTTTTCTCTTCTAGAACTGCCAAATTTCTGACTTCTGAATTCTACTCCATTTTATTCTTGTGTACTAACTCTTTTCTGAACTTAACTCTTTCTTGAACTATCTCGTCAAATTTAGCTTACAGCAACCAATACATGGTACAAACATCCTGTTTTATGGCTTCCAGAGTTAAAGTTTGTGATGTACATGACTCAATTGCAAAATTATCATAAGCGACATTTTCCAAATTATATATATATATATTTTTTCTTTTTTTTGGCAGTGCCCATTATTGTTACAGTGTATTTTAATCTCCCAGGAGGTGTAGTTAATAATGTGGTATGAACGCAAAAATCTCATGGCCTACAACAACAAAGTTTTATTTTTTACTTATTCTACACATCTATCCCAAGTTGGCTGAAGCTGTTCTGTCATTATCACTCTGGGAACAAGGCTGAGGGAGCAGCCATCATCTCGGTTACTGCTGATCATAATACAAAAGTGAAAAAGTGCTATGAAAACCTGACTTTTAAAACTTCTGCTTGGGAGTAGCACATTTCATTTCACCTTAAGTTCACTGTCACTGCAAGTAACACATTCAAAAGTGGCAGAATGTGCATCTGACCATAGGCACAAACATTTGATGAAGAGCAATGGTATCTTTCATATATATCCATGTCTTGATTCCTAGTCCTGTGCATTCTGGCAACAAAAGAAACAGAACCTAGAAATGGTCAATGTTTAAAGGTCTATATATCATCTTGCAGAACTGTATGCTAAACTTACAGTGTTGTCTCCTGGCTGGCGGCTAAATTGAGTATTCAACAGACAACTCTCACATTTTATGAGGTCAGTTGCTTTTAGATGATGGAATCTGTCTTAAGAACAATAAATTTCATGGATGTGAGGCTATTTAAACAGTTACTTTAATGAAAACTGATTTTCTTCAATAAAAGCAAGATTTTTTATGATATCATAACAATGAATACATACTAGACATCCATAGAAATTGGCTGGCATAGCATTAGAGGAAGGAGGATATTCAGAATGATTTTTTTTTTCCATTGAGGATAAATCACTGTCTATGATTCAAAGGTCAAATGCAATCTGTCTCTAGGTGAGTTGGTGGTCTCTGGTCAACTGTATCATAACATAAACTTAGGTTGATCTCTATTCCTGGGAGATTAGACACACAACGAGGTGTTCACTGTATTAATGTGAAGGAAGGACATCCTGTATTGTTAAATACACTTGCAACTTCATTCCTGCTACTATATCTTTTTGTATGGTAACTAATACAGCACAAGCACTGTAATTTTAGGGAAAGAAGTTGAACGATAATCAAACAATAGGTCATTGTGTCCTCTTGATTATTTCTAGCCTCTCTTTCATGAGGCTAGAAAGCCTTGAAAGCCTACATGTTATGCATAAAAATCTACATAATCTGTACTCATTCCAAAAAATCAGCTGACATTACTTAGGTTCAGATCTCCTTATCCTCATTCTTTCAAGTTTGTTCCTGTTCTTTACAACCTGTACAAAGTGTTTGCTATTACCTAGAAATGAGTGTAGGACCTTTGCTATTACCTAGAAATGAGTGTAGGACCTTCTCCAGTCAGAGAAAAATACAATGTATGCTGTGAATGATTGCCTACTGGAAAAATTTTTCCTCCCCATTGTCTTCAGGGACATTCCTGAATGGGACTTTGATGCTACAGGAGTCAACTTCCAGGTGACGTCAGTGTAGCATGAAGAATGAAACATAAACTAGGTGTAAGCTTTTTCTTCTGCTTGTTTATTTCCTCAGACTAGTCGTAACGAATAATTCATAAGCCTTATAGGTATGGGATATCTTTTGAACTAATCTTAAAGATGGTTTTGACACGACATGAGAGCCTAATGATTATCGTCCCAGAACCAGTGAAGATTTAGCACTTCAAGCTCTAGAAACTGTTAATGTTGTAATTATCAAAATGGAAGAATCTATAATGTATTGCATTTGGATGTTTTGAAAATTTGAGTCAAAAGAATAAAGAATACAGAGAAGTAAACTGTGACATAAATAAGGGCTACAATTCCCAAAAATAAAACTCGACAACAAACTCTAATGCAACAAATTGGAAAATAAATCCAATTTATCATTTAAATTTTGAAATCCTCAGTTAAATAACAGTATAGAAAATGTTTTATCAACACATGTCCATAGTTTTACATTTAATTTTGTAAAATATATTTCTTAAATTCAGTTCTCTTTAATTGACTTTCAAAAGAAAAATAATTAAGAAAAAAGATCTGCTCCCTGCTAGGTTTTTTACTGTATGCTTGCTAGTTTTTCTTAACTGTTAAATTACAGCTTTATTAAAACTTCAGAATGTACTATATTATCTTTAGTCAAAATAGTAGTATGACAAATTAAAAGTTATTTTAAGAATGTTTATGATATTTCTAGTTGGAAAATTACATGTTTTAAATGGTCTCCAGTATTTTTCACAAAAGTACCTTAAAACTAGTATAGGCTTTCCACACACTCTAAAGTTAGTCTTCCTGGCCATTTTTGTCATTTACTGACTGTGTACCTTGCCAGCTGAGGTGACTTTTCTATGCTTCAGTTTCTTCACTTGAAAATATAGACATAATAATATTACCTTCCTTTGTAAAAGGTAATTTTTATACTTGTGTTACTGGATCCATACATAGAGTATCACTGATGATTTTTCATGGGCAGTTACATGGATTTGTGGCATAGGATCTATCAGCAATGTTTACTGAATGCAATAGAAATTTCTCTTATTTTACAACATTGTACTTGCTGGAGAAAGAAACTATTAACTAGTATCTTATATTGTTCTCATCTCCTCCATGGATCAAACTATATCCTACATAAATTTTCATGGTCAAGAACTCTCCCTTTATCAGATAAGTATATTTTAATTTGTATTGGCTTTGAGAATGGGAACTCTCAATTTATAGCCATTTCTATTGTATTTGTTGATATCTAAAACAATATGGACCAGGAAAAATATCTGCAGTAAGATTATCTATAACTTATTAAGGTTTTTAGTGTGTTTGATGGGGTGAATAACTGTAAAGTAACTGAATAGGTAACTCTTAAAACAATTTTAGGAAACTATATAATACTGGATCAAATTAAAGTCTTTCTCTAGGCAAACTGCATTTTTAATATCTCAGTTGTGAATTAAAATGGTTGTTTTATTTAGGTCTATCATTATTTAGGATAATAAAAATCATGATCTAAGATTAACATGTATTTTCTGTTTCATTAATTATTTAAAAGAATATACTCATATTCAATGGTGCCCAAAGAAACCCAGGCAGTATTGCCTAAATGTCTGAAAGTAAATAAGTCCTTTGTCATCTATTTTTAAAAATAATATTTGAAGGCAGCTATTTTACTGAATTTAAGAAACAATTTAGTTCTATAAAATGCATGCAAGTCTTTGTTATTGTTATCTTCAGCATCATCATTTCCTGTATCATGTTAACCAATAAAGAAAGGTCTGGCTAATGGGATAATAATCTGTGTTTATATAATAGGGACTTCAGATTTTATAACAAAATGAAAAATGATTTGTATCAGGTTTCCAATTTCAGGTACATAATTGCTTCTTCCATTCATCTTTACCAGGCAATTTTTTAAAAGTATTTCTTTATGTGAGGGTATTTCAATTGCCATAATTATTTTGAGACAGTGCAGATTTCTTCAAATGTGATTATGGTGAACAGACTCTAGAGTGGCCCCTATTGGGGAAAATTTTATAACTCAAATTTGTTTCTCTCCTAGAATATAATGATCTTTATCTCTATACCAAAACCAAGAACTATCAATTTAATTTAATATGAAGAGCCAATTTTTTCATACAATTTAGTTGTGGCATTATATTTTGCACCTGCGTTTTTTACAGCCATGGAATTTAATTGTTCCTTTATTTGGCTGATTATTTTTTTATTTGGCTGTTTTTGCCATCACATTGAGATTCAATTGTGCATTTACTGATGCCCTTAGGAAATTCTGCTCCATACTGACAATTCATAGTTGTAATTTAATTGCAGAAATTGTGTATGCTTAAAAAAAAAGCGTCTATTAAATCTACTGAATAGAGTGAGATACATTTGGACCCAGGAATAAATTTCCACAATAAGAAATATTATTGGCAAGTATTTTCAAACCATTTCACAATTAAATTCTTAGAGAGAAATGTCTGACTATTCTTTATTTTTATTTTGTATGAGCATTTACCCTCAGGGAGAAATATATTATATATACATAATGTTTTATACAATATTGTTATACATTAATGGGTAACTCTACTGCTCTTTCATAGACTGAATATTTTGTCCCAAACTCTCTGAATATTCATTTTTCCTTTATATTACAGAAATTCAGATGAAAGACAAAAGTATGCTAGTACAACTGTATTATTTAAAATTGTTTTACCCTACGAGTTCTCCTGTGTTTTGTCTCTTGTCCCATTTTTAAAACAGATCAGAATGAGGGCATTTGAAGTGATTTATTATACTAAAAAGTAACAAAAGAGTGGAGGGCAAGGATAAATGGTATTAAAGATGAAAAAGTTAACTTTAAGAAAAAAACCAACCACTAGTGTTTGTACCAGTATTTAAAATCCTCAAAACAATTATCAAAAGCAACCCAACAAGTACTTTTATGCTTCCATTCACATTTTTATTTTGAAATTTTTATGAATGAAAGGTATACATGTAACAAAGTTTACGAAGTCATAATAAAAAGCAGCAACTCTTCATTCTCACTTCTATCTCAGTCACATTTTTCAGACATATACATTTTAATAATTAAAATTTCACCTTTAATTACAAAACAAATCTTATTATATTATGACATTATATTATGGCAGTTGAGAAAGGTAAAGATTTAATTTGCAGTCCTCAACCTCTACTCCTATTCATCCCTGCTGAAAATCATCTCTTGAACAACTGATTTTAACTCTTCTGTTGTTTTTGCAGGTACTTTTAGATAATATGCTTGAATCAACATTTTCCATTGCGTTTGATTCTCACAACATAAAGTGAACATTTTAACAGCAAAAGCCTTTCTTTAGCATCTGCTCTTCCACATCCCAGTCCTTTCAGCTGTACTCTTACCTTTATGTTTCCAAGGCTGAATTCATTTGCATTCCGCTATTTTAAATTGTCCATGCTTTACTTGTCCTTTGATTCTAAAAGTTGAAAACCGATGAACATCATCTATATCACTATGAATATGAAAACTACTCTTCAGAACAAAGGCACCTGGTTTCCTAGGATACTTCTTTCTTTACAGACACAATATTAAGATTTATATTTCATTTCAGGGTTCATTTGAACCTCTTAGCCTTACATTCCAAAAACTGCTTATATTTATGCCAATTTTAGTTGACTTCCTATTTTTATCATGGCTTTATTATAGAAGTTTGCTTTTTCCTGAAATTTCTGATAGAGTATCTTTCCCTCCCTCCCTTCTTCCTCTCTCCCTCCCTTTCCTCATTTACTTTTTTTCTTTCAGTCTTTGAAAGATTGTATGTATGTCTTCTTTATGATAATCCTAATACAACCCAACTTTTAAACTATTCTAAGATAGTTCAAGAAATCCATCCATTCTTCTTGAAGATGGATTTTTTAAAGCGAAATGATTGTTCAAATTACAACCAACTAATAACCTCATTGATATTTCTTTTCATTGAGTTTTTTGTTTACCTCCCACCACTTCCTCTTACACTTCTTCTTATTTTTTATACTTATTTATTAAAATAGATCCTCATATTATTTTCTCAGAAAGAGTCTGGGGATTCTCATTTACAGCAAGGATGAAATATTCTGATTTTCTCATAATTTAATCAGGTATAGAATTCCTGTTCAAAATAAGTTTTCTTTAAAATACAAAGGCATTGACCTACTTTTTTTTCTCTATCTTTGTTATTCATAAAAAGAGTGCCATGATTAATAAAAAGAGTGATTCTTTTTCCTTTATTTTGTTTGTTTATTTAGCTTCTGTTTTCTCTCTGATGCATGTTGAATTTGTTTTCTTGGTTTTCAAGAAAATTATCATTTATTATCTTTTATAATTCATTTCCACTATTTTCTGTTTTTTTTTTTTTCTCTTTCTTTTTCAAAGCTCATTTTAGATTTTGATACTAGGTTTCCAAAATGTCCTCTTTTGATTTTTTTTTAATATTCTGCTTTTACATTTTACATTTAATATTCTATTTTTTACATTTTGTCATTTTTCTTATTAACTAAACACTCCCCCTTCATGAGTACCAATCCCTTATGTATCCTTCTTTGCACTATTTCACTTGATAAAATTGTTTGCTTTTCCTTTTTTGTAATGTATAATGTGCACACAGAACTGTTTAGTCATAGCATTGGCAATACTGGTGTTGGTTTATAGCAGTACCCACTCTTATTGGTGATTATTAATCTGATTAGTGTCCCCATGCCATGTTGGTTGCTAAATACTTTCAATATACCCCATACATGCATATAATACTTGATAAATACAGAATAGGAGAAAACATTAAACTATAGTTAAAAAAATAAAAAACACTCTTAAAATAGATTATTTTTCAATAACATACATACTTTCTTTCAATATTAGCATGTGTTTGCTTACAAAATAAAGATACAATTATTCACAAAAATTTATACCCTACAATATGTTATTATTGCTACAAATATGACCAACAGCTTTCTAAAACTCTAAATATTCTTCAATGTGAATTTTGGTGGATGTACAGTAGTATCCTATCTGGAAGTCTAATCATTTATTTATTATTTATCTAAACTTACTTTTGAAACATCTAAGTTATGCATTTCTTTTGCCTTATAAATAATACCATACGCAGCCCGGGTGGCTCAGCCGTTTGGAGCTGCCTTCAGCCCTGGCATGATTCTGGGGACCTGGAATTGAGTCCCACATCCGGCTCCCTGCATGGAGCCTGCTTCTCCCTCTGCCTGTGTCTCTGCCTCTCTCTCTCTGTGTTTCTCACGAATGAATACATAATATCTTTAAAAAATAATAATACCATGATAACTCTCATACATCAATTTTTAAATATCTATAATGTCCTTAGGAAAACTCTCTTGTCTCAAGGCAGATAAATTTGAGGATACTAGTATATATTATCAAATTGTATTCAAGAATGGTATACCATCTTAATTTCTCATCAATTTTTTTCTGATATTGATGTTTCTCCATCTTTTGCTAGCCCTGGAAATTCTAGTACTTCTGTATTTTTCCAAAATTCACATCTAAAGTTGGGACCTGGGATCCCTGGGTGACTCAGCCTGGCTTTGGCATAGTGCGAGATCCTGGAGTCCTGGGGTGGATCCAACATCCGGCTCCTGCATGGGGCTTGCTTCTCCCTCTTCCTGTGTCTTTGCCTCTCTCTCTTTCTCCCTCCATGTCTCTCATGAATAAATAAATAAAATCTTAAAAAAAATAAAAACATAAAGTTGGGATCTAATTTTATTTTGTATTCTTTTGATTGCAAGTGAGCAAACACATTTCCTAACACAACCACTTGAGTAAAATATACTCAAATATTTTTTTCATTTTAGGTAGAAACAATTTCACTTGAATTTGTTCTTTAAAAGGTCTTCTCCATCTTGAAGCTTGAAAGTTATTACCGTATATTTTCTTCTTATTTAAAACGTAAATCCACTTAGAATTAATGTTGATATATCTCATATATGAATACAAATTTTTTTAATATTTTATTTTTTTAAAATTTTTATTTATTTATGATACTCACAGAGAGAGAGAGAGACAGAGACACAGGCAGAGGGAGAAGCAGGCTCCATGCACCGGGAGCCCGACGTGGGATTCGATCCCGGGTCTCCAGGATCGCGCCCTTGGCCAAAGGCAGGCGCCAAACCGCTGAGCCACCCAGGGATCCCCTGAATACAAATTTTTTAAACAAAAACTGTGCTCATAAAAATGATTCAACATTATCAATTAAATATATCTTTCTGACTCCTCCAAAACCTACCTTAATTATATATGGATTTCTTATATTTGGAAGAATCTCCGAAGCATTCTTTTATTCCCTTGAGCAATGTGTCTATCCTGTAAGAGTACAAAGGTAACTCTTCTCAAGCGAAATAGAGACTAACTCACCACTATATATGGTTCACATATATATATTTATTCATATATATATGAATAAAATCTTACTGAGAATTTGAAATTTTAATAAACCGATTAGGAGATTTGGTGACTATAGCAAAATCTTTAACAGCACAACCTTTGTAATCAGAGACACCTGAGCCTGACGCAGAGTTCCTCCACTTACTAACTGTGAAATCATCACCAGTAGATGCTATACCAATTTCCAGGTCTGGTGTTTCTTAACTGCAAAGGGTGGGCAATAATATAGACTTCTTAGGGATACTGTGAATTTTAAAAGAGATAATTATTTTAAGTGCTTACCTGAGAACCTGGCACTAAATAATCATTTAGTAAATGGTTGCAGTATTAATCTAATTTTGTCAGAGGACTGAACAGGAGTGACATAGAGTGATTTACTGTTCACCTTTAGTTTCTTTCTCATTGATAATATGGGTTGATTTCATCTTTGAAGTATTTCTGAAAATTAAAGCCATAAACTCAGCCTCTTTTGTCAGAATAAGAGGATTATTAAATCCAGAAAAATTGATATGATATAATATAAAAGTCATAATTTTGTGTTATGATGACTAAGCTTGTTAAGAAATTTTCTATTTTGCTTTATGATACAATTATGACCTTTAATATCATGGCTCTCTAGGTCGATGCCTCTTTGCACAGTGACATTGCCATTGTTTCCATCAAAGGGTGAAGTTTACACTCCCATCTAGTCCATTCAGACTACTATAACAAAATATTACAGACTTGTTAGCCTATAAACAACAGAAATTTATTTCTCACAGTTCTGAAGGCTGATGTCCAAGGTCACATGGTGCCAGCATGGTTGAATGAGGGACCTCTTCGTGGTTCATAGCCAGTATTTCTCCCTGTGTCCTTCCATGGTGGAAGGAGCTAGGGATGTCTCTGAAGCCTCCTTCACAGGGCAATAACACCATTCATAAGAGTTCCACTCTCATGACTTAAGCACCAAAGGCCCATATACTAGTGCCATTAACGATTGGAATTAGGATTCAACATACAAATTTGGCAGTTCACTCTGAACTTTACTTATAAATCACTTAGATCAATAGGACATAACAGAACTAGCACGTGATGTCTAAAGCCTAAACCTTGAAAGGCCATATAGTTTCCACTCTCACCTTCTGAGAATATCATGTTGTGAAAGTCCGGTCTGGTCTATCAAAAGTCGAGAAGCTACTGGGTTATTAAATATGAATCTACTGAGAACCAAGGTGCCCAGCCGATGGTTTGTACTAACGGCAAACCATGTGTATTTGGCAAGATCAAACCCTCCAGTTTCAGAAGAGGAATTTAGCCAAATGATTGATCCCATTGAGATTAGCAGATTATCCAGGTTGCTGAACACAGAATTTCAGAAAATAATAATTCATTTTGTTAAACCACAGAGTTTTATAAGAGCTCGTTTCACAGTAATAGAAAATAAAACAAAATAAACCAAACATTCTGGGAATGGTGAATGTTCTGTCCTAGCACTTAGTCATCTTGAATATAAACTGCCTTATGTGGAGATGTGGTCTGAAAGAAAGGAAATAGAACTTTCTGTCCTAATAAGATAAACCAAAGACTAAAACCTCTCAAAGGAAAATTCAAGAGGAAATTTTCCCAATTTCATTTTATGTAGGCATAATCTATAATTGAAAGATTTATTAGATATCTGGATACATATAATACAGTAAAAACTGGATGTCTCTCTCTTTTTGGTGAGCATACCAAAAATAAAAAGAAAATGAAAAACAGAAAGAAAACTTCATAACTACTTGGAAACAAACTCAATTCCAGGCGATGATTTTTGCAAAAGAACTCTCCAATGCAGTGATATTTGAAATAAATTTGGGGGATGTATGGATGGTAGACACATTTTGCCACAGATCTTAAATAACATCCAGATCAAACCTATATGTATAGAACCAATTTTTAAAGAAGTAAAATTAAACGTAGTAAATAATTTTTGCATTTAAGGGTGAAAAATCTCTTTCCTAAGCATAATGAGAACAGAAAACTAATACATTGCCAGGTTTGATCATGAAAACTTCTCATACTTATATATAATAAAAATAAAACCACAAAAATTAAAAAGCAAATTATAAATTGGAGATGATCCAAAATGTTTATGACAAACAGATTGATGTACCAGATATGCAAAGCAATTTACAATCATATAGATATTGATAATATAAGGGGTAAAGAAAACTAATGATCATTTCAGGAAAGAGGAAATATAGTTATCTCATAAAAAAGCATTAACGCATGTGTAACCACATTAGTTAATAAAAGAAAAAGAAAAGGAAAAAGAAAACAAGAAATCAACACATTACACCTGCATTTCTTAACAATGGTGGAGAGTTTGAGAAGATGGGGTGAATGAGACTCTACAGATGCATCATCATTTTCTAAAAGAACAATTTGTGGGGAGCTGGTTGAGCTGTAGGAAAATAATTATGTAAGTGGTTACTGATCCAGCATATGAACACTACTATAACATGAACAATTTATAGTCCACATGATTCTATACAAAATTATCAAAACCTTCTGACCACGCAGGACTGAGAAATCCAGACTGCTGAGAGCACAGAGTGAGAAGAAGTCACCTAGGATACTATATCAAATTTTAAGCTTTTACTACCCTCAATCACTCACTAAACACTCCCCATCCTATACTTTGTATTAATAATTGGCACATGTAGTGAACCTAAAAAAACAATCATTATTAGAAATTAATCAGTATGGGACCAATGCCTCCATACTCAATATGTTTTTAAGATAGGAAAGAACCATTTTGCACACACATAGTTATTGACACTATGAAAACAAAGAAGCTAATAACTCTACTAAGTGGAAATTCAAAGAAAAAATGTAAGACAGACCAAGGAGGATCTGGTAATTCCTCAAAGATGGAATAAAAATAAAATATCATTAAGCAGCAGAAAGGAGAATAATTACTGTTAAAAACACAATTATGTGTGTAGACAGCATACTTAAGAAATGGAATTGCAGGTGAATAAAAGAAGACAAAGAATTTTGAGTGATTCACTGAAAACTAATAGATAAACGGGATTATGGTGGCAAAACACCTAAATGACAGAAATATCAAGAGAAGACAAAATATGATAAATATTACTAATTTTTTCTGTTACTAATGCTTTTGAAGTAAAATGAGACTATTTCAACCTGTGCCAAATGTCCCATCTTAAAACAGACTTCCCTCTAAATGTGGCAATGAAAAAATAGCACGGACACTTTTTTTTGAGATCTTATACATTTGCTTCTCTGTTGTACCATTTCTTACACATTGTCTCGTGATTTGTTTTCTTTTTTAAAATTCTCCACTTTTTTGGCTGCTGCTACATACAAATAAACAACTCGTCTCATTGACTTTACCTTGAATATGACTTAAGTCTCTTGTAATAATTTGGTAACAGAAATTCTCTTATGTTCTCTCTTCCCTAATTAACGATTTTGCTTATCAAGATACCTTTCCTGTGTGCTGCACCTGTTCCTCAGTGCAACCAGGCACAGAGTAGGCAACTCTTCCTTGGCTTCCTTTTCAGATAGCACTAACTTCAAATTCCAACTCTGATATCTATCTGCTAGTATCTTAGAAAACCATCATCCTTAATCTTGGATTTCTTGTTCATGAAAAACATAATTACTATATCACTAAGCTATTATAAAGATTGAGATTGGTAATAATGTTGCAGATTTAATGGCATATAATAAGCACTTGAAAGAAATTTTCTGCGATTTATTATAAATTTAGTATTTAGAGAAAAATATATTTGAAATATAGAATTTGAAATATAGAATTTAGGTCTGCCTCAGACATCGCAGAAATAAAAATATCACATGCCTGTCATGATCCAGTCCAGGAAATAGGAACTGCATTTTAGCAGAATATTCCTGGGGAGACAGAAAAGGTTATATTCTCTGAATATAGATTATTTTGCAGATTTAATTGGAAACATAAAAATATTTTTACATAATATAAAACAAAACTACACAATTTTAAAAGCAAAGTCTAAAAAATTAAAGCAAAATGAAATAAAATAATCTGAGTTTTAAGCATATACACATAAATAGTAATATATTTTTTATACACAGACACACATGCACACAGGTGAGATGACACAATGTCTGGTACTTATTTCAAAGTAGTATAGTGGTGTTTTCAGGGAGGTAGGGTGGGAGTTACAGAAAAAAACAGATCTGTTGACTTGACCATTGCGATACTCTTGTTCTCATAAAGAGCATCTGCAACAAAACCACCAAAAAATGGTGTTCCTTTTTTATCCTCTAAAAAATTGGTGCTATTAATATTGTCTTCCTATGTTCCTAATAGTTTCCTTTGCTATATTACATCATATTAACAGCAATTTTAATTTATTGTTTGCTGGATTAAATTCAATGGTCAATCTCTCTGCTTTTTGTTTTCATTTTCTTTTCTCTGTCTCTCAGAAATATTCTATACAGTTATGAAACTTTGTGCTATTTCCTATGGATAATCTATTTCCTGGATCTCTGTTTCTGGGTGATAGTTTTGTTAGTAGCTACTGGGTGGAATGATTCCTTTGTTCTAATTTATAATTGGTTCCCCAGCCACAAAGCTTTACTCCAGAGTATTTTCCAAAGTGTCACAGATTTTTTAGCTTCTTTCTCTGGCTTTACCAGAGACCCTTACTTTTTTACCCTTTTCTGTTTACTGTCTTATGAAATAAAGTTATGAAAGAAAAATATCCCTCCAGGCATCACAATGTTTTTATCCAGAGTAGAACACTTATGTAGGCTGTGTTTTTTTTGTTGTTTGTTTTTTGTTGTTGTTTTTTTGTTTTTTTGGTGGGTTTTTTTTTTTTTTAGAACATAGTCTGAAGGAAGTTCTGCAGTGATTGCTTTTCAATTGTTTCATGAAAGATTTAATTTAAACTCCACTTGTGCACATGTATTAATTGCTCAGGGTTTTAATGTGGATATTTTACACTGGAATCTATTATTTTCTTCTAAGATCTATATACTTAAGGAGCAATCACAAAAAGGTCATAGTTATTTTTCATAAGTATTTATTGTGTACACATATCATTTGTTTCATTCTGAAATTCAAAATCTTGCAGGCTGTAGAAAATACTTCACTTTTGAGGACATTGTTAAACATTTTTTTTTTCATTTAACTAAATGTTTTCACTAGTCACAGAGCACCTGCTACCCACTTAAAAAAGGAAAATATCACAATTTGTAAACTGAGAAATGTGAACCACTTACTATATGAAGATGAACACAAATACCTTCAGGCTAACTACTGACAGTGCTTAGATCCAGACAGTGCTTACGTACACTCTGAACATGTGAGATTTCAACTCAATGTTAAAATGTCACCTGGTACCTGACCATGCCCAATCTTAAGTCCAACGCAATTGAAGGAGCATCTGTAGAGGTCAGAGTACAGGAATTCACATGATAATAAGAACCCCTGGATAATTCTTTGCATATGCAAAAACCACCTGTGGAACCACGGTTAATTTCAATATCAAAGCTGTGCCCAATATTTTCAAACCAAGGAATCTTGTGAATTCAATTTTCTTTATTGAGAAAAAATTTTCCACATATTATGTAGCTTTTCACTTGTTAGGTTTCATAAAATACTGAAAATGCCATATTCTTCTAACTCCTCTGTTGAAGGAGTTTAAAACCCTTAAGTCTATAACTACCTTACATCCACAATATATATTATGCCCTAACTATCAAAGTTGATCCTTTAGAATACTTGGAAAATAGAGCAAAGTAAATATGAAACTAAAAGCAAGCAAATATAAATATTAAAGATATTTTTAAAATCTTCAATCGATATTTGTATATCTGCAATAATACAATATATATCATACATCCTATAAAATATACTTATAACATTATAAAATTTATTTAATTAATATTTGACTAGGAAATGCATTCACAATGTTTAAGAGTAAAATTATAAAATTGTAGAAAATAGTCTGTCTCTCACTGCTGCTTCCTATCTTCACTGATTCCCATAATATCCCCTGCAAGGAAGTTATCATTACTACCAGCTTCTTCTATATCTTTCCAAAAGTCTCATGTGGATAAAAGCAGATGAATATATATTAGCTCCCTTCTTATTTTACTTGTTTGCTTACTATATATACTATTCTTCACCAAGTATGTGTCTATGTGTGTTTTCTGTATACACTTATGGCCATATAGGGTATTTGGATTTTATATTTTTTTGCCAATTTGAGAAAAAAAATAGGGTCTTATACATTCTGTAAATGTTTTGTTTCCTACAATTTGATCTTTGTTTCTTTCCTTTGGCTTGCTTATTTCCTGTACCTGGATTTTTATTGCAGTGCTAATCTTATGAACTGTATTATTTCTTTATCATAGAAAAATAAATTTTTGTATCTGTCATTTATTTTATGTAATGTAATATACCAATACTCTATTAGTGTTTTCATTTTGGGTTTAATTTTCAGAAAATAGTTTTCAAATCACATATCAACTCACTTCCAGTTTTTGTATTTAAGTTTCCTTATTTGTAGCACCCAACAGATTAGTTAGTATATGTTATTGTAAACAGTATGTATACACAGCAGTATATAGTTAATGTTCAATAATAAGCTCTCTACAGAAAAAGTAGAAGAAGCCCTGACTTGTGTATTTGCCATTTTTTATAGGGTAAAGCACTATGAAACCTACCTATTGCCCATGTGAAAGTCATGTCAGGCTACCAATATAATATTCAGCACTCCCCACAATTCTGAATTTTTTTCATTCAGCTCTTATCCAGCATAAAATAAACCCTAAAAAATATCTTCCTCTTTTTTTTTAAATTTTTATTTATTTATGATAGCCACAGAGAGAGAGAGAGAGGCAGAGACACAGGCAGAGGGAGAAGCAGGCTCCATGCACCGGGAGCCCGATGTGGGACTCGATCCCGGGTCTCCAGAATCGCGCCCTGGGCCAAAGGCAGGCGCCAAACCGCTGCGCCACCCAGGGATCCCTATCTTCCTCTTTTAAATGTTATTTTGCACTTTCTAATAATTTTGTGGCTAATTTTAAGTAACTTAAGGTTTTGTATCCATTTGAATATTATGTTGATGTTAAGTTGAGTGGGAGGCTTTAGTTTTATAATTTATGGAAATATAACCGACTGTCTCATTTCATTTTTGCAAATAATCTACTAGTTCTCCATTGGTTTATGATCATGGACATTTTCCTTTACTTATTTGCATTCATAACTTTCATTTTTTAAAGAATTTTATCTATTTATTCATGAAAGACACAGAGAGAGGGAGGCAGAGGCATAGGTAGAGGGCGAAGCAGGCTCCATGCAGGGAGCCTGATGTGAGACTTGATCCCAGGACTCCAGGATCATGCTCTGCGCCAAAGGCAGGTGCTAAACCACTGAGCCACCTAGGGATTCCCGTAAACTTCCATTTTAAGTAGCAAGATCTATGAAAATTAATTAATTTCATTTATGAAGATAGCAAATAGTTTATAGTTCAAAGATATTCCACATTTATGATTTAGGAGAAAAGATTCTTAATGATTCTCTATTATATATAATCATTTACTAATGAAGAAACTGAGAAATACTTTAGCTATCTTGAGCAAGGACCAACAACTAATCATACCTTATTTAATGAGATTCTTGTTTCCCAGTATAGTACTTTCCACCTAGACCATTGTTAACACTATATCAGGGTGAAATCACAATGATGTTTCTTATAAATTTTATATAAGTATGCAACTGATAACAATAAAGTTGTGTAAAATGTTTTTAAATGCCTATGTCTAGTGCATTCTAGTAGGTTTCAGTGGACATATTCTAAAATTCAATTTATCCTTATATCAACCTTCTGTTGAAGAAGACAGGACTTCCAACTACTGAAAATTCCGTAGACAAGAAACAGAAGAAACTGTATAGTGACAGAGTATAAGGCCAAGTCTTGAACTTCACTAGTCTTTTCTCAAAATTAATATCTCCTCTGTCTTCTTTTTTGTTATATTTATCATACAATATTAGGTCCAGATGGCACTACATAAAACTTCAGGTTGGTAGTTATTTAGAAATATGAACAATATCATAAAATCACATAAAGATGCTAAGATTAAAAACTAACTTTTATTTTCCAATGAGTAACTGAAATTCAGGTAAAATTAACTCTGTGATTGTTAGTAATTCACTCACTCTGGCAAAATTTAGTACGGTGTAATTTTAAAAATGATTCTGTTATGAATAAATAGATTCTTTGTACTAGAGACATGGTTCGGAAGTAATTCCTAGTAGTGCTTATCATGCAGCCATTATGTTGGCTTCTTGTTTAGAGACTGACTTGTAAATATTCTTAAGCTTATTCCAAGTAGTACCATTTAATTTTATAGATTTGTTGTGATAAATGAATTTAACAAAATACTGCATTTATTTATTTATTTATTTATTTATTTATTTATTTAATGCTGCCCTTTTGATTAAAGTAATTATCTTTGGGGAGATCAGTTATAGCAAATGTATTAAGCCTTGGTTATTCGTTATTCAATACATAGTTCATATATTACTAAAAGATGATAAATTATTTTTTTAAGATGATAAATTCATAGATGAAATAAAGTTCTGGAAACTCTTACTTTGCCTGAATATATCTGTCAGATCAGTAGTCTATACGAAATTTTTATATCATTACTGAATACATAATTTTTGCTTTGCAGACAAAGCCGATATGTTAAGGGAGGTCCGAGTATATTTCAAACTTATTTTGCTTCATGGTTTTATTTAAATATGGGCATATGTAATATGGTTGTATTCAAATATCGAATTATGCAGCTAGATAATATATAATCATATTTTACACATTTATATAAATATATAATTCCTTGGGCATAAATATCTTATAAAATGATTTCTCTTTCAATATATTATTTGTATTCAAAGTATATTAAAAGTATATAATTTTAAAATGACCACAGAAACAAAATTAAACGTTATAGTTATGTTCTACACATGACTTTATGAATATATACTAAAAATTTTACAACTGATACATCTTGGGAATATATACATGTCACAAATATATTCAAGAAAGGACAAGAACTTGGATACACAAAAATCAGGGAAGATGTCAGTAAATGAATTAAAGAATTATCCTCCCAGAATTTTCACATCACATGATAGCACTGTTGAGTTATTTTACACATAGGAAAAATCTATTTTGGTATAAAATGCCCAAAGATAAAAAAGAAAGATATCTTTATACTTGATCATATGAAGTTCTTATGAACCAGAAACAAAATTATGACAAATGAATGGCCATATATATCTACTTACGAGTGCAAAAAGATTCATAAATCAAATATATTGAATATATAAAAGAAAGGATACCATGATAAAATGTTTTTAGAACATAAGATGATTTAGTGCAGTAAAATAAAACAATGTACTTCATCACTCCATGAGGTCAAAGGAATTAACTATTTGAGAATTTCAAAATAAGTCAAAATGTTAATCCAGTTTAATCAACAATTCTTAATATACAAAAACCTTTTGCAAATGCCTTCTTTGCAGTGATTAGCTTCATTAGTTTGAAGCTGTATACACACATCTACATTTACATACATAATTAATATATGTAATATATACATATATAATACATGTATATTTATATATATTTTGATTGAAGTTAAAGTAAAGAATGTTCATATAATGGCAATAAATATTGGAGTAGAGATATGACACAAAATTTCAAAAAAGGAAATGTTTCCCTAAATCAATAATCAATTGAAATACTATTAGAACTAGTAAGAATGCAAGTAATGTGACTGAATATGGATAATCATGCAAAAATACATAGTATAATGACCAAATTTCTTTATACACTTCCAGACATTTCACATTTATGTAAATAGCATAGATTCCATATTAATTTTCCAGAATGTGAAAACTCTGAATTTTGAAACATATCAGGCCTGAAGAATTTTGCAGAAGAGATTTTTAAGATGTCTTTCTTTTGCAAATCAGTTTACAAATTTAAATTCAGTGAAGGGTAGTGAGAATTATAGGCTTTCAGTTATGGAATGAATGTCATGGGAATAAAAAGGTACAGCATAAATAATATGGTCAATGATATTGTAACAGCATTGTATGGTGACAGAAGGTAGACATACTTGTTTGCGAGCATAGTATAATGTATAGAATGTTGAATCACTCTTTCACACTTGAAATTAATGTAACACTGTGTGTCAAGTATATTCAAATAAAAATAATAATATTAATTAATTTGTTAATTAATTCAGAGGGAACCATAGTCTTGAAGCAATTATTTTGGAGTATATGTCAAGATATAAAGATTCTATTTGCAAGAAACAGTAGAAAAGAATAAAATTATTTTACAAAAGGATGATTATTAAGAGAGAAACTTACTGTAATAGATATTAAAACGAGAAATTATTTTTTACTAGAAAGGATAGGGGTGCTCACAAAGGAGGAGAATCATACAATGAATCTACATTTCAAGTTGGTTTCCAAGTATTTGTGAAAATAATATTCTTCTGTCTCTGATAGGTAAAACACTTATTTGTAGGGTCAAAGATAATAGATGTGAAATTTACTTTATATTGCTTTCCCTATCTTTAGAGTATTTTAGCATTTTCTGGTAAAAAACACTTTTTGGCAGGGTAAGAAAAATAATTTTGGGTAGAGAATAAGTTCAAAAGTTTTAAAGGTAGTGACAATATACAGAGGATAAGGTAGTGCAAGGGACACAAGCAATGAACTAAGAAAAAGTAGCAGGATAGACATTTGGTGAACAAGAAAATCATCTCTTGGAGATTCCCCAAAGCATAGCTCTGAGGAATTGTTCATGAGTGCCTCCAAGCAGAAATTTCCTTTCCACAGCATCTATTTATCTAAGATACGACATTTTAAGCCATGTCAGTCAAATTCTCAGGACAAAGAAATGGTGTCACCTCAAAGCTGCCTAATGCTCCTGAATCTGGCTGGCATAGTGTGAAGGCCAGATTACTTGTGTATGTTAGGGCACACATGCGTATGTGAGGCAAAAATGCCAATGAGATAAATCTCAGTCCTATAATCCACAGACGGGGATTTCCTTGAATCAGACATGTTGCTGCTTAGATGAGCAATATCTGGTTAAATGTGTCATATCGATCCGTGATGTAAACCTCACTTCTCTGCCTGGAAATGTTCATTTCAAGTAGGACCAGCAGATATTATTGCATTTAGCCAACTCTTTTAATGGTTCCCCTTACCTTACTCTGAAAGAATCCTAATGCTGCCACCAAGAGGAGGTATAGTTAGGCTTGCTTGCTCCAAATTTTGTGTATATCAGATAATTCTACTCTACTTGCCATCTGGAACAGTTCGTGGTAAAACACTTCATGACAGCATTCTACTACTGCATGCGATGCCAAGGATTATCAAAGTCCTACCGTTGCTCTAGGTTTTGAAATTCTGTGAACTATATTGTCTAACCATACTAAATAATTAAAGGGCATTCCAACTATAATAGATATTAACTTTAGTGGAAGATACACGAACAAGATAGACTATTGTGATAATTTCTGACTCTTGAGTGCTTGAAGCATGATCACTTTAATCCTTTCTTAAGTGGGAAACTACTGACCATGTGTATGAAAGTAAAACAGGAGGATACATTTTGCAGTTTACTGTATAAGAGAAAGAAAGGACAAAACTACTTATTCTGAGTCAGCATTAAGTGATCTACTTGAGATTTCAAGGCAAATAGCTATAAAGTTGTTTCTGATATTTTAGAACAAGCGATTTACCTACTCTACTTTTTGGACTCTGCAATTGGACTCTGCTTACCTTTTGCTGCTTTATATTCCCAACATCTATGGTCTGGAGAACAGCTGGAACCTCATACATCTTGTTAAGGTAGTAACAGAAGAAAATATGTAATAATAGGGTGTTTTATATATATATATATATATATATATATATATATATATATATAGGCTTAACCCATTAGAGCCCCCAAGGGTATTTTTTTAATCAACTTAGTGTGACATTCTGAACAAGAGCAGGTCATCTTCAAAATGCTTACCAAAAAGTCCTTAAAGTATGTAGGTCTCAACTCTCTGATGAGCATAGGTAAGTCAGACTGGATTAGAGATCAAGGGACAGAAGACAGAATCATGACTTTCACCCACAGTCATCACTTGTTTATCACCAGCCCATCAATCCATCATCTTTGTTCCATGTTGCCCTCTCCATTTATCAGTCAGGCTAAGTTCTGCCATAGATCTTCCAGGTTTGGCACTTGTGTTGATCTAAATGCCCCACTTTTGAACTCTTCTCATTATTTGCTTTATAACTGTGTCCCCCTGGGTATGATATTTTTAGAGTGCCTTCTTAGTAATTGACCTTTTGGCCGACTCCTAGAAATATCCCTCCTACTATAGCTCCAGAGAGGCACTCTTCAAATGTCCAGCAGTGTAATGAGATATCCTTGATAGTGATATTAGAAAACATTTAAAACTACAAATGTTCCAGCCATTAGTGTTTTGTACATCATGCCTCAAAAAAGTCAGGAAACTAGTATTGATTTGTACTTCATAAAAGCAACTCTGCTGGGGCTACAGGGTTATAGACTAGGTGTACACTTTTACAGTAATCTCACCTAGTATATGTACCTGGAAGAATCTTGGGGAATACATGGGACTCACATTTCCTTCAAAATGTCCTTACTGAATATCAATCCCACAGGAAGGACTTCTGAAGAAGCAGTATATGACTCAAAGAGTGAATTTGATATTAAGTATCTGAAATTTACTTCATTTGGAATAAAGAAATCCATTTGGTTTTAGTACCAGAAATATGAATGGATATAAATGGCTTATTTTTTTTTAAAGCAGGAATCAAGTTGAAGGAAGACAATATATGGGCATAGGCTTTGGGGAGTTGTTGCAATTGAAATTTCCCCTCAATAGCACCATTGAAACATCAACACAGCATAAAAAATATATACATATGTATTATCTACTATACCCCACAATATTCATATATACTAGAAATTTCTCCTTTGAAATTATTTCTAGTTTCTTCATAGGCTATATTTCTAAATTACTATTTCTCAGGCTATGCTGGTATTTACACCATTCATTCATTTTCTCTGATTCATTTTCTCTGTTCTTGCCTGACTTGTTTAGTATTCCAGTGCTTCATATTAAACTTTTAAGATAGCATGAGGCATCGATCGTAGTTTACTTTTTTCTTTTTTTTATCTGTTCTTTAGTTTTTCATCTTTTGATCATCTCAGGTTTCTCTATCTATAGTTTCTCTTTTTGTTCCTTACCACATTCTTAAATCCATATTTTTTGTTATTCTTCTTTATTTTTTATTTTTTATTTTTTTTATTTATCATAGTCACACAGAGAGAGAGAGAGAGAGGCAGAGACACAGGCAGAGGGAGAAGCAGGCTCCATGCATCGGGAGCCCGATGTGGGATTCGATCCCAGGCCTCCAGGATCGCGCCCTGGGCCAAAGGCAGGCGCCAAACCGCTGCGCCACCCAGGGATTCCCCTTCTTTATTTTTCTTAAGTCCCATTTTGCTGTTATTCTGTCATTCTGCCTCTGATGACTATCCTGAATTCACTTAAGTTTGTAGTCTCTAGTTTACTTCTTGAACAAGTAAATGGAGAAACCAAAATACTTCTATTAATAAGACACCTGTTAAACTTGAAATGATACGAAAAACTGAATAACAAATATTCCCTAATTTGAACTCTGAATTTATTTCTGCTTTGAATTTTCTTTTATATTTCTTATTGTCACATTTTCTTCATCTATTTACTATCTAGATTACTATTTCACATCTTCATCCAATCTCCTCCAGTCTCTAACAACTCTCCTTCTCTCCAGTCCTCAACCAATTGCAATACTTGTTGTTACACTAAAAAATAAAAGCAATTAAAAATTTCTCTCACGAAACCTCTCAAATCAAGTGATTTTTATCTCTGCTTTCCCTCCACTGGATGACATTTCTGTAGTTCTGTTCAAATCCAGTCCCTTCAAATGTTCAGCTAGATTCTATGACCTGTTTTCTACTCAAGAATCTTGCTCTAGAAAGCCTTCTATCTCCTCCTATACATGGATATTTTCCACTCCATATGAGATCAGTTCTATTATGTTAAAGTTTTCATCTTTAAAAACTGGCTTTCCTTCACTTATTATCTCTTTCCATTCATTCTTCATCTTACTTGATTTATTGGCAGAAATTGACAAAACTGATCTTGACACTTCTTGAAACACTTTTTCCCCCTTTGCTTCATAGGACACTACTCCCTCCATTTTCCTCCTCTTTTGCCAGCAAATCCTACTGTCTCTTTTGTGTCTTCTCTTCCTCTCCTTGGTTTCAAAATACGGGAATTTTCCAAGGGCTCATTTCTCTGAACTATTTTCCTTTATTACTTTAGTTGATCTCACCCAATTCACATTGGTCATAAAAACAAGCAAGAAAACAATACCTGTCCTACATGCGAGTAATTTCAAAATATCTGTCTGCTGCCCCATTCTTTCCCCTGAATTAAAACTTTTATATCCCAAACTGACTGGAAATAAAAAAGAATTCCAGTCCATATGTTCAAAACTGAATTTTTCCTTTTTTTAAACTTAAGTATAGTTGGCATGCAATATTATACAGTTGATTCTTGAACAATTTAGGGGCTGGGGACCAACTGCCTATCTGTCAGTCTAAAATCCACTTATAACTTTTGACTCACCCAAAACTAGTAGCCTACTATTGACCAAAAGCTTTTCCCATAACAAAGTCTATTAATACACACTTTTATGTTATATATATTATATATTGTATTCTTATAATAAAGCAAGCTAGTGAAAAGAAAAGTTATTAAGAAAATCATAAGGCAGTGCCTAGACAGCTCAGTTGGTTAAGTGTCCTACCCTTGGTTTTGGCTCAGATCAGGATTTCAGTGTCCTGAGATCAAGCCCCATGTCAGGCTCTGTGCTCAGTATGGAGTCTGCTTGAGATTCCCTCTCTTCCTCTCCCTCTGCCCCTCCAGCCATGTTTGCTTGCTCTCTCTCACAAATATATAAATAAATAAAATAAATTCATAAACAAGAGAAAATGCATTCACAGTACCATACTGCATTTGAAAAATAATACACATATAAGTGGGCCCCCATAGTTCAAACCTGTGTTTGAAAGGCCAATTGCATTAATTTCAGGGGTAAAACATAATGATTCAACAGTTACATAAATTGCAAAAGTGATTACCATGATAAATCTAGCTACCATCTGTCACCACACAAAGTTGTTATTTTTATTATTTATATTTCCTATGCTGTATACTGTATCTCCATGTGTTATTTATTTCACAAATGGAGAATTGTGCTTTTTATTATAGTTCCTCTATTTTGCCCATCCCCCCATCTCTTTCTCCTCTGGGGACCACCAGAGTGTTCTCTGTGTCTATGCATCGGTTTCAGGCAAATGAACTTTTCCTACACACACACACACACACACACACACACACATCTTGTTCTCCATCTTAGTAATTATATCTCCATACTTCTTGTTTTTTAGGTTGAATATCTTGAGGTCAACTTTGTATATCTCTTTCTTTCCAATACTGCATCTATACATGAATAAATTATATAAGTTATGACTTTAACATACAAAATCAGAATTAGGCCATTTCTTACCATTGATACCACTACATTCTAATCTGAAGTACCTACATCTCTTGCTGAGATAATTCAAATATCCTTTAACTGGTTTCTGTCTACAGAACTTACTCCTTTATATTTTATCCTTCACACAGCATTAAAATATTCTATCCTATCCTATCCTATCCTATCCTGTCCTGTCCTATCCTAAATATCTCTATAGTTTTAATCCTTCAAAGAACTTTTCATCATCTGACATAAGAAATTCCTAATGCTTGCTCAGAAAAGACTTAGGAGGACAGACTTGTTTTGTTAATCACTGAACTACTTACAACACACACACGAAACAAATAAATATATGTGAACATACATATTTTGATACATGTAAAAACATGTATATATGCCAATAAATGTGTTGTTTAAGGAATATATGTTAAGTGAATGAATTACCACCATGATATATGGACTTACCAAGATTTGTACTTTACATGAGCCTTCCCACCTCAACCCTTCTCAAGACTCTCTGACAATACTTTCCATATTATATTAAATATTATATATGAATGAATAAACCTATGATTCTTAACTATTTTCTATATCAAAGTCACCTTGGAACACTTATTTAAAAGGATGTCTATACTCAGTACTCTCATCTTCTATGTACCAGAAAAACGTCATGATGTTACAGGGTTACTGGGTTAAAATGGAGTGGAGAATATGAAGTGCTTAAATCCAATGCTTCTTGTGTGATCTTGATAAGCAATCACTAATTAAAAAGAATGAACAAGATATTAAATTCCTGGGGATCCCTAGGTGGCTCAGTGGTTTGGTGCCTGCCAGGGCCTGATCCTGGACCCAGGATCGGGTCCCACATCAGGCTTCCTGCATGGAGCCTGCTTCTTTCTCTGCCTGTGTCTCTGCCTCTGTCTCTCTCTCTCTTTGTGTCTCTCATGAATAAATGAATAAAATCTTTAAAAAAAAAAGATATTGAATTCCTAGAAAGATTTTTTTGTGAACTCATCATCTAGCAATAATAAATGACTGTGTTTTTGATAATTTTGTTATATTTTTAAAAATTCAGTACATTTATCATATTCTTTCCCATCCTCAAACTAATCATTAAATCTCATACTACACCTTTAAATCGGCATAATTTATCTAAACAAGAAGAGGTAATGGGGACTTCTTATGTTTTGGACACACGCATTTCTGGTGATCTAAGTCCTTCAACTCTATTCCTGCTCTGGGAGACATTATGTTTATATTCATAACTGATACAAACAAGAAACTTACTCTTTAAGAACTTCCTATAAAATTCTTTTAAAAAAGGGATGATGCTATCTCTCTTTGGAAGCTTCGTTAATATATAAATATTTTATTTATAGCAGCCATAACATTCCTGCAATAAGACTATAGAATATCAGAAAAGTTTCTTTTCGATTACTTGACTTCATCACAGAAGACTGAAGTAAATCCATCTGGACCTTCCTGTCTCTTTTCTGAATATACTTTAAGCTTCCCTTTTAATTATTTATGTAAAGGCAGCATTGTGTTCTTTATGTCCTCAAATGAAACATAGACAGTTTTGGGGAGGAATGGATAGGAAGCAGAACATTTCAAGTTAAGATGTACTCTAATTTAGAAAAGAATAGCTGCTCAGTTGAAACCATAGTAGAGTTAACATATGGAATAATCTAAACATCAACTTCTAGTTTGATTTCCAGGTAAAATGGGAAAAAAAAAAGAATATATAAAATATGGCAGGGGATCCCTGGGTGACTCATCGGCTTAGCGCCTGCCTTTGGCCCAGGGCATGATCCTGGAGTCCCGGGATCAAGTCCCACATCGGGCTCCCTACATGGAGTCTGCTTCTCCCTCTGCCTATGTCTCTGCCTCTCTCTCTCTCTCTCTCTCTCTCTTTTTCTCTGTATCTCTCATGAATAAATAAATTTTAAAAAACTTAAAAAAAATAAGATTGTAGGTTTGAGCCCATGTTGGGGGTACAGACTCCTTAAATTAAAAAAATAAAAAATAAAATGTGGCAGTAAAATAATGCCCACCACCTCCAAAGATGCTGATATCTTAATTTCTGGAATGTATGACTTTGTTTTTTACATAACAGAAGATAATTTAGATTGCAGTTGGAATTAAAATTGCTGATATTAAAAGAGATTTATATTGAAGTATCTGGGTGGGCCTAGTGTAATCACAAATATCCTTAAAAGTGGAAGAGGGAGATAAGTTTGCAGAAAGGGGACCAAAAGCCAAGGAACTCAGGTGACCTCTTGTAACTAGAAAAGATGATATAGATTTCTCCCTATGCTCTTCAGAGAGGAAAGCAACCCTCCCAACAAATTGACTTTTTTAATTTTATTTTTTTATTTTTTAAAGACTTATTTATTTAGAGAAAGAGATTACACATCTTCAATAATGATCTAACAGACAGTGTCTCAAGCCTTTATAATTATGCCGTCTTGGTTTTTGATATATATAAGTTATATACATACAGTTACATGTGACATTTCAAAATGAACTAAATATATTGAATTAAATCAGAGCAAAGAGTGAAGTGATGTTTTGCTTTCAAAATTCCTTTTAGAGGAGGGAGGGGCAAAAAGGCGGAAGAGTAGCGTCCCCAAATCACCTGTCCCCACCAAATTACCTAGAAAACCTTCAAATCATCCTGAAAATCTACGAATTCGGCCTGAGATTTAAAGAGAGACCAGCTGGAATGCTGCAGTGAGAAGAGTTCGCGCTTCTATCAGGTAGGAAGACGGCGAAAAAGAAATAAAGACACAAAAGGCCTCCAAGGGGGAGGGGCCCCGCGAGGAGCCGGGCTGAGGCCGGGGCGAGTGTCCCCAGGGCAGGAGAGCCCCGTCCCGGAGGAGCAGGAGCTGCACCAACCTTCCCGGGCAGAAAGGGGCCCGCAGGGAGGTGGAGCAGGACCCAGGGGGGCGGGGATGCCCTCGGGCTCCCTGGGACACTAACAGGCACCTGCGCCCGGGGAGATGCGCCGAGCTCCCTAAGGGCTGCAGCGCTCGGCGGGACCCGGAGCAGCTCGGAGGGGCTCGGGCGGCGGCTCCGCGGAGGGGGCTGCGGGGCGGGAGCGCGAATCCAACAGCGCAGGCCCCGGAGCACAGGGCGCCGGGACACAACCCAGGATCCGGCCTCCCCCCGGGACAGACAGAGGCCGGGAGGGCCCAGGACAGCAAGGACGCTCCTGCCTGGAACTGAGCAGATCAGTGGCCCCGCCCGGGAGCCCCCAGGCCCTGCAGACGGAGAGCCCCGGAGCTACTGCGGGGGCTGACTCCAGGGTCCCAGAGCTGCCCCCGCCACTGTGGCTTCCTCGGGGCCTCACGGGGTGAACCACCCCCACTGAGCCCTGCACCAGGCAGGGAGCAGAGCAGCTCCCCCAAGTGTTAACACCTGAGAATCAGCACAGCAGGCCCCTCCCCCAGAAGACCAGCTGGACGGACCAGTTCCAGGGGAAGTCAAGGGACTCAAAGTATACAGAATCAGAAGATCCTCCCCCGTGGTTTTTTTTTTTTTTTCCTTTTTGATTTGTTTCCTTCCCCCACCCCCTTTTCTTCCCTTTCTTTTTCTTTCTCTTTTATTCTTTTTTTTCTTTTTCTCTTTCCTTTCCTTCTTTCTCTCCTCTCTTTTTCTCCTTTTCCCAGTACAACTTGTTTTTGGCCACTCTGCACTGAGCAAAATGACTAGAAGGAAAACCTCACTGCAAAAGAAAGAATCAGAAACAGTCCTCTCTCCCACAGAGTTACAAAATCTGGATTACAATTCAATGTCAGAAAGCCAATTCAGAAGCACCATTATACAGCTACTGGCGGCTCTAGAAAAAAGCATAAAGGACTCAAGAGACTTCATGACTGCAGAATCTAGATCCAATCAGGCAGAAATTAAAAATCCATTGAATGAGATGCAATCCAAGCTAGAAGTCCCAACGACGAGGGTTAATAAGGTGGAAGAACGAGTGAGTGACATAGAAGAGAAGTTGATGGCAAAGAGGGAAACTGAGGAAAAAAGAGAACAATTAAAAGAACATGAAGATAGATTAAGGGAAATAAACGACAGGCTGTGGAACAAAAACCTACGTTTAACTGGGGTTCCCGAGGGCACCAAAAGGGCCATAGGGCCAGAATATGTATTTGAACAAATCATAGTTGAAAACTTTCCTAATCTGGGGAAAGAAACAGGCATTCAGATCCAGGAAATAGAGAGATTCCCCCCCCTAAAATCAATAAAAACCGTTCAACACCTCGACATTTAATAGTTAAGCTTGCAAATTCCAAAGATAAAGAGAAGATCCTTAAAGCAGCAAGAGACAAGAAAACCCTGACTTTTAAAGGGAGGAATATTAGGGTAACAGCAGACCTCTCCACAGAGACCTGGCAGGCCAGAAAGGGCTGGCAGGATATATTCAGGGTCCTAAATGAGAAGAACATGCAACCAAGAATACTTTATCCAGCAAGGCTTTCATTCAAAATGGAAGGAGAGATAAAGAGCTTCCAAGACAGGCAGGAACTGAAAGAATATGTGACCTCCAAACCAGCTCTGCAAGAAATTTTAAGGGGGACTCTTAAAATTCCCCTTTAAGAAGAAGTCCAGTGGAGCAATCCACAAAAACAAGGACTGAATAGATATCATGGTGACACTAAATTCATATCTCTCAATAGTAACTCTGAACGTGAACGGGCTTAATGACCCCATCAAAAGCCGCAGGGTTTCAGATTGGATTAAAAAGCAGGAAATCCATTATTTTCCTGTCTACAAGAGACTCACCTTAGACAGAAGGACACCTATAGCCTGAAAATAAAAGGTTGGAGAACCATTTACCATTCAAATTGTCCTCAAAAGAAAGCAGGGGTAGCCATCCTTATATCAGATAAACTAAAATTTACCCTGAAGTGTGTAGTGAGAGATGAAGAGGGACACTATATCATACTTAAAGGATCTATCCAACAGGAGGACTTAAGAATCCTCAATATATATGCCCCGAATGTGGGAGCTGCCAAATATTTAAATCAATTAATAACAAAAGTGAAGAAATACTTAGATAATAATACACTTATACTTGGTGACTTCAATCTAGCTCTGAACCGATACCAAAAGATTGGGATCGTCCCCTGCATATTCTCAGACCATAATGCCTTGAAATTAGAACTAAATCACAACAAGAAGTTTGGAAGGACCTCAAACACGTAGAGGTTACGGACCATCCTGCTAAAAGATGAAAGGGTCAACCAGGAAATTAAGGAAGAATTAAAAAGACTCATGGAAACTAATGAGAATGAAGATACAACCGTTCAAAATCTTTGGGATGCAGCAAAAGCAGTCCTAAGGGGGAAATACATAGCAATACAAGCATCCATTCAAAAACTAGAAAGTACTCAAATACAAAAGCTAACCTTACACATAAAGGAGCTAGAGAAAAACAGCAAATATCCTACACCCAGCAGGAGAAGAGAGTTAATAAAGATTCGAGCAGAACTCAATGAAATCGAGACCAGAAGAACTGTGGAACAGATCAACAGAACCAGGAGTTGGTTCTTTGAAAGAATTAATAAGATAGATAAACAATTAGCCAGCCTTATTAAAAAGAAGAGAAAGAAGACTCAAATTAGTAAAATCATGAATGAGAAAGGAGAGATCACTACCAACACCAAGCAAATACAAACGATTTTAAAAACATATTATGAACAGCTATATGCCAATAAATTAGGCAATCTAGAAGAAATGGACGCATTCCTGGAAAGCCACAAACTACCAAAACTGGAACAGGAAGAAATAGAAAACCTGAACAGGCCAATAACCAGGGAGGAAATGGAAGCAGTCATCAAAAACCTCCCAAGACACAAGAGTCCAGGGCCAGATGGCTTCCCAGGGGAATTCTATCAAACATTTAAAGAAGAAACCATACCTATTCTACTAAAGCTGTTTGGAAAGATAGAAAGAGATGGAGTACTTCCAAATTCGTTCTATGAGGCCAGCATCACCTTAATTCCAAAACCAGACAAAGACCCCACCAAAAAGAATTACAGACCAATATCCCTGATGAACATGGATGCAAAAATTCTTGACAAGATACTAGCCAATAGGATCCAACAACATATTAAGAAAACTATTCACCATGACCAAGTAGGATTTATCCCTGGGACACAAGGCTGGTTCAACACTCATAAAACAATCAGTGTGATTTCGGATATCAGCAAGAGAAAAACCAAGAACCATATGATCCTCTCATTAGATGCAGAGAAAGCATTTGACAAAATACAGCATCCATTCCTGATCAAAACTCTTCAAAGTGTAGGGATAGAGGGAACATTCCTCGTCATCTTAAAAGCCATCTACGAAAAGCCCACAGCAAATATCATTCTCAATGGGGAAGTACTGGGAGCCTTTCCCCTAAGATCAGGAACAAGACAGGGATGTCCACTCTCACCACTGCTATTCAACATAGTACTGGAAGTCCTAGCCTCAGCAATCAGACAACAAAAAGACATTAAAGGCATTCAAATTGGCAAGGAAGAAGTCAAACTCTCCCTCTTTGCCGATGACATGATACTCTACATAGAAAACCCAAAAGCCTCCACCCCAAGATTGCTAAAACTCATACAGCAGTTTGGTAGCGTGGCAGGATACAAAATCAATGCCCAGAAATCAGTGGCATTTCTACACACTAACAATGAGACTGAAGAAAGAGAAATTAAGGAGTCAATCCCATTTACAATTGCACTCAAAAGCATAAGATACCTAGGAATAAACCTAACCAAAGAAGTTAAGGATCTGTACCCTAAAAACTATAGAACACTTCTGAAAGAAATTGAGGAAGACACAAAGACATGGAAAAATATTCCATGCTCATGGATTGGCAGAATTAGTATTGTGAAAATGTCAGTGTTACCCAGGGCAATTTACACGTTTAATGCAATCCCTATCAAAATACCATGGACTTTCTTCAGAGTTAGAACAAATTATTTTAAGATTCGTGTGGAATCAGAAAAGACCCCGAATAGCCAGGGGAATTTTAAAAAAGAAAACCATAGCAGGGGGCATCACAATGCCAGATTTCAGGTTGTACTACAAAGCTGTGGTCATCAAGACAGTGTGGTACTGGCACAAAAACAGACACATAGATCAGTGGAACAAAATAGAGAACCCAGAAGTGGACCCTGAACGTTATGGTCAACTAATATTCAATAAAGGAGGAAAGACTATCCATTGGAAGAAAGACAGTCTCTTCAATAAATGGTGCTGGGAAAATTGGACATCCATATGCAGAAGAATGAAACTAGACCACTCTCTTTCACCATACACAAAGATAAACTCAAAATGGATGAAAGATCTAAATGTGAGACAAGATTCCATCAAAATCCTAGAGGAGAACACAGGCAACACCTTTTTGAACTCAGCCACAGTAACTTCTTGCAAGATACATCCACGAAGGCAAAAGAAACAAAAGCAAAAATGAACTATTGGGACTTCATCAAGATAAGAAGCTTTTGCACAGCAAAGGATACAGTCAACAAAACTAAAGACAACCTACAGAATGGGAGAAGATATTTGCAAATGACATATCAGATAAAGGGCTAGTTTCCAAGATCTATAAAGAACTTATTGAACTCAACACCAAAGAAACAATCGATCCAATCATGTGTACCTAAGCAGTGAAAGTTAGACCTCTTCTTCTTCAACTCCTTTAAGAAAATTTCAGAGCCCAAAGTTTCTTCTCTCCATAAAATGGTAAATTTATTTCAGGAATACATGACAGTTTTTGAATTCTAGCAATCCCCAAAGAAAAGATGTTGTTGATATTAAGACTAATATATAGCAACATTCAGCCTTTTGTCTCACAGCAGTACCAGGCTCAGGGCTTTCAAAGCTTCTACTAGTAAACTCTGGTTAGTTATTACTGGAGTCTTATATTACTTGGACATCAGTTTGCTCTGTCTCTAATCCACTGGCTTCCTCAGACTTCCACTGTCTTTGATTATTTCAAGTTCTTATTTAAATTCAAGTTAGTTAACACATAGGATAGTATTGGTTTCAGAAGTAGAATTTAGTGATTCAACACTTATATTTAACACCCAGCACTCATCCACTGTCTTTAATGCTGTTTCTGAAGTTTGGTTTTTTACTGAACACAACATATTCCTCAATTTAACCTCTTGGTTTCCTTACACCTTATCTACCACCATCATCAAAAATACACTATTTTTTGTTTTAACACTCAGTAGCTCTGGTTCAATTCAACTCCTGTACATAATTATTTACTATACTTCCTAATGTTCTAATCATTTAGTTATCTCTAATCAAAGTTGATTATTAACATCATATCTCTTCAGTGATAAATCCAAATTTCAGATAAGTTTCAAAATGAGACATTTTTTCAAGATTTTTTTTTTCTTTTTGGGGAAATCAGAGAATGTATTAGAGTAAGACTGATATATGACATATGTATTATTATTTTTTCAAATAGGTAGTATTGTAGAGAAAGTTAGAAATGTATTCTAAAAAGAATGAAAATGTCAAATAAAGGATAGAAGTTAGGAAACTGTTGCTAGACCTTGGTTAAATTAGCTTATTTAAATGACTCTGAACATAATCAGTTTCCCTTTCCATATATCACTCAATGTGTATGTCTGTGTGTGCATGCTTGTGTCTGCTAGTGTTGGAAAGAGAGAAAGAGTACCCTGATGGAAAGGAAGAGGGAAAGCACACCCTAACGGTAACAAGGGTGGTGTCATTGTAGAGATACGGTTTGAGAAAAGCACTCCATTCATCCATCTACTCAACAAATATTTAATGAGTACCCAAAATGTGGCCCACAGTAGTATAGGAGCTGATGAATCATTGGTGAAATGTAGATAGGCTAGATATAACTGATGAACTGGTGAGATTTCATAGAGTAAATAAATTCAACCAAGTCAATTTTTACCACAAAACTTCCAATAAGGTTTTTAGAAACAGAGTGAGAAGACGATATATTTGGGATGATGAGATAAGAGAAAGGTTCTTTGTTACCTCTTTTAGACATTTGTCACTTGATCCAGCTCCTTAGAAACATGCCTAGGACTTATGGAGAGAGGAGTTGTAATTAGAAGTGAGAAAAACCGCGTTCACACTGAAACTTACACAGTACTCATTTAGGGCCAAATAACAAAGTATGACACATGAGTCAGGGAAGGTCCCATTTTATTTACTTTTGAGAAGCCAGGGTTTTTGTGCTTTGAATTCTTTATGTAATGCAATGGCACATTGGTAACTTGAAGTTTTGTAGCTTTTAGAGTTTTGGGAAATAAAAACCCTAACACAAACATCAGCTCCATTAGGGCTGACACCACAAGGCTATCTTAAAATGATATAATAAGTAACAGGCATCCAAAAGACTTGACGGAAAAGCTGGGTGAGATTTATGGGGAACATATATCTGAAATTTATATTTCCTAAGAGACAGACTTTATTTTCAGAGAGAGATGGATTTTAGTTCAGCTCTTACTTACTAGCTCCAAGTTTTGAAATATTCAACAAAATCTTTTAAACTAAGTTTCGCTTGGAGCACTTGTATGGCTCAGTGGGTTAAGCATTCAACTATTGATTTCAGCATGATCTCAGGGTGGTAAGATTGAGCCTCAGGATGGGTTCTGCGCTGGGTGTGGATCCTGCTAAAGATTGTTTCACTCTCCCCCTTCCTCTGTCCCTCCCCACCCCACTCACTCTCACTCTATCAATAAATAAATAAAGTTTCACTGCTATCATATCTAACATAGAGATAACTAACAATAGCCATCTTAAGGGATTGTTGCAAGGACTACATTAGATAAAGTAGGTAAAGTAATTAACATGATGCTGAGAGTAGTGCAAATGCCTCCAAAATTAAAATAATAACTATAGAATATTATTAAAAACATGTATGCATTAAAATATTAGGAGGAGTCATTGTTTTTATGGATTTATATTAAAGAAGATAATGAGAAACATAAGGTGCTAGAAGATTATATTGGATATAACTCACTCCACTTATTTATGAAACAATGAATGTCTGGAGGATACAAAAATGAACCTTCTCTTCCTTTTGGAGAGTTTATTGAGAAAAATATATAAATTAAAGATCATTTAAAATACATTATGACTAATAGTGTAATACAGGTGTATACAGAATGATAGACTTGTATCAGAGAAGAAACAGATTCCAATAAATGGCAGAGATTATGCTGAGTACTGAAGGACAAGTGAGTGTGAACTAGATGAAAGAGTTTTATGAGAGTGGTTCAGGCAGAGAAAACACATGAAGAAGTATAAATATATTAGTACACTTAAGGCTCTGCTAGGGTAGAAGTGGAGCAAGAGTTATACGAGGGGACAGTGACCCCATTCTGTTCAGAATACAGTGTGACCCACAATTACACAGCACTCTGAGGAATAGAGTATCGTCTTATAGTGAAACATCTTGCTATTCAGAATATCTTTATTACAGCATATGATTATTATCCTTACAGTAGTATCTGGGGTCCTCCGATCTCTGCTTAGGACAAATAAATGACATTGATGATATGCTGGGAGTTCTTTGTGTGCTTACTACATTACACAATGAGAATTAAGAGTCAGTAAGTTAACAACAGTATGTGCTTTCAGCCCAGCAGTTAAGCAAATATGTGAGTACTGAAATTTAGAATATTGTTAAATAAATATTAGTCTTCACTTTTACTGTGGCCTCTAGTCTGTCTGTCTTGTTCATTAGCACAGCAATTTCATGATTCAGTGACAGTAAGACCAGGGTTTTATTTCCTGGCCTGATTTATCATAGATTCTCTGGCTTTGTCAAACATATATAAATGAAGAGTGGTCACTACTTGGTAAATTTGATCAATGCGGATTTCAAATATGAATAATTTATAAAAAATGATATTTTCCAATAATACCAATAATTTTTGCTTTACAAATCTATGTATATCTTTTCAATTTCTTAATTTAGGGTGCTACTGATATTTTTATCCCATATGAGTTGTATTTCAAGAGCCCAAATTATGGATCACCATATTTAAACTTAGCTATTAGAAATTGAGTAGGTCACATATTTGGCAATCATCTTTCCAGTGACAGCGAGGTTGACACTATTTAAGTTTTTGAAAGCTAAAATATTGCTTGTGTATTATAAGGGCTAATTATAAAACTTTGAAAATGGCACATTATGGCACTGGCTTATTATGAATAATGGCACTCATTTGATCTACTTTATTAAAAAATCCACTTATTACTAAGTATCATGAGTTAACAAATATTGTCATTGGGAGTGAGATAAACATAACCCATTACAGGGAATTATCTATGGATGCCCAACAGTACTTATTGTTTGTTTACCTTTCCTGTTAAAGGCAACTTTTTTGGAATGCTTCTCATATTTATAACAAAGGCAGTTGGTTGCATGATACATCTCTCTATCTATCTATACACCCACACATACACATATACATGCAGGGAGATAGAGAAAGAGAGAGGGAGGATAAGAGAGGGCACAGAAGGAAGAGAGTTAATAGTAATTCTATCTGAGATATTTCCTACTTACTTATTTTGATTAAAGAGAAGATATCATAATAGACTTATACAACAGAACCCTCATATCAGAAATTTCTTTGAATTACAATTTTAACTAATGGAGACAGATACTGTGATGATATACCTCAGAGGAAAATGAGCATAATATTTTTTAATTTCATGGCTATGGTTTATTTTTAAGTCTCCCTTAAAATTGAAATGGAAAGTTCCAAACGTGTTTCCCAGAACATGACCTTGAGAAATGTCTTGGGAGGTTCCCTTGGGTAAACTCTCTAATTCTCTATCCATGACATGAATGGCTCAAAAAATGTTACCTTAATTGAAAAATATTTCACCATAGTTACTAAGTAACCAAAATTCTTTAAAAATTAATTTATTCTGAAAGCCTCATAGTAAGGTAATTCTAAATGTACCCTGAATCATATATAAAAAAAGTTTTATTTTCATGAAGGTGTAACATGGCCTATAGATCTTTGAATTGGTAATAGAAGCATTTATTCTTTGGCCCATCTATATTTGAATTAAAGATCAATTTATAGTATTTACTTTAAAATATCTGGAAGAGGGACCCCTGGGTGGCTCAGCAGTTAAGGGTCTGCCTTTGGCTCAGGAGTTTATCCTAGAGTCCCCAGATAGAGTCCCACATCAGGGTCCCTACATGGGGCCTACTTCTCTCTCTGCCTATGTCTCTGCCTCTCTCTCTCTGTGTCTAAAATAAATAAATAAATAATAAATAAATAAAATCTTTAAAAAAATATAATCAGGAGAGTCTGGGTCTGTGTGAAGTAAACTGGTATAATATGGAGTATTTGTTTCCATTTGAAACAAGTTGTACCCACATGACGCCTAATTCCTTAATCACTTCCTAATGCTCATTTAAAGTAATTGCTGTTTGATAGGAAAATATTAATCTAAAATGCTAATATGTTAAAGGAAAATGAATAGGAGTAAAAGCAGCAAGAAAAAACTATGAGTGGAAATAGCTAACAGATTTAATGTTAAGCCAAAATTTCTAAGTAGTTTTATAAATATTTTTGATATACAAATAAATATGTAATTATTTTCATAGCATTATCTACGTGAAGTTAATATTTAAAATATTTATGTAACATGAACTAAAAATGAATATTAATTAACAACACCAAAACAAGTTGTTAGATTGGATCAAGTTGTAATGTCTAATATTCCCAAACACAAATAAGCTATGCCAAGGTTTGGTTTACTGGGTTTCTGAGGGCATAGTATTTTTTTCAAAATTGTATTTCTTATTCTGAAAATGATACTGAACTCAAATATTTCTCTTATTTACAGGGTTCATAGGTATCCCCAAGTTTATGAAAAATGGCAATCTAAAACTTCTTCCTGCATGCTCTGTAGATATGCAAGGAAATTCTCAGGTAACATCAAATAACATTTTCCTGTTGCAGTTCTGATAAAGTATGTGGGTATAGAGGGTATGTGACACATAGAGGAGGTGTAAATATCTCCAGGCAGTATAAGATAATATGCTCTACCTCAAGCTGTTCTCTAGAGATTGAGGATGTTAAAGCTCTGCAGGTATGATTAGAAGAGTCTGTTAATTTTTACTCATTTTTTTTTTAATGTTTAGTGATTTTCTCTCCAAGAGAGAAGAGGGATAAAAAGAGTTAATGTATGCAATGAATTATTTCTATCATTACTCAATAATTTTTCACTTCTTGAAGTTGAAACCATTCTCTAAATTCAAGGCAAGGCTGTTATAGTCATCACAAGTCTTATCTGCAAACATGTTTTTTCTCTGTGTAACTGTGATACTTAAGCTGTAGTCTTAATGCTGGATTCAAATGGCATATGTTAATTAGATGGGAATTTTAGTCTTATCAATAATACAAAATGGAAAATATATGTATGTCATAATGATATACACAAGTTTTTTGAATCAATTAAAAACCAGAAAAAATAAATGTATAAATTTCAATTAAAAAAGCAATATATTATTGCCTCAGTATAACTTTTAAGGTTTCCTAAGAGATTTGTTTTTCTTATCTTGCTGTAGGAAAGTTAAGATACAGTTTCTAATAGTTAGCCCAGAGAAAATGAAATGATATTTCCTGGCCTTTGGGTATATTAAAATGCTAATATATTGAAGAAAGTGAGATTCAGGTATTCATCCATGTAGTTGGACATCTACTACATGTAGCTGGATGTTTCCATGACATTAGAAAGTTAAGTTGATCAATGCAGAGTTAAATAATTTTCTTGCAGTTATTCTGAAATAAATCCTTATCATCATCAAAGACTACTTGACTTTGCACGTACCTTTGCTCGTAGTCAAATTTTTCCAAATTTATGTCTCCAGTTCTCTTGCAATGTTCTTCTCTTTTAAATTCTGGTCAGGCATTAATCCCTGGTTTCATCTTGATATAGATTAATGAACTAGCCTCCTGATCAGTTTCTTGTTTCCTCTCCCTCTATTCTAGCTGCCACAATTACATTTTCCTACTATAATCTTCCTCTTTTTATCTGTATGTCTCCGGTGAGCAAATGAAGCCAAGTTTCTTCCAAGAAATTTTTATTTCCCTCTTATATACTTTTTTTTCATTGTCATCCTTCCACTTAGAAAGTCTGTTCTCTCACCAACTGAGTGTTGCTGAAGGGGAGGTGGGTGAGAGGATGGGCTAAATGAGTAATGGGTAGTAAAGAGGGCATTTGTTAGGATGAGCACTGGGTGTTACATGTAAGTGATGAACACTAAATTCTGCTCCTAAAATGAATACTACACTATATGTTAAATAACTTGCACTTAAATTTAAAAAAAAAAATTTAAAAAAAGGAAATCTGCTCTTTCCGTCTACCCATGGCAGTTCCTCTCATTCATCAAGGTAATCATAGATAACTTCCTTGAGTAACTTATTTTGTCCTCCTAGGCCAAAGTAATCTTATTGTCCTTTACATAGCCCTAGCATTCTATATCTCACTTTTGCCATGTTTTAACTATTATCATATATTTGTGCTATTTTACCTCTTTTTCGGGAGAGAAGTTCTTTCATCTCATTGTGTTAATAAGTCATGACTTACTTCACACAGTACTTTGCATGGGGTGATTATTAGCCATTACTTGGCAATAAGCAAAGGAGAAATGGGAACATCTTACAGAGCTCTAAAAAAAAAAAAGAAAAAAAGACAGGGATGTCTGGATGGCTCAGCGGTTGAGTACCTGCCTTCAGCCCAGGGGGTGATCCTGTAGTTCCAGGATCAAGTCCCACATCAGGCTCCCTGCATGGAGCCTGCTTCTGTCTCTGCCTATGTCTCTCACTCTCTCTCTGTGTTTCTCGTGAATAAATAAATAAAATCTTTAAAAAAATAAAAAAAGGCAATATCACTCATTCAAATATACCTAATATATTTGGGGAGGCCATATGCTTCAGGGAGACCATAAGCCTTGGACAATCACTTGATTGAAAAGGAATGGCTCAAAGCAAAAGGAATAATAGTTATTACTAAATTAAGCACTATGTACCAGTAATTATAAAAACTTAATATATATTATGACTTAATGATCATAAGAAAGAGTTGTCATCAATATCACCGTTAGAAATGAATAATTTTAGAGAGGATTAGTAATACTCAAGCTCACACAACTAGCAAATAGCAAAGACAAGGATTGATTCGAAATGACTACGTCTTTAATGCTTCCAGCAATACAATTTTAAAATCTCACTTATTATTCAAACATGATGCCTCTTTCCTTATTTTTATTCTCTCAATCTTCTCAAGAATGAATGTCTTCCCTCACCCACCATTAACATCATGCTCATTTGTCCTAGGGATAACTCATCACCATGACCAATGTCTCTGTTATTATAGGGACAACAGCTCACAACCATATCTAGATCCTTGGCAGGTGTATGCTCCCCTGTGGTCTTTGTATGGGTCTTGTTGCCCATTCATGTACTTTCTATTTCTGAATGTTTCTGTTTCTACAAGGCTCTTTATGCTTTATACGATCTGCTTAGAGATCTTTGAAATCAGTAAGAAAAGCAGTAGTAGCACAAAGTCTAATTTGCTCATTGTTAGCTAAAAAAATTTCCTGGGAACTTACAACATCTATATCTTCTTACCTCTGTTCAGCTGAATTCATACCGTTTGAAAGTAATATATATCTTCAGGACACAATGTGACCAGCAGCAGTTAAGGAAAATGAAGCAACCATTTAATTTTCATCAGTGTTACATTTTCTATACCGAATTCATATGTAAACTGAGTGACATTTTTAATATTGCTAATTATATCATTTTTGTGCAAAGTGATCTTTATGTTATAAAGACTATTCTTTAGCCATATCAGATATATAGATAGAGTATAGAGAATGGAAATTATTTACTTTGGAGTAAATATTGCCTTACCTAGTACATTATAATTGCAACATTCAAAAAAAGCCCAACAGGATCCCTGGGTGGCGCAGTGGTTTGGCGCCTCCCTTTGGCCCAGGGCGTGATCCTGGAGACCCGGGATCGAATCCCACATCGGGCTCCTGGTGCATGGAGCCTGCTTCTGCCTATGTCTCTGCCTCTCTCTCTCTCTCTGTGACTATCATAAGTAAATAAAAAAAAAAAAACTAAAAAACCAAAAAGAGCTCAACAGGGTTCAATTATTTGGCATTACAATAGATTTACAATATTAAATTGATTCATAATTCAGAACTGCTGAATTAATTTTTGTAGTTCGCTGACAGTACTGGGTTCAATCTCATTTGAAATATAAGATATAGCTCTGAAAGAGGCAGCATTATCAAAACCTCCAGGATGTGAGAAGAGTATTACAAAGCTGTTCTAGAACTTGCTTGACTCTTTACATTCAAGTTCTCAGATTGCTCTAAGCTGCTGACAATGTGTTTTATATGAACGCAAAATAACTAACAGACGTAAGATATCCCAGTGAGGAAGCCACCTTACATACCTTTATTTTATTTATCTATTTATCTATTTATCATCTATTTATTTTATTTATTTATTTATTTATTTATTTATTTATTTATTTATTTATTTTCTTACATGCCTTTAGAGAGGACATGGCTATTATTCAATCCTCTTTAGATGGGGGAATATATAGCAAGCAAAATCATTGTCTTTGAGGGTGACTCATATTAAAGCATTCCTGACTATCAAAATACTTTAAAACTAATGAGGATTTTTTTATAAGAGACTAGTTTAAATTGCCTCTACAATGAGAATGCAAATAATTTATTCTGTTCTATATGGGTTCATCCAATTGTTTATTCCACAAATATTTAGTGAATACTTAACTATTTGTAGCCACTATTCTAGGAACTGGGGATGTAGTGACAAATAAGGCAGGAAAGGTAACCAATCTCATAAAATTTATTTCCTATGCATTTTATAATTAAAAATTTATAAGCCATCTCAGAACGTTTAAGGACCAGAAAAAAGGTACATTGGCTTATTTCTAAATTCATAAAGGAAAACACATATCTGTAGGAGAAGATCAAAACGAATCACAGAACAATTAAATATTATAAAGAATTGTAGACTGGTTGGCGGGCACTGAGGCGGGCACTTGACGGGATGAGCACTGGGTGTTATTCTGTATGTTGACAAATTGAACACCAATAAAAAATAAATTTATTAAAAAAATTGTGGTATTTTATTTGAGATTAAGTTTGAAATGACATTTACCAGAGTAGAAAAGTTTCCAGATAAGACATTGAAAAATGTTATTATCTGGAATTCTTATTCAATTCCAGAAATAACTAGCATCATAAAAGAGGTTCTTAGGAAAGATGATTATCTGGTAACACAAATACTTTATTACTGGCAACAGCCAAGAGAAACAATGAAAAAATGAGACTTGTACTAGCCATAATTTTGATTTTTCTTCCTAATTTGAAATCACCACTTACTTGACATTAGAGTTTGTTTTATCATGTTTTCATTGTTTCTCTTTGCAAAGAACAATGTGTACCTTACTTTGTATTTATATAAATACATATTTCTAACTTTGGCAGAGGTTTTTTTTTTTATTTGAAATGACTTTTTTTCAGCTAATAATATTGCTATGTGATTAAAGACATGGAGTAGATGTCCGCTAAGAATGGAAGAATTCAGCATCAGGCCTTTTGATCCAGTGTCAAGAAAACATTGTAATTGTTTTCTGTATTAAAAAAAATCAGTATCAATATTACAGTATCAATATTTATTTCTTGGTTTTGGATCAACTACAGTTCCTTTCAAGTTGAAACTTTTGAATAGCAAGATATACAGCTTTAAGCAGAAATATGCTAAAAATACCAAATGGCTGCCAAGAAAAAAATGTTATTCATTGTTCTTCTTACATTGAAAATTTACTGTTCTGCCCATAACTATTTTTTGACCCCTTCTTAACTGATAAATGACTTTCTGAATTTTCATAGTTTCTATCATGGATAATGCACTTTTTATCATACTTCAGCTAATTTGGCTATCTTTGCCAAACTCAAGGCAATAGTTTAGGATTAAATTACTATCTTATACAGATTCTGAAATAATTTTTGTTCAAAAAAACTACTGTATAGCTAGTCCCCTCCATCTGAATGTCTCTACGTGTACCTTATTTTCACGTTATATATTTTCTTACGTATTTTGTGTCTAAAAATACTAAACCTCTTTCAAGAAGAAGGAAGAGCACAAAGTCTAGCAAAGAGTACAAATAACTGAAATACCTTATAAAAATTACTACTAATACAGTAGGTATACATGAGTATGACTTTTTCTCCTGTGCTTCCCATTGGAGAATATGCATTGTCATTTGGACATTGATGACAAGTTTGAGTCTGTGATGAGAAAAAAGAAAAAGAAAAAAAAAAAAGGAAAAGAAAAGCAATCTTGGTGGCAAGATAGAGGCACTAAGGTAGAATACAGAATCTTAAGAGTTTTTTGAATAACCAAACTTGATTTTTGTATAGGTTGTATGGAGAGATTAATCTTGCTAGATAAATAGACAAATGGTTAGACAGACTGTATTGTATGCCTGTGTTGAAGGGCTTTGTATGCCATACTAATTTATTTGGGATTTGGAAATAAAATACCAATCCGATAAAATTAGAGCATTTGGAGAAAAATGGAGGCATTTAATAGTAAAATGCAATGTAATTCTGTATTTGCAAAAGTAAACTTCTAAGTGATTTCTGATTCAATCTTTAGACTTTGAATTCAAATGTATTTATATACTTGAAAAATAAAACTAACCTACATAGCCAAAATAGTAAACTTGATTTTTAAAAGTGAAATTAAATAAACATATTTTTCATATGTTTTTTTTTAAGATTTTATTTATTTATTCATGAGAGATACAGGGAGAGAGAGGCAGAGTCAGAGGCAGAGAGAGAAGCAGGCTCCATGCAGGTAGCCCGATGTAGGACTCGATTCAGAGACTCCAAGATCATGCTCTGGGCCAAAAGGAGGCGCTCAACTGCTGAATCACCCAGACGTGCCTCATATGTGTTTTCTAGTAGTGGTTTTTACATGAAACATTTGGTAGTTTATCAATTGAGAGAAGTTGACATTTTCTAGGGAAATACATATAAAGGGAAACAAAATTTACTTCTTCCAAAGAAGAAAAAAATTACAAAAATAAGGAAAAGCAACAAAGCATTTGCTAACCCTGCTCAAGATGTGAAACAGGATCCAATCCAATCCATTTTAAAACAATGTGTATAGATTGTTCACCCTCACTCCAATATATTACACAAAAATTCTACACAGAAAAATATCCCAACTTACAATTAAAGAGTATATATTATTAAATTACTAAAATATGTAACAAAATCGTTCTATAGAAATGAGAGAGAAAGAATAAATATTCAAGATAGAAAAAAAAAAGCTGATTTGTGTGTGTGTGTGTGTGTGTTAGGTGATTTTTTTGCTCCCTCATCCCCCCACCCCCTGCACAATAGCATTCAATGTCAAAAAGAATGGAGTGATTTTTGCAAATATTAAGAAAATAGTCTTGAACATGTAATATATCAGAGAAATGCCACCTATATATTCTTCTAAAAAATAATTAACTTTATTTCCAGCTAAACACTATTCCAGCTAAATAAGGGGTACCTCAAAATCAATTTAGTAATGAGAAGCCATATTATAGAAATGTAGCAATGATCATTGGATTTATTAAAAAAGGAAAGGCTAAAAGCTGAAAGGTAATATTAAATAACATAAATATTATAAAGTTTTAAATAGATTGTAAGTAATAAAATAGTGTTAAATATATAATATTTTATACAACTATTTCTAAAGTTTTATAATAAAGCTTTGGAAGTTTGATATAATAGGAGAAAGTATGTGAAATGTAATAAAACAGTATTTCTAAAAGTGGTAAATGACAAATATAATTTGGTTGTTATTTAAATTTGTAACAATAATACTAGAAAAAAATAAAAACAATGTATATATCCTTTAAGACTCCAAGGAAGAAAAATAAACCAAACAATAAAGCCTACAGAAAGATATTAAAAACAAGGAAAAACAATATATAGGAAAATACCACTTTCTGTTAGAATCTCTATGAAGGATCTAGGTCTTACAAGAGAAAATCACTCAAACTATTAAAATACACTAGAGAAGTTTTTATTTATTTTTTTAACATGTTTGCAGATCTCATGGTCAAAGTAGTTTCATGATTTCATAGGTTCCTTGCCCTATTGCAATAGTATTTTCCATCACCCTTATAATAATTCCTTTTAATAAGTTCTTTCCTTTCTAAAAGTAACAGCACAACAAAAAATACAAATGTTAGCGGAAAATATAAAACTTAAAAATTAAATTTCAGAAAGTGACTAGCTCTTCATAGGACAGAGAGGAGAGACTCATGTGGCTCTTATTCCAGGAAGAGCAGCTGGAAAAGGGGAATTTACTATAAATGTGGTAAGAAAAAAAATGCCAATTTTTATCAATACTTTTCTTTTTATTTTGAAAAAAAGATCAGTCTAAAGAATGGGCAAAATAATAGTGTTGTTGGACATTTTACTCCATACTAAGAAATTTTGTACAGGATGTAACACAGAACTAAAAAAAAAAGAAGCCTAGGCCATCTTCTAGATGAAAACAGGAAAACAGGATATATCTTTGCAATATTAGGATAGATACAGATGTGGTGGATAGGATATAAAAAAACATTAACCATAAAAGGAAAACCATGAATTGGTCTCCAAAGTGAAAACTTATTGTTTTTTAAAAAAAACATTAAAATGAATAGACAAGATATTGTTTAGGAGAAACTATTCCTAATATATGTATCTGACAAATTACATAGATTTAAAAAAATTAATGAAGAACTTCCATAAATCAATAATATAAAATTATTCAAAATTAAATAGAACTACTCAAAAATAGATAAACTGGAGATAAAAAGCTAAATAAATGGAAATAAACATATGAATAGTTATTATTAGTTTTCAAGAACAAATTAAAATTAAAGTAAACACTGTCTCATATCCAGAGAATGGCTCAAATAAAAAGACTGACACCAAACATCAGCAGGAATACAGAACAACTGGAACTTTCATGCATTATTGATGGGAGTGTAAAATTATACAATCATTTTGGGGAAAAGTCTGGCAATTTTTTTTTTTAATTAGACATAAATCCAATTCCACTCCAAGGTATTCACTCAAGAGAAAAGGAAACATATGTCCAAAAAAAAAAGAGTGTCAAGATATTCACAGCAGCTTGTTCCATGTATTGGTTTGCTAGGACTGCCATAAACAAAATACCACAGATTGAAATACTTAAACAAAATAAATTTATTTTCTCTTAGTTCTGGAGACCAGAAGTCCAAGATCAAGGTGTCAGCTGTTTTGGTTTCTTCTGATGCCTCTGATTTAGGAAAGAATGTTAGAGTTCGGAGTCAAAGGCTGAAAGTTCTTGAGTCGTCTTTGGTGTAAAAAGGTGGTTTTATTAAAGCACGAGGACAGAACCCGTGGGCAGAAAGGGCTGTACTGGGATCAGAAGTGACCTGTTATATACTTTCCAGTTGTTAGGGGCTTATGGATATCCTAAGCCTCTAAGGAATTTTGGAAGCAAGGTTTCCAGGACCTGAAAGGGAGCTAGTTATTGTTGGGAAAGAGTCATTTATTACCATCCAATAAAACCTTAGTCATGAGACCCTTCAGATGTAGATAGGTGGGCCATATGCTTGGGGGATGATAGCTAGCCCGTATCTTGGGAGGTTTAGAGATAAAGGAAATTTCTAAAGGAATTTTAATGTTAAAGTAGACTTACAGGATCCTGCAGTGGGGGGCGGGGGAATGGATTACCTTTTACCTTTAGCCAAGTGTCATCATTGAGGCAGTTGAGTCCCTAGAGGAATGTCATTCTGACCATTTCAAGGACTTCAATGGGCTGTAGATAGTAAGAAAATTTAATTATTTTTCTTCTGGGATTGTTTCCCACATCAGCCTCTCCTGGGTTTTCATATGGATGTCTTTTCACTGTGTCCCCATACGATCTTGCCTCAGTGCACATGAACCCATGTATCAGGTATCTCTGATATGTTCAAACTTCTTACAAGATAGCAGTCAGATTGGAGTAAGGCCCACTCAGGTGACTTCATTTTCACATAATCATCTTTTCAAAGGCCTTGTCTCCAAGTACATCACATTCTGAAGTAGTAACAATTAAGGTTTCATTTGGAGAGATTAATTCAGCCCATAACAATTCATAATTATCCCCATACTGGAAAAAAACAAACAAACAAATGCCTATCAACAGGAGAAAGGACAAATTTAGGTATATTTATATAGAACAACACATTTCAGATCCTAAAGGAAGCAATCTACTCATATACATAACAATGTGGATGAATTTCAAATGCATTACATAGACTAAAAGAATATAGCAAAAAAAAATGCATACCGTGTGGTTCCACTTTTATGACATAAGAACAAGACTTGATGTTACAAGTCAAAATGTGGTTGCTTCTGCAGGTTTGGAAATTTGTTTGGAAAAGGGTATGGAGTAATTTCTATCTCTGCTTTCGAGTCATGGGTATGCAGATACATACATTTTCAAAACTCATTGAAGCAAGAAATTAGGATATATTTTTTAAAGATTTTATTTATTTATTCATGAGAGACACAGAAAGAGAGAGAGACAGAGACCTAGGCAGAAAGAGAAACAGGCTCCACACAAGGAGCTCGATGTGGGACTAGATCCCGGATCCCGGGATTATGCTCTGAGCCAAAGGCAGACCCTCAACAATTGAGCCACCCAGGTGTCCCTAGGATATTTTATTTATTTTATTTTATTTTATTTTATTTTATTTTATTTTATTTAAGTAGAATTATACTCAATCAATTTCACAAAAATGAGGTGACAGATTTTAGACCAAACATTCCTATGATAATAAACACCAATACCTTTAAAAGCCTTGAACTCAAGTATCTTAAAAACAAGTCACTCAGATTTAAGATATAGGTATTTGCATAACAGATACATCTAAAAGCAATTGACTCAAAGTTCTCAAGTAAAAAGAACAATGTCAAACACCAGCTAATGCAAACAAGAGACACAGGTGAAAGTTAGAAAGCTTTATTTATTATTTTGTTTCCCTTTATTATTTATGTGTTTTTGCTAAAAACAACTATAATTGAAGGGTTTTTTGTTTTGTTTTGTTTTGTTTTTTTAGATTTATTTATGAGAGAGAGAGAGAAAAAGAGAAAGGCAGAGACACAGGCTCCACGCAGGGAGCCCAACGCGGGACTTGATCCCAGGACTCCAGGATCGCGCCGTGGGCTAAAGGCAGGCGCCAAGCCGCTGAGTCACCCAGGGATCGCCTATAATTGAGGTTTTAAAAAGGTAATAATACATGTATTTTAAAAGCGGAAGCTAATGAATTGACAAGATAAAAGCAATACAATTAAGGAATAATGGTGATAGATTAAAAGACATTAACGAAAGTGGAAATATTCAAAGATAAAGAGAAAATTAATTAGACTTTTGAGGTATAATGTCATAGAAAGCAATATGAATATATTTCAAAATGAATGCAATGGTATATATAAATTATTAAAATTGATTCAAGAAGAGATATTAAAATCTTAAATAGATGAATAATCATTAAAAACAGAGAATGTTGACAAAAAAATGTTCTCCTCGAAAATGTCACAGTCAACATGATTTCTCAAGTGAACTATTTCAAATTCATTGAACAAATAATCCTGGTACAATTTAATTCAGAAAGAAAAGGAAAGATCCCAAATTCCCTTCACAAAGTCAGCATAATTATAAGAAAACCGTGTAGAGACAAATCGTATATATCTCCTCAGATTCCAAACTGCACTAATTCTACGGTGTTTTGGATATCCTTAGTTGGCTTAGAATACAAATTAAAGCCTAGGCTTTCTGACCAGCAGGCTCTATACTCTAAGTCTTTTCCTGTGACTGCTCTCCTCTTGCCTTTTCTATGAAAGAGTACAATTTGGGAGTCTGGGTTCTTATGGGATAAATTTTTGCCAATGAAAAATGAGGGGGATTTAATTTTTTTAAAAATGCTTTCTCCATTTTTCCTTCTGTGGATTATCTAGATGTTTCTTTTGTATGGTATTGTGGACTGAACTGTGTTCCTCCAAATTCCTATTTTGATGTCCTAACCCCCAGTATCTCCCTCAGAATGTGACTAAGGGAGATGGGGCCTCTAAAGAGGTGATAACACTGAAATGAGAGTAATTTGGACACTCAAAAAGACATCAGGGATGCACTTATACAGAGAAATCATTTAAGGACACAGTAAAGAGGTGGCTATCTGTAAGCCAAATAAAGAGACCTTAGAAGAAGCCAAATCTTTCAATACCAGTTGGCAGTCATCTTGGATGATTGTCCTCCAGAACTGAGAGAAAATGTTTCTGTTCTTTAAACCACTCAGTCTGTGCTATTTTGTTATGGTAACCCTAGCAAACTAATACCCATGACCAAGCACACTTTCTGAGCTACCTGCCATATCTCTGTTTGGCTTGTCCTAAGAAATGCCCAACAATAACCCAAGACATCATGTTACATCTTTTTGCCTGTTTATTCCTCCTGGATATCTACTTCCCATTTATACTTTAGTCCTTGTTTCATATTGTGCTTTCTAAACTAAGCCAGCAAACTGGTAAAGGTCTGATTTAAAACAACCAAAAAATAAAGATCAAGACCAATTATAGCAATACAAAAAATTTTTTGAAATAAATGTCAATAAATAGAATCCCTGGACATTAAAATAATACAAGGAACAAAATACAATTTAATATTAAGGAATTTATATTAGTAATTACATATTTAAATAAAATTAAATAATTCATCTTTGAGTCCAGATCAAACCTGAAATCTATCACGAACACATTTATTCATGTATTAAAAACACATACATGATCACATGTCAGTAAAAGGTTTTTTCTTTTTTTAATAGAAAAGTGCTTGACACATTCCTATTGAAATTGATAAGGTAAAAGGGGCAGAGAGAAGAGGAGGAGGAGGAGGAGGAGAAGAGAGATGAGATGTCATGCAATTGATATTTACATTGCTCTGGAGGAATTCATTAATTAATTAGACAAAAAAAGTTACATATACTAGGAAGTAACAGGCAAAGTCTTTACTATGTCCTAAGGATTTGATTTTGTTTTTTCATTTGAAAGACTCAAATGACTCAACTAAAAAGTATTAAATGTAAGATATTTTGGTAATCTTGCAGGTAGCAATAGTAATTCAGTTATATATTTAGATATAAAATAATTATTAAAACATTTATATGTATGTATATAATAACAAGTTAGAAAATACAACAATAGAAAATAAGCACAGAATCAGAGGAATAGCAAAAAAGGCACAAAATACCAAGAAATAAATGTAAAAATAGGTATATTTCACTTACATGAGGAAAATATTAGAATTCTATAATGAAGTATATAAAAGGACTTAAATAATTAGAAAAATATTTCATATATTTAGATTCATTAAACACATAATTTAAACAATTACAAAGCCATCGTAAAGAACACAATATCTAGAAAATGACTATCTTATTAATGATTTAGATCAAATATCAAAATGATATTTGCATATATTAAAGTAATAATTATAATCAATGGAGAGAATGCAAAGTATTAAGTACGCTACATTGAGAAAAATTAGATAGCTACTGAAATAAAATGGCTCTCCACCATTTTCCTTAAAATAAATTTCAAATGAATAAAATATTTACATATATCATTTTTGAGTGCTAAAAATGAAATTATAATTATGTAGAGATAAAAGACTTTCAAAGTATAATACAAAACTCAGAATTATCAAAATTATCATAAAAATATAAATGTTATTATATAAAAATTTAAACTTAATGTTCAGTGTAATATGGTAAAAAAAATAAATAAAGGATGTTGTTTTTTTTTTTTTTAAATAAAGGATGTTGTATGAAAGAAGGTTAGCACTCCCCTTGACAAGGATAGAAGAGGCTGTCAGTCCCGACAACACACATACAGTTAAGACATTGCCATGTTCATGGCATCTAACCAACATTTTGCTCCATGTGGGGCTCTGGGCTCAGCTACCAGTTTGTTGTCCCTTTTCCTCCATCTCTGCTTCTCCCCTGCTGACTCCCTTCCCCTGAGAATGCATTCTTTCGCTCTCTCTCAAATAAATACATACATACATACATACATAAAATCTTTTTTAAAAAAAGGAATCTATAAATTATGGAAATATTTACTACGCATGTGACTTTTAAGGGCTGCTATTTCTCTTGTACATAGAACATTTGACAGCATAATATAAAGCAAATGAACAAATGATATCACAATTGTTTTGAACAACCAATTCAAATGTCAAATACATATGTGGAACATTGTTCTTTCTCTCACACAGCACAGTTGTCCTGATCTGTCATTATGAAAAGCTTAGCAGGTGAGCAATGGATTGAAAGAAAGGGAGTAGCATGGAAATAGCCTCCCTTTCACTTTTTTGGCATGATGTTAGCAATGAGTATATCCAGGTCGATCTAGTGGACCTTGCAGAATATCCCTAGGCTTGAAATGTTTGCTGATATCTCAAGTAAAAACCAAGCATATTTCAGCAGTAGTGATTTTATAGAAGCAACTATATTGACAGGAACTAAAAGAAGTCAGGCTGAAGCTTGCTAACAGATAATAACATCTATTGGTGAATTGTGCAGTAAGCATAACAACAGTACCCTGCCCCACTGGAGAAAACAAAAACAAAGCAAAACAAAACAAAACTTCACCCATGAGCCCCAAAAGGCCTGCTACCTAGAAGTATCAGTGATAAGTCAGTGTTAGCCAGAGGGCAGTAGCGAACTGATAGCAAACTGCACTTGCTTCCACGTCAAGAATAAAGAAATACTATGTGCCTTTGTGTATGTCCCAGCCACCTCCTAGCCTAGAAAAAAAATATATAGATAGATGATAGATAGATAGATAGATAGATAGATAGATGATAGATAGATAGATAGATAGATAGATGATAGATAGATAGATAGATAGATAGATGATAGATACACACACACACAGGAAGGAGGGAAGTAAGAGGAAAAAGGAGTGATCTGTAGAGTACCTCTCCTTCCCTAGCATAGATCCCCAGTCAAGGGTCAAGTCTGAAGCAGGTAAGGTAAAAGATGTGTTTAGAGTTGATTTGAAGCTTCATTAACAATGGAAAAGTGTCTAGAAAGCTATTGGATTTGCCTAATCTATCACTGAGGGTTGGAAACTGAGGTCTTATATTTTCTTTCTATGAAGGTACCATTTTAGTAACTCTGCATTTATTTCATCTCCTTATTCTTCATATAATTCAGGAGTTAGGCTTTGAATTATGGAACCCGGGTAGTTCAGTGGAATGTGACCTGATTGGGTAGGCCAATCACACTTGAGAATTCAGTAAGTATGTGCAAACAGAAACTAAGTACTCATTCATCTAATGGCAGTCAACTATAGACACAACCCCATACCCCTATTGATATTATATTTGATATTCAATTTTTTGTTTGCTTCTAATTATGAAGAAGTCTAAGTGATTCAGGTATAATTTTATAATTATTTTGGTAGGAATATATTCTCTTAGTGATATGGGATATTAAAAAATGATTATTAGGCTAAGATACAGTGAAAGAGTGATTTACATCCACTTAATTAAGTAGAGCCATGTTTAGTGAGAAAACAACTAATCCAGATGCCATATCACCTGGAACAGTGTGCCTACTGATGGAGAAACTCAGATTTTGGGGGAAATTTTGTCTTATTCTTAATAACACATAAATTATGCATAAATAATAGAAAAGTTTTCTTCAAGACATTAAAATGTTAATCAGAGAAAAGCTAAATAAAGGTAATTGTGTAATTATAATGGACACTATTATTGCATATTTTCTGCTTTTTATCTTACCTGATTTAAAAAAATAATTATATAAAATAATATCAGTATTATGCTATATGTAATATATATTATGATATATGTGATATGTCAATAATAGCAGATTAATGGGAAAAATGATAGGAAAATAGTAATCATATAATATTGTGGAGTTTAACAATAGATATAATATTTATAACAAAAATACCCCAAAAAGGGCACTAGTTTAGACAGAATCCAGAAAAAAAACCTTAATAATCTCAGATACTTGGAAACCCTTAGGTCATTAAATTATTAAACACTCACAGATGCCCACTGTATCGTTCTAGCCTGGAGAAGCTGTGACTCTTTTTATGGAATTCTGAATAAAACTGAAGAGAAGTTATATGTACAAGTTTTAATCCCGGCTTTGCCTTTGCCTATTTGGGAAACATGTCAAGTAGATTATTTTACTTTAAAATTCTTAATTTGTAAAATGTTGAGCTTAATACTTGTTTCACTTTTTTTGTGATTATGTAATATGTAAAAGTGCTTTTTAAAAAAAATATATTTTTTTTGAGAGCAAGAGAAACACAAGCAGGAGGAGTGGCAGAGGGAGAGGGAGAAGCACGCTCTCCACTTCCAAGTAAGGAGCCTAATGCTGGACTTGATCCCAGGACCCTGGGATTAAGACCTGAACTGAAGGCAGACACTTAACTGACTGAGTCACCCAGGTGCCCCAAAAGTGTTTTGTTTTTTTCTTAATGAAATAATAATGGAGAACTTCCTTTGGAATAAGAACTGCAGAGAAACAAAACAAAGCAAAACATAAAACTGTCTTTCCATAAATGCAAAGAGAACACTGATAAAATTTGTCCAAATCAACAAAGGACTCCAGAAATTGACCAAAAACTTGTAAAAATCAAAGAAGCATTAATTCAAGAAAAATAGCTGAATCCCAGTAAAAACAATGTTTTAGTGTGTTTTGACATAAGCTATTCCAACTCTCATTTCTCTACTTCCATAATAACCTTAACCTCCAATCTAACAGCTGAGTCAATGTCTTAGAAGCCACCAGAGACATTAGAATGAGTTCGGATGCTCCCAACTGCCATCCCCAGAGAATTATTACTATTGGATCCATCTGGGCTTATCCGGTAGCAGCCTGACAATTCCACTTCAGGGCCTGTCTTTATTTAACTTGACTTAGAGGTCTCACTGCATAAAAGTTCTACCCCTAAGGTCTTTGTCTAAAATAATCAGCAGAAATTGTTTCACATTAGTGACTGAAGCGGCAGTAAGAGGTGGAGCTAATAGGAAGCTAACCAAAATACTTAAAGGAAAAACTGACGATAAAGAGTCTTTTAAATGTTCCAAATATATGTAGAAGTCTGGAAGGCTATGACATATGCACAGTTGTATGTAATTTACAGAAAAGATCAGAGAAGGCCTTAATCTTTCACCTCTGACTGACCTTGAGGCTTCTGCACAAGCAGCAAGTAGTGAAACTTAAGGCAGAGCTGTGGACTGTCTGCTAAAGCATTTTGGACCTACTCTTAAAAGAAACAGAATCCTCCAGCAAAGGCTGAGTGACTTATTAGTTTAAGCCAATGAAACATCTGTCCAATAATTAGCTGACTACTAGGCTAACTGAGCTGATTTCAGAGGCCATATATGACAAAGAACGTGGAATTTAGAGAATTAAACCAGGAAATTGACTAGTAAAAATTACAACAGAGTAGCCACATTATACTGTTTAAAATCAATTTTCAACAAAAGCATATGAAATGCAAAGAAATAGAAAAATATGGCCTATACACAATAAAAACAAACAAATAAATAATCGTCAATAAGAACTGTTTCTATGAAGCCCAAATATAGGACTTATTAGTTAAAGGTTTTAAATTAGCAATTCTAAGTATGTTCAAAGAATTAAAGAAAACCATATTTAAGAATTAAGGGGAATTAGAAAGTTTTCTTGCCAAACAGAAAATATAAATAAAAAGATGAAAATTATCTTTAAAAAACAACCAAATAGAAATTATGAAGTTAAAAATAAAATGACTGAAATTAAAAAAAAATTACTGTGGTTCAATAGAAGATTTGAACTAGCAAAATAAAAAGAAAAGTCATTAATTTTAATGCCCAAAGCAATTACTGAGATGATAAGTTTTGAAATATAGTAAAAAAGAATAAGGGCAGCCCTGGTGGCTCAAGCGGTTTAGCGCCGCCTTCGGCCCAGGGCCTGATCCTGGAGACCCGGAATCGAGTCCCACATCAGGCTTGCAAGGCGTCTGCTTCTCCCTCTGCCTGTGTCTCTGCTTCTCTCTCTCCTCTCTGTGTATTCTCAGAAATAAATAAATAAATAAAAATCTAAAAAAAAAAAAAAAAAAGAAAATTTTCTAGTATATTTTTAAAAACTATCTAGCTTAAAGGCAGAAATCAAAGAATATATATAAAAAACTGACAGAACTGAAAGGGAGAAATATACAATTCAATAATAAAGGTTGAAGCCATAACACTGCTTTCCATAATGCATAGAGCAAGTGGGCAGAAGATATTTCTTGACCAACAAGAAAATAGAAGACTTGAACAACAGTATAAAACAATTAGACTAACATTCATAGTACAATCCTTGAAAAGGAATATATACATTCTTCCCTAATTACACATGAATATTTTCCAAAATAGACCATACACTAGGTTACAAAATAAGCCTTGATAAAGATAAAAGCATTGAAGTCACATAAAGTATATTATCCTCAGACTAAAATGAAATAAAGTTAAAAATTAATAACAGACTGAGGTTCCTGGGTGGCTCAGTCCAGCTCTTGATTTTGGCTCGGGTCATGATGTCACAGTCATGAGATCAGCCCAAGTCAGGCTCTGTGCTCAGTATGCAGTCTGCTTAAGATTCTCTCTCTACCTCTCCCTCTGCCTCTCTCCTTGCTCATCCTCTCTCTTACCACTTTTATTCAGCATAGTACTAGAAGTTCTAGCCGCAATCACCCCCCCCCCCAAAAAAAGAAAGAAAGAAAAGAAGAGGCATCTATATTGGTATGGAAGAAGTTAAACTGTCACTATTTGTATATGATATTATACTGTACATAGAAAACCCCAAGACTCCACCAAAAAACTACTAGAAGAAAAAAATGAAGCCCGTGAATTTGCAGTATACAAAAATGAATACCCAGATATCAGTAGTATTTCTATACACTAATAACAAGGTAGCAGAAAAGAGAGATTAAGAAAACAGTTCCATTTATTATTGTACCAAAAAGAATAAAATATTTAGGAATAAACTTACCATGGAGAAGGAAGACCTGTACTCTGAAAACTATAAAACACTAAAAAAAGAAATTAAAGATGACACAAATATTCCATGCTCATGGATTAGAAGAATATTGTTAAAATGTCCATATTATTTGAAGCAATTTACAGATTCAATGCAATCCTTATCAAAAGACCAAAGGTATTTTTCACAGAACTAGAACAAATAATACTAAAGTTTATAGGGAACCACAAGAGACTCTGAATTAGCTGAAGAGTTTTGAGAAAGAAAAACAAAGTTGAGGGTATCACAATTCCAGGCTTACAAAGTTGTAGTAATTAAAACAATGTCGAGTACTGGAACACAAACACATAGATCAATAGAACAGAACCGAAACCTAGAAATAAACCCACAATTATATGTTCAGTTAATCTATGACAAAAGAGGCAAGAATATACAATGGGGAAAAGACAGTCTCTTCAGTAAATGGTATTGAGAAAACTGGACCACTTCTAAAACCATATACGAAAATAAACTCAAAATGGATTAACATCCTAAATGTAAGACATAAAACCATAAATATCCTAGAAGAGAAAACAGGTAGTAATTTCCTTGATATTGGCTAAAACAACATTTTTCTATATATATTTCCTAGGGGAAGGAAAACATAAGCAAAAATAAACTATTGGAACTACTTCTAAATAAAAAGTTATTGCAAAGTGAAGGAAACCATCAATAAAATGATCTACTGGATGGGAGAAGATATTTGCAAATGATATATCTGGTAAAGAGTTAATACCAAACTAGATAAAGGACTTACACAACTCAAAAAAATAGAGAAAGAAAGAACTCACACAACTCAATACCAGAACAAACAATCGATTAAAAAATGGGCAGAAGACCTAAATAGACATTTTTCCAGAGAAGACATAGAGATGCCCAATAGATATGTGAGAAAACGCTCAACATCACTATCATCAGAGAAATGTAAATCAAAACCACAGTGAGATATCAACACACACCAGTCAGGATGGCTAGTATCAAGGATACAGGAAATAACAAGTGTTGGCAAGGATGTGGAGAAAAAGGAATCCTCATGCACCATTAGTGGAAATGTAAGTTGGTATAGCCAATATGGAAAATACTATGAAGGTTTCACAAAAAATTAAAAATAGAACTACCAAATGATCCAGTAATTCCTCTACTGGGTATTTATCCAAAGAATATGAAAACACTAATTCGAAAATATGTCTGTGCCCTTGTGTTTATTGAGGCATTATTTACCATATCTTTCTCTATTTTTTTTCTTTCTCTCTTTAAATCTCAGAATATTTTGAAATTTATTTTTTGCATTGTATAGATTAGACACATTAATTAGGTTAAATATTTCGTTCAAGATCTTATAGTTCATAAATGGTGTCACCAAGACAGGAGCTCAAATCAATTAATTGTAAAGCAAATACTCTTACCCACTAATTTATATTTTTTAGTTCAAGGTTAAATAAATAAGAATAAGAAATAAATGAGAAACATTTACTCAACCAATGATATTTTTACAGCTGCCTTATAAGTGTTCCAGGAGATTTATCATTTGAAGTACAGTTTGATTGAATATACATTCCTATATCAAAGAAATGTTAAGTAAAATTTCAGGATTTATTACCATGAGCCTTCTTCAACTCATTCTTTGCATGCTAACTGAGGTCACCTATCTTGAGGTGTTGTCTCATTTTAATACATGTCTGAATGTACTGGAAAGCATTTAGAGGACACAACAATAACTATTCAAATGACAAATAGAAAGGAAATCCTCAAGTACACATTCAGGGGAAAGTAGGCAATTAAATGCAAGTACAGATGGGAAGATGGCATTTTCACAGTAAGTCCAAATTAGGTAAAGAGTTTATCTGGAATCTAAATTGTTTACAAGTGCCTTTCCACAAGTTAGTGACAGGAATCAGGCTTTGATGTTCTGCTCAAAAGCCTTTTACCTGAATTTTGTACAATCTTAGTTTTGATGTGGTCTATTTGATTTGCTTCTTTGTTGTTCTTAGAATAATTTACTCGGTGTTCTTTTGTAAAGTCTCTCTTATTGATGATCCTAAAATCTCTAGAATTTTAGAGCTAAATCTTAGTAGCACTCTAAGTCCAATCTTATCACTACAAGAGAGGAATTTGCAATCAAGATAGGTTAGGACTGACCCAAATATTTTTCCTTCAAAATATGAGAGGCTTTCTTCTATGGGCTTCTTTAGGGAAAAAAACTAGCCAGTTTGATTATTAACCTATTTCAGATAATATGCTTGAATTGCTTAAAATAAATGTTACTATTATGTTCCCTAAGATTGTACTTCTATTATTAAATTTAATATTATTTTCTTCTTTTTAATTTGAGCTATTTAAATAAATCACATGTTCTCTTTATTCTCATTCTTAAATGACAAATATCTATACAAATTAGTTAACTGCCTAAACATAGGGTACAGGATTCCTTTTAGCCTCTCTCACTGGATCACTCAGTAATAAAAGTTCCAATCCTCTAATCTTTAGAAATCTTTGAAGTCTCAACATTAAAGAGTTTTTCATTGTGTTGCTCTGCTGGAATAACAGATATCCTCTTCTGCCTTCTCCTTCTGGCTAGTTGTATACAAGGAGCATAATTTAACCTCAGCATTTTGAAGCGTCTGAGATTCTCTGAAGGTCAGAGAAAGTACATACAAGGCTACACCTACAACTTATAATGTATATTGTAAAAATTTCTCAATACCCTATAACTTTGCCATCAATATTGCCCTTAAATTTGATTCAGAGCAGTTTCTAAATAGGGCTGTCACTGTTCAATAGGAATTGCACATAAATGAGAGATCTGGCCTTCTTCACCCATTTTGTGCATACATAAGCTAAAATTATGTCATAACCTATATATGAATGATTTTAAAAAGCTAAAGGAACAATTGTTTGTTTTTTAACCAGGATTCAGCTAAAAAACTCAATAGCATCAGTGAAAGCCAAGAATGTATTATAAGGCATTCCATAAACATTTGTTTGAATTCCAGAATCTTTACTCAGTCTTGTTTTTTTTTTCTTTCTTTTTGTTCCTCTTATCTAAACCAGTGATATCTAGCCTAGTATAAACTAATTCACAAGCATTCTACATTCTGAAGTTTCTAAAGTGCATAGATTTAGAGAAAAACAATTAATTGCATCTTCCAGGCTGCTAGAAATACATGCTTTCCAGGCTGATTTAGAAGCCATTAAAGCCAGAGTAGGAGGGTTCCCACAAACAGTGATTGGAATTTATTTTCAGGAAGAAATCCAGAGTCACAGCAGAAATGACATAAATTAAAAGCATACCCTTGAAGAGGAGGAGTTCCTCGGGGAGCCAAAGAAAAATAGTATGCTTTTCTTATTAGGAGTTTTGTTAGCAGTCTATTAAGAACAGGGTGGTAGTTAATTATAGATACACACAAAGAAACTAGATGCAGCTTAAATGTAGTGAATATGGGCATTTTAAAAATAATTTACTAATTATATTTTATATACTATAATGATTGTTATTAAACTTATATCAAGTGCTGGTCATTAAAATGAGAATAAATTTCCCTAAGTCAATAAAAATATCTCTATAAGAAACAAGCCACAAAGTGAATTATTGAATGATATTTTTATTTCATTTCTGTCACTTTCTTGGCTAAATGCCCTAGTTTCAAAGTCTTATTTCTTGCTTTCCACTGTGCCCATAGTATTTCTACCTTCCTCCTCATGGTACTTAGCTCTGTGATGTCCTGTATCCTAGAGTGAACACACTGTATGCCTACTATAGTACATATTGATTTTTATCTAGGCCTTGCTGTGGCCTGCAAGCAAAATGGGTATAGTTATTTCCATAATGTGTGCTTAGTCCTCCTTAGCTCAGACATATTTTCTTAACAAAATGTCATATTAAGATAATCTACCGGAGTGCTGTTAGAGAGAGGGATTGTAAACTATCGCTTTGCCTTAATTTTCCTGAAACAGCAATGAATAAGCCAGATGAGCATGCTTTCAAAAAGTTTAGATCAGCTAGAGTCCTTGTTATGGCAAGGGATTTAGTAAATCTGCATATGCCATTATTTCAGCTGCTTGGAAAGAGAAAGATTGATTTGAATTTTATTTTCTATTGAAACACCCATCATCTAGTTATCTTGGAATCATATAAATATATTATTCTCAATGGATTATTATTTGCCTTAAATTTTAATTAATGTTTATTTGCAAAGAGGGCTTTATTTTCCCCCTGTATTCAAAATTCAAATGGGACTATATAAATGGAGCAGAAAACAAAACTTTCCAGATCAAAAACAGCAGCTTATCTCCAAAATTCACTTTTTACTTCCCCATTTGGTCTGAATATTTGTACATTCTCATTCTTTATAGACCCTTAACTTCTTGACTTTTTGGGGCTCCCATGTCTAACACAAATCTGTCTTATTTTTTATTAACTGGTTGAACTTCTCTATGTTCCATTTAAACGTATTTCTGTGGCCCACTTTGGCTTTGCATTTCATAAATTTGTAGTCAGAATAACTGATATCAGCCACTGACTCATGACTTCAAACTAAAAGAACCAGCTTTGCAATCTGCTAGGTTCTAGGGAAGAAATAAATACATCCTCATATTATTTCCTTGACAACTTATAATTTTACTTTGGAGAGTCATATTATCAGAAGAGTTATTTTAATTCTTAATAAAGACTACTGTTTTATAACTATCAAGAATTGGTGCACATAGGGTAATATAATTAAAATTAAGTAAATATAATAAATATTAAAAAGTATGACCAGGAATATAGCAGTGTCTAACAGATTATCCATATACTAAGAAGGATTCTGATATTAATAATTAGTATTTTTGTGTACTTAACCTGGCCAGGTACTGTTCCTCTGGCCTTACTTATATTAACTAAATGATTCTTACAATAACCTTATGAGATCAGAACTATCATCTCAGTTTTTTTAATATATTTTTTAAGATTTTATTTATTTATTAATTCATGAGAGAGAGAGAGAAAGAGAGAGAGAGAGAGGCAGAGACACAAGCAGAGAGAGAAGCAGGCTCAATGCAGGGAGCCCGATGTGGGACTCCATCCGGGGACTCCAGGATCAGGCCCTGGGCGGAAGGCAGGTGCTAAACCGCTGAGCCACCCAGGGATCCCCTATCATCTCAGTTTTAATCAGAGAACTGAAGCAGAGAAGTTAAGCAATTTGTCCAAAGTTTTACCCAAGCCCAGTTAGTGAGTGATTAAGGTGGGGTTAAAACTCAGGCAATAGGACTCCAGATCTCAGAAAACTTAACCAAAATGCAGGTCTGAGGAATAAATTTGAAGAAATATTGCTATAGAAATAACTTATCATCTCTCTTCTTCATTAGGTTATATTCTCGAGAATGAAAAAATGTGCTAAGCATTTTACTAGACACTGGAACAAGAAAGGTAGCTATGCAAACCTGATGATTTTTTTAAATTAAAGTTTAGTGAAGAAAATAAGGCTAAAATTAATTTTACAAATATTGAAAATGTTTGATATCTACTTCTAAGGGATGCAGAGAGAGTTAAGAGAGTAAGGAAAGGGGGATCCCTGGGTGGCGCAGCGGTTTGGCGCCTGCCTTTGGCCCAGGGCGCGATCCTGGAGACCCGGGATCGAATCCCACGTTGGGCTCCCGGTGCATGGAGCCTGCTTCTCCCTCTGCCTGTGTCTCTGCCTCTTTCTCTCTCTCTCTCTCTGTGACTATCATAAAATAAAAAATAAAAAAATAATAAAAAATAAAAAAATAAAAAAAAGAGAGTAATGAAAGGTAATTTAAGGTAATTTGAGAAGAGTGATCAGATAAGCAACCCTAAAGACTGGGCTCAAACATTATAAATAATAGAGGTGGTCTGGTAAGGTGGGAAAGCAGGAAGATGACAGTGAATGGGGGGGGTTTGAAAATTCTTCCAGGCAGAAACAATTGCATGCATAAAAGCCCCGAGACCAGCGAGAGTGCCATGGTTTTGGTGGAACTACAGAGGAAGTCTGGCACCCATGGTGTGTAAAACTCTGTAGACATGTTAAAGACCTTGGGTTGTCTTCAAAGAGCAATTGGAAGATACTAAAGGGTTTTCAGCAATAAGTACTTTATTTATTCTAGCTGCACAGTGGAGGATAGAATGAAAGGGTACACTCATAGAATCTAAGACAACTGTCAATACCAATTGTACTGATTTAGATAAGTGTCTTTCTGGTGCATCTGCATTTATAGTAAAGGGAAATACAATTGTTTTCTAACTGTTCATAAAAACTTTTAACATTGTAGATAATCTCTAGGACCACATATGGAAAGTTTAATTTTCCTTGGCTTTTGAGACACTGTTTAAAAACATGGATTTGTAATCTAATGCCAAATCCTGAACTCTACCATTCGCAGGTTATATAACCTTGGGCAAGCTATTAACATGGGAAGGGAGAGTAGTGTGAAGGGAGGCAAAAAAACTACTAAAAAGGTCCTTATCACATAAAGGAGACACATTTGCTCAAAAAAGTGTAGCAGTATGACATTAATATGTTGTTTGCTTTAAAGAAAAACAAATAGCTTCAGTAAAAACATTCAATTCTACTTAATTTATTATTCAGACAGGAGTTTGTTTGAGACATATCAAGTAAGGTTAAAATTGGCCTACAAGGATATAAACATCAGTTCACAGGAAATTTCCTTTTGTGGAATAGCTCATTCCTCAAAAAAATGAAACATGACTTTACATCCATTCTGTGGTATGAAAACATTCAATGAGTTAGTACATATATATTATGTGTTATGTGTAATTCACTAGATTTGTCACTTCATAACCATGTGTATTCTTGGTGTATTCTTGGTTCTCTAAGTTCTGTGTCTTAGAAACTCTAAGCTGATTTTAATTATATTTGAATTCATGGGTAAAGTATTTCTTAATGGGTTTATGATGGAGATAAGTTTATGCTTCTAAGCAAGATATTTATGGCTTTGCAAATAACCACGATAAAGATATCTTGCTAGAAATATATCCAGTGTAAAGGAAAGAAAACAATTCTATTCTTGCTTCAACTAAATCTGATCTAATTCTACTACTAAAAATGCTATCAGCCATGTATATTGATACATTTTTTAGCAGTAGAGAAAGTTCCTGTGGCTAATATTTGATTGAAAAGGATGTTGCAGCTGTTAGGGGGGAAAAAGGAAAGAGAAAGACGTGAGATGCTTGTTCCTCAGGCTAATTTGCTGCCTCTAACCTTGTATTTGTTGACCTCACCTTTTGTCCACATCTTCCCCTCACCACAAGTATGCACTCATAAATTTCAGTTCCCAACCTTATTACATTTGAGATTGTAAAATGCTGGAAGCTATGCTGCTAAAAGTGCTGCCTCTCAAACAATTTTCTGCAATGATATTAACCTTGAATGCAAGAGATGTAAGTGATGGAGAGTTTACAACACAAATAAGTTATAGTCTATTTAGTCTAAACCCTTCATTTAAAGGAAAATGACTAGATTTGGAGGTCAGGGGAACTCTATAATCACATTGATATTCTTGGCCCCGTGGTGACTCTAGTTAACTACCACAACAAAAACAACAAAACCACTGTGATTTTAGATGTCCTCATTTAAGAAGTGTCTGTTAACATATTTTTTAAGTTGATCTAGTTTGATTACTAATTTCAGATGACTCAATAGAGCAAAGTCCATGAACATGATGATTCACACTAGGTAAATATGAGAGATGTGTGTGTGTGTGTGTGTGTGTGTATTCATTGTTCATTGAATATATATATATATATTCATTGTTCTATATACATTGACTAATTCAAGTTTGGTTCAATTAAATCCCATTGTTTTAATAATTATGAATAATACCTAAAGCCATCGGAAATAAATATATTGTAGTTTTAATACCTTCGTGAAGGTGTGATTTTTTAAAAGTAATCTCTATGCCCAATATGGGGCACCAACTCACAACCCTGAGATCAAGAGTTTTGTGCTCTATAGTCTGAGCTAGCCAGGTGCCCCAAAAGCTGTGAATTTTAATATCATGCTGTTATATCTCAAAAATATAGAAGTCAACCAGTTCTGTCCTAAAATATTTATAAAATCTAGTAATTTTCTAAATCCATAAAATTCATTTTGAAGATGAAATTTATAAAATGTGTTTAGTGTTAAACTTTTGGATATATTATATAATATAACATAATATTATATAAATACCTGTATCACTAAATATCACTTGCTTAGTTTCTTCCCATGAGGGTTGGTACCAAGATTCTCACTCTCTAGCTGCCAGATGTGTTGGCTGCTAGTGGCTAACGACTGTACCCTCTACATGGGAATTGGCCTCCATCAAAGGGATTGACTGCCTTCCTCAAGGCTGTGCACCCTCACAAGAGAAGCTTGTATTCAGTGACTGGTGGCTTGGGAGTACATATGATCAAGACTTTCATCACAATGCAGGACAACTAAATGTCATTTTAGCTTTAGAGCTTGTATGGAATTGACAGGGATCTTTGTTTACTACATTGCAATTCAATTTTTCTCTCTAATACTGTATGACTCACTCAAGTGTTGTAGTCTAGAGTACTCTTCATTAAACTTCATACTTACCACTCTCAATCTCAGAGAGTTTTCCCAAAATCTATCCTAAGAAAATTATTAAAAGTAGTCCAAGACACAGGCTTTGAAATGTGATTTTGGACCAGGATCAACCCCTAGGCAGGTGGCAATTAGGACCTCATAGATAGTGTTAGGTCTTGCAATGCCATAACAGAACAATCATTAAATAAAACTTTCACTGGTGTTGGGACAGTATTAGATGTTATGGGAAGGATATGCACTATCCCTGGCTGCTGCAATAGTCCATTTTGGAAGTTCTCAGAAAGTGGAGATTATAAGGACAATAGGATTAAATATGGTGTTGAAGACATTAATTTGCAACAACAAAGGCAAATACAATGAAGGACATTGGAAAAAAGAAAAAAAAACCCTAGAGGATGTTTAATGAAAATTTTAGGGCAAGGTTTGAAAGCCATAAGGTCTCCTCAGCAACATATAATCTCTTTCCTTTAGCCAGAGAGTAGAAGGCTACTTTTAGTAGAAAGATCAGTCCATAGGCTGAGAATGTCATTGGCTTGTACCCTTGAGGGATGAGGAAGTGGGTCACCCCACCCCCAGCGGATAGTGGAGAAGAGGCATGATGAGTATCAGTTGCAGTTGTGAAACTGGCTGTAGCAGTGGAGTCTACATATCATCTACTAGCATTCTTCTTATAGATTTCTACACACACACACACACACACACACACACACATCAAACAATTCTAGAGGAGCTGTTTCTAATGAGCTGAACCTATCAAGTAGAAAAACAGAATCTAAACAGTGTAATTATGGTAGACTCTTAGTATGTGCTGTGGTACACTAACCAGATGCACTCACTTTTCTGCAAGGCTGATTATGGTATTATCTCATGAGACTTGCCCTCAGATAAAGGGACCTGACTTACCCAAAGTTATCCTTCCTCCTTGGGAGGATATCATCCAAATCCAGTGATGGTTCAACCAGAGGTACAAATGTTCAGTCACATTACCTCATTTGAGAACATCTCTTAGGAACTATCCACCTTCAGAGTTCCTCATAGGATTGATAAGGGCTTTTATAGTGATTGAATCATTCTTTAACTGTCCAATTCTAGTTCCTCTCTTACAGGTGTTTTGCTCATGGCTACTACCCCAAAAACTTCTTACATATAAATATCCAATTCAGAGTGTGATTTCTGAGAAACCTCTCCTAAGACATCTTGTTTGCTCGTTGAAATGCTTTCCTTGTAGATGTTCTTCAAATATGGACTTTGGAAAAAAAATGATTTATTTGCTTTAAGATGGTACTTTTGAAAATGATCTAGGTGAGTTATTTTAACATTAATAAACTTTGTAAGCCAAGTCAAGGAAACACAATGGATATCAAAATATCATGCTTTAAAAAAATTTCCATTGGCCATAGATTTTGGCAATGTATGTTTCATAGTGTTATTAAAAATGATTTTCATGTGACTTCTCCTTTGAAACAGGTGGGGTTATCTACATCAGCAGAATCATCCTTAATAAACTCTCATTCTCATTCCATTTATTAATATAATTACTAAAGAAACAGAACAGCCATTTGAAAAATAAGTTTTGGAAATGTGCTATGTAAAAATAATAACAATTTAAAAATGGGAAAATAGAATATGACTGGAACCACACTAGAAAACTCACAAGAGGATTCCCACTTGTTCTAAGTGCAGCAATTAGTAAACAGGGAGGTCAGATAATTTAATCAGATACAGTGATGGTACTTGGCTATGAGGACCTTACTAAAAGACATTTTTCTTAAGTTCCTAGAACATTCCTGATATGTCTGCATGTTCCTCAAGTAATATCACAGTTTCTTTTTTTTTATTTACTTATGACAGTCACAGAGAGAGATAGAGAGGCAGAGACATAGGCAGAGGGAGAAGCAGGCTCCATGCACCGGGAGCCTGACCTGGGATTCGATCCCCGGTCTCCAGGATCGCGTCCTGGGCCAAAGGCAGGCGCCAAACCGCTGCGCCACCCAGGGATCCCAATATCACAGTTTCTTATACAGACAGTGCTTTGACCATTTGAATCTGTGTGACCTAGGAAAAGTCATCTAGTATTAGTTCTGCAATGCATTTAAATAAATAAAAGGGATAGAATTCTTGAGAAGATAAAATATAACTTGTAAAATTTTTATTTTAGTTCATTACACAGGGTAACCAATGAATAATTTTTGCTGTAATTACTATTTTTTTTAAGTTTAAACCATTTCTTCAATAAATTGGTCAGTATATAAAACTCATGATATTTGGCCGGTAAAAATGATATCTTGTTTTTGTTTGATTCTTACTATATGTCAGGCTTCTAATCATCTTTTCTGTATTATATCATTTAACTTTCACAACAATCATATGGAGGTAGGCTTTACTATTTATATCATTATTTCTATTCTTTTGTAGATAAGTAAATAACAACACAGAGGCCAAAAGTTATTTCCCAATATGCATACAATGAGTAAGTAGCCAAACTTAGGATTTGAATCTAAGCTGTAAAATGTTATACTCTGGGTGTCTAGTCTATACTGCCTCCTATGATATTGAATTAGAGTTACAGGTAAAGATTAGAGTTAGGAAGAGCCATCTGCTTGGAGAGCTGATTTAATAACCAAGATACTCAGATCAGGTTTCTGCCTATTCTGGCCATTTAAGGGTGCTGTCTTGGAAACAGATTCTCCAGCCCCAGTCCAGTCGTTAGATGAATGTAGTCTCAGCTGAATGAAATCTCATGAAAGGCCCAAGACAGACTCATCCATGCAAGCTGCTCCCAAAATCTTGAGCCATAGAAACTGAGATAATAAATATTTATTACTTAAACTTCTAAATTTGGAAATATTCTGTTATATAGAAATAAATAACAAACATAGACAAGTTACTAATAATCTCTGAACTATGAAATAAAATTAGCCAGCTAAAATGTTGGAAGAGGGATGTTTTTCAAGAGCTATGTAAGCAACAGCAACAATAACACAAGACATGTCTTTTCAATTGCTGCATTGAAGTTACCTATATCCTTTTTATGTTAAAGTTGGAAATATGAAAATCTTCAGGTTCCTATTTCTCTTCTTGTCCTCTCATATTTGCCTCTCTCTATATATATATTATTATTATCTATTGATTTGGAAGTACAGATAGTTAGCCAGGGACACAGATATAATCACCATAAAACCTTACATATCTTGAAGAGAGAAAACCATATTTTTAGAACCATGTATTTAGAAAACTACCTTGTCATAGACAATGATGTGTAGAATTTGCCACTAGTGTCTGCCGAAAACCAATAGAGAGTATGCATTACTCAAAACCAACTACTGCAACAATACTGGAAAAATAGTGGAAAAGTTCAGTTCTACTTTAGATGTTGTGGACATTATTACCTTCATATATAGATGAAAATGTCTGAAGTAAAATCATGTTTGTGATGTAAATCCACTATGAAATTAGAAAATTTGTTATGAATAAGAAAAGCTTCATTTACCTTTACAAGTTCACCTTTTGTGAACAGGGCTCCAAAACACAGTTTAAATTATTAGGAAGAGTTGTAGGTATATTGATATAGTTTGTATTAAAATATAAGTAACTTGCTTTTATATGATTATTAATTCTAAATAATTGATAATATGCATTTTAGCATATTTTCAGTAAAATGAGATAAGCCATTTTCTCCAATATTTAATGTGCAAGAAATGACCACTGGCTTCTGTAAGATGAACCACAGTAGATATACTTAGATCCATCTGGAGGTAGAGATGGCATTATACAAAACAAGGGGCAAAGAAATAAGTGGGAAGCAACCTGTATTCTAGTCCTTCTAATAATAATCAGACTCACTGTGAACACTGATCCTTCAGTTACTATTGTGCCTGACTAATAAAGTGGTAATAAGAATCAAGGAAATGATATTCCTGTATTAACATAAAATTACAAAGTTAAGCCCTTATTTACTTCTTTCATTTTTAAGTAGTTATATATAGGAACTCAATGAAGCTAAATATAGGAATTCAAGTGAAATAAAAAATAAATGGAATGAAACTACAATATCTAATGGTATAAAAAAGAAAGGGAAAGGAAATAAAGGGGAAAAAAGAAATCTATTTCACCTGTTCAGCGAGAAACTACTTTAACAAAAAGGCACTGAGTTGAATACTACTAAGTGCCAGGCATTGTATTTAATGTTGAATATCCAAAGATAAATAACATGTTCCATGCAACTGCTTGTCTAATATGGAAGGACAGGTGTGTAAAAAATTGTAAAACAATGGGATGAAATATAAAACAGAACTATGTTGTAGGTAAAATTGTAGGAATAAAAACCTTGATTTGAATAAGTCAGGAAAGATTTCACAAGGCAAGGATACTTAGGCAGTCCCTTCAAGAATCATTTAAAAAAATCACAGGTAAAGAAAATGAGACAGAATCAGGTAAAATGAGAACATGTAAAACAACATGGATATGTAGAAAAGAATGAGATATTTGGAGGCTAAAATTTATGGAAAGTAGTGGACATTCCATGTTTAGTTCAATTACTAGCAATATTATTTGAAATAGCTCCATTTGTGAAAGCATGGTAAAGGCCTTCAGCAAACAAGTTGATTTCTTTTGTTTTTCTTTTAAAAGTAAGTAATAATTTTATAGGCCTGAGAGAAGGTAATTAAAGTCAGTGAAGAAATTAAAAATGAGAAAACATTAGGGTAGTAAGAGTCTTTCCCCAAGAAGCCAGAGGCCTGGAAACAAAGAAAGAAAATGCATTAGCTTTAATTACACTGTGGACTTTGTCCCTAATGGATTTCCTTCCTAATTTACACTGAATAAAACAACTGTTATATTTGGTTAGTACTGTGTGTGTGTGTGTGTGTGTGTGTGTGTGTGTGACAGAGACAGAGAGGGAGAGAACTCATACACAGATGAATCAGTACTGCTCTACAGAGATTACATGCATCTGATAAATGAATACTTGAATCTCCATTTTCTTAGTCAAATTTTTGAAGAACCATCCAATTTATATGGAAGAGGTATTTCTTTTTTTTTTTTAAGATTTTATTTATTTATTCATGAAAGACACAGAGACAGAGAGGCAGAGAGACACAGACAGAGGGAGAAGCAGGCTCCCTGTGGGGAGCCTGATGCGGGACTCCATCCCAGGACCCCAGATCCTTCCTGAGCCAAAGGCAGATGCTCAACCACTGAGCTACCCAGGTGCCCCTGCAAGAGGTATTTCATAAGAATGTTCCATGTTAAAGAATCTTATTACTTTCTATTTCTTAATAGATTTAACATGAAAGCATGCTGACTGCTGGTGCTTTTAATCTATTATTAATTAGAATTCCTTCCTCCACTAAAATGTAAAAATCTTCAAATAGTCTAATGTTTACCTCATCTCCATCCAGTTGTGAATATATTTATGCCTACTCATAGATGAGGCTATTTGACTTTCTGCTAACCCATTTACTATCAGGATTGTTCAGTTCCCTCCTCATCATGCTTCTATATATTCTTCCCTGGTCCCTTCAAGATTCTCCCTCAAGGTTCTCCCCGTGTTCACAGAACCATTACTGGAAATTATGATTTCTTTCTTCTGATTTATCAAGTGTATTTATATAAGAGTTCCTTGTTCACTTTCTATCATCTAAATAACAATACAGAAAATGAAATTCTCCACATTTTCAAAAATTTTCTGTGATTTATTTTCTCATTTTAGAGTTTTGGGATTTTCACAGAACAGATATGAGTACTGCTCACTTTTCAGATGAAAAAGTACTGATACAGAGATATTAAATGACATCACCTCCTTTACCCAGATAAAAAGTGCAATAGTTAAGATTCAATACCTACTCTAAGTGAAATGAACTTCAAATCTTCCCTGCATCTGGAAGCAACTAGGAAATTCTAAAGTTGTTAAGCTTTATTTCTTACTTTGTATTCAATTCTAATCAACCTGCATCTCTATCCAGTAATGTTAGCCTGCCCTTCTTAAAATTGATTTTCCCTTTATCTACTTCTTTCCCTATTATTTCTATACCTTATGTTTAATCTCTCACTTTTACTCTTGTTGAATAACAGTCATATTTATAATGAAAGTGTGGATCACAAGAAACTTCTTCTAAAGATACAGAGAGACATATCTTTTCAGAAAACAAAAACCAAAGGAAACAGCAGCAGCAATACTAAATTGGCATATTAGTCTCCTAAGAAATAATTTGAGCCCATTCCATTATTACACTAATCAAAGAGACAGGAAACTGTTCTGCAGAAACTTCTGGAAAGATAGTTTTCAGCGGAATGATAGATGACTCCACTAAAGAAAAAAAAGTCTAGAAGCATGTCCATTGGTAGACATTTTAACAGGTGTGAGGTGATACCTCATTATAGTTTTGATTTGCATTTCTCTATTTGAGTAATGTTGAGCTCCTTTTCACGTATCCATCGGCCAGGCCTGTGTCTTCTTTGGAAAAATATCTATCCAGATCCTTTCCCATTATTAATGGGGTTATTTTTATTGTTTGCTATTGAGTTATATGAGTTCTTTATATATTTTGAACATTAACTAGATATGGAGTAGATGGCTTGCAAATATTTTTGCAACTCAAAAATAAACCTTTGTATATACAGTCAATTAATATTTGTCAAGGGAGGCAAGAACACTCAATAGATAAAGAGAAGTCTCTTCAATAAATGGGATGAATGAAAATAATGAAATTGGGCCCAGATTTTCAGCACTCACAAAAGTTAAGTCAAAACGAATTAAAGACTTAAATGTAAGACCTGAAACTATAAAACTCCCAGAAGAAAACATTGGGGAAAGTGGCTTGACATTAGTCTCGGCAACATTTTTTTTTTTTTAGATGACATCAAAATCACAATCAACAAAAGCAGAAATAAACAAGGGACTACATCAAATGAAAAGCTTCTGCACAGCAGAAAAAAACAATCAAAATGAGAAGGCAACTAAGGAATGGGAGAAAATATTTGGAATTTTTTAAAAAGATTTTATTTATTCATTTGAGAGAGAGATCCAAAGAGACAAAGCATAAGAGGGGAGGAAGGGAAGAGGTAGAAAGAGAAGCAGGCTCTCTGATGAGCAGGGACCCCAGCACAGGGGCTCAATCCCAGGACCTAGCGATCATGACCTGAGCCAAAGGCAGATGCTTAACTAACTGAGCTAGTTAGGCACCCCTAAGATTATTATTTTGGGAATTTAGAATCAAATATCTACAAATGTGATGAATTCTTTCTGAGATGAGTATTTTTCAATAATATATTTTTTTTTACAAATGTTAACAGAAAATTATTGGGTTATTCTATATTTATATTTATATTGTTATCCCAAACTCTAACTTATTTCTAGACACTTTGGTTGAATATAAGGTGTACAAACACAAGATTCTATTTGGAATTTGATTCAATTTGAATCTTAGTACTTCAGTTATCTATTTAACTTCTCCAGGACTCAGTTTCTGCATCTTTTATAAAATAGAGATTCTAATGTTGCCCACTTTATAACGTGAGAATTAAGTAATATTAATTAATGTAAATTGCTCAAAATTACCTGATACACACATGTAAGTAACAGATGTTAATGATTAATTTCTATTACTAAAATTATTTGTAGCCAAAACAAACCTATATTTATATTTGTTTACATCAGTGTTCGCAATTTTTTTCTTAAAGGACCAGCGTAAATATTTTAGACTTTGGGTGTAATATGGTCTCTCTTTAGCAACTACATAACTCTACTTTGTGGCAGGAAAACATTCATACATAACATATAAATGAGTGTGTATGTACATGTTCCAATAAAATTTTATTGGCACACACAGGCAGCAATCAGATTTGGGGTGCACACTGTAGATTGCCAGCCCTGGTTTCTATGCTGGAGAACAAATACAATGATTCATGACTTAACAGAAATCACTTACTGCATCCTGAAAAGTGTTAATTCTTCAGTGAACATTTAAAAGTCCCAAGAAGGTATTTCTTCCCCACAATTCTCCATGTAGTTTATCTTTGTCTTAAATTCCAAGTCAATGTTTATAGTTTTCTCAGCAAAGGATAAAGGTCAGCACAGGAGAAAATTAATTTTTGTTAAAAAATTAAACAATGTCACAAAGCAGTTTGTCCACCATATATTCAGTGCATATTAAAAACATTTATAACATTCCTTAGGATTACTAAACACATGAGAAATTAGCACAGAACAACAATAAAAAAAGTAAATTATCCTACTTCAGTGACTTATATTATCCTCCCTTTGTGTGCAAATGGAACTTTTTTACTCAGACATGTCAGAGGAAAGTAAAATTATGAAATGAAAAAGAAAGGAAGCAGGAAATTTACACCCTCTCACATAGGTAGAGATCATAATATTATACTGAAAAACTTGTTTAAGTAAACTAAATATAAGCCTTTAGCCTGGCAGATGCCTCAAAATTTACTAAAATAAAAAAACATAACAAAATACTAAGTTGTGATTTGTCAAGACACTTGAAGATTTTTTTTATACTTGAGGATTTGTAATAGAAGGTCTGGAGGATCAACTTAACAGAGGATTTTGCTGACATGAAAACTGATGATTCTTAATATAAAAATATGAATGTTTCAAATAAGAATAGCAAGATTGCACCAGCTGCTTGCAGATATGAAAAAATCTGTTATGAGTTTATTTGATAAATATTATGTATCCTCTGTGTTTGAACCAGTGGACTTTAATTTTACTTTCATTTCTATTGTACAATTTTAACTTATCTCTAATCTATATTATGCAATCTAGTAGTAACATCTCCATACATACCAAATAAATCTTGACTACTTGACATTCATCCCAGCTATGTGCACATACAACCTATCTCTCCTTCTTTCCCTCTCCATTTCTCTCTCTCTCTCTCATTCACTCAGACACATGCACACATACCCCGGCAATGGAATAAAATGGCTTTATATCACACAGAAATTGTGTCTCTAGGAATTAGAGTATTACTGTACTCTAAGCAGACTAATCTGTTTAATAGAATTTCAATAGAGTGGCAAATGCTCCTTTTCCATAAGAAGTAATATTTCTTTTCTTTTTTTAAAGAAAAAGTTGTCTTTTATGAACAAGGCCTTTTAGTGTTAGTACTCATGAACCAACCAGGTACAATAAGCACAGAGCACTATACAAGGCCCAAACGACATATCAGAGTTTCTGAACAAGATTCTTCCTCCAATTATTTTGAACATTAAACATTTACAAAAGAGTTGGAGATGTGATCAAACTATTTATTATTCATTCATGAAATATGTAATTGATTTTAAGGTGAGAAATTTCCGTTCAAATAGCTTTTGGAATATTCACTCTTCGACGAAGTGATATTATGTCTTCTACAATGCCTTGAATATTATCCAGATAATTAACATATTAAACATGCCTTATGAGCATTATATGAAATTGAAGTGAAACTTTTGAATGTACTCCCTAATTCACTTGAAATTTAATGATATAATGCATTGGGAAGTACTTTGCAAAAAGTTATCTTTATGTCTCATCTCTCTAGCATAGCTATTACACATGGCAAAGACAACACGTTTGTAGAACATTTTTATTTTTTAAATGTTGAGTACAATTCCATCATAAATGCATGCATTCAGAAATTGTAAATCCTCTTACATTAGTGAAATTCCCCTTCTCTCTCCATACCTATTCATGCTTCAGTTTTAGTGTGCACCAACTATGACCCTTCTACCTACTATTCTAGCCTCTCTGTCTCGTGTGTGTGTGTGTGTGTGTGTGTGTGTGTGTGTGAATATATAATATTCAAAGCACAACTTATGAAGCCTGGTACAACCAGATTTTAATAACAGATATGTACTTTAATAGTTGTATGTCCCTTAACAAGTCACTTTTCTGAATTTGAGTTTCTACATCTGGTACAAAGCAGATAATGATAATTATCAATATGATCTTTGTGAGGTTTAAGTTAGCTTTGCTAAGTGCACATCACATAATATAAGTAAATATTCAATAAATGTTTGGGATTATTTTTTCTATTGGCATCATCATGGTTTACCATAAAAGCCCAATTCAGAATGGAGAATGAAGAATGGAGAAGCCTGTAGGGAAGATATTATTTAGAAGAGTTTAACCTGAAGAGATTCACAGCCACTATTACTAGCAGGTGCTTGAGGGTGGCTGCAGACTATGAAAGGAAACCTAGTGAGAGGGATAACATATATTACTCTTATATTTAGTAGCAGTATATAGTGGCTGTCTTGATCACACGAAAGTATCACCAAAGTACTGCCCATGAGTCTAGTATCCCAGAATTTAAATTCTAGAGTACCAATCTAGAATATTGTTTGCCTACATGGGCCACAACAGTCTTCTGCCTTTTTCTTGTGGTAGTGTTCTGGCTCAAGGTGGGTTACTGTGGCCATGATGATAGAAATTTTTTAAAGATAGGTTGCAGGTAGAATTTTTAAAAGAAAATCAATTCTATTTACTTTTTTAAAAAGATTTTATTTATTGATTAGAGACACACAGAGAGGGGTAGAGACATAGACAGAGGGAGAAGCAGGCTCCCTGTGGGGAGCCCGATGTAGGACTCGATCCCAGGACTCCAGGATCACATCCTGAGTGAAAGGCAGACACTCAACCACTGAGCCACCCAGGTGCCTCAACCAATTCTATTTTAAAGGGTTTAGATTTCAACTAACTTAATGGAAATTCAATACAGTATTTTCAAATTGATAAAGGACCAGAAAGGATACAATTTTAGAATGATTTGTCTGGCAGTAGTGTGGAAAAAGACCAGAGGACAGAAGGAAGCGATGAATGGACTATATCAGCAATCTGAGTGAAAATTTTAGTTTGGATGGAATAAAAATATTTAAGGATAACAAGTATGTATTTAAGGATAACAAGAAGCTAGATTTACCAGGAGGTAGTCTGTTGAGGACTAGGGCTTCAAGCAGCAGGTTAGGATGGAGTGGGGAGGTGGCTTCAGATGTTAGGTGGATTAGGATAGGGCAAAACATCTGAATGTAATAGAATGGGCAACAGCAAATATGGAGCTCCAGCTAAAGACTAACTTGAATTTGTGCAGTAAATCAAGAGGGGACTTAGGCACAGTGCAACAAGATCAGGATGAAGTTAGGGTCCATTGTGGAATCTTAAACACTAAGATAAGGCCATAAGACCCAAGGCATAAATCACATTTATGGTTGCAGCAAGTGGTTTAATTACTACATTCTATGCTAATTAACAAAATTGATTGGGTGTCTATGTGCTTGGTCAAGTTACACACAGGTGTATATATAAGAAATGATACAGGGATCCCTGGGTGGCGCAGCAGTTTGGCGCCTGCCTTTGGCCCAGGGCGCGATCCTGGAGACCCAGGATCGAATCTCACATCGGGCTCCCGGTGCATGGAGCCTGCTTCTCCCTCTGCCTGTGTCTCTGCCTCTCTCTCTCTCTCTGTGACTATCATAAATAAATAAAAATTTAAAAAAAATTTAAAAAAAAAGAAATGATACAGAGGCACCTGGGTGGTTCAGTTGGTTAAGCATCCAACTCATGATTTCAGCTCAGGTCATCATCTCACAGTCATGGGATTGATTCTCATGATGTTGGGCTCAGTGCTCAGTGGGGGGGCTGCTTGAGATTCTCTCTCTCCTCTTTCTCCCCCTCTGCTCCTCCCCCTTGTTCCCCACTTGCATGCATAGGCGTAGCAACTTTGGAAATAGCCTGGTTGTTCTTCAAAAGGTTAAACTTAAATAGGCCTTATGATTCAGTGAACATTTTTCTTTTGTATATATCTAAGAGTAATTAAAACATTTTTCCACATAAAATCTTGAGCACAAATATTCAGAGCATTATTAGTCCTAATAGCCAAAAAGTAAAAAGAGCCTCAATGTCCATGAACCGATGAATAGATACATAAAATGCAGTATTATCTAAACCATGGACTATTGTTAAGCAATAAAAAGTAATAAAGTACTTATATTTGCTACAATCTGGATAAACCCTGAAAACATCCCACAAAATAAAAGAAGCCAGTAAGTAAATAACATACACTTCATAATTCCATTTATATGAAATGTCCAGAACTGACAAATATATAGAGACAGAAGATATATTCATGATTTTCTAGAACTGGGTTAGGGAGGATTCAGAAGAAATGGAGAGTGACTGCTAGTGGTCACAGGGTTTTTCTCTGGTATGTTGAAATTGTTCTAAAATTGATTGTTGTGATGCTCATACAAGTCTGTGAATATAGTAAAATATCCACTGAATTGTATACTTTGTGTGAGCTGTATAGTGAATTATATATCAATAAAATTGGTAAAAATAATCAACAGTAACCTATGTACTATACTATTGTATTGCTCTTAGTATGGACACTAAATCTGAACAAACTGGATTTTAAAGATATAGAAAATTCTCCATTTTTCTTTAGAAAGTATTACTTATTATAGTGATATTGGTCTGTTGAAGTACTCTTTATACCAAATTATCCTAATAAAATATTTCCCCTGAGACCCATATATATATTGGCAAGCTGCAAAAGGGGATTATGACTAAAAATTCATGTAGGAAAAAAAAAAGAGGAAACACGGCTTGAATAACTATCCTTATCCCTGACTTTCTTATGTTCAAAGGTACAAAAACACTGGCTCTCAGGACAGAAACTGGCCCTGGAGCTCCAGAGAGGGGAAGGGAATACATTATGAAACATGCCTGACTAAACAGAACAAAGCTGGCTGCGTTATGCCTAGCTGGATTTCAGTGATAACAATAGTGATAATTAATTACATGTGCAGTATTCAGTGCTTTCCTTCCTGAAGAGAGAACAGCAACATTATTATACCTTACAGAGAGAAATAAAGGCCAAGAAAGCTCACCCTTGAATCACCTCTGTAACAGATCATGTGTAGTCTGTGCTCTTTGTAATAAGGCCAACCAGAATAGGGCAGGGTTTCAACATAGAACAAATGTACACATAAACAAACTATAGAATACATTCAAATATATTTTAAAAAATAGACATAATCTTATAACCCTGATAATTATCTCTTTTCTAGGGAGGCTGTGTTGTGTTATTTAGATATGTATTTTCTCCTTGAATTCTGGGAGATTTTGTAAACTAGAAATGGCATTGTTGCATATCCTCAGGCCATTGAAAGATTAAAATATTTAAGATGAAATAAAACTGAAATAATTTTATACTAGAATACTTGGAATTAAATTCCTTAGACCTGTAACATTCTGATTTGCAAAATAATTATATATTATTTAAAACATAGTGAGAAATGAAATTCGCAAATTGTAGCTTTGAAGTTTTTAATAGTCATTATTATTATCAAAGACTTTCTTCTTTCTATGATGAACATAATGTAGTTCTAAATGTAAGTGCAATAGGTTAAAGCCAATAATTCTGATTTTGTATCCTTGTTCTGTCATTTACCTTTTTCACCAAGTTATGGCACCTCTGAGTTTTGGTTATTAATTTGGATATCATGTTCTAGTATCTAATTTATAAGGTTATCCTGAGGATCAAAAACATATTTCAAGTTTGAAATACTGCGATTTTGCATAAACTAGGAGGTATTATTTTCATTGGCATGAAAAAGCAAGGTTGGAAAGTAAGATTTTAATGACAAATTGACTAAATTAAATGTAAGTATTCTTTAAAAGATTATATTGATAAGAACATTACTGTAGCCCTGTTAGATGCTAATGATGACATTCACTCTAGGATTTGGCAAGGGCCAGTATGCTAATAAGTAAATATCAAGTTGTTTATTTTTGGCACCTGTGTTTCTCTCTTTTTACTTTCTATTCCTGAGACAGTACAACTGAAGGAAATCATTCAAGGATGTCAGCTGTACTCTTACTGCTCACCTAAGCCAGATGTTATTCTGGCCCATCTGTTCATGCTTTCTCTGCCACAATATGAAAAACAACTGGGGACTGTGAGGTGACACAGTAATTAACCTTGCAAATGACATTAGTATCACAAGTGAAACCAACACTTGGTTTTGTGACTTTTGTCAATTAGCAGCAATTAATCTTGGTTGTTTTGCCTAATCTCCCTGTAATATTTTATAATTTGTTTAATGGTGGATGCTATAAAATCATTGTGCTTTCCCCCCTTTTGTTGATATTTAGATTTTTCTTTGTATTATACTGAGCTTTGCAAATACTACTCTTCAAATTTGGAACAATTCTTTGTATTCCCTTATGAATTGTTGAGTTGCTTAAAAAGACATGATGGCTACTCAGGATCCAATAAATAATACTTTAAGATAGTTCATTTTTGATAGCAATATATTAATTTGAGTCCTTCAGAAAAACCTAGAAAAAATTCTTTAGAAAGAGCCTGGAATAATACTTAAGGGAAAGATTTAAGTTAAAGAAGTGAAAGAAAAATTTTAACTGAATGAAGACCCAAAGTGATTTAAGAACATATTAAACACAGAAGAGAAAATTAATGAATAAGAATTAGTAAATTTGAATATGAATCAGAGAAATTATGTTTGAAAATTCATAAAATAAAAATATAAATAAAAGATGAAAAGAAGTATTTCAGTTAAACCTCAAAAATAAGAAAAAAAAGGAAAAACAAAAATATGTTTAAAATACTAGGGAATTTTCTGATCAGGAGATCCATATCAAGAGAAACATTAAAAGCTGTTTTTCAGACTGAATAAGATATCTCAGATACAGAAAACAGGATTTTCTTTTAAAAAGAAAGAAATACATGTAAAAATGTGTAGGCATCAAGGTAATAAGGCAATATTGATGGTCTTCTTTATTTTATTTTTATTTTTTAATAAATTTATTTTTTATTGGTGTTCAATTTACCAACATACACAATAACACCCAGTGCTCATCCCGTCAATTGCCCCCCTCAGTGCCCGTCACCCATTCACCCCCACCCCCCGCCCTCCTCCCCTTCCACCACCCCTAGTTCGTTTCCCAGAGTAAGGAGTCATTATGTTGTCTCCCTTTCTGATATTTCCCACACATTTCTTCTCCCTTCCCTTATATTCCCTTTCACTATTATTTGTATTCCCCAAATGAATGAGAACATATAATGTTTGTCCTTCTCCGATTGACTTACTTCGCTCAGCATAATACCCTCTAGTTCCATCCACGTGGAAGCAAATGGTGGGTATTTGTCATTTCTAATGGCTGAGTAATATTCCATTGTATACATAAACCACATCTTTATCCATTCATCTTTCGATGGACACCGAGGCTCCTTCCACAGTTTGGCTATTGTGGCCATTGCTGCTATAAACATTGGGGTGTAGGTGTCGTGGCGTTTCATTCCATCTGTATCTTTGGGGTAAATCCCCAGCAGTGCAATTGCTGGGTCATAGGGCAGGTCTATTTTTAACTCTTTGAAGAACCTCCACACAGTTTTCCAGAGTGGCTGCACCAGTTCACATTCCCACCAACAATGTAAGAGGGTTCCCTTTTCTCTGCATCCTCTCCAACATTTGTGGTTTCCTGCCTTGTTAATTTTCCTCATTCTCACTGGTGTGAGGTGGTATCTCATTGAGGTTTTGATTTGTATTTCCCTGATGGCAAGTGATGCAGAGCATTTTCTCATGTGCATGTTGGCCATGTCTATGTCTTCCTCTGTGAGATTTCTCTTCATGTCTTTTGCCCATTTCATGATTGGATTGTTTGTTTCTTTGCTGTTGAGTTTAAGAAGTTCTTTTAAGATCTGGATACTAGCCCTTTCTCTGATATGTCATTTGCAAATATCTTCTCCCATTCTGTAGGTTGTCTTTAGTTTTGTTGACTGTATCCTTTGCTGTGCAAAAGCTTCTTATCTTGATGAAGTCCCAATAGTTCATTTTTGCTTTTGTTTCTTTTGCCTTCGTGGATGTTTCTTGCAAGAAGTTACTGTGGCTGAGTTCAAAAAGGGTGTTGCCTGTGTTCTCCTCTAGGATTTTGATGGAATCTTGTCTCATATTTAGATCTTTCATCCATTTTGAGTTTTTCTTTGTGTATGGTGAAAGAGAGTGGTCTAGTTTCATTCTTCTGCATGTGGATGTCCAATTTTCCCAGCACCATTTATTGAAGAGACTGTCTTTCTTCCAATGGATAGTCTTTCCTCCTTATCGAATATTAGTTGACCATAAAGTTCAGGGTCCACTTCTGGGTTCTCTATTCTGTTCCATTGATCTATGTGTCTGTTTTTGTGCCAGTACCACACTGTCTTGATGACCACAGCTTTGTAGTACAACCTGAAATCTGGCATTGTGAAGCCCCCAGATATGGTTTCCTTTTTTAAAATTCCCCTGGCTATTCGGGGTCTTTTCTGATTCCACACAAATCTTAAAATAATTTGTTCTAACTCTCTGAAGAAAGTCCATGGTATTTTGTTTTTTTTTTAATTAATTTTTATTGGTGTTCAATTTACCAACATACAGAAAAACACCCAGTGCTCATCCCGTCAAGTGTCTGCCTCAGTGCCCGTCACCCATTCCCCTCCAACACCCGCCCTCCTCCCCTTCCACCACCCCTAGTTCGTTTCCCAGAGTTAGGAGTCTTTATCTTTTGTCTCCCTTCCTGATATTTCCCAACATTTCTTTTCCCTTCCTTTATATTCCCTTTCACTATTATTTATATTCCCCAAATGAATGAGGACATACACTGTCCTTCTCCGATTGACTTATTTCACTCAGTATAATACCCTCCAGTTCCATCCACGTTGAAGCAAATGGTGGGTATTTGCTGAGTAATATTCCATTGTATACATAAACCACATCTTCTTTGATAGGGATTGCATTAAACATGTAAATTGCCCTGGGTAACATTGACATTTTCACAATATTAATTCTTCCAACCCATGAGCATGGAATATTTTTCCATCTCTTTGTGTCTTCCTCAATTTCTTTCAGAAGTGTTCTATAGTTTTTAGGGTATAGATCCTTAACCTCTTGGTTAGTTTTATTCCTAGGTATCTTATGCTTTGGGGTGCAATGGTAAATGGGATTGACTCCTTAATTTCTCTTTCTTCAGTCTCATTGTTAGTGTATAGAAATGCCACTGATTTCTGGGCATTGATTTTGTATCCTGCCATGCTACCAAATTGCTGTATGAGTTCTAGCAATCTTGGGGTGGAGGCTTTTGGGTTTTCTATGTAGAGTATCATGTCATCGGCGAAGAGGGAGAGTTTGACTTCTTCTTTGCCAATTTGAATGCCTTTAATGTCTTTTTGTTGTCTTAAGGATAAAAATATTAATTGTTCTAAGTAAAAGCAAAGGCAATAATATAGTATATAGTAAAATGTAGGATAACAAGAGAACAGAATATGGGAGGAGGAAATGTAAAATACTATTGTAAGATAATTACATGTTTATAACAGTATTTATTTCCATGCAGAATTATATAACCTAAAGATGAACATTTTAATTCCTAGAGCAACCAATGAAAATGAACAAAATGAGGCATAACCAAAAAGGGAAGGGCAGGGGATAAAATGAATTCCTAACACTACAAAATTAACAAAAATGAAATTAGGAAAAATGTGTAAAGGAACAAAATACTTAATACGAAATGGAACTTTAAACTGAAACATATCAATAAATATACTAAAAATAAATTAAATAAAAACTCCATTTAAAAGCTAGATAATCATAGTTGTACAGAAAAGCAAGCCACTATTTACACTCTTTTGATAAATACATTCTACATAACAGTGTAAAAATAAGTGTGTAAAAAAAGGATATAGCTGCAAAAACTAAATATAAAATAGAGTGGCTACATTAATGTCAGAAACAGTAGACTTCACCATGAAGAATTTTGAAGAGAGAAAAGGAAATATTGTAGAATTGTAAATATCAAAAAATTTATAATGATACTAATATGTATGAGCACCTAAAATTGCATTTAAATATATGAATTAAAAATTGACTGAGCTAAAGAGAATAGGCAAACTCAGAATGAAAATAGGAGATTTTAATATTTCTCTTCCAGCAACTGATAAATAAGAGAACAAAAACATCAAGAAAAAATGTCGAGTATTTGAATATAATTATCAAACAATTTTTTACTGATAATTGTACTTTTTAGAACATTTTACAAAAATTATTTTCAAGTACACATGGAACCTTTCCCAAAACAGACCAGATGCTGGACCATAAAACTAGTGGCACTAAAAACCAAATAATTAAATTCTTACAAAGCACAAAGGTCTGACCACAATGGTATTAAACTAGAGAACAATAAAAGTAAGAATCTAGAAAACTATAAGTATTTTGAAATTAAACAAGACAAATTTAAATAAACCACAGCTGGAAGGTAAAAATTAATAAGGGTTATAAAATATTTTGAGTTACATTATAATTAAAATATGAAAATGTATGATGCAACAAAAATTGTTCTTAGATTTAATTTTATTTATTTATTTATTTATTTTTAAATTTTTATTTATTTATGATAGTCACAGAGAGAGAGAGAGAGAGGCAGAGACACAGGCAGAGGGAGAAGCAGGCTCCATGCACCAGGAGCCTGATGTGGGATTCGATCCCGGGTCTCCAGGATCGCGCCCTGGGCCAAAGGCAAGCGCCAAACCACTGCGCCACCCAGGGATCCCTAGATTTAATTTTAAAGTTTTTTTTAAAGCTTTTCTTATTTACATAGGAGAGACACAGAGAGAAGGCAGAGACATAGGCAGAGGGAGAGGCAGGTTCCATGCAGGGAGCCTGATGTGGGACTCAATCCTGGAACTCCAGTATCATGCCCTGAGCCAAAAGCAGATGCTCAACTGCTGAGCCACCCAGGCACCCCTAATTTTAAAGTTTTTAATGTATATATTAGAAAACTAGATCTGTGATAAATAATCCAAACTTTCACCTTAGGGATCTAAAAAATAAAGAGCAAACTAAACACAAGGTAAGAAGAAAGGATATAATAATTATTAGATTGAAAATCAATGAGTAGAAAACAGAAAAAATCAATTAAATCAAAATCTGATTCTTTGAAAATTTATAATCCCTTATCTAGACTGACTTAAGGAAAGAAGATAAAAAAAAAAAAAAAACAGATCAATGGTTTGGGCAACCTATTGTTGTACACAAGGATGGCAAATTTCTTTTAAAAAAATATTGATTGAAAGAAGTTAGCTATAAAAGGAATATATATTATGATTCCAACTATAGTTTTAAAAATTAAAATTATTATTTCAAGAATGCATACTTAGGTGATAAATTTATAAAGAAATCCAATTGAGAATAGTTGTTATCTTTGTGGAAAGGAATAAAGAGTGACTAAAGTATGGAATGAGGGTCACATCAAGGGGTTCAATAATACTCTATTGTTGTTTTAGGTTATGATCACATGGATATTTACTTTTTGAAAAATCACTGGGCCATACATTTAAAAAACATTTCTTATCTATATATACAGATTTCATAATAATAAAAACATGATTTTAAAAGAAAGTCTATAGTTCTTATTAGACAAATACAAGTGGTCTTCCACAATAAATACTTTAAACAGGCTCTATAGTTGAAAAACCAATAACTGTTGTGTACATATTGACTCCAAATCATCAATCTCTTCCACCTAGCCACATTTAAAACAAAACCTGTAGTTGGAATGTGAACAAACATACGATATTTGATCAAAGTTAAGTTGTGTGTTTTTGTGCATGTATTTGGAACCAGTCTTGGTTCAATATTCTTTTCTAAACTAATGACTGTAGACAATTTGACCATTAAGAGAATACTTTAATGAATGGATTTGAACCTATAAATGTAATTATTTACAAGTATTAACTGTAGTGAGACCCTTACATGTGTGTGTTGGTATGTGTATATGAATAAATTATTGTCAGAAATCCAACAAAGTCTAAAGAGCTAAAGACTGCTTCTTACTGGAAGTGCAGTGTTACAGGAGGATAATTTAAAACAAACGAATAAAAAAAAGTAACTGGGGATCCCTGAGTGGCTCCGCGGGTTTAGCGCCCGCCTTCCGCCCAGGGCATGATCCTGGAGTCCCAGGATCGGGTCCCATGTCAGGCTCCCTGCATGGAGCCTGCTTCTCCCTCTGCCTCTGTCTCTGCCTCTCTCTCTCTCTCTCTGTGTCTCTCCTTAATAAATAAATTTAAAAAAAAATCTTTTTTTTAAAAAGTAACTGTTTACATTAAGGATAAATATGACCAATATTGCTGGAAATGCCTGAACGTTAGCTGAGTGCTTAGCTATCAGAATATAGAAAGCAAGCAAAATTACGCGAATAAATCTATTGAATAGTACACATCCTAACGTCTAGTACCTTCCACATACTGAGTGTCAGACACTATTCTTGGTGTTGAATGTTCACTATTATACAAAATTAAAATTTCACGAGAGAATTTGTAATCTTCCTTTAGATACAAGTTAACAAAGACTCAGAGGAAAGTTACCAAATCCATAATTCACATAAACTAAGAGTCAGAACTGAAATTTAAATTTAAGTCTAGGGCAGCCCGGGTGGCTCAGCGGTTTAGTGCTGCCTTCAGGCCAGGGCCTGATCCTGGAGACGGGGGATCGAGTCCCACATCAGGCTCCCTGCATGGAGCCTGCTTCTCCCTCTGCCTGTGTCTCTGCCTCTCTCTCTCTCTCTCTCTCTCTCTCTCTGTCTCTCATGAATAAATAAATAAAATCTTAAAAAAATAAATTTAAGTCTATATCCAAAGGCTTATTACTATCTATCCCACCTTTATCATTATTTTCCACACTATTTTTTTCATCTATATCTATATATAGTTGAGGCATTTTCACCCTTTGGGTTGACAGATATTTTGCAATATAAAATGGAAATCCACAGCAACCTCCAAGGTCCCAACATGCACTTAATTTCTTCTTCCATAAATATCTTGAATAAGGAAAAACACATTTCTCCTCCTCTTGAATAACCAGTGGAATAATTTATATCTGCACATCTATACTAGAACAGTCTGAGGTTATTATTATTTTTCTAGGGGTGACTTGATAATACTTCACTTGTATACTCAAGCCAACAGAGATTCGTGGAGCTCTGTATCCATTCTAGCATCTTCTACTTTTAACAATTGAATTGCCAGTTGGGTAAATCACTCTTATTCCTCAACAAGACAAAAGAAAAGAGAATTTGTTTAAAAAGCTCACAGCGTCCCTTGTCGTTTATAAAGACACTGCAGAATATAACACCTTTAATGGAGAAAAATGTAACTTAATTCACAATGAACCTCTTCTTGTGAAAGAAGAACTTGAATAGGAATAATCTGTTGTTTTCGTCTACTTTTTAAAAAAAAATAATTTTTGAAAAAATTTAGGAAATACACATCCAGCTGGACAACGTGGAGTTTGCAACAAGTTTTATTTTATAGTTATCTGAAAAATGCAATAACTATAAGATAGAAAATTCTCTAATTCACTTCCTTATTCCTTCACTTTAGTAAAGACTTAGTCTTCTTTAAGGGTATTGAAAAAATAGCTTATTTAAACTGCATTACACCTTTACTGGTCATCTTTGAGAATATAATATAATTCATCTAGTCTCCAATGATGGGAATGGCTTTCTTAGGCTCTATTTGGTTACCTGACCTTTCTCTCCTAAAAATAGCTCTTGGCTATCTTTCACATCATAGCTCTTAGCTCCGAGGCAGTCTTGGAAAGGCTTTATACATTGCTCCCTGACTTGGTCATGGCCATTTGCATCAAAAGAAAGAAAACTGGACCCAAAGACACCCAATTATGGACTCCATTAAGCAATCAAAGAAAAGGGTTATGTGAGAGTTTTGCCTCACAAATCTGATTCCCTATCTTGGTGAACTTGAATAATAGATAAACTACATACCATCAAATGGAGAAACAAAGACATTCAGAAACAAGGGAAGATGGAATTGACAGATGAGTCACATTATTGGTCACATATTATAGTTGGAAGAATGAGATAAAAGACCTCTGAAAGTTTTACCACTGAAATTTCAGTCAAATCATCAGTTACTGTTAAGTTACCAGAGCATTTGATTTGTCCAAAAGATATATTAAAACTTCATAAATTCTCTTCCCACAAGCAGATATAGAATGTCATATTATGTTTAGTGAAATGAAGGGAACACCAAGAGCAAAATTATGGAGAATGTGTAACTGGAGAGTTGGGGATTGGGCTAGTTTTGATACGACAGCAAAGGAAGCCTCTCTGCAGAGATGATTTTTGAGATTACATTGATAGGAAACACTGAGATATATGCTGGCAGAGGGAAGAAAAGTATAAACTCTAGGATTTGAGTCTGGAATATGCAAGGGACAATAAAAGAGAGCAATATGTCTGGAGAGTGGTGCTCAAAGGAGACAGTATCAAAGAAAGTTGAAATGGTGAGCAGAAGTTAGATAATACTGACCTCAGAAATCCATGCTAACATGAAATTGGCCACAAACTTCTTGCAAGATACATCCATGAAGGCAAGAGAAACAAAGGCAAAAATGAACTATTGGGACTTCATCAAGATAAGAAGCTTTTGCACAGCAAAGGATACAGTCAACAAAACTCAAAGACAACCTACAGAATGGGAGAAGATACTTGCAAATGACGTATCAGAGAAAGGGCTAGTTTCCAAGATCTACAAAGAACTTATTGAACTCAACACCAAAGAAACAAACAATCCAATCATGAAATGGGCAAAAGACATGAACAGAAATCTCACAGAGGAAGACATAGACATGGCCAACATGCACATAAGAAAATGCTCTGCATCACTTGCCATCAGGGAAATACAAATCAAAACCTCAATGAGATACCACCTCACACCAGTGAGAATGGGGAAAATTAACAAGGCAGGAAACCACAAATGTTGGAGAGGATGTGGAGAAAGGGGAACCCTCTTGCACTGTTGATGGGAATGTGAACTGGTGCAGCCACTCTGGAAAACTGTGGAGGTTCCTCAAAGAGTTAAAAATAGACCTGCCCTACGACCCAGCAATTGCTCTGCTGGGGATTTACCCCAAAGATACGGATGCAATGAAACGCCACGACACCTGCATCCCAATGTTTCTAGCAGCAATGTCCACAATAGCCAAACTGTGGAAGGAGCCTCGGTGTCCATCGAAAGATGGATGAATAAAAAGATGTGGTCTATGTATACAATGGAATATTACTCAGCCATTAGAAACGACAAATGCCCACCATTTGCTTCGACGTGGATGGAACTGGAGGGTATTATGCTGAGTGAAATAAGTCAATCGGAGAAGGACAAACATTATATGGTCTCATTCATTTGGGGAATAAAAAATAGTGAAAGGGAATAAAGGGGAAAGGAGAAAAAAGTGAATGGGAAATATCAGAAAGGGAGGCAGAACATGAGAGACTCGTAACTCTGGGAAACGAACTGGGGGGGTGGAAGGGGAGGTGGGTGGTGGGTGGGGGTGACTGGGTGACGGGCACTGAGGGGGGCACTTGATGGGATGAGCACTGGGTGTTATTGTTGGCAAATTTTTTGGCAAATTGAATACCAATAAAAAATAAATTTATATAAAAAGAAATCCATGCTAACAGGTTTCTATTTTATTTTAAGAACAATGAGAAGCCACTGAAAGATTTTAAGGAAAAAAAAGTAGCAAAAACACGTCTAGTTTCTATATATATGCTTAAAGACTTTCCCCCTCTATTTATATAGCTTCATTTCTATACCTAAATTGACTCTTTATAAACAAAATATACATAAAATAACAGTATGGCTCTGGCATTGTATTCTAATTTATTAGAGTATTGGTAAAACTTTTTGTTATAAGAGGCTTGGAAATAAGTCTGTTTTGGTTCTGGGAAAACTGTCTACAGAATCCAGAGCAGTAAAAACAGTTCTTAAATTCCATTGATCTATGCCCAATATATACCGAAGTGCTGCCATGGAACACAATATTTCCCTGGTCATTTTCTTTCCAGGATTCTGCTTGTGACAAATTCTCATTGTATCTGTACATTTTCAAATTTTAGTTTTTAAGTTTTAATCATTGCATTTCTAATGCTCTAAGTATTTATATTGTCATTTACCTTCTTGTAAAATTGTGAAATTGTTAAAATCTGGATATGTGATTATGGTCTAACTCAAATGCTCTCTCCCACTGTCTTCTGCAAAATTCTGATGTTAAAAGCTTTAGAACTAAAATACATCCAGAAATATACCATGAGAAAAATTCAATAAAAAGAAATATACTATGAACTCCAATCAAAAATTCCAGGGATTTTTGTAATAATATGGAAAAATCACTTTTATAAGTTATCTAGACAAATGAAGAAAGCAAACTTGAAAAAATTGGCAAGAAGATTACATTATTCTAATGGGATTGACAGGATAATATATGCCCACAAGAATGAAAATATAGTTGAATACCTGTCAGATTCATTGATGGAGAGAAATACTCTATTAGTTCACACAGCAAAAGAAGTCATAGGAAAAGAATAATACAAAATTTAACATTCATCCACAAATATTTATTGATCAACAGTTAAGTGTTGTTATCATTGCTTAGAATGCATCAATAAATAAGCTAGACAATGGTCACTACCCTTATGGAAACTACATTATGGAACAAATGGAGAGAGACAGATAAAATATTATTTTGTCTTTTACTGATGCCTTCTGGCTGAAACTTTCTCTGCTCCATATGCCCTAAATTGATCTGGGAGGACTGGAGAGGATGTTCTTGGTCTATGCCCCACCTATATCCCTTCATTCCCCAGGGCCTGCAGCCTCTCAATCCCTGGACCCTTCTCTGCCCTTCTGACCTCAGCTCACCCTCTTTTTATTGCCCAATTTACTAATTGTTTATATAGATGACTGAGAGGCCCTGCACCACACCTAGACTCCTGGTTCTTCTTTCCCTGGTTTCCTGTGCCTATGACCCACCCTGGAAAATTAACTCTATTTAGCAACACTTTATAGCAAAATCAGTACAAATAAAAATCCCTCAGTGGAAAAATACAGATATGGGATCCCTGGGTGGCGCAGCGGTTTGGCGCCTGCCTTTGGCCCGGGGCGCGATCCTGGAGACCCGGGATCGAATCCCACATCAGGCTCCCGGTGCATGGAGCCTGCTTCTTCCTCCGCCTGTGTCTCTGCCTCTCTCTCTCTCTCTCTGTGACTATCATAAAAAAAAAAAGGAAAAATACAGATATATATTTACATAATTATGTGAATTATATTGTATTTTTGATGATGATAAGCGCTATAGGGAAAAAGAAAAGGGTAAGAGTGTCAGATGTATCACAATGCAGAGTAGTATAGATTAGACTTGAAAAAAAGAGGTTTGAGTTAGGAATTGACAAAATGTGTACTAAAAACAATATGCATAAAATCAAAAGGCATCTGGAATTCTAAAAAAAATTATCACAAATAAAAATGTTTTGTTAATACCATAAAATTATATAATTTTACTAGACAGAGCTCTTGTAATATTTCATAATGTGTATTAGAATATACACATAAATAAAATAATGATGTTTTTAAACCTTAAAGCCTAACAAAATGGACATTCAATACTATGATATATTTTCTTATTGAATTTAGGACAATGCACATCACCATACTTTTTCTGGAAAACAAGTAATCAGTATATGCTAACATATATTTAAAATATCAATACTCTTTTACCAGTGATTTCACGTATAGAAGTTTATCCTAGAAAATAATCAGGCAGGTTGTCAAAGATTTATGTATACAGAGTTGCTGCGGTCTTAAGTAATAAAAGTAGAAATGTGGGGAAAAAAAAAACAAATATCTAAAAGCAAATAAATATTAAAATATTTTTGGAGATATCCTATTATTCTAACCTTCTCTGTAATCAATCATCACCATATGGATTCCATACTACTACCACCTTTTCCCATTGCCAGTATTTGATAACAAGTAATTATCTCCCAGATTTTCTTTTTGAATGTATTGTGCAAAAATCTTTCTGACCAATGTATTCTTAAGAGGGAGGAAGAGGAATCTTTACAAAAATTAAATCCCATATACATCCTTGTCTAAAATACGTAAGGGTTTTGTGTTACTTTTAGAATAAGGAGCAAGTCATTAATGTATCCAATAGTATCCTTAATATATCCTATAGCTCTTTGGAGGTCTGAGACCTAACCTAGTATTCAAACTTCACTCACACCAGGTTTCCTCCTCCTGTTATCAGTTCTGATCAACCCTACCTTATTTCAGTTTCTTTAAAGTACCATGCAGGGGCATCTGGATGGCTCAGTGGTTCATCATCTGCCTTTGTCTTAGGGTCCTGATCCTGGGGTCCTAGGATTGAGTCCCACATCAAGCTCCCTGCAGGGATTCTTCTTCTCCCTCTGTCTATGTCTCTGCCTCTCTCTCTCTGTCTCTTATGAATGAATAAATAAAATCTTTAAAAAAATAATAAATAAATTACCATGCATACCCTTGTAACATGGCCTTTGCACATACTGCTCACTCTGCCAAACAGCAGGCACTTAAATATTTGATGGTTGAAAGTAATCAAATTGATGTATGAGAAGTTAAAAGAATGAATAAAAAACAGTGTAATTTATAATGGAAAAATATACTCTCATATTTTAAACCATAGTCTCTGGGATAATATAACTGATTACTTAAAAGACTAGATTTAAAATGATGAGTAAATATTGTGGGAAATTATAGACATAATGAAATTGGTGAAACAATATGATACTCAATAGACACCACTTACCAGGTAATTTTTTAATAAAAAAAATAGGATTGAGGTATGAGATAAGGATTACATATACAGATGTTGGAGTTCTCTGCTCAGATGAGATTAAACTGTCAGCAGTTTAACTCAAGATGTCTTTTTTATGTACTGATTATGTTGAAAGCATTTTATTTGGTGATGAGAAAATAAAGAAGTCACATTTCCTAATATATTTTAGCCTTAATAAGGAGGTTACATCATAGTAAAAGAATATTAGAATACATAAAATGAGTGCAGTGCATGAACAAAGAAATAAGGTCTCTGAAAATAGAAACGGTTTTAAAAATAGGACCAGAAATACATATTTACTTTCCCAATTTAGGTACACTCAATTTACAGAAGTCTTGCTAAATGTAAGTAGTTTCCACCATATGGAAAAAAAAACCAACAAAATATAAGGGTTGTGAATATATAGCTATAGCTCTTAACTTGTTTTGAAAAGTCAAAATGAAGTGATGGTGATTTGACTGTAGAATTTTTTTTCTTTATGTATCTAGTCACCGGAGGGATTTCTTAAATGTAGATGACAAGGGTAAAATGAAAGCTAAGAAGTACCAAAGAAATTCTCTGTGCTTGATGTCAGAACACTTACTGATCCTTCTTGCCCAGATGAATATGTTGACACATTTCAGTGAGGTGCTAGAAGTCCAGGACTACAAATGAGGAAGAATGTGAAAGTTCTTTTAAGATTGATCTTTCCTTTAAGGCACAATCAATCTATCACATAGTTGACACCATTTTGTATTTTTGTGTCATTATCTGAAGCAATGATCTTATGAAAAACACATGGATCACTAGCCTAGTCAGTGAATGTGAACAGATTCACCAAAACTAGCTGAGTGACCTTGCACAGACCACTTAGCCTCTCTGTGCCTCAGTTAGCCAGCTGTGAAAAGCCGTTTCTATAAATGTCTTTGCAATTCATTCTGTCTCTACAAATAAATCTGGAATAGCACTTTAAAAGACATAAATAATGAAATATGCAACATATAAAATGACTAAATATGAAAATATTATATCCTAAAAATTGAGAAAACCAAATAGATATTCTGCGTAAGAAACTGGTTCCTCAAAAAGGTAAGAATAAGAATAAGAAAATCTAAAAGAACAAGAGCTATTATTGTTAAAATAGTAAAAAAAAAACCTAAATAAATATATATTCACTCATAAATATAACCTATAATTTTTCCCATTTGATTGCATTTGTAAATCACATTCACTTTAAGCATGTTAAACCTCTCTCCAACACATTACCATTGTAGAAAAGAAATCAAACACTAAAAAGAAAAAAAGGAAAAAAAAAAAAGAGGACCTGAATGAATAATGTTTCTTTAGACTAAGTCATTTATTTTTTAAAATATTTTATTTAGTTATTTTAGAGACAGTGAGAGAGAGGCAGAGGGGTGGATGGAGAGGGAAAGAAATCCAAACTGACTGCACTGAGCCTGATGTGAGGCTCAATCTCACAACCCTGAGATCATGACGTGAGCTAAAACCAAGAGTACAATGCTTAATTAACTAATACAGCCATCCAGGTGTCCCTAGACCAAGTCATTTAAGTCATTCTTTATTAATATTCAGATTTAAAAATTTATTTCTTTACAGTTTATAAAATATACCCACATATATTACAAAAGACAAACCTGAGATTCATAGTAGTCAAATGACTCTTCTACTATCAACTAGTAAGTGGAAAAACATAAATATTGAGTCCACATTTTCTAATTACAAATCTAAATTTTCTCTTGAATAAAGATTTTCACTTAATATTTGTATTTCCTAGAGGAAGGAAGGAAGGAAGTTTTGTGGTTATTAATATAGTCAAGGATGTTTGTTTTGAAACAAATATATATCCACTGATGTAGTAAGTCAAATAGAGAACTGTTAGCAACCACTGAAAGCTTTCATAAATTAATTCCATGTCCCATTAAGAGGAGCAGGACACTTAATCAAAGGCAGTGACCTTGGCATTTGCTTTACCACACATGCACAGACTGGTATCCTGTGCACTCTGCCCCTCATCCTGCAAAATGCAGCCTGGACTACTATATGATATTTGATCAGATTATAACATAATGTAATAATGCAACATTCTATGATTTTATTAGCTGTATCTTGAAATAAGATTCAATGGGCATTGTTGGTAAGGCTTACTACATAAATGAATGAAGAGAAACAAATCATAGAGTGTTGTGTGGCCTTCACGAAAGTAGGTTTCCTGTGCCATATAGCCCCACCCTCCACCTTGATGAAGTCAAGAATGTTTAGTTCTGTAAGATAGTGACAAAATGTATGATGCCACCTAAAAATGGCTGCCTAGAGCTGAAACACTGTTAAAATAGCTCTCTCTATATTTCAATCTAGTCAACACAAGAAAGGAAACAAATATCTTTGATAAGGGATTATAATATGAGAATCATCACTGGTCTATGAGTAAGTTATACACATCCCTGGAAACAATGGCAGTGACAATTAATCAATAGTTATTAGTTATGATTACTAGGGGATGTTGTGCCAACAACTTGCTAAACAATCATATGTAACCACTGTATTTCTGTTTTAGGTGCTTCCTCATACTATGTGATCAAATGGAGATTTGGTAACTCACTAGACTTTTTCAAATGTGCCATGTCATTAAGAGGAAACTGATATACTAAATATAAGATCACCCTGAAAATTATTATACTCTATATATTTCAATATGAATTACTACTATTATTTCTTCCTTCTAAGAACTCAACACTATTATGATTGCAAAATGGTATAGCCACTTTTTTATTTTTATTTTTATTTTTTTGGTATAACCACTTTAGAAGATGGTTTTGCAGTATCTAAAAAAACTAAACATACTCACAAAACTAAATATACAATCCAACAATTGCACTCCTTGGTATTTACCCAAAGAAGCTGAAAACCTGTCCACACAAAAACCTGAACTCAGATGTTTCTAGCACCTTATACATAATTTTCAAAAATTGCCAGCAACGAAGATATCCTTCAGTAAGTGAATGGATAAACTGTGGGTGATCCAGACAATGGAATATTATTCAGCACTTAAAGCAAATGAACTACCAAGCCATGAAAAGACATGGAGAAACCTCAAGTGCATATTAATAAATGAAAGAGGCCAATCTGAAAAGACTATGTACTGTTTGACATTCTGGGAAAGGAAAAACTATAGAGACAATAAAAAGATCAGTGGTTGCCAGGGGGATGGGGATGGGACAAGAATAATAAGCACATAAGATTATTAGGGCATAAAAATGTATGATTTTTAAATCATGAATATGTGTCGCTGTGTATTCATCCAAATTCATAGAGTATATAGCACCAGGAGTGAAACTTAATGTAAACTATGGACTTTGGATAATTATGATGCGTCAATGTATGTTTTATTCTGGGGAAAAAAGTTCCATTTTGATGAGCAATCTTGATAATGGAGAGGTTATGCAGGTGTAGAGCAGGCGGTATGTGGGAAATATCTATACTTTCCTCTCAATTTTATTATAAACCTAAAATTGCTATAAATAATAAAGTCTTTTAAAAAATACATTAAATGAATGAAAACACCATTGCAACATATGATTTGGGCACATTCTAAAAGTTCATCTTTTAAATGATAGAAGGTATACAAACAATTCTAGATCTAACCACTAATAATACAAATTTTTATAAAAGTCAACCAAAAGGGGCACCTGGGTGGGTCAGTTGGTGAAGAGTCTGCCTTTTGCTTATTAGGTCATGATCCCAGGGTTCTGGGATCAAGCCCCATGTCTGGCTTCCTGCTCATTAGGGAGTCTGCTTCTCCCTCTGCCCTACTGCCTACTCTCTCTTTCATTCTTCAATCAATCAATCAGTCAACTATAAGATTTATGAAAAAATCAAAAAACATTATCAAGTTCTACACTGGAATCAGAAAAACATATTTTCTTCCTTTCTCCTTACTCACCAGTCACTGTTGTTGAAGTCTGGTCTTCTCAAAGTCAGCAAGGATTCCTGTTATTTCATAAGGAGTAGGAAGGAGTTAGAGGCTGAGACTCAGAGGTTACAAAGTTTGGCTGATGTAAATCTTCAAAGACATTCTCATGTCCTGATCATCATTTTCTTAATTTATCTAGAATTTTCATCTCTGCTTTCTTATCCAAATATACCACTTGCTTATTTAAATGCTTAAATAAGATTTCCCTCCTCTTTCCTAATTCACTGTAGAATAGCCATAAATATGTAGGATAGAAATAAGATTTCCCTCCTCTTTCCTAATTCACTGTAGAATAGCCATAAATATGTAGGTTTTCTATCTTTTAACCTCCAAGACTTTGGAAATTTTCTTAGAGCTTAGTAACAAGAGGGGAAAGTGAAATAATTGTGTTTTAAAGGTGAAAAGATTCTCCTGCAAGGAAACTAGCAATACTGTATGCCTCTGGCATTTCCTGGAGTGTAAATGGAGTTAAGCTACCCTCCTTACATGATCATGTTTAATTTTGAGTGTTTCTCAAGTGTATGGATTTCAAAAATATCAACAATTTAGAACATTAATCCCTGAGTGAAATAAAGTGTAAAATGTCCTTTAATGATAAATCTTTGCCTAATACACAACAGAACACTGATTCATTCAAAAGAGTCCTTGTACTGCTTACTTCCTAAGCTCCTATGAATTGTTATGATGAGCATCCTTCAGTCATAAATACACCATTCATCAAATTTGATAAATGTGCCCTCACTGAACTGCTTCAGTAACATTTATTATTATTTCTGACATACATATAATTTTTAAATGGTCTTGCATTTTAATGATGAGAAAATAAGTATTTTTTCAGTATATAGACTGTTAAGAATGATCTTTTGCCTGTAGGAACTTCTAAATATTTTTTCACATTTTCCAGAAAAATAGTACACCTTTTGACTTAAAGCAAATATTTGTTTTGTGGCCAATTAAATAAACAATGGGAATATTATTTTCATTTAATGAATAGTGACATATTTAGATTCATATCTATCATTTTGTAACTGTTTTCTATTTTTTTTGTTTCGCTTTTCCCCTATTTTTCAATGGCATGTTTTTTTTTATAATAAATTTATTTTATATTGGTGTTCAATTTACCAACATACAGAATAACACACAGTGCTCATCCCGTCACCAATTCATCCCCACACCCCGCCCTCCTCCCCTTCCACCACCCCTAGTTCGTTTCTCAGAGTTAGGAGTCTTTATATTCTGTCTCCCTTTCTGATATTTCCCACACATTTCTTCTCCCTTCCCTTATATTCCCTTTCACTATTATTTATATTCCCCAAATGAATGAGAACATAGTGTTTGTCCTTCTCCGATTGACTTACTTCACTCAGCATACTACCCTCCACACGTTGAAGCAAATGGTGGGTATTTGTCGTTTCTAATGGCTGAGTAATATTCCATTGTATACATAGACCACAGCTTCTTTATCCATTCATCTTCCGATGGACACCGAGGCTCCTTCCACAGTTTGGCTATTGTGGACATTGCTGCTAGAAACATTGGGATGCAGGTGTCATGGCGTTTCATTGCATCTGTATCTTTAGGGTAAATCCCCAGCAGTGCAATTGCTGGGTCTTAGGGCAGGTCTATTTTTTAACTCTTTGAGGAACCTCCACAGTTTTCCAGAGTGGCTGCACCAGTTCACATTCCCATCAACAGTGCAAGAGGGTTCCCCTTTCTCCACATCCTCTCCAACATTTGTGGTTTCCTGCCTTGTTAATTTTCCCCATTCTCACTGGTGTGAGGTGGTATCTCATTGTGGTTTTGATTTGTATTTCCCTGATGGCAAGTGAAGCGGAGCATTTCCTCATGTGCATGTTGGCCATGTCTATGTCTTCCTCTGTGAGATTTCTCTTCATGTCTTTTGCCCATTTCATGATTGGATTGTTTGTTTCTTTGCTGTTGAGTTCAATAAGTTCTTTATAGATCTTAGAAAGTAGCCCTTTATCTGTTACGTCATTTGCAAATATCTTCTCCCATTCTGTGGTTGTCTTTTCGTTTTGTTGACTGTATCCTTTGCTGTGCAAAAGCTTCTTATCTTGATGAAGTCCCAATAGTTCATTTTTGCTTTTGTTTCTTTTGCTTTCGTGGATGTTTCTTGCAAGAAGTTACTGTGGCTGAGTTCAAAAGAGTGTTGCCTGTGTTCTCCTCTAGGATTTTGATGGAATCTTGTCTCACATTTAGATCTCTCATCCATTTTGAGTTTTTCTTTGTGTATGGTGAAAGAGAGTGGTCTAACTTCATTCTTCTGCATGTGGATGTCCAATTTTCCCAGCACCATTTATTGAAGAGACTGTCTTTCTTCCAATGGATAGTCTTTCCGCCTTTATCAAATATTAGTTGACCATAAAGTTGAGGGTCCAATTCTGGGTTCTCTATTCTGTTCCATTGATCTATGTGTCTGTTTTTGTGCCAGTACCACACTGTCTTGATGACCACAGCTTTGTAGTACAACCTGAAATCTGGCATTGTGGTGCCCCCAGCTATGGTTTTCTTTTTTAAGATTCCCCTGGCTATTCGGGGTCTTTTCTGATTCCACACAAATCTTAAAATAATTTGTTCTAACGCTCTGAAGAAAGTCCATGGTATTTTGATAGGGATTGCATTAAATGTGTAAATTGCCCTGGGTAACACTGACATTTTCACAATATTAATTCTGCCAATCCATGAGCATGGAATATTTTTCCATCTCTTTGTGTCTTCCTCAATTTCTTTCAGAAGTGTTCTATAGTTTTTATAGGGTATAGATCCTTTACTTCTTTGGTTAGGTTTATTCCTAGGTATCTTATGCTTTTGGGTGCAATTGTAATTGGGATTGACTCCGTAATTTCTCTTTCTTCAGTCTCATTGTTGGTGTATAGAAATGCCACTGATTTCTGGGCATTGATTTTGTATCCTGCCACGCTACCAAACTGCTGTATGAGTTCTAGCAATCTTGGGGTGGAGGCTTTTGGGTTTTCTATGTAGAGTATCATGTCATCGGCAAAAAGGGAGAGTTTGACTTCTTCTTTGCCAATTTGAATGCCTTTAATATCTTTCTGTTGTCTGCTGAGGCGAGGACTTCCAGTACTATGTTGAATAGCAGTGGTGAGAGTGGACATCCCTGTCTTGTTCCTGATCTTAGGGGAAAGGCTCCCAGTGCTTCCCCATTGAGAATAATATTTGTTGTGGGCTTTTCGTAGATGGCTTTTAAGATGTTGAGGAATGTTCCCTCTATTCCTACATTCTGAAGAGTTTTGATCAGGAATGGATGCTGTATTTTGTCAAATGCTTTCTCTGCATCTAATGAGAGGATCATATGGTTCTTGGTTTTTCTCTTGCTGATATGATGAATCACATTGATTGTTTTACGAGCATTGAACCAGCCTTGTGTCCCGGGGATAAATCCTACTTGGTCATGGTGAATAATTATCTTAATGTACTGTTGGATCCTATTGTCTAGTATCTTGTTGAGAATTTTTGCATCCATGTTCATCGGGGATATTGGTCTGTAATTCTCCTTTTTGGTGGAGTCTTTGTCTGGTTTCAGAATTAAGGTGATGCTGGCCTCATAGAACGAATTTGGAAGTACTCCATCTCTTTCTATCTTTCCAAACAGCTTTAGTAGACTAGGTATGATTTCTTCTTTAAACGTTTGATAGAATTCCCCTGGGAAGCCATCTGGCCCTGGACTCTTGTGTCTTGGGAGGTTTTTGATGACTGCTTCAATTTCCTCCCTGGTTATTGGCCTGTTCAGGTTTTCTATTTCTTCCTGCTCCAGTTTTGGTAGTTTGTGGCTTTCCAGGAATGCGTCCATTTCTTCTAGATTTCCTAATTTATTGGCGTACAGCTGTTCATAATATGTTTTTAAAATCGTTTGTATTTCCTTGGTGTTGGTAGTGATGTCCCCTTTCTCATTCATGATTTTATTAATTTGAGTCTTCTCTCCCTTCTTTTTAATAAGGCTGGCTAATTGTTTATCTATCTTATTAATTCTTTCAAAGAACCAACTCCTGGTTCTGTTGATCTGTTCCACAGTTCTTCTGGTCTCGATTTCGTTGAGTTCTGCTCGAATTTTTATTAATGCTCTTCTTCTGCTGGGTGTAGGATCTATTTGCTGTTGTTTCTCTAGTTCCTTTATGTGAAAGGTTTGCTTTTGTATTTGAGTTCTTTCCAGTTTTTGAATGGATGCTTGTATTGCGATGTATTTCCCCCTTAGGACTGCTTTTGCTGCATCCCAAAGATTTTGAACGGTTGTATCTTCATTCTCATTAGTTTCCATGAATCTTTTTAATTCTTCCTTAATTTCCTGGTTGACCCTTTCATCTTTTAGCAGGATGGTCCTTAACCTCCACGTGTTTGAGGTCCTTCCAAACTTCTCTTTGTGATTTAGTTCTAATTTCAAGGCATTATGGTCTGAGAATATGCAGGGGATGATCCCAATATTTTGGTATCTGTTCAGACCTGATTTGTGACCCAGTATGTGGTCTATTCTGGAGAACGTTCCATGTGCACTTGAGAAGAATGTGTATTCAGTTGAGTTTGGATGTAAAGTTCTGTAGATATCTGTGAAATCCATCTGGTCCAGTGTATCATTTAAAGCTCTTCTTTCTTTGTAGATGTTGTGCTTAGAAGACCTATCAAGGATAGAAAGAGCTAGATTGAAGTCACCAATTATAAGTGTCTTATTATCTAAGTATTTCTTCACTTTGGTTATTAATTGATTTATATATCTGGAAGCTCCCACATTTGGGGCATATATATTGAGGATTGTTAAGTCTTCTTGTTGGATAGATCCTTTAAGTATGATATAGTGTCCCTCTTCATCTCTCACTACAGTCTTCGGGGTAAATTTTAGTTTATCTGATATAAGGATGGCTACCCCTGCTTTCTTTTGAGGACCATTTGAATGGTAAATGGTTCTCCAACCTTTTATTTTCAGTCTGTAGGTGTCCTTCTGTCGAAAATGAGTCTCTTGTAGACAGCAAATCGACGGGTCCTGCTTTTTTACCCAGTCTGAAACCCTGTGCCTTTTGATGGGGTCATTAAGGCCGTTCACATTCAGAGTTACTATTGAAAGGTATGAGTTTCGTGTCATCATGATATCTATTCAGTCCTTGTTTTTGTGGATTGTTCCACTGGACTTCTTCTTAAAGGGGAATTTTAAGAGTCCCCCCTAAATATTCTTGCAGAGCTGGTTTGGAGGTCACATATTCTTTCAGTTCCTGCCTGTCTTGGAAGCTCTTTATCTCTCCTTCCATTTTGAATGAGAGCCTTGCTGGATATAGTGTTCTCGGCTGCAAACATATTCTTCTCATTTAGGATCCTGAATATATCCTGCCAGCCCTTTCTGGCCTGCCAGGTCTCTGTGGAGAGGTCTGCTGTTACCCTAATACTCCTCCCCATAAAAGTCAGGGTTTTCTTGTCTCTTGCTGTTTTAAGGATCTTCTCTTTATCTTTGGAATTTGCAAGCTTTACTATTAAATGTCGAGGTGTTGAACGGTTTTTATTGAGTTTGGGGAGGGGGGAATCTCTCTATTTCCTGGATCTGAATGCTTGTTTCTCTCCAAAGATGAGGAAAGTTTTCAGCTATGATTTGTTCAAATACATATTCTGGCCCTCTGTCCCTTTCGGCACCCTCGGGAACCCCAATTAAATGTAAGTTTTTCTTTCCCAGGCTGTCGTTTATTTCCCTTAATATATCTTCATGGTCTTTTAATTGTTTGTCTCTTTTTTCCTCAGTTTCCCTGTTTGCCATCAACTTGTCTTCTATGTCACTCATTGGTTCTTCCACCTCGTTAACCCTTGTCGTTAGGACTTCTAGTTTGGATTGCGTCTCATTCAATGGATTTTTAATTTCTGCCTGATTGGATCTGAATTCTGCAGTCATGAAGTCTCTTGAGTCCTTTATGCTTTTTTCTAGAGCCACCAGTAGCTGTATAATAGTGCTTCTGAATTGGCTTTCTGACAGTGAATTGTAATCCAGATTTTGTAACTCTGTGGGAGAGAGGACTGTTTCTGATTCTTTCTTTTGAGGTGAGGTTATCCTTCTAGTCGTTTTGTTCAGTGCAGAGTGGCCAAAAACCAGTTGTATTGGGAAAAGGAGAAAAAGAGAGTAGAGAAAGAAGGAAACAAAAGAGAAAAAGAAAAAAGAAAAAAAAGAGATGAGAAAGAAAGAAAGAAAGAAAGAAAGAAAGAAAGAAAGAAAGAAAGAAAAAAGGGTGGGGGAAGCAAACAGAAATCAGAAAGCAAACAAACAGACAAACAAACAATCAAAAAAACCATGGGAACACGGGGGAGTATCTTCTGTTTCTGTATACTTTAAGTCCCTTGACTTCCCCTGGAACTTGTCTGTCTAGTTGATCTTCTGGGGGAAGCACCAACTCTTGAATTAGGTTCTGGTCATGATCTCAGGGTCCTGAGACGGAGCCCCGAATTAGGTTCTGTACTCAGAAAGGAATCTGATTGAGATTCTCTCTCTCCTTCTCCATCTACCCCTCCCTCCAGCCCCCATGCTCTCTCCTCTCCCTCTCTCTCTATCAAATAAATAAATCTTAAAAAAAATTTTAGTCCACATCCAATTAACACAATATTACTTCATGTTTAGTGGGGCTCCGTTATTTAAAAAAGTATTCTCAATTCCTCCTTCTTGTCACTTGTTATACTTCTGTTATTCATTTTATGTGATATAATGGCCTAGTATCTTGTTACCATTATGCTTTAGTTATCTTTTAGATCAATAATGAACAAGATAAATAAATGATTTTGTCTTCCTTTTACAGATGCCCTCAGAGACAGTTTCTATGTAGATGCAAGTTTCTTGAGCTATCCTTTTCATTTCCTTCTGCTTGAAAACTTTCTATTAACACTAACTTTCTATTAACACTATTTTCAGGGCAGGTCTGCTAGCAAATAATCCCCTCATTTTTTTTCTTTCTAAGAAAGTGTTTATTTCTTCTTCACTTTTAAAGTATAATTTTGCTGGATACTCAATTCTGGGATGACAGTTTTGTTCTTTCCATTTTTAAAATATTTCATTCCACACTCTTTTTGCTTGTATGCTTTGTGAAAAGAAACACAGTGCAATTACTATTCTTGCTTCTCCATAGGATGTCCCCCTTTCCCCAACTCTGTCTGGTTTCATTGATATTTCTCATTGTCTTTGATTTTCTGTAGTTTAATGTGATATGCTTAGGGAAAGAAAGTTTGATATTTATCTGCTTAAGTGTTGTCTTACTTGCTGCATTTGGTTTGTGTCTAGCATTAATTTTGGAATGTTCTTTGCAATTACTACTTCAATTATTACTTCTGTTCTATGATGCTCCTTATCCATATGGTATCCCAGTTATGCATGCTATACCTTTTGAAATTGTCCTACAGTTGTTGGATTATTGGATATTCTAGGGGGTATTTTCCCCATTGTTCTCTTTTTTTTCTGCCTCATTACACTTCAGTTGTGGAGTTTCCATTGACATATCTTCAAGTTCACTGATTTTTTTTTTCAGCTGTGTTCATTCTACCAATGAGCCCATCAAAAATATCTTTTCTTTTTGTTACAGTACTTTTTATTTCTAACATTTTCTTTATATTTTTTAGAGTTTCAATCTCGTTTTATATTACCTATTTGTTCTTATACACATTGTCTCCTTTTCTTTTCTTTTTTTCCATTAGAGCCTTTAACCATCAGAAATATTTCTTCTGTATATAGCTTTTGAAGTCCTAACCCCTTTTGACTGTAATTTTTCTCTCTTGGTAAGACAAGGAAGCTGGAAGGCCTGAGGTGAGGAGAGATTACCTTCCATGAGCTGTGATAAAACTGCCAAAATTATTTCCCATAGACTGTAATCCTCTCTTATATGAGTGACTGGTGGGACTCCTGGAGGTAAATCTCATGAAAATAATGGGGTTTCCTTAAAACTATACCCCAGGATTTTTTACACTCATACTATGCCATAGTCAACCTCTACCAATTTATCAAAATGTCAGTTAAGTATTCATACCAATTTATGTCTCTAGCAGCTTTTGTTCGATGTAAGCACATATTAGTTTCATCTCTCTGAATGCCCCTGTCTCTTCCAATTTTTGGTGATGGTTTTTTCTATGACTTCAGTTTAATGACAGGCCCAAAGTAAAGTTGTAGATTTTTTCCGTTTTCTCATAGTAAGAACATGAGTGACCACTACCTATCTGTTTACATGTTAGAACTGAAATCAGAAGTCTTTGTTAATATTTTTTAGTGACTTTTAACACTATAAAGCCTATGCATTGCAATTACATCTTTATAATAAATAACTTCCTGTAGTACCATAGTTCTATAATAGGCAGTACATTTTCACTAGGTAATTCATATCATAAATTATTGCCTCATAGGTTAGATTTAATCTCCTATTGCTTGCTGCTTGTAGTAATGTCTAAAGTACTGGTCCAGCACTTTTTTTTTCATAATCTTAGACCAAGAGGCAGAATTAAAGGAAAATGCTACACATCATCTACTTTGCTGTGTAGTATATAACCAATACAGAATATAAGAAACTCTAGGTAGTCTCTTTTTGTAAATGTATCAACATTTCTGATATAAGCATGCTTGCATACATACATATATATAGTATATAGGCATGGTATATACATATATGTGTATGTGTATATAGGCATGCATATATGTTTGTGTCTGTGTGTAGGCATGTATATGTGTGTATGTGTGTATATATATATTTTTTGACATTATTCACCCAACTTCATATATATATATATATATATATATATATATATATATATATATATATATATGTTAATGAAAGATCCTGAGGTACATTCACTCTGTGATCTACCTCCCCAATTTTCTGGACAGTTTATACAAATGTTGATTCTTGGAAAACCTATAGGGAATCTATTTTGAGGTCCATTTTCATTCAATTATCGTGTCTTACCTTATAGACTGTAGCTCAAGTTATAATTCTCTGCAAAGGCCTATGAAGTTTTCCCTTCTGACCTTTCATGAAGCAAACATCTGGCTATAATTTCTGCCTATTTATTCAACTCTCCAGCCTAGACACTTAAGATACTATGACCTTATCAATGTCACTAGAGTAATGGAAATTAATCCATTAACTGACCAAAGCCATCCTGTCTCCATTTTTATTCTTTTATTTTTTTTTTTCTTATTTTCTCATCTCTCTTATTCATAGCATTTCTTCCCTTCACTATTTCCAAATTCAGTTATTTGGTTTACCTATGCTTCTGTCTCTCAGTATTTCCTTATAGAATGATAACATCAAGCATACATTATTCTTTGATATTCTATAACAGTAGCATATTAAAAAAAAAAAAAACAAGGAGAAACTGAGAGAAGATAAAGTGATTAAAAATAGAAAAGTTGGAAAGGGATCCCCTGAGTGGCTCTGCAGTTTGGCGCCTGCCTTAGGCCCAGGGCATGATCCTGGGGTCCTGGGATTGAGTCCCATATCAGGCTTCCTGAATGGAGCCAGCTTCTCCCTCTGCCTATGTCTTTGCCTCTCTCTGTGTGTGTGTCTCTCATGAGTAAATAAATAAAATCTTAAAAAAAAGAAAAAAGAAAAGTTGGAAAAGATAACTTTACAAATCTTGTACAAAAATGTCATTTAAATGAGAATTTTTCTATTTCCTGAAGTATTAATAATATATATGTATGCACACATACATATATATACATATAACTATTATTAGATGCAGCATTTTCTCATGTTTCACTCTTTGGTCTTCTCATTTAGTACTCTCTTCTGATATGATGTCATCATTATTCACAAATTTGAATATCATTTAGGAGTCATTATCCAAAAGATATAAACCAAGAATGCAGTTTGATATAATCTAAGTACCAGACATTCCAATAGCCTATTCAGTCCTATGTGGGTACTTCAAAAGCATGTTTAATTAAAATGTTAAAACCTGAATTTATCACATTTTCTAACCAAGAGAAAAAATACAAAACCATGTTACAACAATACAAAAGAGAAAGAGAGAAAATGAAAAAGGAAGGAAGGAAGGAGGGAAGGAAAGAAGGAAGGAAGGAAGGAAGGAAGGAAGAAAGGAAGCAAGCAAGCAAGCAAAGCAAGCAAAGTAAAGCAAAGCAAAGGCTGCTTTGGTAGCTTAGTCAGTTCAGTGGCTGCCTTCAGCTCAGGTGATCTCAGGGCCTTGGGATCAAGCTCTCAGTTGGGCTCCCTGCCAGGCTTCTCTCTCTTTCTGCTTTCACCCCTCCCCATGCTCGTGCTCTTTCTCTTGCTTGCTCTCTCTCTCTCAAATGAATAAATAAAATCTTTTATTTTAAAAAAAAAGGAAGAATACAAATATCCAAATACTGTGGATAGTGACATTATTCACCCAACTTCACAAGGCGGAAATCTCTAAGTTTTTCTTGAGTCCTTTCTCACAAACCTCCCTATCTGGCTATCCACTGTGTTTTATAGACTCAACTTCTAAATAAACCTCAACTTCATCCCATGTCAATGATCTCTACTCTACACCAAGCTTCCATCACATCTTGTCTAAAGAATCTCCAATAGTAGCTCATTGTTCTTTACCTAAATCCAAACCTTGTAACTTAGACATGAAGAACCAGAAGAATCTAAATATTGCCAATTTTGTGCCACTCATATTATACCATTTTCTCCTTTGCTTTCTTCTTTCTAATCAAACTCCCCATGTCTTTTTCTTTCAATTAATATGGTATTTTTTGTTTTGTATCCTTCTTAGAAGTCATTCCATCTTCCAGAATATTCTTTCTATTTTCTTTTTTTTTAGTTAAGACTAAATATTTACAACTTACCTAAAACAACTTTGTCTCATATGCCAGTATAGCACTCTACTATTATTCACAATTGCTTTAAATATCTAATTATGTAGTTATTTTATACCTGCATTCCCTATTAATATTCCTTTCCAATAAAACAGGGATTTTATATTTCTTTTTCATTGGCTTAATATTAGTAAGCAGCACAGTCTTGACTTATGGTAGATGCTGTGTTAATAGTTGTTAAACAAATAATGATTTTACTAAAAAGCCAAAGTAAAACATAGTTCAAAATTCATTTTTGCATAGACAATTTCCAACATATACCAAAATGTCATATATTCTATCCAGGATCCTAATAGTTAGATATAGAAAGATGAAACTTTAAGTTATTTAGGATGGCTATACAGGGTTTGCAATATGTCATTAATAATAAATAAAATAAGTTCTATTTACATGTATAGTCATTTTAACCAATATTAATAAGTATATTAATATTTACTTATGTTTGCACAGGAACATGTATGTTGAGAAACCTTTATTACAAATATATAATATGTATATTTATGCTTCTTGTAACCCAATGCCTTATATTTTACATAATACAATATAACATCTGCATACACTGTAATACATAAACATAGAAGTTAAACAAACTATACATATAAATATGCCATGTTAGTATTACATAACTAATATATATTTATATATAAATATGCATCACAATTTATATTATATGCTAATGCAGTTAATAGAATATGCTATAATATATTGCTATATATGACACACAAAATTTTATTATACAAATATATATGCTTAGTAGAACATATATGGTGGATTGAGAATATACTACATAAATTTAACATATTTTCCCATTTCCATGAGCTATGACTTATCCTAATTTTTTTGAGGATTTCCTTAAGACTTCTAACAAATTGCTGCTTTTCTCTAGTTCTTTTATTTCCATGTGCAAGTTTATTAAAAGATCTGATGTTTTAAAGATAATTATTAAAGCCATTTTATAACATCTACAGTAAATTTTAACTTGGCAAGAAAGAGTAAACCTATTTAATCCCACTGTTTCAAAATGTAGTGTGTTTCAACTATTATCGGCCCACTTAATTCTATTTTCAATCTTTAAGGTGACAAATGTACATGTATAAGGCATCCTGGACATTTAGCTGATGCCACTTCCAGAAATACTCCTTCAAAGTTTTTAAATCTCCCAGGATAAAAGTGACTTTCTCAAGAATCACCACTAAAAAATAACAAGGATTTTATCTTTTGAATTTTTAAATTAGGTTCCAATTGAACTTTCATAACTGCTTGATTTCAGGCCTCAGGTTCTGAATTCATTTTTTCTTGGGAAATGAAACACCATTGAACTGTCACTAGAACAGAACACCTGATCTTTTGGTTCCTTCTTACTGAAAGCAGAAGAGGTTAAATAATATTACATTTCTTTTGGATATCATTTGATCTTCTTCCTTCAGTCATCTCTGTGAAATTCTTAAATTATTATTATTTATTTCTCATTCTCTTATTTTGAATACAGATTTTAAATAAATAACTTGATTTTTTGAAGTTATTTTTTGAGATCTTTTGTTAATTTCAATGAAATGAGAAAGAGCAAACCTACATGAGCAAAAGGGGCATTCACTAATTTTAAATAATTGAGGAAAATATGATCTAAATTAGTTACACACAAGTCTAATCACAGCTTTTCTTTTAAAATATATGGTTTAATTTATGTTAACTGCAATTAGTAACAAATAATTTATTAACAAATTTTCAAATAAAGACACCATTCAGCCTGCTTTAATAAATGAGTATTTAAAAATGTCTGTCTTAATTCAAACACATGAGATTGATAAAATGATTTTAACTGTTATTAGAAATTGCTTTCTTAAGCAGCTTAATCAACCTTTTTCACAAGTTATCAGCTTTTTTGTTTTTGTTTAAATAAACGTAAGAGTAGATTGAAGATGCTAATTCTTGTCTACTCTTCCCATTGAGGAATTCTCTCTGCTGGAAATGAACCTGCATGTGAGGAATCCAGCTACACTGAAATGATAAATTTGTTGCTTAACAAGTACCTAGAAATATGGAAGTGGCTTTGGAGTAGGGTAGTGGGAGTGAGCTGGGCGAATTTTGAGAAGCCTAACAGTAAAAGGCTAGACTCCCCTGAACAGACTGTAAAAAAGAAATATGTTGATGGAAGTGGTATTAGAGAGAACTCAGAAAAAAAGTAAAGAAAATGCTACTGGACAAAGTAGGAGACAGGATTCTTGTTATGCAGCTTCAGAATGCTTAGCAAATTGTGTCCTGGAGTTATATGGAAAACAGACCTTGTAAGCAATGAATACGATTTTCAAAATGTTGAAGATACTGCTTATAGTAAAATAGGAGGAGGGGAAGATAAATTGAGGAGAAATCTACTAACCAAAAATGAACCAGAACTTGATGATAAGGAAAATTCTCAGCCTTTCCAGATGACAGAAGTCACTAAAATTAAGAGATTTCTCTGGGAAGTATAACATAGAGAAAGCCAGTAATGTGGTGAAATAATGATTTTTCAATAGATCAGAGTATTCAGTCACACAAAATCAAATCAGAGTCACTGAATCAATTCAGAGGCTCTCTAGACATTTTAAGGATATTGTCCATCACCCATCTCAGTAGAAGCCAAAAGTAAGGAAGGGATTATTTCAGAAAGATCTGTGGAAGAGCTTTGTTCCAATGGAGTGATCCCCTGATAAATCTACACAAAACCCACCAGTTTCTTGAGAATTTTATATCAGCATAAAATTAATGCCAACTTAGATTGAAAGGAAAGGGACAAGAAGAATATGAGAAGAAAGAAGGCTGCTAGACCCTTAAACTTCTACTGGTGGAAAGCAGTGTAAAAAATTACTTAGCTGCAAACCTGTACCCAGTTTTATGAAAACTGAAGCATGCCTCCTGGGAGTGTAGAACCACAGACCAAGAGGACTGAACACAGAATAGAGACAAGAGAGTGGAATGAGGAGAGACAGGAGGACTCTCCCCAGCTCTGGAAATTTAATGCAGGTTGCCTGGCTGATTTTCAGAATGGCTCTGAACCAGTGCTTCCTTCTTCCTTGCATTTTTCCCAGTTTTGAACTCGAATGTCTATTGTTATTTGATGCTTGTCTACCATTGTATGTTGGGAGTGTTATAGGCAGATCTTTTGTTCCATTACTTCACAGGCCTACAGAGGGTGAAAAGTTGTGATGGGGAAACTCATCTGCACTTGATTTCTATTACTGAGATGATGAGCTTTTGAACCTGTGAGCTGATGAAATTTATTTTTATTTTTTTAAACATTTCATTTATTTATTCTTGAGAGACACACAGAGAGAGGCAGAGGCATGGGCAGAGGAAGAAGCAGGGTCCCTGCAGGGAGCCTGATGTGGGACCAGATCCGGGACTCCTGGACCATGCCCTGAGCTGAAGGCAGATGCTCAACCACTGAGCCATCCAGGCATCCCTCGCTCATGAAATTTAGATGAGATTTGTTGGGATTAGGATGAAATTTTAGACTTTGAGTTAATGCTCTAATGAGGACTTGGGGAGGAATAAATATATACCTTGCATTTAAGAGGGATGTGGATTGTATGGCCCAATGATAGGCAAAATTTTGGCACCATAATCTTCAACCCCAGTGTCATGCTCATGAATATATTGTATTACATGGCAAATTAGATTGCAGATGTAATTAAGATTATCATATTAGTTTTCTAGATCTGATGTTACTAAATATAATAAACTTAGTAACTTAAAACATAAAACTTTATTCTCTCAAAATCCTAGAAGCTAGAAGTCTGAAGTCAAGGTTTTGGCAGGAACTTGTTGTCTCTGAAAGCTCTAGAGAACAATCCCTTCTTGTCTTCCTAGGTTCTGGTGGTTGCTGGCAATCCTTGGTATTCTTTGTCTTGTAGCTATATTCATCCAATTTCTGCCTTGGTTATCACATAACCTTCTCTTTTCTGCGTCTGGGTGCATCTTTATCTCCTCCACTTTTCTCTACCAGTCATGTTGGAATTAAAGCCCACCCTAATTCAGTATGACCTTGAATCTTAACCTTACTAATATATATCTGCAAAAGCCTTGTTTCCAAATAAGTTCACACTCGGAAGTTCTGGATAGACATGACACTTGGAGGGATACCATTCAATTTAATACAGTTACTGACCAGTTGACCTTAAAATAGGGAGGTTATGCTGGATTATCTGGGTGGGCCCAGTGTAATCACAGAAGCCCATAAAAGTAGAGCTTACTCTCAGGTGAGAACAGAAGACCGAGTCAGATTTATCAGATGGGAAAGTTGGAGATTCCAAGTGCATTTGCTAGTTTAGGGACAAGTGGAAAGCATGAGGAAAAGTATTCTTCCAAAAAAGCTGGAATAAGTATGAAAGTGAATTTCCCCTTCAGCCTCCAAATAAGAATCCAGGCCAAATGACACCTTGATTTTGGCCTTGTTAGACTGTAAACATAATTCTGATCAAGACTGCTTAGAGGTTTGGCTGACAGAACAGTGAGATAATATGTGTGTGATTATACTGCTAAATTTGTGAGATTTGTTATGGTAGCAATATAAAACAAATACACTCTTCTTCACAGAATTATTATTTTTGAAATAAACACTGCACTAGATTAAAAATGGCAACACATCCTTTGTTGTTCTTATTGAGAAACTCTCAGTGGAAGAGAGTTCTCATAGCTGAACCTTCCTGAATTTCTGACTTTAAAAATCCCAAGCAAAGCTAATCAGTTTTTTAGGGTACTAAATTTTGGAAGAGTTTGTTATGCTCTAATTGATAACTGAAACAAACTCTATTTTCAGGCAACTAATACTTATCTGAGGATGTGCTCATGGTCTTTATTACCATAAGCCATCCATGTCTGTCGTAAGCCATCCATGTCTCATGTCTGTCTTGCTCTTTCTCAGAGGTCTACATTATTTGAGATTACTCAAGTAAGCTTTCACTTATATAAATCTCTTTATCTAATTCCTGTTAGGAGAAAATTCTTCATAATTCTAGTAGTTTTGCAAATCTTCTGAGTAAAAGAGACCAAAAGAATAACTGCATAACAGGCAGCCTTCGAAGTTAAAGGTAGTGTTATCTCCATAAAGATAGAAACAGTGGGAACATTTTGAGCTATGAGACCTTATTTTTCTCTCCCTAGAAACATTTGCTTACTTTCCATAAGAAAATATATAAAGGAACTTCCTCTTTTTTTCTGTAAGAGATCTGCTTAATATGTAATTTCTCTGAGGAGAAGGATGAACAGAAGTGCTAGGTGACCTATAGCTACTCTGAGTCTTCTAAATTCAGCGTTCCTTTCCTGCACTACATGCAACCTACTGCACATGTGGGGTCATATCTGGCTCTCATCATGTTGCCCCATGAGCATTCTACGTGACCCATGTTGCCTCATTCCCACTTGGGGAATCCACACCAAGGTACTTTTCTAGCAGTGCATTTTGCCATGAGTAATAGACTGCATGCCTGTCTGATCCAGGAAGCCTCATGTCATCTGTCAGAAAAAAATCTATGAAACTGTGCAGGCTAACTTGTTAGCTTGCAGGAAGCTATGCCTTTCACAGTTTTTGACTTAATACCAACATAACCCAGACTATCATCACTGACAAAGTCAATATATTTTTAACTGCACTACCCCATCCATTCTGACCCCCATGAAATCTACTTTCCTCACAATAGAGTAAAACAAAGAAATAATAAAACAGACTACAATTTTTAACATCTTGTTTAATATTTTTAATAATGAACACCATGAGCCTGAACTGTACCTGCCTGTCAAAGATAATCTTCCAGAATACTTCTCCTCATCCTCCATTTAGATCATCACATGGATATTTTTCTAGTTCTTAGTGTACAGAATGCCCCTGCCCTCTACCCAAGACCAAGTCCTTTCATAAGCTAATAATATTTTGAAATATTCCCTCCTCCTCTCCCTTCTTATTTAATTTTACTCATCAAAAACTTCTTAAATTCTTCCATCATTATTTATGTTCTCCATCACTTTTTCAGGAAACCATTACTAATCCTTGCAAAAGTATACAGACTCTCATTATTTGTTCTCACTACTTTACATCCTTTCCAGAACCTACCATTGGTTAGGAGCTTACATTTAATTCTGTGATTACTTGGTCCCTGTCTCTCTGCAGTGGATACTCTCAGAGCCAGCACATTTTTCTTATGACATTTTACTTATATTCTACCAAAAATTTGACACCTTTAGATTCTTTTATATAAGTATGTTAAGTGAGTGAATAAATAAATTAATGAGTGGCAACTCTACCCTAATAATATAAATTGGAACTTCCATTTATGTCCACAATCAAGTAGATGAAAAATACAAAATAAAACTGATGTAACATATCAATATAAGAGAAAGGTACAACAAAATACGTACCCTGTCACTTTTTATTATATATTAGGTAATTAAAGTGCCCAGAAAACGACAAAGAAAGATATCAATGAAATGTGCCCTGATATCCTACCTCTCTACTCGATTAGGATTTCCAGAATAGGCCTCCTCTACCAGTGAATGCCAACAAACATACAGATAATAACAAAATAGCATGAAGATCATAAGGAAAAGTATCAAAAGACCTTCTTTCAAATTCTTTCCTGTAAGCTGTGTGACCTTCAAGCCTCTTCTTTATGACTCTATTTTCTCATTTATATATGGGGAGTAATTCCTTTACAAATCCATGGTAAGAATCAAGTTATATAACATATACTAATGTCACGAATACAGTGTCTCATGCCTACTAGGTATTCAACAAGAGTTCATACGTATAAAGTGAGAGTTATATGGTATACAGAGTAATTAGTTCTACCAGAGTTAAGCAAAGAAGTCCTCTCCTGGGACGCCTGGGTGGCTCAGCGGTTGAACGTCTGTCTTCGGCTCAGAGCATGATCCCGGAATCCCGGGATCAAATCCCACATCGGGATCCTTGCATGCAGCCTTGCTTCTCTCTCTGCCTAATTCTCTGCCTCTCCTTCTGTGTGTCTCATGAATAAATAAATAAAATCTTTAAAAATAAGGAAAAAAGAAGTTGTTTCCTAACAGAAGTTGGTAGGATTGATAAGCGACAAAAATGTTTCCCCCAGTCATGCAGGCCATCTCTCCAGAGTACTAGAAGCTAGGGTTCTATTTCTGTTACCAATGTGCTACTTGCCCCAGTTTCTTGACCTCCTAAGTAGAAATGAATGGCTGACACTAAAACCTTCTAAGTTCAATTCTATTGTGTTGAACTTGATTATCTCTCCTATCTCATGAGAAATTTACTGTTGAACAGAGACTCTGTAGTATTATTTTTAAAAAGTAACATTTGAATAGTAAATGACATTTTCAAGATATTATTATATTCTTGTATAAGACTTTGACATTGTAGTTATTTTTATTTTATTTTATTTAGTTTTTTGTAGCTATCTTCTTGAAAACCTTCTACTTTTTTTTTTTTTTTTTTTTTCTACTTTGGATTAGACTTGGGCTTTTAAGTTTCCTGAGATCTCTGTACATCAGAGTTGACAGAATATTAGATAGGTTAAATGAAGTCATGTTATAATCCAGTTTAGTTTCTTTTTTTTTTTTTAAGATTTTATTTATTGATTGAGAGAGAGAGAGAGAGAGAAAGAGAGAGAGAGAGCCTGCATGAACAGGGAAGGAGCAGAGGGAGAGGGACAAGCAGACTCGGTGCTGAGCATAGAGCCCTACGTGGGGCTGGATCTCATGACCCTGAGATCATGACCTGAGCTGAATTCAAGAGTCACTTAACTGACTGAGCCACCCAGGCACCCCTCCCGTTCAGTTTCTTATGATTCAATTCTGTAGGATGGATTTATGTCACATGTGCCTGAATGAAGGAATCTATCTTGTTTTTATTTCTTCATTTATTGACTCCCTTCATTTTCTGCTATTGTCATACATCTTGCCAAGGTGTAATTATTTTGTTTGCATGTAGTTTATAAAAATGTACATGCATGCAGTGAACACACACACAACTTAGGAATAAAATACAAACTGAATTTAAAAGAAGACAGATGTCTTAAAAATATTTTCTAAAGGTAGTAAGAAATATCAATAGAAAATGAATTTGGGGATCCCTGGGTGGCGCAGCGGTTTGGCGCCTGCCTTTGGCCCAGGGCGCGATCCTGGAGATCCGGGATCGAATCCCACGTCGGGCTCCCGGTGCATGGAGCTTGCTTCTCCCTCTGCCTGTGTCTCTGCCTCTCTCTCTCACTGTGTTCCTATCATAAATAAATAAAAATTTAAAAAAAAAAAAAAAGAAAATGAATTTGTATCCTTCTATATTTTTAATAATAACATTTCCCAATATTATTTGATATTGTATTCACTTATTTTGAGCCATAGTCTGAATCACTGATTCTAGGTTTCAGAAAGCATTAATAGGCAAAAATCTTCAACTAGTTGTAGAATATTTCCTTGTCAATCTATGCTTTCTAAACAATTTTATAAAAAATAAAGTCAGTTAATAGAAAATGCTTTAACAAACTCATATAATAATTTTCATATCTTTGCATAGTTTTAAAGTAAAAGGTAGCATACTACCATTCTTCATATTTATAATCGTTGTCTAAAGACTTCTAAAGGAAATATTTATTTATCAATATCAATATAATAAAAAATCTGAAACCTCAGGACATAATGAAAAGTTTCAGAAAGTACTTAGCCAATAACAATATGCATACTTCGCCATCCACCTTCATCTCTTTTCTTTGTGTCAATATATGCAAAGATTTTTTTAATGACATCTATGACATTTGTGAGTTTTGAATTGGATGAAAATTAAAAATTAAGACTGAGAAAATAAATACAACTAAATCAAAGAAATATAAGTCATATTTTAGAACCTAATACCTCATATTCAACTTCTGTCCATTTCTCTTTGCTTACTACTTATATAATGGGTGTCTGTCGAATTCTGTCTATAGTTTTTATCTGTTTTATGTTCTACCAGTCTCTCCTGGTGTTCACATGCACTCAATGACCTCCTTTCACATGTTGATGATGCTTAAATCTTCCTTTCTGAATCAGTCAAGCCTTGAGATTGAGCTGTTCCTTTCTAAAAGCCTATGGGAAATCACTCTATGAAACAACTTATAGATACCTCAAAGTCAATATATCAGTGTTCTGATTATCTTTCTCCTTCCTCAGTAGTTACCTTCCCTTTTTGTGCCCTCTTTAATGAAGAGTACAGCTTGTCTACCATTTGATCAATCTAGAAAGCAGAAAGTTTTATTGAATTGTGCCTCACTTTTATTATCTTCATAACAATTTTTCTTTGATGTTTTAACAAATGGGCAATTCAGTATCAATTATCTCATTCAGTAATTCATTTAATAAATATGCACCAATCACTTACCAAATCTGAGGCACTGTTCTACATTCTGAAGTTATAGCATCATGAGTTTACATTTAAGTGGGGGTAAAGAGACAATAAACAAATCTACAATATGTTAGAAAATTCTTTCCCCAAGTATAATCTTGAATGTTTTGTAAAATCCAGCTTGAAGAGAGCAACCATGGAATTTTCTGCAAAGAGGCTGGTGCTGTGAGGTCAAATAATAGGGAGACTGATGTACTTTTATGAGGATCAAGAAGATGTGCCAAAAAAAAGCTATGAAAGAATTCAGAATGAAGAAGATTTGAAGAGATTTTATTTATTTTTAAAGATTTTATTTATTTATTCATAGAGACACACACACAGAGAGAGAGAGGGAGAGGCAGAGACACAGTCAGAGGGAGAAGCAGGCTCCATGCAGGGAGCCTGATGTGGGACTCAATCCCCGGTCTCCAGGATCAGGCCCTGGACTGAAGGCGGCGCTAAACCGCTGAGCCATCCAGGCTGCCCATTGAAGAGATTTTAGATGAGTATTAGTTAAATCACTTAAGATGGGAGAAAGTAATTACTATCACTCAATTTCTTCATCTTTAAAATGGGCACATAATAATAACTGTGTAGTTAGGATAAAATGAATTAAAATATATTAAGTACACGAAAAATGTGTGGTATGTGTAAGCATTAGTTATTGTCAATTTAATATCAATATATTATTATTCAACATATAGTATGGGAAAGCCACTATGTAACATATAGTATGGGAAAGCCACTATCATGAAAAAATGTGCATGTGTGTGTAACTTCAGTAGTTCCTCTGCAAGGTAAATAGATTTACATATTTTTGAATGCTCTTTGAGTCAATCACAAAGGAGTTTTAATTTTAAGAGTGGAAAATTCTAATCTTTAGTCAAAGCCACAATAACCTAAAAAGTAGGGCAAGAAAATTTCTGAAAAGTTAATTTTTTTTTAAGATTCTAAACTGACATTTCTAAGACTTAAAGTTAAATCACACACACGCACACACACACACACACACACACACACACTTTTTTTTTTTTCCTATCTGGTATTACTTACAATTCTGCTTCTGAAATAAGATCTTACCCCAAGGCTTTCTTTTTAAATAATAGTTATGTTCTTGGCCTGTCCATCCATTGGTCTGCCTGTCTATTGTATTAAAGGCCTGGATGAATTTATTTATAGCCATAATCTTTTCTTTGGGTAATAGCTAAAGCTAATGGTTTATCATCTGTACAACCCCGACAGTCTATCTTCCCTGATTCCTTAGGGTAGCTATCCCCTCTACCTCATCACTCCATTAGATCTCTGAACAGACATCATCCTTAAAATCCCATTTGTACCATTTGGATCAGGTCAGGAAGAGTAATAGCTCTAATCTTCTTGGAGTGATATTATTAATCTTGAGCAGGTGAGCTCCAAGGTACTTTCTCTAACCTACACATTTAGAAAGCAGAAGCTTTAGGGCTGTAATGAATAAAGCTAAAATGGAAGCCTGCAGCATAAGGGGAAATGATTGTAAGATTAAGCTGTCCTTTAGGTTTGTAACTGAACCTTGTTTACTCTGTTAAATCAAGAGCTTTGAAAAAACTAAAGAGAAATACTAAATGGCTTCCCATGTGAAGTAACTCAGAATATTATTCTATTATTAAAGTTCTTTTTTAATGGAGACTATACAAAAATCATAGATTAAATTTAAGTAGTCTAATATTCTAAGATAATTGCAACAGCTTTCCAAAGCATCTGTTTTTAATCCGTTCATAAACCTGTTCCTATAACTGACCAATAAATAAATACATTTACAAGCCAAAAAAATATAAGTGACTCTTATATTCCCCCCTCTCCCCTTCTATTAAAAAAACCAAATGTTTGCTGATGCAAATCCATTTCTTCTGTATTTAACAGAAAAGAGAGTGTCCTTTTTCTGTTCTATACACTCACCTAGCTCTCCCATTTTCACTTGATAATAACTCAGATTGTTTTTCTTTGCAGATTGTATACATTAAATATTTTCTCTTTAAATTTCAGTTCTTATTTTTCAAATCCTATCTCCACCTTTGCTAAAAAGTCTTTATTTTTCCATCACCTTTCCGTGAGTCATAAGAGGATATGATGATGAAGCAGATCCAAGTAAATCAGGTGTTGTTCCAATGTTTAAAGGTTTCAAAGTACTTCTTTTTACTGGGTTTGTATATTTAAAGGTAATTGAAAATGAATCTTTTACCTTGCCTTTTTTTTCTTTTCATTGAAATGTCACACAATTATTTTGCTCACTGACAGAAATATATGTATATAGTGTTCCCATGATTCACTAATCCCATTACCATGTTTCCATATTTTATTAGCAACAGTTATTATGTATATTTTGTAAACTGTAAATAACAACTTTAAAACTTAAATTATTTATTTTGTTAGGCACAACTATCATGGATTATTTTAAGAAATGATAGAAGAATCTAATATGTGCCATCTTATATTAATTATAATGACCATAAACAATTTAATTATTCTCTCTGTGCCTTAAGTTTTCTCCACTGTAAAATATGAATATGTATCTCTTTTTACATATAGTTGACACACAATAGTACATTACTTTCAGGTGTACAGCCTAGTTAACACATATCTTTTAGGCAACAATACAACACATTAATGTTATAGGCATTGCTTTTAAAGTTCACATTAATCCCCCTATCAACTCTATCTGCACCATTTTACCTTTGAAGAAACTATGGCACAGAAAGGTTAAGTAATTTTCCACAATTATAAAGATTTTAAGTCATAGAGCCAATATTCAAACTTGACTGGGTAAAGTCTCAAGTATAACATAATGCTAGTTTTGCTCTATTACATAAGGTTTTACAGAGATAAAGTAATTCACAAAACGGTTCTTAGAACATTGAAGGGGTCTTTCTAGTATGAGCTGCCCTAATTCTGGTCATAATTAGTATAATCTTATTTAATCAATAGTTTTTTAATATCTACTCTGGTCAGGCATTATGCCAGTCATTGTTCACTATTATTATTATTATTATTATTATTATTAGTTATACTAGCTGCATTTTGCAGAGGAAAATATGGGGGTTCTATCATTTAAAGTGCTGTATTATACAAAGAACAGATGGTAGATCTAGAAAAGGATTTTTTATTAAAAAATGTAGATTTAAAAGTGTAAGGCTCGATTTTCTAATAACTTTATCAATGATCATGAATGAAGCTAATTAGTTTTTATTATTTTAGAAACATTACAACATAATTTCTAAATCCTCAAAGCAGAAAAGTGGTATGATTAAAGCTAAGGAAGTCCAGGAAGACCAAAAGAAAAAAAAAAAAAAAAGGAATGTTTTTTTCTAGAAAAATTAGGCCATAGAGATTATAAAAAAAGAAACTGGGGGAGGGGCAAGATGGCGGAGGAGTAGGGTCCCCAAGTCACCTGTCCCCAACAAATTACCTAGAAAACCATCCAATCATCCTGAAAATCTACGAATTCGGCCTGAGATTTAAAGAGAGACCAGCTGGAACGCTACAGTGAGAGGAGTTCGCGCTTCTATCAAGGTAGGAAGACGGGGGAAAAAGGAATAAAGACACAAAAGGCCTCCGAGGGGGAGGGGCCCGCGAGGAGCCGGGCTGAGGCCGGGGCGAGTGTCCCCAGGACAGGAGAGCCCCGTCCCGGAGGAGCAGGAGCTGCACCGACCTTCCCGGGCGGAAAGGGGCTCGCAGGGAGTTGGAGCAGGATCCCCAGAAAGGCGGGGATGCCCTCGGGCTCCCTGGGACAGTAACAGGCACCTGCGCCCCGGGAGATGCGCCGAGCTCCCTAAGGGCTGCAGCGCTCGGCGGGACCCGGAGCAGCTCGGAGGGGCTCGGGCGGCGGCTCCGCGGAGGGGGCTGCGCGGCTCCGGGAACAGCTCGGAGGGGCTCGGGCGGCGGCTCCGCGGAGGGGGCTGCGCGGCTCCGGGAACAGCTCGGCGGCAGCGGCTCGGGCGGAAGAAGAAGCTCCGCGGAGGGGGCGGCGCGGCTCCGGGAACAGCTCGGCGGAGGCGGCTCGGGCGGAGGAAGAAGCTCCGCGGAGGGGGCGGCGTGGCTCCGGGAGCAGCTCGGAGGGACTCGGGCGGCGGCTCCGCGGAGGGGGCTGCGGGGCGGGAGCGCGAATCCAACAGCGCAGGCCCCGGAGCACAGGGCGCCGGGACACAGCCCAGGATGCGGCCTCCCCGGGACAGGCAGAGGCCGGGAGGGCCCAGGACAGCGAGGACGCTCCTGCCTGGAACTGAGCAGATCAGCGGCCCCGCCCGGGAGCCCCCAGGCCCTGCAGACGGAGAGCCCCGGAGAAACTGCGGAGCTGACTCCAGGGTCCCAGAGCTGCCCCCGCCACTGTGGCTTCCTCCCAGGGCCTCACGGAGTGAACACCCCCCACTGAGCCCTGCACCAGGCAGGGGCAGAGCAGCTCCCCCAAGTGCTAACACCTGAGAATCAGCACAGCAGGCCCCTCCCCCAGAAGACCAGCGAGACGGACCAGTTCCAAGGGAAGTCAAGGGACTTAAAGTATACAGAATCAGAAGATACTCCCCGTGGTTTTTGGTTTTGGTTTTTTTTGTTTTTGTTTTTGGTTTTTTTTGTGGTTTTTTTTTGTTTGTTTGTTTGTTTTGTTTTGTGCTTTTTTTTTTCTTTCTTTCTTCTTGATTTCTGATTGCTTACCCCACCCCACCCCTTTTTTTTCTTTTTTCTCCTTTCTTTCTTTTTCTTCCTTTTTCTTCTCTTTCCCCCCTTTTTTTTCTTCTTTCTCTTTTTTCTTTTTCTCTTTTCTTTCCTTCTCTCTCTTTTTCTCCTTTTCCCAATACAACTTGTTTTTGGCCACTCTGCACTGAGCAAAATAACTAGAAGGAAAACCTCACCTCAAAAAAAAAGAATCAGAAACAGCCCTCTCTCCCACAGAGTTGCAAAATATGGATTACAATTCAATGTCAGAAAGCCAATTCAGAAGCACTATTTTACAGCTACTGGTGGCTCTAGAAAAAACCATAAAGGACTCAAGAGACTTCATGACTGCAGAATTTAGATCCAATCAGACAGAAATTAAAAATCAATTAAATGAGATGCAATCCAAGCTAGAAGTCCTAACGACGAGGGTTAACGAGGTGGAAGAACGAGTGAGTGACATAGAAGACAAGTTGATGGCAAAGAGGGAAACTGAGGAAAAAAGAGACAAGCAATTAAAAGACCATGAGGATAGATTAAGGGAAATAAATGACAGCCTGAGGAAGAAAAACCTACGTTTAATTGGGGTTCCTGAGGGCGCCGAAAGGGACAGAGGGCCAGAATATGTATTTGAAAAAATCCTAGCTGAAAACTTCCCGAATCTGGGAAGGGAAACAGGCATTCAGATCCAGGAAATAGAGAGATCCCCCCCTAAAATCAACAAAAACCGTTCAACACCTCGACATTTAATAGTGAAGCTTGCAAATTCCAAAGATAAGGAGAAGATCCTTAAAGCAGCAAGAGAAAAAAAGTCCCTGACTTTTATGGGGAGGAATATTAGGGTAACAGCAGACCTCTCCACAGAGACCTGGCAGGCCAGAAAGGGCTGGCAGGATATATTCAGGGTCCTAAATGAAAAGAACATGCAACCAAGAATACTTTATCCAGCAAGGCTTTCATTCAAAATGGAAGGAGAGATAAAGAGCTTCCAAGACAGGCAGCAACTGAAAGAATATGTGACCTCCAAACCAGCTCTGCAAGAAATTTTAAGGGGGACTCTTAAAATTCCCCTTTAAGAAGAAGTTCAGTGGACCAATCCACAAAAACAAGGACTGAATAGACATGATGACACTAAACTCATATCTATCAATAGTAATTCTGAACGTGAATGGGCTTAATGACCCCATCAAAAGGCGCAGGGTTTCAGACTGGATAAAAAAGCAGGACCCATCTATTTGCTGTCTACAAGAGACTCATTTTAGACAGAAGGACACCTACAACCTGAAAATAAAAGGTTGGAGAACCATTTACCATTCAAATGGCCCTCAAAAGAAAGCAGGGGTTGCCATCCTTATATCAGATAAACTAAAATTTACCCCAAAGACTATAGTGAGAGATGAAGAGGGACACTATCTCATACTCAAAGGATCTATCCAACAAGAGGACTTAACAATCCTCAATATATATGCCCCGAATGTGGGAGCTGCCAAATATTTAAACCAATTAATAACCAAACTGAAGAAATACCTTGATAATAATACACTTATACTTGGTGACTTCAATCTAGCTCTTTCTACCCTGGATAGGTCTTCTAAGCACAACATATCCAAAGAAACGAGAGCTTTAAATGATACACTGGACCAGATGGATTTCACAGATATCTACAGAACTTTACATCCAAACTCAACTGAATACACATTCTTCTCAAGTGCACATGGAACTTTCTCCAGAATAGACCACATACTGGGTCACAAATCGGGTCTGAACCGATACCAAAAGATCGGGATAGTCCCCTGTATATTCTCAGACCATAATGCCTTGAAATTAGAACTTAATCACAACAAGAAGTATGGAAGGACCACAAACACGTGGAGGTTAAGGACCATCCTGCTAAAAGATGAAAAGGTCAACCAGGAAATTAAGGAAGAATTAAAAAGATTCATGGAAACTAATGAGAATGAAGATACAACCATTCAAAATCTTTGGGATGCGGCAAAAGCAGTCCTGAGGGGGAAATACATCGCAATACAAGCATCCATTCAAAAACTGGAAAGATCTCAAATTCAAAAGCTCACCTTACACATAAAGGAACTAGAGAAAAAGCAACAAATAGACCCCACCCCCAGCAGAAGAAGACAGTTAATTAAAATTCGAGCAGAACTCAATGATATCGAGACCAAAAGAACTGTGGAACAGATCAACAGAACCAGGAGTTGGTTCTTTGAAAGAATTAATAAGATAGATAAACCATTAGCCAACCTTATTAAAAAGAAGAGAGAGAAGACTCAAATTAATAAAATCATCAATGAGAAAGGAGAGATCACTACCAAAACCAAGGAAATACAAACGATTTTAAAAACATATTATGAACAGCTGTACGCCAATAAATTAGACAATCTAGAAGAAATGGACGCATTCCTGGAAAGCCACAAACTACCAAAACTGGAGCAGGAAGAAATAGAAAACCTGAACAGGCCAATAACCAGGGAGGAAATTGAAGCAGTCATCAAAAACCTCCCAAGACACAAGAGTCCAGGGCCAGATGGCTTCCCAGGGGAATTCTATCAAACGTTTAAAGAAGAAATCATACCTATTCTACTAAAGCTGTTTGGAAAGATAGAAAGAGATGGAGTACTTCCAAATTCATTCTACGAGGCCAGCATCACCTTAATTCCGAAACCAGACAAAGACCCCACCAAAAAGGAGAATTACAGACCAATATCCCTGATGAACATGGATGCAAAAATTCTCAACAAGATACTAGACAATAGGATCCAACAACACATTAAGAAAATTATTCACCATGACCAAGTAGGATTTATCCCTGGGACACAAGGCTGGTTCAACACTCGTAAAACCATCAATGTGATTCATCATATCAGCAAGAGAAAAACCAAGAACCATATGATCCTCTCATTAGATGCAGAGAAAGCATTTGACAAAATACAGCATCCATTCCTGATCAAAACCCTTCAGAGTGTTGGGATAGAGGGAACTTTCCTCGACATCTTAAAAGCCATCTACGAAAAGCCCACAGCAAATATCATTCTCAATGGGGAAGCACTGGGAGCCTTTCCCCTAAGATCAGGAACAAGACAGGGATGTCCACTCTCACCACTGCTGTTCAACATAGTTCTGGAAGTCCTCACCTCAGCAATCAGACAACAAAAAGACATTAAAGGCATTCAAATTGGCAAAGAAGAAGTCAAACTCTCCCTTTTTGCTGATGACATGATACTCTACATAGAAAACCCAAAAGCCTCCACCCCAAGATTGCTAGAATTCATACAGCAATTTGGTAGCGTGGCAGGATACAAAATCAATGCCCAGAAATCAATGGCATTTCTATACACTAACAATGAGACTGAAGAAAGAGAAATTAAGGAGTCAATCCCATTTACAATTGCACCCAAAAGCATAAGATACCTAGGAATAAACCTAACCAAAGAGGTAAAAGATCTATACCCTAAAAACTATAGAACACTTCTGAAAGAAATTGAGGAAGACACAAAGAGATGGAAAAATATTCCATGCTCATGGATTGGCAGAATTAATATTGTAAAAATGTCAATGTTACCCAGGGCAATTTATACGTTTAATGCAATCCCTATCAAAATACCATGGACTTCTTCAGAGCGTTAGAACAAATTATTTTAAGATTTGTGTGGAATCAGAAAAGACCCCGAATAGCCAGGGGGATTTTAAAAAAGAAAGCCATAGCTGGGGGCATCACAATGCCAGATTTCAGGTTGTACTACAAAGCTGTGGTCATCAAGACAGTGTGGTACTGGCACAAAAACAGACACATAGATCAATGGAACAGAATAGAGAACCCAGAAGTGGACCCTGAAATGTACGGTCATCTAATATTCGATAAAGAAGGAAAGACTATCCATTGGAAGAAAGACAGTCTCTTCAATAAATGGTGCTGGGAAAATTGGACATCCACATGCAGAAGAATGAAACTGGACCACTCTCTTTCACCATACACAAAGATAAACTCAAAATGGATGAGAGATCTAAATGTGAGACAAGATTCCATCAAAATCCTAGAGGAGAACACAGGCAACACCCTTTTTGAACTTGGCCACAGTAATTTCTTGCAAGATACATCCACAAAGGCAAAAGAAACAAAAGCAAAAATGAACTATTGGGACTTCATCAAGATAAGAAGCTTTTGCACAGCAAAGGATACAGTCAACAAAACTAAAAGACAACCTACAGAATGGGAGAAGATATTTGCAAATGACATATCAGAGAAAGGGCTAGTTTCCAAGATCTATAAAGAACTTATTAAACTCAACAGCAAAGAAACAAACAATCCAATCATGAAATGGGCAAAAGACATGAAGAGAAATCTCACAGAGGAAGACATGGACATGGCCAACAAGCACATGAGAAAATGCTCTGCATCACTTGCCATCAGGGAAATACAAATCAAAACCTCAATGAGATACCACCTCACACCAGTGAGAATGGGGAAAATTAACAAGGCAGGAAACAACAAATGTTGGAGAGGATGCGGAGAAAAGGGAACCCTCTTACACTCTTGGTGGGAATGTGAACTGGTGCAGCCACTCTGGAAAACTGTGTGGAGGTTCCTCAAAGAGTTAAAAATAGACCTGCCCTACGACCCAGCAATTGCACTGTTGGGGATTTACCCCAAAGATTCAGATGCAATGAAACGTCGGGACACCTGCACCCCGATGTTTCTATCAGCAATGGCCACAATAGCCAAACTGTGGAAGGAGCCTCGGTGTCCATCGAAAGATGAATGGATAAAGAAGATGTGGTTTATGTATACAATGGAATATTACTCAGCAATTAGAAACGACAAATACCCACCATTTGCATCAACGTGGATGGAACTGGAGGGTAATATGCTGAGTGAAATAAGTCAATCGGAGAAGGACAAACAGTGTATGTTCTCATTCATTTGGGGAATATGAATAATAGTGAAAGGGAATATAAAGGAAGGGAGAAGAAATGTTGGGAAATATCAGGAAGGGAGACAGAACATAAAGACTCCTAACTCTGGGAAACGAACTAGGGGTGGTGGAAGGGGAGGAGGGCGGGTGTTGGAGGGGAATGGGTGACGGGCACTGAGGTGGACACTTGACGCGATGAGCACTGGGTGTTTTTCTGTATGTTGGTAAATTGAACACCAATAAAAATTAATTAAAAAAAAACTGGTCATAATTATTATCATAAATATTTTTAAAGTATGATTTATGCAATTAGTACATGAGCTGCAGTAAAGAAAACCTAAAATGATCCAAAGAAAGAAAGAAACATAAGATAAAATAAGGCAATCATTTATACCTTAAACTATTAATATGATAAATTATATAAATAACTTCTAATACTAAATATATTTTCCCTTCCTGGGATAACTCAAGTTGTTCATGATATTTCTTATTTTGTTTTATAAATTGCAAAGTTAATTTCCTCCAAAACATATGTAGCAGGACAAAAGAACAAGAACAGTCAAGGCACTAAAGGGAGAATAAAATATGGAAGTATTTTCTTTTTTTTTAATAATAAATTTATTTTTTATTGGTGTTCAACTTGCCAACATACAGTATAACACCCAGTGCACATCCCGTCAAGTGCCCCCCTCAGTGCCCGTCACCCATTCACCCCCACCCCCCGCCCTCCTCCCTTTCCACCACCCCTTGTTCATTTCCCAGAGTTAGGAGTCTTTATGTTCTGTCTCCCTTTCTGATATTTCCTACCCATTTCTTCTCCCTTCCCTTCTATTCCCTTTCACTATTATTTATATTCCCCAAATGAATGAGAACATACACTGTTTGTCCTTCTCTGATTGACTTATTTCACTCAGCATATTACCCTCCAGTTCCATCCACGTTGAAGCAAATGGTGGGTATTTGTCGTTTCTAATGGCTGAGTAATATTCCATTGTATACATAGACCACATCTTCTTTATCCACTCATCTTTCGATGGACACCGAGGCTCCTTCCAGTTTGGCTATTGTGGACATTGCTGCTAGAAACATTGATTTTCTAATAAACTAAGAAGGTATGTAGTACCCCGTTAAGACAATATAACATTTGCATAGAGATACTAAAACTACCAATGAAACTAAAGAGAAGAAAAAAGAGAGTCATCTATATTTACAAAAATGGTATCTAAATTCTGTTGGAAATGTATGACTCCTTTAGTTAATATTACTGGTAAAAGATTGTATGGAAAACTTCATTTTATTTTACATTGTAAAATACATTTCCAATGATTCACACAAAAAAATAGATCTTTATAAATTTAGAAAGATTAAATAAGAATATATTATTTTAGAGTAAATAGGTTTCTTTAAATATATTAAGAAAATATATTGAAGAAAATGTAGATAAATGGAATTAGTTTAAAAATAAGAAAAAGTACTTATCAAAAGACACTATAAGAGCAAAATATAAATCACAAAGAAGATTTTTGAGGAAAAATTGTTATATTTCTTTAGCTAGTTAGTAAATAGGTGTTTCTACTGTTCTTCTTACATATTTTATGCTATAAACATAATATTTAAAGTATGCCAAAATTATTTTTATATTTTAGGCATCTTTGATGTTAACTAATTAAAATATTCCATTAATATAAATATTATTTCTCTATTTTTTCAGGGAATATATTTTCATTATTCTACACTGGAAAATTTACCAAAACATCACAGATTCTTATTATCTGCATGAAAATTATGACTTTTTTGTTTAGACTATTTATCAATGGTCACACGTATTTTTTAAATAAATAATAACACTCTAAAAAGAGCATGATTTTAAATTAATCCCAATACAACTTATTTTTTTAAGGTTTTATTTATTTATTCATGAGAGACACAGATTGAGAGAGAGAGAGATTCGCAGAAACACAGGCAGAGGGAGAAGCAGGCTCCATGCAGGGAGACAACGTGGGTCTCTATCCCGGGTCAACAGGACGATGCCCTGGGCCGAAGGCAGTGCTAAACCCCTGCACCACCCAGGCTTCCCCCAATAACAATTTCTATATAGGATGTCTATCAAAATCTATTTCTAATCCATCCTTCCTGGATCAATAGAGTAAAAATCAAACATTTAAAACTATGTACAACTAATAAATACATATCAGAACAGACAACTTTCATAAATTGTCTAAATATAAGTGATTTATTTTTGTTGTACATTTTCATGATCCATTGCTTTTTATTATTTTTAATTATATAAAATTTCTTCTATCCTTTATGTTTCTTTATATCAATCTGAAGTATTTCCGTCTTTTGTATTTCAAAACTCTAAATCAGGTTGGGCCATATCACAACAAATTATCATGCTAGCATATAAAAGTTTACATTGGCAAGAAATACATTTTTGGAAATATTCTTTGTTCAAATATAATCTTTTTTAGAAAAATTGTTTCCACATATGAGGTCAAATAGTTTCTCTCTCCCCTATTTATTGTGTTATGAAAAATCTTTGATCCTCAGTGTTCTCATTTGTTAAATAGGATTATGTATCCCTCTATTGAATTCTTCAAAACAATCTAGTAAAATATGCCATAGAAATGTACAAATGATGTTTAGTATGTAATTTCAGGAAGCAGTAACATGGACAAATGCTTCAACCTTCTTACAGGTAAAATCTTATGGGTATGGAGCAGGCATGTTCCATGCTATAATAGTTTATTTTATTTAAATACATAATTCAAGGTAAAATGCCATAATTATTTAGAAAACTCTAGTGACAAGTATTCGTCAAACAAGCATAAATTTTTCTGGATTTGCTCATCCAGTCAAGTTCAGATTGATAAGGCTAAGCTCAAAAGCACTAAACCCTTTGATAATGGAAGACATTAATAGTATTGCATAGATATTTTTTTGAATCTAGATATAGAGTATGTTATTCTGTCTTCTTAGGTGGAGATCTTAACATATTTTATGCATTTATATTCAGCAAGAACTACAGCTAAGTGAAATTAGCAAAGAAATCCTAAGGTTATCCAGCAGAATGTCATTGGCTTAGTGTAATTGTTCTTCATTAAGTGTCAATACTTAGTGTGCTTTGGGGAACTATCAAGGCTAGGTGGTTATAACCACAGGATCAAGATATTCATACTACTCTAAACAGTTTAATCACTAGAGTTATAAAAGATGATATAAAACAGACCATATTACCTGGGAGGTAAAATCCCATTTAAGACACTTTGACACAATGTAAAAAAATCAAAATAAGTAGTAATATCAACCAGTCTAAAAATAGATGTATCTTAAAAATGCGTATTTCCATGTTTACATCATTTTTGTTCTTGCATTATTGGGAAAAATCTTGTATGCTCTTAGAGGAAACAAAAATAAGTCATTAATAAGTGGGATATAATTCTAGCCTATGGATAATTTTTAAAGGCAGTTAAACCACATTGATTCTAATGTGATTACAAAGGATTATCAAATGGCTATATACAATGCTGGTGAGAGTATTGTGACATGAGTTTTTTCATTCACTTTTGACAGAATCATGAAATGCTGTGAAAAACTTTGTAAATATTCATTATCTAAATTGGACATATTTCAAATCAATTTGAAATTCAAAAAAGGATGATTAATTCCTAAAGATGTTAATGTATTATTAACAAAGAAAAAATAATCTAAATGTCTATATGTGAGGGAAAGCTTATGCCAATTTTTTGCATATCTGTTAGAATATTATGTATCAGTCAAGATGTCTTCATATTATACAGAAGAAGGTGAGAATAATAACACTGGGTACACTGCATAATCTTAACCATGTAATACATGCACAAGATATCTGGAAATAAATTTAAAATAGTTTCCAAAAAAGCTGCCAGTATATATAGAAGATGAGAAGTATTCAATTTCTTCTTAAGCTTATTGGTTTTCTATGTTTACTACATTAAACAAAGGTTTAGAATCAGAATAAAAAAAAAAAAAGAATCGCCGCAAAAATACCTCTACACTTTTCCTCCTTCCCCATATTGAGTTACAGAGCCCATGCCCAAAGTCAGGAATTAGTCTTTATTCCTGTCTTTCCTTGAAACCCCATACCTAACCCAATAGTAAATTCTACACTCTCTGAAAGCCGTACTGCTAATTAAACTACCCTCTTCACATCTGTTGCCATTTTGTAGTCCAATCTACTTTTCTCTCAAGACAGTATGTTCTTTGGTCTCCCTGTTTTGAGTTTATTCACATCTAATTTTTTCTTTACACAGAAGTCAGAACTACAATAATATTGATGGAATAACAGCACTCCCTTGATTCAAATTCTATAATCCCTTCTTTAAAACTCAAAGCTTTTTATCTTGGTCTGGAAGTTCTGGAAGTTCTGGAATGTAAATCCAGCCTATTTCCTGTCATCATATCAGTAGTCTTCCTCACATGTACTACTGTTTGGTCCTGCCAGCCTTCTTTATGTTCCTAATATGTTATCTCCCTTTTTCCACTGCAATGCCATGTATCCTTTTTACCAAAAAATTCTGTCTCCTGGCTGGCTTTTGGGAGCAGCTATGAAAATTCATCTGTCATATAGCCAACCACGAAGAATGAAATTTATTTTATTATTCATTAAGATTTTATTTATTTATTCATGAGAGACAGAGACACAGAGACACAGGCAGAGGGAGAAGCAGGCTCCATGCAGTGAGCCATATGTGAGACTTGATCCCAGGACTCCGGGATCACACCCTGAGCTGAAGGCAGATGTGCAATCTGAATCACCTAGGTATCCCAAGAATGAAATTTATATTGGCCTCAGCTACTGTTCCCTGAAATTCATCTCTGGTTCCAACAAGGCCTATGCTTCCCACAGACTACTTCTGGTCGAGAGATGGACATGGCCAAGATACTAAGGCAGACTCCTCCTTAGGAAGTACAGTAATCCTCGGTTGGATGACTGGTCTTAGGACTCCTCTTGGCCTTAACAAACTTTTCTTAGACTGCAAGGACAGCAGAACAATTTTACTTTCAACCTTCCCTTCCCTCTCTGACTCAGGATCATACTTGTAATGCAGACCTAGGGCTCTTCTACACTTGCTCAGACTTGTCCTAGTTTCTCACAGATTTTCCCTAAGAAAATTATTTTTTTTTAAGATTTATTCATTTATTCATGAGAGACACAGACTGAGAGAGAAAGGCAGCAACATAGGTAGAGGCATAAGCTCCTCTCAGGGAGCCCGATGTGGGACTTTATCTCAATCCCGGGATCACGACCTGAGCCGAAGGCAGGTGCCCAACCACTGAGCCACTCAGGTGTCCCTCTCTAAGAAAATTCTTAAAAACAAGACCATCAGGGCATCTACTTCTAAGGGAATCTGGACACATGGATTCTCTCCTCCATGTCTTAATTTCTCTTCAGACAGAAGTTACCTAACGTATAACATCACTGGTTATTCTGTGTCTTGTTTTCTTGCTTATTATTATTATTATTATTATTATTATTAAAATAGCACTTTTCAAAATACAAAATTGTCAGGTTTATATATTTATTTTTCTATTGAATTTTCCACCACTACAATTTCAGTTCCATGAGAGTAGGAATCTTTCCATCTCAGTTACCATTACATCCCTTTAGTATCTGAGACATATTAGGCACTCAATAAAATTTGTTAAAATAATTTATCCCAAGCCTTTAACTAATCTGTAACCCAGGCTATAAAATGGACCAAATGAAAAAAAAAAGTGGACTAAATATAGTTAAAGATTACGGAGCAGTTGACTAGATCAACAAAATATCCCTATCCATTCTGCCATATTGTTGACTTGCTTATATCAACAAAGAATTGATCTCATGACACTGATTCATAGGAACATGTGTGAATGGTTTGGCAGTTTCTAAGCCATTTCTCCAAGCTAGAGTTACATTTTTAAAATGAAAAGGGAAAATTAAATTCTCTCAGGCTTCAGTTTTCTAACCTACCTGGAACATTTCACACTAATTACTGCTACTTTCTCCTTTAGAAAAGTGCCTCTCTTATCCTCATCGACTTTACATTTTCATCTATTCAGGTTTATAAACTCCATTACTGGCTCTGTTTCACTGTGTGCATGTGGCATAGTGAAACTTAGGTTTAGGTATTACTGATGAGCAACAGAAGCAGAAAAAATGTTCCCCTGTAACCCAGAAGGCTGACATAGGGCCTCCATAGTTTAAATAAAAATCAAATGCGTGCTGGTTTCTACATTCTTTTATTTTTTTTTTTAATTTTATTTATTTATTCATGAGAGATGCAGAGAGAGGTAGAGGCAAAGGCAGAGGGAGAAGCAGGCTCCCATGCAGGGAACCTGATGCGGGACTTGCTCCTGGAACTCCAGGATCACGACCTGAGCCAAAGGCAGACGCTCAACCACTGAGCCACCCAGGTGCCCCGGTTTGCTACATTCTTAAAAGATCTGATGACTGCCTATAAATCTCACTGATGTATAATATCAAACTGAATGATATCCATCAGAGAAGTCTTGAGAATGTAGTTTCATGAGTAGAAATTCAAAGACATTTATGATTTAATACTCCCTGCAAGTCCCCTCCCCCTTGGGCACTACCCATAGAATTTCCAGCTTCATACAACAAAAACAGAAGCTCTGTTTGCCCCCACATCCCAATCTGTGCTACTTAAATAAACTGACTAGCTTGCACCATAAAACGTTTCAAGAATTCTTTCTTGACCATTGTGCTCAGTGATTCTGCAAAATTTTCTCTCAGTTAGGTCATCGGTTCTTACAGCTTCTACTATCATATTTACACAGGTGATTACAAATTTTATATCCTGACAATATCTCACATCAACTAAATATAAATATTTAATATAAATATAAATATTTAATATAAATATAAATATTTAATATAAATATAAATATTTAATAAAATATATAGTGTTTGATATAATTTTTGAAATCATATTTTAATTTAAGTAATAATTAACAAATGACTTAATGTAATAATATTTAAGTACAAAATATGTAACATTTTCAGGTTTGTACTATAGAAAGAGTCTGAGCTCTTAAAGGTTATAAAGACTTCAGTAAAAATTATGTGTCTACAACTCATTCATTATAGAAATTTGGACAACTTATTTAAAGTTGTTTGAAGTGCTAGTTTAATCATTTAACAAATTGAGGAAATGAAAATTAAGTCATTAAAATGATTTCTGGCATGCGTTACAAGCTTATTAGTATGTTGTAGTTAATGATGTTTTAAAAAACACCAATACTTTCACCAATATTTGCCTAATTTTGTAATCTAAAATGTTAGATTTTTACTTTTAAATGCCAAATACATAAATGAAATAAATCATACTAAGTACATAAAAGGTCAAATATATGAGTTAATTTGTTAATAAAATTAGCTATTTTTTCATAATATGAAAAATATTACCAAAAGAAACTTAATAAATGGGGGTAGGGTGGGTGGCACCTAGGTGGCTCAGTCAGTTAAACATCTGTCTTCTGCTTACGTCATGATCTCCGGGTTCTGAGACCAAGTCTTGTACTTGGCCTCCTGCTCTGCGGGGAGTCTGCTTCTCTCTCAGCTCTGTCTCTCTGTCTTTCTGTCTCTGTCTCTCTCTCAGTCTCTCATGAATATATAAATAAAATATTAAAAAAAAGAAACAGTAAATTCACTATATTCGGGTCATAATCCAAATCCCTAGCAGTCTTACTGACATTTATCATAGAGTACCTCATAGTACCTCATAGTACCTCAAATGATACACAAATGGTTTGACCTGTTGAGGAAAAGTTGATGAAGTAACATTATAACAATTTTCATCAACAAAAGAACCAAAAGGTTTTCCAGGAACTGCATTTTTCCCTTGCCCTCTTTCTTTACTACTCTCTTCTTAGACTCCTAAAAGCATATAAACCACATGTTTCGTACAGAAAGAGTATAATATAGAGTTACTACTTAGCTCTGTTGTTACCTATTGTTGAAGGTTAGTAAAACCATGGTTTCCTCCACTCTTTTCTCTCTCCCTTTGGCCATCCCCTGGCACCAATGTGAGAGAAGTTGCTTTACAAAATAGCTAGAATAGAAAAGAGAAAGATAAATGTGCATAACTTCAATGAAACATTGTTTTTAAAAATATACAAAAGCTTTGCTAATTTAGTAAGCTATTAAAATGCATAAACAAACATATTTTATCATTTGATTTAAGCACACTTAATTAAACATTAAGTTACTTTAGAATATAAAGTGATTTATATTCCAGTGGCCCTTTCTTTAAAAGTAATCATATAGAACAAATTCTGGTCAATGTAGCTCTGAGAGAAATGCTCTAAAAACAGATTGCACTTTGTATACCATCCACAAATAGCACTAAGCATTATTAATAAATACAATTCTGTGTTCTCCCCTCTTTATTAATAAGGCAATGATGATGTTTCATAGGGTCAAGGTAAATGTATAATGCAATTATACTGTTAGGTTCCATATAAGAAATTTATTTAATATATTTAAATTAAAAATGATTTATTTTCAACATTTTCCCCCTTAGATCTTTATTTGAAGTATCCAGAATTTTCAAAACATAAGTAAAATGCCAGATTCAGAAAGGATACATTATTTTTTTCTAACCTGGATTATGTTGAAAGTTTGTTTTCTTTCCAATAAAAGGTTCAAGTTATATATGGGAATATTAGATGTATAATGTCATGCATATTGGACTGAAAAAAAGGAAGTTAATGTGATTCTTTTTGAGCACTATACATGAAGAAATCATTGAGGGGTAATAAAATTTTATTTCCGCATGTTTTTAAAATAGACCTAAGCATTTTTCTTCATTTAAATGTAATGATATAATCTTGCAAAATTAATATGCTATAAACACAAACTGGCTTAATTATTTTTATTGATGACCAGTCCCATAACTTTAAAAATGTGAAACACATAATTTTCACATACATGTGAAAATGCACAGTGAGAATGCATCAAAATTTTAGTTCATTGATAAGAGAACAGGAAGATGAAATAGCTGATCAAAAACAGTATGAAAAACTCTTTTGATTTAGATATATATAAAGATATACATATATGATTCCTGCAATGAAATTGCCAAATTAAATCTAAAACAGATTAGTGCACCATAAGATAATGAAACAAAAACTTTGTGATTATTTTGTCTAATACTAGACAAAAAATTGTGGATCTGATTAATATGCATAAGTCAATATCTAACTTTATAAATGCCAAGCCTTAGTAAATAATACATCATTACATTTTTCTAAATGGATTATTCTTGAATGGATCGATTCAAGAATTTTCGTGAATGTTCTACTATATATCACAGAGATATTTATGTATTTATTGCCTATTTAAAGATTGTGTACATTTTTTGATTATTTGGTTATTGATTATTTAATAAAGCTTAATTTACTAATTTATTTATAAGTAGCTACTTCTGTTGAGCTGTCTGTTGACAGTTTTACAGATAATAGTTTCACTACTGGTGTACATAGTTAAACATATCTAAATCCTAGTAGTAACATAACTTTTAACTCAATATTACAGTGATCATTAATAAACCAAAACTCTTTTAATCTTAAAGACTTCAAATTCTTCTGCAGAGATTAATTTCTACCTAGGATATATTTTCATGTTCTATGAAACATGGCTCCCATCATTTGAGCCATAATTTTATTAAATCACAATAAGTGAGTGATAATATATAGTGATAATATAATATATAGCTATGTATTAAATATACATGGTTTTAAATAAAACAGACAAGTATTAAAGTGAAATAAGTTTGTTGAATAAATGATCCTATACACCAAATGCTTAAAATCTATATATGAAAAACTTTAAGCATATAAATAATAAAAATTAAAAGTAATATATCAGAATGCTGATAAAAATAAAATTAGGATCATGAGTTTAAGGAATAAAATATCTCTTGCTAAGTTGAAAGGAAAAATCCTTAGCAAAAGTTAGGAAATAAACAGAAGCTTGAGAAAATAGTAGGTTACCGATGCTGTAGAAAAGAATAATTTCATTGCGCTTCGAATTATCGACATTGCATAGGTTGGCATTTAGCTCTGTTATTAGTTAACTAATACCCAGAGATCAGCAAAAACAAATAGGGAAAGACAAAATGGTAAAGACAAAAGGTTACATCTTTTAATTGAAGCCAGAATAAAAAGACAAAATTGAAGAAACTGATGACTGTTCATACTGATGCCCAGCTCATATTTAAACACTTGGGAATTTAAATGTTGCCTTGGGAAGGAAAGAAAAAGAAAAGAAAACCCTTGTCTTGTTCTAAGAGACAATCAAGAAAGTTCTGTAACTTAATTGGTATCCTACCTCCTGGTTTTAGGGAACAAAGAATCAAGCAACTAGATTGTTTTGGAAGGATTTGTCAGTATGTTGTACATTCTGCCCTTATCTACATGGAAGAGGGAGGAGGAGAGTGTTTCTTCTAACCATAAGTTAAAGATATATCCTTCAAGAAGGTCTACTACACAGAAAGTTTTAGTTTGGGGATCATAAAGATGACAGGGGAGGCTGTGGGTAAGCTGGACTGAGAGGCAAAGCAGAGAGTGAAGAGAGGTAATGCATTGGGAAAAAGCAATTATTTTCACCAACTTGGAGACACAGGTACCTGATTAAGGGGATCACATAGTCTGGAGTCATCTTGAGAGGAAATACTTCTAAGAATATCATCTGAGAATTTAAAAAAAAATGGAACAAATAACTGATTTCCAAGGAATAGTAGGTTCTTAGGAAATCATGGGACCATCTGGAGAAGACATATTTGGATCTGAGGAATTGCAATTGGAAGATACAAGAATTTCCAGGGGAAAAAAATTGTGTGTTCCAAGAGAGTGTTAGCTGTGTCTTAACACCAGATTATAAACATCACTAGCGAAAAGAGTGTTCCACTTTTTTTTCTCTTTAATGTTGCTTCCCTGTTATCCTGACAGAGAAGAGATCAGAAGCAGGAGCTAGGTAACAGCCTAGGAGTTGAGTAAGGGAAATTGAATTCATTCCCATTCTGCACTAAAGCTTCCAAGACTTGAAGATACCCAATCTGGAGAACAGATAAATCTTTTACTTAAGTGAAGTTTAGAGTTCTGATGGTTATACTGGACTCAAATTTAAGGGAAAAAAATTAAAAGAGAATATATGTTAAATGTATAAGCATTATGGAAAAAGTTATGGATCCTGCTCCAGTTTTGCCAAAGAGAGGTAAACAAGTAATTCACAAAATAGAATAGAGGTCCTATGGAAGGAAAAATGAACAAGGTTGAAATATAGTTTTGACTTACTGAGTTTAAATCATATAATAATAAGAAAAGGTTTATATCAGTTAGGAAACAGATGCATAACTACAGTTATTAGTCTCAAGAAAATAATTCTTACATTTCTCTCATTTTTTTCACCCTCTCAGAATCTGTTTTCTGAAAACCACAACTGGAAACAGATGTGCAACGTGGTCCTCTGAACAACAAAAATAAATTATTAGCACAGGTATTTAAATTTCTTTTTGGTCTAAATGTTGGAGGACATTACATTTCTCTAATTGTTAATATGCAGATTGTCACTGGTGCTCACACTCTTACTTATGGCTATGCATCATACAAAATATGAGAGATAACCTGAAAAAAGAATGAGGGTTCCAGACCTAGAAGGATTTTACTGAGGTCTTCACTCATTGGCAGGCTCTTAGCATTCTAGTACCGATTTTCCCCTATATGTTCCATGTTGAGTCAGTTTTTAGATTAAATTATATAGCTTTAGTTAAACAAATGCTTATAAAATGGAAAGATGACTAGCAAAGATACTTGTAAAGAAAATGAGCTGATAATCCTAGGAATGCAAGTAAAAGCAAATAATATTGAAGTCACAGAGATGTCATGTCTGACAACTCTTGCAGAAGTTTTTTATTTATTATTTTTTGACAGTAACATGGGTAAAAGAAAGTCTAAATAAATGTGTCGATAATTTAGGTGATTAAATAATACACTAATAAATAATCAATAAGTCAAAGAGAATATTTTAGTACTAGAAGTTCTTACATAATTATTCCCATACCAAACAACCATACGGAGAGTGTGGCAGATTCATTCTATGCAGTGACACACTAAGACTTTCATCATGTGACTTGCTCTTATTAATTGCTACTATGTTATGCCAACCTTAACAATGCTTCCTTGAAATTCCACCTTTAACTTTCACTCAAGAACCTGAGTAATTTATGTGCAGTTATTAGCAGGTTGCCTCAGAATCTCCATCAAGATTCCATTCTCGTAACTTCTGCCATTGATTTTTGTGAAGTTATAATTAATGCTCCCTTAAGCACTATTTTCATCATAATACTAAGGACAGAGAAGTAAATGCCCATATTACCTAACATAAAATCTAAAATTCCCAGTCCATACCACAAAGTTTCTCTACTTTAATCACTTACTATACAATTTAAATAAACATATTCCATCAACTAAGCTGACCATTTGCTTTTTATTTTACCCAGTTTCCAGCTCTTTATCCGATGTTTGCTTGATGTCTTAATATATAAATGTATTTATTTTTAGATTATACTCACCCTTCCCTAAGCCTTGATTATAAAATGTAGAATCATTGTATCTTTTCTTTCAAATAAAAATGTCATTTCAGAACAACCATTTCTAAAGCATTGAAAATATAAGGCCTTATTTTTGGTAGTAAAATGTAACCTACTTTGATCATCATTCCAAAAGTGAAAAATTCCTGAAATTATAGCTTCCAGTGGAAAAAATATATAAGAATTGCAGCATATTCAGCTATAAGTTTATGGGCAAACTTCATGACCATTTATTAGGCTCATATTGCTTCATAAATACATAGTTACTTGGAAGAGTGAAGTTGAGGAATTCTATACTTATTACTAATGTGCTATTTGAAGAGTATTGCACCCAATCAATAGTCATCAATATTAATTGCTTTTTGATATGAAAATTAAATATAGTTTAAATGTATATTTAAGAAAATATGTTGCATTAGAACAAAAAGTCCCTAAATATATAAAATAAAGTAATTAGAAAACTCATTTTAATAAAAATAAGAAATCAAAATGCACATCTTTAGACTTAGTTGGAAAAAAGTTAATTTTGATATGTGATTTTTTGTTTTGAATTTTTTTTAAAAAATAAGGGATGTATTCTACTTGTTTATACAAGTCATTATATTTTAATGTATAAAATATAAGCTCAAGGGTGTCTAAAAAAAGAAGTCTCGATATAGAAGCTTAACATTGGAAAGAGGCCTTCTAAGTCATGGTATTTCTATATTGCCATTAAGATAACATAAAGAAAATGGATTTTGATATATATTTTTAATAATCTTTTTATTGAAGTGAGAGACAGTATAAGAAAGTAACTTCTAGTTTCTTGTAACACTGTGTTCCCAGATTATTCTCTATGTAGACATTCTTGTTACTTTTAACATTCCCTTTACACCAAAAACCCTTTACTTGGGTCCATAAAGCAAATATTCAAAATCAGAGAGCAAAGAACAAATATTACCATGTTTTAATTAAATATTTCTTTCATTTTCACAAGTTAATATTTTTTAGATTTAGTGTAGTTACAGTATATTTATTCCTGAAAATAGAGGTTATGATTTAATAATTCAGTAGAAACAGATTTGAAGTAAATAAATATAAACTATATATATAAACTATCATAAAATCTACATAAAATTTTACTAATTAGGTATAGTATTTTATATCAAGTTGTAACATATTATGATAGTTTAGATTATTTTATTAGGTGTGCATTATCAAATTGAATTTAATTTAAAAGTCTCTCCTAGGACACAAAGTAGCCATTATATATGTTGTTAGCCAATATTTCTTCTAAAGTTTCATCTGTGTCATTTGCATTCTGATTATTCACTTTCCTTTTATCCATTTCTTAAATTTGTTGCATTTTTCAGTCAATCTCTGAGCACACACTTAGAAATGGGTTATCATATTTCATATCTAAGAAAAATGTATACATCTATATGTATTTATTTTTTAAAAGAGGGAGCTTGAGTGTAGGGGAGGAGCAGAAGGAGAGGGGGAATAAATCTTAAACCTCTGATACGGGGTCTGATCTTACCACCCTGAGATCATAACCTGAGATGAAATCAAGAGTTGGATATTTAACCCACTTAGCCACCCAGGTGCCTTAAGATAATATATTTTGATGTTAGGAAATATAAACTGCAGTATTGACAAATAACTTGTAAAATGTTATCATTTTTGTAAGACCACAAAAGATTTCTATTTTAATTTGTGTTTATAGTTTGGTTAATAATATGAGTATCATTAGCATTTTATTCCAAATGTTTTCAAAATCATTTAGTAATATTCTTTCCAGATGGTGTTGTGTTATAGAGCTGTTGTAGCTATGTTTCATTTTTTAATGTTAACATTCTTACAAAATAAGTTGATTATATTATTTCAGTGGTTTTGATATGTTCAGAGCAAGACATCTACCCAATCCCTTGATAAATTTTTAAAAGAGAGAGAGAATAAACCCATGACAACAATTATGTAATGTTGTTTGTTAATTTCAATATCTCATTCAAACAGGTTTTAGGATCTCTTCTGGTGCCTATGTTAGAGATTTGTAAATAACTTATCGTGATAGAGTTAGAAACAGAAAACCTAGATAAATTGGATAAAAGCATTTCAGTAATTAATCCCATCTTTGTCTTTTTAACACAATTACAGCATTAAATATGGGAAAATAATGTGCTTTTTTTTCTCGATGCCAAATTCATCAGACAGATATGTCTTCAGTTGTTTCTTTCCCCATATAAGCGCAGAATTGATTATTCAAATATATCTATATATATTTCTACACACACTATAGCTAGCGATACATATAGATTGACAATAGATGGATATCACTGACTACATTCTGCCTCTCAGAATCTAAAACGTCAAATCTCTATAGTCGTTTTATATATTAGCATAAATAAGTCAGAAATATAAATCTCTAATGAAAGAATACAAATGATATATGCTAAAACTCAATGAAAATAACTTGATTTTGCATTAGCCAGGATAATCACAAATTGTCATACACAATGTAAGATGATAATATATTTGTTTAAATATGTATGTAATATACTCACTTAAAAATATTTTGTAGTAGTCCAAAGCAGTCAATTTTGGAAAAAAGAGGGATCCCTGGGCGGCTCAGCGGTTTAGCACCACCTTCAGCCCAGGCTGTGATCCTGGAGTCCCAGGATCGAGTCCCACACGGGGCTCCCCACAGGGAGTCTGCTTCTCCCTCTGTCTGTGTCTCTGCCTCTCTCTCTCTGTGACTCTCATGAATAAATAAATAAAATCTTAAAAAATTTTTGGAAAAAAAATCCTCTCTATTGCATCAGTGTTAAGCATTTATTTTAGTAGTCTGTATTTTTCCAAAGGGTCTATGGAATCAATTTTCCAAAATAGAAAGGTTTTTCTTTCCTTCTTTTTTTGTTTGCTTGTTTTAATGGAATCTGAGACTAAAAGCATTTCCCTGTGATTCTTCCATTAAATGAACCCCGTTACTCATCTGTCCTCTCTTTGTTTATATATACGGATCCACAATTCTCTAGACAAACCCATTCTCCAATTCCTTTTCTTTTGTTAACATTAATTTTGGTATTTGATTTTTCTTGTAAAGATGGTTGTCCCAATCCCAGTCAGTATCTTTCTGTAAGCCTGAGATCCTACCAGTGTTCACATTTGTCTCTAGATTATTAACTCAGAAAATCATTTGTAAAAATATAGATCTCTAGAGATTAGTTCAGATAATCTCCTTTTGTGTTAGTTTCCTCAAGCAACTTGTCCACTGTGAGTCATTTCTGAGGCAGAGGTCTGGCTCTGGCTTCACTATCAAGTACACACACACGCACACATGCACACATGCACACACACTTGAAACACTCTGAACCACTTCAATGACATTTTTCCCTTTAGATAAAACACAATTCACTTCAGAGAATCAAGACCTCAAGATGGAAATTTCCATTTAAACTTAAAATCTGATAATCACTGAATGTCATTCATTAAAATGATATAATTTTAATCTTGTTCATCTGATGGAAACTTAGAAAATATTGCCCTATGCCAATGCAGGTATAAAATTTAAGTACACATATACACTTCATATAGTTTCCTTTGAATTCTTATTATAATACCAGCATCACAGAGAGACAATGAAAGCATTTTAGCTGTTTGAACTATTATCAGAAAGAGATGGAACACTATCTACAAGGTACTATTCTGGAATGAGAAGAACCAAGTTCTAGTTCTGACTGCCACTGATTAGTCTGGGATGTTGGAGAACTCAGTATTTTGGAGTGTCAGAGTCCAGATCTGTAAACTAGGGATTCTTTTTTTTTAAGATTTTATTTATTTATTCATGAAAGACACACAGAGAAAGAGACAGAGAGAGAGAGAGAGAGAGGCAGAGACACAGGCAGAGGAAGAAGCAAGCTCCATGCAGGGAGCCTGATGTGGGACTCAATCCTGGGTCTCCAGGATCACACACCCTGGGCTGAAGGTGCTGCTAAACCACTGAGCCACCAGGGCTGCCCTAACTAAACTAGGGATTTTAAAGAAAGATGATCTCTGAGGATTTTCTAAGTACCCTGTTCATGTGTTCTAAAACACGAATTTGCAAAAGGAGAAGGCCCAACAGTAAAGTAACTAGCTAAGCCTGTAATATAAATATTTTAATCATATTCTAGTTTAGACTTTTAATATCAACCACTTGCAGTTCCACCAAAGGTTAAAGATCTATCTTTTTCCAAAAATGCTTCAATGTCAAAAGCCTAATTATATTTGTTTCTCTTAATTTTAGATTCTGTCTTCTTAGAATATTTAAGCAAAAACAAAATATTACAGACTTCTGAAAATATTTATTTTATTAAGTACACTTGTGTGTTGATTCTTACTTTTGGACTTGTGCCTAAAGCAATTATTTTTTAAGCCAGAAATGATACCTATTGCCATTTTGATAAAGCTTGCTGCAGAATGATAAAATTTGGGTCTTCTTACTAATTGAAGTGTATATTCAATTAAAATTTATGGATTTATGGAAGTTCTAAGAAAGATTTTTTTATAGCCATGAATTGAAAGTATTTAAATATTAATAAACTAAAAATTCCTCTTAAAGCAATAATAGGTTTTACTAACAAGTTTGACTTAATACGTTCTCTGTCTCTGACGAGAAGTGACTACATATTTGTATTTAACAACTGAGTAGATGCCACATTACTTTGTGTCTTAATAAAAATACTTCTAAGGAATAATTTTCCCATTAATTTTGAAATTTAAATTGCATAACATTGCAAAAACTTAAGTACATTTTGTATAAGCATATAATTATATATTTATAAAGTGAATATTTTGAAATAAGAGATACAGTATTAAGTATGCATAGATAAGATATTCAAGAGAACTGACATATTCAGGTCTGAGAACAGTTTGGTAAATGTTTCAAATTACTTTTTTATTCCATTGGTAAGATATTAATGTAAACTTATTTTGAAGTATATTCAATTTTCTGGGTTAATTTTTATACAAATGATTATTGTTGGAAAAGCATAACGATAATATTGATAATATTTCTCCTTGAACCCTCTGCCTTATTTGTCTGCTGTAAGGAAGCAGAATAGACAATAGTTTTTTCTTCTCTTTGATTCATAAGGTAGGATCCACGGCCATCAAGAAGTTTCATTGGCCAAGTTTTTCTGAATCTTCTCACTTTTAGAGAAATTTTCGGTTAAATTCCAGAAAACTGTTTAAAGATAGCTCTTATCATCTCTTACTTTGGTATTCTGTATTATTTCGGTTTGGTCTTATATAATTTTCTGATGTAATTGAAAAGGGAATTCTGACCTACATGTTTTTATATTTGGTGGATTCAGCTGAGGTAGAAAAATGTACTTTTATTGTGTCATCTGTGATGCTATCATTCTCATCATTACTCTTAACGTCAAATAACTGAAAGATCAACTTTGAAGCTAGGAATAAGACCCAGAAGTCTATTAGCACTCCACTAACTCATCTAGTCATTCATATAACAAAAATGCATTGTGTGGAACATAGTTTCCTTATTCTTCAACACTGTTTTGGAATTCTAGAACGATACAACAAGGTAAGTAATTCATATTATAAGCTTAATTTTAGAAATTAGTTCCCAAAATATCATTTGTAAATGATTTAGTCATCTACCCACAAAACTCAAAAGAATTAATAAAACACTATTATAAATGTTTAGAAAATTTAAAATGGGAGCCCTTGGGTGGCTCAGTTGGTTAAGTGTTTGCCTTCCATTCAGGTCATGATCTCAGGGTCCTGGAATTGAGCCCCATAAAGGACTCCCTGCTCAGCAGGAAGTCTGCTTCCCCTCTCCCTCTGCCTCTCCCCCATGCTCGCACTCTCTCTCCCAAATGAATAAATAAAATCTTTTAAAAAGTTTAAAATGACAACTCAAAATAAGCACTATTAAAATTTTTTATTCCTAAAATTATGTTCTAATTATCCATTTTCTCTTTATTTTTATATATTTTTGAATCATTTATATAATGGAGAACTTCAAAATACAAAGTAGTAGTCAGACTATAGTAAATCCCTATTTGCATATATTAGTCTATTTTGTCCCACTTATACTCCCACATATCCTCCTCAATATTGCAAGGATGTTTTTCTGTTTATTCATGAAAATTTTAGTATGTATATTTAAAGAAGTACTCCTTTTAATTAGCTGAACTGCAAATAGCATTATCATATTTGGAGAAATAACAATAATTTCTCAATAGACCAAACAGTCAAATTCTCATTCTCATAAATATTCAAAATCAGAAAATATTTCAAACTTCTCTTTACCATAATGAACAAATTTTCATATTTATGTTTCACCTCCAGTTTTATTTATTTATCATCTATCTATCTATCTATCTATTCACCTACAAGTCTATTTGTTACTCAGTTATTTTCCTCCATAACTTAGTTTACAAATTGTAACTTAATTATTTAATATATAAAAAGTAGTAACTGACTACAATAGTATTACAAAAATTACAGGAGATACTTTGTAAAGAAAATATAATCAAGTTATAGATTTTAGCCCCTTTCTCTCTCTCTTTCTCTCTCTCTCTATATGTGTGTGTATATATATATACTATTTAATAGTATTTGTGATTGCTGTATATAACTTGGGGCAAGGCCTTCCAACTGACTTCAAGAGTATACTGTCCTAATTTACAGTTTCTTTGGCATCCATATAACTCCTTCTGAAACTTCTTCTGGAGGTTTTTGCTACTTCTTATTTCTAAAGTGATTTACACATTTTTTTTTCCTGGAGCTAGAAATGTATGACTATACTTGTATAGTACTTCCAAAAGTGGCATTCAGAGAAAGAAGATACTGATGCAACTAGAGATGTACATCTTGTGCTGAGCTTTGCAGCATTTAAGATTTGAAAATATGCTCCCTTATGGTGTCTGGTGATGTTAGATTTCAGATGCAGAAAACCCTGATACACAATGTTTCTTATAACCCATTTTCGGTTGCAATTGATACAGTGTTGTCCATCCCCCTAAATAGCTTGAATTACATTTTCTGAATATTTTTTCGTATTTCCTATCATGGGCAGACCATTTGTGAGTTGTTATTTTCCCCCCACACCTATAAACATAAGAACTAGATTTTATTTCGACCAAATGTATATTGAATATCGATAATTTATAAGGCACTCTTTTTTTTCTATACAGTTGTATGTGATACAGTCCTGTTAATGACATAAGAGACACTCATAAAGTGTATGATGATACAGGGCTCTGCATAATAAATGTATCTACACTGGGTTGATATTTCAAAAAATTTAAATAACTTTGGTATCATTTAACAAATTGAAGAGCTATATTTTAAAGTTAACATATAGAGTTCATTGATTTAATGAATTTTCAATAAATGTTATTAAAACATTGAGGTTTTTTTCATTAAAAAGTAACAATTCCTTGAAAGCAGAACAAATTCTAGTTTTGTTGCTCAAACTGACCATTATATGCAGCATTTAGTAGATGTAGCATCATCAGGTAATAATATAGCAGATATAAATCTTTTGAAGCATATTCTTCCATTCCTGTGCCTACTGAAAATCTGTTTTTCCTGTGGCAAACTGTAATTCATGCTCTTGTGAATCCCCTCTCTAGCAATGCTATATAGTGAAGAGCTCAAAAACTCTATGATTTTTTTCTTATTAATTCTCACACTCCCTTCTGGAGATGTAAGATTATTGTCTGCATTAAATAAACTGGTAAGCTAGGACAGTAAGTATTTAAATGGTGACTGAGACTACAAACCTACAAAGATCTTTGTAGTATTGAAGATATCCAGTCTGATAAATCTACCAACCACAGTAGTTCTAATTTTTTGATTTTATGTTGACTTTATTTTACTCTATCAAACTTGCCAGTAAATATCCACTGACGGACCAGATTTAAAACCTGCTTCTAACCCATTTTCTTTTCTTTCTCCATTTCCTTGATCCCCTGATATCCTCCAATCAATATCTTCTTATCCATTCCCACTGCCACTGCCTTCATAATTTCATACCCAAACTGCCATAACAATCTCCCAACCAATCTATGTTGTGACAGTCTCTATTCCCAATATTCCTATATGCACACATTAAATTTTCTTCAAAACTATCACATGAAGAATTTTACTAACATATGTACAAATAATTTCAATATATTTAGAATTTAAGGAATTTTCTCCTCTGATTCCAAGTACAGTGGTGCCACATTGTGCATATCTTTAATTTCCAGAAACCTAAGAGGTGTCTAGGTGGCTCAGTCATTTGGGTATCTGACTTAGACACAGGTCTGCACTCAGCAGAGAGTCTACTTGTCTCTCTACCCCTCCTCCTTGCCCTGTTTGGGCTCTCTCTTCCAAATAGATAGATAAAATCTAAAAAAAAAAAAAAAAAAAAAAAAAATTCTACTGAATGCTATGAAAAAAAAAAAAAAAAGGAAAATTAAATTACTAGCCCTGGGAAAACTCCTGCCATTCCGTTCACAGAGCTTATGCCTAATAGTGATACTAGGAGAATGATTTACATCTTTCTAATCTTCAGTGTTCTCAGTTCCATTGTACTTTTTATAGGCAAAAGCATATCTTAATAGTAAACCGAATTTCAAAGTTTTAATAGATGTGTTTGTAAAACATATCCTCTAAACACATGCCAGCCATATTTAGAAGCCTCATTGTAAAAATAGTTGTCGAAGATGATTTCTTTTAATAAAGTTTTTATAATAGTTTTAGATTTACAGAAAAGTTGTGGAGATGGCACAGAGTTTTCATATATGCCCTACCTCCTCCCCTCCCCAGAGTTGCCACTCTTGTTCACATCTTACAGTAGCATGGTACTTTCATCATAATTAATGAATCAAATTGGTATATTAGTATTAACTAAAGTCAATACAGGATTCATATTTCTTTAGTTCATACCCAATGTCTTTGTATTGGTCCAGAATCCCATCCAGAATACATTTATTTGTCATATCTCGTTAGGTTCCTCTTGGCTGTCAAAATTCCTCAGACTTCCCTTGCTTTTAATGACTTTGACAGTTCTGAGGAATACCAGTTAGGGATTTTGTGTAGTGTTCCTCAATTTAGACTTATCTGATAATTTTCTACAATTGGACTGGGGTTATTTTTTAAGGGCTTGGGGAAAAGTGTGAAGGAGACACAGAGGTAGAGTGTTATTCCCATTTCATTATGTTTTACTTTTTTTTTTTTTTTTGGTGAGAACAATTAAATTCTCTTAGAAAACTTAAATTACATAGTACGGTATTATTAATTGTAGTTTCTATGTTAAATATGAGATCGTCAGATAGTATTCATTTTATAACTGTAATTTTGCATAAAGGGTAATTTTTGATACACTATTTAACTCATGTTAGAAGACTAACATCAGTACAAGATGAAGCCACACTGTATTTCCAACTAATCATGCTGGAAATCTCATTTTAAGCCACTCTGGTTAGCATTTTTTTTTCCAGAAATATAGTGATAAAAATATAGTTGTTCATATGGAGAATACTATGGTTCAACACAATCTTTTTCATTTCATTTACATATAGGTGAAAGTGACAAGCTTATTGTTTAAAAAAGTAAAATATTTTGCAAATGAAAAATTGTCTTTTGTTTACTTAAAAAGAGGCCCTTATATGTAAATATTCATTAAAATATTATAGCTCTAAACTTACATAAGTATCTTCAGTTTCTAGTAAATGTTCATTCCTGGTTCCCACTCTCAAAGATTTTGATACATAATTAACAGTGTGGTTCTAAGGGACATACAATTTCACAAACATTCCATGGAATTCTGATGGTTCAGCATATCATATTTGAGAAACAATCTTGTGAAAAAGACAGCTAAGTCCACCCATTGTCTAACCTCCATTCTTCTAGTGATAGAATATCCCTGGAATGTCTGATGACTAGTCGACTATATCTGGCCATATGAGGAGCCTCTTGCTACTGAAGTGAAAGAAATAAGGTTACACAATCTTTTGTCACTTCCTTAAAAGCTATGTACTTTGTATCGCATTTCAGTCTGGAATATGGTCTTGCTGCTAGAAAGCTGCATTTAACCAAGCAAATCAGGGAAACTGAGGGGATGTTGAACAACAAAAACAAAAATAGATCCTCCTGGATATCCTGAACCAATTTCACATCTCTGTGCTGTTCTGTAAAAATCTCTTTATTTTTCTTTTTGACAGCTTTGTCATAAAAGCGTAGCTAATACTTTAGTAACAATTTTGAGGAATTGAACCAACTTCTACCAATAGTTATATAATGCATATTTGTTAATATTTCAGTTTCAGAGTGACCATATATCCTAGTCTGACCAGAGTTATTTTTCATCTTCAAAAGTGGCCTTGATGAAATAATAAACTAGATAGCCACCTTAGTTTTAAATGAATTGGATTGATCAGTAATAAATCAGAATAGTAAAAAGCTTCTACTGAAAGTTAAATTCCAATTCAGGTATAGTCCAAATTCATGGTGACTTTATAAACTTTGGTTAAACAGAAGGATAGGACAGTCTATACTAATGTTACATGTACATGTAATATTATAATACGTGTTTGATTAGAGGGTAAAAAAGATAAATAGGCAAATCTAATCTAGAATGATTTATTTCTTTTTATTTCTACTTAAATCATTTCACAGCCTCTCCAGTCTCTGGCATTTAAAAATCAATGAGCCAGGAATTCTACAGCCCATTGGCAAGTGCCTATCACTCTTCCAAATTTCTGAAAAAATGAAATGATTAATTCATTTAAATTTATTGCCCAGGGAATATCAGAGGTGACAGATACTTTTCTCAAAAGTGATTTACATTGAGAAGAAAATAAAAATCCTGACTATTTTAATTAAGTGAATGCACTACTAAGTCCAAGATCCTTTCCCTTGCAATTTCTTTAAGGAGCAAAAGTGCTCTTATCCTGTTTTGTTTGTTTGTTTGTTTGTTTCCGTTTGGTGGCATAAATTTTTGTCACTTATTTTCCTTGCCCTAATGGGATAGATATCCCTAAAGATTGCTGCCTCAGAAACTGATTAATTCTAGTCATTAAAGCTCTTTACTGACATTGCAGAAAATCTGTCGGGATCTCTTCATTAGCCTTGAGATGGGAAGGTTTAGATAAGCACAACTGAACAACTCTAACATCATCCTCAGGGCATATTAACAATACAAGCTTTTATAGCATTTCAGGACTAATATTTTCTTCATTCCAATGTGTTTTCATCACAGAGACTTACAGGACTGCATACATCTGTCTTAATAACACTCAAAACTACTAATATAGATCGTGGGAAACATATGCAATTGGAACTTGTTATCAGTAACTTCTTCCTATCATTGTCTGGTGATTGGAAGTGATGTGGCTTTAAGAGATCTACCAAGTTGATTCACTTTTTTTCCGCAAATCACACTCAAAGCAGAAGTATGCTCTATGACTTAAGAATTTTCATTTAAAATTTCATTTTCATTCTACATTCCAGTCTGGGTTTGTCTGTTTATTTCTTTTCTAAGCTTAAAACAAAAACAAAAACAAAAACCTCTTAGTATTCAATTTTTTTGTGTGAAACTTGTTAGTTACCAAGAAGGTATGCTAATGCCAGTCTTCTCACATAACTGCACCTATCCTACCAAGCAAAATTTGAGGCACTGAAATATTATTACAGTGGCCTGTAATTACATTGCTTACAACTTCACTTATATATAACATAAATATTATTGTATTTTCTCCAAATTAATAAAGTTAGATGTCTAAAAAGGGGGACAGAATAATAGTCTACAAAATTTTCACTGGTTCATTCTGTATGTATTATCACCCTACATCCCAATATCCACCTTTCCTTTTCCTCTTATTCAAATTGGAGAAATGACAGCAGTTTTATGTGCAATTACTATTCTTCTTCCAAAATGTGAAATTCAGTCACAACAAGGAAAAAAAAAGGTATTGACATATTAAATTTCTTTTTTTAAAGATTTATTTATTTATTTATTCATGAGCAACACAGAGACACAGGTAGAGGGAGAACCAGGCTCCCTCTGGGGAGCCAGATGCAGGACTCCCTCCCAGGACCCCTGGATCAGGACCTGAGCCAAAGGCAGGCGCTCAATCATTGATCCAGGCAGGTGTCCCTGACATAATTCAATTTCATTTCTACTCATCCTAATGTCTCATTAGGTTTAGGGTTTTTATATATTTTAAATCAAAATATGAAGTCAGAAGTTATTTCAGTGATTGTATTTACCTTATTTTCTTCTATGTCTATTTTTTAATGCAATTATATGATCAAGTGAATATTAGAAAATAAAAACTAAAATTTAGAAGACATGAATACATGAACATATATATCAGTTACTTTTCAAAGTAATTCAACATTTTTATTGAGTACCTACTAGTTCGAGGCACTAATTCTAGTAAAATAAGTAAGTTATTACAAGAGAAACTGTGACTAGCATATAAATGCATTTCCATGGAAATGCAGAAAAAGGGGAGAGTTAAATCATATTGGAATCTGTGAGAATATGTTCTGGAACACATTCCTGAACTTTCTAGTTTTGGAAGTATAAATATGCCAGATAAAAATGTGGAATTTGCTTGAAAAAGACCACTGATAACAGCAGGATGTCTCCAGAGAATGGTAAATGCTAAGCAGAGCTAGACTCAGGTAATGAACTGATAGGAGAAACAGGGGGCACCTGGGTGCCTCTGTGTTTGAGCATCTGCCTTCTGCTCGGGTCATAATCCTGGGGTCCTGGGATCAAGTCCCACATCACTCTCCCCACAGGGAGCCTACTTCTTCCTCTGCCTATGTCTCTGCATCTCTCTGTGTGTCTCTCATGAATAAATAAATGAAATCTTAAAAAATATATAGGAGAAGCAGCTGGGACTGGATTACAGCTGCAATGTTTTTCTGTAATACAATGCCTGGACTTAATTGCAGTGAGAATTCCATATTTTTTGAACAAAGTATAAACATTATCAGAGATGCAATGTGAAGATGTGTATTTGAAGATATAAGAAGTCTGGAATTCACCTAATCCAAACTATCATACTTGAGAAGATAAAGCAGATTAATTTACATACCCAGGAATTCACAGCTAATTAATGACAAATTTCTATTTCACCTCAAGCACCTTACACAGGGCAGATATGCTATACATGTCTAATCAATATTTTTTCACAAACCTAAATTCTGAATCTTTCCTTCCCATTTCAGTTGGAGGGGGGAATGATACAATTGTTGTTGTGGTAAAACATATATAACATAAAACTTTCCATTTTGACAAATTTAAAGAATACAGTTGAATGGAGTTAAGGTCATTCACATTGCTATGCACCATCACCACCATTCATCTGCAGAGTTTTTCATCTACTTAAACTGAAAATCCATACCCATTAAATAATAACTCTCCACTTGTTCCTCTTGTCATCCAAAACCCTGGAAACCACCATTCTATTTTCTGTCTCCATGAATTTGACAAATCTGAGTACCACACATAAATGAAATTATATACTGTTTGTCCTTTTGTAACTGCCTTGTTCAGTTCACTGTAGTATCTTCCACTTCGTCCATGTTGTAGCATATGTCAAAATTCTTTTCTTTTTTATGGTTTTATTTATTTATTAATGAGAGACACACAGAGAGAGGCAGAGACATAGGCAAAGGGAGAAGCACCCTCCTTGCAGGGAGCCTGATGTGAGACTCCATCCTAGGACCCTGGGATCACGACCTGAGCCAAAGGCAGATGCTCAACCACAGAGCCACCATGTGCCCCAATTATTTTCCTTTTTAAGGCCTAATAATATTGCATTATAGGAACATATTACATTTCATCTATCCTTTCATCCAACTACGGATCCTTAGGTATTAATAATACTGCTATGAACATGGGTGTACAAATATTGTTCAATCTCTGCTTTCAATTCATCCTATCTCATTTTGTTCATTGTCATCTTTTATGATCTTAGTTCATAGTTCTCATTATTCTTCTGCTCACCAAAGATCTTCACCATAATTCAGCTCCATCGTAACTATCAATGCATGAAGACTATTTTAACTATAATAGTTCTTAGACTGTCACACAAAAAAAGGTGATTGATATTCATATCATTTACCAGTTCCCTTACATCATCTTCTGTAGATAAAACTCTCTTGAAAACAGATGGACATTATTTTGCAAACATACAGCTCTATTGTCAACATAAGTATACTAAACCCTTCTTGGAAATCACAATCAGTAGTTACCTCAGACATGCATTAATTAATTTGATTCTATAGATTTATGTTCCAATGGTTGAACTCTTACAAATGGAAGTCAGAGACTAAAATGATCCACCAGGTAACCTGCCTAACCTTGATCTCTCTGATCAAATGTTCTTTCATAGTGATTCCATACAGTCTATGAAGTTTTCAAGTGTCCAATCAACAGAAAATGATTTCTTGAGAAGCTGCAAGCAACTCTAATATATTCTACCCTGTATTTGTTTTTCTCCTTTTTAGATTCACTGCTCTTTTTCCATCACCCTCACAGGCAATAAAAGCCTTCAAGGTGGTGGACAATAAGCTCCAAAATCCGACCCAGAATATCTACTTCAAGTCTACTTCAGGTACCAAATGTCGTAGACCTAAATTCCTGAAAAAATAGAGCCATAAGTAAGGTTTTATTTGAAGGGTTTATTATGCATTTTCTGTTGTTAATAAAATAAGGACATTTTTAAAATACATACTTTTCCAGATGTCTCCTGTGGTTTCCACAGTTTTACGATTCAGTTCTGAGATCTCCACACCCCCCCAAATGTTTTTTGAGGATTCAATAACTTGAGAATGGCTTACAGTTTTTAGTCAATATAGGCACTGCATCATTTCCTGGAATTTATCATGTAACCTCTCAATTTGCAACTCTCAAGATACCCATCCAGCTATGCTAATTTCTCTTCCAAGAGGCTCACTTGCAGAATGCATTTGTGTTGTAGCAGCCCTTGCAGAGACTTTAGAATGATGTAGATTTTACATTGCTATCCTGTTTGCTGTCATTGCTCTCTCTTAATAATCTGTGACTCCTGCTTTTTCAAATCTCTGTTTCTCTGGTTTTTGTCAAAAACACAAATTTCCTACTATTGTTTTACAGAAGTTTAGCTCTCCAAAAACCTTCTTGGTTCTAATCTATCTTCATGAACTGGGCCTTCTGGATGTGCTCTACTAATCAACATGTTACTTACCCATGTTGAGTGCAGTGAAGTGGCAGAGGTTTTTAAATTCTTCTATTCCTTCCTGCTTCTCATATCATTTTCAATAAATTTAAATTAGGAGAATATTAGTTGATTTCCACACTTATTTTAAATATGTTTCTTCTGTTATAAAGCAGAATTGGAAAAAAAAAACAGACAGTTTTGGTACATAATATAATGGGTTTTTTTCTCCCTTACACTCATGTATTTATGTATAGTTATAACTGATGTGGTCATTGTGAAATATCTATTAGTTTGGTTCATTCTGTTAATTAGTTTCCCTCTCTACACATATAGTCCACCATTATGGCTCCAGGGCAGAAAGGGAGAATGACAAGTTTGTGATCTCACAAAGGATAAGGATATGACACAGGATAATATTCAGATATGAAGGGAAGGGTGAAATCTCATATAATCAGGAAAAGAGACCTCCACTAAGAGTTTATCTCACTAAGGAGTCCTAAGGCGGGGGCACTGCCCCTTTTCCATTGCCCTTCATTCCTTCATTTTCAAAAGATCATGCAAGACTTACCCACAAACCCAGAAGTCATCTTAGGGAAGAAGGAGAGGAAAGTAATCTAAAAAGATATTTTATAATTTTGGAGATCAGACCAACATTTATCTGATAAAATTATTTTGTTTTATTTTACTTACTGTCCAGAAGATGACAGGTAGAAGGCATAAAATAAGTTTAAAAAAAGAAACAATATTATTTTTGCACAGGTATCAGTGGCTGTAATATAAATTACAATGTAATCCAGCTACATGTGCATTATGCTAAAGCCAGTTGCATATCTACACTTAACTCAGCTACATATGCATTTTGGATCTGTGAGAAAAAGGAGTAAATTCCAGTGTTGATGATACTTAACACATCCTATGGTTCCAAATTAACACTAATTTAAAAAATCTCTAGACCATAGCATTTACAAATAAGACATATCACCACTAAAATATTTAAATGCATGCTTACTTATTCAACCCACTTATTTTACTTTAATGCAATTATATTTTTCATGTAGTAAATATAAAATACATTGGAAACCAATAACAAGGTAAAAAGTCATAAAAAGTCATATTTAAGATGCCAGTACTATTCAGTTATCTGTTCTTTTCCTTTCTCTTTCTCTCTGTACAGCCACAAATATCACTTAAGTAGCTCCTGTAATAGTATATAGCAATCAAAATTGTTTGTATTTCTGTCAGGGAACTTTCTTTGGAATTTAACCTTATATATTTTTAAGAGAGGGGATCCCTGGGTGGCTCAGCAGTTTAACGCCTGCCTTTGGCCACGGGGCATGATCCTGGAACCCAGGATCAAGTCCCACATCGGGCTCCCTGTGTGGAGACTGCTTCTCCCTCTGCCTGTGTCTCTGCCTCTCGCTCTCTCCGTGTCTCTCATTAATAAATAAATAAAATCTAAAAAAAAATTAAGAGAAAATATCAATGGTTAATCCTAACATTTGATGAAGAAGTAAATTCTTAGGTTAACTAAAGAAACCATTCAAGAGGGAGAAAGTACTTGCAGTATGTTAACAAGAGTTTATTACAGGAATGAAATGAACTTATTATAAGTATTAAAAATAAAAACTATTCCTTAATTTGTATAATCCAACAACTTCGAGTGAACAAACCATTTGATATCATTACTAATTTCATTTCCATTGTCTTCTTTTTGACAAATAACTCCCAAGTCTCAAACATGGGCTATTTTGTGATGATAGACTACTAAATACATAAATAGCAATGTTTTTTGTTGTTGTTGTTTTTCTTAAAGAGGCCATAAGTAATTTTCTATGTAATAACCCATCCAATCCTGAGGTTTAACATTTCTAAATCAATCATGTTCTGAATAAAATTAGAGATTCTTAGTATCCAACCAAATTAAGCTTTCATTAAGCCACACAAGGAGAAAATACACAGTATTTTGTGAATTATTATTCCAATTCTGCCTTCTTAAATATTTTCTAATAAGCAAATATATGTTTTTAGAACTACTTAATGAAGGTGCTAATATGTACTAGCACTGTGCTTGAATACAACATTTATCCTTATAAGGTATCTTTAAGGTGTGTACCACACTCACTATTTTATTTTATTTTATTTTATTTTATTTTATTTGAGACAGAAGGAGGACATGATCAGCGGGAGGAACAGAGGACGAGGGACAAGAAGACTCCCCACTGAGGAGGGAGCCCAATGCAGGGCTCGAATCCAGGACCCTTAGATCATGACGTGAGCCAAAGTCAGACACTTAACTGACTGATCCACCCAGGTGTTGCACCATAACCACTATTTTATAGTTGAGAAAATTGAAGTTCATAGATGTTAAGAATTAGGCCGCAGGTTCATGAGGCTGGGAATAGTACAATAAAAAGGAAGATGAAATTTTCAGAGGCAAGACTATCTGTTTGTTTAAAAACATCAATTCTTAGATCAAGGAAGCCCAGAAAATCTAAAGTTGAAAAATAAAAATAATTCAACCTTAAGGCATAATAGTAAAACTATATGAAAATTATTGAATTAATTATATAACTATAGATAAGGTAAAACAAATCTTGGAAGCAATCTACAAGAAATCTCAGATTATGGGACATGAGAACAATAATAAACTAATACTTGATACTCAACCGAAGCAATTAGCATGAGAAAACAATGCATATTAAAGATATTAATATGTAGAGGGAAAAGAACAGTCATTTTGAATTCTATACTTAAAATTAATTTATTTTTCAAGTTATAGAATAAAGATTTTTTTAGACAAATCTTGAAAAGTTTTAATCAATAAATCCTATCTAGGGGAAATGATAAATGATGCTTAGTCTGCAGAAGAGAACAGTCTCTACTAAGAGATGTAAAATATAAGAAATGATGAGCAACACTATTGGTAAGTATTTCTAGTAATTAGTGTGTATACCAACACAATGATGGGCTGTATACAACAGTAATATAAAAATGTCTAATACACAGGAAGAAATAAGATAGATAATAGCTACTCAATGTAGCATATAATGTAGACGGTAGGTAATATGGTTCAAAAGTACATTAAGTAATTGATTAAAAAAATTAAATTAGCCTTTGCTAAAAGTGTTTGATAAACAAGATTATTATAGAGTATAAAACTTGCAAGAAAATATATTTGTAAAAAATGGCAAAAAAGAGAAACGTAATCCTTCCAAAAGTAGTTTAAAAAATGACAGCAATTAAATTTAAATATAAATAAAAGTAGCAAGAATATAGTAAAAGAGGCAAGGCATATGTCAATATTCCGAAAATATATAAATGGATTAAACTTAAAAAACTAGCTTAGAAAACAAAACAAAATTTAAATATATGTTATTTACAAGGACAATTTCTTTTTACTTTTTAAAGATTTTATTTATTTATTCATGAAAGACAGAGGGAGAGAGGCAGAGACACAGGCAGAGGGAGAAGCAGGCTTCATGCCAAGAGCCCGATATGGGACTCGATCCTGGGACTCCAGGATCACGCCTTGACCCAAAGGCAGGCACTAAACCGCTGAGCCACCCAGGGATCCCCACAAGGACAATTTCTGAAACAAGAATGTAGGAAGGTGGAAAGTTTAAAAAATGGAAAAATAAGCTGGTAAAAGATATTAAACAGTCAAAATGCCAAATAATTTAGCTTCATAATACCTAAAATAGGTAGAACTTTATAAATCTCACTGTAGTAGGAATTAGCTAATCTAAGAACATGCTGGAATGTTTGAGCACAATTTTCAGAAATTAATGGGTCAAATAAACCAAACTGACATTACAAACATAGAAAATTTGAATTAAGGAATTTATATGTTCAGTTTATCAGGAAAATTTTGGATACTATTGGAATATAATACTGAAAATTGGAGAACACTCTTTCAAGGACAAATAGAACAATTTATTTTTAAAAAGAACATTTATGATAACTCTCTCCACAGATACAATATAATTTAATAAAATTTATCTAATTACATACCATTGGTATGTAATTTCTGATGAAAATGCAATTAAGTTAGAAATCAATAGCAACACCACCACCAAAAACTAGAATCTCCATGCAATTGGGACTTAGAAAAAAAGATGTTTATGGCATGCCTGGCTGGCTCAGTGGGTTAAGCATCTGCCTTTGATTCAGGTCATGATGCCACGGTTCTGGATTTGAGTCCCGCAATTGGGATCCTTGCTCAGCAGGGAGTCTGCTTCTCCCTCTGCCTGCTGCTCCTCCTGCTTGTGTGCTCTTTCTCTCTGACAAATAGATAAAAATAAAATCTTTAAAGTAACTTGGTACAGAAGTTTCTTAAAAAAATAAAAATAAAAAAGATGTCTAAAATCACTGGGCAAGGAAGTAATTATAAAAACTACAAAATTTAACTAGACTAGATTTTCTAATAAAAATATTATATGAAAAAATAAATGTTACCACTGGAATAGAAAGTATATAAATTTAAATTAAATATTAAGCAAAAAAAAAGAATTATTAAACTACACGATGATCTGGGGTTTTTGTTTTTTGTTTTTGGTATATTTGACACACGTTACATTAATTTCAAGTGTACAACTTAATTTCATTCCACCTTTAAAAAAGGTCCATAACTGAGTTTTATCTACTTTTTAAAAAAAGATTTATTATTATTATTTATTTGATTGACAGAGAGAGAGATAGCAAGCAAGCACAAGCAGAGGGATCGGCAGGGAGAGGGAGAAGCAGGCTTGGACCTAGGACCCAGGGATCTGAGCCACCTAGATGCCTCAAGTTTTATCTACCTTTAAATAATTCTAGTTGCTTGCAATAGTTATTGAAACAAGGCTAAATTTTTTTAATAAAAATAAATTAAACAAGGCTATAGGAAATTAGAAAAGATTAAATTCAATGAATTTACTTTAGGAAACTAGTTAAGTTTTACTACCAAAATCTGTTAGTATTAAAAAAAGAGATTTGTCTAACTAATTCTATCTACCCTACTTATAAATATAGGTACAAATACTCACTGCTATACACAAGAAAACATATAGCAAATAAAGTTATGAAACAAAATCAAGCAATATACTGAAAGGATATTTACTTATACTCAATAAGAAGCAGATTTTATTTATGAAATGCATGGGGATTTTAATATAATAGAAAAGTAACTCAAATAGCTTAAAAACACATAAAAATACATTGAAATTCAGTTGTAAGATGTTCATGTAGGTTGTGAAATGAATCAAGGAAGTTAATTGCAGAGAAATCAGAAGAATTGGAGAGTCGAACAAAAAGGGATCAAAATATATACATATAGTAAACCAGAAAAAATTCATATTTATATTCAACAATAAAATGTATATATTAATAAAGCAACATATGTATGTATATTTAAAGAATTTGAACAATTACATAAAATGCAAATCATTGCAGAAATAAAATCTGTATGATTTATAAATATTAATTCTATATTAAATTTATAATAAAGAAAATCCAAAGTTTAAATTGTATTTCTTGATCCAGAAATTCCCATGAAAGTTAGTTTCACTCTGGTAACTACAATTACTCAAATTATGGTCAAGATAACTTTTTGAAAAAGCAAAAACCATTATTATATGAAAGTGAGACTTTTGATATATATTATAATTTTCTTTTTTTTAAAGATTTTATTTATTTATTCATGAGAAACAGAGAGAGAGAGACAGAGAGAGGGAGAGAGAGAGAGAGACAGGCAGAGGGAGAAGCAGGCTCCATGCAGGGAACTCGATGTGGGACTCGATCCTGGGACTCCAGGATCACTCCCTGGGCCAAAGGCAGGCACTAAACCGCTGAGCCACTCAGGGATCTCCCATATTCTAATTTTCAACTTATACCAAACTCCTACTTGATATCTACAAAGAAAAAATAAATACTAAATAAAGTAAAATATTCATAGAAAATTTAAGACAGGAACTATAGAACTAAATCTTTCTCTGTGACACAAAATCTTTGTCATATAGGTCTCAGCGTTTCAAAAATCTTTGTTATACACACCTTATGTATGAAGAAGGTATGTTTATAAAGTCAAATGTCTGTATTGGGAGCAAAATAATAAAATATATATGCAAACATGATATACAGTAAATAGCTAGAATTGAAGTCAGCCACTGCCATTTAAAAATACCAGAAATTTGAGATAGAAGGCTTCCAAGATAAACTTTTACCTTTTAGGCTGAGTTTTACACAGGTTCACAGAATCTATATTTAATATATTTTATACATCCAATCAATTAAGACAATACTTGATGCAATAAGCAATAAAACAATAGATTTTTATTAAGTAGTAAACTCTGTCCCCAAAGCATCAAAACAAGGACATAATTTGCTTACCTATACAAAATTAGGAATGTGAAGCAACCCACGGTCTTTAGGAAGATGTCTTCTCTAATACTGGCAAATCCACATACTGTGGATTTAAGATCCATATGATATATATATATACATATATCTTATGTATATGATATTGATATACATATATCTTATGTATATGATATATACATATATCATACATACATATATCTACATATTTGTAGATATACATAAGTATATTATATACATACATATATCATATGTATATCAATGTATATTATCAATCTATAAGAGGCTGACTGAAAGCACAATCACTCTGTTCCATATAAAGTCTACTGTGCCATGGGATGCCTGGGTGGCACAGTGGTTGGGCGCCTGCCTTCAGCTCAGGTCATAATCCCGGAATCCAGTATCAAATTCCACATCAGGCTCCCTGCAAGGAGCTTGCTTCTCCCTCTGCCTATGTCTCTGCCTCTCTCTCTGTCTGGGACTCTCATGAATAAATAAATAAATCTTTTTTAAAAATTTACTGTGCCAATAGAAGAGCAGTTTTATAAGACCAGTGGAATCAGGGGAAAAAAGTAAAAATCAGAAGCAAGTAAGCATGCAATTTATTAAGATATTGGAATAGATAATCAATGCTTCTCTTGATCTGTCATACTGAGATGTGTCAGTACTCTTTTCCCACGCTGATCAGCTAAATTGCTACTCAATTTAATTATCCCATAATATCCCAAAGTACTATTTTATCTGAGTTTACTTTCACCAATAATCTTTTGAATAGCAACATTTTTAAAAACTCTACCATCATACAAATGTGCTTCAGAGTACATTTACCTCCATCAAAGTTTCTTTATTTATTTATAAAAGGGAAAATAATACAAGTATCTTCCCTGTGAGTGTTAAAAGAAATAGTATTGTAAATAGGCCAGTACTACCCTGCAAATGTTAGTAATATATAATTCCATATACTTCTAACTTTAATTTTGATAATGGCTACATAGATTTTTATTAGTCAAGTCTATATTTCAAGACATGTGACAATTGCACATATTACTAAAAGTGGATGAATTACCTTGATGTCTTAGTAGTAGTCAGATTCATAAGCACTCAATTACAATAAGGAAAATTATAAATATTATTTTGGGCCCTGTCTAGTTGAGTAACAAATTTCATATTACAGATGATTGTTGCCAAGATTCAACAACTTCCTGACTTTTAAGCAAGACATCATGCTCATCTAATTATATTTTCCCCTGTTAATATGTATTTAATACCTTGGAGGATTGCTTTAATCACACTGATGTCAAGAAATAAACATAGGAGTTTCCTGTATTTCAAGATATGTATTATACTTTAAATTGTACATGTAACATATCCTCTGCCTTTAGAAAATTTTAGCTTATAGTGTATTAGACGATTTTTACTTTATACACTTTCCTTAGAAAAACTATTGAAAGTCTTTACATTAGTAGGAGTCATACAAGAATACCCTACTTCATTCTTATGCAGTCGTCATATTCCAGATATATGGCAGTAATATAGGTTAAGATGAAAAAAAGGAAGACCATATGTTATTCTTTCACATGAAACTCATATTTGATTCTAATTATCAGAGTTGATTTTTCAGTCTAGGGTAAAGATATAAACTCATTCATATAGGCCATAAACAGTCATTGGCGTTAACGATTTTTTGTTAGTATGTGGACTCAAATGTGAACTGGTCACCAAGAGGACATACCTAGAAGTAAATAACTGCAGGTGCCATTATAAATTATTTAATAGGTGTCTCTAGTTCATATTTTAAGTATTTTACTTGCAAGAAATTTTATACTGCATTTAAATTTTTTCATCTAAGGTATAATTATGTTTCATTTGTAGTTATTATTAATACATATTTCCCAGAATTTAAATGTATAAATATATAAATATATACATACCTATAATTTTCATGAATTTTCCCAAGAGTTTTTTGCAGAATCTCAATCATTTTTATGGCTCTACAAAATTATAATCACTATTGACACAGCATACAGATAAAGCCAGCATCTTCTTAAATAATACATAGGATGCTGACTGTATATAGCTGACATTTCTACTAGTGATTAGCTTTGGTTTGCTGCATTTTTCACTGTTGTGTGAAACCACTTCCTTCATCAGGTGAGTATTACAGACATAATTGTGTTCACTCCCACCAGTGCTATTGGTGATTAAGTACAGCTAAGTGTCACTCTGAGTATTTCTTTCAAGTTAAAAAAACACAGTTTCTAAACATAGATATATTTTGCTAACAATAGAAAGGCTGTTTAGAACTAATTTATTTCTGAAAAAAACTGTAATTTCAACAGAAATTATTTCAGAATTAGACTCTCCAGCACCCTCTATTTTGTAATGTTTAGAAGGGAACAGACTAGGTGTGCACCTTATTCCATAAACAAATGAAATAAAAGTCACCAAATACATAAACTACTCTTTCAAATACTGACTCTGGAATGGTACTTAGATACTTTCCCTTCCTCCTCCATGCCTTCCTTCTCTGCTCCTTTTCCTCTGCCTTCTTTTCCTCCCATGTACAATGGTGAGTAAAGTGCAATCACTCTCCCACTGAAATTATTTGGAATAAACAACTCAAAAGAGAACAGAGTCATTGTCATTAACAATGTATCTAACAATTTCTGGGATTCAGGCCCTTGTAGGATAATGTGTATGCATGTGTGTACATATGTGTGTGTACATATAAATAAATGTGTGTTTCTAGGTGTTGTGAATAGAGAAGGGTGCTGCTAGAAACTTTCCTTCCCATTCATAGAGCAACCATTCTAAATTAAATGTGTGATATATAGCTAAATTTAATATATTTCAAGTTTTCTTCAAAATAATTAAGTTTTTGGAACCTCTTATAAAATAATTACAGATACCTACAGTATAAGCAATTCTCCATATATGAGATTTTTCTTTTACTTAAAGAATTTAGGGCCATTATATCTTTATGACAGTACTGGCTAATAAGAATAAGGTTAAAAAGAGAAATTGTATCTTTTGGTATAATCCCAAGTACATATCTAACTCTTACAAAGATTGTTAGACCTACCTATCCCCCTCCTCGAAAAAAAACCATCCAGAATTCTAATAAAAATCAATAAATACTTTCTAATCTGGCTTGATTATCTTATGTACGATAGAGACAAATTAACAAACCAAGAACCATTGTCAAAGAATCAACAAAAACAAAAAGTGAATACAAATATTATATCTGCATATGCATGTGATAATATAGAGCAAAGCATAAAATTGAGTTCATGATTCTGTATATCTCTTTTTTTTGTTAACAGTATACATCTATATCCATTTCTGATGCTAGAAGTTATGTATCTGAAAGTTAAGGGAGAGGCTCATTATTAAAATTATAGTTAGCCCACTTTTGTGTATTCTGTTAAATTTAAAAAATGGCAATTCTTTTTTATGTATACAATGCCATAATGTATATACTGTGTGACATAAATTATTGAAAGTCCTTTAAAGACTCTTGGTATTTAGAATGAACTTTGCCTTCATAGAAAAACAACAACAAAGATATTCTGTCCCAAGCATGTGGAAGAAGAAATGGATGAGCTCAGAGAAAAATTATAGCATTATTATAGAGCACCTCAGGGCTAAAGTTGACTGAAGCAGAAATGATTATCTTTGGTATGATGAAAATAATAAATCTTTAATTAGGTTGAAGGGAAGCAGTAGCAATCAGCATAGCTGTCTGACAGTTGGGATTGTGTTAGAAGGTTGTCAAGTGTTCTATTACTTGAGAATGACATGGAATTGGAAACTGAATGACAGCAGTTGACATAAATATAATTTTTTCAAGAAACATATCTTTAAAGCTTTAATTAAGCATAATGAGAAGGAAAAACAAGGATAACCTGCTAAGAAACAGGGGATGTATGTTCTCGTTCCAAGTTCATCTTCTTTGGGATATTTAAATAAATTAGTAGTACTCTTTGAAATAAATTAGATGTTTATTCATGTTTTGCCTAAGCCTTAAATTGACAGAATTCTCAGCTAAAACTCTGCCAATAAAAAAAAAAATCTTCTGCCAATAACTGTTTTATAATTAAATTGTGTAGTATAATTGATAAATTTATGAAATCTTTAAACTGCAAGAAAGAAATATTTACTGGAATCAAGCATATGCATTATAAAAATCTTATGACTGTGTCTAGGACATTGTATATGATATAAAACTGCTGTGAAGACTACTACTACTACTGCTACTACTAAGATTATCATTCTGTCCTGATCACAATAAATCAAGAATAGTATCATCCTCATTTTGTAGAAATGGAAATTGAAGTTAGTGATAATGGAAGCATATCATTACTACACTCACTTATTTTAGTAGTCATATATTTTTTGTGCCTATGACTTTTCTTCAGAAGTCATGCTCTTACTTTTAAATGAAATAAGCACTAGTAGGTTCCTAGAGGACACTTGGAATGTTTCTTTTTTTATTCATGGATTTAAAAGATTTTCTAACATCCCATACTCACTTTTGATTTCTCTTGAACACAATGAATTCACCTGCATCATCAATTCAAATAACAAACTTAGAAAAATGGCAACAATAAAATGAAAATAAAGAAATACTAATGATGATAATAGTAAAATTGAATTAGCTTGTTGAATTCATTTCAGCTGACTTTTAAGGGAAAACCAAAAAGAAAATTATGAAAATGAGAGGCAATACATGCACACAAAATTGGAAATATACAACAAAATAAGAAATTTTTAGTTTGAGAGTAATCTGCTAAAATATATGGAAATATATTTTACTACTTAAAAATGGTAGTAACTGACTAAAGAATCATTCACTACAATTTGTCTAAAGAAATAGAAGCCTAAAATGGAATACTAAAAAGTATACAATCCAAATAAGCCAGAAAATGAGAAAAAGTGGGGAATAAATAAATAACATCTTAAAAAAAGAAAAGAAATCCTAAGATACTAGAACTTGTAAAGACATTCATCTAATTCATTTTGTACAAGGACAATATACAAAAAAGTTCCATTATATTTCTGTAAACTAGCAACAAATAACTGAAACACAAAATACTATATACAATATCCTGACAAACATGAAATAATGTTCAATTTAATAAAAGATGTTCAAGACTACTTTATAAAAAATAACAATGTCACAAACAAACAAAAAGCAGAAACAGACCCATAAATGTAGACAACAAACTAGTCATTGCCAGAAGAGGGGAAAAGGGTGGGAGACGGGGAGAAAAAGATCAAGTGCCACTGACAGCTATTTAAGAAGGAATAAATATTTGGACAAATATATCACTTTTATGCAATGGAAAGTTCTATATTAAGATGTTAATTCTATCAAAATTGTCCTATGGATTTAGCAAGATTCATTCAAATTACCAAGGGGTATTTTTGTAGAAATTAATGTGGTACCTTGTGCAAAGCATTATAACTCCCTAAACAATTTTTAAGATAAAGAATAATGTTAGGGGAGGAGGAGGGGCAAGAAGGCGGAAGAGTAGGGTCCCCAAGTCACCTGTCCCCACCAAATTACCTAGAAAACCTTCAAATCATCCTGAAAATCTACGAATTCAGTTGAGATTTAAAGAGAGACCAGCTGGACTGCTACAGTGAGAAGAGTTCGCGCTTCTATCAAGGTAGGAAGACGGGGAAAAAGAAATAAAGACACAAAAGGCCTCCAAGGGGGAGGGGCCCCGCGAGGAGCCGGGCTGAGGCCGGGGCGAGTGTCCCCAGGACAGGAGAGCCCCGTCCCGGAGGAGCAGGAGCTGCACCAACCTTCCCGGGCGGAAAGGGGCTCCCCGGGAATTGGAGCAGGATCCCCAGAAAGGCGGGGATGCCCTCGGGCTCCCTGGGACACTAACAGGCACCTGCGCCCCGGGAGAGTGCGCCGAGCTCCCTAAAGGCTGCAGCGCCCACGGCGGGACCCGGAGCAGCTCGGAGGGGCTCGGGCGGCGGCTCCGCGGAGGGGGCTGCGCGGCTCCGGGAACAGCTCAGCGGCGGCGGCTCGGGCGGAGGAAGAAGCTCCGCGGAGGGGGCGGCGCGGCTCCGGGAACAGCTCGGAGGGGCTCGGGCGGCGGCTCCGCGGAGGGGGCTGCGGGGCGGGAGCGCGAATCCAGCAGCGCAGGCCCCGGAGCACAGGGCGCCGGGACACAGCCCAGGATCCGGCCTCCCCCGGGAGAGGCAGAGGCCGGGAGGGCCCAGGACAGCGAGGACGCTCCTGCCCGAGCTGAGCAGATCAGCGGCCCCGCCCAGAGGGGCTTCCAGGCCCTGCAGACGGAGAGCCCCGGAGCTACTGCAGGGGCTGAATCCAGGGCTCCAGAGCTGCCGCCCCACTGTGGCTTCCTCCTGGGGCCTCACGGGGTGAACAACCTCACTGAGCCCTGCACCAGGCAGGGGCAGAGCAGCTCCCCCAAGTGCTAACACCTGAGAATCAGCACAGCAGGCCCCTCCCCCAGAGGACCAGGTAGACGGACCAGTTCCAGGGGAAGTCAAGGGACTTAAAGTATACAGAATCGGAAGATGCTCCCCCGTGGTTTGTGTTTCTGTTTTTGTTTTTTTTTTGTTTTTTGCTTTTTAATTTGTTTGCTTTCCCCAACCCCCATTTTTCCCTTTTTTTCTTCTCTCTTTTTTTCTTCCTTTTTTCTTCCTTTTTTTCTTTTTTCTTTTTCTCTTTTCTTTCCTTCTTTCTCTCCTCTCTTTTTCTCCTTTTCCCAATACAACTTGTTTTTGGCCACTCTGCACTGAGCAAAATGACTAGAAGGAAAATCTCACCTCAAAAAAAAAAAAAAAAAAAAAAAAAGAATCAGAAACAGTCCTCTCTCCCACAGAGTTACAAAATCTGGATTACAATTCAATGTCAGAAAGCCAATTCAGAAGCACCATTATACAGTTACTGGCAACTCTAGAAAAAAGCATAAAGGACTCAAGAGACTTCATGACTGCAGAATTTAGATCCAATCAGGCAAAAATTAAAAATCAATTGAATGAGATGCAATCCAAACTAAGTCCTAACAACGAGGATTAACAAGGTGGAAGAACGAGTGAGTGACAGAGAAGGCAAGTTGATGGCAAAGAGGGAAACTGAGGAAAAAAGAGACAAACAATTAAAAGACCATGAAGATAGATTAAGGGAAATGAACGACAGCCTGAGGAAGAAAAACCTACGTTTAATTGGGGTTCCCGAGGGCACCAAAAGGGCCATAGGGCCAGAATATGTATTTGAACAAATCATAGCTGAAAACTTTCCTAATCTGGGGAGAGAAACAGGCATTCAGATCCAGGAAATAGAGAGATTCCCCCCCTAAACTCAATAAAAACCGTTCAACACCTCGACATTTAATAGTTAAGCTTGCAAATTCCAAAGATAAAGAGAAGATCCTTAAAGCAGCAAGAGACAACAAATCCCTGACTTTTATGGGGAGGAGTATTAAGGTAACAGCAGACCTCTCCACAGAGACCTGGCAGGCCAGAAAGGGCTGGCAGGATATATTCAGGGTCCTAAATGAGAAGAACATGCAACCAAGAATACTTTATCCAGCAAGGCTCTCATTCAAAATGGAAGGAGAGATAAAGAGCTTCCAAGACAGGCAGGAACTGAAAGAATATGTGACCTCCAAACCACTCTGCAAGAATATTTAGGGGGGACTCTTAAAATTCCCCTTTAAGAAGAAGTCCAGTGGAACAATCCACAAAAACAAGGACTGAATAGATATCATGATGACACTAAACTCATACCTTTCAATAGTAACTCAAATGTGAACGGGCTTAATGATCCCATCAAAAGCCACAGGGTTTCAGACTGGATAAAAAAGCAGGACCCGTCTATATGCTGGCTACAAGAGACTCTTTTTAAACAGAAGGACACCTACAGCCTGAAAATAAAAGGTTGGAAAACCATTTACCATTCAAATGGTCCTCAAAGAAAGCAGGGGTAGCCTTCCTTATATCAGATAAACTAAAATTTACCCCGATGACTGTAGTGAGAGATGAAGAGGGACACTATATCATACTTAAAGGATCTATCCAACAAGAGGACTTAACAATCCTCAATATATATGCCCCGAATGTGGGAGCTGCCAGATATATAAATCAATTAATAACCAAAGTGAAGAAATACTTATATAATAATACACTTATACTCGGTGACTTCAATCTAGCTCTTTCTACCCTCGATAGGTCTTCTAAGCACAACATCTCCAAAGAAACGAGAGCTTTAAATGATACACTGGACCAGATGGATTTCACAGATATCTACAGAACTTTACATCCAAACTCAACTGAATACACATTCTTCTCAAGTGCACATGGAACTTTCTCCAGAATAACCACATACTGGGTCACAAATCGGGTCTGAACAGATACCAAAAGATTGGGATCCATCCCCTGCATACTTTCAGACCGTAATGCCTTGAAATTAGAACTAAATCACAACAAGAAGTTTGGAAGGACCTCAAACACAGGGAGGTTAAGGACCATCCTGCTAAAAGATGAAAGGGTCAACCAAGAAATTAAGGAAGAATTAAAAAGATTCATGGAAACTAATGGGAATGAAGATACAACCATTCAAAATCTTTGGGATGGAGCAAAAGCAGTCCTAAGGGGGAAATACATCGCAATACAAGCATCCATTCAAAAACTGGAAAGAACTCAAATACAAAAGCTCACCTTACACATAAAGGAGATAGAGAAAAAACAGCAAATAGATCCTAAATCCAGCAGGAGAAGAGAGTTAATAAAGATTCGAGCAGAACTCAATGAAATCGAGACCAAAAGAACTGTGAAACAGATCAACAGAACCATGGGTTGGTTCTTTGAAAGAATTAATAAGATAGATAAACCATTAGCCAGCCTTATTAAAAAGAAGGGAGAGAAGACTCCAATTAATAAAATCATGAATAAGAAAGGAGAGATCACTACCAACACCAAGGAAATACAAACGATTTTAAAAACATATTATGAACAGCTGCACGCCAATAAATTAGGCAATCTAGAAGAAATGGACGCATTCCTGGAAAGCCACAAACTACCAAAACTGGAACAGGAAGAAATAGAAAACCTGAACAGGCCACTAACCAGGGAGGAAACGGAAGCAGTCATCCAAAACCTCCCAAGACACAAAAGTCCAGGGCCAGATGGCTTCCCAGGGGAATTCTATCAAACGTTTAAAGAAGAAACAAACCTATTCTACTAAAGCTGTTTGGAAAGATAGAAAGAGATGGAGTACTTCCAAATTCGTTCTATGAGGCCAGCATCACCTTAAATCCAAAACCAGACAAAGACCCCACCAAAAGGAGAATTACAGACCAATATCCCTGATGAACATGGATGCAAAAATTCTCAACAAGATACTAGCCAATAGGATCCAACAGTACACTAAGATTATACACCATGACGAAGTAGGATTTATCCCCAGGAAACAAGGCTGGTTCAACGCTCGTAAAACAATCAATGTGGTTCATCACATCAGCAAGAGAAAAACCAAGAACCATATAATCCTCTCATTAGATGAAGAGAAATCATTTGACAAAATACAGCATCCATTCCTGATCAAAACTCTTCAGAGTGTAGGGATAGAGGGAACATTCCTCAACATCTTAAAAGCCATCTACGAAAAGCCCACAGCAAATATCATTCTCAATGGGGAAGCACTGGGAGCCTTTCCCCTAAGATCAGGAACAAGACAGGGATGTCCACTCTCACCACTGCTATTCAACATAGTATGGGAAGTCCTAGCCTCAGCAACCAGACAACAAAAAGATATTAAAGGCATTCAAATTGGCAAAGAAGAAGTCAAACTCTCCCTCTTCACCGATGACATGATACTCTACATAGAAAACCCTAAGGCCTCCACCCCAAGATTGCTAGAACTCATACAGCAATTTGGTAGCATGGCAGGATACAAAATCAATGCCCAGAAATCAGTGGCATTTCTATACACTAACAATGAGACTGAAGAAAGAGAAATTAAGGAGTCAATCCCATTTACAGTTGCACCCAAAAGCATAAGATACCTAGGAATAAACCTAACCAAAGAGGTAAAGGATCTATACCCTAAAAACTATAGAACACTTCTGAAAGAAATTGAGGAAGACACAAAGAGATGGAAAAATATTCCATGCTCATGGATTGGAAGAATTAATATTGTGAAAATGTCAATGTTACCCAGGGCAATATACCCGTTTAATGCAATCCCTATCAAAATACCATGGACTTTCTTCAGAGAGTTAGAACAAATTATTTTAAGATTTGTGTGGAATCAGAAAAGACCCCGAATAGCCAGGGGAATTTTAAAAAAGAAAACCATAGCTGGGCACATCACAATGCCAGATTTCAGGTTGTACTACAAAGCTGTGTTCATCAAGACAGTGTGGTACTGGCACAAAAACAGACACATAGATCAATGGAACAGAATAGAGAACCCAGAAGTGGACCCTGAACTTTATGGTCAACTAATATTCGATAAGGAGGAAAGACTATCCATTGGAAGAAAGACAGTCTTTTCAATAGATGGTGCTGGGAAAATTGGACATCCACATGCAGAAGGCAGAAGAATGAAGTTAGACCACTCTCTTTCACCATACACAAAGATAAACTCAAAATGGATGAAAGATCTAAATGTGAGACAAGATTTCATCAAAATCCTAGAGGAGAACACAGGCAACAGCCTTTTGGACTCAGCCACAGTGACTTCTTGCAAGAAACATCCATGAAAGCAAATGAAACAAAAGCAAAAATGAACTATTGGGACTTCATCAAGATAAGAAGCTTTTGCACAGCAAAGGATACAGTCAACAAAACTAAAAGACAACCACAGAATGGGAGAAGATATTTGCATATGACATATCAGATAAAGGGCCAGTTTCCAAGATCTATAAAGAACTTATTGAACTCAACACCAAAGAAACAAACAATCCAATCATGAAATAGGCAAAAGACATGAAGAGAAATCTCATGGAGGAAGACATAGACATGGCCAACATGCACATGAGAAAATGCTCTGCATCACTGGCCATCAGGGAAATACAAATCAAAACTTCAATGAGATACCACCTCACACCAGTGAGAATGGGGAACATTAACACGGCAGGAAACCACAAATGTTGGAGAGGATGTGGAGAAAGGGGAACCCTCTTACACTGTTGGTGGGAATGTGAACTGGTGCAGCCACTCTGGAAAACTGTGTGGAGGTTCCTCAAAGAGTTAAAAATAGACCTGCCCTACGACCCAGCAATTGCACTGTTGGGGATTTACCCCAAAGATACAGATGCAATGAAACGCCAGGACACCTGCACCCCGATGTTTCTAGCAGCAACGGCCACAATGGCCAAACTGTGGAAGGAGCCTCGGTGTCCATCGAAAGATGAATGGATAAAGAAGCTGTGGTCTATGTATACAATGGAATATTACTCAGCCATTAGAAACGACAAATACCCACCATTTGCTTCAACATGGATGGAACTGGAGGGTATTATGCTGAGTGAAGTCAGTCAATCGGTGAAGGACAAACATTATATGTTCTCATTCATTTGGGAAATATAAATAATAGTGAAAGGGAATATAAGGGAAGGGAGAAGAAATGTGTGGGAAATATCAGAAAGGGAGACAGAACATAAAGACTCCTAACTCTGGGAAACGAACTAGGGGTGGTGGAAGGGGAGGAGGGCGGGGCGTGGGGGTGTATGTGTGAGGGGCACTGAGGGGGGCACTTGACGGGATGAGCACTGGGTGTTATTCTGTATGTTGGTAAATTGAACACCAATAAAAAAATAAATGTATTTAAAAAAAGAATAATGTTAGAGGATTTCCACTACCTGATTTGAAGACATACTATGAAGCTACATTAATGAAGTGAATGTGGTGGCTGTTTTAGGACAGGCATTCAGATCAATAACGCAGAATAAAGAACACAGAAATAGAGTCAAGCACATATTTGTATTAAATTTTGAAAAAGGCACAACATCATTCAACAGAGGAAAATTTTTTCTCAAGAAATAATACTGCCTGAATGGAATAATCATATAAAAAATTAACATTAACTCTTATCTCACACTGTATATAAAAATAACTCTAACCGAATAATAGACTTACACATAAACCGTAAATAAAGGCTAAAGCCATAGATATTTTAAAGGGAAACTTTATAGAGTAAAAGTCTTTGAAATTTTGGGGTAAGTGAAAAGTTCTTAGGACAAGAAAACATGACATATAAAAGGAAAAAAAACAAATAAATTTGATTTTATTAAAACTAAAAATGCTCTTCAAATGTCACTATTTAGAAAATGAAAAGACACACAAGACTATGGAAAAAAATGTATATTTAAAAGGCTTGTATCTTAAATATAGAAAGAAGTCCTGTGACTCAATAGAAAGAAGACAAACCTTCTTAGAAGTGGACAAAATATCTGAAGAGAACTTCGTGAAAAAAGGTATGTATTTGACCTAAAGCACATAAAAAGGCACTCAATATCAATAGCAGGAAAATGCAAATTGAAACCACTATGTAATAGAATTATAGATAAATTAGATTGATTAAAATTTAAAAAGCCTGACAATAACAAGTTTTAGCATGGTTGTGAAGCAACTGGAATTTTCACACATTGGGAGGAGGAATGTAAAATGTCATACTCAACTTAGAATACATTTTGGTGATTTGTTACAAAGTCAAAATGTACATGTACTATACGACCCTAAATATTCTTTCCTTAGTATCTATCAAAGAAATATAAAAACATATCACAACAGTGATATATGTACAAGAATGCCCATAGAAACTTTGTTCACAATAGCCAAAAGTAAACAACCCAAGCATCTGTCACCATATAAATGGGCAACCAGATTGTGAAATGGCCATACAACGCAATTCATTAGATCACTGTAATGACATGAACCATAAACAAAGCACAGAAGTAACTAAAAAATATAACTGAAAAAAAACACAAAGCCATGCATAAACAGAATGCATACCTAATGTTTTCACTTGACTTTTGGAAATTCAAAAGTAACCCATGGTAACAGGAAGCACATCAGGGATAGTCTAAGACCAGAATTAGGGGAATTATCCTACAGAGGAATATGTGGAAACATTTTTGGGATGATAGAATTATTATATTTCTTCTTTGTGGTGATAGTTCCAAAGTATGTATCTTTGCCAAAACTTACCAAGCTCTATAATCCCAATAGACATAGTCTACCACACAGTTATAACTCCAAGGGTTCTTTAAAAATTGATGATATATGTGGAGCAGTAGACAATTTTAAGAGTGCTAACTTGGGTAGGTAAAAGCTGTTGGAATCCAAGTGATGGGTTTGGCTTTAGGGGGAAAAAAGCACAATTTATCCATTATAAACATAAACATAAGTAAGCTATGTGTTAAAATGAGACTATTACAGCATTTTCTAAATTACATTATCTTATTTATGAAATAAGATGACACTGACTTTGAGGAAGGAGTATAGGAAGATTGTGAAAAGAGGACACAGGAGAGTGGAAATATAAATTAACATGAGAAATGTAGAGTAGCCAATCAAAACAATGGTCCATTGTAAGTTTAGGAGTCATGGACTTAACATGAAATTAGTCAGTTGGTTCTACGTGTATTGTAGAGCCACACATAAGATTTTTTATGCACAGTTCTGGAGTAAGGAAACATTGAGAGGTAACCTGCATTAAGTTTATAGTTTAGTTATTATTTCTTTGTTTTTGTCAGGTGAACAAACAAAAGAGACAGATTGGCCTTCTGAAGGAAGCACAATTTGCTGCAACCAATGCAAGAGGTGAAGATGACTTCTTTGAGAAGAATTAAAACAGCGAAAGAAATGCAAGAATGGAAATCCAAAGGTGGTTTAAAAAACAAAACAAAACAGAGGCACCTGGGTGACTCAATGGTTGCCTGCCTTTGGCTCAAGGTGTGATCTTGGCGTCCTGGTGTAGAATCAAGTATCAGGCTCCCTTCTGGGGATCCTGCTTCTCCCTCTGCCTATGTCTCTTCCTCTCTCTATGTGTCTCTCATGAATAAGTAAATAAAATATTTAAGAAAAGGAAAAAAGAAAACAAAACAAAATGACCAGGAGACAGATTTATAACAGATTTAGGAATAAAAGGCACTGAAAGAGGAGTAAGGGGAAATCAAATTTTATTTTTTTATTTTATTATTTATTTATTTATTTTTTGGAAATCAAATTTTAAAGGAGAGTTCCTTGAAGGGCTGCGAGAAATCAAGTCAGCAAAAACATGTAGGAATCCTACTTCAATTTTCAGAAGTCTCAGAAGAGATGTTGGCCCGTTCTAAAGGTCCAGGACCAATCTCTTCACTTGTGCTCTGTATTTCCTCTAAATTTAAGGTCCTGAGCCACCTATAATTCCATTACTATCCTCTCCTTTTTTATCTTCTACTTTTCTCTCATCTCTAATTCCTTCCCACCAAAGTACTAGTGTGCTGATGTCTTTTTCATCTTAACAACAGAAACTTTCACTCCAGTTTACAACCTTCCCAACAATCAACTTATTTTTGTCCTTCCCTTCAAAAACAATTTCCACCCTAAAACAGTCCACAGTCCCTTCTATCCACATGGTGGTCCTCAGACCAGAAGTTATCATTACATAGAAGTTTATAAAAAATACAGAATACCAAGCCTTCTCCCATTTATCCCATCTTTCTGATTTCTCCCAGGCTTTGATCATGGAATTGATATCATTCCATAAATTTTCCCAGTCTAAAGTATAGTTCAGAGCTATCTACCTGGATTCACTTTACTACACATTGAATTTATTCTAAAAAATAAATTTCAAGATACCTAGGATCCAAAATTAAATCTAGAGTCCTTATAAAAAGAAGCACAGTTTATCTATAATTAAAATAAACTTAGGGTATAATCATGGGAGTCATTATAATTCTGAACTATAAACTGTAAAATCTAAGCTAACAGAGTGAAGAAATAATACACAAATGTGATTGGACAGCGAAAATTTGTTAGGATCTATAAGTGGTGCATCTCATTGCAGTCCAATTGGTAAATTAGCAAAAGTAGTTAAAAATATAGAAGATGACATAAAGTAGAATATTTGAATTTGAAAGGGATGAAATGACAAATGCATAAGTGCAAGGCTGTGGCTCCAACATTATTAGGCCAAATAAAAAGTAGTCCATCCTTTCTGTCCTTGAGATTTTTCATCTTCTCATTTTTCTCCTACTTTGCTCTGATCCTCAGTATCTTCATGTTATGAGCGTAATGACAGTACCTAAATTTTCACTTTGTTGTGATTATTAAGTGAGATGAGGAATACAGGGTACTTTGTACATTGTAGAAACTTTGTTATTCTTCAAATTGTTAGGTATTTTTTTTTATCCTTTTACTCCTCTGCCTCCTTCCCCACCTCATTCTCCTTCTTCTTTGTACCAGTACTAGTATTCTTAGACACTACTGTAGCTATCTTTACTATTCTTTTTATCATAATTATGCTACTCTTCCCCTTTGCTTAAAATTTGGCAGGACTTCTACTAAATTTATAGTATATGCCAATGTCATTATACAGAACACATGCTTGGGAGCAAGTAAATGTATTCCTAATGGTTTAGTATGCTGCAATTGCTCATTTATTAGCATTGCCATATGTGCACTATGTTTATACAAGGGAGACTTATTCTTACAACTGATAGGAAAACATCACATAATAATTAAGAGTGACAAGTGATATCGACTGACTATACTATGTTAATGGTTTGTCATTCTTGTTAATATAACATTCACAAAACTATATGACTTTAAAGAAACATTATTTAAGAAATATTTGAAGTGCATTGTAAATATTTGGAGTATCCCATGGTTTTTCCAATGCTAATTCTTACAATCAAAAATTACAATATGATAGATATCCTTTGGGGTGATTTCTATTCACAAACTAGTTATAAAGGTTGGCAAAGCCAATATATTAGTCAATATATTAGCATAAAACAGAATGCATACTAAGAAAAAACTAATATAGCAGATTTAATGGGGTGGCAAAGATAATTTAATGTAGCAAATATTTGCATAGGTGTGGTCAGGAATAAGTAAACTAATAAGGGACAGTGAGATGCAACAGCAGGGAGCCTTTAGAAGCCCTAGATCTGAAGTGGCAAAGGAAAAACAATAGTTATAAGAACCCAGCTGAAAAATGGTGCCATGGGAAAGACTTCCAAACAGGAGAGATACCTTTAGTGGAATGCAGTAACTGGCAGAACTGTGCTGCAGTAGATAAGGAAAGGAAATTATAAAATTCCTCACCTCTTTTCACTGCTTCTAATTTCCTCCCAAAGTCTTCCATTGGCCAAGTCAATCGAGGAAGACAAAGTACTATATTTAGAAGCAGAACCCATAACTGTCACCTCCAGCATAATAGAGCAAGGCAAAGAAAGAAGAGGAAGTTTCTGAGAGAAACAAACAAAAGAGACACATTAAGACAGGAACAGTCTATTATCAGTCAGGACGCGTGGGTGGCTCAGTGGTTGGGTGCCTACCCTGGGCTCAGGTCATGATCCCGAGATCCAGGATTGAGTCCCACATCGCGCTGTGAGGAGCCTGCTTCTCCCTCTGCCTCTGTCTCTGCCTCTGTCTCTGTCTCTGCCTCTCTCTCTTGCTCATAAATAAATAAATAAATATTTAAAAAATATTTTATCAATCAAAACTGGCATGTACAGAATTTTCCAGAGCAGGCCCATACTGTTATCATCTTTTACCTATGTTATCCTGGGAAGCACGCTATTTTTATTTGACCAAACTTACACAATGTTATATGTAAATTGTATCTCAATAAAGCAGGGAAGGATATATTTAACAAAACTAATATATAAATGTCTCTGCATGTAGCCAACCTAGGAAGAGTGGCTATGAAGGAAAATATGCACTATACAATATACCTAATTGTTATTTTTCTTTGTCAGTGGCTAAAGGGCTGGCTAGGTGCAAAGGGAAAGCAAGACAAAGGACTGAAAGAAGTATAACAGAAGGTCAATGATGCACATTTCAAAATAGACCCAACACATAAAAATATCCAAATCCATAAAAAAATGCACATCAGAGGTACCTTACTGAAAAATGTTAGACAGAATGACCACTCTGTAAATATCAGTTGTCCACTTTATTGCAACAACACAGTATGACATGACAGTATGTTGTTTACTTTGTTCATATATAAAGCAGTAATGGTGTAAGACTGGGGGTCATGCATAGTTTCAGCAGCACAGATATCACCTAATGAAGTTCTCCCTTTGAGTCCTCAATTTTCTTAAAACAGCAAACAACTCTATTCCTGGCCATGACACCATACAGAAAGAAATCTTGCTCTCTGGGGACAAATAAATTTAGTGCCATTACATCATGTTTTGGCCAGAAATTCATTCTTACAAAATAATATGTTAGAGGTTTCAACAAGTACAAAAAGATTTAGATCAGACTATGCATATTTTCCAAACATAATGTTATGAAACTTGAGGTCAATCATAAGAAAAAAATTGGAATGATCATATGGTTTTTATCCTTTTTCTTATTCATGTGATGTATCAAATTGATTTCAAATATTTAACAACCCTGTATACCAGGAATAAATCCCACTTGATCATGACAAATGAATTTTTAAATGTATTATTGGATTCTGTTTGCTAATATTTTGTTAAGAATTTTTGCATCTAGGAAACAAAAGCAAAAATGAACTATTGGGGCTTAATCAAGATAAAAAGCTTCTGCACAGCAAAAGAAACAGTCAACAAAACTAAAAGACAACCTACAGAATGGGAGAAGATACTTGCAAATGACATATCAGATAAAGGGTTAGTATCTAAGATCTATAAAGGACTTATCAAACTCAAAACCCAAGAAACAATCCAATCATGAAATGGGCAGAAGACATGAACAGACATTTCTCCAAAGGAGACATACACATTGCCAACAAGCACATGAAAAAATGCTCCACACTTGCCATCAGGAAAATAGAAATCAAAACCGCAATGATATAACACCTCATACCAGTGAGAATGGTGAAAATTAATAAGACAGGAAACAACAAAGGTTGGAGAGGATGTGGAGAAAGGGGAACCGTCTTGCACTGCTGGTGGGAATGTGAACTGGTGCAGCCACTCTGGAAAACAGCGTGGAGCTTCCTGAAGAAGTTAAAAATAGAGCTACCCTATGAAAAAATAGAGCTACCCTATGACCCAGCAATTGCACTACTGGGTATTTATCACAAAGATACTGAAGTAGTGAAATGCCAGGTCACCTCCACTCCAATGTTCATAGCAGCAATGTCCAGAATAGACAAACCATGGAAGGAGCCACGATGTCCCCTGACAGAAGAATGGATAAAGAAGATGTGGTCTATATATACAATGGAATATTACTCAGCCATCAGAAAAGATGAATACCCACCATTTGCTTCGACATGAATGGAACTGGAGGGTATTATGCTGAGTCAAATAAGTCAACGGAGAAGGACAATTATCATATGGTTTCACTCATATGTGGAATATAAGATAGAGTGAAAGGGATTATAAGGGAAAGGAGGGGAACTGAGTGAGAAAAATTAGAGAGGGAGACAAACCATGAGAGACTCCTAACTATGGGAAACAAACAAAGGGTTGAGGAAGGGGAAGTGGGTGGGTGGGTGGAGGGGGTGACTGGGTGAAGGGCATTTGGGAAGGCACTTGATGGGATGAGCCAGTGCTCACCCAGTGGTGTTATACTATATGTTGGCAAATTGAATTTGAATTTTAAAAATGTAAAAAAAAAATAACAGTTTTGCATTTATGCTCATTGGAGTTATTAATCTATAGCTTTCTCTCTCTTTTTTTAAGATTTTGTTTATTTATTCATGAGAAACACTGAGAGAGGCAGAGAAATAGGCAGAGGGAGAAGCAGGCTCCCTGTGGGGAGCCTGATGTGGACTCGATCCCAAGACCCCTGGATCATGACCTGAGCCAAAGGCAGACACAACCACTAAGCCACCCAGGTGTCCCCCTGTAGTTCTCTCTATAGCACCTTTATCTGGTAGTTTGAGAAGAACAGGTATTAACTCTCCCTTAAAGGTTTGGAAGAATTCACCAATGAAATCATCTGGTCTTAGACTTTTGCTTGTTGGGAGATTCTTAATTATTGACTCAACTTCATTGTTAGTAATCATCTGTTCAAATACTCCATTTCTTCCTGATTCAGTTTTCAGAGGTTATATGTTTCTAGGAATTTATCCATTTCTTCTATATTGTCCAATGTGTTGGCATATAATTTTTCATAATAGTCTCTTATAATCCTTTGTATTTCTGTGCTATTGTTTGTTATTTTTCCTCTTTCATCTCTGATTTTAAGTCCTTTTTTTCCTTTTGTTTTGGATGAGTCTGGCTAAAGGTTTATCAATTTTGCATATCTTTTCAGAGACCCAGCTCCTGGATACATTACTCTGTTCTATTGTGTTTTTTAGTTTAGTTCTTCATTTATTTCTGCTCTAATCTTTATTATTCTCTTCCTTTTACTTTTTTTGTATGTTTGTTTTTGTGGTCGTTGTTCTTCTTTTTCCTTTTCTAGATCCTTTATATGTAAGTTTAGGTTGTTCACTTGAAATTTTTCTTGTTTCTTGAGGGAGATCTCTGTTGCTAAAACTTACCTCTTAGAAGAGCTTTTGCCGAATCCAAATGATTTTGGACCACTGTATTTTCATTTTCACTTGTCTCCATGTATTTTTAAATTTTCTCTTTGATTTCTTGGTCAACCAATTCATCGTTTAGCAGCATGCTATTTAACTTCCACATATTTGTGTTCTTTCCAGATTTTTGCTTGTGGTTGATATCTGGTTTCATATCATTGTGGTCAGAAAAGAATGTGTATTGAAAAGAATACGTATCCCACTGTTTTAAGGTGGAATGTTCTGTATATATCTGTTGAATTCATTTGGTCCAATGCGTCATTCAAAGCCACTGTTTCCCTGTTGATTTTGTTTGGATGACCTATCCATTGATGTAAGTGTGGTGTAAAAGCTCCTTACTATCATGTAATATTATCATAATATCATAATAATATCATAACTTATGTTTATTATTAGCTGCTTTATGTATTTGAATGCTCCCGTGTTGAGTACATTAATATTTATAATTTTTATAACTTCCTATTGATTGTTCCACTTATGATTATGTGGTGTCCTTCTTTGGCTCTTGTTAGAGTATTTGGCTCTTGTTTTAAAGTCTATTTTGTGTGATATAAGTATTGCTACAATGACTTTATTTTCATTTCCCTTCTCTCTATTTTTTGCATATCTATTACCAGTTTTTGATTTATGGTTACTATTAGGTTTATATGTAATGTCTTATGCATATAACAGTCTGTATTAACTAGATGGTTGCTTAAGTTGCTGAAGTTTATTCTTCTCTCCACTATGTCTTAGGTATATGGTATCATAATTTACATCCCTTTATTTTGTGAATCTCAACTGATTTTTATAGATATACTTAACCTTACGGCCTTTTGTGCTTCCTATTTTTCCTTCTTTCTTTAGTGGTCATGAATTACTTTAACTTTTGTTTGTCTGAGAAACTTTCTATCTCTCCTCTTCTATTCTGAATGATAGTTTCTCTGGGTGGTCTTGGCTGTATTTTTTTCCCCTCTCTCTCTCTCTTTCAGTATTTTGACTATATCATGCCTTTCTCTTCTGGCCTGCAAAGTTTCGACCATCTGCTCTAAGCTATTGGAGGGTCCCTTCTATGTAACTGTCTTCTTTTCTCTTGCTGCTTTTAAAATTCTCTTTATAACTACCTTTATAACTACCTTTTATTCTCTTTATAACTACCTCCCATTTTAATTATTGTATGTCTTGGTATCATCTCCTTGTGTTGATTTTGTTGAGGACTCTCTGTGTCTCCTAAATTTTCATTTCTGTTTCTTATCCTGGTATTCAGTAAGTTTACAGCTATTATTTCTTCAAATAAATTTTCTGCCTCTTTTCTCTCTTTTCCTATTGGTATTCCTATAATGTGAATGTTATTATGGTTGATGGGATCACAGAGTTCCCTTAGTCTATTTTTATTTTTCATTATTTCTTTTTCTCTCTTCTGTTCAATATGGTTGCTTTCCATTCTTCTGTTCTCAAAGTCACTGATATGTTTTGTTCTGCTTCCTCTAGTCTTTTATTTATTTCTGTTAGTGTATCTTATATTTCAATTATTGAATTTTTATCTCTGATTAGTTCTTTTCTATGTTTTCTATCTTTTTGTTTAGGGTCATTACCATCCTCCATTCTTATTTCAGTCTAGTGAGTACATATACAACTTTTATGTGTGCTGTATATTCCCTCTTGCTGTGGCAGAGCCATATTTGCCTTCAGTCCAGTCATCTGCAGTGGCTCTCTTTGCCTTCATGGGCAGTATTTGGTCCCTGAGTTGTTAGTGGGGCAGTCTGAGGCTACCTTGGGCTTGAGTTGAGTCAGACTAAGCCTTTACCTGACCTATCATAGCACTGAACTCCAAGATGCTCTCTGTATTATCACTTAAGAGGTTTCATTGTACCTTGAGATGTCGTTCCCCAACCCACTGCAGGGTGCAGTTGGACCCTGCGGTTATCTTACCCTCTTCCTGGGGCAGGAGTCACTCTGGAGTAGTACTGGCTCCTGTGGCTACTTTAATGCTGCCAGGCTTGTGACATCACTTTGGATGGACTCCTGCCAAAAGTGTGTTAGAGACCATGTTTGTAGAAAGTGGGGATGGGATGAGTGTTGCCAGTAAAGTCTGAGCTGGTCCACTGTGGGAGGAAATCTATAGCCATCTGGGAAAACTCGGCCAGGCCAGGTTGAAGGAAGTGGATCTTCACAAGAGAAGGGTGGGTCTTGCTTTTAGCAAGCTAGATGCAAAGTGTTCCTGTTTTGCTGGTTCCTGCAGCTGTCTGTGTATCTCGGCTGAGGTGCAGGGGAAGTAAATGATGACAGCCATTTCCTTTGCTCTTGAAGAAATCTCCTTAATATCTCTGCTCCTCCAGCACAAGCTTTAAGATTACTAAATAAATCAACTTCTAGTACACCTTGGGTGTTTTTCAAACTGGTGCATCTGTGTTGTATTTCAGTGGAGTTGTTTGTTGTGTTTTCTCTTTAATGGCAGGGACTCAGTTTTCTATTGCCCTCTTCTCTCTCCAGAGTGAGTCTACTGATTCTTTAAGTTCCAAGTGTTAAACCCCATTGACAGTAAAAATTCATGAAGCCAGGACATCGTGGTTTTCAAAGCCAAATTCCTCTTCCCGTTATGGGTTTCCATCCCTGAGATGCCTGGCCTAGGGTCTGTTCCTCTCCCCTCTCCACACTTGCAGCATCCCTCCCTACTACAGACATTCCCTCAGGTCCATATGACTGCCATCTCTGTCCTTCTAGCCTCATAGTTGTGGCTTCTTCTCTACATTTAGCTATGAACAGTCTGTTCTGCCAGTTTGGGGATCATTTTTCTGGATTATTTGCATTGATGTGAGAATTATTTAGTTGTGTCCATGGGATAAGGTGAGCCTAGGATCCTCCATCTACTCCATCCTCCATCTCCTCCATCTTCCCCAGAAGCCTCTAAGAAGAACCTTTTTATACTTTCCCCTAGTTATTGCTGATTGATTAATGTGAGGAAATCAAACTCGAAATCTGAAACATTGATTCTTCATCCTGGAACTTGAAATTTGCACAATGTATTTTTTGCTACAAGAAAATCTGTAATTCTTTTATCTGCAACTAAAATAATTTTAGCTGATGATAAAATAAAGTACATCTATATTATTTCCATTTAACCAGCTCCCAAGTAGTCTATCAAATGAGATGATATTTGAAAAATATAAGTAATTTTGCCAAGTAGAAAAGTCTAATAAAGTGGTTTTTACTATATTTGTTTTATTATTACATCTGACAGAGAAACACGGTATTTGAAAAAAAATGCAAGAAAATGAAGAAAAAATAAAAAGAAAAAAAAGAAATGCTTTAATAGTGGTTATATTTAAAAGCCTGATGTTTGAAAACCAAAACAAAATAAGTATACTGACATTCCATATTGTTGTAACATGGGGTAATTTTATAGAAAATAACCTATAAATCTAACATAATCATATGCTAACTGTAGTAATTAAATTAAAAATATAGCACATTTGATGTTTTGGAGAATATGATTTTATGTATCAGGTTTAAATTACATCAGGATAAAATTAAGTTAGTTGAACTCTATGCTAAATGCAATTGCAAAATAGTTTGATCAAATGACAGCTATAAATAGGTGTTATTTAAAACTAAACTTCTTAAGAAAATTATTTGAAAATAACATTTAAAAATGACTTTTATATATTTATTTCTCAAATTAATAAAATGCCAGATAAAACTAAGAGTTATTGGTATATGTACTACATAGAATATAATATTTAAATTTTACACAATATCTTTATAGATAAGAGATAAAAGTATTAGTTTGATTTTAGTTTAATTTTCCACCAACTGGATACTAAATATAATATTGGGTACTTATCTTTCCTTCCTCATGTTAACACCAATATATCCATTAGTTGTACTTATTATATTACTGACATTTCATGTAACAAGCAGTTAAGGATGTGTATTATGCGATATTATAAACTAATACCTGACTAATACCTGCGATATTATAAACTAATACCTGACACAATACTAAATATTAACACAATATATATATAGATATAAACTAATATCTATATATAGATAAATCTATAAAAACATAATTTTTGTTTGCTAGTGTGACAGAAGTTAGCAGCATAATAAACAAGTTACAGAAGGAGCTCCTATAAGTAATGGAGAATAATGGAAAGATTTTGAGTAAGGGAGTATAAGGTACAATTTACCCTTTGGAAATATCTTCCTGCCAGTAGTGTAAACTGCAGATAAGAGGGCTACAAAATTGGACACAATAAAGAAGTGTGCAGACTCTAGGATTTTACTCTATTTACAAGATAAAATAAACTACCCTACTTAGTTTGTTACTGTCTCATGGATCACAGCATAAGACATGAGAGACCTGGATCAGAGGCAAAGAACTTTACAACTCATGTCAAAATCAATATACAGAATATCAAGTTCATTTGCAATGGTCCCCCATGCTCACTGCTCACCTCCTTTTCATCCTACAGAGAAGACATATAGGATTTACACATACGCTGCATTATAGGAGAGCTGAGAGATTCACCAGTGTAAATGGAAGCAAGCTATCTCATCTCTCAAACACAATAATTAGAAATGTCCTGGGTAGAGTGGTCAGAACTCTGTGTTGCTGGCTCATGCAACAAGAACATGAAAGGATATTCAGAGTCTGTGGCAGATTATCTCCTCCAAGAGAGCACATAGGAATGAGTTCTTTGTTCCTGAATTAGGACAGCAATGGTGAGGATGAGGATAACATATTAGTACTGACAAGGAGAAAAGTGCTAAGACTATGTATAAATATATACAAAATTATATTTACTCATACACATAAATGCATATATAGTGTTCATGTATGTGTCAAATTCCATTTAGTCTTCAAAATACATCTACTAAGAATATATCCACATCTCACAGTCAAGGAAATACCATTTGAACCCAGACTTGCCTGACTTTAAAAGTTGTCTTTTCTTACAAATGGAAAAGGTTTTTGGAGCAAACACCAAAAATGTGTAACACAATACTAAATATTAACACAAATTCATAGTGAATTTAATATAAATAAAAATAACAAAAAGAAAAGTTATCACTGATTAATGTTGGTAAGATTCAACTAAGAAATTTTGATTGTTTTCAAAGTCGATAAGGATTTCATAATTAAGTTTGCAGATGTTAAGAAGACAGCTAAATATGTGTTTAATGATTTAGTAGAGTTTATAGAGTTCACAACATATAACAGGGAGATATTAAAAGAAAAAGGTATCATAATCACAGGCTACTGTACCTGTACCCTATGATGGTTTATCTAAGCTTTCATTAGCAAATTTGATTCTCTCAAAATCTTGTAATTTTCTTTCATTCACAGAGCAAAATCCAACTTCAGAAATCTTTTTTCTCCATTACTTACCCAATCAGTTAAAAATGCTAGGGGGAAAAAAAAAGCTGAACATCATGAATTTGTGCTCCTAAAATTGTCTCCAACTTTAATGGATTGGATTACTCAGGACCAACCACCGTTTTGGTTATAGTTTGTGTGCTATTTTCACTCGTTCTGATCTTAACTATGCCTTTATGTATCCCACCTACTTATTCCTGTCTCACTTTTAGTAAATGTACATTAATATCTATTTTTGCAATTAAAGTTGACACTATTTTTTTACTGTCTTTACTCCCTTACATAAAGTCTTTTTAAAAAAATATTTATTTATTTTTAAAGATTTTATTCCTTTATTCATGTGAGAGAGAGAGAGAGAGAGAGAGAAGCAGAGACACATGCAGAGGAAGAAGCAGGCTCCACACAGGAAGCCCGACATGGGACTCGATCCTAGGTCTCCAGGATCAGGCCCTGAGCTGAAGGCGACTCTAAACTGCTGAGCCACCTGCCACCTGGGCTGCCCTCCCTTACATAAAGTCTTATCTAAAACTTCAAGTCCTTTCCTTCTTCCCATTTTAGAAAATGAAGGTGCCTATTCTTTTTAGGTGAAATTATCCATTTTTGCCCTTGGACTCATTTTCTTCTTACCTCCTCTAAAACCTCGCCGTATCAATCATTTCCTTTCTCTACTCTATTACTCAATTAAATAAATTGGTTTTTTCTCTTCATATATACGTAAATGTGTATGTGCATATGTATACATTTGCATATCTGTCTGTCCTAACCTCAAAACACCTACCAGATATATTTGTCTCTTATTTAACTTTTATACCTGCACTCCTTGAGATTAATCTACATTTCCCAGATTTACCACCACATAGTTTATTTGCTCCTCAACTCACTGCAGTCTGATGTTGAATCACCAGTCTACTAAACCTGTTCTCCTAAGGCCAACAATACAGAGTTTTATCCCTCCACATCTCACCCATCTTACAGTCCATTACACTTCAAGCATTTGTTAAATTTTGTCTCTGTAGCACTCAACAATGTTAAAAACAGTTTTTTTCCTGATATTGCTTTCTAACTGACTTCCATGACACCACACATTTTTGATTCCTTGCCTGCATTTCTGATGGTTTCTGCTCTGTCTCCTTCCTGAACCCAACTTCTCTGACAAGTTGCATACTCTTTCCAACTCGCATACTCCCTCTGGGAGACTACATCTACCACCATGGCTCCAACTCTTTTTATATATAAAGAACAACCAAATATAGGTTTGAAGCCAAGCACTTTTTTCTGAGCTCCAACTGCTAAAGGTTCACTGAATGACCATCCACTTGGATGGTCTACAGGAAACACAAACTCAGAAAATCCAAAGATGCCTCATTTTCCTTTCACACCTCCTCCTCCATTATAAAACCTTCCACAAATCTCATTTTATTTTTTGGCACTCTATGCAGTAAGTAGAAGAAGATAGAAACTTTGAAAAAAAAAAAAAAAAAAAGAAAGGAGTTACTCCTTCCCTATTTCCTTACCCACCATATTTTCTCTTTTATTATGTTCATATCCCTTCCACTGCCCTAGTTCAGGCACTCATCATTTCTTACTTTTAATCATGCAACAGCTTCTAACTCAGTTTTTTATATTTGGTCATAGTCTCAAACCCATCATCTGTACAATTGACTTAAATGTTACTCTAACCCTACTACCGCTCTTCTATGAATTCTTCAATGATTCCCACCACCAACAGGATTAACATTCAGACTCTAATATGCTCATTGAATAATTAGTCCTCTGACCGTGCTTCCTTCTACTGCTTTAATTTTTGCCACTTTTGCCAATCATGTTATAGATGATTCACCAAACTGAATTTCTTATATAACTTGCTTCCCTTTCTGTGTCATGTCCATTTGTCCTGGAATGTCTCCCCTGTTGTATTCATTAAGACCAAGCTCCCATGTCACCACCCATGAAAGAATTTCCCAAGCTATTCTTTCTAGTTTGAGTAAATGTCCTTTTCTAGTTGTTTCATAATACCTTGAATATTTTACAGCAACTGGTAAATTTATTCTGTTTCCAGTATATAATTTTACGATTATGTTCTCATGTGATTCTATGTCTGATCAGTGGTCTCCAATGTGTGGTATTTATCCCCTAAAAAACACAGAAGAAATGGGTGGAACATTTATAGAATCCTCTATTGCTTTTTGCTTTTTCCTTTGGTTTCTCAATTTCTATTTGTTTCCTTAAAATATACATTACCTGTTATATAAGGTGCTATGTATATTTTATAATTAATACACACATATTAAGGAACATAAACTCGAGATGTTCATACTAGAAATTATACCAATACATTTGGAGCCCTCTGCTCCCCTCCCACCACATTTTCCATGAGGCAGTGGTAACAGTGTTTAAACTTGGCATTTCTAAGCCTTTAGCTAAGGGATTACTTTCATTTAAGCCAGTGCTTCTTCAACTGTTATGCTTAGGCCACTTGGGAAAGTTTTCCCTGATATCCTGGCTAAAAATGTAACTTTTGGGGTCTCCTGAATCAAACCTGTGATTGTCTGGCTTACAAATTTCTTTTTAACCAGCAGTGTGAAATGATCTTTATGGATATTACAGTTTTAAATCAATCACAAGTGCTAAGTACTCAGTACACCCTTACCTAGAATTAAAAATTTGCATATGCAGAAGAGCTCATTTTGTAACAAGGGCTATTGCCGGCTGCACAGGTAAGTTTGGACTAGAGATGTGATGAGAACTGGGGAGAAAACAAGCAGAACCTTCCAAAATGGAAGTCTGGAAAAGTATATGCAGATGAAGATTTGGAATGTTTCTAAGGATGATAATAATGAGAAGAATAGATGAAATTAGTACTTTGCTAAAGTTTCTAAGTGAAAATCTGATTAAATTTGTAACAGTTAGTACTCTTCTAAATCTGTGCTCCAGATGCTCATATAACACAAAGAACATGCCAAAAACAACAAATATTTGTGCAATATGTATTATTATTAGCCATTATCATCAACTCTAAAAGTCATCACCTCTGAAAAATTAGTGAAAGGATTTATGTTGTATACTGCATTTGCTCTTAGGGAGATACATAGGAATTTGTCCCCCCAAATCTTTGCATTTCCAGGAGTCTTCACAGATGAGGTATTGGATCAATATCACTTGGAGCTACCAATTAATCCCTACTTGATTAAAATTTAAAATATGGGAGAGAATACAATTCTAGTGTGACATTAAAATCAATGACTTTACTGATGTGAAAACATGGAAAGTGAAGTTGGCATTACTTGTTCTTGCTTTGGGCTTTTTTAGAGCATGATGATAAGTTCTCTATGAGTATATTATCTCTTCGGATATCCACATATCTCTTGAATATGTTTTCCTTGGGAAAATGGATATCTCACTGTTTATTTTTTTAAAAGGTTTTATTTATTTACTCATGAGAGACACAGAGATTGAGAGGTAGAGACACAGGCAGAGGGAGAAGCAGGCACCATGCAGGGAGCCCAACATGGGACTCCATCCGGGGTCCCCAGTATCACCCTGGACTGAAGGTGGCGCTATACCGCTGAACCACCAGAGCTGCCTGGATATCGCACTGTTTAGAATCTAGTGTACATTTTGAATTAGAAAAGTAACTCTGACATAAAGGTTAAAAATTATTCAATATTTTGGGGGCTCCTAATATATGAGGTCCTATATCAGTCACAATCCAAACAGGAAACATAAAGCATCTCAAGCATTTAAAGCAGAAACAATTAAAGCCTTCAAATTGTTAACACAATTTGGCATCTATTTTTTTTCTTCTACTCATATGTAATCCCCATTTAATACATTTATGTATCTGCCTTCATAAAAATAATCTTAATCTCTCCTCAAAAAGGTGGATGCACAAAGTCTCACCAAGTGTTTGCATTCATCTCAGATCCTGGATTTCCTGAGAATAAGAAATTCTGGTTATCATTTTCTAATGTGTCTCCTCCACATTTGGTCAGGGTTCTTCAAATGTAAGATAACCAGACATTTTTATGCCTCTCATATATATATCCATGTATGGAGTATGTGTGTGTGCATATATAAATGTATATATATGCACATACACATACATTATACACATGCACATTATTTATATATATATCACATATATATTATACATATATGCATATATTACATATGATTATGCATACACATTAAATGCATGTGATTCTGCTATACTATCAAGATTGTTTTCCCAATACAATATAAATAAAACTGTCATTTTGAAATATAGCCAGCATTAAGCAAAACATTATTGGAGCTCTATATTCCACCTGGGATATAAATGAAGAACTTGGATAGCTCAGAAAAGAGATACAGAAAATACGTAAATTTGATGTAAGTTCTGTAAGATAGGTCAAAGTAATTGTATTATATATAATGTGTATAAAATTTATTTATATGAGGATACTGCATGATATTTAGTGGAACAGCTACTGTGATTTTACAGAGAAATAGAAGAAAAAAAGAGAATCTTACTTAAAAACATATAGACTAGATGCAGAAGCATACGTCTTCATGGTTTTTAAAAGGTGACCTAGATGAGCTCCCACTGACTTTCTTCAGGTAAGGAATTGTTCCCATGGAACAATGAGAGCACTGAGGCTCAGGGAACTAAACAATTCATTAAGGCCTTGCAGCTATTAAGTAACAAAGGAAAATACACTTCTGCTTCCTAAAGAACTGCTCTTAACTGTATTTTTTCTCTTGCTAAAAATATACAGTTTGTTTAAAAATGCAATTTCCCCCGTGCCATATATACATATGAGAGAGAGAGAGAGAGAGAGAGAGAGAGAGAGAATACAGAACATAAAAATAAATTAAAATCATCTGTCTAGTAATAAACTTGGTTACCATGTTTGTATAATGTCAGTAGTTTTGATTATGCCTACTTTACCTTAATGTGTTTTGGGTCATGGCACATGGATGGTTTCATATCAACGTTTATGGCTAAGCACAGTATTATGAGCTCTGACTGACTCAAGTCATTTATTGGTTTTATAAATATAATTTTAATAGGTACATGTATTAATTACAATAATTAATGTTACTGCTCAAATTGATAAACTTAAATCTTAATAATAAAAATGATTATTAACACAATAAAGATTTACTTATTTGTTGGTTAGATGTAGTCTGATGGTAGGCAGGGGCTCACTTGCTTGGTTTCTGTACCATATGGAAAACTTGGCCTGGAATTTATCATAGTGGGGATGAAAGCAAATGAGGAACATATTGTTTCTTATGTGCTTCAAACCAAGAATGCCACACTTCATTTATTCTCAGGGGAATTAGACCAAAACAGGCTTCATAACCCAACTTCATTACATGAGAAGATGGTAAATATAAGGGGACACATTAAACATTTGATGAATGCTAACAGTTTCTGCTAGTACATGACATTTAATTTTGGCAATACCAATCCTACTCTTAACTCTTTTCAAAGTGTGTGTGTGTGTGTGTGTGTGTGTGTGTGTGTATTTGGTTTACAAATTTTAGCTTCTTGGTCACCTTTTTTTTTTTTAAGTTGCCTCCTTCCTCCCTTGCTCCTTCAAATTCATTCTTCACAAAGTATCCATTTAAAAGGTGTAAGTCAGATCATGTCACTCTCCTATTTAAAAACAATCTAAGGAGGATCCCTGGGTGGTGCAGCTGTTTGGCGCCTGCCTTTGGCCCGGGGCGCGATCCTGGCGACCCAGGATCGAGTCCCACGTCGGGCTCCCGGTGCATGGAGCCTGCTTCTCCCTCTTCCTGTGTCTCTGCCTCTCTCTCTCTCTGTGACTATCATAAATAAATAAAAATAAATCTTTTAAAAAAAATAAAAACAATCTAAAGGTTTACCATAGCACTTTAAAAACTCAATTATCTTTTTTTAAGGGTCAACAACCATGACTAGTACCTCCTTACCTATGTGATTCCTTCTCATATTCCTACACATCACCTTCCTTGCTATAATCATGTTGACTTCTATTTTCTTCTCATATATACCTGTTAGTTACAGCCTTAAAGATTTATACTAGTTTGTCTGTTTATTTGATGTTCATCCTTGATTATTACAAGGCTCATTTTTTGGACACATCATACACAGAATATATTTTTCTGCCAAAACTCTCACTAATCAAACAAAAGCATTCTCTATAACCAATCACCTGCTATCACATCACCTTATTTTAATTCTTGGCATACATTTCCATATCTATTTATATTTAGATTTGTGATGCCAAGTTTTCTAAATTTCTCTTCTGCAGTGATTAATTATAAAAAGCATGCTCTTATTCTGTTGGTTTTTTTCAGTATGATTATTCTGTTTTCAAATTTTGTAGTATTAGATTTAATGCACCATATACACTTTTCTCTTATTGTCCTTGAAAATGTGAAGATTTAAAAAATAGATATAACCCTTACAGATATTGGAACCAAGGAGTCCTATCTCAGCAGTGAAGTAGTTTTGAGGAAACATAGTTTAGACTAATAAATCTAATCTATATTTTCTTTCACTGAAAAACATTAAAATTTATATAGTCCATAAAACCCAGTAACATTCATATTAACCCTCTTCAATTTGCCCAACCATCCTCTCTCTGATTTGTCTTTCTCATGTTTAATTCTCCAAATGTATTTTGTTTCTTTCTTGGCATCTTTTTATATATTCTTCCTTTGTTCTTCTCACTGTCTGCTGCAACTTCAATTTTGTGCTTTGAAAAAAATCTAAGAAACTATCTGGAAAAGGCAAAACCTCTTTATAATATGAAAGGATGGAGAAAATTTATCCTGCAAGTAGCTGAGTAGAGTTACCATCAATGTTGTTGTTTCTTTTACATCACACAGCAAATTATCTTGGTGAATCCTGTCATTACTTAAAACATTTTTTTAATTTAAAATAAATCTAGATTTACATAAAAGTTGATATATTTCTTGTATACCCATTCACCTAGTTCCCCAAATGTTAATATCTTACATTATGATGGTCCGTTTATCGATTTTATCAATACTAAAACCATCATTGGAATAATAACATTAATTAAACTACAGACTTGATATGATTATACCAGGTTTTGTAATAATGTAGTTTTTCCCTTCCAGGATCCAAATCAGGATCTCATATTGAATATAGTCATCATTTCTCCTTAGTTTTCTCAGGCTGGTGACAGTTTTTCAGTCTTTCCTTGTTTTTTAAAACCTTTGAGGAACACTTACCAAGGTTTTTTGTTTGTGTGTGTGTGTGTGTGTGTGTGTGTGTGTGTGTGTGCTTTTCAATGTTTTTCAATTTGGTTTGTCTGATGTTTTCTCATGGTCACACTGGGGTTCTGGGGTCACGGAAGTGAAGTGCCTCTCCCATTAAGTCATGTCCGATGGTGGCATGCAATTTTTTTTTTCAAAAGTACCTAGAATCAAATTTCTTCATCTCATCTCTTACTCTCAGGACTTTTGTCTGGGCTACTTTATTCTTTCTCCTGAATCATTAAACTATCCTCCTGATTGGTCCCCTTGCTGCCTCCTTTTTCCATTCATGGTGTATTAATAAAAGCAACCAAAAATCTCAATTTTAAAGGATGTTAGATCAGGTCATTCATCCTTTGACTCAAAATCCTTAGTTTGCCATCTGACTCAGTACTGTGTGTATAGGTGCTACATCACCAAAACTGTATTCCAAATTCCTACCTCTTTGAATGTATTTTCTTACTCCCCTTTTTCTCACTTTATTTCAGCCATGGTGAGCTACTTGCTTTTACAGACATGTTAAATAACCTCCCACTTTAGAACTCTGCATTTGCTCTTTTCTCAGTTGCAAACGTTACTTTTTAAGAAGTGTTCATGGTTTGTACTCTCACCATTTTATTTTATTTTATTTTTTTAAGATTTACTTTTGAGAGAGAGAGAGAGAGACAGGCAGAGGGAGAAGCAGGCTCCACGCCGGGAGCCCGACGCGGGACTCAGTCCCGGGTCTCCAGGATCACGCCCTGGGCCAAAGGCAGGCGCTAAACCGCTGAGCCACCCAGGGATCCCCTACTCTCACCATTTGAGGTCTATGCTTGATATTACTTTCTCAGTGATATCTTCTTTGACTCCTCCATTTAAAATAGTATTGTCCCCTCTACATTCACTGTGTACTTTTTCCTACTTTATTCTTTTATAACACTTATCACTTTCTTTGTTTACTTATTTATTTTGTATCATGTATGTCTCTCACCATTAAAGTGTAAACCTCATGGAAGTGTGAATTTTTGTTTGTGGTATCTTCAGTACCTGGTGTATAAGAAAACCTTGGTTAATATCCATTAAATGAATGGATGGCTTGGGAGTAAAGATGTTAAGTTTTGCTTTGTTTTGATTCTGTTCTCTGTTTATCTAATTTCCACTCATCTCTGTATCTGGTAGATGGTTTGATGTATATAGGTCCATATACAATTTCTATTATCTCCCTTACTGTAGTGTTACTATAATGATCTGGAATAGTCTCCTAGCCCCTCTCCCTGTCTCTTGGGACATTCCATGAGATGAACTAATGTGAAACTAAAAGCTTAGCCACAGAATGCTCTCTCTGTTATCCTTTCCTTCTCCAACTTCCCTCTACTTCTCTTAAGTCATCCACACACACTTCATTAAAAAATTTTGCAAAATCAAAGAATTAAATGTGTTACCTCCCATCCTCTTCTGTTTCTTCACTATTGTTTCCCAGAGTTATAGTCTGAACTTTGTATTTAAACTGGAGAGGATGGAAATTAGTACCAAGCCTGCCCTAAACACACCATGCCAACACTGCCCCACAACGATTTTCACAACGATGTGCAACTGGAGCCATTTATGTCTCCATGAAATGTGTATCTCTAAGCCACAAAACATGTAAGATTTAGGAGGTCTTAATATTCTCTGTGAAAATGAATTTTAACAAACACTCCCAAGTAAATCTGATGTTAAGAGGTTTACCAGTATATAACTGGAGGAAAGTTGACAGCAAGTTCCAAAAGAAAAAAACAATTTCCTATTTTTCAGACACATTATTGGTCATTTTTTTTTATTCACTTGGGTTCACAGTTGATATATTTCCTCCTCAATTAAAGTAATATAATTTCTTTCAGGCTTAGCTGCTGGTAGGGGTAATGTTGCGAATGTTCATTTTTTTTTAAACATTTTTTTAAATCTTTATTTATTTATGATAGTCACAGAGAGAGAGAGAGAGGCAGAGACACAGGCAGAGGGAGAAGCAGGCTCCATGCACCGGGAGCCCGATGTGGGATTCGATCCCGGGTCTCCAGGATCGCGCCCTGGGCCAAAGGCAGGCGCCAAACCGCTGCGCCACCCAGGGATCCCGCGAATGTTCATTTTAATATGTGTGTGCTTCTTTATACATGAGAATGCACACATATGTGAGTACATTTGTTTCCATGTGTTCTTATGTGTATGCATGTGCCTATACATTTCTTTGCATGCCTGTGTGTGCGTGTATGTCTGCATGTGTTTTTCATGTATAAGTATTTTCACAAACAGGAAAGAATATTAGAAATGTTATTTTAATCAAACTGTTCAAATATTTCAATTGAAAATGTTATAGGACATTCAGGAATAAACATAACATAGACGAATATCTAATCTGGCATTAAATCAAGCCACCGAGACTGCAATACAACTTCTTAGCATTTTTCTAATGACATGAAAGACATTCCTCCTCCCAACAGGCACCAATATAAAAAAAAGCCTCAAGTACACCATTTTGAAGATTAATTTTGCATGACAAAAATCTCCCTGATGAAATCATGTTAGGCTTAATGATATTGTATTGGAAAATATAATAAACAATTGTGTTCTGTATTAGGTAGGTTGTTCAAAATGACTTGACTTTTTATGACTTTTTAAATGACACTACAAATTAAAGTGAATTGACACAAAATGACACTGTATAATCATTAAATATAGTCATAACTTGACTGGTTTTTAATTTTAAGATTAGTGTTTTTTGGGCAGTCTGAGGAAACTTTATAAAATGATTTTAAAATGGAAGCTCAAGTAAAGAGTGTGAAAAAAGTCCAAAATAATGACATAGTTGACCAATTGGATTGCTACTTAAAATCCTCATCCTCCCTTCTCTTTTACCAGCATACACTGAAAGAGCAGACTGCCAAAGTCTAATGTGAGAGTCATTTTCATCTGCTCATTTTATTTCTATTGCCAATTATCCTTAATTATTGAAAACTTTTTTTCAGTGTGTAATGGATGCTGAAATGTTAGTATGCTCATTAAACTGAAAGTCTAGATAGAGCAATAGATTCTGATAAGCACTGGTTTGTTATAGTTCTGAAATTTCAAGTATTTCTTACTCTATTAACTTTGAATTCATACTCCACAAAACATTTACTCAGAATTAATAACTATTATTTTTTTTAAAGCCAAAGAACCCTCACAAAATGACTTAACTGATAAAAATGTAAGGAAAATTTAAATTGGTTTCCATGAAGGACAAACTGAATTTGCCCTCATCTGAGCAGAAGCCCTTTAAAATGAAGCAAAATCCTAACATGTTGCTACTAACTCTTTGTTAGTATGCCCTACTACGTAAGTATGCCCTGTCCATATTTCTGTAAATTTGCATCAGCTGATAAAACCATGATGAATGATAAATCTTTACACTGTCCCTGAAAGTTAAAGATTATAGTGTAGATGTGAATATATGTGTTTACCTCTACTATATTTAAAACCCAACTAAATATTTTCAGTATTTCCTATTCTGTATGGCATCAGGTTAATATTAGCCATGGGAAACATTCTGCATCAGATTTGGAAGGGTGAGCACATATGTATCTCTATGGTAATGGGCAATAATTTCTTCTGCAAGTCATCCACCACATCAAGGTAGGAAGTGACAGAAGACAGAGAAGACAGTTCTAGTATGCCCTTGCATGTTTCAGTTGTCTTCCTGGGTTCCAGTCTATCCTTGTTCTGTACATTCAGTTTTCCTTCTTAACTGCCAATCTAAAGACTGCAAATAGTGACTTTAGACTCAATGCAGAAGCTCCAGGTTACAGGTGTTATGCCATTGCCTCCAACTGTGGGAAGGCTGAGGCCTATAGAATATCTTTATGTTAAATACTAATAATAGTTTGGCTTGTCATACCAAAGTTTGTTTGATTCATCTGTCATCCCTTGCTCTGGAAGCTACTAAAAGGCACACCTTACCACAATGAGACAGTAAAGGTGAGGAGGATGTGGAGTCCATAAAATGAGGATCCAGTGATAAGAAAGTCCGTAATGTGGATAAGGTGAAATCACAAAAAAACAGCTCTCCAGAAAATCCACATAGCAAACAGTAAAGACTGAAATATAAGAGTAAAGGACTATAATTAGAAAGGTCTCCAGTATAAGAGTGGAGAGAGCAAGACCTCAATGAGAAAAAAAAAACAAAAAACAAAAAAACAGTAAAAACAGGACACATATAAATGGCAACAGCTTTATTCATTTGGCAAAAGCCCATTTTTCCTGCCATTGGTCAGTACTGAAAACAGGACATGCTAAAAATAGCAATGATGGTGGATAAATAGCCAGGCCTGCTGATGTCAATTTTCCCATCCCCTGGTGCCCCCTAGTTAATGCTCTGAGACTCATGTAGATAGTCACATCCACAGTTCCTGTTACCCCTCATGTGATTGGTTTCTTGAGTTGTCTTCTGCATACTTTATATTATATGGCAATAAAACCAAGGGTCAACCCAGATTCAGGTCTTCATCACCGCACCTGCAATTCTTGGTGGTGCCTGATGGTGTAGCCCCTTCCAGCTTCTCTTTGTTCCAAGATATTGAACTCTGAGTAATCACTTGTCTCTCATAGGGACATGCTGTGTGGCATAAAAGAATCAGATATATGATCTTACGTTGTTAAACACATTTAAGAGTGAAATCTTCTGTATTGGCAGGAAGAATTAGGATCAATTAGTAGTAAATACATTTAGAAAATTAAAGAAAAATGGGCAATAATTAATTCATGTACTTCCCACCTGCAAAATGCATTCCATCGTGATATCTCCAAAGTCTTAGCCTACTCCAGTATCCACTTAGTTCAAAAACCTTGCCTAAGAATAATTAATTCAAAAGCAAAATATCCCAAATCTCATATAATAAATCATATTAAGTTAGGTATGAGTGAGGTTACAGATATTCTTAATATCTGTAGCAAAATTTCCCTCTAGCCACGTACCTGTGAAATCTAAAAAATAAGTTATCTCCTTCCAAAAATTTGGAGCAAAATTTCCCTCTAGCCACGTACCTGTGAAATCTAAAAAATAAGTTATCTCCTTCCAAAATACAATGATAGGTCAAATATAGGATAAACAACCTCATGTCATAAGGGAGAAAAAGAAAGTAATAAGGGAGTCACGCATGTAGACCAAGTTGCAGCCCAGTAAGCAAATTTCCATTAGATTTCCAGACCTGAGAATAATCCTGGGCAGTTTGATCCTTCCTTCTCTGGGATTTTGGAGTGGCAGCTCTACCCTCTTGCACACCAGGTAGTGCAAGCCTGTATATTCATCACTCTACTTTGCAAGTAAATTGCCTTCTCATTTTGTCTCATTTCAGTCCCTTTCAGTACAGGCTAGTAATGCTTTTACGTATACAACATTCTCAAAAACCTTGTCATTCTCCCCTATAATTCATGGTGGTCTAAGCCATCAGACAAGAATCCTCCACAGACTTTTCCTGAGTAATGGCATCACTATTTCCAGCTTCTGTTGAGAAGATTTTTTGGATCCAGGAGCCACACACCTGATCTCTTTAGCAAATATCTGTCCAGCTATAATCTTGCCCCATTCCCAGAGCATGTTACCTAGATAGGCTAAGAATTTTCCAATAATAAAATGCTTGTTTCTTTTGTTTAACGCTTTCCTTATTTTATCTTTTTCCACTCACATTTTACTGTAAGCATAGTAAGGCAAAATAAGTTTGTACCTTCCACATTTTGCTTGGAAATACCCTCTGCTAAATATCCAAATACATTGCGTACATGTTATGCCTTTTGGCTAACACAAGAAGCCAATTCAGCTTCTTGATGAACCTTTCTCTGGTGTTCACTAACAGATACCTCAATACTTTGAGACTTCACCAGAAGTCTCTTTAAAGTTTATATTTGTAGCAATAACCTGTTCATAACAATATATGCATTCTCTAAGACAAGAAAATCTTTCTCCACTGCTCTTTGGTGTTTCTGAGTACTCACCAGAACTGCTGGTAACTACAACCCTTATTTCTACCAACATTTCTTTAAGACAGCCTAGAATTTTTCTATTAAACACCTCAAAAATTTTCCTGTCACTGTCCTTACCCAATTTCAAGTCACTTCCATATTTTTAGGTATTTCTTACAGCAGCACCTCACTTTCTGGTATCAAACTGTGTATTGGTTATAGTGAGCTATCTTAACAAAATACCACCATCTGAATGGCTTAAAATAACATGAATTGGGGCACCTGAGTGGCTCAGCAGTTGAACATCTGCCTTTGGCTCAGGGCGTGATCCTGGAGTCACAAGGTTGAGTCCTACATCAGCTCCTGGCATGGAGCCTACTTCCCTCTCTGCCTATGTCTCTGCCTCTCTCTTCTGTGTCTCTCGTGAATAAATAAAATCTTTTAAAAAATAACAGAAATTTATTACCTCACAGTTCAGGAAGCTCGAAGTCTGAAATCTCTGTTAGCAAGACCATGCTTCCTTTGGAACTTGTAGGAGAGAATCTTTCCTGGCCATTTCCTAGCTTCTGGTGGAAATCATGCATAATTGATATTCCTTGATTTATAGATGCATCACTCTAATCTTGGCCTCTTCCAGCAATGGCATCTTCTGTGTGTCTCTGTGCTCAAATTCCCTCTTCATATAAAAACCCCAGCCTACCCTAATGAACTCATCTTAATTTGACTATATCTTCAAAGACCCTCTTTCCAAATAAAATCAGTCACTGGAGGTTAAATGTCAATATATCTTGAAAAAAGCTAAAATTCAACCCATAAGATTGTTACAATAAACAACCCAAAACAAAGTAAATTTGGCTTAAATTAAAATTCTTTTTAATTCTAGTACCTTTCTGTTTCCATTTTTATCCTCATGTTGACTTTCATTCTGTCCTGTATGAAATGCAGTGGTAGAGTAGGTGCCATCTAATAACCCTCTATTTTATTATCATTTTATAGATCTCTGTAATAAGAGTGACTTAAAGCTAAAGATCTGTTGGAAGGAAGACAGCCTAACAACAATAGTAACAATAAATCCACCAGGATTGCAGATGCATGAAACATTTTGATCTAATTGTGTGATTTTTCTCACAACATACATACAGTTTTTATTTTTGTTCTTTTGTTAGTAAGATAAAACCTTCAATAAATGAAATCTATAAGCATCTCTTTAATTTGACCAAAATACAGGCATTTCTCCTTGGGAACTAATCTGCAAAGCAAATTACACTACAGACAATATGTCAGTAAAAATGCACTTTAAGTAAAAAATATATAATAAATTTATTTGGTAACTCTTTGGTTTCATAGGAACTTTAAAGTAATCAATGAATGCTACCAATGACTGATACATTTGTCCTATTAACAAAAGCACTAACTCTCAAAAGATAAAACGTAGTTTTGTAGGTTGAAACTGAGAAGAAAATGTAGTTTTGTGGGTTGAAACTAATGTTCTTCTCTTAAACATTAGATTTTAAACTTTTGTGAATTGAACTTAAAAATTCTCCTGTAATGCATGAAGCTCACCTTTAGAGATGGACAAGTGTTATGTCTTCCTACTTTTTCTCTTTTACTCCCTCCCCATATTTATCATCTTTCTTTCTCATGCAATTTACTATAAGCTCCAGCAAGTGTTTTCAGACTTGTGCCCTGATAAGCTAAAACTTTATCTCAAGTTTATCCCTGCCCACATTCCCAATACTCAACAAGACCAAATTTCACAGTATTTCATCTCCCAGCCTTTTCATGATGCTTAATTTTATTGTTTAAACCTTTCCCAAAAGGCAGATTGATTAGTAATAGTTTCCTTTCCATCCTCAGACTCTGTCTTCATCCTGAGGGAGCACACAAAAATTTGAGGAATTAAATCAGTTATTTTACTTTAGGAAATACTACTTGCTAGTCATCAACCTAAATGACAGAAATATCAAAAATTAGTTTTGAATTTGTGCCATAAATATTAACGAATGCATTAAAACAAATGCATCTTAATGTCTAACATTTCACATTTTATTCTTTCCTATTTTTCAGATTATTTTCTTTAAATATTTCCTGGAAAGTAATTAAGTCATGCCTCTTGTAGGCTCTTCTAATCCAGACGGATATCCTATAATTCTTCCTTTCCAGTAATTAGTCAAAGGTTTCTGATTTTTAAGGAATTTACAAATGAGAATAAACCAAATAAAGCAATTTTAGTGCTTTAGGAGCTGTTATTTGATATCTAACTGAAAATATGAAATTCCTTCTGCTTTTAAATAGCACAAAGGATTATTTGAGAAGATGGATGTCCCAAGAGAGACCATTCTTAGAGTAATTTTAGTCTCATTTTGAAAGATCAGAAAGCCACAGTTCTCCCTTCATGGTATTTAAAATCAGGTTTTTATATTCAAAAGGTTCTGATAGTATGGAATGAAACATTCAGAATTTGAATTTCTTTATTTTTTTCTTAAAGAAGAGTGTTCTCTTAATCCTTGTGACTTGACTAGCAATAAAAATTCAATATTTTTGAAACTCAAAACCCCAAAATGGTTTAAGTATTTTAAATTTAATCTCCATATAAATTCTTCCCAATTTCAGGTCATTTGACATAATGAGACTGTGTCAGAAAGTTGCCCTTGTTAATCAAGAGTAGCTGAAAATTTTAATATCTGAATGGCAGACAGCTGACAGCTTTTGATAAAATGGTTAGAGAATAGTGGTTACATTTTCAGTAATCATAAGTTAAAACAAACTTATATTCAAAATTACATCTTTAATTTGTTTTCAAAATTTGTTCAATGACTTCAGAAATATCCTTTATCTGTTTTTAGATATGCTACTTATTTATAATGTCCAAATAATATATTTTCAAGTAAGTAATCGAAAAAAATAAATCATAGCCACTCTCCACAGCTTGATGTGATGATTTTAGAGACTGATACTATAGTTATATTTCTATATTTATTGATATATGCACAAAATTATATAAATCATATTCCTTTTGAATACCCATGTATATTCATTAAAATACAGCATCTTTTTTTCTGGAATCTACTATTTTAATATTATTTTATAACTAGTTCAATGAATGAATTTTTCTATTTTCATAATTTTCATTTTCAAACTGTCATAGTTGGCCTTGTATCCTCTGTTTTCAACTCTCTTAATTTAGTACTCAGTTTGAGTACTAAAATTGAGCATTGAGCATCTAAAATTTGAACTCTTTGACCATTTTTTTTAAATTCAAAAAAGTTTAATAAGCTCTGGAATCATCACTTTGCTCATTTCTTTGGGAATATAAAATATGTGAAAAGATTATACTTGGCTTAAGTACTTACACTTGCTTATAAAATCAGTTTTTGCTTGAAATATGGCATCAGAAACAAACATGACTGATGGTAAAATTATATTAAAGATCAATATGCAATTGGAATTTGAACATTTGGAAATAGATTAATAAAATTAGCAAGAAAAAATGATACTTGTAAAATTTGATTCTTGAATTTTATTAAATGAGAAAATACATTTCAAAATGACAACTGAAGAGAAAAGGAAAGTGGAAAATTAATAGAAAACTTTTCTCTCTGAGATATGATATTTAAAGAATGATAGGATAAAAAGATAATGATGAATCAACTGCAGTATACTGACAAGGCCAAGTTATGGAGAATTTCGAATAATCAAATGAATTACTTGGACTATTTTACAAAGGGCAGACAATATCATTGTCATCTGTTCATTTTATTTTGCTCTTTATTTACATTAATATGTAAATTTTAATGTAATTTTTTAATCAAAATGCATGGAAATAATAAATGGACTTAGTAAAATCAATGCAAAATATGATAAATGTATGACTGATGTTCAAAACTAAACAAAAAATAAACTAAAGTAATACTTGATTTCATAGGCTAGGAAATAGCAAACTTTTTCTAAAAAGGGTCATAAAATAAATATTTTAGCCTTTATAGGTCATTCTCTGTCTCTATTATTCAACTCTGTCGTTGTAGCATGAATGCAGCCATGGGCAATATGTAAATGAATCAGCATTGCTGTATTCTAATAAACTTCATTAAAAAACAGTAACAACAACAATTAAAAACAGGTGGCAGACAGGATTTGGCCTGTGGACCAGTTTCCAAACTTTTTTGTTGTGGGCAGAAAGATTATGCATATTTGGAACACCAATGTTCATTAAACATTAAAAGACCAAGAGCTACTCCAAAAAATGGTAACTTTAAGAAAGATTTACTAGTTGTTACACATTTCAGTGGCAATTTCTCAAGCTCCAAAACATTTAAATTGAATGTGGCTAAAAATTTACTCATTAAGCGATGATTAAATTAGAAGAATTGGGACCTGGTCTGGAAATGGGAGTTTACTTAGAAAAAGATCTAAGTAATTTTAATTGGTAAGAAGATATAGGTGGGGCTATTTTCCATGCTAGCATGCTGCGAAGGCATTCCAGTTAAATGAACCAAGTATCTTGTGATTTTATACCTATCTGGTGATAAACCACATATACCTTAAAGTTAATGAATATTCTTCATATATAAGAATGTAGAAAAGATATTTAGTTGAAAGGTACATACTTAAATTGGATAGAGCCCCATTCAGTAAAATGTTTTAAACACAAATTCAAAAGTCAACTAAAAAGTGAATAAATGATCTATTGCTATGACTATGGTCAGTAAATCATTCCAAAGCTCAGTGTCCCAAATCAGTAAGTATTGATTTAGTCCACAAATCTGTAGCTTGACAATTTAGTCTGGGCTCATCTAGACTCACTAATATGTCTGAGGGCCTTATGTGGGTAGTTTTGTCTCTCCCATTTAACTCATTATTTAACTGGCCATCACTAGAATATGCTTATGGTGAAGGCAGAGGAGCACAAAAGCAAATGGAAAGGAAAAATTAAATGACAACTTGGATATAGAAACAGGTGAAGAATTAAGGCCTTTGACACAATTCCTTTATCTGTATATTTCTGTAGGTAGATGAATATTTTGCAAATTCTGTAAATATAACTGTTGGAGACTTTAATTTGCTTCAAAATCTGGTAGTCAATCTCTGAAATAAAACTAAAATAATTTTCTACCCTGGACTTCAGGCTTAATATAAGAATAAATTCAAAGTAATGGAACAATTTTGGATGGAAGTGATAATAAAAAATATTCTCTAGGAATAAAGGAGATACATTTTGAGGTAAAGAATTTATTTTGATATTTTAGACTAAACTTGAATTTTTTCATGTAGAATAAGAATACCTTGGAAATCCAACTATCTCAATCTTTGTTCTGGTATTTTTAATATATCCATTAAAGTACTTCTTATTAAAAAGTTTTGCATGTACCACCAGTTCATTGGCAGCTTTCTGATTGAAAGCTGACACGCTGATGATGTATTTAATAATCATGTTAATTATTAAATTTTAAAGAGAAAAACCTATGATTCTTTAAGTGAGTAAAAGATTACAATTTAATTTTGTCTTCTATTCATCATCATCTTGGTTTAAGGTTCATCATTAATGTTAAATACAGTGAAGTAGGAAACTTGTGGTATGTTTGAATGCTGTTAGGAAAATCAACACAGTGTGCCATATGCATTCACATTTATGTTTGATCCTCTATGCTGACAGCTAGAACAATCTGGCTTTGTCTGTAAAGTTAGCACATATAATTAAAGCACATGTGGGATAAATTTTCATAATGCTGCATGGGGCTTTAGCCTTGCATCTGTCATTAAAGTCATTAGAAGCAGAATTGCTAAAGCCTTTCGTGACTCTCTGACATTTTATTCCATCTGAAGCATAAAAAAGAAGCAACACACTGTTACTATTTTCTTTTTCAATTAAATAGTTTGTACGTGGGTTACATTTGAGTCTTGAAGATGACAGATCCTATTCTTACAGGTAACAGCATTCCAATTTGACTCATTATACACAAACACGCACATATACACTCTGCAGATTCAAAATTATATGCCTTCAAAAATAAACCTCTTTTATGTAAATGTCCAATTTATAGATATTCATTCAAGAATTCCAAACAACTTCCAATGCTTCCCCTAGAATCAGAAGCACTTAACATTTGAATTCAAATTATACTCTTTGTATACTTTGTTTTAAAAATGTCTGTGTAGATTGAATTTTAAAGAAGTAATAGAATATTTAACAATGAAATGACTTTTCTCATTTTAATGTTGATAGTAATTGGGCATGTTACATTCTTTGCAGGGTCTAAATTACATCCTGAGAATACATGAGTTATTTTGGTTTCGTAGGGTACCAGTTATTTCATTAACCTTATGTTTTATTACATTATTTAGAATTTGACAGAGCTGCACTCCAGTCTATCTACATGACCTTAACTATTTGAAGTTTCAGTTTGCTCATCAGTGAAATGGCAACCTCATTGGTTAGTCATGGGAATTAAAGGAAAGAATCCACAAGCACTCCACCTTATGTTTATCACAGAGCTAGCACTCAATGGGTAGTGATTAATATTAATATTTTTGTTAATTATAATTTACCATTATTATATGTTAATCTTAAATTCATATAACCCTTGATCCCCTGAAATTTGAAGGACTTCACTGGTATTGAGATGAAGAGGACAAAAGTGGGAACTGTCAGAAAGCTGTCTTCCTGGATTATACTAAAACTTGTTTCATGTGACCTAAACCACACTAGTAATCAAGCAAGTTCAGAGAATTTACAAAAAATGATGCTGGGTATCAATATAATGTTTTAGCAGAATTTAAGATGTGAAGACCTTTTCTAAGTGGTTTAGATACTTTGTCCATACAAAGAATTATAAAAAAAAAGTTACATTTCAGAATAAATGTGGATAATTATAACAAGTCAAGAATAATTTAGGGAGTGTGAGTAATCCATTAGGCTATAAAACTGAATAACATTTTAAGTGTCTGATTTAAAACCCCTCCACAGGGCAGCCCTGGTGGCGCAGCAGTTTAGCGCTGCCTGCAGCCTGGGGCATGATCCTGGAGACCCTGGATGGAGTCCCATGTCAGGCTCTCTGCATGGAGACTGCTTCTCCCTCTGCCTGTGTCTCTGCCTTTCTCTCTCTCTGCTATTCTATGAATAAATAAACAAAATATTTAAAACCCCTCCACAACGTGCCCCTCTTATAATCTGCCTCTTAAATAACTGCACAGCTTCATTTTTGGCTGTCTCCACTCTGCAAACAATTAAGTTGCTATTCTGCTTGTATATACTCATTTATTTTTCTAAAATGACCACTTTTTGTTTTTCTACCTGGAAAACATAAGGTCATTCTTGAAGATTCAGCTCAAATCTCATCTGTTAAGCTTTTTCTGAAAATAACTCAAGAAATACTAACCACTGTTTCCTTATGTCTCCCATTGTGCACTAAATACGGGACTGCCAAAGCACCTGTCAAATTTTACCAGACATACTCATTTATAAATTTTCTCCACCTTGAATTCAGCTTCTTTGACATAATGGTTTTTGTCATCATTTGTATGTTAACTTTCAAGGTGGAAAAAAATGCTCATTAATGAATGATGGTTTCCCAATTAATGTCTCTCTAATTTCATGATGAAGGACTGGTTCAGCCAAAAGTGTTATTTAGTTTGCAGTAGTCTAAGAGTTATGAGGGACAGAGTAAAATTACTATAATCTGACCAGATTGTTTAGATTGAGGGTGTTTAACAAGGCATAGATAATGGTTACAAATAAAGCAGGGTATATGCACAGTTTTGATTGTCAAATAGCAGTGCTGTTCTAAGGAGTTGAGATAAGGGGTAAATCATGTTTAATAATTGATTTAATTGAGTTAAACACTGAGAAATTCACTTGTCTCAATGAGATCAGGGACTAATTATTTAGCATACACTCTATAGCAGGCAACTTAAGCTCTCTGATTACAGGCTTTCCTCCCTGAAGATAGAGTTCCCAACCCATTTAAAAATATAACAGAGGGAAAAGGAGTCATAGCAATTGTCTATCACCTTCAATATTTCTTTTTTTTTAAAAATCAGTTTATTGATATGTTGACATATAATAGATCCGATATATTTAGAGTGTACAATTTGGTAAGTTTTAATAATCATATTATACCATGAAACCGTCACCAAAATAAAGATAATAAACATTTCCATTAGCTCCAAAAGCTTCAATATACCCTGCTGTCATTCTGTCCCCCTGCTTCTCATTTCCTTCATTTTGCTCAGGGACTACTAAGTTTCTTTGTCACTACAGATTCATTTGCATTTTCTAGAGTTTTATGTAATCATACTTCACTCAGTATAATTATTATGAGATTAATCCATATTTTGGCATGATGTAGTTCTTATCATGCATTCAATTTTAAACATGCATTGCATTTCGTGTTTAAGTAATCAGACATCAGGGTGCCCGGGTAGCTCTGTCAGTTAAGCATCTGCCTTTGCCTCAGATCATGATCTCAGGGTTCTGGAATCAAGCCCCTTGTTGGGCATACCTGTTCAGCAAGGAGTGTGCTTCTCCTTCTCCCTCTGCCTCTCTTCCTTGCCCCTCCTCTCTGCCCCTTCTCCCTGTTCATCCTCTATCCCTCAAATAAATAAAATCTTAAAAAAATAACCAAATATCTTTTTAAGAGATTTAAAAAAAAACAAGAAAATATGATATATTTATGAATGCAGTTAAATTTTGAGATCTGCATTTTCTATAGATCCTATCCTGCACCATTTTTATTCTACCCAACGGAGTACTTTTAATGTTTATTATACTGTGGGACTTCTGGTGAAGAAATTTTTCAAAGCTTGTGTGTCTGGAAAGAAGTCTTCATTTTTCTCCATGTAAAATATATGTTAACTGGGTATAGAGTTATAAATTTACATCTTCTTATCTGTCAGAACGTTTCTGTCAGAACTTTCATATAGAACTTATGTCTACTTTGTTGTATTGTTTCTGAATAAAAAAAATGTTTTATTTATCCATGAGACACACAGAGAGAGAGGCAGAGACACAGATAGAGGGAGAAGCAGGCTCCCTGTGGGGAGCCTAATGTGAGACTCCATCCCAGGACTCCAGGATCACAACCTGAGCTAAAGGCATATGCTCAACCATTGAGCCACACAGGCATCCCATTTCTGACATAAATTATGCTTTAATTGTTAAGTTTCTTCCTCTGAAGTTAACATTTCCCCCACTTTGTTGCTTTTCAGATTTAAGATTTTTTTCTTCATCATTCACTTGGACAGCTAGATTATAAGATGACTTGTGTTTGTTTTTAATGTTCCTTGTGGTTATAATTCATTGAGCCTTTTGCATTAATTTCTATCAAATTCAAAAGGTTTTCAGATATTGTTTCCTGAAATATGTTTTTGTTCTCTCCTTTTGGAGACTCAAATTATACATACATTGGGTTGTTTAGTTGTTCCTCAGTTCAGTTATAATTTTTAAATTATTGGTTAATTCTCTTTTCTCTGTATTTTACATATTATCTTCAAATTCAAAAATCTTTCTTTCATAATGAAATATTTTCAATGATCTCATCAAGTGTGTTTTACTGTTGAGATAATGTAATCTTCAATTTTACACATTTTAATGGGGTCATTTTTAAGGTTTCTATACCACCTGGAGCAGAGTCTGAATAACTATTTTTAATAGTCACCTGGCATACAGTCTCAATAACTATCTTTAATGGTCTTGTCTGCTAATTCTAACATGTGTGTCACTTCTTGGTTGGCTTTACCTGGTTGATTTTTCTCCTCTTATGGGTCATCATTTTTCTGCTTCTTATCACCCTCACCAATCTTTGTATAAGGCACTAAACATTGTGAATTTCACATGTTGAGTGCTGGGTACTTTATGCGTTCATAAATATACATGAAAATTTTTCTAGAATGCAGCTATATTACTTAGAAAGAATTTGCTGCATTTGTATCATGTGGTTAAGATTTATTAGATATCAACAGAAGAGCATTTAGTACAGGGTTTATTATTCTCTACTACTAAGGCAAGAACCAATACCCTAATTTTGATATTCTCCACACTGAGGACAGGCTTGGAACAGATATATCTCAGATATTTATTACCCAGCTTCAGGTAATTTCTGTAGTTTTCTCATGTGGATGGGCTTATAAGTACATCTTATATTATTAATAAGTAATATAAGATGAATATTCAAATGAAACTCTAATTTTTTAATTTATTTTTAAAAAGATTTTATTTATTTGAGAGAGTGAGCATGCACGAGCAGGGGGGAGGGGCAGAGGGAGAAGGAGAAGCAGACTCCCCGCTGAGCAGGGAGCATGATGTGGGACTTGATTCCAGAACCCTGGGATCATGATCTGACCTGAAAGCAGATGCTTAACCCACTGAGCCACCCGGGCACCCTCAAGGAGACCCTTTTAAAAGGTTTGGAGTTCTCTGTGCAGCTCTGTTCTGTATTTTTCTATCCTACAACCTCTAGTTGCCTTTGTTGCCCTAAATTTTCAGTTCTGTTTTACGAACTCTGGGGTCTGCCTGGCTCTACATGAATTCCCTATCACGATGGTATGGTCTGTAAACATTTTCAAGGCAGTAATCTTGAGAAGTCATAGAGTTGATCTTATTTCAAGAATTATTAATGGCCTCTTATTGTCTGATGCTCAGTATATTGAAAACCATTGTTTCAAATATTGTGAGTGTGAGTACAGATGTGTGTGTTTTAAGTGTGTAGGGATGGATATATCTAGTCCCTGTTAATCTATCTTGGCAGAAAGAGGAAGTCCAATAATAACCATTAAACTAGCTCATCACATGTATATTCAAAGTCCAGTAGGGCCAGCTGTAAATACATCAGTTCTATTGTTCACAATCATTCAAATATAATTGGTTTCATGCAAACTGCAGCATTATCTCTGATTTTCTGCTTTAATATTTATAGAATGATTGTCTAATCATACTCAGTTTCCACTTGATAAGATACAGCTCAAAGACTTTTGATTCTGTTGTCAAATGCTAGGCTCACGGTATCTAAGTGATAGAATTTATCATGATGTATTGAAGGGAAAAAAGTTAAGCATTCAAAGACAGAACCAATGCTCCTCAAAGAAATGGCTCTGAGGTCCTTAACCGTTCACAAATTAGAAATTGAGAGAAGAATAAAATGATAATATGTTAACTTCTGAGTAAAGATATTAAGGCACCTAAAAAATGTCAGTCTATCAGTATTACTGCTGCTCTTTGGACAAGAGCCATCCCTGTATCAAAATTCAACAGAGAATGTATATTAGAAGAAATCAATGTTTATTAAAAACCTGCTATATCCCTGGTATATTTCTATATTGTTTGCAGATATTTTTATTTATGCATAAATCATTATAGACAGTTAGTAGTTCTTACATTTTACTGATAAGGTTTAGAATTATGTATTCAACAAGTATTTATTTACTATCAAATTCAAGGCACTGTGTTAGACATTAGAAAATTTAGGTCACCTGATATAATTTGCAAGGTGCATAAATAATTCCTGAATTTGCACCCATATTTAACCTTTTGTGTAAAAAGGCCACATCATACATACTTTAGTCTTTGTGGGTAATGTAGTCTGTCACAACAATTTATCTCTGCCATTGTGATATGAAGGCAACCAGGGATTATATGCAACAAATGAGTGTGATCATTTTCTAGAAAAACTTTACTTAAACAAAACCAAAACAGGCAGTGGACTCTCATGAGTCATTGTTTGGTAAGCCCTGTACTTGAGAAAATTACAGTATGGCAGTTTTGAAATGGATATAAAGGAACAGGTAAATATCAACTGTTTGAGACTGTCCCCACTACGAATATTCTAAATAATTAAATGCTTTGTTTTGGGTTTGTTTGTTTTTTTTGGGGGGGGGGTTGTTTTGTTTTTTTGTTTGTTTGTTTTGTTTGGGGTTTTTTTTGCAGAATTTAAAAGAGCCTGTGAATAGTATTTTAATTTAAAATATTTTTCTCATAAAACTGATTTTATTTTTCCCCTGAATTTCATTTTAAAAACATTTATTTTGATAGTTATTTTACATTGTCTAATGAAAACATGAGTAATGTAGATATATAGGTACAGAGATAGAAATAGATGAGATAAACATATGGATACAGATGGATATAGATATATGTAGATAATATATTTCCTAGAAAATAACCAAGTTCAGAAATGATGAGGAAAAATTATTATGAAGTCCAAGGAAAGCTTCAGAAACAGAAAAAGTTTGGGCAGCCTGGGTGGCTCAGTAGTTTAGTGCTGCCTTCAGCCCAGGGCATGATCCTGCAGACCCGGGATTGAGTCCCATGTCGGGCTTCCTGTATGGAGCCTGCTTCTCCCTCTGCCTGTGTCTCTACCTCTCTCTCTCTCTCTCTGTGTGTGTCTCTCATGAATAAATAAATAAAATCTTAAAAAAAAAACAGAAAAAGTTTAAAAAATACTGTATTTGAGAACTCTGTTTCAGATCCACTCCACTCATTACTACTCATAAAAATTCCTCATTGCCGTATCTCTTCCCAGCCACACTTTTCATTTTTGTATGTGTTCTGTATGTGTTTGAAAATTCCAAAAATTATGTCAGAAGAATGTTCAGCTTATGAGTAATTTCCATTTCCTTAAATTACTTCTAAATTAAACTGTGTTTTCCAGATTTTTACATTTATACTTCCACAGACACACATATATTTTAACCTCACTACCACTGAAAGATTAAAGTGCTTAATTCATGTGTTTTTTTAAATATTTTAAGCCAAATCTCATGGTTAAAACTTTAGAGAAACATCCAACTATGAATTCACTCTTCCTCAAGGTTATGGTGCTGTTATTCCTTCAACATTTCTTCTTTTTTTTTTCTCTCTAAGCCTTAATGAGGCACTAAACAAAATGCTAGGGTACTGGCATAGTTCCACAAACTATTTAATTCTAGTTAGCAGTTTTAAGTTTAATTGGCAGAACAAATGTATATTAGAAAATAAAACATTGAAAAAAACTAAAATGTTGAAAAATTGTCTAGAAGTGTATAAAATATTGCTTGACAGTTAAAATTTAAAGATGTTAAAATAGATCCTGCAAGTAAACCTATTGATAATGATTAAAGAAAGAAATAGCATACTTCAGTTATGACCAAGACATGAACTGATTAACTAGATCTGGCATGTAGGCTTAGAAGTGTGCTGGTACTAAGAAATAGACATGCTCATGATATAGGTAAGTCTTACTAAATATATATTTATTTAATACATATTTAATGAATAGATGTTTTTCATGAAATTATGAACAGGGAACATATGTAGAACACAGGGAAAGCAGAGAAATAACCTCAGCTAGAAGGTGAACCCATGTGAGAAGCTATATTTAATTGAATATTTACTTTTGTCTTAAGGCTTATTGCTGTTAATTAACAGGGTAAAAAAGAATAAAAGAATAAAAAAGAAAACACTGCTAACAAGTTAATTACGGATTTACATCATGAAATATATGGGGGAGCAAGGCTCTAAAGCTATAGTGAGTGTTGAGATTACTCTGTATATATGTTCAGATGCATGATTTGTCAGCTTCTATTTTCTACAAATATTTCATACACATAAGAAATTATATAACCTGTAATTTCCTCTTGACCTTGGTAATTGGTGGCTCTGAGACTTTGTGTGTGCATCTTCCATGTCATGGCAAGGAAAGAGGTCAGCAGCTCTAGCAGCATTGAATACTCCTCCGACCACTATTAGAGCCTGGAAAGAGTAAGCCATTCCTAGCTGTTTCTGTCTGAGGACACATTTTTTTTTTTTTTTTTGAGTGGTAAGAATGATTTTTTTTTTTTGGTATATATTTTTTATTGGAGTTTGATTTGCCAATATATAGCATAACACCCAGTGCTCATCCCATCTAGTGCCCCCCTCAGTGCCTGTCACCCAGTCACCCCATCCCCCCAACCACCTCCCCTTCCACTACCCCTTGTTCGTTTCCCAGAGTTAGGTGTCTCTCATGTTCTGTCTCCCTCACTGATACTTCCCACCCATTTTTTCTCTATAATCACTTTCACTATTTTTTATATTCCCTGAATGAATGAGACCATATAATGTTTGTCCTTCTCCGATTGACTTACGTCACTTAGCATAATACCCTCCAGTTCCATCCATGTTAAAGCATATGGTGGGTATTCGTCATTTCTAATGGCTGAGTAATATTCCATTGTATACATAAACCACATCTTCTTTATCCATTCATCTTTTGATGGGACACCGAGGCTCCTTCCACAGTTCGGCTATTGTGGACATTGCTGCTGTAAACAATGGGGTGCAGGTGTCCAGGCATTTCACTGCATCTGTATTTTTGAGGTAAATCCCCAACAGTGCAATTGCTGGGTAATAGGGTAGTTCTATTTTTAACTCTTTGAGGAACCCCCACACAGTTTTCCAGAGTGGCTGCACCAGTTTGCATTCCCACCAACAGTGCAAGAGGGTTCCCCTTTCTCCACATCCTCTCCAACATTTGCTGTTTCCTGACTTGTTAATTTTCCCCATTCTCACTGGTGTGAGGTGGTATCTCATTGTGGTTTTGATTTGTAGTTCCCAGATGGCAAATGATGTGGACTATGTTCTCATGTGCTTGTCGGCCATGTATATGTCTCCTTTGGTGATATTTTTGTTCATGTCTCTTGCCTATTTCATGATTTGTTTGTTTCTTTGCTGTTGAGTTTAATAAGTTCTTTTTAGATCTTGGATACTAGCCTTTTATCTGATATGTCATTTGCAAATATCTTCTCCCATTATGTAGGTTGTCTTTTAGTTTTGTTGACTGTTTCTTTGGCTGTGCAGAAGCTTTTTATCTTGATGAAGTCTCAATAGTTCAGTTTTGCTTTTGTTTCCCTTGCCTTCATAAATGTATCTTGCAAGAATTTGCTGTGGCCAAGTTCAGAAAGGGTGTTGCTTGTGTTCTCCTCTAGGATTTTGATGGATTCTTGTCTCATTGACTTTAGAAATATCTAAAGAAACTTCAGATATTTCATCCATTTTGAGTTTATCTTTGTGTCTGGTATAAGAGAATGGTCTAGTTTCATTCTTCTGCACGTGGCTGTCCAATTTTCCCAGTACCGTTTATTGAAGAGACTGTCCTTTTTCCAGTGGATAGTCTTTCCTGCTTTGTTGAATATTAGTTGACCATAGAGTTGAGGGCCCATTTCTGGGTTCTCTATTCTGTTCCATTGATTATGTATCTGTTTTTTGCCAGTATCACACTGTCTTGAGGATCACAGCTTTGTAGTACAACTTGAAATCTGGCATTATGATGCTTTGGTTCATATGGTTCTTGTTTTTCTTCTTGTTGATATGATCTATCACGTTGATTGTTTCATGAGTGTTGAACCAGCCTTGCATCCCGGGGATAAATCCCACTTGGTCATGGTAAATAATTTTCTTAATGAACTGTTGGATCCTATTGGCTAGTATCTTGTTGAGAATTTTTGCATCTGTATTCATCAGGGATATTGGTCTATAATTCTCCTTTTTGGTGGGGTCTTTGTCTGGTTTTGGAATTAAGGTGATGCTGGCCTCATAGAACGAGTCAGGAAGTATTCCATCCCTTTCTATCTTTTGGAACAGCTTTAGTAGAATAGGTATTGTTTTTTCTTTAAACTTTTGATAGAATTCCCTCGGGAAACCATCTGGCCCTGTACTTTTGTGTCTTGGGGGTTTTTGATGACTGCTTCAATTTCCTTCCTGGTTATTGGCCTGTTCAGGTTTTCTATTCCTTCCTGTTCCAGTTTTAGTAGTTTGTGGTTTTCCAGAAATGCGTCCATTTCTTTTAGATTGCCTTATTTTTTGTATAGCTGCTCATAATAGGTTTTTAAAATCGTTTGTATTTCCTTGATATGGGTTGTGATCTCTCCTTTTTCATTCATGATTTTATTAATTTGAGTCTTTTCTCTCTCTCTCTCTCTCTCTTTTTTTTTAATAAGTCTGGCTATCGGTTTATCTGTCTTATTAATTCTTTCAAAGAACCAACTCCTGTTTTTGTTGATCTTTTCTACAGTTCTTCTGGTCTCTATTCTATTGAGTTCTGCTCGAATCTTCATTAACTCTCTTCTTCTGGTTGGTGTAAGTTTTATTTGCTGTTCTTTCTTCAGTTTCTTTAGGTGTGAGGTTAGCTTGTGTATTTGAGTTTTTTCCAATTTTTTGAGGGATGCTTGTATTGCGATGTATTTCCCTCTTAGGACTGCTCTTGCTGTATCCCAAAGATTTTGAACAGCTGTATCTTCATTCCCATTAGTTTCCATGAATCTTTTTAATTCTTCTCTAATTTCCTGGTTGACCCTTTTATCTTTTAGCAGGATGCTCTTTAACCTCCATGTGTTTGAGTTCCTTCCAAATTTCTTATTGTTATTGAGTCCTAGTTTCAAAGCTCTGTGGTCTGAAAATATGCAGGGACAATCCCAATCTTTTGATATTGGTTAAGACCCGATTTGTGACCCAGTATGTGGTCTATTCTGGAGAAAGTTCCATGTGCACTTGAGAAGAATGTGTATTCAGTTGCATTTGGATGTAAAGTTCTGTAAATATCTGTGAAAACCATCTGGTCCAGTGTATCATTTAAAGCTCTTGTTTCTTTGCAAATGTTGTGCTTAGAAGATCTGTCATTTGTGCCAGATTGTGGAAAATTGAAAGTGCCATGTTGAAGTCTCCCAGTATTAGTGTATTATTATCTAAGTATGTCTTTGGTTATTAATTGTTTGATATACTTGGCAGCTCCCACATTAGGGCATAAATATTCATGATTGTTAGATATTCTTCTTGGATAGATCCTTTAAGTATGATATAGTGTCCTCTTCATCTCTTACTACAGTCTTTGGGATAAACTTTAATTCATCTGATATGAGGATTGCTACCCCAGCTTTCTTTTGGAAGACCATTTGAATGGTAAATGGTTCTCCAGTCTTTCATTTTCAGGCTGTAGGTGTCCTTAGGTCTAAAATGAGTCTCTTGTAGACAGCAAATAGATGGGCTTTGCTTTTTTATCCAGTCTGAAACCCTGAGTCTTTTGATGGGACCATTTAGCCCATTCATGTTCAGAGTTACTATTGAAAGATATGAATTTAGTGTCATCGTAATACTATTCAGTCCCTGTCTTTGTGGATTATTTCTTTGGGCTTCCTCTTTTTTTTATAGAGACCCCTTTAGTAAGAGTCCCCATTAAAATTTCTTGCAGAGCTGGTTTGGTGGCCACATATTCTTTCAGTTCCTGCCTGTCTTGGAAGCTCTTTCCTTCCATTTTGAATGAGAGCCTTGCTGGATAAAGTATCCTTGGTTGCATGTTCTTCTCATTTAGGACCCTGAATATATCCTGCCAGCCCTTTCTGGCCTGCCAGGTCTCTGTTGAGAGGTCTGCTATTAATCTAATATTTCTCCCCAAATAAGTTAGGAATCTCTTGTCTCTTGCTGCTTTAAGGATATTCTCTTTATTTGGAACTTGCAAGTTTCACTATTAAATGTTGAGGTGTTGAGTGGTTTTTATTGATTTTTGGGGGGAACATCTCTATCTCCTGGATCTGAATGTCTGTTTCCCTCCCCAAATTAGGGAAGTTCTCAGCTATGATTTGTTCAAATATGCTTTCTGGCCCTCTGGCCCTCTCGGCATCCTCTGGAACCCCAATTATACATAGATTTTTCCTTTTGAGGCTGTCTTTTATTTCCCTTAACCTTTCTTCATGGTCTTTTAATTTTTTTTCTCTTTTTTCCTCAGCTTCCTTCCTTGCCATCAACTTGTCTTCTATGTCTCTCTCTCTTCTACCTCATTAACCCTCATCGTTAGGACCTCCAGTTTGGATTGCATCTCATTTAATTGATTTTTAATTTCAGCCTGATTAGATCTAAATTCTGCAGTGATGAAGTCTCTTGAGTCCTTTATGCTTTTTTTCCAGAGCCACCAGTAGCTTTATATTTGTGCTTCTGAATTGGCTTTCTGACATCAAATTGTAATCCAAATTCTGTAACTCTGTGGCAGAGAGTACTGTTTATGATTCTTTCTTTTATGGTGAGTTCTTTTTTCTAGTCATTTTGCTCAGTGCAGAGTGGCTGTATGAGTGGGCTGCATCAAGAATATCAACCACGACCTAAGTAATTTTCACCCTAGATGATTCTGCCGAGGTCAGAGACCAGAAATTAGAAACAAAGATCATAACGAAATAAAACAAAAGGACCACTACATTGAAAAACGAATTTTAAAACAATGTAGTAAAAAATAAAAGGCCAAGAAATCCTAAAGAAGAAGAGAAAAAAATAAAAAACAGAAAAAAGAAAAAAAAAGGAGAAGAGAAAAGGGGAAGGGGACTGGGTGATGGTGGTGGTGACAAAGTTTTAGTGGAGGGAGAATATAGTCTACCTTAGGGGTTCTAGAGGGTGATTCTCTTGTTTCTGAGTATATTAAGTTCTGTATTTTAGAATATTCTCAGTCCCAAATTTATATAAACCAGAAATACTTGTAGAGGGCCTCAACATTGACCATCAAAACATAAATGAGATAAAAGAGGGGGGCAGAATGGGAATGAGGAATCTCACAGAATGAAGCAGCACAGTATACCACTTGGTTCTCGGTGCACACTGGTTATATTTTAGAAGGTATTAACTTCTGCCATTGTAACAAAATGAGGAAGAGAAAAGAAAAAATACAAAACACACACACAAAAAAACATATCTGGTATATCTCCCAAAATTAGGTTGAGTATGTTGAAGGGAATCTAGAAGTGGAAAATATATCTAGGATTTGTAATTGTAGAAATATGAAAGTCAAAAAGGAAGATTCTTAAAAAAGAAGAGGTTGTAAAATATTGTAGTTAAGGTGGGAAAAGAGAAAAAAATTGAATATTCACAGTCTGATATAAAAACGAGTTGTACTGGAAAAAAAAGGAGGGGTACACTCTGGTTCTATATACTGTAAATCCCTCCACTTCCCCTGGAGCTTTCCAGCACTGCCCAGTCAAGAACGTGTTCTTCCCCTGTCCTTCCAGCTGGTCTTCTGGCTAGGGGTCCCCTGTGCTGATTCTCAGGTGTGTGCACCTGGGGGAGCTTCCCTGCCCCCCCGCCGTGTCCCGGGCTCAGTGGGAGCTGTTTACCCCGTAAGGCCTGTGTCCCCTGGTGGCTTCACTCTGTCCCAGGCACAGAGTGACACCAGGAGGAACAACAGTGAAGGTGGCCAGCTCTCCAGCCCTAGAGTCAGCTCCCTAGTAACTATCGCAGTCTCCCAATCTGCACTGGCTTGGATGCTCCAGGGTGGGGGGCACTGACCTGCACAGCTCGGGGGCACCCAGCAACAGGAGTGTCCTCGCTGTCCTGTGCCCTCCCGCCTCCGCCTGTGGGGGTTGGGGAGCGTAGGATCCTGGGCTGTGTCCACCCGGGCCCTGGGATCCCAGGCTTGCGCCACTGGAATTGTGCTCCCAGGGCCGTACCCCTCTGCCTGGAGCCACCGCCGAGCTGCTCCCGGGGCCACCGGGCATGGACTCCAGCCCTTTACCTAGATCGGCTTGCAGAGTGTGGGGAGCTCTCCCCTGGAGCGCACCTCCTCTGTTAGTGACCCTGGAACCTGGGGGCTCCACTGCCCCTCCTGGGATCCTGCCTGAGTTCCCTGCATGTGTCTTTCCATCCAGGAAGAATCCGGTGCAGATTTTTAAAGTTCCAGCTTCTCCCCACTGGACTTTCCTGTCCTGGAGGCTCTAGCCGCCCCCCTTAGCCCGGCTCCTCCCTGGGACCCCTCCCTCACTGGATTCTTTTTTATTTTTATTTTTTCCACCTTCCTACCTTGTTAGAAGTGAAAACCCTTCTCTCTGTAATGTTCCGGCTGTTCTCTCTTTAAATTTCAGGCTGAATTCGTAGGTTTTCAGGATGATTTGAAAGTTATCTAGGTAAGTTGGTGGGGCCAGGTGACTTGGGGACCCTACTTCTCCGCCACCTTGCCCCACCCCTGAGGACACATCTTTTATCAGAAACCACCTGCACACTGGGAGGTGTGAAATTACCTGAACACTGGGAGATATTCATTACACTGAGGGTGATAAAGAATGAATTTCAAACCATGGCACTTGAGAAGAGAAATAATTATAAATTTTTAACTCACTATAATTTAATTATATATAGTTCTGGTAAGAGAGTTCTATGTAATATATATGCAATTTATATAATATGTCTATGTATACTACATAACATATATGATAACACAATTTATAATTTAAACCATTCCTTCACAGAATGGTAATCTTGTTCCTTTTAAATATATCAAACTTAAATCACTTGAATATTCATAGCATTTTCGAGATAACTTTTGGTATAAGAAAAATTCCTAATGAAAAAGAAAAGTACTAGCAAGGTACATTCTGCTCAGGGCATACAAGTGATCATAAAAAGAACATTTGAATATCTGAGCGGTGAAACATATGTGGGAAATTCCACAAGATTGTTTTGTCTATAAGGTTACAGAGGATGCCTATTTTATCAGACATTTTTCAATTTTTGTTACTATTATAAATAATGATTGTCTCAAATATGTCTATCAACCTATCAAAATGGGTAAAGAATGACAGAAACATTTCATTGTTAGATTGACTTTATAATTTTCTATATTTTTGGTTTAGTCACTCTTCTTGGTAGGTAAATATAATTATTTTATATAGATTTTATATAGCACAAATTTTATATTTACTCAATGATATCTATGATGTTTAGAGAAAAGTCAAGATCATTATAAACATAATTTATTCTTGAAATGAATAAAATATTTAAATAGTCCGTGTGAACATAACATGTCAAATCAAAATCAAATTACAAAAATAATCTGAGCCATTTCTTTTTTGAATCTCAGCAATTCCACATATAAGCTATGTGACATTAGGTTATATAAACTTAGTGGAATTTCCCAAAAAACTCTAAGCAAATAAGCAAAAAATGGTTCAATTTTAACATGCAGAGAAGAAATCTACTTCCAAAATTTAAAAGATACTTTCCTCCCTAGATTTTATTCAACCATATTTTAAAAACTTAAAACAGCACTTCCCTAATTATTTATTAATTTGTAAATTGACCAAATAATATGCAAAAACATGCAAAATCAATACAATAGAAGTTTCATATGTTCTTATATTCAGAATGGACCCTAAGGAATATACCAATTGACAATTTTGCTCATGAAAATGTATAAAACTCAGACCCCTTTTTTAACAGTTGTGGAGAAAAAACATGACAGGAGCCCTGTGAAGGAAAAGAGAAGAAAAGAGTATTGATAAGCCATGAGCTTCCCCAATGTAATTGTTATCCCAATTTTCATGAGGGGAAGGGTCCTGATCTTAATAAAGAAGTAAGTATATTTTCTTCCATTACAGGAAGAAAGGGTAGATGTTGGAGGATTCTAGCAATTGAGGTCTCCCTTTCTTCAGGGGAGGAATGAAGTTAGAAAAAAATAAAAGGGCCTGATGTTCAACTGGTTGAATTCCTATGAGTGCAGATTGGATATTGGGCTACTGTAAATTTGTTTTTTGAAATAAATGCAGGGTAATGAGCACTAGGTGTTATATGCAACTGATGAATTACTGAACTCTATATCTGAAACTAAGTATATACTCTATGTTAACTAATTAAATTTAAATATAATAATAATAATAATAATAAAGTAAATGTGAGGGTGTGTTTGTACATGCCCTGGTTGACTGGGCTGGGTTGCCCAGACCCAGGTGCATTTTTCCAGCCAGACTTTCTGTACCCATAGGCACCCAGAAGGCAGCAGAGTGAGGCCAGCTAGGAAGTGGTTAGTACCATTCTTCTTTGAGTCTCCCTGTTGCTGGGTTTATATGGCTCCCACAAAGAAGGGTGACAAGAAGAAAGGCTGTCTGCCATCAATGAGGTGGTGAATAGAGAGTTTACTAACAACCATCCATGGAATGGGTTTCAAGCTATGTGTCCCTTGGCATTCAAAGATATCTAGTCATTTGCCATGGAGATGGGAATGCCAAATGTATACACTAACATCTAATTCAACAAAACTTGTCTGGGAATAAGAATAATAATAGAAAATGAATAGGAATTTCCTATGCCCTATCTATGTTTGCTTGTGCTGCAGATTTTAATAAAGATTAAGACCAAACAAGTTGTATACATTGTCACTACATTTCTAAATAAATAAATAAATAAGCAAGTAAGCAAGCAAGTCCTTCTCAATTACCATGGTTAACTGAACATATACATCTGACATTGCTCTCTCTCACAATCTATTAAAGCTACAATCAAAGGGAATGTATTTAAGAAGCATAAACCCACTAGACTAATGAATTAGTATCACCAGAAGATTAAAAAAAAATAATATTTGAGAAAGAATCAAATCTTTGTATTCTCTCCCTACCCCATACAAATATCCTAGAGGAAGGCTAGTTCCTCCTACCAGGAAAATCTATAAGCATATTCTCTGAAGAGGGTATGACATAAAATCTTCAAGTGGGGTCCACCAGCATTGCTTAGACCATGGGGACTAAAACAGAAAATAGGATGAGTTACCGTAAATTTTGGATACAGAATATGGAGGCCCTAAGCCTTCTTTATCCAAGAGCTACCAGAATGCTACCTGTCAAATTTGAATACTAAAGTCAGGACAGTGAAGTAGTATATGCTGCATAATTCAATTAGTTCAAGTTGAAACTCCAGCATGAAAGGTTTTCTTAAAATGGTGTAACTAGAATATGTAAGAGTGAATGAAGTACATAAACATACTCAGAAATTCAAGTCATACTTTTAATTTCTCAATCATGATGACACAACTAATATATCTGAAGATAGCCAATAATATGCATGATAAAAGTCAAAATAGAAAGGAAACACGCAACTTGAAGAAAGCAGAAATTATGCAGAGAAAATAAATTTGAAAGAAAAATGTTGCATCTACGATACAAGATTTAGATGCTATATGAATAAATACTCAGTAGAAAAACAGCTCTAGCAGATGCAAATATGAGAGCAGAACTGAAAAAGTATATTGAAAATTTGGAATATAAAGCTCTTATGGAAATAAAAGTAAAAGGACAAAAAACTGAAAATAAACAAGAGTATAAATATTTAGAATATTAAAGTCTTGTCTAAGTTGGAGAAAATCCAAATAAGAGATCAAACAAATGGTGAAGATAGAGAAGGGTTAAAAAAATGGCATAATTGTAGAAATAAGAATTGAATGTGTCTTATCCCATGTTCAACAAAATGGTTGAAAATAATCTAACATCAAAGCACAACAATGAGGAACACTTGGGTGGCTCAGTGGCTGCCTTCCGCTCAGGGTGTGATCCTGGAGTCCTAGGATTTGGTCCCACATCAGGCTTCCTTCGTGGAGCCTGCTTCTCCCTCTGCTTGTGTCTCTACCTCTCTCTCTCTCTGTGTCTCTCATGAATAAATAAATAAATCTTTTTAAAAAAAAGCACAACAATGAAAAAATTTCAAACTATTGGGCAAAAGAAAAGGTCCTACAAATGTTTGGAGAGGAAAACAACAACGAAAAACTTGTGTTACACAGAATATCAGCATTTCGCGCGGCTTCAACTTCAAGAGCCCTGGAAACAAGAAGGTAATCCAGTAAATCCTTCAAAAATGTCGATGAAAAGTAATTTCAAAAACCAAGTTATTCATCCAACCAAACACCCATGAAACAAATAGGTACTAAAGGAAAATATTTTCTAGGAGGCCTACTGGAAGATATCTTTCACCATAGTAATCCAAGCGGAACTCATAAGAATGCAAGAAAACAGGAAATCTGACACAGGAGAGAGATCCAGGAAATCTCTGAAGTACTGTTGAAGAAAGGTCCTAGGAGAGCCACTTTGCACCATGTGTACATGGTAACACTCTCAGGGGGTCAGTGACCCATGAGACAGCCATATGAAGGCTGACATCAGTTCCTCCCTTTGCATTTGCAAAATATTCTAAATTGTATGAAGTTACCAGAAAATATGCTCCATTAAAACATGGAATAAACCAAAAATAACCAAAGAAACAAAAAAACTGGAAGACTTGAAATTCAGGAATCTGGATATCTAATTCAGGGATCAGGCAAAGGAATTTAAGGATGGATCCCCTTTGATGGATGTCCTGAGATTACCATTATTCATCAGACCAAGAGAGTAATCAACCTTAACAGGAATTATCTAGGAGGAATGTTACCAAGCAAAACTCGAAACTAATGAACTGTTTGAGGAAATTGGCTTTGTGGAAAATTGAGCAGTTATTAAAGAGTTTTAGTGAGAATCAGCAATAAGCATAGAGAAAAGCAAATTAATAAAGAAAGTACTGAATATCTTCCAGAAAACATAAAGAAAGAATTGATGACGGTAGTTCAATAAGATGTTTAGCTATAGATATTATCTGCATAGGAAAATTTTTAAATATTGCTATAGACTTAATATGACGACATTGAGAGGAAAGAAAGTAGAAAAGAAGGTCGAATTCTTGAATGAGCCCATATTAGAACATTAATATTATTGAGAGTATCCGCTTTCCTGGCTGAAATGATTCATTCATTATTCTAGTCCTGTTTAGTACTTTGTAATTTGTGGTAATTATGCTTTAAATTTTTTAAAAAGTGTATAAAAATAAAAAATTGAAAAGGCAAAAAGCACTGGCAGTAGGAAAATCTAAAATAATTTGCTTTGGGGGAGGAAGACTAATGAGAATGAGGAAGCTTGGGGCAAGAAAATGATACATTTCTCAAAAAAAAAACCCTTAATGTATGATTTAATTTTATAAATAACAGTACCATCATGTTAATAGATTAAATTAATTTTAAATAAGTAATTATGTTTACTCTGAAAATTGGAAAAAGACTAGGTAAACATTTTAAATAGATGAAATTAGCACAAATTGCATATTCCTAATTCCGTAAGTTTTAGTTGAAATTTGTTTCATCTTGCTTTTTAAAGTTATTAATCTCAACATTTGATTTAAAACATTATAAGATCTCTTCATTTTGATTAATCATTTAATTTCATATATATGTATATATAGACTATGTTAAACTGTCTCAAATTTTCCCAGTTCTATCTTAAATATCTATTAATTACATGTCATATGAAGTCAAATCAGTATACCAAATTCAGCTTCCCAACTCCCAATTCAGAACCTATTATTATGATTATTATTGATTCTTAAAATGATTGATTTGTTATTTTAATATTACATTTGTTAGATTGCCTATATTTATAAATAATAACCTACACAATCATCTCCAGAAATGCCATAGTTAATTCTAAACCTAGTTTTTCAAGTTTTAATGCTGTTTATGAGTCCTTTCAAACTTTCTAATAAATTTTTATTTCACTTATGTTAGGCAGCCTCTTTTTTTTTTTTCAATAAAATGACTTTTTATAATCAGCAGAGTTAATATTCTAAGGTTCACTTTTTTTATGCTAAAGACTTTCTCTATATCTATTTGTGAATATTTTAACAGTAAATATTCAAATACTTAGCATACTATGCCAAATGTTCTACTACTGATCTTAACCTAACTCTTAGATTATGCACTCTATTCAATTCTTGTTATAATCTTGGATGCTCATGATTTTCTGAAAACACACTATTAGTATCTTGATGTCTTCTCTCGTATACACACAAACACACATACATACACAATAGTGTGTTGTCAAATTCTATTCTTATTTTGGACTAAAAGTTAACTTCTCTAATGACTTCAACATACATAAGAATTTTTATGAATCTACAGTATTTATTTGTCCCTGTTATATTCATTTCTTAATTCTGTGTTGCTTATAATTATTCCTACTCAAATATTCTTTTAATCGAAACAGGGATAATGCCTATATAATTTTTCATTCACTGCTATGACTATCATAACACATTATACATAATAAAGACTAAATTATTTGTCCCTTGAATTGAGCACTGAAATTATATAACCATACTGAGGTTAGTTTCTATTTCTTTTCTTTCCCTTTTAGGCAATATATATTATTAATAATAATTAATATTATTACAAGTGGAAAAAGCCAAAAGTGGTTATATAATTAAGGAATGTACAGATAGTGATTATTTTCATAGTTCTGCCAGTCAAATCCCATTCAAAATAATTGCCTTCCTTGGGTTCCCAGCAACCCAGAGGATATAATGTATATAATAGTAATATATTTTAAATATGATTCCGAAACAACATTTAAGTATGAAAATAGTAGTGGGGTTCATGTTCCAAAATTAAAGAGTGCTATTTTATAATTAGTAACAATGAATTGATTTTTTTTTACAAAAGTAATTACAAATCATTGAAATTACTGCTCTTAAGCTTCACTGCACCAGATTTTGCTGATGTAGTTTTACATATGTCTTTAGTACAAGTATATGAGTCTATTGGAAAGGAAATCTGTTTCCCAGTTATACATTGTATAGAGGATTCAAGAGTCCTTCAAAATACAGACATTTATCATTTGTAAAGAATTCAAAATACAGACAATTCTCATTTGTAAAGAATTCTCATAACAGTTTTGATGTGAAAGATACTGTTCTCCTAGAGAGGAAGCTCAGGTTTCTATTTCTCACAAAGATTATAGTTTATGAATATCCCTGATATCAATTATCTGGGTTTGGCCTGCACAAGGAGGAATAAGTAATTTGGTTATAAGAGAAAGAATACTCAGTAATCCAAACCAGCACTTGCAGAAGAGTAAATTCTTATCTATGTTTGGATGAAATAAGAGCTGAGGAAAAGTGTAGAATACACAGCAAAGAATCTCCTGTTATAGTTGATTTAACTCAAGCTTCTGTGTTGGGGAGGCATGAGACACTACTGAAACCATTCCCAAGGTAGCCAAGGGCTGGGGAGAGAAAGAATTCTTCATAAAGTAAAGGAACTATTAATGCTGAAGAGTTTTCTTTCTTTCTTTTTTAATTGTTAAAATTTTCTTTTTTTTAGTGTAGCAACACAATGACATGGATTTTATTATTTATTTATTTATTTATTTATTTATTTATTTTTGACATGGGTTTTAAAGCAGAATAGTGCTATTCCCTATATTTGTCCAATAAAGCAAGCTTTTTTTGTCCTTCTGTGACTGCCTTAGTTCACTTAGCATAATGTCCTCCAGGTTTATCCATAGTGTCACATATAGTGGGATTTCATATTAAAGAGATAATATGAAATGTTAAATTTTAAAGAACATTTATATCCTTAAATTTCATCTAGAGTTTAAATATACCAACACATTCTCCTTAATATGACTTTGCTGGTCTTGATGCTATACTTTTCTAGACTGCATTTGATGTACTTATCTTCTACAGTCAAGTGTCAAAATAATGGTCTCAAAATTCTAAAAAGTTGATCTCTTTTATAATTATTTACAAAAAAAGTAGGCTAACATACATGTGACAACACTAAGACATCATTTATTTTGCTAAGTAAATAAACATTAAGGCTTCCCATGGAAATGTCAAGCCAAGAGCTCATTGGCTCCCATATAATTAATATTTTCAATATGCTCTAAATACCTCCAAGACATCATGAAAAATCCAAAGGTGATCTTTGAAAATCAATGAGTTACCTTGAATATATATCTCAGGAAAAAAATCATGTGTTTAAAAAACATTCATTTCAGGTAATATTTTCTACTATTTTCCAACTTTAAATGCAGCTAGTATTTTTAACTAGCTTTCTGAAAATTTAGATAATAAAAGATCAATTTAAGCAGATAATTTTAGAAGTAATAAGAAGCAAGAATCAGAGAAGATGGAAAATAAGATAGGATATTCAATTTTCAGACTGTTAATTATATAACTCTAAAAGTCTGTTACTTGGCCCTTTGAAGAATTTACTCTAAAAAATACAAGGGGTTGGAATGTCTGGATGGCTCAGTGGTTTGGCATCTGCTTTTGGCTCAAGGCATGATCCCAGGGTCCTGAAATCGAGTCCTGATCATGCTGCCCACAGCGAGCCTGCTTCTCCCTTTTCCTATGTCTCTGACTCTCTCTGTCTCTCATGAATATATAAATAAAATTAAATTAAAAAATACAAGGAGTTTTCAGGTATCTGGGTGGTTCAGTTAGTTAAGCATCTGACTTCAGCACAGATCATGATTTCAGGGTCTTGGGATCAAGTCCTGAGACAGGCTTTCCACTCATCAGAGAGTCTGCTTCTCTCTGTCCTTCTCTCTTTCCCCTCCTCCTACTTGTGCTCTCTCTGTCTCGCTCTCAAATAAATTAAATCTTTTAAAAAATATAAGCAGTTTTGATACCTATAGAAGAAAATTCCTTGATGAGAATTAATTCAGATCTAAAATAACACATTACTATTACTATTATTATTATTATTATTATTATTATTATTTACAGATCTTCTGTCTACCTTAGACTAATATCTGAATGGTCACCAGTTGAAAATTGGCTTTTGTTTTAAATTCTAAATTCTAAAATTGGCTCCTGACCATGGTGATCTAGAAGAAAATTTACACTTGTGGAAAGACAAATGTAATTTGTAATAATGCAAGTAATAACACAGGGATTCAATGCTAGAAAATAAAAACAACATCGTAGGACACCAGTCGTTTGTTGCCAGACTTTGGAGCTCAAATGCTACCTCTGCTACTTAAAGATATTTCAAGAGGCTGAGCTGTAGCGTCTCCATCTGCGGCAAGAGCTTCACGGCCTATGTCAGGTGGTTGGGAGGCTTAAGCGAGGTCATATATGTAAAAATACAGCCCTGGGAATAAATACTGGCCCTGACTCTCATTTTTCAGTTTGTTGGTTTGTTTTTATTGTTTTTCACTTTCCCAACAGATTATTATTTCTTTTTAAAGAAACGGATTTTAAGAAAAAAATATGGGGCAGAGAAGTATAGAATGGAAAACAAGTATAGATATAAACCGTTTTGCTAATTGTTTTATAACCACAACAAATTAATACAGAGAATGCCCTGTACAAAACAACAAGATAAAGGTTCAAAGATTGAGGTGCTCCTTGAGGCAATGCTGAAGATTATAGTCACTGGTATTTGGAATTCAGGTTACTGTCATTTTTTCTGTATAGATCACTAAGCGTGCATAATCCATGCTTTTAACCAGATTTCAACAAAAGAATGTTCAGTTGGCCTAGGAAAAAGGAGGAGGTATTTGGTTTTCTGTGGGAATCTGGCAAAAATTGCCATGTTACAATTTATACTCAGTACGTTAGAAATAAATGTGACTTTGCTTAATTTCTTTACCAACCCCTCCTAAATCTAGTAGGATTACCTGATGGCAGGCAATGAAAACAGAATTATTATTCCCATTTGACTGTAGATATATACACATGACATTTTATTATTCTAACTTTATGATTATAGAAGTAGAAAGATTGACATGTAAAGGATGTTTTATAAAGCATCACATTACTTTTTATGTTGCTATGAAACAACCCAACTTTCTGTAACCTATCTTTTTTTCAAAAGGGTTAGCATTATTTAAAAGTAAATTATTTTTCTCAAAAAATAACCAAAAAAAGATCTTGATTCAATTTGACTGTGTATTGAAATTATAGATCATCATCATCATCATCATCATCATCTGTTGGAGAACTAAGAATATTTAAAAAGATATAATAATAATATCCCAAAGATACCCACATTCTGATCTTGAAACCTGTGAATGTTACTCTGTAAAGCAAAAGGAACTTTCTTTACACATCAGATTAAATTAAGGATCTTGATGTGGGGTGGGGAGATCATGGATTATACAAATGGATTTAAATATAAAGACATAAATAAATATAATATCCTTATAAACTAAGATAAATTTGACTACAGAAGAGAAGGTAATATGATAACAGATATAGAGATCAGAACAATATGGCAAAAAGCCAAGAAATATCAGTAGCATCCAGTAGTTAGAAGAGGCAAAGAACGGATTCTCCCCTAACGATTCCAGAGGACTAGACCCTGGTAACACTTTGACTTGAGCCCCATGAAACTGATTTCAGATTTCTGGCCTCCAGAACTGTAAAAGAATAAATGTGCATTGTTTTATGCCACCTGTTTGTGGTAGTTTGTTACCATGGCCACATAAAACTATAATAAGAGCCTATACTTTTTTGGTTGTCTATTCACCGTGTTATCTCCTTTGATGTTTCCCTGCTCTTGAGTAAATTTTTTTTTAAGATTTATTTATTTTCATGAGACACAGACTGAGAGAGAGAGGCAGAGACATAGGCAGAGGGAGAAGCAGGTTCCTCGCAGGGAGCCTGATGCGGGACTCGATCCCAGATCCCAGGATCATGACCTGAGCTGAAAGTAGGCGCCCAAAAGCTGAGCCACCCAGGCGTCCCTCTTGAGTAAATCTTTAATCAGAGTCTCTTCTCCTGTTCTCTAGACTACTGCTAACTCCTATTACTACTACAACTACCAACAACAATGCTAATAATAAGAGTTACATTCATTGCGTGATTATTATATGCAAGACACTGTTTTAAGTGATTTCAAAGTTTATTTCACATTAATGTCCTCCCAGTTAGGTTTTTTCTTCTTTGATATTTTATTTATTTGAGAAAGAGAGAAACAGCATGGGGAGGAGCAGGAGGAGAGGGACAAACAGACTCTGCTGAGTGGGGAGCTCGATGCTGGGCTCCATCTCACCACCTTGAGATAACGACCTGAGCCAAAACCCAGAGCTGCACACTTAATGGACTGAGCCACCCAGGTGCCCACCCCCAACCCCTTATTAGGTTTTATTAGCATTGCACTATAGGGTTGAGAAATCAGAGGTGCTGGAAGCCAAAGTAAGTATCCTAAATTGAATAGATAATAAGACCGAGAACTAGAGTTGGGACCAAGATAGGCTGCTTCCCATGTCCTTTGTGTCCAGTGAATCCAAGTTAGATTTAGCTTTTAAATAACAGGGAAAAGGGGATCCCTGGGTGGCTCAGCGGTTTAGCGCTGCCTTTAGTCCGGGACGTGATCCTGGAGTCCCAGGATCAAGTACCACGTCGGGGTCCCTGCAGGGAGCCTGCTTCTTCCTCTGCCTGTGTCTCTGCCTGTGTGTGTGTCTCATGAATAAATAAATACAGTCTTAGTCTTAAAAAAAAAATACCAGGGAAAAAACAGCCAATTCAAAACATAAAATATAGCTTTAATTACTTATCATGTTCTATTTGCTACTATTATTATTTTCTGCCCAATATTTTTGTTCACATTTCTTATCATGACACTGTAAACTCCCATAATAATTTTGGTATGATATTTTAAATATGAAATATACCCTCAAAATTTGATAATTTGTGCTCTCAAGAAGGAAATTTTTAAAATATATACAATGTGAAAAAATATTAAGTATTTGAGAGGTTTGCTTCTTTCCAAGGTGGCATTTTTTTCCCATAGACATATTCATTAAAGAAAGCAAAACAAAACAAAACAAACAAAAAAAGCTTTTATAATTGAAAACAAATAAGCATGTCCTGAATTATCAATAAGATTTCATACTTTCTTCTGGAAAAAAATGATCTTGAAACGTCCAAGATTAGTTTGGGCACTACTTTTGTGAACTAAAGTATCTTCTCAAATTTTAAGAACTAAATCTACTTAGGTCCTTCTGCAATCACATCCATTATTTAAACTGACTTTTTATGTTTTTATTCACATTTCATTTTTGTTGGGATTAACAGATTCTTTTGACAGAGTAAACTATTATGTATTAACCGAAGGGACAGATCTCACTGATAAAGGCATCTCAAAATAAACTTATCTCTCTCTGGGTATTTCAGAAGATATTTTATAATTGTCATCCTAAACATTTTTTTGTTTGTTTGCATTTACATTAAATTAATGAGTAATGTGGGCCTAATGTTTATGTGTGTATGAGTTGTTATATGTGCTTTTTAATTTTTAAGGTAAAATTCTTATAAGCATATGCATAAATTGTTCTATACTTTTATAATTTGAATTTTCACTGTTTGCATTGTTTTTAGTTTATAATATAAATTAAAATTAGCTTATTGAGTATCAGAATATTATGGCCATTTCTTTCAGAGACTACTCTTTAGCTTATTTATAATTATTTAATATTTGAAGACATAAAAATCTGGAATCCTAATGGTCTTATACTAATAATTCTTTTCTTTTTAAAATGTATTTATTTATTTGAGAGAGAGAGAGAGAGAGTGTGTGTGTGTGTGTGTGCATGTGAGCCAGTAGGAAGAGGGCAGAAGGAGAGGAAGAGAGAGAATCCTAAGAAGACTTCTTGCCAAGCATGGAGCCTATTCAGGGTTGGATCTCAGGAACCTGAGATCATAACTTGAGCCGAAATCAAGAGTCAGGATGCCTGGATGGCCCAGGGAGTGTTTCCTTAGTCCCAGAATCAACTCCCACATCAGGCTCTTTGCATGGAGCCTTCTTCTCCTCCCTCTTCCTATGTCCCTGCCTCTCTCTGTGTGTCTCTCATGAATAAATAAATGAAATCTTTAAAAACAAAAATCAGGAGTAAGAAACTTAACTGACTGAGCCACTCAGGCACTCCTTAATAATTCTTTCCTCCCTATTATTAATATCATGAATGTTAATACACAAAATATCTGCCATTTTTAGCTCTTTTTTTCTCAGTGATATTTGGGTTTCTCATTTAGGTAAAAAAAAAAAGGTGATTATAATTATGATAAGATTTTTTTCTTGTCTTCTATACAACTTAGGCAGTGATTATTTCTCTATGGAACATCGAACAAAATTAGCCATAATTTAAATTTTAGTATCCCATACACATAACTTTTTTTGAAGGACACTATTTCTTGAATCATATTTTAGTATATATTTTATTTTCTTCCTACTTGAGATCCTCTGAGGCTTTTAAATACAAAGGATAAAAATATATGATTTAAACATTTATCTTTATTGTAGACCATAATGACCCAAATAACAGTCTAATTATCTATGGTGTTGATTTTCATTTCCTGGGGAAAAAAAATCCTAAAAAGAAAACAACAAATCTTTACCACAACAGCATAGGAAAGTGTGAATCCCTTCACATAGATTCTTCACATATTCATTAATTCAATTAGAAAGATTTGGCAATGATAATGTGTAAAAAGAACAGTGAATATGGAATGAAAGTAAAATATGTTGCAAATTACATTATGCTATACATTATCTTTGTGAGTTAGGAAATCTTCTTGAGCTCAGTTTCCTTATATTTAAAATGTGACTCAAATAATTACTTAAATGATTACTGAAATAATAAAATAGCTGTAAAATTCCCAAGCACAGTGATTGAGATAGTGAATATCAATTGAATATTTTCTTGCATTAGTCATTATAGAAGGTTTGACTCCTTTTTGTGTCTTTAAGTCCAGTAAATGCTAACATTTTATTGCTTTGAAGTATTTTTCTATACCTCAGTGTAGTTCCCTGGTGAGTTATGCTAAATTTGACAAAAGGCTCATATTGCTTAGGATCTAGCCTATGCAGCCTCCTTACTGTGTGCCTTCTACCTTAGGCACACAACAGAGACATACGAAGCAGAACAAGAAGAAGGGTTGCATCTCAGCCACATTCTTTAAAATAGTTCGTCTTTTGCCAGCCTGATGTAGGAGTCGATCCTGGGACTAATGATATCAATAGAAATATTATGCATACTTAAATTTTCATTAAGTATACTAAATAAATATATTTCTTTTTCAATGAATATAATATTACAAATCGATATAAATCTATATCTATGACATAGTCATAATAACTGGAGGTTCAAAGTCATTTACATAGATACAACTGTGTCATCCTAGTCTTAAATAACTCTTCTAATCTTCAGTTTTATCAGCAATAAAATAACACTTGTTGTATAGTAGTACTGTGATTACAAAAGAAAATATAAAATACTTGTCTCATAATAAGAACTCAAAGTATTTCATGGAGACACAGACATTTGTGCTATGGGTAATTCATATAGGTCTGTAATACTGAGAACACTTTGGCCATTTGTTGTGAAGTAAGCACTACTATTCTCCCCTCTAATCCATGGGAGAACTGGCAGGAAAATAACAAAATTCATATGAAAATGTTTTTAAAATTTGAAAGTATAGTTTCAAAGCAATGGATTTTTTCACAGTTTTTATGCTATTTTAGAAACTAGGAAAATGTTTTAGAAAAATGATTTATTACAATTTACATCTGTGTCCAAAATTTCCTGTTATTGCAAATGTCTATAGCTTCTTTTGAATTATAATCTAACTCTACATATAATAATTCTTAGGTATAACTTTATTTGCAAGTGTTATGAGTTAATTTATCAATTTGTAGGTGCAGGGTACAATGCACCATTGTAGGTCATTACATATGGTCAATAATATTTACTGAGCAGAATTGGAGAGTACATTAAAATAGTAGCATACTCCAAATTCAGGCCCTTTGCTATTGCTCTCCCCTTGGATAAATCTCCTTGAAATACCCACTTGTTCACTTTCATACTAACATCAGACTCTGCTCAAATGTCACCTCATCAGAAAGGTCTTCTCTGATAACACTATTTAATAGTACCCTATACCTATTCATAACCTAACCTATATTATTCTTCATAACCTCACCTATATTATTCCTCATAGAACTTATCTGAATATATTACATTTTAATAAACTTAATTTTTAGAGCAGTTTTAAATTCACAATAACATTGAGCAAGAGGTACAAAAATTTTTCATATACCCTCTTATCCCACACATACATAGCCACCCCCTTTTATCAATATCCCCACCACAGTGGTACATTTGCTACTATCGATGAACCTACAATAACACATCATAATTATTCACAGTCCATAGTTCCATAGTTTACATCATAATTCACTACTGATCTATGAGTTTGGACAAATGAATAATGACAAGTGCCCAAATCACTATAGCACAGTTTCACTACTCTAAAAATCATACAGGGGCACTTGTCTGGCTCAGTCGGTGGAGCATGTGACTCTTGATCTGGGGTTGTGAGTTCAAGCCCCACATTAGGCATAGAGATTACTTAAAAAAATAAAATGTTTTAAAAGAATCATATAATTAAAAGACATGAAGAAACTTAAATGCATATTACTAAGTGAAAGAATCCAATCTGAAAAGGTTACATAGTGTATACTATGATCTGAATATTTATACCTCTCCAGTGAAATCCTAACTCCCAAGAGTAATGATATTAGGAGATGGGGCCATTGTCTTTTGGTCTCCATTGTTTTATGAAAAGAGGTAAGTTTATATTTATATCACTTTTCTTATATATGCAAATTATATATTTTCCCTCTAGTTGTTCTCAAGACTTTCCTCTAGCTGGTTTTTGGCTACCTATATATGGCTTCCTTTGCATATTGTGTAGGATTCACAAAGATTCTTGATTTGCAAGTAATTGTTTTTCACCAAATTTAAGAAATAGGCAAATATATTTTTCAAATTATTTCATGCCTCATTTTCTCTATCTTCTAGGTTACCAAATAAAAATTCATTAGACCTTTTCATTTTGTCCCATTAGCCTTTGAAATTCATCTCATTAAAAAAAAAAATCTATGTCTTTGTCTTTCTGTTGTCTTTCTGCTCCTCTTTGTGTTTCTGTTCTTCTGATTAGATAATGTCACTATTTTGTGTTCAAGTGTATCAATATTTCTTCTGCCATCTATGATCTGCTAGTAAACTGATGAGGGTAATTCTTCATTTCATATATTGTGTTTTATTTTGTATACTAACCATTTAGTCCTTGTTCCTATAGTTTCCATTTGCATACATAAATTATACTTCTCTTCACTCACTATTCCCGTCATTTCCTGTAGATTATTTATGAGGCTTATCGTTGTGGATAGTAATTGTAGAGAACTGAATTTTGTTATTTCCCTTTCAGTAGTGTTGATTTTATGTACTAGATGGCAAGGACAGGAATTCTATTCAATTCACATAACAAAACTCTACCTCCCCTCTGGTGGGCCACAAATGAAATATATACTCTCTCTTTTTTTTTTTTTTAAGACTTCCAGCTGTTTTGTTTTGTTTTGTTTCTGGGAAATTTGAATTTTCTTCTAAGTAGATGCAGTTCATTAATCAAACATTTATCAAAGATTTATGCAGAGTGTACATATAGATTTTAGAGCACATTCTCTGCTCATATTGCAGTCAGGACTATATTTCTCAGAGGCAAAAAGATTTGTAAAGGCAAATCTCAGTACTTTCATTTCTTCTAGTGTCTTTTTCCTTTCAATTTCTGTATTTTGAGGGGGTTGATCTTTAAATCATTCTTTAACCTTCAAATGGCTATTTTTATATAATTTTTCCAGAGTTTTTAATGGTTATCTGTGAATGGATTAATCAGACCAACCATTCCATTATTACTAATCTATATTCACGCTAGAGCATCTTTAAATCATCAATTCAATATAGTCTAGAGTTTTTAATGTGCAGTTTAGTTAAAGGATGACAAGACATCCTTTTCCCAACTGTTCTACATGGAAAGAATCTATTGTAGCATGCTATTTGTCAGTAAACTTTTTAATAGAATTTTTAGGGCAGCCCAGGTGGCTCAGTGGTCTAGTGCCTCCTGCAGCCCAGGGCGTGATCCTGGAGACCTGGGATCAAGTCCCACGTCAGGCTCCCTGCATGGAGCCTGATTCTCCCTCTGCCTGTGTCTCTGCCTCTCTCTTTCTCTCTCTCTTAAATAAATAAAATCTTAAAAAAGAAAGAACTTTTATAGCTTTTCCAGTGTGGATGTTACTAATATCCACTAAATACCCAGGCAGGTTTAAATATCTGTACTTCAGAAAAAAAGTAGTGTATGTTATAGTAGAATGAAAGCCAAGATTGTTGTGTTATACAGATTTGACAGTGGATTTTGTCATATAATGAACCAGTAATGTGTGTGTGCATATTCATATTTATCAGGATTCAAAATTTGGCCTTCAGAATGGAGGTCATGAATAGTGCATAAGAACATCTTGATTTATGGTGTTTGAATACAACTAGGGGATGAATAAAGTACTGAAGCTAGATGTAAATTAGTCAGTAGATATACTTGAAGATCCTTTTGTAGTGTTTTACTTAGTAGCACAAAGGGAGAATAAAATGTACAGATGACAAGTATGTATCCATCAAGTACAACATGAGATATTTTCAAACATTGTATATTTATACAGATTGTGTCTTTATTCCTAGAGATATTCTTATCTTATATATGAGAAATACAGCATTTGTTGAAGTCAAATATTTATCTCACATGACAGAATTTATGTGTGGTGGAACCAGAATCTGAATCTAAGGATTCCTGACTCTAAATCTCAAGCACGTTCAAGGCTATATGCACCATGGTGTCTTTTTGCAGAGTCTCTGTGCTTGAATATAAGCATCCCCTTTCAGAAATGGCTTACAGAAACTCAAATATAACAAAGTGCCTTAAGTTTATAGACAGCATAAGATCGAAGAAAAATATTATAGCATATTATTCATGCTTGGTCCTATCAGTTGAGTATGCAGGATCCACATAGAAGTGGCTGGAAGCAAGTTTTAAAAGAGATATGTATTTGTAAATTCTAGATGACCCCAAGATTATACACATGGAGTTCGTTACTTCAGAACTGTTCTAGTTTTCTCCTGAGCTTACAAACACTGTATTTTGCTCAAAGTTTTTTTTTGTTGTTGTTTTTGTTTTTTGAGTTTTTTTTTTTTTATTCTTTTAATCTCTTGATGAACTTAAATGCTATATCTCACAAGAATTCATTAGTTGTCCATCTGTGTTTGGCATTGCTATTTTCTTAAAGTGCTAAAAAATGTTAAAGAATTTATATTATACTAAACATACATTATTAAAATGTGTATACTCTATGACCGACTAACATGTCAATACCATAAAGGGCAGGAGCTAACTCTGGCTGTTAACTAAAATAGTACATACTTTATAGGTAATTCTTCAACATTTACTACTTTTATTTTTTAAAATATAATTTATTTATTTGAGAGAGAGAGAGAATGTGAGCAGGGAGAGGGACAGAGGGGGAAGATGAGGGACTGCGCTGAACATAGAGTCTGACGTAAGGCTCAATCTCGTGATGCGAGATCACCACCTGAGCTGAAACCAAGAGTCAGACATCTAACTGACTGAGCCATTCAGGTTCTCCTTACTTTTAATAACAGAAAATTCTGTAGTAGTTTTAATTTATAACTTGGCCTACAAATTTTAAGGTCCAAAGTTTATAGTTGAACTCTACTTTTTTCTTACTTTTGATATCAACTTAAATAAAACACATCTTCTCAAGTTACTTATGTTCCAAGTATTTTACTATGATATGGTTTATAACTGGATTTTAAAATGATTTTGTAGAATAATGGATTTTACTCTCCTTCAAGCATGTTCTTAGGAACAAAATCAGTAACGCAGCTACAATCCATTAAATTAATGTTGGGTCTCTTTTCTAATATTTCAGTCAGTATTTGCCATCATTTTATTATGTTATCATGTTTTAACAGGATTCTGTATTTGACTGCCCCTACTGCAGCATTTAGGAAAGTTCTTTGCAGTTGGCACTAGGATATCTCAAGTTCCTAAGCTCATTTCACTTGTGACTTTTGAAAGCTAGGAGTCAAGTCATATCTTTTCAGCATAAGACTCCAAAGAATTGCACAGATAAAGAACTAAAAGAAAAAGTGAGTTAAAATGAGACAAAAGCAAGCCAGACAAGAAGAAGGTATAAACAGCAAGAAACAGCAGAAAGCATAGCTTCAAAGTAGAATATGTAGACTCTTGTGGTACACATAGCTATGAAAAAACAAAAAATGAAAAAAACAAAGGGTAACATTTTGGTATTCACCCAAACTTCAAAAAGAAGCCTCCAGAGAAATTGGAAAAAAAGAATCTTAAAGCAATTTTTACCTCTAAGATTGAACTTGTCGAAAAGATGTAGATTGAGATGAATAATAGAATTCTTTCAGACTGTGATTCTATTCTCTACATGTAGAAATAGTGCTTTATATACGCATAGGCATATCCGTTTGTTTTCATGAAGGAAGCTGTGATTTTGAGGAGGATGTGGCAAGGGCTTTCAGTTTAGAAATAATGGTAGTTCTGCTTCACTTGCATAAAAATCTTATTTTGAGTTGTATTTATTGTATGCAGAAATATAACTGTGTTTTGACTTACATATAATTTATGAAATTTTGTTTCATGAAGATAATTAATTCCACCATGTCATTTTTCATTAGTTTTAATAAAACAAGTTTTGAGATATTTAAGTCGATCTTCATATAAAATTATTTTACTGATACATACCAATCTCAATATATAGGACATTGTCCTTTACCTTTTGTATGGTAAGGCAGCCTCCCGGTGTTACAGAGAATATTGAGATTCACAGCAAAATGGATATTCTAATATAGCTTTAATTTAAAATGTATTCATAGATTTATGCAGCCAGGGAACTGGGTTATTGAGTCCAAGTACAAAAAAACCCACTGGTCCTACTATTGCTTAAAAATCGGATGGAGGGGGGATCCCTGGGTGGCGCAGCGGTTTGGCGCCTGCCTTTGGCCCAGGGCGCGATCCTGGAGACCCGGGATCGAATCCCCACGTCGGGCTACCGATGCATGGAGTCTGCTTCTCCCTCTGCCTGTGTCTCTGCCTCTCTCTCTCTCTCTCTGTATGACTATCATAAATAAATAAAATAAAAAAAAAATCGGATGGAGGGCAGCCTCGGGTGGCTCAGCGGTTTAGCACCGCCTTCAGCCCAGGGCATGATCCTGGAGACCCGGGATCAAGTCCCATGTCCGGCTCCCTGCATGGAGCCTGCTTCTCCCTCTGCCTGTGTCTCTGCCTCTATCTCTCTGAGTCTCTCGTGAATAAATAAATAAAATCTTAAAAAAGAATCGGATGCAATGGTGGTTTGTGTCTGCAGTCAGATACAGAATCTGTTGCCAATCAGATCATTTCTTTCAAATGAAATCCTGTTTGTCTTATAAATACAGTACTCTATAGACTTTAAAGCAACAGGCCATTCAAAATAAAATAGATATGACCAATATGCTGGGATTTCTTTCTGACAGAATGCTCTTTTCTTCTTTCCTGGCAAAATATGTATTAAAAAGTATTGGAAAAGTTAAGTAAATTACAAAAAACTTTCTGAAAGAAATCAATTAATGGCAAGATAAAAAACTTTTAGCATTTTTCTAATTAAACAGATTTTTTTTTTTCATATTCTTTGAGGCCATCATGTTAATAACAAAAGTGCCTCTCCTACATGGTCATATATCTTCCTTATTCAGCCTGAAAATTCTATATTGGAAATTAAGTAAAAATGGATTTCATTGCCCACTCAGTAACAAAAAAAATATGTATGAAACTACTCCTGGCCGAGATGGAGTTAATCTTATACTTGAAACAATCCAAAAATAAAATTATTTTAAAATGTGGTTTTCAAGACATTAGGATCAAACATCAGGATATTAAAGATGATCAACACTGAGAAGTGGGAAACAAACAAGCCCTAAAACTATATCAGCTTACTCCGTTGATAGAGTTTCTGACCAATGGTAGGTAAAGGGAGAGGAATTGCCATTGGAGCCTGGCAGGCATGTTAATTTTAGAGCTGGAACTTAGAGAACATAGAAACTAACACATCTTAAGGAAAACAAAGTTCCTGAAAGGAAAATATATAAACAGAGAGAAAATTCAAGACCTCAAGATGAACCTCTTTGTGAATGCATCTGATTACTAATCAGTTAATCGTGTTGTGGGGAACAACCTAAGACAGTGGAAAGAATCATGTGAGAGGAGTAGAGGGAACCGTATCCAGTGCTCACACAGGACGTCATTCTCTTAGACAAGAAACCTCATGACTCACATTAAATAAGGGATTCAGAGACTTTAGTAATGGCAGTGAGGATGATTATTCAGACTGAGCTATTATCTAGCCAAATACCTTTAAAGCGATATGCAAAAGAATCAAATTAGTTCCAAATAACTGTACGGGCAAAGCACAAAAATGGCAATACAAAATAATATCCAACAACAAAAAAGTATTAACAACATCTGGCATCCAAACAAAAAATACCAGGCATACAAAAAAGCAGAAAAATGCAACTCATAATAATGAGAAAAACCAATCAATCAAAACAGACCCAAAGGTAACAGAAATGTTAGAACTAGAAGGCTAGGGCATTAACACTATTATTATGTCTGTATTTCATAAGTTCAGAAACTTAAGTAAAAGCACTAAAGATGTTGAAAAAATACACAAATTGAGCTCCTGAGAGATGAAAATTTAATGGATATGATAATACTACACTCAAGGAGATTAATAGATTGGAAACTGTACAAAACAAACAAAAAAAGGTTATCAAAGTAGAAAACAAAGCAAAATAAATGATGCATAAACTATCCAAATCTAAAAGAAGTCAGATATCCACACTATAAGAATGTTACAGGAAGTCACTTATGCTAAAGGGAAATGATACCATGCCAAAATATGGATTTATAGAAAGGAAGACAAAGCAATAAAGATAATTTTGTATATAGTCAACTTTTTATTAAATAAATCTTATTAAAATATAATGGAATGCTTAAACAGAGATGATAACAATAGAGTATGGGGTTTACAATGTGCATAAAAATAAAATACGGTACACCAGTAGTACAAACAATTGAAATGGTTTAACGAAAATATGCAATTATGAGTTTCTCATACAGTACCTGAAATGGCATAAGGTTACTTAAAGGTAGAATGATGAATTTCAGATGTATACTAAAGCAACCACTGAAACGATGAAATAAATTTATACTGATCAAGATGGTCTTAACATTACCCTCAGTTTGACTAAATTTTAGATAGGTATCTTTCTGGATTATACGCCCCTTTCTTACCTTTTCTTTGAGCATTTATTCTAGAAAACTCGGAAATGCAAATTTTTTTTCTGCCCTTTCAAGATGTAAATATTCTCCCAGTATCTTGCCAGTTTTACCCCCAGTAGTATCTTTCTCAAGTGCCTGAGATCCATCCCTTTGAAATACATATATCAAAAAACAGCATCCCCAATCTCCCAGTTTCTGAGCAAGAGAAGAGTCTCTGTGGAAGGCTTCAAAGAAGTCTAACTTCCTTAAGTACCAGTTGACAAACACAGATGACTTAATCTCATTGAGAAATTTCCCTCCCAAATGTCCTCCAGTAGTTTTCCTGTTTTCAAACCTCACCTAAGCACTTAAAAACTCTCCCATTTGTTTTAATGGACTTGAGCTTTATCTCTCCTTTGTTATAGTCTTGCTCTATATAGTAATAATCTTGAGTAAAATCGTCCATGCTTATTTCACTTTATCCAATTTTTCTTTGAGAATACTTAATAGACTTTAAAAAGAGATTAATCATAAAAAGCATTTATTTTTAAAAAGAGAAATAGGAGAACAAGAAAAAATGAAACATGTACACACAAATATCAAGGACTTAGAATTAAACCTAATGTTATCAATGTTCACATTAAATGTAAGTATTTAAAATATACCAACTAAAAGGCAGAGATTATTAGTGTGCATTTGAAAAAGACCAGGTATGTGCTGCCTATAAGACACCACTTCATGACACAGATGTAGTAAACTTAAAAGTATTGAAAATGATGCGATATGGGAGGAAATTATCAGAGATAAAGAAGCTTATTTCTTAATGATAAGGGGATCAACTCATCAACAAGAAATAAAGATCCTAAATATTTATGCACTAGTCAGGCAGCTTCAAAATGTATGAAGAAAATATTGATAATAATGCAAACAGAAACAGACACATTCAATATTACAGGCACAAATGCTAAAATTGTTCTCTCAATAACTGATAGAACAAATAGAAAATTGAGAAAAGTATAGAAAATATGAACAATGCCATCTTCCAAGATGACTTGCTAAATATTTATAGTATGCTTCATCCAATGACAACAGAAAATGTTTTCTTTTCATGTATGCATGGAATGTTTACCAAAAAAGACAATTTTCTGGGCAATAAAACAAGCCTCAAATTTAAAAGATCCAAATAATACAAAGCACATCTTCTGAAAAAAGTATTAATCAATGGTAGAAGGAGTTCTAAAATACTTCTCTAGCTTATTTGGAAAATAAATACTACATTTCTAAATATCCCATGAGTCAAATAATAAATTAAAAGGGAAAAATAAAACACTTTAATCTGAATGAAAATGAAAACCCAACATATCAAAATTATGGGTTAGAGCTATGCTCAAAATTAAAATTTGTACAACAAAACATCTGCCGTAGAGAATAAAAACAAGTCTGAAATCAGTGACCTCATCTTTGCCTTAAATAGGCAGAAAAAGAATAGCAAAGTAAAAAAGAAGCAGTAAGAAGCCAAATAGAAATCTGTATAATGGGAATGAAAAAAACAACAGTGAAATCAATGAAACTAAGACTAGGTTGTAAAAAAGAACAATTAAGACATACTATAAAACTAATTATTAGAATGGGTGTAAAAATTGGAATATGAATCAATGGGACACAATAAGGAGTTCAGACATAGTCTCAATCATATATGAACAAATGATTTGCAAAGTGCAAGGAATTTCAGTGGAGAAATTGTAGTATTTTTCCATGAATGGTGCTGGAAATATCGTTTAGCCATTTGTAACAAAATTAACTTTGAGGCATGCTTTACACCATATACAAGGAACTAATTAAAAATGAATCCTAGGCTTAAATGTAAAATCTAAAACCATAACATTTTTAGAAATAACCTTAGGAAATTCTCCTTGTTATCTTGACTGGGGCAAAGATTTCTTAGATACAAAACAAACAAAATCTATTTTAAAAGAACTTGATAAATTTTACTTAATAAAAGTTAAATTTCTACTTAAGATATGCTCCGGGGTACCGCGGGTGTCTGAGCTCGGTGTTTGAGTGTCTGCCTTTGGCTCAGGCCATGATCCTGGGGTCCTGGGATCAAGTCCTGCATCCCACAGGGAGCCTGCTTCTCCCTCTGCCTATGTTTCTGCCTCTCTCTCTCTGTGTCTCTCATGAACAAATAAGATATTTTTTTAAAAGAAACTCTATAACGAAAATAGAATAGTAATAACAATAATAAAATACTAAATACATAAAAACAATAATCTAAACTGGGGAAAATATTTGCAAATCATATTTAAATTAAATAAAATGTATCATATTATTTAAAAATAAATCTCAACACTCAGTAATTAAAAAAACAACTCAATTAAAAATGGAGAAAAAGTTAAAGTGATATTTTTCCAAAAAGTACTTATGAACATAAATAAAGCAGCCTACTAAATTTATTGTAGGCTTTTCAATGAGGTCATGGAACAGAAAAGGGACATGTGGTAAAAACAAGGAAATCTGAATAAAGAATACACTTTGGCAAATAATAAACAAATAAATAGGTATATATAGCCCTCTTTCCATAAGATCTATTATTTTTTTATTTTGTGATTTTTGCATCTTTTATTTTGAGTGGCTGTAGTAGGAGAATAAGGACCTGCCAAAACTATTCAAGCCCTAATCATTGGAACCTATGAATATTTTCCCATGCTAAGCAAAAAGATCTTTGCAGTTCATCTTGGATTGTCCAGATAGGGCCAATATAATCACACGAGCCTTTAAAAAAACAGAACTCTTTGCATCTGGAAGCAAGAAAGAAATTTGGTAGAAGGGGAATTAGTGAGATCCCAAGCCTACGAATGATTTGGTACACTGTTGCTGGCTTTGAAAAATAGAGGCCCATGTGCAAGAACCATAGTTTGGTTTCTAGGAGACAAGAGCAGCCCCAGATGGAGTAGGCAAGGAAATAGGACCTCAGAAATTGGATTCTGACAACCACTTGTATGACTAGATTCCTCCCAGAAATTTCTGACAACAGCTTATCTGGCTGACACTTTGATTTCAGCTTTGTGAAACTAAAGCAAAGAAATCAGCTGAACTAACTTTTACTTCCGATCTAGAGAACTGTGAGATAATACATTTGTTTTGTTTTAAGACATTTTGGTAATTTGTTATGGTAATAATTGAAAAGTATAATATATTCTGTTACATAAAACAACAAGCAAATAAAACACTTTCTCTAGGGTACCTATTGCATTTTGCCTCTTATTATGATCAATGTATGAGAATTCCAATTGCTCTGAATCCTAAAGTTTGGTATTGTGTATGTGTGTGTGTGTGTGTGTGTGTGTAATTTACATATATATGTAAATTTTAGATCTTTGAGTTATTGTGTAATGGTATCTAATTTTGAACTTAATTTTAATTCTTTCAAATGACTAACAAGATTGATTATGTGCTTTGTTATCAGTACATATATTTTTGGTGAAGTGTCTACACAAAACTTTTGCCAATATTTTCAATGGATTGTTAATTTACAGTCAATTTTCATCATTTCCAGATTCTGTCTTGCAAATTTGCATACTTGTGAAAATTTACTAGTAACTCTGAAATCAATACTCAACATCATTTGCATACATCCATGTGTGTAGAGTAGAGAAAAAATTTGAGTCACTTAGGATGCATGTTCCCTGGTGAGGTCAAACAGGCCACCCTCTGCCTCATTCTTTTAACTATCACACTCATGATTCAATGACAGTCTATTTAAATGTAATGTTTTTCACATTTTTCGTGTGTGTTTTGTTGGTGATTTCACCTTCAATATAATGCTGAAATGATATGCATCATTCATAAGTGTGAAAAAGATACAATATGCCTTATGGAGGAAATGCATAGGCTAGGTAAGCTTTCTCCAGGTAGGAGTTATAGTGCTGTTGGCTGTTATTTCAATTTTAATTATTCAACACTTTCCATTAAATAAGGTATCTTAAAACAGAAAACACATAAAGCAAGGTTATGTATTGATCAGTTAATGAAAATGTTTCAATCAGAGACTTGTTATCGACCTAACCCTATGTTTCCCCTAGGAACAATGTTTTCTATTCAGTAATTCAGTCTGTGACAACTTTGCAGACAGAACTATCATAAATAATGAAAATCAAGTGTACTTACTTTGAGCATTCTTTATATATTCCGGATATGAATCTTCTGTCTGATATGTAATTTGCAGAGACTCCTTGTTTGTGGTTTGCTTTTTAATTCTCTTTACAGAGTAAAGAGGAAAGTGTTTTTTATAGGGCAAAATATTTTAATTTCGATGAAGTTTAATTTGTAGGTTTTATTTGTTGTTGTTTATGGATCTACTTTTTGTGTTGTCTGAAAAGACTTGGTCTAAAATGATGTCATAAGGATTTTCTTCCAGGCTTTCCTTTCCTTTCCTTTAGTTTTACACTTTGTTTGGTTTACTATCTGTTTTGATTTTTCTATACATTATGAAGTATAGGTTTTATTGAATATGTATGTCTACTTGTTCCAAAACTGTATGTTGAAAAGACTGCCTTTTTGCCATTTATTTACTATTGCATTTTTGCCAAGAATCAGATGATATATTTGTTTGGGTCCATTTCTGGATTTTCTATTCTATTTCATTGGCCTACATGTCTATCTAATATTACCCTATCATAACCACCTCAGCTTATTATAAATCTTGAAATTGGGTGGTATGAGTCCCCCAAATTGATATTTTTCAAAATTCTTGGCTATTCACTGTTGTTACACTCATTTTGCTCTCTCTCGCTCTCTCTCTCTCTCTTTTTAATGACAACTCATTTTTTCATTATTATTTTTTAGAAGCAGGGAGGGGCAGAACAAGAAGGAAAAGGAGAATCTTAAGTAGGTTCCATGCCCAGGCCAGAGCCTGATGCGGGGCTAGGTCTCACAATCCTGAGATCATGACCTGAGCTAAAATCAAGAGTCAGATACTTGATCCACTGACCACTTAGGCACCCCTATACGTTTTGCTTTTTTTTATATAAGATTTTTACAAATACTGGGATGCCTGGGTGGTCAGGTGTTGAGCATCTGCCTTTGGCTCAGGGTGTGATCTCAGGATCCGCGATCAAGTCCCACATCAGGCTCCCTGCGAGAAGCTTGCTTCTCCCTCTGCCTATGTCTCTGCCTCTCTCTCTCTGTGTCTCTCATGAATAAATTTAAAAAATAAATTGACAAATATTTTGTCAATATCTACATTAGCCTTCCTGCCTTTTTAAAAATTCAGATTGTATTAAAACCAAAGATCAAAATAGGAAAAATTAAAATCTTACCTATATAAATATTACCATCCATGAGTATATTACATCTCTTCATTTATTTATACCATATTTAATTTCTTTCATTAACATTTTATAGTTTTCAACATATGGCTACTATACACATTTTATTAGATTAATATCTAAGAATTTATTTTCTCTAGAGTTATTGTATATGGTACTGATTTTTAAATATTGTTTCTAACATTTTGTTACTGTATAAAAATATGGTTGATATTCAGGTATTTATCTTATTAAATTAACTCAGTTTTAAGAGATTTTTGTAGAGTCATGGCATTTTCTGCATAGATAATTATGCCATTTGTCAATAGAGATAGTCTAATTTTGTCCTTTCCAAACTAAATGCCTTATATATTTTTTTTACTACACTTATACATTTGTTAAATCACCCCATTATTTTTGTTAACTTCTTAAGGTCTGTAGGTTCATTAGTGATATCTCCTTTTAGGGTAGATATTGTTTGTGTTATCTCTTTTACTTATTTACTTATTTAATCAATGTTGCTTCAGGTTTATCAGTTTTATTGATCATTTTGAAAAGCCACATTTTCTATTATTTTTCTTAAAAAATTTACTGATTTTGATTTTCTTCTGATTATTTCCTTTTTAAATGTCTGAACTTATTTGGTTTATTTTTCTACTTCTAACCAACACTTAAATTGAAACCTTACTTCTAATCTGACAATCTCTGAACATTTAAATGTTTGGAACATTCATGTATTTAGAGCATTTAATGTGATAATTAATATGGTCTTTATTAATATTATCACCATCATATATTTAGGGTTTTGTTCTTGTTCCTACTGCTGTGTCCCCTTCTATTATTTTGAAATATTTGTATATTTTTTCAGAATTACATTTTCATTTATCTCTTAACACACTGACTATATATTGTAAAAATGTTTTAGTGGTTGTTTTAGGAAATTTAATATTCTTTTAAACATTACATATCCTACTCAAAATAAATATTTTGTCACTTCAAATAAAACATAAACTTTACAAGATATGGGTCCCTTTCTCCCATCCTTCCATTATGATGCAGTTTTCAAATCTATTACAGCTATATACACTGAAAATCCCATCACATGATGTAATAATTTTGCCTTCAACAGCCTTCCATTTTTACAAACTTCAGAGTTGAAAAATAATTTATTCACCTAGTAATTTAAAATCTCTGTGTTTTGTTTTTTTTTTTTTTCATTCCTGGCATTCCAGGATGCCCTCTGCTATCAACTTCCTTCTATATGAGGAATATCCTTTAGTATTTCTTTTAAAATACTAATAATATAAACATTCTTTTTTTCCTTCATTTGAGGTGCCTTGTTTTCTTTTCTTTTTCTTTTTTTTTTTTGAGGTGCCTTGTTTCCTATACTTCTGTAGGATATTTCATTGAATATAGGATTCAAGTCCGATGATTCTTTTTTTTTTTCAATACTTGAAAAATATTATTCCATTGTCTTCTTGACTCAATGGCTTTTTTAAAGATTATTTATTTATTCATTCATTCATTCATTCATTCACTCATTCAATCATTCATTCATGAAAGACACAGAAAAAGAAAGGCAGAGACATAAGCAGGCTCCCTGCAGGGAGCCCGATGCAGGATCAATCCCAGGATCCCGGGATCATGACCTTGAGCCAAAGGTGGATACTCAATCACTGAGCCACCCAGGTGCCCCAGCTCAATGGCTTTTGATCAGAAATTTAGTGATTCTAACCTGTTTCCCTATATGTAATGTGTTGCTTTTTTCTGAATGCTGACAAGATTTTTTTCTTTATTTTTGGTTTCAGATATTTGATTATGATATCACTTGATTTGGATTTCTTTAAGTTGATCTTATTTTGGGTTTGCCATGTTCTTGAATATGCAAATTTTTATTTTTAACAAAATTTGGGAAGTTTTCAATTATTTTTTTTATTTATTTTTTGTCGCAATCTGTCTTCTCCTTTGAGACTCCTATTACATGAATATTAGACTTTTTGACATTTTTCTACTGATTCCTAAAATTCTGTCTTTTTAGACTTCTTTTCAGGTTTTACATTATAATTCCAGCATTTGAGCTGCTGAGGTTGGCATTCATTGATTACCTTTTAAGCTGAAAATAATTTTTGTGTATATTATAAAGATTTTGGTATGCATCCTGTTATTTGGAATATCATGTGATTTTGGGTCCTGTTTATAACTTCTAAATAATATTGATTTTTTTGTTGTTTTAGCAGGCAGTCATCAGGTTAGGTTAAGACAAAATGTCTACCAGTTTTCTTCTGGCTTTGCTTCTAATGCCTATTTATTTTACCTTTGCAGTAGTATCTTGGAACATCCTTATTCTATAATTCCCAGTCTGAAATCTGAGCATTGGTTTTTAAACTATATTTCAATGTTCAAAGCCTTTTCTATGATGATGCAAGTCAGTCTCATGCATGCAAAGCTATCGGGTAAACATTGCTCTTGACATCCCTGGCTTTAAATTTAAAGCATTCTTTCTCATGCCCCTTCCTCTTATGATCCTTCCCACTCCAGCCTGTGTTTCCCAGTGGTCCCCTTCCCAAGGTTCTGTCTATGAATGAGGGGTTTTAGATTTACCTCACTATTGGCAGAATTCTATTTCCTAAGTTCTGTCATGATTCTCTTGGTTGAAAGTGTACAGATCTCTCTCCCTCTCTTTACTGGCATTTGTCTGATGTAACAAACAAAACAAAACAAAACCTTCAGCATATTCCAAAGTTCCATGAGAGAGTGATATAACTCATGGAAAGGTGTTCTGGCCACAAAACTCTATAGACTACTCCTTGTAGTATTAGTAGTTAGAAATAATGATAATAATGTTTTAAAATCTGTAAGAGTCTAATCTATAAATGTTCTGTTGATACTTAGTGTCTCTAAGTATCAGTATACATACTGCGATATGTTATACCAGCATCCTGAGAGATAAAAGACGGACGATTTACCCCTCTATCATCTTAGTTTCCTATTGTTAAACTTCAAAGTTCAGTAATTGCTGTTGTATTGCTTATCCTTTCCACAACTGAATTGCCATTCTAATTAGTAAACATTTAGGACCAGATAACAAGAAAATTGCTAGTGTAAAAATACCATTTCTCCTCAAAACAAAATATAAGAATATTTGCTCAACTCACTCTTCTCTTTGATTCAGTTACCAGATGTTATTTCTATTTTGAGTGCAATATCAATCACTTGATAACCTCAATGATGCCTGAACAGTCAAATTATTCTGTTAAAATTCCATGCATGTCTTATACATATTATAAGCACAACATAAAATAAGCAGATAATGTTTTCCAAATTTTAAAACTTGAATCAAGAAAAGGAAATAATTAAAACAAAAACAACAAAATAACAACAATAATACATTAAAGCCTTTAAAAATGCCCAAAAGTCTCCTTATGCAAAAGCAAAAAAAAAATGTTTTCTGCTAATTTTATTCTCTTTTCACTAGGGTCTTGCTAATCATTGCATATCAGTATCAAGATAAATTAGTTCTTATTACATTTTATTGTTTTCTGCTTTGTCTAATTAGTAATATTGCATGAGAGTTGTTTTCTATTATGTTTTATTACTGTGTTTTAGAGTAAGTAATGATTTGGGAGATGGTTTGAAAACATGAATACTCTTAATAACATTACTACTATGGGGAAATATTTTCTAATTTCTAATATCTACTTACGAAAGAACTTTGGGAAAGAAAAACATTTAAAAGTTTATGAATATGTAATATGTAGCAGACAGTAACAGAAAAAATAAACTTATTAAAGCAGCATTTTGTAGAAGAGCTACTTACCTCATATTTCCCACCATGCACAGCTAGTCATCACTGTCAGGTGGACTCTATCATTCCATCTTATGCAGCTAAACATCCATCTCAATCACTTCTTAAAGAAAAAAGGATTAAGATGGTTTAAACTTTTAATAAAGAACAAGAATTATACTAATTTAATTGTGATTATAAAAACAATGAGATGACTTAGCTTCACACATGTGCAATGAAAACAGCAGCAAGATTATATTATTCCCTAATTTTTTTCTTCTCATTAGGAACCAGAAAGAACTCTACAACATATAGGCAAGATAAAACTCTTTCATAGACTGGTTTGTATCCCTCTTCATTATGCTTCCATAGATATTCTCTTATACCCTTACCATTTCCTGCCAAATTTTCCTCCTTGGAAATAAATTTTTTAGTATGGCTAGTAAAGACACATGGTTTCAAATTACCAGCTGTGTGGTCTTGAGTAAAATATGTATCTCTCTTGCTTAAATGTTTAATATCTCTCTTTAATTCCTATGGTAAAGGATAAGAGAAGAATTAAATATGTTCTGCTTTTTTACTAACAATAAGCATCTTTTGCCATATCTCTACAGTTTATGTACTTAGTTTCACTAAGATAGTGAGAGATACTGGCTGTTTGATGTACCATGCTGCATATTTCCTTACCCCGCAGCTCTATGTATCTGACTATGTAAGCTGTTTGTTCTTCTCAAGCCACTTGTAGGTAGTAAGATGACATATCATATTATTTTGTGTGAAAAGAGACAGTTTCTGGTGGAATATTATACTGAAAAATCTTCCCATTTGGAAATGGTGATACTCGGGGAATGAATACACTGCATAACACTATGGGTAGAAACTCCTTGTTTTACTTATCAGCATTGTAGAAGCTGACATTCATAACCCATGGTTCTTTAAACAACAACAGCCTTTCTATAATTTTAAGTTTTTTCTTTTATTTTTAATTTATTTATTTAAAAATTTTCCAATCTTATTGAGTTATCACTGGCAAACTGTATATGAAAAAATTATATGGTCAAAGGGTATAAACTTTTGGTTACATGATAAATTCTAGGACCTAATGATTAGGGCTAAAAAATACCGTATTAATGTCCTTTATATTTGTTAAGAAAATAGATCTCAAACCACTCCCCTACACACACACACGTAATGAAAACTATGTGAAGAGATCCATGTTAATTAATTATGGCATTCCTTTCACAATATGTACCTGTATGAAATCATCACATTGTAGATCTTAAAAGATCATGCTGTACAATCTGAATTGGGTTTTATATATTCCAAAAATATTCACATGTTTTGAAATGACAGCTTAATATTGACAAGGCAGATATGGCAGTTGAAATAGTCCTGAGTCAATCCATACAGAAAGAGAAAAACGGATACAAATACATGATTATAAAGCACAAATGATTTTTCTTAAGGTATCAGACACACAGATTCAAAGTAAAAATGAGAATTTGAAAATCAAGGTTGTCTTCCCATAGAATATTCAGAAAAGATCACAGCAGCTGTGGAGGATGGGAGGAAACCAAGTAGATGGCAGAGGATAAACTTGCAAAGCTTCCATATTTTGCTAGATCAAAATCTGCATTTCTTCAGCATTGTGGAGTCATGTAGAAGTTGAGCCAATATTGTCAAGTACAAGCTGATAATAAGAACACATTGATCATTTATGGAAAGTAACTCATCCCTGGCTCACTTACTTAGAAGCATCTTTTTCCTAGTAAGTCACCTCTATCCCATCTAGACCACCTCCATCACATGCATCATCACTACTCTCCCTCCAAATATAAATTTGCATACATTAAACAGGGAGCTTACCACAAGGGTAAATCATTACCTCATCAAGGAGGAATTCAAAAAAATCTAGTCAAACATTTCAACTGAGCCAGTGGAGTAGTATAACACATCTTTCACACATCCAAGGTCCTCCAAAGAGGATCTCAATTTACATTTCAAGTATCATCTTCTCACTAGATAGCATTGTTCTGACCTCCCATGGGGGGGACAGGCCTTGCTTAAATTTCTCCATAGTTTTCAACATGTTATTTATGCAAAAGCTAGCCTGGGTGCTGCATTTTTCTCTTAGCATTTAAGGATTAGCTTGTTCCTTATCTTTGTTCTCATTGAAGTTTGACTATTCACTTACAGCATTCATGTCAAATACAGTAGTTATTTTTGCAGGTGCATATGTTCTCCACTAGCCTGTGTGCACTGCTCCAGGATGATTAAACATAGCAATTACCCCTTAACTCAAAATCACACTATGCACAAAAAAGCCATTAGCTTTCTCTACTTCTAGGCCATCTACTCCTAGACTAATCAAATCCTTATGAAACATGGAGACATAGGAGAACATGTGTGCATCTGCCTTTCTTTTTGCATCATTTCATTCCAACATGAAAGAAAACACTTGAAAAAAACCAGATTCATTTGCCAAACTCAATCCAGCTTTTAAAAAATTTTTCATAGAATGCATTAATATGACATCTAAATTGCATTAAAGTTCTTCAGGGCATTAACACAGTTTGTGTGTGTTACCTATGAGTGGTTTAGACCAGATTACCCTTATGACATATTATGTCCAATGTCAACCTGAATTATAACTACAGAATCTTATATATAGCATTTTTAACTAAAGTGGAAAATCTATTCATTATAGCCAAATTCTGCTTAGAAGATGAAGATGCAAATCTAAGAGATCTTATTTGGATGATTAAAACTTTTTATTTTAATATTTATTTACCCCTTAAGTAAAGTTGAGCTACATAAATTTGCCCTTAGTTTTCTTCATTTGCCCTGATTTGTTCTTAATGCTTTGGAATTGACCTGTAAACTATTTTGTGTTCTTCAAATACATTTCTTCAAACTTGAGTACTACAAAATTTAAACTGATATTTTCTGTATTCAACAACCAGGTTAACTATATGAAACATTTTAAAGTTAAGAAATGGGGCAGCCCAGGTGGCTCGGTGGTTTAGCGCCACTTTCAGCCCAGGGCATGATCCTGGAGACCCGGGATTGAGTCCCACGCATGGAGCCTGCTTCTCCCTCTGCCTGTGTCTCTGTGCCCCCCCCCCCGAATAAATAAATAAAATCTTTAAAAAAATAAAAAATAAATAAAGTTAAGAAATATGTCTTAATCTCCTCCTCCCTATATCATATTTACTAGCATATCCATCATCCTCTACCTATCCCTGGTAATAAATAAATAATAGCTGGCTAAGGATTTCACATATTGTCTATGCTCAAGCCAGATTTTATTTCCTTCACATCTAGTTTATGCTCTTCTTATTGCCTCTAGTATTTGTGTAATATATCTGTCTGAAACAAACAATTTTATATATCTGCATATGTACATACAAAACCAATAACCCAACAATAACTTTCATTCAGCTAATCTAGTTTACTTAGGTTGAAATATTTAGAATGTTTATTATATCATCCTTTCTAGAAATGTATCAATTACATTAATTCTCAATTAAAGAACTATTGTCTGCATAAATACTACTTTATTAATTAACTTGAATAAATTAGAACTGACACAAGCTCTCATTCTACTAAACTGGCAGAAATTTAACCTTAGTCATTATATGCATCCTGTGCATCCCTGTGCATACTCTTCCAGAATCATACATGAATAAAGCAGGCATTAGAGAGAGCCTAAGCAGAGGAAAGGGGGAAGATTGCTGATCTCTATTCTACTGTGCTCTATACTGAAATTCCTCCCAGGGAGCAGTTCCTCTCTGAAATTTTACCATTTTCTCAGGCACTGTCAGAGTGTTCTGCAGAGCCCCCAGTATGCTAGTGTAATGGGATCCACATACTTGTGTATCTTTTCTGTTGAAAGAACAACCAAGGCTATCACTTTATTCTTGTTGTAGCTGTCAATAGTAAGATGAGCTCAGTTTTCAAAGAGTAACAGCCAGGACATATATATGTACATTTTCTATTGTTTTCAGAAAATGTGTAGCCTTTTTTTTTTTTTGTAAACTTTAAATCATCTAGGCAGGCAGTATGCCCGAGGGTTTAAGATGATATGTGCCAAAAAATGAGTAGTGAGTAATAGTATAATTAGTATGGATGGTTTTGCATCCTAGTTTATAGTTATGGTTGAAAACCTGTCATTGGAGTAGCCTATCTCTCTGCTGATAACAATTATAAACTCAGAAACAAAACAAAACTGTTTGAAGGTAGCAGGATCTGAAGAGAATATGACCTTTGAGAGAAGGCAAACATGATACGTAAAACCCACATTCATTCAGCTTTGTTTCTATAAGTACAGTCCTATTTTTAGGATGTTTTGGAGGTGAGCCTTAAACAGAAAGTAGTCACTTAGGGCTGAGGAGTCACAGATTACAGTTAGAAACTGCAAAAGCAACTGAAAAGTATGGAGCCACAAAGGTAGGAGTTCCAGATCTGAAAAGAAACATACCACACATGCCTGCTCTATATCTCACCTGCAATTCTGCAGGGAAACTCCAAGGACCCCAGGGAAATACTATAGACAGAAGACTAAAAATTCTTAGCAGACATTTCATCAACTGTCTGCCACTGGAGAAACAGCATTTGAAGCTGTAGTCCTGCCAAGTTAGACAGACTTGACAAACTCCTCAGACTTATGAATGAAACTAAAGAAAGGTCACATGTTAGAAATTAGGATCAGATTGCATAACTAAGGACAATTCTCATATTAAATGCTAAAACAGAGGGTCCTTGGGTGGCCTAGCAGTTTAGTGCCTGCCTTCGGTCCAGGGCATGGTCCTGGAGTCCCTGTTTCAAGTCCTGCATCGGGCTCCCTGCATGGAGCCTGCTTCTCCCTCTGCCTGTGTCTCTGCCTCTCTCTCTCTCTCTCTCTCCCTATCTCTCATGAACATATAAATAAAATATTTAAAAAATAATAAATGCTAAAACAATCATCCATAACTTCAAAATGATCTTATAGTAGTTTAACTGCTTACTGGAACAACAAAAAAAATCTTTTTTAGATTATTTATTTATTTATTTATTTATTTATTTATTTATGAGAGACACACAGAGAGAGAGGCAGAGAGAGAGAGACAGAGACACAGGCAGAGGGAGAAGCAGGCTCCCTTTGTGGAGCCTGGTGCGGAACTCTATCCCAGAACTCTGGGATCACAATCTGAGCCAAAAGCAGGTGCTCAACCACTGAACCCAGGTGCCCCTCCTGGATAAAAATTTAAAACTTCTTAGAAGATTAAGAACTTCAGATTTTCCCTATAATGTATGATTGGCAATTTCTAGTGTGAAACAAAACATTAATAGGCATATGAAAATACAGGAAAATGCGATCCACATAAAGAGCTATGCAATCAGTAACAACAGATCCAATATACCCAAAGGGTTATAATTAGCAGAAAATAAATTTAAAATTACTATGATAGGGCTCAGTGGTTGAGTGTCTGCTTTTGGCTCAGGTCATGATCCCAGGGTCGTGAGATTTGAGTTCCTCATCAGGCTCCCCTGATTTAAAGAAAATAAAATTAAATTAACATGATAAGTATATTAGGGAATCTATAAGGAAAGATTGAAATGAATCAGCAGATGGGATATTTTAGAAGATGCATAAGCATTTTTATGAAAATACATAACAGAAATCTTAGAAGTCAAAAATACAATACCAAATACACACACATAACATTCTCACACTATACTTCGGTGGACAGGATAAACAGTACTGTAAACACAATAAAAGAAATAATCAGTAGGACTAGAGAAAAATCAATAGGAATTGTCCAAATGGAAGCACAGACAGAAAGAAAAAATTTGAAAAAAAAATGAAAGAAATTAAAGACCTATCCAAGAGTGTCAAGTAGTCTAATATACATGTTTCCATGTCCCAGAAAGAGAACAAAATGAAAATAAGGCAGAAAACATTTGAAAATTATGGACCATTATTTTTCTAAATTTTATTAAGACAAACAAAAAAATCCAATTATGTTTGCAGAAATTATAGCAAACCTTAGCAGAATAAATATAAAAAAATACCTAGAATATTATGTTTAAGATGATGAAAAACAAAGATGTAGAGAAAATATTAGAAGAAGCAAGAGAAAAGAAGATTTTATACAATATCAAAATTAACATTGATGACTAACTCTTGTCACAAAAAATAGAATGTAGAAGACAATGAAAAGATATTTATTAGTGTGCTGAAAAAAAAAAAAACAAACACAACTGTCAATATAGATTTCTACAGTGAAATTACCTTTCAGAATCACAGAAACAGTCTGTGTCAAATAAGTGAATTCTGAGAAACCAGTACAAAAAAAGATAGAGATAATTCTTTATGCTTAATGGGATGCAGACTATATGTAAATTCAGATGTACAGCATGAAAAAATATTACTGAAAATAGTACATATGTGAATAATTTCCTAAATAGAATTGTTTCTGTCTTTTCTTAAATTATTTTATAATCAATTTACTTTTCAAAGGCAAAAATATAATACTATGCTGTAGGGTTTCTAGCATTTCTAGAAGTGAAATATATCACAAAAATAGCACAAACAGCAGCTGGGATTATAAATAGTAGTAAACTACATACCACTACATGATATACATTATTTAAAGTTGTAAAAAATTAATTCAAGATCATGTAAGAATGCCTTGTACATCATCTAGATCAATTATTAAATAAAAGCAAAAGAGATGAAGATTAAAACCAGTAGACAAAAAAGAATAGCATTGTAAAATAAATTAGATTAACCAAAAGAAGATAAAGGCGAGAAAAAATATCAAACAATAAAAGAATTATAGCAACAATTAGCAAGAGAGTCAACAAACTCATACATGTCAAATAATTTAAATAGACAACGGATCCCAAAAAATCATTTTTTTTTAAGTCAGACAAGACAGTTTGACTTAAATATATGTTAACTACAGATGCATTTTAGATATAGAAATGCAGACATGTTGAAAGTCAAATAATGGAAGATTATGTTCCATACAAACATTATGCATAAGAAAAATATCATGCCTATATTAATATAAGGCAATATAGACTTACAGAAAAGGATTATTAGTAATATTAAAAAGTTTATGTTATAATCATTATCAAGTCAATATTTCAAAAAGACACCACAGATCTAAATTTGTATACAACTAATTACAGAGATTCAGAATATCTGAAGCAAAAGGTATCAGAACACAATGAAGAAACAATCAAATACATACTTTATGTAGATATACCTTTCTTTTGTATTCAGTAGAAAAGACAAAAGTTGTCTGAAAACCAGGAACAGAAGAATCTTTCTAAATCTAATAATCTTCAAAAAATATTAGCTAACATAGATAATGACAAGATAGTGAATAACATTTCCCTATACATTATTTAATAAAGCCATTCCATTTCTAATTATTTATTTAATAAAATAAAAGCATATGCCATACATATTTCAAGAAAATGAAAGCATACTTGTACACAAATTATCATGGAAGTTTAATCGGTAATAGTCAAACACTGGAAATCATCCAAATGTTTCTCAACAGGCAACTGAATAAATATACCATGGTATAGCTATTCAGTGGAATACTACTCAGGAACAGAAAGGAATGAATGACCTATATACACCACAAAATGGTTGAATATAAAAATAATTATGCTGAATGAGAAGCTAGTTTTAAAAAATGCACATTGTGTAATTTGGCTTCTATAATAGTCAAAAATGTGCACTGATGACAAATTAGTTGTTGCCTGGGAATAGGAGCATGAGATAGAGACATGTAAGGTAATTTTTGGAGGTGACTGATATGTTCATTATCTTAATGTATATGTTCATGTACAGACAATTTAATGGACGTGTGGTGGTGCCTCCAAAGTAAGAGCTGGCAGAAGCTTCTGTGTCTTGATTGTCATGGTGGTTACATGAATTTACAAATATGAAAAATTCCATTGTTCTAAACACACACACCCACACACACACACTCTCACGCACACACGAGTATGTGAAAAGCAGTGATATCTGAATACTCTGGATTATATCAATGCCAATCTCTTGGGTTTTTGTGTTGTAGTACAATAACACAAGATATTTCCATTTGAGGAAACTATGTAAAAGATACATGGGGTGTCTCTACAAAATTACCCAACTCTGTGACATATTCTGTAATTATTTCAAAATGTAAAAAAAGATTTAAAAAACATTAAATATAAAAAATAGTAATTGAATTCATTCATCTAATTGACTAGGTCAAACATAATTCATCAAAATTAAATTTATCAAAATTTATATGCTCATCAAAAACAGCATTATCATAAGATATGATCAATATAAACATTAAAAGATATTCAACATTATTAATCTTAAAGGATTGCAAATATACCTCAATGAGGTACAGCTTCATATCCTTCAAAATGGTTAAAATATTTACTTAACTTCATATATGCAAACATTAAATAGACTTAGCTATCCCACTCAAGAGAATTAAAATTGTATATGTAACCAAAAAGACTTTTATGAGAATATTGATGGTGACTTTATTCATAATAGTCAAATGCTAGAAATAACCCAAATATTCATTGGTAAAAGAAAATGATACATAAATGATAGGATATTTTTGAAGTAATTACTCAGTAATAAAAGGAATAAGCCATACAAAACAAGTTAAGTAAATCTCAGAGACACTATATGAAAATAGCCAGATAAAGAAGAGGAAGAAAAATAAAAGTACAGGCTGCATGACTCCATTTGTAAAACTTTCTAGTCATGGTTGTTACATAGAAGTAGAGAGATTGACAGGGAAAAGAGAATGGAATTCTTGGGATGATGGAAATAGTCTATATTTTGATTGAAGCTATGGCTACATGGACATATAAATTTTTCAAAACTCATCAAACTCTACTCTTAGAAATGTGTATTTTATTAGATGTACATGACATCTCAATTTTTAAAACTGTCCTAAAACAAGCTGATCTAGTTGTAAAGTGTGGGCTTTTGAGCAATGGTTCTCAACTCTCCCTGCACATTATTACTACCTGGATACTTTTTAAAAACTACTGATGCATACTATGATTCCACTCCAAAAGTGAATCCCTCATATTGGTATTTCTTAAAATTTTAATGGTGACTTTTATGGGCAAACAGGACTGAGAATCCTCAATGAGATCATCTCTAAATTATTTTTTTATAATAAATTTCAAATAAATTTCAAGAGCTCTTACAATAAATGGACTAAAAATAAACCACATAATTAGGATAAAAATGTTATTTTTTATGTATTTTTATTATTTTTTAAGATTTTATTTATTTATTCACAAGAGACACAGAAAGAGAGAGGCAGAGATACTGGCAGAGGGAGAAGCAGGCTCCATGTAGGGAGCCCGACATGGGACTCCATCCAGGGACTCCAGGATCACACTCTGGGCTGAAGGCAGGCGCTAAACCACTGAGCCACCCAAGGATCCCCAAAATGTTACTTTTTAAAAAAGATTTAAGAGAGAGAGAGTGCATGCAAATGGGATGAGGGGCAGAGGGGAAACGTGAGACAGAATCTCAAGCAGATCTTCCGCTGAATCTGGGCCCAATGTGGGCTCAATCTCATGACCCGAGTCCACTGCTCAACCAACTAAGCTACACAGGTGCCACAAAATGTTGCTTTTCAATAGCTTGAGCATTAATATCAATTTCTTATAATTTACAGAAAAGTCTTTCCACATTTTTCTTCTACACGGGACTTTATTCATTTAATATATTCTAACTTTTGCAAATAGCCCTTAAACATATGAAAACAAACATATCCTAACTTACACTATGTAAAAAGCAAGCTGAACTATCAATATTAAAATATTAGATTAGGAATATATCTAAAGTTTGAATGCATAAACTATTAGCAAAACAATACTAAAGACAGATTCATATATTGCTGGCTAATGTGCAAAATGGCACAATGCTATGTAAGTTGATTTGTCAATATATTATTAAGTTAGATATACATTTGCCAATTCTTGAAATCTAAACAAATGCCTTAACAAATACAAAACAATGCATGCCAAAGTTAGTCATAATGGTATTATTTTTAATATAGCAATTTGGAACATATTTATCAATAGGGAATGATTGAATATGCTGAGGAATATCCACACAATAAAATTGGATGCATTTCTTTTAAAAATGAGGAAAGTTAAAAAAAAAAAAGAGTAAAGTCTCTATATACCATTATGGAATGACTTTAAGGACATATTGTTTCATGAAAAAAAATCTAGGGGCAGCGAATCAATATATAGTATGTCCTCTTTTTTATTGGTGTCAATGCACACATACGGAGATATTTCACTGGATGGAGATAAAATAGATTTTATTCAAATTATACATAAAATTGTATATTTTAATGTAAATGTAAATATGCTTTACCTTTATTATAATTTTATATTCTTAACAGAAATGATTATGTGTATATATATATATATATATCCATGTGTATATATCCATAAGCCACATCCACATCTGTATCTATATCTGTATCTATAGCTATACTGAAATTGACAAGAATAAATGACATTTTAGTAATAGTCACACTAATATAAACATCTTAGTTTCACTAAAGAAAGCTAGAAAACTCAGGAGAAATGACTTATTGCAGATCACCAGCAGATATGTTTTAGAACTAAAATAAAAAAGAACACAAATACCAAGAAAATTTGGGCAAGTATTTATGAGCTAGCTGTAAGGGATTCCACTAGCTAAATTTGAGATCTGAAACAAAAATAGAAAAGATCATAACTAGTTATAATATTTTGGAAAAATAAAATCTCATGAATCCCTCTAAAAAATGTAGACATAATTACTTAAATGTTATCATTAGGTGTGACTAATATAATGCATTCTGCTGAAAATTTGTAATAAAAGAGTATAAATTAAGCATTCATTCTCTCATTCTAGAAGGAGTTATTACATTCCCTAGTTGACAGAATAAGTCACTGTGTGTGAGGGTGTGGGTGTGGGTGCGTGAGAGAGAGAGACAGAGACAAAGAGAGAGAGAGAAAGAAGGTTTTAGGAAGAGTGAAAAAAAATTAAGAAATATCTTGAAATAATTGTCATCCTATACTTAATTTTAAAAAATATTTTATTTATTTATTCATGAGTGACACAGAGAGAGGCAGAGACAGGAGAAGCAGGCTCCATGCAAGGACCCCGATGTGGGACTTGATCCTGGGATTCCAGGATCACGCCCTGGGCTGAAGGCAGATGCTCAACCACTGAGCCACCCAGGCGTCCCTATATTTGATTTTTTTTCAAAGATTTTATTTATTTATACATGACAGACACACACACACACACACAGAGAGAGTCAGAGACACAGGCAGAGGGGGAAGCGGGCTCCCGGAAGGGAGCCTGATGTGGGACTCAATCCCTTGACTCCGGGATCACGCCCTGAGCTAAAGGCAGACGCTCAACCACTGAGCCACCCAGGCGTCCTGCTAAACTTGATTTTTAATAATGATTTTGTTTAGTTCATTGTCAGGACATAGAATGATGACTTCTTTTGACATCTCATCATCAATGACCTTAAAATAATGGGGAAAATGTTACCCTGTTAAAAAATACTACAAACTAACTTCTTGAAAACTTTTTTGTTAGCTGAGCCATTTTCCCAGAAATGGTAATATGGTATTGATCTTCATTGTATTATAATGCTTAATTTTGTTTTCCATATTCACAAATACTACTGACTTCATTGAGGCAGTATTTAAAAATATATTCATATACTAAGTGGTGAGATGGTAAAGGAACTCCAGTAAGATAATATGTTAATGAATATCTTGAATATAATAAGAATGCTAATGTTACTATTTCCAACTATTTAAAAAAATATTTGAAAAAACTTTTTTTTTGTATTGAAAAAATATTATAACATATTATACCATCCCTATCCTCTGGCAAAACTAAACTGCTTTCTTTCATTGTAGATTAGTTTGTAATCTCTGGAAATCTATTTTATATAAATAGAACCATAGAGTATATATACTTTTCATCCAGTTTATTTCATTCAGCATAATTATTTTGAGATTTATCCATATTGTAGTGTATAATATTTCATTCTTTTTATTAAATAATATTTTATTGTGTATATGTACATATATGTGTGTATGCATATAAATACATGTGTATAAATGTAGTTTGCCTCTAGTTTGGGGCAATTGTGAATATAGCTGCTAAGAACACCTGTGTAATAAATTTGCATAGTTTTCATATGGACATATACTTCCATTGCTTTGGAATAAATATCCAGAAGTGGAATAGACGTGGTTAGTGGTAAGATTTATGGTATAATATTAAAAGAAAAAAGGAGGAAAAAGATAAGAAAATCCTGCCAAACTCAACTTTCACTTGCAGCAATAATGAAGTAACAATGAACCAAGTCAGGCCCTCAGACATGGGGAAACTCTGACTAACTATATGAAACAATGGTTATAAAGACATTGGCATAAGACAATAAATGGGAGTGATTCCTTATAGAGAGGAACCAAATTAGGTCAGCTTTTTGATTAACCCAATTTACCACTGAGAGAGAGAGAGAGAGTATCCAAGTTAACAGTTAAGAAAGAGGAAATACAAACAAAGCCCAGTGTTCTCCCTAAGATGTGAATAAGGAGCTCCATGTTTAGTGAGGCAAAATGGCTAGCATTTTCATAGCAGGAGTCTCAGGAGCAGAGAATTCTCAAAAGCTGCAGAAGATGCCTCCTCTAGTTCAGCTCAGTACTACCATATGCATGTGAGAAAATAACTCAAGAGTAGGAAAAGCAAACAAAGACTAGAGGGAAAACTTCCTGGAACTGTCAAAGGCTAGCGATAGTTTTTGTTACCAACAGTAGAATGCAATATTTCATAACTGAAAGGGCTTCAGGTAGATTACTAACGAGGAAGTTACTTTATTAGTGGGGGAAATAAGCCTAAATTGAAGCCTACACTCATTTTACCTACCAAACAAAGAACTAAGTCCCTAATCACTGGTTCCACATAGGTCAACTATATGGCAAAGTTCAAGAATATTATATGAGTACAGAAGTATCCAGGATTCAACAAGGCAACACCAACATAGCTTTGCATCCAATCAAAAATTACTGGTCACTAAAAGGCACTGGAAATTATGATCCATATTTAGAAAAAAAATAATCCATCTAAAGTGACCCAGAAATGGGGGTGCCTTGGTGGCTCAGTTGGTTCATCATCTGCTTTTGGCTCAGGTCATTATCCCAGGGTCCTGGGATTGAGCCCCATGTCGGGCTTCCTACTCTACGGAGATTCTGCTTTGCCCTCTCCCTCTGCCTGTCCCCCTGGTTGTGCTCTCTCTCACTTTTTTTCTCTCTGTCGTTCTCTCAAATAAATAAAATCTTAAAAAAAAAACTGACACAGCATGGCAAAGATAACAGCAATAATACAAAAGGACATTAAAATGGTTATTATAAATATGCCATAGGTTTCAAAAACTGGAGAAAAGACTGAACATGTTAGGTAGACATGCAGATGATATGAAAACATTTCAAATATATTTAAAAAGGCGGGGGGGGGGGGATGCCTGGGTGGCTCAGCAGTTGAGCATCTGCCTTTGGCTCAAGACGTGATCCTAGGGTCCCAAGATTGAGTCACATGTTGGGCTCCCTGCATGGAGCCTGCTTATCCCTCTGCCTATGTCTCTGCCTCTCTCATGAATAAATAAATAAAATATTTTTAAAAATAAAAATTAAAAAATACCCAAAGGAACACACCAACAAATAAAGAATTGACTCATTTTATTATTGAAGAAAGTAAATATTCTAAAGGTGTGCTGTTAGACAGTCATGAACTGAATTTTGTCCCTCCAAAGTTGTTGAACTCCTAACCCACAGAACCTGTTAATGTGATCTTATTTGGAAGTAGGGTCCTTGAAGATGATTAAATTAAGATTATGACTTGTTAGAATTTGGCTAATCCAGTATGACTGTATCTTTAGAAAATGGAGAAATTTGGACACAGAGACAGATGGGCACATGTGAATGTTAAGGAAGAAATCCAGTTGACAAGTCTATAAGTCAAAGAATGGCAAAGATTGCCAGTAAACCACCAGAAGCTAGGAAAGAGGCATGGAATAGATGCACCCGCACAGCCCCTGAAAGAATCAAACCCACTGACATCTTGCTCTCAGAATTCCAGGCTCCAAAACTGTGAGATTATACATTTCTGTTGTTCTAAAGCCACCACTTGTGTGGTACTCTGTTACAAAAGAAAACTAATATGCCCAGCCATTGGCCACAAAGTCAAATTTTTCAGCTCTGTGGTTACGGAATTACAGTTACAATTGTTTCACATCATCCTATTTTTTAGGAAACAATCAACAGATACTCAATTTCTGTTAGTAGTTACATTGAGCTTATTTTGGTGTCTTCTTTTTCATATCATTACCAGGCTTACTCTGTATGTTGTGTTCCTCATTAATGCTTTGTCAGTACCCCCTGTCAATGCCCCAACAGTGTGTTTACCATATACAACTTGTCACATTCTTCAATATTCCTCCATAAGGTTAGATTACATTATTTTATACACAGTTATTTTCCCTTTTGATGTTATTTTACAGTTTCAGATTTTCCATAAATTTATACTGCACTATTGATTTCTCTTTGAACTGTTATGAATTTTCTATATACCCAACAATTCAAAAGTAGTATACATAATAAGATGATGATAAATAATATGATAATATAGAATAAAAATTTTAAGAGAATCTTAGTTTCAGGCAAACAGCCTTTGAAACCTACATAATATATATTTAAAATAGCTTCTTGATTAGCTAGATGTAAGAATTCTCGTTCATCATATAAACAGCTTTACAAATGGTTGATTAGTTTTAGTAACTCATTTTTCTAAGTGTTTTACAATTTGAAAGTTGTTCTTTAGTTCTCATTTTAGATTTTCCCAATTAGATCTTCCAATATACCTAATGCATAATCAACACAGTCTTGTCAACCTAGGTAGTCTAAAGATTTGATTCAAAATTTTTCTTGCATGGCTCAATATATTTCTTATAAATATTCATCAATTGTGCAACTTTTTTATTCTTATTCTTAAAGATTAAATCAGGGCCAACAGAAATAGTCCTGTCTTCCCAAATAATGTTTCCAGTATAGAAAGACATGCTCCACCAAGCTTCTTATCCATTATTGAAGTGCATTGTAGGATGCTTACTGGAGGCTCATGTAGAACTGTTATTGTTAGTAGCAAATTTTAGTTTATTCTAGACCTTAGGGACAAACCCAGCCAATTGGGCATTTCTTATGTCTGTCAGTGTTAATATTAACACTTCAATTGCAGTCAGTTAAAATCTCTTTGAATGTCAAGCATTCATCTAATATAGATCCTTAAGGAGAATTATGTTGGTTTGACTTTTCAACAGTTTCAATCTGTAAATGGCATTTTAGCTCCTCTATGAATATTAAAAACCTTACATCATCTTTTAATCTCTCCATAGATAGTATGATGCCCAATATCCAATTGTTCCTAGGAGTAGGTACAATTCTATAGTTCAGTAGTAATAAATATATCCTGTAATTATTTGTCCTATTGTTATAGAGGTGAGGGCTTGTGACTATTCTTTAGCTACATTTTGTATCTAATTCCAAACTCTATCCCAAATACCTTCTACTTTTGTTCTGATCTCTATACCTTGCATTATGTTCTGATTCACTCCATTTGCATCTTACTTATATGCTTCTATAACTGTCCCAGCATACCAAGTTTGTCAATATTTCTGTATTATAAGAGTTTACAGTTCTAGTCCTACGTTCTATTCCCTCCAATATAGTATTTAATAGGTCCCTTTCTGCTTGAGATTGGACACATTTTAGCCCCTATGTAAAAATATATAAAAATGGGAAAGCTTATTGTGTGCAACTAGAATTAACTCAAATGATGTTAGTGCAATAATATTAATAAATAAAGTCATTTAATTATTGTAGGGACCTCACATATGGGGACTGGAGATTGCTAGGTTCTAACTAGAATAGAGTCATCATTACAGAAAAATCTATTTCAGGCCTTTTGGAAAAACCAACCCATCATCTAGGCCAGAATATTTTTTTTTTAATTTTTATTTATTTATGATAGTCACAGAGAGAGAGAGAGAGAGAGAGAGAGAGAGAGAGGCAGAGACACAGGCAGAGGGAGAAACAGGCTCCATGCACCGGGAGCCCGACGTGGGATTCGATCCTGGGTCTCCAGGATCGCGCCCTGGGTCAAAGGCAGGCGCCAAACCGCTGCGCCACCCAGGGATCCCTAGGCCAGAATATTATTCCATTTTACATCTATATTGTTTTGTTAACACCCAAATATTTAAAATATATAGAAATCAAAGTCTTAGAGTAATGCTAAGAGTCTTTCAAGTTTAGTATCATTATTTTTTTAGTTCAATTGATGAATAATTCCTTCCTTTTGGTATATTCAATAACATAATGGGTGATGAATTTAAAAGTGTATTTATTAGGGACATCTGGGTGGTTCAGTGGTTGAACGTTTGCCATTGGCTCAGGCAGGGCATGATCCTGGGTCATGGGATCAGGTTCTATATCAGGCTCCCTGCTCCATGAGAGTCTGCTTCTCCCTCTGCCTCTGTCTCTGCTTCTCTCTGTGTCTCTCATGAATAAATAGGTAAATCTTTTAAAAAATAAATGTATCTATTAATATTTGGTTAATATTGATTTCAGACTATGGAGAGACTTGGAGTTTTTCATTTCTTCTAAACTTAAACCATCTTTTGTTGTATTGCAGGCTAAAAGAGGAAAAGAAGGAAAGAAGAGAAGAAAGAAAGAAAGAAAGAAAGAAAGAAAGAAAGAAAGAAAGAAAGAAAGAAGAAAGAAAGGAGTTTCCTCAGACTTTATATCATAGGACAAGTTGTGGTTGAGGCACTTCTCTTCAAAAGAATGAGAAATAAAAAGTAAAATAAAATTAAAAAGTAATAATACTATAAGCCCTATATTTAGATATTAAATATAAAATCAGCATCAAATATCAAAATTATTGTCAGAACAATTTTTTTCAAAAACTAACAAAACCAATCTTGCCTGCTGTAAGCCCATTATAAAATCTTTTCTTTTCAGCTCCCCTATTATGTAAGTTACTGCCTAAGAGTATAATCTTATGGCCCTTATAGGGAGATGGAGCTCATCCAGTCAGAAGTACTGTCTCAAATGCAAAGCATGTCTCTACCTGGGTTTCTTTTTCACTTTGATAACAAGTGAGTTATTGGTAATATGGCAGGGTATTTCTTAGTGCAGTGATAATCCATTCTGTTATAAAACTTTGTTGTAGACTTGGTGTCTTGATCTATCTCAATGAAACATTTCTTCAGGAGATTTTCCCAACATCTGGCTACTCCATGGTTAAATAAACATAGGAAAATGAGCAAATTGTAATTATTTTACCTATGAATACTTTAATGATATCAAGTAAAGGGGTAGGTTTAAATTCTAAATTTGTAGATCTTCCAAACATTAGTTCAGAGAGAGTTCGCTTTATTCTTAATAAAATCAGTGGTAAAAGCATAGGTTATGGTGATTAGACATAATTAAACAATACAGTTCTTTGGGATACAGTTAATTTATTCCACTTGTCCAGAAGACTGGAGATGATATAAAGTATGATACGTTATTAGTATTTGTATGCTAATACAGAGACCCTGAATTACTATAGAAGTGAAGTGACTTCCTCCATTGGAAACAGTTTTAATGTGTAGGATGATATAATTCAGTAAGGACTTGATTATCATTTGAGCTTCTGCTTTAACTAACGGGAAAAATTCCGGCCATGTAGACATTATGCATACTCTCACTAACAATATTTCTTACCATTTTGTAAAAGATATGTATGTATGTATGTATGTATGTATGTATGTATGTATGTAAGAGATAAACAAGTGAGGGCACAAGTGGAGGGGAAGGTCATAGAGGGAGAAGCAGACTACCTGCTGAGCCTGGAGCCCCAACACTGGGCTGATCCCAGGATCATGACCTGAACTGAATGCAGAGGCTAAGCCATCCAGGTGCCTCTGATCATCTTCTGACAGCAGAAGCTAAAGAAATCAATTTGCTACCATGTCTCAGGGAATGTCCTCAGTAGGCTTCCTCTACATCTTATACATTGTCAATAAAGACTTTTTCTGATAAACAGCAAACATTTATATTGCTTCCAAAATTGTTTGATTCCTGTTTTAAATATGGTAAGATTCCAAGTCTTTCAATATATTCCTTTTGTTTGATGTTATTAATGGTATTTACAAAGCCATTTAGATATACAAAAATTTAGGTACAAGAACAGTACTACCAAGTAATTCTCATGCTTCTGTTTCACTTGATTTCCAGTTTTCTAGTTCCTTAAAAGTCATATTTTTATAACTGTGAACAGTAGTCCTTGTATAAAAGTAGCAGGGATTCAGCTTCCTCAGCACAAAATTCATTAGCCCTTTTTACAGTTAGTTTACACATTTCTTTTATATATTTCTCTATTTTTGTCTGGTATAAGCTTTATAATGATATACATAAATACATATATATTAATTAAGGAAGTGGCAATAACTCTCATAAATAATTATTTTCCTATGTTATATTTTAGTTCCTATTGATATTAGAAAACTTCTATTCTTGCTAACAATTTAGCCCATAGGATGACAGACCCCAAACATATACTTTCAGTATGGATATTCAATTAAGAATGAGAATTTGACCACTTGAGTAATACCTGAGTTCCATCACTTGGGCTGATTAATGTTTGGAAAAACATACCTCATGAGGCTGACTACTCTATAAGATGCTTTTATGGATCTCTGTGTATTTCTCACACAAGATCCACCAGCAAATAGTAGTAAATCAACATTGCAAATAGCAATATCAGAATAGTTAGGGAAATCAGACTGTGGTCGAGTATGTTGTCTATGACTATAAGGCAGTCTTATGTTGATATGGTCAGGGTCTGGCAACAGAGTAGATGAATTCAAAAGATTACAACTGCCTAAAATAACATTAAGATTAGATAATAAGGCTAGTCTGGCAGCACAGTGACAAGTGTTATCCCTTATGAACCTATGAAATTGCAGTAACAGCATGAGGTACATTTAAATAAGTTAGAAGTTCCAGTGTTAAAGCCTGGGCCTTTTCAAACAGAAGAGAGGCTAATTTTACTACTAATACACATATTGGCATCTCCAAAGCAATAGAATCCAATAATACATAAAAGTAAGCGATAGGCATAGAGTCAGAGCCTAATTTTGAGTAACCATATAGTCACTAGCAGCTCTCTTGTTCTTATGACAGAAGAGGTTTAGTACTTTATCAAAGTTAGGAATAATATAGGAGGGAAATGGTGGTTACTTTAAGAGTTTGAAAGACTTTTCTAACTTCTTTTGTCACAATAAAGATGCTGATATATCACTATAACATTTCAGTGAGAAGCATAGCCTTTATAGAAAAAGCAGAATTCACCAGTCCCCATATTGGCATTCTACTATAGTGGTTCATATGTTTGTTTTTGTTCTTGCTTTGCAGCAGACTGCTTTATTTGTAAAAGTGACTGACAAGGATGAAATTTTCATCCATTGGCTAATAACAAATATTCAAAATACTTAACTTCAGTTTGACAAATTGCAATTTACCTAGAGAGTTTTTATGTCCTTGGCTAGATGACAAATTTAGTAAAGCCAAACAAAGTAGCTTCTTTAAAGCATGTAAAGTGTTATCCACCATCAATAAATCATCCACATATTGAATGAATGTGGACTTTTTGAGGTATGGAATTATTTTTAAGGTCTCTTGTAAATGCCTAGAAAATATAATAGATGGATATCTGAATCACAGAGGGATCTCTGCAAAAATAGTGCAAGACACCACACGTAAGCAAAAAGAGGAAACTTGATTACTGTCACAAAAATATACAAAACAAAGCTGAACTTATGCCTATTACAGAAAAAAAAAAATTAACCTATGCAGATACAGAATTTAAGACAAAGGAGAGTTGGGTACTATAGGAATCAAAGGAATCACACACTTATTTATTTCTCCAAGATCTTACACAAATCTAAAATAGGCCAAATCCTTGTCAAATCCTTTTTCCACTGTCACAGGTCAACATCTGGCCTTTATTATGTTATATTTTTCTAGCTTTCTAATTACAGGTTCTAATTCTTATATTTGAGCTAGAGAAAAGATATTTTGGACACACCCCCAGCTTTTTGGAGTTTTGTTTGGTCTATAGATATAACAAGAGAATTGATATCTTTCATTAAACTGATATAATTTGTAGAGCCCATAAACTTACTATTTCTTGAAAGTTAGGTACTTTTCTTTCCCCTGATTTTAGCTGACACTCAATGTTACATTAGTTTCAGGTATATAACTTAAGGATTTGACAAGTTTATACATTATGTTATGTTCATCACAAGTATAGCTACCATTTATCTCATTACATTACTATTTCAATATTATTGACTATATTCCTTATGCTCTGCTTTTTACTCTCATGACTTGCTCATTCCATAACTAGAGGCCTGCATGTCCCTCCCCCCTTTACTCATTTTTCCCAACCCCACCTTAGCAACCATCAGTTTACTCTTTATTTATAGTTCTGATTCTACTTTTTGCTTATTAATTGTTTTAAGTCAGGTACTTTTTAAAAGTATCACATGAGACTGCCACTCTTCCCTGTCCCCTTTTTTGTTAAAAGGCACATATTTATGAATTTAGGTACCTTACCTTAAAAAGAGTCACAAATACACTCCATATAGAGTATAGACCCTGGTAGTTCTTACTGCACGTAGGAGATCCCTTAATGACTAGTAAATTGGCACACCAAGATGCAAGGGAAGGGCATGAGGTACAAGTTTGTCAAAATTGCCATTGGGAATGAGAGAAGTGGATGTCTGGGTGGCTCAGTGGTTGAGCATCTGCTTTTGGTTCAAGTCATGATCCCAGAGTCCTGGGATTGAGTCCCACATTGGGCTCCCTGCAGGGGTCACGAACAGCCCTTAAAACTATAACTAAAGACCTTTCAATAACAAAACAAACAAACACAACAGCCACAACAAATATCTAGGGACTGTTGACTTCACCTGTGAAATACTTATGAAAAAAATACCTAAAATAATATAATTTCTGGAAAACTCTTATAGTCAAAAGTGTACAAGTACTCCCATATCATTCTATTTGTTATTCTGATTCCAAAAGAAGGTCATTACAAGAAGAAAAAAGCATTTTAATATACAAAAATATCACTCATAACCATAGATGGAAAAACCCTTACTGTCATTTTAGCAATTTGACTACAAGAAATATAAAGGATAATATTTAATGACAATGTGAGGTTATCCCAGGAAAGCAAGGTTGGTTTAATGTAAGATAATCAATGTAATCCCATATTAACTGATGAGATAAAAAACAAACAAACTGTAGGACCTACTCAATGATGCATTTGACAAAACCCAACTTGTATTTCTGATCAATATTCTTAAAAGAAACAAAAATTTAAAAAGTAGAATTAAATTTGCTGTATTTTATAAAGGACAGCTACAAAAAACTCTAAAACAACAACAGACAATAACAACAAAACTACAGCTGGTAATAGTCTGAAAGCATTTCCCTAAGACCAGGAAGAAGCACAGAATGTCCAATTGATGATTAAAATGGAGGTTTTAGCCACAGCATAGAGACAGAAAAAAATTAAATCCAAATAAATTGAAAATAAAGTATCATAATGCTTTTCAAAGTGGTTTTGTCATTTTATAATTCCACCAGCTGCATATAAAAGTTCCAATTCTTCCACAATCTTCTTAAAATTTTGCCATTCTAATAGATGTGTAGTGGTATTTCATTGTAGTCTTATATTTCTCTGATAACTTATAACCATGAACATCTGTTCATGTACTATTAGCTATTTGTATATCTTGGTTAAAGTGTCTTTTCAAAATTTTTGTCCATTTAAAAACTTTATTTTCCATTGCTCAGTTTTGAGCATTTTATATAGTCTGAATAGGAAGCTTTACCACATAAATGATTTGCAAAGATGTTCTCTCTAGCCATCATCTATTTTTTAGTAGTGCATTTCAAAGAGCAAAAGTTATATTTTTATGAAGTCTAAATGATCATTTTGTTAATGAATCTTGATTATGTATACAAGAATTGCCTAAGTCAAAGGCACAAATATTTCCTCCTAAAATTTTTATAATTTGTGCATAATCTGTTTTAGTTAATTATTCATACATTACAAGTATGAATCAAAGCTTTTTTTGTGTGTGTGTATCTTTGTTTTGTCTATGGACATCCAACTTTTCCAGAACCATTTGTTAAAAAGACCAACCTTTTTCAGGGGCACCTAAGTGGCCCAGTTGGTAGAGCATCTGCCTTGGCTCAGATCATGATCTCTGGGTCCAGGGATCAAGCCTCTTGGCTGGGAAAAGAGTCTGCTTCTCCCTCTCCCTCCACTCTTCCCCAGGTTTGTGTACTCCTTCTGTCTCTTTCTCTCTTTCAAATAAATATTTAAAAAAAAAGACCATCATTTTTCAATTACACCACATCTTTAACTTTGTGAAAAATCGTCAGTTTAAATCTGTATTTCTGAACTGCTTACTCTGTTCCATTGATCTATTTTCTGTGTCTACATATATATCATTCCTTTATGATCCTTTTAATATTTACAGAATTTGTAGTGATATCACATTCTCATTCCTAAAATTGGCACTGTCCTCTATTATTCATTGATTATTCCAGTTAAAGGTTTACCCATTTCATTCATCTTCGTAAAACATCAGCTTTAAAAACTGATTTGCCCTATTATTTTTGTTTTTTAATAATAAATTTATTTTTTATTGGTGTTCAATTTGCCAACATACAGAATAACATCCAGTGCTCATCCTGTCAAGTGCCCCCCTCAGTGCCTGTCACCCTTTCACCCCCACCCCCCGCCCTCCTCCCCTTCCACCACCCCTATAGTTAGTTTCCCAGAGTTAGGAGTCTTCATGTTTTGTCTCCCTTTCTGATATTTCCTACCCATTTCTTCTCCCTTCCCTTCTATTCCCTTTCACTATTTTTTATACTCCCCAAATGAATGAGACCATATAATGTTTGTCCTTCTCTGATTGACTTATTTCACTCAGCATAATACCCTCTAGTTCCATCCACGTTGAAGCAAATGGTGGGTATTTGTTATTTCTAATGGGTGAGTAATATTCCATTGTATACATAGACCACATCTTCTTTATCCATTCATCTTTCGATGGACACCAAGGCTCCTTCTAATTTCTATTTCATTGACTTAGCATCTGATCTTTAATTTTTTTTAATATTTCACTTATTTATTTGACAGAGAGAGAGAGAACATAAGCAGGAGGAGGAGCAGAGAGAGAGGGAGAAGCAGACTCCCCATTGACAGGGGGCCCGATGTGAGGCTTGATCCCAGAACCTGGGCCATGATCTGAGCCAAAGGCAGTTGCCCAACCCACTGAGCCTCCCAGGCATCCAGCATCTGATCTTTAATACTTCTTTTATTTTATTTATTTAGGGGTTCATTTGCTTTTCATATTTTTAGTTTCTCAGGGTGTAAGTTGAGATAATTAATGAAAGGTATTTGTTCTCCTTCAATATAGGATTTTAGTGCTATAAATTGCCCCTTAAAATCTTTGTTATTAAATTTACTAAGCATTTATATCATATGATTTAGTATTTTATTTGTTGATTTAGAGTTTATTGTAAATGTCATGAAATTATCAGTCTATCTTCAAGTGATTTTTTAATATCTCACTTTAGTGTAAGACATTTAAAGTAATATTCTTCCATTTACTCCCAACCAAACTTTGCTATCATTAATATTTCAACGTCTTATAAATCCTATACTGCTCTTTATTTTTATGTAAAAAGTCAGTTATCTTTGAAAAGATTTAAATAATAACAAAAGTGTTATATATGTACACATATAATCACCTGCATTCTTTGTTCCTTTGGGTAGATACATATTTCCCTGTGGTATAATTTTCCTTTACTTGAATTACTTGAAGTAGTTCAGTTCTGCTGGTTAAGGATTATCTTGACTTTTGTACACCAGAGAGACCTTTATTTCAACTGCTTTTTGGATGACATTTTCACTTAAAAGTCCTAGATTGGTAATATTACTTCTTTAAATACTTTGGAGATATTGCTGTATTATCTTCTCACTCACTTGTTGAGTTTATACTTTTCATTAAATTTAAATGGCAGGTATTATTGTTCAGATATTTTTGTGCCTCTGCCTTCAGGGTTTTCAACCACAAGTATATTGGATTCTAAAACTTTCCCCACATCTTGATTATCTATTTTTTTTTTTTTTTGTCTATTTGTTTTTGTTTTTTACCTCATCTTTCTCTGTATTTCATTTTGGATCATACTGCTGTATATTCAAGATCATTCATCTTTTATTCTGCAATATCAACTCTATCCTTAATCTTCTTTTTTTTTAAATTTCAACAGTTGTAGTTTTAATTTATATAAAGTTGATTTCCATCTTTCTAATAATGTATGTCCATATTTAACTTTTTGAATGTATGAAAACATTTTAATAACTGTTTTTAATGTCCTGTGTTGATTCTAATAGCAGCATCAATTCCAGGTTAATTTCTACGGGTTGCTTTTCTCCTTGTTATTTCTGTTCTTTCCTTGCCTGCTTATTTTTTGTTTATTTCATGTGTTTTGTTTTGGTTGATTTGGTTTGGTTTGGTTTTTTGTGCCAGATATTATGAATTTTTTGTTGGGTGCTGGATTTTTTTTTATTGCCAACATATAGCATATCACCCAGTGCTCATCCCATCAAGTGCCCCCCTCGGTGCCCGTCACCCAGTCACCCCAACCCCCCTCCCGCTTCCTCCTCCACTACCCCTTGTTTGTTTCCCAGTTAGGAATCTCTCATGTTCTGTTACCCTCACTGATATTTTCACTCATTTTCTCTCCTTTCCCCTTTATTCCCTTTCACTATTCCCCTTTATTCTCTTTCACTATCGATTTTTTTTAATTACCAAAAATTTCTTGAACTTGATTCTAGAATGTAGTTAAGTTACCTAGAGTTTAATCCTTTCACAAATATCTTTCAATATTTATTAAGTGGTACCAGAGTATTGCTTAATCTAGGAAAAATTACTCCCCAGTGTTAAAATAAGACATTTATTTTGTTTCTTACTTGCTTTTGCTTTTATTTCAATATATTTGACATACAATGTTACATTAGTTTCAGGTATACAACAGTGATTCAACATCTCTATACCTTTTGCTATGCTCACTACAAATGTAGCTAAAATAAGACACTTCTGATTATGCTATCCAATGTCCTATAGGTCATAAGGTTTTCCATTTAGACTAGTGGGAACAGGTATTTTTCTTGGATCTGTATGACATCCAGGCACTGTTAATGCATAGTTCTTAAGCTTGCCTGATATGCATATGTAGATATATAATTACCTGAATATTTGAGAGCACTCTTCTGCATTCCCGCTCTGCTCTCCAGTTCTCTGTCCAGAAAACCTTAGACATTTTGGTATCCATGGATTTACAGCTTTGTTTCTTCAGTCAGCTGGGCTTTGCCTGTGTGTCATCCTCACACGGCCACCTAAAGTAAATCTCAAGGTAAGAAGCAGGGTATTCATAGCTGTTGAGCATTTTTTTAGAGATACTCTGGACTTCACTGTCTAATAACTAGTTTATTGAAAACCATTCTTGCAAATGCATTGTGAATTACTGATTAATTCAGTTTTTATAAATTGTAAACCAGACTATACCCTCCCACATTTGCAAATCTCTGTAATACTTTATTTGGACAAAGAAAAATTCTAGATAACTATAATACTGAGGAGAATTTCCATGATGATGTACTGAGCACTCTATCAAAAATAATAGTCTTAGGTTGAGATTGATGATTAGATGCATTAGACAGATTAAATCTTACCTCAGATAAGTTTATCTAACTTTTAAAAGGACTCAAAATATATAAGAGCAAGAGGTATGCCTGGGTGGCTCAGTGATTGAGTGTCATCTTTGGTTCAGGTCATGATCCCGGGGTCCTGGGATCGAGTCCTGTTTCGGGCTCTCTACAGGGAGCCTGCTTCTCCCTCTGCCTGTGTATTTGCCTTTCTCTGTGTTTCTCATGAATAAATAAATAAAATCTTTTTAAAAAAATAAGTAAGGGCAAGAATGGCAACAGCATAGCAAAGTTCTAGAACTCTCAGGCACAGCTTCTAATGTCCTCCACTTGTACACAGCATAGATAAGGTTATAAGTCACAAAGTTTGTAGGATACAGACCATCTCTAGTTCAAGAAGATAATAACTTGCAGCATCCCTTGAGTTTTTATATTTCCTCAAAAGTGTGTGAATACTACTTATTTTCTACTGTAGGTGAGTATCATTAGTTATCAGTAACTTATCAATTACTACTTTTTCAATAAGCAGTCATAAATAAACTACATGTTCTCTTTTGGTACAGAGTATTTATCTCAGACCTAACATATTCTTATAAATCCATTGGAGTTAGTTGCAAGAACGATTTAATCAAAAATTTTCCTGAAGTTAAGGATGAAGTCACAGACTACCTGTCAACACTTTCCTCATAGATAATGTACCCATTATTTGCCTATTATACTATTTATGCTATATTGACTCATTCACATCTCATTATGCTATCCTAAAACAGTCTATAGTTAGTTCTATATATATATATAATAAAGATAATACTTAATCAATAGCTAAATTGTGGTGATTGGAATGAGAATGGAAGGTAGAGGGAATATTTCCCTTTTTCTTCTATATTGTTATGACTTCATAGATTTCATTATCAGTGTCCTTGGAAGTAATTTACTACACATTTTGGAATAAAATTTTATGGCATTTTTTTACTCTGGAAATCTATAATCAGTACTCTCCACTGTTTGAAACATACAAATCAATTCAGAATATCAACAACTCAATTTTCTACAAGTATCACACACTTGTAGATTTCCTATTATGCATAAGGCACTATACTCTGCATGGATCTGGTTAAGTAAATTTGAAATTATTAACAAGGCTAAGGTAATTTCTTCCACTGTCACATAGAATACTACTCAATGGAACTGAACTGACCTCTATTGTTCATTATATAAATATTATTGTTAAATATAATCCATAATCTCACTCTCTTTAAGGGCTGTAAATATTTGGGTACTAAAGTCTTTTGCAGTTAATATAAATATAACCAAAATTTATCTGCTCCTATATCAAGTGATATTTCTTAGCTGTAAAATAAAACATAACTCCTTTACATGTCCAACATATAAACTGATGTGATAATCAAATGGAATTATATATGTGAATTAGCGTGGTAAACATTAGTGCCTTGTCTTAAAAGAGAAAAGAACCAAATAACTTCTAAGTCTGTTCCTATATTCAAGACTGATAAAGAGAATCTTGATTATTATCTGTTATTCAAGGATGAAATTCTACTGCTAGTAATTTGTTTTGTCAAATTCTTTAATTATATGTTAGGCATAAATAAGCTGATTTCACTTCATTTTAAATTGTATTATAATAGCCCTCATGATATATTGATTCTATAGAATTATTACTCATAATTTATATAATTAAAAACTTAAAAATAATCACTATGTTAATAATATAACTTAATTTTATATGACTTTCACATAAATTTATGTAATTTGAAGGTATTAGGAAAGCTAACAAAAAAGAACAAAGACACTGTAATTATATTTTAGAAATCACTTGTAATTCAAAGCATGCTATTGCAGAACAGAGTTATAGAAATATTAAAAATAAAAAATTCATTGTTAAATTACATTAAACAGAGAAATGAAATAGCTTCAAAGTATTTTAAAGTTAAAATAATTTTAAATATAAATCAGAAGAAAATTATAGACAATTTCTATTTCCCTAGTAGGTATTCTAACTTTATTCTTTGTATATTCATTATAAATGACATCCTTTTGATCTTTTAACTTCATTAGAACTTCTTATAAATGTCATTCACTTGTGGTAAATTTATCTTAAGTGAGTTTGTAAATTAAATTTACTCCTTTAGTGCAAATGATTCCCTTTCAAAATAATGCAACAATTATTTATGTTAATATTTACTGGGCAAACATTTATTGAACTCCAACCTCATGATGTGTAAAACACCATACTAGAAAATGAGAAGACAAAAGGAATAAAGAGTTTTGAGCTAAATTAATGCATAGTCTTATCATTTTCACAAGGTACCAACTAACCAGATATAAGACATGGGATGTGACCTCAGGACACATATGACCTGACAACAGGGGGAGGCCTACATGTGAAATAGTACGAGGCAATATTGTAATTAACAGTAAAATCCAGTCATTTATCAAACCTATCCATATTACTTGGTCTAAGAAACTTTAATTTACAACTTGAAATTAATAGAAAAAAAAAACATTTTGTAAGGATGTAAAACAAAATTCAATGATTTACTTTCCAGGTAAAGAACCAAAATTCTTACAGATGTATCTAAACATTCTAGGATTTTAATTTACTAATAAAGCTTGCCTAAAATAAAGCTTGAGGGGCTGCCTTGGTGGCTCAGCAGTTTAATGCTGCCTTCAGCCCAGGGCCGGATCCTGGAGACCCGAGATCGAGTACCACGTAAGGCTCCCTGCATGGAGCCTGCTTCTCCCACTACCTGTGTCTGTGTCTCTGCCTCGTGTGTGTGTGTGTGTGTGTGTGTGTGTGTGTGTCTCATGAATAAATAAATAAAATCTTTAAAAAATAAAATAAAATAAATAAAATAAAATAAAATAAAATAAAATAAAATAAAATAAATAAAGCTTGAGATTTGAGAGTAAAACTTCCCTAAACAGAAGGGAGTTTGGTAAAATGATCTAACAGTAGGGTACCCCTTATGTAATGATAGCTTAAAGGTTCAAGATTAGTTAAGAAGCAAATTGAAATTAACCTTAGTTTGGGCAGACTTCCATACTCAACTACTGCATGATAAAAATTCACTGGAGATGGACAGCAATATGATTGTACTTATTCACAGTGGACTCACACCATTTTTTTAAAAGTACACGGTGAGAGAGAATTCAGCAATCTGAATTCTTAGATCACACGGTAAAGCAATTAAGAATTAAAAATGGGAATATATTTTGCTAACAACAAATTCAAGTATGAGATAAGAAAATAAATACAAAAGCCTGTATGAGCAAACAGAAGGGAGACAAGACCTTACTTCCACTTTTTTGTCTGGAAAGTACACAACTCACTAACAGAACCACTCTATATGACACTGTGGCTAATCCTGGTGAAAGCTGAGGTCCACTTAGTTCTTGCCATGGGCAGGGCAGATCAGGAACTGCCTGAACTAAACCCAGTTGGCATTTCTTCTAGCTGAGTAAAGTGGTAAAGACAGGATTATCTCTCTTTCTTCCTTTATTTTTCTAAAGAGTGAGCTACAGTAGGTTTTATACCAACAAACAACTAAAACTTTTGTAGAAAACATCAAGTAAACAAAAACAATTTTAAAAGGACATTCCACAAAGTATGAAGATTTACAGATGAATTACCATCTTCCACATCTCTTTCTTGGCTACTTCTGTAAACAATATGGCAAATTTTCTGAAATTCCCGTAAGGACAAGCAATGTCTGACAAATCCTGTTAGTTTCTACCTTTGGCATTACAGATGTAGTAAGAAATATCAACTCAAGGTTTCCCCTAATGAGATCTGCCATAAAACCAAGAAAACAATCATAATCCTTTCAGCATTATTATGAAATAGTTCACTAGTTAGAATATTTAAAATAATGATTAAAAAGCTAACTAAATGCTTATAGTCTAGGATGACAATGCAGTAGCATTTTGTTTTTAAAAAATGGTGGTGATAAAAAGATATAAAATCTATCTATCTATCTATCTATCTATCTATCTATCTATCTATCTATCATCTATCATCTATCTATCTATCACAATCTTACTCTTGGATAGGAAACTAAGATTCCTAGCTCTCAGCTTGTTCTTCTATAAATGAAAGGGCTAGATGAGACACACAAGATAATTTACAAATGAAGGTTATAATATTCACTCCTTAAATTCAGAGATTAAAAAAATAAGGAATTATTAATAATTCAATTATAATGAAATATTTTAAAGAAATACTTCAAAGAAATGAATTACCATCGTGATAAGAAGAGTCTGTTGCTATATTATCCCTTACAATTATATTAACTAATACTAATAAAAACAGCATTGCTAATATTAATTTCTGTTACAATTATTTTAAATGTGAATGTACTTGAAAGAACTACTGTAACTTATATGAGTCACACATTCTAAAGGCATAAAAGAGAATCTTATCATTACTTAAAAATCACTTTCTGCTCAAAGAATTATAATAAGTAATTGTTTTAGAGAATGGCACTGAGTTAAAATAACATATTTTGATCATGATGATAAATTATAATAATAGATAAATAAAAAATATATCCATATCCAAGGAAACTGAGTCGAATAATTAATTCAGCATTACTCACTGTTTGTTTATTTAATCCATAAAGAAGTTTTCTTAATGAGCTAACAAAATCTAATGTATAAGTTGGCCACACAACACATACAAAAATGTTACAGATGGCTAGAGATATGTTTCCTGTACATTATTGAAAAGACACGTGCTATTTCTAGACAGTATACTTTACCACTGAAGGTATTATGTCATATTATTTAGTACTCAATTAATATATTGTGCTAAAAGGAAATAAAATTTTCAGGTAGTTTGGGGAAACAAACCATTGAAATATATGACCAAACTGACAAATTAATCTTCCCTGAAGAGAGATACTTCTAAAAGGAGCTTCCTTTAGGAGCTGTGTGAAGACTAGAACTAATTCTTCACAGCTAATGCTATGATAGAAGATAAGAAACTTTTTTTTTTGGCGAAGGTGCCTCCCTCCATCTGTGCACAGGAACCACCCGGAAGACTCTCTCAATGCACAACCTATGACCTATTTACCTGAAACTGACCCATGGGCTCAGCTGCTGTTGTTGGGTCCAATTAGGAAATGAATACTTAAGAAAATTGGCTGGGGTAGAGATCTAGGGAAGAGGATTTGATGGGAAATGACTCATTTTATTTATAATTAAGCAAAAACTCTATTGACTCACCAAAAATTAAACCTAACTGGGATAAAGATTTTTAATTGTATGTTCATTCCTATTGCTTAATAGATTATTTTATGCATAATTTTATGACCCGAATCCAGTCATGCATATTTATGAATATTGTTTCTTATAACTCTTATAAGAAATTTACAATACCGTTATCTCGTTAGGTTATTAAAGATGCTGTTTCACTATGAAGAGGGAGATTAAATGGTCTGTCAATTGAGGTACTTGGATGGCTCAATCAGTTAAGTGTCTGCCTTTCAGCTCAGGCCATGATCCTAGGGTCCTCGTATCCAGCCCTGCATGGGGCTCCCTGCTCAGTGGAGAGTCTGCTTCTCCCTCCTTCTACCCTCCCCCTGCTTGTGCTTTCTCTCTCTCTCAAATAAATAAATATTTTAAAAAGAAAAATAATAAAAAATAATAAAATGTCAATAGAAATAATTTGTATCAATTTTGTTGATTACCTTAAGTTTTAAAAAATAATTATCTATTAAACTCATGAAAACACATTTTTAAAGTCCATACTCATAGTAAGCTTAAAATTCAATTAAATATTTAATATCATGAACTTTGGAGTCAGAAAGAAATGCATTTAAATATACCTTTGCCAATTTTAGCTGTACCATCTTGGGGACATTCTCAACTTTTAGTGCCTTAATTTTCCCATTTTAAAAAGTGAATAACAAGGGCACCTGAATGGCTCAGTTGGTTAAGGGTTGCCCTTTGACTCAGGTCACAATCTCAGGATCCTGGGTTGGAGCCCTATGTCATGCTCCCAGCTCAGCCAGGAGTGGGGAGTCTGCTTCTCCTTCTCTCTCTCCCTCTACCCTCCCCCAACTCTCTGCTCATGATCTCTCCCTCTCTCTCAAATAAAATAAAATCTTTCAAAAAAGAGAGAAAAAATAATAATACCTAGACCATAGATTTATTTGTGCTAATCAAATCAACTGAAAAAATAAGCATTAACTAGCAAACATAAATATTTTAATAATACCTGTGATATAGTAAGCAATAATGGAAACTCTTATGTTTAATGATATTATTCATTTCCTTTTTACCTCATCTAGGTCTTCCCTTTAAGATATTCTAATCTGGCACCATATGGTGAATTGATTTTTTTTTCCTAAAGTAAAGATGATCAGAATTATTTCTAAAATGAAATGCTTGTTCTTGTCATCAATAATTTCTGATAAGCCCTGAATTTATATACTCTGACTCGGTATATCACATCATGTTGAAAATTAAAGCACTCTTTATTTCTGATACTTTGATTGAATGGACCTTGTATTGCCAATAGTAAGAGCCAGTGTGTTACTTCCTTAGTATTTCCATCCTAGATAGAGATGATAAGGCCAGATTAATATGCAAATATCTTAGTCATATTGCTAAAGTCTAGTGTTCATTCTATCACTTAGATTTTCTGGATCGATGGTGGATTTCCTTATATCCTCATCATCTAGTTCCCTGACAGTCAGGAGTGAGGACATGAAAACTCTCAGTTCCCAGGGTGTGGTACTAGAGTTTTCCCCATCTCTATCTTGGCCTACAGCACTTTTCTTCCATTTACAGGGTATGCCAAATCAAGTCTTCCCACATTTCTGTTATTTGTAGGGGCTTCTGTCTCTGAAAAGTTTGATGAAGTGGAGAGACCAATGGTGGAAAAGAAGGTATAAGAGCACTTAGCATATAGTGGTTGTTATAAAACCTATTGCTGATACAATTAATCCACAAATACCATGTACATTCCTGTCTACTTTATTTCACACTGAGGGTTTTCTCCATTTCATGGGACAAACCACTGTCAATGACAGTGATCAATTAAGTCAAACTGTCTCAATAGAATGAATTCTGTAAGACTAATGATAAATAGAACACCCATAATAATTTCTGATATTGCTGTAAATATTAGTGATTTCTGAGTATATCAACGTTTTAGAAAGGGTTCAGATTAAATTTCTTCTCAGATGGCTGTACTGATAGTGTTTGAAACAATAAACATCTTTTGTCCTTATAAATACATATAAATATCCTTATAAATGAGTGAAATTTTTGACTGGTATCAATACCAAATACAGTGAAAAAGCCTTAGAAAAACCATAGTGTGCATGTGTGTATGGCCTAAATATGTTTATTTTGGATTTTCATGAACATATCAATGAATTTTCTCTTATATATTTCAATGAAGATCTCTAATAAAAACAAAAACATTGCATAATTGTTACTACGATTTTTATTACATAAGAAATTATAATTCTAAATATTTAGGATTTTAGGAAAAGATAATTTGAAAACTTGTTTTAGATATATTTGTGTACAAATTAAATTTGTACTGCTGTAAGGATTAGGGAAAAATAAGTGTTGAAAAACCATCTGTATCAGATATGATGGTAAGAAGAGATAATCTTGCCACTATTGTTTTTATAGCAAAGTTCCTTTTTTTCTCTACCTGTTCAGTAGCAGAGATTTGTCTTTTATTAACCCCAGTGATTTGGGTGGCTCTATATTCTGAGAAGCCAGCATGAATTGCCCTTGAAATAAAGGTAAACAGAGGAAGTATTTTAAGAAATTGCTGCTAGTCTTAGCTCTCTCAGTAGATGCATCTACTACATTTCTATATTTTCTTCTCATAATTTGTAACATCTAACAGCTACAGACCAACAGCAAGCAAAATTCTTCAAACTTCTGGGAGTAGCAGTTGGTAAGTTTACCATGTTATGCAATACAAAATACCAAAATGCTCATGTATGAGCTTTGGGATCAGAGACTGATTTTAATTCTTGACTCTAAAATTTATTGGGGGTATATTTTGTCCATATTTTACTCAGTTGCTGTTATTGCTTTTTTCTTTATGTTTTGATAATTCTCTCTGGTTAATTTTTGCCTGGCTGAGGTTAAAAGGAAATGAGTGATATTTTAAAAATAAGAGTTTTTATTATTGCATAGTATATGCCAGGCACCACTACAAGTGTTCATGTGTGTCAATTAATTTGATTTTGTCACACTACTGCCTCAGGCTATATTCAACTCCACAAAATGTATGCTGCATACTATGGATTCTATAATTGCAGCCCACAAAGAACACCTCTTCCTAAAAACAGCTGAGGAATTTTGAGAATTTTTTATTATAACTTCGGCTTTATAGAAGCTGTATAAAACAGCAACTCCATTCACAGTCAGATATCCTCCATTTTAATACCTTAAATTATTTTGCTGAATTAAGCTGGATATTTGGATTCATGTAATGATAATAAAGATGACAAGGCAAGGATGAGAGAGGGTGATAATATATTACTGTGTAACTTTTCTCTACATAATTTTTCTAATAATGAAAATAATTTCTATGAAAAATGACCTCTAATTGCACAAATTTATTTTTCAAATATGCAACATCTTTCAGAGCTGTTTTATTCTGATTTTTCATGGTTTTTTTTTTTTTTTTTTTTAGTATCTAAAATGAAACAGCATCTCTATTTCTAAGACTAATACACTAAAGCCAGACTCTTGGTGTTCTGTCTCCAGACAAGTTTCAGTATGGCTTCTGTCAACTATGGCCAGAAGGCTAGAGCACTACGCAAAATTGTGCAGGCCTAAGAGTTGATAAAGGAGTAAAATCCATAAACTTTGCTTGCTAATTTATATACAATAATACTGTTTACCTATTGGAAAAGATAGCTATTATTTTTGAATAATTCTTACAATAGCACCATCTTCTTAACAAGTATGCATCTATGGGCTGGGTTCTCCATAGTGAGGCCTTAACCTATTTGAACAAAGCATCCATCAGCTCTAGCAGGATCTATCAATGAGGCAAGGATGGAGTGCTGGAGTGGAAATAGGGGATGTGTTAGTATCTATAAGATAATAACAGATTTTTCTCTCTTCTCCTAATCGAAGGGGGAAAAAGAGAATTTCCCCCCAAAATAAGAAAGGCAAACTTTCAGACAAATACTTGTATATATGTTCACAATAGTGCATATTGTGGTTTGTATTTGCATTTTCTTTGCAAATGTTATTAAAATATACTTTATATTTATTCCATAACTTCATTATTTTTAAATCACATAGGAATATTTGCTTAGTATCACCAGATCACTTACTTTGTTTAGAGCTTCTAAGTCTTATATCTTTCCAGTGACCATTCTGTTTGTTTATACTTACTAAGAAAAGGCTATGTTTATTCAGTATTGATTGTTAATATGGATCCTTTTCAAAGAATGAATTATTACTATTTAAATTTTTCTGGCTCAGAAAAAAAAAATAAGAAGGTCAAGTCTGCATATTGTATTGATAAACTTTTTTCACAGTTTGAACTAGGGGAGCTAGATGCAACCTGGGTAAAAATCAAAGCCTTAAATATTATGCCTGTAATGATCTTTTTCAGATAAGTTTTTACAACATGTTAGGATACTACCTTTTGTATTTTGTTTTTTAAGATTTATTAATTTACCTTAGAGAAAGAGAGAGGGAGAGAACAAGCATGGTGGGGCCGGGGGGGGCGGTTGGGAGAGAGAAACCCAATCTGACTCTGCACTCAATCTCATGACTCTGAGACCATGACCTGAGCTGAAACTGAGAGTCAGTCACCTAACCAATTGTGTCACTGAGGTGCCCAGGACAGTCTCTTATTAATAAGAGGGATGAATATCATCATTAGAAGTTATAGTAGTCTCACTTCCCCTATTATGCTATCCTTAGCAAGCACAGCTAAAAATGAATTTCACAGGAAAGCCCAATACAACTGAGATTTCTTCTCATCTCATGATATTAAAACTAGTGTTCACCAGCATCCTTTGCATTTAAGAAGCAAATCAGTACATTCTTCTGGGGGCATTGATTATTTATTCCTTCATTCATTCCATACATATTTATTTGCTCCTTCTATATATTCCAGGTAGTAATTTAGGAAATGAATATATAAAAGAGAATAAAAGAAACATGATATTGTAGAAGTCCACTGTCTGGTTGTAGAAAAAAGAATCAAATGTGTGTAATCAAACCGACAAGCATATAATGATATTGTGAAAAGAACTATAAGAATAAGGTGTTAAATAATAGATACAATGGGAGTCATCAAGACAACTTCTTTCACTACAGATTAAATTTCTATTTCTAGAAATAAGATTAGTAAGAGTGTTTCCCCCCTTTCCTCTCCAAATGACCAAGTCTTTACAATCAGACTTCGTGCAAAAGAGTTATGAATAAGATATGTTAATGTTCATTTTAATGTTGCTTCTAACATTTTCTCAAAATTGTACCAGGAAGAAAGGGTAGAAAACTTAGCAAAAAGAGAAGTTAAATTTTTACTGTCCCTAATTACCCTAGTCAAGGCAGAGTGAAGAAGGGAATGGAAGTTATTTTGATAATTTTCATTGTCAAGAAGACTGGCTTGTTACTTGTCCATTCAGAAGAAAAATTACTTCCCTGAATAAGAGTCATCTTAATGGCCATTAAGCATGGCTGGACATTCAGGGGGCTAGACTGGCTAGGCTCAAGTAACTTAGCAGTCCTCTACAAATATAGTCCTAATTGTATCTGCTTTTTTTCAATTTTATCCACAGTTTTGGTGTCCAAATTCAAAGTGCTTTGTTATAATTAGGTTGCTCAGTTTGGCTTTAGATTTAAGTCCTTGGGTTATTTAGGGTCTTATTAAATTTAAAAAGTTATTGAGGGGCTGGAGATACTAAAAAAGATTATTTCAGGAACTTCTACTGAGATTTCAGCTGTGTCCTTATGAATCGAAGGAACTAGTCTTGCAAAGAGACAGAAGAGAAAATATTCTAACTAAAGGGGATGGTAGGTGAGAAGGCCCTGTTAACAAAACAATTTGGCACTCTTTACTGCACTTTCTTGCAAATATGTCATATATATTTAGTGTCTTATCAACTGAGTATTGTTGATTCCTTTTTACTTTTCTTCAAAGTTGCTGTAGCATTGTACCCTATATTATGTTCTTCAAATATTGCCATGAGAACTTTGAAGATGGAGAATTAAATACTTGTGATAACATACACATAATACTTGTGCCTACATTTATAAGTAGAAGCAGAATTAGCTCTCCTAATGTTAGACAATAAAGGCAACCAAAAAGCATATAACCTTTACTTTTCCTCTAAGAATAGCTCAGTAACAAGGCCATGGAATATTACAATGATAAGTAAAGGGATTTAAAGTTCTGAGACTATAGAGATGGCCCCTTTCTGTCAGAGTGCTTTTAATGCTGCTTGCACTGGAAAGGGGCCAGATTAGTCTCCTACCTCTCAAGGCCTTACAAAGGCCAACTTTCCCCAAGCCTGTTTGTTTTTCTTTTTTCTTCCTAGTTTTTTTTTTACTTTAAATTCAATTAATTAACATATATTATTAGTTTCAGTGGTAGAGATCAGTGATTCTTCAGTCTTCTATAATACCTTCTGTGCATTATTACTTTACATGCCATCTTTAATGTCCATCACCCTGTTACCATGTCTGCCCATCCTCCTCCCCTCCAGCAACCCTATTTGTTTCCTACGAGTCTCTTATGGTTTGTCTCCTTCGCTTATCTTGCTTTATTTTCCTCACTTCTAACTATGATACTCTGTTTTGTTTCTTAAATTCCACTAATGAGTGAGATCATATGATAATTGTCTTTCTCTGATTGATATATTTTGCTTAGCATAATACCCTCTAATTCTATCCACGGCTGTTAGTTTTTTGTGAACTGATCCTTTTTCACCATCAGAGTGGAAAGCTGATGTGGGATTATTAAAAAGGAACTAAAAAGTTGCTATTTAAATCTTTGCTATACTAGACCTTTTCATTGGCATCCAAGGGCAAATTAAGACTTCCATTTTGTAGAACCCAAATTACAAGACGATTGATTTGGTTTTTAAGGCTAAATTATCACCATAAGCAAAAGCAGTCCTTTGTCTAGTATTGTTCTCTGTAGATGTATTTATTTGTTACTGGTAGCAGTGTGTGTGGTTTGGTAGAGAGGTAAAGGAGGAAATGAGGTAAAACTAGATGAATAGATTTAAGGATGTCCCCCAAATCAACCATTACTAATCCCCTCTAAGATGAGTTAAAACTACTTCTTTCGATATTTCGTTGTGTGTATGTCCTGTGTTCTTTATCCTTCCTCCCGGTTCAGTTATTCACCATATTCCCTCTGAACTACTTTCTTTAAAGTAATTATCCATTATACATCTTTAAATATTTTTTATTTGAATCTCTCCAAGATAATAACTCATTTTTGTGTCTTTCTTGGACACTGAGTTGGTCACATTTTCTCACATGTAAAAATTTCAAATGATGTCAAAGTTGCAGTCATGATTTTTTTTTTCCTTTTGATAGGCTAGGTAAAATAGTAGTGTAGACAGTCCACTTAAGAGCTATCTCAGGATATGCTAAGCATACTCAGACTGGCAAGGAACCAAACTATGCCATGACGACTCTTTCCTGTGAAACTGTGTTGGGTTAGACAGCATGGTTTAACTTAGGGATTAGGATGAAGGTTCAGGGGTAGCTCAACACAGTCCATTTCAGCCTACTTAGTTCTGTATTGGGTCTTGTGTGTAATTTCTTAGGGAAAAAAGCAAAAACAAAACACAAATCGCTGTTCTACATATCTTTTGATTAATTGTTTTGTTCATATTTTCTTCAGAACTTCAAGGTTAAGAGTAGGACGTGAATGAGTTTTCCAGGTTGAATTTTTATATTATACCCTCCTAATATAGGTCAAATTTATAATATCATGGTACCTTCAGGCAAACTAAATTTGTTTTCCCTGGAATATTTTAGAAGGCACATTGCTGTATATTTCCTCTTCTTTGCTATATCAGAATAATTTATCTAACTGCTCTGTTAAAATCCTATCCATCCTTAAAAGTATACCTAAAATTATACCTCTTTTAACATAGTATTTTAAAGTTGTAAACAGTATACTATAAAGATCTCATTTGGGACAGACAATGCATACAAAGCTACTGAATGTGGGTTCAAAAAGGATTGACTTTCAAATATGCTATTTAAGAGAATATAACTTTGGAAAAGTAATTTATAACCTTTATGTATTCCTCTTTGTTCAGAGGTATATTCAGCTATATAGTAACCCATTTTATTTAGGTAATTACATGAAAAAATATATAAACCTTATCATCAATTAAATATATTTTTAAATGTTTATATAAAATACGTAACATTTTAAGTCAAAAATGCATAAATATTAAATGATTAAGTAGAATTGACATTACTCCCTCTTTACAAATAAGAATATAGTGATTGATTTATGCAATATCTGACGGTGTTTAGGTACAACTGTTAAAAACCAAGTTAAGGGCAGCCTGGGTGGCTCAGCAGTTTAGCGCTGCCTTCAGCCCTGGTCGTGATCCTGGAGGCCCAGAATCGAGTCCCACGTCAGGCTCCCTGCATGGAGCCTGCTTCTCCCTCTGCCTGTGTCTCTGCCTCTCTCTCTCTCTCTCTCTCTCTCTCTCTGTGTGTGTGTGTCTCTCGTGGATAAATAAATAAAAATCTTTAAAAAGAAAAAAAACAAGTTAAATCTTTTGTATCAGTATCATATTTTACATCACATGTCTATTATGTTTAGGCAGAAAGCATGACACAATTCTGAATCCCCATTTTTCTATGTATTTAATAGTCTTTCTTGATTTGTAAAGCTTTTTCACAGCTTGTTAATCATAATTATAAATAATCTTATAGTTTTTTTTCTATACCAAATTGCAAACTTCTTTAGCCATTTATGAAATCTTTACATAACACATATTTGCCAAAGTGAGGCAACAGACAAAGCTAGGGCAAAGAGTAAAAAACTTATGTGAAGTCGCAAAACCAGTGAATAGCAGATTTGGGGATTTGAATTGGTAGTCCAGCTCCAAAATCTGTGTTCATTAGACATACTTTATATATTCTCTCCATTAAGAGCTTACTCATCTTCAAATTCTCTAAACTCACTCATCAACAGCTGTAATTAAAATGGATGGAATACAATGTTAAAAAAGTACATATGTTAACAATGTTTAAGCTTTATTAGAGATTCAACATTAAGAATTATCATGGACAAATACCCAATATTATGAATGATCACTATAGCATATTGTCATATCAAATGACTCCTTGAGAATTATGTTCAACATAAATACTTAGTGTAACTATGTCATATCTATTTTATTTTAGAATGTAATAACCCAATTGGTTTATGGCAAATCTTGCTAATTTACTATAATAAATTTACTAGAACAAGGTTTCAAAACATGATAAAGAAAAATACCAGTAATAACTCAAAGATTGTCATTTTTTTATCACTAAAAGTCAACAATAAGAATTTTTTATTAACACTAAAGAAGGAAAGGAAAGGGAAGTCTTAATGAAAAGCATCATTAGGGGGGCCTGTCTGGCTCATTGGTAGGACATGCAACTCTAGATCTTGAGGTCATAAATTTAAGCTCCACATTGGGGGTAGAGTTTACTTAAGAAAATACATACATACATAAATACTCTTGACTTAAAAAACAAAAAGCATCATTAGTCAAATTTAATTTGGCTAAATTGGCTTACAGCTGTCAACTTTCCAGAAAAAAAAAAAACATACTGAGAAAAAATATATAGATAAATGGAGAAATACTTCCTTTGGGAAATAATTATGTAAGAGAATTTAACAATGGCATAATATAATTTATTTATTTTTTTACTATGAGGATGCCCCTTCATTCTTGAAGCTCATTCATTTGAATACATTTTATCCAACCTAAAACCAGAGCTGAAAACTTGCATTTAAATGCCCAGTGTTCCATGGTCACCTAAAATTCTAGTTGTCCACATCTGAATTTAACTTCCTTTCCACAAAATCATTGTTCCCATTTCCCTACCATAATTCTGGAATATATCATGTATCCAGTTATAAAAGAAACTTAACAATCAGTCCATATTTCTATTTTTTATTCACCATCATTTGATTTTTTACCAAGTCTTGTAGAATTTTCCTTCATGGCTTGAGTCCACTCCAGTATCCTATCCTTATTTATATGACCACTTAGTTCAGCCTCTACTTATCTATCATCTAGTCTCTCTAGTCTATTCTTAAATAGTCTTCCTTTATTTAGTCTTGTCACTCTTAAAATGATCTTCCAGGTTGCAATCACATTTCTTAAATAAAATATGACTTATTCCCTTGTTAAAAAATTCTCCGTTGCTCTGCAACCACTAAAGGAAGTGTTTAATCTCATTGTATGGCATAAATGCCCTTGATGAAGTGACCTCAGACTACTTCTAATTCAACATTTGCCACTCTGTATCTTGCACTTTAAACTATAGTTCTCAGCACATACCATGCTGTTTTATAGGTTCATAATTTATTCACAATGTTCCTCTGATTGAAAAAAAAATCTCTCCGTATTCATCTGGTTAATTCCCTTCAGCCTTTTATATTAATTGTCAATTTAATTTCAACAGAAAAATCTTTCCTAAACAATAATGGCTAGAATGATTACTCCTTTCATTATCTTGAAGCACCTAAGATATATACACAGCACATTTCCCACAATTTAATAAGCTTATCCTTTCTTTAAAGAAATTTAAATAATGTTCTCTCACTCACTATATTGGATGCTCCTCAGAGACAAAATAATATCCCTTTAAAGACTTAGACAGTGAGTATAACTGATATGCAATAAAAGATGGTTGAATTTAAAGGTAATTTCATACTTTTATCTATATGAATAGGACATTCAATTTGGGCCTACTCAGTAGTTTAACAAACATCAAATTTTAATAAAGAATATCATATCATTGATAAACAAATCAAGATTTGAAATATGTATTTTAAAAAAGATTATGAACACAGACTACAGGTGATAGAATTACAAAACACATAAAGTTTACCTTTATCAAGACTGTGTGTATGTGTGTGTGTGTATAGTATATATATATATATATATATATATATATATATATATTCTTTTTTACATACAAATGCTTGTTGGAAATAGACTATTTTTAACAAGAAGGAAAATAAAATGCAAAATTTATCATGTAAGAAGGAAAATTCAGCAAAGTTTATTATTTCTCAAATATAGCACTTCAGGCCAGAATCACTTTGGGAATTTGTGTTAACTATAATATTTTAAGTATAGATATTCAACTTCACAGCTTTCTTTTTTTAAGTTCTTAGATAAGTTACTTTTTAAGAGATATACTGTTTCCCTAAGGATATAAGTTGAATTCTTTAAAACCCTATCTGATTCTATTAAATTTTTTTTTAATTATTAAGGCATTTAATTTTTCTCTTGTGAAGAAAAAATTCTAACCATGAAGGCCACTTGCAAACCAAGTATTTGTAAGAATGACCCATCTAACTACTGAAGATTCTGCTTGATATATGTGAACACCTTAAACCATAAATTGATGTTTTTCACAAAGGTACTGAAAAATAAACTGTTATAAAATTGTCAGCAGCTGACAACCAGAGAACTGATTCTGTAATTTAGTGAGAAACTAAAAAGATCAAAATCATATTTCTGCCTTTTAACAGGCCTTTGGCTGTTGCACAGAGCCTGCTAAGAGCATCGTAGAGGGGAAGGCAGAAGTAGAGGTCATATGGCCCACTTTACACTGTTGGGGTTGGGGAAATGGATGTGCCTATTCTTAGTCTGCTGTGACTCTTAAGAACAGAAGACTTAAAGATATACTAGCCTTGCTCTGAGGGAATTAATCAGAAGAATTCAGAAAAATCATTGTGCTATGCGTAGAACAATTTGGCTGCTTAACAAATAAAGGACTTTTGTTTAGCTATAAAAGCACAAAATAACTGACATATATTCTCTAGTTTACCCTTACAAATGGATTCAGAAGAATTAATCATCCATCAGGCTTTTATATTTCCTACTTTAGCTTATTTGTTTTTTGTTTTGTTTTGTTTTGTCTTGTATTGTTTTGTTTTGTTTTGTTTTGTTTTGTTTTGTTTTACTTTAGCTTATTTGATCAGGGTGTCCCATGCATCTGTTAGATACGATAGAATAATATATTTTTTTTATATTTCTGTATATACAAACGTGTTCTAATAGTCTTGATTTGGTTTTAGATCTTTGACTATAATTAGAATCGTGATATATGACAATTATGTAAGAAAGTACTTTTTATATTTTTTTTATCTAAAAATGGACCAGACTTTTTATGTGGTTAGTTAGAATAGAAACATTACCAATACTGAAGAAAAGCACTTACTAGTGGGCATGTTAAGAACTAGGAGATTCTATGTGAAATACACAAAATTATATACTATCCTCCCAAGGAGCTGGATATTTGTCAATATTTAGTGGTCTTTACCAAAGAAGATTGTAATAAATAATCATAGTGATGAAACTTAGTGGGTTATATACCTATAAGCAAGGAGTGATCAATCCCTTGTAGATATGTTCTCAAAGTACAGCCTCAAGAATAAGCCACAGAAAAAATGCAAATGTTGCTGATGCTTACTTTGCTTTAATTATTATTATTTTTCATTTTAAGTTGACAGCTCTTCTCCCCCAGGTCCACTTATTGCTCAACATGTCCCATTTCTTTCAACTCACTTTCCTATAGTGCTTTTTTTTTTTTTTTAAATTCGGCACCTCTTCTGAATTGCTAATACTGCACACGCTATTAGGAGCTACCTTTCAAATAACAGTTATTAAAGTTTTCTTTTCCCTAATGGTTGAGCTCTCCCCAGATATAAATTAATATTTTAGAGGCTCGAAATAGAACTCATAGAATATAAGACAGTAGAACCAAAGGTTGACAGAAATATTGGGCTTACAAAATTCATGGGAGAAAATATAAGTGAAAGTTTTATCTAAACATTAAAATAGAATTTTAAAGATTTATGAGTAAGTTTACTTGTATTTTTGGCCTCACAGTTTTTAATTAACAATGCTGCTAATTGATGTTTCTCAAAAGCTAGGTATGTATCGATTTTTTTATCAACTGAGTCATATTTAAAAGGGACTTTATCACTTAGGAACATTATGCCATTCCCTTTCTAAAAGAAAAAAAAAAGAAACTCTAGGCAGCCTTTCTTTTAAAATAGGCTTTAATGCCTTTAAGGATATTTGTATGCTAAATAAGTGTATTTCAAACAGGATACAATAATATTCTCTTAATTATAATTATGCATGCTATTTCTGTGATATTCAAGAAAAGTTTGTTGGAAAACATAGAGGACAGTAAAACTGAATTGACTTTTAAGTCACGGCAATAACAAAGTTGCAAAAGCAGTCTGCACAATTTTCAGACCTCTGTTTCATAGCCATAGAATGAAGAGAGGGGAAAAGAAAGCAATGAAAAAGAAAACTCAGCTATCGTTAGCTCAGACATAACAGAAACAAGCTTGTACCTGCCATAGGTAGGTATCAAATATATTTTTATATATCAAATATATTTTTTTATCCAAATGCTTCTTAGATTTGAGGAAGGGGTAGTTGTCATTTGTTATTAGGTTTTTTTTGTTTGTTTGTTCACAATTTAATTAATCGTTAGGCAAAATTCATTCCTCTTTAAATCAAAACAGGAGAAAATGTTGTTCTTTCTTAGAATACCTCCTTCTCACACTTCTGAGCTTTACTTGGAGTCCTTTACTTCCTCAGGACTTTAGAGCAGCTAGAACTTCAACCCAACCTTCTAAAGACATTGGCTTCACTTAAAACCTTGGCTGTTTTGTTTTTTAGTTATTTATTTTAAAATTGGGATGTATCTACTTTTCCTTGAATTACTCTTAAGCTGCTAAGACCAGATAAACTCATTTATGCTATGAAAAACAGCTCATTGGCAGTAATGGTGTACTATAAGTAGGTTTTAGAAGTTCAGAGAAATGATAGTAAATGTAGACCTCAAAGAAAATGATGATTTCTTGTGACAGATTGGCATTTCGATGTGTTTGGAATGATAGGAATTGAACAGTAAGAGAGAAGTAGGGTAAGAATCCAAGATTAAAGAGAAAGCATACACATAACAGTTAACAGTGAAGGCTCTAAAATTTGTCAGTTAGTAGCCTTGCCTAATTTTCAGTTCTGTAGTATTTGTATTACTTACAAATTAGTAAGCCATGAATATATACCCAATAAAATCTGCAAAAATAATTAGTGGTTTTCTCTATACAATGATCTCCATAAATGAATTTTCAAAAACAATGCTTTCTAAAATATCAACAATTTTTAATTTTCTTAATATCATATGTAAAAGATCTTATGGACCTTATTTGGATATTTAAGACTTTTTGTTTAAAGCAGTTTAGGTTTGTTAGTAGCAAATTGAGTTGAAGGTACAAAGATTTCCCTTATACCTCTGCCCCCACATACATAGCCTCCCTCATTATCAACATCTCCCACCAGAGTAGTGAATTTGTTAGGATTGGTGAATCTACATTGACACATCATGATCACCAAAGTCCATTGTTTACATTACAGTTCATTTTGGGTGATGCCCATTCATTGGGTTTGAACAAATAGGTATATATGTTATCCATCATTGTAGTATTATACAGAGTATTTTCACTGCCTTAAAAATTCACTGTGCCCTAGAGCACCTGGGTGGCTCAGTGGTTGAGCATCTGCCTATGGCTCAGGTTGTGGTCCCGGGGTCCTGGGATCAGATCAAGTCCCCACAGGAAGTCTGCTTCTCCCTCTGCATATGTCTCTGCCTCTCTATCTGTATCTTTCATGAATAAATAAATTTTTAAAAATTCACTGTGCTCCACCTGTTCATTTCTTCTCCTCTCCATCACCAGCCCACAACTCCAGGGAACTACTGATATTTTTGCCTTTCCCATATTGTCATAAAGTTGGAATCATATAATATTTGTCTTTTCAGATTGACTTCTTTCATTTAGCAATAACATTTAAGTTTTCTCCATGTCTTTTCGTGGTTTGATATATCAATATTTACTACCAAATGGTACTCCGTTGTCTGGGTATATCAAATTTTATCTGTTAATTTACTGAAAGATATTTTGGGTTCTTTCAAGTTTTGGCAATTATGAATATTTTAAAAATTTTATTTAAATTCAGTTTGCCTGCATATAGTATAACGCCCAGCACTCATCTCATTACATGCCCTCCATAATGCCCATCACCCAGTTACCTATCCCCCCACTGACTTCTTCTGCAATCCTTTATTTGATTCCCAGGGTTAGGAGTCTCTCATGGTTTTTCTTTTTCTCTAATTTTTCCCCACTCAGTTTCTCACACTCAAGCACATGAAAAAATGCTGCATATCCCTTTCATCAGGGAAAGACAAATCAAGACCAGAATGAGCACCTTTTCATGTGTCTGTTGGGCATCTGTTTGTCTTCTTTGGAGAAATGTCTATTCATGTTACATTATTTTTTATCTATAGCATGTGTTTTTAGTTCTTAAGATTTCCATCTCTCTGCTTAAATGGCTAATCTCTTCTTAAGGAGCTATCTACTTTATCTAATAGAATCATTTGAATATTAATCACAGTTGTTTTAAACTCCCAGTTTGATCATTCCAGCATCCATGTCATGTCTGATTCTGGTATTTGTTCTGTCTCTTCATATTGTGTGTTTGACTCTTGGTATGCCTTGTAATTTTTTTTTTCTTGATAGCCAGACATGTTATGCTGGGTAAGGAAATAATATAAATAGCAACATGGTAAGAAAGGAGAAGCATTGCATAACTCCTGCAATTAGGTCTCAGTTTTTTATTGAGCATATGCTCCAGGACTGTGAACTTCACAAGTATTTCTTAAAAAAAAAAAAATTTATTCATGAGAGACACAGGCAGAGGGAGAAGCAGGCTCCATGCAGGGAGCCCAATGTGAGACTCGATCCTGGGATTCCAGGATCACACCCTGGGCTAAACCACTGAGTCACCCAGGGATTCCATTCACAAGTATTTCTTGGGTTTTTTTCTCCATGCTTATTGTAGAAACAGATGGCCAGAGTGGGTTACAGTTGGATATTTCCATTCTTCTGCATGGAAAGCTAGTGTAGACTAAAATTAGTATTTTTCTTTTCCTACAGGAAAGCTAAAGCTGACTAATGGTGGGTATTTTCCTTATCCCAGGTCAGTTAGGCTCTGATCATATCCCAGCAGGTTAGGCTTTGGTTAACTGGTTTCTCCTGAAAGCAGATCATGTGAAAAAGAATAAGATGCTCTCATGTGTTTCAAAATGGTACCTTTTATCTTCTAGAAGGATGCACAAAGGAATATTTTTCTGATATTTACTGTGAGAACATAATCTAGATATAGGAGATAGATCTCACAAAATTATGAGGGATCCCTTCTGTGCATTCTCCTGGAATTTTTAACTCTTGGAGTTTTCCACAGTGAGCCACCTGCAATCACAGTGCAAGCTTTCCTACCTGGGCATGTAAACCTGTGCTCCAGGAAGCCATGACTTTCTGTATTCACCTGTTTATTTCCCCAAACTTGGAATAGTGACTTGCCCTGTTTCCTTACTTCTCTTATGGATCCAAAAAAAGGTTTCGATTTTTTTTTTTATTTTTTTATTTTTTGGTTTTGATTTTTCCATTCTGTTCATCTTTTTATTTATTGTCAAGGATGGAGTGATGATTTCCTAGCTCCTTACACGCAGAAACAGAAACTAGATATCCAATTATATTTGCCTTTATAAATCTAGGTAATATGAATTATTAACTTAACCTATTATAGAATATTTTGGGAGTGATTATTTGCAATTTCAGATACTAATGTATCTTCAGCTGAAAATCCATTGCTGTGTATATACCTACATAATAAGATTCTGGCAGAGTTCCTACAATTTATCTGGCTCTTTCATTATGCTGCTTCATCACATCTTTAATTGTTTCAGCTCATTCTTGTTCAGCATAAGAAAAAAATGCTATTGAATAATGTCTACAATTAGATAGTTCCATGCCTGTATTATATCCCTTGCTTTCTGACATTTTATTATTTATACTTATTTTTAAAATCAAAAGAAAAATTGCATTCAAACTTGCTTTAGATTAACATTTCTAAATACTTTCTTGATTTTTATATTACTAATCTTTAAAAAATTATTGAGTTAGTAAGCAGATAAAACTATCTTACGATTAGTATACTGTTTTCTGGGCCATCTATACCTTGGAGAGGCATTTGTGTTTTCATCATAGGCCTTGTTATTTTGAATTTCCAGGGTTGCTGTAAAACTGAAAGAGGGAATTCAGTTGAGTGCTCATGTTTAATCTTGGCAAGGTAGTATATTTTTTAGAACAGCTCTCTCTATATATTTAGAATAGCACTTCTAGTTGTCATTTTAGTCATTTTGCTTATTAATAAAATAATTTAATTATCCAAAATATTTTTTGAAAAGCTTATTAACAAAACTTGATTACTATCTAATATGAGTTCAATTTAATATAAGCATTCTGTTTTTCATAAGTATACAATTATGTGGTACACAGTATATATGGCATAATAGGCTTTTATATCTGGATAGAGATCAGCTTTGTGTTCTAGGTAAAATTATGTTTGTGATAATACATACAGCATTGATATTGAGACTGGCCATTTCTTTATTTAAATTGTTTTATGAGGACTTGTGTTTCTTGTTTCTAATTTGTAATAAGGTCAAAATAAAGGCAGAATTAATGAATTTTTTTCAAATAGAAAGATGGTCATAATAGTATGATAGTTTATATTATAGACCTCAGAAAGAATGTGGTATTTTATTTAAGGCATTTAAGGTAACTGACAAAATGATAATTATTATTTAATTAATATTCATTTTCATAGATGCTACTTACTGAAGACCCCCATTTTGGATAAAAGACATATACATAGTCCATACAAATAAACTATATATTCCTATTCAGCCAAAATTGTGTCATATCATTCATGTATGAAATTTACTAGCTGTAGTCAGAGAAGAATATCTTAGACCTAGCTGAGTTAAATCACTTTATTATTTAATTATAATAAACTTTCTAACTAATTTTCTGACTCATAGTAGAAAAAAAATGTTGTGATTAAGCAAATGAATGACAGAGTAGCATTTTAGAGAACACACTCAGTAATTTTAAGGGGAAAAGTAACACAAAGGTGGGTTCAAAGTTATAGTTACAGCCCTGATATTTAAGTAGCATGACTAATCTATAATTCATGTGAAAAAGATTGGCAATTTTAGATTAAATCATCTTTAATGTGAAGAAATATTTTTATATAGTTTCTAAAAGAATGAGTTTAATATTAAGCACCATCATTGCTGTGGTGTGTCTATTTAAGATGATAAAGGATAAAAATCTATATTGTAGAGCAGTGCTACTGATTCAGTAACTCTGAGCTGAGACCTGAGTTTCTGGTCTCTAATACTCACAGAGCTAGTACTAGTGATTCTGAACGCGGACCACACTTTGGGTCCAAGATCCCTTCCTGAGTATTTTATTGTGTGTCATGATAGAAGAGTATTACTGGCACAGTAAATAATATTAAGAAAAACAACTTTTTTATTACATACTATTATTTCAGGAAAAAAGACAATTGAGTACTGATAGTACTTAGAAGTATGTAGTAAGAAAGGAGAGGAGGATGGGGAAGCTTTTTGGTGATTTAAGAGACTGCCATTGATTGTTGCAAAGGTTCAGCTTACATGAGAACTTGCTATCAGAACTGTCCAAAATCATAGTAACTTCTTGCCAAAGCAGGAGCTTCCTTATAGCTGAGCATATTCTACATAGCTTGGCTAGTCAGCTAAGGATTCCTGAAGTAGATTAAAGGAGATAAACTTTGAATTCACCAGAATTGATATCCTGTTGCCCATATTTTAGCTTCTGTTTTGTCCTTAAAGATCTGAGAATCTTGACAAAATTGTGCCATTTTTCAAATATTAGAATATGATATGATTCTTTGGGTAAAGGGGATCTATATGAACATCTGGCTCAACCTAACCAGTAAAAGCCTATGTAAGTATGATGGTAATCATAGATAATACTTTTAGCACTTTGGTTCAGACATTGTGCAGAGCAATTCTCATTGCATTTTTGTCAGCTACCTCTCATAACAAACGAGTAAGATATTACCCCTGTTAACAGATAAGGAAGAGCAGACTTAGTGATAAATTAGCTTGACTCATGTTACACATCTAGCATATAGCAGAGACTAGGTTCAAAGCCTGACTGTGTAATTAAAGAATTTAAATTCGTAACCATAGTGTCACATCGGAGAGGATAAAAGAAGGACAAGTAAGTTAGGAAAAAATGCTGCTTATAAAATCCTCTTAGGGCAGCCCAGGTGGCTCAGTGGTTTTGCGCCGCCCTCAGCCCAGGGCCTGATCCTGGGGACCCAGGATTGAGTCCCACATTGGGCTCCCTGCATGGAGCCCTCCATCTGCCTGTGTCTCTGCCTCTCTGTTTCTCTCTGTGTCCCTCCTGAATAGATCAATAAAATCTTTAGAAAAAAAAAAATCGTCTTGAACTTCAAATGCCTGCTTGCTGCTTTCCTTGCAGGATCTTAAACTAAAGAATCATAGAAAATTTCAAACTCATTGTTTAGTTGTACTACATGAGCCTCTGGATGGATACTACATCACTTCTGTTTAAGCAGTTGTCTCTTAGTGAAATCTATAGGAGTTTATGAACTGACTTATACCATTACATAAAATAAAAATGATCCTGGTCTTTGCTTTGGTGAAAGTAATGGAGTATCAGCATTTTTATAAACCTTATCAAATATTCTCTTTTTCAAAAGCATGGACTGAAAATAAATATATATTTTCAGAAAGAAGTAAGTCTTTTAATCTTGAATATGAACTTTATTAATAACCAACATTGATGACATATGGCAGTCCCCTCTTATGCATAGGGAATGCAAAGTCCCCCACCCCACAGTGGATGGCTGAAACTGCAATAGTACTGAACCCTGTATATACTGTTTTTTTTCCTATGCGTAAAAACCTTGATAAAGTTTAACTTATAAATTAGACACAGTGAGAGATTAACAATAATTATAAAAAGAATAATTATAACAATGTGCTGTAATAAAAGTTGTGTGAATGTGATCTCTCTTTCTAAAAACATTGTATACTTGCACTTATCCTTCTTGTGATGATGTGAGACAACAAAATGGCTACATGATAAGATGAAGTGAGGTGATATTGTAGGCTTTGTGATGTAGCATTAAGTTCCTATTGATCTTCTGAGGATATGTCAGAAGGAGGAGCATTTGCTTCTGTACTGTCTTTGACCATATATAATGGAAAGCATAGATAAAGGTAGAGGACTACCATATACCATTAATAACATTTTAGTTTACTCATCTTGGAGATAAGCCTTATGCAACTGTTCTTTGACAGCATTCTTCTGAGTAACATTTAAAGAGTATGGCAAATTTGCAGGAAACAAAACAAAACAAAACAAAACATCAGAATCCTAGGCAGAACTTCAGAAAATAGACTTGTGCAAAATAATAAGAAGGGAGAAAGTATATTTTTACATTGAGGCAGAGCAGCTAAAATAAACTCAAGCGGGTGAAATACTGTCCATTTAACTTTATATAATACAGGGAGCAGATTTCTAATAATCTTTAGTGGCTAAAAATACATAATTGCTTGTTAACAGTGAGGAAAGAACAAAAGAAATGGGAGTGATCCTTTTGAATCCATAACAGTGTTAATTCTATGAAAAAATATGGAAAATCATGAAATAATGAAGGATATTTAATTAGCAGAACATCTAATAACTGTTCTTTTTGTTTTATTTAGAACACTATGACTTGTGAAGATAATGGTTCTTTACTAGAGGATACTTTCTATCTGATTGATATCCATTCTACTTAAAAAGTCCCTTCCTCTTTCTTGAATTTCTTTGAACTTCTCTGTTTGCATCCTTATATCAAGGAATAAGTAAATAAATAAATATTTAAAAGGCACAAAAAAATGATGAAAACCCAGGGAGTAAATGCTAGTCTTAAATTACTGGTAGTTTAAGACATATCCACAGAGATTTCTGTAGTAAAAAAAAAAAAAAAAAAAAGTCCTCTATCTTTCTCACATGGTCTTATTATTTTCCAAATATCATAGAATTATAGAGCTAGAAGGGATGTTAGAAACAAATTCAGCCCAATTGCCATACTTGCAGAATGAAGAAATAGGAACCAAAAGACATAAAACTGGCTTGTAGGAAAAAAAAAATGACCTAATCTTGAACTTCTGGTTCCAACTACACTGCTCTTCCTAGCATGCCATCAATATTTGACATGTGATTTTTTAAAAATCACTTTTATTTATTTTTTATTTGAGAGAGAAAGAGAGGAGTGGGGGAGGGGCAGAGAGAGAATCTTAAGCAAGTTCCATGCCCAGTACAAAAATCTGGCACTGGGCTCCATCTCACAACACTGAAACCATGACCTGAGCAGAAATCAAGAGTTGGACACTTAACTGACTGAGCCACCCAACGCCCCCTTGGTATATGACTTTTGAATGCAGTACTAGGATCTTTACAAATCTCAGCTTACAAAATATGTGATAATCCCTTATCCTTTAAGTTAAGTGAAAACAAAACCAAAATACATGTTAAAAAACAATAGAAATAGACATTATTCTATTTCAATGAAAGCTAATACCCAGGGTGATTAAGTAAGTCATATAAATTATAAAAGTTGTAATTAATTGGTTGGTATGGAAATAGATAATCTCCAAGCAGGTGAGTTTTTCACACATTACCACTGTGGAAGAAACTTTTTTTTTTTTTCCAAATAAATTTTAACTAATATCATCCAAAAAGATTCAGCGGCAGCTCAATGAGGGTTATCTCAACTGAGTTGTAAAAGGAATTTGCTTGCTCTTTTCAGTTTCTCAAATAGGAATTATCTACAAGTTATAGTGTATAATCTTTATCAAAGTAACCTGAACAAGCGGTGGAAAGCACTAATTCAAGCATTAGCAAGACCTTGTTCTTTACTAGGCTTTGCCTTTTAATTGCCTTACATGCGAGGCATGGGCTTAAATTTCTTATCTATAAAACAGTAAAAGTAGATACTATTGTATATGTCAGTCATAGTAAGGATCAAATGAAAGACTCTATGAGTGTTTATTTATAAATAATTTAGATTGATATGTCAGTGCAGGTTATTAGAAGTCAAGGAGTACCAACTACTCAGTTTTAAGATAAATAAAGGAAGATTCCATAAAAATTAATGACTTTCCAAAAATCATATAAATAAGAGCAGAACCAAGAACTGGTTTACTGTCGCATATCCCTTTCCATTTACTTCTGAATTGCATTGTTCAGTCATCATTCTCTTCAATGTCACCTTCTCCCAGGGAATATCACTAGAAAAAAAAATCTTTATATATTATAATACTTTATAAAATATTACCTTCCAGGTTTTTAGTGTTATCTTTTGTACTTCTGAAAATTAAGGTGTCACATTTTGCACAAATAAGGTACTTACAGAATAAGTGAGAAATTGTTTTGCCCATAATAGATTTCCTTTACCAGTTAGTATTTGATGCTTTTAAGATTTTTATTGATTTTTTAAATTTTTTTACCAAAACAAGGTCTTTCCAAATACCCAGGACATAATTAACCCAGAAGCTGTATTTTTTATATACTTATAGCATTTGTCTTTTTAGAACATAACAAACATCTATCAGATTAATACTTTTAGGGGCAAATCACAAGATAGGAACTCCTATGGTCTAATGAATCATGTTATATAAATAACCATGGATTTTGTGTTACTGGAATATGGAATGGCACATAATGCTAAAATGATTAGATGAATGTATAATTAATGCAATATTATATAACTTGAATACATGCAGCATAAATATCTAAATAAATTACTAATCATTAGGGAAATGCAAATAAAAACCATAATGAGATAGCACATTACACCTGTTAGGATGGCCATTATTAAAAAGTTAAAAGATAAGTGTTGGTGAGGATGTGGAGAAAGTGGAAACTTTGTGCACTGTTGGTAGAATGTAAATTACTATAGCCATAGCGGAAGACAGCATACAGTTTCCTCAAAAAATTTAAAGACAAAACTACCCTAGTTCAGCAATCCTACTTCTGGGTATATATTCAAAGGAAATTAAATCATTATCTTGAGACATCTGCACTCCCAAGTTTTTTGCAGCATTATTTATGGTAGTCACAGTAATGATGCAATCAAAGTGTCCATCAGAGGATAAAGGATAAAGAAGATGTGATTAAATGTGATAAACTGATATAAAATATTATTCAGCTTTATAAAAGAAAGAAATTCTGTCATTTGCAACAACATGGATGAACCCAGAGGACATTACGCTAAGTGAAAGAAGCCAGACACAGAAAGAAATACTACATGATCCCATTTATCTGTGGAATCTAAAAAAGTCAAATGCATGGAAACAGAGTAGAAGATTGATTACTGGGGGTTGGGAAAATGGGAAGATGTTGGTTCGAAGGTATAAATTTTCAGTTTTAAGATGAATAAATTCTGGAGACCTACTGTGTACAGCATGGTAACTGTAGCTAATAATATAATGTATACTTAGAATTTGCTAAGAAAGTAGATTTAAGTGTGTTCACCACCAAATAATAATAATAATAATAAACTGAAGTAATTGATATGTTAATTAGTTTGATTATAATAATCATTTTGCATATAAATTTATATATAAATCACATCGTCCACCTTATTATATAGTTATTTTTTGTGAGTCATACTTTAGTAAAACTCTAGTCAATAAACCAATTCAGGGTAGCCCCGGTGGCTCAGCGGTTTAGCACTGCCTTCAGCCCAGGGCATGATTCTGGAGACCTAGGATCGAGTCCCATGTCAGGCTCCCTGAGTGGAGCCTGTTTCTCCCTTTGCCTGTGTGTCTGCCTCTCTCTCTGTGTGTCTCTCATGAACAAATAGATAAAATTTATAAATAAGTAAATAAAATAAATAAATGCATATTTTGTATTATTGAAATAATACAATGGCATAAACATGATAAGATGATTAAATATAGATATTTTTAATTTATTATCATATATTTGAATACATAGAAACAAATGTCTATGTAAATGAATTAATGGTTGTGGATAGGAGCACCCGGGGGGTTCAGTGGTTGAGCATCTGCCTTTGGCTCAGGTCATGATCCGGGGATCCTGGGATCATGTCCGGGACCAGGCTTCCCACAGGGAGCCTCCTTCTTCCTCTGCCTATGTTTCTGCCCTCTCTCTGTGTCTCTCATGAATAAATAAATAAAATATTTTTAAAAATAACAATTGTACATAGAAGCTTCTAAATTATTTAATAAATAAAGATATAGTCAGTTTTTCAAATATAATGAAATATATGCACATGTGATATTGGAGGTCACTGATTCTTCAGAGAGAGAATAATCTATCAAGATTAAAGTATTACACAGTTTGAAATTAATAAAATTACCAAAGTTGTCTTGTCACATATAGCTTCCAAAAAGACTGAAAGTAAAGCAAGTAGAACACCATACTCTAGACAAGTTAGTGCCTGTCTGAAATACTAAAATGGATTATGAGTTAATGTCACTTGCACTGGTGCTTGCGTTTCTTTGTCTAAATCCAATTGCTTTCTTAATATTCTCCACATGGAAAATGAAGCATCCCCATTTGCATTTTAAAAGAATGTGGCATGGTAAATCATGCCCAATGCCAAAGCTAAGTTATTTTTTTAATAGGTCATGGTGTAATCCACCCCAGATTTATTCATATGTAACCAGAGTCCTTACTCTGACCTTTCTGAACTCAATATGGTATTTTATTAAAAGAATATATACAATTTTTCAAAATGGTCAAAAGAGAGATTCTAGTGTGATTTCACTGTTTCTGGGTTCTTGCAATATTTAACCCTTTCATGTTTAAAGACTTTTTTTTTTAATTCTCCACTATTGAAGATTAAATAACTTACAACTGTAGAGACAGAAAGTAGATTAGTGGTCACATAGACCTGGAGGGGAATTTGGAGAAAAATAGAAGTGACTGCCAGAGGATAAGAGATTTCTTTTTGGGGAGGATGAAAATATTCCAAATTGATATTGGTGGTGGTTGCATAATTCTGTGACTATAATAGAAAAATTGAATCATACACTTTAAATGAATAGTTTGTATACTATGTAAAGCTTAGTAAAACTGTTAAATATTTAGCCTATAGGACAAAAATACAAAAATAGTGATTTAATAAAATAGACAATTTCATGAACATTTTGAAAATTCTGAAATTTGATCATATGCTCATGGATTATATTTCAAGCACTCACTAATATGGATCAAATTTAAAGAATTCCTCTCTCAACTAGACATACTTTTTACTAAATTCTATCTTCTTGTTGAAATTCCAAGTAAGAAAAAAGTACTATTTGTGTTGAAGTAACAGTTTAACTAGTTTGTCATGAAGAATATTTACTTTTCTGTCCAAAGTGTTTGATAAGCTGAATTTATTATTGACAATATTGTAAATTTTTCTTTATGTATGCCTACCTAGTCCTCATTATGCCCTCTAGGGTATTTAATGAAATTATTCTTATTTTAAAGTATGTTAACTTGAGACAGAACAGAGGCAATAAGCTTAATCTGTGTGGCAAAATTATTAAGTGGTAAATCCAAGATTTATAAGTATGAAGTCTTGACTCTAGAATAGCTTTCAGTTCTTGTGTTCAGTGTCTTAGTAAGATTCAAAAGTACTTTCTGGCTTGCCAGAATAATACTGTGCTCATATTGATTATGAAAATAAAAGAAATTTAAGTATCAAGTCATAAATAAACGCTAAATTGCAAATCTCCTTTAGATGAATAAGGTTTTATTATTATGGTAGTAATATTTATATCGTATTTGATCTATGCAAGGTACCTTTAAAAAAAGAACACTTTAAAATAACAATTTTCATATGAAAGTTGAGGAAACTGAGATAAATATGTGTAATTTGACAATCAAGCAGTTAGACATTACTAGACTCTATTTATTCTCTGATATAAAACAGGAATTATGGAGAGCTAGGAGGAGATTATATATGAAACTTTAATCTCATCTGTAAGGAATATAGATTCTACAGACTTTGCGGTTAGCACTGACCAGAAGTTCAGCAATTATTGAACTATGTGCCTCTAATAAACTTTTCTTAATGGGACGCCTGGGTGGCTCAGTGGTCGAGTGTCTGTCTTTGGCTCAGGGTGTGATCTCAGAGTCCTGGGATCGAGTTCTACATTGGGATTTGTGCATGGAGCCTGCTTCTCCCTCTGCCTGTGTCTCTGCCTTTCTCTCTCTCTCTCTTTCTCTCTGTCTCTCATGAATAAATTTTAAAAAATCTTAAAAAAAAAACAAACTTAACTTTCCACTAAGAAAGTCATTGCCTAAAGATAGATAGATGTGGTTAGGCATGAGCTTATTGACCACTAGGCCAATTAGCCATAGGAAAAAATATCAAAGACAGTATTAAGTATTATTTATGAGTCTATTAGGGAGCTCAAGTCCAATGAAAGCCTAACTATGTTTGTGGTAAGAGATACAATAGAATTTTATTACATTTATTATATACATTCCATTACATACTCCATGTAGTAATGTAGTAGCGGCTAAAAGGGAATCATTCTATAATTAGAAAATAACAAAAAAAAATTTAAAGAGGAAATTAACAGCAAAGCAAAACAAAACAAATAACATATTTTCCACTACTCAGTTTAATAATTAAAATGCAGTAAGGTAAAATGTGTAAATATGTATATGTAGGGGTAAAACAGAGCAAAATATACTCTATGAGAACTGGCCTTGATGTTTAAGTACCTTTCAAAACAATTTTTTTAAATATCTAACTGTTTGAACCTAGTACTTCAGGCACTGCCCTATATCTCACCCTCTCCATTAAAGTTGAATTTCTTGAGAGATTGGTCTGTTCCCCATTCATGTTTATATCTACACTCAGTGAAAAACCCACACCAATTTGGCATCTGTTACTATTACTCAGCAAGATTGCTCTCACTCTGTTCATTGAATTTATGGTCAAAAGTCAATGAACATTTCAAAACTCATCTTACTTGACCCAGTGGCCATTTAAAAATTACCTTCTTCATATTAATTTTTTTATTATCCCTGTGGCTTCTATGATGACATAATCCCCTGGGTTTCTTCCTACTCCTCTGATTTCTCTTGCTTATTCTGCTAGTTTTCCTATACATCTGTATTAACTGAAATGTTTCCTCAAGGTCCTGTCTTATCTCTCTTCCCACTCCATATTCTGTTACTACTTTTCCTGTATTTTCAAAAAGAAATATCACAATTGGTAAGATAAATGAAGCATTCTAATTTATAGAAAATAGATTTTCTTTGATAAAGAAAATCAAGATGGCTTTGGAATGGCAGAGTAAAAGCCTCTGAAAATCCATGTTTAACTCAAAGCAATAAGAACACTTGCAAAACTGTCAAAACTAATCTTTTTTTTTTAAACTGGAAACTAAAAAAAAAAAAAACACAATCTTATAATCATCAAGAATTATTCATTCAAGAAAAATTTCTGTATTTGGTAAGAAGAGTGGCTCTTTCAAAACCTTTCCTAATCCCATCCCTCTTTGTCCAACTCCATGTTAGCCTTGAAAACCAACTATAATCTCAGAACTACAGTTGCAACCAAAGCAAGCAGTATAGCACCTCCTAGAGAAGAACAAGCTACCCAGTAGCATCATCTCCAGAGGAGATAGCACTGTTTCATATCTCTTGCCCATAGTGGCAAGCTCCATTCCCAGGTCTTGTCCTTGACAGTCTCACTCTTTACTACAAACAACACTATTCATAGGGCATTTGTCAAAAATTATCAGGGGTAATTGTTTAACATTGCAGCTATCCAATTTAGCAATACAAGTATGGGTAACAAAAAGCTGACAAAAATATTAAAAAAAACTGGCAAATGAAATATTCATAAGGAGATTTGTAAAGTTTCAACATATTTATGGGAATCTAGAAGGCTACACATATATACAAGGCTGTGCACATGCCCAGAATAAATTCCTGAAGGTCCTAGTCTCTCACTACTGGTTGAACTTTAGACTCCATTAAATCAAAAACTGAAGACTAACGCAGACTTGTAGTCTGTCAGGACAGTACATGGTGGATGTGTGCACACACAATGAGCCTGTCAGCAAAAGCTGAGAAAAGTACTGGTTCATGTACTTAAAGGAAATTGTGTATAATTATTAGCTGACCACTAAGCCAACCAGAGAGTTCATTGACTTCACATGACAAAAAATACAGTCAAGATAAAATTAGTTGAAAATCACTGAACAAATGTTAACAACAAACACAATAAACCCTGGGTGGGAGAGGGATCTAGTTTCTATAGTCACCACATTATATAATTTAAATCTTAATTTTCTCAAAAAGATTGCAAGATACTCCAAGCAAAAGGGAAGTATAGCTATCTCTACACTGAGAAAACAAATAACAGTCAATTAAAACCATTTCCAAAGAACTCCAGGTGTAGGCTTACTAGATAAAGATGTGGACAAAAACTATTTTTCATATATACTCATGTTAAAGAACTAAAGAAAAACATGTTTGAAGAACAAACAGGAAGTTCGAGAATGATGCCACACCAAATCAAGAAGATAATAAAAATAAAACAATCAAATAGAAGTTGTATTACAACTGAAATACAATATTCTCCAGATGAGCTCAAGAGTAGAAACAGACAAAATAATCAGAGAATATAAATACAAGTCAATTGACATTATCAATTCTGAAAAATCAAAAGAGTTATAAATGTAGCCTAAGCATAAAAGAATTGAAGTCATTTACCATGTGGTTTCTAAACAAATGCAATAAAATAAAAATAATTTAACATGGAAAATTCACAAATATGTGTAAAATAACATACTCTTAAATGAGTCATGAGTCAAAAAAGAAATCACAGTGGAAACTAGAAAATACCTTGAGATGAATGAAAATGAAAATATAACATACAATACCATGTGGAATACAGATAAGTCTGTTTGAAGGGAAATTGAGAATTGTAAATATAGATTTTTAAAAAAGAAGGAAAATGTGATATTAATAATCTATCATCTTAAGAAACTATAAAAAGAAGAACAAGTTAGGGGTGCCAGGGTGGCTCAGTTGGTTATGTGACTAATTCTTGGTTTTGACTAGGTCCTGACCTCAGGGTCCTGGGATGGACTCCACGCTCAGCAAAGAGTCTGCCTCTCCCTTTCCCTCTGCACCTACCCCTGCTCACTCACTCTTTCAAATAAGTAAATAAATCTTAAAAACCTAATTAAAAAAAGAAGAATGAATTAAAAGGCAAGCAGAATGTGTAAATTGCCCTGGGTAGCATTGACTTTTTCACAATATTAATTCTTCCAATCCATGAGCATGGAATATTTTTCCATCTCTTTGTGTCTTCCTCAGTTTCTTTCAGAAGTGTTCTGTAGTTTTTAGGGTATAGATCCTTTACCTCTTTGTAAGGTTTATTCCTAGGTATCTTATGCTTTTGGGTGCAATTGTAAATAGGATTGACTCCTTAATTTCTCTTTCTTCAGCCTCATTGTTAGTGTATAGAAATTCCACTGATTTCTGGGCATTGATTTTATATCCTGCACACTGCTGAATTGCTGTATGAGTTCTAGCAATCTTGGGGTGGAGTCTTCTTGGGCAAAGAAGGAGGGTTTGACTTCTTTGCCAATTTGAATGCCTTTTATTTCTTTTTGTTGTCTGATTGCTGAGGCTAGGACATCTAGTACTATGTTGAATAGCAGTGGTGAGAGTGGACATCCCTGCCGTGTTCCTGATCTAAGGGGAAAGGCTCCCAGTGTTTCCCCATTGAGAATGATATTTGCTGTGGGCTTCTCGTAGATGGCTTTTAAGATGCTGAGGAATGTTCTATCCCTACACTCTGAAGAATTTTGATCAGGAATGGATGCTGTATTTTGTCAAATGCTTTCTCTGCATCTATTGAAAGGATCATATGGTTCTTGTTTTTTCTCTTGTTGATATGATCTATCTCTTGTTGATTGTTTTACAAGTGTTGAACCAGTCTTGCATCCTGGGGATAAATCCCATTTGGTCATGGTAAACAATCTTCTTAATGTATTGTTGGATCCGTTGGCTAGTATCATTATTGAAAATATTTGCATCTGTGTTCATCGGGGATATTGGTCTGTAATTCTTTCTGGTGGGGTCTTTGTCTGGTTTTGGAATTAAGGTGATGCTGGCCTCATAAAACGAGTTTGTAAGATTCTGTCCCTTTCTATTTTTCGGAACAGCTTTAGTGGAATAGGTATTATTTCTTCTTTAAATGTTTGATAGAATTCCCCTGGGAAGCCATCTGGCCCTGGACTTTTGTGTCTTGGGAGGTTTTGGATGACAGCTTCAGCTTCCTCCCTGGTTATTGGCCTGTTCAGGTTTTCTATTTCTTCCTGTTCCAGTTTTGGTAAAAGTGGTTTTCCAAAAATGCATCCGTTTATTCTAGATTGCCTAATTTATTGATGTATAGCTGCTCATAATATGTTTTTTAAATCTTTTGTATTTCCTTGGTATTGGTTGTGACACATTCAATGCAATATCTATTGAAATACCATGGACTTTCTTCAGAGTTGGAACAAATAATCCTAAGATTTGTGTGGAATCAGAAAAGACCCCAAATAGCCAGGGAAAAAGAAAACCAGAGCCGGGGGCATCACAATGCCAGATTTCAAGTTGTACTACAAAGCTGTGATCATTAAGACAGTGTGGTACTGGCACAAAAATAGACACATAATCAATGGAACAGGATAGAGAACCCAGAAATGGGCCCTCAACTATATGGTCAACTAATATTTGACAAAGTAGGAAAGACTATCCACTGGAAAAAAAGACAGTCTCTTCAATAAATGGTGCTGGGAAAATTGACAACCACGTGCAGAAGAATGAAACTAGACCATTCTCTTATACTAGACACAAAGATAAACTCAAAATGGATGAAAGATCGAAATGTGAGATAAGAATCCATCAACATCTTAAAGGAGAACACAGGCAACACCCTTTTTGAACTTGGCCACAGCAACTTCTTGCAAGATACATCTATGAAGGCAAGGGAAACAAAGGCAAAACTGAACTATTGGGATTTCATCAAGACAAAAAGCTTCTGCACAGCAAAAGAAACAGTCAACAAAACTAAAAGACAACCTATAGAATGGGAGAAGATATTTGCAAGTGACATATCAGATAAAAGGCTAGTATCCAAGATCTAAAAAGAACTTCTTAAACTCAACAGCAAAGAAACAAACAATCCAATCATGAAATGGGCAAAAGACATGAAGAGAAATCTCACAGAGGAAGACATAGACATGGTCAACAAGCACATGAGAAAATGCTCTGCATCATTTGCAATCAGGGAAATACAAATCAAAACCACAATAAGATACCACCTCACACCAGTGAGAACGGGGAAAATTAACAAGAGAGGAAACAACAAATGTTGGAGAGGATGTGGAGAAAGAGGAGCCCTCTTGCACTGTTGGTGGGAATTTGACCTGATGCAGCCACTCTGGAAAACTGTGTGGAGGTTTCTCAAAGAGTTAAAAATAGAACTGCCCTACACCCAGCAATTGCCTGCTGGGGATTTACCCTAAAGATATAGATGCAGTGAAAGACTGATACACCTGCACCCCAATGTTTATAGCAGCAATGTCCACAATAGCCAAACTGTGGAAGGAGCCTCAGTGTCCATCGGGAGATGAATGGATAAAGAAGCTGTGGTCTATGTATACAATGGAATATTACTCAGCCATTAGAAACGACAAATACCCACTATTTGCTTCAATGTGGATAGAACTGGAGGGTATTATGCTGAGTGAAGTAAGTCAATCAGAGAAGGGCAAACATTATATGGTTTCATTCATACAGGGAATATAAAAGATAGTAAAAGGAATTAAAGGGAAAGGAGATAAAATGAGTGAGAAATATCAGAGATGGTAACAGAACATGAGAGACTCCTGACTCTGGGAAATGAACAAGGGGTAGTGGAGGGGGAGGTGGGTGGGAGGATGGGGTGACTGGATGACAATCACTGAGGGGGGCACTGAACGGGATGAGCACTGGGTGTTGTACTAGTTGGCAAATCAAACTCCAATTAAAATTATACAAAAAATTAAATAAATTAATTAATTACTATTGGTGATTAAAAAAACAAAAATGCAAAAGACAAGTAGAAAGAAAAAAATTAAAAAGACAAGATCAGATATAAATGAAAGAAGATGCAACAGTAGAGAAAAATCAATATATATAAAAGCTCGTTCTTTAAAGAGCGGAGAAACTGACAATTTTTTGGCTATTCTTTCCAAAAATAAGATAAAAATATCAAATTACCAAAAAATCTGAAATGAAAGAGGTCTATTAGCCTTATAAAAATAAAAAGAATTAAATTGCAATACTGGGAATAATTGCATGCTAATAAATTAGAAGACTAAAGTAATTTGGCAGATTCCAAAAAGACACAAACTACTTAATCTAACTGAAAATTAGAAAATGTGAATAGAAGTAAAACAATTAAAATAATTGAATATGTAATCAAAAAAATTTCCAAAAAGTAAAGCCTTGTGACCAGATATCTACACTGGTGAACTCTATCAAACATTTAAGGAAGATTTAATTCTGATTGTGGAGGCTGAGAAAATTAAGGCCATTCCACTTTATTTTCTTATTTTTAAAGATTTATTTATTTATTCAGAGAGAGAAAGAGAGGCAGAGACACAGGCAGAGGGAGAAGCAGGCTCCATGCAGGGAGCTCAAAGTGGGACTCAATTGGATCCCGGGTCTCCAGGATCACACCCAGGGCTGCAGGAGGCGCTAAATCGCTGCACGACCAGGGCTGCCCAAGGCCATTCCACTGTAAATTCAGTGTTAGCACAAGTACAGCCATCCCAGGCCATTGTGAATAAGAGCTGAAATTTACCTCACTTCAGTTACAGGAAAAAAAGCAGCTTACTGCTTAACATCCTAGAAAGCCCCATATTAGAATGAGAACAGAGCCCAAGCCAGGGGCAGGAAGCCCCATATTAGAATGAGAACAGAGCTCAATGCCCTTGAAAGCCCCATATCAAAATGTAAACAGAACTTGAGAAATTCCTCCACCCCTTCTAGAGGTCCCCTAGGACCAGCCCATAAAACTAAGCTGAAACCCACCTTGGGGTCCAAGTCCCTGCTCCAATGTGTGGGGTATAGTTGGACCCAAGCTGGAGCTTGTAAATAAGCCCTCGTGTACTTGCATCGGTGTCGACTCCTTGGTGATTTCTCGGATATGTAATCTTGGGCACAACACAATCATTCAAAGACTCTTCAAAAGATAGAAGCGAGGAGGACACTTCCCATTCATTCTATGAGTTAGGTATTAGCCAGACACCAAAACCAAGCAAAGTAACCCAAGAAAACGAAACTGTAGACCAGTATCTCTAATAAGTAGAGATACTCTAAGTATAGGCACAAAAATCTTCAATAATAATGCTAGCAAACCGAAATCAGCAACACATAAAATGCCATGGCCAAGTAGGATTTATCTCAGTAATGCCAAGTTGGCTCAAAATGTGATATTCATACAACATAATTAATACATCATATTAATATAATAGAGGACAAACCAAATGACTGCCTCTATAGATGTAGAAGAAAAAATGGGTAAATGCCAACACCATTTTGTGATAAAAAAAAAAAAAAAACCTCTCAACTGTGAATAAAAGAGAATTTCCTCAACCTAATAAAAGCTATATATGAAGAAAACCACACCAACATATTTAATGGTAAAAAGCTAGATGCTTTTTCCTTAAGATCAGGAACAAAAAAAAAAAATCTGCAACTGCCACTTTTATTCAACAGTTTATTGGAAATTCCATCATGGGTATTTAGCAAGAAAAAGAAGTAAAAGGAGTACAGATAAGAAAGAAAGAAGTGAAACTATCTATTTTCAGAAGATGCTATCTTCTATAGAAAAAAAAACAAATACACAAAAATGTAATTAGGACTCAGTATGTTCAGCATATTGCAGAATGTATGATCAATACACAAAACTAGTTATATTCTTATACACTAACAATGAGCAAAGAAAAAATGAGATTAGGAGATTGAGAACAATTCTATTCACCAAAAAAATCAAACCTTACATAATTTAGGATTAAATTGGACACAATAATCACAAAGCTCATACATTGAAAAAGCATTATTGAAGGAATTTACAGTATATATAAATAAATGGACATATCTCCCATGTTCATGGATTAGAAACTTAATAGTAATAAAATACCACACTTCCTAAATTGGTTTAGTGATTCAACATAATTTTAAAAGATTCTATCTATCTATCTATCTATCTATCTATCTATCTATCTATCCATCTATTTGAGGGAGAGGGAGAAGCAGACTCCCTGCTAAGCAGAGAGCTCCACACAGGGTTTGACCCCAGGACCCTAAGATCATGACCTCAGCAGAAGGCAGATGCTTAACTGATGGAGCCACCCAGGTACCCTCAACATACTTATCAAAATCTCAGCTGCATTTATTTTGTTATTGAATAGTCAAAGTTGATGCTAAAATTCAAATGTGAAAATGCCAAAGATTCAGAATAAAATAATTTTGAAGGGAAAAGTTGGAGAATTTACAGGGCTTGATTTTATTAATTTATTTGCAGGGCTTGATTTTAAATATTACTACATAGCTACAATAATCAAGATAGTATGGTAGTGTCATAAGGATAGAAATAGAGATAAATGGGAGAAATTTCTATAGAATGAACTTCAGACAATCAAAATACAGATTTTGACATGAGGGCCGGTGGTGAGCATCAAACATATACTTACCGATAGAGCAATAATTACATTTGGCTTTATAGAAAGGGAATATGCTATCATGGCCCTTTACCATATGTATTGACACTCCAGATAAGGAACACCAAACAAGGGAGAATAAGAATAACACAGACAAAACATGATTTTTATTTTCTACCAGTAATAATGAGCAGTGACAGCAACAGTATTATTTTCTCTGTAAGGCAGGATATCATGAATGAGTAATTACTAGATACTCTAATTATGCCATAACCTGTGTTCTTGAAAATCAGAATTTTTAGAGTGGAAAAAAAGGAAGATACAAATGTAGTACAACATTGTGGGGAAAAGGAGATATAGAGTATAATAGAATATAAAAGGAGATATAGAATAAATAGAATATAAAAGATTAAACATCCTGGACTCCCAAATTTGAATCAGCATGGCAATTTTTATCAGTTGTCTCTATAACTCTCCTTTCTACTTTTTCTGCTGAGAAGGCCTGACAACAACCACCAAAGAGCAGTGAGCAATGATAGTGAAGAGATTTTGGTCTTGCCAGACCAAAATTTCTTAAATTAATTTGGCAGCTATAAAATATATGGCTGCTTATTCACTTTCAGTTTTAAATCTTATGGCTAATGTTAACTCAAAACGATGGAAAGATAGTTCCAGTTTAGCTAAATTAACATGGTGCAAATATACCACATATAATGTCTGTTTATGCATTAGTGGGTTATAGATTATAAAAAACTAATAATGAGGGACACCTGGGTGGCTCAGTGGTTTGGTGCCTGCCTTCGGCCCAAGGCATGATCCTAGAGTCCTGGGATCAATTCCCACCTTGGGCTCCCTGCATGGAGCCTGCTTCTCACTCTGCCTGTGTCTGTGCCTCTCTCTGTGTGTCTCTCATGAATAAATAAATAAAACCTTAAAAAAAAAACTCATAGGGAAGTATCTCATACTAGAGTCAGGATAGAGGTTATTTGTAGAAGGGGAGCACTGTGATTGAAACAGGGTATAAGAGTTTCTGGAGCGGGTAGCAAAGTTCTGTCTTGATGTAGGTTTTCATTACAGGGTGCTCACCTTGTAATTATATTTAGTAGTCCATACAATGGGTTTGAATGGTTTTATGCATCTGTGTTTTATTTTACAATAATGTGATTTAAAAATAGAACAAAAATGAATTTCTTTTTGAAGTCAGTGGGATATTCAAAGCGACAGTTGTATAGTGTACATATGTTTGGAGTTCAGAAATGAGAGAGAGAGAAAGAGAGAGGGAGAGACAGCAGAAGATAACATTTACGGTGACCTACACACCAACTAATTATTGTTGTATGAAATGTTGTATGGAAGTGTTTTCTGAAATAATTGTTCTTATTGTCAGGATGAGTACACACTGTGAAAAAACAGACATATGCCAGTAGGCTTTCTAGAAGCCAACAAGCTCTTCTTGTTCTAAACATTTATAACAAATGTCAAGTCCTTAGAAAAACTGTTGGAAATGATCTTTTGTTTTCCTTAGGGAATCAAACTTGATATTTTGGTATAGCTTTCATTACTCTTATGATATTCCCAGTTTCTTTCTATAATCCATCATTTTTGTTTCATGAATCTGCTAAGAATAAGAAGTTTTGGCATGAAAATTTTTGGCTGTTTTTTTTTTTTTACCTCTTCTATGCTAAAAAGATTTTTTATTAAATTCATTTATGAATTTAATATGAATGAATTCATTCATTCATTACTTTAATTACTTGGGTTATGAAACGGGGAATTGAATTCACGACCTTGAGATGAAGATCTGAACTTAGATCAAGAGTCAGATACTTAACCAACTGAGTCTATTCACTTTTAAATAATGTGTTATTTAGAATCTTAGGCTTTTTTTTTTTTTTAAGTGCTTATGGCAGGAGTTCCATTATATTTCCTGTAAAGCAACAGTAAATTTCATTCTTGGTATAATTTGTACTTTGAATATGTATACTTTAATCTCTTCATAGTTGAGCAATTTATTTTTTTATAATCAAATATTTAGTTTAAAAATCTGAAAAACATCAAAGTAAAATACCCACCAGATCTAAAAGTAATTTTCATATTTGGTAAGTCTTGGCAAAACACTTAAAATAAAACTGAAGTGCTCTTGAATATATACTGCATATATTTTCAAAATTTTCATTGGTTTGATGGTTCTAAGAATGATAGAGTATAAGCCATAGGAATAGATAAAACCAGAACTCAGACTGTCTTTTACAGCCATGATAGCCCATTAGAGATATATGCACCTGCATCCAGGTGGGATTTCCTTATTATTATGGACTGTAATAAAAAAGAATGATAAATCTTTAAATGAATATTTAGTGTTCAGTAAAACACAAGACAGAAACGACTACTTCCCTGACTCCATCAGTTTATATCCTAGCAATCATAATAAACCACTGTTTTACATGATAACAAAGCAGGACTGAGGCATTATTTTTTATATATAGTCATCGATATATACTATAAAACAGCATATAAGAAAAATAAATCTGTTATCAAACCACTTTTGAAAGGATTTTTCTGTATTTTTATTTTTTTTAAATTTTTATTTATTTATGATAGTCACAGAGAGAGAGAGAGAGAGAGAGAGAGAGAATGAGAGGCAGAGACACAGGCAGAGGGAGAAGCAGGCTCCATGCACCGGGAGCCCGACGTGGGACTCGATCCCCGGTCTCCAGGATCGCGCCCTGGGCCAAAGACAGGCGCTAAACCGCTGTGCCACCCAGGGATCCCTTTCTGTATTTTTAAAACTAATTATCAGTGTCAACTACAAATCTTCCCATGCTTGGAAAAGATACAATAGGAAGGAAAGAGGTGTTGTCCTAGCACTACTTGAAGTCTGCCATCTAGTATAGATTGAGATGTATTGTAACATGAACTCATTTAATATTTCCACATCTTATATAAAGCATGAGCTTCAAAGTCATATAGTGTCATCATTTTGGTCATCAATATGATAAGATTTCAAGTAATAGTTTGCATTAAAATGAATAATTACACATTAAAATTCAAAATTAAATGTGAAAGTACTTTTAAATTTAAAAAAATCTGGAGCACTTGGGTGGCTTTGCGGTTGTGCATCTGCCTTTGGCTCAGGGTGTGATCCCAGGGCCTAGGGATCAAGTCCTACATCAGGCTCCCTGTGAGGAGCCTGCTTCTCCATCTGTCTATTGTCTCAGCCTCTCTCTCTCTCTCTCTTTGTGTCTCTCATGAATAAATAAATAAAATATTTAAAAATAAATAAATACATTTTTTAAAGTCTGTAATTTTCAAGGGAAACAAATAAGACATTTATAGTAAAGACTTCTCCAAAGCCATGTGGTGGCTCATTTTTGAATTGGTCTTAGAATGCTGATTTTCTAAACACAAACTCTGGGCTTCTCTTACTGAAAAATCACAATATCTGAAGAATGTTTTCTGCTCTGAAACATAGAATTTAGTGGGGTTTTTTTGGCTTATTTATATTTTGAAAATGACAGGATGAACTTTGGTTTATTGTATTATGAAAGGACTGGTGATAGACTTTTTGAATCTAATTATTGTATTCTGTTGAATCTAAATTTAATAGATTGTTTGAATGTCTTCAAAAGTAACTGAATCAACTTGTTCATTCCTGGTGAGTTTTTTTTTTTTTTAATTTTTTGTAAAGAGAAAAACAATTGTATTAATTTATTCAATAAACATCTAATTTTCTTTTCTCTGCTAAATATAGTACTACATCATGTAGATATGAAGTTGAAGAAAAGTGAGACCCTTTCCTTAAAGTGCATTCCTGTTTACCTGCGAGGTTTTGAAATGTTATTGTAATATAAAATACAGAAGTCATAATGCTTTCATAAAATATACTGATTCTCCTTTCATCCATTTCCTCCTCCCTTGAATGTCATCATTCCTTATTTGGGCTGATAAAGTAAAAGTAGAAATCTAGGTCACTTCTAAGAAGAACCTTAATAGCTCCTGTGTGACTTGCTACATTTTCCTTTTCTTGGCTTGAATACCATCGAAACAAAAACATGAAACCTTTTCAGTTGGAGTAAAGCCCACATGAGAAAAAAAAATGTTTTTAGAAGCTATAGAAATATTGGGGATTGTTTGTTATGTAGCATAATCTGACTGTATGTTCTGACTGACATACACTGTGTTGAGTACTGTCAAGGTCCTAGCGAGTTTCATATGGCCCTCTCCAAGTGGGAATTTAAGAAAATTTTAAGAGAGAAACCATTTAAAATAATGAAAACAACATGTAAGGAATTACCAGTAATGGCACAGTAGACCAGGGCTAAAATATCCTCATCATCAGTATTCTCAGACCTAAAAATATAAGCAAAGGGGTTACCAGGACCTGAAGAAAAAGGAAAAGAATATGTTCTTTGATGCTTCCATGTCAAAGTACCTCTGCAAGAAGGTAACAGACATTTAATGCCCCAACATCATTCTTTTCCCTTCACATACTTGCACCCAATTGGAAGTGGTAGAATAGAGAATTCTATAGAATAAAATAGATCTTTCAATATATACAATATGTGCATGACTTTGGAAGGGAACTTGAATGATATTTGACAAATTACAAAATTGACAATACAAAATGCAAAATACAGAAGTTGACCCATGTACAGATTATTACAGGAACACATGAAATAATACATGTCATAAAATAGTCAAGACCTGAGGGCTTTCAAGAAAATTCTGGAAGAATACAACTTGAACTGAATCTTAAAGACACGAAAGATTACTTTAGACAATTTTTGAAGGTCTTCTAATCTGGATGTAGATGAAAGCCCAAGCAAGAACAATATTTGCAGAAATAGAGTGATGATTTACTATCAGACCTAGGATTATGAAATTATAAAGCTGAAGATAATGCAGTGGCCAGAACAAGGAAGGCTTTATTTTATGTTAAATAATTTTGACTGTACTCTGAAGACCAAAATCTGAAGGATTTAAAAACAGTGACATCATTGGATTTGTAATTTAAAACATATGGCAGTAATAGTGATAGCTTACATTATCGAATGATTATAATATTCCACGTCATGTTTTGAGCACTAAAAATCCCCATGAGGCAAATACTATTACTATCCCTCTATGTTAAAGCAGAAAGTAGTTGTTCTAGATAACCTAATAGTAAGTAATGGAGTAAAAATTTGAAACTAGATCCCTAAAAACAAATGAATGTGAGTGCAAGACTTGGAGCAGGAAACCATTTACAAACTATAGAAGTTATTCAGGTAAGAAACAATACCAGAGAGATCATGATGATAATGGAGAGAAAACCATTCTAAAGTTTAAGCCTGTTGGATAGGTGCTTGATTAGCTACGTGGAATGAAGGGGAAAAAGATATCAACTATATCCCACCATATCCCTAACTGAAAACAGCCAATTTACACTTTTGACAATTACACAACTGGTATTTTCACTTTGAGCAAAACTATTCAAAATTAACACACGGTATGTAAATTCACAGATGTTATTAACATACACATTTTTTTTTTTTGGTTTGTTGAAGATATTTCAGATATATGCACTAAAAAAAGCAAACAGTTTAATATTGAAAATATTGCCTCTTTTTTAGAATTAATTAATTGATTGATTAATTAATTGATTGATTGATTGAGACACAGAGAGAGAGAGGCAGAGGGAGAAGCAGGCTCCATGCAGGGAGCCGGACACGGGACTCGATCCTAGGTCTCCAGGGTCACACCCCAGGCTGCAGGCAGCACTAAACCACTGCCTGAAAATATTGCCTCTTAAGGCTTGAAAAATAAAAATTAAAGTGAAAAACAACAGGATAGTTAAATTTAGAGTTAGCTCATTAAATTCATGGAGCTAGGATAAATAATACTGGGCTTTTGTGATACCTACCTTAATAGATCTGTGTCATTTGAGCATTTAAAAAGCTAATTAAAACAGCAACTATAGTTTCCTAGCTCCATCATCATCTCACTAATTTTGTAGGACAAACCTATTTTTATCTTCATTAACTGCTTAACTATCTCTTATCTTCCTCTAAGATAATCTAGGATATTTTTGGTTGTGGTGAAATTTCGATGACTCGTAAAGGAATAATTTAAAGAATTTTAACTTTAACTAAAGTCTTTCTTTTCTCTTCTTTTCCCTCTGTATCCTTGCATGTAAACTGATTACATAAAGCTGTTTAAGGATTTATTCTATGCCTGAAAACAATCATTCTTTCCAGTTATTAGAGTTGAGAATTTTATCTGCCTCTTACACACACATAGACACACACACACACACACACACACACACACACACACACATACCTTTTGACCTCAAATAGGTACTATTTTAAAAAGTAAATACAACTTTAAAATAAGAAACTGTCACTGCATATGTTGATCAAAGTGTCATATTGTTATATTAGAAAATACATAAATCTACTATGGAACAAAAACTATGCTATCTTCCTTTAAAGTATAAGAGTAAATGTTGCAGAAAAATTATTATTATTAAAGAAAACTCATATTCATCATATTTAGATCCATGAAAACATTAATGGAAAAAATAAGTCATAAATTATTAGTCACATGTATAACGTAAAGGGACTAGATACTTACCATGTGTATTAGTTATCTTATCTGCATTTTAAAAGCACCTTAAAAACTATCCACACAAAACAAACTTTACCTCACATTTTCTGAGTCTCACAAAAATAGGAGAGGCTTAACTGACTTAGGGTCTGTCATGAGTTTGTAAGTCAGCCTGTTAGCTAGGGCTGTAATCAGCTGAAGGATAATGTTTTCAAGATCATTGATGAGCTGTTGATAGTAGCCTTTATTACTGCATTCTACTATAAGCTTGAACAGAGTTCGGTGATCCACTTTCAGTCTTTCTCATATGGTTTATGTGGTTGGAGCCTTCGGTTCCTCACCTGCTTCTCTATTTATGATGTGGTAAATGACTTTTCCCAGAATGTGTGATCCAAGAAGGAAATAGTGGCATATATGGAAAGCCACAGTATCTTTTATGACATGTTAGAAATAACATACCATTACTTATGCCATCTTCTGTTGGTCACACTCAAAAATCTTGATGTAATGTAGGAAGGGAATATATGATAGTATGAATATTGGGAGAATTGAGGGCAATTTTGAAGGTAGGCTGTCATAACATGTTATAATTTCTATGTAGTAAACAAAGGAAAACAGAGCAAATTACAGCCAAATAATTCTAAGTGAATAAAAAAGAAATAGAATTAAAAAACATAAAATTGGGATTAAGCCCACAAATTATGGCTCAGCAGTAGATATAAAACAAAAATAAAATAAAACAAAAACAAAAACAAAAATGAAAATAAAAAATAGTTATTCAAATTGTGGAAAGGAGATTTTCTAAAGAGGATTTAGAAAATACTAAGGAATAGAAGATGATTAATGATAGCACCTTCTTTTTAAAAACTCTGAGATATAATCACATAACATGAAATTGACCCTTTGAAAGTGTACAATCAAAATTTAATACATCCATAGATGTGCAACCATAAACACTATCTAAATTTAGAACATTTTTATCACTCAAAAAAATAAATTCTATTAGTAGTCACTATCCATTTTGCCAGAACCCCATATATATCTGAACCTTCACCAGTTCACATCTCTCAACAGAGAGAGGGTATGTTTGTTACAACTGATGAATCTACATTAACATATCATAATCACTTAAAGGCTGTAATTTTCATTATTGTTCATTCTTGGTGTTCATTCTTGGTGAACAGATGAATAATCACATGTATCCATCATTATGGTATCATGAAGAGCATTTTCACTGCCCTAAACACCTCTTGCATTTTGCCTGTTTTTCTCTCCTACACCTCAACACCTAGCAACCACTGAGCTATTTATTATCTCCATAGTTGTGCCTATTCTGAAATCTATTTTTTTAAAGATATATTTATTTATTTTAGAGAAAGAGTAGTGGGAGACGGGTAGAAGGAAAAAGAATCTCAAGCAGACTCTCTGCTGAGTGCAGAGCCCAATATGAGGCTCAATCTCACCACCCTGAGATCATGACCTGAGCCGAAGTCAAGAGCTGGATGCTCAACTGACTGAGTCACCCAGGTGCCCCTGACTTTTTGGTAATCTTATATAGTTGGAATCATATAGTATGTAGTATTTTTGGATTGGCTCCTATTACTTAGTAATAAAGCATTTAAGGTCCCCCCATATATTTTCATGGCTTAATATCTCATTTCTTTATAGCACTAAATAATATTATCTTGTCTAAATGTTCTACTGTTTATTTATCCATTCATATACTAAAGAATTAACTTCAAAAAGGGGGGAATCCTGGGGTGGCTCAGTCAGTTAAGCCTTCCACTCTGGATCTTGGCTCAGGTTGTGAGATGGAGCTCTGTGTCCGACTCCTTGATGGGTGTGGAGCCTGCTTAAGATTCTTTCTCTCCCTCTCCTTGTGCCCCTCGCCACCTCAAAAAAAAAAAAAAAAAAAAAAAGAATGATCACAGCTTTTTTTTCATGTTTGACAATTATGAATAAAGCTGCTATGAACATCATGTGTAGGATTTTGTGTGGACACAAGTTTTCAGCTTCTTTAGGTAAATACCAAAGAGTGCATTTGCTGAATCATATGGTAAGAATATGTGTAGTACTCCAAGAAACCACAAAATTGCTTTCCAAAGTAGCTTTCTTATTTTGCATTTTCACCAAAAGTGAATGAGAGTTCCTGGTGCTCCACATCCTTCCCAGGATTTGCTGTTGTCAATGATCTAGAATTTGGCCATTTTAGCATGTGTATAGTGGTATCTCATTGTTTTAATGTGCATTTTCCTGATGACATTTTGTTTGAAGCTTCTTATACATATCATATCTTCTTTGGAGAGGTATCTGTTAAGTTCTTTGACCCATTTCTCATAGGATTGTTTATTTTCTTATTGTTTAAAGAGTTCTTTGCATATTTTGCAAAACACTCCTTTGCTTTCACAGAGTAGAGGTTTTTGTTTTGTTTTGTTTTTTTTCACTTTAATGAAGTCCAACTTAATACTTTCTTTCATGGATTATCTATTGTATTGCCAATACCACACTATCTTGATTGCTATAGCTTTATAGTAAGCCTTGCAGTTTAAAAAATGTCAGTTATCCAATTTTGTTATTTTTCTTCAATATTGTGTTGACCATTCTGCATTTTTTTGCCTCTCTGTATAAATTTTAGAATCAGCTTGTCAATATCCACTGAAAAACCTTTGGGATCTTATTTCATGTTGAATTGAATTTATCAATCAATTTAGACAGAACTGACATCTTGACAATGCTGAGTCGTTCTGTCCATGAACGTATATTATCTCTTCAGTTATTTAATTATTCTTTGACTTCATTCATCAGAGGTCCAGATCAACATAACTCAGTTAAGATGATCTACTTAAGAAGTATTACTCCATTTACTAAATTATTACTATTTTTCTTAAGATTATCATATATGCTCAAAGAATTGAAATTTAAGACTAAAAGTCATGAAAGTCCCTATGATGTGTTAGGCAATTCTGGTCTTAGTTTTCTAGATAGGATGTTATCAGTCCTTTTGGATGTATCTAGAACATTCTGACCCCAAATATATTTTATAATACTTAATAATATGTGAAGTTATACCATAGTGTATTCCATGTAATTATGCAATGCCTGCAGTTCTCAGAAGGATATTGATATTGTAAACATCGTGAACAGAACAGTGGAACACTGAAGCAAATGTTTTTTTTGAAATTTTATTTATTTTTTATTTGAAAACTAAAACTTAGAGAAGCTGCCTGTATTCTGGGAAGCTTTTTCCCACCTTCACATGTCCCAAGGATCAGATTGAGGGTTTCTCCTTGCTCAGGCAGTGGCTGGAGAACAGAGTGCAAACTGCAGAGAACTAAATCATGACAAGACTGGCATTTAGGAAAATTCTTCCTCTCTTTGACCAAGGTGAAGTTGAAAGAAGTACAGGCAGAACTGTAAACAGAGGAAGCATTGTGCTTCTAGAAAAATCTCAAGGAAAAGTATTACAAGCAACAGTAGTAGATATTGGATCAGGCTCTAAAGGAAAAGATGGAGAGATTCAACCAGTTATCATGAAAGTTGGCGTTTAAGTTTTTCTAGGATATGGAGGCACCACAAAAGTTCTAGACACAAGAATTATTTCTTATTTAGAGACGGTGACAATCTTGTAGAATATATGATTGAAATAAGTCACTATTGAAATAGCATGATGTGAAGCTGCTCATTCCACTGCAGTTTTGAAATCTTTTCCCATAAGAATAATTTCCAAATCTCATTCTTATACTTAACAATATCCAAACTAATGCTACCCAATGTCTGTAAAATTTAGTTTCAGTGCAGTGATATACTTTACCAAAATAAAAATATTGCCAAATAAAAAAACATAATTGAGAAGAAAAATAAAAATGTAGAGGAAAAGTGGTAAGTACAAGTGTGGCAACAAAAACCACTTGGACAACATTTGTTCTAGGTTCACTTTATCAACATTCTAACAGCCATACTTTATCATTGCTCTATTTACCTATTTCTCTCTAGCCCTTTCTTTCTCTTTTATCTCTCTATCTAATTATCTCTAATTTGCACATATCATTGCCCTATCTCTAAAGACTTCAATGTATATTTCATGAAAATAAGGATATAATCATATATAACCAAAGTATAATTAATTTCCGACTTCAGTAAATTTATTATTTGGGTAAAATACTTATCTAATCTACTGTTCTTATTTCAAATTTGTCAGTTGAACTGGTGTGTTTTATTATATTATTTTCCCCTCCAGTGCAGGATTTAAACTAGAATCGAGTCTTATATTTAATTGTCATGTTTCTTTAATTTCCTTTAATCTAGATCATTTCCACATTCTTTGTCTTATATGTCATTGACATTTTTGAAGAAAACTGCTTTTTTTAATTTTGATAAAATGATTATTTCAGGTCAGCTAACATTTCTTTTTCATAAGTAGATTCAATTTACACATTTCTAGTGAGAATATTATATAGTTGCTGTTATGCTTTCCTCAGGTATCACATCTGGAGGCACACAATTTCCATTTAGCCCTAATTGGTTATCCTAATTCTGATCACTTTGTCAAAATTGTCTGATTTCTCCACTGTACACTACTATTTCTGATGTTGCAAATAAGAAACAATCTGTGAGGATAGGCATGCCTCAGAGATACTGCGTGTGATTCAGTTCCAGACCACCACAATAAAGTGAATATTGAGATAAACCACATCAAATGAATTTTTTGGCTTCCCAGTGCATTAAAAAAAAAATGTGTTTATATTGTACTGTCTACTGAGGGTGCCATAGCACTATTTCTAAAAAATGTACATATCTTAACTAAACATACTTTATTGATTAAAAAGAATGTTCACTATCACCTAAATTTCAGCAAGTTATAATCTTTCTGCTGATGGAGAGTTTTGCCTCTGTGTTGGTGGCCATTGACTAGTCAAGATGGTGGTTGGTGAAGGTTGAGGTGCTAATGGCAGTTGCTTAAATTAAGACAACAATGAAGTTTCCCACATCAGTTGGTTCTTCTTTTCACGAATGATTTCTCCGTAGTGTGTGATGCTGTTTGACAGCATTTTAGCCACAATAGAAGTTCTTTCAGAATTGGTGTCAGTTCTCTCACACTCAGTCATGTCCTTGTCAAACAAGTTTACTTGCTATTCTAAATCTTACTTTGCTATGATTTCAGCAATCTCTATGGTGTCCTCACCAGGAGTAGCTTTCAACTGAAGAAACCATTTTCTTTGCTCATCCATAAAAAGCCACTCTTCATCCATTCTGGTGTTATCATAATTCTATTTCTCTTGTTATTTTCACCACATCTACAGTTACTTTTCTCCACTGAATCTTGGACCTTCAATTTGTAAAAAAAAAAAAAAAAAAAAAACACAAAAAAAACACAAAATCCATGAATGATAATAAAGTGAGGCACGATAAAATGAGGTATCTCTGTATATACGTTAAAAACATGCCAGTATGCCTGCTTTTGGCCCAGGGCGTGATCTTGGAGTCCCAGGATCGAGTCCCGCGTCAGGCTCTTGGCATGGAGCCTGCTTTTCCCTCTGCCTGTATCTCTGCCTCTCTCTCTCTATGTCTATCATGAATGAATAAATAAATCTTAAAAAAAAAAAACATGCCAGTATTTCACTCCTCATCAAAATTTCCCATGAGATTTAGTTAGCATCTATTCAAGATTGCCAGGACAATTTTTAATTGGTGACAATCTTTAAGACTCTGGCAAAATGTTGATTTTACAATTCTAGCACTCCCTCTACATTTCCCAGTTACCACCGACTATCAATATCCTATAAACAAGAAGCTTCCTTTGGCCTATTAATTTTACTCATTTATATATTTGTGTATGCATGTGTATGTATATATATATGTGTGTGTGTGTGTGTGTGTGTGTGTGTGTGTATGTGTGAATGTATATGTGAATGTATTGTTAGGCTGTGGGACCCTTTTCCACCTTTACCATCCTTATAACACAAACCTATCAGTTTTTTAACCCTTCATTAAATTCTGGCAAAACAAGATATTTGAGATCATACATACCTTTTCCAGCCCTGAAATTAGCAAAAATATCCAAGAAACTCTGGTTCTTTTTAGTGGAGAATGGCATCAGAGACCAACATCTGTGCAGTAGCTATGTTCATTGCTATTGAGGTTTCTTTGCTTCTGATCTTTTCAACAAATAGAAGTATAGAATGATTGCTTGTATATTACACATATACAGACACAAACATACATAAATTCATACACATATAACACGTATGCATACAAATGTAACAAGAAGGATGTGCGTATATATGTACTTTTTTCATTTTATATATGTACTTTTTTCATTTTATAATGAAAATAAATTGGTGTTTTTTATTTCGCTTTCATTTGTAAGTTCCAATTATGCCAAAACAATCTGCTTCAATGAAAGAAACCTTAGTATAATCCTAAGAACGTGCATATATATTTAGTAGGATCTTCTTCATTTCTAAATAAATTATATATCTGATATACATTAACCAATAAAGAATACCAATATTAGAATTCAGGACAATTATTTTTTTTTCATTGAGAATTAATTACAATACAATACATGCACACAAAACAAACCCACAAAGCCATGATGTAGGTAGTGAGAGGCACTTAAGCATATTTAAATGCTTACAAACAGGCTTTCTTTCTTTTTATTTTTTTCTTTTTTTTTGGGCAACAAATTATTTTCAGTCCTTGTCACCTTCTCACATTCACCTAGCACCATAGATGCAAGGATGTACAGCAGTCTCATTCTTAAAATTGTAAAGCATGTCTTGAATAGCAATATTGAGTATATGGTATATAATATATATGTATAATAATATATAATTAGTTTACATAGACAACACTAGTCACAACTGCAACTGAAGATTCAGTGATCTTTTCTGCCTTTCTCCAATCCACATTGATATTTTCCTTCTTCTATACAGCAAATCCTGGTTCTTAATAACAAAAATGTGTTTATTCATTTTCTTAGTTCCTTAATATATCTACAGTAGTGTAAGAATTGCTTTTAACATACCACTGCAAATAAATAAGCATATTAAAAAGAGAGTTCAGGGTTCTTTGCGGTTCTCTCTTATCCCATCCTTCATAAAAGTTTGGGTATAGTAAAAAATATATATTTAACAAAGCATAGTTAAATACTATGTCCTGTTTTCCTTTGTGCTTTTCACAATGGGAGAGAAAATAGATAGACTTCATTTTATTTCATAATATGATAAAAAGAATCTGCTCTGTAGTTTCTCTATCATTTTATTCACCAAAAATCTTCTTGCACTTTTTAAAATTCATTTAAAGTTTCAAATCTTCATTTTGTTAGTTTTGTTTGAATTATATCCTTTTTCATGTGCTAGTGTACCAGTGTGTCACTTAGAGCAAAAATAAAAGCATAGCATTTACTCTTTCATTTAGCATAATTTAACACAACCACTTGTATTCATGGGGAATGTTGCATAGTTTATTTAAAGCTTCTGTTCATAAATTTAGGTTCTAGCTTAAAGGACTGTTGACTCAAATTACCATGGCAATTCTCTAATCTTTAACCATGCTGTCCTTCCTTCTTCTGTCCTTTCCTGTCTTTAAAATTGAGTTGTGATTTCATGTTCAACTTGAGCATTGTTTTTATTTTTTGTTTGGTTATAATGTGGTTAGAATAGAAATATGAAAGCTCTTCAGATGGATGCAATCACAAAAATCTAGAAAAGTGCACTTAGGGGAACTGTGAAGAATATTGAAGAAAAAGTGTAGAGAAAAGGACCATCGACTTTACTATGGAAGGTACCATAAGCCTGATTGTCACATGCTCCCTCCATCTCTTCTTCAGTCTTGCCACTACAGCTTGATTACTGAAATAAAAATTGTGGGTGAGAAGCGACTTAATGTTGAGCTGAGTCCATGCAACCTACACAAGAGGAGCTTTGTAAGCATGCGGAGTTAAAAGCATGAGATGTGATCAACTTTCATTCAGGATCTGCTTTTTGGGTTTTTGATCAACCCAAGCAATGTCACAGGGCCTTGCGTTCAGAAGGGCCCTGCACTTGATTTAATAACATCCTATCACAGGATATTATTAAACTACACTAATAAGCTCCTTTAATATAATGAATGTGCTACCATGTATTTTTCCACTCACATTTTATTCTTTTTCTTCTTTATTGTTTTTATAATTGTATATTTTAAAATAAGAAGGGCATCAAGATTTAAAGCAAACATCAAAATCACCAGAATATATTGCCAGACTTAGCAAATATTAGCATTTGCCATATTTCAGACTTTCTTAGGGAATTAAATGTAAGAGTTGTATATAAAGCCATATCTTTTAATTCCCCAAAAATCCTCCACCCCATTCCTTTTAAGTATCCACTATGATATAATTGTTTTGTATCTTTATTTTCCATTTTGTATACTTTATTTAAATTTATTTATATATTTAAAACAAGTAATTTTGGTCTCGTTACTGTGTTGTGTGCTTACCTCTCACTGTATGGCTTTCTCAGTGGCAGTCATCTTATTCTCCTAGATGTCAGTTAGGTAAAGTCTGAAGGTGTTCAGGTATCCCACTGCTTGGTGGCTGTCCTAGCCACTGAGGTTATCATAGTGAGAATGAAGCACTAGAAGGGCATATTGACCAGAATGTCTTCCTTTTTTTTTTTTTTTTTTTTTTTTAAGATTTCATTTATTCATGAGAGACAGAGAGAGAGAGAGAGAGAGAGAGGTAGAGACACAGGCAGAGGGAGAAGCAGGCTCCATGCAGGGAGCCCGATGTGGGACTTGATTCCATGTCTTTAGGATCAGGCCCTGGACTGAAGGCGGCACTAAACCGCTGAGCCCCCCGGGCTGCCCAAGAGTGTCTTACATCACTCCATCTCCCTTAAAGCACACTTTTGCTGATAGCTGGCCTAAACACAACCTTTTTTAAATATTGTCTTGATACTTTTTTTCATTAATTTTACCAACATCTTTCCCTATATGTATACTCATCATTTATTGAGTTATTGATTCACACTTCTGAAAACTCTTTGTGTTTTTGTTTAATTATTTCCTTAAAAAGTGTTCACTAAGAAGTCTCTGGATGATAAATGTTTTGTGTTTTCATGTCTCTAGATATTTTATTTATTTCTCCTGAATAATACTTTATATCAATATATAATTTCATATTTTATGGATAATTTTTCTCAATTATTATCCCGCATTGAGTGGAATATATTTAATCCTTGATACTCTGCAAGCATCACACTTCTAGACCTCTGCTTCCTTTTAATTTTAAACCAAGTACTTTTATTAAATTCAATTTCTACTCCTATAGTGATAATTATTTTGTTTTTTTTTGTTTTTTTTTTTTTTTTGTTTTTGTTTTTTAATTATTTTGTTTTTAATTCAAGTTTTAGGTTTAGGGAACTTTGCTGTTGTTTTTGTTTTTAATATTTCTCTTCTAACTCTAAGAGCATATGTAATTATATTTGGCCAAATTAAGTGATCAAGGACAACAGCTTCATTTTAAATGCTGCTGATTAGCAACCTTAATTCAATTTTCAACTCTAACTTCCACTCTTTATGTAGGGCAAAATTCACAAATTCCAGGATAAGGAGGAGCACATTTTTGGGGATCATTATCCTGCCTACCACACCACCCGAAAGGAGTAAGATGAACAGTGTCCTGAGCTCACGCAGGGATTATGTTCACAGGAAATAGGTCATATATCCATTAACTGTTAATTCACAAGGAATGTTGTGTGTATTCATAAGATGATTGCCACAGTGGTGGGCAAAATTTGCCCTAGCTTAACAGCTGCTCTGGTCTCATTAATTAAGATTATAAGTCTTTTAAAATCTGCCTGATTTGATGCATTTGTTTTGCTATAGTTTTGATTTTCTATTTTCTCATTTTTTATATTTATCTAGATTATGATTTTTGCTGTTTTTTATTCTTTCCTAAAGAACCAGATTTTCATCTAGCCTCATTTTCTTTTAACTTGAAGAACTTCCTCAAGCTTTTCTTTTAGTTAAGGTTTGCTATCAACAAATAATCTTTGTTTCTTTGAATGTAAAAATGTTTTTATGTAATCTTCACTCTTGAAGGCTTGTTTTATTAGATATAGAATTCTGAGTTCACAGATTTTAGTTCTTTTTTTTTTTATTTTAAATATGCTAGTCCACTGTCTTCTGGCCTCTGTTGTTCTTGTTGAGAATTCAGAGAGTATTTTGAATAATCTACACCTATATGTAATAAGCCATTTCTTCCTGTTGCTTTAGATATATCTTGGGGTACCTGGGTAGCTCAGTTGTTTGAGCTTTTGACTCTTAATCTCAGCTCAGGTCTTGATCTCAGGGTCATGAGTTCAAGCCTGCGTTGGGTGCCATGCTGGATATGGAGTCTACTTACTCTTATGTTAGACCATTTGATACTTTATCACATGGCCTGAGGCTCTGCACATGTTTTCAATCTTTTTTTCTCTTTCAAGATTTTTCTAAGTGAATAAATACTTTGTCTTCAAGTTCATTTACTGTTTCCTGTCATCTTCTTTTGCTGTTAATTAAGTCTTAGGGGCTAAAATTAAGATATTAACAGGGCTGTGTTTTTAAGGAGGGCCTCAAGGATAACATCTTCCTATGCCTATTCCATTTTCTATAGACTACTCACATTTCTTGGCTTTGGTTTTCTTCATCTTCAAACCACCCCCCCCCCCAAAAAAAAATCACATTTCTCTAATTCTTCTTCTATTATCAAATTTCTCTTTGAGGCTTAGAAAAGATTATGGATTTTAAGGATTCATGTAGTTAGATTGAGGTCACTCAAATGATCCCATATAATTTCCCCAGTTCAAGGTCCTTAACTTCAATCATGTTTTCAAAACTTCTCTTGCCATGTAAGTTAACATATTTACCAGTTCTGGGTATTAGGACTCAGACTCCTTTCCAGGAGAGAAAGTGGCATTATTCTGCCTACCACAGCTGGTCCAGTTATTTTGTTTTGTTTTGTTTTGTTTTGTTTTGTTTTGTTTTGTTTTGGGTTTGGGTTTTGTTTGTTTTATAATTCCAGGTTTTTGTTTTTGTTTTTGCTTTTGTTTTAGTATTAAGATTTTCAGTTAGTTTAACTTTATAGTTTCTATTTCTCTATAGAAATTTCCTATCCTGGGGCACCTGCCTTTGGCTCAGGTCGTGATCCTGGGGTCCTGGGATCAAGCCCCGCTTCGGACTCCCTGCAAGGAGTCTGCTTTTCCCTCTGTCTATGTCTCTGCCTCTCTCTGTGTCTCTCATGAATAAATAAAATATATGTTTAACAACAACAACAAACGGACATTTCCTATCTTTGTATTCGTCATGATCATGCTTTACTCTATTGGCCATAGTGAGATAGCTACTTTAAAATTGTTTTCTGCTAAGAATTCCTGTTATAGGTCTCCATTATCTGAATTATCTTTTGGGCAAATTACTTTGTATGACTATAATTTGGATTGCATCCTCAATATTGGGATGATATATTGTGGAAATATTGGATTCTGTTTTACTTTTCCAAAGCATGTAGATTCTTTTTGTTTAGCAAGACTCAAGTTGCATTGGGCTATAGCTGATATTTTGGTTCCATGTTTTTAGTTTTGATTCACTTGCTTGCTATTTGCTTAGCAAATATATGTTTCAGGATTTAGCCTGATACTCAAATATCTGTGCAGAGTTTACATATTTTGGTGTCCTCTTTGTCCCTCTGTTATTAAATAAATAATAGTATCATATAAATAATATAATTCTATAAATTAAAATACTATTTAGATAATATATATTATTATTTTTCCCATTGATCGTGACTGCAATAGTCATAGATTCCCCACCAGGGTTCTTAGGACCAGCAAGATTGCAGATTTTCTACCAAAGTTTTGGCCATAGCAAACAGCAATGATTGTGACTTAATCTCTGGTTAGAAGACAGATAAGACAGGAATCTCAGTTAATGCAAAATCTGCCTGCTTTATTTCACTCTCCAGCACCTTCAGGTAGGACTTTTTTTTTTTTTTCATTTTATTTGAATATTATAGTTCTTACCTGTTTGAGTGTCATCTTTCCTGTAAAAGCATATTCTGGCAGACCAGAAATAGAACTCCATATATTTTGTAACTTTGATAAACTTTATGAATGTATAATTTAAATATAATAAGCTGTAGTTGTTTGAAGTATCAGTTTCAATACTGTTTGACAGATCTGTACCCATATGCCACTGCTGCATTCAAATGCAAAACATCTCCATCAACCCCACAATATTTCCCATACTTCATTGGATTGCATCCTTATCTTTATACCCAGCTTAAAGAACACACTGATCTTCCTGCTATCACTGGAGTTTATTTGCATCTACTGGAATTTTTTATTTCTAGTATTTAGTTATTTGTTTATTCTTTTGAGTTTTCTTGCATTTAGTAAAGTGATTTTTATTCATTGTTTCTGGTATTAGAATTCATTTCTAATGCTGAGTAGTATTCCATTGCAAACTATACCTCTTTTGTTTCCCATACATCTATGAATGTTTATTTGAGTATTTTTGGTTTTGGAAACTATGAATAAATTTATTATTAACATGAACATACAGTTATTTATTGGACATGTTTTATTTCTCTTAAAATGTCTAAATGGAAGGTATAGATTCTAACATAGTTGTATACTTTTTAATATTAGTTATTCTAATGGTTGTGTAGTACTCTTATTGAGATTTTTAATTTGCAATTCAGTAACGATTAATAATACTGAGCATTTTTTATATGCTTGGTGTTTATACATCTTCTATTCAAATATTTTTGGTTATGTGGGCTATCTCACTATAAATTGTAAAGTTTCTTTTGTTGTTTAATATTACATATTTTATGAAAATGATACAAATATTATTTTCCCCTTCTGTAGCTTGTACTTCATTTTCTTAATGATGTGTTTTAGGAACCAATATATATTTTTTAAGATTTTATTTATTTATTCATGAGAGACATGGAAAGGTAGAGACACAGGCAGAGGGAGAAGCAGGTTCCATGCAGGGAGTCTGATGTGGGACTCAATCCCGGGTCTCCAGAATCATGCCCTGGGCCGAAGTTGGCACTAAACCAATAAGCCACCGGGCTGCTCAAGGACCAATAGCTTTTAAAAAGATTTTATAAAGTTCAATGTTGCATCTTTTTTCCGATGGCGTATGCTTTTTTGTGTGCTATTTAAGAAATATTTGCCTACTCCAAGTTTATGAAATACTTTTCTAGGTATTTTGTAGTTTTAGCTAATTTTTTTTATTGATTGTCATAAGTAATAATTGACATATTATTTTTCTTTAATCCATTGGGATATCCAGTCTTTCCTTCATTATTTGTTTCAAAGATATTTCATTTTCCTTTTGTTTATCTCAGTAGTTTTGTTGGAAACTTATTGGTCTTATCTGTGTAGTTCCATTACTAAAGTCTATTTTGTTCCATTGAACAATATGTCTATATTTCACCAATACCATGCTGTCTTGATTACTGCAGCTATGTAGTAATTCTTGGAATCAGGTAGTGTAAGGCTACAACTTTCCATATCTATACTTTCTAAGGAGACTTTTTTGAGTGATTGATATATTCATTATCTTGGTTTTGCCCCTGTATACTTATGTCAAAACTTATCAAATTATCAAGTTTAAGCATGTGCATTTCATTGAATGTCAGCTGTATCTCATAAAGATGTTAAGACATGTGTTTGTTATAGGAATGAGAAAGGTAAAGGAGTAGATGTAGATGGCTTAATAGAAAATCTTTTTGTCCTTAGAATAAGTATATTACAGTTAAAAGAAGTTCATCATTTTAAAGGCAAATCAAGTATTGACCTATTTCCCAACCAAATATGATACTTTCTTTATCCTGTCTTTGGATTTATAATAATGTACTGACTATTTTGTGTATGATTATGAAAACTGGACATTTCTTGCACACATAAGTTTCATCTAATCTGTCAGTGTTTCAGCCATTGTGCTGGAACAAGTCAAGGTTATATATTCCTGACTTAAAATTTAATTATCCAATGTTGTTGGTTACTGAGTTGCTCTTGAGTCACCTTTGCTTTCAGGTCTCTTACTTGAGATAAACCTGGAACCTCTTCAGTGTTTGCAGCAATTAGAATGGAACAACTTAATGGAGACAAAAGATGGTAAATGTAAGAACAAAGAAAGTTCCTTACAGATGTTTTTAGGTTTTGATTTAGTTTTTAATGTTGTGGATTATGATTAATAGGTGTGTATTTCTAATAGAATAAGGGCTTATGAGAGGGAATCTCCAAAACTTAGTGATGAATATATTAGATTTCCATGCTTTCCTACTTCCCCGTCTCTCTAGCTCAGTTTCCTCCAGCCACAGATGATAAGTATTTTTTTTCTTCAGATTTTATTTATTTATTCATGAGAGACAGACAGAGACACAGGCAGATGGAACTGCAGGCTCCGTGCAGGGACCCCGACTAGGGACTCAATCCCGAGTCTCCAGGATCACACCCTGGGCTGAAGGCAGCGCTAAACCTTTGAGCCATCAGGGCTACCCAATCTCTATTTTTAGTAGGACTCCTGCTCCCTGCATGGAGCCTGCTTCTCCCTCTGCCTGTGTCTCAGCCTCTTTCTATGTCTCTCATGAATAAATAAAATATTTTTTAAAAACCTTATTTTTAGTTTGGACATGCCAAACTCATTCCTTCTGACAAGAAATCTCTGATATTAAATGCTTTGGTTCGATCCTTTTTTTAAAGATTTTATTTATTTATTCATGAGAGAGAGAGAGAGAGAGAGAGAGGCAGAGACACAGGCAGAAGGAGAAGAGAAGCAGGCTCCATTTAGGGAGCCCAATGCGGAACTCAATCCCAGGACTCCAGGATCATGCCCTAGGCCAAAGGCAGGCACTAAACCACTGAGCCACCCAAGGATCTCCTGGTTTGATCCTTATATTTCATGGAGGTCTCATCTAAATATGTCAAATATAACCACCTCCAGAGAGAGGCCTACTTTGATTTATGTTTTTATTTTTTAAAATTTTTTTTTGTATTTTTGAGAGGTCTACTATTAATAATCCAATGTAACATAATTCCCAACATCTACTACAATTTATTTGTGTATATCTGGAATTATGAAATTGCCTTTACTAAATAATTAAGTATTTTATGGTACTGTCCACTACCATATTTTTCTACTAGAATGAAAATTCTATGAGGATGGATCTTGCCCAATTTGTTTACCACTTATATGAAGGTTTTTTTTTTTTTAAATTTATTTATGATAGTCACAGAGAGAGAGAGAGAGGCAGAGACACAGGCGGAGGGAGAAGCAGGCTCCATGCACCGGGAGCCTGATATGGGATTCGATCCCGGGTCTCCAGGATCATGCCCTGGGTCAAAGGCAGGCGCCAAACCGCTGCGCCACCCAGGGATCCCTATATGAAGGTTCTTGAAGAGAATGTACATATAGTATCCATTTAATAAATATTGATTAATTGGAATATATGACACTTGAAAATCATGTGGCTTTGTGTAGGGACCTTTACCTTTCTCTAATGTCAGTTTTCCTTATATAAATTGAGAAGATTATTATTGTCATGTATATATACAGTGCTTTGTAATGAAAATACTTAAGTTGGAAAAGCATCCTTTACTGTTGTAAAGGAATATAATTATTGTGCTATTTATTTCTCTTGAAATGTATAGTTTTATTACCAAAGTCAGGAAAACTGAAAATTGACTCAATGTGCTCACAAATTGAATAATTATGTATTCTACTTTTAAGAACATATAATTACTACTCTTTTTAAGGAGGTGCATAGTTTGTAGACATCGCCATCTAACTAAAAGATTCAGACAAAAACTCAAAACAGAGAAATGCTATCACTATGTATGTAATTGATTCAGTTAATATAAAATTGTTTTATTTCCTCCAATTTCTGTTTCATGTAAAAATCTTTCCTCTATGGCTAGAAAATATATATTTGCAGCAGATTTCATGGTTTTCTGTTGCTCATAGTTGTTAAAAAATCCCACTTCACCTTATCCCACTGGTAGAGTGACATAGCTTTTCTTACCTGATTCTATCCAGTATTGCCAATATTGTGGTCCCTGCTTTATCATTTATGTTTTAAAAAATGATGAGCATTTCACATATGGGTGGCCTATATGATAAATTTATGGATGTATAAAGATGCTATGCTCACTCTCTTTGAGAACCTATTAGTTTGATATCTTCAGATTGAGATAATACTAGTGATCAGTTTAATACAATTTAATAAAAGCAGAGCTATTATAAAGTGAATTTTATATTTGACCATATGAAATATTACCAACACATAAAAGAAAAAAGAGTGCCTAAAGGTTGCAGGGAAGTATACTTTCAGAGAAGTATTACTGGAAAAGGAAACATCAAAAACAAATATTACCTATATTTTATTTTTAAAAATGACTTTTTAAAGTCAGTCTCTCACTGATGAGAGAAAAAAAGTCATCCTTAAAAATAAAATATAGGTAATACCTGTTTAATTAGTTTTGTTTTATTTGTATTCTCTTTTAAAAAATCTTACACTTATGTATTTTTTAAAGTATACAGTTACATTGTAGAATTTGAATATATAATAGCTTTAAAAAGTATTGCATTGTTTTATCAAAAGAAAGAAATATAAAATGTAATTTTTTCTCACATATTTTTAAATAATTACTACTGATAGCCACTGTTAACTGGTTTTAGTGTTTTTTTTAAATAATAGAATTTATATAACAAAAAATATAGAATAACATAATTTCAAAAGAATATTTTCATATTTCATGTTAATGTAATTACACATATATATGATTTTTATATATTTCTGTGGTTTTGAACAAAGTCAGTTATAACTGTGCCTCAGGTTGGTATCTGAAAAGTTGGTCACCCTACTGCTGATGGTGACATCACAATCAGAAAAACTTCTCCTTATCTCATTTATTTATTTATCTATTTAGCCTTTGTACCTCTTCATTCAAAGTACCCTAATGCAGAATGCTTAACTTTTGTATAAGGAAGACCACTCTGGTTCCTATTAAGGCTCTTAAAGTTGGAGATGCTCCAAACATATGTGAGGAAACCTTAACAAAAGAAAAAAAAATTAGTATACACTTGCAGGAACTAATATCATTTATGATAACCATTTCTCAGAAACTCATCAAATTCTTCAATTTCACTTTTTTATTATTTAATTCAAGTAAACTTTAATAATTTCTAATTAAATATAACATATATAATGTTACCATTTTAATGATTTTATGTGTCTATATTTATGGTGTTAGACTATCCTATCACTCTTTTATAAAGGAAGTAAGGAATGTCTGCAGTCCTGTTTGCCAAGTATTAGCACTAAGTAATTTGAGGTGAGGGAATTTGAGGTAGTTTCCTTTTTCTTCTCAATACTGCTTGAATTTGTAATAATAAACATGGGTAGTTATGAGAAAAGCCATAAAAATCATTGACATTACCCAAAAAAGTTAAAAAATACTGCCCTCCTAAATGTTGACAGTTGTGCAAATTGGTAGAACAGATATTGGTAGTAATGTCAAAGTAAATTAAACAATTTTTTATCTTTGATTTAGCAATCCCACTTCAGTGAATCTGCCTTGCAGAATTTAAGAACAGTACATTAAGAAATTTCAAAAATACATTCATAACCCCATGGTTGGCAAAAGCAAAATATTAGAAACTTCATCTCATTTAATTGAAGACTATTTAAATATGGTAAATTTTTATTCTGGGATACTCTGCAGTCAAACATGTAAGGGTTTAAACTTCTAGTTTTGGCTTTTGCATTAACCAGTTACAAGAATTCAATAATCTTTTTTTTTTTTTTTTTTTTACTTTGTTCTTGAGTTTCATGAAATTAAGGAAAGATATTAGATATTTTTTAAAGTATTATCAAGCACTAATGTTCTTTACATATTGTTATGAAACATGGAATTATCTTCTCAAATGACAAATTCTTACCTCTACTAGCAACTTCTGAGTAAATAGGTTTTCTTACATCCAGTTCCACTACAGGGGATGAATTGTGCCCACGGAACATTAAGCAGCTCTCCAGATACCAGCTATGTCCTACAATTGGATTCAGTTCTGACACTATCTACCAGGAGACAGCATCAGATTGCACTGGTTAAAGATCCAGTCCTATAAGACTGTCCCCCTACTTCAGATACCAATAAAAAATCTGGGTTATTAGCTGTGTTTCTGACTCACTGGCTGCAGATTGGAGGTTTCAAAGACCTCCTCCTTGGTTTTGATTAAATTGCTACTCTGGCTTCTCTGATTTGTTAGAACTCAGAGAAACATTTTGATTACTAGATGTTTGGTTTATTATAAAATAATATAACTCAAGAATGGCTAAGAAGAGATGCATAGGGCAAGGTATAAGGAAAGGGCACAGAGCTTCATCCCTTCTCCAGGTGTGCTACTCACCTAGCACGTCTGTGTTCACTAACCCAGAGCTCTTTGAATCCTGCATTTTGGGTTTTTATGGAGGCTTCATTAGAGAGTCATGACTAATTAAATAATTGAACATTGGCAATTTATTCAGCCTGTAGCTCCTCTTCCCTTTCTGGAGTTTGGGGGTGGATACTGAAAGTTCTAGGCCCTAATCATTTGAGGTTCCTTGGGCAACCAGCCTCCATCCTTAGGTCACCTAAAGGCTTCCCAGAAGCCACTCATTAACATAACAAAAGACACATTTATTGCTCTTATCACAGGAAATTCCAAGAGTTGAGGAGCTCTGTGCCTGGAACAAGGTTGAGGACCAAATATATTTATTTGTAGCAGAACTCATGCTATTTTGAAGGCCCACCTTCTCTTCTGCCTTGAATTGTTTGAAAGTAGGATAATCTATACAGAAGAAACCCTGACCTACAACAAAAATCAAATAATGTTAACATTCTGCACGTAACTGAAATGTAATCTGAAGCTTGAACGGTAACCAAGACAATAATATTGTTTAAAGCTCCCTAGGGAACTAAAAGAATGCAACTGAGACTAATCCAAAAGCACAAGACAGTTATGACCACAGCCAGCAACTTAAGACAAATGGATAACCAGACCTAGAGCCTACAAGTTCCTCTGAAAAGTTAAAATTAACCTTTGATTTCATCTGTTTTGAGGCTTATTTCCTTTGAATAAGTCTTATTTTCCCTTCCTTTCCCCTTTAAAATCTGCTGCCTGCACCAAGATGGTAAGATGGTTATTTGACACATTAGTCTGCCATTTTTTCAGGTAGTTGACCTTCCAGACTAAAGTTGTATTTGTGGCTTTGATAACTTGTTCCTCAACTTACTTTACTGCCCTGTGGGAAGTAGATTGAATTTAGGTTCAGTAACAAACATTTTGATTATAAATCATAGTATCCTACTTGGTTATTCAATGTGTTGGTCTTGTTACCTTTATATCGATTTTTAAAGTTAAAAAGCTATAAATTCACTTCTGTGAATTAAAAAAGATCCACAGAATCAGCTAACTTGAAAAGAATCAATGAACTCGGCTCTAGTTGATATAACTACAGAAACACAAGTATTGAACAAAAATTCAACTGATTAAAGATCTAATTGACTTTATTCAAGGATTCATGAATCAGGTGGCATCCCACCTAACAAATTGATGCTATTGTACAAAGTGGAGGATTTTATAGGCAGAAAGGATTGGGACAAGGAAGTTATTAGAAAAAGAAAAGAAAAGATTATTTCAAGCAAGGTCACCTTCCCTTAGGGAGAAGGCCTGGGGGTTTTATCAAGAAATTCCAGACTGATGGGTTTAAAATTCTACTCCTGGGAAAGACTGAAACTGCAATTAGGTTAGGTATTGAGTCTTGGTAAGACTTAACATAAGTGACCCTATTTTATGGGGCCTATTTCTTTTCAACAGAAGAAATTCAGAATTATCACAAAGACTAAAAATGTCATCAATAGGGTTCATATATTTCAAAATGTGTTTTCAAAAGTAGGAGAGAGAATGCTTTTTATTCATGTTAAGTTGTAAAACATTAAGTAAAATTGAGTATGTTGCCACTGAATTTTCATTTATTATCCTAGATAGTATTTTTCTCTCTCCTTTAAAATGTTTAAAATCTAGTATAAAAATCAGCTAATATTTGTGCCTAATATCTTTTTATCAAGTACTGAAATAGTGTACTATTAAATATACACTTAGAGAACTATAATTAATCTGTTTCAATTTTCAGAATTTTTTGTTTAATTTATAGCAACCCATGTTCTGTATGATCCAAGTCAGAAAATACTAGTTTGTTTTCCATAGTTTAACTGTGAAACAATATATTACACCAGTATCTGATCTATAATTTTTATCAAAATCTTAATGCAAATTTACCACATGAAATTTTTAATATACAAAAGCATGCATTGCATTAGTTAAAATTGACCATATATGTCACAAATTTACTTGATATTTGAGTTCTCCACCCTACTCCTCACCAAGAAAGGTAGGTAAAACCACAAAGAACTTTCTCATTTTATTTCTAAATGTATGCAGTTAATGTCAGATATCTGATACAAAGGACATCCCTGATTTTGGAGTCAGACCGTTGTTTGGGAATCTAAGTCTTGTTCCCTATTAACCAGTGACTAATGTCAAGGCAGTACATTTTTGGGATCCTAAATTCTTCTGTGAGTAAAATAGTCAATGAACTGCTTTCCCAATTATACATGGTTTGTTGTAAGGATCAACTAAAATAATATGCATACAAGAGCTTTAGAACTTACAAGTCACTGAAATATATGCAATTATTCTCTTTATGAGGTATATAATTCTGAATGGCTTATTGCTGGATCTGTATGATGGTGCATTAATATGGAGGTAGAACTGATATGGCAAACATCAAATGACAAGCATTTTGAAAAGGTAGTATATGTGTGAAAGGATATTAATCTAAGATGGTACCAACAGAAAAGAAATGGACAATCTCATGCATGTACACTCAAAAGCATAGAACTTAAGAACTGAGAGACTGATTTCCTGAAATGCCTGATTTACAGAAGACTGACACTGATCTTTTGTTCAGTAAATATCTACAAGAATCTCTGCCCATCTTCAAGCCAATGAATTTCCTGCTTAGAACCTGACTGGACTTCCCTCTCCTCCTTTTTGCACTTCTTGTCAACAAGCATACTCTACTGCAGATCCCCCAAGGAACTAACCTGTAATTACTACAGTTTTCATGTCCCAAATTGCAATTCCTCTGCTATTCCCATATATACTAATTTCTGATAATTTGTGCTTGTCTCAGTTTATTTTCTTTATTTAAGTTAACACATGCAAATAGTTAATCCCTTCTTAAAATTATAAAAAAAACTCAAATGTGATAATGTGGGAAATTCATCATTAATATTAAAGAGAAAACAATGATTGCCACGGTTATGCTGTCTTTCTAATTACCTAATGATGTAAAAATTGATATTAAACTGTATGTTAAATGAATAGATGTTAAGAATGCTATATTTGTGATCAGAATTGTTATGCAGTGTTTGATTTGCTATTTTGCATTACATATTGGCCAAAGAATTGTTAACAGAAATGAAATATCTAAGTGTAAGCAATTGTAATTTAGTTGGTTACATATATTGGTCAATTTATGTTGGATCTAGTAATAAAGCAGAACCTATTCTTTTAAATGACTAATATAGGGCATAGGCAATTTTGGCACTCAATAATGGGGATTCAGTAAAATAAACTTGCCATTTGGATAGAGATAGATGGAGCAGCATGGAGTTTATATTTTAATTACTTCAATATCTCACTGACATTAAAATGTTCCTGTTGGCAGAGGGGTTTTACAATGCACTTGTAGAAAATAACATACCAGTTGCAGATCTAGTATTTGAATTGAATGTGAGTTACAGAAATGAGTGCTGTGGTACTTTTCAATGAAGAAATAAAATTATTTTTACTCAATCCTTTCCCATCTAATACATAATCTGCTGGACTCTTGCCAAATTAAATTATTGAAGAAGGGAATACTACTTTAGAGATTTAATATTTAAAATAGAAAGAATGAGAATAGGCAACACACAATTCCTTGGAGAACATTTGCTGATTACATAGGATTGACAAAGTGCCTCTTTCATAATATTTCTACCAAACACCTTCTGCTTACACCCTCTGACCACTTATTATACTATGTTTTCTTCAAGCATTTAACTGTGTTTCATGGTTTAATTGTGAAATAATTTAACAGTGATATCTAAGTTGTAATTTGCCATGTAACGTGAAAATATCAATGAAAACATTTATTAGCTACAATTTTATCATAGAAAATTCTGTGTATTATTAAAAATCAATGCTATGAATCATGAATTTACTATAAATTTTACGATAAGATTAAGGAGAAAGAGCCAAACATCTAATTTTTAAAAATGGGTAAAATATATGTACAGTCAAAAGATATATGCTGGCAGTTCAGAAAAAATGAAATAGAAATATGAAAAGATAGTGTCACACATAGTAAGCCAAACAAAAAGATACTAAAACACCATTTTTATCCATCAGATTAGGAAAACTCAAAAGTACTTGTCATATTTTTAGAATCATACAGTATGTGGTCTTTTGAGTTCACTTTTTTTCATATATACATATATATATGAAAGTATATATATATATATATATAGTTTTTTTCTAAGTGGCATTTCATTGTATGATGAGTCACATGTGGTTTGTTTATCCGTTGCTATTTTTTGGACATTGTACCGTTTCCAGACTTTGACAATTACAGAAAATGTTAATATAAATATTCATGTACTGATTTTTCTGTGGACTTGAGTTTTTATATCTGGTGAGCAGACATATGAATGGGATGGCTGGGTTGATTCTTAAATGCATGTTTAATTCTGTAAGAACTACCAAACTGTGCCATTTTGCATTTGCATTTTCAATAATGAGTAGGAGAGCTACAGCTGAAGGCATCCTTGGCAGTACTAGGGGATTGTCGCACTTTGTTATGTTTCCTTGAAGCCATTCTAATGGATTGGGAATAATGGTATATCATTTTTTATAATTCTTTTTCTCAAAAAAACTAAATATTATTTGTATCTTTTCATGTGATTATTTTCCCCTCCATACTTATTTTGTAGTGAAGTGTCTATTCAAATATTTTGGCCATTTATTTATATTGGGTTGAGAGTATTCTTATATACACTGGTTGTGATTCCTTACTTAGATAAAGGTTTTTAATTCTTCCAGTCTACGTCTGGTGTTCATTTTCTTTTCAGGATCTTTCAAAGATAATATTATAATTTGATAAAGTCCAATTTATTTAATTATTTTTAAATTATTGTTCATGTTTTTTGAATCCTATGTAAAAAAAAAAAAAACTTGGTCTAATGTAAGGTCACAAAGATTTTAACTATGTTTTTCTCTAGTAGTCTTATAGGTCAGATTTTATATTTAGGTCTGTAGTTCAGAGTTAATACTTGTATATGGTAAGAAGTATGTATCAAAGTTTCCTTCTCTTTCTTTCTTTCTTTCTTTCTTTCTTTCTTTCTTTCTTTCTTTTTCTTTTTTGATATGGCTATCTAGTTGCCCTAACGGCAGTTAAAGCAACAACTATCTTATTAATTTAATTATCTTGGTAAGTTAATAGAAAATCCATTTCTAATACATTCATACATATATATGTATGTGTATATACGTACATGTACACATATATATAATGTACATATTGCTCTTCAACCTTTGGTCTCAAGATATGATTTTGCTGTTTTCCTGTAATTTAGGGTAGGAGAGATGCTCTTTCCAACTTTCTGCATCCTGAGTTTTAATAATCCCAACTCTTTCAAGACTGAAAGGATGTCCTTGTTTTTCCAGTTTAACAGTTTGCTCTTCCACTGGATGCAATCTAGCTATGGAAATTTTTACTTAAATTCTTATTATAAAGAGTGTAGCTTCTTTTCTGTAATATAGATACAATAACATTCCTTTCCTTTTTGTTTCTACATGTTTAAAGTTTTGTTTTACTAATTTTGGTTCTTGTTTTACCTTATTTCATGAAGGTATTACTCCTTAAATATCAATTTTCCTTTAAAACATCAATTCTGTTTTGGAGTTAAGATATAATGCATAAGCATATAAACTGTGAGTGGAAGAATCAGAGATTTATGCTTTTATAGTAGCCTTTGGTATTCTAAGCATGGTCTATAAACCATCATTAGCATCATCTTTGAGCTTTATAGAAATGCAGAATTTCAGGTTGTATTCCATACCTACCAAATTAGAATGTGCCTTTTGGAACACCTGTGTGGCTCAGTGGTTAAGCCTCTGCCTTCAACTCAGGGCGTAATCCTGGAGTCCCGGGATCCAGTCCCATATCGGAGTTCCTGCATGGAGCCTGCTTCTCCCTGCCTGTGTCTCTGCCTCTCTCTCTCTGTCTCTCATGAATAAATAAATAAAATCTTTAAAAGAAAATAAGAATGTGCCTTTTAACAAATTCCCAGGTGATGCATATGCGGGTTCAGGTGAGAAGCACTAGCTTGTGCCATTTCCAAGAACAGGAAACAGAAGAGATGTGAAATTTACAAACTTCTTCTAGGTTTGCCTCCTGATCTCATCTTTTTCACTGATTCAGACACGTTAGCAGTGATTACAGTTTAAGGTCACTGAATTTCTTATATCTAAGAAGTGCTGTTTGTATTGTAATCTTAGAGTTGTGCTTCAAAGGGTAGTCAGAGAAATGCCTTGTAAACTTGTAAAATGGGGTTGTGAAATTGTTATCTTTTTCTTCTCCTCCTCCTTCCCCTTTTCTTTTAAGATTTCTTCAATATTTATGGATGAATCAAGCAATGCTGGTTGCTTTGTGATTATTGTTAATCCAATCCAGGTATTTTCCTCTAGATTTAATTCTACACAGTTACCACCTTGTAAGCAATTAGAACTATGACAATTACATTACTATCCCAGAACTGAGAAAGCATGTTGATATCTTTTGTTTCCATCAGTAGTCCTACTAGATGTGTAGAACACATTTTTTGTACATTTGTACAAAAATTTGTGATTCATGGCTTAGCTCTTTTCTTGTTTTAATGAAAGTTGATATTTCTTTTTTAATTTTTTTCTTCCTTTGATAATTTTCTATATTTTCAGTGGGTTACAAAAGAGGGGAGGAATGTAAAATTGTCTTTTTCTGCCACTTATAAAGAAAAGCCTCCATCAGTATCTTTTGAATGATCATATAAATAAATATATGATTACCATTGAAAATAGAACAATCATCTTTAGAGTCAAAATGGCCAGTAGGGTAAAGAAACCAATGTCTTTTTTGTGGGTTTGCTTCCCAAATTCTTTGACTGTTTAACATTACAATTTTATTTTATTTTATTTTATTTTATTTTATTTTATTTTAGATTACTTGTTTGTTTATTTATTTATTTAAGACAGAAAGAACACAAAAAGGAGAAGGGACAGGGAAGGGGCAATGGAGAAGCAGACTCCCTGGTGAGCAGGGAGCCCAAGGACACAGCTGCTAGATCCCAGAACCCTAGAATCATGACCTGAGCTGAAGGCAGATTGCTTAACTGACTGAGCCACCTAGGCACTCCAACAATAAAATTTTAAAATATATTTTTTATTTTGAGGAAGACTTAATTCAATTGTTTTAACATGCATGATAGTTAAAATACATTAAAATTCAACTTCCCATAATAACTATATTTATAATAGAAATCATCATTGTTTATTTTATACTATTGAAATAACTATTTGGAAGACTCAACACATTTGTGAAGAGTGAATATATGTCAATATAAAGTGTCTAGAAAATGTTCTTCCCAAATAACATAATAGAATGAAAAAGAAGTTTTTATTTTTAGAAATTGAGGATTCCTAATCTGATCATTTAAATAAGTAACAAGATAAAGTACTATCTCTTACCTAAGCATTGTGTCTCTGATTCCAACTCTTCAAAGTATTGATTTACCTTAGATGAAATTTGCAAGTTCAACTCCTTTTGAATCACCATGTTTTACTTACACAGTATCACAGGCAAAATATAATAAACATGTAAAATGATCAATAAGGAACAAACCAATTTAAGTTGAAAATATTTGATATGGTTTGAATGTATCAGGCTGTGCTGTTTCAGTATAGTGAAAGGTGTTAGAACACTGAAATGTTGCTGGGCAATTCGTCATAAATGAATATATAGAATTTCTAAAGGGCAGTTTGCCTTTTTACATCAAAACACACCAAAATGTATACATTTTTTGGCTCAGAAAATTTTCTTCCAGGAATCTAATCATACAGAAATAATTACAAACATATACAAAGATTTGCCTATAAAGATGTTTATTATTACAACATTGTTTGGATTAATGTTCAATTAGAAACCAAGAAAAAGATGATAGCTAGCCAACAATTATAAAATAGATATGGGATGGAATTCTCCCAAACCATTATAAGTACTACTGTAGAAAGAAGTATAATAAATTATACATAAGTAAGATTGAGTAAAATGATGTATTTTAGAGTAAAATTATAATATAGATATAAATTAAGGATATTAATTGAATATATAATATATACCAGAAACTGTGTCAGTGGTAGAGGTACAGAATGCCAAATAATGAAATAAAATTAAAATTAAAAATAGTATATGCTTCTGTCTCATGTATTTTTAAAGTTTTATTAAGAAGACAACTATTAATAATCTAAATAAGTTATTATAAATGGAGACTTCACTTTTAGGGAACTGAATAAAATAGTCCCCTTCTTAAACTAGTAGAATTTTTAGCTGGGACCAACTGAAATCCATATTTTCAGCCACACATAGTCACAAGAAAAGTAATAGGACATGTTCAAGGTGAATGATTTGTGCAGAGTCTGCATCATATCCTTAAGGGTGAAGGGCATGCTCTCATTTCTCCTTTTTTCTCATCCGTTTGACTAACATGGGAACACGGTAGGATGGCCTCTCTAGTACTACACAGATGGGAATAATTCCCTAGGTATTGCAGAAAACAGGCTAAAAGAGTTTGGCTTAACAGGGTGATTTAAATGCCCAACCTTTATCTACTTGTATCTGATATGTGAGAAAAGAACAAACTTTTCTCTTGTTGAGGTCTTGTTTTTCTGGGTTCTGTCAAACAGTCAAACATCCATGCTAATCAGTATAGCATGCAGATTATCTGTTGCTCAATAGAGCATTCTCTAGTTGTGGCACTGAAAGGATAATCTGTCAGAGACCAAAGGAAGTGAGAAAAGTTAGCTAATGTATAAGGTAGGAAACAGAACATACAGATTACTTTGGTTTTGTTTGGGTGGTAAGATAATCAAAAACAATCTAGATGATCATTTTATTTTCCATCTTTGAGGATATCAGCACAGAATTAAAACTCAAGAAATAAATAAAATAATCCCAGAATCCCATCTATGAGAGTCTAATTTTGGGGATCATTCCTATTACCAAATATAAGATTACACTGATACTTGTGTTGAGTCAGGAAAATAGACATATTTCTTTTGTTTCATTTCAAAATAATTTTAGCTATACAAAAATAGTAATGATTATATAAAGAGCTCTTGTATATCCTTTACCCAGTTTCCTCTAATATCAGTGTTTGTTTAATCCTGAAACACTGATAAAAACTAAGAAATTAATATTGATTAAACTATATACTATATTCAGATCTCATCAGTCCCCCCATAATACCTTTTTTATTTATTTTATTTATTTATTTTGTTCCTCTTCCATGATCTTCTATACAGGAGACCATATTACATTTATAAACCCTTAATTTCCTCAGCCTTTTTTTTTCTTCCTCCCCCCCCCCCCCCCCCCAGGCTTTTAGCATTTTCTCAATTTTTCCTTGTTTCTATGATCTTGACACTTTTGAAGACTGGTCCATTATTATGTAGAATGTTCCTCAGTTTGAGTTTGCCTGATTTTTCACATGATTAGATTGGGGTCAAGTCTTTTCAAATACTACAGAGGTGAAGTACCTTCATATCAGAGACACATATTAACACAGTATGATGATGTTAACTTTGAACAATTGGTTAAGGGTATGTCTCCAGGGTTTCTCCCCTGTAAAATTACTCTTTTTCCCCCTTTTCCATACTCTAAATGAATAATGAAGGGAGTCACTAAGTTCAATTGTCAGTCAAGGGGAGAGGAATTAAATTACACTTAGTGCAGGAAAAGTATCAAAGAGTTTGTAAATATATGCTAAAACAACCACAGGAATTAATAAATATATTTAGGAGGAGATAATTTTGAAACTATGAAATACTCCTGCTCTTTTTAAAAGTTTTGTCTTTTAAATATTTAGCATTCATCTGTGTATCTTGGATACAATAATTATTGCAGCGAATAATAAGTGATCTAAAGATCACTTTCTATTTTCTTCTTTCTTTATACATTCATTGTTTGAAATTCTGTAGGAAAGATTTATTCTTCCCTCCATTTGCTCACGTATTCAATAATTTATTAACATGGGTACAAATTCATGAATATTTATTTTTGCTCAAATAGTTTCAGTTTTGATCATTGGGAACTCTTTCAGGTTGACTCCTTTGCTCTTTTGGCATTCTCCATTATTCATTTATTTGCTTGTTTCTCTGTTTATTTTTCCCTTATTTTTTGATGAACCTCAAGTTTATTTTATTTCCCTGCCCCAGTCCTACATTTGGTCATTTCTCCTTGAAATCCTGGTTATTAAAATCCATTAATTTTTTTTTTCTAGAGAATATGTAGATCTATGTTTAAATTTAAGTCTGTGCTACATTTTGAGTTAAATTTTGTGTAGTATGTGAAATACATGTTGAATTTCATTTTGTTTTTTGTTTTTTGTGGGATTTTTGTGTTTTTAATATCTATTTATTTTTGGCTACTTGTCCTTTGTTAGGCTAAGGATATTTCCTTTCATTCTTAATTTTCTGGGATTTAAATTTTCTTTATTCAAAAATGAGTTTTACAAATATTTTCCTTACATCAATAGAAAAGACTGTATTTTTTTTTAAATGGTAAACTGTATTGATTGGTTTTCTGATTGTCAATCAGTTTTGCATCCCTGGGATGAAACCGACTTGGTTGTAATGTATTATTCAGTTTATATTATGCTATATTTGAGTCATTAATATTTTGTTAACAATTTGTTGAAGTTTGTGTTCATTTGTTTAGCTTATACAGATCTCTTCAGAATATATTTTCTTTCCTGAATGTGCTTTAGGTAGTGTATGTTTTTCGAGTATTGATATATTTCATCGAGGTTCTCCAATTTATAAGCTTTCTATCATTATTTGTTTTATTTCCTAACCATAGTTTTGGTTGTTTGGGTTCAACAGTATGGCCTTTCCTTTCACAACTGATATTGTGAAATATAAATATATATTCGATGAGGGTGGTGGCAGTGTTCATCTAATTGATCAGCTAGAGTACCAATTTTATTCACCTTTTCCAAGAACCGGCTCTGGATTCATTATTTTATATGTCCTTTTTTTTTTAAAGATTTAAAAAAAAATTTTTCATTCATAAGAGACAGAGAGAGAGAGAGAGGCAGAGACATAGGCAGAGGGAGAAGCACAGGGAGAAGCAGGCTCTCCACAAGGAGCCTGACATGGGGACTCCATCCCGGAGCACGGGATCACACCCTGAGCCAAAGACAGCTGCTCAACCGCTGAGCCACCCAGGTGTCCCTTTTATTTCCTTTTCGTTGTTGATTTTATTGATTTCTATTTTCTTTCCTTTGCATTTAATTTGTTCTTTTTTTAATCTCTTAAGGGAGAAGTTTTGCTTAGTAACGAAGTCTTTATTTTCAAATGTAAGCACTTAATTTTATAAAACACCCTCTAAGTACTAATCTGGTTTTATACCATGCATTTTAATATTTTTGTTAGTTTTTTTGGAATTTGTTTTTGGTTTTGTGAGGTTTCTTTATTTTATTTTTTTTTTGGGGGGGGGTAGGTTTTTGGCTGAGGTTTTGTGTGTGTGTGTGTGTTTGTTTTGTGGTGATCCCTAGAGATAATCTGACTTTCCTTGCCATCCTAGATGTATTGGACCATTCATTTCCCCAGCAGTTTTTTGGCATGCTGGTGGAAGCATAAGAGTGAGGACATTCTCTGAGATACTGATTAAACCTTTGTCTTAGGTAGGCTCTCTGACCTTGTGTCTTGGGAATGTGATCTTCAAAGCTGCTTCTGATTCTCAGATGTAGCCATGTATTCGTACCCTTTCTCTATGGGTGGAGTTTTTATTTTTCCTGTTTCTCTTCACAGATATAGTGAGTTTCCTCCAGTACTTTCGAGTATAACTTTCTTGCCTATTTCCCCACAGATTAAGGCATTATTTGTTTGTTTTTGTTTTTATTTTTTTGTAGTGTGGTGGCAAGAATAGGTAGTGACCAAGAGAGTCTAAAGTTCCCCTCAAAGCAATTATGATTCAGAAAGACTTCATCCTGATGTTAGATCCACCTCCCTTTTTGAACATTTCCTTTAGAAAGTTTGCAATTATAAATTTTTCTCTGCCCCTTTGAGATGTAAATCCTCTCCCATCTTCTTGCCAGTTTTACAGTCCAAGAATATTATTTTCAAGAACCTAGGTGCATTTCTTTGAAATGCAATCAATCATCAAGAAAAGTAGTACCCCTCTTTCTCAGTTTCTGTTGGAAGTGGGAGCCTAATTAGTAGTAATTAATTAGTAAGCACTAATGAACAAGCACAAATGACAAACTTCCGTTGAACAACACCCCCTTCCCCCCACCATTCCTCTAGAACTCCAGGAAACCTACCTTATTTTTGCCCATAGTATTGAATCTTCCCATAGTATTGAGTTCAATCTCTCTCCTTAGTTGCAATATTCCTGACTCCAGTCGCAATAACCTTAAACAAAGTCTTCCTTGTGATTTTTAATGTCTCTTAAAATTTTTCTTTGACAACACAGGACATGACTTTAGTGGACTTTGGGCAGTGGCAACTATTTTTCTGTAGCTAGCACTGTGTCCTAGGGAAAATTTTTCCAGGATTTCATCACCATCCCTGTGAGCAGCACCTTGAGAGGTTCCTGGAAAGAAAGGTCTATAAGCAGGTGTGAATACAGTCCCCAAAGACTTCTCACTTTTAAGTTGATCCATGCTCAGTGTTTAGCAGTTTTTAATCAATTTGCCTGAATCTTTTCACCAATGTATTTGGTGTTTGGTGACATCTGTTCTACATCATCCTATGCTTTAACCCTGTTTCTCCTTGCAGGTACCTATCTTTCAACAGATTTCAACTTAGTTTGCTTTACAACTTCAGTTCTCTGTTGTGTTCAAAGTAGTTATTATTTCTCAACATTTTTAGTATTTTTTTATAATAAGGGTGCAAGGAAGTCTCCTTCCAGTTCTCTACAAATCTTATCAGAAACTGGAAATTTTTAAGATAGAAAATACATGATAACTAAAAATTGAGCCAAACGAGAAAACCGAAGCCCTAAGGCAACACGTAAGTAATAATAGCCAGAATATAGCTGCCACATCTAAGGCTGGGGGAACAGAAGGAAAAGGTTAAAACCTAGAATCTTGAGAACGTGATCCCACAGATACAGGGTTCAGCTCTATGACTAAAGGGTACTGACATCAAGTGCTGTTGTCTGAGGATCTCAGAAATGCAGGTGTGAGGCCTGGACTTAGACCTTAAGGGATGAGGCCCCAGCTGGCTAGTGCTAACAGGAAATTGAAAGCAACCCTGCCATTTTAACTACCTATCCCTGGAGAGTGAGCGCTGTTGCTAGGGTGATGCTGAGAACAGTGAGCAAATTAGTTATATTATGACCACTCACAGGTCTTCAGATTTTTTAGCTTTTCTAGCACTTGCTGTAAGTTAAATATAGCAGTAATACAGCTAGAAAATAAATCAAATGCATGATCCCAGCCCCAATACATGAGTATTGAAAGATGGGTATGAGATAGACGAAATAGCTCAATAATCAGTACAAAAATGTCTTACTGTTGTCTTAAAAGTAGATATATGCTATTCTATGCTACATATTAATATGTATATATGTATATGTAATATGCATATATGTATATGTGCATACATATATGTAAATATATATATAAATAAGCATGTTTATATGTTTTTATATGCATATAAAATATACAAAATAAAATATTTTACATTGCTATATATTTTTTTTGACAGCAAGAATACTTGGGAGATGAGACATACACACAGAGAAAGAAAAATTACTGGTTCTGTTTTACATTCTTTTTGTGGGGAATGCCTGGGTGACTCAGTGGTTGAGCATCTGCCTTCAACTCAGGGCATGATCCTGGGGTCCGGAGCCTGAGTACCCCATTGGGCTCCCTACAGGGAGCCTGCTTCTCCCTCTGCTTATGTCTCTGCCTCTCTGTGTCTCTCATGAATAAATAAAATGTTAAAATAATAAATAAATAAATAAATAATCGATCAAGCAATCTTTTTTTGTTGTTATTCTTACTAGTCAATTTTGTTTCATCGTTTGTACACTTTGACAGAGGAAATATCTTTTTTTCTTTAAAGATTTTATTTATTTATTTATTCATGATAGACATAGAGAGAGAGAGAGAGGCAGAGACACAGACAGAGGGAGAAGCAGGCTTCATGCCGTGAGCCCGATGCGGGACTCAATCCCGGGACTCCAGGACCGTGCCCTGAGCCAAAGGCAGGCGCCAAACCGCTGAGCCACCCAGGGATCCCCTGACAGAGGAAATATATTAATGCTAGAATCTAAAGAAACTAAAATTTTAAGTCTATTCGAATGACCTATCCACTTCAACAGATGCATTCTCTAAGGGCAGGATTCTCCTTGGCACAATAAAGACAGTTTTGGAAAGCATATCATTAGAATGTAATACCATATTCTCAGTACATCATGTCACGTTATGGGGTGCATTATCCTTCTGCTGTGTGAATTTTATTCCCATTGCCACAAAGAGAAAATAGAAAGAATATTAAACTTTAAGAGTTTCCTTTGTGTTAGGGCTTACAAATTATCACTGCTAATGAATTTTTATCAATATTACATGAAAAGAAAAAAATAATATATCTATTGCTTTTCAATTTTTCTACATACAATGAATTTCAAATTACTGTTTCTAAAGCCATTTTATTATGGTTTTCTTTTTCCCTTACAAATATTTTGTTCTTATAACAAATCATTTAAATGTTACTATATGAGGGGATCCCTGGGTGGCGCAGCGGTTTGGCGCCTGCCTTTGGCCCAGGGCGCGATCCTGGAGACCTGGGATCGAATCCCACGTCGGGCTCCTGGTGCATGGAGCCTGCTTCTCCCTCTGCCTGTGTCTCTGCCTCTCTCTCTCTCTGTGACTATCATAAATAAATAAAAATTAAAAAAAAAAACTTTAAAAAAATGTTACTATATGAAATGTTACTGTATGAAAAGCTTTCCCCAAATGTATATTGTGAAATTGTATGTAAAATGATACTAAATGTTTAAAAGATAGAAGTGTACACTCACACAGGAAATACAGTGTTCTTAAGTTGTATGCTGTTCTTCAGTAGTCGTCTCTTGTTCAGAACTTCAGCATACTTGCAGATCATTTACCATGTGTTTGATATACAGAACCAGCACAGGCTCTCTTTAAGCTGCATCTCTGACTGTGTGAGTAATCAGATTGCTAAAAAATGGACATAAGGGGGATATACATGAAGGATTTTTATCAAAAGTTGTTCTTCTACATATAACAGCTGGAAATCTAATCATGCTTATATCCATGTATCTATTTATTATACTTGAAAAATTTACCATCTGTGTGAATTCTTATGTTTCCATGTAGAAGTAAACCTTCATAGTAGATGTGTAAAAACTAGGACTTAAAATCCAAAGACAGAAATCAAATCAAAGCAAAACATAACTGAACATTTTGTTTTGGTGGTGGTGGGTGATAATCCTCTTTGATTTTTAAATATATAACCTTGATTAATTTAAGTTTTGTGACCTAACTTCAGTGACCCAACTTCAAATATCTTAAGAAAACAAAAACAAAACAAAACAAAAAAATAGCAAAGCATTATTTTCTCCATTCAAGTGGAAAAAAGTAAATATTTATTTTACAGGAAATGGAGAATTTATCTATAAACCATTTGAGATCTCATATTTAATTTTGGAGTTAAGGAGAATTTAAGAAACCATCTCTGTCTTATTATATGTGTCAGTCTACAAGAAGGATAAATCACAGAGCATAGTTTTAGGAATCTCAAAGAATGTATATAAGTGTGCTTGTATGTAAGTAACAATTAATGTTATTCTCTATATTATAAGACCCTTGTTCACTGATGTATTCCTTCAAGAGATTGTCTCCTCAAAAATACAGGTTGTACATGCACTTAAGTTTTAAGTAAAGAAAATGGTAAGTTTACATGTGTAATGAGTGCTAAAAAAACCTTAAAATATATATGACAAAATGTGCAATAAAAATATGTATTTTGAATTAAAATAATAAATGATTTCAAAGGTATCGAAACAAATCCATAATTTATGGTTTTAAAACTATTTCAAAGGTATAGAAACAAATCCATAATTTATGGTTTTAAAATTGCTTTCCAGTTTATGCTGTTTATCTTGATTTATCATTCTAAGTTGTTAAGCACCATAAACTACTTAATGCATGCTTCTTGAAGTGAAACAAATTATTTTAAATTGGACAGTTTTACACAAAAACAATAATAAGGGCAGTCTGGGTGGCCCAGTGGTTTAGCACTGCTTTTGGATCAGGGTGTGATCCTGGAGACCAGGGATCAAGTCCCATGTTGGGCTCCCTGCATGGAGCCTGCTTCTCCTCCTGCCTGTGTCTCTGCCTCTCTCTTTCTGTCTGTGTCTCTCATGAATAAATAAATAAACTCAAAAAAACAAAACAAAACAATAATGAAATTCCAGTGTATCACAGAATTTCAAAATAGTAAAACACTTTTGAAAATGGTAATTTTAGGGCACCTGGGTGGCTCAGTTGGTTAAGTATCTGCCTTTGGCTCAAGTCATTATCCTGGGGTCCTGGGATCAAGTCCTACACCAGGCTTTCTGCTCAGTGTGAAGTCTACTTCTCCTTCTGCCCTTCTTCCCTGCTCATGATCTCTCTCTCTCTCTCTCTCTCACACACACACGCTGTCTGTCTCTCAAATAAATAAATAAATAAATCCTAAAGAACAGTAATTTTATTTTGGGCAAACTGGCTTCAAACCCTTAGTTGAAATATTCTTGTTGAGAGTTGATTAAGAGAAGTTCATGCCAAGAGTTTGTGGTTGGGTGAGGGAGGAAGAAGAACCACATCTGCTGAATCCTTAGGAAAACCTCATTAAGATAAAGTTATATTAATTTATCATCTTCTATGTTTTTATTAGTGAATTTATAAAAAAAAAAAAAACATTCTTTGAGGCTTTTTTTTCTTGATCCAAAATGTTAGCAAAGAGAATTAGAAATGATTCCCAGCTCAATAAACTCAAATAATTACTTAGAAAGTGATTATGACACACTCATATCAATATTTGTTAATACTTGTCATTAAGTACTTGGTAATTATTTCATAATTATGTTTAGCCATACACAATATTTATTACAATGGAGCAGATCTGAACAAAATAACCAATGAATTTTTCTCATAAGACATCTAAATAGTTGGTACTTGAAAATGGATTTTTGATAATTATTGAAAATAATCAATGACAATATGCAATATGCAATTGATTTTTGTTTTCATTTGTATTTTAAATACAATCCTTAGATTCAGTCCATTGGTTAGAACCAAAATTCCTCACTTTTTGGTTTTCCTTAGGAGCACAGGATACTCTCTACTTATGCCCCAAATGCATGAAGCATTAGAGACCCTATATTGTAGAAAATTATTCCCAAAGTCAACCAATATTCACCTGACTCCTACATAGCAACTGAAAATTTATACCTTGCTTTGCTGATCTATGAAACTCATCAGATATAATAATATTTGTAATTATCTTATCATTGTTTATCCACATGCCTAGGATTTTTGTGTCTTTAGCTTATCCTTTGGGTTACATAGCTAAAATTATATAACTTCCTGCAATCTCTGTCTATGTACACAGAGGAGACGTTGCCTTGTTTCAGTCAGTTAGTTTCCATTCATAACTAATACAGGAATGAAGAAGGACCATCCTACTTCCCATAGAGACTCTTTCTCCTGTGCTTCCTTTCTCACTGTGGTCTTTGCAAGCAGAAAATGTTCTGTTTAAGTAAGATAGACAGGTAGGTAGGTATATTGATAGATAGAAAAGCAAATAATAAATAAATAAATAAATAAATAAATAAATAAATAAGTCATTCTTTGAGGAAAAGTGACATAATTCAAGCATTTATTGCCTTTGGAAGTTGTTCAGCTACAGGACAACAGAAGTATGGTCACTGGGGACCAAAGACTTCCCTAAAGTGATTGAGCAGAGTGAATAGCTGGAAGGGTATGGATTTCAAAATAGAAAGGAGAGCCAATTTTCAAAACAAGAAGTGTGAGCTGAGTGATTGCAGAATATAAAGCTACATCACATGGAGAGCCCTAGTCAAGAACTTGAGTATTAATCATGTAAAATACATTTACTGGTGATCTTTAGAAGAGCAGAAATACTGGATGATGACCTCAAAATAATACCTTGCTTTAATTACTCAATTTGTAAAGAAATATCTACTGACCTTCCAATTAATAAAAGGTTTTAGAAAAAAAATCACACTAAAATAACATTTTTAATATATGCATTTTTTCTCTTTGAAACACATTTACAGGGACTGGAAATACACTCAAATTATGCAATTATAAAGAGTATGAGATTCTTTTTACATGAGATAAAGCTTTGATTTTTAGGAAAATTTATGGATAAAAACAATAGGAAAAATGTTGAGGTGCTGTTGAATTTTACCAACATAAATGTATAATTGTTCTTTGTTATAAAGAATGTTTATTTTTTCCACATTTTATTAGTGCTATAACTTAAAATGTTTCTTAAATATTTGAACAATCACAAGATATACTTTTTATTAAATGTAACGTTTTTCTAGGTAGGAGGGAAACATAACCTGATTTATCAAACTTGGCTTAATGGACTTAGGGATTTTATATATGCCTTGTAAATTATATTTGTAACAAAACAGTTTTGAGGGGATTTTATTTTAAACCAGAAGTGTTTTTAAAGAATAATAAATATAGTTAAGTGTTTATAATTTTTATCTTTTCTAGAGTTTAAAAAAAATGATAGTATTCTTATTTCAAACCTTTTACCTAGAAACCTACAGTGAAAAATTATTTTCACATTCTGTGAAACTAGATTTCCATTTACTTGTTAAATGGAAGTCATTTGCATCAAATATTTAAAAAAGCCCTTGGCAGGTATTTAATTTGAAATGTAGGCTCATCTCTAAGTAGAAGGGTCAATTAATATGTAAAAAGCTGTAAGATTCAGAGGACTGCTTCCTTTCTTGCTTCCTTCCTGCCTTCCTTTCTGCCTCCTTGTCTCCCTCCTCCATTCTATTCCTTCTACCTTCATTTTTTTCTTTCCCTTCCTTTCTTTTCATCTCACTCTCTTTTCCCCTTCTCTCTCTTCCTTTCCTTATTTCTTGCTTTCTTTGGCATGAGTATGGACCATCTATATGTAAGCTATGTAAGTTGTAGCAGAGGGATGAAAGATAGTGAAAAGTGGTAAGACTGATGGATTATAACTCTCAGTAGAAGTTAATTATCAATTTCTGGTTACTAGAGCAAATATGGTTGATGGGAAGTGACAGAGGTTTCAGAGTGAGATATTTCAAATTGATACTATAGAAAAGATCCTGTTTGGGTGATGACAATGTCCCAGGCATTATCATGGGTGAGAATGACTGGTGTGAGAGGGAAAACAGGACCATTCCAAGACTGGAGGTGAAGAATCTCAGCTACTAAAGTGTTTATAAAATTTTCTTTGAAATACGGATCACTAAGAATTATGACAGTAATATCAGAGACAATGAAAGTGAGACAGGGATAAAGCCATTGAGGAATTGACTGGTCTATCTAGTGTTCATAGATAAATGGGGGAGTATTGTGGAATATTGTGGATAATTGTGATAATATTGTGGATTATTGTGATAATATGAGATTCAGACTTGGTTTTCAAGATGATGAAATCATAATTATCTAAAACCTGCAGTTGGAAGCAAAAAGGACATATATTCCTTTGGTAGATGGAATAGTGGTGACCCAAAGTTGTCCATGACCTAATCCTTGGAACCTGTGAACATATTCCCTTACATGGCAGAAGCGACTTTGTAGATGTAACTAAACTAAGGATCTTGAGATGGGTAAATTCTTATGGATCATCATGGTGGGCCAAATCTCAAAGGCCCTTATAAGATGGAGGCAAGAGGGTGGAATCAGTGGGGGAAACATGGTGACAGAAAAGAGGTCTGAGTGATGCAACCAGGAGGCAATAAAGATGAAAAGCCTCTAGAATTCGGAAAAGGAAAGGAATGGACTATCCCCTTCAGGCTCAGGAAAGAACCCAGATCTGCCAGATTAGACTTCATACCTTCCAAACTGTATAGTAATAATTGTGTGTGTTTTAAACTACTATATTTATAGCAATTTGTCACAAAAGCAGTAGGAAACTGATAAAACCCTATATCCAAATACAGTGGAATACAATTTAGGTAAGAAAACAGACACCACCTGAGAGGGCTATAAATGAGGCGGTGTCCTCCTGAAATGGCTGAATTTCACATACAGCAAGAACATGAAGATTGATCATAAAGCATATGAGGAGGGAATTGGGGAAATATTTCAGGATTTTGGGAGGAGTGAAAACTGAGCTTACAACAGGAGTGTATATAGACCAGTATAGGAGTAAGAATCTGGTGGAATGGGGATGAACTGGGCTTTTTATGTTGCCTGACAAAATGAGGAAATATAGAACAAATGAGATTAGTATTAATGGCATAAGACACCAGTGGTGGTGAAGTAAGAGTGGCATGGAATACAGGGTGGCCTTTTTAAGGAATAATCATATTTGACCATGAAGTCATGGATGCAAAGACAGGATGATCTTAAATGAAGCATCCAGAACTCTCAGGCTCTCTTCTTATTATAAAACTATGCAAAATTATGAAACTTTCTCTTCATACCTACCAACAGATAGCATAAAAGATGAAAGAGAAACCAATTAAAGAAGAAGTGCATAGACACTATAATCTAAGGAGTATAAGTAAATCATCTTTTGCATCTAAGTTTTAAAAAGAGGTATCAGGTAGTTTTGTGGGTTTTGGGAGAAAGGAGTTTGCTTCATCATTACATGTTATATAGAGGCTTATTATCAAAACCTGGAATGATAGACATTTGAGATTTGTTTTAGATGTATCTTTGAATTTAATAGAAAAAGGGATTATGAGATGTTGTGCACAAGAATAACATGAAGCAATAACTATCAATAGAAATGAAGAACTATGGCTTTTTCTCTCCATGTGGAGAACCAGAACTCTGGCTAGGACTTTAGCTGTTTCACACTAAACTTTGGAAAAGCTTGATTTGTATGTGTATTTTAATGAGGTAAATTGCTAACTAACATAGATCCTTCAAATAAAAAGAGCATTCCAAGAGCTTTAAGTAAAAGAGACCAATGCATGCAAGTAAAATTGTACTTTTAACAAGTGATGAAAAAAGAAAAACTGTGCCTGATTATTCCTCATATTCTTTCCTTTTGAAAAATGAGTGCCTTATCTTACTGCATGCTTTCAGTACAATATGTTAGTCCATGAATTTTGTAGGAGATGAATCTAAAAGAAATTATCAGAACAGCAATATATGTCCCAAAGCCTAAATTCAATAGCAGTTGTACATGTATTAGTTCAGCAAGCAGTACTGGATTTTCATAAACATGCTGACTTATGATGACCAAAATGAAAAATGAATAACAGCAATGGAGCCTGGATAGCAATAAGTGGAAGTCGGCAGATGGTGTGTGAATATCACACTGGCACTGGAAAATAGCACAACAGACAGCCATGCTTACTATGATGACAGATTGACTGACTAGAAAAGCTTGAATGCACTTGTGGTGTTTTCCCTAGTGTTTTAATTGGAGACATAAAAGTTCATATTAAGCTCCATATCAGTTAGAAATGATAAGTCAAATTCAACTTAGTGTTGGCTTGGTATATCTGTTCATTTTGTGTGTGTGGGAGGGGGAAACTATATACTGACTAATTAGCATAGAAAATGATCTATTTTTACATCATTCAACAGATACTAATGGTTTAGTGGATGTCCTTTGAAATAAAATTAAGTGACCCAGAAAAGCATGAATATTATACTACTAACTTTATGTGATATACTGCTTATGATAAAATGTGAAGTTTAATTATTTTCAAAGAAAATATAGCCAATAATGTGATTTAGGCAGAAGCATCGTTCATCTCTACCCTACTTCAAAAGGTTGCATTAAATCATCAAAACAATAGCTATCTTTATACTGTAATGATGTGTCAACTTGTCTATAAATTTGTGGATGAGTCAAAGGTGAATTAAGAAATGCAGGCTTTTCAGATAAGTGAACCTCATGGTACTTGAATTAATGACAAAATACAATATATTAGGAACATGAGGAAATATCCATTCAAAGAACATATCAATTATATAATTTGAAAATATAATATACAGGGATGGAATTAATGTATCTCCTAAAGTTTTTAGATATTGTCATGTTTCTTCCAAATTATTATTCAAATAATAATGCAAGAAGTTCTTGACTTTGCACATTTGTTGTATATGGTCTTTTCTGACCTATGCAGATAAGCTATAAATAAATGAGGGGGAATCAAACTATGACATAGTATCAATAATATATAGAATGTATGGTTGATGATGTATGAGCTTGAGAAGCAGTGAATACCCTTGCTCTTCAGCTTTTGATCCACTCACAATTCACAGAAATAATTTTGTTAAAAAGCCTAATTGACATTTCTATATGAAGTTTAGTACAATTTTAAAAAATATTTTGAATAAAATTATATAAGTATGAATTTTAAAAAATCTTTGTCTTATGATCAATGAATAACCCAGTATTTGTCATTATTTTGTTGAATGTATGTAATACTTAAAATTCAGCAACAAGTATCTGTTAGTGTCTACTGGGAAAAAATATAGTTGTGAAATATTTAGAGACTTTGGCAGGATTTCTATCTTTCAAGGTTGAAAACTATGATTTCTGGTTCATGATCCCAAGCAATGTATATTAAATTGACTAGTACATTTGACTAATGTTGTTTAATACTTTTCTGGATCCTATGTAATAATTATATCCATCTAGGCTGGCCAAATCTACAAAGCCTATTTGGAGATATAATGAAGTTGCTCAGTTGTTGACCATAAATTCCTCTGTCAGTGTTTAGGGACCTTTCATGTGCGATCTACAGATAGCATCCAATATACTTAAACAGGTTATGCAAGAATAATCTTTTTCAGGAATTTAGTTAGAGAAAGTCCAAAATAGCAAATTAAAGAATAAATAAAAATTTCTTTTTGAGAGTAATAACAAAAATCAAAGTAGTATGGGTTGTTCATTATTTACTGGTAAAAGATAAAGTTACTACCAAATGCTGTTATCATGTTATCACCTTCACAGTTTAAAAAAGAAAGGAGTGTCTTCCAAACAGTTGCTAATATTGAATCCAGCTATCAAAATGTCTTCGTATCAGTTATAATTTCCTAAAGATATTCATCTGTGTCATAATGTCTCAGATATTTTACTTAATTTCAAACTAGTATCAGGTGTTACTTAGTGTCCATGTACTTGACACATTTATTTTTAAAGAATTGACATAACAGAATACCCAATCTTTTTCCTATTATTGAGGAAAAGTGAAAAAAGATCTATAGAAAGATCAGTCATATGAATTACTGTGAAGATGTGCTATAAAAGGTCAAACAAAATAATGTTCTTTTGATCATTAGAATTTTAAAGTAGCAGTGAGATTAAAGGACTATCCCTCAAAAAAAAAAAAAAAAAAAGACTATCCCTCAAACAAATTAAGTGACTAAGTTTTCAGAGAAACAGAGACACACTTCAAGAAATACATTAACCCCAGGATTGACTATTTAATCAGTTTTCTGATCAGAAATAACATCCATCTTCTTTAAATAAGAAAAAATAATTTAAAAAAAGAAAAGGGAGATTCATAGCCAAGATGGCAGCATAGCTGGAGGACCCTAGGCTCATCTCATTCCCCTACCATAACTAGATAACTATCAATTCGTTCGGAAAGCCCAAGAATTTGACCTAAAGACTGATAGAAAAACTCTAGAACTGAAGAGAGAGAAGAGGCCACATCAAGGAAGGTAGGAGACCTGATTCAGGTTAGCAAGGGATCACAGGTGCTGAGAAGGGGAGGAAGCCCTGGTTGTGGAGAAAGGAGAGAAAGAGGAGAGAGAAAGAGAGAGGAGCATACAGGGGAACTAATGCACAAGGAGAATACTTCCCCAGAGCTGTTGGTTAGAAAAACAAGGGGGGCTGATTTTTGTGAATTCTTGCAAGCACCGGAGCTCCAAGACTGGAGTTTTAAAGGTCAGCAGGCTTGGCTCAGATCTAGCCTTGAGGACTCTGCCATACTCCTGGAGAGAAGTCAGGCAAACAATAGGGAGGTTGAAAGCCCATCTGAGGAATGGCTAAGGTCCAATTGGGAAGACTGTTCACTTTTCTTGGAGTGCATCTGTGAGAGGTGGCATTCACAGAGACACCTCTCTGAGGACAAAAAGACCTGATGGACACCATTTCCCTCCCCTGCCACTAGGCATAGAGGCAGAACCACCTTCCTCAAGCAGCCTAGCCTGACACTGGCTGCCTAACCTTATAATAGGTCCTGCTATTATACCTGTGGGCTCCACAGGTAATGCTCTTCTCAAGGAAGTCTGCTCCTATTTCAGCACAGCAGGCCCCTTCTCCAGAAGACCAGTAGGAACCCCCATCCACACTATGTTTCCTGACCAGAGTACTGTAGTGCTTCAGTTCTAGTGGAAGTAGCATCAAGTCTCTTAACAGCAGACCAGAACACACCTAGTTTAAACTCAACACACTCTGGTCAAGCTCCAAACACTGACCACTGCAGGCAAGGAGAGTTTCTGCAGATGACTAGACTAAGTAGAGCAGCCAAAATACAGAAGCAGACCACATGAAGCACACACAAGAGATACTCTCTGAAATACCAGGTCCTGGACCCTAAAGCCATTACTTTCCATCTTCATAAAGCCATTACTTTCAGGAGCAGGAAACAAATAAGGCTCTTCTAATGCACAAGAGAAGACAGAGACTTGGACAAAAGGCCAAGATGAAGGAATTTACCCCAAATGAAAGAATAAGATAAGATCAAGGCCAGAAGTCTAATTGAAAAAGATATTAGTAATATGCCATGGGGAATTTAAAGCAAGAATCATGAAGATACTTGCTGAGCTTGAGAAAAGAATGGAGGACTTCAGGGAGGCCCTTACTGTAGAAATAAAAATGCAAGAACTGAGATTCAAAAACAACTGGGGTAATGAACAAAAGGATGAAAAAAGCAGAGGAATGGATACATGATAGAGAAGATAAAGTAATGGAAAATAATGAAGCTGAACAAAAGAGAGAATTATGGAACACAAGAATAGAATTAGGGAACTCAGTGACTCCATCAAATATAATAACATCTATCATAGGAGTCCCAGAATATGGAAAGAAAATGGAGCAAAAAATTTGAGGAAATAATAGCTGGAAATTTCTTAATCTGGGGAAGAAAACAGACATCCAAATCCAGGAGGCACAGAGAACTCTGATCAAAATCAACAAAAGCAGGCCAACACCAAGTCATATTGTAATTAAATTTGCAAAATATAGCCTTACAGGAAAAAAAGATCCCAAAAACAGCAAGGCAAATGAAGTCCCTAAATTATAAGGAAGAACCATAAGGCTAGTTCCAGATCCATCCATAGAAACTTGGCAAGCTAGAAGAAAGTGGCATGATATATTCAACATGCTGAATGGGAAAAATCTACAGCCAAGAGTACTCTCTCCAACAAAGCTACCACTCAGAATAGAAGGAGAGATAAAGAGTTTCCCAGACTAAACAAACAAAAACTAAAGGAGTTTGTGACTATTAAACCAGCACTACAAGAAATATTAAATGGAATTCTTTGAGTGGAAAGGAAAGACCAAAAGTGACAAAGAAAAGAATAGAGAAAATCTCCAGAAACAATGACAAAACAAGTAATAAAATATCACTAAACACATATTTATCAATAATTACTCTGAATATAAATGGACTAAATGCTTCAATCAAAGGATATCAGGTGTCATAATAGATAAAATATAAGACTATGTATATGCTGCCTGCAAGACACTCATTTTAGACCTAATGACACTTGCAGATTGAAAGTGAGGAGATGAAGAAGTATTTATCATGCAAATGGACTTCAAAAGAAAGCCAGAGTAGCAATACTTCTATCAGACAAGCTAGATTTTAATCCAAAGACTATAATGAGATGATGAAGGGCATTATATCAGAATAAAGGGGACTATCCTACAGGGAGATGTAATCATCATAAATATTTATGCCCTCAACTTGGGAGCACCTAAATATATAAAACAGTAACGATCATAATGGAACTCATTGATAATAATGCAAAAATAGCAGGGGACTTTTACACCTGCTAATATCAATAGACAGATCATGTAAGCACAAAATCAACAAGGAAACAATGGCTTTGAGGACACACTGAACCAGATGGACTTAACAGATATATTCAGAATTTCATCATATAACAGCAGAATATATATACTTTTCAAATGTATGTGGGACATTCTCCAGAATAGATCACATATTCGATCACAAATCAGTCCTCAACAATTGCAAAGAGAGTGAGAGCATACCAAGCATATTTTCTGATCACAATGCTACAAAATGAAGTCAACCACAAGAAAAAAATTTGGAAAGACCACAAATACATGGAAGTGAAACAATATGCTACTAAAGAATAAATAGGTCAACTAAGAAATCAGAAGGAAAAAAAATATGGAAACAAATGAAAATGAAAAGATGGTCCAAAACCTTTGGGATGGAGCAAAGTGATGATAAGAGGGAATTATATAGGACTATAGGCCTACTAAAGAAGCAAAAAAAAAAAAAAAAAAAAAAAAAATCTCAAATAAACAACCTAGAAAGGAGCTAGAAAAAGAACAGCACAAGAAGCCTAAAGCCAGTGAAGGAAGAAAATAATAAAGATTAGAGCAGAAATGAATGATATACAAACTAAAAAAATAAATAAGTAAAACAGATCAAGGAAACCAGGAGCTGGTTCTTTGAGAAAAAAATGACAAAATTGATAAACCCCTAGTCAGACTTACAAAAAGAAAAGAGAAAGGTTCCAAATAAAATTATAAATGAGAAAGGAGAAATTATAACCAACGCCACAGAAATACAAACAATTATAGGAGAATATTATGAAAAAATATGTGCCAACAAATCAGACAACCTGAAAGAAATGAATAGATTTCTAGAAACAGACTACCATATCTGAAACAAGAAGAAACTTTGGACATATCAATAACCAGCAAAGAAATTGAATCAGTGTTCAAAAATCTCCCAAGAAAAGTCCAGGGCCAGATGGCTTCACAGGGGAATTCTACCAAACATTTAAATAATTAATAGCTATTCTTTTCAAACTATTCCAAAACATGAAATGGAAGGAAAACTTCAAACTTCATTCTATGAGGCCAGCATTAATCTGATATCAAAACCAGAAAAAGAATCCACTAAAAAAGAAAACTATAGGCCAATAACCCTAATGAACATGGATGCAAAAATTCTCAACAAAATACTAGCAAATCAATTCTAGCAGTTCATTAGAAGAATCGTTCACCATGATCAAGTGAGATTTATTCCTCTGCTGCAAGGGTGGTTCAATATTCACAAATAAATCAACATGATACACCGCATCAATAAAATAAATGTTTAGAGCCATATGATCTTTCAATAGATGCAGAAAAAGCATTTGACAAAACACAACATTTATTCATCATAAAAACCCTCAACAAAGTAAGGATAGAGGGAACATACCTCAACATTATAAAGGTCAGATGGAAGTGCTACAGCTAATAGCATCCTCAATACGGAAAAACCGGAAGCTTTTCCTCTATGGCCTAGAACAAGACAGGGATGTCCACTTTCACCATTGTTATTTTAACGGTACTGGAAGTCCTAGCCTCAGTAATCAAACAACAAAAAGAAACAAAAGGAATGCAAGTCGCAAGGAGAAATCTAATTTTCACTATTTGCAGATGACATGATACTGTATCTAGAAAACCCAAAGACTCCACCAAAAAAAAAAAAAAATATATATATATATATTAGAACTGATACCTGAATTTAGCAAAGCCATAGGACACAAAATCAATGTACAAAAATCTGTTGCATTTCTCTACACCAATAATGAAGCAGCAGAAAGAGAAATCGAGGAGTTGATCCCGCTTACAATTGTCCTAAAAACCATAAATACCTAGGAATAAAACTAGCCAAAGAGGTGAAAGATCTGTACTCTGAAAAATATAAAATGCTGATGAAAGAAATTGAAGATGACACAAAGAAATGTAAAACCATTCCATGCTCATGGATTAGAGGAACAAATATTGTTAAAATGTCTATGTTACCCAGAGCAAACTACACATTTAATGCAATCCCTATCAAAATACCAACAGCATTTTTCACAGAGCTAGAACAAATATTCCTAAATTTGTGTGGATTGACAAAGACCCTGAAGAGCCAAAGCAATCTTGAAAAGGAAAAGCAAAGCTGGAGGCATCACAATTCCATATTTCAAGTTATTTTACAAAGCTATAGTGATCAAAATAGTATGGTACTGGCACGAAACAGACACATAGAACAATGGAACACAGTGGAATACCCAGAAACAAACCCACAACTATATGGTCAACTAATCTTTGACAAAACAGGAAAGAATATCCAATGGAAAAAAGACAGTGTTTCAAGGTACCTGGGTGGCTCAGTCAGTTAAGAACCTGACTCTTGATTTCGGTTAAGTTTATGATCTCAGGGTAATGAGATTGAGTCCAATGTTGGCTCCATGTTATGCATGAGACCTACTTAAGATTCTCTCTCTCCCTCTGTCTGTCCCCACCCCACACTCATACATGTTCTCTCTCTCTCTCTAAAAAGAAGACAGTTTCTTCAACAAACGGTGTTTGGAAAACTGGACAGCAAGATTCAAAAGAAGGAAACTGGATCACTTTCTTACCCACACATAAAAATAAGTTCAAAGGTGATAAAAGACCTAAATATGAGACAAGAAACCATTGAAACCCTTGAGGAGAACCGAGGCAGTAACCTCTTTTATATTGGCTGTAGCAACTTCTTACAAGGTATGTCTCCTGAGGCAAGGGAAATAAAAGCAAAAGTAAACTATTAGAACTTCATCAAAATAAAAACTCCTGCATAGCAAAAGAAACAATCAAAATTAAAAAGCAACCTACAGAATGGGAGAGGATATTTGCAAATGACATATCCAATAAAGGGATAGTATCCAAGATCTTTAAAGAACTTCTAAAATTCAACACCCAAAAAAACCAAATAATCCAGGTAAAAAAATGGACAGAAGATACAGACATTTTCCCAAAGAAGTTATACAGATATCTAAGAGACACATGAAAAGATGCTTAACATCACTCATGATTAGGGAAATACAAATCAAAACTACAATGAGATATCACCTCACACCAGTCAGAGTGGCTAAAATTAACAACACAAGAAACGACAGGTGTTGGTTGGCAAGGACATGGACAAAGGGGACCCTCTTACCTTGTTGGTAGGACTGCAAGTGGATGCAGCCACTCTGGAAAGCAGTATGGAAGTTTTTTGAAAAGTTAAAAATAGAACTTCTCTATAACCCAGCAATTGCCTACTAGGTATTTACCCAGAGACACATGCATCCTGATATTTATAACAGCATTACCAGCAATAGCCAAATTATGGAAAGATCCTAAATGTCCATCAACTGATGAATTGATAAAGAAGATAAAGAAGACATAATGTGCGAGTGTGTGAGAGAGGGAGAAAGAGAGAGAGAGAGAGAAAGATATGGAATATCATTCAGCCATAAAAAGAAGGGAAATCTTGTTATATGTAATGATGTGGATAGAGCTAGAGAGCATTATGCTAAGAAAATAAGTCAGTCAAAGACAAATATCATATGATTTTAGTCATATAGAATTTAAGAAACAAAACAGATGAAAATAGAGGAGAAAAAAAAGAAAAGAAAACCATAAAACAGATTCTTTACTATAGAGAATAAACTGAGGGTTAATGGAGGAGGGGTGGGCAGAAGTAAATAGATTAAATGGATGATGGGTTTTAAGGAAGACACTTGTGATGAGCAATGGATGCTATATGTAAGTGGTGAATCACTAAATTCTACACCTGAAGTTAATATTACACTCCATGTTAGCTACTGGAATTTAAATAAAAACTTAGAAAGAGGGGTGCTTACGTGGCACAGCTGGTTAAGCATCCAACTCTTGGTTTCAATTCAGGTTAATCACAGCATGGTGATTTCGAGCCCCACATTAGGCTCCAAGCTGAGCACTGAGTCTGCTTGAGATCTTCTCTCCCTCTGCCCTGCATACATGCTTGCTCATTCTCGCTTTCTCTCTCAAAATAAATAAATAAATTCTAAAAAATATGTACTTGGAAAAAAATAAAGAGATTCCCAAGAGATCTGGGTGTGTCAGGCAGAAAAAAATAAAAAGGAAATGGAAGGGAGAATGAAGATGTAGTAATGCTACATCAAATATTTAGTAAGATTATTACTCTTTAAATAGAAATAAAGGTTAATATTAAACATGAAATATATAAGAATCAAATTTTGATTCTATCTCTATCTATATAAGCAATTTCATATCTACATGAAATTAGAAAGCGGGGTTCTTCCTGAGATTAGGAGATAAATCTAAAGATAACTTTTAACATTTTTAAAAAGACTCATTTATTTATTTTAGAGAGAGAGCAAGGGTAGAAGCAAATAGAGAGGGAGAGAGAGAATATCCAGCAGATTCCCCACTGAGAGTGGAGCCAACTTGGGGCTTGATCTCATGACCCTGAGGTCCTGACCTGAGCTGAAATCAAGAGTCAGATACTTAACTGACTCAGCCAACAAGATTCCCCAAATTTTAACATTTTAATACATCTAATTCAGAAAATTTAAAAGCCAAAAACAGAGTTTCCAGAGGATCAGGGCCCAGGATGGCCTCTGCTTAGTGAGAAATAAATTTTAGTTGCTTAATTTTCAGGAGGGACCCAGTGAGACACACAGTGACATGCTATTTCAGCCATTAAATTTAGAGCATGGAAATATTTCAGTGTTCTAACTGGTACAGCCACATAAACCTAGAATTAGGAAAAATAGTGGTTTTCTATTGGAAGAAGTATCAATGTGTATAACTTGGGACCTACTTACCAGGAGTCATGTTTTCAGCTATCTTGCAAAAGTCAGTCTGTTCTAAACAGGAATGAAGCCAGAGAAGGCACATAATGAGATATATTCATGATGAATACCCATCTTGTTTGCAGTTTTTCCTAAAGCCCAGCTGCATTTCTACCCTTGTGGGGAGGCTTGGTTATTGCCCTTTTACTACAATCACAAAATATGTGTGAAAGTCCTTCCAGAATGGGGAGAAATTAGAGCTAAGGAAATCATATTGTTTAATATGTTTTAATATTTATTAAAACAAAAGATGATAATAAAATAGTTGAGGTTAGACAATAAAAAAGTGACAGTCTAGCAAAAAAAAAGATGTTTGGGGGTATATTGAAAACTGTTTTTTTAAAATGGAATCAAAAGAACTCGTGACCAAGTAGATGTCAGAGCAGAAGCTGAGTAGATGGTAATATTTGCCTGGCCAGCAAAGAATAACGAGATACAAATGTCCTTACTTCATTAACATTGCATACATACATATATACACACATAAAAAGTGGTTGAAGTAGTTAAATACAAATATACTAAAACGGGTGAAATCAGATTTGAAAAAGAATAAGAAAAGGGAAGGAGCACCTGGGTGGCTCAGCTGGTTAAGCATCCGTCTTGGTTTCCACTCAGGTTATGATTTCTCTTTTGTGAGATTGAGCCCCTCGTCAGGCTCTGAGCTGAGTGTCTTCAGATTCTAACCCCCCCACTCCTCTATTCCTCCTCCAGCTTGTTCATGTGCTCTCTCTCTCTTTCAAATAAAATCTTAAAAAAAAAAGAAGAGAAATACACATAATTTTGTATAATTAGGTCAGAGATAATATATGTACAGTTTCTTTTGTACTACTCAAAAGTGATCAAAGTTACACATGTATTAGCATAAGCATATCAGCTGATTGCTCTTAAACATAAGGCTATGGAGTTTGGGGGAGAGAGCAAAAAGGATTATTTGGTTTTCTAAGAAAGTATTTAAATAGCCTAAGGAGCTTACAAGTCATGAGGGAGTGAAGAGGAATTTTTGGAAGTGGTGTCCTCAGGCTTTATAAAACTTTTGAATGTGTGAGGCATATGTAATACTTAACATGTGATAACTTGTATAAAATGTAATTATTTATATTAGAGACACAGAATAGCAAAACAGGTGCTGAATGACCCGTATTCTCAAACTAACTGCTAGACCACCTAAGTAGTATATGGTAACAGATTATAATTTTTTTTTTTAATTTTATTTATTTATGATAGTCATACAGAGAGAAAGAGAGAGGCAGAGACACAGGCAGAGGGAGAAGCAGGCTCCATGCGCCGGGAGCCTGATGTGGGATTCGATCCCGGGTCTCCAGGATCGCGCCCTGGGCCAAAGGCAGGCACCAAACCGCTGCGCCACCCAGGGATCCCGGTAACAGATTATAAAAACACTTTAAGACGTTTTAATTAGCCTATTGACCACCTCTACCTCTTTATAATAAGGTTAAAGAAGCTTTAGGGAGATAGAATAGGTCATTAGGGAGCTGTTGCTGTTTTGTATACAAATTAGCCTCTGGTGAGAGGTTATTACTAGTGAGGATACCCAGAGGGTCCTAGGATAGGGGACAGAATATTCTGGGTAATTGGCATGGCTCGAGTGCAGAGCTTCTGTGGTGAGCAGGACAATGACTGCTTATCAAACAATATGGAAGAATTTCAACGTTTTAACAATTGGTATTGCCACACTGAAGCAAACTGGCTGTTAGCACTGTTTTTCTATTTCTCTATTATGATATGATATCAATACATGATATATATAAATGCATCTAAATGCGTATTTAGTTTTGCCTGTTAAATTTTATAAAATTAATGCATATACTCATATATGTAATACATTGCACTTTATTTCATTTTTGTTGAAATAAAAATGAAATAGTACCATTTTCATGGTACTAGTATATAGTCATTTTCTTCTTGATAAACATTTATGTTGTTTCAGTTTATTTCACTGTATTAATAATGCTGACTTCCCCACCCTCTCACCAGAAGCAGATTTATAGTGAAGCAAATGAAATTTATGCCTCAGTGTCCTTTACTTGCAGGGCCCCTTTTCTGGGTTCTAATTTATATTTACATTTAGAGAGACGTTCCCTCCTACTTCATCCCAGACTGTTAGCTTCAGTCCCCATATCTAAATGCACTCATGCCTGACACATATGGGCCTTCCAGGACCCCACTCCAGTGCTCCCTAGCAGCATCCACTCTGCTTGTTCAGTGCTTGATTTTAAATATTTTGAGGGTTATCCATCCATCATACAAAAAGCAAATGAATAACAACACTAAATTCAACATAATATTTACCTCTGGGAAGAAGCAAAGGGACTGATTTCAGAAGGGATTGTAGGTTCTTCAAAACTTCAGATAATATTCTATGCCTTTATATTAATTGTTGGCATTTATTTGTTTTATTAATCTTAAAATAAGGTATGTACATATTATAACACATAATCTCTTGTTTAAGATTTAAAAATATATAAATACATAAAAAGTAAGGTTGACAACCTCTTATAAAATTGTGTTATCTAGATAAGACATATCGCAAAACATATTTGGGCATGAATATAGGAATTTGAATTGCTTATAATAAATGGTTATCAAAGTGCCAAATTATCTTTGCATGGAAAAATATTTTGTTTTCAGTAAGATAATTCTGTTTCCTCTGAATACAGTCACCTATCCTGCTTAAAAATAAGATATTTTTAGGCTGTTACAACTTAGTTTTGCTCTGTGCAGAGGTAGATTTCCATTTGCAAAACCATGGATCACCTAAGCTACTGAAAAATACAAATTCTGACTAGGCCAAATGTATAAGAATATCTGCATTAACTATGGAGGAATTAAAATATAACACGATTTCTGATTCTCATGGACATTTAGGTTTTAGAGTCAGTGTTGTTTTTGTGGAAGACTACATTTATTTTCTTCCCTATTATGATATTAGAAGACTTCCAATTTATTTACATAATAGTATGTCCTGATCCTAACAGTCATAATTTAATCCAAAGGACTGACATTGAAGATGTTTTTTTATATTTCTTTAAATAAGTAGACATTACATAAACTCTAAAAAGGACAGAATTATTATATTGGCCATCACATAATACAACCATATTTTTAGGTTCATTAACTATTTAGAGAGTATTAAGATTATAATAAAACATCTAGCAGTAGTCATATTATTCTAACTTAAAAATTTTTTTCACCATATTGTGCTGCATATTATTTACACAACAGCATCAAAATTGAAAATGCACTTGTTTTATCTCAACAAAAATTTCTAAATGAAAATAATGCATAATAAAAATAGTATGTAAAGTAATTGCTTCCAAAATTACTCATTATTGCCTTTATCACATTACATGCATCAGAAGCCATAATCATTATCTCTATTTTCATTTCAGAAATATATTCAGTGTATACCGTGGCATTATTCTGATTGCACAAAGTCCCATTAAAATTAGTAATGAGCAAAACAAAAACGGTACGGATATTTAAGCAGTATGCATATGGTAGTTTTTCTTAATGGAAATGTATTCAAAATGTGTAGTTCTTTGGCCTGAGAGGTTTGCAAATGTGTTCTAATTTGGGAGCTAATATACTTATGTTTTCATTTGGCTTGAGAAACTTGGCTGACATTTTACATAAAGTTATATTATTGGTATGTAATAAACTACAGTATATGCTAAGGCAAAATAGGAGGGATATATATATGCTGATTTCTCTTGTCTCCAAAACTCAAAAGCTATATAGACAATGCAGATGGATAGGTTTAGGAATCATTTGTACTGCTCTACCATCTTCTGAGAACTCCAGAAATTTCTGAGACAATGAGTGTCCACACAGAAATGTTAGAGGTACAGGGAATCTATAAAACTCTATGAAATTTACTTCTCATCTTGAGCTGTCTTTAGTGATGGAATCATACTAGAATGTATCAATTCTATGTCAGTTCAGAGGAATGCAGTCCTGTTCTGAATGTTCAGAGTGGCACATTCTGATATCAATTGCCAGCTTTCAATACACACTACATGGAAAGGCCCGCACATCAAAGGGAGGCCATAATGATCTCTATTGTAACATGTACTATGTGTTTAGGACCAACCCAAATCCATAAAAAGGGAACAAATAAAACTATCCATCCCTCAAACTTCATCTCATCTTTCTCCAATATAAGTTTATATTTCATTTCCCAACTGAGATAAATATATAGTGAATGCAAAAATGATTTTTTAAAGGAATAATTTACTTAGCAATTACTAAATGGCATCTTGTGTCCATGTATAATAGAGTAAATTCTTCTGGCTCTTGCAAAGTAGGGATTTTCAGAAAGAAGAGCCAAATCAGTATTAAGCACCTTTCACATTCAGAGAAATTGAGTTAATGACAGAAGTAAACAAAACATTATACAGTATATAGAATGGAATGGTGGATGAATGGGTGTATGGATGGGTGATTTAATATGGTTGTTTAAAGTCATACACAAATATTTTCATGAATTCTTTTTTTTTTTTAAGATTTTATTTATTCATGAGAGACACATATAGAGAGAGGCAGAGACATAGGCAAAGGGAGAAGCAGGCTCCCCATAGGGATCCCAATGTGGGACTGGATTTCTGGACCTCTGGATCACACACTGAGCCAAGGGAGACACTTAACCACTGAGCCACCCAGGCGTCCCATATCATGAATTCTTTGTTAAATGACTCAATTCTGGGATATATACATATATCCATACAAAATACATGTATAAAGACATGTTTTCCATTATATATATACTATATGTATATGTGTGTGTGTATCTATCTATCTATATATATAGTTTCAGTTTTCATCCATATTAATGGCATTTCATTATATACCATGTCAAAATTTGAAGAAAAATTAAAATAAGACAGTTTTAGCTCTTTTTTTTTGTATTGTTTTGTTTTTTTAGTTTTAACTCTTTATATAAATTATATTTAAGGACAAATAATGGTGATTTATGCCAATATAAAAAAACAGAACTACATCAAAGATTTATGCCAATATAAAAAAAGCAGAACTACATCTTGGAATTTAAAAATATCTTGAATATATATATTCATAGTTTTTTTATTATTTACATTTTGTTAAGATATTAAAGGTGAATGGTTTAAGCAATAACCTTGTTGTATATTTTACCAGAGTGCCACAGTATTGGATTGACCTAGCACATTTTCTCTGAAATACAGTAATCAACAGTAAAATGAATAAATGGACAAGTGCATGCTAACTCTACCTTTAAACAATATTTTAGGCTAGTCCTCCAAGATCAATTAGATTGACTGTTTATAAGTTTATCATCAAGCAATCAATTAACTGCAAATGGTCAGGTGATTCATGCCTGTTAAATGCCATGGGTAACTTCTAATTGAATCAGATATCAAACATGCAGTTTAATATGTGAATATTATGATAGATGAGCTAACCAGTTTGACACACAAACAGTTAAAACAACAACCAAGTCATAACTATATAATTATCTGTGTACATAGCTATATGTTTATATGGTTTACAAAGTGTTCACATCTGTTATCCCACTTTTTAAAAATAAGGAACCCAGAATTAAGCAATTATGACTTGGGTTATATAAGATACATAAGAATTAACAAAATCAGAACCAGGAATTTAGGTTTGTGTCTTTAAATCTAATGCCCTTTTTACTACATGATAAATGATTGAATATAGTTGTAGACATAGATAATAAAACCACACACACACACATAAATATACAAACATATATATCAGTATAATTACAAACACTATGATGATACCAATTGGCCATATTTAAAATCGTAACAATAAAAATTTTAAGTAAATACTAACACTTCTATCTTCTACATTTTATGTTTTACCTACGAAGTAATCTGGGTGATCTACTCTGAGAAATTTTAAGTTTGGGTTGTCAGAATATAGTGCTAACAGCAAAGAGGAAATGACAAGTACAAGGGAAGTTAGAAAAAATCATACTGCTTTGCTTAAATGGGGGAAGATTTAAGAAACACTAACAGCTGATCTCACACATTTTAAGAACATCCATGTGAAAAAAAGAAATATGTTCTGTCATCAGATTGTGGCATCCAAATGAGTAAACAGTTAGACTTCATGGAATACCACCATTTTTGCCTGAGGGAGTTTTATCTAGAGTTTCAGACATGAAAGTATTCAAGCCATAGAAGCAGATGCTTTTGCCCCAAGGAAAGTTGAGTCTTCGTTCCTGCACTTAAACTTGATGCACATGCTAGTGCTGTACTTTGTTCTCTGTAAAGATATGGACCAAGTGGGAAGATTTGATTTCTTAGATTAATTAATTTCCTAGGACAGACTGTTTCTTTAAAACCTGCAGACAGTGAGTTTGGAATGCAAAAGACTTTTCAGGGGTTACATCTGTGAAAGTTAAAGGGAGGAAAGATGAGTCAATTGGGGGAGTTATTAGACCACGATGCTGATCTCACTGTTTCTACCAGCTCAATGAGAAGCTCTGGAGCAAAGATTACTCTTTTTTTAGAAGTGTCTCATGTTGGATGAAAATGACTAGGTCCCCGAATGACTTTCTCACTTCTTCTCCAAAAGTTACGTTAAGAAAAATGTGTCACACCATCACCTTCTTTAGCTCTTCTGTGGGATCCATCCTAAGAAAAGCATGATGTTGGCTTGAGAGCTGAAGCAAACCCCCAAGGAACTAGCAGCTGGCAGCCATCAGCTAGTTACTTTCCTCTGAGTTGGACCGACTTCCTCTCTTGAAGGGGTCCTGAAAGCATATTTGTACCCCTACCACACTCTACCCTTACCTGCTCATAAGACAACCTTCTACTTTGCAGAAACTAGCAGTTACACAGGATTAAAAAAAGAGAGAGAGACATTACTTTGTTTTTTTCTTAACATCCCCTATGTGATTTATCAGTCCTATTGATTCTACTTTCAGATACTGTCCATGTCACTGCCTCCACACCCGCAGCCCCAGTTCAACTCATCATAATCTTTTTTTCCTGGAATACTGTGATAGTTTATACACTATTCTTACTGATTTTAAGCTTGCCTCTATAGTCTGTTCTCTGCATAGTCCTCTCCTTCGTGTTCTCAAATCTTAGAATCCATATCCCTAGGTCTTATTATATCTTTCATGTACTCAGACTCTTCAATGATACCCCTTCTTACTATAAGTAGAAGAAAACTAAGTGTTTTCATTGTTATTACTCTTTTTTCTTACCTCTAATCCTCCCCTTATTCTGTTTCAATCTTAGTATTCCTTAAATATGCCAGGCACCCTTCAGCCTCAGGGCCTTGAACTTACTATTCCCTCTCCTTTCATACATATTTCAGGTCTTTGATAAAATGTGTCACCTTTTCAGAAAGACTTTCCCTGACAATTCTATTAAAAGTTCAATTCAAACCATAACTCCAGGTTGAAACATGGAGCTACCATTTCTCCATCCTTTATTTTTCTTCATAACACTTACCAACAGTTGTCAATTACTATATCTCCAGGACCTAGACAGATTCTAGCATTTGTATGTTTTTAAATGAATGAGTAAACTATCAAAAATTATCATTTTCCTACCTTCACTGTGTGATGGTCATAGGAACTGTGTGTTTACACAATTCATATGGTTATCAGTGAGAGACTGGGTTGGGCCTAGTTCCAAAAATAGCCAGAAGATTATTAGGAACCAAACAGCATTAAGTTCCATGATGGTGTACCTGGGTGGCTCAGGCAGTTAAGCTTATCTTTTTTTTCTTTTAAAGATTTTATTTATTTATTCATGAGAGATAGAGAGAGGCAGAGACATAGGCAGAAAGAGAAGCGGGCTCCCTGCGGGTAACCCGATTCGGGACTTGATCCCAAGACTCCAGGATCAGGAGCTGAGCCAAAGGCAGACACTCGACCACCAAGCCACCCAGGCATCTTAGCTTCTAAGTCTTAATTTCAGCTCAGGTTGTGATCTCAGGGTCCTGAGATCCAGCCCCAAGTGGAGTCTGTACTGGGTATGGAGCCTGCATGGGATACACTTCTCCCTTGTTTCTTTCCCCTCCCAACCCCTTTGCTCACACAAGTGTTCACTTTGTCTCTCTAAAGCATAAATAAAGAAAGACAGAGATCCATGACATAACTCAAACTAATGTTAAATGCCTACTCTGTGACTGGCTTAAGCAAATTATTAATAATTTATTCAATTAATTATTTAATTTGCCCTCAGGTATTAATAACATCTGGTCTACTGATAGAAATAGGTTAAGAGAAGTAAGCACTTAACGAAGTTTCAGTTTATATGGGGAAGTAAGGATTATCTTTCTCATCCTTTATCATTTCTACTGCGTTGTGGGAATTAAGTACAATAACCGCTTGTCAAAATCATGCAATAACTTCATAAAATTTCACCCCCAAAATTCTGCATTTCTTAGCCTCTTATGGACCTCCCTCAAATGTACATTATTATTTTTATCCAAGCCTTGATTTAAATACATAACTCAGTCCTTAGCATAGGTTTTTTAATTTGTAACCTCAGATTTTTTCACAAAATAGCATTTATTCATTCATTGACAGTTCTGCCCATCCGTCCATCAATTAATACAATCATGTATTCATTCACTTATTATTTTTTTCTAATTTTGCAGTTCCCCAATGGTTTATTTGTAGGTCACAAAATTTATACCTTCATGGGGTTAAATATATATAAGCATTTTATGTAAGTTAAATGACACCAGTATTAAAAATTTAATTTTTTTTTGGGGGGGGGGTACAGACATCTTTAGGATCTAGTTTAGTTTAGAGATTAAAGCATACACATAGGGATGCCTGGGGGGCTTAGTGGTTGAGCATCTGCCTTTGGCTCAAGGCATGATCCCAGGTTCGGGATCGAGTCCCGCATCAGGCTTCCTGTGAAGAGCCTGCTTCTCCCTCTATCTATGTCTCTGCCTCTTCCTCTGTGTCTCTCATGAATAAATAAATAAAATCCTTAAAAAAAACAACACACATAAACCCCTCCACACACTGAAATGAAATAACAACATCTTAAGAATGCGGTGTCTTAATCAGTCTTGTTGGAGCAAGTGAAGAATAGTTTAGGACTATTCCAACCCAAAGGAGTTGCCAAAGTCAAGAAAAAAATGGGACATATTTGAAGGAATCTATTATGCTTAGCTGAGCTTTCTAAGCTATGTATATCTTATCTTGGGAGAAATTAGAAGCCATGGAAGTATTTTAACTGGAAAACTGAAGTTGCCAGAATTGTATAATTGAGGAATTACTCTTATGATAATGTGGAAAAAGATTTGAAAGGGAGCATCTGCTGATACCTGGTCATGCCTGATAGTTGAATAGTCCTCACTAAGGTTACCAATGACTGCATGTTGTTAGATATAGTTTATATGATGTCTTATACCTTATCTTGTTTCACTTTCCTTTATCACTTAATACTTACATAGTAATTGAAAGTAAGCAGCAGGACAGAAAGGTTAAAAATTCATTTGAGACACAGAATGAAAAATAGACAAGACCCTAAATGAGTCATACTGGGATAGATTCAGAATCCAGTTAGCAAGACTTATTATCCTTGATGCAAATAGGAATGAGAGTGTCATGGGGGAAAACAGCTTGAAAAATGTAGACTTGATTTGAATTGGTCATTTTGGAGAATAGCATTGGAAGTTGACTACTGAACCATATAGAGTAAACCTAATGAGATTACTGGGCCATAAATTATACTGACATAAATCTTGGTTTTCCTGCCATTGTCTCCTATAGATCTCAGCTACCAGGTGCAAGTATCAAGTCCTGACCATTAGAATCCATACCTTATTCTGTTTTTGACAGACAAGTGTAAAGGAGGGAAGAAAAGGTAAGAGTTTAGTATGCTGGCAGAAAGGTGACTGAATTTGGGCTCTGATTTCTAGGGAAGTGCAGAAAGATTGATTAGAACTAAATTAATAATTATTAAATGATAAGTATTGTTCTAAGTTGTCATGTACAATGAAGTAAAGTTGATATTTCATCAATTATGTAAGTTTCAACTTCTTCTCTGAGAGTAAGTTTACTTAAGTAAATTACTGGACTTGTCCAATAAAAGCATAACCAATAACATTCTAGAATTTTTTTAGGCCCATCATAAGCTGTGTTCAACTTATTTTTGTTGAGCTAGCAGAATGTTTGAAAAGAAAAAAAGTGTTCCAATATCTTTAGTTCTAGAATTTCACCACAACTATTTCTTTATATCAACTTTTTTTAAAAGATTTTATTTATTTATTCATGAGAGACACAGATAGAGAGAGAGAGCCAGAAACACAGACAGAGGAGAAGCAGGCTCCAGGCAGGAAGCCCAACGTGGGACTTGATCCCAGTACTCCAGGATCACGCCCTGGGCTGAAGGCAGGTGCCAAACCACTGAGCTACCCAGGGATCCCCTATACCAACTCTTTTTATCTGTAAATGAAAATTGCTGAACTTCTAATGGTATTTGAATTTATAAATCAAGAGAAGAAAAATACATATGTAAGTAAAACCTGAAATATAAAGGCAAACTATCAAGATAAGGTATTTTCAATAATAAAACGTTATTCATAGATCTCATATTCTTGTGAGACAGATTTTCAGGCAAAGTATCTTTAAGCACAGCATTTTAAAAGAATTTTGCTATAAACTAAGAAATAATGCAAATGTAGCTAAGCTGTTCCTTAGCCAAATGCAACCAATTCTTAGAGAACGCTCTTAAGGATTTTAAGATCTTTTAATGACAAAGAAGTGAGAAATTCAAATATCATAACTGCTTCGTGTAAGTATGCCTCCATGTTATAAATTTGTCTTCTTCACCCACTCCAACTTCACACCTCATTTCACACAACCCTATATACTTGGAATAGCATTCTGATTAATGTTCACTCTTTTCCCTCTGTCTGAAATCATTTTTTTTTTCCACTCTTTCCCAAGCCCATCTGTTTAGTGGCAAACCCACCTGCTTCAACTGCTCCTTTGTCTTTTTTATTTTTCTTAGCAACCTCTATGGTTGCTGTTAAAAACTCTCTCCAGGAGAATTGTGAACTCATTTGAATGAGAATGCCAAGGTGCTTGACCTCCTTTCATATTTCCATATGAAAGCCTTAAGTATTGTTAAGAACAATAATATAATTGAAAATATTAAACAAAAAATTTATCCTCTCAAATCAGTAGAGATGGATAAAACTGAGATGTATACTTCTGATTTACAGCTTAGTGCAGAAAAATATTTGAAGACATAGCACTGAACATATATTAAATATTGCTCTTATATGCTCACCTAACGGATAAAGATAAAATTTCTACTTTCCTTTAATGACAACTTTAAAAGTATGTTAGGGTATAATTAAAAAAATCAATACAGTGTATGTTGCTGACATATATTTTATGCTATAAATGTCCAAGTATTGAATTACAGTATTTCTACTTTCTGTGTAATATATGCTTTTTCTCTTAAAATCATGAAAAGTGAATCATTTTAAAGACTGTCCTCTTTTTCTCAACATCATTTATAGGTTTTTTATTTTTTTTTAAGATTTTAGTTTATTTGAGAAAGAAAGAGAGAGTGAGCAGGGGGAGGGGCAGAGGAAGAGGGAGAGGGAATCTCAAACTCTGTGCTGAGACCATAACCTGAGTCAAAGGAAGAGTCAGACACTTAACCCACTGAGCCACCAAGGTGTCCCTCAACATCATTTGTAAATTTCTTTTCCTCAACATCATTTAAAAAAATGTTTATAAAATTTTTAAAAAATAACTCTTCCTTTCTGAACACATGCACACGCCACACACACATTCTACTGAATATCAAAAAGAATGGTGTCATAGGTTTTATTTTTAAGATATTAATAAAATTACCAGGGCCATTTATTGTTGAGATCTACCACTTTAGAAGACTGATGCTTCTTAATAATGTTTTTTTTTTGGGTTGATTATAGGGTAGCAGTTCCATTTAAAAGTGATTATTATACTGTACGTACTGCCAGTTTGTGTTTATACATAGTAGAAGTGTCGTGGATACTCTGAAATTTCTATCTTATAATTGTCTGGAATAATGGTTTTGTTTTGTTATTCCCATACAGTTGTTTTCCGAGGATGACCAGATATAAAACATATTTATTAATTCACAATAAATATCATACATCGATAACTTCACTTCTTTTTCATACGCAGCCTGCAAAAGGGAGACTTTGATAACAGACCCATTCCATATAGATATTATTTTTCCTTCCCCTGTGTTCAAATAGACTTTTGTGCTTCTTTGAAAGCACTTATTCTGTTTTGTGTATTAGAGCTGTATGTGCATTAATCCATGTTTTAAAGTATATTTAAAGAACTTATAGGTAAGGGATAATTTTAATTTTCATCTTTGCTTATGCTATAATGCCTTACAGAAAAATTTTGCACATCAATACATATTTATTTATTATAGTTGCTGATAAAAATTGAAGTAACTACTTAAGAATACATTAAGCATTCAGTTTTTTTAAAAAAAACTAATGTGTGGATTTAAGAATTCAGTTTTATTATATTTTCTATTAAAGTTTTTTTTCATATAGCAGTTGTAATAGTATACATAGTCTTATCTTTCAAATGTAAAATAGGTGTATTTGCTATGGAAAATATAATGATCACTTTGGTAAACACATCGTATATTAAAGTGCATAACATTAAAGTAATGTATAAATTATCATAGTTTAGTTTTAAGAATTATTTAGTGAACTATCAAACTCTTAGCTATTTGGGAATTTTTCCATTAAAAGAACCATTTCACGTTTCACAGGTCAAAGCTACCATTTAGAGAAACATGCATTTAGCTTACAGCAAAATTCTGAAGTTCTCCTGGTGAGAAGTACTTAGATATAAACTGTGAAATGAAAAGAAAACTACACTCATTTTCCTTAGCCCATAACATGAGAGTTCAAAAGGAAAGAAGCACTTCTCACCAAGAATAAACTGTGAAATGCATGGGAAGTTGTTGGAGGCTGTGCCAGGGGATTTGTAGGAGCAAGTACACAGAACTTCACAACTATTAGTGGTTAATTCAAAGGTACTTAAATCAGCAGTGACTAAATGGCATTAACGTTACAGCAACAAAGTGAACAGCAAAGATAACCGTCCTCAATTTTTCTATGGGGAATGATTTGTGCTTAAAATTAAGTATATAAAAGTCCTCATTATAGTTGTCATTGCTCCAGAAATAAGTTAAAAGAAGCCTTGATTTTTTTTTTTTCCTGCTAAAACTACTGTGACATTCACCAGGTCATCTGTTCAAAAGACAGCTGGCCTGATATTAGAGTTTTCAATTAAGAGAACCAGATACTAAGCCAAAGTAGGAATTACAACTTGCTCAAACTCTCAGTCAAGCATAGAAAACTAATAATCATGGATTATATTCATCATAATTGACTCAATTGTTGAAGATGTGATCAACTTCTATTTCATGAATTCAAAACAATACTCCTAAGACTAGAAACCATCCTTTTTAGTCACAGATTATAAACGAAAATATTTGAAATTTCCATCTTTTATTTAAAAATTATCACATGCATGCAAGTCCATATGGTTCATCCTAAATATATATAGCTTTAGAGCATTTCAGCTGCATTCAAATAGAAATGTGTGAAGAAAAATACCCCATTTTTTTTGCATACTGATATATGAAAATGCTATTTACAAAATAAACCACAGATGAAATACTGTAAATATGTGTTAGATCTCTTTAATGAAGTAAGTGGGTTATATTTTAAAGTTGAATGAAATAATCATAATTCATCAGTAAAAAGTGTATGTGACCCTTGATAAAATTAGCCACTTTTTATCTAATTTAATGTGGTGATTTCTATTTATGTTTGCTCAGTCCTCAGTATAAAAATCTATATTATTGAATTACTCATAGGGGATCATATGTCACTCTTTGAGAACCTTATCCAAAATGTCAAGTTAATCCTCAATCAGTATATTCTTCAGAACCTTGAAAGTTTTACTTTTTTAACTTTCTTTAAATTGTCATTAATGTAGTTTAATACGTCTTATTAGTAAATCCAAAAAAGAAAGCAAGAATAGATGTAAAAAAGAAAAGTTGTTGGTTCTCTGTGTATTTAGGAGTCCAGTGGTATTTGAGAAATTTATTCAAAAATAATTTTTGAATGCCATTTAAACAGAGTAAATTTATTATCTTTTACCTATAGAAAAATCCCTTTCATAGGTAAATTCACAAATGGAAATTGAGGATATACTTTTATAAGACAAAATTGTTGGGATTTAAAATATGACATTTTATATGATTTGATGTTTATATCAAATCTGAGAAATAGAAATGCATTCTACAGATAGTTTTTAAATTTTAAATTTACATTTTCAATTAATATTTTCAATGGGATGTTAGACTTACACAAGAGTAGATTTGTGCCAAAAATGTTTATATATCTCTGCCATGTAGTGTATCCTTAGTCTAGAACTGAATGAATCAAAGTTGCTCACATTACCTCTAGATACAGACTCATGACCTGCTCTCTGTTACAGGTTATTAAATGGCTTTCTGTGATAAGCGGTGTACATAATAATCCTGTGGAGTCTGAAAAATCCCTAAAGATGTTTACATATAAATTGCATGTTTTCATCTGAAAGGCAAAACACTTCCAGTGCAGAAATGCTACTATTTAGGTTCAGGAAAAAGGATGGGCTGACCCCTAAGAACCTCAATGCCAACTAAATATTTGGTAAAACAAAAAAAAGAGGAGCTGAAAATCAGTTTAAAAGTATGCAGTATGCAAGAAGATTAATTAATGGTATAAATGTATGTAATGGAAAACTTGCTTAAAAATTCACCATGAGACTAGAGCAATGTTCTTAACTTCCCAATCTTTGCTCTGGCTTTGAGCAAAAGGGAGTTTTGGTTTGGGTTTATGCACATTATCATAATAAACATTATTTTCTTCTTCATTATTGACACCCTGATTCTCATCCTTATTTTCATTGTCATCAAAACCTGTTACCAAGCATTGTTTTAATAGCCATATGTATATGAATATGATTTCACAAATGAGAAATTTGATTCTTACAGAAAAGTTTTAAATAACTTGCCTGAGTCATTCAGTTATTTATTTATTTTTTTGTCATTCAGTTATTAAATGGCAGTTGGGATTTGAACCTCTGTCATTTGGTCCGATAGTTCACTTCTCATGTGGCAAAAATCATAGCTTTTAGCATAACTTGGGAAACAAAATATTTTCTAGGTTTCTCATATATGAGAGAATGATTAGAGAGTGACTCAGGATACTAAATTTTCATGTAATTGTGTTACATTGCAATGCCATTTTAGAAGCAAAGGCTCAGAGACAAAGGTGCCTTTAACTGGAGACAGTTAAGTTAGATTTTTCCAGTTAATTAGATTTTGATTGTTTAAGTGAGGTGGTACTACAATGAAAACAGTGTTGTTACATTAACACTGATGGTTCCCCAGTGAACCACTCCCTGTATTTATGCTTTGTGCATTTCCCTCATCCATTGATTCTAGGCTTGACCATGTGACTTTCTTTAGACAATTTAACAATATTCAACATTACACAAATAGAAACTTTATAAGCACTTACAAATTGTGCTGTTCTCTTGTATTACAGTTACAACATGAAGAAGCCCAAACTATCTATAGGTGGCCAGCACATGTGGACAGAAAGAAGTATACAAAATTTATTTGGATTTTCTAGACTACCAAAACCAACCATATGAATGCAACCTAGTGAGCTCCATCACATCTGTATAAGCAGAACAGCCAAGGTGAGTTCAGTCAACCTACAAAATCAGGAGAAATAATAAATTGTTGCTATTATAAGCCGTTAATTATTAGAGTAGTTTGTTACACAGCAATAGTCAGTCAAAACACGGAGAGTCTCATTAAATAATTTTACCAAGAATCTTATTTCAGTGGAGAAAAAATAATTTATATGAACAAACTGAAATCTCATCCACATACTTAGTAGGGTCTATGAATATCTTCTACATATATTTAGTAATGTTTATAGAATAAATCAATATCCCATATACATATTTAGTAAGGTCTAGGATGAAATGTATAATCAAGGAATTTTGTAATTCTAAGCTATTTTATTGATAGAAAAATCATTTATTACATATTTACTGCTACACTTTTGATGGTACAGTCAAGGAAATGATAGTTTCTTTCCAAATATCTTTCATAGGTATGTTGTATATGTAGGTATACAAACATATATATCTATATGTTTACAGTATATATACACACATATATATACATGCACATGTATATATATATTTTTGCCTAGAATACATGTAAAATGTGGTTTTAATCAGTTTAATAATGAATTAATGTAATTAATATAAAGGAATTTATTTTTTTAGTTTTTATTCCAATCTGATGTATTTGTTTTAATTGATTAGTTCAAGTCATTTATATTATGATGAAACTAAAATTTAATCTTGTTTTTTTATTTTCAAATTTTTATTTTTCCCCTTTTTGTTATCAGTTTTTTTAAATGAAATTACTTCTGTTCCTTACATGTTCTTTTATGTCATAATTATTTTCAACTGAAGACAATAAGCACATTTTCATCCCTGTTGATTTCTTTATAAAGATATTAGCATTTTTAAAAGATTTATTTATTATTTGAGAGACAAAGAGATAGAACATGCAGGGGGGTGGAGAAAGACAGAGGGAGAAAGAGAGACAAACTCAGACTCTATACTGAGTGCTGAATATAGAGTACAACATGGGGCTTCATCTCACAACCCTAAGATCAGACCTGAGTCAAAGCCAAGAGTTGGACACTTAACCAACTATGCCACCCAGGTGCCCCAAAGACAACTAACATTTTTTAAACCTTTTAACCTCCTCATATTCCCTCCTCTTCATATTCATATTATTTAGAATTTTAATTTTTTGTTGCTATTAGGATTTTTTTTTAATTTGATCTTAGCCTTTCACTCTTTGGATATCAATAACATTTTCCAAGATTGTTGGTTTCCTTAACATCCCCTATTTCGTAAGCTCATCTCATATATTTGTGTTCCTTATTTAAGATATACTTTAAAAAATCTTATGTTGATACTCTTATCAACATAAAGTATTTGTTGATTTTTTGCTGCATAGCTGTATATAAAACTCATTATTTAAAAAAATTATGTTTAATTCTTGCTTCCAGTGTTGCTCCTGAAAGGACTGATTTTTTTTTTTTTTTGTAGGTAACATATCTTCTTCATTTAATAGCCTTTAGAATTATTTCTCTTCCTTTGATACTTTTGAATTTCACTGTAATGTATCTGGATATGAGTTTATTTCTTATTTGGTATTCTCTCCCTGTCAATTAGTATCCTTTCATTTTTCTCTAATTCTGGGAAATTTATTGCTATCTTTTCATCACATGCTTATTATTCTCCATTTTAGTTTTTCTATAGTTCTGATAATACTATTCTCTTATTCTATCATTCACATCTAAAACTAGTTTTCATATTTTCCATAAATTTATGCTAACATTTCTAACTAGAATCCATATGTTCAATAAACATTTGTAGATATATATATATAAGATATATATATATAAGATATATATATATATATATATCTTAAAAACATGGTTCTAAAAAGTTTATTTTTCTGACTTTTTAAAATTGTTTTATTTTCAGAAAAAAATTTATGTGGATATTTTTATTAAATTAACTTTGTTAAAAGGAATAATTAGAGTTCAGTTTTAATAATGTTTCCTAATATAATAAAAGAATGTGAATGAGACATTCAACAGTGTTCCATGGTTTATAGACCTTCAGCAGATGCTATGTCATTTTCTCTTTTTCTATGGCAGTGAGACATACAAGTATACAGAATTGGTAAACATTTGTTCAAAATATTAGTTTAGCTTTTCTATCCCAGGACAAGAGCAATAGGGGACATAAAAATAAACTGTACTTTTAACTAGCTAATAATCTGGGGTAAATTGGGAATAAGGAATAATAGGTAGTAATCCAAGGTAAATTATTTTTAAAGTTTAAACTACTGAACAAATACATATATATGTATAGATTTATTTATTGGCTACTCTGTGCCAGAGAGTTATTGGTAGTTATTGGTAAATAACTATGATCCCTAGTATCAAGGAACAGGTTGCATGAAGGGCAAACAAATATTCGTTTACATGATGAATCATATAAAAAACATGAATAAAGTGATAAGCAGTCATTCTGCTTATAGTATCCAGAAATGCTTTCCTGAAGGGAAGATCTAAGGTAGGTCTCATGGATCAACGGGGATAGTCTGGTAGAGAACAAACAACTGCCTGACAAATGTGTTTTATATAATTGGGATGTTTTTCAAAATATTGATATGCATATATAAAGCTTTCAGAATAGTAGGCAGGGAATGAGTAATTTCTCTTTGTTCAGCAAATGGTCACCCTCATGGAGAATGAATAATAAGTGATTCTAGTGTGTGAGAAACAGACGTTGTCATGGGAATAAATATTGCTTCTCAACAGTAGTTCATTTCTAGTACCTGAATTAGAATGAATTGAAATAGTCTAGTTCAAGTCTTGGGGCATCTTCTCTTCCCACTCTGTATTAATTCTTCCAGAAGAATTGTTGTTATTTTGGCCATCAGGGACAGTTGTGTCGCTAGGACATTGTTACTAAAAACAATTTGGAAAATTTCTACAGGGAAAATCTCGAGCTACATATTATTAAATAGAAATGATACATAATATATTAAATAGTCATTCAATGGCTAAAGATATGGTAATAGTAGTTAAAAACATTCACATTCTGATTGAGAGAGTTTAAATTATTGTATGTTCAAGGAACATATTTAAGGAATGTTTCTTTTCTTTTAGACTCATCTTAATGGATACACACTGTAACTAAAGTAACTTTGCTATAGAAATTGTGCATAAACTAAACAATAAGACTTTTCCCATGGTATTTAAGGCTGTTTTTTTGAAGTATCATATTATGTTCTACATATAATGCACTGTCATGTGGAGTGATCTGACATCAAAAAGCCCCCAACCTCTAGTAGGTGAACCTTCTCGTCACTTTCATGTCTAAGAAAAATTGAGCTCATGTTGGGTTCTCAGAGACAAAAAAGAAATGGCAATGCTTTGTTCACTTTAGTTTGTTCTAATTCCAAGAGACTAAAAGCTTAGTTCTGAAAAACTACATTTCAATTCTCCTAGCACTCTAGGGCTTTAGTGCCCACTCCTGAATAGTAATATTAACATCACTACATTTGTTTTCTTAGTTCTCACTACATATTTACCTTTTGTGATTCTCTGAGCTACTTTGAATCAATGATTATTTTTAGTAGTAGTTCTCATTTTCTAACCTTAGACAATGTTCCTGTTATGGTTGTTCCATATAAATTATATTATAACTATCCAAATTGATAAATTCACATAATAATTTAATATAAAAATCCCCATACATTTAATAAATATTTATCTTCATGTTAAACTGATAAGAAAAAAATGGAAATTTCATATTTGATAAGACGTTGATGTAAATATAATACATGTCAAGTGTACTCTCTTTTGATCTCTCTTTTCTGTCACACATGCACAGATGTATGCACATCAATAGTTCAAAAAATAAAAGTGATTACTTCTGTTTCATATTCCCTCATGGAATAACACAGTAAAGCCAAGAATGGCAGCTTAATTGGAGGAGATGAGAGATAAGAATATAAGAATCACCTGTGGAGTTTGCTAACATGTGGAGTGCCGTCTCTAAAGACTCTGATGCAGAAAGTCAATTCTCAGAACCAGTGATGACTCTGCTATAAACTGTGAATGCCTACTCTTTGAGAAATTTAGCTATACAAGAGTGGAAATATTTTATCTCATCCTCCATTTTTTAAAAAAAAGTACAAAACTATTCATGATTATGGCTTGCAATTTTAAGATTAAACACAGAGGAAATAGTGGGGCATGGCTTGTGCTTCTACTTCCATAAGACACAGCCAAGGAGCACAGAATAACGATTATTTCGTATATTGACTTTTAAAAAATGATCAAAATCAGTCCAAGGAATGAGTCCTTAATAATTTTAGATTATATGAGAAAAATATCTGGAAAGATGTTCCTTCTATTGTCATTGAGGCATTCATATGCTTAATTCTTGTGAATCCCTTAACAAGGGTAATCGTTTGCAATGTGAATAATTCTATGTACAGTCAGTAAAGAGCTTCCTGTTAACAGGTGTCTATTGATCCCTGTTTCCTCTTAAACAGAAATATACATGACACACTTTTCTTATAAGTTGAGTCGTTTAGTTTACACAGAAACCCTGGTTGGTTATTTATGTATTTATTTATTCATTCATTCATTTAAAATCAATTTACAGTGAAGCCCAGTCACATATTACAGTTATATACTTTGAGGCCTAAGTAAAGAACATGATCCCAGATGTTTCTTCTCTCTGTCTCTGCCTCTCTGTTTCATTTTCTCTCTTTCTTTTTACTTCAACCACGTTCTTTTCCATCTATCCATGCAAAATTTTTCTGTTTTCTGCAGTAAAACTAGTTTGGGCAAATAATAAAAATAATAATAAGATAATGTGTATCACAAAGAGCTTGACTATCCTTTTCTGTGGAACATAAGAAGAGAATAAGTGTTTTTGAGGTGGAGTTATTTTTGTTTGTTTGCTGATGGAGTTGAGGAAAGATTAGTAATAGGTATAATTTTCTCTTAGTGAGTGTTATAACTGCCATTCATGTTGTTGTGTCTCAGGCACTAGAAAGTCTAATATGTCAGTGATATATTAATAAACCTACTTTGTACATAAATTAAGTACAGATTTTTCATGGATATGATGTCCTTTGTTTAGAGGTTTTAGCTTTTATAGGAAGTCAGTAACTAATTCAGAAGTAGCTTATTTCCCAGTGAATAAATAGGTACATGGAATGAGAAAATTTGAGTAGGAAAAAATTATATGGCCTAGTTTTCCATAAAATATATGTAATACAAATAATTTGAACATCTAATTTGAGCCAGTCACAATCATATAACTTTGTATGTGGAAAATGTATGCATAGAGTTGAATATACTTTTATCAAAGATGAATTATACAGTATGTTAATGTTCTTTTATATCCTAAAGACAGAAATAAATTTTTATTAATGAAATAGCTATAAGTGATTTAGATTTATTTCTTAGAAATTAGTGAGGTGACTGAGACACCTGGGTGGCACCGTGGTTGAGCATCTGCCTTCAGCTCAGGGCATGATCCTGGAGTCCTGGGATCAAGTCCCATATCAGGTTCCCTGAGATATTCTGCTTCTCCCTCTGTCTATGTCTCTGCCTCTCTTTCTGTGTCTCTCATGAATAAATAAATAAAATCTTACAAAAAAAAGAAATTAATGAGATGGGAAAATAAAAAAAATAATAAGCTTAAAACAGAGATAACTTAATTGAACAAAAATTATATAATGCCGAGTAAGCTTCAATGAAGAAAATAGATAAAGCAATAAAGATAGAGCTATTCTAGGTATAACATTTGTTGGCAAAATGTTTTTCCAAGAGACGTGGTGTTTTATAGAATAGTTAGATGATGACTCATGTTTATTAGGCTCATCTTTTATCTTATCACTATATATCACAGATTGAAGGCCAAAATATGGCTCTATATGTCCATACTTGAAGAAGAAGTTGTTATCTATTGAGCTGTTTACAAACCTGTGTATAGTAGTGTACATTTTAACTTCAAATGGATTATTTATATATGTTTTGTGTTAGTATTTGTTTATCATTTCATGTTAGATGGAATTGACTAGAGATTAATTTTTGGCTTTGATGTGAAGGCAATTAGAATAATGGGCAGATGCAACTAATTTTGGAGCAATCAATTTCCTGGGATAATTTCAGTGATAGTATAACTATACTTGAAAAAATATAACAATTACCAAGCATTCAACCCCAGATATCACAAGAGAGCTAAAACACCAATGTATTATAAAACACCACTCAAAAAAAAAGACTATTAAAGAGGAAATTCATTTATGAAGCATTAAAATTGTAATTTGAATATGATATTTAGTTATATAAGTGTTTCCATATGTAAAGATGTATACTAGTGACAGCTTTACTGTTATCAACCAATTTCTTAACACATGAGGGCTAAAATGTTTAATTTTGGAAAGCCAATGCAGAATATTCAATGTTTTGATTTATTTTGCTTTCCAAAATTATTTTATGGAATAAAACAAAGTTAAATTTAAAAAAAAGGACATACTGATCCCAGACCAATTGCTAGATGAAATATACATGGCAAGTTCATGTACCTGCCTTGGACTTCATATTAAGATCTGGCAAGGCTGTCATGTGAAAATTCCCATTTTACCCTCTTCTCCCTCATCTATTTCTATTACATCTGGGATCTTAGGCTAGGTTAAATCTTCACTGATTTTAATTTTTTCACAACGTGATTGCTTTAAATGCTCCTGGAGACACAAAATCGACAGAAATTGAAAATGAGAACTGAGCCTAGCTTGTAGTTTAGAAGGCTATGGATAGCATCATGAAATCCAAAAAAAGATTTTCTACCATTCTTAGCTAATCACTGTGAGCACAGCACTCAGAGTTAGTACCATATGTATACTTAAAAATTTGCTAACAGGTAGGTCTTATGTTTTGAGTAGTAATATAATGATCATAAATATAATAGAGGGCAGGAGGAAATTTTTGGAGGCATTGAATAGGTTATGTCATGGATTGTGGGAATGGTTTCAGGTATATACTTATCTTTAGAATTGTCAAGTTTTCATGAAATGCAGAGACATTTGGAGCTACATATCACTTTATGTACTTTTTATCTTTTTTTAAATTTTTATTTATTTATGATAGTCAAAGAGAGAGAGAGAGAGGCAGAGACACAGGCAGAGGGAGAAGCAGGCTCCATGCACCGGGAGCCCGATGTGGGATTCCATCCCGGGTCTCCGGGATCGTGCCCTGGGCCAAAGGCAGGCGCCAAACCGCTGCGCCACCCAGGGATCCCCTTTTTATCTTTATAGAATTGAGTTCTGTAATTTTATTTTTTTCTTTAAATAGTATTAAACACCAAAGTTTGAGATTTATCGTTTGAAGCAGTTATGGCCAGTAAAAAAGTCACAGAGTTGACATGATGTGGGAGATTAAAGCAAAGTGGGGAGAAGGTCAAGGGACTGTGAAACTAGGTTATAGATTTGTAATAGATATCCATAATATATGAGCTAGAATAACAGTATGATGTTTCAACAGATTTCGGTAGAATGGCCTAGATGTCCAAGGACTAAAGTATTGAAGAAAAGAAACTTATGGAATATGGAAATGTTATGAATATCAAAGTAGAAAAAGTTTTTACCTAATGATAGAAAAATTATGATTTGCTAATGAAGATCAAAAACTATACTTAATTGTTTTTCATGTAGTATGAGAGCAAACCTAAGCAAGTTTTGTTACCTAACAGTTGGAGCCCTGTGCAAAATGAAAATATGGGGTTCCTGATTGAAAAAGTAAGGGGAAAGTGATATTAAAGGTACTAAAATATAAAGCTTTTGTTTTCTTCTATAGTGTCATTAGTGATTTTCTTTGTTTTTGCTATGTAATATTGTTCTAAGTAAAGAAACATTAAAAATTTAAATACGAACACAAATACTACTGTTCATTTTTATATTTTGCATACCAATTTTTAATGAAAATATGAATATTCAACTCATGCAATTTATACTTCTCAGTTTGTGTATGCATATATATTTTGTTCTTATTAGAATAGTGGAAACACTGCACAAAACTAATGTCAGTCTTTTTATTTTATTGTTTGATATGCACACATTCTACCAATACCTTAGGCTTACTAATGAGTAAAATTTTAAAAGAAAAAGAGCAATGGGATGGCTTTCTCTTCCTTTCCTTTCCTTGTTTCAATAAACAAGCAGCATAAATGTTTGGATAAATACATACAGCCATGAATATACAATGATATGATATACTTTTATGGTCATTATGCCTTTGAATGCCATAGGATTGTTTTTGGATTCAAAGCAAGTTCTGTTTTAATATAAAGTGTGGCCTTTTGCGTCTCATGGGACAGTCAGCCTGCTTACTAAGTTGAAAGTACACAAGTACACACATTAATCACTCATTTTAGCCTCACTGGACTTCTTTACACCATAAGTCCATACACCATAAGATGGAATTCAGTGTTCCTGAGGGATCACAAATGCTATACACAAATGGAATGACAAAGAACAATAGGAGACAATGATGCTTCATATATCTCCTCTGTCTACATCTCTACTCCATTGCACATTGGACATCACATTTTAAAAAAGGGTCAGAGATAATATTGAGAATATCATAACAGTACCAATATTACATTAAATCAAACCTGGAGTTCTTCTGAGCACAAGCACCCTGTGTTCCTGCAGGTTTCCGCAGGACCTTATTATAATATGTAAGAGAGAGAAGAACAATTGAAAGGGAAAAAAGTTGACATAGGGTTATAGAAAACAGATACAATAAATATAGGGTTTTTTTTAAGATTTTATTTATTTATTCATGAGAGACACAGAGAGAGAGAGAGAGAGAGAGAGAAAGAGAGAGAGAGAGAGGCAGAGACACAGGCAGAGGGAGAAGCAGGCTCCATGCAGGGAGCCTGATGTGGGACTTGATCCTGGGACTTCAGGATCACGCCCTGAGCCCAAGACAGGTGCTAAACCACTGAGCTCTCCAGGGATCCCAATAAATACAGTTTTAATATGTGAGAATTAAGCAAAGATGAATGGAGACATTGCTGACATAAGTTTCCAAATAAAACACTGATAAGAAGTTTAGGAATAGTCACAAAGCAACTTAGATTTGTGTGGGGAGTGTCTGGGAAGGCAAACATTGAATGGAGTCACCATATTCTGGGGACATGTTTCAGTTGCTTGGATTTCCATGATGGAAGTTTCTGGGCATATATTTTAACATTCAGTGAATTGTGTGACTGCTGCTAGAGACAGATTACAAAGAGGGCTTACAGATCTAGGGCTTGGTAGAGTGAGGAGTAGAGGTCAATTCAGGTCTCATGAGGAATTTTTTAAGAGAACACTTCAAGGATTATCTTGTCCCAAGACAGATCTGAGATCACAGACTTCTTGTGAACTTTAACACAATATACAGGCAGTATTTTACTCTTTGAAATCATTACATCTACTCTAGCAGGGCTTAAAAAAATGAAAATGACTGAACTTTGTTCATTGTTAAAGAATAATCCTGATAGTTTTAGTAAGGGAAGGAATCGTAACATTTTCTAAGTTACCAATGGTGTCCAAACACTAAAGTACAATTTAAGTGTCCTGAAATCTCCATGATTTTTCTGAATAAATAAGAATCTTTTATTTATACATTTATAAAACCATGAGTCCTGTGTAAAATTGATAGAAAGAGCTAAAGCTTTATTGACTGCTATTATATTATTGGGGTACATTTTGGCAATTTTTTCTGAGATAACATGTTATATCACTAGGTAAAGCTTCTAGTTTACTCAAAGTGTGCGATGAAAAAGTTGAGAGAGATACCAGATTGTCCATCTTTTTCTCTTCTCTCCAACATAACATGTAATCCTAGATGTTTGACAAGGGATAATATCCAATTTATTAAAATCTAATTTGGTTATTTTAAGGGTAATGAGTATATTATCTCTCTACTCAATACAGAATTATAATTATATAACCATAATAATTAATACTTAAGATAAATTATACTTTATCTGTATAGATATTTTAATATTAACATTTTATGATATGTGTCCAGTGTTACATTAAAAAATTTTTATTTTTTGTTTGTGTATTTTGTTTTGTTTGGCTTTCTAAAAATGTATGTGTTACTGAAGACAAAACATTGGAAAGATAGATTTTGTGAGGATGAGTACAGCTCAAAATAAATTGTTCAGAACTCAGAATATATGACATATGACTTCCAGAAAGAAAGCAATGTGTGACAGCTGAAAAACAAAAGTAGAAAGCCAACAAGCCATATAAATCAAATCTGTCACTTCTATTAAAAGATTTCTGTATATGTCTATGGCAAATTATAGTCAAAAATAAAAAAAAGGAAAGAAGAAAGAAATGGAAAATAACCAAAAATTGAGAATTCATATTTAAAATGTGACATAATATAAAAGAGAACTGTAGAAGTACATCAGAATTAAAAGTTCATGTATATTTTAAATATTTGGAGAGCTAGTTAAAGAACTTAGTCAAACCTGAAAGAGCGATCTATCATTTATGCTTTTTTCAATGACAAAAAAGGAAATCAAGAAAGGCATACTTAGAAGGAAAATTGCCTACAAATAATTTGTTGAAGGCAGTTAAGGATGATAGCAATGAATAGATAAGAACAGAATAAATTCATCAACTGGTCTCAGTTTTATGGGCATGCACACTCACTTCTGAAGATAGCATCTACTACTACTACTACTACCACTACCACTGCTACTACTTGTAGTAGCAACTATATTAGTTAGAACATTGTAAGAAAGACAATATTTAAATTCACATAAACATTTGACTTTTATTTGTCTATGACTGGTTCCACAGTTTAGTGTAATCATCCAGAACAGGCTCTTTTCAGAATTAGGCTCTGCCATGGTCAGCATGCCAAGGATAGTTCTCCCAGTGGTGACAAGAGGACTACAGCAGTGCTTAGCCTCAAGGCTTCACATAGCCATGTCCAGAAGCAGGAAGAATAGGCTAAAGATTGTGGTCCTTTTGTTCATTTTTTTCTCTCTTTCTTGTTAGAAGGAGCAATATTTCTTAGAACTCCAAATGGAATTCCATTATATTCTAATGGAATTACCAAATTAGTTCATATGCACCATCTTAAGTAAATCTATAGCAAAAATGCCACAGAAATCCACAAGTGGATAAGACCAATTTTTATTCTTCCCCTGGGGTTTGATTAGCAAGCGGGAAAAGTAGGCTAAATTGGGAAAAGCTATTGGGACCTTGATGTTGCTGTAGTAGTAGTCAGTATTGATTGAGAGTTTTCTACTTACAGGTATACATATACATATCATTTTTAAATCATGTTATGCAGTTCACACAATTATACACCTATTTAATAAGAGAGCAAATAAAGTTGTAAGACCAAATAGCATAGCATAGTTAACAAAATATGAGATAGCATAAGATAGCATAGTTAACAAAAGGATACAGGAGTTATACAAGTTCTCTTTGTTCCCCAAGTATCTAAATAGAACAAAAAAGTTATAAGACACAAAACTATGCATTCTAAAGAAATATGAATTCATATTTTGAATGAAATATTATGCAATAAATTAAACCTTTGAAGCTTTAGAAGAAGGGTATATAGCTATGAGTTATGATATAGAAAGAAAAGTTTAACTCATTCTATAGATATGTTAGCAGTTAGTATAGTTCCTCAAAGGACTCAGAGTCAGGAAGTTGAATACCAAGGTCCAAGGGTAATTAGTGTGTGTATTTGCGTGCCTGTGTGCATACACACACATATACATATACATATACATATATGTACATATACATATGTATACATATTTTAAAGATAAAATCTAATATGCCTAATGAGAAAAAATAGAATAATGTTCATATTAGAATAAATGGGGCAGCCCCGGTGGCTCAGCGGTTTAGCGATGCCTTCAGCCCGGGGTGTGATCCTGGAGATCTGGGATCAAGTCCCACATCAGGCTCCCTGCATGGAGCCTGCTTCTCCCTCTGCCGGTGTCTCTGCCTCTCTCTCTCTCTCTCTCTCTCTCTCTCTCTCTCTGTGTCTCTCATGAATAAATAAATAAAATCTTAAAAAATTAAATAAAATAAAATATTAGAATAGATGATTGGCAGATGATAGATAGATGCATAGAGTAAAACTATTTTTGAGACAGATGTCAAAGACAATAATAGATTAAAGTTCACCCTTGAGCAAAATTAAAGGTTTAAGGATTATCTCTTGTTGTGTGGCACAGAGTACAAAGAAGTAACTAAAAATATTCATCTCAACCCCTTCTATTGCATTAAGATATAAACCTGGGTGACCTTTAGGCCTGTAATCACAATCTTCTGTTTTAGGGTGGGAAGCAGGAAAATACTAATATACTTGGCATTTTTCGCTTTGTTGAACTAGTCAATTTAAACTCAAGGTAAATACTGAGTTATTATATGTTCTGCAGAAGTGTTAATTTCTCAAGAGCAACAGGTTCTTTTGTTCCTTGGATACTTCTCAGATGATGTTCCAGGTAAAAAAAAAAAGGTCCTACTGATAAGGCGTGTTTCCTGAGAAGTCAACAAGGGATAGAATCCAGAACACAGGAATATGTATTATATTTGGAAAAGAGGGAAGATCCTTACCTATGAAACTTGAAAGAAGAGAGAAATGAGTAGGTTATAAATGTGTTAAGTAAGTAGTTGTTATAGAAATGAGCTAAAGATGGTCTTTATACATTGTCCTCTAGATTGGTCATGCCTTCACAGAAGGCTGAGACCCATTGGTTCAAAAGCCTACTGGTACTAAATTGAAATTTTTATACATTAAATTGTTTTAATATATCCTAAATAAGATTTTTCAGCCATTTGCAGTCTGCCTTTTTTGCCTACCACAAACCAATACACACCGTGTGCTAGCCATAGATAATATAAAATCTGAAACTGTAAAGACTTCAAGTTGCTGCTGCCCTTCTGAGCTTTCTGACTCAGAAACTGTCATGCTGCTAATCAACATTACCTAGACATGTAACTCCTTCTCTGATCCTTCTCTCCCCTTCCAGTAGTGTCTCTCATACCTCCATAGCCTCCAGAAAGTCTCATGCTGTGAGAGACTTCCTTACTTCCTCACATGTCAGAGTCTCACAAGCCAAGCTTATATGTGCTACTGTAAATTCTTGGTCATATCTTTTTTAAAAGAAGTTTCAGTCCCCAAATCCCTTGAACTCTCTACAGCATGACAACATCAGACAGAAAGTAGCCATTATGGCTGCATTTATCTCTATTTCACAGAAAGAGGTACATCTTCAGAAAGAATTGAGTGCCTGAAGAGGAACATCTTCAGAAAGAATTGAGTTACAAAAGATTTAGAATAGCTTGGCTGTAGAAAATTAGATGAGAGGGTGCTAATTATACAGGAATTTTGAAGACTGATCAGCTGATAATGGAAACAGTGAATTTATTATAGCATAATCCGTAGTTTTGATCTTTTTTGTTTTTGTTTTGTTTTGTTTTTCTCTTGTGTTGTTCAGCAGTCTTGGTGGCAAATAAAAGATGGAAATTTGTTTGATACAATATTTGGTACTAATGTGAATGGTAAAATGATCAGCAGAGTCAAGATATTGAAAATGTAGCTAATATCTATAGTGAAGGTCTATGAGATTTAGTCTATAGAAAGCAAATAAAGATTGAATAATAGATTAAAGTATAGGGAAAAAAAGATTCTAGAATAAGGCTGTACAATAGAACTTTCTGTAAAGATGAAATGCTCTATAATCTGGATGTCTAATATGGTAACCACTAACCACATGTAGTTATTGAACACTGATCTTCAGAACCTTGGCATCTTGAAGAATTGAAACCCTATACATATTAAACAATAACCTCCCTTTGTCCCCTCTCCCAATCCCTGGTAACCACTATACCAGGGATTATACTTCTACTTCTTATATCTATAAATCTGACTGTTCTTATATCTATAATCTGACTGTTTTAGATAACTCCTATAAATATAATCATACAGTATTTGTCCTGTTAGCTTATTTCACTGAGCATCATGTTCTCAAAGTTCATCCATGTTGTAATATATGACAGAATTTTCTTCCTTTCTCATGCTGCATGGTATTCTATTATATTTATATACCACATTTTGTTTATTTATTTATCAATAGATATTTGGACTGCTTCCACCTCTTAGCTGTTTTCACTGTTTACCATAATGGCTGCACCATTTTGCAATTCCATCAACAGACATAAGGGAACCAGTTTCTCCACATCCCTGACAAAACTTATTTTATTTTCTTCTCTTTCTTCTCCTTCTCCTTATTCCTCCTCCTTCTTATTTTTAAATAGTCCCCATCCTAATGGTTGTGATATGATATCTCACTGTGGTTTTGACTTACATTTCTCTCAGAATTAATGATGTTGAGCATCTTTGCAAAAGCTTTATTGGCCATTTGTATATTATCTTTGGAGAAGAGTCTGTTCAAGTTCTTTCCAATTTTTTGAACAGATTGTATTTTTGTTATTGAGTTGTAGTTTTTCATATATTCTGGATATTCATTCATTATCAGATCTTTGATTTGCAAATATTTTCTTCCATTCCACAAATTTTCTGTTTGTTGTTGATTGTATCCTTTGATGAACAAAGGTTTAAAATTTGATATAGTAATATTTGTCTGTTTTTGCTTTTGTTGCCTGTGCTTTTGGTATCATATCTAAGAAGTCATTGCCAAATCCAATGTTGTAAAGTTTTTCCCTGTGTAATATTCTGGGAGTTTTATAACATTGGGTCTTAGGTTTAGATCTTTAATTCCTTTAGAGTTTTGTTTTTGGCATGTGGATATCCAATTTTCCAAACAAAATTTGTTGAAGAGACTACCATTTCCCCATTTTGTGGTCTTGCCATCTTTGATGAAGATCATTTGACTACATATTCGAGGATTTATTTCAGGAAATAAATATTTATTATTTCATTGGTCTATATGTCTGTGTTTTTGCTAGTACCAGAGTTTTGATTACAGTAGCTTTGTGATATGCTTTGAAATCAAGAAGTGCATCCTCCAAACTTGTTCCTTTTGAAAATTGTTTTGGCTATGTGAGTCCCCTTCATTTTCCATTTGAATTTTAGTGATTTTTCTCCCTATTTCTACAAAAAAAATATAATATGTATATATGTGTGTGTGTGTGTGTATGCCATTGTAATTTCTATAGGAATTGCATTAAATCCATAGATCACTTTAAATAGTATTAATATGTTAAAAATATTAAGTCTTCCAGTCCATGAACATGGATGTCTTTCATTCATTTGTGTCTTCTTTAATTTATTTCAGAAATGTTATGTAGTTTTCGGTATACACGTCTTTTATCTCCTTGGTTAGGTTTATTCCTAATCTTTTCTTTTTTTGATGCTATTGTTAGTGGAATTTTTTTTCTTAAGTTTTCTTAAATTCTTTTTCAGTTCATTATTTTGTGTATAAAATACAACTGATTTTTGCATGTGGTAATCTGCAACTTTGCTAAATTTGTTTGTTATTTCTAATAGTTTTTTTGTGGAATCTTAAAGATTTTCTACATAAAAATTATGTTATCTGTGAACAGAGATAATTTCAGTTATTCCTTTGCAATGTAGATGCCTTATATTTATTTTCTTGCCTAATTGCTCTGACTAGGACTTTCAATACTCTGTTGAAAAGAAGTGATGAGGATGGGCTTCTTTGTCTTACTCATGATCCTAGAGGAAAAATTTCAGAATTTCACCATTGAATATGATGTTAGCTGTGGGTTAAGGACCTCAATTCTAATTAGTTGAAGTATAATTTAAATAACATTCTACAACTAGAGGCTACCATTCTGGATAGTACACTTCTAAAGAGTTGAAAAATGAATAAATGTTAGACTTGTGGACAGATGTGAGTTTAATATTTTTAAAACATAATTTATTTGTAAGACATAGTTTTGAGTAAGATGTCTTAGAGTCTTGGTAATATGAGGGATATAGAGATCATTTGACAAATCTGCATTGATTTTACTTAGATTGTATTAATAGGACTATGAAGTATTAGGCATGAAATAATAACTTTATATTCCACTTTGTTTTGGTTGCTTCCATCTGTATTTTGGGGGTTATGTTCACAATGAAAGCAAAGTAAGAAAACATAATAATTAGGTTATCAATGAATACCTGATAAAATTTGGTGTCTAAATATCTATGGCCTCAAGGATGGATATTCATTCTACTATATTAGACCTGGCACACTCTGTTTGCAAAATGTCTTCCGACAATCTTTTAAAACCTACATATAGTACACACCAGTTATTATTTCTTGTGATTTTAATGGATTAGAGAAAGATGGGATCACAAACAAGCATTTTATATCTTGCTTTGTTTTCTATATGAGACCACATAATTGCAATTCTTTTTTTCTCATGTTGTCTCTTAGTAGTAAAAGTTGTTTCTGGTAAAATCAGTTGAATAATTTCTTGTTCAACATATGATACTTCTCAGTTGTTTTCCTCCCCGAGGAGGAAGAAAAAAATATCTTATTCAGGCTAATCTTTGATATGACTTGCAATTTTTTTTTGAAATCACTAACTAATGACATATTCTAGTTTTCTAAACCAAACTATGCCATCCTATTTGGAAGTTTTGATTTTCTATTATCTCTGGAATTTCAATTGTTTTTATTTAGTCAACTTATCGGAATAGCATTGCATATAGTATTGGTGGCTGTTTATAATGTTTATAAAAGAAAAGTTTCTAGAATTGTGGCACTGAATTTTCAGTGGTATAATGACTAAAATTTATGGGTCAGCTAGAGTTCCTATATGACATTTAAGAGGTTAAATGTTAGAGGCTTTCTGTTTATTCCCTAGGAGATGAGCTTATTAGATATACATTCACCCTTATTAGTAGTATTGTCCAAGAGTCACCAGAAAAATTATATCCTATAAATGCATCAGGGGTTGCTTATGTTGTGAATATCTCACACTTTAATGAATAGAAGATCATTTGGGTTAGCTCATAATACTAATTATAACATTTCCATTGGTTTTAAAAACAGGGTAAATCAGAAGATAGAAAATTTTAAGCAAAACATAAATAACACCACATTAAGCACCTTCTCAAGCCCTAAATTCCTTGTTTAAAACAAGTTGCCTGGGCTCAGAAAACTATAATATCTATACTATCTCTATTACTTTCTCTCCCAAATGAGTCCCTCACATCATATGAATGCCTTATAATTCACAATACAATATAACATATTTTTTCAAGGTATATTTAGTAGATTCTTATTTACAAAATTGGTGCATTTTGGAGCTGGAAATGACTCTGAGTATTATGCTGTCCTGAATTCTAAAACACTGGGGTTCAATGAGCTCAACTATATTTCTAAGACAAAAAAAGAGAATTTAGTGGTACAGCTAGAACTTAACGCCTTGGACTCCTGATTCCTAGTTTGTTGTAATTGCTACATGTCATTTCCCCATGCCCACTTCTCATCACTGGATGAGGACATTGTATTAGTAGCCTTTGTCTCATATTCTTTTCAAGTCAGAATATACAATAGGTTGAAATGCAGGAAAAAATCTACCAACTAGTTTATAAATAGTTGAGAATAAGACTAGTGATTTACATTTCTTTAAAATTAAAGCAAACAGCACAGAAGCCAAATGAAAACTAGTTAGGTCTAAAGTTCATGGAGGAAATTTTCAAACTCTAATAAGAAAAAAATGCTTCAATCTCAGATTTACTTATAGCCTCAGAATAGAAATGTCTAATAATATATATTACAGACTTTCATCTTATGTAACTCTGTCCATATTTGTGAGTCCAAGGAGGTATCATGGTTTATTCTTCAACCTATGTGGTGAAGAAGTATTCAATTTAGCATTACTTGCAAACTTAATCTGTGTGCTTGTTTAATAAATATCTTTCATAAGACTAGATCTAAAACCACTTTGTTTCTCACAGCTCAATTCATTGTCGCTTATAATACTTAACTTTTAGTCTTTAAACCAGTTTTTCAATGTATATAATAATTAAAGTATATAAACAAACTTTATTTTTTACCAAAGGCTATAAGGGACCTGGTAATATAATCCAAATATTTTATAGGTTATACATTTATTCTTAATTTTTCTTCTTGGAGAACTAAGAGAACTGAAAACATTGGTATGAAGCTGAGAGGCTAGTGGATCTTGAGGCTTTGAGGGTCAAACAAGGTATATCATAAAATCCAGAGTGGTAATTTTGGAGACATATAAGATAGAAGGAGAAATCTGCTACTAAAAGCTGTGACAGAAGTAACTGAAATATGTGAGTTTCAGTTTTATGGGGTTTTCTTCCTCCAGTTCTTTTAGCCTACATCCATACCCCTAAACACTACACCTCCTCCTTTGATAGCTGATGACCCTTAAACATGTTGTTTAAATCCTGTCTCTGTCATTTATAAGCTGTGCAATCTTGGGCAAAATTAGTTGTCCTTCTGTTTTTCTACCTGTTAAGTGGGAAAAACATTGAGGATATGTTTTTAAAAAGTTCCTGACATGGTGAAAACACTTATTAAAATGTATATTGTTGTTGCAATTATTTGTTTTATTTTTATTTTGTCTTCTCTGGCATGATAGCCTCTTTGAGTAGGAATTAACATCTCCTGATCAAAACAACTTGGCCAGGTATCCTCATCATCGATAACTTACTGAGAACACAGGCAGATTTCTGCTAATGATTTCACTAATCATCCACTGAATTTATAACAATTTCATCAACCTGCCAATAGGGATCAGAGAACTAGAGACTTAAGCATACAAGCATACATTTGGCTAGGGGGTTACTGTTCATTTTCAGTTTAATTCTTAGCTTTATGATCTATCAAATGGCTAACGGTGACCTTCCAAATCATTTAATAAGAATAACTTCAGAGATTTTCGTTTTATAACAAATGCCTATTTTTTTTTAAAGGGCTCCTTTTTCTTGAGTTTCTTCAATAAAATCTTATACATACGTAGATAAAGCATCTAGTAAAATTTCCATTAACTTTTATAAAAATATTAATAATGGAAATATCTAATATTAGAACATAAGCCTTCCTTAGATTATTAACTGTATTTTATATCTCTGGAAATACTTATTAAAGCCTCTGCCTCAGATTATAAGTGAATCTAGGAGCATAGTTGCACAAAATATTTTGATCACTTCAACTTTATAGATGAGAAATTCAGATGTTGGTTATTCAAATATTCTGATATGTATACATTAGAATATATATCCAGAAAGATGTATATATGATATATCATAATATATATACCTATATATATATACATAGATGCATATACATACATGTATATATACCTATATATACATATGTGGGACTGTGTATGTGTGTGTATAGATACATTTTACATACAAATATACATTTTACATACAAATTACATACAAATATACATACATTTGATATGTATATATATCAAATCAGAAAGCCCTAACCATACAGAAGTGTAAAATATTTTCTCAACATTCTTAACTGGATCTACTGTCACAAAAATGTGGCAACAGTCATAAGGATGAATTCTATCAGTGGACAATATATGACCAGAAGAGAGACTAGTACTTTCTGAAATTTTTCTGGCTTGTGAAACAGTTTTTCACTCAAGTAGAACTGATTCATATTGAATTGAATTCATGGGCATTTGAACAAGTGCTTGGTTTGAGGAGTGTAGAAAGTTCTTTTTAAATTGTCTGAAATAAAGTTGTTGAAAACAGCAAATGTGTTCTACAAGTGCGGTAAACTAAACAATACAGTGAAATCATTGAGCAATCACTTGCACAGAGCATGAAACTTATGATTAAAAATCTAAGCGGAAATATTGATATAATTATCAACCACAGGGAGTGATGCTAAAAGTTAAATAATGTTTTCTTTTACTTTCTTGCACATCAGAATATATATGATAAAATGAATTTAAATCTTAAAAATGAATAAGGACTAAAAACAAACAAGAAATGGAATTTAGGTCGATTGGAAGAAAGCTTCCTAAAATACATATACATAAATATCAGTAAGCTACAAAATAGTTTTTGGAGATGGAATCATGGTTCTCTCCATGACTTAATTTTTGCAAACAGATAAGGAAATTGTATTTGTGTTTATAATGTATATTCACATACACAGAAGCAAAAATTGCTTCTACAGGGATTCCTAAATGACATTCATAAGTGGAATTCTAAGGGCAACCTCGGTTATTCTTTTGGTCCATGATATTATTGTTTTCATAATAATACTGACATATTCCTTTTGTGAGATTTAATTGCTCTATCTGATCACATACAGTAGCATTTATGGAAAAGGGGAACTCAAGAGAGTCTTTACTAATAACTGGAGAAAAGCCAGTGTATTTCAGTAATTTTCTGTGTAAAATTGAGATGACCAAAAGAATTAGAAACATGTTAAATTTCACCATATATTATTGCTTATCCAAGTATGTTTATGAGAAAAATATACTATTGATTTCTGTTATATTTGTATAAGTTTTATAATCATAACTTGCTTCTGAGAGTTTAGGTATTTTGATTCTTTGAAGCAAATAGTTTACCAGTGATTCTTATTAATGTTAATATTTAGTGATATTTTCTATACAAGCACTATGTAAAAAAATATTTTTAATTTCTTCTGTTACTGGCCTCAAGGAAATGAATTACAGGTTCCCAGGCAACTAAAAAAAAAATACTATTGAGGAGATAATAGTTATCCATTCAATAATGACTCATTATTGACATTCAAGTAATTTAACATGATTTTACAGTGGTTTCTGACCTGAAATTCAGTGGAATCATCACCATCTTTCCTCCACTGTGCATATTACTAATTTATTAACTGTTGGAGAAAAAAAAACAAAGCTTCACTTTAGTAACCAGAGGCTTAATTCCAGTATCTGATTGATCTGTCCAAGTGGAAAAAATGAACCTGAGTGTGTAGTTGAAGTTTTGTGAGTTCCAGTAATGAAAAGCCTTAGACCTGACACTAATTTTTTTGAATTTATAGGTTTCTTACTTGGCAACATAAATTCTTGGCTTACTTTGCTCTGGTTGTAAAATAAGGTCCTGCTCAAATCCCAGAAGACTATGGCCCAGAAAAGTGTTTTACTGATGAAGCAAAAAGGATTACCTATCTCTAAATTTCATATTAAAATTAAAATAATTATTACAAAATTATTTGTACAGTGCTTATATTATGCCTTCATGGTAATCCTTACTTCTGTTATAACATCTTTAATAAATTCTTCAATTTTTTATATCTTTGAGGAATGAAAGAGTCCTTATTTATTTATATATCTCCAGCACCTTGGACAGTGCTTATACATTGAAACACCATAACACTTGTTGAATCAGTGAGTTGAATTTAATGGTTTTATGTACCTAGGACAGTCAATGAAACACAAAATATAGGCAGAATGTCTAGAGGTGGATATCTGTCAAATGTTTTTATGTTTCTACATCTTAATACTTTTAATATGCTATTTTAAAAGTTTAATCTGGCCATAAAAATGATCTAGTAAGTCAACTAGATCACATTTAAATCAATAAACCAATTTAGACATATCCTTGGAATATTATTTACATTTTAAGCCAAGCAATAAGTAAAAATACAAATACTACCAGCTTCCATATTCAAAACATGGAATAATTAATTGATAAACTCAATGTGTCAAGCTGATCCTGGTCAAACATAGATCTTTGCCTACATGGATGTACTTAAGTTCACTATCAAACTAGCAAACAGGTAATACAAAAAGTATAATATGTGAGATCCATATGGTTCCTTTAATTGTCTCTTATTTTTAGAGAAGAAAAGCAAGATAAAAAAAAAATTCTTTCCAGATCAAAAGAGCAGGATTTTAACCCTGATATTGTTACAGTGTGGAGGAAATAGAATTGAGGGTTCTTCTTATTACTGAAGTAAAATAAATATTTTTATTTTCTATTTCTTACTTTCTATATATACTTTTTCCACATATAGTTAGATTAATATAGATAGATGGTAGATAGATAGATGATAGATGATAGATAGATAGATAGATAGATAGATAGATAGAGGTATAGATATAGAGATGAATATATTTTAATGCCTATGTGATTTCAGACTTGTATTACAAAGCTGTAGTCATCGAGACAATATGGTACTGACACAAAAACAGACATGTAAATCAATGGAACACAATAGAAAACCTGGAATTGGACTCACAACTTTATGGGCAATTAAGCTTGAACAAAGCAGGAAAGAATATCTAATGGAAAAAAGACAGTCTCTTCAACAAATGCTTTTGGGAACATTGAATATCAACATGCAGAAGAATGAAACTGGACCATTTCCTTACATCATACAAAAAGATAAATTCAAAATTGATGGAAGACCTAAATGTGAGACAAGAAACTATCAAAATTCTAGAGGAAAACACAGACAGCAACCTCTTTGACCTCGGCTGTAACAATTTCTTCCTAGACACATCGCCGGAGGCGAGGGAAACAAAAGGAAAAATGAACTGCTAGGATTTCATCAAGATAAAAAACTTTTGCACAGTGAATAAAACAATCAACAAAACTAAAAAGCAGCCTACAGAATGGGAGAAGATATTTGCAAATGACATGTCTGATAAAGGGTTAGTATCCAAAATCTATAAAGAACTTATTAAACTCAACACCCCCCCCAAAAAAATAATACAGTTAAGAAACAGACAGAAAACATGAAAAAAAACAAACATTTTCTTAAAAAATACATGTAGAGGGCTTATAGACATATGAAAAGGTGCTCAATATCACTCATCATCGGGAGATGCAAATCAGAACCACAGTAAGATACCACCTCACACCCATTAGAATGGCTAAAATCAGCAACACAGGAAACAACAGGTATTGACAAGGATATGGAGAGAGGGGAACATTCTTGCACTACTGGGAATGCAAGCTGATGCAGCTACTCTAGGGAACATTGTGGAAGTTCCTCAAAAAGCTAAAAATAGAACTACTCTATGATCCAGCAATTGCACTGCTGAGTATTTACCCAAAGGATACCAAAATACACATTCAAAGAAGTACATGCACCCTAATGTTTATGGCAACATTATCAACAATAGCTAACCCATTGACTAATGAATGGATAAAGAAGATATTATATATATATATATATGTATATATCTTACATAAACACACACATATATATCATGTCTTACAGATGTATCATAAATATATCACATAGATAAAGAAGGTTTGAAATATATATGTATGAGCCATATCTATATATATATCTCAACCATAAAAAATAATGAAATCTTGCCATTTGAAATGTTAAGCAAAATAAGTCAATCAGAGAAAGATACCATATGACTTCACTCATACGTGAAATTTAAGAAACAAAATGGATGAACATTCGGGAGGAGGGAAAAGAGAAAGAGGGAAACAAACCAGGAGAGACTCAACTGTAGAGGACAGACAGGGTTGATGGAGGGAAGTGAGTGTGGGATGGGGTAGATAAGGGATGGATATTAAGGAGGGTACTTGTTAGGAGGAGCATTGGGTATTATTTGTAAATGATGAACCCTACTCGTGGAACCAATATTGAACTGTAGGTCAACTAACTAGAATTTAATTTTTTTTGAAGATTTTATTTATTCATGAGGCACAGAGAGAGAGGCAGATACATAGGCAGAGGGAGAAGCAGGGTCTTTGTGGGAAGCCTGATGTGGGACTCATTCCCGGTTTAAGGGATCATGCCCTGAGCCGAAGGCAGACCCTCAATCATGGAGCCACCCAGGCGTCCCTAGAATTTAAATTTTAAAAAAAAAGTTATATTTTTATGCCTAAAAATGGCTTATCCATCATCTAAAACACTTGCTTATCTCGATAATTTTGACATTTACCACTTGGTTTGAAACAAACCAACTACTGGTTCCTTTCTTTTGGGTTTGAGTGATATATATCTGTTTTACAACAAATCTATAGATGAGGGATGAATTTTATCTGGAAAATTGATTTTTCATTAAAGTTCTTTTTGTGGAAAGATTAGATTTCAAGGCTTAGTAGTCCTTTAAGAGTTCTGAGGAATTCCACTCGTGATTTTCTATCAGTAGATGAAAGATGATTTTGATAATTAGAAATCTGAATTATTTTCCACCCCTATCCTTTTGGAACTTAAGCTATCTTTTTAAAGGCAGAGATGCCATTAGCAAATGTACTGATGAATATTTGTTTTTTCTTAGTTTTTATAAAACCTTAAGAAAATTTGGCACATTTTTATTCACAAAACAAATCCCCTAGGAAAGAAGAATGCATTATTTTGAAATGAATTAAATCAGAGCTTTCCTTTAGCTGTGGATTGATTACCTATAGATTGTCTTTATTTTCTACCTATTTAAAACATCTCTTTCACTTCCAGTATTTCACTTATACTTGAGTGGGTCACCCCTCAAATCACATTCTTTCACTCTGACATCCCTAATAGTCTGATCTCTTATTCTGTCTGTATGTTGCCCAAGACACTGTGCAAAAGAATGCACATGACTCAACATCATACCAGTTGGTTCCACCCACAAGAAACACCCAATCTTGTATCCCTTCAAGACAGGATTATTGGCTTTCCTTATAGCAAGACAAACAAAGAAATCTCTATATAAAGAAAGATTATGAGTTCTTGCTGAGTTAACAGGAATGGTGAAGTAGCCAAACAGGCATGCCCAGTAAGTAAGTATAGATAGGAAACTAGGAATCAAGAAGAGGTCACTTAGAGATATAGATTAGCAAGTCCTTTGCTTTGAAATTAAAGCCATGATAACTAAAAACAATATTTTGTAATCACTACAGGCTAAATGTATATATGATCAATCTTGAGGAAGGATGAATTCTATTAACATCAGTTAAAGCATATGGTAAAATTAAAACTGACCTACCTACCAAATACTAATTAAAATAAGTTTAAACTATTTTCAAACATTATGAAATACTGGGGAATTATTTTTATAATAACTCTATAGATCTAAAGTCTCTTTAAATTACAAAATTATTTGTTTCTCTGATTCTACACTGAATTAGAAAGAAAACTATTTTCATATTTAAGAGCTAAGTTCTCCTAATTTTGTCATGCAAAACATATATTTATTTTTATATTATGACAATTTGATGATAACCAAATATACTTATTCAGCAAACTGTTTACACACCAAAGCTTATTTTCTCGTTTGTAAAAAGTTAAATTTTCCATATAGCATTTGATATGAGTACATGTCATAAGTGGTCATAACTATCATATTACCTAAGTAGTAATTTATTAATTCCATTTAATTTTGATATAATTTATAGATATTATTTAACTTATTTTCCTCCCTTGTGCCAAATAGTATATTATTCCTTTTTCTTCTATCTTCTATTTGTTAATAAACCAAATGTAAAATTCTCAGGTGGTTATGAGTGCATGCAGCCATTGCCAGAGACTGAGAGGCTATTGATTTGATAGTTGTTTTTGGATCAGTGTGAGTCTGGCACTTCTAAGGATCTTTTGCAGCCAACGTAACTTGGCTCACTGGGCAAAGTAAACTCTCAGGCCAATAAGAGAGACCTGCTGGGTAAAATAAATTACTTGAAATGGCACAAAAGCAAGAGTTCTTTTTTTTTTCATTTTTCAGTCTCAAAATGTGTTGATCTTCTTCCACCAAACACAAATCCTATCTTGGAACCAGAGACGACAGAAGGATCTTTAAAGGCAACAGTGGAAAAAAGTAAAAAAAAAAAAAAAAAAAAAAAAACCCACTTCCTTGGGTGAGAATATAATGTGAAAGAGGATAAAAAAATATATGAAAAAAAAAGTGGCATCATAGTTTAGGCCTAATGATAACTATTCTAATCTAAATCAGATTTTATCTCCATAAATCTGAGTAAGAATAAATATTTACTTTCTGAGAATGTTTTTCTTAAAAGTGTTCAATAATATACTTTAGAATGATAAGTATTTATAAGTGATATTTTCCCATTATATATAACTAGAGTGTCCCCTTTGCTTTAACATAAAATCATTTCATGTTTTTGAGTGTAACTGGAGAGTAAGTGCTCAAAAATGTATTTTCTTAAAAGTGAGTTTAATTTTAACATGGCTGTTTATTTCTTTTCTGAAATTACATTGGCATACATAAAGTCCCTGTTTTTGAAGGAGCAGAAAATCTTTGTTAAAATAGTTAAGCATGATTTACTTAAGGATTTGCCCCTGTCCTAAAAGATCAAGAATTGTATCAAATACATTTAACTCTGTGCAACTTAATTCCTGGAACAGAACTATGTTTAAAACATAAGCTCATTAAAACTCTGTTGAACTGAATTAATTTACTATTCTTAAATTAATGAATAAATGTTCTTTGAATTCTATCCATTTTGCTTATAATTTGAAAATTCTGCGAGCTTTCTACACTGACCATTTAAACGAATGTTCGAACTATCTATGTGATTGATATTGAAGTAAAAAAAGCCCAATATTTAGTAGTAGAAAATTCACTTTCACAATAGCTCTGTGACTGCATGCAAGCCATCCCCCTGAACTTCATTTTTTGTTTCATCTGTGTAATTGTGATGATAATGTCATCTTCTTCTTTTATCAGGATTGTCGTGGTTATTATCCTGGATGGGATTTTGAGCTATCATAATAAACTTTGATACAAGGATAATGTCAGTATCCTATTGAAAAACTGTTGCAAAACCCCTATTCTACTTCTCTAGCAGTTTACCTTTTCAGCATAGATATTATTATTTCACTTCTTACTCATTATTAACTTTATTGGAACCTTTCCAGACATCTACATTTCCTTAAAAAGACTTTGATAGAGAAATGGACATATTGCTATCCTGAAATATATGGAAAATAGATGGAAAAAATAAGGTATATACACTTTTTATTATGAGCACAACATTTTTTTTTCAAGAAGAAGCTCATGAGTATATGATTTTGGAGAAGAATCCATAATTTTTTCATGAGACAGTTTGTGTAATAAATCTAAAGTCCAGGGATAGAATTTGAAGTATCAGTGAAAGTTGTCGGGATGACTAGAATGTGGAATCACAGATAAGGACAATTGCGAGGATAGCCCATGCTCTCTCCAATGGTCCAAATGGATAGATCAAGATCTCCTTTCATGAAAGAAGAAACACTTAAAGAGAACTAATATTAGTAGGAAAAACATAAGTACAGACTTAGTTATATTGAGTGTGAGATTATTTGTGGCAACAGAAAGAAGATGTAATTAGGCTGAAAGAACTGAAAACATTGAGCTCAGAGACCAGGCCTGGACTTTAGTATCATCTACAGTTAGTGTGAGCTGACTTAAGTCTAGCTTGTGAATGAAGATTCCCAGAGAAGGAGTTCCAAGTGAGAAAAGAAGAGGGTCAAATACCAAGTCTTTAGGAAATCCCATCATATAAAGATATACATGTAAGAATGAGCCAGCAAAAGTGGTAGAAAGAAATAACAAGAGTAGCTAGGGAAAAAAATCAAGAATGTATTCTGTTATAGTAGTTTTTTAAAAAAATGATCAGGAAGGAGAGAGAGAAACAAGGAGGAATGCATTTTAGACATTAAATACAAATGTCAAATGCCCTGTTGTGAATGCAATCACATACTTACATTTAGTTCAAACAGTAGAATAATTCCTCAGTCCAAAGCACTATGTGCTAGGGACTTAGAGATGTAAGGTACATTTTAAACAAGTGAGTAGGGAAAACCTGTGTAATGGCTAAAAGCTGTCCTTGAAAAGCAAAGATAAAATGGACGTTATTGTCAGAAACAACTACTTTAGGATTCTGGAAACCGACCAAAGACATACAACAAGTTGAGAAATGTTTATTCTAGAAGTCTTAATGTGAATGAATCTGTGGTCTTTCATCCTGAGGAGGGTTTACGACATCTTCTAATACAAATTCAGTGTGGAGTACAGGACAAGCCATGTGGACGTATAGTCTTTGCTATCAAAGGGTCTGGTTTAATTTGGTATGGGATACTGGAAAAATCCATGCCAGAGCACACGGTTCAAAACAAGAGAGAAGCAATCCAAGAACAATAGCAAACAATCTGGAATAGCCAACATCACACCTTTAATGCCATATTACAGGCTGGAGCAAGCAACAGACTAGCAAACCAGCCACAATTTTCACAAAAGTTCTGGGGAATTTATCTTCATAAGCTTTCACATAACCTAGGTGGTATAGATTAGCTTTCACATAACCATGGTGATCTGGAATGTTGTGAACTTCTGCAAAGATCCATCCCAAATCAGGAAACACCAAGGAAGCCTTAATTGTCTCTTTTTCTCTGGCTGACTGACTATGAGAACTTGAGCATACAGAAATTAAAGGCCAGAGACAAATTGTCAAAGTATTGAACTTTGAATGTGTTTCCAAGCCATACACATATTTGTCAGCAAAGAAATGTGCTTGGTGGTGCAATGATTTTAATTATTACTGTTTACCAATCATTAGTTTACCACTAAACTATGTTGACCCAAGAGGAAACCCTAGCAAGCCAGGCTTAAAATAAAAAAAACTAAAACAACTAAAAAATTTAAAAAAAGAGAGAAAGAGAGAGAGAAATTAAAATAATAATAAAAAATGAGCAGAGACCAGTGGCCATTTATTTTGGGGAATACATACTCCTTTGAATTATCCCAAAGAAACCAACAAAATAATGACTGATTAGACTCTAGGCTGAATCTATATATTACTTATAATGTACAGTTTTCAAATAATAATGATGATGATGATGATGATAATGGGATATAAAAAGACACAGGAAATTGGAATGTATGCACTTGGAAAAAAACAGTACCTAGAAGTATCATTGATGAGGGTTCTGATAAAAGTATCCCTGATCAAAGTTTTCAGAGAATTTATATTTTTAAGACCTAGTAAAGGTAAATACGTCAATAATGACTCCTCAGCTATAGTGTATCAAATATAAATAAGAGAACAAAGTGAAAACGCTGGAGTTAAAAAGTAAAATAATTGAAATAAAAACTTCACTAGAGGAATTTTTTTAAAGATTTTATTTATTTGGAAGAGAGAAAGGGATAGGTAGCATAAGCAGGGGGAGGGGCAGAGGGAGAAGCAGACTCCCTGTTGAGCAGGGAGCACGATGAGGGCTTAATCCCAGGCCTCTGGGATCATGATCCGAGCTGAAGGCAGATGTTTAACCAACTGAGCCACCCAGGTGCGCCTCACTAGAGGGATTTAGAGCAGAAATGGGCTAACAGAAGAATAAATCAGTGAATGTGAAGATAGAATAACCCATGCCAAAGAATAGAAAGGAATAAAAACAATAATTAGAGCCTTAGAGACCTATGATGCACAGTTAAGCTTACCAACAATACATAATGAAGTTCAAGAAAAAGAAAATAGAGAGAAAGGGCAGAAAATATGTTTGATGTGATGGCTGACCATTTTCCATATTTGTTGAAAAAATTAATTTGCACATCCAAAAAAAACCAAGAGATTCTCAGTAGTGTGAACACAAAGTGATCCAGAACTAGATAGTGTTTAAAATGCTGAAAACCAAAGGAAAATATATATTTTTTAAGATTTATTTACTTGAAAGAGAGAGAGAGAGAAAATAGGGGAGGGGCAGAGGGAGAGAGAGAGAGTAAATCTCAAGCAGACCCCCCTTGAGTGTAGAGGCTGATGCAGGTCTGGATCCCAGGACCCTGTGATCATAACCTGAGCCTAAATCAAGATTTGGGTGCTTAATCATCTGAGCCCAGGCTAAGTTACCCCTCAAAGACAAAAATTTTAAAAGCAGCATCTATGTTACTTCTATTGCATTTTATTGGTTATAGCACTCACAACCACAGCCTGGTTACCAAGCAGTGGCTATTTTCTATTGAAAACCATTACATACTCAAATAGTTTCCAAACTTGGTGAAGATTTCTGGTATGCTGGGATGCCTGAGTGGCTCAACAATTGAGTGTCTGCCTTTGGCTCAGGTCATGATCCAAGGGTTTTGGATCACACAGGGAGCCTGCCTCTCTCTCTGCCTCTCTCTTTGGGTCTCTCATGAATAAATAAATAAATAAAATCTTTTTAAAAATTAACTGGTATGCCAAATTAAGACTCTAAAATATTATCAGTAAATAACTTTTTTGTAGAATTTAACCCTACATAATGTCTTCTACAAAAGGCATTCTTTATCATGTGCTTTGATTGGCCTGTTACTGGCCCTTCTCAGAGAAACTTCTCAGTCTATCACTTTCTATTGGAAATTGGAAAAAAACAAAAACAAAACAAAACTATAGCTGTTAGAGCTGGAATAGATATTGATGGTACTTGAGCAAATCTGTGGATCTAGAAAGCTTTGGACTGTGTTGCCTCAACCAGAGTCAGAAGATAGACCTTACTAGGGAAGTAGTTAGCAGACAAGCTCCAGGACCCAGGGTGGCTAGGAGAGTTGCGAGAATTCTAGGGTACAGACACTTATGACATTGTCAATTTGAAGGTTGACGATCTGCTGTTGACAAGGTATCCAGATTTTTACATGAAGACTTGGAGCTCTAAAAGAGAGTCCTCCAGTGAAAAAAAAAACAGAAGCTATGTAGCTTTCTATAACTTAGACTCAAAAGGCACAGTGTGACTTTTATTGTGGTCTATTGGTTGAAGAAGTCATAAGCCCACCCAGATTCAAGGGAAAGCAACATAGGCCTATCTCTCAATGAGAGGAGTGTCAAAGAATTAGCAGCCATGTTTTAAAAACTACAGCCTGCCTTCTCACTTATTAACTTTCCCTTTACATGTAAAATACACATTTCTCTTCCTAACACCCAAATGCCCACTTCAAGTTGCATTCCCTTATAGCATCAGACTTAACATCAGACCTAGGATCTTATATTCTAAATGAGGCCCAGATACAGAAGTTTCTTGAGTTTGGTCGCTCAATCTGTCAGTATGAACACCTGTGAATTTAAGAGATAAGCCTTTTTTCCGTGTGCTCCCAACAAACAATGGTGAGACAGACTTAAGAAAAATGTAACAGACAAGCCCATGCACAAAGGGGGAAAGTGGGAGACATGGCAGCCTCTGGTCCATAGTGATTCTGAAGCCAAACAGGCAGGCATGGTGGTTTCTTGATTAGGCTTAGTGCTGTTCCTTGAGATTATGTTTTCAATGTGTCTGCTATCTGAGGGGGAAAGAAGGCTTAGAACAACTCTAACCCCAAATCAGCTTCCTTTTGTTTAGCAAAATAGCTTCATGGATTTTTGAATAGACAAACTTAATTATATGTGAAACTAGCTAGGCTGTTGTAATATGAGACAACAAAATAGTCATTTGAACAAGATGTAAATGTGTTTATTACATAATGCTACGTCTCAGTAGTGATCAGACCCAAGTATAGTGGCTCAATATCATTGAGGACCCAGCTTATTCCAACTTCTTTAACTGCCATCCTTAGAGTGTTGTAAGTCCTAAGAAAGACTGGAAGTACTTATAAGAACAGAAAACACACAACTGACATACACAAAGCAATCTTTTGTCAGACCCATGGAGAATGATTCACTAATTATATAAAATAATTGTTTTCACATAGTATTTAGTTTTATGGAAAATAAGCCCTATTAAATTAGATGGAAAATGAATATAAATTTGCATTTAGAATATGATCTTTGCTAAACATGCCATGTTCCCATATCTCTCCACCTACACACAAAAAATTAAACTAAAATTCACAGCTATTACCTGTGTGGAGAAAACTACAAGGACTTAATTTTTTTTTTCTGGAATAAAAAAATACTAATCAAAAATATTTTGGTTGCCCTACTTCCTAATTTTACAATCCCATTAGGTATATGTAGATACTGGTTTTAAGAAAGAATCTACCTTTAGTTTATTTGATTCTTTGAGTAGTTATATAACCGATGAGGAAAAAGAGTATTTTACAGATGCGATTTCAAATTAGTCAGGGGCCCTTTCTTTTTCAGATAGATTCCTGGAATGCTTCAATGATTGATGATCAGAAGCAAAATCTCAGTCCTAGTCACAGACTCATTGCTTTCTTGCCCTCCCTATTTGGTCATTCCTAATTAAATCACTACATTAATGGGTTGAATAGTGACCCACGAAATTTATGTCCACCTGGAATCTCAGAATGTGATTCTATTTGTAAATAGGGTTTTTACAAATATAGTTAGTTAAGATAAGATCATACTGGATTAGAGTGGACCCTAAATTCAATGACTGGTTCCTTTATAAAAGAGGAGAGTACACATGGAAACTACATGCACAGGCTAAAAGGCATGTCTCATGTTGAAACAGAGGGAAGTTGGAATCATACACCTACAAATCAAGGCAAGGATTGTCCAGAGACACCAGAAGCTAAGATGAGTCAAGAAAGGATTCTTCCATTGACTCTTTAAAGGAAGCATGGCCCTACTGATACTATTATTTCAAACATCTAGACTCCAGAACTGTGGGAGAATGAATTTCTGTTGTTTTAAGCATCCAGTTTGTAGCAGTTTGTTATGGCAAGTCTAAGGCAGCCCTATAGCAGCCTTGTGAAACTAATATGATTATGTTCCAGAGAATGAAACATATTGTATTAAAATAATCTGAGATAATAATATATGAGAAGTATTTTATAATTTATAAAGTGTATTATTTATAATATATATATTTATAATATAACTTATATGATGCCTAAGAAGACCATAGACTTTAAGACACTTAAAAAGTATCTATTTTAAAGTCTTAAATAGACTCCTCAAAAAAATAAACGCTTAACATAACCACTTATCAATGGATAATATTTTGTTAGTTATCGATTGCTATGTAAATGCTAGTTATACACAAGTTTATGCATTTTAGCTTCTGGTTCCATCTATAGTATAAATTAAGATGATTTAATTTTCCCCCACCCACATTCTGAAACCAATGTTAGCAGAGATATAAATTATTCCTCTTACTTTACACAATTCATCTCAATAAAGGATGAAACTTAAAAATTTGAACTCATAAATCAGAGGCAATGCAGACAACATGCTACTCACTAAATATACGAGAGTTAAATATAATTTTATCTTATCTACATTTGTTCTGGGAATGCAGGATTAATTACTAAATTAAATCAATTAATTTTTAATGCACCTAATGTAAATAATTACAATCACAATTTGGATACCAATATTGCATTACACAAAATTTATGCTTATTTTCAATTATTTAATCACTGGTTCTTATTTGAAAAGAAAAGTGAGGTACTTGGGGGTCTAAATGATGTTTTCAACATGTTTTAAAAAGAAAAGAAAACAGTAAATATTTAAATCGTTCTGTAAGTCTAGATAACAAGTTTGAAATAATAAATATTTGTTGAATTTTTAATTTAACCTGTGTAATATTCCAGAACATGTAGTGAGAGAAAATGAGACAGCTGTTTAAAGCCTTCATTTCCAATAAAATGAAAATAATATCTTCCTCATGAGATTGCAGTAATAGTAAATGAGATATCATAGGAGTGTATGTCATTTGTTTGTAGATGCATTTCCTTCATTTCATCTGCTCTGCTAATTATTTCAGGGGCTAAATAAACTTGTGCACCTGTGTTTCTCAAGCTTCCATGACCATTGGCTTCCAGCAAGGCCTGACCAATAGCAATCCTGGTGGGAGACTGAGAGTTGAGAGTAAGATATAAACTAGGATATTTTCCCTGTTTTCCTCTGCTTCCATCAGTAACTTCAGAAGTATCTCTGCTTCCTTGATGGTCCCATTTCCCACTAGGCAGCATCGAGTTCTGTGGCTAATGATCAAAGAAATCATGCTTAAGAAAGTACCATTATAGTTATAAATTGCTATACAGGGCATTAGTTCTACACCTATATTGAATTTTAGCTTTTAGTTTACCCCAAAATGTAACTTGGAAATATTTCTCTCCTTCCTCACCCCACATCCTGAAATCAATCATTACTAATGTGGCATTTTTCCAGGTCATTTATCATTCTAACCATCCACTCTTAATCTCTAAGTGTACTTTTTAGATATAAAATATTATTAATAGAATTAAATCTCATACTTCAAAATTAATGTTGGTACTTTAGCATCTCAATAAATCCCCAATACAATGAGTAGAAATACTGTCGTTAATATTTTTTTATGTCATTAACATTTAAACCAACTTTTTACTCTCATGCTCCTTGGTCTTATCCAGTTTCCACTTCCCATTTGTTTCCATTTCTTACTGTTCCCTCTCTTATTCTCCTACTTTCTTTCTTTGCCTACAAATAAGAACCATTGCCATCTGTCCTACCAACTTAACAGAGTTTCTGTGAAAGCAAAATAAGCATCTGCATCTAACAGTGATTTGTAAACTGTAAAGAATTATTCATATATTAGTGTATCATTTTACACTGGCTTTTCTTTTTCCTTTCCCCATGCATACAACTTTTTCCAAGATTGATTCTTAATGCTTTATATTTTGTCCTACATAGTATCTTAAACTACATATTAGTTTTATGTGTCCAATTCTGACACAATTGGCAACTATCTACTTGTAATTTTTACTTCAGCTTTCTATTATCACCGCCTTCTCATTAGGTCCAAAAGCAAACTCATAACTATTGTTCAAAAATTGATTTATTAGGCTCTATTGCCTGTCTTCATTTGCTTTGTAAATATTTTTTTTATTCCATGCACTAAAATACTGTCATCACTTTAAAAAAAAAAAAAGATTTTATTTACTTATTCATGAGACACACACACACACACACACACACACACACACACAGAGGCAGAGACACAGGCAGAGGGAGAAGCAGGCTCCCTGCAGGGAGCCTGTGTGGGACTCGATCCTGGATCTCCAGGATCACACCCTGGGCTGAAGGCAGGCGCTAAACCACTGAGCCACCCGGGCTGCCCCTGCCATCACTTTTTATTCCATTTTTATTATATCTCCAAACATCCAGATTTGTTGATTTTTTTCTTTCATAATATGTGCTTTGTCCTTTCTTTTTTTTGCTATCTTCAGACTTTTGCCATCACTGTTGTTGATCTTTCCTTTAGGACTCTCTAATTTGGACAATTGTTTTACATTTATATCAGTCAAGATCAGTCAAGAAATCACAGTTGATATTAGTTCCATGTGGAAATTTAAAATGGAATAACAGGTGTGGGAGAGCTGAAAAGACGACAGAAAAAGGTGACACAACCCAGGAATTAGCAACAGCGGGATGCTGCCACCACTGTGTGGGCTGGAGGAAAAGAAGAAACAAGAGTTCAGCCCTGTTTTATTAATATTGTAACTGAAAGTACTGAAATTAATTTTAGGCACCACATTATAAGAAAGATATTAAAAGTAAAGAAGAGAGCTATTATGATAGTGAATGGCTGGAAAATGTCAAGTGAATAATCATTGAGAAAACTATAATCACTTTGCTTAAAGAATAGGTGGCGTGCTGGCAATAGGAAGGATATATCAATATCTATCTCCAAATACTTAAAGAATGTTAATGGAAATATACATTGCGCTTTTTATTATACCTAAGAGAGCCTAAAGCTTATGACATGATTCTGAAGCCCCAAAATATACTTCCCTTGAAAATAATGAATGCACTATCATAAACATATTAGAGTACTCACCCAGAGGTTGACTTTGAAGCTAAAAAAAAATGTTGGCAGTGTGAAGGATTAAAAAAAATAATAAAACTTCATAAGTTCTTGGCAAATTTTAAGGTTTAATATTAGGGAAGAATATCAAATAAGTTCAAAAAGGGTGGTTAAAATTTTTACAAACTGCAGAAAGCTAAAAATCCAGGTTTTTTTGGACAAATGATAGTTTCACCAGTGAAACTTCATGAGTGCATTTATTTGTGCATTTTTGAATACAAAATCAGGTTGGCAAATAGTGTTATTGGTATATAGTTCACTAAACCAAGGAGAAAAATAAATCAGTTTAGGGAAGGAACGTCAGTGTCAAATGAAGTTTTGCAAGCTACAGAAGTAGGCACTTATGCTTACATGCTGTGAAGACAGAGTATTACATTAAAGAGAGAAACAAAGATTTTACTATAAAATAAGATGATTAGGTGACACAAATGATGCAAAGAACAGTCTCGATAAAGACCTAATCAAACCAGTCAAGAAAGAGCTAATAAAGAAGAAAGATACGCCTGTAGTAGCAAGATTCAGGTCTCACGTTTCTTAAAATTTCCCACCATAAACAATGCAAAGAAGCCAAGCTCTCCTTCCTATTACTATAAAAATTATCAAGCTTGCACTTGGTTTTATTCGCTTCAGAATGTTTCTGGGTTTTTCAGCCTTATTTCACATCTTGTCCTTGCCACCTATAGTCCTCAAGGATAGACTTGATCTTCCACACTCTGGGATTTTTTTTTTCACACTCAGGGATCTTTGTGGAAGAGGCAGTTTGAAGGCAGGTGGGGTAGACCAGACATTCTTTTTCTAGACAGAGAAAAGATGGATATATATACATATATGTTAGGCAAATGGAAGGAAAAGAAGGGTAAAATGGACTTCAATCTTTAGTGAACAGAGTTTATATGTCTGAGAATGGCAACAGTAGATAAGATTTTGAGTTTGAAGAGAGCTTGGCTTTTGGAAATAGCACTACAAGAATTGCAGTAAGTAAGAGTAAGAGGATTACTGAGCATCACTCACGAAATGATTGAAGATAAAAAGTGTGACATTGGAACAGGTGAAGATTTCATGGTTTTCCACTTTCCTCTATTAAAATTTTCCATGTTCATATGACGGATAAAAGTGTAAATAAAATTGATGTTTAAGAAGGCAATCACGTGGGCAGCCCGGGTGGCTCAGCGGTTTAGCGCAGCTTCAGCCCAGGGCTGATCTTGGAGTCCTGGGATGGAGTCCCACATCAGGTTTCCTGCATGGAGCTTGCTTCTCCCACCCTCTCTCTGCCTCTCTCTCTCTCTCTCCTCTCTCTCTCTCTCTCCCCCTGTGTCTCTCACGAATAAATAAATAAAATTTTAAAAAATTATTTTAAAAAAAGCAATCACGTTTTTTATCAATAGGAAAACTCTCTCTTCACAAAATTTATCTTAAAGAATAGGGAATGAAGGAGTTTCAAGAGGTTTGGATGAGTAATAAAAAGAGTAGGAAAGATAAATATCCAGAGATAGACAGCAATTGTATTTTTTTTTAGAAGAATCCTTTTTCTGACACAGGAAAACATATGAACACACTCAATTTTTAAAAATCAAATAGAAGTACAAGAACATATTCCAAGAAAAACATGAAAATATTCTGATTACTTTATGTTTTGCCCCACTTCATTCAATGAGTTTATTATGATTTAATTTCACAATAAACTCATAGATTTCTTTAAGTAAGTGTTTGGTCTGATAAAATGTAACAAAGTTGATAGGAGTTTTAGGTTATCCCTATCAACCTGTTTCAACAAAAATAGTCTTGATAACTTAGTTTGTTCAGCTTTTATCAGCCTCAAGAACATTCCCAATACATACAGCTGTGTCTATTAGATAGATTTACATTTAAGTTTTCTTTTTAAACCATAATTGTCTACTAGTACCTTTTTATGTCTTTTCTGCATGCTCTGGGGGGAAAACATCCCCTACTATAAAAAATAAAATCATGAATAATGTTAATAGTTGTTATATGTCTGTGTGGTTGGATTTGAGATTAAAAAAAATATTTATGCTAGGTATATTTTCTAAATTATTCTTTTGAACATATATACTTGTTAGAAAAAAAGAATATTTCAATGTATGTATATAACATTCTGTGTATATGTGTGTAAACAAGAATGTGAGTGATAAATAGAATCTATGTTGGAAACTAGTTCAGAAGAATATGAGAAAAATGGCAAGAATTCTCACATTTTTAATGTACAATGATGTGACCCCAATCCAGATGAGATATGAAGTGTAGTCCAAGGTGGGCTAATAGAATAACAAAGGATGATTCTGCAAGCATTTAAATAAGTATGAAGGGACCAGAAGAAGATAAAGTAAGAAGTTTGTGACTCCAGGAAGAAAAAACCTGTTCAAAACCGTGCTGTGGTGGTATTGATCAGATTGAAAAATTTCCCCAGGAGGATTGAGAAAAACAATGAAACTAAAGGCAGGGGAAAGCTATTCCATTCTAGATAGATTATCTATCATGTGCAAAAACACAGGGATTAGAAACAGAAGTTAGGGAACATAGGGAAAAAATCAGAAATTTGCTTTTTTCTTACACTTGAGTCTGCTCTAAAGATTAAGTAATTTTCAGATTTATACAAATTGATATATCTTTTATATCAATCTAGATATTTGACTCTGAATAGTCAGAGTAATAAGGACAGTTGAATTAGAGTTTATGGCAATGTAATTGCTGTGTTTTAGTGATATCTGCTTATATTCCAAAAGTGTATGATTATTTAGAATCATGGATATGCATCAGAAGTAAGAAGTTACATTTTTTTAATTTACTTATTTGTTTGAGAGATAAATATTATGTGACCAGGGGGAGGAGCAGAAAGGGAGTGGGAAGGGGAATGAATCTCGAGCAGCCTCTACATTGACCACAGAGCTAGAGGAGGGGCTTGATTCCAGGAACCTGAGATCATAACATGAGCCGAAACGAAGAGTGGATTGCTTAACCAACTGAGCCACCCAGGTGCCCCAAAAGTTAAATGTTTTTAACTGACAGTTGTGACATGTTTAACAGACTGTCTTCTAAAAGAGCTGAGTAAAGGGAAGCCCTTTTCAAAACTCATTAAAAGAAAAGCATAATTATAGTACCTTCTATTTAGAATATAAAGGCTAATTCCAAAGATCCAAGAGTCTGTTGGAATTTATCTTGAAATGTCAGACAATCTGTTATAAAACAATATGGTTGCCTGCATGAAGAAATATGTTCATGACAAACCAGTTAGTAGGAAGATCATTAACAAATAGTATAAACAGAAAAGGAAAAAGATGGATCCCCTAAGGAGATGAAGTATTTATGTGTCTTGGCTCAGAAATTCACTTGTGTTCAGCCCCATAGGTAGTCCCATACAAAGATACCATCTGCCCAGTGAAGTAAAACAAATTTTAGTTTTGAATATTATGAACTACAACAATGCAAATTCATGTGAATGCATAAGAGTATCTCTGTTAATAACTCTAAAGAGAAAAAAGAGATTTTCCTTGGGGCAATTAGTTATGATGAATATAGACTCACCAAGAATGAATAGGCTACATAACATTTTAGAATGTGTGAAAATAAGGGAGATTGCTGAATACAAAATTAAATAAATATTCCCATCTTCCCACCCAATCCAGTTAGACCACAATCCTAAGGATTAAGTTAATCATAGTTCTTGGCAGAGTATCATGATAAGTACCCACATGGATCTTCTCTTGACAATTAATTTGATTTTATTCTCATTTATTCTCCCCTTCATCCCTCATCCTACTGATGACCATTCAGGCAGACCTCATTTGTTAGTGTGAAATGTGTTTGGTAACATATGTTTTATTAACACTCATTAAGATAACTTATAACATCTCATATTTCTTTTTTTGTATTTCATTGAGACATACTTTTTTAAGTTTAATCCATGTGACTAAACTTTTGTCCAACCAGTAATTTGGTGGACATTATACTGTGATGTCCTTCATACTCTAATTTCTACCACAAACATTACCACAAGGAACATTCTTGTGCTTAGCCCTTAGTAAATCTGTGCGAGAGAGAGAGACAGAGAGAGAGAAATTATATGATAGAATTGCATATTTATGGGATATGAGATTATTTTATTTTTAGTTAACTATTGCCATATTGCTTGCTACTATGGCTGCAACTGTTAACATTCCTGAAAGGAAAAATGAACGTTTGTGTAAATCAACCTTCCCACAGACAAATAGCATTATCCAGTTCTCTGATTTTTTTTCAAATAGATGGGAGAAGTTTAAAGTATAGGCTTTCTCCTTTTCTATCAATTCATTTTTTTTCTGATTACTAATAAGCCTAATTATCCCTTCATATACAGTTAACCTTGTGGTTTTACTCTTTAGTAGATCACCTAATGGATAGATTTTACATTGAATTGAGGATGTCCTAGTAATATGCAGCACTAATGATAATTCTAAGAGAAGGTTGAAGGAATGTGAATACTAAGGAGAGCATCATTATTTCAAATGATGCAGAGCTGAAGAGGATGGTTGCCTAGTAGTTGAGTCACAGTGCAGGAATTGCGACCCCATTATGTGCCTTACTAGTTATATATCTTTGAATATTGTGGCAGTGTTTTCTTATTTGAAAAGTAGGCATCATATTAGTACCCACTTCATAGAGTTCTGGGGAGATTAAATTAAATAATATACAGAAGAGACAAATAAACAAAGCCCAATCCTCATGAGGATTCAATAAATGAGTGTTTTAAGAACCATTTCCTCTTAATTTTCCATTAATAATTTTTAAAATTTTGCAGTTTTACTTACCACATAATGATATTAAGTAAATTAAATATTAATGAAGGGAATAAATTTCACTCAAATGAACTCCAGGTATTTATATCAGACTCCTTTGGCCATTTTGTTAAGTATCTATTCTGTCTTTCATAGCTCAGATGAACAAAGCCAACATCAGGACATGAACTGAGAAGCCAAAAACCTGTTCTGTCAGCATCCTCCCTACATTTGTGGAGATGTTCTGATTAGATGATTCAAAAAGGTTACCAGGACAACAGATGCTATCTTAAAAGTTAACTGAATAATATACTCCAGAAAGGCAAACCATTATCAGCCATTTGTAAATTCATGTATCTCATCCTCTCTCCATCCCTGCTTCATTTATCTTCAGCTATTTTTTAATATATAAGCAAAATCTTATTGCAAAGGTTAATCACTTTTGTTCCTAATTAGGTGAAATTTGCTACCTCTAGCTATGAATTCAGTTCAGATATCTCATGTCCTATGGTGCTTGTAAGTGAAATGTGTTCAGGGAAAACAATATAGAATTATGGGCAATCCTACAAATATCTGTTTACATAATTATATAAGAAGCTATGGGAATTAAAAAATAGTGTACTTTTAATCAGGGTGAAGGTTTTTTTTTTTCCTCTTTATAGTAAAAAAAAATAGTTGAGAAAGCTTTGTCAAAGAAACATATTTTAAGGCCAAGAACTTAAACAAAAGTGAAATTAAACAGTTGTGTCAATAACAAGGATTTTAGAGCTTTTTTAAAAAATCGAAGTGCAATTTTTTATTTTTAATTTTTATTTATTTAATTTTTAAAGATTTTATTTGTTCATTCATGAGAGACAGAGACAGAGAGAGAGAGAGAGAGGCAGAGACACAGGCAGAGGAAAAAGCAGGTTCCACACAGGGAGCCCGATGTGGGACTTGATTCCAGGACTTCAGGATCACACCCTGAGCCAAAGGCAGGGGCCAAACCACTGAGCCACCCAGGGATCACCAGAAGTGCAATTTCTGGTGATTTTTAAATCAATCAAAATATTTGAATCAATTTTTAAACATTCAACTAGTCACTTCTAATTACATGTTGATTCTTATCAGTTTTCTTATGAAAACTGAAATATTTAATTCTTACAAAAGTGATAAGGAAACTAGAAAGGGACTTTGTTAAATTATGTAATTAAGGTCCTGTGACTGGCCAAAATCCATGATGTAATTGACCAGGAAATATCCTAGTGACCATATAAATACCTGATTGGTTTCAGTATCTTACCATTTTGGCACTGGTTTAAAAAGTTGAATAGCACTGTTTGGAAATATAATATTGCAATTTTAATTGCATTTTTGTTGTTCTAGATTGCAAGGGATATTTAGAGATTGTATGTTTCTTTGTCATTAGTTGTTTTTGTGTTGTTTCATCTTATTTATTGGTTTGTTACTTCTATACCCACCATCTCCATTAATCACATTTTCCCATGTCCTATGCATTTTTTAATTTATTTTCTTCCCTGTGGCCACTTAGGTTTAGTGCTATTCAGATGTATAAACATATAGAGAAAATATAATTCAACAAGAAAAAATATTTGAATTAGATGATAAATAAAATAAATTAAAAAATGAAGGTCGGAAAGTATAAGTGAAAGTACTAGAAAAAAAAATGGATGCGAGGCAGGATATTATAGCAATGTGAGCACAGATTTGGAGTTAAACTAAATTAGTTTTAAATTCCTGCTTGCAAATTTACCTTCTTTGGGCAGATTACTATAACTCTCTTAGCTTCAGTAGTCTCAAATATACATTAATATATTAGGACTTGCCTCACAGAGATGGTACAAAAAAAAAAAACAAATTATAAAATGTCAAAAAGCATTTACACTTATATCTATAGTATAGAAAATGTTCAATAAATACCAAATATGCTCATGATAATGATACCTTATACATTTCATAGTGGTTTTGCATTTAAGTTTTATTGTGGCAACAATTTAAAATAGTTGTATTTCTCTTTCATCAAATTAAATGCAACCATAGCTTTGATGAAACACAACTCTGCTCAATGAAACAATATCATCTAATGTATTCTCACAAATAAAACTAGTGACAAGTGTTAGAGGACTTATTAGAGTAACACCACTTGCAGATGGCTGAGGGCTACAGGACAAACTGCAATTTTGTAAAACAAAATGAGTAGATATGGAGGTAAAATTTCAAAGAACAGAATATCTGCCAAATATTCCAGTAAACAGTTTGAGTAAACTTAGAGAGTCACCATAGCTTATGTAAAAGGATACATTAACTAATTTTTGCCTCTTTTGAAAGTTTTGGTTGTGATCAACTATCCACATTCTTTTGAGGTTACAGTATTCTGGTAATCACTGAAGCTGTGTTATGATGTCTTACAATGCCAAAGCATAGGCATAGTGTTAGTCAGAAAGAATAAGGTAGGCTTGATGTTCTCCTAATATTTTACAAAAGTACCAATTTGTGTAAATTTAAAAACAAAATGTAAGACTTATAAATCCCTACCTTTCTCTCATCACTCAGCGCTCATTAATCAACTACCCTCTTTCCCATTCTTCTTCTTGTCTTTTATTTTCCTTCCCTTGGAGAGAAAAAAACAAACAAAAGCAAAACTGGGTAAATAGATGCTTACAGAGTCATTGAATGTTCTCAGCGGTACAAGTAAAGCCTTTTAGAGACACATCCTGGCCTCATAAATTCTGTGAACCATCAAAACTCATTCAAAGAGAGGTTAATGGGTTTTGACCTAATCAGTTCTTCCAAGGTCCTTTGTGGTTGTTCTGAAATGGCATAAGTGGTTCACAAGTACTTGATATCAAATTGAAGTCATTCTCAGTGCCAAAGGAAAAAACCTATGGGCACTTGGAGAACTATTAAACTGCTTAGGCTGTTCTAAAGAAGAATGAGAGAAAATTAGCATTCCAAAAATCTTTTGGGAGTTATGCATTACCATAGAAGAATTTGGGTAGTAGTAGCCAAGTGTTCATGATTTATATTAAACTTTTCATGAGGACTGTGTTGTGATTGGAAGCCTTTGATTTCTGTCAAGGGGAGGAATACTGGATTCTGTTGCTGGATTTGAATCATGATATCTCATTCATTAGCTTTGAAGCCTCAGTTACCTGAAATATCTCTGTCCTAATCTTTATCATCTGTAAAACGGAAGTAATATAGACAAGAGACACCTAGAACAGTGTCTGGCACAAATAAATTACATGTGCATGATTTTTTTTAATGTTTTTTTTGTGTGTGTGCGCATGATTTTTTTAATGAGTACAAGCTAGGCACCATAGTTTGCATTTCCATGAATTATCTTGTTGAAATTATCCTAAAATCCTTGTTTAGAGAGGTATTCATTTTCTCTCATTCAAGTGGAGGAATTTGAACTTTGAAGTTTAGAAAATTACATAAACTCAAGGTAAACTAGATTTTAAACAATGTCACAGTGGCTTTGGTAGCACTTTTTTCACACTTGTCAGAATGGCTAAGATCAGTAACACAAGAAACAAAAATATTGGTGAGGATATGGAGAAAGGGGAATCCTCTTGTACTGTTGATGGGAATGCAAACTGGGGCAGGTACTCTGGAAAACAGTATGGAGATTCCTCAGAAAGTTAAAAAAAGAACTACCCTATGACCCAGCAATCACACTACTAAGTATTTATCCAAAGGATACAAAAAATACTAATTTGAAGTCATACATCCACCCCATGTTTATAGCAGCATTATTTACAATAGCCAAAATGTGGAAGCAGCCCAAATGTCTGCCAACTGATGAATGGATAAAAATATGAGACTATATATGTATGTGTGTGTGTGTGTACACTCACACATATATATATATATATACTGTAGACTATAATATTATATATATATATATACTATATATATAGTATATATATATATAGTATTCAGCCATAAAAAAAAAATGGAGTCTTGCCATTTGCAACAACATGGATGGAGCTGGAGACTATAATGCTAAGTGAAATTAAGTCATTCAGAGAAAAATAAATACCGTATGATTTTACTTATATGTGGAATTTAAGGAACAAAATAAATGAGCAAAGGGAAAAAGAGAGAGAGAGAGAGAGAGAGAAACCAAGAAACAGACTCTTAATTATAGAGAACAAACTGATGATCACCACAGGGGAGGGTAGGTGTGGAATGGGTGAAATAGGGGATTAAGGAGTACATTTGTCATCATAAGCACTGCGTAGTGTATGAAATTGTTGAATCACTATATTATACACCTGAAACTAATAAAACTTTATATGCTAATTATACTGGAATAAAATAAAAACTTAAAAAAATAAAACTCAGGTTATTATGAGTTCAGGTCCAATATATTTGTTGGTGGTGATTGTTAAGTCTGGAAAAAGATATGCCTTGGAGTCTGATTTTTTTTTAAGAATGAGCATCCATATTTTCTCCAGCAGTACACTGACATAGGCTGCTAAGCTGAATGACTAAACTATCCTCAAATAAATGGGGCCTGAGGGAGTCACAAGAGGACACAGAGTTAAGTGTGCTTGTGCACATAAAAGTGAAAGTCATGGCCTTCTTATTCTTTTTTTTTTTTTTTTTGGCCTTCTTATTCTTGGAGACACTTCAGATCTATTGGTTAATACGTGTCTCATGTGGTTGTAACATTAGAAACATACACTCTAGTTATAGGTTCTGCCCCATAATGATGATTGTCAGCATTTCTCGCAAAGATGTTTAGTAGTCCCTATATTGAAATCACATCAGCGACAATTTCACAGTGGCTTTTGTAGCACTTAAAATGCTGGGAGTTCATGTCTTCGTAAGAGGAGTTTCTGAAAAAAAAATCACCGTGAACAGAACATAAGAGAAATAATTGTCTTTTGGTGCCTCAGGCATGCTCTCACCAATCCAATTTTAAAGTAGAAACAAAACACAGAGCAGAGAGGTAATAACAGCCATGTTTTAGAAGATGAGGCAGAAATGTTAGATGATTTGGGGAATGTCTATAGATTGAGTTTTTTTTTTTTCCCCAGCTGGCCCCAAGGGAGGAAAAACATGAAGAGGAAAAAATTAGATGAATATGAGCAAATATCATTTCAATAGACTGAAGCCTGGCACCAAAATAAAACGTGCAGCAGTAAAAACATGAAAAGTAAATAAAATGAATGGCTATCTAAATGGAGCCATAAAGGTAACATCACTATATACATAGCATAACTTCTGATTTCATATAGTATAAGGAATGGTCTTATACCAAATAAATTTCCAGAAAGATATATTAGCATGAACTCAGCCTAATCTATTTTTATAGGTAAGGGCATGAATAGAGAATTTAAAAATATATTCCTGCCAAAGATAGAGCTTAACCTAATTTGAGGGAGTGGAGTGGAGCACAAGACCTTGTTCCGGGTGGTAGAGGTAGATTTAGATAACAAATTCACCACCTCTATGTGTGTAAAAACCAACCCTTTTCCACTGTCAAGTGCTCTCCTCAGGGCAATCTGCAAAACTTCAATCACAAAGATGTCCTAGGGCAAGAAGTCTGTGGAGGCATCAATTACTAAGTTTATCTGCTAAAACTACTTCCTTCATCTGCATTTCTATTAGACTCCCTTATTCTTGTTCTGTGTAACTGCTTGATAAATATGGGAGAGGAGGCTGGAGAGTGAGGGAAGGGCCCTGGAAACCTTTCCAAGAATAAGCATCAGGATCTGGCATGCTGAACCAAGCCTTGACAGATAATCAGGGTGATTTGGCTTCCTTATTCACTGTACACCCACAGCTTGAGATCCAGGCTCAGTATCAGAGGTGGGATATAAAGGTTGGGTACAGTGATCAGGTCCAGAAATTGAGTGATCAGATTTTTATTTATTTTTTAATTTTTTAAAAAAGATTTATATATTTATTTTAGATGGAGAGAAAGAAAGAGAGAGAGAGAGAGAGAGAGCATGTACAAGTGAGGGGAGGGGCAGAAGGAAATAATCTTCAAGCAGACTCCCCACTGAGCTCAAAGCTCCCAATTTAGGGCTGGATCTCACAATCCTGAGATCAATACCTGAGCCAAAACCAAGAATCAGATGTTTAACTGACTGAGCCACCCAAGTGCCACTAAATGATAAAATTTTTAAACTGCAAGAGATTATCTCATCAGAGCCTTGGCATTAGAGATGAGAAAATGGTTCCAAAGAAGCATAGGAAACAATCTGCCCAGTATTGCCCAGTGCAGAGTTAGGCCAGACTATAGGTCTATAAATGCATTGATGTGCTCTGTTTCTTTAAAGAAAGCTCTAGATCCTAATCAGTTTATGAATATCATTATGGCTAGAGAGGTACATTGCATATTCCAGGAAAGTCTAAAATAAGAGAAGACATAGGGTAGAGTTCTGGCTTTGCAAACATTATGTGTGTTGACTCTAGTACCTTGTACATATTTCTACTCTACTAGTTACTACATCGCATAGAAACTTTTCCCTTGTTGGTGATTAACTATTTAAGAACAGATTAACAGATTTTCCCATTTTTCTCATTTGTGGTTGCAAATTGTTTTCTCTAAAGTAAACACGTGATTATTCTGAAATTCTATGGCTAACTTGAAGGTAAATACTAGGAAACTATAAAGTACACAATATTAAATAAAATATGTATTAATAGTGAGTATTTATGTAGATTTTTTGGACCATTGATTTGCTGACATGTCAGTTAATGTTCTCCCCATGATCAGCTTTAACCCTCTGCTTATTGTTTGATGAATTCTTTTCAGAGAGGTTTATTTTGAGGTGTGAGTGTTATTCTATATTATTTATTAGTTCTCTTTTGTATGTTTTCTATGTAGTAAAATGGTGACTGATAGTATATTTGTGTACTTGCTGTTAGTTAAGTGATAGGTCTTTTGCTCTTGGAAGCTACAAAACAAATAATCTACCGGTAAATTAATTTTTTTAAAGTCAGTCAATACAAAACTAAGTATTTGTAGACATAATTGATATAATAAGTCATCCCTTCCTATGCAAGATGCTTATTCATACTTGCCCAAAGTGTCTATATATATACAAGTGTTACAGATTAGGCAAAAATAAGATACTTTTCATGCTAACACCCAGAATTTGGATGTGTTTCTAGTAATTGGCACCTCACCATCTTCATTACTGATAAGCATGGAGATTTTTGCTGTATTTTATTTCCTTTTGAAGGAGGGAGGGTAGCAAGAATATTGGTGATTTGGTGGCTGGCCAGACCCAAAAGGTATGAAATTTTAAGAATGTGTCCATTGACTGATGAATGGATAAAGATGTAGGGTATATACATAATGGAATATTACTCAACTATCAAAAAGAATGAAATTTTGCCATTTGCAACGACATGGATTGAGGTAGAATGTATTATGCTAAGTGAAATGAATCAATCAGAGAAAGAAAAATACCATATAATTTTACTCACATGTGGAATTTAGGGAACAAAACAGATGAACATACAAGAAGGGGGGAGAAACAAACATAAAGAGACTCTTAATGTTAGAGAACAAACTGAGGTTTGGTGGAGAGGAATGGGCTAGATGGGTGACGGGTATTAAAGAGGTCACCTGTGTTGAGCATTGGGTGTTGTATATAAATGACAAATGACTGAATTCTACTCCTGAAACCAATATTACACTGTATGTTAACTACAATTTCATTTTTTTAATGTGTTCTTTTCACATGATTTGAACTCTTCTGTTTAGTAGCATGAGGGTCAGAGGCTGAGAGGGCTATTTATTTTTATGAGATATATAATATAAGGAAGGGTATTGAACAAGAGAGACTATCAGGTGCTAAATCCAAGGAGAAGGGTTTTGAAGCCAGATGAAAAAGGATGTTGCAAAACTGGTGAGAAGGGGCAAATCTGCTAATCTCTATGTGTTGCACAAAAATGTTTGGGCACCTAAAGTACAGAACACTTTTGTACTGATTCTAGAAATCTCAATGTCCTCGATTCCCTTACTATCAAAAGAGGATAAAGATAATAGTAGCACTTCATTTGTAGTGTTGCTCTAAGCAGTGGAACATTCTAGTTAGAAGACCTACGATACTGTATCAGTACTCACTGAGGAAATGTCAGGTATTGTTTTCTCATATAGGTACTTTTTATTCCCATTAGACTTATGAAATGCTGAGACTTCACCAAAACATTTTCAGAGTCTTCTGTTTAGACAAAGAAGTTGATGAAAAAAATCAGTCACAAATTTCATAATCCAGTGTGGGTGATAGTGATTTGTTGATGAAGATTTTAGAATAATTATTAGAGAAGAAATAGTTATATACTTGCTTATTGTCTCGTCAGTACAAATGAAGACTCTTTGTAGTGTCCAGAAAATCTCTCTTCATGTTCTTTATTTTCAGATGTGCTATTGCCCACTAATTTCATCTGTCCCTATCTCAACAGAAGGAAAAGGTAGCAATGCTGTACTCACAGTGCCATGAATCTTAGGAACATGTTTATATTAAAACAATATAGATCCTCTTGCCTCCCTAGTTTCCTATTACTATTTGTTTAATTTGTATTACATGATTTTTAATGATTCTGTGTCACTCACCAAACCACCCGTGCATCCTGGCTTCTAAAAGACTCTATCAAAGAACATCACTGTGCTTCACTGCTAAACACAAGTGCAAGTCTTACTTTGAGTATGTAGAAAATGTGAATGATAATCTGTTTCTTGCTCATGTTGTAGAATTATGATTAGGGCTATTGCTGTTTAAAACTAGGATTTTCTTCCACTTCCAGCTTCCAATCATTGCATCTATTTAGCCTTCATCAATAACCAAGTGAAATTTTTTTTTCTACTTCTTATGAATCCTGATGACATTCTTGGACCATATTTTAAATACCTGCTATGTACATCAATGAATGTAGTCCTTTATCAAGATACTTTCCCTTCCTAGGAATTTTAGCATTTTTTAATAGGGTCTATGGCCTATATTTTTTCCTCTAGCATATTTTCAGCATGCATTAGTTATTCAATAAATGTTCACCAATTTACAAAACACAGTTTATTTTCTCCTATAGTTAAGCAATATTATACAACAATCAAACAGTGGCATACTCTGTTTTTTATCCATAACTTATTAACTGCTGAGATGCATTACCATCACATTTTATCTGCATCATGAACTTCTAGATCACTTGGTACACTTGACAATTTCTTTTTAATAGTGAAATTTTATTCATATTTAGTCCTTCTAAAATAAAACAATAATCTTACTTTGATATTTACAGCACAGAGATAAATCTGTTTTTCTCCATCTTTGTCATTTTAGTAGTTGCCTATGAAAATATACTATAAAGATTAGGCATGTTTTCCAATAAATCTGTAACATGTTATGTCTGTGAGATCTGAGTTACACAGAGTTGATGTCACCATCTGAGTCATACCTAGCCATGGGATAAAATGTATGAAATATATCCTTGTCCACCATTATTCATGTATATCTGTTGTCATAGTCCACCTAGTTTTTGAACAAAAAGGAAAAAATCTATATCCCCAAAATTAAAACCGTTATGGTCCATAGTGATGGAAAGCTGAGTAGTAGAGGCACCTGTGTGGCTCAGCCGATTAAATATCTGCCTTGGGCTCAGGTCATGATCCCAGGTTCCTGGGATCAATTCCCACATGTATCATACATCAGACTCCTCACTCAGTGGGGAGCCTCCTCTCCCTCTCCCTCTGCTTGCAGATTCCCTTGCTTGTACTCACCCTCTGTCAGATAAATAAATAAAATATTTTTTTTTTTTAAAAAGAAGAAGAAAGCTGAATAGTGGTTGTCAGAGACTGTGGGGTTGGAAAAAATGGTGAACAACTCTTTAATGGGTATTGGGTTTTATTTCTGGGTGATAAAAATATTTCATAATAAGATAAAGGTAATGATTGCAAATCATTGTGACTATACTAAGTGCCACTGAAAATAGTTAATGTTATGTTACGTGAATTTTACCTTTAAAAAAGAAGGAAAAGTGTATTGTGGGATTCCCAATTAAAAACTTTCAAAAGTTTCTAATAAAAAATAATGATTCACATATGTGTGGACTTGAGAAGATTGAGAGGATTATTAGGGTTCAATATCTTCTTGTTCAAACCTGGTCAGAATCATATATTTCCTTATTTCCTTTTCCAATTACTAATATTGTCATGATCAGTCACCAATTCACTCCTCTCTCATAACCTTCTCCTTCTTCTTCTTCTTCTTCTTCTTCTTCTTCTTCTTCTTCTTCTTCTTCTTCTTCTTCTTCTTCTTCTTCTTTCTTCTTCTTCTTTCTTCTTCTTCTTCCCCCATTACATTAGTTATAATGATGTGTTGCTCCTAATTCTTTTTTATCTATCTTAGTATGCAAAATTTTTACTGTCTTCACCTCTGAATTTCCCAGATCAGAAAAAAATATTTCACCTTGGACCATTCTTGTTCTGTGATATTCAGAATAATGGTCCTCAAAAATGTCTGTGTCCTAATCTCCAGAACCTGTGAATATGTTAGTGTATATTGCAAAAGAGACTATGAAAACATGCTTAAGTTAAGGACCTTGAGAAGAGCAGATTATACTAGACTATTTGAGTGGACCCAGTGTAACCCAGTTCTTGAAATCCAATAACCTTTCCAACTGTGGTAAGAAACAGAAACTATGGGAGAAGTAGGGTCAGAAAGATGCAACGTTACTAGTTTTGAAAATGGAAGAAGGAGTCATGGAATAAAGACTATCTCTATAAGCTTTTCCTAAAAAGGAAAATAAACAAATTCTCCCCTAAACTATTCAGAAAAGAACACAGCCCTGCTGACACCTTGATTTTAGTTCAGTGAGACCTTGTCAGACTCTTATTTTTTTTACCTTGTCAGACGCTAATCTATAGAAGTATAGAACAATAGTTTTGTATTGTTTTAAGCAAACAAGTTTCTGATATTTTATTATGGTGGCAATAGGAAACTAATACATTTTCCTTTCTCATATGACTTTATGATCACTACCTCCTTGTCTTGCAGACTACTTTTTCCCAGTTATACCTTTACTACCTTGTTTATGATTCAGTACATTTTTTGGATCATAGCAATAAATTTATAAATACTTACTTTTTATTTCTAAAGTTACTTCACTCTAATTCATTTTCCACAGTATAGTCAGAATTGCCATACTAAAAGAAGGATCAGAATATAAACTGTTAATAAATCCCATCAGTCATTTCTATCACCCCCAGGATAAAGTCCAGTTTCCTCATGTGTTTCACCAGCCCCTTGCTGATCTACTTCCTGATCTCTCTCCATTTATCCTCTAATGATTTATGATCCAAATATACATTAAGTTCCTGAAAAATTCCCTATTACTCTTGTCTTTGGGTATGTAAGAATTTTCACTGATTTACACTACCATCTCCACCTAGTTAACACACATTTATTCTTTACCTATCAAGAGAAGTAACACATTTTTTAGGAAGTCTTTTCTGAACCCATAAAATTAGGTTGTGTATTGCTACTTGTTCTTGCTCTCATTATACTCATGATAATTTGTTGTACCATTTGTCAATCTACAGAATGATGTGATTTAGTCTTGACTGGTAAGTATCCTTCACCAAATTGTAGCTTTTTTGATTTTTAGATCCATTATTATTAGGTATTCAAAAATAATATGTAAATAAGTGAATAAATAGAAGTAATTAACTTTTGCCAATGTGTATTCATGTGCACCAGTGTTTTAATGCTTACTTAATGTAGTAAGTACCTTATTATAACTTTAAATTGGTGGGTGCAGATACAGCATCATTTTAATCAAAGTCTCATTCCTTAAAAACAAAACAAAACAAAGTAATACTGAATGATGTGGAGAATGTCCTCAGAGTACTGCCTAGTGCAAGTCTAAATTATTCATTTATGTCCACCTCATTGGATCCAAAATAATGAATCTGGTGGCTCTTATCTAAATTGTAGGCATACTGCCTGTGAGGAATTAACCAGCTTTTAGAAGTTTGCCTTGCAAATCCAAACCTATTAAATGACACAGAATGTCTCAGCATGTCATACAGTAATGCAATTATCACTGACATTAATTATTACATTCTAAATTGCCCTTTTAATCATGTCTTAAAAGAGGAAATTATGATTACTTTCTGCTCTTTATCATTTATCTCTTCTCACTCTGTTTGAAGAAGCAAATGTCTGAGTCCAAAAGAATAGTTATAATACAGCCATCAATGACTATTTTAGTTAATAATACTTTTAAAGTTTTGCAGAAAAGCCATATAAATATTGAAAATGTTAGATATATTAGCCATTTCTTGATACGAGTGTTAGTTGCTTATTTTATCAATTCAAAGGCCTTTATAAAAGAATGCTATCTTAACAGAAAAAATTTAAATGTTTTATAGATACAACTAGGGTATCATTTATACAATTTATTCATTATATCATTTATACATCATTTATACAATTATTTACTATGGGAAAATAAATAGAAATCTAAACTCTTAATTTTTGCTTCTGAAGAGAACGATTTAGATACTCAGTGATTTATACCTAGTATATTAAATTACAATAGAATAAAAGTCAAAATAAACTCATCCCAAATTTGATTATTCATACACTGGTTATTTGCTCTTCAGTACATCTTTATATGGGATATTTTATTAATCTATAAAATGAGGTTAATATTTATTCTCTCCCCATGTCATAGAATTAAGATAATAAATCAAAGACAGAATATTGTAAAACCATAAAATCATAACAATTTGACATTAATACTAAAATGAAAGATATTCAGCTATGATTAGGGCAAATACTTATTAAATGAGCAATATAAATCATTTTAGAATAAACAATATCCCAATTTAAACATTTTCTGTCACCAAATTAAAACATTTCTCCAAATTAAGCTGTCTTATAAAATAAATTCATTATACTCATCAATTGTTGCTAAATTGCATACCATTTTAATGTACTTAAACCAGATTGTATTGATTGTGTGCTGGGTGGTAATGGAGATAGAGATTATGCATGGCATTGTTTTCTATGTTGTTTGAATTAAATAAAAAGCAACATATTGCATTAAAAGCAAATAGAGACAAAGATCTTGTCCTCAAAGAGATTATAGTCAAGAGGGGAAAAAAATCAGCCCCTAAATTCAACATATCTGGTGAGATATAAAGTTTTAATTATTGCTTTGTAAAGTTTGCTATGAGAAATACACGATGAACAAATGCAATTCAATATCCCATGTATAGAGTGGGCATCACACACTTTCACAAAGTTCCCTAATGGAATTATTTTAGGAATCAGGGAAATTAGGTAATAAGTTTACACACATTGAAAAGATTCAAGTTATGGGAAAGGATTTCAATTGAAAGGCGATAAAATCTGTTGCACCCTTCAAAAGATACAGAACAGAGCTCTAGTCTAATGAGAAGGTTAATTTGTCTAAGGAACAAAATATATTTGAATCCTGTTTCTCAAATATTTAGTTGTATGACTGAAATGGAAAATTAACACCTATTCCACTGAGTTACAAAGCTTAAGTGAAACTTACAATTTCATACATCAACTATTAAAAACTCCTATGTGTGGTTCTTCATGATAGAAATAACGAAGGGAGAATATTCACTAAATCTGAGATATTAAAAATTACATATTATAAATATGTGAAAATTTAAAATGATGAAAAGTGTGGATGACTAAACTGAGGATTTTTTAAATAAAATAATCCATTCTTTAAAAAGAATGTTATAAAATACAAAGGTAAGAAAAAACTATAGGACATTATTTATAGTAAGAGAAAAAATATAATAACCAAGGGAATTAATGAAATAAGCCATATAAATATTTCTGCCCCTTCCAGGCAGAAGAGAGAATTCAAGGTCACAAAAGTGGGCTCATATTTGGTATGTTGTCTTTGGACAAGAAAGCAAGTATGTCTTGGTTAGAGAGAGAGAGGGAAAGAATTGTAAGAGATGAAATCAGAGTTAGTTTTGGGCCAGATTAAGTTAGATTTTCAAGGTCATGGTAGGGACGGGACTTTTATTTAGAAAGAGATTAAATGATGTTATCCTGTTAGAGGATCTGAGGAGAGCAATGGCAGAATTTTTCTGAAGTACCTCTTTTCCAGCTGTATAGAGTGAAGGAGTCATTCTGAAACTAATACAATAATTCATTTGCAAAAGGTTGAAGCAGGGTAAAATGTCAGATATGTTGCTAAAATTGGCAGAGATAATGTACTTAACTAAGTATTGACCAAGTAGTGGCAAATTAGATTGTAATGGTCAAATTTGCAATAAATACTGTGTTTAGAAAAGATAGAAATTCCTCATGGACAGAAAAAATATATAGGCATACTTTGATTTACTGTGCTTCACTTTATTGCACTTTGCACATATTGTATTGTTTACAAATTGAAGGTTTACGGCAACCCTGCATCTGAGGAGTGTATTAGCAACCTTTTTCCCAACAGCATTTGTTCACTGTGTCACATTTTGGTAACTCTTGAAATATTTCCAGGTTTTACAGTATTATTATATTTGTTATGGTGATTTGTGATCAGTGATTATGTCTCAGTAAAAGCTCAAGTAACATTTTTTAGCAATATAATATATCTTCATTAACATATGTACATTTTTTAAGTATAATATTATTGTGCAATTAATAGACTACAGTACAGTGTAAATATTACTTTTTTAATATTAACTTATTTATTTTAGAGAGAGAAACCAGGGGGAGGGGCAGAGGAAGAGGAAAAGAGGGAATCTCCATCAGACTCTCCACTGAGCACAGAGACTGACACAGGGCCCCATCTCATGATCCTGAGGTCATGACCTGAGCCAAAATCAAGAATTGGACACTTAACCAACTGAGCCACCCGGGTGCCTGGTGTAAACATTACTTTTATATGCACTGGAAACCAAAAGGTTTATTTGCCTCGCTTTGTTTTGATACTTGCTGAGTTGCAGTGGTCTGAAATCAGCAGGCTCTGAGGTATGCCTGTATATATGGTATATGTAGACCTCCAAAATCACTCTAGTGCCTTTTGCTTGCACAACTGGGAGGCTGCAGTGGCATTTTTTGAGATGAGAATTGTAGGAACAGTAAGTCTAGGATATGTGGATACTTAAGCTAAACGTGGATGTTAATCTTGAGATGATTACTAGACATCTCCAGTGAGAAGTTCTAGTAGGGCATGTGGTATACTTGTCTTGCATACAGAGAATATGCCTGGCCTTGGCTATTGAATTAAATTTAGGCTAGTCATCATATGGGTATTATTGAAAGCCCTGAGGACACGGGGAAGTGAGTATAGATGGTATTGAACAGTAGTTCTAAGACTGAACTCTGGATTTATGAAAAATTTATAGGTCAAGGACAAGGAGAGGAGAAACCAGCAGTGGTGTTTGTGGTGAGGTAGAAAGTGAAGGGGGAGAATGGTGTCCCATCAGTCAGTTTTGCCACCATAGAGACAAAACATGATAACTATGCAGACAGATATTAAGAGGATAGCTAAATAAAATTAAACTAGTGAACCATTCAGCAGAAATTCTTGCTTTGTGTCTATCTTCCTAAAATATGTGTAAACATAAAATCCTATTCAAGCTCATCCTACTGTTCATTTCTATTCTGATTAGAAATTACAGAAATTGAACTTGAACTCATGTAGAAAAACAGGAAGTTCCAAAAACGAATGGATTAAATGATCGAAGGAAAAAAACAAAAGAGAGAGAGAGAGATTTCTAAACTTAAAAGAAGCAAACAAACTAAATTCATACCAGATCAGAAACTTGAATGCTGCCAGGTCTCTTAGTTTTTCATTTATGCTTTTCTCCACAAGTATATTTCTCTTTCACTGAAAGCTCATTTCTCATAAGGGAGGACACTTGACTACTCATAAATCTCAAGTCCTTCATTTTTTAATATCTACCACCATAAAGCCTGAATATTTTGAAAATTCTTAGGAAAACTCTGCTTGACTTCAGCCTACTCTTGAACGAGTCAACTATGGTTGCAGAGTGGAGTCAGGTAAAAATGTAGGTATTCCCAATGAAAACAAATGGATGAGGTGGAGAAAATACAAGTTCCCTAAAGAAAATGAAAGAAGAGTGTGATTATAGGAATAGTACAGAAAAGACAATAAATAACAAAACAGAGAGAAAAATAGTTTGCACCTAACCATGAGCTATATTTCATATATGTTCCACCCTCATGATTAAACAAACATTTACTTTTTTTTGGGATTTTGGTTTCTCTGATTAATTCTTGGAGTGCCAATGAATCCAAAACATTAAGGGATGTCAGCGTAAATTTTAATGGGCTATGTGAAATTATGATTAATTTGTGAATTCAGACTTCTCAGAGTCACAATTGATTGGATTTCTTCAATTTAAGTTTATTTTTCATTCAGATTACTAAAGAAAATAACATGAGAGTTATTCAATTCACACTATTACTGGAATTAATCTTTTGAGGTTCTTTATTAAGATCTACAAGGTACATATAACTCCTCAGCAACATGACATTTCTAATGGACTCCAGAGAGGGAATCGTCTTTGAATTACTAAAATTTTGATTGGATTTTTATGAAGATAAGTTGATATCAAGCTGATTTTAAGTTTTAGAGTAAGGTTCTATTAAAATACAGCACATATTTCATTCAAATGAATGCATATCGTGGATATTTAATTTTAAGAATGAATTATCTTACATAATACTCAGTTATGTAATGAAGTACAAGTTTAATTTTGAGCAAAAATGTATTCATAACGTGAAAATTGTGATAATATAAATAATTAAATGTCTATATTCGTAAAGTTTTATGAAATACTCATTTTATTTTATTTTATTTTTTTAAAGATTTTATTTATTTATTCATGAGAGACACACAAAGAGAGAGAGAGAGGGAGATGGAGAGAGGCAGAGACACAGGCAGAGGGAGAAGCAGGCTCCATGCTGGGAGCCTGACATGGGACTCAATCCCAGAACTCCAGGATCACGCCCTGGTCCGAAGACAGGCACCAAACTGCTGAGCCACCTGGGCTATCCAGGAATACTCATTTTAATATTCAAAACAATAACAGCTCATTTACTCTTCAGAACAATCAATCTCTTTGTGGTTTTTCTGTGCCATTTGATTCCTTTTTTTCCCCTTTCAACTATATTTTAGATTGTACAGATAAAAAATAAATACCATTTTCCATTCATTTAATGATCTTGATTCTGCTATTCCAATTTCCTCTAGAGCTTTCTATTATCCAACTCAGTCTCATATGCCACAGCCTTCGGTATTTAAAATTTGATCTACAATGACCTCAAATCAGTCTTCAAGCATTATTAAACTCAAATTAATGTGCTTAATTCATACACTTCAGTATCATGTATATCTCATTCAAATACTCTTGTCTACTGTACTCTTAACAAAATAATATTTAAATAAATACAGTGTTTTTCATAAATTCCAAATTTGAACAGATTAGTATGTCTTTGTCATAAGAAACATATACTGAATTGGCTTATTTCCAGAAACTTTTCTAACATGTATGCTTCTGATCAAAATGCATATTTTTTAAAATATTTTCAACTTAAATTTTTTATTTGGATTTATCTGAATTTCTTATTGATTGGCAATAAAAACGGTACAGTAAATATGTATTTGGAAATGATTCTCATTTCCTTATAAGCTGATATACCACAAATTGAAGCATTCAATAATAGCTTCTAAAAATAAAAAGCAAGACTTTTTATTGTTCAACTTTGAAAATGTTCAGGAGAAAAAAAAGAAGGAAATAGTTGACTTAGTATTTCTTGATAATGATTTAGTGCTTTTCACAAACTATAACGGGAATGAGATTTGCTATTATATTTATATAATTCAGTATTGGATATACATTTCAAAAGTTAATTAAATACATGTAAATAGTTAATAAACATAACCATACTGCTGGTAATAACTTATAAAGAGGTATCACTTTAGTATTTCACCAAGTAATTATATATAATTAATCATATTTTGTCATTAATGTAGAAAAGAGAAATTTTCATAGACACCAGGAGAAGACAAAATACTGTATATAGTGCTGAAATAGAAGTATGATTTATTGTCTATATGAAGACTACTATTGTCTATATGAAGACTACCAGACTACTCTGGTAAAAGAAATAACCGAATTTCTGACTCTGACAATATTTAGGGCATAAGCTACCTAAAGTAGACTATTCCTCTTTTCTTTGCCTACATTTTATTTAATTTTGTAATTGCAAATAGTCATCCATTTCTCTGTTCCAAGTAATCAGCGTGTCAAGACTTCTTTCTCCTCTCACTTAGAGAAATAACATTTCCTCTCTGCAAAATTTTAGAGGTGAATTTCTACCTCAACCGAAAAATTTTTCCAAGTGTGGATCATTTACTGTCACTCCTAACTGTGTTTGCACTCTTCCAAATTCTGGAAAACAAGAAAGCAACAGAGCATATTTAAAAGTACACAAAGGCAGTGAACCAAGAGTTTTGTTCCTCTTTTTACTAATTATCTTTGTGACCTTAGATAAACCACTTATCTACTTAAGTCTCATTTCTTTATATAGTAAATTAATAACTTATAGCAAAATAATCTCAATGATCTCTCTCATACTTTAATATTTTGTGATTTCTAGCCAATAAATAAGCTGATTTACAAAGTGGAGAACTTTTTCTTGCCATTCCTAATATATTGGGGAAAAAATAGATTCCAGTGAAATCTTCAAAGTCCCTTGAACAAAACTGCTCTTTTGATTGATGTTCCTCTTACTAGTCATATGTGATGAGTTAGCCACATTCCATTATATGAGAAATATGTCTATCTGTTGGTCTGATGTACTCTTCATTAACTTTTCCTTTGTTTACAAATCAGTGGTGGCATGGAAATATACAGAGTGGACATGACTACATTCTCTGTGTATGTTATCAGTAATATGTCACATGAAAGACTGAGGGTTACAGTTTTTTGAGTCTTAGCATTAGGGAACTGCCTTATGTGCCAGGTAAACTTGCTATGTATTCTGTTATAAAATTTTGATGAAGAGGTACTTTGAGGTATTCTTAACTTCATCATAAATTAACATTGAAAAATATAATTCAAACACCTGAATTTATCCAGATCTAATTTCCCAAAATATATTTACTTCTAGGGTTACATTGGGAAAGGAAAGTTTTCATCCCCAAAAAGAATACCAGGAAAATTATGTGGGGAACCAGACATTCAAAAGGACATTTTTGGGCTCCCGTTATGGGACTTGCTACTGGAAACTCTATCATATTATTGTATTATTCTACAACTTGAATTCTATTAAGTTTCCTTCATTAATGGCAAGAGGCCAAGCCAACTTAGACTATTAATTGGATGTTAGAATGTAAGTGATAAAATATGTGTAAGCTCTTGTATGCCCTGTGATAAACATAAAAGCTTCAGTCTATAAAATATGTGTCATAGTTATTGATATGATATACTCACAATAATCTGAGTAACTAATATCAGAAGACTAGTCATTTATCCTGCTAAATAAATATTTAATTATGTAGTATCTGCACTTTTAAAAAAATGAAGTTTTGTTACTTCTAAAATTTCTGTTGATTTAGCTGATTTACAACTTTAATTTTATATTATGTGAGTAAGCATTTGTTTTTCAAATATTAACATTGGTTTTGTTCAACTTCTAAAGATGTTTTTCTAAGGACAATGTTAAATTCTTCCCTCCGTGTTTTAGGATTAGTGCATTAAACAAGCAGGATGACTTTCTTGAAATTTCTTGAAATGTACAAGTTAATTTCAATATACAAATTGAAAAGTCTCAATTGTTTCCATCTCAAACTAGACCATGATTCATGTGACAAAATATAATTTTTTAGTTTTTATACACACACACACACACACACACACACACACACACCTTAGGATAGGTTCTTTTCTAAATACTCCTGTTCAAATCAATAGAAGGTAATACTGAATCCACATGGTTATATGTCCTGATCTTCTTTGAGTTCACCATTCTTTCCCATTCCTGATTACAACATTTGAAAACTGTAATAGCCATTGACCAATAAATAAACAAAAGGCTTACACTGAATATATTATGTATTTTAAAGACTACCGGACTACTGAAAGATTTAGTAGTACTTTTAAAAATATGTTTCCTATTGGTGAGAAAGAATGGAAAACTAAACAAACAGCCCAAGTTCCAAATTCAATCATTATCTGCTATCTTTTTCTTAGGAAAAAAAAAAATTGGTGGATCATCTTTCTAATGCAAACAGTGTGATAGAGCAAGCCTCAGATTTATCATTGTACTACTAAGCAAGTGAAGATAGTGAGGCATATGCACCATATTAATTATGTATGCTGGGCTAACTTGGGTATTGTGGAAGTTAATGGATATGAGAAGAGAAAATCTGAGGAAAAGTAAAAATTACTAAATTAGCAGCAAACCTCATCATCACTAATATACATACACCAAGTCAATTGTTAGAAGGAATTTTAAAACTTGAACTTTGGCAGGCCCGAGTCGTTTAGTCAGTTAAGTGTCTACCTTTGGCTCAGGTCATGATCCCAAGGTCCTGAGATGGAGCCTCATATGGAGCTCAGGGGGGAATCTGCTTTTTCCGCTCTTTCTGCCCCTCCCCCAGCTCATGATTTCTTCTTTCTCTCTCAAATATATAAAATCTTATAAAAAAACAACAACCTGAAGCTGTTAATTCTATCCTGATATTTTTTTTTTCAGTTTAGCTAAAAGTGTAGTGGAAATATACAAATATCTATAAGAATTGATATCAATTTCTAGCAAATTTGCTTAGCAATGGTGTGTTAACACCTCTATAATTTATTATTTTTCTCATGTGTGTGAGTCTTACACACTGCATTCCTGGGTGATTTGCCCTTACCTGTAATTTACTACTAAGTAAAGAAAACTTCTATTGAAAATTAACCAAGATATATGGATCATGAAGTATATATACTGACAGCTTTTCCTCAAGGACATTTTTAGACACTACTTACAATAAACTTTCTAGGTTAAAATATTATGTTACATAGACTACATAATGGTATATTTAAAATACTATTTTACAGGGATGCCTGGGTGGCTCACTGGTTGAGTGTCTGTCTTCAGCTCAGGAAATTATCCTGGTTGTTCAGGGATGGACTCCCAAATTGGGCTCCCTGCATGGAGCGTGCTTCTCCTTTTGCCTATGTCTCCACCTCTCTTTCTGTATCTCTCATGAATAAATAAATAAAATCTTTAAAAAAAGTAAAATACTATTTTACAGTGGTAGTATAGAGTTGATAAGTTTCCATCAGTATATGAGTAAACAAATGACTATGAATCAAAAAATAATAAAATAATATATTTATTTATATGAGAGAAAAATTACTAGAATTCCTATAATTAAATTCCAAAGAAAGAAATAATAAAGAAAATATTAAGGTGGGAGGAGGGGCAAGAAGGCGGAAGAGCAGGGTCTCCAAATCACTTGTCCCCAACAAATTACCTAGAAAACCTTCAAATCATCCTGAAAATCTATGAATTCGGCCTGAGATTTAAAGAGAGACCAGCTGGAACGCTACAGTGAGAAGAGTTCGCGCTTCTATCAAGGTAGGAAGACGGGGAAAAAGAAATAAAGACACAAAAGGCCTCCGAGGGGGAGGGGCCCCGCGAGGAGCCGGGCTGAGGCCGGGGCGAGTGTCCCCAGGACAGGAGAGCCCCGTCCCGGAGGAGCAGGAGCTGCACCGACCTTCCCCGCGGAAAGGCCTCCCGGGGAATTGGAGCAGGATCCCCAGAAAGGCGGGGATGCCCTCGGGCTCCCTGGGACAGTAACAGAGGAACTGCGCCCCGGGAGATGCGCCGAGCTCCCTAAGGGCTGCAGCGCTCGGCGGGACCCGGAGCAGCTCGGAGGGGCTCGGGCGGCGGCTCCGCGGAGGGGGCTGCGCGGCTCCGGGAACAGCTCAGCGGCGGCGGCTCGGGCGGAGGAAGAAGCTCCGCGGAGGGGGCTGCGGGGCTCCGGGAACAGCTCGGCGGCGGCGACTCAAGCGGAGAAAGAAGCTCTGCGGAGGGGGCGGCGCGGCTCCGGGAACAGCTCGGAGGGGCTCGGGCGGCGGCTCCGCGGAGGGGGCTGCGGGGCGGGAGCGCGAATCCAACAGCGCAGGCACCGGAGCACAGGGCGCCGGGACACAGCCCAGGATCCGGCCTCCCCCCGGGACAGGCAGAGGCTGGGAGGGCCCAGGACAGCAAGGACGCTCCTGCCTGGAACTGAGCAGATCAGCGGCCCCGCCCCGTAGCCCACAGGCCCTGCAGACGGAGACCCCGGAGCAACTGCGGGAGCTGACTACAGGGCTGCAGAGCTGCCCCCGCCACTGCGGTTGTTCCTCCTGGGGCCTCACGGGGTGAACAACCCCCACTGAGCCCTGCACCAGGCAGGGGCAGAGCAGCTCCCCCAAGTGCTAACACCTGAGAATCAGCACAGCAGGCCCCTACCCCAGAAGACCAGCTGGACGGACCAGTTCCAGGGGAAGTCAAGGGACTTAAAGTATACAGAATCGGAAGATACTCCCCCGTGTTTTTTTTGTTTTTGTTTTTTTGTTTTTGTTTTGTTTTGTGTTTTTTTTCTTTCTCCTTGATTTCTGATTGCTTCCCCCACCCAACCCCCCTTTTTTCTCCTTTCTTTCTTTTTCTTTCTCTTTTTCTTCTTTTCCCCCTTTTTTTTCTTCTATTTTTCTTTTTCTCTTTTCTTTCCTTCTCTCTCTTTTTCTCCTTTTCCCAATACAACTTGTTTTTGGCCACTCTGCACTGAGCAAAATGACTAGAAGGAAAACCTCACCTCAAAAAAAAGAATCAGAAACAGCCCTCTCTCCCACAGAGTTACAAAATCTGGATTACAATTCAGTGTCAGAAAGCCAATTCAGAAGCACTATTATACAGCTACTGGTGGCTCTAGAAAGAACCATAAAGGACTCAAGAGACTTCATGACTGCAGAATTTAGATCCAATCAGGCAGAAATTAAAAATCAATTAAATGAGATGCAATCCAAGCTAGAAGTCCTAACGACGAGGCTTAATGAGGTGGAAGAACGAGTGAGTGACATGGAAGACAAGTTGATGGCAAAGAGGGAAACTGAGGAAAAAAGAGACAGGCAATTAAAAGACCATGAGGTTAGATTAAGGGAGATAAATGACAGCCTGAGGAAAAAAAACCTACGTTTAATTGGGGTTCCCCAGGGCGCAGAAAAGGACAGAGGGCCAGAAAATGTATTTGAACAAATCCTAGCTGAAAACCTTCCGAATCTGGGAAGGGAAACAGGCATTCAGATCCAGAAAATAGAGAGATCTCCCCCCAGAATCAACAAAAACCATTCAACACCTCGACATTTAATAGTGAAGCTTGCAAATTCCAAAGATAAAGAGAAGATCCTTAAAGCAGCAAGAGAAAAAAAGTCCCTGACTTTTATGGGGAGGAATATTAGGGTAACAGCAGACTTCTCCACAGAGACCTAGCAGGCCAGAAAGGGCTGGCAGGATATATTCAGGGTCCTAAATGAAAAGAACATGCAACCAAGAATACTTTATCCAGCAAGGCACTCATTCAAAATGGAAGGAGAGATAAAGAGCTTCCAAGACAGGCAGGAACTGAAAGAATATGTGACCTCCAAACCAGCTCTGCAAGAAATTTTAAGGGGGACTCTTAAAATTCCCCTTTAAGAAGAAGTTCAGTGGAACAATCCACAAAAACAAGGACTAAATAGATATGATGACACTAAACTCATATCTGTCAATAGTAACTCTGAATGTGAACGGGCTTAATGACCCCATCAAAAGGCGCAGGGTTTCAGACTGGATAAAAAAGCAGGACCCATCTATTTGCTGTCTACAAGAAACTCATTTTAGACAGAAGGACACATACAACCTGAAAATAAATGGTTGGAGAACCATTTACCATTCAAATGGTCCTCAAAAGAAAGCAGGGGTAGCCATCCTTATATCAGATAAATTAAAATTTACCCCGAAGACTATAGTGAGAGATGAAGAGGGACACTATGTCATACTCAAAGGATCTATCCAACAAGAGGACTTAACAATCCTCAATATATATGCCCCGAATGTGGGAGCTGCCAAATATTTAATCCAATTAATAACCGAACTCAAGAAATACTTTGATAATAATACACTTATACTTGGTGACTTCAATCTAGCTCTTTCTACCCTCGATAGGTCTTCTAAGCACAACATCTGCAAGGAAATGAGAGCTTTAAATGATACACTGGACCAGATGGATTTCACAGATATCTACAGAACTTTACATCCAAACTCAACTGAATACACATTCTTCTCAAGTGCACATGGAACTTTCTCCAGAATAGACCACATACTGGGTCACAAATCGGGTCTGAACCGATACCAAAAGATCGGGATAGTCCCCTGTATATTCTCAGACCATAATGCCTTGAAATTAGAACTTAATCACAGCAAGAAGTTTGGAAGGACCACAAACACGTGGAGGTTAAGGACCATCCTGCTAAAAGATGAAAAGGTCAACCAGGAAATTAAGGAAGAATTAAAAAGATTCATGGAAACTAATGAGAATGAAGATAAAACCATTCAAAATCTTTGGGATGCAGCAAAAGCAGTCCTGAGGGGGAAATACATCGCAATACAAGCATCCATTCAAAAACTGGAAAGAACTCAAATTCAAAAGCTCACCTTACACATAAAGGAACTAGAGAAAAAGCAACAAATGGACCACACCCCCAGCAGAAGAAGACAGTTAATTAAAATTCGAGCAGAACTAAATGATATCGAGACCAAAAGAACTGTGAAACAGATCAACAGAACCAGGAGTTGGTTCTTTGAAAGAATTAATAAGATAGATAAACCATTAGCCAAACTTATTAAAAAGAAGAGAGAGAAGACTCCAATTAATAAAATCATGAATGAGAAAGGAGAGATCACTACCAACACCAAGGAAATACAAACGATTTTAAAAACATATTATGAACAGCTGTACACCAATAAATTAGGAAATCTAGAAGAAATGGACGCATTCCTGGAAAGCCACAAACTACCAAAACTGGATCAGGAAGAAATAGAAAACCTGAACAGGCCAATAACCAAGGAGGAAATTGAAGCAGTCATCAAAAACCTCCCAAGACACAAGGGTCCAGGGCCAGATGGCTTCCCAGGGGAATTCTATCAAACGTTTAAAGAAGAAATCATACCTATTCTACTAAAGCTGTTTGGAAAGATAGAAAGAGATGGAGTACTTCCAAATTCGTTCTATGAGGCCAACATCACCTTAATTCCAAAACCAGACAAAGACCCCACCAAAAAGGAGAATTACAGACCAATATCCCTGATGAACATGGATGCAAAAATTCTCAACAGGATACTAGCCAATAGGATCCAACAACACATTAAGAAAATTATTCACCATGACCAAGTAGGATTTATCCCCGGGACACAAGGCTGGTTCAACACTCGTAAAACCATCAATGTGATTCATCATATCAGCAAGAGAAAAACCAAGAACCATAGGATCCTCTCATTAGATGCAGAGAAAGCATTTGACAAAATACAGCATCCATTCCTGATCAAAACCCTTCAGAGTGTTGGGATAGAGGGAACTTTCCTCGACATCTTAAAAGCCATCTACGAAAAGCTCACAGCAAATATCATTCTCAATGGGGAAGCACTGGGAGCCTTTCCCCTAAGATCAGGAACAAGACAGGGATGTCCACTCTCACCATTGCTATTCAACATAGTACTGGAAGTCCTCGCCTCAGCAATCAGACAACAAAAAGACATTAAAGGCATTCAAATTGGCAAAGAAGAAGTCAAACTCTCCCTCTTGGCCGATGACATGATACTGTACATAGAAAACCCAAAAGCCTCCACCCCAAGATTGCTAGAACTCATACAGCAATTTGGTAGCATGGCAGGATACAAAATCAATGCCCAGAAATCAATGGCATTTCTATACACTAACAATGAGACTGAAGAAAGAGAAATTAAGGAGTCAATCCCATTTACAACTGCATCCAACAGCATAAGATACCTAGGAATAAACCTAACCAAAGAGGTAAAGGATCTATACCCTAAAAACTATAGAACACTTCTGAAAGAAATTGAGGAAGACACAAAGAGATGGAAAAAGATTCCATGCTCATGGATTGGCAGAATTAATATTGTGAAAATGTCAATGTTACCCAGGGCAATTTACACGTTTAATGCAATCCCTATCAAAATACCACGGACTTTCTTCAGAGAGTTAGAACAAATTATTTTAAGATTTGTGTGGAATCAGAAAAGACCCCGAATAGCCAGGGGAATTTTAAAAAAGAAAACCATAGCAGGGGGCATCACAATGCCAGATTTCAGGTTGTACTACAAAGCTGTGGTCATCAAGACAGTGTGGTACTGGCACAAAAACAGACACATAGATCAATGGAACAGAATAGAGAACCCAAAAGTGGACCCTGAAATGTATAGTCAACTAATATTCGATAAAGGAGGAAAGGCTATCCATTGGAAGAAAGACAGTCTCTTCAATAAATGGTGTTGGGAAAATTGGACATCCACATGCAGAAGAATGAAACTGGACCACTCTCTTTCACCATACACAAAGATAAACTCAAAATGGATGAGAGATCTAAATGTGAGACAAGAGTCCATCAAAATCATAGAAGAGAACACAGGCAACACCCTTTTTGACTTGGCCACAGTAACTTCTTGCAAGATACATCCACAAAGGCAAAAGAAATAAAAGCAAAAATGAACTATTGGGACTTCATCAAGATAAGAAGCTTTTGCACAGCAAAGCATACAGTCAACAAAACTAAAAGACAACCTACAGAATGGGAGAAGGTATTTGCAAATGACATATCAGATAAAGGGCTAGTTTCTAAAATCTATAAAGAACTTATTAAACTCAACACCAAAGAAACAAACAATCCAATCATTAAATGGGTAAAAGACATGAAGAGAAATCTCACAGAGGAAGACATGGACATGGCCAACATGCACATGAGAAGATGCTCTGCATCACTTGCCATCAGGGAAATACAAATCAAAACCACAATGAGATACCACCTCACACCAGTGAGAATGGGGAAAATTAATAAGGCAGGAAACAACAAATGTTGGAGAGGATGCAGAGCAAAGGGAACCCTCTTACACTGTTGGTGGGAATGTGAACTGGTGCAGCCACTCTGGAAAACTGTGTGGAGGTTCCTCAAAGAGTTAAAAATAGACCTGCCCTACGACCCAGCAATTGCACTGTTGGGGATTTACCCCAAATATTCAGATGCAATGAAACGCCGGGACACCTGCACCCCGATGTTTCTAGCAGCAATGTCCACAATAGCCAAACTGTGGAAGAAGCCTCGGTGTCCATCGAAAGATGAATGGATAAAGAAGCTGTGGTCTATGTATACAATGGAATATTACTCAGCAATTAGAAACGACAAATACCCACCATTTGCTTCAACGTGGATGGAACTGGAGGGTATTATGCTGAGTGAAATAAGTCAATCGGAGAAGGACAAACAGTGTATGTTCTCATTCATTTGGGGAATATAAAATATAGTGAAAGGGAATATAAAGGAAGGGAAAAGAAATGTTGGGAAATATCAGGAAGGGAGACAGAACATAAAGACTCCTAACTCTGGGAAAGGAACTAGGGGTGGTAATGGGGAGGAGGGTGGAGGGTGGAGGGGAATGGGTGACGGGCACTGAGGCGGACACTTGACGGGATGAGCACTGGGTGTTTTTCTGTATGTTGGTAAATTGAACACCAATAAAAATTAATTTAAATAAAATAAAAAAAGAAAATATTAAGGTGATTTTTGTTTATCTAATTTAAATTTACTATTTTCCATTGCTTCGGGGTAAAATGTTTAGCAAAAGATAAATCTGTATTTTTTTCAAATAAAAAAAATATCTAACCTTTGTCCATTTGATGATAAGATTTTACAATTCATATTTATATTCACTACCAGCTTTCTTTAGGGGTCACCTGAGGAAAAACAAACCTGCTTTCTAAATATGGTAACATGATTAAAACCACACTTTCCAATTTCTATGTATTTTTTAAAAAGTTATGCTTTCCCTGAAATAAGCGAAACATATACATAAATGTGCTGTATTGTCTCCAAATTTGTATCAAAAATAGTCACTAAGATACTCTGCACAGAAACCTGGCTATTAATATATATTTTATACAGATTACAAAACCCATTTCTCATAGATTATGTAACTTTTTTAAGATGCAAGTGACTTGAAATTTTAGTATTAAAACTCATACGTTAGCCTTCATAATATTTAATATGAAGGATAAATGCTGGCACAGGCTGTTTACAAAAAAGGAGAAATCTCTATAAAACTGAGAACAATTTATTCTGAAATATGCAATGGAAAAAGCAATGTCATTATATTACATGCCATGCGTTCTAATTGTAAGGTTGGTTTTTATTAAACATATGCTGCAGAGGCACCTGTGTGGCTCAGTGGTTGAGTGTCTGCATTTGCCTCAGGTCATGATCCCAGGGTTCTGGGATCAAGTCCCAATTCAGGCTCCCCACAGCGAGCCTGCTTCTCCCTCTGCTCTCTGCCTCTCTCCCTGTGTCTCGCATTGAATAAATAAATAAAATCTTAAACAAACAAACAAACAAAAACTGGCTCAACTAAGCTGAATGTAGAAATCCTTATGGCAGAAGGCATACAATTAGTCTTTAGAAAAACCTCTACCAAAAAAAAATATATATATATTTACCAGTGTTTACAATCATTGTTCATTTGACTCTATCTTGAAGAGACTTACTATCCTAATGTGAAATGTGATCTAGCAATGGAAACTTCATCTTTCTCCAACCTTGAAATGTTGGTGACTGGTTGTCATGTACTATGAATGGAGCATCCCCTATAACCACAAGTTCCTCACCTATCAGGAATTGTATTGTTTTGTATCTTGTTTGTAGTATTTGATGTGACTAGGAAGTAAACACTAATCAAACAGACACTCTTTGTTAAACATAGCTGCCTAATTAAAGGATTTATGATTGTTTTTCAGTGGATTTTAGTCTCTCAGAATGATGTTGTGGTTTTTTTTCCCCTGTCTGTTGCAGATAAAATGAGTGTGAGAAATGTAAAAATATATTCCATAGTGATGATTTAAAAACATAGTTAAACAATCAAATTGTCATGAACTTTGACCATTTTTACCTACAGTAAATGAGCATATATAAACAATTATGGCATTTTTTAATAGAAGAGTATACATAATGTATAAAGATTGTCCTATGTGGGACACATTTTCAGTATTCACATGTAAGCTTTGGAAAAGTTAAATAGGACAGCTGAAATACAATAAATTTCTTATTTATGTGATACTATACACTAAAAATATCACTCAGTTGAGCCTTGCAGTGGGAAGCATACAGGAGAGAAATATTTAAGGGATGCCTGAATGGCTCAGTGGTTGAGTGTCTGCCTTTGGCTCAGGACATGATCCCAGAGTCCCAGGATTGAGTCCCATATCGGGCTCCCTGCATGGAGCCTGCTTCTCCCTCTGCCTATGTCTCTGCCTCTCTCTCTGTATATCTCATGAATAAATAAATAAAATCTTTAAAAAAAAGAGAGAGAGAAATATTTAACAACCACTCAAATAAGAAATAATTGGTAGATTCTCTCTCTACAAATTATTAGTTGAATCCTCACTCAGAACACAGCTCCAAAATAGGTAATCCCCTCTTTTGCAAAGAACTTAACTGTAAATTCTTTTGTGAACACTAAAGACAACAACAGTGTATTTCCTAAAGGCTGAAATGATGTGCTTCTGGTACAGCCTTGGAGGCTGGAGTTAGCAGTTACTTATCTGCTATTTCATGTGCAGAGTGTCTCTTCTTCCCTCTCTGATTCTATAATTAAAGTAACATTAGTTGATTCACACTACATAATGTCAAATTCTCTTAAAACTGAACTCTTTCATCTTATACTAAAAAGTCAGATAAAACTGACCGATTAAATTTACCAAATACCTAAATTAGGAGCACAACAGCATTCTTCACACAAAGTGCAATCAAACAGTTTTATTCCTGTTTGTGGAGCTTAACCTTCTGCAAAAGTAATTAGTTCTATAATTAAAAAGCTATTTGGAATGATTAAAATCCTGTTACCTTGTGGCATTTGAAGACAAATGCAAATGTCAGAAAGGATGAATTCATTAAAATTTCTATTTAAGAGAAAAAATTGTAGATGGAGGGTATTATTTATTAAAATATTACAGTTTCAGGGAAGGTTTGATCTGCAAAGATGACACTAAAGGTGTAAGGTATCTTTCTGTAGCATTGGATATAGCAATCAGCTGTTATTCAGGAATAATTATTTTGGGGTTATTTTAAACTAACACCTTATAATGCCACAGTGTTATTTTAAAAGTGATGTTATTCTTCTGAGGGACTATATATTTTTCAACAAATTAGAAATTATTAGTGTATTTAGTTACGAGTTAGCCATGTATATAAGTTTGATAACCCACCTGACACGCTATGTTGGGTTATCAATCTTAATTTTTCAAGCTATGAATTCAAAGGCTAATTACTTCGAATGAATGGTCAAGTTTTAAAGTCTCCTCTTGCCCCTTGAAATTAATAAGATTTGGAGAAGAGAACTGGAGAGAATGGAATACTGTTGGACTACATGGTGTTAATGATAATTTCTCAGATGAATGTGGTTTAAGAGGAGTCTACTTTTGGTCCCCAGTCAAGAGTCTGCATTCTTTTAAAGAAAGCACAATTATTCATGAGCAGGTTAAATTAACCTCTAGTAGTAGAAGTTATGGAATATTAACATGTATTGTGAAAGACATTATAAAATCATACCTTTTCTAGATCTTTAGAATTTTTATTCTCAATATATCATAAAAATACAAAACAGTGGATACATTAAGAAATTCTAAGGAAACACATTATTAACCTTTGCCAAATACATGATTTAAAATTAACCAAGCAGACAAAAACCCCAATAAACTTTTAATTTTATCCTTAAATTTGGGGACTAAATAAAAAAAGAATAAAGACTAAAACACATGATGGTTAGAAAGGAGAAATGTGTTTATTGATGTATTTACAAAGACAAATTAGCAGATTAGACAAGTATTGAATGGAACATCAGTCTTCAATTTTAGAATAAGAGTATTTCATCTTGTTTGATATTTGGTTTCTTTTGTCTCTTTTAAGTTTCCTATCACCTAAAAAGACATTATAGCCTAGCCACAAAAGCCATATAGTACATTGAATACCACGTAGCCCTCACTTCCCAGGATGTTTGTTTGTTTCAAAAAAGAGCCTAGAAGAGAACTAATCATCTCCTGAAAATTTTACAACATGGTCCCAGGGACAGTCATCTTCTGTAATGTGACCACAGAAGGCTGTATATTTCAGATACTTAGTTTTAATAAGACTTTATATTTCTAATCCATTTTAACTCTCTTTATTGGAGTTAAGGAAGGAATCTTGGATGGGAGACAAGAAGCCTGTATTCAGATTAGGAATCAAGAGATAAGGCCTAGACATTATCCAGCAAAACTGAAATAGATGAAATAAGATCATTCAAATGGAAAATGATAGAGAATGGAAAAATTCCAATACATAGATCTGAATTCTCCTGCTGGAGATGTTGAAAGAGAATATTCAATTTGAAAAACAAAAAATAGATCATAGGACATTTCAGGCATATAATGTTCACCTAGTAATACATACTCACTTTCAGCACACATCTCTTATTTTACATCGAGTATAAATGATGAAGAAAATGCTCTGAGTACTAAGAAATATAGAAATAGCTTTATTGGTGGCTCAGATTTACTCAAAACCAGAGTCATTTGGTGACCAATTATATGAATGGAGGGAGTCTAGGCAGATCCATAATCAACACATATAATTTATTTATGTTGTTATAGTGACATGAGTGGTAAACCTTAAAATTTAACAAATGTGTGAAGGTTTTTAATAGTGGATCATTTGTTTTCAAACATAATTACTTTTAATAGGTAATTCATCCAGGTGAAAAATCTGATGAATATAAGGAAAGTGGGGAGATCTTTCCACAGGACTTATAACTTGCTCAAAATCAAGAAAGTTACATAGGTAAGAAACTATATAAAGAGTATGTAAAGGCATTGTGAAAGTTCCATATCTTACTGAGCATCCCAAAAGTGGTACTACTAAGAAAATTTTCACATGTAAGCGTTACAAGTAATATGGAGGGACATTTTATGAATGTTAGGGATCAAACTGGAAAAAGTTCTGTCATATCCCCAAACTTATTCTTCATCAAAGAATTCATCCCAGTGAGGAAATATGTAAGTGAATGCTATGGTTTTAAGGCCTTTGGGTATAGCTTTCAACTATCTCAATATCAGAGAGTCTATGCTGATTAGAACCCCTATGAATTGAAGCACTGTGGGAAGGCCTTTCTTTTTCTGGCAGGATCAAAAAAAAAAAAAAAAAAAGAATGAAAAAAGGTAAAAGAGGAAGAAACCTCACAAATAAATTAATATGGAAAGGTCTGTATCAAAAGGTCATATTGTACTTGAAGAAAGATAACTTTCATCATCTTTTAACATTTTACAAATAATATATGTAACTCAGCGAATTTCACTTTATTTCTAATATCCTGTAATAGTTTTATACAGACTTTTTATGTCTAGCTAACATTTATTTCACTATTCAGTTCAAACTGTGAATCTAGGTTAACTTCATCAAAATTCTTATTGTACCATATCACTTTTCCAATAGTTTCTTCCTTTCATATTTTTTTTTACTATGTCTTTGATTTGTTATTTTCTTACATCTTTATTTTTATAAAACTATGGGCATGTAAGACTTATCCCAACTATACAAGAGTGGTTTAACATTTGAAAATCAATTAATATGATTTTCACAGGAACAAGCTTAAAAAGAAAATTCACACTATCATATCAATAGATGCATAAAAAACATTGACAAAATCTACCACAATTCATGATTTAAAAACAAAAAACCTCAAGATAAACCAAGAATAAAACTTCCTTAGCTTGATCAATGAGTAACTACAAAAACCTACAGCTAACAGCATACTTAATAAGAAACTTGAAATTTCCCAGTAAGATCACTAACAAGACAAGGATGTTTTCTCTCATCACTGCCTTTCAACATCCTACTGGAAAGCTAATGAAATAAGACAAGAAATGAAAATAAAAGGCATACAATTAGGAAGAAAGATTAAAACCGTTTTTGTTCACAGATGATGCTGTTGTCCACAAAAAAAAAAATCTGAAAGAATTGACAAAAATAAATTCCTGAAACTAAAATAAGATTATGGTGAATTTCCAGGACACAAGATTAATATACAAAAGTCAATCATGTTCCAATACACCTGCAGGAAAAAATGGAATTTGAAATTAAAAAAATACTATTTACATTAGCACTCAAAAAATGAAATGCTCATGAATAAATATAACAAAATGTACAAAAGATCTGTATGAAGAAAACTGCAAAACTCCAATGAATAAAATCAAAGAATTAAATAAAGGAGAAACATTCCATATTCATGATATGAAGACTCAATATTGTCAAGATGTCAATTCTTCCCAAATTGGAATAGATTCAATGCAATACTAATAAAAAATAACAGCATTAGCACCTTCATTTTGTATATATTAACAAAGTGATTCCACTACGTAGAGAGGTAAAGTACACAAAATAAGCAGCATGGTATTGAAGAAGAAAAAGTCAAAGGACTGCCATTCCTTGACTTCAAGACTTATCATGAAGCTGTAGTAATTAAGACAGTGTCCTATTATTGAAAGAATAAACAGATCAATGGAACAGAACAGAAAGCTTAGAAAGATCTACATAAATATAGTCAACTGATCTTTGCCAAAGGAGCAAAGTCAATACAATGAGGCAAAGATAATCCTTCTAACTGGAAAAACTTATATAGTTTTTTATATAGTTTTCCAAAGCAAAAAAAAAAAAAAAAAAAAAGGCTTAGATGTTGCACCCTTCACAAAAACTATATCAAAGTGGATCACAGTCTTAAATGTAAAACACAAAACTTACAGGCAGCATATAGATGGGTTAATTTTTTTAATCCATTCTGATACACTGTGTCTTTTTATTGGAGCATTTAGTCCATTTACATTCAGAATAAGTATTGATAGATATGAATTTAGTGCCATGTTATGACTTGTTTTGTCATTGTTTCTGGAGATTTTCTCTGCTCCTTTCTAGTCTTTGTTGCTTTTGGTTGTCCCTTCCCACTCAAAGAATCTCCTTTAATATTTTTTGCTGGGTTAGTGGTCATGAACTCCTTTAGTTTATGTTTGTCTGGGAAACTCTCTCTCCTTCCATTCTGAATGATAGCCTTGCTGAATAGAGTATTCTTGGCTGCAGATTTTTCCCATTCAGCATATTGAATACATCATGCCTCTTTCTTCTGGCTTGCCAGGTTTCTGTGGAGAGATCTGCTGCTACTATAATGGATATTTCCTTGTAAATTAGGGACTTTTTTTTTTTTTTTTGTCTTGCTGCTTCTGGGATTTTTTTTTTCTTTATCACTATATTTTGTAAATTTAACTACAATAGGTCTTGGTGTTGACTTGTTTTTGGTCATTTTGATAGGAATTCTCTGCACCTCCTAGATTTGGATGTCCATTTCCTTCCTCAGATTAGGGAAGTTCTCAGCTATAATTTCCTCACATAAAACTTCTGCCCCCTTCTCTCATTTCTTCTTCTGGGACTTCTTTGATACAAATGTTATAACATTTGATGGAGTCACTGAACTGTCTAAGTCTACTTTCATGATCCAAGATTTTTCATTCCTTCTTTTGTTCAGATTCATTATTTTCCAGAATTATGTCTTCTATATCACTTATTTGTTCCTCTACTTCATCCATCTTTGTGGTCATTATATTCATTTGGTTACACCTAAAGCAGCTGGAAAAACAACAGCAAATAAATCCTAAAGCCAGCAGAAGAAAGGAAATAATAAAGATTAGAGCAGAAATAAATGATATAGAAGCAAACAAATAACAACAGCAAAAATCAGTAGAACAGATCAATGAAACCAGGAGCTAGTTCTTTGTAAAAATTAATAAGATGGATGAAACCTTAGCCAGATATATTAAACAGAAAAAAGAAATAAGCCAAATAAATAACATTGTAAATGAGAGAGGACAAATCAAAACCAACACCACAGAAATAAAAAAAATTATAAAAGATTATAAAAAAATTATATGTCACCAAATCAGACAGTCAGGAAGAAATGAATAAATTCCTAGAAACATAAACTACCAAAACTGAAATGGGAGGATATAGAAAACTTGAACAGCAATACAGCATAGGCAGCAAAGAAATTGAATCAGTAATCAAAAATCTCCCAACAAACAAAGTCCAGGGCCAGATGGCTCACCAGGGGAATTCCACCAAACTTTTAAAGAGGAGTTAATAACTATTTTTCTCAAATTATTCCAAAAAATAGAAATGGAAGGAAATCTTCAAAATTCATTCTATGAGGCCAGCCTTACCCTGACTCCAAAACCAGACAAAGATCCCACTAAAAAAGAAACTACAGGCCAATATCCCTAATGAACATGGATGCAAAAATTCTAAATAGAATACTAGCAAATTGAATCCAAATTGAGTCCATTAAAAGAATCATTCAGGGACACCTGGGTGGTTCAGCAGTTGAGCACCTGCTCAACCTGGGGTGTGATCCTGGAGTCCCAGGATGGAGTCCTGCCTTGGGATCCCTGCATGGAGCCTGCTTCTGTCTCTGCCTCTCTCTCTATATATATATATGTCCCTCATGGACAAATAAAATCTTAAAAAAAAATCATTCATTGTGATCAAGTGAGATTTATTCCTGGACTGCAAGGGTGATTCACTATTAGCAAATCAAGCAATGGGATGCACCACATTAATAAAAGAAAGGAAAAAAAACATATCATCCTCTCAATAGATGCAGAAAAAGCATTTGACAAACTACAACATTTATTCATGATAAAAACACTCAACAAAGTAGGGATAGAGGGAGCATACCTCAACATAATAGAGACCATATCCAAAAACAACAACAACAACAAAAAAAAAACCCAGCTAATATCATCCCTAATGGGGAAAAACTGAGAGCTTTTTCCTCTACAGACATAAGACAGGGATGTTCACTCTCATCACCGTTATTTAACATTGAACTCGAAGTCCTGGCCACAGCAATCAGGCAACAAAAAGAAACAACAAATCAGCAAGAAAGAAGCAGAACTTTCACTATTTGCAGATGACATGGTATTGTATGTAGAAAACTCAAATGACTCCACCAAAAAAATTCTAGAACTGGTACACAAATTCAGTATATGATCCCATATAAAATCAACATACAGCAATCTGTTTCATTTCTATACACAAATTATGAAGCGGCAGAAAAGGAAATCAAGGAATCAATCCCATTTACAATTGCACCAAAAACCATAAAACACCTAGGAATAAACCTAAGCAAAGAAGTCAAAGATCTGCATTTTGAAAACTATAAAATATTTATGAAAGAAATCAAAGATGATGCAAAGAAATAGGAAGACATTCCATAATCATGGATTGGAAGAACAAATAGTGTTTAAATGTCTATGTTGCCCAAATCAATCTACACATTTAATGCATTTCCTATCAAAATAACAACAGCATTTTTCTCGTAGCTAGAATAATACAAAATTTATATGAAACCAGTAAAAGACCCTAATAGCCAAAACAATCTTGAAAAACAAAGCAAAGCTGGAGGCATCACAATTCTGGATTTCAAATTATATGGCAAAGCTGTAGTAACTACAAGTAACTACAGTATCTTGTAGTACAAGATAGTGGTGGCACAAAAACAGACATATAGATCAATGGAACAGAATAGAAAACCCAAAGATGGACCCACAATGATATGGTTAACTAATCTTCGACAAAGTAAAAGATTTTTTTTTTCCAATGGAAAAAAGCCAGTCTTTGTAACAAACAGTTTTGGGAAAACTGGACAGCAACATGCAAAAAAAAAAAAAATGAAACTGGACCACTTTCTTACACCATACACAAAAATAAATTTAAAATGGTTGAAAGACCTAAATTAAATGTAAGATAGGAAACCATTCAAAATCCTAGAGAAGAACACAGGCAGTAACCTCTTTGACCTTGGCCAGAGCAACTTCTTACTAGGTATGAGGCAAGGGAAACAAAAGCAAAAATAAACTATTGGAACTTCATTAAGATAAAATGCTATTGCACCATGAAGGAAACAGTTAACAAAACTAAAAGGCAACCTTTGAAATGGGGAGAAGATATTTGCAAATGTGATGAAAAGTTAGTATCCAAAATATATAAAGAACTTGTACAACTCAACAATAATCCAGTTAAAGAATAGACAGAAGACATGAAGAGATATCTTTCCAAAGAAGTCATACAGATGGGTAAGAGATGTGAAAAGATGCTCAACATCACTCATCATCAGGGAAATACAAATCAAAACTAAAATGATATATCACTTCTACCTGTCAGAATGGCTAAAATTAACAACACAAGAAATAACAGGCATTGGTGAGGATGTGGACAAAGGGGAACCCTCTGGCATTGTTGGTGGGAATGCAAGCTGATGCAGCCACACTGGAAAACAGTATGGAGGTTCCTCAAAAAGTAAAAAATAGAACTACCCTATGACCCAACAATTGCACTACTAGGTATTTACTCAAATGATTCAGTGATTCAAGGGGTCACATGGACCCCAATGTTTACAGCAGCATTATCAACAATAGGCAAATTATGGAAAGAGCCCAAATGTCCATCAACTGATGAGTAAATAAAGAAGAGGTGATACACACACACACACACACACACACAGACACACACACACGGAATATTACTCAGCCATCATAAAAGGATGAAATATTGCTATTTGCAAGAATGTGGTAGCCTAGAGATTAGTATACTAAGCAACACATGTCAGTCAGAAAAAGGCAGATAACCATGTGATTTCCCCCACATGTGGGGAAATTAAGAAATGAAACAGATAAACATAGGAGAAAAAAGAGAGAGAAGGGCAGCCCAGGTGGCTCAGTGGTTTAGTGCTGCCATCAGCCCAGGGGTGTGATCCTGGAGACCGGGGATCAAGTCCCGTCCGGCTCCCTGCATGGAGCCTGCTTCTCCCTCTGTCTGTGTATCTGCCTCTCTCTCTCTCTCTGTGTGTCTCCCTTGAATAAATTAAAAAAAAAAGAGAGAGAGGGAGAGAAGGGAACCAGAAAACACAGTCTTAACTATAAAGAACAAACTAAGAATTTTTTGAGGGGTGGTGGGTGAGAGGTTGAGTTAAATGGATATCAAGGATTAAGGAGGGCACTTGTGATCAGTAATTCTGCACCTGAAACTAATATTACCCTATAAGTTAACTAACTGGAATTTAAGTAAAAACTTGAAATATAAATAAATAAATAAATAAATAAATAAATAAATGGAAATGAACTATCAAGCTATGAAAAGGCATGGAGGAACCTTAAATACATAATACTAATTGAAAAAAGTCAAACCAGGTGTGCTGGATGGCTCAGTCAGAAGAGCATGTGACTCTTGATCTCCAGGTCATGAGATCAAGCTCCACACTGGCTGTAGAGATTACATAAAATAAATGAATAAAATTTAAAAAGTAATGAAGAAGCCAATCTGAAAAGTCTACACACTGTATGATTCCAACAATATGACATTCTGAAAAAGGTAAACTGTGGCAACAACAATAAGAACACTGATTTCCAGGAGTTGATTGGTGAGAGAGATGACTAGATGGAGCACAAAGCTTTTTACAGGCAATGAAACTACTCTGCATGATACTATAATGATGAATACATGTCATTATGCAATTGTCCAAAACCTTACAGTGAATCCTAAACTGTGGACTTGAGTGATCATGATGTGTCAATATAACTTTATCTATTTTAACTAATGTACCACTCTGTGGGAGATGCTAATAATGAGGAAGGCTAGGAATATTTGGACATAGGTGGTGTATGGAAAATATCTTTTCCACATAGATTTGCTGTGAATTCAAAACAGATCTAAAACTAGTCTATTAAGAGAAAAAAAGTGTATCTACATCATCATTGCTACTCTTTTTTAAAAATATTTTATACTATATTTTGTCTGTAAAGCCAGTAACATCTTTTTTCTTTTATGAAATAAGTTCTTATCTTAAAAAAAACTGGAAAAAAAAACAAAGTTAAGAGGATGGCTACCAATACTATCAGAGACACCCATCAGAACACTGTAAAAACATTGTTTTGAGATATTTTATGAAAAAGTGATTGTGCTAGTGATATCCCATTAAATCTGTTTTGGTTGTGACAAGCTGTTTTATGAAAGAGTTTGGTTTTATCAAACTTAATATACATAAAACTTAGTTTCATTGTTTATTTTCAAAGAATATATATGAGTTAGCCCTTCTTATAAATAAATGCATTACTGGGGCACCTGGGTGGTTCAGTCAATTAAGCACCCAGCTCTTAATCTCAACTCAGATCTCCGGGTCATGAGATTGAGCCCTCCTTTGGGCTCCACACTGAGCGTGGAGCCTGCTTAAGATTCTTTCTCTCCCTCTTCCTCTCCCTTCCCCCTCACTCACACTTGCTCTCTCTCTAAAAAATAAATAAAAAATAAATAAATGCCCTACCATTAACTAAAAAAGAAGATATTTGTGCTCTCCTTTGTTCTACCTCTCAGGTGATATTTCAGTTTTTAAAACTCAATCCATTGAGGTATATTTGCATATAACATTCATCAATTTTTAATGTACAAATTAAAGACTGAAAATGAGATGCAATCATATAAATACTACTACAATCATGATATACAGCTCCCTATCACCCTCCAAAAATTCTCTCATGTTTTTGTCACAATCTGTGTCCCATCCTCTCCCTAGCTCTAACAATCACAAACCTAGGTTCTGTCATTATATCTTTGCCTTTTCTATATTTTCATATGAATGACAGCATAAAAAGTATCTTCAACTAAAGTGTGAGCTAGTGAGAACCAATGGGTCAAAGGCTAATCTTCATTCTTAAAAAATCAGTATACAGATCAAATAGCAAATACAAGTCTAGGCAACAAGAGGCTGAAGTATGTAGAATAATTTATTTTAAAGGTACATAAGAAAAGTAGACAACTAAGTATCATTGAGAGGTTATGAACAAATAGAGTCCAGAATAAATGCTATTGATGGTAGTTGATAGGCATTAAGTGATTCATGAATTAAACTTGATGCCAACAGCTGATTCAAAATTACCTACCATTATCTGAGTGCTTCTCATTATGCCAGGCACTGTAATAAGTGCTACACAGTCAATCCCCACAAAAACTTGTGTGAGAACTATTATTATTATTATTTTCTTTTGACAAGTAAATAAAGTAACTTAATGAAAGTTACCCATATGATATTTGTAGAGCTAAGACTGGAACTCAGGTGATCAAACACTGGAAAGAGACCAATACAAACACCAAGCCCCAAAGTAGTTTAGACATTTAGTACAATTTCAACAAATAGTTAAACATGCCTAGAGTGGTTACATGCATCACTCAGGTTAGGCTCTCTAGATTCAAGGCTGCATTAATATAATTTCCTGAACTTCAGCCTCAGTATTTATTATTATTAACAATATCACTACTACTATTAATGTTAATATTATAATAACCAGTAAATTCAATATTTAAAGTCTGATATATATATATATATAATATATAATATATAATTGGCGTATATTTAAACATTGAGCAATGAATGAATCCAGTTCATTCAGCCTATTTTGATCAGTTGTTAAGAGGTTTACAAGTGGATAAACAGAATGATATTTTAAAATATAGATAGAAAAAAAATAAAATATAGATAGAATACAAACTTCTGAGGTACCTGGAATGGAGATTGACTCACTGTTCTATAAACAAGTTTGGTTATTACTAAAAAGAGTTTAAGAATTATAATTTCTTCATAAGATTTAAGGCTGAAAACTTATTTTTTTAAAGATTTTATTTACTTATGAGAGACAAACAGAGAGGGGCAGAGGCATAGGCAGAGGAAAAGCAGATTCCCTACAGGGAGCTTGATGTGGGGCTCAATCGCAGGACCCTAGAATCATGACTAGAGCCAAAGGCAGATGCTCAACCACTGAGCTACCCAGACATCCCTGAAAACTTGTGATTTTATTGGAAAATAGTTGTCATAACTTTATGTAACTACCTCAAAGAGTTTCTAAATATCTTATCATTTTAAAGTGTTGTTTTTTGGATATTTACTCAGTGAACTATTTCAGAATTAAGACATGTTCTTATTGTGTTATTAAAAAATATAATTTGAGGTTCATTTTTTTAAGATTTACAGCATGATGTTTATAAAAAATAAAGATTATCTGGAAATAGGACATAATTGTATGCATTATACATAATGTATTTCTGGGCTATTTCCATACTTAATCCAGTAAAAATAACTTCATGTGTGTATCTCAGCCTTTCATAATGGCGTCTGTTTTAAACCTTGACTATTCAGCACATTTTATTTGGTTTATTATTCAGTGGTGTCATTCAGTCTGTTTTAATACTATGGTAGTGGTTAAAGGAAGTTTATGCTTTAGATGCTCTAGTTCTGCTTACTAACCAAGCTAGACCTAAATAAGCAGGCTCAGCACAATCCCAAACCTGGCATTTTTCATCATCTTTTGCATTCTTACTGTTCCAGGTGACCAATGGTTTGTGTACATCCTTAATTTTACAATATCATGGCCACTGAATTTAAAAAAAAATGTTCCTTAGATTCTGTATCAAGTAATTTACAAAACTGAATAATAAAGTTATAGACCTCAGTAAAGGGATATGATCATAATTAGAAAAGAGAATAAATTTATAAAGCATCTTATTTTTGTAGAGTGGTGTGAATATAAGTTGATCCTCCAATTTTCTAAAAGAAATAAAAAACATCTTGGAGTGCCTGGGTGGCTTAATCGGTTAAGCATCTGACTTCAGCTCAAGTTATGATCTCAGTGTTCTGGGATCAAGCCCCAGAGCAACTCTGCACTCAGCAAGAAGTCTACTTCTCCCTCTGCCCCTCCTCCTGCTTGTGCTCTCTCTCTCTCTCTCTTTCTCAAGTAAATAAATAAAATCTTAAAAAAAAAAAAAACTTAGAAGAAAAGATAGCAACTCTTTAAAAGAAGGAAAAGAAAAAAAAAGGCAAAGGGACGCTTGGGTGGCTCAGTGGCTGAGTGTCTGCCTTTGGCTCAGGATGTGATCCTGGAGTTCCAGGATTGAGTCCCACATTGGACTCCTGCATGGAGCCTGCTTCTCCTCCCTCTGCCTGTGTTTCTGCTTGTCTCTTTCTGTGTCTCTCATGAATAAATAAATACAATCTTTAAAAAAAAAATTTTAAAGGAAAAGAAAAAAAAGCATTTCACATTCCCAATAATCAATAGAATCAGTATAATATAAATATCAGTTTATTGAAATTTTTTTCTACTAACATATAGTTAAACATTATTCTCAATATATCTGTACATGATCACTCATTAAATATTGACTGGTAAGTGCTATTCAAATTAACATTTTATATAAAGAGACAGAAAAATAAAATTCTTTTTCCCTGATCACATAAACCACTAGGTAGTACAATATATTGTTTGCTGGTAATGGCAGTTCCTAGAGGAAGTTGTTAGCTCACATTATGGAATTACAGGATATATGTTGCACTTTGTGTTCAGACAGGAAGACCTCAGATGGTTAGAAGAATGTGCCTGTGGGAGGTCGCTATTGTACACTATAGTAACTCAAAATCTTTAAGACTTGGCATGAAATAACTTCTAAGCACAATGCATTGTAAGCTAACACACAGAAACCCATGTCTTATTCAAGTAAAATCAAAGGCAATCATATATTTAGGAGAGCATGAGACTCATAGTGTCTACTAAGGATCAGCCACAAATGAAGACGTGTCTTTTTAAAAGATTTTATTTTGACACAAGATAGAATCTTACAATCAGTAACTCAGTTTAAATAGGAATCAGTAATTACAAAAGAAATATCCCATCTGTTATTAAAATATGACAGATATTATGATTCCTGGAAGCAACTTGTTTAGAGAAAGATTATTGAATTTTCTGGCTGAAATATGTTCATTTTTAAAGATTGTATATCAGTGATGTCAACTCACTGTTCTTTGGCCTTTGACCAAAATACATATATTAAAAATTTTGTCAATTTACTGTCCAAATTTTTTGGTTCCTAAAGTCAATATTCTAAGAAACCAGAGTATATTGACAAAAATCTACATTTTCTCTCAGCTCACAGATGGTGTGCCTAAACACCTTCAGTAAGTGTCCCGTAGGCAGTCACGGCGAGTCGCCTCTTTTCAGTTTGGCACACCACTTGGTTATTTTGGCCAGGAAAGGCTGATGCTTTTCTGTGCTACAGTGACACTTATTTAACATGACATAAACAGTGATAGCAAATTCTCTGCAGTGAGCAGAGACAGATGATAGAATCTTGGCTTTGTTTCAAAGAAAATGTTCATTAGTTGCTTTTTGAATATGTTGAATATCAAAGAACAAAGATGAAATTCACTTGGTGCAAAGAATGAAAGACTAATAAACTCAAGTATGAGCATAACTGTCTTTATCATTAAAGATTATCTTGTCTTTCCCATCTGTAGTTCAATTGTAGCCAGTCTAGAGGTTGAAAAATTGCCAAGAAATAAGTAATGGGAAAATAGTGTTTTACATATATCATTTTTTAATTTTGTAATTCTATGAAGAAAATTATTATTATCATCATCCACATTTGGTTGGATTATGAGATTGGATATGAGGTTGGATTATGAGAGAGATTATGTGACTTGCCTGAGGTGATGCAAGTAGTTCATAGCAGGACTAGGCTCTAAACACAAACTGTCATACTTCTAATATCTTGTCACTAACCCTGTAAGAAAAATGGACTGGGCCACAATATATTGCAACCCCTGTACTCTGATGTTATACTATGATTTAGATAACTTAATCCAGTATATGAAAGTATGAATATGAAAACCAATGAAATTACGTCAATATTACACTGTTACTATCATAAGGTTAGAGACAAGATCAGGGAATGTAGTCAGGAGGATGTACTAGACAAGATTGGAATCTGAGGTTGAATGTTAAGAGAAGTACTCCTACCTGAGCCCATACCAAGATATGTCCTTCTATTAGGGTCATCACAGGATTCTGGATTTTGCCTTCATGGCACTACTCACAATTGAAATTACTTATTAAAGCATGCACATGACTATTTCTCTGCTAAACTGTATTCCCAGGTAGAACATAATGACTTGGACATTATAAGTATTCAACAAATCTATTCAAAGAAACTGCAAGTTGAATGCTCAGGAAGAGGGTATCTAAATAGAAACAAAACACAGTAAGAAATTATTCCAAAAATAAGTTTCAAATTTTAATGATACTACTTGCCCGCCAATGTTTCATTGTGCTTTGTATCCTAGCAGACTTCTTGGGCACCATTCTCCTTGGAAAATAACCCATGAATGTACACTTTCCTGAGTCTTCTAGGTACCTTTAACTTTGATAAAAAGCCATAAGTGTCATATAATAACTCATTGCTTTTGTGTAATGAATTAACAGTGAACAGAACTTGACACTATGCCATGTGAAATAAACCAGACAGAAGAAAATAAATATTGTATGCTTCACCTTATATAATGTACCTAAAGAAGTTGAATTTACAAAATCAGAAAGTAGAATAGTATTTACCAGGAGCAGAAAGGAGGAGGAAACCACTGCTGGTTGCACAGCAGTGTGAATGTACTTAAAGTCAAAGATCTGTATGCTTAGAAATTGTCATAATGGTAAACTTAATCTATGTTTTACCATGATAAAAAAAAAAAAAAGAACAAAAAAAGAAGTTTGAAATCAACATCTCACCAGAAATGTGACGTTGTAGCCATGATATTAGAGGTTTCTTGGACCTATGCATATTTATTGCTGAGTCTATTGAGATAAAATTGAAGGTTGTATTTTATTAAGGCAATCGATTTGAACTTTAATTTGAATTACTTACTTTCATACTTACATTACTCAGATATCTTATTTTTAATTAATTTAACAATTAGTTAAAATACTAACTATTTTGTTTAGACACATCAATATTAGAAGTCAGTGACATTTTTTGCCAACCATATGTACAAATTTGGCAAGTAATTCTCTCAATCTTAGTCTAGGTTTATATTTATTTAAAATAAAATGTGAATTTTTTAATAATTAGAAATATATTTTAAAAGTTGGAACACAAATGAACATACAGACACACAATGAAGATGGTATTGATTATATCAATTAATATAAATGTTAATATTTAATACATTAATATGATTTTATAATAATCTAACTGAAGCAATGTTATTTTAGATCATTCCTACATCATGCATATATATGTACAGCAGCAAATAGATGACTACATTGATACTCAATTCAAAAAGAGAACACTCTAAGAAATTAATTTTAATTTTACAATTCAGCATTCTTGAGCAACTTCTTATTGTTAAACAGCATTTTTGATATGATGTGCATTGTGTGAAAGTAAAGCCACTCTCCAGATACCTGTAACTTTTTGTTTTATGTGAATGAATGTTACTGATAACTGACTGAGATTTAAGAAAGTGTTTCAATCATAACCATGGAGTTGTTATATTTTGTGTTATATAAGAGTAAAAGGAAGCGAATAATGCATAATTCATCATAATAATAAGGCACAAATTTTTTGTTACAAAATATTATTTGATGTCCACATATGCATAGCAATTATAAAGAGCTATGTAGAAACAAACTGGAATAAAAAGAAATCAAATATTTTCCTGATAATAACACTTTCTGGAAGAGAATAGTCTTTTGTTTATATGAGTTAAACAAATAATACTGATTTAATCACAAAATCTATAATCTAAATAAAATACTAATAAAATATACCATGGCATTAATATTTATCTTATTTATTTCTTACTTACATATTGTTCCTTTTAAAATTTTCTTTAATTTCTTTTTCCAAACAACTATTTGTTGGCTCACAAAGATGTCTTATAAATCAACAAAATAAAAAAAATTAAATATGAAATATATGTTTTATTTTTTAAATAAGTAATATTAGAAAATGTGTGTATAAGGTATTGAGAAAACTCTTCTTTATGAATACATGCATTAAAAAAAATCTCTCTGTGACTGAAAGATTAGCAGTGGTGTTGACCATCTCAGTATTGTGTTTTATACATGCCCTGGAAAAGAAAAATTTCAGTGTGTATTCCATGTCTAGCAAATGCCCAGAACTTATGACATGATACTTGTGTTCTATCATTACATTTACTAAAATCTTATTAACTTACTTTCCTACGGTTTTCCATTTAGCTAAGGTTTTGATAGCAAAAACAGAAGAGCTTCCCTCTTTATGTTTTTACCTAATTCATATTCTCCCTTTGTAGGATTTAAGAATCTAATGGCCTAACACATCAAAGGCAAGGAGAAAAAAATTAAGAGAACTAAAAAGAGGCGAGGGAGGTGTGAATACAAAAAGTTGGTTAATATCTAAAAAAAAAATATGTTGGTGTGGGTAGAATACATTTTGGGAGTGTGGCTTTCGAATATACCAACAGTGATTTAATTAGTTATAATAATTTTTATATATGTATACATCACCAAGACCAAATATGAGCAAATAAGTCAGGAATGTCATGTGACCTTATAAACTTTTGCTAGAGTGAATCTAAGAATAACTAGGTTTCTTTTTGCAGTACCTAAAGGAATAGATGGAGAGCGTATCCTCCACATAGTGCTCCATATGTAGAAATAGACAACCTCAGGCAACTGTCAAAGTATGGTAAATATATTTATATTACATTCTGTTTAGTTTATGTGGTCTGGTTATGCATTTGATTATTATTATTACATCTATGCTTTGATTTTCACTTAGAAGGAAGCTGATGTGGGTATTACAAATAGTACCTATTTATCTAATATCTAGTCTTGATATTCATAAGAGCAAAAGAATTAAATGACTTTTTCTATGATCTGGCATAATATAATTTCGTCATACATCTTAAATATTCTGTAAAATACCTAAATTTTTTTCCAATTATAAAATTCTTCAAAATAAGCCATTTGGTAGTATAAATCAAGAACTTTGCATAACTTAAAATAAAGGAAAATACCATTTTTAAGAAATGAAGAAACTACTAACTTTTGAAATCTCTAAGGTAGGAAAGAATTCTGATTTTCTCTCCCTACTACACTGAATTAAGATAATTTAGAGGATTGATCTTAACTTCCCAGAAATGTAATAGCTATAAACTCTCATAGATCAAAAAAAAAAAAAAGTGGTCTTAGATCTCTGTTGTCAACTCTTATAAAATCTTTGTTTTTCAAAATTAGAACTTTGCTAAACATTATAATAAACACTATCATCAGGAGTATTTTACCTTTTCTTACATTTTGTATAATACTTTCATATGTGTTTTCTCATTTGGAACTTAATTTTTATTGCTTACCAAGTAAAGGATGAGGGTTGAATAAATAACATTCACAGAGAGAAATTTGTAATGTGCCTGATAAGCCAGGTACAATAAATTACAAACCAAAAGAGAGGTTAAGAATCAGAGTAGAGTAAATACATATGGTGAAAGTGAAAGTCACTGAGGGATGAGAAAGGTAACAGAAATGATTGCTGTCAGTGTTAATCAAGACTGTACATGCTACACAGTGCAGAAAATAAATAATATAAAAAAGTGACTTTTAAATCCCTTGAGGGAAAAAAAAATCCCTTGAGAAAAGCTTAGTAAAGTTTCTCTTAGTAAACCTAGGAAAATTTTCTGATAATACAAAAAGGTTCAATTGCCTAAATTTGTTCTAATCTAGAATAGTATCAGAGCTGTTAACTAATCAGAATGTAACATTTCCATAATGACACTTTATAAGGCCTATTTTCTACCTTGCTTCTCCTAAAAAATTAAATTACATACATTTAGCAATTTTCTAAGTGCTTTAAAAATATCTTTATTCTCTCATCTTGCTATTTGAAGTTGTATTTTTCAAACTAACACTTCCTGCAAAGAGTATGAGGAAAAGAGAAATAACAAAAAATGCTAAGAGTACTTAGAAATAAGATTTCATTTCCTTTTAAAGATTATTAACACCAAAGGAAAAGTGTTTTTAATTTAGTTTAAATTTGGTTTAAATAGTTTGTGTTTTTCTTTCTTTTTTTTTAATCCAACTCATTCAGTAAAGAATTTGGGGATGTCCTACCATACCAGTGGAAACTTTATTTTATTTCTTTGCATGGATTTTAAGCATTTACTAGATCTTTGAGCCCTGAGAATCTCTGGCTGTATAATACTGAAGGCCTCCAATAGGATATATTACCCTAAACCAGTGATATTAAAAGTGCTGATACTAAACATGTTAAATTATTTATCTGAGAATGAAATTTAAGGCACTGCTCCCTTCATTAAGAAAGTATTGCATAAAATAATTTTCAGCTTCTGTAACAAATTTGATTCGTGAAACAGTAGATCATATGTTGACTCTAGTTGCCATTTTATAAAGTTTTATACCCATCTTCGTAAAGATAAATTTATCCTGACCTTATTTTATTTAGCAGTAGATTTAATCAGGAAGAACAAATCAATTTCACATTTAGTTAATTAAATACAAAATACCATAGATAGTGAAGGATAAGTAATGGAAATCCTCGGTACCAACAGCTCTTTATTTTAATTTGTGCTCTTTTTATAACTTGTTCTTTGCCTAAATCAGGCATTCTGTTTCTGGTATGTCATCTTGGGAAAGCTGTGTATTTGACAATTTATATATTTTAATAAATTCTAACTTGGTTGAAAGTGTATGATCATGTTTATGTGCACATCCAGCATGCCATGTATAATATACGGTTTATTTCCCACTCTTGACTAAATAAGTGTGAGGAACCTTGTATCAAATAGGGCATATGGTGAGAGGGAAAACATCTTGAAAAGTTACAGTGATCCTTTCTAAACACCAATATTTAACTGAAAAGAGGTATCAATGGTTTCCACCTACTCAGAAAAGTTGAGTATTTCAAGCTGCACTTTAAAACTTCTTTTGATTACTTTCTTTATATTGTGCAGGATGAAATAACTAAAGGAACATTCAAAACATTTTTTACATAAAAACCTAAATCAAAGATACCATAGAGAAAAAAATAACACATACACAAATGTGTATGTGTATACACATACAAACATATACACATATAAGAAAAATCAGAATTAGAATTGTTTGAATAATTCTTTTATAAATTTTTAATTGTATTTCTGATCCCGGGGTCCTAGGATCGAATCCCACATCAGGATCCCTGCACGGGCCTGCTTCTCCCACTGCCTATGTCTTTGCTTCTCTCCCTGTGTCTCTCATGAATAAATAAATAAAACTTTTGAAAAAAAAAAAGAAATTAAATACATATTTAACATACAACATGAGGAACCTGAGTGGCTCAGTCATTAAGCATCTGACTCTTGATTTCGGTTCAGGTCATGATCTCAGGGTCCTGAAACTGAGCCTTGCATTGGGTTCTGCACTCCGTGGAGAATCTGCTTGAGATTCTCTCTCTCCCTTTCCCTTTGCCTCCCCCCCCCCCACCGCTTTTTCTCTCTTTAAAATAATAAATAAATAAATAAATAAATAAATAAATAAATAAATAAATAGTACTTTAAAAAATACAGCATAATGGTATTAAAGTTTCATAGAAGAGAAGTACTAGATCTGGGGTTTTGATAAAAGCCCAGATCAATGATATTCAATAGAAATATAATGTGAAATCCAGGTCCAATTAAAAAATTTCTAATAAGTTCTTTAAAAAAACAAACAGAAAATGTTAAATTTTTAATAATATATCTAATGTAACATGTAAAAAATATCATGTTTGTATATAAATACTTTTTAATAATTTACATTGTTTTTCTCTAAACTTCCTTAAAATTTTGAGTCTATTTTACACTTAAATACAACAAATTTGATGATAGATTTTCATCACAAAACTTGATATGGATTTAGAGTTTATAAAATTTATAGTAAAAAAGAGATTCACATACACAAGTTGTTCCAACATACTTAAAATTTTACAAAAATAACTGAAAATTAGTATTTAAATCTTAATTAATTACAATTAAATAATGTTAAAAAGTCAATTCCTCAGTAGCACTGATCATATTACTACTGTTTAGTAACCACATTTGTCTGGTGGCTACCCTACTGACAAATGTAGGCTCTTTTGTCTTATAAATTCTTTTAGAGATCCTACTATTTGGTATCACAGGGAAGACACCAGTAATAAAGAGTAATGTATTTTGCAATCAAGTGGCAGATATACTCAAGAAAACAGTCAAGTATAATGTACTGTAAACAGTTACTAATACAGAGGAAATATTAGACATTATGGGAGAAAATGAAATGAGATTAGCAATAATGATACTTGAAGAGTAATGGCAGCAGTGTGATATCAGATAGATGGCAGTCTAGAAGGCACAAACCTTCATTCCCTAATGGAAACATTAAATAAAGCTTTTGCACAGCAAAAGATACCGTCAACAAAACTCAAAGACAACCTACAGAATGGGAGAAGATACTTGCAAATGACATATCAGATAAAAGGCTAGTTTCCAAGATCTATAAAGAACTTATTAAATTCAACACCAAAGAAACAAACAATCCAATCATGAAATGGGCAAAAGACATGAACAGAAATCTCACAGAGGAAGACATAGACATGGCCAACAAGCACATGAGGAAATGCTCCTCATCACTTGCCATCAGGGAAATACAAATCAAAACCACAATGAGATACCACCTCACACCAGTGAGAATGGGGAAAATTAGCAAAGCAGGAAACCACAAATGTTGGAGAGGATGTGGAGAAAGGGGAACCCTCCTGCACTGTTGTTGGGAATGTTGGGAACTGGTACAGCCACTCTGGAAAACTGTGTGGAGGTTCCTCAAAGAGTTAAAAATAGATCTGCCCTAGACCCAGTAATTGCACTGCTGGGGATTTACCCCAAGATACAGATGCAGTGAAACGCCGGGACACCTGCACCCCGATGTTTATAGCAGCAATGTCCACAAATAGCCAAACTGTGGAAGGAGCCTCGGTGTCCACCGAAAGCTGAATGGATAAAGAAGATGTGGTCTATGTATACAACGGAATATTACTCAGCCATTAGAAACGACAAATACCCACCATTTGCTTAGACATGGATGGAACTGGAGGGTATTATGCTGAGTGAAATAAGTCAATTGGAGAAGGACAAACATTATATGGTCTCATTCATTTGGGGAATATAAAAAGTAGTGAAAGGGAATAAAGGGGAAAGGAGAAAAAAAAATGAGTGGGAAATATCAGAAAGGGAGACAGAACATGAAAGACTCCTAACTCTGGGAAACGAACTGGGGGTGGTGGAAGGAGAGGAGGGCGGTGGGTGGGGATAACTGGGTGATGGGGACTGAGGTGGGCACTTGATGGGATGAGCACTGGGTGTTATTCTGTATGTTGGCAAATTGAACACCAATAAATAAATTTATGGAGAAAAAAACAACTAGAATCTGCTTAAAATAACTTAATAGGAACCCTAGAAATTAGTCAAAAATCTAAAGCAATCAGGTGAATATCCAATGAAGGAATATTAGGAAAATTGTAATATTTTATTAACATTTTTCCATATTATCTCCAGGGTGGGATGACCCATTTCGGAGGATGCAGTGACCCAACTTCAGTTATTTTCTGCAAACTGGAGAGAGCAGAGTGAGATTCTAACCTGTCTGTAGACTGCCAAAGAGATTGCTCTATGTAAAGACTAAATCACAGCTCAAATGGCTAATAATAGCTCAGATCTCGGGCTAAGAGAACCAAGCATAGCTTATTAAAATTGCAGGGGGCAAAACCCCACAGACACCTGGGACAAAAGATTTCTCAATGTGTTCAATAAAACAGCAAAGGCTACAGGACAAACCAGGGGTAAGATTCTTAGGGAAATTAAGATGTTTAAAGGCTCTGTATATGGAAAGTGGAATTGAGAAAATAGAAGACACAAATAGTTCCAGGAAAGACATATGCCCAGAAAAATGCATAGAAGACCTTACACTTCCATGCAGGGCTGAGTAGTGGCGGTCTTCCCCTGCACTTACTCAGTCTGCAAAGACTGGGGGAAATGGCTGTTTTTGCGAATATCCAGTTTTAAGGTAAAGATCACAAGGCATACAAAGAAACAGGAAAAAATATGGCTCATGCGAAGGAATAAAATAAATCTCTAGAAACTATCCTTGAAGAAACACATTTTTTAGACTTATTAGACAAAGACTTTAAAACAACTGTCTTAAATATGTTAAATGGCAGACTTGAACATGCAGAAGAATAAGTGAACAAACTTGAAGACAAGAAATTTCAAATTATTGGGGAAACTGGGTGGCTTAGTCAGTCGAGTGTCTGCCTTCAGCTCAGGTTTAAATCTCAGGGTCTTTGGATAGAGCCCTGCATCAGGCTTTCTGCTCAGTGGGGAATCTGTTTCTCCCTCTCCCCCTGCCTCTCTTACATGCTTGTGCTCCCTCTTTCTCTCTCAAATAAATAAATAAAATTAAGAAGAATAAATTTGAAATTACCAAATTAGAGGAGCAAAAATTTAGGGAAAAAAAACAAAGAAGAGTAATCTAAGCCTAAGGAATTTATGAGATGCTACCAGTTGGAACATAATACATGAGAGTCCCAGAAGCAAAAGCAAGAAAGGGGAGGAAAGGTTCTTTGAGAAATAATCACCAGAAGCTTCCTACATTTGAGGAAAGAAACGTATATACAAACACAAGTAGCTCAATGGTGTTCAGATATGATGAACTCAAAGAGACCCACACCAAGATACATTATGATCAAAATATCACAGCCCAAATATAGACAGTATCTTGAAAGTAATAATAGTAAATTGACTTATCACATCTAAGAGTTCCTCTATAAGTTTCTTAACAGAGATCATGGAAAACAAAAGGCAGCAAATGATATATTTAGGGGTGCTTGAGTGTTTCAGTTGGTTGAGTGTCTGTCTTTGGCTCAAGTCATGATCCCAGGCTCCTGGGATTAAGCCCCACATTGGGCTACCTGCTCAGCAAGGAACCTGCTTTTCTCCCTCTGCCTGCCATTCTCCCTGCTTGTGTGCTCTCTCTCTCTCTGTCAAATAAATAAGTAAAGTCTCTTTTTTTAATGATATATTTAAAAGGCTGGGAAAAATAACCCAAGTTATCCTCTGAGAATTCTATACCTAACAAAACTGCCCTTCCAATGTGGGAGAAATAAAAAAAAATTTCTAGATAAAATCTGACTTCCTAATCATTACATCTGCCCTTCAAGAGATCTTGGAATCTTTTGAGCTAAAATGAAAGTACGCTAGCTAGATGCTAATTCAAAGCCATACAAAAATATCAAAGCTCTCAGGTAAAGGTAAATATATAAAGAACTATGAAATCCAATAATAACTTAATTTTGGTTTGTTACTTAACTTTTGAATCTCTTACATGTTTTAAAAGACAAAAGCAGGAAAATAGATATAAATCTATGTCAATGAATATGTGATATATAAAAATGCAATATGTAATGTCAAGAATATAAGTGGTGGGGGCAGGGACACCTGGGTGGCTCAGTGGCTGAGTGTCTGCCTTTGGCTCAGGGCATGATCCCGGGTTCCCAGAATTGAGTCTTGCATCAGGCTTCCCACAGGGAGCCTGCTTCTCTTTCTGCCTATGTCTCTGCCTCTCTCTCTGTGTCTCTCATGAGTGGATGAATAAAATTTTAAAAAATAAATAAATAAATAAATAAGTGGTGGAGGCAGAACTATAAAGTGGTAATGTCTTTAAATGTAGTTAAAGTTAAGTTTTATGAGTTTAGAATAGATTGTTAATAGCTTAAGTCTCTTATACATAATCTTCAAAGTAGTCACACAGAAAATATCTATAGAATATAGATATGAGCAGGGAATCAACATGTGTCACTACAAAAAAACCCTCAAAAAACAAAAACTATAACAACAGCTAAATACAAAAGAAGATCATAAAGAAGAAAATGGGAGATAAATATATGACATACAAAAAAGCAGTTAACAAAATGGAGAGTCCAATAGTTAATTTAAGTGACTAGTTAACTATTCATTAGTTAATGTTATTATTGTTTAGTTAATGTAACTAAATTAACAGTATATCTTAAACAACGAGTGAGTGGGTCAAAGAAGAAATCACAATGGAAATTAGAAAATATAAATGGAATTGAAAACACAGCATACCAATACATATGAGATTCAGCAAAAACAGTTCTAAAGGGGAAATTTACATTGTAAATACTTACATTTAAAAAAGAGAGAGATCTCAAATCAATAGCCTAGCTTTATACCCTAAGGAATTAGAAAGAGAAGAATAAACTTAAACCAAAGATAGCAAGAAGAAGGAAATAATAAAAATTAGAGCAGAGATAATGCAAATTAGAGAGACAAAGAAAAAATAAACAAAGAAAATCAATGAAACCAAACTTGGTCTTTCAAAAAATTGACAAATATTTATCTATATTGACTAATAAAAAAGAAAATATTCAAATAACTACAGTTGGAAATGAAAGAGGAGATGTTACTACCAAATACACAAAAATGATAAGGATGATAAGAGGATACCATGAACAAATTGTGCACACAAAAAAATATCAGATAACCTTATTACATGGGCAAATTCCGAAAGCACACAACATATCAAAACTCTATAATTAAGAAATAAAAATTATGAATACACCTATAACTGAGGAGATAGAATTACTATTCAAAAACTTTGCAACACAAAACGTTTGAGGGCCATATACCTTCGTTGGTGAATACTACTAACATTTGAGGAATAAATAACACCAATCCTACATAAATTATTCTAAATTTCACCCTAAGCAATCTATAGATTCAATGCAATCCCTCTTAAAATCCCAATGATTTTTTTTCAAAAATAGATCCATTGTAAGATTCACATGGAATCCTTTGAAAACCCAAATAACAAATGCTTTCTTGAAAAAGAAGAACTAAATTAGAGGTCTTTCACTTTCTGATTTCAAAGCTTACTATAAAGCTACAATAATCAAAATAGTAAGATAGTGGAATAAATAAGAACATATAGATTAGTGGAATATGATATAGTACAGAAATAAACCCTCAAATGAGTTTTGACAAGGGTGTCATGACCAGGGCAATCTTTTCAACAAATGGTGGTGAAAAAACTGAGTATCTACTTGTAAAAGAATGGAAAGAAGTTGGACATTTACCTACACCATTTATTAAAACCAAATAAAGCAAAAAAGCAATTCAAAATGGATCATAGACCTAAACATAAGAGCTAAAACTATAAAACTCTTAGAAGAAAACATAGGAAAAAAAGCTTCGTAACATTGGATTTGGATTCAGTAATGGTTTTCTATGTATAACACCAAAAACTCAGCAAAAGGAAAAAAAAAAAAAACAGAAAAGTTGGATTACATCAAAATCAAAATATTTTGTACATCAAAGGATGTGATCAGCAGAGTGCAACAGCAATACATAAAGTATGAGAAAATATTTGCAAATCATAAATCTGATAAGGAGTTAATATCCAGAATATATAAAGGACTCCTACAACTAAACAGCAACAAAACAAACTACTTGGTTTAAAAAATGGAAAAGGTCTTGGGGTTTAGGTGGCTTAGTTAAGGGACCAACTCTTGATCTCAGCTCAGATCTTGACTTCAGGATCATGATTTCAAGTTCTGCATTGGGCTTTGCACTGTGTAGCCTACTTTAAAAAAATAAATTAAATTAATTAATTAATTAATTAATAATAAAAATGGAAAAGGTCTTGAATAGAACTTTCTTCAAAGAAAATACACAAATAAGCAAAAAAGACACAACAAGATGTTCAACTGAATCAATCATTAGGGAAATACAAACCAAAACCACAATGGGATATCATTTCACAGCCATTAGGATAGCTATTATTAAAAAATTAGAAAGTAAAAATTGTTGGCAAGAATATGGAGAGATTGGAACCCTTGCAACACTGCTAGTCCAAATGGAAAGCAGTGCAGTTGCTATGAAGAGCAATTTGGCAGTTCCAAAGAAATTAAATGTAAATTATCTTATGATTCAGCTATTCTACTTTTGGGAAAAGAATTCAAAGTAGGGACTTGAACAGATATGTGTACACAGATATGTGTGTGTTCATTGCATTATAGTCAGAAACCAAAAGGTGTAAGCAATCCAAGTGTCTATCAATAAATAGACAAAAAGTGAAATATACGTAGAGTGTACTATTATTTAGCCTTAAAAGGAATGTAAATCAGGCACATGCTACAGCATGGATGAACATTCAGGATATTAGGCTAAGTTAAATAGATCGGTGGAAAAAGAGCAATACTGTATGATTTCACATATATGAGGCACCTAACGTGGTCAAATTTATGGAGACAGAATGTAGAACGGTGGTCGCCAGGGGCTGGAAGGAGGAAAGAATAGAGTGTTATTATGTAATTGATAGTTACAGAGCTGTTTCACAAGATGTTAAGAGTTACAGAGATTGGTTGCACAATAGTATGAATGTATTTAAATCTACTGAGCTGTACACTTAAAAACAGTTTAAAAATGTAAATTTTATGCTATGTATATTTTACCAAAATTAAAAAATACATGAAAGAGACATGAAAAATAAAATAATTCCCAGATGTCGTGAAAAGTGAAAAGATTTACTAATTCAGCCAATTGTTCAAAATATGACCAAAAGTAATTTTTTGATGTATTATCATCTTTAAAAGCAGAAAATTTTTTTGGCACTGTGTCCTCATCCCCTGACATTTAACCAAACCTAAATAACTCCCACATTGTTGTTTGTTTTTGTTAAAAATTTATTTATATTTATTCATGAGAGACACTGAGAGAGAGGCAGAGACAGAAGCAGACAGCCTGCTGGGAACCTGATACAGGTCTGGATCCCAGGATCATAACTGAACCAAAGGCAGATGCTCAGCCACTGAGCCACCCAGGTGTCCCTACCAAATGCTCAACCACTGAGCCACCCAGGTGTCCCTACCACATTGTTTAAATTTGTATCTTCTCAATCTACATGCTGGGGAAGGTTGCTCGGAAAGTAGTGGTGAGACTGGGGAACAGACTTTTGACTTTTCACAAACTAACTCTGTTATGGCAAGATTTTCAATAAACATTTGGTGAATTAATGCATTTTCAGAGTGACTAATGTTTTATATATACAAATTTTTGATATTTCTGGTTTATCTTTGGATTCCCCCTCCTCTCTCTCTCCCCTCCACCCTGTCTCCTTACTTTCTTCCACCTTTCTCTCTTAATATAGTTTTTGCTACTGCAGAGCAGAGAAACTCATTGTGCATATTTATTGTCCAAAGTTAACCTTGTGGTTATAAATCTTATATATAAAACATGAATGTGAATAGAAGCACAATTATAAAACAAATAATTTCAGGTTCCTTCTTTTTTAACAACAATCTGCAACTAGGAAAGAGACCTGAATTTGATTTTAAATAAAAGAAGATGATAATGAAGTTTTATTTGCTGTTAGTACCTCACTCTCTTCTGTTATTAGTGCATATATATGCCCGTTTTTCCTAGGCAGTAGTAACTACTAATGCAATTTTGAATGAGTATATTCGATATACTAATATTGTATATTATGGTTTCCAGCATGGAATTTAATATTATGTTGCTTGTTCTCTCACAGTGAATTAAAGATGAGAAATGCTTCAAGAAAATTGAACCTAGATTAGAATTTCAGGCTTCAGATAATCTTTAGTTTCTCTTTTAATGGAGCATGTAGAAATATTCTTCCCTTCCACTTCTTTCTATTTCTTCTTTCTCTATCAAGGCTTATCCTTTTGCTTTGCTGATATGTCCTTTTGCTTCTGAACTTAAATTTATAGACAAAAGAAATATTTTTTTTCACCTTCTTGCTCTGTGTACGTCATGCTTCTAAAGTTACAACTCAAGCAGCGTGAAGAAAAATGACATTTTTAGTGGGGAAGAAAAATAGATTTCAGAATAACTCCAAGATACCAATGCAAATTAAAAGAAAATTGGAAGAGCTAGATTTTTTTCACATGAATAGATATTTTCTTACAGAATAAATACAGGTTTGCTTGAGTGGAAAAAACACTGATTGGCAAAAGACAGGAGAAAGGCTGTCCTATTTTACATATAAATGAAACTGATTTTTTTAAAATGTGTATTGAAGTTATAGTCACAGTTTGAGCTCTTTGAAAAAAAGTATTTTCCCTCCTCCGCCCCCCAAAATATATCAATCCAATTAATGAAAGGTTTTTCTACTTATTTGTAGAAACATTTTAAAAATAAATTTAAGCCTATCCTTTATGCAAAAGGAAGAAAAATCTAAAGCACAAATTAAAGCTTTACCTTTAAAAAAGAATAATTTCTGAAACAACAGTAATATGATTATTTCAATTTTTTCACTATCTAAATTAAAGTTTAATACATCAAAGAGATGTATTACATTATAGCTTTCTGCCTGAGAGAAAAATATTTTCAAATATTACATAATACTAGCACCCTGAAAATACTACATATGTAAGTAAACATCAGTTGAATTTCTCATTTTATAGGCTATATTGATAAGACACAAGTATTTTATTTAAAGATGTATGATTTAGATATTTAGATTTGACACTTCTAGCCCATGTTTTAAGAAGATTGCTTAAATTTTGTAACTTATTAGTGAAAAAGAAATGAATACTTCCTGAGTTTTAGAGTTGTTTTATTAATTTAGAGCTGTTTTATTAATTTAACCTTAAACATACTTTAAATCAGAAGTTTGTACTTGGTCATATTTATTTGAAAAATTATCCCCAAATAAAACGTTCAGAAAGGCCATGAGTTTCAAAGTTTTCAGAAAGAAAATATTTCTTTGAAATTTTAGTTAAACTGAGTGTTACCATTTATAATGGATACTGATGAATGATACAAGTATAAGCAGATATATAGATGATAAATAAATGTATAGAGATAAGGGAGGTAGAACTATGGATATATGTTATGGGACTATCTTTTTGTCAAAACATAACTATGTGCTAGTATTACATCACTAATTATATTCTTAATATGCTTAATGTAATGATGTATTGGGAAAGGAAAATTTTTATTTCCAGAAATGGCACTGAAGCTATGAATTAAGTTAGGTAGATTATAGAGCAGTAATTGGTTATATACAGTTATGATTTCCAGTCAAAACAATGTTTTCCAAAGTTATTCATATTAGCTCTTTGTTTCTTAAACCCCTTTCACTGAATTTATGGCATACATGTGTATTAATACTAAAGTATTTTCTCTCAGTCTTTGGTATGTCTTCTCATTTCTAGGGTATGTTTTACAGGAGAGATGTTTTTAATTTAATTTTTATAGAGTTCAATTTATCGTTTTTCTTCATCATGGGTTATGCTCTCAGTGTTACATCTAAAAGCTTGCTAAAATAAAGGTCATGAAGATTTTCTCTGGTGTTTTCTCTTCAAAGTTTTATAATTTTGGAATCTATATTGAGGTATATGACTTATTTTGAGTTCCTTTTGCGAAAGGTATAAATTATGTATCCCACTTACCTTTAATTTTGTTTTACCTTATTTCAGTCTATTCTCTTCCATTCTCTTTTATTCATTTTATTTTTTAAAATTTTTTTGTATATGAGTGTCCAGTGGTGCTGGCAGCATCATATATTAAGAAAAGATAATCCTTTTACATTGGATACATCCCAATTTGTCAAAAATTAGTTGACTACATTTGTATCTTTCTAGGCTGTCTAGTGTACCTATTATGTCTAATTCTAATACCATACTGTTTTGAGTACTGTAGCTTTATAGTGGGTCTTCAATTTGGGTAATATGATTCCTCTGACTTTTTATTAAAGTATTGTTTGGCTGTTATAATATCTTTGCCTTTCCATACAGATGTTACAATTAGTTTGTTGAAATTAACAAAAATTTCTTGTAACTTTGATATTGTGTTGAATATATAAACTTAATTTGAGATAGTTGACATCTTGACAATATGGAGTCTTCCAATTTATATGTTCAGCACATATCCCTACTTATCTCAATATATATTTTTAAATTTCTTTCATCAGTGTTTTACAGTTTTCCACATATTAATCTTGTATCCTGCAATTTTACTGAACTCATTTATTAGTTCTAAAAGGTCTTTGTTTTTGTTTGGTTTTGTTTTCTTTAGAATTTTCTACATTGATAATTGTATCATCTCTGAATAAGGACAGTTTTATTTTTTTCCTGTGAAATCTGTATTTATGTCTTTTATTTCTTTTTTTTCTGTTGCAGTAATTATTACATCCAGCACGATGTTAAGTGGAAGAGGTGAGAGAGGATCTCCTTGCCTAGAGACAATAGCATATGGGATTATACTGCCCCTAAAATAAGCTTAACATACTTGGTGGCCATTTGCATGTTTTCTATGTAGAAGAGTTATTCAAGTCCTTAGCTCATTTTTTTATTGAGGGTTAGATTTTGTTTTGTTTGCTTTTGTTACTTGTGCTTTCTGTGTCACAACCAAAAAATCATTGCCAAGAGCAAAATCATAAAGCTTTTACCCTATGTTTTTTTCTGGGAGTTTTATACTTTCAGGTCTACAGATATATGAAAAGATATTCAATCTCATTAATCATTAGGTTGATTCAAATTAAAGCTGTTAGGAGGTATCACCTTATAACTATTAGGATAGTATTATCAAAAAAGGAAGAGATAAGTGTTGGTGAGGATGTGGAGAAATTGGAATACATCAATACTGTTGGTGGGAATATAAAATGGTACAGGGGATCCCTGGGTGGCGCAGCGGTTTGGCGCCTGCCTTTGGCCCAGGGCGCGATCCTGGAGAACTGGGGTCGAGTCCCACATCGGGCTCCCGGTGCATGGAGCCTGCTTCTCCCTCCGCCTGTGTCTCTGCCTCTCTCTCTCTCTCTGTGACTATCATAAATAAATAAAAAATTTTAAAAAAAATTTATATAAAATGGTACAGTCATTATGGTAAACAGTACGGGGGATTCCCCAAAAAATTAAAAATAAGTTACCATATGATCTGCAGTCCCACTCCATTTGTGGGTATTTATCCAAAAGAGTTGAAATCAGGATCTCAAAAAGACATCTGCACTCCCATTTTAATTGAGGCATTTTCACAATAATCAAGATATGGAAACAACTAAATGTCAATCAACAGATGGGTGGATAGCTGGACTGAATGCCTGGGTCGCGGAGCTACTGGATCATTTGGAAATGGCAGAGGTGCAGGAGACACTGAAGCGACTTCAGAGCCAGGAGGGAATACAGGGCATCATTGTGGTGAACACAGAAGGCATTCCCATCAAGAGCACCATGGACAATCCCACCACCACACAGTATGCTAAAACTCATGCACAACTTCATATTGAAGGCCTGGAGCACCCTGCGTGAAATTGACCCCCAGAATAACCTTATCTTCCTTCAAATTCGCTCCATGGAAAATGAAATTATGGTTGCACCAGATAAAGACTATTTCCTGATTGTTATTCAGAATCCAACTGAATAAGCCACTCTCTTGGCTTCCTACATCATTCATTAATGTAATAGCACCTAAGAGTGATAATGTTAATCACGTAAACCATCTGGCAGGTGGAAATCACCTTAGAGCCAACTTAGACTGATCCAGTGACCAAAGTCATCAAAGTCATCCCTCTGCTGGCCAGTCACCCTTGAAGTCTTGGGAGGACCTTCTTTCCTCGACTCCAGATTTTGGAGCAAGAGCTTTGAGCAGCCCACACACCCTGCTTCCTTCCATCTGACCTTCGGTTCACTTTGTCACCCTTGGAAAAGTCTGTTGTTGTTGTTTTTTTTTAAACTAAAAATAGCTAAAAAAGGAAATAGAAGAGAGAAAGAAAAAAGAGAGAAAGAAAGAAGAAAGAAAGAAAGAAAGAAAGAAAGAAAGAAAGAAAGAAAGAAAAAGATGGGTGAATAAAGGAAATGCAATATATACAAACAATGAAAGACTATTTATTCTTAAAAAAAGTGGAAGAACCAAAGAATATTATGGTTAGTGAAATGAGCCAGTCACAGAGGATGATTCCACTTAAGAAGAATCTAAAGATCCCACTTAAGAAGAATCTAAAATGATTAAACTGATAGGGATCCCGGGGTGGCGCAGCGGTTTGGCGCCTGCCTTTGGCCCAGGGCGCGATCCTGAGGACATGGGATCGAATCCCACGTCGGGCTCCCGGTGCATGGAGCCTGCTTCTCCCTCTGCCTGTGTCTCTGCCTCTCTCTCTGTGTGTGACTATCATAAATAAATAAAAAAAAAATTATTAAACTGATATAGGCAAAAAGTAGATGGAAGTTGCAGTTGCTAGAGCCTGGGGTAAGGGTGTGATATGAGTTGCTGTTAAATGGGTATTAGATTTCAATTATACAAGATGAATGAGATCCAGAGATCTACAATGTGCCTATACTTAATAATACTGTATTGCATACTTAAACATTGTTAAGTGGGTAAATCTCATATTATTTTGTTCTTGCCACAACCTATTTAAAAAGGAGAAAAAAAAATAAGGATGCCTGGGTGGCTCAGTGCTTGAGCATCTGCCTTCAGCTCAGGGCATGATCCTAGGGTCCTGCGATCCAGTTCCACACTGGGCTCTCTGCAGGGAGTCTGCTTCTCCCTCTGCCTATGTCTCTGCCTCTCTGTATTCTCTCATGAATAAATAAATAAAATATGTTTTAAAAGGAAAAAATAAACATAAAAGTGAATTGAATGAAAAATGAGGAAGATAATACTATTTTATGGAACAGTGCATTTCATTCAACAAGTAATATAAAATATATGATTTGCATTGGAAATATAAAAGCTATCTAAATCTTTGTAAAAGCTTCTTATTACCAGTTTACTGATCTTTCCCTTATTTCCTCAGTTTCCAAATATTTTGATATTTAAAAAACAATGTTGGAAATTTAATATAGGGCATGTGAGAAACATAAATATTAAGAAGAAAATAAATGTTTACATAATAGATGAACAGATTTGTTGTGTGTTGTGTGTTGTGTGTGTTTGTGCGTATGTATTTGGTTAAGTTGTTCACTTTCTGATGAGACCTAAAGAGAGATGAGATACATATTTACCATGACTGTCTGAAGGCTAGCAGGAGACTTGCTACCCAGTATGTTTTTTCAGCTCCATAGAGGCCTATAGGATGCGACTAATTTTAAAAATAATAATTTCAAATTCTTTTGCATTTAAAAGCTCTTGTTTACCCCAGACAAGTCCTGCCTAAAAGTACAAATTTTATAATCCTTCATTAAGTTCAGGATTAGAGAGAAGGCAGATATGACATTGCTGAGCAAGTCTCCACCTCTTGAGTCCTACCATTTCATAAGCCACACATCCTAGTGGAGAAGCCACATTAAGCTGCTCCTGCACAGACCCAATCCCACAGCAAGAGAATGCCTGGTACCTGGAGCACAATGCATTCTCAGCTGCCCTGAATGCAGAGAATGATCTGTGATTCTGATACTCTGTAATCCTTGAATCTGTCAGAATACAAACATACAAACACATACACACACGTGCGCGCATGTGTGCGCACAGATGTGTGTGCTAATATATCCTTGCCCTTAAATCACACTTCACCAGTACAGGAGAAACTCTATTTTGTATGATTATACTACTACCCTAATCAGATTTTTTGTCTGTTTCAAAGTTTTCAGTTTTTTAAAAGAATTAAGTTTGAAAGTTATTTTACAAAGTTAAATTTTGCCTTGAATATGTACTTTAAAGGAAAAATGAAATGTATTCAGGTAAAAAAAATCCTTCCACAATGCAAAGATAAAATAAAGCCTCCTGCTTTTAAAATTAGTATGAAGAATTTAGATTATAAGGTAATATTTTAATACTCATACTTAAAAATCAACCTGAGTAGGTCTATTCTTCATTCATTCACTATATTATGTATGTATTATGTGTCTGAAAATTTTAGATACCAATCCCTAAGCTTAATTTCCCATCTCAGCCAAAAATTTTAAATGTATTGATATTTATAAAATTTGTTTATGTATTGTTAAAATTAAGAAAACATATATTGTAAGGATGTCATTATTTCTATCGACATATAGTATATATAAAAATGCTTATTCAAAAAGGATTATACTAGGTCTATATTTCATCATGCCTGATACTTCAAAGATGTGATCTCACATTTTTTATTTATTATATATTTACTGTACATAATAGGAATTAAAGATTTATTTTCATTAGGCATAAATGTACATAGACTTATGTACCAATTTGAAATTAATTTTTCATCTTTTTCTTACTCTGAGTATTTTACAATTTTTAAGTTAAAAGTGATATTATATAATTGATATCATTATATTTGTCAAAACATTCCTGAATAAATTTGTTGGCTCACTTATGACATCAACATTTATGCTCATCATACTCATAATTTTTTATCACATGTAGCTTGAATCCAATGTAGGTAACAAGGCAACTCTTACAGCAAGGGCACAATGTGAGAAAAGTAGAGGCCAAATAATAATGAATAACTAAGAGCACTACATTTAAAAGATCTTAGAAACTATAACAGTACTCAGTTTACCTTGTCAACATCTGATACATCTCTGCAGATCAATATAAATTAAAAGAGTTAAATCATCTCTGCAAATTAATATAAATTAAAAGAGTTAAATCATCTCTGCAAATCAATATAAATTAAGAGTTAAAATTAAAGAAATTAAAATTAATTTTAATTTAATTAAAATTAAATTTTAAAATTAAAATTAAATAAATTAATTAAAATTAATTCTTGTGTTTAGATTTTTATTATGCAAATGTGTATGGATACATATTTACCATTTTAATTATTTTTAATAATACAGTTCAGTGGCATTAAGTACACTCACATTGTCATATTTAGAAGATTTTGTAATTAGTTTTATTTATAGCATTTAAATGTTGACTAAAGTTAGATACATTTCCCTTCCTCATCAGATGTTTCAGAGTAATATAACCCAATAACGACTGAAGTAATGCAGTATAACTCTTTTATACTATTGTACTGAATTATTGCACAAATTCTAAGTATTTGCTCTATCTTAAAATACTTTTTATTGTGAGGACAAGTGGATTTTTATTATACAGATTTTTCTAGAGGGATTATAAGAAAGCAACAAACAATATTGACTTTAAGGGCATTATACAATGTAGAAATTTCAGTTATGATTAATTGTATAAAGATTATGGTACAAGAAAAATTATATTTGCAATAGAGGCTTAAATCAAATCTTAGATAATATGTTATAGTTTCTGAAACCATTTTGAATAAAGCAGAATTTCATGTTAAAAACAAAGATTGAGCATCTCAGAAGAAGATTTAGTTTTATTAAAATACTATACATTTCAGGTAAATAGTGATGGTACTCTAGGATACATACAACCCATTTTACCCATGGAAGAAGGCAGGCTTCTGAAAAGGTTTGGATAGGATTCAGAGAACTGCTTAGTTGCTGAAGTATTTAGTTCAGATAATATACACTCCTATGAGCCAAAAGCTTACCTCTTAGTTCGATAAGCAACATTTTCAAAGTTAGATAAACTATGGCAACACTTTTACATTTTTGGTTTTTATGATTGCATTCTCTGGATATCTCCTGACTTTCAGGACAATTATTTAAAATATCAAAAGCAAGCACCAAACCATCAAATAAAGCATTTAAAAGAATATATCATCAATTTCTTACCTCCTCCTAAATTAACAGCTTTTAGGGAGTAGAAGAAGTGGGGATAAAATCCAGTTGGAGCATTTACTGAGCATCCTAAGGTTGCACTGATTCAGTAGCTTGCTTGCCTATCAGAAACAGCATTGCAGAAAATCTAATTTAGAAGATATTTTATTCCATTCTTTTGAGCATTTTAGTCATAGTTGTTTCAAGCTTTATTCCTTTTACAAAGCTAGCTCATCCATGTCAGCAAAAATTTGGTGTGCACATCTGGAGAAATGAGAATAATATGTATGATTTCCCTCAGGTTTCATCTCTTCCCACCTTCAACTCTTTTATTCACCTTTACATTTGTTGTATTTTCTTTAAATGCAAAAGACTCTATCCTAGGTCCAAGATTAGTATCTCTTCTTGTTACCCCTACTCCTTTATTTCTCCTTGAATTCTTTTAAAATTCACATTAGGTCAGGATTTGTGACTCATTTTTTGTTTATTTGTTTGTTTGTTTGTCTTACTGCATCCCCAATGCCTATATCTGTATCAGTATGTATATAAATACATGGTCTGTAAATATTTCCCTCTTTTCCTCTCTTCCATTTTTAATATAGAACTTTTCAGTTTTTATACTCTTTGTACAGTCTCAACTTTTCCTCATTCATCTCTTTTCCAGTATCATTTCTCTTGTCACCCTCTTCTTGTTCCCTTCATTCTGCTAAAATATTTAAGAACTAATCAATTACGTAATCTCCAAATCCAGTGACCTCTTCACATGCTCCCTGCCATTTTGTCTCTGCATGAAAAATTACACAATTTGCTTTTTTCTTTTTGATTTTTTAAATACTTGACCTATAAAATATATTTCTCTTTTGATTCCTTTTTTACCTCTTATATTCTTTTTCAATATCTTCAGTGACTTCCATCCTCCTAATTGTTCATCAAATGCCTCTCAAAGACCTCCTGTAAGCCTATTTTATTTTACCTCCTGTAAAGCCTATCCCTCTAATGTATTTTTCTTGTGAAATTCCATCTACTCTAGTTTCAAGTGTTTTCAAGATGTACACTAATTAACATCTGTTCTTCTGGGCCCTTGACTGGGATAGTGTGTTATCATTATTTATAATGCTCACACAACCTTCTATCAGGAGGCAGTAATTCCCACATTTTAAAATAAAGGATCATGTCAGGTGGCTAGGGGATAACAGAGCTAAAATCTAAGTCCACGTATCTGATCACAAATAGTTACATCATATTACTTTGCTTTATCCGGGTGGCAGTTTTTTTCTTTTTTAAGTTTATAGAAATGTGAACACTTTAGCTCATAGGGAAAAGTCTTTCTGATGGAATATTGGTAACCTTGGTGGAAAAGAGTGTTTACATGTATTTTACTTTGTGCTATAATTGGGAAAGAGAGACATAGAGATCAAGAGATGGTTTCATATGTGAAAGTCATCTTCTAAAATGGCTTTCTTTGGATGCTATTGAAGACACATTTGAGACTCCCAAAAATACCACACAGGGTTAAATGTGTTAAGGTGTCTGGACAGTTGTTTCACAGCCAGTTATCATTCAGTAAAAAAATTTGTCATGTATCCATTGACACATATTACTAAGTCAGAAATAACATTAGGTTTCAAGTTTGTTTGTTTAGGGAAAGAGAGCATGCACATATGGGGGGAGGCAGGGGGAGTAGAGGGAGAGAAAATTTTAAGCAGGAGGGCAGGGAGCCCTATTCAGGGCTTGGTCTCTGGATCCTGAGATCATGATCTGAGCCAAAATTGAGAGTCAGATGCTTAACCGACTAAGCCACCAGGTACCCCAAGATATGAGTTTTTAAGAAAAGTTATTACAGAATATAAAGTCAAAACTAGACTTTCAAGGGCCAATGACAAGTCCTTCTTGAATTAAGAGAACAAAAATATTGAAGTATAAAATGGCATTTTCAGTGGAAAGTTTAACTCCCTTTATTAAGTAATTCATTTTGGGGAAATAGCTGATGAGCTTTCTTGGAGAACAAATATATCAGAGCATGTAGCAGAGGAAATTGAATAGGGATGGATGAAAAAATAAATCATCCTCAAGTACAGTTATTCTCTAAACTGTTAATACTATTTAAAATTTGACTCTGAAAATATCATATACTTGTATAAAATAAAATGCAACTATGACTTGAGATAAACATTTATCTGTTCCCATTAATGTATCCTACGTATGTGTCCTATATTAATCAATGCTGGTACTGAGATTTGAGAGAAAACTCACCAAAAACAGCAAAAGAAAAGATGAAGGGGAAACTTTTACTGTTGCTGTCCTTATTTTAATGCCATCATTAGAGGAGGTTATTTCAAACATTCATTTTGAATGTCTTGTGAGTATGAATAGCTAATATGCTTGCAATGAGGAGAGTCAGTTCCAAGTAATGGAAAGCACACCAGGAATCAATCATCTAAATAATTGCTAAGTTTTCTGATATCTCACAATACCTGCAAATCTCACTGCTGAGCTACCATGCTAAAATGTCAATGTGTGAGTTTCCCTATCAAGTGCAGAAGGAAAAGGTGCAAGATTATTTTGGTCCTCACAGAAACTATGGCTTCACACATCTGACAACACTTTAATCAGGACACCAAAGCAAATGTAGAACTGTTTCCATTTTTAGTTTCACAACTCATTTGTTAGTGTTGCAAAAGAACAGAGTGTTATATAATAACCATTCGATGTTTATTTTAGGTGTGCATTATTCTTTATGTGGAAGTTCCCTGATGCAAAAATTTATTCTTTGTACTATACCATCTGGTTGGTGGTGCCTCAGTGGAAACTTCCTATATAAACTGGCTTGAGGTCACTCATAACGTTCTAAAAAGTTTCCCATAGTTTAACATCTAAAGATGTTGCTTTAAATGTTTAATTTAATGTTTAAATGTTTGAATCCCATACATGTAATAAATTCAGATTGCACGACTGCTTTTCCAGCAGGGGCCCAGTGAGCTGCAGAACTATGAAACCCTCCTTCCTTCCTCAGGAGGAGTAGTGTGGGTGAGAGCTGCAGAAATCTACAGGGTTTGGAGACTTGAAACAGGTCTCATCACCTGATATAGAACCGCTCTGTCACAGGCTGGCCATCTGTTTTTGCAACGTTACTGTATATATAAGTATACATATAAACTGTGCTCACATATTATGAGTGTGGATCTCTTTATAAATAATATAAACAAAGGGAACATTTTGCAACGGGTTTCTTGCACTCAAGTGATGTTTTTAATGATCATCCAAAGAGAGTCCAAGATGGCAGAGGAGTAAGATCTTAGTTTCGTCTCGTCCCAGGAATTCACTAAATAGCTATTAAATCATTCTCAACAGAGGCTAACTCAACCGGAGATCTAAGAAGAGTAGCTGCAACTCTACAAATAGAAAAGCGACCACTTTCTGCCAGGTAGGAGATGCAGAGAAGTGAATCCAAGGTTATATGGGAAGATAGACCTGGGGGTGGGAGAGAGCCTCCAGCAGCTGGTTACTGGAAAGTGACAGCAGTGGAGCACCAAGTGGGAACTTGTGGAAGTCTGCTCTGGTGAGGGATGTCCCTGCCTGAAAGACGATCAAGTGGCGAAGAGGGGTGGAATCCTAGGTGGGATGGTGTGGTCTCAGCATCCTCAGGGTCACAGGAAGACCAGGGGTGCCTGAGTGTAGCGGAGCTCCTGGGCATCAGAGCGGGAAAGACGGCTGCAATCAGCGAGCCCAGGAGTCGACTCTCAGCTCAGGTTGCCATAAACCTTGAACCAGACTGCTCTCAGGCAGGGACCCAGAAAAGGGCAGAAATTGTGAGATCCTCCTTCCTTGGCCTGGGAGTGGGACATAGGAGTCTGCAGTGTTTAGAGACTTGAAATGAGGTCTCCTACCTGAGATAGAAATGCTCCCTCACGGGCTGGGTGAAGATGGAGTGCAGAAGGAGACCAGGGAAGACATGAGTGATTGCTCTTCCCTAAGGGTGCACTGAGGAGTGGGGCCCTGAGCTCCCAGCTCCAGGGCTGGAGATTGAGAGGCCACCCTTTTCACTCATCCTCTAAAGTGGTATGGAAAGCCTTCAGGGAACATAAGCCACATAAGCAATCCGGATACACTTACTTAGCCTGGCCCCCCTGGCAAGGGCCATGCAGCTCCACCCCAGTGGAGACACTTGAGAATCAATGCAACAGGTTCTCCCCTCCCCCCACTGCTGCTGGAAGATCAGCAAGGACATCCAGCCAAGACCAAGTTTACTGAATCTAGAGAACTGCAGAACTCCAGCGCTCAGGGAATATAGTATATAGATTTTGTGGTGTTTTCCCCATAATTCTTTACTCCTTCCATTTTCATTTTTTTCCTTTTTCAACCAATTTCTTATTTTATCATATCTTTTTAAAAATCTTTTTTAGTTTGCATTTTTACAGTTACATTCTCTCCTCTCATTGTTAATTTAATTTTTGTGTATACATAATTTTTTTTCTTTACAATTTTGGGATGCAGTTTCTTCTAACATACAGATCAAAATACACCCAAAATCTAGTGTATGTCTCTGTTTTCTTCACCTATCTAATCATATTCTTTTTTTTTACAATCTTTTTAAAATTTTCATCTTTACATTCTGTCCTTTCAAATGTATTTAATGTTATTCTCGTGTATGTATATATATATATGTGTGTATATATATATATATATATATGTGTGTGTGTGTGTGTGTGTTTCTTTCTTTACAACATCGAGATGTATTTTCTTCTAACAAATCGACCAAAATACACTGAGGATATAGTGTATTGCTCTGTTCTGTTTTACCTGTCTGATTATATTCTCTCTCTCTTTTTTTTAATTTTTACTTTTTTTTTTTCGGTTTCAAGTGTCTTCTGGTTGGTTTAGTGTATATTTTCCTGGGGTCATTGTTGCCATTTTAGTATTTTGTCCTCTCAGTCATCTATTCTTCTCTGGACAGAATGACAAGATGGAAAAACCTCAAAAAATAGAACAAGAGGCAGTATGACCACCAGGTGGTCATAATCAGAATGGATATAAGTAGGATCTTGGAACTAGACTTCAGAATAACAATTATAAAGATACTAGCTGAGCTTGAAAAAAACATAGAAAATACTTGAGTATCTCTTTCTGGAGAAATGAAAGAACCAGAATCTAATCAAGTTGAAGTAAAAAAGGCATTTAATGAGATCCAATTAAATATAGAGGCTCTAATTGCTAGGATAATGAGTCAGAAGAGAGAATTAGAGACATAGAAGACAAGAGGATAGAGAATAAAGAAACTGAGAAAAAGGGAGATAACCAACTACTGATCACCAGGGGAGAATCTGAGAGTTGATACCATAAAGCAAAACAATATTAGAATAATTGGGATCTCAGAAGAAGAGGAAAGAGAGAGAGGGATGGAAGGTATATTGGAGCAAATTATAGCAGAGAACTTCCTTAATCTGAGGAAGGAAATAGGCATTCAAGTCCAAGAGGTACAAAGAATCCGCCCCTCAAAATAATAAAAATAGGTCAACACCCCACATATAATAGTGAAACTTGCAAATCTCAGAGACAAAGAGAAAATCCTTAAAGGAGTTCAGAATAGGAGGTTCATAACCTATAAGCATACAAATATTAGACTGGCAGCAGCAAATCTGTCCACAGGGACCTGGCAGGCCAGAAAGGACTGGCATGATATATTCAGAGTGCTAAATGAGAAAAATATGCAACCAGGAATACTATCCAGCTAAGATGTCATTCAAAATAGAAAGAGAGATAAAAAGCTTCCAGGACAAAGAGAAACTAAAATAATTTGTGATCACTAAAATAGGCCTGCAATAAATATTAAAAGGGATCCTTTATGCAAAGAGCAAGCCCAAAAGTAACATAGACCAGAAAGGAATAGAGACAATATACAGAAACACTGACTTTGCAGGTAACATACTGTCACTAAATTCAAATCTTTTAGTACTTACTCTGAATGTAAATGGGCTAAATGCTCCAGTCAAAAGGCAAAGGATATCAGATTAGATATAAAAGCAAGACCCATTGATATGCTGTCTACAAGGGACTCATTTTCGACCCAAAATGACCTACAGATTGAAAGTGAGGTGTGTAAAACCATTTATCATGCTAATAGACATAAAAAAAAAGCTGGAGGTGGCAATCTATATATCAGAAAAAATTAGATTTTAAACCAAAGACTGTAATAAGAAATGAGGAAAGACACTATATCATAATTAGAGGGTCTATCCAACAAGATCTAACAATTATATTTATGCTCCTAACTTGGGAGCAGCCAATGATATAAGCCAATTAATAACAAAATTAAAGAAACATATCCATAAAAATATAATAGTAGCGGACTTTTACACCCCACTCACTGCAATGGATGGATCATCTGAGCAGAAGATAGGAAGGAAACGAGGTTTTGAAATAACACACTGGACCAGATGAACTTCACAGATATATTCAGAGCATTCCATACTTAAGCAACAGAATATACACTCTTCTCAAGTGCACATGAAACATTCTCCAGAATAGATCGCATGCTAGGTCCCAAATGAGGTGTCAACTGGTACCAAAAGATTAGGATAATTCCCTGAATATTTTTGGACCATAATGTTTCAAAAATGGAACTCAATCACAAGAGAAAATTTGGAAAGATATTAAAACACATGGAGGCTAAAGAGCATCCTACTAAAGAATGACTGGGTCAACCAGGAACTTAAAGAATTTTAAAAATTCATGCAAACAAATGAAAATGAAAAAACAACTGTTCAAAACCTTTGGGTTGCAGCAAAGGCATTCATAAGAGGGCTGTATATAGCAACACAAGCCTCTCTCAAGAAACAAGAAAGATCTCAAATATACAACCTAACCTTATACCTAAAGGAGTTAAAGCAAATAAACCCTAAGCATAGCAGGAGAAGAAAAATATTAGGGATTAGAGCAGACATCAATGAAAGAGAATCCAAAAGAACAGTAGAACAGATCAATGAAACTAGGAGCTGATTCTTTGATAGGATTAACAAGGTTAGAAAACCCTTAGCCAGACTTATCAAAAGGAAAAAAGACTCAAATAAAATCATGAATGAAAGAGCAAACCACAACCAACACAAAAGAAATACAAACAATTAAGAACATATTACGAGCAACTATATGCCAACAAAATGGGCAATCAGGAAGAAATGGATGAATTCCTAAAGATGTATAAACTACCAAAACTGAAACAGTAAGAAATAGAAAATTTGAACAGACTTATAACTAGCAAGGAAATTGAAGTAGTAATAAAAAATCTCCCAGTAAACAAGAGTCCAGAGCCAGATGGCTTCCCAGGAGAATTCTACCAAATATTTAAAGAATAAATACCTGTTCTTCTGAAGCTGTTTCAAAAAAAAAAAAAAAAAAACAGAAGTAGAAAAAAAACTTCCAAACTCTTTCTATGAGGCCAGCACTATCTTGATCCCCAAATCATACAGACTCCACCAAAAAGGAGAATTACAGATCAATATCTCTGATGAAGCTGAATGCAGAAATTCTCACCAAGATACTAGTCAGTAGGATCCAACAATACATTAAAAGGATTATTCACCACAAACAAGTGGTATTTATTCCTGGGCTGCAAGGGTGGTTCAACATTTGCAAATCAATGTGATATACTACATTAATAAAAGAAAGAACAAGAACCATATGATCCTCCCAATAGGTGCAGAAAAAAACATTTGAGAAAATGCAGCATCTTTTCTTGATTAAAACTCCTCACAGTGTAGGGATACAGGGAACATACCTCAATATCATAAAAACATATATGAGAAGCCCACAGTAAATATCATTCTCAATGGGGAGGAACTGAGAGCTTTTGCCCTAAGGTTGAGGACATGGCAGGGATGTCCACTATCAACACTCTTGTTCAACATAATACTGGAAGTCCTAGATTTGGCAATCAGACAACAAAAAGAAATAAAGCATCTGAATTAGCAAAGAAGTCAAATTTTCATTTTTCACAGATTACATGATGTTGTATGTGGAAGACCCAAAAGACTCCACCCCAAAATTGCTGGAACTCATATGAATTCAGCAAAGTGAGAGGGTATAAAATCAAGGCAAGAAATCAGTTGCATTCTTATACACGAACAACGAGACAGAAGAAAGAAAAATTAAGGACTCAATCCCATTTATAATTGCACCAAAAACCTTAAGATACATGGAAATAAACCAAAACAAAAAAGAAAAGTATCTATACCCAAGAAACTAGAACATTCATGAAAGAAATTGAAGACACAAATAAAAGGAAAAAAGTTCCACGCTCATGGATTGGGAGAACAAATATTATTCGAATGTTTATGATACCTAGAGCAATTTATACATTCAATGCAAACCCTATCAAAAACCATCAGCTAATTTCATAGACTTGGAACAAATAATCCTAAAATTTGTATGGAACCAGAAAAGACACCTAATAGCCAAAGGGATGTTGAAAAAGAAAGCCAAAGCTGGTGGTATCACAATTCCAGATTTTAAGCTTTATTACAAAGCTGTTATCATCAAGACAGTATGGGACTGGCACAAAAACAGACAGGTAGATCAGTGGAACAGAATAGAGAACCCAGAAATGGACCCTCAACCCTATAGTCAATATTCTTTGACAAAGCAGGAAAGAATATCCAACAGAAAAAAGATAGTCTCTTTCTTCAACAAGTGGTGCTGGGAACACCAAACATCAACATGCAGGAGAATGAAATTGAAACATTTCCTTACACCATACACAAAAATAGACTCAAAGTGGATGAAAGAACTAAATGTGAGGCAGGAATCCATCAAAATCCTTAGAGGAAAACACAGGCAGCAACCTCTGCAACCTTCACTGCAGCAACTTCTTACTAGACATCCCTCCAAAGGCAAGGAAAACAAAGGCAAAAATGAATTATTAAGATTCATCAAGATAAAAAGCTTTTGCACAGCAAAGGAAAGAGTCAACAAAACCAAAAGACAACTGACAATATGGAAGAATATATCTGCAAATGTCTTATGATATATATAGGGCTTATATCCAAATCTATTAGGAATGTATCAAACTCAACACCATAACAACAAATAATCCAATCAAGAAATGGGCAGAAGCATGAGCAGACATTTCTCCAAAGAAGATATACCAATGGTCAACAGACACATGAAGAAATGCCCACTGGGCATCAGAGAAATACAAATCAAAACCACAATGAGATGCCACTTCACACCAGTCAGAATGGTGAAAATTAACAAGAAACAACAGATGTTGGTGAGGATGCAGAGAAAGGGGAACACTCTTACACTGTTGGTGGGAATGCAACCTGGTGCAGCCACTCTGGAAAACAGTGTAGAGGTTCCTCAAAAAGTTGAAAATAGAGCTACCCTATGACTCAGCAATTGCACTACTGAGTACCCTAAAGATACAAATGTAGTAATCTGAAGGGGCACCTGTACCCCAATGTTTATAGCAGCAATGTCCACAATAGCCAAACTGTGGAAAGAGCATATATGTCCAATGACAGATGAATGGATAAAGATGTGGTGCTTCTTAGCTATCAAAAAGGAAAAAAAAAAATCCTGCCATTTGCAATGGCATGGATGGAACTTGACGGTATTATGCTAAGCAAAATAAGTCAATCAAAGAAAGACAGTTATCATATTGATCACACTCATGTGGAATTTGATAAACAAAACAAAATCATAGGGGAAGAGAGGAAAAAATAAAACAAGAATGTCTAGGCAGGAGAAAGAAAATGTAGATGGAATAATACCAATTTGGGTCTATCACTACTGTGAAATGAAAAAAAAAACTGTTGTGCGAAAAATGACTTTCATAGTTCATCTCTAACTTGTCAAAATGTTTCTGCTATCCAAAACATTGCCTTATATTTGCCTGTATTTCATGCATTTTATTAGTTTTCTTTTCAATGTAGCTCTTCTTCCTGAATAGTATTTGTTTCTTTAATTTTTCAAATGTATATTTTTTCCTGCTCTATATGTGTATTTCCTTTATATAGAAATTTTTATGATAGGAAAGATTTCTCTGATGAAACAACATTCTTTAAAAGGTTATTACAGTAATTATTTTTACTTGTTGGATCTCTCCACTGGAAGATTCTTTTAATTCATTTTATAAATTTCCTTTTTTAAAAATACCACCAAAATAGAAAAATTCAAAAAGAGTAAAATAAGAGTCAACTGACAGTTGTTGCCTTAAGAGATGTGAGAACTCTTGCAAAATGTAGTATTCTTTTCTTTTTTTTCATTTTTAAAGGCCTTCCTCTTTTGATGTATCTTATTATCACTGTTACACCAAGGGACTGTGGCAGCCAGACTATTTTAGCATAAAACAACACTAAATCTCCTTTTCCATGCTTAACTCCATCGCTACTTCTGAAACAGTAAAATATATAGATGAGTTTGCAATATGCAAATTTCATGCCTAGTAATATGGATAATGTATAATCTAGTAGTCTCCTTTTTTTACAACCAAAATAAAAATACTACTTATGTAGCCTTATTTATTGTTATCATCCTATTATAATGTTTAAGTTTGCATCTTTTTTGTTTATGATCTATAAATTCTATAGATTAGAGGAGCCTGGGCGGCTTAGCTGGATGAGTGTCTGACTCTTGATTCAGTTTGAGTGGTGATCTCAGGGTTATAGCGTCAAGCCCCAAGTTGGGCTCCATACTCCAGGGAGACTTAGGAGATCCTCTTTCTCCCTCTCTCTCTCTCTCTCTCTCTCTAAATAAGTAAATAAATGATTGAAATCTTTTAAAAATAAGTTCTATAGATTATAAAATTATGTTTATAATTCTAGCCCAGAGGCAATTTGAAATTTGCAACATTTTTAAGGATTTATAGGAACAATATACACACATATCTATGAAGTCACACAAAGCATAAATTGTTATTAGACATGCAACAGCTAGTTCCCTTAGTAACTTGCTTTCTATCTCTCTTCTTAGTTGTGGTGGGTCAGTCTATAGAACCCTCATATTATTTTTCATTATGTCAATAGTACATGTCTATTACACATCTATTTAATGTCTTCACAACAGCATGTCAAAGTAGGAAGAGGAAACCAAAATAAATAATAATTGTCTACTTTGGAAATCATGCTCTATTATTTTATTTGTGTGTAAGTGTATTTTAAGTATTATTTACTTTAAAATTACAGAAATTATTATATGCTTACCTTTGTCAAAATGTTATATAGATATTGATATTGATGTATAGTGATATATATATCTCTCACTGGTCTCTCTCACCTTAATATCATTCATAACCATCCATTAAACAGACAACTGTGAAGTTTGAGATAGAAGAAATCCATTTTTGCAATTAATTTTCCTACAAAAGCTGTAATATGCTAAGAGACATAGTGAATCACCAATTTAGTAATAGTCATTTGTCTAAAGTAAAATTTGCCTATTGATTACTGGAAATTTTAATCATTTCCTTGCTTCTTGAGCCTATTCTACATTACTAACACTATTCATTACCTCTCAGTAAAGATATTTCATGGGGTGGAATTTTTTAACTCAAACAAAGCCATCCTGATTGTGAATAGAAGTAGGTTCCCCTCCCCCAAGAAAACTCTTTGAAATCCTAAAAGTAGAAATGAAATGTGCCTTGTAAAATTGAATGAATTGTCAATTGACCAGTAATTCTTGTACTGCTTTCCACAGGGCAAAATGAAAAATTCTATAAAGGAGAAGAGGAGGAAAACGCCATAAAATTGGTGTGGATTCTTTCACTGGATAGGAAAAAAAAAGTGTCACAGACAAAGAAATGAGACTTTGGACTTGAAATATAATGAAAGTGATTTTTCTGAACAGATGAAGCAGATGGCATTTACAAAAGCAACTAAACTTTGTGAATAGTATAGAGTTTTCTTTGGTTCTCTTCAGAGAACATAACACTTGAGAAAGCAATGGGTCTGAAAGTTGATTACCAGGGCTTCATCCTTCTGACCAGCTCAAAAATTTAACCCTTACCACTGCTAACTAACCAGAGTCAATAACAATTATTTCTAGTGAGAATAATATGGCATACATTTGGGGAATGTATTATATGCTTATCACTTAAGTTCCTATTTTTATAAACCTCAAATGCTACATCTAAGAAAAGACAAATAATAAAGATTTAAATTGAAAAGCTTTGAAAGTCTCTGCAATTGACCAATCCTTCCAATAAGTAAATGTTGTTTTCAATGTTCCATTGACAGTGTCCAACATAAAGCAGGTGATTGTTAAGTGCACATTCCTTTTACCACTTTTAAAAATGTCAGACTAATTTGAATACTAGTTATTGGGAATGGTAATGAATTTATATCAGTATCCCTCAGGCATAAATGCAATATTATTTTAATATATATATGACATTAGGTATATGAAATTCCTAGTTCAGGTGAAGACAAGGCACTAAGAATATTTGTATAACTTTTATGTTGATCAACTGCAATAATGACTAAAAACAAACAGGAAGAAAGAGTCTTGATTCATTGAATTTTGGAGCTATGTGTTCTATTATATAGCTTAGACCCTATATTTTACAGATGATTAATTTGAGGCTCTAACAAGTGACACGATTTACATCTCACAGCTAATAATTATGATATCTTAGAACAATAACCAATTTATAATGCCCCAAAATACAGGCATTTAAGGTTTTTCTTCCTCTCTAGTATTTCCTTCTAGTGAACTGAATCTATTTCCATGGTTGTATTTCCTATGTAAATGATGATGATCCCAAGTTTTTATGTTCTTCTCAGATATCTCTTGTTTCATTTAGACTTATATATGTCTAGTTACCTGTGACCAGTTAATCATAAGGTCCTCAAAGACGCCATGTTCTAAATAAAACTTTGTCCTTTAAGTTCGACTTATAGTTCACCTTAGGTGATACCTCTAATTCATGTAGTTTTCAAGCTAGAACAGTGGATGTCATCCTTGATGATGTGCCTCCCTTTTACTGTCCTATGCAACTGATCATATTTTCTGAAAATGTCTATCATATCTTATCATCCCAGTTCCGTCTATCTTACTCTGTGCTCCTTTCCTCCAACTTTCCTCTAAGAATATACTCAGTCCATGCTACAGTCACAGAAACTTTTTTTTCCATTTCCATAAATCTCTGTTACATTTTGAAGTTGATGTTTTCCCTGCCTGAACCTTCCTTCTGCTGTATATAAACTCCAGTAGCCAGGCTAATTTGAGAAATCCCCCATATCTGACAAAATACAATTTTTGATCAAGCTTTGTCTACCTGAATTAGATGCTCTTCCATTTGCTTCTATATCTATCCTTTTTTAAAATACCAGGACTCATCTGTGAAAAGTCAGTAATTATGTCATTCTTACTTACTGTTAGATCTCCAAAGACTATTCCAAGACCAGAGTATTAGTAATCTTTCAAAAAATAGTTATGAAATAAATGCATAAGCAACTGAATGAATGAATGAATGAATGAATGTCAGGGGCCACCCTGCAAAATCAAGGTACAATATGAAAATTTAAAAGTCATCTTTCTAAATAGTCCACACTTTTCTGTGATCCATTTAACAATTAAACATGCCCCAAGGTGCCTGGCTGGCTCAGTCAGTTGAGCATCTGGCTTCAGCTGGGCTTATGATCTGGGATCCTGGAATTGAGCCCCGTGACAGGCTCCACACTCAGCTCCACATAGAGTCTGCTTGTCTTTCTCTTCTCTTTGCCCCTCCCCTAACTCATGCTCTATCTCTGTCTCTTTCTCAAACAAACAAGATTATTTTTTTAAAAAAATTAAACATGCCCAAAATGTTTTCTAATTTTAGAATAATGTGTTCACTAATACAAGTTTTTTCCTTGTACCATCATGAGTGAAGTTTGGCCAGATAATTCCATTTTAAAAAATTATGTCATCACACACCAAAATTTCCACAAAGGAAAAAATTAAACAAATTTTTGTATGTAGTATTCATCATTTACTTTCAGTAATGGTATGTGGATGATTAATTTTAAATAGATTAAATGTATTTATAAGAGGATTTAATTCATCATTATATCTATCATTGACCTTTTTATTTTTTTTAGTAAGTAGCAATTACCATTAGTCCAATTTTAAGTATGAGTATAACAAAGCACAAATTGTCATGTCAGTTTTTATACTGAACTTGAATTTGTTTGCATTCTGGGAAAACAAGTAAAATTTTCTAATTTCTCATTTATTTATCTGGAATCACTCAGAATCAGACCCTGAGATAAGTGGTATGTTTATTTGTTTAAATAGTCTATTTAGGAGATGATTCTATTTAATAGTGGCAAGGAAGTGAAGAAATCAGACAGAAAAAGTAGAGAGAAGTAACACATAACTCAGAGGTCTACTACCAGAGAGTCAATAGAGCTGAGGTGGAGGTACTTTTATACCAACCCCCAAGAGTCTTTCCTTTAGGTCTCAAGTGGGTGGGATCACTGGTTAATGCCACCTAAGATGTAGAGAAAGAATATCTTTAAATAAAGAATACCTTTAAATAAAGAAATGTGGATGTTGAAAGCTGAAGATGAGTAATGTATGCTAAGCTGTAAAAAATAAGGGGAATGGGCATTTGCTACAGTCATCATACAAAACTTCCAAACAATAAAAACTAAAGCACAAAAATACATTTCTCAACTGCACAAATAAAAAGTATTAATAGCAATATCAACTATTTTACCAGACTTCCACTTCAGACCATGACAGATATCTGTGACTAGACTTACTTTCCTTCTGTAAACAACTAAGACCTTGCACAAAATATATAAAACAATTGTTTTGAGACATTGCAAACCAGACTCAGCAGAAGTATGATCTCTGAAAGAAGGGAATCAATGGAAGTGAGCCCCAAAACAGAACAGGACTCCAATGCAGAAAGGCAGATTCTAAGTATTAGCATGGTCTTATGGAGTTGAAAAAATTGGAGTTAAGGAGATTGAGGTGGCTTGAATTTATAAGACAAATTACTAGAAAGTTGGAAGCTATTTTGAGAAATCTGAAATGAATCTCTTTGGATCATTTTATGAAGCCATAATTACCCTTATACCAATACTAGACAAATGTATTATAAGAAAATTAATCTGTAGACCAATTATCCTCATGAACATAGATGCAAAAATTCTCCATAAAACTTCAGCAAATAGAATCAAGTACATATGAAATATTCTGACTGAATTTCAGTACCTTTAAGTTCATTTGTAAGAGAACTTAATCCATTTCATCTATCATTTATCTTTCTAATTTTTAAATTTTTTTACTAAGTAGCAATTACCATTGGACTAAGTTAGCTGTATCACAGGAATATAAGGATGGTATAATATTGAAAATCAAACATGAATATTAACAGGAGATCCTCTTAATATTCCTGTTAATAAAGAACAGATATATGATCATTTAAATAGGTAACTCTACCCCTGAGCTATTTGCCATGGGATTCAGTTACCATTTGTCATGTTTTCTTAATCATCAGGTAGTGAAGTATAGCTCTTGTTGTGTGGAGGTCTGAGAAAATGCTTGGTGGTGATGAGAGGTTCTCATATTTTCTGGAAACAGCTAGAAACTATTAACCTAGTGTCTGAGTCAGGTTGGGCTGCTATAACAAAATACCATAGACAGGGAAGCTTATAAACAACAAAGATTTATTTTCCTCAGTTCTGGAAATGCAAGATCAAGGTGTCAGCATAGCCAGGTTCTTGGTGAAGACTAGTACTCTGGTTTGCGGATGGCCATCTTCTGGCTGTGTTTTCACATAGTGGAAGGGACAAGAGAGTTCTGTGGGGTCTCTTTTATAAGGGCACTAATCCCATTCATGACAGCTTTACCCTTCATGACTAATCACCTCCCAAAGGCCCTGTCTCCTTATACCATCACAGGGGATGAGGATTTCAACATATGAATTGGGAGAAGGGATAAACATTTAGTCTGTAGAATCTGGCATGAGATACCACAATGTACAAAGAGTTTGAGAAAACCTGCTGAAGAGTAAATTGAGATCAGTCATTGACGGTCAACAGTTAATATTTAAAGTTCTCGTCAGGTAAAAAGGTAAATAGTAGGTGGACTAGCCACCACCTTGATGAGAGTAGAAGTAACTTGCTACAAAATCACTGCTCTGGGACTCGCTCTCCCACACACCTCATTCCTCTCTACTCAGTAATGCTCCACACAAGGGGGACTGTGATCTCTCGTTGCCATGGGGATGAGCCTCCTTGAGAAACTTGGGTTCACAGATGAGTTATTTTAGCTTGAACTTTTACTCCTTTCTTACCAATTTTCTTTCATGCTAAATGAAGTACTTGGCATCCGTGAACGTTAGGCCCATCTCCCAGCAGTTACAAGGAGACAGAATGAAATGACAGAAGGTCACAAATTGTTAAAAGCAATGTTGGGTGTCACAGTGTTCATTGCTTTAAAATACCAGAGCCTCTACATTTTTCAAAAGCCAGTTTAATGATATACCCAATTTTAGGAAACAAAAATATCTAATTAAAAGGACTTTGCAAAGATAAACTCTCATCCTCATATAAACTACTGTGTGACATGGAATGATCTAGTTGCCTTGGGGTCTCATTAATCTGTATTATGCAAACTCACTATGTATAGACACAATAGATAGTTTTAGTTTTGAGGAAGTACAGCAGCTTCATAACCCCTAACACTCTTAGTCAACATTAGAGTTTAGTTTTAAGATGTTAAATCAAAATTAGGTCTTAGAATAAATCTTACTTGAGCATGGTGGGTTTCAAACATCTTGGGCTACACTATTGTGCAGTTGGGAGGCTGTTCTGTGTTGGATGATGTCTAGCAATATTATTGGCCTCTGCCAAGTATAAGCCAATAGCAAACCCTCAGTCACAGTAATTAAATAAATCTTGTGATTCTGACTTCTCTTGTGTTAAGTACAGTTTAGGGCACTATTTCAATTCTTCTGTGAATTTATTTCAGTAGTTACTCTAGAGCTACAGATATTTATCTCAAGTTATCACTATTAAGTTCAAGGCAATATTAGTTTAATTCCAGGAAAACAAAACAACTTTACTTGAACACAGCTCCATCCTCAGGGCAATATATATAATACATCATAAATTACATGTAGAATAAAAACAAGTATACATATATAAATTCAATATTATAGTAATTCACAAAATCTTCTGAGTTTAAAGCAAGAAGAAAGAAAAAATACAATCTTTCACATTTATACAAATAGTTGTTATTTCAGATGTTTTCCATTTCTTTCTGTGCTTATCATTTAGCATCTTTCCTATTTACCTTTGTCTATAGGACTACCTTTAGTATTTCTTGTTTGGTAGGACTTCTTCCAATGAATTCTTTCAGTTTATTTTTTTCTGATAATGTCTCTATTCTTTCACCATTTTAAAAAATTGCACTGCGTTTTTATAAAAGTCTTGATTGACTGGTTTTTCTGTCGGTACATTTTCCTTTACTTGTCTTTAATATTTTTTCTTTATGTTCTTTAGTTCAGGTGTGTTTCTATTGATCAGTCACTAATTCCTTCTTATGCCATCTCATATCTGTGGTTGACCCTAGGTAGTAATTTTTTTATTTTATTTGTTGTCGTTTTCAAGTACAGAATTTCTATGTACACCGTTTTTTAAAAAAATAAATAAATATTTAGTGTTTTATTTATTTAAAAGAAAAATATTTAAGCAGATATGCCAATATGTTAATGTTTGTTAATCTAGTTAGTAGGAAATAGGCATCGGTTATACTGCCCAGTGTAGTATTCTCTATTTATGAAATTTTTGAGAGAATTCTTTCTTAAAAAAATGTTTTATTCAAATTCAGAGTAATTAATATATACTGTATTATTGGTTTCAGAGGTAGAATTTAATGATTCATCAGTTGTATAATACACCTAGTGCTCATTACTTCAAGTAACCTTCTTATTGCCCATCACCCAATGACCCCATCCCCCCAGCAACCTGTTTGTTTCTTAGAGTTAAGAGTTAAGTTTGCCTCCCTCTCTATTTTTAACTTATTTTATTTTTCATTCCCATCCCCTATGTTCATCTGTTTTTTTCTTAAATTCCACACATGATATACATTTTTAAATAATTTCTATATCTTTATTGAGATTCTTTCATTTTTGGCATTGTGATAATATTTATCTTTTCCATTAAATTTAGTTATCTCTAATTGTCTTCTTTGATATCATTGTTTGCTAAAAACAACATGGGGCACACTCAGAGTTAATTAGTAATGAATTCTTTTTTCTAATTATGGGTCACCCTTTACGGAGTCTGTGTGTGTGTGTGTGTGAGAGAGAGAGAGAGAGAGAGAGAGAGAGAGAGAGAGAGAGAGACTTGTTATCCTTTGTTTAATATGAATATTTTTCCAGATCCTAATTTTTAATTTTTCCTGACTATTCTAGACTTACTCTCTGGAATCACTCTATCCTTTTGAATGTGCAGTAGTTGATATGTCTGTTCACATTTGTTTCTTTTGCTGTTATTTTTTATCCTGATTTCATAGGGGATCCCCCTATACCTTCATGGCTTAGTAGTCAGCCAATAATCTGGACATAGGTAATGCCTCAAGACTTGATCCCAATATGGCTTTCAATGTCTGCAGATAGATCCATGTTGGGGACAGGAGTACAAAGTACAGCCATTCTTCACGTTAGCTTGAGCTTTTACCTTTTTTTCTGGGCTCTCTTTTGTTTCTCCTGTGAATACGTGTGGTTTTTCAGTCATCCAGGGAGATTTGGAGAGTTTATCTTTCTCATATACAGATTCTCATCATTAAATTTCTGACTGATCTGCATATGTGCCAACTTAGCTTTAGTCAGTGGACCTGGGAGTTTTCTCTGTTCATTTTCTTTAGGAACTTGATAATTATATAGATACCACTACCAAGCATGAGCTTGCATCCTCTGCTTCAAATCAGTTCCATTCATTCTGATAGCAAGGGTGCTGATTTTTATCAGACCAAACATACCCTGGTTGAATGACTGTGCCAACTATGCAGAGGATTAGGGAAGATACCCTGGAAAGAAAACCTCAGATTCAGCCATTCTTGCCTAAGTTCCAGCAGTTCCTTAATAGACACCTCTCAGTTATTGGCTAGATATGGAGACCTAAAACTCTGCTAGTAGTAATGTAAAATTGGATGATAATATTGTAATTGCCAGGAACAGGCACAAAGGAATCATTTGAGGTGCTGAAAATGGTTTATGTTTTGATGGTTGCTGTGGTTACATGAGTAAATATACCTGGTAAATTTACTGAAAACTCTTTAAGTTTAATGGTACTAAGTGAAAATTTATCACTCTATGAAAATTAAAACTCAGTAAAATTGATGTAAAATTAGAATCTTTCTACAATTTTTGTGGGTACCAGGGTCGTGCAGTCAGTTGTGTCTGACTCTTGGTTTCAGCTCAGGTTATGATCTCAACCTGATTGAGCCCTGCATCAGGCTTCACATTCAGCACGAAGTCTGCTTATGATTTTCCTTTCCTCTTCCTCTGCTCCTCCTGCTCATGCTCTCTCTCTTACTCTCTCTCGAAAAGAAATAAATAAATCTTTTTAAAAAATGATTTTTTGGAAAATGCTCTTTTTTCAGGCTGAAGTTCTTCCCTTCTACTCTTATTTTGCTAAGAGTTTTAAATCATGAATGAACTTGGATTGTATAAAATTCTTTTATCCTGGCTTTCTTGAATTTTTTCAATACTAATGTGACAAATTATATGAAAATTTTCTAAAATTTCTAGATGAAAATAATTACAAGTTTACAGTTTGTAAACTTTGTAATAATACTGCGAAGGAGCTCATATAGCCATTACCGACACCACCGTGGCTAATATTTTCCCAAATTGCTTCATCATCTGCCATTTAAAAGTTAAGTTAAATATATAATTTTTCAATTCCTCTAGTACATAAATCCATATGTCCTAAAAATAAAGACATCTGATTACATAATCACAGTACAGTTATCATTTTGAATGTGTTTATTTCATCTAAGTATTCAATCTTATTTGCATAAAATTGTTCTACATGATTTTTTTATTAATTTTTATCTCAGCTATGGTTATAATTACTTTTTCATTTTCCTAGTTCATTATTTTTTAATTTTTTCTTTTCTTTTTTTTATTTATTTTTTATTTTTTATTTATTTATTTTTATTTTTTTATTTTTTTTTATTTTTTAATTTTTTCTATCTCCTTGCTTCTCCTTTCTTTGATTTTTCTTCTTTTTTTAATCTTTAGAAAGAAATTATAATTATAACAATGATGGCAACAATGTAAGTTGGTAGAGTCACTTGGAAAAGTCTGGGAAAATCTGTTAAAACTTAATTTTTGCATAATCTAGTATTCATAGTTATTTTCCTGAATGAAACCTACATATGTTATATATGTACACCAAAATATAAGTAGATACAAGGATATTCATAGTACCATTATTCATAATAACTCTAAATCAGAAACAAGTTATCTAATAGATAAATTGTGCTACGTTCAAAGCATCCACCAATAAAAGTGATTGAACTATATTATACTATAACAGTGGACCACTACTCATCAGTTAAATAAATTCTCCACATGAATGTATCTCATACATAGAATGTTGGGTTGAAAGAGTCCAAAGAGTGCATACTGTGTGATTCTAATCCAGAATTTAGTATTCAAAATAGTGATTACCTTGTGTCAGAGGAGTCAACAGTGACTATGAGAGGCCACAAAGGGTCTTTTAGATTTGATGAGAATGTTTTATTTCTTCATGTATACAGTGATTACATTGTTGGGTTCATTTGTGCATATTCACCAAGCTGAACACATGATTGTTCACTTTTATTTTGGTACTATTAGTTCATTATTCATTACTTTATTAAAAAGTATTGTTTGTTGGGGGACCTGGGTGGCTCAGTTGGTTAAACATCTGACTTTGCCTGGGTCGTGATCCTGGGGTCCTGGTATTGAGCCCTACGTCAGACTCCCTGCTCAGCGAGGAGCCTGCTTCTCCCTCTCCTGCTCCCTCTGCTTGTGCTTTCTCTCTGTATTGTTAAGTCAATAGATAAAATCTTTTTTTAAAAGTATCGTTTCTTGTTTAATGAGTCCATTTCATAAGACAAAATTTTCTATCTCCAATCTATGATCTATTTCCCAAGTACAAATGAATTATCTGTCTACTCCTTCTAAACCTCGGCATGAATAGAGCTGCTGACATCAAATTCTATGGAAAATTATATGTAGGATCCTCTGTACCTTCATAATGACTTCCTCTAGCTTTGTAATTGAAGTGAAATTATTAGAGTGCAGTAAGGACCTTTCTTCACAAAAATCATCATTCAATAATTATTTTTTTATGAAGACTATCAAATGCTGACAATGCTTTACCTTTCCAATATCTTTGTTTTTAGACAGTTTCTGCATTCATTGCTTTCAGTGATTCTCAGAGCATTCCTATGGAAAGCTGGTAACTTTCTCAGTCATACAACGCTACTGGTTTATCAGATTAAAATCCATGTTTTCTGACTCACAGATTAGATTTTTTTCTTAACTTCCACTTTGCCACACTATCAGACCATTTTCTTAATCATACTCTAATATGTACCCACCACAGGATTGTTTCCTACTTCTTCGTAATACAAATGTATATATTAAATTTGTCATGTTCTAGGGTCAAATTTGTTTTAAATCACAAAACATCTAATGTAGGTAGAAATTACTCATATTTATGGTTTTTTTTTTTAAGATTTTATTTATTTATTCATGAGAGACACACACAGAGAGAGAGAGAGAGGCAGTGACACAGGCAGTGAGAGGAGCAGGCTTCATTCAGGGAGCCCGATGTGGGACTTGATCCTGGGTCTCTGGGATCACACACTGGGCCGAAGGCAGGCGCTAAACTGCTGAGCCACCCAGGGATCCCAGAAATTACTCATATTTAGATTTATGTTAGTCTTCCTAGAGATAACAGAGATCCTGATCTAGTTACCAGAGCTTGAGGATTTCAGTTTCAGTAAAAATTGTTTCTTGACACTAACTGAATTGGGAGAGTTTATGTGATATGAGAAATACTTTCAACATAGCTCCCTATAATGCATATGTCATACCAATAATGTAAGATGAAGACTATGATTTCTAAGAAAGTATTATGGTTTTAGACATGAACTTTCATTTTTAGTTTTCAAAAATACTGGCTTAAAAATGAAAATGTGTTTTTGAAATCATTGCATTTGAAGAAGATTCACTACTTAGAAAGGGTGAAGTTTTAAGCACATTATAAAATATTAATGAACACAAAAAGTGAAATACATAATAATTTTCAGAGTAATAATCTCTGTGATATAAAATTTATAATCAAGGACATTCACTTTTCTTAAAAAAGCAGAATCTCTTCTGAAATGGAGATTTTTAGATTAGTTTTTTCAATAGACTCATATGCTCATTCTTATAAAATCTATTATGGGCTTTCTCAGCATGAGAGGATAAAAAGTGAATTTCAGGGCTAAGATTTGCCATACATTCCAGAAGACAAAATTCTCATTTATATATTGCATTTCAGAGTTTTATTCTAAACATCAATCTTAAATTGACATTCATGCCCACAATGATTTACCAAGTTGCTGTTTTAAAAGCAGTATAACTGTCAAGGTCATTTTCTCCTAATTATACCCTGTCCATAGGAAACTTTTTTGAAACTTTTTTTTTTTTTTCTCCTCAAACTGAGACTTGCTGAATAGAGAAAGCACTTCTTTCAGGTCAAGCTTTGTGCTCTGTGACATATTTACCGGTCCTTTATTCTACAGCTGGCCTTTTCATTACCTAATTCAATGAGATAGGACTCAGATAATAAGTTCAGTATATCTAAATGTCCTTAAGTACAGATTTGCTTGTTAAAAATACAAGGAAATTATTCACTTCCCTTATTTACTATTGATTTTGTTGAAGTTTTTCTAGCCCACATTGCTTTGTCATGCTTTTTCTCCTGCAATGTCTATAATAGGAATTTGTAGCATTTAAATTGTTTTACAAGAGAATTTTCTGAAAGTCAATCACTGAAGAAGAACTGTGAATATATTGGAGTGTCAAGCAACAGTATTTTTTTAAATGTGAAATCTTCTGAAAAAGAACAGCTTGTGTCACTGAGAGTCTCATCCCCTGATGCATACCTTAAAGTGTTGTTATCAAATAGATTTTTAAAATTTAGAATCATCAAGTCTAAATACCTAAAAACTAGCATATTCTTCCTAAAAATTAAATTTTATTCAGCATTAATAAGTTTCTTGTAAATTATAAATCATGATGGTATAGCTATTTTATAAGGAAGGGTAAGCAATGCTCAACAAAAACTTTTCAAGAAAAGTTGGGGAATCAAGAGACTGAATAATAGCAAGATGAGTGCAGTTTGATGGGAAATGTTTCTCACTGTGGTTTCTGGTTGTTTTATTCTCAGGATAAACTGATAAGGGCAGAATGGTCTGCATTTTAGTGCTTGCTCAGGTTTGAGGGCAAGCCAGAGTCCAAGGGCCTGAAGAGAGGAGAAGCTTGACCAAAGTTTGGTCAAGACAAAGCAAAGAATAAGTACCAGGCAATTGTGAACACTTGATTAATTATAAGATGTGTAGTATTATACAAAATGCTCATGCATATGTTAATTGAAAGAATTTAAGATCAATATTCTAAATATATGATAGCATTCAGTGCGTTCCACTAAAATGGTGCTGGGGCCATGACCAACTCAAGTTTTTGTGTGTGTGTGTTTTTTTTATGATACCTCTCCTTTTACTCTTAATAGATAATCAATAAACATTTTATAAGAAAATAGAAATTTAAAGAAACTAAAGAACAAGTAGCAATTAATAGTATCCTAACTTCAAAATGATACTTGTCTACGTAAGAAAATTTCTGAGGTATAAGTATACATCAGTGAATACCAGCAAAGGAAGAAAAAGAAATCCTGACAGTTAACTAAGGGGATCTTTTTCTATTAAGAATTATTGAGTTAAAAATATATTGTACAAGCATACATCATTTTATCGTGCTTTACATTATTGCTCTTTGCAGATACTGTTGTTTTGTTTTGTTTTGAAGATTTTATTTACTTGTTCATGAGAGGCACAGAGATAGAGGCAGAGACATAGGTAGAGGGAGAAGCAGGCTCTCTACAGGGAGGCCAATGCAGGACTGGATTCCAGGACCCGGGGATCACAACCTGAGTTAAAGGCAGATGCTCAACCACTGAGCCACCCAGGCATCCCCTGTTTTTTGTTTTTTTACAAACTGAAGGTTTATGACAGCTCTGCATGAAAGCAAGTCTATCAGCACCATTTTTCCAACAGCATTTGCTCACTTTGGGTCTCTGTGTCACATTTTGATAATTCTCACAATATTTTGAACTTTTTCACGATTGGTGACCCATGTTCAGTGAATACAACTCAACAAAGCTCAAATGGTTGTTAGTAATTTTTAGCAATATATAGTTTTCAGCTGAGGCATGTACATTTTTTTTTTAGTCATAATGCTAATACATACTTGATAAACTATAGTATTAAGATAACTTTTATATGCACTAGGAAATCAAAAAATGCATTTGACCCGCTTTATTGTGATACTCACTTTATTTCAGTCTGGAACCAAACTCACAGTATTTCAAAAGTGTTCCTCTACTAGCTTTCCTCAGATGGTTGATTTAATTTTCCTTTTGAATGTTTTCAAGAGCTGTCGGTCGATAAGACTTGACTGAGGCTCAGTAAATGTGTGGAATTTTAGGGGCTTTGTTGTTTAATGTTTTTTTTTTTTTTTTCATTTTACCAATGAAATGTTCCAATTGAAGCATAATTGTCAAAATATTTTCTAAAATGAGTAGTATTATCTGTCCCTTTGGTACTTCATATTCACAATTCCAATTATACTTTATAAAAGTTTGGACCAAGAGAAATTTTTATTGCATTATACATAAAATAGTATTGAATTCCATAGAGCACAAGTGACTTGTCTGTGGTTGGCCCCAGGACTAGAAAGCACCAGAGCAATCGTTAATACCAATGCATGCTAAGGTCTAGACCACTGTCATCCCATTAAATCACACTGCCCTGGAGGAAAGCATGGATCCTAAGTACATAAGTCAAGTTAAAACTTAGAAGTTTTTGGCATCAGATTAGTTACCCTTTTCAACTAGCAGCCTGATCCTAATAGGCTTTAAAAGTCAAGGTCAGCAACATGCTTTAGGGTTAGTGTATTACAATTAGAATCTGAATAATCTCATTTATGAATTTAACTCCCAGTTGTGGGAGTCACTTCTAAACCTTTGGAACTATAAATATGTTAAAATTAAACCAGAAGTTGATTAGATCCTTGAAAGTGATGATGATTTGCAAATCTTAGTACATACTGAGCATAATCTTTGCATTTTACATTATCTCATTTAGTAACACTGCTCTCTTCTGAATTAAATTTTATCATCTCTCTTTTTTCTTTTTCTTTTTTCCCCCAAATGACAAAACCAAGTTTCCAAGAATTTAAATTGTTTGTCCAAAGCTATACACTTAATAAATGGCAAAGCCAGAATTTAAAATAGGATAAATCTAACTCAACATAGTGTTTTTTGTACTTCACAACACTTAAGGCAATTGAAGAGATATCCATTTTCCTTTTTTTTAAATTAAGATTCTATTTATTTATTCATGAGAGAGAGAGAGAGAGGGAAAAAGAGAGAGAGAGAGAGGCAGAGACACAGGCAGAGGGAGAAGCAGGCTCCATGCAAGGAGCCCGACATGGGACTCCATCCTGGGATCCCAGGATCACACCCTGGGCCGAAGGCAGGTGCTAAACCATTGAGCCACCCAGGGATTCCCCAGATATCCATTTTCTAAAGCACTTAAACAAAATTCAAAAATAGTCGTAGGCCATAATGATGTCCAAATTTCTAGGGAGATTCAAGTTACCCTTCTGCCCTTGGTAAGTATACAGTGGGTACAGTGTAATGGACATGCTTCCTCTATATTTCTGCCTGATTCATTTTTAAAAGCTTAACGAAAGTGATCATAAAGAATAAAGTGGAGAAATTAATTATGAAGAATTACAGTAGTATCAATAGAACTCTTCTTTCTAGATGAGCAAATTGTGATTTATAAGATCTGGGGGCTTTCAGATGAAATATAATTCATATAAAGTTTAAAGTAGTATTTCAGATTCTTCTACTCAGCTATTTTTTATTAATTAGCATACTTAATTGAGAATAATACTAAAAGAATATTTCTTTCAGTGTAAATGCCAGCTATTATATATGTTATGATTTTTAAGTCATTAATACATAATAAAAAGCAATTGTGTTAATGTGAATTAGATTCATTCTTTCTTGTATTTGGATAATCAAATAAATTTTCCTAATTAAAATTTTTTTAGAATATACTACAGTGATTTTTAAAATTTTTACAATAAAGTCCTGATAATTGAAACTAATACAGAAGAGTTCAATAATTGACTTTTCCTACCTGAGGAACACAGATTAGTAGGTTTAGGTTATTATCTTAGTAAACTAGTAATAATTGCCCATCCAAACTGGTTTAACTTAACAATTTTAAAGTATGAACTTTTAGGCATAGATTTATCTTCTATGAAAATTCAGTTGTTACTAGGATGTATGGGAAAGAGAGAAGCAGAATTAAAACAAGGGCAAAAATGTGGGAGATTCAGATTCATTCATTTGGCAAAGAACATATGCTCCATAACAGGTTATTCAGGATGCAGAGACCAGAAAGATGAATCAGGTATTAACACAGATTTTTTTTTTACAAACCTGTATCTCTGGAAGAGCTGATGATATGACAATAAATGAAAGAAAACCAGTGTATAAATAACTATAATGCAATGGGATATGTTACATATTTGTAGAACATCAGAGGAGGAATCTGTTTTACTTTCAGAGCTTGACGAATGTCTTCAAAAGCTTGAAGCATATGTTGTAGTTTGTCCTTTTTTACATGGTTTGAGTTTTCCAAGAATGCAACTAACATGTAAGCCAAAGGGAAATTATACTGTGTAAATTTCTAATTTGGGGCACTTGGAAGGCTGAGTCAGTTAAGCAACTGCCTTCAGCTCAGGTCATGATTCCAGGGGCTTGGAGTTGAGACTCAAATTGCATTGGGCTTCTTGCTCAATGGGGAGCCTGTTTCTCCCTATCATTCTGCTCAACTCTTATCCCTGCTCATGCTCTCTCTCTCTACACATTGTCTCTCAAATAAATAAATAAAATCTTTAGAAATAATTAATAAATTATTTTGATAATAATTTTTATCAAATAAATAATTTGATAAAAAATTGTTCAGCATTTTAGAAAACTGCATCACTGAGGTCAATGTAGCACATATTATTTGAATAGCTCTTACAACATATTTATATCACTTTATGTTTATGGCTGCTATATTCACAATGACTATTGCTATGCCTATAATTTATCTTTTAGTTTTGTTGTGCTTGAGCATTTACATATTAACAATTATACATCTGTCATGAAATAATTTTATCTTCTATCTTCTTTAGATTATATTTATGCCATTATATTGACTCTTATTGGAATTGTATACATAAGTTATATTGCCTATTAAATTCATTTGAAGGTAATTAAGAGAATGTTAAAAAGATCTGTTATGAAAATATTGATTTCCATTAACCCAAAGCACTTAGAAAGCAGAGTGTAATCTGATAAGTTTAAGTTGAAGATGATTATGACAACAGTCTATTTTTGGTAAGAACACATTTAAAATAATGGTTAGATATAAAGGTGGAGAATCAGGAAGTGTCACTGGAACCAAGACTATTGACTCTCTTCTGAGCCTGTTGGAGTTAAATTAAGAAAGGAGGGATGGAATTACATGTGTATTTTACTCCTATGAAGCTTATAAAACCACTGACTAGCTAATAAGACTTCTGTTTCTGTTGCCACAGAAAAAAATTAAACCTCAAAAAAAGCATATAGAAGGAGGAGGTAAAAGGCCTCTTCCTTTCTATGTTTCAAAATTCATGGTAGTTCATAATTGGAATCTAAACCAGATCTGGAACCTTAAAGTTCTAGACCATCAAGGAAATTCAGTTTTTATCCAGGATGTCTCTGGATCCACCTAAATATTAACACTCTATTATTATAGAAGAAAAGGAAAATAAATATTAAATGACCAGTAGCTGTGTCTGTTACACTGAACATCTAATAAAAAGTTTTGGATTTGCCTTATAATGAAAGATTAAGAGGACACGTATACAGATGATTATAAATGTACATATGTATGTGTGTATGTATTATACCCCATATCATGACTGAAAAAAAAATCAAGTGACTGGACAGTCAGGATGCAGCAAACTATAGTCCATAATATATGTTTCTGTTATCTGTTGTTTTAAGTAGAACAGTGATGATTTGATATGCATTTTAGAAAACTAATGCTAGCGGGGCTCCTGGGTGGCTCAGTTGGTTAGGCATCCAGCTGTTGGTTTTGGGTCAGGTCAGGATCTCAGGGTCCTGGAATCAAGCCCCACACAGGCTCCATGCTCAGCAGGGAGTCTGCTTGAATATTCTGTCCATCTCCCCCCTTCCCCATCTCATGCACATGTGTGTTCTCTACCTCTTTCCCTCTCTCTCTCTTAAATAAACAAATAGTTAAACCTTAAAAAAAGAAAAGAAAACTAATGCTAGGGAGAGCTGTGAGCATGGTTAAGAATAGACAGAAAAAATCCTTTAGAAATGACTTCTGGTTCTATCAGTGTGGCAAAGAAATAGCTTTTTTTCCCCAAGTGATATCTGTTTGTTTGATATATCTATTTAATAAAAATGCATGAAAGTAAATTTATATATTTTCGTTACAAAGTGATATCACAAACAAACTATAAATTAACACTGGAGGTAAATGAAGGTACTTTTTGAGGAACCTACATACAGTTTTCCAGAGTGGCTGCACCAGCTTGCATTTCCACCAATGTATATGAGAGTTCCCCCTTTTCCACATCCTCACCGTCTGTTATTTCCTGTGTTGTCAATTTTAAAATCTGTGAATTCAGTACTGGATCATTTAGTTTCAGCTCATACATTCTTCAAGTCAAAGTAGTGTTGCTAATTCCATGATTTTTGATTGTTGCAGAATTGGTAATTTAAATTACCTAACACAACTGAAGGTTATTATGCTGAGTGAAATAAGTCAATCGGAGAAAGACAGTTATCATATGGTTTCACTCATATGTGGACTATAAGAAATAGTGAAAGGGACCATAAGGGAAAGGAGGGAAACTGAGTGGGGAAAAATTAGAGAGGAAGATGAACCATGAGAGACTCCTAACTCTGGGTTGCGTAAGGGGAGATGGGTGGCTGGTTTGAGTAACTAGGTAATGGACATTAAGGGGGTACATGATGAGACAAGCCCTGGGTGTTATACTATATGTTGGCAGATTGAATTTAAATAAAATATTTTAAAAATAAATAAATAAATAAAATACCTAACACATTTTGTTGGAAAGAGGAGAGATCAGTAGCCTATGAATATGATGCTTGCAAAAAATTTCAGTAGTTTCCAAATGTAGTAAATATTCAACACATGAACCATTTTTCACTGATATCTAATATAAAAATCAGTAACTCACATTGAAATTTATAAGGGAAAATTTTATTTAGTTTATTTTTTAAAGGACTTTTCCTCAAAGCAATAATCTTTCTGATTTTTCCCTTTTGCTTAAATCACAAAAACCAAGGAATGCTGTTATTTTGTCTAGGAAAGATGAAGTAGGAAAATAAAATGCTTACAGTTTGTTATATTACACCAAGGAGCAAGAGACAATGACCTTGACATGTGTTTTACATTCTGACCTTATATGCAAACTAACAATGTTTTGACAGGACACAGGTCCTGCTGGAAAAGAGATTGCCACATTTCTTTCTGTAGGAGTGATGAGTTTGAATACTTAGAGATAAAACAAATTTCTAAACGTTCTTAACTAGATGTTAATAATGAATTTGCATCTTTGGCTCATTTGCATCATTTTTGATTCACTTAACTTTAATATATTTATTTGATGCAAATTAAATCCACCTTTCTATTTTGCCTAGTGGTCTAACAGTATCCTTCCCAAGATCCATTATAAGGGAAAACAATGCTGCTCTATGTTGCCATCACAGTATCCTTGAGGTATTCCATTTCAATACATGCAGGGGGAGGAATAATTAAAGACAGTGAAACAGCAAAGAGTAACAGCCTAGAACAAAGTCAAGCTACCATAAGAATTCTAAATTAGACATTCCTAATAATGAATTGACTGCAAGATATATAATTCTATGAAATAACACCCGCTGACTTGACCTCTATTAATATGTAAGGTGACAAATTAAAGCAATTTTATGTGTGAGTCTGTTAAAGCTCACTGCTGATCCAGGTGCTACCACAATGTGAATTCTTATGGTATTTGAAGAACTAAAATCCAGAGACACACTCCATAGTCTTTAAGTTACTTCATTCCACTAAAACTTAGGTTTTGTAATTATAGAATTTTCATATGGCCAAATAGAAGATGGACAAGTTGATGATGACATTCCAACCAGAATTAATATTCTCTATATATTTTCAAATATATGCTTTGTAATTCAGTATATCCACGAGTGTAATGGACAAAAATAAATACATATTTATCTTATTTCGAATAGACAAAATTCAGGCAGAATAATTTTGTCTATTTCATTGTACCCTTAAAATATATTTAGTAAGGATATTCTCTTTTGATCCCCAATGAAAACTCAGTCCCCTGAATTTTATGGACAGTCTTAAGTAATAATAAAAAAATTATAGTTACTGTGAGGTACGAAATATATATGTCTCTGTCATACAACTTTTCAAAGTAAGCTATAAATGCATTGTAGAATTTTTCATTCAAAGCTGAGCTACTAAAGGAAGATGCATGTGGTGCCATGGTAGAAGACAATGGCTGAGGTTTCAAGGAAAAAAAAGATAAAATAGAAGCAAATTCTTCCCTGACAAGGACAGCAGTATAGATGAAGAGATGAGATATATACATCAACGAATAGACAGAATATCCACTATCCTCTCTCAGTAATTAACATAATAAATATCCAGAAAATCAGTAAATATATAGACTATCTGAAGAAAAGTTGATCCAACCGATATTTGTAGAACCTGTATCTAAAAAAGCAAGATATATGTTTTTCTCAAGTGCCCATTAAAGATTCATCAAGGTAGACTATGATCTTGCCATAAAATATAACTTACCAAGTATTTTTAAAAGTATGACATAAACCATACAAAGTATGTTTTCCAACTATAATAGAACTAGAAATCAACAACAGAAAGGCATCTGGAAAATCCCCAAATATTTGAAAAGTAAATTGCATACATCCAAAAATCTCATGAGTCATAGAGGGTATCTCAAATGAGATTTTAAAAGGTTTTTAAATATAAAAAAGATTTTTATCAAAACAAAGGTGAAAATAACTCATATCAAAATTTGTAGGATGTATCTAAAACAATTTTAGAGGGCAGCCCAGGTGGCTCAGCAGTTTAGCGCCGCCTTCAGCCCAGGGCCGGTTTCTGGAGACCAGGGATCAAGTCTCACATTGGGCTCCCCTCATGGAACCTGCTTCTCCCTCTGCCCGTGTTGTGTCTCTGCCTCTCTCTCTCTGTCTCTCATGAATAAATAAATAAAATCTTAAAAAAAAATAAAAAATAAAAAAATTTAGATGAAATTTATAGCCTTAAAATACTTGTATTAAAGTAAAAATATATATTTGTAATATAAGATTTCACCTTAAGAATTGTGAGAAAGAAGAAAAGATTATAAACAAAGCAAACAAAGTAAAAGAGCAATAAATGTGGGATTCATAGTAAAAGAAAAGACATATAAAACAAATTAGAACAAAATACAGATAGAACAGAACAGAATACAGAGCTCAGACACAGATGACACAAACAAGTCATTTAATTTTTGACAAAGGAGCAAAAGCACTCCAAAGGACAAATGATCATTATTTCAACAAAGCTTAATATCCACATGCAAAATAAATAAATATATCTACATATAGACCTTACACTTCACCAAAAATCAACTCAAAATATATAGTAGACCTATGTGTAAAGCACAAAATTATAAAATTTCTAGAAAATGCCATAGCAGAAAATCTAAGCGATCTTAGGTTTCTCATTCATTTTTGAATGCACATCACAAGTATGATCCATAAAAGAAAAAACTGATGTTGGCCTTTATTAAAACTAAAACCTTCTGTTCTGTGAAAGACACTGTCAGGAGAATGAAAAGCCAAACCACAGACTGGGAGAAAATGACTGGGTAAAGCACATATATGATAAAGGACTTACGTCAAAAGTATACAAAGACAACTTAAAAATGAATAATAAGAAAACAGTCCAATTTAATATTGGGCCAAAGATCTTAACAGATACTTCACTCAAGAAGATATGCAGCTAGAGAATACATATTTGAAAAGGTACTAAACAGCCTATGTCATTAGGGAATAGCAAATTAAAATAATGAGATACCACTCACTACACCAGTAAAATGACTAAAATTCAAAAAAACTAAAAATAACATATACCACTGGGGATATGAAACAACAGATATCCATTTATTTCTGGTGGGAATTCAAAATTATAGAGCCACTTTGGAAAACAGTTTGGTATTCTCACAAAACTAACCACAGTCTTACCACATATCCATGGATTATACTCCTACGTATTTACCGAGATCAGCTGAAAACTTATATTCGCACAAAAACTGCACATGATTGTTTGTAGCAGCTATATTCATAATTGCCAAAATTTAGAAGCAATCAAAATATCCTTCATTATGTGAATGGATAAACAAACTATAGAATATTATTCATCAGTAAAAAGAAATGAGTCATGAAAAGACATGGGAAAACCTTAAATGGCTATTGTTATATGGAAGAAGCCAGACTGAAGGGCTACGTACTATATGATTCCAAATATAGGACATTCTTGAAAAAGCAATAGAATAATTAAATCGAATAGGCATAGAATAATAAAAACATCAGTGGTTGCTAGGGATTATGGTAAGGGAGTTGGAAGGAGCATAAATTGGAGAAACATGGGACTTTTAAGGTGGTAAAACTATTGTATAAGATATTTTAATGATGGATACCTGATATGCATTTGTCAGGATTTTATAACTCAAAGAGTTAACTAATGTAAACTATGGGTTTAAGTTATTAATAATGTATCAATATTAGTTTAACAACTGTAAGAAGTTTACCACATGTAAGATGCTAATAATAGAATCACTGTGTATGAAGGGTATATGGAAACTCTGTGCAATCTACTGTATTCTGTAGACCTAATACTATTCTCTAAAGTCTATTAATTTTAAGAAATATATCAAAATTGATAACATTAAAAACAGAAAAAAAAAATTAGAGGGATCCAATAAAACCAAAAGTTGTTTCTTTGAAATAATCAATATATTAGCAAATATCAACAATTTCTCAAACAAATTGAATTTAAATTTAAAAGACTTATAACAAAAAAAAGTGAAATATTTGGGCTTAAATGTCTAACACTTAAGAATGAAATACTACTTATATATTTTTAAAAGACTTATTTATTTATTTATGATAGACATAGAAAGAGAGAGAGGCAGAGAGACACAGGGGGAGGGAGAAGCAGGTTCCATGCAAGGAGCCTGACGTGGGAATCAATCTCGAGACTCCAGGATCCCGCCCTGGGCCAAAGACAGGAGCTAAACTGCTGAGCCACCCAGCAATCCCCTGAAACACTACTTCTACAGATGTCTTCCAGATAATGGAGAGGTGGAGCCACTTCCCAATTTACTGAAACCAGACTTTCCCTGATTCCAAAACCATACAAAGACATGACTGGAAAAGAAAACTATAGACTAATATCTCTCATGCATTTGGATGCAAAAATAATTAGCAAAATATTACAAAACAGAATCCTTTTTTATACTGATCATGTCCAAATTCTAAGTCAATTAATATATTTCACATAATAAACTAAAGAAAACAAACTTTATGATCTACTCAATATATGCAGAAAAAGCAATTGCCAACTTTTCACCTCCATTTAAAATTTCAAAAGATTTCTTTTTCAGAAAACTAGAAATAAAAAGGATCGTACTTTACTTGATAAAGGACTAAAATTCTACAGCTAACATCACAATGAATTATAAAATATTCAATGTTTTTTCCCTAAAATATAAACTAAGGAAAGGATGACTCCTCTAACCACTGCTCTTCTTCAAAGTCCTGAAAGTCCTCGAGAGTAAAATGTGGCAAGAAAAATAATTAATATGCACATAAAAATTAAAACCTCTATTCATAGGAGACTGAAATGTCTATACAAAAATTTGAAAGAATTTGTCAGAAAGCTTTCAGAACCAGTGACTGAGTTTTGCATTGTCTCAGGCTATCAGTGCAAGATACAATAGTCAGTCAAATTTATATATTACAGATTAGCAATTGAATTTCAAAATAAAAAATCATAATTTACATTATCAACAAAAAGTGAACTGTTTAAGCCTAAATATAAGGAAATATATGCTATAATTACCATCTGGATGAGATGATGGAGACCCACTTCCTGCTATAAAACCTGAAAATAATATAAGAAACAGGGAGATAAAATTCCAAAGGATGGTAAGATCATGATAAGTTTATTTGGATTGCTGGAACTAGAGGAACCACACAGTAGCAGTATGTCTTATACCCCCAACCCAAGAGAAAAAGGTCCCCCAGATGTGGTGGTACTTCCTGCCCCAAGTTACCATCAAAAGGTAGCCCAAGGAAATTCATTCTTTGTTCAGATCATACAAGAGTCTCTAAAAACACCAGGCAAACTGACACTGTAGGCAAGGTGTTTAATGAAAAACCACACTAGCAATAACCACACTAGCAATAAGCACCATGAGAGGTACTCTTCTTTCATAATGAATCAAAGACTCTACTTCCTAGGAAAAATTTCAGGAGAACTTAGCACTAACAAGAGGGATGCTGACGAAACAGACTACGTCATCTAAGCAGCCTTTTGGTCTCCTTTGGTTTGTGACTTCCCTAGTCCTCCAGGAGACATGAGTGACTGGCAACACCAGCAAGGAGGACCCTGCCATAATAAGCAAAACACCCAGGAAGCCTCCTTGCCCATATGATCCTGACACACTCTTCCCTGGTTCAGAGACATCAGAGAGACCAGGAGATAGTGAGAAAAGGAACCCCACAACAGACATTCCAACCAAGGAAACTTCTTTGTCTTTCTAGGTCTAAGATGCCCTTCCCCTGCTCAACGACACCTAGGTGGTCAGGGAGCACCACTAGGTGGACACTTTCCTTAAAAGAAAATAAGCATCTTTCATATTACCCAGAAATTATATTCCTTGGCATTTTTCCCAAAAAATAAGTATATTCACAGAAAATAATTATAAAAGTGTTCATAGCAGCCTTACTGTAATAGCCAAAAGCTGAAGACAGACCAAATGTCCTTCAATTAGTAAGTGGGTAAGCAAACTTTGGTTCATACATAATGTGGAATACTTTTCAGCAATGAAAAGTAATGAATGATTATTATATACAAGACTTGAACAAATGTGCAAAGAATTATGCTAAGTATTAAGAACCAATCCCAGTAGTTTACATACTCTGCAATTCCATTTCCTTTTTTTAATGTATATTTTTTATTGGAGTTTGATTTGCCAACATATAGCATATCACCCAGTGCCCATCCCATCCAGGGCCCCCCTCAGTGCCCGTCACCCAGTCATCCCGTCACCCCAGCCCCCCCGCCCACCTCCCCTTCCACTACCCCTTGTTTGTTTCCCAGAGTTAGGAGTCTCTCATGTTCTGTCACCCTCACTGATATTTCCCACTCATTTTCTCTCCTTTCCCCTTTATTCCCTTTCACTATTTTTTATATTCCCCAAATGAATGAGACCATATAAGGTTTTTCCATAAAATGCTTGTCCTTCTGCGATTGAATTGACTTACTTCACTCAGCATAACACCCTCCAGCTCCATCCACATCAAAGCAAATGGTGGGTATTCGTCGTTTCTTTTCTTTTTTTAAAATTTTATTTATTCAGAGTGACAGAGAGAGAGACAGAGACACAGGCAGAGGGAGAAGCAGGCTCCATGCAGGAAGCCCGATGTGGGTATCGATCCCAGGTCCCCAGGATCACACCCCGGGCTGCAAGCTGCGCTAGACCACTGCACCATCCGGGCTGCCCGTATTCATCACTTCTAATGGCTGAGTAATAGTCTATTGTGTATATAGACCACATCTTCTTTATCCATTCATCTCCAGATGGGCTCCGAGGCTCCTTCCACAGTTTGGCTATTGTGGACATTGCTGCTATAAACAGTGGGGTGCATGTGTCCTGCCATTTCACTGCATCTATATCTTGGGGTAAATCCCAAGTAGTACAATTGCTGGGTCATAGGGTAGCTCTATTTTTAACTCTTTGAGGAACCTCCACAAAGTTTTCCAGAGTGGCTGCACCAGTTCGCATTCCTGCAACAGTGCAAGAGCGTTCCCCTTTCTCCACATCCTCTCCAACATTTGTTGTTTCCTGTCTTGTTAATTTTCACCATTCTCACTGGTGTGAGGTGGTATCTCATTGTGGTTTTGATCTGTATTTCCATTTCAATAGTATTTTGAAATAACAACCTTTTAAAATATTTTTAAAATGGAGAACAAGTGAGGGGTGGATATGGTTATAAAAAGAGCAACACAAAGACTTTTTTGGTGAGAACTGTTGAGAATCTTGATCACAGTGACTCCTGAAAAACATATACAAGTAATGACAAAACTAAATATGCACACACACACACACACACACAAATGAGTTCTAGTAAAACTGGGAAAATATGAACAAGATCTGTAGGTTTTATCACTGTCAATATGCTGATTGTGACTTTGTATTATAATTTAACAAACTATTACCATTGGGGAAGTCTCTCTAAGTTACTTCTTACAAATGCATGTGATTTTATAATTACCTCAATAAAAATTACCTTGTTTTCTAAATAAAAATTACATTTATTTAGATGTGATAAGGTACACTGAAAAAAAGGGAAAAATAAAAAAAAAACTCAATGAATGAGATCAAAGAAGAGCTAAGTAAATGAAGAGACTGTCCATTTATATAGATTAGAAAAATCAATATGTTAATATGTCAATTTTTTGGAGATTTCAACAGCTTATTCTAAAACATATGGAGATAAAAAGGATACACAAGACACAAAACACTTTTTTTTTTTGTAAAGCTATAGTAATACATTTAGAGTGTCCTGTTGATGAAAAGTTAGACACATAAACCATAAAGCAGACTAGATGCCCAGAAGTAGACCCAGACCAATGTAGTCAGTTTACTTTAGACAAAGTTACAGGGGCAGTTCAATGAGGAATGAACAGTCTTTTCAAGTAATGGTGCTGGAATAAATGCATGTTTTTATGTAAAAATATATGAATCACAACATATCATAGACTAAAATATAAAACTATAAGAGACAAAGAAGAAAATAGAGGAGAGATTATGTGTGACTTTGAGTTAGGCAAAGACTTTTTAAGCATGATCCCAAACATACAAATCCAAAATGAAAAAAATCAATAAATTCAACTTTAGCAAATAAAAAATTGTGCTTTCCAAAGACACTCTTACTAGAATGAAGAAGCAAGATATAAACTGAACGATGTATTTGCAAATCACATATCCGATAAAGGATTTATACTAAAAAATATAAAGAATTTTCAAGTTTCACTTAAAAGAAAAAAAACTGGGCAAGAATGTGAATGGTTATTTTATCAAATATGGCATACAGAATACAAATGCATGTATGAAAAAGATCTCATTATTAGTCATTAGTCTCATCAAATAATATCCCCAAAAATCGCTGAATCACCCAGGTATCTTTCTCATTCTCTGTCTGACTCTCTCTTGTCTTTATTTTCTTCCTCTGTTTTGTTCCCTTTCATTTTTAGCATTATGAAAAGGTGTAAATTATAATTTTAAACAAGTAGTAATTACAAATCATAGGCAAAGAGCACAGTGTTCCCTACTTAGCAGATTGTTTTTGTAACATGCTTTGGTAACTATTCCTTGAGGAATCTGCGTGGGTAAATATTTAGCACAAATTCATTGGTTTACTTTCTGTTGTGCCTTAGTTTGAATATTTTTCTGACTTTGAGAATATAAATAATAAAGCAGAAATGAAAGCATAACATATATTATAAAGCATAATATATATAATTTATATCACATCAGGCATAATCTGAGAATAATAGACATTACAAAGAGTATCAAATAAAGGACCAAAATCCAATTAATTTTCAAGTGCATTAAACTGAGTTATATATGTGAAAAAATAATGCTTAATTATCACACATATGTATATGCATAAATGTATATTTTATACACAGTCATGTATTTGACTATATGTATATATGTACATTTATATAAACTATTTTGCTCTATAAACTTGCCTTTATAATTTGTGATAGTTTTTTGTAATTAAGTTTATAATTTGTGTTACTGTATTCTGAGACTATTCAAAAAGAAACAACATAACACAAATTATGAGACATTTTATCACATATTCCAACATAATCAAATATATTTGTTTCATGCATTTCTGAATTGCAAAGGCATTTGCAATTTTGCTGAATTCTTACCATGTTAACTTCATTTCTTTATTCCCTTTATATCTATTTAATTTTTTGCAATTTCAGAAACTGATAGCATTTCACACATAGGATTTACTTTAATGGTTGTTGTTGCCCAAACTAATTCTGAGTCTTTAATTTTTATTGAAAAGTAATCTTAGATCTGAGGTAAAATGACTGTCTCTCATTCTCCAGGGTACTGCCTGTCACAAACAATGTAAACAGAGCCATTACTATGTTGTATCAACCCATCCATTTCAAAGGAGTGTGATCTACAATGCATTCAGGCCCTGTAAGCCTCTATATATTTCAAACAGCAAGGCTACAGGGTAGAAGCAGTGACTCATTAGAGACTATAGCCATTCTGCATATGAACTTCTCCCAGGACCCAGACACTTTCATTTTTTCCCTTAGCCCTTCCTACTACTCTCCCTCCCTCAACAGTTGTCCTTTTAGCTTCCATTCAGATGCAACCATTTTCCCTTCACTATTAGGTCATTTACTTTCAGGTTATGATGTTCAACTGAAAGTTAATAAAGAAAGTGCTTAAGAGAAACTTTCTTAGAGTCATATTTGAATTTCAATATTTCCTCTGTACTTAAGTATTTATGTAACCCGGAGCAAATTTCTTAACCTCTCTGAACCTGCTTCTTCATCTTTGCTGCCAAACTCATGGTTCTGAGAGTTCTATCAGATAATGGATGCAAGGAGCTTAACACTTTGGCTAGCACAAATAAAGACTTGATAACATTGTATTTATTCATTCATTTTCTTGATTGTTTAATTTTGTTTTTTGTGTGTGTGTATCAAAGAGAATCATTACTCTTGAAGATAGTTTGTGCTCTAAGATATTTATAATTATTTAATAATTATGAACAAGAAATATTACTAATGTTATTATTTCTGATTTTCTAAGATAAGAGCTATCTTTTATCATTTGTAATACTTGCTTAAGGGATAAGAGTGCAGAGGTAGTTACACAACATATTTATGTTTGTATTTTTAATAGTGTTATGCTGCCTATTGTGATGAAAATATTTTCTTATGAAATGTGTTATAGGGGACCTGCCATCCCCTGCTTTATATTATTAAAGGCAATCAAAGAAATCAGAGGAAAATTATGTGGAAACAAGCAATAAATAGTGAACTGCTTTGTATTATAATTTTAATAAGATCATGGTGATAATTTTTATCTTAATTTTAAGTTTTGCCTGAGACCACACATGTGAGGGAAAAGCATAAATAGGAAACACAGTTTTTAAAAAAAGAATGTCTTCTTGGGGCACCTGGGTAGCACAGTCAGTTGAGTCTGGCTCAGGTCATGATCTCATGGGGGTCAGGAGATAGAGCCCTGTGTCTGATTCTGTGTTCTGTGGGGTGTCTGCTTGAGATTCTCTTTATCCCTCTCCCTCCACCCCCTGAACATGTGCACATGTGCATGTGCTCTCTCTCTCTCTCTAAATAAATAAATATTTAAAAAAAATAAAAAATAAAAAGGATATCTCCTTGCCAAGAAGTGGGGAAACTGCAACCTTTCCCATCTCCAGACTCTGGCATTATATGGTACTTTAAAGATTATTTAAAGCAAAAGGAAAGGTCATTTAGAGAAGATGCATAAGAGCACTATGGGGCAATCACAATTTATATCATAAGAGTAGGGTGTTTGGGGCCAACTCCTCAATGAAAAACAACTTGAAAAACTGAGGAATGAATTAAAAATATTTCTAGAAGTATCGGTAATATCAAGTAAGTGATAATTTTAGAGTTGGAACTGAAGAACAAACAAATTCTAGAGGGACAAGTCTAGTATTTGGTATTATGTTTCATTTTGAAATACTTTGCCCATTCCAAAATGTAAGGCACACAGAGACAAACCAAGCAAATCCAATATAATCTAGGATTCAAAGAGGGAAGAAAGAAAACGAACCAGAACAACAACAAAACCCTTAAAGCCTAATAAAGAGAAACCTTGGTAAAACCACCACTTTCACATAGGAGTTGAAGGATAGATGCACCAGACACACATTGGCCCTTTCAGGGCTGAAGCTAGCTTCAAATAACCTCCATCACTGAGTTAGGAAAAGATGATCTGGGACTATTAGTGCTTTTTAACAAAAGTGAAACTAAATTGTCCCCAGGGAAATATAACATACATAGAACCTCAAAGTATTGCTGTAATTTTGAAATAAAAACATCTGACAAAAAAAAGAAAGAAAGAAAGAAGAAGAAAGAAAGAAAGAAAGAAAGAAAGAAAGAAAGAAGAAAGAAAGAAAGAAAGAAAGAGAAAGAAAGAACAAGCTAGAAAATACACAGTAGGAACAGTCATAGGATATCCAGACAATAGATTTATCAGGCACCAAATTCAAAATAGCAATACTTGGGGTGCGTGGATGGCTCAATTGGTTGAGTCTCCAACTATTAATTTTGGCTCAGATCATGATCTCAGGCTTCTGAGATTGAGACCCACATGGAGCTTCCTGCTTAGCAGGGAGTCTGTTTTAGGATTCTCTCCCTTTCCCTTTGCCCGTCCCTCTGCTCATGCTCTTTCTATCTTTCTCACACAAATAAATAAATAAGTAAATCTTAAAAAAAAAAAAAAGCAATGCTTAATATGTTCTAGGAATTAAAAATGAATGTAGTAGAGAAATTCAGCAGAGAAGTCAAAACTGTTAAAAGGGATCATATGAAACTTCTGGAACTAAAATTAGAAAAACTACCTGGAATTAAGAATTCAATGAATGGGTTTTACAGTGGAATGGAAACAGTTGAAACAAAAATAAATGGAAGGAGAGGTCATAACAAAACCATTGATTAGGGATATAATCAAAAGGCATACATATGTATAACTATAGTCTCAGAAAAGGAGGAGAGAGAAAATGGAGCAGAAATTCAATTTTCAAGAGTGAATTTTTCAGGATTTAAAAAAATTGAGAAATGAATTAAGGTACTTATTAAAGAAGCACTATAAACCCTAAGTCATATAAATAGTGAGCAATTAAAAAAATAAGAACTAGTAAAATCATAATAAAATTGACAAGCAAACAGCAAAAATAATATATGTCTGCACTTAAAAGCAACTAGAGATTAAAAAATACTATCTTCAAGGAACAACAAAATGCAAGAATTTTCAACAGAAGCAGTGGATGTCAGAAAACAGGATAATGATATCTTTAATTGTTCAAAAAATAATTGTCATCCTAGAATACTAAAAGGCTAGTAAAATGACATATACCTATCATGATAATAAAGGGAAAGGATATAATAAAAAACAGTTAATTCAGAAGACAAGTGTGGTGAGTAATCTCCATAAATGACTTCCAGCAATTCTTCCCCTCAGTGCTCCTTACATTGAGAGGTGGAGGTTATTCCTTTGGCCCTAGAATCTAGGCTACTTCTGTCATTGCTGTAACTAATAGAATTTAACAAGAGTAAGAGTCTGGAAATTTCAATCCAGACCTCAAAAGGACTTTTATCTCTTACTTCCTTATTCTTGAATCACATACCTATGATTTTCCCTTTTGGAACCTAACCACCTTACTGCAATCTCCAAGCCACAGAGAGACCAGGTAAGGAAAAGGAAGGTGCTATCATTGAAAGTGTCAGCTCACACTCCAAAATAAACTCACACCTCTAGTGGCGGCCCTGTGAGTGAATTATCTGGGATATTCCAGACCAGACAAATCCTCAGATGACTGTAGCCTCCAGGGTTTCAGGTGACATCACAAAACAAATAAACAAACAAAAAACAGGAAAACCACGCACTAAGCCCAAAGAACAGAACACCCACCACAAGAAGTAATATATATATATATATATATATATATATATATATATATATATATATATATATATAAAGATTTATTCATTTATTTGAGAGAGAGAGGACAGAGGGAGGGGTATGTGGACTCTACTGAGCAGGGAGTCCAATGGAGGTCTGGATCCCAGGACCCTGAGATCATAACCTGAGTTGAAATGAAGAGCTGATGCTTAACCAAAAGAGCCGCCCAGGTGCCCCTAAAATGGTTGTTCTTTAAACCATTAACTTTTGTAGGAGGTATGTCACACAGCAGTAAGTAATCAGAACAATGAGAGAAGAAAAAAATAAATGAAGAGAGGAGGTAAAAAGAAAATAAGAACATTCCCGATTTGAGCACAAATATGTTAGTAATTACATAAAATGTAAATGAAATTAGTGTTCCAATGAGAAGATATTAGGTTTAATAAAACAATGTACATTTTTACAAGAGACACAATTTAAATATAAGGATGTAGAAAGATATAAATAAATAAATAAATAAATAAACAAACAAACAAACAAACTAATAAAGAGAAAATATGTAAAAGTTAACCAAAACTAACCTGGTATAATCTATAACTATACTATTAGTCCAAGACGATTTTAAAGGAAGATGCATTAGAAAATTTACCTTGCATAATGATAAAAGCTTAGTCCACTAAGAAGATAGAAGAGCTAAATTTGCATACATTTAGTAACATAGCCTCAAACTCATGATTTGGTAGGATATCTATTTTAAATTTATTTTATTTAATTTATTTTAGAGATAAAGAGTGCATGAGCAGGGAGAAGGACAGAGAGAGAGAGAGAAGCAGATTCCCTGCTGAGTATGAAGCCCAAAGCAGGACTCCACACCAGGACCCTGAGATCATGACCGGAGCAGAAACTGAGTCAGATCTCAACTATCAAAAGATAGAGCATGCAGGCAAAAAACAATAAAAAAATAATTTTTTACAATAAGAACTCATGTTCAAGTACAGAGAAAAACATTTACTAAAATGAATTATATGTTGAGCCCTAAAAATCTCTCAAAACATTTCAAATTATTGCAATGATCTAGAATATGTTCTCTAAACCCAGGTAAGTTAAAAATAAAATTTAAAAATCACTAAAAAAAATCTACATGAGTTTGGAACATAAGAAACACACTTCAAAATAATTATTGTATTAAAGAAAAAATCGTGATGTTAATTAGAAAATATAAATTGAGTGATAATGAAAATACTATATATCAATGGTTACAGAGAAGTTAAAAACATTATTAGAGGAAAATTTATAGATGAACATATTTTTAAAAAATATAAAGGGAAAAAGTTAGAAAAAGAAGAGAGAAATTTAAAAATATAAGAAAGGAAATAATGAGTATACATTAGTGAACTTGACCATACTATTGAGTTTTTGATCTCTTCCCTTTGGGAAAGATGAAAGAGATGGCTCCTCTCATCCAGAGAACCACATTTGGACAATGTGCATGCTTGACAGAAGGGAAGACTAACATCATATTCCCTGGTTGGATATGTATTAAATGGGGCAATTTCTGGCTCATGTGTGATACTCAAGTAGAGTTCAATAAGGGATTTCTTGGGGAGAAATTTAACTTACGATTCTTATGATTCTTCAGTATATGACTCATGGATACTGGTGCATGACAATCTGGAGATGATAAGGAGGCTGGCTTAAGAGAGTTTATGAGGAAATCAATGTAGTCATTGCTGTTTGCACTTCCACTGCAACAGATAAAAGGCTCATTTTTTTATAGACAAAATTGATGTCATGAGAAATAACAGACCATCTTAAAGAATTTTATTCTAGAAAGCTATAGAAGGAATCAAGGGAACCAAATTAAAAGGTTTCATTAAAAGTACTTTTTAGAGATAGATTCTGAGAAGAGTGTAATAATAGATAGATGACAGACAGATAAATTTCTTTGAAAAACTGTGTCCCAAACTTAATAGTATAAATCATAAATGCTGGAAATTCTTTCTTCTTTCCCTGTCCCTAATTCTACAGATCTCTGCTAATACTTTACAAAATTAGCCACTGTTTGTAGTTCCTTGCATATCTTAGTAGTACTTCCTTATGAAGAAGGAAACAATCCTTTTCCACACTGAAGACAGTGCTCTATGTACACTGTTCTTTGATATGTATATTTCAAAGTTCTTTGATATATATATATATATATATATATTTGTTCTTTGATATATATATTTGAAATATATATATACATTTATATACATATTATGGAAATGTTTTCACATAAGTGTATAGAAAACTTCCTATTTTAAGATGCATATATTAAAATTGTATGCATGTATTATAATAAATTTAACTAACTCCTCAATAATTACATTTACCTATTTTTAAATATTTATTATTGGGGGAAGTTGTTTTTAATAACCACATGCATACATTATTTCATAAGTAATTGGATATCTCAGTTTGGATTCCCTGGAAAGCAGACACCAAGATGGAGTTCAAAGAGTTTAGGATTCTTATTGGGGTTGCTCTTGGGATCCCTTAACAAAGAGGTGGAGTGGAGGATATTGGATAGTGGAAAAGGATATTGCAGAGGGAGTTTTCAAGCTTCTACCTAAAATCTCTGAATACTTTATCTCATATCTTGTTAAGAAAGGTATTATTAATTAAGCTTTTTGCAGGTCAGATGGGTTAAAATTCATATTTCAGTCAGTTTTATTACATTTTTTGTGATCGAAGCTGATTATGTTTGGAAATAGATGGAGTCATTTGTAATTATTTTACTATGAAATCATCCATTTCACCTATCCTTTGCCCATATTTTCATTGGTTTCTGGTCTTTTTCTTACAGATTTCTAGTAGCTCTTAATAAACAAATGATGTGAGATTTTGTGACGAGTAATGTATAACTTTTTTCAAATTTCTATTTGTATTTTCACTTTGCATGTTGAAATATTGGCATGTAAGTTTTTTATTTTTCTAAAATTAAGTTTATCAATAGTTTTTGTGAATTTTGAAGCAGTATTGAAGAGAAGTCTTATTTTCACATCAAAGAATTTACTCCTTTTTTTTTTACTATTATGGATTTATTGTTTATATATTCAAATATTTGATCTTGGTATAAAATGTCAAATATGGATCAAACTATACTTTTTTCTGGATGAATAAATTTTATTAAAATTTTCATTCTTACACCATTAAGGTAAAATACATATAATATTTAATCACATCCTACACTACAGTTGATTATCTACAAAGCCACTAGAATTGCTTACTCATCAAAATTTCACTATAATTCCATTGTGAAATCATCTACATTATTGGTCTTGTAGAAATAACTAGAGTGAACACTTATTATCCAAATTGAAACTTTTTTTTACAGTAAAAGGAGGTCTAATTTATACTTATTGTAGGATAACAAACATAGGCTTTGATTGCCATGGGCTTAAAGCTGTTCTAGGGATAGCTTCCTTAGCTTTTTCTCAACTTCTTCTATTGAAACTACTCTATAATTTTTTTTCTCATAATACCTTTGTCAAGGTTTTGCTATCAGGTTATGATTTCCTTATAAAATAAGTTTGAAAGTGTTTTTAACTCCTTCATTTACTCAAATAATTTAACATTTAATAGGGCTGGTTTCTTCCTTAAATGTTTCATAGATTTCACTAATGAAATCATCAGTACATTAGGATGCATATCATCACATGTACACTCTATGCATTAGGTTTTATTTATGGTTATATTTTGCACTTGTAAATGTCCATTAACTTTTAAAATACAACATAAATGTTTCTGTCTCTACTCTCATTTACATGTCTTTCTCTAGACATTCTTTTCTTTGGCATTAATTGTACCAATAATTCTTAGCTATCTTCTGACATTTCAGATTATTTCATTTGTGGTTATTTACATTCTATAGATAAATGGTTAAATTAATTAAAATGTAATGACTATTCACTATTTCCCAGGCAGTATACTAGGTAACTTAAACCTTACAGCAATTATTTGATAATACATTATTTTTCAGTTTCCAATTAAAAGTCATGGCTTAAGAGGGTTTAATTAATAAGCTTAAGGCGTGAAATTGTTATACCACATCTGTTACTTCTTTTGCCATCAGCCTTATTTAGAGGGAATTACTCTTCCTTATTCCTGATTCCAAAAAGGGTTGTCAATAGGGTTTGCCCATTTTACTAATATGATCAAATGCCTAAACTGAAATAGCTGTATTATTTTATCACCTGATAACATAGATTGGTTTCATAGACATAAAAATCAAGAAGAACAAAGTATTTTCTGGAACTAATATGCAGATAATGGAATAGAAAAGCCATCTTCCCACAGGGACTGCTAAATTAAAAAGCTATGAAGCTAGGACTGCTGGAAGCAATCCTACCTAATATTCCAAAAGTATCTTTAAACATTAAAGCCCAACCTCTCGGGACACTCAGATAAGAAAAAAAAAGAGAAAGTGAACATGTGCCTCAGAATAGAGTGACCTTATATTCTAATTTGACCTGGGACTTTTTCATTTGTTGCAAATCAATTAATGCTTTTTAAATTAATTTTAGGAATCACCTCACATCCTGAAGCAGGTCTTAATAATGGATTATATGTTCACTCTTCCTAAGTATATTATTTGTGTTCCTGAGATCTGACTATGCTTAGACCCAGATGTACTCCAGGATTTCTTTAATTCCACATTCTTGCATAAGATAGGTTAATTGCATTTCTGCCCACTAGCCTAAACAATTCAGCTAAAATCTGGCAGAATTGGGATTTATGCCTTTATTTATCTAATTCTAAAATCAATGATTTTTACCTTATTTCATCTATTGAAACATAAGTTTTAAAGTATACTCTTCTGATTTCCTAATTGTCTTTCTATTTTTAAAAGTTGACAACTTTCATAATCAAAAAAATTCATTGTAGAGTTTGTGTTTAATACATATAATTTTTTAGAATTAAATTTTGTTTGATTTGTTTCCTTGAAATTATTTAAGTATTTGCTTTTAAAATTTGCAGTTTATTTTCTAAAAATAAAAATAGAAAATCAAAGATAAATTTCAGGATAGTTGTATATTTTGGTTCCCTAAAGCAGATCACAGAATTACATTTTAAATGCTAGAATAGGGCACCTGGGTGGCTCAGAGGTTGAACATCTGCCTTTGGCTCAGGTCATGATCCCGGGGTCCTGGGATCGAGTCCCACATCAGGCTCTTTGCAGGGAGCCTGCTTCTCCCTCTGCCTATGTCTCTGCCTCTCTCTGTATGTCTGTCATGAATAAATAAATAAAATCTTTTAAAAAATGAAATAAATGCTAGAATAAAATTTAAATATCATTGGTCTCAATCTTTTATCTTACAAACAAGGAAAAAAAAACCTCACTGTACTTCTCTTGCCTCTTACTTATTTTACCCACAATTTTATTGGCGTTTAATCCAATTGTACTTGTGTTTCTTTTATTTGCATCTGAAGTTCTAATACCTATTGTAAGACTGATATTTCTAAATTTCTTGCCATCTGTTCTAGTCTATGATATCTCTCTATTGTGGATCTTATCACTTATCTCTGCACTCCTTAAATGAAGATATTTAAAACCACCTTAATGTGTTTTGTTTGATTCCTTTCAAAAACAAACACAAAAACAACAGTATCAAAAGTTATGATACATTTTTTAAGATTTTATTTATTTATTCATGAGAGACAGAGAGAGAGAGAGAGGCAGAGACATAGGCAGAGGGATAAGCAGACTCCATGCAGGGAGCCCGACGTGGGACTTGATCCTGAGACTCCAGGATCACGCCCTGGGCCTCCAGGATCATGCCCTGGGCTGAAGGCAGGTGCTAAACTGCTGAGCCACCCAGGGATCCCCTGATATCTTTTTTATAGGATTATAATATCAGGTATGTGATGGTTAATTTTATGTGTTAATTTGGCCAGACTAAGGGGTACCCAGATAACTGGTAAAACATTATTTCTGAGTATGTCTGTGAAGATGTCACAGGAAGAGATTAGCATTTGAAGAAGACGGAGTAAAGAAAGTCACCCTACCAGTGCAGGTGGGCACTATTCAATTCAATGAAAGTCAGAATAGAACAAAAAGACAGAGTTAGAGTGAATCTGATCTTCACTTGAGTTGAAATATCTGTCTTTTCTTGCATTCGGAAGTTGACACTCCTGGTTCTTGGGCTTTCAGATTCAAACCAGGCCTACACCATCAGTCCCTAGATTCTCAGGCCTTCAGACCTTGGACTGAATTAACCCCCCAGCTTTCCGGATTTTCCAATTTGCAGATTACAGATCATGGGACTTCTTGGTCTCCAAAACCTTGTGAACCAATTCTTATGCTGAATCTCCTCTTAATCTCTAAAGCTCTCTCTATTCATATCCCATTGGTTCTGTTTCTCTGGTGAACACTGACTAATGCAGGGTGTAACATTTTAAAATACAGATTTTTAGCTGAAAGGGAAAGGTAACAAGGAGCCTAAATGTATTAAATTCAATGACATTTTCTGTTTATTTTAAAATTTCAAATTTTGATAATATGAATTTGTAATTCAATGCTTTGTGGTATCAAAGTATTGATTTATTTTATAAGCCCTAATAGCAAGCTTTGGCATAATACTAAAATTGTTTCCTTCTTATGAAAATAGTCATCCATCTGAGAACATCAAACAAATTATGAACACATCAGCATAGACAATAATTCTGGTATTGTGTAATCTTACCTTAAAAAACACTCCAACTTGATGAGAAAACAACACGTCTGTATTTCTTTTAAATTGGAATACCATTGATTTGAAACTAGAGCCCAATTAGAGCTTGATGAAGAATTCTAAAATCACACTAGTACCAATTATTACAGGTAATGACAGTGTTTGGATTTATTTTCAATGTAAATTTAGAGCCATCCAGGGAATCTTTGCCAAGAGCAGATCTTCTTTTAAATAAAAGAGTTCCTAGATTCTTAATAATGCCCTGAATCATTTGCTTCTTGTTTCTAAATTCACTTATAAACTCATAATTAAGAGATTTAAATCATCCTTGTGCTTTGGATTATTTGTATTATTTCCACCAATTCTTCTGTGTTAAATATGTCTCCATGGCCCCTTGTCTTTTTTTTGTTGTTGTTAATCAAAATTGATGTGGCATTTTAAGAAACAAAAACATAATAGCTTCATCATGTTTTCCTTTGATGAGTAATTAAAGCACATCTATGTTAATTGAAAATTCAAAAATCAGACTACCACACTATCAATCTGCAGTTTAATATTGGGAAATAAGTTTCAATTCTGCCCCCACCTTTGAATCAAATAAAAGGCCCTGTTACTGCCTTTGAGTCCATAAAAGCATGTCTTTGACACCTTTCACTGCACAGTGATTGTCTATAGTTTGTCATTCAGGCCAGTTATTGTGCTATCATTGCCCTGAGTTTCAATTAAGCCAGGTGCTTAAGAACATACAAATTTAATGTGTTATTTCAGTGAATGCAACACTAGACTGTAAAGATGACAAAGAACTCCTGAGCCCAAATTACCCAAGCTTTAGGTAATGTGTTCTGTATTAATAGGCTAGCTCTTGTAGCAATATTTTATTCTGAATAGTATAATAAAGGTAGCTGGCATCATCAACTAGTGACTTATTGTGAATTTGAAGACAGTTTTGAAATCTCAAGCTGGAGAATAACCACAATTCCATTAAAATAAGGAATTGAATCAAAGATGCTACATCGTCACTACATTAATACAACAAAATGAAGCATTGTGCTATTTCTTCCCATTAATTTCTTGATTAATGGCATTGCTGATATACACATATTTCTAGAATATAGAAACATATATATCACACATGATTTAGGCAAATAGATGATGTGTGAGGTTTGAAAGTCTTGTTCCATTCTCAGAACAAAATAATTAAGAATACACCACATAGGCGGAATGAATTCAAGAGGGCAATGTAGGAAGATCCTGAACTTACTTCCTCCCATGGACACAGTAAATTTACAATTACATATGGAATAATCTCCTCTGAAAACTAGATGAACACAGCCTTCACACCAAAGGCAGCAACAGAACAGGTGGGAGAAGCAGAAACAGAGTCTCACCAAAAAAAAAAAACCTACCCCATACCAAGCCAAAACAAAAAACAAAAACAAATCCACCCCAAAATCAGAAGGGATCTCAAAAATAGAGAATTTTTTTCCTGAGAAGTGAGTAGTCTGTACTTCATATCAGGCACACAAACCCCTACAACCTGCACAGGAGAGATGAGCTTCCAAAATACCTGGCTTTGAAAACCAACAAGGATTACATCCAAGAAAATCATGAACCAATTTAAAGAATTTGCTTTTAATGGAAGATCAAGTCTAAAGCACAAAAAATACCAGTAACAACCCAACTGAGGTCAAATTCTTGAAAGACTCAGAAATCGGTCGCCACAGGAAATTTTGAAGATGGAAGTGAACATATACTGAAAGCAGGAAGATTCAGATTCCTTTTTTAATCATCTCATGTAAGTGAGTACTTGTACGTTCTGAAAGAAAAGAGTGGATTAATTCTAAAGAAAGTGAATCAGAGCTACTCTAACTGGATGTCACCAGGCATATCTGAAGAGATGGGGTTGTACTACAAAAGGCATCTTCCTCCTATGTTTCCTTGGGAAACTACTGGAGGATCTCCCTTCTCCAAGCAAAAAGGAAAACAAAGAAATGGAAGACATAGAAACAAGAAACAGAAAAACCACCAAAAAGAGAGGACAAGGAAACTTCAGGTTGATATGAAAGGAAGATGCTAGAATGGCATTTGTTCATTAAGTCAATCTAAAGGGAATCTGGTCACATTTGGACATAAAGAGAGGATTGGATTTGTAGGAGGCTGTCCTCCAGATATAGGTGTTTCATTATTCTGAGGGAGGGGTTATGTATGCATCTAGAGAGATTTTTTTGATAATTAATCATGGGTACATGAGTAACTAAGCATAATAGAAAGCATAATAGAAAAACATTAATCATTAATTTCAAGAAAACAATTATATAAGAAAGGAAATCTAGAATATAATGCAATCAACGATTAGCTGTAACTTCTATTTTTAGTCACAATAGTGTAAATATTTGTTTTAGTTTCCTGTTGCCACATAAATTATCACCAAATTAAGCAGCTTAAAAGCACACACATTTATTTTATAGTTTAGTAGATCAGGAGTCCTTTTCAAATTTATGCAGTTGTTGACAAGATTCAGTTCTTTGTGGTTATATGACTCACAACCCTTGCTTCATAGTGGCCATTGGCCATTGGCTGGACATTGACTGGAGGATACCTAGAGCTTCTAGGGGTCATCTAAATTCACTCCCATGTTGCCCTCACCACAGGAGTTCACCCTATGGCCAATGGCTTCTTTGAGGCAAGCAGGAAGGTTTCTCTCTCTACTCTGCTAATGTAAGACTCTTACAAGGTAATACAGTCAAGAGAAGAGCAGCCCATCACCTATCCCATATTGCACACTTAGAAAGTAAGTCACAGGTCCCCCACACACACAAGGGAAGGGGATTATACAGGGCATATTACCAGGGGCTAAAGGTCATGGTAACCAATGTAGGTTTCTGCTTACCACAATATTAAATGTGGATTGAAATAAAAGTTGTGAAATGGTGATATTGGAAGAACAGAGGAAGGCAAAGTATATGTGGGCATGTAAGGGCCCATGGATTCTTCATATTCTAGCATTTTGTAATATATAAAACAAAAACAGTATCAGTCTGAGAAAATTACATGGGAATATGAAGAAAAACATCAGAATGTATTTAATCCTTGTTCTGCATGTGTCTGAAAATTAAAAAATGAAAATTAAATCAGAAAAATATGTAAGTGTGTTTGAACTAAAAAGCAGCTATGGATTTCATTTTAATTAATTAATTAATTAATTTTTTGCAGCTATGGATTTTAGGGAAGAAAAGAGATAATAGTAATACTGTTGGAAAGGTGGGGTTATGGAGACAAAGATGGTTAAGCATTCTAAGATAGAGAGCTATAGAAAGTCATGTGGACATCAACAGAAAATTTAATGTATATTTTTAAAAGTTTATCTCTGAGAATATTTCCTCCAATATATGTAACTTTCTGAAGAAATAAACAAAGATCAGTAAGACAGTTTGTCAAGACACCATACATAAGAAGGTGGTAGTTTAAGAGAAGTTTGTGGAATTAATTTTTCAGTAGTGATTTGATTTAGTCAATTATTCAATAAAGGAAATTTTAACATTTTAATTTGACAACTGAGTGGTATGAAAACAATGTAGGAAAGTAGAAAAAATTGTTGCAAAGAGATTAGTATTTATCTAAGAAATCAACATAAGTCATAGATATATCAGTTTGAAAGAACAACCTTGTTAAGAAGTTAAATTCAGTAGCTTCATCAGCAAAAATACAAATAGGTGAATCCTCACAAATATTAATTCCCTGTGTGTGTTTATGTGTCTAAATGAGTGTTTTAAGACAGAGGCAGAGACACTAACAGTCATACATACAAATACAGAATTCCTGAGCTTAAAACTTCGCATTTTATATGTTTGTAGGTCTGAGCAAGCCATGCAAAGAGAATTTGCCCCTTCAAAACAGACAGTGACAGTGTTTTCTTCTGAATATCACCTTGGACTTAGGTTTCCAACAAGTTAGAACCCCAACTGGAACTTAAACTGTAGGTAAGAGAAGGAGCATCTGAAAATAAAACAAATTTAAATTAAACAAGAGGTGAACATAAAGAGTTTTTGAGATCCGGGGACTGTAGAAATGGCAGTACGTTTCAGATAACAACAGGCATATGAAAACTTTTGGCAGCGGTCAGTGTTCCAAAATGATAGAATAAAATAATTCCAGAATAATAACAATTTCTCCCTCTCTCAGACAAAAATTTTGTTTCATCTTCTATCTCAAACAAGACAGCTAATATTCTCCTGGATATTTCATCTTTAGTTTTACTTTGCATAACAAAAAGATCTATAATAGATCATGACATAAATTGTACCAAAAATGCAACATGAAATCATCTCTTGTAAACATACATTTTATGAATAATGATTAGCCTTCTTAAATCTGTCCATAAAAGGGGGAGAAAGAGCAATATAAACAGATAGGAAGAATTTTCATGCGATTTGCTAGTATTGTGAAGTTCAAATGCTAACACATAACTTATCAAATACTATAAATTTCCACATCAATGTCTTCAAAAATTACAAAAGACAAAAGAATGGAGCTGAAAATGCAAGTCAAAAAACAAGCAAACAAGAATCCTTTCCTCAAACAAAAACAAAAATCATTGATAAAATGCAGAGAAAAAGAAAAAAAAAAAACATCAAATGGCTTTTAGGGAAAACCAATAACAAAGGCAATCTGTTCTACAGAGTAGATGCCTGAGGAGTGGAACAGAGGAGCACAGCAACTTCCTTGACAGAGCTAAGCAGTCAGGATTCGTTGAGGGAAGGTTAAATATGTCATTTGTTTTAATAATATTAAATGTTGTGGATAACAAAAAACATTTCTCATTTCAGCACCACATATGGATATTGTAACGGTGAATAATGAACTTTAGCATATAGTGCATCTGCTCTTAATTTTACTATGTAACAACAATATTTTAAGAATAAAAGGATTTTTTACACTATGTTATAATTCAGATCTATATGACTCCAAAATAGATGTTTTGGTACCAGATTTTATTTTTTTTAAAGATTTTATTTACTTATTCATGAGACACAGAGCAAGAGAGAGGCAGACACAGGCAGAGGGAGAAGCAGGCTCCATGCAGAGAGCCTGACATGTGACTCGATCCTGGGACTCCAGGATCATGCCCTGAGCTGAAGGCAGGTGCTGAACCGCTGAGCCACCCAGGGATCCCTGGTACCAGATTTTAAACTAGACTTCCCTTTGTGTGCCTTTGGGACAGTTATGCTACCCTGCCCCCAACTTGAATTCTAATTGTATAGTTTTCAAGCTCGATTTAGTCTAAACTGCAACTTTCAAAATAGATTTAAACCCTGTTGACAAAGAATAGTAAACCCAAAGTATAGTATGTTTATACATGGGTGAAGATTACCTATCAATTCTAGGAGTGTCTTAAAATAAAATGGAACAATTTCAGCTAGTCTGAAAAGTATCAAATGGTCAGATACCGTGACAAACTGGGTAACATACTTTCAAATGCGACTGTTAGTCATTCAACACATTAAATAGAATCATCCAAATTTCAGTACAAGATTTAAGAATAGTTAAAATGATCTAGGGAAGTTGGTAGACTCATGGGGAATTTTAAAATTGGTTTTACTTAAATGGTTTGTAAAAAATGGCATAAAACTCTCATTATTTCAGACTGCAAAGTAATGGCAGAAGTGAAATGCAGAGGGTCTGAAGATACTTTTGAGGTGAGATGGAACTCGGAAATGATCCTTTAGATAGCAAAGTCTTTTGGCCACTTGTGACCTTTTAGAACTGAAGGCCAAAAACAATCCTAGATTAATACAATTTTATGATGAGTATCATTGTGAAGAGAAGACATGCTTTTCTCAAACATTATATGAGCAATAGGTGCTTATTTACTAGCTTGTTTAACAAGTGCCCATATTTCATTGCAGGGCAGGCGTGAACATCACTATGATAGAATAACATTCATCAATATGAATATGAATTATATGTACTATGCATAGCCTTGAAAGATATATGTTGGTCATTTTCTACTGTTGGTAACTTCAATAAAAATAAGTCATTTAAATGCCTAGTGTTCAGATACTAACACATCAGTGGTGAGTAAAACAATAAAAGGAGTAGAGGAATAAGCCATAACTAACAAAGTAACTGACATTCTATTTTTATAGCAATTAAAAAAAAAAAACCTCAATTCAAATATGGACTACCAGTTGTCTATCAGTAACATGATATAAACAAGTAAATTTAACTTCATGAGTAATGTGATACATTAAGAAAATAATAGCATTAAAATAGATGTCATCATTGCTACTCATTCCTCACATGCATTGACCATTGATCATCATGAGTATGCATATGGAATCTTATTTGATCCTATGGAACTTAAAATGAGCATTATTTTATTGAAATGCAAGCATTTTAGACTTGATCATAGTCAAAAGGCCGAGAAGTGATAAAATGCAAGCATTTTAGGATCTGTCAGTGTGTTTGTTGTTTTTAGTTGACTACAGATTCTTTCATGTAAACACAACTATTTTTGAACTGTATTTTAACTTAAAAAACTAAAATTAATATGCATACAAATTATACTGATATATTCTTTTCTGAAATCCAACCAATATATTCAATTATTACATTGAAAAAAATGTGGTTTACCTGTTTCATGAAGCCTAACAATGTGGTAAAAATAACTATATACAATTTCTGATTACAAGTTTACCTATCCATTTTAAGAACATTTGATCTTTTGTAACTCACGGTAAACGTCAATCTGTAAATAAAAATTGCTTATAAAAGAACTTCAGACAAAATGATTATTAGTAGCTAAATCAAGGAAGCCTATGTTGTCATTTAAACTAACAGTATAATAAAAATACATGTCAAGTATAAAAAACTACTCATTTAAACCTTGGGCATGTGCATTTGAAATTACCAAAATGTTAGTTTTTTAAGCTTTAGGCTGAACATGGCATTTCCTGGGTTGTATGCAAGTGTGCTGCTCTAGCTAACCAATCAATTTAAATTGACATTTTGTTAGAACAGGAGTATTTGGGGAATAAAAGATGAACATATTTTCATCCTTACTCATAAATCAATTCTATTCTGTGCACAAAATATAGAAAATCTTTTAGCTCAAGTTATTAAAATACAATCCTAACAAAGTTATTGCATTTTTCTTCTCTTGTCCCACGTTATGTTCAAGAAAAAAGTGCACACAATGTACCTATTGTGAATGTTATTATAAACATACATATCTGCAATAGCAATGGTGATTAAAAAAACTATTTTTACTACAGAATAACATGTAATTTTCTTTTCCTTTTTTTAAAGTAAACTCCACACCGGGCATGGAGCCCAATGTGGGGCTCGAACTCATGAGCCTGAGATCATGACCTGAGCTGAGATCAAGAGTCAGAGGCTTAACTGACTGGGGGGGGGGGGGGGGGCGGGCCAAGAATATATAAGTTTTAAAAGGATATTTTTTGTTTTATAAATAGAGCAGGTGGGGGACTAATAGGAAACATAGAATGGGAACCTAAATATGCTTACATGGAGCTTATTTTAATCAATAATCCAATTTGTCCTTGTGTAAAAAAAAAAAAAAAAATCCAGAAAATCTATTACACGGGGTGGAGGTTGATATGATTTTCATTTGTCTTAATAGGGGTTGTGTGCTCTGCAGAAGAGTAATATATGCCAGCTTGACAAACTATTTGTGTTTTGACCTTACTATTGTAAGTTTTGGACCATCTCAATGATTCATTCAGAATTCATTCATTCATTGCTTACTGAATGACATTTTTGCTTTATCTATGTCTGTAGATAACCTTAGTGGACCTTCTAGCAGGCTGGTGTGATTTTAAAATATGTTCATAAGGGGAGTCTGGGTGGCTCAGTGGGTTTGGAGTCTGCCTTTGGCTCAGGTCATGATCCCAGGGCCCTAGTATGGAACCCCATGTCTGGCTTCCTGATTAGCAAGGAGCCTGCTTCTCTCTCTCTCACTCTGCTCCTCCCCTCAACTATGCTTTTTCTCACCTCTCTTTCTCACACTGACTCTTTCTCAAATAAATAAAATCTTATAAAATAATAAAATATAATATCTCCACAAGTTCTTTGATGATTCTTCACCTTCAAAAGTGAATACTGCTCCCCTTCAGTATGGAGGGAACTTTTAACCAATAGAATGTAGTAGAAGTGATTGTGACTGATGCCCAAGTTTCAGATATATAAGGCTTCACACTTACTTCTTACTCTTTCTATTGCATTTCTTTACCTAAGGTAGATGGTCTATATGTCTTGAGGACATCCAAGCAGACCGATGACAGGTCCTGTGGTCTGCAGCACAACTTCATAAGTAGCTGTCTTGGAAATTGGAAATCCTAGCCCCAGTTATCTTATAAGATGATACAGCCCAGCCGGTCATCTTGACGGAAGCATGAGAGACCCAGATCGAGAACATGCCAGATGGGCCACTTATGGATTCTGACCTCTCAGGAACTGTTTGAGATACTGTATGTTTGTTAAGTTTGGGGATAATTTGTTACACATAAGATTATTCATTTATTCAATCAATAATTACTGATAACAACATGAATCCTTTCTTAACTCTCAAAGTCTAATAGAAATAGGAATTCTTTGCTCTTTCCAGAAAATAAAAGGATCATAAGTCATTGTCAACTCCAGTTAACACTCCCATAAATTATTTGGTATTTTGGTTATGCATTTTGATTCAATATACTTTTAAATATGACAAGATATTATTATTGTTCTTGGATTTGTTGCTGTTGTTGGTTGGTTGTTGATTTATGCAGTCAATATTTGTGAAGTCCCACTCCTTTTTCTCCCCCTGAAAATGTCTTAACTTCACCCTTATTCTTGAAAGTTATTTATGAAAGATACAGAATTCATGGTTGACAAATACTGCTTTTAGCATCTGATGATATTTTTTTCATTTTCTTTTGGCCTCCTATTATTCTGTTAAGTTCATTATCATTCTGATTTTAATTCCTTTGCAAGTTATAATAGCTTTGTGCTTTTCCCTATAATTTTTCTCTTTGCTTTTGGTTTCAAGTAGTTTTACTGATATGTTTAACAATGGTTTCTTTGCATGTATTATTTTATTTTATTTATTTTTTAAAATATTTTTTATTTATTCGTGAGAGACACAGAGAGAGAGAGAGAAAGAGAGAGAGAGAGAGAGGGAGAGAGAGAGAGAGAGGCAGAGAAACAGGCAGAGGGAGAAGCAGGCTCCATGCAGGGAGCCCGACGTGGGATTCAATCCCGTGTCCTCAGGATCAGGCCCTAGACTGAAGGTGGCACTAAACCGCTGAGCCACCCGGGCTGCCCTTAATTTTATTTTTAAAGATTTTATTTATTTCATGAGAAAGAGAGTGAGCACATGTGCAAGTATGGGTAGGTACAGGGAGGAGCAGAGGGAGAGGGACAAGCTGATTCCCTGGCTGGGCTGGATCCCAGGACCCTGAAATTATGACCTGAGCTGAGTCAGACGTTTAGCTGATAGAGCCACTCAGGTACCCCTATTTGCAGTTATCTTTTACGAGTTCTCAGGATTCTTTAATATTAAGGATTTTTTTCTTCAAAAATTACTTTGGTCTCACTCACACTCTTTCCCTGACTCCATACTTAATATTTTATATTATCAGATTTACCTTGTAGATGGTGAATTGTCTTTTCAACTATTTTATGCATTATTAAACCCATCCATAGAATTTTTAATTTCAATTATATGTTTTCCCCTAGGTCAAAAATTTTCATTTTACTCATCTTAAGGTGTCTTTGATTACTTTTTAATGTAAGCACATTTACCAATTTTTAAGGAAAACGATGTTTCTATATTGTTTTAAAAATTTATTTGTATTGTCAGAAAGACATTCACCAATATGTTTTTTTTTAATTTTTGTTTTTAATATTTAATTCCCTAACCTGTCTGGAATGTATTTGTTTTGTATATGATGTAAAGCAGTGGATCCATTTCATTTTTTTATATAGATAATTATATTTTACATTTACTTATTGTAAATTTGTTCCTTTTCTCTCTGGTCTAGCTTGTTAGGTCTATTATGAATTAATATTTCTTCTATACAGGTATCTGTTTCTAAGCTCACTGTTTCCTTGATCATTTAGTCTATATCATTTTGGAAATATACAGTATCTGTTATTATGGAACCTGATATCTTACAGATAAAATTCCCACCTTCTATTATTCTCATTCAGAGGACTTTCCCCTATTTCTGGGCATTTCTGAGTTCATATGCACTTTAAAATTATTTTCAGACTATAGATTAATTTGGAGACAATTTCAATACATTCTCCTTTTCATGAATATGGCATGTATGTCCATTTGAATGGATCTTCTTTAATGCTTTTGCAATTTATTTCCATCTCTTCTGTCTTTGTAAAATGTGAAATAAAAATGGTTTTTCTCCTTGCAAAATAGACATAGATACATCTACATTTAATATTTCCTCATTATTTTTTGAAGAATTGTCTTTTACTCCTCAATGTTGTTCTCATTTTGACTCTGGGAAATCACACTCCTCAGTAGGTATTGACCATTCTCATAACAGTGTAGAGAAATAGCTAAACATTACTCTTGTCTATCTCAGACCAGATGAGTTCAAGTAGTGTATAGATTCCCTCTAGAGGAAAAAAGTTTCACGCACTAGAAGGAGTGTTTTATATTTTTTTAAAAAATTTTTTGTTGTGTGTGTGTTTCTTTAAGTTTCACCAAGCAATTCTTCAAGTCAGGACATTGGCTTCAGTACCTCGGGGAAAAGTAGCATTGGTTGCAGGTTTTCCTTAAATCATATTGCCAAGTTGAGTTCAGAAGGTAAGGGTGGACAACTGCTTCCCCAAAGGCAGACAAATTTTCACTATCTTTTTCGTGAATCTTCACAAAGGCAAAGTTTTTGTGCTTTCCTGCTGTTAATCTCATGAATTCAAGGCTGGCATCTGCAGAAAATATTTGCACTCAAGAGTAGAAGATTAAAAAAAAAAATTAAAAAAAAGAGTAGAAGATTAATGCCCAAGAACGATTCGTATGCATTATTATCATTAATGCAGTTGGTAATTTTTTAAGTGTATGGGTCATCATTTTAAGACTTTGTTTGTGAACTATGGAGAAAAACTTAAGAGTTTTATCAGTTCAGGAAGGATTTATTACAAGTTTACAGCTTAGCATACATTTTAATAACAGGACTAAAAACTAAGAAAATTGAAATGGTTTAGGATAAAATCAGATTTTTAATCAAGAGATTTAAACTTGTATAAGGGGTCAAATTTGTAATTTTCTAACATATTCTCTAGAAATTATTGTGATGTTTTGTTTCTTTCAATTTTTATTTTCCACCATTGCTTCTAGGACACACACCTCATCTTATTTGAGTTATTATTTTAATGTATCTTTTTAAACCTGCAATTATTTATATTTCAGCAAGTTTAAACATATATGCTTATTAAAATATTTTGCACTTTCTCTTATATAAACTAGGTACCAATACATTGCTTTTAAGATTTTATTCATTTATTTATTTGATTGAGAGAGAGTGCAAGCACAGGGAGGAACAGAGGGAGAAGGACGAGCAGATTCCATACTGAATAAGGAGCCCAGCACAGCCCTGAGATCATGACCTGAGCCAAAACCAAGAACCAGCTGCTCAACTCACTGAGCCATCCAGGCGCCCCTTTATTGGTAAACTTTGCCAAATTTTTCTGTTCATTGTTTTTAACAAAACGTTTTAAATTATTTGGAACCAAACTACAAAAAGTAATTCCTTCATCCCTTTTGAAGATGTAAATTTAGTGCTTTTAATCTGCCTTTAGTTGGTGATGGGAGGCGTAACATCATTTTCTGAACTCTTAATGCCCCCCATTTGTCCTATTCATTCATTTAATCAAAATAGTTTTAGAAGTATTTGGGTATAATATCAGCATTTATTTTTCTATTGCATTTCAATTATCTATACATTTTTAAGCTTCTACAAATATTTTGACGGATACTCTGTTAAAAATTTGCTATTATGAAAAGCAAAATTTAGTTCCTATAATAAAAAAAACTGCACTCCAGTAGGGGAGCCCCCAATGCAAAAACATAATTGCTATTAACAATTACAATTGCTTCATTTCTATAGAGTAGGTTTTTTTTTTCCTTTAATTACCAACTTCTTCTATATCAACATCTTTAATTTAAACAGTCTATTGGTGATATGTAGAAACTTATATTTAATAAGCAGTAAGGTCTTGGTTATATATTTATTGATTGTATTTCTTTATTAACCTTATAATTTATAAAAACTTCATTGGGAATAGCATTTTGAAAATTTTCTTTTCAAACTTCTCAACTGATATCCGTTTAATTTTGGCCTTGTATGAATTTCTCTTCTCCTTGCTTTGATATTTTTCAAAATCATAATAATATCCTTATAATTATTTTGGCTATACGGTGCTTTGTGAAATTTCAGATTTGCTTTTGGTTGTTGTTTGATTTATATGTTTTGATTTCTTTCTGTATACCTAAATTTTTTCTTCTATTTTACTTTTGATCACTGCTTTATTCTTATAATCTTTCCTTTGTTGAAATGCTGATCATGAATAGATGGTTCCAGGTGAATTACCTTAAATTTGTTACTGTGTCTCTATTTTTTATAAGGTTCATTTCCCATGCATTCTAGAGGCTTTTCTTAATTTTTTTCTTGTGCATTAAATTCAATTAGCTTCACTGTCTGTGAACAAACAGTGAAGATTCTATGCCCATAGCAATTTTGGCTGTGTTGCATTATATTTTCATTTCTAATCTTTACCTTTCTGTAGTAACCTTATGTTTAATATGGATAATTCCCTTCTTGAAGATTCTGTAAAAATGAATAGAATGTGCCATTTTCTCACAACTGTCTAATTATAGGACAACATTCCTCCCACGAATTTCTTGTCATCCTGTTTTGTTTCCATAGTAGAACTCCGATTGCATTTAAGTTTTCCCCTTAGGAACATAAGAGTATGACCTACATTTAATCCTACCCATGTGTTTCAGGTAATGAAATATCATAGCTTCTTCTCTGATAATGCTCTATTATGAGATTTTCTTTTTAATAATCATACCCAATGACTATTTTTTCTAAATCAGAGATTATTATTGAAAACAGTCCATGTACCTTCTGAAGATAATTTCCACTATTCCCAATTTTTGTTCTCCTTCCATTCAATTTTTCTTTCCATTCAAGTTTGAAACTCCTGACATCTATTTTTATTGTAACTTTATTAATGCTATATCTTTTCTTCAAGTTCTAACTAAAAATCCATAGCCTTCAAAAAGCAAACCGATATTCTTATGATATACCCTATATTTTCTGTGCTACTTTTTATCAGTTTATGTCTCTTTCTTTTTTTAATTTGTCTTACTTAACAAGACCAAAGTTGGTTATTTTCCACATCTTTGCAAAAACAGTCAAATAGTGATAGGAACATACTAAACACTAAAACCTTGCTTACTAAGAGGATGAATGCATATCCTCCATTAAATACTAGATTGTGATAGTCTATTCTGAGTTTCTATGATTTGAAAGCATATAAAGTGCACTCGGGCAAATTAAATGTATTTTTAAAAGATGTTCATAGAAAGCATGTTAGCTTCATTTAACAAGCAGAAGTCTAAAATGTTGTAAATCCTTATCAGAAAACTGGCTAGTTACACATATATTAACCGTACCATAATTTTCCACTCTGAAAATTTATTCATTAATGGACTGCTCAGCTCTCTACTACTTATTTATTTTTTAAATTGAATTGGAGAACACTTATTTTAACTCTAGTATACCTTGAAAGCATGTGTTATCCCATGAATTGTCAGAAAATTATAAAATTAAGGCAGTTTTTTGTCTTGTCATTCTCAAATATCAGTTACTTTTGACATATCAACATGAAGGCCATTTTTAAAAAAATAACCAAAATAATACACACAGGGATTACTATTAATTGTAACACCTTCTTGGGTCTCTTTCCTTTTATGTTTGTTATCGTAGGCTGAAAACAATCTTGCCCACTTTTATTTCTTTTGACACTTTGTCATCTGCAGCATATTTCAAAATGTAAATATTCCTTCTTGTCCTGGAAAAGTTGTACAGTAAATACGACTGTTTTGACCTTTTCAATATTCTCCATTTTGACTGGTTGTCTGTTCCAATCACAGGTTCCCGGGGTGGTAAACAGGAAAAGTTGGGCATGGCAAGCGAATCAAATTACAGAATACTAAAAAGGTCATAGTAGGATGCCTTTAATTTTGCAGAACACAAGACACAGGGGAAAAAAAAGATGTATAATGTTTGAAAAATGAGCAAATGTGATCTTATGTATGTTTTTAACAGATAACTAGTCAAAACCAATGATAAATTTCCATTTGGTTAGCCCAATTTTTAAGTTATTTTTGGAATATATCTGAAAAGTCAGCAAGCATCTTCTTACTGCAAAGTTAATATAATTAATTCTGTTTTTCTTTGAATTAACAACGTATCAAATCCTCTTGAATAGGAAACCTTCATTGTGTAAGATAATATTTAACAAATAACACCTGTGTAATAGTGTGAATTTCCTTCTCTTCTTTTTATCCAGAAGATAAAAATACAATATTGAATGATAGATCCAGATGGAAGATGAACTTTAGTTTATTCTGCCTCACTGAAGTTTTTCACAATTGAGTTTATTTTCTCCCTTGCTACATGAGACTTAGAAGACTGATATTTCATTGTGCTGTTTGTTCCATTGATGAATGGCTTCTCAAATGTTAAATGCACTTAAACAAAAATCAATTGTACACATCAATCAGAGATGAAGCCTTTTCAAAACACACATAGGGATTTTAGTTGAATGTTTCCAGTGAAGTGATGTTAAGCATTATACAGGTATAAATTAATGTGTCCATCTATGTTGCAAGTAGTCATCTAAAATTGAAAACTCTGCTTGTCTCTTCAAAATGGGGTCAAATTGAGTAAAACATATGACTTATTGGTTATTAAAATGTTCCCTAAATTTTCACAGTCAAGTTGAGAAAGACTCAGTTACTTAATTTTAACAAACAAGCTCACAGCTTAGCATATCACCTTCTCTCGGGAATATATGTTGATTGGGGAGCCGCCATCCCAAGTATTGTTCGTGCCTATGCAGAAATTGGAAGGGTACTAGGCCAAGAAGTGTGTGTGTGTGTCCTTTTACTTTCAAATCCCTGGTCAATAAACTTGCCCACGTGTAAGGGAACCGGGAAGTGAAATTCTATCATGTGAATAGAGGCAAGGAGCTATAAATATTGTGTTAGCTGTGTTAATAATTACCTAAAGGAGTAACAAAAACTTGGAAAAATAGATCTCTGAATTTTTAAATCTTTTTTTATTTGAGTTATAGTTGGCACACAATTTACATAAGTTTCAGGTGTACAGCATAGTGATTCAACTTCTTAACGTGTTATGCAGTCCACACCACAAGTGTAGCTACCAACTCTCACCATAAAATACTATTAAAATACCATTAACTATATTCTCTATGCTGTGCCTTTTTCTTCCTATGGCTTCTTCATTACATAACTGGAAGGCTGTATCTCACTCCCCTCCACTCATTTTGCTGATCCTGCAACTCACTCCCCCTGGCAACCATCAATTTGTTCTCTGTATTTGTAAATCTGATTCTGTTTTTTTGTTCTTTTGTTTGTTTTGTTTTGTTTTGTTTTTGGATACCAGATATGAGTAAAATCATAGGGTATATTTTTTCAGACTGACTGAGTTCATTTAGCATAATACTACCTAGGTCCATTCATGTTGTATATGGCACAATTTAATCCTTTTTTATGGCTGTGTAATATTTCAACATGTGTATATATGTGTGTGTGGCACATCTTTATCCATTTTCTATCAACAGACACTTGGGTTGCTCCCATATCTTCCAATAAACATAGGAGTGCATATATATTTTGAATTAGTGCTTTTGCTTTTTTTGGTTAAACACTCAGTAGTGGAATTATTGAATAATATAGAATTTGTATTTTTAGTTTTTTAAGAAACTTCTGCCCTTTTTCCACAGTGGCTGTACCAATTTACATTCCCATCAACACAGCATGAGTGTTCATTTTTCTGTATAACCTCTGCAACATTTGTCTTTTTGTTGTTGTTGTTTGTTGTTGTTGTTTTTAATTCTGGCCATTCCAACAGGGGTAAGGTGAAATATCTCACTATGGTTTTAGTTTGCATTTCCCTGATGATTAGTGATATTTAACATCTTTTCTTGTGTCTGTTGGCCATCTGTATGTCTTCTTTGAAAAAAAATACCTATTTAGGTCCTCTGCCCATTTTTAAATTGGATGCTTGATTTTCTGGTGTTGAGTTGTATAAGTTTTTTTAGATATATTTTGGATATTAGCTCATTATCAGATACATCATTTGTGAATATCTTTTTCCATTCAGAAGGTTCCCTTCTTGTTTTGTTGATGGTTTCCTTCACTGTGTTAAAGCTTTTTATTTTGATACAGTCTCAATAGTTTGTTTTTGTTTTTGTTTTTGTTTCCCTTACCTCAAGAGATACATCCAGAAGAATGTTGCTAAGGCTGATGCCAGAGGAATTCCTAGATTCCTAAATATCCTTCTAGGATATTTATAGTTTCACTTCTCCCATTAGATGTTTAGCCCATGGTGAGTTTATTTTTGTGTTTGGTGTTAGAAAGTGGTCCAGACCCAAAAAAAAAAAAAAAAAGTGGTCCAGTTTTGTTCTTTTATACGTAGCTGTCCAGTTTTCCCTTTGTTTATAGAAGAGACTGCCTTTTCCCCATTGTATATTCTTACTTCGTCTTAGATTAATTGACCATATAAGTACAACCTTATTTCTGGGCTCGCTATCCTGCTCTGTTGATCTATTGTTTGTTTTTGTGCCAGTACCACACTGTTTTAATTGTTATAGTTTCATAGCACATCTTGAAATCTGGGATTGATGCCTCCAGGTTTGATCTTCCTTCTCAAGATTCCTTTAGCTATTCTTTGGATCTTTTGTGGTCCTATACAATTTTGGTATTATTTGTTCTAGTTCTGTGAAAATGTTGTTGCTATTTTGGTAGAGACTGTAATGCTCTGTAGCAATCTGTGTAGATTGCTTTAGATAGTGTGACTATTTTAACAAAACTAATTCTTCTCAGCCATGTGCACAAAATATGTTTCCATTTGTTTGTGTCATCTTCAATTTCTTTCATCAGTGTTTCATAGTTTTCAGAGTACAGGTGTTTCACCTCATTGGTTACGTTTATTCCAAGGTATTTTATTCTTTTTGATGCAATTGTAAATGGATTTTTTTCTTAATCTCTCTTGCTGCTACTTTGTTATTAATGCATAGAAATACCATCAATTTCTGGGTATTAATTTTGCATTCAGGAGTTTCATTGAATTCACTTATTCTCACATATTTTCTGGTGGGATCTTTAGGATTTTCTATGTATAGTGTCATGTCAAATGCAAATACACATACCATATTTAAATATAGGTTCACTTTTATTTATCCTGAACTAAGGTCCAGATATGTTTTGAAATTTATTTTCTTTCAGATTTAGCAAAGTTATATGGGACGCTTAATTGAAGAACTTGTAATGGTTACTTATCTGAGTGTAGCCTTTGTGATTAATTAATAGATACAGATTGGGAGTACCCAACTAAGGCACTGATTTTCCCTGAGATATATCTTAAATGAACTTTCCCACATAATACCTCATAGTCTGTGTGAAAAGCCTAAAATATGTAATAAATATAACAATAATTATTTGGTTACATGGCCTACATTATTTGGGAGTCAATTCATCACAAGTTACAGAAGTGGGGCTAAAGGCAATTTAAGCAAAAAGATTAGTTAATTAAAATGATATTAGTGTGGCTTGAGGATCACAATGAGTCTGGGATTCAGGAAAAACTACCTATGAAAGCAGATGGTATCAAAATTCTGATAGTCTTATGTTTGTGGTTCACCCTTACATATATTTTTTCCAATTTTGTTTTTCTTTTCTTTCTAATTTCACAAAGGCTTATTTTTATTTTCTTGTCAATATAACTGGACACATTTTTTTTTAAGTTTAAGCGCACGAATATTCACTTTCAAATCCAATTAGTTAATGTCCTGAGGTAGATGTAGTAGGCTATCAGGCAAAGCTGAGAGGAAATGGGGTAAATTTGTATCCCTATCCAGGTCAGGTACTCACCCAAGGTAACTACATCACCAATGATGATCAAGTGGAACAGGAACACAAGATAATATGAGTATACTCACTGCAGTAGTTTACAGTAGAAGGTTTGTGTCATAGGTTGGTGTAGAACATACTATATTATTTTGTTGTGGATATTTTTACTTCTCCTCTAATCTACTTGTGCTAAGATATCTTGTTTATCATTATATTGCCATTATCTATGATTGCCCAGCACATATTAAATAGTAAAAAAATATATATGTTGAAAAAAAAAATAAAATTTTAAATATCCCTGGCAGCACATTGTAATTATTGTAAATGTCAGAAACTTAAGAAATCTGCTTAGTTCCATCTGAGGCACTTTATTCAATATTTTCTTTAATATAAAGATATAAAATACCCTCTGTAGTAGATAGTATTGGTTGTTAACCCAGCATTGAGTTTCTTCTTCTTCTTTCTGAAAGAAATTCAATGTTGGCAGTTGACCATTCTTCCCCAACAAAAACCTTGTAAATCAGAAGAAGCTAAATGCATTCTCCAATCCAGAAATCGGTCTTGATCAGTCTAAATAATCACATTTGTCTGTAATAAATGTAGAAATAGGCCAAGGTGAATTTGGACATAGAATAGAGTATTCCCAACATGAATGTTACTAATTAAAGGTAAGTACATATCTTGGATTGTCCTGATCCAAATGGAAAAATAAATATTCATCTCATGGCTATTAAAGAAGCCTCCTCTCTTTCACACTAGATATGAAAAAGAGAGCCAGTAGCCCCAGGTTCTGGTAACAGTCGTCTTGAGAGCATGAAAACAATGAGTTTGGGGGCAAGATTGACATGATAAACAAGGTGAAATAGAGAATCACTGAGAAACAGAGCTAGGGCCCAGTTTTACTATATTTGGTACTTGCCCTTCTTTTCAATGTCCTGCTATAAGTGATAATATTTCCATTATTCTCCAAGTATTTTTTTTTTATAAAAAAAGCTTTTTGTTTCTCACAGCTGAAAAACATGATACATTATCCCTAATATATCTTTGTCTTTTAATTTGGATTATTTTAAAAACAAAATAGCTCCCCAAACACCTCAGTGTCTTAAAATATATAGATTAGACTCTGTTATTTATTCTACTTAGTTTAATTCACAGATGAATTATTTGCCTTAACAACATCAGCTTTCAAAGTGTATTGTGCATTGATAATATAAACAAAAATAAAGAAGACATATTTACCTACTCTTTTTAACTATGAAACTTTGCCTATCCAAAATGTAAATGATCCTTAGCTCTTCAGTATAACCAATCAGGATTCACTTAATTAGTCTTTGACACAGATTATTATATGTGTTTCAAAGTAATTGAACAGGGTGGTACAGAGCTTTATAATTCAGATTTTTATTATGTCAAACATTTGTTCTCTCTAATAATTTCACCTTAATTGTCCATTCTTCTTTGTAAGAGTTATCACAAATTAGGCATTTTTTTTCCTATTTCAAGCATAGCTATCACAAGTGCATCTTATTATCTGTTTCTAAAAGTACCTACAGAGAAATGACCTATTTAGAGATGTTTTATTTAAAAAAAAGCATGAAATATTTAATTATAGAGGAGGAAATTAAAAATTTAATTCAGGATTGTCATTAAAATGGGCTTTATACCCTTCCACTTACTGATAAGTTAGAAGTGGGAACCAAAGTTGTTTAGCACAGTTTCCCAAATTGTATTAAAACACACAGCAATGAACCCCTTTATCTTAAGAGATGTCTTTATACCTTAGGACTGGAAGCAAAAGTTAACCAATGAATTAAGTTTTTATTTAAATTCAAGTTAATTAACATACAGTGTAATATTAGTTTTAGGTATACAATGTAGTGATTCAACACTCCCACACATCACACAGTGCACATCACAACAAGTGTGCTCCTTAATCTCCAACACCTATTTAACCTATCCCTCCATCCATCATCCCTCTGGTGACCATCAACTTGTTCTTTATAGTTGAATCTGTTTCTTGGTTTGTCTCTCTCTCCCTCCTGTTTTTCTCTTTGCTAGTTTGTTTTGTTTCTTAAATTCCACATATTAGCAAAATCTTTTTCTTTCTCTGACTGACTTATTTTGATTAGCATAATACTCTTTAGCTTCATTCATGTCATTATAAATGGCAGGATTTCATTCTTTTTTATGGCTGAGTAATATTCCATTGGAGATACATATATAGGGATGCCTGGGTGGCTCAGCGGTTAAGCATCTGACTTTGATGAAGGGCATAATCCCAGGGTCTGGTATTGAGTTTCGCATCAGATTCCTGTGGAGAGCCTGCTTCTCCTCTGCCTATGTCTCTGCCTCTCTCTCTCTCTCTTTTTCTCATGAATAAGTAAATAAAATCTTAAAATAAAAAAGAAATACAGTTATAGATAGATATAGATATACATGCGTATACATCTATATATATCTATATACATCTATATCTGTCTATACCTATAACTCACTCTTTTTTATCCATTTGTCTATCAATGGACACTTGGGCTGTTCCCATAATTTAGCTCAGGCAAATAATGCTGCAATAAATATCCAGGTGCATGTATTCCTTTGAATTAATATTGTTGTAAATATCAAGTAAATATCTAGTAAAGCAGCTGCTGGACTATGGGATAGTTCTATTTTTAACTTTTTAAAAAAGGAACCTCAATACTCTTTTACAGAGTGGCTGCACCAGTTTTCATTCCCATGAACAGTGCAAGAGGGTTCCCCTTTCACCACATCCTTGCTAACATCTGTTGTTCCTTGTGTTGCTATTTTAGCCACTGTGACAGGTTTGAGGTGTTCTCTCATTTTAGTTTTGATTTGCATTTCTCTCATGATAAGTGATTGAGCATCTTTCCATGTCTGTTAGCCATCTGTATGTCTTCTTTTGGGAAAATGTCTATTCATGTCTTCTGCCCATTTTTAATTGGATTATTCAGTTTTAGGTGTTGAATTTTATAAGTTCTTTATGTATTCTGTATACTAACCCTTTATTGGATATATCATTTGCAAATATCTTCTTTCATTCTATATGTTGCCTTTTAGTTTTGTTCTTTAGTTTTGTTGTTTCCTTTGCTGTGTAGAAGCTTTTTATTTTGACGTCCCAATTTTTGTTTCCTTTTGTTTCCCTTGCCTCTAGAGACATATCTAGAAAGAAGTTGCCACCGCTGATGTCAAAGAGGCTGCTGCCTCTGTTCTCCTCTAGGATTTTATGGTTTTGGGTCTCACATTTAGGTTTTTCATCCATTTTTGAATTTATTTTTATGTATGTGTGGTGTAAGAAAGTGGCCCAGTTTCATTGTTTCGCATATTGCTGTCCAGTTTTCCCCACACCATTTGTTGAAGAGACTTTTTTTTTTCCATTGGATACTCTTTCCTGCTTTGTCCAAGATTAATAGACAATATAATTGTGACTTTATTTCTGGGATGTTTATTTCTAGACACACTGATCTACGTGTCTATTTTGTGCCATTACCATACAGTTTTAATAACTGCAACTTTATAATATAACTTGAAGTCTATAATGGTAATGCCTCCAGCATTGCTTTTCTTTTCTAATACTGCTTTGTCTATTTGGGTCTTTTGTGTTTCCATACAAATTTTAGGATTGTTTGTTCTAGCTCTGTGAAAAATGCTGTTCAGAGTTTGATAAGGATTGCATTAAATGTGTAGAATACTTTGGGTACTATAGACATTTAAACAATATTTGTTCTTCCAATCCATGAGTATGAAATACCTTTCCATTTCTTTGTGTCATCTTCAGTTTCTTTTGTCAGTTTTTTATAATTTTCAGAGTATAGGTCTTTAACCTCTTTGGTTAGTTTTATTCCAGGGGTCTTATTTCTTTGGTGCAATTGTAAATAGGATTAATTCTTTAATTTCTTTTTGATGCTCCATTATTGGTGTCTAGAAATGCAATAGACTTCTGTACATTGATTTTTTTATCCTGTAACTGTACTGAATTTGTTTATTAGCTCTAGCAGTGTTTTTGGTATAGTCTTTTTGGGTTCTCTATATATAGTCTCATGTCATCTGCAACTAGTGAAATTTTGACTCCTTCCCTGCTAATTTGGATGCTTTTTATTTCTTTTAGTTGTCTGACTGCCTTGGCTAGGACTTCCAGTCCTAGTTGAATAAAAGTAGTAAGAGTGGACAATTTCCCCTCATTTAAGATGATACTCGCTGTGGGTTTTTCATATATGGACTTTATTATGTTGAGGTATATTCCCTCTGAACTGACTTTGTTGAGGGCAAGTGTGAATTTTTTTTAAAGATGAAACAAAGAAACATTATAGGACAATACTAATGGCTATACAATACTGCATAATAGAAGCTTTAAAGAAAACATTAATTAGGATAACAGAGAGAACTAAAGAAGGCAAAAACTAATTGCCCAAGTTGGAGGGGTAGCCAGGATCCTGGAGTTTATGCATCCATGTGGGTAGATTTGGAATATCTCAGGTTAATCAGGCAACAGTTTACCTCCCTCAAGATACAGACTTCTATAATTAAAAATGCCTGGATGGCTCAGTTGGTTAAGTATCCAATTCTTGATTTTGGCTCAGGTCACAATCTCAGGATCATAAGATCGGCCCATGTAGGGCACCACACTGGGTCTATAATCTGCTAAAGATTGTCTTTCTCCCTATCTCTCTCTGCCCTCCCCCTACACATGCACTCCTTCTCTCTCCCTATCTAAAGACAAACAAAAACAAGACAGATATCTGTATTCTAAACCACTGACTTAATTCAAGTATAAAATGAAGCAAATTACAGCTGTAATATTTCCTCCAAAGGAAAGGAGAAATAATTTGCTGAATCTAATATCTAAAAATCATTTTTAAAAGTATTTAAACAGTGTACCTAACTATAAGCAACATTAGCTAAATTTAGGCTTTCTAAAATTACTGGATATATTAAATAAAATTAATTCACATTAAATCCAACTTTTATTTTTGAACTTTTATTTTTGTAGTTCAAATTGACTAAAATAAAGTAATTATGTGTAAAGTTTTAGGCAAGCACTTCAATTTTTTTACCCTGTTAGCTATTTAACATATGACCTAGATGCTTGCACTTCATTTTTTTCTAATGAAATATTTCTTTAAAATATTATTTAAATAGATTATTATTTTACATTATTGTATTAGAGTACATTTTCTAGACAAAATAGTCATGTTTGCATAATAAATATGACAAAAGATACTGTGTTTATTGCAGAATACATTCTCCATAATCAATTAGGTGGGAGAAAAAATAAAATGGGAACTAATGAAATAGCACTGGTGTCATCTCTCCATAGGAACAGTGGACTTTTAACCTTGCCACTTATAAATAGTTGATGACAAGGTTTGTCAGACAAGAATGTTGTCCCAAGTTATCTTTTCCACTCAAATATCCATCAAAATCCAATTGTATTAGGTTGCTGGAAAGATATGCTGAGTTGCTCCTTTAGAACAAGAGTTAAGTGTTCAGTGAGAAAACAATATAACAGAGTGCATATATGCCTGCCAAATGTAGACAAGTTATAGTGTTAAATCTGATAGATTGTTAGTCTTATCATATTCGGAATGCCAGTGATATGGTTCAATATAACAAAATGCTGAGCTTTTCTTTCTTAGTTCCAAGAGTTGCAATCTGATTCTGTTATCAAGGGAAATATTAATTTATGAAAAATAAGCTTGGGATAACCATAATTAATTTTATCTCACTAAGTCAAGGCTTACTTTGATTCTGATTCAGGTCTAGTCACCTCTTGAACTCACCATTTTAAAAAACTATTCCATATCCAAAATAAAGAACTTTGAGTTTCCCTTTTCTGACAAAAACTGACCTTCTCAGATTCTGTACTACCTTACTCTATTACATTTGCTTATTATTATATTTAATATTCTTTTTTCTATCTCTTTTAAATTTTTAAAGATCCTCCATTACTTTAATTTATATTATTCAATACTCTACTGTTATTCTTTCTAGTGAAAAATCTGTGTTTATCACACTTATTTTCTTTTGATTTCAGTTTTCTGTATTAAAATATATTGCTATATAACATTGCATACCTTTAGGTGTGTAGCATGTAGATTTAACACATTTATATATTGTAATATGATTGCCTTTGGAGTGATAGTCAACAATAGTATCACATCACAAAATTATTTCATTTTTTGGTTGAATACTTCAAATCTAGTCTTTGGCTTTTCAATTTTGGCTTTTTTGATTGAAAATTTTTGTTAAAATGAAGAGGACTAGTGGAATGCACATAGGAGTTATGGAATACTAAGGTTTATGCTTATTAGTTGAATGACAACTATGCTGAGGGAGCATATGGACAGGTGTGTTTTTTTACTGATGCTTTTCATAGAATTAACCTTGTTCCTTGGTGCATAATTCTCAGTAAACATTCACTGAACAAATGAAGGCATGAACAAATGACTGAGTGAATGAAAATTTATAAGCACATTAAGTGGATATTTTCAAGAAGTCATTAGTGATTTTTCTTTCTTACAGTTCTATATAATAGTACATTTTAAAGATGTTTTAGTGTAGCATAATTGTAGCAACTTTGAATAAAGTTCATATTGAAAATACTTCCAATGACATTTTATTTCACAAAGGACAATAGAGAGGATTTCATTATAAATATAATATCTATAGTTTAAAATTTATTGCACAAAATTTAAAATTATATCACAATGGCATTTAATATATTGATATGTTAGAACTATGAAAGGATTTATCTTCTAAATTAAAAAAAACTTTCTGGCAATGTGTCTATATCTAAATACGTGAATTCACTTTTCTCTAGAATGTACTTGTATATTTTCAAAGCATTGCTTGTATTTCTGGGTGTATATTGAACAGGTGAGTTGGCTTCCCATTTAAGTGACTTTCTTAAGTCACCTGTGCCATGCCCAAAGCTCACCTCAGAGATACTATTTATGGCTACATCATCATCTATGTTGCTTCCTGAATCTTCTCTGATGGCCATGGCTAACTAAATAGGGTTAGTTAAGTGACTAAAATGTAGCCAATCTATATATAGGCTGACTATCAACCCATAGATTGGTATGACAAATAGTTCCATCCAAGATAAATTCCTTATATTAATGACAAAGCAACTGATCTCATGATTTCTTTATTATGATAGACTGCATTATTCTATGATGGCTAATCACCCCAACATCTCAGTGTCCTACTCTGTAATACCCAATCATCCCAACATCTCAGTATCATAAAATAACAATAAAGAATTTTTTGCTCATGGTACATGTCCACTGTGGTTGACTTCTGCTTTGCTCCATTTTGTTTTCAGTTTGGGAGATAGATTGTTAGAAAATCCTCTATTTGAACATTACCAATCTCTTGGCAGTGGGGGGGTTGGGGGGGAATGACACATTAAACAATCTTCTGACTTAAAGTAGTATCTGCTTCAAAGTGATACATTACACTTCTACTCACACTACATTGGCCAAACTAGTGGTATAGCGTAATGTGGTCAAGAGAGCTGATATGTGCAATTTTTCTACTGAGAAATACACAGAAGGGACATGGTCAGTTGTGACAGTGAATATTTAGAACATCAATCAACCACATTGTCTTGTGGGGAGTTCAAACTAGAGTGAGTTAATGGCAGTAGAAGACTAAGAAACAGAAATAGAAAACAGTTCAACCACTTATAATGGCAAAGTACTAAAGAAGGAAGCAAGGCATTCCTTGGCCAATAAAACAGCCTACATCAGGAGCCAGAGAACAATCCATGTTCTCTAATTACAGATGAATAGGAAATACTGACTCTGCTCTCATTGAAGCTATGCTCTTTGAACTGTGGCCTATATTTTATGTTATTACTTAAATCATTATAGTGAACTTCTCTTACTATACTTTTAGTGTCCACATCTTCTAACATGAAAGAGCTTATTTTGCAAGAAAACACTAGGTAAGTTTTATTTCCTTTTCTTCTCTTTTATTTTTTGAATACAAATAATTGAAAGGAACTGTAAATATTTTGATCATTTAAATGAATTTTACAATGTAATTTTTAGGATGAATGTACAATTTATAATTTTAGTCAATCAAAGAAGAGTTCAAACTTAAAGTAGTTTGATGAGAGAAGACAAAGAAGAAGCTACTGAAGGATTAAATTGGGAGGCTAAAACATAAAACCTGGTCATAAACAAGCTTCTAATTGTGAGTGTTCTAGGCATCATGTTAATATAAAGCTGATGTAAAAGATTTGTATGTGGGGACGCCTGAGTGGTTCAATGGTTGAAAGTCTGCCTTTGACTCAGAACGTGATCCCAGAGTTCCAAGATCACGTCCTGCATCGGGCTCCCTACATGGAACCTGCTTCTGCCTCTGCCTCTGTCTCTTCTTCTCTACGTCTCTCATGAATAAATAAATAAAATCTTTAGAAGAAAAAAAAAATTTGTATGTGGGCCGCCTAACTGGTCCAGTTGGTAGAGCATGTGACTCTTGGTCTTGGGGTCCTGAGTTGAGGCTGCACATTGGGTGTGGAGCCTACTTAAAAAAAAATAATAATAAACCCAAAAGATTTGCATGTATGGTGGTGGTGGGGCGGGGGGTGGCTTATTTAAATAACAAATAGGGTGCCTGGCTGACTAGGTCAGATAAGCATCTGACTTTTGGTTTCAGCTCAGTTCATCATCTCAGGATAGTAATATCTAGCCCTGTATCAGGCTCTGTGCTGGGTGTGGAGTGTGCTTGAAATTTACTCTCTCTCTTACCCTCTGCTCCTTCCTCAGCTCACATGCCCACACCTCTCTCTCTCTCGCTGTCAATCTCAAATAAATAAATAAATAAAATTTTTAAAAATCAATACATAAATAAAAACAGACTACCTTCCATAGCTTTCTGTATATTGTAAATTATAATAATCAAAATAAACTTATAAAATAAAAATATTTTTATTTATATTATTTTATTTATTGCTACTTTTCTTTTTACAGCACATTGACTTAGAAACAAAAATCTCAACGTCTATCTCTAGTTTCCTATTTTGGTGTCATTTCCAACTTTCCAGTATTTGCAATGTATTATAATATTCTCATATCGATGGATTTTTACCAATCACTGCTGTACAGATTATACATATAAAAGATAAAATCATGGTGAGTAATAGCCAGAATTCTATCTGTAATAGTGACAGGGAGATTTATATTTACTTAAAAGCTTAGCAATTTTTTATATGACGCTTTATCTATCTGGGTATATAGAATTATCTAAAACAATTATATCACGTGATGAAGTAGAATTATAGCAAAATAATCTCACTTTTTCCCAAGACAGAGTAGGATGATACAATGACCAGTACAAAGCCTATATAGCTTTGCAGTGGGTTCATTTATGAGATGTAAACTTAGGTTTGATTTTTTTTTCTTTTTATTCACTCATGCATTGTTTATTCAGCAGAAATGTCTATGGGCTTTGCAACTTCACCAGGCATGCTGAGCACGAACATGATTAAGAGTACAGGTCTACATTGAGAGTATGCTTAGTTCACTAAAGAGATATTCCCTGCACCATGATCTAGAATAAAAGTTATCCCAAATACTATGATCCGCACTATTTTTATGAACTGTTACTTATGTGTGTGTCTTTGGCAGGACACACAATAAAACTAAGGGCATGCCAAATTAAACTAAATAAAAATGGATATAAATTTTTTATAGAATTAATCTAAAATCATTCAGAAGATGATTATCACTTTTTGTACCATGATATCAGCTAAGTTGAAAAAGTTAAACAGAGACAGGGGAAACCAAAGTTTGAGGTGGACTGGAGAGAAGAAAATATAAGAATTTAAGAAGGGAAAGAATGACAGAAAATAATCTGTGCTAGTACTTCTTTCTTTAAATTTAAGATTTTATTTATTTGACAGAGAGAGAGCAGAAGCAGGGGGAGCAGCAGACAGAGGGAGAGAGAGAGATAGAAAAGGGCAGGGCTCTGTCCCAGGGTCCTGGGATCATTACCTGAGTCAAAGGCAGATGCTTAACTGACTGAGCAACCCAGGTGCCCTGTGCTAGTACCTTTTTTTTTTTTTTTTTTTCATGCATGGGAATAAAGGGAAGACAGAAGGAAAGAAAAATAAAAAAAACTTGAAAAAAAGTAGCGACTAGTGAAGAAGCACTTGTAAAAGGCAAAAAGTCACTGTGGGCTTTTGATGCATGAGACATGGGGAGAGGTTTACTGGAATGAGCCCAAGGGCCATGTTTACTGTCAACAGATCCTGGCAGGGAATCTTGTGAACCTTCAGAGGAACAGCAAAATTGATTCTAGAGACAAAAAGGAAGAGAACTAAAGACTATAGAGGATGTGTGCAGATTACAGAACAGGAGAAGTCTACTTTGTTTTCTGTTTTATTTAGGAATGAAATGACATGTGAACAGAATGTTCTTTTAAAAAATACTCTGAGGAAGGAATAATTCAAAATTAAGACAAGTGTAGAGTAGTATGGTGTCAAAAAAGTGGGAGTTGAAATATTTTACTTTAATGATATGTGCATTGTCATTGATATTATGGACAGAATTTTTAAAACTTTTACATGGAGCATTGTTAATAAACATCAGTAAATATGGATAACAGTGTCTTAGACACTGAATAGGAATGTTAGAAAATCACTGCCATATGCAAGAGCAAAATTAAAAGGAGAGTATGGAGTGCCAGGAAATATGATAATCTTTAGAATGAGGCAGATAGCTAAAAAGCCCATTATATCTCTTGCTTAGTATTTAATACTGGGAAACCTTTAAACTCTAAAAGGATCTTCAAGTTCCTAATATTTTTAAATGGGGATAATGATGTCACTTTCACAATAAAATAAAATAATGTGTTGAAAGTGCCAAGAGTACTAATTTTCACTAAATTGACTCTATTAGACCTACCATGGATGAACTCACAGATTAAGCACATTATATAATTCACAATACACTCAAATATAGTAGCCCCACGATAGTTATTATTATTTTCTGAGCAGACATGAGAACACAGGGTAAAAGGGAAGAAAAAAATGAGTAAGATCTGTTAAAACAAAAATTAGTCAACCCCTTAACTCTGAAAAGTTTACAAAATAAAACTTCCATATGAAATAAAGGAAAAGCAAGTGAAATAAAAAATGAAAAAATGAAATGAAATGAAAAAAGCAAACAGTAATTAAAGTGTCAGCATAAAATAGTAGGAAAGAAAATTACAAAGTTTGAAAGTATACCATGTTTTTAAGTATAAAAAGTATATATTTTAATAATTCTGAGATTTATATTTGAAAATAAATTTATTATTTTGAATAGTAAAATATAATATGTATGAATGTTTGGAATCACAAAACAAATATATACTCGAAAGGAAGTAACTTCTATCATAAACTTTATATATAGAGAGACATGTATAAACACATATAATAAACAATGTTTTAATTTTAACAGTCATTAAAAAGATAATGAAGTTAAATGGAAACATAGGGTGAAAAATCAAAAGGAAAGTAGATACTGTAAATCACTAAGTTTACTCCAGAAATGAACATTACACTGTATGTTAACTAAAATTTAAATAAAAACTTGAAATATAAACAAATAATAATAAAAATAAAATATAAAAAATCACATTGATCTCAATCATTTCATTCCTCTATTACAGAAAATCACATTAAGCTATAAAAAATATGAAAAAAAAACAAAAAAACAAAAGCAAGCTAGATGTTGTAAACAATCAGAATACAGAATTCAAAATAGGTTTTAGAGTACAAGTAAGGAAATGTATGCATTCAACAGAAGTGCTGAAATTTGTATAGAATTAAAAGGGGGGAGGAAAGAAAATGAAAGAAAATTTATACGTTGGCTTTCAACATATAATTGGCTGCTGAATATTTCATCTTAATGTTAAGTAATTTGGTAGGATAAATTAAAACCAGTGGAATTATCTGATCAATAACACTTTTCTAACTGTATTAAGTCATTGATTTGCATGTACTTTATCTAGCCCTTTGTTATCCCCACTGTATTCACTCTATGCCAGGTGCTGTTCCTGGGATATTACATAGATTTTGCCATTTCAATGTCCATTTTAGTAACGAAGCTCCTGAGACCAATAAAAATTCACATATCTTGTATGTGCTTAAATTTGTATAAAAACTGAGATCCAACTGTCTACATGAAAAGCAAACAAACATCCAAAACTATGGAAATAAGATGGAGAATTTCCAAAGGATAGGAAGTCATACACCAAACACCCTGTGTCATACCCATGTGGGGCATGGTTAAAGTGTTATGGTTATACCCATGTCATACCCATGGTTAAAGGGGCATGGTTAATTTTTTTCAATGGAAATATTAAAAACTGGGGTATCAATAGTAAAACAGTTTTTCTGAAAGTTTTTTAAGGGGATGTGTAGACAGGAAAAAGAGATTAAACATGAGACCAATATTATGAAAATCAAAAAACAAATAACAGAAGTACAGATGAAGAACATCTAGTTGAGATGATGTGACTTGAGAAATATAAATAAAACAGTAAGGACTCCTAGAGAGTTTTCTAGGGTCCAGAGGAGAAACAAAAGAAGAGTTCTACTAATAAAATGAACAATGCCATATTTTCTGAAGAAAGTGTAGACAATAAATAATTCTTTACAGAATAAGAATTGAAGAGAGGACAGGGGGGCAATAGCAAATTAGAGGGGAAATATAACTGATTTTATAACAGACATTAACACACCGAAAATTAGCTGCATGATCAAGATACTGAAAATTGGACATTCTCTTGGCTACAATGATCTTATTGCTGAAATCTTCCAATTTTGCCCAGATTTCATTGCTTATTTAATCTCCTAAGAGAGTAAGACTAGAATACAGTGAGACAGACTTTAGCATTATGAGATAATGATTACAAGTGTTTTCAGTACTCTTTCCACTTCAAAGAAAGTATTAATTCTAAGAGCATGAAAGAAATCCAAATGTTTAATTTATTATATTTTTTTGCTAATCTGAGGGAACTCTAATATTTACTGTCCCATTCTTCTTAAAATAATTTATTTCACTGTCTAATATATTTATTTCAGTTGTTATTAAACATTTAATTGAATGAACTCTGAAATATAGATAGAAGGCAAAACATTATGAATGTCATACAAGAGAAGAGACAGATATCAAAAGACCAAAGTGAAAGAGGGGGTTAATTTCAACTCAGTGGGTTCTGTTCCCTCCCAATCCATAAGAAAACTTGACATTACATTATCAATGAGAGCCAGCATTTATTACGCATCTATTTTTATTTATTTTTTATTTTTTATGATTTTATTTATTTATTCATGAGAGACACAGAGAGAAAGAGAGGCAGAGACACAGACAAAGAGAGAAGCAGGCTTCTGGCAGGTAGCTCGAGGTGGGACTCGATCCCGGGGTCTCCAGGATCACGCCCTAGGCTGAAAGCGGCGCTAAACCGCTAAGCCACCCTGGCTGCCCTATGCATTTATTTTTAATGCCGTTATCTCTTAGTAATAACAAGAGAATCATGTATGCTTATTTCCATACTAGTGTTTCTGGGATCATCCCCAAAATAAATTACTTTTACTCAATCCTTATATCATAGTTGGCTTTTTTGGGAAACCTAAATCAAGCTTTCTGTAAGTTTATAGAGGTTGGATATCCGCCCATCTTTAATGTATGGCTGTATTTATTTAATTTTAAAATATTTCTATTTCTTTTTTATCAATTTAATTTGCTATCAGTAGTTACCATGGGTATAAATTAAATGACCCTTGAAAACTAGGAAGTATATTTTAAAATTATTTAAGTCAAAATTATCACTGTAATAAGCTGTATACAAGTTAGTAACAAATCAGGGCACCTGGGTGGCTCAGTGGTTGAGCATCTGCCTTTGGCTTGGGTCGTGGTTCTGGGGTCCTGGGATGGAGTTCCACACTGGGCTCCCCACAGGGACTCTGCTTCTCCCTCTGCCTATGTCTCTGCCTCTCTCTGTATCTCTCATGAATGAATAAAATCTTAAAAAAAAAAACTTAGTAACAAATCAATAGTGATAAATTCATTCAGACTATTACTGATGACTTGTGACAAATGCAGAAGTCATCTTTGTCTTCCATGTCCTCTTCCTTTCTACAACAAAATATTTGAATAACATTTTATTTATACACACACAAAATAAGCATCAAAAACAATGCTGCAATACATTTTAAAAACATAAACTTAATGGAACACCAGTTTGAAACCCTCAGTTGGGAAACACTATCCATAGTGAATGAGTCTACAAGGAAAATGATGAATAGAATGGCATTTGAGGAAAAAACATTTCCATAATGTATTAGCTGTGTGAGTCTAGGCAGTTCTTGGGCTTCTCAATTGTGAATTCTCACAATGATAGTAAGTATTATGCAGGCTATCAGAATATATAAATGAGATGATATATAAAGTATTTAATAAATAAATATTTGCTCTAGTAAACTCAATAAATAGCTATCGCTATTGCTGTTATTTTAATCACTATTAATTTTAATACCATTATTAACATTTATTATTAATAAAGCATAAATTAGAAATCAGGAAAAGAAGTTTAATTAATTCCACTATTGTGGAATATAGAGTGTAGAAGTCAAAAAGAAGTCTTAGATCCCTAAGCCGAAGCAAACCTTAAAACTGTATTTATTCCATTTTAGTCCAGGTACTGTGCAAAACACAGGATGTACACAGAGGAATTCAGCATATTTCCCTACACAAAGCAACTCACATCCTCACTGAAAAGTAGGGCATATTAACCTTCTGTTACAATTCTATTTGTAACATACTACTAAAAGTAGAAATATGTTTTAGCATACAAGTATTCATAAATATGGTGACTGTCTAGTCATCTTGTAATTTTCTTGTTGAATAAAGATTCAGTCACTTACCTTGACTCAAATCTCTCCCATTGTTTATAAGTTTTCAAAAGTAATGTAATTACAGTGCATAATAACAGTTGCCATGTGGTGTAGTTATTGTTATAGACATAAAATATGTAAATTTTAATAAGATTTGGACAACAGAACTAGGAGAATGTCACCATTTTATTTCTCAGCTAACTCACTAATGCATTATTGGTGGCTTTCAAATATCTTTAATAGCGACCTCAAATTATTTGGAAAATCTGCACAATATTCCTCCTTATGAAGTAAAGAAAAATTTTCCAAATAGTATAGTGAATTTATAGCCATGCCTTGGAGTTGGACAACCTAGATTCAAAAGATTGTTTATTTATTAGTACAATATTTTCTTGACATTGGTCATGTTACTTAATAGTTCTGAGCTTTGGTTTTCTTATCTATAAAATGGGAATGATAATAGTACTTACTCTTAAAGGCTGTTATGATGATTTTCTGTGTGTGTGTGTGAGTGTGTGAGTGTGTGTGTGTATGTGTTTATAGGGAGAGAGAGGTGAGAATGTGAGAGGGCACAGACTCAGAGCTACTTTTGATGTTTAGATCAATTCTTAGCTTGTCTATGAGGATTATTTCAACTGAATGAGTTATTGCTCTAGAGACTATGAATAGCTATATAAATATATAATGTATTGATATATATAAATATATATTATATGTAAATATATATGGACATAGAGCTCAGTCAGGAACTCTGGAGTTTATAAAAACTGTATGATTATAAGAAAAATAATAGAGACATGCCCAAAATGAATATATTTCATTTGTTATAATTCAGGAGAGCTTGGAGACTTGAGCTCATTTTAAGAAGTTAGATGATCTCTTGCTGAAAGAGTATTTAATTTAATTACTCAATTTCTGAAAACAATGAAAATATTTTCACAGAATTTTACTGGAGTATAAAATTCTTACCCTGATTACTCCTTATAAAAAAATCTTTTTTTAAAAAAAATTTTTATTTATTTATGATAGTCACAGAGAGAGAGAGAGAGAGGCAGAGACACAGGCAGAGGGAGAAGCAGGCTCCATGCACCGGGAGCCCGATGTGGGATTCAATCCCGGGTCTCCAGGATCGCGCCCTGGGCCAAAGGCAGGCGCCAAACCGCTGCGCCACCCAGGGATCCCTAAAGAAAATCTTATTATTTGTATATCCATCATTTATCCACAACAGAACGTGCCAAGCACTCTTCTTGTTGCTGTCAAATAGTTTTCCAACTATTTTGATAAATTTAATTCCAGAAGTTGCAGGTCATTTTCAAAAATGTGTCTGAATGAATGACTGTCAAAGAATTCTGTTGGAATAGCAAAAACACATTGAGTAAAAGAAGTTATCAGAATGTTATTAAGTAATATATCAAAATAACATGCTGAACTCAGTCTCGGTCTGTTTTCTCCATGTTTTACATGTGAACATATACATGTATGTTTATCTACTTTCGCTGATAATAGTTGTCTATGATGACAAAAATTCAGAAATCAAAACCAACCATTGGAATCAAATGGGTCCGTAGTATAACTATAACCATGTTGTTTGCATTGACATTGCCTGTCATCTAAAACTTTGTCATGTAAAGTGTGTTTTATTTGGAGTAGTTCTAAGAATAAAACAATTGGATCATTTCTGTGACATTGCTAAAACATAAGATGGCAGTCCTTCTAGCTCAATTCTAAGAGTGGATTGTATGAGCAGAAATGACAGTGTGTGATTTCAATACCATCAGAATGTCTATGAAAATGGGAATAGTGCAATTAAGACAGGTCTCTCAGGATTCTGGTCATTTGGATGAAAGGCCCTGGGGTCTTTGAGTTTAGTCATCTTATTGCATAATTCAAATCATAAATTATTTGTATCTCAAATATAGTCCCTATAAATATATAGTATATTGTATTTCAAATGTAGTCCCTATAAAAAAGACCACTCCTTTGATCTTTTACTTCAATACAACAACATAAATACAACTTCAAAAGACAATGACTAAAGCAGACAAATATTTTCTACATTGTCACATATAATCATTTAGTTTCTCATACTGGTTTTAATTTTCCTGCAGAATGTGCCAACAGATGTTAATGTGTTATAAATGAACATGTCAATTTTCTCATATCTATGCTGACAAGTGTTAAGGAATTCAACTTAAGAGGGACATGTGATCTGACCATTATCTGTCTTCCACTTTTATATTGTTATTGTTCTTTCACCCTATGTTTTGTGTCCTATCATAAGGAAGAAGCATACAGCACATAATTCAAAAGGCAGAAATATTGTTTTATCTACACAAGCTCTGGAATAACACTTCTTACCTTCCTTTTGAATAAAGATTAGCAGACCAATGCACCTCTTCTGCTCAAGGGCATAGGAGAAGGAGGCAAAAGCCATCTGTTTCAGGTGCCAAGTTCTTGTCTATTTAGATTTATCAGAAGACAATCTTTGTTGCTTTAGTACTTTATTATTACTTTGCAGGAAGCTTGTTAGAAAGGAGGTATAATTAAAGCTGTTAAAATATCACCTTTGCAATTTATATCACATCTTAATTCACAGTATGTATTTAAGTTGATTTTAGCAAATTACATGTGCTATATACCTGAATGACCCTCATCAAATGACATCACAAGGTGACCATTCCACTGTTTTCTATGGTAACTGGTACCAAAGTGGAACTGTATTGTCAGAATAGATCTTAGGAAAATAAAATTAGCAGTATTCAAGTACATATTCCAATGTCAAGCACTCTTATTATGCAGCTGTATATTAATTCAAGGCATTTTGAAAACCTTCTAGCCATGAGACAATATAGATATCATTCCAAGTTGCTATAATGCTCTATACATTTCAGAGTGTGAATAAATAACATAACTGATTTTTTCCCTTGGATTTTAGTGCTTATGGAATACCATTGCTTACCACAAGATGCAAAGATGTTTCTATGCTGTTGTTTTGATCTTAGGATATTACAAACAATAATATCTTTGTATCTATGAATATATTATATTTCTAATAAAATCCCTTCTGAATTGTTTCCACTTCATACAGTAAAATTTAGCTGGCAAAAATGTGAACCATTTTAGCTTTTGTTATATGGTACAAGTCTGCTCTCCAGAAAGAATGAACGAAATATTAGTGTTATCAGTAAGTCTTGCCAACGTTGGCAAGTTTTTATCATTTTCATTTACTTTAACTACTTTAATCCTTAAAATTAGGAGCAAGACCAGGATGCCTATTCTTACTACTCCTATTCAATATTGTAGTGGAAGTCTAGCTCATGTATAAAGACAAATATATATAAAATAGGTATACATTGGGAAGAAAAATAAGTCTTTCTTCACAGATGTTTCTATGCAAAAAAAAAGAATATATTAAAGAAAACTCCTGGAATTTAAAAGTGAATATAACACTTATAAAACTATGTATAGCAAAGTCGTAGGGTACAGGATAACATACAAAAGTTAATTACTTTCCTATATAACAGTAATAAATAAATTAAGATATTTTAAAATTACAATAGCACCCAGAAAATAAAATGATTACAATGACTAGAATTATAATAATGACTAGAATGAATGATTAGAATTATAATAGCACCGAGAAAGTGAAATGAACAATTATAAATCTAACAAATATGCAGAGGATCTATATGCAAAAACTACAAGATTCATTAGAGAAATCAAGAAGATCTAAATAAATGGACAGATAGTGTGTGTTCATGGATTGGAAGATCTAATATTTTTAACATGCCAATTCTTCCCAGTTTGATCTGTAGATTGAAAGGAATTCCAATAAATTATCTGCAAACTCTTCTGTAGATACTAGCTAACTGATTCTAGAGTTTATATAGAACAACAGAAAACCCAGTATAGCTCACAAACATTGAAGAAAAAAAAGATATTGAAGGACTGACATTACTTGACTTCAAGACCTACTATAAATCTACATTGATCAATACAATGTGATATTGGAGAAATAATAGACATATAGATTGATGGAACAGAGTAGAGACCCCAGAAATAGACCCACACAACTGAACTTTTAAAAGAAACAAAGGCAATTCAACAAAAAAAGAGAATCTTTTCAACAAACAGTGAAAATTGGACAATCATATACAAAAAAATATTATACACAAATTCACAAAAATTAACATATGAGCCATAGGCATACATGTGAAACAGAACACTATAAAACTACTGGAAGAAAACATAGAAGAAAATTTATGGGGGTAACCCCGGCGGCTCAGCGATTTAGCGCTGCCTTCAGTCCAGGGCCTGATCCTGGAGACCCAGGATCAAGTCCCACGTCAGGCTCCCTGCATGGAGCCTGCTTCTTCCTCTTCTTGTTTCTCTCTCTCTCTCTCTCTCTCTCTCTCTCTGTGTGTGTGTGTGTCTCTCATGAATAAATGAATAAAATCTCTTTTTTTAAAAAGAAAATTTATGTGCCTTTGAGTTTTATCATGTTTTTAGATACAATATTAAAAACATGATTTATGAAAAAAATTCATAAATTGGACTTTATTAAAATTAAAAACATGTCTCAAAAAGTCACTGTTGAGAGATTGAAAATCCAAGCTATCAACGTAGGAAAAATGTGCAAAAACATATCTGATAAGTGACTTGTATTAAAATACACTGAGGTGATAAAACTCACCAAGAAAGCAAACAACACAGTTAAAAAATGAGCAAAAGATTTGAACAGACACTTCACCAAAGAAGATATACAGATAGCAAATAAGCATATTAACAGTTGTTCAACATGATTTGTAATTGGAGAAATGTAAATTAAAATAAGATACTCTGATAAACTTATTAGAATGCCTAAAATTAAAAAAAACTCAGAGGAGACAATAATACCAATTGTATTTAAGTATACAGAGCAACAGAACCTTTTTTATTGCATGTAATGTAAAAGTGTACAGGCATTTGGAAGACAGTTTGGCAGTTTCTTATAAAACGAAACATTATCTTTCCATGCAATTTGGCAACAGAACCCCTACATATTTGCACCATTGATTTGACAACTTGTGGCACCATACAGAATCCTTCACATGAATGTTTATAGCAGCTTTAGAGTAATTGTAAAAAACTGGAAGCAACAAATAACTCCTTAATATGTGAACAGATAAACAAATTGTAATACCTTTGTACAGTGGAAAATTACCAGGTGATATTTAAAAAATGAGTTATCAAGTCACTAAAATGCATGGATGAATCTTAAATACATATTGCTAACTGAATGAAGTCATATACTGTATGATTCCAATGATATAATATTCTAAAAAAGCACAACTATAGACATAATAAAAAAGATCAGTGAATGCAGAAAATTCAGAGGGAGTAGAAAAAGGGAGGTTTAAAATTAAGTGGTAATATCTTCACCAGCCTAATATCTCTATTTGATAGTTACAAGTGCATTTAAATATTATTTCTAAAAGGATGACTTATTGAGGCACCTGGGTCATTCAGTCAGTTCAGCATCTGCCTTCGGCTCAGGTCATGACCCCAGGGTCCTGGAATCAAGCCCTGTGTAAGGTTCCTTGCTCAGAAGGGAGCCTGCTTCATCCTGTCTGCTTATGTGCGTTCTCTCTCTCTCTCTCTCTCTCTGAAATAAATAAATAAAACATTTTTTAAGAATTAAAAAAATAGGGGGATCCCTGGGTGGCTCAGTGGTTTGGCGCCTGCCTTTGGCCCAGGGCGCGATCCTGGAGACCCAGGATTGAGTCCCGCGCCGGGCTCCCGGCATGGAGCCTGCTTCTCCCTCTGCCTGTGTCTCTGCCTCTCTCTCTCTCTCTCTCTCTCTCTCTCTCTCCCGAAAAAAAAATAAATAAATAAATCTGAAAAAAAAGAATTAAAAAAATAAAAGGATGACTATTTTCTGCATCATTTTTGTAAGCATCCCCTTAAAATAAAACAGGTATAGGATTTTTAAACCTTAAATTATTTTCATAATAATTTATGAAGTGTTATGCCAACCAGAATGAAATAAATGGTTTTAAGTATAGCTGGATTTGAGTCAAATTTTTAAATAAATTTTTTAAATAAAATTTTTAAATAAAGCAATATATAATTACTTAGGACAGCTGACTTATTTGAAGTTACTTAGAGAATGGAAAAGCCATTCTTGAATCACCAGAGAAAATTTTGTGAAAAAAAGAAAAATACAGAAGAGGAGGTAAATTAAAGGAAAGGTCTCACTATGAAACAACAGAAAGTAGGTATGAAAATCAATGGGTTTTAAGATGAGGAGAGATTCAATAAATTGTTACAAAAATCAGGAAAACCTAATTTGAGTAATTAGAGCAAAGGGTGTCTTCATAATACACCTGAGAAGAGCTCAAACTATGAAACCCTTAGCAGAAAACAATGCAGTAGGGGCGCCTAGGTGGCTCAACGGCTGGGCATCTTCCTTCGGCTCAGGGCATGATCCCGGGGTCCTGGGATCGATTCCCACATCAGGCTTCCTGTGAGAAGCTTGCTTCTTCCTCTGCTTGTGTCTTCCTCTTTCTATGTGTCTCTCAGGAATAAATAAATAAAATCTTTTAAAAAGGAAGAAAACAGTGCAGTAAATTCATGGCCTTTATGCCATAATTTCTTACATATGACACCAAAAGCACAACCAACAGAAGAAAGTAAAAAGATAAGATTATCTTCATCAAAATAAAATAACTTTTAGATTCCAAAGGACATGATCAAGAAACTGAAGGGACAACACATAGAAAGAAAGAAAACATTAGAAAATCATAGATGGTATAAAGGACTTGAGTTCACAATATAAAAAAGACTTCTAAATGTTGAACAATAAAAAGATAAATAATCCAACAATAAAAAATGGACAAAGCATCTGAACCAACATTTATATGAAGAAGAAACACACATGACCAATAATCACATTAAAAGATGCTCAGCAACAACAAAAATGATGTTCAAATTCAAATAATCAAAAACACAATGAAATACCCACGAGGATGGATGAAGTAGAAAAGGACAGTAGCAACTGTTGAGAATGATATAGAGAAATTGGAACTCTCACAAAATGCTGGTAGAAATACAAAATGTTTCAGGAGCTTTGAAAAACAAGGAGGTATTACATGACCCAGAAATTCCACTCCTAGGTATATATACACAAAATAATTGAAAACATGTCCACACAAAAACTTATGAATGAATGCCCATGGTATCATTTTTAAAAAATATTTTATTTATTCATTTGAGAGAGAGAAGAAGGGAAGGAGAGAGCATGAGCAGAAAAGGGGAGGAGCAGAGAGAGAGGGAAAAGCAGACTGCACTGAGCAGGGAGTCTTCCATGGGGCTTGATCCTAGGGCCCTGAGATCATGCCTGGAGCCAAAGGCAGACACCCAACAAACTGAGCCACCCAGACGCTTCAGTATCTTTTTTTTTTTTTTTTTTTTTTGTAGTAGCCAAATATGAAACAAACCAAATGTTCATCAACTGATGAATGAATAAATGAAATGTAATATGTAATAAAATGGAAAACTATTCCATCATAAACTATATATGCTCCAATATGGATGAACCTTGAAAACATGCTAAGTAAAAAAAATCCAGTTACAAAAGGTCACATATTTTATGATTCTGTTTATATGAAATTTCCAGAAAATTAAATCCATAGAGACAGAAGTAGTTTAGTCTTGATATGGGGTGAGGAGAAGGGAACGAGGTTGATGAAAAATGGGTATGGAGTTCTTTTTAGAGTGATGAAAATGTTTTAAAATCATATTACAGTGATTTTTGCACACCTCTGTGAGTATAGCATGAATGGCACGTTTAAAAAGAGTGAATTTTGGAGCATCTGGGTAGCTCCATTGATTAGGCAACTGACTCTTGATTTCTGCTCAGGTCATGATCTTAGGATCCTGAGATTGAGCCCCAAATGTGGCTCTGCCCTGAGTGTGGTAACTGCTTAAGATTCTCTCTCTCCCTTTCCCTCTCTCTCCACTACCACTCATGCTCTCTCTCTTTCTCTCTATCTCTAAAATAAATAAATACATAATAATAATAATAATAATAATAATAATTTATGGTATGTAGATTATACTTCAATAAAGTTGTTATTAAAAGATGCACTTAAGAAAGAGTAGTTTTTGGGGCATCTGGGTGGCTCAGGTGCTTAAGCTTCTGCCTTCCGCTCAAGTCATGATCCCAGTCCTGGAATTGAGCCCTACACTGAGCTCCCTGCTCAGTCACCAGTCGGCTTCTCCCTTTCTGCCCCCACCCCACTTGTGCACTCTCTTGCTCATTCTCTCTCTTACTCTCTCAAATAAATAGATTAAATTTTTTTAAAAAGAAAGAGTAGTTTTCTATTTTTATGCTCCTTATAAAAATAAAATTTTAATTGTGCTTTGACTGAATTCAAAGAAACTCATTATAATATATTGTGAGACATATTTAACACATAGTATCTTGTCAGTTCAACTCTTAGCCCTTCAATTCTGAGGATAGAGTCCACCTGTATTCCACCTAACATGAATCCCTGCTGGTGCTTACACAATAGAGTAGCTAGAAAATTCTTCGATCTAAAGAGAAAGCATTTCAACTCAATTGTCAGAGGGAAAGCATTGGGCATTCTGATTCTCAGAGTGAGTAACTGTCAGAATTGGCATACCATCTATGTGCTCCTGCTGGAGCTACGGTCTCTTTGGTAACAGTGCAACTAGAACCTAATCAGCATGGAAGAAGAATGATTTCTGATGGGATATTTGTGACACTCAGCTGCTCTAATCAGCCCTACAGCACTAGTGTCTTATCATGGACAGCGAGGAACTCTCCTACATACCAGAATCTGTGCACATTCTCTAGTTAAATATGATCTGTATCTGTATGCCTAACTAATTAATGACCTGCATTACATTTAGAATTGTTAGAAGAATAGGATTTGAAGTGATCATCTGAGCCCTTTAGTTTACTATAAAGAATTTAGAAACAAAACCAGGAAGTGATTTGCTTCCAGTTTAAAGCTATTTAGTGGTGATGTTAGGGAAGGACCTTAGGTTTCTGAGTCTGTCTCCTTTTCACATTATCCCAAAGCAGTGTCCTTTTCAGCAACTCTTTCTACCTGATTCCTCTTCATCAACTAAAATCTGATAAATGACACAATATATATAGTTGATCCTCAAAGATATTACCTGAGGGACACCTGGGTGGCTCAGTGGTTGAGCGCCTGCCTTTGGCTCAGGGTGTGATCCCAGGGTCCTGGGATCAAGTCCCACATCGGGCTCCACACAGGGAGCCTGCTTCTTCCTCTGCCTATGTCTCTGCCTCTCTCTCTCTCTCTGTGTGTCTCTCATGAATAAATAAATAAAATTTTAAAAATGTTACTACTTGATGTGCTTAAAGTCACATAGCTTTTAGCTCTTCAAGAGCTAGAAACCGCACCCCATCATCCAAATTGCATAGACAGAATTCCACTTATCATATTCTACTAGCTCATGGGGCCTAGAGAGTTCCATGTCTACAGTAATTTAATAGAAAGATGAAAAGACATTGTCTTGCTTGTTTGAAAAAGATGTTAGTTACAATTAAGAACAAGCTCCAAGGCATAAGCTGTTCCCCTATGACTATTGTAGAGTCAGGTTGGTACAATTATGAGAAAGGAAGTCAAGCAAAACTTAACCTTACGAAATTGAGTGTTCCAGGTTGATTGACTCTGAAACATCAAAAATAATAATAGAAAAATTTTGTCACAGTAGGTACTTGTTTATGAAAATGTCACTGTATGTACTGTATTGCTTTTGCATAATTGTTGCATTTCAGATTTGTTCACTGAACAAGCTAATTCAACAGACAACTTGTCATTAAATTTCTCTAGTGGGAAGCATATAAGATTTGCAGGCTTTTAATAGTTCGAACATTTCATTAGCCATCATTTAGAAATCTTTACTGCACATATTCATTTGCAAGGTAAGAGCAGTATCAGTGCAATTATTTTGAAAACTATTTCTTAACCCTTCATTCCTGAGCAAAATCTTAGGAATTTTACAGTATTTCAATTGTGCTTTTTTTTTTCATTATTACTATAATATTTGCTCTATAACATAATTCTACTAGGCATTCAATAGATGTGGAGCCAAGATCATTCTACTAATACTATAAGAATTTCACCCTGGAGAATGAAAGAATAAACTATGATATTTTGCACAGATAAAAAAAGCTTTCAAATTAAAGCATAATAAAAACAATATAAAGCATGTTTTGATTTTATGTTTTATTTTCTTAAAATGCACAATAAAATATATATGATCACCATATAATTTCTTCAAAATGTATATTGAGTCTTGTATTTAATAGTCTAATTTATAATAAAATACATTCTTTTCAACTCACATATTTCTTAGAAATAATTAGCAATTATTCCTATCATTTAGAAAGAATGCTCTATATTTAAAAAAACCCTCTAAATATGTAATCAGCATGTGCATGATATAATATTTTTGAATTTATTAGTTTCCCTGTATATATATCCTATACCTAAGAGTTCTTTAGTAGGTTATTAATTAACAATATTCCACTTAAAAAATACTTCCCCAAGAAAAAAATCATATTTCAGGAGCTAATCTTAGACTATAGACTAATAGACATGACTGTTGTGTACTTCCCCTCCAATTTCCAAACGTAAATTGTCCCTGAGCCAAGCAGTTCTGGTGAATATAAGCTGACTGGATAAGAATTAGGCCATAGCTTGTTTCATCCCCAGAGGGAGGACTGGGGTACTGCTTCCTTCTTCGTGAGTTTGCCAGTCCACAGAAGTGCTACACTGGAGCTCAGGAATGGACCCCAGCACTGATGTGGGAACAAGCAGAGAATTCAGCTCTGTGTAGATCTGGCAAAGAAAATAGAGACTGATTTTTTTTTAAGATTTTATTTATTTATTCATGAGAGACACAGAGAGAGAGGGAGAGAGAGGCAGAGACATAGGCGGAAGGAGAAGCAGGATCCGTGCAGGGAGCCCGATGTGGGACTGTATCCCCCAACCCGGGATCAAGCCCTGGGCTGATTGCAAACACTCAACCACTGAGCTACCAAGGCCATCTCAGGAGACTGATATATTCACTGGCAAAAAGAAAGTTAAATTAGTTACTAAAATAGAAGCTAGGTGAATGTGAAATCTAGCAAAGAAAACAATTACTTTCTCCAGATAACAACCTCCCCTTAAAATATGATTCTAAAGGTCTAGGATGCTCTTTGTCTTTTAGGAATTGCATAATTCTTGTCATTTAAGAACATATCAGTTAACCGATTTGAGCTTCAAATCTGCAAACGGAGCAAAATAGCAGTCAGTTTGAAGGTTTGAGAGAGAATGCAAAAGTGGAATGGAAGGAAGATTCATTATTCTGAAAAAAGTTGCAATCATGTTATTCGCAGCAGCTTCTTAATACACAGTTGACCATCGTCCACTTCAGTGCCACAGATGTAGAAAGACCCTGCTTAGATGCTTCAGGCTGAGTTCCTAATTTTTGCCTCTCTGAATTTCCTGCTACAGATTACCTGATTCTCTTGAGTATCTTCCTGGATCTTCATTTTTCCATTCCTCATTCCTCTCTTCTACTACTATATTCCTCATTCCTCTCTTCTACTACTATATTCCCAAAATGCGTATCATGGATCTGTTCTTAGATATAACTCAAACTACTAAGCAAGTGAAATAAAAGATCCAAGTACATCACTGTATATATTCATCACTATCTCTATTTCTCTCTCTCTGTCTCTCTCTCTCTCACTCCATTACCTTGTCTGACCAGAAGTAAACCCCATGAATGAGACAGTAATATAATTTTGTCAGGAGATCATCTGCTTATGCATCTGCTTAACCATATACATTATAAAACTTAAAATCATTTTGAAAAAAACATATTGAATATATGACTTAAAGGAAGGAAAGTTGTTTTTGAGACTCATAAATAATAATGACCTGAAAACCAAGGGCAGGAAATATAATAAACAAAATAAACAAGGAAAACAATAAACAAACTGCAATACAAATATTAGAAAAGAAAAGAAACTTGAAGGATATTTACATGTAGACCTAAGAGCTCAAAGAATGGCAAAGATTAAACAAAACTCAAAGAAAGGGTCCCTGGTATTATAAGAGGACTCTAGATCAAAAGGTCACATCAAAATCCTGTTAAATTGGAAAAGGAAATGTGTACATAGGCATATACTGATAAAAGTATGCAATTCTGAAAAAAAAAAATGGGTTGTTTTTTTCTTTTACTCTCTGCCCTGCAGAAAGAGCAAGAAAAAAAAATCATATATTCTCTGTATATGTCTGCTACACTGCAACCTGCCAGGGATTGTGTGCTTCTGCAGTTTTCTCAAAGATTCCAACTGCAGAGAATCTTTTAGCAGCCAAGAGGTCATTGGCTTGTCATGGGCAAAGAAATCATTCTTCCTAGCTTTCCTAGACCTAATTCAATGGAAGAAGCCTTGATAATTTGAAACTTAAACATTCCCTGGATATCTAAATACCAAAACCAAGAATATATCTTTTTTCTAGACTACACATTATTATTTGATTTATTTAAAAATAAACAATGAGGGACACCTGAGTGGCTCAGTGGTTGAGCATCTGCCTTTGGCTCAGGTCATGATCCCGGGGTTTTGGGATCAAGTTCCACATCAGGCTTCCCTCAGGGAGTCTGCTTCTCCCTCTGCCTATGTCTCTGCCTATGTCTCTGCCTCTCTCTCTGTGTCTTTCATGAATAAATAAAAATAGAATCTTTAAAATAAAAATAAGCAATGAGATGAAAAGCTTAGGATATCACCTTCCTAAAAACCAAGTTTCTTCTATTGCCTTTTGTTCTCCACTTTCAAAAAGTTGCTTGTATTTATTAATCCTAAAAACTTGCTCCTCTATCTATCTCTCTGTATATTCAACATTGATCATGCTGTTTTTATCCCTCTGCTTGTGAGATTTCAGTCCTTTTCAGGTCTGACCAGAAACAGAACCCTGAGTGAGACAGTAATAGTTTTGCCTGCAGGTTCACCTGCTTAAAGGCAGGGCTGTTCCCAACATACCCTATTGTCTATCTTCAGACAGAAAAAAAGCAAGAAATAGATCCAATCATAATTCCTTTACCTCATGTGAAGTATATGTAGCAGGCAACTTTTTATTCTTTGGTAGCAATATTAAACCATCTTTTTCTCAAACAGTAGTTAAAAATGGGATTTATGACAAGAAGTTTGCAAATGTAATATGTTCTATTTGTATCAAGGTGAAACATATATTTGTGAGAAAAGGTATGATCTCAATTCATTTAAATTTAACACAAGATAAAGAAAAAAATGTAAATATGTACTCATATTTACCCTCACTTGTCACGAAATATGTTTTATCCAGTGAAGTATATGTGGAAGTGATTAGTGTTCTTTCAAAGGAGAAGATTTAAGATCCAGGACATATCTTGACATTTATCTCCTTTTCTTCCACCTGAATTTCATATAGATAGTTTTCAGTTAGCCAAGGGCTCCAGGTAAAGTTAATGTGGAGAAAAAGATGAGGCCAACTCTCAATGGACGTGTACATGTCTGAGAAATAAACTTTTTTTCCTTTCCAACTAATTCAGTGCTCAGGCCAATAAGGTGAAAAACACATTTAATCCATAAGGACTACCCTTATTTCTGGAGTTTCCTATTTTATTACCAATTTTACCCTCTGGTGAGACTATGTGCATTTATCTCACATTTATAAGCTAAAAGGTACTCTACTCTCTAAAATCTTCTGTTCAAATATTTGAGGCTCATGCCACCCAGAGTGACCTAGGACCACAACTATTGGAAGTTTCTTAAAATTTCAATATATCGCATTATTACAAACATAATGGGCTACTGACCCATTGGAAGTTCATTAGGATTATTCAAACAAATTGTTAGAACTATTAAAACATGTTCAATTCCAATAAAATTTCAAATTATTTATTTAAACATTGCTGAAAAATAATTGTCTTTAATTTGCTCCAAACTCCTCTTAAATACTCACTGCTGTCAGCTGGTCCCAGGGTCTAGCTTAATGCTCCTGTTTAGATCAAGTGATGAAAATCTAAGTTCTAGATCTGACGCCTAAAGTTTCAGAATTTAATTGAACTAGGCTGTTAGTTTCAAAGACCATGGGTCCCACATAACTATATGGATGTCTGACTGCCCAATTCTGTGGACAATAATACACTGAATAACACAAAGGCAATGATAGAGTTCTCACCCACACTTTCCATCCAAAACTTTCTAGCTATGAGGTCCAAGATTTGCAAACCTGTAAGAATTTTAAAGTAGTCTGTTCCATATAATCTGGTTGCTATGATTTCAAACCATATTTTTAAATAATAAAGTCTTATTTGATTTACTTTTTCCTGATCGATCCATAATTGTCATTGATATTTATCAATATATTTTGCATTTATATCACAGAAATAGTATATTACTTTTACTGCCAACATTCTTTTGAAATTAATTGTTCCAAGTCAGGAAATGCTCTGTTGACATACCATAAATTATGATTCATCTCCTAGGATTTGCATATACCAATACAATCTTATGAGATATACTATAATTTAAAGAAAACATAATTAATTTGAATTGATCATTGTTTCATCCACTGTGTTCATTGAGGGGCTATATCAAAGTGGTGTTTCTCAAACTGGCCCAAGACCCTCCTGGGTATAATTGGAAATTGGCTCCCTTCACAGAAGGCAGCGAGAGACCAAAGAAACAGGCTGATTGGTAGGTGGCAGTTTAATAAGCAAAAGAACTCACTTAAAAGCCTTGGCTTTGGCAGCTGCAAGACCAATAAATCTCAAAAAGATTATATTATCGCCTTAATTGTCTTCAGCAATATATACCATTGAAATAGCCTTCCACACCATATTTCTATTTCAAGACTATATATTTGGGGCAGCTTCTGGGAGCAGGGATGGCAAATGGGATGTACATTCCAAGAACTGAGGAGTGGATGGAGAGCCTCCAATTCCCTATGTTCATGGATGATCGTCTTATTAGTGACCTTCCCTTACACAAAAACTTATTAAATTACAGATTCATCTTATTTTAAAGATCGATTATTTATTTATTTATTTATTTAATTTATTTGAGAGAGAGAGAGAGAGTGAGAGCAGGGCAAGTGGCAGAGGGAGAAGCAGACTCCCCACTGAGCAAGGAACCTGACACAGGGCTCTATCCCAGAACCATGAGATCATGACCTGAGCCAAAGGCAAACACTTAACCAACTGAGCCACCCAGGAACCTCCAGACTTATCTTTTATTAAAGACACCTTGGCAACTCGCTTTCCTTGCACAATACGTTAGCTGACTTTCTATTTAGGTGAATTTACCAAAAGTGAAAATTACTTAAGTGAAGAAAATGTACAATTTTTCACTAAAGCAACCTGTTCACACAAAAAAATAAGTAAATAAATATATATGTAAATGCATATGTATGTATGTGTGTCAGCATATGTCTATCTATATGTCCATAGATATTTAAAATCAGGCAAACATACACTTTAGTTATGATATGCTAAAAAAAGAATTCAGAGTCCTAAAATATATCATTACTTTATCACCGCTGAAAATGGTGCAGCATTGTAAAACCAATTCATAGATTATAACCAATAAAGAAAGTTGACAAGCTACAGTGTGCTGGAGGAAGGAAAGAATATATAGTCACTGGCTTCAGGGACTGAGTAGGCAATTGTGATTGTTGTTTCCTTTTTTGGACAGTGAAGAGAAGGGACAGTTTTATAGTGTCCGCAAAATGGAAAAATAGCTCTCAAATAACCCCTAGCCCTTTGTTCATTGTTATGTCTAAGCATGTGCGACAATTGGTACAATTTTCTCTCCAAATTCTGTCAAATTAAGAATAGTCTATTCTCCTAAATTCAAGCATGAAAAGACCTTGGGAGTTTGCTGTTTTCATTGTCTATTGTCAGTAGAAGTGTGCATAAGAAAGAAATGTCATTTGAGATAGCAATCTGGAGGATCAATATCCACTCTGATTTACTTTCTACTCCCTATGTCTCTTTGGGATGAGTATCAGCGCCCTTTCTCCAGTTACCAAAAGTCCATCTACGGTATAGGAACAAGTCACAGATATCTAATGTTCACCAAATTAAGTGTTCTGAAATCTACAGATAATTTTTTGTTTTGCTCTGTTGCTTCCCTGAAGGCTCTTGCAATTTCAGGCCAGTCGGCTTTATCTTTAACAAAAATGGAATGTCTCATAGCCCTGAGGGAAAGGACTGTGACACATGCTTTTGGTTACAGGCTTCTGATGGCAACGTTTCAATGACTTAAGGTCATACAAGTGCACTGAGTCAGAATATTCAGAACTGGCTGGGCCTGGCAGGTGGGGATAATGGTAGGGCCACTGTTCCTCCTGTGGTGTTTGCCCAGAGTAGAGTAGTTATTGTCTAAAAGTTTTCTGTTTTGCTGGACTACCCTTTTCCATTCCATTCATTAGAAGGAGCAGGATTTTCCTGTGGCTTTTTGTATCTGCATCCATTGGTGTTTCCAATTACTGATTTCTCTAGAACCCAGTCTGGAGCACATAAAGCAAGAAACAAATAATACATCTTTGTATTGTTCCTTGGGTCTTAAGGTCTCTAGCCAGCCTGCCTTCTTTTTTTCCATTTTCCAGGGTCTTTTTATGTTCATTTTATTATATAATACCTAGAGATTTTGGCTTTACTTACTAGGAGAAGTAGGAAAGGTATGTCTACTTTCTATTTCTGTATATGCAATTTAGCATTTTCCTCGATTTCTTAAACATTTCTGCCTTCAGAGTCCCACTAATCATATCAGCTATTCTTATCATATCCAGCCCAACAGGATGTTTTCCTAAACTCTATCATCCTCTGGCTTTTTATGCCCTGATAATAAACTTTTCTATCAGCAGCACATCCAACTCTTTTTATACAAATTAATTTAACTTTTTCAGATTTCTTCTTACTTTCTTCTTTACTATCAACAATAAAATACATTACATCAGGGCAGCCCTGGATGGCTCGGCGGTTTAGCGCCACCTTCAGCTCAGGGCGTGATCCTGGAGACCTGGGATCCAGTCCCAAGTCGGGCTCCCTGCATGGAGTCTGCTTCTCCCTCTGCCTGTGTCTCTGACACTCTCTCTGTGTCTCTCATGAATAAAACAAAATCTTAAAAAAAAAAAAAAATACATCACATCAACTGTAAACCTAATAACGCAAATTTAGTAGCCAACCAGAGTGTTCTTTAGAAGACAAAAGGGAAGAGGCGGTGAATTACACGTTAAAAGTTTTATTGGGTAGGGAGCTCATTTTTTAAACAATTCAAAAATTTGAAAAAGATGTGAGACATTTTTTAGAAGTTATCTCATTTAACCCTTCGGCAACGTTGAGATAATTTCAACATACCTTATTTGCATTTATGTATATATTTGTATGCATATTATTTTTTCCAAGTGGCTCCTTAGGAAAGGGCTGAAGATAAATTGTTATGTTATTTAGATTTAAATAAATAACTAAAGATTCTTAGAAATTTCCCCTTATATGTTTTGTCCACTTTGTAGTTTTTCATTTAGATCCCCAGAAAAATACCAAAAGTGCCATTCTTTGTGTGTGCATGTGATTAAAATACATTAGCTTAACATTACCAATTAACTATTGGACTTCATTTTCCACTAAATATTTTCTTTGACATATCATAATAAAATTTAATTGTATAGAACAGAATTAGGTACTATTTGCAATTATTTTTAGATATGTAAGCTTTTGTTAAAGCATGCCAATTTGTTATATGTTACCAAATTTAGATTTGGATATTGGAACCAGTTTATATTACTAGTAGAAATTCTTCAGTAAGAGGTAGTCCTATTTCACCTCAAAAATTGTTACTTTATATTTTGGGGGGAGTAGAAGATTTTATTTAAACAATTTTTTCTATTAGGCAACACAGTCTTTAGTGACTAAATCATTTTGATTGCTCTTGGGATGGGAATGATTGTACTGAACAGGAGACTATTAAAATAGCATACTCAAAAGAGCTAATATAATTAAAAAATATGCTTAACTTTCTCAAACAGTGAAGTAGCTATTGCTACTTGAATGATGATATTCATCAAAGGTGGAAAAATGTCAACTATATTTAAAATAACATGCAAAAATTTTATTAGAGCAGGGTATTAATGAGGACTTGCTGATTAGTTCTATTGTTAGAAATGCCCTCTGTGATTCCATATTGAGAATTAGCACTGAGCCTGTGCCAGAGGGGGGAAAAAAAAGATATAGTCCCTACTCTAGACAAACTTTCAATCCAGTATTTCTTGAAACACTTAAACCTATGAAAATCAATGCATAAAGATCTACTTGGCTTCTCAACAATATATTTTATTTTATAAAATAAACATTTTATTTTATTTATATTTTATTCAAATCCTTTGGATATATTTTTTAATGATTTTGTAAGCTACTACATTGTTAATCTTCATGTACAGAGAGAGCAACTCAAAATTGAATAAAAAAAGCAAGGCTTCTACTTGTATTTCAAATCTTGTATATTACACTTTCAGAGGATTTTCCCTGAAAACATTAAATAAAGTAAATGGAATATACATTTCACTCTTTTGCATAAAGCCCTATTCCATTCTATAGCATCTAATTAACATATATGTATATACCCACACACATATATTTGCAGTATCAGTTTTTATTTTTATTATATATGCTCCACTTGACCATAAGACCTTTGATTGCAAGTACTATATTGAAACTGTTTACAGTTCTATCCTCAAAGGCTTCAGTAAATAGACTGTAATACCAAAAAAAAAAAAAAGAGGGAAAAAATCATTTAAATTTAAGTGGATTGAATTGTTTTAGTGTTTTGTTTTAATTTACCTTCTAGTATAATTCTATGGTAAAATCCATACAATTTGAGGGGAATGAGATATAATAAAGGAACCTAAAAAGAGAAAACAATGTTAGTAGCCCTTATTTTTATGGATTGCCTAAAGCTTCCATTGGATCATTTATTTTATCTTCATTAAATCATTTTTTACCTGAAAGAATGAAGTCTAAAAGACAACATACATATTTTTTAATAGTGATCTAAATATACTAGTGTTTTTACCAGAGATACTAATCTATTGCTTCTTCTTATGTTGACCTTTTTCTCCCCTTCTGGTTAATAGTCCTTCAAAACTTTAATTAATATTCCATTAATGCATTAAGTATTATAAGAAGAAAAATATAAAACCTATTGAGATACTGACAATTTTATAAAATAATATTTCAGTGTAAGTTAGTGTTATGTCAAAATATTAATTACTACCATTTGAGAACAATTTTTAGAAATAAGACTTGTATTATAAGTTGACATTTGGTTTCATGGTTTGTTCACAAAACAACTCTGTGCAGATTCTCTTCCTATCTTTGCTGAAATCAACACCATGCGCAATAGATTAAGCTTAATTCAAGAGTTATAATGCTGGATACATGTTTATCTCTTTATATATTATGGACAAGTGATTTATTTGTAAATCAGATTCACAATAATCATAGATCTTACTAACTTTACTGTGATTCAAAAGATACCAGCAATCATTTGGATCAAGAGGAACATTCTTTTCTTAGAGAACTCTAAGACCAGTAAATGCAATTCTTAAAAATACAAATATATACATATATATATTTGTTCCAGATGCAGGGTATTTTGCTTTGAGGTTTAAGAGATGCATTTCTTTGTGTGCAATATGTGCAGAGGCGTTGTTTGTATTGCTTTTTTTGATTTTGGAGCATTCCTTATATATAATTCATTAATTACACAGCTTACTTAACTAGGTCAACCAAAATTCCAGGCCTACTTATAAATAAATTATCTAATAATATCTGGTATATCTTGCTGAAAACATTTCATAGATATGAAATCTGGTATTATTCTGTTACTAAATATTAACACTTTAACCAGGAGGTCTGGTGCAGAATGGGAGTCATTGTGTTAGCATATTCATAGGAAGATTTACTTGGGGTTCTTTATTCCTTCTGATTGTCCACTGCTAACTCTTTCATTCAAAGTAAGAAAAGCACTGGTAATTGAAGACTTTCCCCCCCATTATTTCTTGAAACAGGCAACATATAAAGTTTGGCCAGAAATTGCCTACTTTTCTTGAGTGTTCCATAAAACTTCAGTTTCTTGTTTTTGAAAATGCATAGATACTCATTTCAATCTAGTCTTAATGTTTAAAGAGAAATTAAGACTTTCTCCATAATACCAAAAGTGTTGAGTATCCATCTCTATACACAAAAAATCTGTTCTTTGTAAATAATGCTAAGTAGCCAGATTTTATTGAACTGACTTGTCATTTTTATTTTTTTTTATTTTTAAAGATTTTATTTATTTATTCATGAGAGACAGAGATGCAGAGACACAGGCAGAGGGAGAAGCAGGCTCCACACAGGGAGCCCAACGTGGAACTTGATCCTGGGTCTCCAGGACCATGCCCTGGGCTAAAGGCAGTGCTAAACCACTGAGCCACCAGGGCTGCCCAACTTGTCATTTTTAATTCAGTTTTAATTCTAATGTTCATATGTAATTATTTATCTAGGTCTTTTTTTTAATTCCTTCACCAGTGTATCTTTAGGCAATCTTTGAGGAAAATATAAACATTAAGTATTTAATAGAATCAGAATCAAGCTATTGGGTGTATGGGTGCTTCTCTAGGATTTCAGAAATAAGGAAATAGATTCTTAGCCTCTTTTTATCCCTATCAACACCATTCAGTCTTTCACGTGAAAACTAAGATGCAGACTCTACCATCTCTCCCTATGCTGTAGTGTATCCCAAATTATTATTGTCTGTTCCTGTTCTTTCAGTTTGCAAAGGCTTCTTTCATGTAATCACCTACTTCTCAGTGCATTGACAGGTTCAACAAGAGGAGTTAATACAACACTGTCATCTTGATTTAATATCAAATTACTTTCCTGCCATTTGTTTCTTTTTTTATCTTAAAGAAAAAAATGCAGTTTCTGCTCCTTCTGTATGCATTATTTCTAGTGTACCAGCAACTCATATAAAAAGCAGCCCTAGGCATTTGACTTCAGTGATGATTATTTCCTCGTTGTGATGGTTTGTGTGATAGAACATGTCAATCCAAACAGCAAGTGACTTTTTGGAGTATGTTTTCAAGGCTATCCTTGAAGGATGGCCTATGTCCGAAGGTTTTAAGACAAGACTGTTTTGGGACAGGGCAGCTCTAGGAGGTTTTAGTTAGTTACTCGGTTAGTAAGGTAGTTTGTTTAAGCCCAACATAACAGCTGTTTAGGGACTTAAACCAAAAAGTGCTAGAAGAAATTGGCTTGCACAAGAAGAACTTTTGCACATAATTCTTACTAATTTGAAAAGTGAAACGTAGTCAGTCACTTAGAAACAACCCTCTTTAACCTTAGCATTAATTTTCCAGCCTACATTTTTATTGAGATTGAAGTTACTAGAATCAAGCTTTATCAGTAATTCTATTTGTTGGTAATCACATTATTTGAATTAAGGTATACAGTGGCTCTCTATTCCCCTAAGTAATATGAGCAGGCTATGTAAGAGACAGGGAATTCAGGGATCTTGCAGACACAAAACAATAGCCTGATAGATTTCTTCTTTTTCTTTCTTTTTTTTTTTTTTTTAAGTGTCATTTGATTGGTGTGATGTACTTTTGAAACTACTGTTTGTTCAAACCTGAACTTGAATATAAAATATCCAATCCCACATATAAGCTAATAATTATAAGAAAGGTGCTACAGGGGGGAGGGGCAAGATGGCGGAAGAGCAGGGTCTCCAAGTCACCTGTCCTCAACAAATTACCTAGAAAACCTTCAAATCATCCTGAAAATCTATGAATTCGGCCTGAGATTTAAAGAGAGACCAGCTGGAACGCTACAGTGAGAAGAGTTCGCGCTTCTATCAAGGTAGGAAGACGGGGAAAAAGAAATAAAGACACAAAAGGCCTCCAAGGGGGAGGGGCCCCGTGAGGAGCCGGGCTGAGGCCGGGGCGAGTGTCCCCAGGACAGGAGAGCCCCGTCCCGGAGGAGCAGGAGCTGCACCAACCTTCCCCGCGGAAAGGCCTCCCGGGGAATTGGAGCAGGATCCCCAGAAAGGCGGGGATGCCCTCGGGCTCCCTGGGACAGTAACAGAGGAACCGCGCCCCGGAGATGCGCCGAGCTCCCTAAGGGCTGCAGCGCTCGGCGGGACCCGGAGCAGCTCGGAGGGGCTCGGGCGGCGGCTCCGCGGAGGGGGCTGCACCGCCAGGAGCGCGAATCCAACAGCGCAGGCCCCGGAGCACAGGGCGCCGGGACACAGCCCAGGATCCGGCCTCCCCCGGGACAGGCAGAGGCCGGGAGGGCCCAGGACAGCAAGGACGCTCCTGCCTGGAACTGAGCAGATCAGCGGCCCCGCCCGGGAGCCCCCAGGCCCTGCAGACGGAGAGCCCCGGAGCTACTGCGGGAGCTGACTCCAGGGTCCCAGAGCTGCCCCCGCCACTGTGGCTTCCTCCCGGGGCCTCACGGGGTGAACAACCCCCACCGAGCCCTGCACCAGGCGGGGGCAGAGCAGCTCCCCCAAGTGCTAACACCTGAGAATCAGCACAGCAGGCCCCTCCCCAGAAGACCAGCGAGACAGACCAGTTCCAAGGGAAGTCAAGGGACTTAAAGTATACAGAATCGGAAGATACTCCCCCGTGTTTTTTTTTTGTTTTTGTTTTTGTTTTTTTTTGTTTTTGTTTTTGTTTTTTTTGTTTTGTTTTGTTTTGGGCTTTTTTTTTCCCTCTCTTTCTTCTTGATTTCTGATTGCTTCCCCCACCCCCCCTTTTTTTTCTTTTTTCTCCTTTCTTTCTTTTTCTTTCTTTTTCTTCTCTTTTTCCCCTTTTTTTTTTCTTCTTTCTCTTTTTTCTTTTTCTCTTTTCTTTCCTTCTCTCTCTTTTTCTCCTTTTCCCAATACAACTTGTTTTTGGCCACTCTGCACTGAGCAAAATGACTAGAAGGAAAACCTCACCTCAAAAAAAAAGAATCAGAAACAGCCCACTCTCCCACAGAGTTACAAAATATGGATTATAATTCAATGTCAGAAAGCCAATTCAGAAGCACTATTTTACAGCTACTGGTGGCTCTAGAAAAAACCATAAAGGACTCAAGAGACTACATGACTGCAGAATTTAGATCCAATCAGGCAGAAATTAAAAATCAATTAAATGAGATGCAATCCAAGCTAGAAGTCCTAACGACGAGGGTTAACGAGGTGGAAGGACAAGTGAGTGACATAGAAGACAAGTGGATGGCAAAGAGGGAAACTGAGGAAAAAAGAGACAAGCAATTAAAAGATCATGAGGATAGATTAAGGGAAATAAATGACAGCCTGAGGAAGAAAAACCTACGTTTAATTGGGGTTCCTGAGGGCGCCGAAAGGGCCAGAGGGCCAGAATATGTATTTGAACAAATCCTAGCTGAAAACTTTCCTAATCTGGGAAGGGAAACAGGCATTCAGATCCAGGAAATAGAGAGATCCCCCCCTAGAATCAACAAAAACCGTTCAACACCTAGACATTTAATAGTGAAGCTTGCAAATTCCAAAGATAAGGAGAAGATCCTTAAAGCAGCAAGAGAAAAAAAGTCCCTGACTTTTATGGGGAGGAATATTAGGGTAACAGCAGACCTCTCCACAGAGACCTGGCAGGCCAGAAAGGGCTGGCAGGATATATTCAGGGTCCTAAATGAAAAGAACATGCAACCAAGAATACTTTACCCAGCAAGGCTTTCATTCAAAATGGAAGGAGAGATAAAGAGCTTCCAAGACAGGCAGGAACTGAAAGAATATGTAACCTCCAAACCAGCTCTGCAAGAAATTTTAAGGGGGACTCTTAAAATTCCCCTTTAAGAAGAAGTTCAGTGGAACAATCCACAAAAACAAGGACTGAATAGACATCATGGTGACACTAAACTCATATCTCTCAATAGTAACTCTGAACGTGAACGGGCTTAATGACCCCATCAAAAGGCGCAGGGTTTCAGACTGGATAAAAAAGCAGGACCCATCTATTTGCTGTCTACAAGAGACTCATTTTAGACAGAAGGACACCTACAACCTGAAAATAAAAGGTTGGAGAACCATTTACCATTCAAATGGTCCTCAAAAGAAAGCAGGGGTTGCCATCCTTATATCAGATAAATTAAAATTTACCCCAAAGACTATAGTGAGAGATGAAGAGGGACACTATCTCATACTCAAAGGATCTATCCAACAAGAGGACTTAACAATCCTCAATATATATGCCCCGAATGTGGGAGCTGCCAAATATTTAAACCAATTAATAACCAAACTCAAGAAATACCTTGATAATAATACACTTATACTTGGTGACTTCAATCTAGCTCTTTCTACCCTGGATATGTCTTCTAAGCACAACATCTCCAAAGAAACGGGAGCTTTAAATGATACACTGGACCAGATGGATTCACAGATATCTACAGAACTTTACATCCAAACTCAACTGAATACACATTCTTCTCAAGTGCACATGGAACTTTCTCCAGAATAGACCACATACTGGGTCACAAATCGGGTCTGAACCGATACCAAAAGATCGGGATAGTCCCCTGTATATTCTCAGACCATAATGACTTGAAATTAGAACTTAATCACAACAAGAAGTATGGAAGGACCACAAACACGTGGAGGTTAAGGACCATCCTGCTGAAAGATGAAAAGGTCAACCAGGAAATTAAGGAAGAATTAAAAAGATTCATGGAAACTAATGAGAATGAAGATACAACCGTTCAAAATCTTTGGGATACAGCAAAAGCAGTCCTGAGGGGGAAATACATCGCAATACAAGCATCCATTCAAAAACTGGAAAGATCTCAAATTCAAAAGCTCACCTTACACATAAAGGAACTAGAGAAAAAGCAACAAATAGACCCCACCCCCAGCAGAAGAAGACAGTTAATTAAAATTCGAGCAGAACTCAATGATATCGAGACCAAAAGAACTGTGGAACAGATCAACAGAACCAGGAGTTGGTTCTTTGAAAGAATTAATAAGATAGATAAACCATTAGCCAACCTTATTAAAAAGAAGAGAGAGAAGACTCAAATTAATAAAATCATGAATGAGAAAGGGGACATCACTACCAACACCAAGGAAATACAAACGATTTTAAAAACATATTATGAAGAGCTGTACGCCAATAAATTAGGAAATCTAGAAGAAATGGACGCATTCCTGGAAAGCCACAAACTACCAAAACTGGAGCAGGAAGAAATAGAAAACCTGAACAGGCCAATAACCAGGGAGGAAATTGAAGCAGTCATCAAAAACCTCCCAAGACACAAGAGTCCAGGGCCAGATGGCTTCCCAGGGGAATTCTATCAAACGTTTAAAGAAGAAATCATACCTATTCTACTAAAGCTGTTTGGAAAGATAGAAAGAGATGGAGTACTTCCAAATTTGTTCTATGAGGCCAGCATCACCTTAATTCCGAAACCAGACAAAGACCCCACCAAAAAGGAGAATTACAGACCAATATCCCTGATGAACATGGATGCAAAAATTCTCAACAAGATACTAGCCAATAGGATGCAACAACACATTAAGAAAATTATCCACCATGACCAAGTAGGATTTATCCCCGGGACACAAGGCTGGTTCAACACTCGTAAAACCATCAATGTGATTCATCATATCAGCAAGAGAAAAACCAAGAACCATATGATACTCTCATTAGATGCAGAGAAAGCATTTGACAAAATACAGCATCCATTCCTGATCAAAACCCTTCAGAGTGTTGGGATAGAGGGAACTTTCCTCGACATCTTAAAAGCCATCTACGAAAAGCCCACAGCAAATATCATTCTCAATGGAGAAGCACTGGGAGCCTTTCCCCTAAGATCAGGAACAAGACAGGGATGTCCACTCTCACCACGCTGTTCAACATAGTTCTGGAAGTCCTCGCCTCAGCAATCAGACAACAAAAAGACATTAAAGGCATTCAAATTGGCAAAGAAGAAGTCAAACTCTCCCTCTTCGCCGATGACATGATACTCTACATAGAAAACCCAAAAGCCTCCACCCCAAGATTGCTAGAACTCATACAGCAATTTGGTAGCGTGGCAGGATACAAAATCAATGCCCAGAAATCAATGGCATTTCTATACACTAACAATGAGACTGAAGAAAGAGAAATTAAGGAGTCAATCCCATTTACAATTGCACCCAAAAGCATAAGATACCTAGGAATAAACCTAACCAAAGAGGTAAAAGATCTATACCCTAAAAACTATAGAACACTTCTGAAAGAAATTGAGGAAGACACAAAGAGATGGAAAAATATTCCATGCTCATGGATTGGCAGAATTAATATTGTAAAAATGTCAATGTTACCCAGGGCAATTTATACGTTTAATGCAATCCCTATCAAAATACCATGGACTTTCTTCAGAGAGTTAGAACAAATTATTTTAAGATTTGTGTGGAATCAGAAAAGACCCCAAATAGTCAGGGGAATTTTAAAAAAGAAAACCATAGCTGGGGGCATCACAATGCCAGATTTCAGATTGTACTACAAAGCTGTGGTCATCAAGACAGTGTGGTACTGGCACAAAAACAGACACATAGATCAATGGAACAGAATAGAGAACCCAGAAGTGGACCCTGAAATGTACGGTCATCTAATATTCGATAAAGGAGGAAAGACTATCCATTGGAAGAAAGACAGTCTCTTCAATAAATGGTGCTGGGAAAATTGGACATCCACATGCAGAAGAATGAAACTGGACCACTCTCTTTCACCATACACAAAGATAAACTCAAAATGGATGAGAGATATAAATGTGAGACAAGATTCCATCAAAATCCTAGAGGAGAACACAGGCAACACCCTTTTTGAACTTGGCCACAGTAACTTCTTGCAAGATACATCCACGAAGGCAAAAGAAACAAAAGCAAAAATGAACTATTGGGACTTCATCAAGATAAGAAGCTTTTGCACAGCAAAGGATACAGTCAACAAAACTAAAAGACAACCTACAGAATGGGAGAAGATATTTGCAAATGACATATCAGATAAAGGGCTAGTTTCCAAAATCTATAAAGAACTTATTAAACTCAACACCAAAGAAACAAACAATCCAAGCATGAAATGGGCAAAAGACATGAAGAGAAATCTCACAGAGGAAGACATAGACATGGCCAACATGCACATGAGAAAATGCTCTGCATCACTTGCCATCAGGGAAATACAAATCAAAACCACAATGAGATACCACCTCACACCAGTGAGAATGGGGAAAATTAACAAGGCAGGAAACAACAAATGCTGGAGAGGATGCGGAGAAAAGGGAACCCTCTTACACTGTTGGTGGGAATGTGAACTGGTGCAGCCACTCTGGAAAACTGTGTGGAGGTTCCTCAAAGAGTTAAAAATAGACCTGCTCTACGACCCAGCAATTGCACTGTTGGGGATTTACCCCAAAGATTCAGATGCAATGAAACGTCGGGACACCTGCACCCCGATGTTTCTAGCAGCAATGGCCACAATAGCCAAACTGTGGAAGGAGCCTCGGTGTCCATCGAAAGATGAATGGATAAAGAAGATGTGGTTTATGTATACAATGGAATATTACTCAGCAATTAGAAACGACAAATACCCACCATTTGCTTCAACGTGGATGGAACTGGAGGGTATTATGCTGAGTGAAATAAGTCAATCGGAGAAGGACAAACAGTGTATGTTCTCATTCATTTGGGGAATATGAATAATAGTGAAAGGGAATATAAAGGAAGGGAAAAGAAATGTTGGGAAATATCAGGAAGGGAGACAGAAAAAGACTCCTAACTCGGGGAAATGAACTAGGGGTGGTGGAAGGGGAGGAGGGCGGGTGTTGGAGGGGAATGGGTGACGGGCACTGAGGTGGACACTTGACGGGATGAGCACTGGGTGTTTTTCTGTATGTTGGTAAATTGAACACCAATAAAAGTTAATTTAAAAAAAAAAAAAAGAAAGTTGCTACACTTATCCCTTTCAAAAATACTACATGAGTTTATACTTTACGTTTACCATAGATAAGTCATTGGGATTACTTTTATTATTTTGACTGGACACTCATTAATAAATGAACTCAGGCTCTTTAAAAATGGACAATTGTTCATTTAATTCAATTAGTTATAAAATGGCAAATGAATGGTAGTTCTAATTATGCCCAAGACATCTTTATATACTTTAATCTTCTGTAGTAGTATTAAAAAGTGTGTGAAAATTTCTTTCATATTTCTCCCAGTGAATTATGAGGTCTATGTATGTCTTCTTTCTTACAAGGTGGGCTGGATTTTGTGATGTTTTTTCTATAAATATAACATGGCATAACTGAAACTATGTGACTTCTGAGATTGGTTACAAAGGTTACTTATAAGTCCCCATGTCTATGGTAATTCTGTTACAACAACCCAAATGGACTAAGACACCAAGTAAAGTTGTTTCTAAATTCTTAACCCACAAAAGTTGTTGATTGAATCTATGAAAAGAGTAATTATTTAGTACCTACAATGTATCAGCACTACTAAATTCAGGGATAGAGAAGTAAATTAAGAGAAAAACTTTCTGCATTATGAAACATATTATTTCCCCCAAAGCAACACATAGAATAGGTAAAAAGACAAGATAATCCATTTTCTTCAAGGTACCAAGAGTAACTCATACCACAATGACATATTGATTTGAAAGTGATTTCAATAGCACTTCAGGTATTAAAGATAGAGTGAATAATATCAAAATTTACATAAATAGAGCCCCAAATAATAATAATCCATATACTCTAACCCCTGTAACTGCACTACTTTCAAGTCTCCATGGAACTAATTTTTCTTTATTCCACATATTTTAAAATTTATAAAATTGTAGTTTGGACAACAGATATTTGCATTGCTTTTTTTCAAAGGCCTGTACTGCTGCTTCTCCTACATTATCAAATGCTTCTTTTAAAATATAAATAAAATAAATTGTTAATATTTTGTTTATTCTTGAATAGAAAACAAAATCACCTATGACACCATGCATGCTGTACTTGGCTGCTTTGATATCAGCAGATCAAGAGACAGTGATTATTAATTAAGTCCAAAGGAGATGGCAACAGTTCAAATGGAGCAGCAACAATCCTCTTAGTACATTTGCCAGCCTACTTGTATTAATCTAGAAAAAGATTGTGCACTTGTCTTGGACTTAAATCACAAAAAGTACCTTCAAAACCATGTTAAAGACAATAATTATATGCACAACACTTGAGTTGCTAAAGAACTTTCTTCCTCTCATTCAGAAAATTGTCACCAATTGCCACTTTTGCTTTTACATTCTCTCCAACTCATTAAACTTTGTGAAGCTGCATCTGATGGTTAAAATAGATTTCAGTAGCATTAGCTCCAATTTCAGGAGATTAAATGCTGAGGATAAGAGAGTGGAATATTCTGATTAGGTATATTTACCAGGCTCTTTCAAAAGATGCAATGTGGGCACTTAAAAACTAGAGACTAAAATATGTGTTTACTTTTAAATCTTTTAGTGTCTAAATAGTAGATCATGCTTCTAAAGTGAAATGACTTACATTGCTGCCTAAATGAAAAAAAAAAAAAAACTTTCTTGATAATTTCTGTTTTCAAATGAGTAATTAACTCCAGTGATTGAACATCTACTAAATGAGTAAGATTGGACCCTGCCTTTAAAACAGAGATCATAGCCCAGTGGGAAATACACATACAGGTATAAATATCTATAATGGAAGTGCTCCAATAGCTAGAAATGATCAGGTAAGTGGCAAGGAAATGTCTAAGATACACTACTGGTATATTCACAGAATATCAAGTACTCCATAGATTACAGTATTGTGCAGAGGGTTATTCTCATGGAATATGGGATTAGAAAAGTGTGCAAGATTTAATTTACAGCTGGACTGGAGAAGCTCTATCTTTATCTCTCGTGACTGGGTATCTGGCTTTTCACTCTTAGCAAAACAATGAGCTGAAACCATTATGTTGCCTTATTTACAGTCCAGAACTCCCCAAGGTCAATTTGTGGTCTGAAGACTTCCCTCCTACTGCAGATCTCTCTCTCTTCTTTGTGCTTCACAGATATTTCCTCCAATAAATTTCTTACATATCATTCCTTATTGACATCTGCTTCTTGGAAGACTTAAGGTCTCACCTACACATCATAATAGAACTATATGATAGACAAGATTGAGAGTGTTCAAGGTAGTATGGCCATACACACGTTTGATAACGCACTGAGTAGGAGAAGATGTGAGGAAATAGACACTCCTACACTGCTGTGGGAATGTATATTAATAAAACTTTTACGGAGTGCTATTAGGCAATATCTATTAATAATAAAGTGGGCATTCCCTTTGACCCAGTAATTCATCTTTTGAGATTTATTTAACAGGAATAGTTGCATATGTGTGAAATAAATATACAGAGATAGTTACTGTCATAAGCATATAAACTGAAAACAATAGGAAAAATCTAAGTGTCCATCGATAAGAGAAGAACTAAGTAAATTCTAGTATGTCTATAGAATGGAATAATAATGAGTAGGGGGAGATAATGAGAGGGGTCTACATGTGCTGATCCTGATATGGAATGATCTTGAAGATATATTAAATGCAAAACAACAGAATTTTTGGGATGCCATTACATTTATATATATATCGGTATAATGACTTATATGGTTGTGTGTACATTGATTGTTTTTTGATGGATTCATGAGTTATGGGTAAAAGCACCCCTCTGGAGAAGAGTAATTAAGTGTCCAAAGACAAACATGGAATGAAGATTTCTCATCATATTCCATCTCACATGTTTTGAACTTTGAACTTCATGTATGTACATAAAATTAAAATTATACAATTCCACATACATACAAAAACCTATATGATAGATAAAATGAAGACATTTTTATCTGGTACTTTCAAATGTTTCAACTAAAAGAAAGTTTCTAAAATATCAGAGAACATTTGGACTTTAAAGCAGCTAGAAATCCTCTCAGTGGATTTAAAAAAAAAAGATTTCATTTATTTATTTGATAGAGAAAGGGAGTAACCAGAGAGAGCACAATCCAGGGGTGGGGTAGAGGTAGAAGAAGAAGCAGACTCCCTGCTGCTCAGGGAACCCAATGTAGAGTTCCATTCCGGGACTCCGGTATCATGATTTGAGCTGAAGGCAGACACTTAACTGAGCCACCTAGATGCCCCATCTTTTTATGCACAGGAAAGACAATTTCAGCATAAATCTAACCAAATGCCGAATGTTGATTCATTATGAGATATGTCACATCCATTTAATAAGTGTCTATAGGATATTAGATCAAGCTCTAGAGATACAACAGTAAATAAGTCTGGTCAATATTTGCTCAAATAATGTAATCTAATAAAGAACACAAACAAGAAAAGAATGTTAAAAGAAAAAATGTGCTAAGTTGGGAAAGGTGCCAGGTATTATGGAAGTACTTAGGGAAGTGACTTAACCTATGGACAGTATGGGATAGCTTTCTAATGAAGGTGATGAATTCTTGAAGGAGGGAAAAGCAGTGTAAAAGAAAACAATTGGGGAAAAAAGTGTAATTTAAGATTGACAGAAGTTGAAGCTCGAAAAATAAGCAGTGTGGTCCCATAGTGCAGCATTCTGTATGGTATGGTAAGGATCAACAAGGACAAGGGGAAGTCATTTAAGGATATTATACAGATATCTTCAGAAATTCTTTGTATTTTGACTCTATCTTGCTACAATGAGAAATGAATGAGAACACAACTTAGAGGAATATGGGTATTAAGTATCCTAAAAAAATTTCTGCCAGAAAAACAATAATTATGTTGGACAATATATAATAAACATATTTTAAATGCATAGCTTAGCAAGAACAATTAAGGAATATGTAAAATCTTAAATATCCAATAACGGGATCCCTGGGTGGCGCAGCGGTTTGGCGCCTGCCTTTGGCCCAGGGCGCAATCCTGGAGACCCGCGATCGAATCCCACGTCGGGCTCCCGGTGCATGGAGCCTACTTCTCCCTCTGCCTATGTCTCTGCCTTTCTCTCTCTCTCTCTCTGTGTGACTATCATAAAAAAAAAATCCAATAACAAAAGTAACAAAAGTACAGAATAATTTACTATGCGGGTAACTAATAGATCAAGGAAATAAAAATGTTGTGTACAAAAAAATTTATCAGTATAATTAACTAATTTGAATAACCAATTTGTGTATACATGAAAGCCAGCATCTAGAACTAATAGAGTCCATATTGCTGTAGAGCACATAGGTATCATGAATAATTTAATTATATATATGTGTGTGTATATATATATGTGTGTGTGTGTGCATTTTATATATTTTTGAAGTATAATTTTATATATATTTATATAATATATACTTATATAATTTATATATATTTTGAAGTATAATTAACATATAATATTATATTCACCACGATAAAGGTAGTCCCTATCTGTCACAAACAACATTATTATAATATTATTGACTATATTCCCTATGTTGTACTTACTTTTCATATTCATGATTTATTTATTTTATAACTGGAAGTTCATATCTCTAAACCCCCTTTACTTCACACATATACCTACTCACCTCTCCTCTGGCAACCATCAGTTTGTTCTCTGTATCTAAAAGTGAGGTTTTTATCAATTTGTTTATTTCTTTGTTCATTTGTTGTTTTTTTTTTTTTTAGTTTCACATATAAGTGAAATAATATGGTAATTGTCTTTCTCTGATGTATTTCATTTAGCTTAATACCCTCTAGTTCATTCTTAAGGCTGAGTAATATTACATTATAAATAAATAAAATTATATATGCACACACATACATATATATGTATATATATGTCTATATGTATCTTATATATCTGTTGTATATGCACGCAACATCTTACATTTGGTTGCAAAAAAATTCAATGAATTTCAAAGTATAATATTATACAGATACTGTTTTTTTTGTTTTTAATGCAATTTAGAATCAATAATCAAAATGTTAACAACTGAAAAAATTTAAAATACTGTTATATATCAAAAAATGGCATACATTTTAAGCAATAGGCAGAAGTGAAGTAGATTTACTTTTCAAGAAAATCTGAGCAGCTGGTGAATAGTGAGCTAAGCATTCCATGTAGGAATTTAGATAATGAACAAGTAATAAAACTAAAAAGAGAAAGGTAAAAATAACTGAATTATAAATATTAATTATATAAAAACAGAAGATTTAAGGAGGAATAATAGACTAGCAACATATTGGCTCTTTGAAAAAAATATACACACAGCTTGGGCAAAATTAATTAAGAGAAAAGAAAACAAAATTGGAAAAGGGAGATATGAGTCTACCTGTAACAGATTAAAACTTATAAAAGAATACTATGAATAACTGTATGATAAAACGTTTAAAATTTTATATGAAAAAATAACTGTCTGGAATTGTAAACTGCCCAAACACAAAAAAACTCCAGAAATTCTTAATTGTCATTAAGAAATTTATTTAGTTGGGGTGCTTGGGTTTCTCAACCGTCGATTAAGTATCTGACTCTTAATTTCGGCTCAGGTAATAGTCTCAGAGTCATGAGATGAAGCCATGCATTGGGCTCTGCATTGGGTATGGAGCCTGGTTAAGCTGGTTAAGCTTTTCTTTCTGTCTCTCCCTTCTTTCCCCATCCCCACTTATGCTCTCTTTCTCTCTCTCTCTCTCTAAAAAAAAAAGGAAAAGAAGGAAATTGATTTAATTTTTAAAAATCATGCCACAGTGTAATTACCAGACTGAGAAGGTTGTATGGCTTAGGCCTATCAAAAACGTATAGATAACCTAATTTTATACAAATAGAAATTTATTATAAAGTTAGACATAAACCTAGCATACAACCCATAATATCCACTCCTAGGTATTTACAAGAGAGAAATTAAAATATATAGTTATATAAAATATTTTACTCGAATCTTCATTGCAGTTTTCTAAATACTGGTTAAAAACTGGAAACAACCTAGAAGTCCATAAACTGAAAAATAGATAAAGAGATTGTAAAGTAATCATACAATGGGGATGCCTGGGTGGCTCAGCTCAGGGCGTGATCCCAGTTCAGGAATAGAGTCCCACATCAGGATCCCTGTGAGGAGCCTGCTTCTTCCTCTCTCTATGTCTCTGCTTCTCTATGTCTCTCATGAATAAATAAATAAAATATTTTAAAAATAATAATCATACAATGGTGTATTACTCAGCAATATAAAGTAATGATACATTCAACAGCATAGGTATATCTCAAAAGCAAAGTAAAAGGCCAGAAAAAAAAGACAAGATACTATAAGATACTTTTTGATGAAATTTTAGAAGAGACAAAAGTATTGTGTCTGAGACAATAGTTATTGTCAAGGGCTCAATACTAGGGGAATAATTAACTGACAAGGGGCATGAGTAAATTCTTGATTAATTGTGGTTTGTATATCGTGATTGTGATAGCCATTACAAGACCATATATTTGCCAGAATTCACCTAATTGTACATCTAAAATTGTTGAATTTTTGGATACAAATCATGCCTCAGAAAGGCTGATATTTTAAAAATCTCAATTTTGAGGAGTGACAGTATTATTTGACTCATTACAATATGATTGAACTGGAGAAAATTTCCCTATTTCATTTAATTATATAATGCTTTAAGACTTTATTTATTTTATTTTTTTAAGATTTTATTTATTTATTCATTAGAGAAACACACAGAGAAAGAGAGAGAGAGAGAGAGAGAGAAGGCAGAGACACAGGCAGAGGGAGAAGGAGGCTCCATACAGGGAGACTGGTGGGACTCGACCCTGGGTTTCCAGGATCAGGCCCTGGGCTGAAGGCAGCACTGAACCGCTGAGCTACCTGGGCTGCCTGCTTTAAGACTTTAATTAGTAAAGTTATTAAAGATAGTTCTATGAACTTGAGAACCAAACAAATAAATATTTAGATATATAAGATTGTTAATATTAAAAAAATAGAAATAATATATAACAGTATTGAAAACTCCAACAACTTTTAATGAAGATTAAAAAGTTGCTAATTGAATGAATTTTGGGGAAAAAAAGATGCATGGAGGGTCATGGGCATCATAGGTTAATGAACTTTAAATGGATTTATTCATGAAGGAAAACACATTTTAAATGAAACTAAAATATAGTCACTTCTCAGCTATCTACATTAATGGAGAAGAAAATAGCTTGTACTTATTCAATAATTGATTACTCTTTGGAATGAAATGGCATCATGTTGACTTTGTAGTCAACACCAACAGCTTCTACATGGCCAATTATATTTAAATGCTATAAATCAAATTTAATTTAAAAAATTGAAGTGGGTCTGTATTTTTTTTACAAGTAATCTCCAAAGATATAAGTGAATTCCAGTGAATTTGGATATATTGGTATGATATCCCTTAACCTCTCATAATTTTTTGACAAGGCACCTTTCTTTCTTTCTTTCTTTCTTTCTTTCTTTCTTTTTTTTTTTTTTTTTTTTTTTTTTGGCACCTACTTTCTTTAGCATTCTATAAACAAATCTATTTGTCAACTTTTTCTGTTAGAGAATTCCACAAATTACATGACTTATTATAATGGTGTCTGCCAAAATTAAGTTAAAAATCAAGAATATATTAATTACATGGCCTTTTTACATATTTACGTTGAGCCCTTTGAGCACTTAAACACTGTTCTAGGCATTGATGTAATTGTGTAAGGAAGTTTCCCAAATCTATAGTCTCAAACAGCTTAAATTTTAGTTAGAAGGGAAAAAATTTAAATTAAATTAAAAGTAAATAAATCTAAGTATCAATAAGTGCTCTCAATAGCATACAAATAGTTAATGTGATACATCAGTACTTCTCAAATTCTCTATAATTTTGGGCTTTCCTCCAAACAATTACAGACCACTTTTACCGAATACAACCGAATATTGATATATAGCAATATCAAACTGCTATAAAATTTGCTTAGCACATATTCTGTAGTTTCTGTACTCATCTTGTTATTGCCTGGATACACACAGCTCTTGGACTAGTACTAAATGGTGGACTTCCTTTTGAATTCCACAGAAAAGATGGCTGAGGAGGGACTTATTTTGTTGAGGGAAAAAGGAGGGGCACTCTGAGGAGATACACTGGAGTGAGGACTTCAATAATGAAAGGGGACAGATGTGCAATATCTATAAACAAACATTCTAAACATCAGAAATGTCAAGTAAAGGCAATGGAATGTGGACATATTTAAAGTGCTTGAGAAAGTGAGAGGCCAATACAGCCAAAGCGTAGGGTACAAGATGAAGAGAGAATTAGAAATTTAAGTATTGGAAAACCTTAAGACCAAATTTGGTACTTTGGTTTTCATTTTCAATGAGCATTTTATTGTCTGCATAATTTATAACAATATACTAGAAAGTGAAGAAAAATTGCAAGTAGTCTTTATTAAAAATAAAAACTTTAAGAATCTCATAGTATTCATGAGAGAGGGCAGCCCCGGTGACACAGAGGTTTAGTGCCGCCCGCAGCCCGAGGTGTGATCCTGGAGACCCAGGATGGAGTCCCACGTCGGCTCCCTGCATGGAGCCTGCTTCTCCCTCTGCCTGTGTCTCCGTCTGTCTCTCTCTCTCTCTGAATAAATAAATAAATAAGTCTTTTTAAAAAAAAATATCATAGTATTCATGAGAGAGCTTATCATTGTAGTAGAACAGATGAGATCACATCTGGGTTGCCTAACTACTTTTGATGAAAAGATAAACAAGTTATTTAATTTACATGAATCTCAGATTCTAGATCTACAAAATAGAAACAGTAATTATTTTCTCCTAGGTAGTTGTATAATTAAAAGATGGATGATATATTAAAGAAATCTAGATGTTTGGGATATAGGAGATTCTCAATATTATGAATCATTGATCCTTTTCCTTTCACATCTATCACATCCCTAATAAAAACTTAACTGTGTACTTTATATAATTCTGATTACAAGGTGATTTGTTTTAGATTAATAACTAAGTTAGTGGTTTAAAGGGTCAATTTATGAAAACTTATAGCACATATTCATTCAACAAGTACTTATTATTAAGGGATCTATGGTTTGTTAAGTGCTGAGTATGCATAAACTCTAACAGGGCAAATTTTATATACTCACAATATATCAAATAAAAAAATAAAATAATTTCAAAGACGGAAAGAAAACAGGATGATAAGGTACAGCATGCCCTGAGTGCGGTAGTGGGAGACAACTTAAATTTGGGTCCCTTCTATGGACGTGACAGTCAGAAACAACATGACAGCTTTGACCTTGCATAATGATTCAGTTTAAGGGCCCAGGCACTGGAGGGTTTTGACAAATAGTTACAGTAAGGAAATGAAATCTGAATGATGTAGAGTGTCGCTATGTGACAAACATGGCTAGAAAGGAGTCTGTGCAGCAGAGAAAGAGGAAGAAGGAATGAAGTTGAGTAAAGGAAGTTAAAGATAAGAATAAACCACCATTGAGGAATGACTATATTTTGGACAAGAAAAGAAAATTAGTAAAAAAAATAATAAGATTTACCTTAAAAAATACATAAATCTCTTAGAGAGTAGGCTAGGAATTTGGTGGTAAAGTTTGAAAAATATATGTAAATCTATGCCTATATGTAAAACTATGTCTATGTGGATAGGTATAGATCACATATATGTGACATATGATGAGGACATATACACGATTAGTATTATTGAGAAGAAAACAATACTGGGTATAAATGGTCCATTTTTAAACTTTACACATGCCTTTTTAGTTGTTTTTATAGTTGAGTGTATATATTTGGCATCTGCTCACACATTTTTTAATACTCTTAAAAATGCAGTCATTGTGATGAGCTAGTCTTTCATTTCCAAAACAAAATGACCTTATTTCAATTTGTAAAGGTAAATAAATTAACATTTTAGTCAATTCATACTATATTACATACACAGATACTGCATATTCAGAATACTATCAGAATATTTTAGTTCAATACCAAAGAAATAGGATAAAGTTCATCTCTATGCTTTTGTAAAACAAAATATTACAATATGAACTTAATATAGCTCTAATACAAAAGTTCTGAGAGACTTTGAGCAGGGTTATAAACAGAATCACACAGAATCATTAGAGGGTAATGTCATAGTAGACAAGAATTTTGAGCCAATATAAAAAAAGAAGTTGAGAAATAAAAATTATGGGAACAGAAAGGTTTGGAGAAATCTGGTGCATAGCAGAAATGCCTCACTGTGGCAAATAAAAACTATATTAATGTTCCTCTAAAATAAATAGAATATAATTTTAAAATAATCAGTGATACGTTTAAACAATATATAAAAATAGTTTAACTTGAATGGATCTATGGACATAACACTAAATCACATATACTACATTCTAATCACTTGCCTGTTTTAACAAGCTGTTGGGCCATATAGTTTACAGAAGTATAGTATTGTAGGTTGAAAGTTGTTCTAACAATAATTTAATACTTTTCATAAATGAAAAGTCAAACTAAGCAATGCTCCCTTAATGAAAGATACTTCGTGTAGATATGTGGGATTTCATGTTCAAATATTTATTTCAAGTAAGTAAACATTTTACATTTGTATATTGTTTTTGTGTCCCTTGTTTTGTAACTTAACCTGGACTTTTCAAAAATGGTATATACAGCATAAAAGAGTTGTGCTTTACTGTGTTCATATACCAGCAGGCAAGCACTGGCTACTGTACGTGACCCAAATCACTGCAGTTACTTTTTACCACACCTCTTCGAAGTAGGTTCTAATGACCCCATCTGTCGAAGGAGAAAACAGAAGGTCAGAGCTGTCGAGAGTCTTTCTCAAAGTTATGCAACTAGCCACTATTCTGAATTCTGGCTGTCTCATTTCACAATTACCACTCCATATGCACATGTGATACTCCATTAATTAGTATTTACTACCCATATATGCCAACTGGTTCACTTCCTTAATGTTCTGCTTTGTATTTGTTTATTTTATTTATTTTGGAGTCTTTATCACTTATGAAAAATAAAGTAGAAGTTGGTGGATCTGACATTTCATTAGATATCTTTTTACCTTTTCATTAAAGGTTTTCCTGAACTGGTATATATGGGCAATCACCTAAATCGAAAGTTAATGATTTTAGTAAATTCAGCAGAGAAAAATGTCAACTTGGGTCTTAAATTGAATTAATCATCAAGTTAGGTGTCCGTGCACTACACAGATTTTCTTGGAAATGGTGAAAGTATCTGGAGAAGAACTGTGTGAGGCAATATAATGTACCATGTCAAAACTCCTTACATTAAAAATGTATGTAGTGTATGTAGTGTCCACTATTATACAATGATTCAAACAGTCAAGAAATATTTATATAATACATAAGATATTAACCTCTCTCGGGGATCTTAAAACAGAGGGACAAACATGCAAAAAAGATTAATAATAACATAAGGGTTAATACTAAAGAAAAAAATTCAAGATTATTTTGTAAGATCATACCTGATTAAATGTTGAATTTACCATATAAAAGTCAACATTTATGGTTCACAGAGTAGGTAATCACTATAAATTTGGTTGTTCAATGTAATTCTTATAAAGAAGAGGCAAATTTAAGTTTGACTTTGAAAATTGCCCATTATTTCCCTATCAATCAGAGTTGCAATAAGAAACAAGAGGTATACTTATTGGGTTAAAGATAGTTCAATAGTTAAGGTTTACAGTGCTTAAAGCTGGAGTTTAAGAGAAAGTAATGGCGAAATAGAGTAGGGAGCCATTCTCATTTCTAGTCCTGAAGAGGCAAGGAAAGGGAACATTCCCCAGAGAGAGTAGTAGCCATGGGTGCAGTGTTGCCAGGATGAGTTCATATATGATCTTTACTCCAGAGCCTAGGAGTTCTGCCTTAGGTAAATAACAGACCAGGAGGAGGAAGGAGCTATGTCTCACCACTCTATCCACGGCTTTTTTTTTAATCTCTAGCAGTTTCTCTCATTCACTAAACATACCTGGAAATCAGAGGTCAGAGAAGTTCAAGAACTATACTCTAGGTAACCCTGCAAGGCAAAATTCAGAGTAAAGCAGGAAAGGGATAAATAGTTAGCCCAGGTGGCATAAATAATTAGCCCAGGTTTCCTGGTCAGAGAAGACCAAAAATTTATTCCAACTTAGGAGAAGGGAAAAGATGGAAATACAGACATGGGAACAGAAAGTTGCCGTGACTCATCCAGGAACTATAGAATAGCTGGCACAGAAATAATTGAGAATATAGAAAACAGGATACAGAACAGAGACAGAATGGGATTGTATGGAGGATCTAGACTATCATTTGAAATTACTCTCATCATTATGAATTAAGGACATAAACTTGCTTAAAAATGTAAATTTTACCATAGACAAATCCAGGCTATAGGTAACTAATTTTCCTTCCCTCTGGCTAATTTCTTTCTTTCTTTTTTCCTCCCTCTTTTCCTCTCTTTCTTTCTTTCTTTCTTTCTTTCTTTCTTTCTTTCTTTCTTCTTTCTTTCTTTCTTCTTTCTTTCTTTCTTTCTTTCTTTCTTTCTCTTTCTTTCTTTCTTTCTTTCTTCTTTCTTTCTTTCTTCTTTCTTTCTTTCTTTCTTTCTTTCTTTCTTTCTTTCTTTCTTTCTTCTTTTTCTTTCTTTCTTTCCTTCTTCTATCTTTCTTTTTCTTTTTTCTCTTTCTTTTTTTTTCTTTCTTTCTTTCATTTCCTTTCTCTCCTCTCTTTCTTTCTTTTCTCTTTCTTTTTCTTGGAAGTTCTTGTCTCAGGTGCTTCAATTAAATTTCTGTCATACCAATTATTTCACCTTCCTTCCAGCTTCTCAAATCTTCCTCTTTCAGGCTTATTTATTATTTGTAGTTTAAAGCTGTTCCAATATTTTCTTTTAGTTCTCTATCCCATGATGATTTTTCTGAGTTTCAATTGCACTTGCAATAAGAACCATACAATTTAATACTGATTGGTTTCTAAATGTTCTTAAGTATTCACTTTTCTTCATACTTCTGGATGAAAGAGAGACATAATTTCCCTCTTTTGTTTGTATATATCCTTTACTCCACAACATGAAGCAGGATGCAAGAAGCATAATATGGTTAAAACATAAACTCTTGCAAAATTAGATAGATTTAAATTAATGTTCTTAATTTCATATAACCCAAGGATACAATCTAATACTAACCTAAATTTTAGAGTTGCATCAATCAGAGTTCTGGCAGTTCTAATCAGAATCAGAGTTCTGAACATAATTAAACTCAACTCAACTCAAGAGATACAGAGCATCCCAAGGAATGGACACTCCAGGAAGCCACTGTTACAATTAGGAGTAAAAGTGGCAAGAGAAAAAGTCATAATAGTGAAGATGGGTGAGGGCTGGAGGCTTAGAGGGTAGAAAGATCCTATGGGGAGCTTCAGAGATCATGGATGAAAACAACAGCTTTGAGAAGCAAAGTGTGTAAGACAAGAACTTGGGAAAGAAATAATTCATTTTCCTTTTCCCCTTTATCCTCATATCTCCTACTGGTGCCTCCCCTTGCTGAACCCAAACAGAAATCTGGTGATGCAGGCCCCTGAAGGCCAGCCTATAGGACACAGAACAGAGGAAGACAGAAGGGGATAACCCAGTAGAGAATGAAAAGTACTACTGAAACTGAAAATAAATGAAACAGATCTGAAGGGTGTAGTTGAGTCATATAAAAGGTAGAGATCTAAAATGAATATCATGCACAGTTGTCTACTTAAATTTATGTTCTTCCTGTAGCCTACCTCTACTTTTAATCCTATGTGTCTTCCTTAATTACATTTTTTGCTCTTCCAGATTCTCAGTTTTCTAGCTTTCTAGGGTTCCTGCAAATATGTACACTAACAATAAATGGTTCAACGCTTGACATAGTTGAGATTATGTTCTTTGTAAACCAAAGAATTAAACTAAAATGATCCTCTGGAAGGGACCCCTGGATGGTTCAGCAGTTGAGCGTCTGCCTTCAGTTCAGGGCATGGTCCCAGAATCCTGGGATCCAGTCCCACACCAGGCTCCCCTGGTCGAGCCTGCTTCTCCTTCTGCCCGTGTCTCTACCCCTCTCTCTGTGTCTCCTATGAATAAATAAATAAAACCTTTTTTAAATAAATAAAATAAAATAATCCTTTGGAAGGCTCATATTGAATGCAAAGTAATAAAAATGACTGTTTAGTCAGACATGGTGATTGTAAATGGCATCAATCTCAAAAAGACAGATTTAATTAAAAACTTTAAATAAAACTATCCAAATAATACCCTATTCTCTAACTATTGCTTATCCAGTTCCTTTTAACTTTTTCGGTAAGGAATTTTCCCATTTTCACCCTCAAGTAATTCCCTTACGTTGTCACATTGTCATGTCAATCAACAAGTCACAAGAACACTGTGGAAGATGAAAGATGGTTAGAAATAGCTATGGAGTAGATGCAAAGTCTTGATCAAGGAGACATTATTCTTTTAGCTGTATCTGGATAAATTTACTGACCAGTAATTCATTTGTTGTTTGTTTAGTTGGTCGCTAGTTAAGGTGTTTGCTTCATTACTTCTTTTTTTTTTTTCTTCATTACTTCTAAGAGAAATATCATGCCCAAGACATTGCCATTGAACTAAACTTAAATTATACATAACAGATATCCTGATGCCCACAAATTAGCCCCAAATCCCATACTACTCCATTAAACTAAACACAATTTCCATATTAAAACTGACTTAAAAGGAGGGTAATAATCATATCTTATATTTCCATAATACCTTGCAGTTTTCAAAGCACTCTTTTAGACATTGTCTGATGAGCATAACAAAAAATTTATAAAGTAGGAATTACTAGTCCTGCTACACAGCTAAGGAAAGGGAGCTTAAGAAAACTGAAATTATTTTCTTGAGTAGTTTGGGCCTCCTTCAATGGTATTATGTTTAGCAGGGCTGATCAAAATTTCCAGTGTCTACCATAGTGTCATCTACACTATTGGTGTTTAAATTTTTATTTCAGGCTGTAAGAGAAAGTGCTGAAATGGGTGTTATACAATATATTCAAAATAGCATTCCCAAAATTTCTTAGAAGATTCATGTTATAGGCTACAATTAAAATGTGTCTTTTGGCATTTAAAACAAATGAGTGATTTCTAAATATCTTCTTTTTTAGGAATTATGTTTTACATGTGTTTTTCTCATTGAGAAATAATTGACCTACAACATTATATAATTTTCAGGTGCACAACATGAACCTATGTTTGTATATATTGCAAAATGATGACAACAATAAATCTAGTTATCATGTATCACAATACAAAGATACAGAATTTATTTTCTTGTGCTAAAAACTTTCAATCTACTCTCTTAACAACTTTCAAAAAGGGAATACAGTATTATTAACTATAGTTTCCATTCTGTACATTATATCTCCATGACTTATTTATTTTATAATTTGAAGTTTATGTCTTTTGACTCTTTTCACCCATTCCACCCACCTCTAACTGCCAACTCTAGCAACCACTAATTTGTTCTTTGTATCTGTGAGCTTTTTTTCTTTAATTCCATATGTAAATGAGGTTATATGATATTTGTCTTTTTTTTTTGTCTGACATTTCACTTAGCATAATGCACTCAAATTTTATCCATATTGTCGCAAGTGGCAAGTGGTTATTCTTTCTTATGGCTGAACAGTATTCCATTACATATATGTATGCTCTATATCCTCCTTATCTATTCATCTATTGATGAACACTTAGATTGTTTTCATATCTTGGCTATTATAAATAACGGTAGAGTGAGCATGGGGATGCTTATATCTTTTTGAGATGGCGGTGTTTTCATTTTCTTTGAATAAGTACCCAGAAGTGGAATTGGTGGATCATATGGTGATGCTATTTTTGGAGGAAATTCCATACAGTTTTCATAGTGGCGGCACCAATTACATTTCTACCAACAGTGCATAATGATTCCTTTTTCTCCACATTCTCACCAAAACTTTTTATTTCATGTCTTTTTGATAACAGCCATTTTGATAGATGTGAGGTGATATTTCAATGTTGTTTTGATTTGCATTTCCCTGATTACTAGTGATATTGGTCTTTTCAAGTGTCTATTGACTATCTGTATGTCTTCTTTGGAAAGAATGTCTATTTAGCTCCTCTGCCCATTTTTTAATTTGATTGGTTCTTGCTATAGAGTTGTATGTGTTCCTTATACTTTTTGCATATTTAATTCCTTATCAGAAGTATGAGTTGCTAATATTTTCTCCCATTCAGTATGTTGCCTTTTTATTTAGTTGATGGCTTCCTTTGCTGTGCAGAAGGTTTGAGTTTAATGTAGTCCCACTTATTTATTTTTGATTTTGTTACCATGACCAGTATTTTATAAGGATAAAATCAGAAAAAGTTTGAAAGTTATTTTAAGTCAGAACATCACTTATGATGTAGTTCTTTCTGAAGAATGTGAAATGAGTTCTTATAAACTAGCATTTCATCTTTAAAAAGTACTGAGTAAATGACCATCTCATATATTGTCTTAGATCAGCATTTCTCCAAAAACATTTGGCAGAACTTTTTCAGAGGGATGTAATTAGTATTGAAAAAAAAAAAAAAGACAGCTTGTAAAGAAATTTGGGGAATTTCTGGTCTTCTAAATTGCTAAAGTGTACTGAAGATCTCTAAAAGGGGTAATACACTAAAATATTTGGCCAAGAAATTATTTTTCTTTTTCTGAGTATTTTTAACGGCTAGTATTCTATGCTTTTAAAAATGTATTATGATGGCTGTCTCTTCTATGTTTTTTCCTGAATGTCACAAATTTTTATGCATAAAATGGGCAAAATAGACAGTGACATTTTCTATAAGAATGTTGCTTTAAATGAACCTGTTTCTGCCTGAGTGATATTTTCTATTTAAAATTAACATTCCTGTTTGCAATATACATGATATATTTTACTATAAAATGTACTTATCAATTATTAATGCACTTAAATTTTCCTAAATTTCTATTTGAGAGGAGACACATATATTCATATACATATGGACAAATACATACATACATATATAATTTAAACAAGTACATATTTTAAAGTTATTTTTCCTCTTTTGTTTTTTTCAATAATTTTACCAGCTTCTTTGAGATTTATGTGTAAGTTAAGGTGTACATGATGATTTCATGCACATATATGTTGTAAAATGATTAGCTGAATAAGGTTAGTTAACACATACATTACCTCACACAATTTTCTTTTTTGTGTGAGAACCTTTGATATCTTTTTTTAGCAGCTTTAAGCATATAATACAATATTGTTACTTATAGACACTGCTGTACATTAAACGTCCAGAACAGATTCATCTTATAAATGGAAATTAGTACTCTTTAATGGATAACACCCATTTCACCAAACCTCCAGCTTTGGCAACCACCATTTTATGTTTCTATGAGTTCAGCTCTCTTATATTTCACATGTAAGTGAAATCATGCAGTATTTGTCTTTCTCTGTCTTATTTTACATTGCATGATATCATCTAGGTCCTAACATGTTTTAACAAATGGCAGGATTTTTGTCATTTTTATTCCTAAATAATATATATGTTATATATAGTGTCCCACCACTGAACTTTCTGAAAGCATTATTCTTTATTGAAAAAAAAATCACAAATCTGTATTTCTTTGGGAAATAATTTGGGAAAAAAATTTTATGTTCCTTTGGTGGTATCCTGTTCTTCGATTTTTCATGCTGGGTAAGGCTAAATGCCCAAATACAATTGTATACTTTCTTCCAATCTTGCACAGTTGGGCTACTTTCTACATGGGCTCACTAACTATTTGCAAAGGCATGCTCTCACCACCATGGGAGGTAAATATAGTGAGATGGCCATGCAGTGGTGTGTGCATGTGTGTGGGTAAGGCATATGGAGCATTAGAGATGCCCTTGGACCAGCTGGGGGGATCCATAGATGAGCCAACTCATAGGCAGACTTCCTGATGGAGTTCCCAAAGTGGTTAGTAGGTTCTATGTCCTTTTGATGCCCTCTGAGAGCCCTGACTACTGTTCTCCCAGGTACTCCCTGCCCCACAGTTGTGCAGCATTCCTTAGTATTTTAGATGGGATAAGAAAGAAGGAGTTCTCTTTGGAAGCATCCTATATAGCTGAGGAAGCTAGGTACCCACTCATATGCTTTCACTTTCTCCATGGGAGAAATCAAAAGTCAAAAAGGTCTCCTTTGGCACTGACTTATGCAAGCCTTGGGGGAGAAATGGCATAGGTAAAATAGAACTGTTTTCTTACCCTCTTCAATGTGTCCAGTCTCAGGTTGGTTTTGTTCCAATTTTGAGCTGCTGTTTGGTTTCCTGGACTTTCACAAAGATGTTTTCATTTATGAGTAATTGTCAAAATTGGTGTTCTTTGGGACAAAAATGGCAGAAAACTCCTATTTCCTCATTTTGATGATTTTCCCCCTATTTTTATTAGTCCAAATATTCATTTTTGTTAGACAATACATTGAAAAGAAGGTAAAATTTTCTGACTCTGAAGCATCAGTTTCTTAGCAACCACACAGAGGAAGACTCTTTTGATATACACTGAGATGTACATCAATAGCTTGAAGTTTCTTAAAAAACTGATAATGCATGATAGATGTTATTAAAATGTCTTTTACAATGTAATGAGTATCTATAAGAGGAACAAATCTTTTTTCATAATGGAATGCTATCTTTTCTGAAGTTGAAATATTTCTGATCCACTGCTACTTCATTTCTGATTGGGGCCAAATCCAAACACTTCTGAAAAACATTTGGGATTTCTTGTATAGTCTTTAAAATTGTCTTATTCTTGCTGCACTTTGAGACATTGAAACTTGAAGACCCAAACTTGAGGTCCTATATTTTTTTAGAATTTACCTAACTTTACATTAAGAAACTAGCTTAACACTGGATTAGAAATATTTTTGGGAGGGGCACATGGGAGGGTCAGTCAGTTAAGCATCCAACTCTTGATTTTGTCCTAGGTCATGATCTCAGGGCCTTGAGATCAAGCCCCATGTCTGGCTCCATGCTCTACAGGGAATCTGCTTGAGATTCTTTCTCCCTGTCCCTCTGCTACTCCTTTCTCTCTCTCTCTCTCTCTCTCTCTCTCTGTCTCTGTCTGTCTGTCTCTCTGTCTTGTAAATAAATAACTTTTTAAAAGAAACACTTTCTTGAATAGAATATTTAATAAAAAATTATCCAAGTGAAGAGGAATAAATTACCTATCTTCACTCAGTTTCATGGAAGGTGAAGAGGATTGTTAAGCATTAAAAAAAAAAAAGACAAAATGTTACTGTTGGTTCCTAGACACCAGAAAAAAAGGAAGGGGTATATGAGAAAAAATAAACAAACTAAGGTATAGTTCCTTGAATTTATTGTAACGTTTGCTAGAATTTTACTGCCAAATGCTGATGATAAGGTTGTTTTCAATCTGGATGGAGTGGAACACTGGCTCAATAAAGCTAGAACATAGCTTCCGCATTGCATATTTTCAGAATATATTAAGGAATATAGATATGGCTTTTCACACCATAATATTGCCAATTCTCAGAAAGCACTTGTTCCTCTGGCCCTGTTTCTCTGACTAGCAACTAAGTAATTTGTTACCATTTCCATCTTCATCAATCCCCAACTATGACGCTGGAATACACAATACCCCAATGGTGTGTTAAAGAAAGAAAAACAATGATAGAATGATATGATAAAAATGACTATTTTTCCCTAATATTATTCTTTCCTTGTTTCTTGAATTCTTTGAATAATATTATTCCCCCCACATTTTTAAACATTCTGTTTGGGATTAATACTGCTCAGAATATAGGTCATATTCCTAGACTCTTGCAGCTAACTAAATCTTGGCCAGTTAGATATAACTAGAAGTTGGTTTGGCAGTGTCTAGAGTACCCTCTATGAAAGACAATTCTGTGCACACTTTATCCCTGCCCTAAGCTGTTTTCTTCATCTTGTTGCCTAGAATGCAAATACTACCATCTTGAACCATGACAACATAGCCATTCCCTAGAGATGGAGGAGTCTGAGCCATGAAGAGTGAGTAGAACTCTTCCCAACTGCCATTCCAATCCTCTCATGTTGACCTCTGGGCCTTTGGATTAACGGGAGGAAACTTTTAAATTGTTTAAGTCAGTATCATTTTGGTTGATTTTTAGACTGATACAGATTTTGTTGACTGAAATTAGGACTCATAATTTTAGAATTTATAAATGTAGGCTTAGTGGGAATGTTTGTTTATTATTTATTTATTTATTTATTTATTTTTAAATACATTTTATTTTTTTTAAGATTTATTTATTTATTTATTCATGATAGACACAGAGAGAGAGAGAGGCAGAGACACAGGCAGAGGGAGAAGCAGGCTCCATGCAGGGAGCATGATGCAGGACTCGATCCCAGGACTCCAGGACCACACCCTGGGCCAAAGGCAGGTGCCAAACCGCTGAGCCACCTAGGGATCCCTGTGGGGATGTTTAATAAGTATGGTAGCAAAGACTCAGATTATGAAGGCAGAGTTGCTTATTATCCTTTCATGCCATGGAAAACTTTTAGCCAAATGTTATCTATTGCAATTTTGAAGCCAGATAATTTGCTATCCCAGAGATAATGGTATTCCTACTGTTTCAGAAAATGTTACTGCTTTCAAAAAAAAAAAAAAAATTCTGAAAAAGATGAACTTAGGTCAAGTTATCCAGAACCACAGAGTGGGTAAGAAAGGGATCAGGTGTGCTATATAGGAAGCACTTTCTGTCTTGGCCAGGAATGGAAACTGATAGGAAGATCCACTGCAGCCTTGAATAATTAAAAAAGCCAACTGCTTTTGAACCAAACACTGGACCAGTTAAGTAGTAACTTCAAAATGGCAGACTTAACAAGAAGTAATACCAATGCTCTTCCCCACAAAGTTTGCAAGCCTAATGGCAGATTTCTGCCAAAAGTGTTATTTTCCCTTTCTATGACATTATTTCATATAGTGTCAAGAGAACCAGTACTGAGAGGATTGAAGATGGGTAAAGTTCTTTACAAAAACACTACAGACTTCAAGTTTAGAAACTAGGTTTAAACAAGATACTCTGCTAAAGGGAATATAGATATGGAATTAATTAGAAACAAGAAGCTCAGAAAGCTCTTGAATAGATTATATTGCTATAGAAAACAAGAGACATACTGGACTGCAAAAGTCAGTACATTTTCTGGGATCCCTGGGTGGCGCAGGGGTTTAGCGCCTGCCTTTGGCCCAGGGCGCGATCCTGGAGACCCGGGATTGAATCCCACGTCGGGCTTCCGGTGCTTGGAGCCTGCTTCTCCCTCTGCCTGTGCCTCTGCCTCTCTCTCTCTGTGTGTGATTATCATAAATAAATAAAAATTAAAAAAAAACTTTCTATCCAACAGCTATTTCAGGACCCAGAAATCCAGAAATCCAAACGAACAGAAGGTGAGCTCTTAAATCTCTGCAATCCCCTCAAAGTACATATTTTCTGATGCTCACCATAGATGTGGCTCTGAAGAACAAAAAATAATGAAGAACCACTCTAGGAATACAGAAGGTGCTCAGAAAACAATGAAAAAGTGGATTATTCCTAGAGAATCAAACCAGGGTTGCCAGAGGTGCTAGGACAGGAATTTATCCAGTGTCAGAGGCAAGGCTGTTCATTATCCCTGCCTAATATTGTTGCTATGGCCTAGTTATGGCTATAAGTTTTTACTGAGGTTTTCTACCTGTATTTCACCACTGTCTATGTACACCTCATGGAGAAGACTGTACCACACATTGAGAGATATGAAGATTTGAACAGGTTGCAGAAAACAAGACAAAACAAAACAGGGGCACCCAGCTGTCTCTGATGGTTGAACTGGCTGCAGAAGCTAGAGGGGAACTTAGGATTTCTCACTTTTGGGAAGAAGATGAAATTTTCTGTATGTAAGAAAAATAGTGAACATGAATATTCAGGAGGCCAAAGAAGAGGGCAGGAATAGTGACCATATCTGACCCTCAGATATTAATCTCCCTTTTCTTTGGTAACAGAATTTATAAGTGAACGCATTTGTCAGACTTGCGCTTAGTTAGATATGTTCATATAACTAAGCTGTAGTGAACAAGATGTAAGCAGGTGGGCTTCCATGCCCTGAAGAATTGGATGCACTATATCCCTGCCTTTTTTCTCATTCCTTGTGGTTGAAAGGGCGATACACTATATGGGCTGAAATAATCCTCCTTGAACATGAAATGATACTGAGATGTAGGCTACAAACTCATCAATATAAAAGATGTACAGACTCACAACATTTTAGCCTAGCATATCTGGCATGGACCATTTACATTCAACATTTGGCACAAGATAGGAATAAATGTCTAACTGTTTAAACCTCTGCTATTTGGGTTTTTTTTATTACCCATAGACAAATATAATACTGTAACTACTTTAATTCAAAATTTAGCAAATACACGTGAAATATGACTCAAATAATCATTTTCAAAGAATAGAAAATCAAAGTAACAGTATATTAATTGTAAAAAGAGTTTCCTTTCTCCGTGTAACAAATTCTAGCAAGAGATGATTAGTTTACACTCAGCAAGACCAAGATCCCATCAAAGACCTACTATTTCCCCTTTATTTCTGCTCCTTTATCCTCAATATGTTGACATTTTTAAACCTTTTTTTTTGTATTGATGGTTACAGGAAGGCTACATCAGCTCCAGATCTCATACTTCTTTTGAGGCAGAAAGGAGGGTTTTTTTTTTTTTTTAACCCTCTTTTAGTTTAGACATTAGTTTTGTTTTGTCTTTTCATCAAGAAAGCAGCTTTGCAGCAAGCTTTTCATGAAATTTCATCATTCTGAACCGAGTGTCACCATCACCCTAGGAGGTACAGAAAATGGGAAAAGTGTGGAGCTCTAGCTTTCACAGTAGGAGGAATTGAGATAAAAGGAGCTTGGGAGTGTTTGCTCCTTCTATGTGCCAGTTTATTTCCAATATAATAGCCCTCCAACTAAAAGAAGACTGTGGTACATGTACTGAGGACTTTGCTCAGATTTGATGCATAACCTCTTATAAGTAAATTAACTGATTTAATAAAATGATGCATTCAGAATATGTAGTATATGTACAGTTAGTTAAATGAAGAGAAAAAAATACAGAGTATGCAAACATCTTATTTCATAAGTCAAAGATAAATCATCATAGCAGAACTCAAACTAAGTGGCCCTGTACAATAATAGACCAGTTCATTTATGCAGAACAAAAGTAGAAATTATTTAAAAGTATATGTCATATTTACATTGATTACATTAAAATGCTACCAAATTGCTATATTATGGACAGATGACTCTTGAGTAGTATTCAAGCTTTAACATGATTTTGCTTTGCTCTAAGAGGAGATGTCACTAATTTCATATGAAAAATATGTAAACCTTTTCAGTGACACTCTTGTGTTTATCCATAAGATTGTTTTAAAAGGAAATATTTTCCATTATTAGCTGTTCATTGAGTGTTAGGAAATTCACTCTTTCTTTCATTATTCTTGGATATCAAAGACTTGTATAGTTTTTCAGATTAGATTGGATACTTCTGACTTGGTTTAATAATAAGACATTTCCTGGTGTAACAAAAATTCAAGAAAACCTCAAACATTTCATGCCCACATTTATTGAACATTTATACTTGTTCTGTTATATAAATCTTTTTTTAAAGCCTTAGTAAACATAATTTTGATGACAGTTGCCTATGTGAAGGTCAAATAAATAATGATCTATTGATTTATTTTAGAAGGAGGACACACAAGCTGGGAGAGGGGCAGAAGGTGAGTGACAAAATCTCAAGTAGACACCCTGCTGAGCACTGAGCCTGAGCCCCACTAGGGGCTGGATTTCACAACCCTGAGATTGTGACCTAAGCAGAAATCAAGAGTCAATCAGTTAAATGACTGAGCCACCCAGATGCCTGCCTATGGGAAAGCATTGGTGATGGCTAGGATATCTTCATACCATCATAGATAAATCATAGGAAATATGGGTTCTGGCATGTAAGATGAATAGAATAGGAAACAACTACTGTGCAAACAAATGGGTTATGTTTTCCTGTCAGAAGTCACCTCTTATTTTTTTCCTTATATGATTCTATTTATGATGTGTGTGGATATATGTGTATGTGCTACAGGCATTAGTTTTCATCAAAGATGCTCCCTGAGAATTTTACTCTGCTTCTTTTTTAAAATTTATTTATTTTAGTGGGAGAGAGAGTGAGCACAAGTAAGGAAAGGGGCAGAGGGAAAAGTAGACTTCCTATTGAGCAGGAAGCCTGATGCAGGGCTCCATCCCAGGATTCTGAGATCATGATCTGAGCTGAAGCCAGAAGCTTAACAGAGACAGCCACCCAGGCATCCCTTATTCTGCTTTTCAATCTTCACTGATTGAGCAAGAACACAAAGTTGTGGCTAGAAAAATGACAAATGTTCCTCACTTGATTTTCTTCCCCTACTAGCTAGCAGGAGAAGCCACAGATTTTGCTAACACTGAAAGGATGCCCAGTATTAGGTATTTATAAGATACCATTTTATTATACCTACTAACTCCCAAATATTACTCTATAAATATTTCTGTCCACTGCAATAGTTAGAAACAGCCAAAAAGAGGTTTTTTTTTCTTCCCTTTGCTTTTGTATTTTCATCTGGTAAAATTAGTCAAACAAATGTCAAATGACAAATATTAATTCTTTCCCTCCTACAGTTTTGAAGCAATGAAACAAAAAAGATCCAGAGAAGAAATAGGAGATTTGTTTAACCTAATTGTTTACTGTTGTGTTGCTATTAAATATTGAAGTTGCTGGATAGAGATTTTCCATTTCTGTCGCTACAGTATTTCTTAGAGGACAGACGGAGTATGAAATGAAGGGAAAAGGGGAAAGGAAGAGAAAAATTGTTCAAGTAGACATGTTCCCCTATAATTCTGCTTTGTCCCAAGAATCTAGAATGACCCAGCTTTCAAAAAAACAAAACAAAACAAAATTTACAGAAATATGAGAACACGAAGTATCACCAAGGGACAGAATCCATAGTTGTAGGTGTTTTTACTTGAACACAGAATAAACATAATGAAAAGATTCCTGTAATTCCCTCATGAGTAGACTGAAGAAATGCTGGAAATGCCATCCTGCAATTGTCCACCCACTGGTCATTTCTTACCCCCATCCAGTCCCATCTTTAAGGTTCCCATAACAACCCAAGGAATTTAAGAGTAAACAGGGTTTCTCCCCTACTCACCTGCACCAGTAGTGTTTTGAAAAGATTTTGCAGTTATGCAGAAATATTGAGCTGATGTTTGCTAGTCCATCACATTATTAATAGGCAAGGTTAGTACCATCTAGCTGCAACACATTCAGGATCACATGAGCCTTAAGCTCCTGGGCCAGGGTAGACACTCAAAAACAATCAAAGACACTTGGGGCCATCTTAGCACTAACACAGAAACAGCCCCATGGAACTACATGTAAAAATATATGATGCTAGTTTGAATTATAACACGGAAGTTTGGTGGTTGTTGTTTTTGAATTTTCTAAACTCCTAAGCCAGCATGGGACAAAAGTATCAACTGTCTATTTTGCCTCAAGCTGAGTAATAACTCATTTCGTTACAAATGCAATTTTTCTTTTATGAAATATATGCCCACAAATACAAATGCTTTGTAATCTTGAAATTCTCCTGGTTACAATGTATTTTTCCTAGACTAATATTTTCAGAATGCCTCCTAAATCTTTGAAAACTGTTATATAATATTTTATGTTTTAACATCGTGTAAATTCTAGTCCCGTTAGAAAAAAATAGAGGACCTTTGAAGTTCTCCTATGGAACTAGAAGAAGAATGAGGTACTAAAAAATATATGATATATTAATTCCTTTGAATTGACCATTTAGTGATAATCTGACCTAACTTTCAATTGTATATAATATTGTATTTTCTACGCCTCCAGGGTTAAACATTTTCTTTGTGAAGATAAGGGGATATCAGAGTAAAATAGAAATACAGGGTGGGAGGAGATATACAGACTGTTCCTCTCAGGCAAAATGAAATTTAACACATTTGTCCAGTGGCCTTTTTTATTCATGACACAGGAATGCACTAATGCTAGTAGCTCATGAAAAAAAGAAAAAGAAAAAGAAAAAGAAAAGAAAAAGAAAAAGAAAAAGAAAAAGAAAAAAAAACATGGTTCAGGAAAGGAGTTTATTTCACTAGGATAAATAGCCTATGTTGGAGTGATTAGGAAATCCCACAACAGAAACTCGGCAAGAATTTGCCTATAATGAGTTAGTTCAATTGAGAGAGGGATTTAACATTGTTTCTTTTCCAAGAGATGAATGATTAAAAATACTCCCTACACCAGGTGCTCTATGGTGCTCTTGACCTTCATCCTCATCTATGTTTGCAGGTGTTTCTTCAGTTTTACAGGGGTAAACATTGTCTTTCTATGTCTCCACGAGGTGTAATTGTAGTGGCAAGCATTGTGGATGAGTGCAGTCACTTCTCTTGCCATTGCAGATAAATTTTCAACAAGAGACTTCAAAATCTCATCCATAAAATTTGGATGTGTATCAAGGGAACTAGAAAAGATGCCAACATTTCTATATACTGTGCATTGTGAGTATGGAACTGTAACCTGATATTTGCATTCAGGTAAACTTAAAGAATTTAAATTTAATGAAATACTTAATATATCCAATTTCTTATGATGAGTTTAAAAATAAAGACTGAGAGAAGTCAGTCTCAATGTTATTTGAATAACATTGCTTTCAGTTGATAACCAATTAGAATCTGAATTACCTTTTAAGCTCATATGTTGAGACACTAAAAAGATATAACCCTATATATTCCTTATTCCTTATTGTGATTGTTCCATGGGAGAGGTAGAATAGAAGGGAGAAAGTGGATTATTAAGAAAAAACACAGAGTGACTTTATCATATCGTTGCTAACAGGAACAAGAGAAAAAAAAGCTGCCACTCTGTGAACTACGACTCTGCCTGTAATCTGAGCTACAAGAAGTAGAGAAGGTACACTGCAGGCAGAGTAAATCTGAAGTTGTTAGTCATTATTCATCTATGTATCTATCATCTATCTATCTATCTATCTATCATCTATCATCTAACTATCATCCATCTATCTACATACTTACCTATTATCTGTCTTAAGAAAGTTCTTGTATTGCAAAATACTGGTTAGAATTAAGGAAATGACAGGGATTTACAGAAGCTAATATATACTACTTTTCTGAGCTGTAGCATTCACATTCGTGTTTCTATATCTGACTGATAATTCTGGGTATTAATTCTGGTGAGTGTTATTGAATCATTTGATTAGTTTGGGGAATTGAAGTAGAGCAATACCATGATAGCACAAATATATAGGAGCCTCTGTGAAACTGTAATCAATGATTTAAAAGCACATGCACATGAGAGACTCCTAACTCTGGGAAACCAACAAGGGGTAGTGGAAGGGGAGGTGGGCAGGGGATGGGGTGACTGGGTGATGGGCACTTAGGAGGACACTTGATGGGATGAGCACTGGGTGTTACACTATATGTTGGCAAATCAAACCTAAATAAATAAATAAATTTATATATGTTTTTTACTTTATATATAAGCACATGCAGTAAAAACATAAGTGGCACTAATAAAGCAGCTATCTACAAACATAAATGCCATGAGTAGAGTCCAAACAAAAAAGACTAGAAGAAGATTTTAAGCCAAACTTCGAAAAACATTTGTCTTTATCTTTAGTCACTATCTTATTAATGTATTGGGTCTGTGTTTTTGATACCGTTCTCTAGTATTTGAGGGATTATTTTACTTTTTAGGTGATTGGTGCACTAGTGGTAAAAAGGGTCCTTCCAGAACTGCATAATTTGTACTCACTTTTAGGATTGCTGGACGAAAAAGGCCTAAACCAAAAAAAATGGACAACTCAAAACTCAAATTCAAATTAAGTAAAATATGAAATTTAGAAACAGAAGGAATAAATTTAACTACCAACATAGTTCTATGTTTTATTTTTAAAAAAGGAAAAATTCATATTTTATCATCAAAAAGGGTTGAATCTTCTATCCTCTCCTCACTCTTTCTTCTGCTTATTGATAAGCATTCTTGGTATCCAGAGAGGAGCTGATTCTGCATTCTAGAGCCAGCAAAGAAAATAATAAATATATTAAACTTGATATGTATTGTTTGAAGAAAACAAGAAATGTTCTTAGATATTACTTGATATTACTACAGTGGACAAATAATCTAGCTTGAGGACAGCTCTGCTAGTAGACAAATATGGATGATTTGTGCATCAAAAAGGGAAACAACACAGTTGGTAAGTGGAGACTTTTGAAAAATTCATGAAAATATAATGATGTCAAAAGGGGTACTATATTACAAATTATAATAAATAGTAATTGACACGCATATGTAAATGTCTTGATCAATAAAAAGTGAATATTTTATTGAAATTTCACAAACATAGCGTTGAAAATTTAGACATAGGCTCATGTTTTCTAAAAGGAGATAAAATAAGTAAAAAGATTTGTGTAAAATGTTAAAGAGGAATGATTAGTCTTTTTGGCATTTCTCTATTTTGTTTTGTTTTTTTAAGTATCAGATTACTTTGGCATCTTCTACTTTGGTTACTCAGACTGCCAAACTTTGGAAATCCCACTTATGTCACTGTGAGATAGTGCTTTTAGTTGTCACTTAGGATTCTATCAGGATATAGAGGCCTCAATTTTGGAAAAATAGACTGTGCTTGAAGACAAGGTTATACAAGGTGTGATGTGACTCTTTGCTATTATCAAGATTGTGTAATTATACTTTAAGTTCATTTGGAGGCAAAGAAAAATTTCTAAAATTTATGTTGGGAAGTAAAGAAGAGGTCCTGAGAAACTCTTCCAGTTTTACCCAAAAAGATGGACCATACAAATGCACCATGGAAGACTTTTAGTCTACAATGTGAGTTAGAGTGGCACTAGTGGAAAAAATATTGTGGTTATGGCATAAGGGGAAATCATGTAATATATTGGTGTTTATTCCAAAAGCAGTGAAAAAAATGAGTAGCAATGTGTGGAAATGACAGTGTTTGGTAAAAATGCCAGTCTTTGGACTAAAAGTACTTAGATTAAAATGAAATTGGTCAAAATTCTCTAAGGTAATAAAATGTTATCACTCCTAGACGCAGCACTACAATCCAGTTAAGAGGATAGCAATCTTTAGAAATTGAGACTGAAAATCTATCTAACAGCAGCACGATACAGAGAGTTACAATCAAAGTGATGATGAAGTCTTTGAAACAGAGCCTGACTCAGTTTACTGACAATTGGTGAGATGTACAGTCCCAAGAGAGTGAAGGAAAGAAGGAAAGAAAGGAAATTCAGGGTGTTCAAACCTTGAGAATACCAGTTCAATTAAATACTACTGGAATTCCTGGAAACCATGCCTGGAGGCATGATGGAAAGCTTGCTATATCCCAGGCTGTACATATGGGAAATCTGAAACAGTCTGTGCTGAGAATTGAGGCAAAAGAGACAGTACTTATAGTTTTGCGATCATGGAAAACACAGGTCTCTTCAAGTCCTGAAGCAAAGAAAATGTCTGCGGGCCTAAAAAAGTAGAAGTGAAGGGTATTAAGACTGGTGGTATTAAGACTGGTTCCAATAATTCAGTAATCATCTTTTGTTAGTGTAATTTATTATAAAGGACTAAGAAAAAAAACAAAAGAAGAAAAATATTAAATACTAAATGATGAAATAATAAGTGTGGTGGCTTTAAGGAGATGCAATTATTTAGAAAGAGACATGACAAATGTTGGGTGGAAGGCTTGATTAAAGGGGACTTCTATCACATAGTGAAAGTGAAACAAAACATTTACTTTTAAAAATAAATAAAATTATGTGGTAAACTTAAGATAACCAAAGCTCACTCTGAATCTTTTATAGAACATGAGTCCCAAAGAGAATGGAGTTACGATAACCATATGGATAGAGGGGAGGTTTTTATCTTTTTGAATTAAGGTAGCAAATTCAAGAAAATTACACAGGGAGCGCCAATGTTAAGGAGATTAAAAAGCAAAGATAAAAATAACTTGGACTTTTATTGATCATCAAGTAGAAGAGGCAGAGGTACCTGATTGATATGTTCAAGGTCTCTAACAAGACTAAAATTGGGTGAGGGGCGCCTGAGTCACTCATTCAGTTAAGCATCTGACTCTTGGTTTCAGCTCAGGTCATGATCTCAGGGTTATGAGATCAAACCACACATTGGGCTCCGTGCTAGGCATGGAGCCTGCTTAAGATTATCTCTCTTCTCCCTCTACAGCCCCGCCCCTACAAATAAAAGGATTGAGGGAATCCCTGGGAGGCTCAGTGGTTTAGTGCCTGCTATGGGCTCAGGGCATGATCCTGGAGTCCTGGGATCCAGTCCCACATCGGGCTCCCTGCATGGAGCCTGCTTCTCCCTCTGTCTGTCTTCTCCCTGTGTCTCTGCCTCTCCCTCTCTCTCTCTCTCTCTTTCTCTCTCTCTCTCTCTCTCTGTCTCTGTGTCTCTCTCATGAATAAATAAAATCTTTAAAAAATAAAAAAATAAAAGGACTGAAATTGGTTGAACACCACTCCCTATGATCCTGGCAATAGAACCTTCAAGCTAATAGCATTATCATGAGGAAATTCTCATGTAAATGAAATAAACAGTAATAGAAACTTGGGAGCTCAATCTTGGGGCCAGAACTGGAAAGGAACTTGCTTTAGGTTGTGCTATTGGCAAAGAATGAATTGATGCTAAGGAAGAATTTGAGTTGTATGTAAGAGAGCAGTTGAATGAACTTCTGGAGACTGCTGGTTATTACTTGATCATGGTCAGGTCAGCGTGTGCAGTAAATCACACAATTTGCTTTCTGTGTTGCATCGTCAATTCTTCGCTCTGGCTTTGCTGCCAAAAAGAACTATGTATTGGAAAAGAGAGGCTCACTTTTACTTTTATTTGTCCTGGAATCAGAGCCATCATTGCAAACTGCAGTTATATATTTTCCCAGAGCACTGGGACTGTCTAGCACAATTGTTGAGCTTGGCATCAAAATGGACCTTTATCATCAAGATGCCTTAGAATTTCTTTTCCAATGTTGTTTACACCTTCTCACTATCAAAATTATAACCCTCATGAACTCATAAAATTGACTATTATCCTTCAAATGAAATGAAATTCCAAGAGAATAAAACCTTATTGGGCTTCTATTAAAAGAACATGAACAAGACCATGTGCAGAGGACACTCTTTCCTTGTGGATCCATATAATTGTACAATTCTCTGATTTACATTATATCAGTACAGAGACTTTCAGTTTCATAAATGATAGTATGTATTACCATTTTATTGCCTATTCGCTTATTGGATATTTATAGCTTCTGATTATAGCATTCTGTCCCAATAAAAATGGATAAAACCCTGTTTAATTTCAGTCAAAATCAGATCATAGAAGTTCATTCTGAAATACTAATAATAAACGTGAAATGCTATTTCCATCTGAGATTTTGAGCAGAGCCATGGCATGAAATGGCTGAGTGAGGACATATGGATGGAAGTTATGTCAGTAAACTAGCTTCCAAATATGATGTTTTAAGAAGTTTTCAATTCATTTAAGGAAACAAAATAAATGACCCGAACAGAATCATGATAGGCTTCAGATAAGCTGTAGCCCAAATACTTGTGATAATAAGATTTCTCATAGCCTTCAGGTTCACATAGAACAAAATACTCATGAACTTGGACAATTATTAAAAGAACACTTCTCAGTACAATAACAACATTATGGGTCTTTACATTCATAAATGAAGTCAACAATGTAATCATGAAATTTCTTAAAGGACTTCTTAAAATAGTTATGTTATAAAAATGGTGTGTAGTAGAAATTAATTTCTTCAATGGGGTTTCTGAATTGAACAAATACATGGTAATTAAATAAAGAAATCAGATTAAGAGACTTTGTATCTCAGGGTGCCTAGGTGGCTCTGTCAGTTAAGCATCTGGTTCTTGATACCAGGTCTTGATATCAGGGTTCTGAATTCAAGCTTCACATACATTAAAAAGAGAGAGAGAGAGAGAGAGAGAGAGAGACTGTGTATCTCAATTGGCTAACAGACACATGAAAAGATGCTCGACATCATTTATCATTAGGGAAATACAAATCAGAACTATAATGAGGCACCATTTCACACCTGTCAGAATGGCTAAAATTAGCACATAAAACAACAGATGTTGGCAAATGCAGAAAAGAGGGTTCCCCTCTTACACTGTTGGTGAGAATGCAAACTGGTGCAGCCACTCTGGAAAACAGTAGAGAGGTTCCTCAAAAAGTTAAAAATAAAATTATTCTATGATCCAACAATTGTACTACTAGGTATTTATCCAAAGGTTACAAAAATGCTGATTCGAGGGGGCACATGCATTTCGATATTTATAACAGTATTATCCACGATTGCCAAATTATAGAAAGAGCCCAAACGGCATTATCAACAATTATCAAATTAGGGAAAGAGCCCTAATGTCCATTGACTGATGAATGGGCAAAGAAGAAGTGTTATATACACATAATAGAATATTGCTCTGCCATCAGAAAGAATGAAATCTTGCCATTTGCAATGACATGGATGGAGCTAGAGTGTATTATGTAAGCAAAATAAGTTAGTCAGAGAAAGACAAATACCATATGATTTCACTCACATGTAGAATTTAGGAAACAAGACAGAAGAACATAAGGGAAGGGAAAAAAAAAGAGAGAGAGAGGTAGACAAACCTGAAAGACTCTAAGCTCTAAAGAACAAACTGAGGGTTGCAGAAGGGGACTGGTGGGGGCTGGGTTAAATAGGTGATGGGTATTAAGGAGGACACTTGCTGTGATGAGCACTGGGTGTTGTAAGTAAGTGATGAATCACTGAATTCTACTCCTAAAACTAATACTGCACTGTATGTTAACTAGAATTTAAATAAAAACTTGAAACATAATAAATAAATAACAAGTAAGGCAAAGAGAAAGTGTTATTGATAAAACATTTCATTCTGTTCCAAATGCTTCAACTCTAACTTGACTCTGGAGAGAAAATAAAGCTCATTTTATTTTTTTTTATTTAAAAAAAAAAGATTTTTTCTTCTTGTCTACCCTGATAGTCTTCATTTATTTAATTCCTACTTTTTCTTCAACCCACTCCAAGCTGCTTTCCATCCACACACTCTATACTTTGTGATTTCAGTAAGTTTGCATATGTTTAATTTAATATCAGCAGTTTTTGACAGTGATGGGCATAATTTTTTTCTTGACTCATTATTTTTCCTTGACTTCCATAATACTATAATATCATGGTTTTCTTCTTAAGTATAGTGCTGATCATTCTCAGTCTGTTTTACAGTTAAACAGGCAACAAAGACTCTATTTAATACTATTTCAATATATAAGAAAGGCCCAAACTCAATCTGAACACAGCTTTGATACAAAAGGCAGGAGGTAGAGTTTTTAAGAGCTGAGGTGAATGGGAGATCATAGACCATCTGGGTTTGTTAATTGGCTTTACCAACAGGAAAGGAAATTTTCTCATGACTTCATGACAGAAAATATTGTATAACTTGGAGCTAAGTGTTCTCCAAAGTTAGGCCCCTACCTTCCAACAGAAATTGGGAGATGGAGCTACTATCTTCCTTGATTATCACATTTCAAACAATGATTCCTCCATCTTTGAGAAAGATAATACTTAACTGTGCAAATGACAAGAGGCTTTTAAAAATATTTACATCCCAGAATATTACTCAGCCATAAAAGGAATGAAACTTTGCCATTTGCAACAATATGGATGGATCTAGAGAGCATAATGCTAAGTGAAATAGTCAGAGAAAGACAAATACCATGTGATGGAATTTAAGAAAAAGAAAGAAAGAAACAAACAAACAAAACCAGACTCTTAAACATAGAGAACAAATGGTGGTTACCAGAGAGGAGATGGGCATTCTTCCATCTCCTGTCTGGTAAAATAGGCAAAGGGGATTAAGAGTACACTTATCTTGATAAGCATGAAGTAATGGATAGAACAGTTAAGTCACTTTATTGTGCACCTGAAACTAATATAACACTGTATATTAATTATATTGAATCTATAAAAATTTGCATCTCAAAGCAGCCAAGAAGAAATTTACATTTACAGGTTTTCTAAAGCAAATGCTCCAGGGTAAGTTAGGGGTCTAGAGACAGGAAGAAGCCTATCTAAAATTTGGTCGACCTGAGGGAATTTTTAAGGTCAGCTCTCTTTGCCACATATTTGAATTTGCAGTTTTATTTATGAGAGATTTTTTTTCCTTAAATTTCTTCCATAGATATTCTTGTCCACTTTAATAGCTTCATCATCTATATTCTAATGATGTCCAAATCCTATTTTCTAGCCCAGCACTATCTTTTGCATTTGAGACCTCTCTATTCAGTTGCCTAAATCCTTCTTCACTTTCATGTTCCACAAGCCCTTCAAAATGCCCCAATTCTGGGATCCCTGGGTGGCGCCGCGGTTTAGCGCCTGCCTTTAGCCCAGGGCATGATCCTGGAGACCCGAGATCGAATCCCACGTCAGGCTCCCGGTGCATGGGGCCTGCTTCTCCCTCTGCCTGTGTCTCTGCCTCTCTCTCTCTCTCTGTGTGACTATCATAAATAAATAAAAATTTAAAAAAAAATGCCCCAATTCTAATCTTAACCTTAATACTTGCACTGATATCCACCAACTCAAATTAAATACACTTCTTCAGCTCCAAATAGAATTAGAAGTAAATTCTGTTAATGTTCTCTCCAGACTATCTCTCAAAATAGTTTATTTTTGAATTTACCTCTGTTTACACATTAGATCAGTCACTGTACTATGGTAACATGCCCTGCCTACCACTGCTACCTCTACTAGATTTCTCTGTACCTTTATTCTTTCTTGGCTCCAGTTCTTTTTCTTCACTGCACCCAGTGTGATATTTTAAAAATACAAGTATTTTTTTCATCATTCTTCTGCTTAAAAGTCTTCAATTACATCTTCTGAGGCTAAGTTCAAAATGTTTGACAAGGCTTATATGACCCTCTATAACACAGCATCAGTCTACGTTTCTAGGTTTACTATTCACTGTATGCTCCAGTCATAGTGGTCTTTTCTCTAGTCCTTATAATAGATCATGCTTTCTTACTCTATGGTTTTCTCTACAAATCATTTACCTTATTCTTATGCTTCCTCCCAACCTCAGGATCAATGCTACTTTTTCTTCTTTCAAATTAGACTTTGCTTCCCTTGTATGTGATTTGTCCCACTCTGTACTTCCTTTTTTGTAGGGGTCATCACAGATTATCAAATTCTTTGCTCTCTTAATTAGAACCTTCAGGAGGGTAGAGTCAGGATCAGGCTTTGATAGAGTAGTAATCATAGCACCTGGAGCAGAGGCTATGAGGAAGCCAATGTTTGGCAAATGGAATGTATTCAATGAACCACAAATTAAAGTAGTAACTCCAAATACAAATGTTCACTGTACATCAGCATGCAAAACATCAGCTACACATCCTTCAAAATAAGATTATAGGCAAACTAATCCCTAACACCGTTTTGGAGTGTAATACTAATGTAGCTCTTTCAAATTAGAGAATGTAAGGTGCAAATTTTGGCAAAGCAAGAACTATGTTGAAAGAGTAATACATATGTAATATAATACATTAGACTTGAGGAAATGTCACACCACTTATATCACCTGATCAGTTTTCCTAGTCATTCATATCATAATTTAGTTCATACAGTACATCACATTTAAAAGGTTAAGGCAAAAAGCCTGAGGATGTTGCCAAATTTACAACAGTATTTATAAATATTCATGAACCTATAGCATTTCCTCGAGATGCCCTTTGACAAACTTTCCAGGAGAATTGAGACTTTGTCAAGATTTCAAAGATCACATGATTGATGGTTCTAGTAGCTTATTATAAATATGCAATAGGTCTTCTCATCACTAGAAGTTGTTGAAAGTCTTGGGAGCACATATGTTCATACTAATAGTAATTAGTCACTAAGGATCCCATCAGACCACTTTACCATAGGCGGTTATTACCAACTCACCCAGAACATGATCTAGGAAACTCAACCTTAAAAGAGAGATGCAGAACTATTCAAACTGAACCCAGTCACATAAAATTTAAAAAGTAAAAAAGACTGACCATTTATTCGCATATTGTGTTGTGAAAACAATTATATGCATCTGGTGATTATATCACTAGGGTGTATGTCAAACCTTACTAATGAAATGAGACTATAGCTCACTATGAAAAAAGCCCATTATGTAATACTTTCAAACCTCAGTATTTAATCAAATTCGTATTCTTACGGGTAAAGAAGAGGACATAGGGGAATACTTTTTAAAAAATACTGGCAAGGTTGATTGAGTAATTATTACCTATCAGAAATTATAAGGTTCAATGCAGAAGATGGAATGTGAGAGCATTCTCACACCCTTCTAGTAAGAGTCACATTTGATTTAATCATTTTTGGAAAGTATTGCACAGTATTCAATAAAATCGTTAAAATGTTCATAGCCCATTACCTTGTCCTTCCTTCCATATATAGTAATATATCTTAATGAAACAATTAGGCTTATAGAAAATGCTTATAGAACATTGTTATAATAATCAGCACCTGAAAATATCCCAGATATTCAGTGATAGGAGGATTATTAGTATAATAATATGTCTGAATATTTAAGTACCTAGAAAAAATACTTAAAAAGAGTGTTTAATAAATAGGCTTGCTTAGACAAAGGAAAGAATAATCAGACTTCCAAATTACATACAAAATATTATAAATTATTTTTTAAAGATTTTATTTATTTATTCATGACACACACAGAGAGAGAGGCAGAGACTGGCAGAGGGAGAAGCAGGCTCCATGCAGGGAGCCTGACGTGGGACTCGATCCTGGGGCCCAGGATCACACCCCAGGCTGAAGGCGGCGCTAAACCACTGGGCCACCGGGGCTGCCCAAAATACTATAAATTCTATATAGATACAGTATAATAGCAATGATTTTAATATATGCATAGAAAAAAAACAGAATAAAAATTAAGATCATGATATTTTAGAGTTTTAAAAGTATTTCATTTATATAATCAGAAAATCTCAGTTTAGTATTTTTTAAAGCAGATTTTATGATTTTGGGCAGTTTTAGGTCAAAGCAAAATGAGCAAAAAGGACAAGGAGTTCATATATACCCTTTGATTCCACATATACACAGCCTCCCACACTATCAACATCCCACTGAACCCACATTGACACAACATTATCACCCAAAGTTTATAGTTTGTATAAAGATTCACTCTTGGTGTTGTCTATTCTATGGGTTTTGGCAAGGAATCACCATTATAAAATTGCACAGAACTGTTTCGTTGCCCTAAAACTGCTCTTTATTCTGCTTCTTCAACTCCTCTCTCCAGCCCCAATTTCCATGATGTTGTTTTTTTCCCAAATGGCATATAGTCTATAGTGTTGTATAGTTGGAATCATATAATATGTAGCCTTTCAGATTGGCTTTTTTTCACTTAGTAATATGCATTAAATGTTTCTCCACGTCTTTTCATTCTTTGATAGTTCATTTCTTTTTAGCTCTGAATATTATTCCATTGTCTGGATGTACATGAGTACTCATGGTTGATGCAGGCTGGCTTCAGTATTGAAATTCAGAATTATGAAATAGAATGCATGTTATTGGCTCCCACATTCACTCTATAGTTACAGCCTTCCATTAAAAAGAAGAATTTGGCAGGAAATACCCACATTTTATATAAAATACGTTTTACTTTACTGTGCTAAAGTTAAAATAAGAAACAAAGTGTCATATGTTATAACCAGAGTTATAATTATATATTAAAATTTCTGATTATTTTTCATGAAGGCATTTCTTATTTTGGGAAAAATCATCAGGATAAGCATTTTCACAGGTGACTGGAGGCTTTAAGGCAGAAACCATAGAGGCTTACCAGCTTTTCCCAGGGACAGGATATAGGGGATTTGAGCCTGACATTTCCTGTAGGAACTTTTCTGCATCACCCCCAATGTGGTAGTTAGAGTCCACCAAAATAATTGAACCCATACATTTGGATGCACTTGTTTTCTCAAAAATAAAGGTTTTCTCTGCTATTCTGTTTTTGCTCTGTTTTTCCCTAGGAATCACAGACCACAGCATTGTAAGGCAGGACTTGGCTTTGCACATTATTCCAAAACCATTACCACGAGGTAATGTGTTAGTTGTAAGATTCTTGACATCAGAGACAAGCTCAAACACCTCCAGTGCCTAACCACTTCAGTTCTCTGTGGTACATCTCAGAATCCTGGGGAAGATGTTAAAGACAAGGTATGTCAGGCCATAAAGTTCCAGAATTATCACTAGCATTCATCTCTAGTTTAAGCTCCATTAACACAAATTCTGACAAGGAGATTCTTTTGTAAAATCCCAAATGTCTATGTGTATTTATTCCTATAACTTAATATTTATTTATTTATTTATTTATTTATTTATTTATTTATTTACAAAATACCTGCTGATTGATTTATCAGGATAAGATGGTTTCCTTGGATATAAATTCAAGAGGAAGTGCAAGTATTTTATTCACTTGGATATCCTTTCCTTGACAGGCAGGGTAGCAGGTTCTGGGACAAGCTAAAATCATTCCCTATTAAAAAAATTAAAAAGAAAAAAAAAAGTACTACTACTAGTCGTAGTGGGCAGGAGTTAAATTTAAGCAAATTATTTTTTTTCAGTAATTCCTAATTGTTTTGAATACTGAAGTTTGGGAGGAAGTTTCCACTGGGTTCAGGAGGTAGGTGTGACTTCTGCATAGTGCTAAGAAGAAAAGGGCAGGAATAGGGTCCAAGTAGTTTGGTGTCTTAGCCCACAGATGTCAAGATGATATTTACTGACTTCTCTGAACTTCCTACTGTCATCTGCATTCTTACCATGTCCAAAAGCAGCAGTTGAGAATTCTAGGATGCCATGACCACCCTGGAACACATCAGCCAGGAGCAATGTGTGGGTATGCTTGTTACCCAGCACTTTGTCTGACCTCTCACAGGGGGACATTCCCAGGAATTTCACCATATTACCCACAGCCTCTTCAAGTGTTTTGATGCTAGACAAGGTGAATGTTTCTTCCTTCTCAAACTCATCCCCTACCTCATCCCAGGCTGTTTCAGAGTTCAACTTCATGACCTTTTAGATGTGATCAGCAATGATGACATCCAGATCTTCCAGCACATATTCATCTTTATAGCCTTCATCATCAATCTCCCCAGTTGTGGTATCATAGTCCTTGACAGTGAACTTTGTTATGCAGCTGAATGTGCAGGCCACATCTGTGGGGTCTTCCTCCCACATCTGGGGTGCCTCCAGTGTGCAACAGGTCCCAGGCTGGTTGTAGGATAGGTTTTGGGCAGACTTGCAGTAGAGCAATAGGTAGGCTTCTGTGGGCTGGCTCCATCTGCATTGTGATGTTTTCCAAAGTCTAGTCATTGAGTGTGTCTCTGCAGTCAAACTGGAACTCCATGTGGTCTGTGAAGGTATGTTTGGTGCAGTGATGACATACTCTGTCTCTGGCTCAATGAGGGTCACAGGTTTAAGTGAGGACTTGAAGAGGGGACCCCTCCCATGGAACTCTGGTACTGTGGCCAGCTATTCCTGGAAGATCTCTTACTCAGTGGCTACCACTTTCTCAGGCTGCTTGGCAGCTGTGATGGGGGTGCTTTTTGTTCTCTTCTCTGACTTTGGCATGGTGGCCAGGGGCACCGACTGGAGGTCAATAGGTTTTTCTGATGGATCTAGAGTTTACTGCTGCAGAGATCTCTCCACACCAGTGAGGAGAATAGTCAGACCATTTAAGATTTAGCCTGAACTGAGGGCCTTCTGCTTCCTCTGCAGGATATTGAAATAGTAGGTGTCTTGGTCCCTTGCTTCACTATCATCATTCATCACACACCTCTTAAGCAACACCAAGATGTTAGGTAACATCACTTCTTTCTGGGCTCCAAACTTGGCCAGAACACTCACAGCACCTGCCCAGACCTCCTTATGCTCCAAGACCAATGAAGCAGATATATATGGACAGATTATTGCTCTTGGACCCCTCCTGGCCCAGGAGATGCAAGACACGGGTAGACAGCATGGTGAACTCACAGTCCTCTATGAACTCACACAGGTACAACAGCCTGATTCCCCTTGCTTTCTGGGTTCTCCTTAATGATGCTGATGGTGCAGTCCATGATGGTCTACTTGTACTCAAAACCACGCTCTTCCCACAGCATGGTGAATAGGAAGTTCATGACCACAGCATGTTTTGAGGATAATTCTGGCACTGATGGCCTCGACTACTACCACCTTGAACCCATCTGAGATCTCCAACATGAAGGATGAGATCTGCTTCATGAGGCAGTTTTGCTGCCCATCTTGAGGAATGTGGTGATGGCCACTGTGGTGATGCTACAATTCAAGTATGTAATCAGGTTCTCAACATCCAGATTGCAGGTCATCACTCCTGACAGATGCTTCATGGCCACTTTATTAAGGGTGCATACAGCAATGGCCTTGGATGAACTTCAAAACATCTGGAACACTGATACAGCTGGGGCCAGCTCTTTGGCACTTCAACCTGGCAGATTGACAATGGACAGGGCAGTTTCGTACACCACCATATTATGCTTGTTGGGCAAAAAGCTCTCAATGAAGTCAAACAGTGGGCTGTCATGGCTGCCATCCTCTTCCTCCAGCTGCTTGCTGGCCACCTGCATCATCATGCTGTAGGCAAAGGGATTCATGAGATTGTGCTCGGTGAACTTGCTAATCAGCTTATTGACAGCCAGGTGGTCATTCTTATGCACGTGGTAGATGAACCCCAGTGCATGGTACTGGACTATAGGTTTATCACTGAGTCCTGCCCCCTAGGTCTCATTCACCCAGAGCTTGACAAAGCTGCACTTCAGCAGGTGCAAGCAAGATACCAGGGAAGAGCTGGAGACACTGAGCACCTTGTCTATGAGGGCCTGTTTCATGTAGCACTCAACAGCCTGCAGCATGGTACTCAGTAATCTATTAGAGGGTATGCATAGCCAGCCCCTGGTGGTCATCTTCTTTCCTGGTCATTTCCATTGTCAGGGTGCTGGTGATGATAACGATAACCTCATCAATACAAGATATCTCCTTGATGATCAAGAAGCACATCCGAAAGAGTGTGGGATCATTAGACTGAAAGAGCTTGGTCATGGCAACAAAGGCCATGGTCACTTCAGTGGTCCCTAATCATTCCCTTGGTTTATGAGGAAAAGGATCTTGGTGAGGATGTGGGCACATTTTTGAGAGTTGATAGAAGTTTCAAGAAATACATGGGCCTCCTGGAGTACTGCACTCTTCTCAAGATACTAGAATAGGTTGGAGCCTCCACATGATTCATTGTCTCTCTTGTTGAATTTCTCCAGCATGGTGGTGTTGGCAATGTGCATAGTAGTCCTATGTTAGGTGCAGTGAGCACCAGTAGTCCAGTGGCAGTTCCATACAGGCCACTTCCTGGCAACTACATCACCTTGCACCTTAACATTCTCTTAGTATAAACTTTCAGTTAAAAAAAAGAAAATGAAATATAAGTATTATGGTAACCCCCACTCATACCTTTGACCTGAACCAGTCTTCTATCTAGATATACGTGGGTGTAGTCAAGATGGAAAAGCTAATTTTATCAGGTCTGAGTATAGACTAAGGCTTAGAGCATAGATGGTTTTAGGTACCACCCTAAGAATCTCCAATGTATATAGCTCCTATGGTGTTTTAATAAGATTGTTCATCTGATTTAATCAGAAACTTTCTTTAAACAACGTGTATATATATATGAATGACAGTTGTGGTAGGTTTGGCAATGGGGAATTTTTAAATATGCAGTTGTAGAAATGTAAAGGGACTGAGCTATGTACAATTACTATGACAGGGATATCCACACACCTCTAGCGAAAGCTAAGTGAATCCACTCCCATGCCAAATAGGTTTCAGGGTTCCCACCAGTAGCCAGTATCACCACACAATAGCACAAAGTAACCTTTAAATTGGCATGTAGGGAAAAGATCATTTAGTAATGGAGAAGTCAGTTTAGAAAGGTGTATATTTTAATCTTTATTGTGTAGGAACTTCAAAGCAATATTGCAAATTCTGATTTGTCTGATCACATCTGGAGATCTAGCAAAGCAATCCTTCAGGGGTTAAATTTCCAAGACTATTTTCATGGCATCTTTGCCTTGGCTTATGATGTCCTGATGCAGATCCTTTTGCTTTGGCTCCCGATCCAGCCCTGGTAGTACTTCCATTCTGAAGTCTTTACCTCCCGTGAAACTTTGAGGTAGTTTGGCGACTGCCTCTGCTGCCATTTTCACAGACAAAATGCACATTGACCACCTCTACACCCCTCTCCATTGAACCTAGAATTGCTTTAGAACACAGGTGTGGCCCAGAGGTAATTACCTTCTGAGAGGATAGTCAATGACTGCTGTTATCTTGTCAAACCTGGAAAGAAAGAGATTCCAGTTCACTATTTGCAACAAGGATCTTCAATCCTATCCTCTTCATTGCATTGTCACATTGATTTATTCTTGTTTGCCTTGAGTTTTGTGGTATAGTTTAAACTCTGGACTTTGTGGGCAAAGTCTTTCACCAGCATACATGAGTTTGAAATTTAAGGGTCAGTAGAAGAGAATCGAAAGTATCTAGGTTATTGGCTGCACCCTACTTTTTATGGGATTAAGATTCAAGAGACATCCCTTTAAACTCTCAGTTGTGTAACTATTAAAGTCTTCTAAGGAAAGAGAAGAGAAATGCTCAAGAAACTTAAGATTATCACAGAAATAATATTTAAAGTGGGATAGTAGAGGGCTCAGATCACCCTCTGACCCAGTCTCCTCCATGCCCACCCACTGGAGAGCATGGGCTATAATAGAGCAACAGTGAAAAGCCTACATCACAAAGCACTATAAGCATCTTAGAGGTCAAGGTCACAGGTCCATGGCCTACAAAATCAATACAGCACACATAGGATGGACATAAAAACCCTCAGCATCAATGGGAAACACTATGGTAAGCTATAAACCAAGCTATGCACATGTGGCAGCCAGGAGGACTATCCTTATGAGCACTTTCCCTCCTTACTTTCCAGTTGGTCAGGACTCTATAGATGAAAATGGTAGGGCTAAACAAGAATAACAGCTTTGTTAAGAATTCCTCATGAAGGGGCACCTGGATGTCTCAGTCAGTTAAGTGTCTGACTATGGATTTCAGCTCAGGTCATGATCTCAGAGTCATAGGATCGAGCCCTGCTTTGAGCTCTGCACTCAGTGTGAATTCTGCTTGTCCCCTTCCCTCTACTCGCCCCCCCCCCACCCTCTTTCTCTATCTCTAAAATAAATAAACAAAATCTTCAAAACAAGAAAAAAAGAACTCCTCATGGAATGCTCTATGTTTATAGTTATGTTTTTATTGTAAAGGGTGAAAATCAGGACCAGCCAAAAGAAGAGATACATAGGGCAAGGTCTGGGAAGGCAGTATTTATTGGGAATAATATATTTTGAGCTAACTGCTAAAAACAATGAAAAATAAGAATCCCTTCCCTCATGGGGCTTAAGATCTCATTGAGAAACCAATCTCATTGAGAAACCAAGCAACACATGATACAATTAGCAAACAGTTAAATATGTAACTAATTCATACTGTCCAAATAGTAAGCACACTGGGAGCAAAAGGAAAGGACATAACTTATTCAATTTCTCTACTATTGGCAGTCTTCTAAGTAACTTGGAATAGCTGAGGTTTTGAAAAGAAAACAGCACACAACTGCAGAGCCTACCAGAAATTGAGAGTAAGCAGTAAGTGGTTGACTAGAGATTGGTAGAGCACCATCACTTCAAATAAAATGTGGCTTTATGAGAGGCAGAGATATGAAATACTTCTATTTGATCTTTTCCTTTGTTTCACATTTCCATCCACTCTGACCCCTCATATCTCCATTTCCCCAAAGATCTCCAAAGGTCTTTCATTCTTTGCTGTGTGTCTTGATATTTTCCTAAATTCTCTCTGATGGGACAATTTTGTTCACTCCCACAAGACCATTTATCCAGACTGAAAGACATGTTGCATTTGCTGGCAGTACTAAAAATAGCCAACCTGGTAAGAGTTAGCATCTGCAAATCTGCAAGGGCAGCTCCTTTCCATAACACCCTGTAGGGAGCCATTACCTCCTTTTTTTTTTTTTTTTTTTTTTTATGATAGTCACACACACAGAGAGAGAGAGAGAGAGAGAGAGAGAGGGAGGCAGAGACACAGGCAGAGGGAGAAGCAGGCTCCATGCACCGGGAGCTCGACGTGGGATTTGATCCTCGGTCTCCAGGACCGCGGCCTGGGCCAAAGGGCAGGCGCTAAACCGCTGCGCCACCCAGGGATCCGGAGCCATTAGCTTTGACCTCCACCTTCCACCATCTCTAACTCCAGTAAGGATGCTGTTTGGAAGAAAAGGTGAGAATTGATGGGAAAATGATTTGAAAATTATTTTTTGAAGGAATTTTTCTTGATTCTCATCAATTCTCTAGTGGAATTATTTAAAATGAATATGAGTTTATTGAAATCCTCCAAGTTTTAGTAGCAAAGCAATAGTTTAAGCAGTGAACACCTATGCTTATGATGTATATATTTACATACTACAGCTGTACGTTAAAACAAGGTATATCATAAACATGCCTAGCTAACAGATCTTTTATGGTATGTTGGTATAATCATGGGCATTCTATTAACTTCCTAGAAGGAATGTTTTCATGGAGAATTAAAGATTAATTTTATGCTACTTGCTATAATGATTAAGAAACCTGAATTACTGGTTTGAAGTTGACTTTATTATGTTTTTTATTATGGTTTTTTATACTTTATAAATGTTCATTTATGATTCTAACGATTATGATAATATTTTTTTGCAATTTCCACATATATATTCTTTTTAAAGAGATTTTTCCCAATTTACTCAAAAGATCACTTCAACTATTTCCTGTTTTTTATACTATTAAATGGATCTGTTTACTGCTTGCATTTTTGACAGGTTCTTTGCATCTTCCCTTTTGACAGGACTACAGGGAATTCATTCTTTAGTATACTTTTTGGAAGGAGGAACACCAAATTATATAGAAACTAAGATTATTAGGGGAGAAGAGCACAGTGGATTATCCTGTTTTGAATTAGATGTTCTGGCAGCTAGTCATTTTATATTATTGCCAGATTTAATGTACATAAGATGTAGTTACAATACAAATGGAAGACTAATAAAAGAGAGTGCCTTTAAATTACAGAGACAGAAAGTTTTCAGTAAGAGCTCTTGAAAACATTAGCAGACTTTTCCAACATGTCTAAAAATCTGTTTAAAATCTGAGTGAATTATTCTACTTGATATCAAAAATACCTTTCTAAGACTACATTCAAAGAAAAAATGTTATGATATTACAGACGCAATTTCTTTAAATAGTAAGGAGAGCTACTATATTTATAAATTATTTCCATTTAGACAATTGTTTGAATAACTTTTACTAGCACTTAAAAATGTGTTGCTACCTTAATGGAACAAAGCAATGGATTGCAATTTTATAAGTTTGTGTTGATAAATCTGTCATTTACCAATGGTGAACAACTAATTTTCAGACCCTCCTGATGCAAAGCATGTCCCATTAAGTTTAAAAATTCATTAACGTTTTCATGTGCCAGATGGCACAATGTAAAAAATGTTTGAAGTACACAGCAATTAAAACTCTCAAACATATAATAACCTAGCTGGCAATTTGTTATATATATTGCATGTTAGAACACCACAAAATGCTGGCTACATAATATCCATCTGTGAATATATTGAATTTCTAAAAACATAAGTAAATAGATTAGGCCTGAGACAAATTCATTTCTGATTTGTAAAGACTACAGAAACTGCCATTTAATTCTCTAAAGTTATAAGACACAACTGCATTTCAAACTGATTAGAAAAGCTCAGAAAAATGTAGACACCAAGCATTTAAAAATTTATCTTCAGAGACCAACTGGGTGATTTGTCTAGGAATAGAAAACCATTAAAAAAAAAAAAGAAGAAAGAAAGAAAGAAAAAAGAAAAAGCAATGCTCTTGTAAGTACCCAGCTAAGAACAAGTACGGTTTTGAATAGGAGAGCAATCACAAAAATGCTAAATTTTGAATTTAATATAGTATTTTTGGCTAGATTTTAAATCTGGACAGTAATTCATTTGAGTCCACACTGATTATATTCACCAAAACAAATATGCTATCTGTTTACACATGGCAAACCACAGATTACCTCAATTATCTAGTTAAGAAGTGTTGCTTATCTAAGACTTATTCAAACGATTTGAGAATGCACTTTTCATTCCATGCATTATTCAGTCCCCTTCTCACAATGAACTAAACATAGTTTGCCTTTTATCCCTATATTAACTAGGTGAAAATGTCCACCTAAATTCAAAATATGTTTGATAGCCTTAAATCCTCTATTCATTTGAATAAAGTGTTGAATAATATTAAAAACTTCCTATGGGGATGCCTGGATGGCTCAGTGGTTGAGGGTCTGCCTTTGGCTCAGGTCATCATCCAGGAGTCCCGGGATCAAGTCCCCCATCAGGCTCCCCAAGAAACCTGCTTCTCCCTCTGCCTATGTCTCTGCCTCTCTCTGTGTGTGTCTCTCATGAATAAATAAATAATTCTTAGTATGTTTTAGGTGGAGTCAATCTAATTTCGAAGATGAAAGTTTCTCACCTCTAACAAGAAACAATTTATCAAAATAATAATACAGTTTAACTGTCTGCTTATGTTTAAAATCTACTAGACACTATGCACTCATTTTTAAATCTTACTTCTCTAACATACCTATACACTAGATTTTATTACACCAGTTTTACAGATAAAGAAACTGAAACTCAGGAAGGGTATATAACTTGCTCGAGGCCATAGAGGCAGTAACTTGAAAAACTAACATATAGAGGCCGTTCTGTCTAATTCCCAAGAGGTGTTTTTTGTAAAAATGGTCTCTTGAGTCAAATTATCTGATTTGGAAGCCGAGATGACAACTATGACCAAGTATCTTTGGGCAAGATACTGGACAGAAATCTCTAGATTCATGATTTTGTTTAAATCTAGACTTTATAAAGATGTGGCAAATATCATAAACTTACATTAAAACATAACTCTACTGGATTTTATAAAAGGAATAGACACTAAAAATATCATAGTCTGGTTGGAAAATAGAACATTCACATAAAAGTGGCTTTGAATATGTCAAATCATAAATATATGCTGATGTATGTGTATATATACATAAGCTAGAGAGAGATAAGTACTATTTTCAAATGATTATGCAAAAGAATTAACTGAAAATCTATGGAAGCACTGCATTAATAGCTTGAGTTAAAATTTAGTGAATTAGAACATTAAATTCCTCGATTATTTTCCCAGATCATAATTGTGTTAAAACATAGGCCATTTTTAAATTAAAATAAAATCCAGTATACTAAGAATTAGTGCAATTTGAGTGTTGCCGGGATCCCTGGGTGGCGCAGTGGTTTAGCGCCTGCCTTTGGCCCAGCGCGCGATCCTGGACACCCAGGATCGAATCCCACGTCGGGCTCCCGGTGCATGGAGCCTGCTTCTCCCTCTGCCTGTGTCTCTGCCTCTCTCTCTCTCTCTCTCTCTCTCTGTGACTATCATAAATAAATAAAAATAAATAAAAATTTTTAAAAAAAGTGTTGCCTACTTCATTATCTGATCATAATACTAACATGGTACTATATATTAGTATATCAGTCTTAGTAGGATTATAATATTAGTGGATTAATACTAGTATAGTAGTATAGACAGTATTAAACTTAGAAAAAACTTAGGTGTTCATGTAGTATGTAAACAATTATTTCATTAGTTGACTTAGCTAGACTATATTTGGAAAAATTCCCACTAGCGTGTTATAAGCCATATCCTTTCAAATATCCTAAATTCACTATCTTATTCTATCCCATTCATATATGATAGTATTATAAAAGTTTAGAAAAATGGATAACAAAATATTTTGTAACTCATATTCTAAATATTGGTCATCTTTTACAAAAAACATTTGGTAAATTAAAAATGGTTTGTATGAGACTACAAAAAATCTCAATTTGGAGTACAGTCAAATCATAGGCAGTTTTATAGCTTCATTGATTATTGATATGATCTCATTATCAATTTCAAGACAAAAGAAAATCAGTTGTAAATCAAAAAATAATTCAGGGTTCCCGGGTGGCTCTGTTGGTGAGTGGATCAGTGTCTGATTCTTGATTTTGTCTCAGGTCATGATCTCAAGTTCTTGAGATGGAGCCCTGCAATGGGTTCCTTGCTCAGTGGGGAGTCTACTTGAGATTTTCGCCCTCTCCCTCTGCTCCTGCCCTTCTAACTCATGCTCATGTACTCTCTCTCTCTCTCCAATATGTAAATAAATCTTTTTAAAAATTCAGATGGTTTGATTCAATAGAAATGTATCTAATCACTTCAATATAAGTTCATAAAGTTGATCTACATATTACACATAATTATTTAATGAAATATTGCCTAGCTAGATATTTTCTTTTCCCAGAGTTCCTGGAAATAACTAAACGCATACTTTTTTTTTTTTTTTAAAGAAGAACAAGATATAAGAACCAAGCAATCAAACCAACAAAAAGTTTGCATTCCCAAAAAAAGTATCAATAAAGTCAGAAAATATCTCAAAAAAGTAACTACCAAACTACTCTGTTTTCCTTTGTTGCTTCTCTAAGAGGCATTATATTAGTTTATCATGAAACTACAATACATTAAAATAGTAACTAAAGTATATTATACTGATTTTTTTAATTAAGGTATAATTGACATATAACATTATATTAATTTCAAGTGTACAACATAATGATTTGATATTTGTATATACTGCAAAATAATCACCACTATATGTCTGGTTACCTCCATCACCATAAAATGCTTCATAATATGCAATACAATATTATTGACAATTGTCACATTACACTCTGATAACATATTTTTTTTATGACTTGCGATTTTGCACCTTGTTATCCCTTTCCTTCATTCACTCACTCTTCAATCATCCTTTCCTCTGGCAACCTTCAGTCTGTTCTCTGCATCTATACATTTGGTTTTACTTTGTTTTATTTGTTTTGTTCTCCAGATTCCACATATAAGTGAAATCATATGATATTTTTCTCTGTCTGACTTATTTCACTTAGCATAATAACCCAAGTTCCATCCTTGTTGCTGCAAACAGCAAAATTTAATTCTTTTTTTGTGGGTGAGTAGTATGTGTTTGTGTGTGTATCGTATCTTCTTTATCCTATCAGATCTTTATTCATTCACCCATCAATGGACATTTTGATTTTTCAATATGTTGGCAATTGTGAATAATGCCACAATGAAAATAGGGGCACATACATCTTTTCAAATTAGTGGTATTATTTTCTTTGGATAAATACCCAGAAGTGGAATTACTGGATCATATGGTAGTTCTATTTTTAGTTTTTTGAAGAACTGCCATACTCTTTTCCATTAGTGGCTGCACAGACTTACATTCACAGCAATAGTGATGAGGGTTCTCTTTTCTCCACATCATTGCCAACACTTATTATTTCTTGTTTTCTTTTTCTTTTTCTTTTTCTTTTTTTAATTAAGTAGTCTCCATGCCCAGCATGGAGCCCAACAAGGGGCTTGAACATACAACCCTGAAATCAAAACCTGAGGTGAGATCAAGAGTCAGACACAGCCAAATGAGTTGTCCAAGCACCCCTCTTCTTGTCTTTTTGATAATAGCCATTCTGACAGGTGTGAGGTAGTATCTCACTGTGGTTTAGATTTGCATGTCCCTGATTATTAGTGATGTTGAGCATCTTTTCATGTACCTATTCACGATCTGTAGGTTTTACTGAATTTTTGTAACAATTACAAAATCCTCACAGATATCTCTGTAAATCACACTTCTTAAAATAAGTATAAATAACTACAGAGGCAAAAATTTCACATGCTTATGTTGTTTATGTTTAATACTCTGAAGAATCACAGATATTTTAAGATATTTTTAATCTAATAATAAATTCTGAAAAATAAAGGTGAGGAAACATTTATTTCTGATAAATTATAAAGAATTAAAATATATAGGAAATCTTAACTTAATCAGAAAGCTGTTCACATAATAACTAATCAACTAAAAATGTTATGTATCACAAACAATTTTTATCTAAATATCTAAAACGTTTTCTATACCAATTTTATTTATCAATGGATTAAATAAAGAAGTGAGTTTTTTTTAATGTTTAGAGGAAGAGTGTATTTTCCAATTTGTTCTCAACAGTCCTTTTTACTCTATGTGCTCTTTCTGAAACTTACCATCCCCATTAAGAGGAAGAGTGAATTTCTCTCCTTTTACATATAGGTGGCCTGGTGGTGCTAATATTCTTGCAAAAATTGAACCTACAGCCTTAATTTGTTCTCTTCTGCTGGTCCTTCATGTTTTAATTACAGCTGCCTTCTTTCTCTTTCCCATCTCATTTTCCTATTTTCCTTGTTCTATGAAACCTTGATGCTGACGTCCCAGAAGAAGGTATATCACTCTTAACTGGCTTCCCCCTACAGTAGTGTGCATTGCCTTAGAATCATAAATGTCGAACATGTACTGAAGTCTATCAGTCATCATCTCCACTCCAGTTTTGTACTAAGTAAGTGCATGTTTATTCATGCACCATTCATTGCATAGTGTAATATAGTGTGGAGTTTAGCTTCCAAGCAAATACAGTGTCCCATATTAATATGTGGTATCTAAAAGCTGTCATCAATTTTTTTCAATTAAATTGTCCCTAATATAATCGAGATAGTTTTGTGATTTAGTGCAGAATTCAATACAAGAAATGTAGATTGAGACATCTAAACAACTTTTCATAAATACAGATGCCATGGCCGTAAATATAGACCTGCTGAATCATATTTGAGGTTGGGACATGAGTCAGCTTAAACAGTAGTTTCAAATGGTATCATTGATTCTCATCCTGGTTAAGAATTATCTTTTGGTATAATCAATATATTTAGGGACTTGGAAAAACCATAAATCATATCTCTTATGAATATCATAAGTTTAACATAGAAAGAATTAGTAAAGGATAACATCTCACCAAATATATATATATTTTATATATATATAATATATATGTTAAGTTATATATGTTATATATATCTTATATATTATATATATAACTTTAAAAGAAACTGAGTCTTAAAAAATAATCTATTGAATCAAAATCCACATAATATAAAATTAAAGTGAGCAATTCAGTACATTCACATTGTTCTGCTACTAGCTTCTTGTTTACTCTTAATCACCTCTTCATTCACTTGATGAGATTGATTCTGAGTATTCTAAGGCTGGTTTCTACTTCTATATCCTTGCCAGAATTGATGATTGTTTTTCTATTAAAAAAAAAACTTAGAAAAGGCAGGCAGAGGAATGGTAATGCCATTCTCTTACTGGATCCTGGAACAAAAGAATTTGAAAGGTTAATTCTCAAACCCTGGTCCTTTTGGCAAATGTTTGTTTTGGATTCCCTTTATGAGGGAAATTTCTGTTTCACCCCAAAGCATGGAAACCCAGACTAGATTTATGCTATTGCTTGAAACAAACAAACAAAAAGTAAAACATATGAAGCAATGGTTTCAAGACAATTTATCAGGAAATGAAGGACACTGACCCCTGAGAAATGATATACATTGAGGTGAGCCCTACAACTGTGCCAACTTACTGCCTTGAAAGAATTTCCATGAAGAGGAACAGGGAGGGAAAATTCAGGTAAAAAGAGTGGATCCCCTAATGAGATGGATCTGAGAGTTCATAAACCAAAGCAACTAGAGTTCACAAGGCAGAATATAAGAAAGGAAACTGTTAGGTAGAGAGGGAGCTCCAGAAACCTTCAAAAGCTTGACCATAAACATTCAGCTGAGTGCAGATCAGTGCGCAAGTGCCAGGTAGCTAACTCAAAGTCAAGAAAAAGAATTCAAAAGGATAAGAAGTAACAGGGACTGGCCGTGATGCAGGGCTGGGATGACTGCCCATTCCCAGTGGATGGATGGGAAATCTGATGTGCCTTGGGCACAGTACAGAAAAGAAGGACAGAGAGAAGTTCTCAGTACCAGGAAATACGTATCCTTAGATTATATGTCCCAATAGGGGCAATATCACATCCAACAGGTGAAAAATCAGTTTGTGATTTTTTTTAGATTATTTTTATTTATTTATTCATGAGAGACATAGAGAGAGGCAGAGACATAGGCAGAGGGAGAAGCAGGCTCCATGTAGGGAGCCCAATGTGGGACTCGACCCCGGGACTCCAGGGTCAGGCCCTGGGCCAAAGGTCGACGCTCAAGCGCTGAGCCACCCAGGCGTCCCCAGTTTGTGTTTTAATTTAATCAGAGTCAAGATAATCTTAGATCTCATCATGTTTTATAGACCTCTATTGAGTAATGGTATATAAATGGAAATACTGTATAAATTGTGGCATTGATTGTGTGAAAGGGAAGTAATTTGGAAAAAATAAATAAAAAATTCTTCCTAGGGGAAAATGAAAAATGTTTAAGAAATGCTGCCTTTAGGCTGATCTCTACTCTGGTCTCATATAACAAATCATAAAAGAAAGACTAGAAAGATTTAAACTATTTTAAGTGACTTCACTGTACTCTACAATAAAGCTTAAGACTATTTATAGGAATTCAAAAATACTACCACCCAACAAGAAAAAAAGATTACCAGAAATGCAAAGGAGTAGGAAAATTAAAAGCTCCTGTTCTTTGGAAGGCATTATTAAGAGAAATAAAAAAAAAAAGCCACTGACAGTGAAAAAATATTTGCAGATATATCTCAGATAAAGAACTTATGGTCAGAATATATTTTTTTAAAAATCTAAAACATCAATTTTAAGAAAACTAATACTCCAGTAAAGTATTATCAAAGTATTTGAATAGACACTTAACCAGATAAATGATAGATAGGTAGATAGATGATGATGATGATGATGATGATGATGATGATGAAGATAGATAGATAGATGATAGATAGATAGATAGATAGATGATAGATAGATAGATAGATGATATAAGGATGGCAAATAAGTTAAGACCATAAAAAAAGTTAATATCATCGATTTTAGGATTGCAAGTTAGTATGACAATACATACTTTTTAGAGTGGCTAAAGATTAACAGACAAACTATGCCAGGTTTGAGGAATGAAATAGAAGACCAGGAGCTCTTATGTAGTGCTGGTAGAAATGCAAAATGATAAAACCAGTTTGGAAATAAATTAGAGGTTTTATAAACATTAAATATAAACACCATATGATGCAGCTTTTCCACTCTAAGGCATTCCATCAATAGAAGTGAAAGTAAATGTCTATAAAAAGACTGCTATATAAGGTTGCCAGGCATCCTGTATATTCAAGCATGTCTTGAATTGAATGATTTTAGTTTGCATTCTGTACTGATATTGTCAGGATGCTGTAAATATCTTAAATTCTGATTTTTTTGATATATTACATAAATTCAACAGTTGAAGTCATTTTTTTTACTACAGTAATTAATACCTAAATTATTTAAATGACAAAACTACTTCAATTTATCTTGTTTTTAAGTTCATTAACTTTTCAATAATTCAACTCTGTTTATAATCAGTTAGTTATGGGTTAGGAATTATGAGTAACATGCATTCATATGTCCATGAACTCTTCAAAATCATTTTTTTTCAATTCTTGCATTACTCTCTATTATCTTGATTTCTATTTGTATATGTTTGAATTCCAAAGGGCCAAAACACAGGTAAAAATTTCGTGTTGAATATTCTGAACAACGGACAGAAAGGGAGAAAAAAAATTTGAAGCTGTTTGTGCATTTGCAATTATTCACGGAATCTCAGAAATCATGGGAAGTTTGGTTATAAATCATCATATACTAGTAAGTAAGTGTAAGAGATGTATGATCTCAAGTAGTACTAAAGTGATTAACAATTTTAGTTAAGAGAAATTCAGATGAAGAGGTTAAAATCATCATAGCAAAAGATGTGATGACCTTCCATACCATCATCGGTTTTTTAGCTCAAATTATTGTTTCAACATATATCCACCTAACACATTTTATACTCCAAAAAAGTAAGCAAATTTTCAACTGTCTGAACAAAAAGACCACAATAATGAACAGTCATTCTTCCTGGCATTTGTGGTAACCAAGGGTGTAAGTAGTAACAATTCAGACATTATGAATTTGTAATATTTTAGTCATGAAAAAGTCTTGCTTATAAGTCTATTGCAAGTAAAATATATTCCAGATAAGACTTTAGAAGCAAGAATAAATTTTTGCAGAGACTTATTAAATTTAGAATTTATGGGAAAAATCATAGTGTTTGTAGTAGTGACAATATAAATACAAGTTTTTGTATTTGTTTTTTGATGGTACAATGTTTATTCAAAGTTGAAAGAAGGTGTGGATGATTCTCTTGAAGCTGTTGTGTGTGCTACCCGTAATTTGCTTAATGCTTCTCACATAGCAATGGATGTCCTTTCTAATGACACCAAAGGAATTGTCATGAAATTTTACTCTGGTTTAGTTTATATTTTTTGAATTGAGCAATTAAATTATATTTGTGATTTTATTGATAATCTCTATTTTTATTTTTTATACATTCAAAACTCCATTGGTCCTCTTAAATAAATGAAAATGAAAGAAGAGCAAACTGCACTATTGAGGTACTCCATTGCTTAAAAGAAACTATTGAATGTGTTAAAAAAAAGAATTGTCAAACAATTATCCTTTTAAGTGTTAAGGCTGTCTTTAGAAGGGACAACATTACTAATAAAGAGGAAAAAAAATTCCCACTTTAAGGATATAAATATTATGGCATTTGCCATTGATGATTTCTGAAATAGATTTTTTTCCTTAAAGAATTTAATTATTCTACCTGGATGTTGCCAAATGCTTTTCTAGTATGGAAATGGAATCATTACATGTGATAGTGGAGAGAGGGGAATAAAAATTTATAGCAATGTTTTATTTTTGGTCAATGGACAACATTTTTAAAAATCTTGATCAGGAGATGCAAATGGAATCCTGAAGAAAGAAACATAATATGTCACGAACAATATTACATGCAACAATGTTATTGTAATTTAAAAAGTTAAACTTGAAGATCAATTCTCAAAGTTGTTAACTTTATGTCAGAATATGTAATTAACTAGCTCATAATACTAATGTTTAATGAGTTTTCTCATTATAAATGTTAAACAGGGAAAAAATTAAGTTGGATATAACTACTGAGAGAGTAAATGGAAGATTGACCATAACTGCAAGGTTTTATATGCAAATTCTGCAAAAAAAACATAAACAAAAACAAAAACTAAACAGAACAGTACCTTTAAGGACAGTGAAATCTGTAGAGAAAATTAAATTTGTAGTTTAGATACTTATAATTTACTTCAAATAAATGAGGAATAATTTTAGTACAAATGTTATATTATTCTTTTATGTCAGTGCACATATGCATAAGCAATCAGAATTAATTCAAATTTAACTGAATGTATTGTATTTTTATTTGCTAAATATGGTAACTCTGTACATGAGTGTTCATAATTGCCTTATTTCCAATAGTAAGACCTGTAAACAGCCCAAAGGTCCATGATATTAGTCTGCTCTAGTAGTTGCCATAATGAAATACCACATCAGATTGTTTGAACAACAGAAATTTACTTCTTACAGTTTTAGAGGCTGGAAAGTCTAAGACCAAGGTGCCACCCAATTCATTTCTATTAGAGTCTTTCTTCTTGGCTTACAGATGGCTGCCTTCTTATTGCATCTTCACATGACCTTTTATCTGTACTCAATGGAGAAAGAAAAAGCTCTGTGATGTCTCCTTCCTATAAGGCCACTAATCCAATTGGATCAGGGCCCCACCCTTATGATCTCATTAACCATAATTACTTCCTTAGGGGCCCTGTCTCCAAATACAGTCACACTGGAGATTAGGGCTTCAACATAAAATTTGAGAGGGACACAAACATTTAGTCCATAACATCTATCAACAGATAAATGAAGAAACAAACTGCGGTATATCCACACAACACAATATCATTCAGAAATAAAAAGAAACTACAGACATATGCTATCACAGGAATGACTCTCAAAATAAGTGTGCTTGTAAAAAAGAAGTCAGACAAAAAATTATTCTAGTTATATGAAACATTATTCTAGTTTTATGAAAATCTAAAAAGCTCAACTAATATGCAATAATATGAGTTGATTAGTGGTTGCCTGAGATTGAAGAAGAAAGATGTGGAGGTAGGGAAGGCAGGAATTTTAAAGGAGCACGAGGAACATTTTGGGGTTGTGCATATGTTTTTTATCTTGACTGCGGAGCTTATTTGTTGATGTATATTTATATAATAACAAAGCTTTAAAAAAAATCACTGTCAATCCCTGAGAACCACTGTTGAAGTTGCTAATGTCTGGCCTCAAATTGGGCAAGACAGAACTTTTACCATGTTCCAGAGGCACAGGTTTGCATAAGCACTGTCCTTCCTAGTCAGTAGTTCTTGTGGGGCTTTCCTAGTCAAAAACTGCATCTCCCCCAGGCAAAAAAAACCCTGTTCTGTTGTCTTTATGGTTTTTTTTCACTCTGAAGTAAAGTCATGGGACTCTCTCTCTCTGACAAAATTTTGCCAGAACAATTGGGATTTGAGGACTTTGGGGAACTTTTGAATATAAAAAAGATTGTTTATTTGAGAGACTGTTTAGAACAAAAAAGAAAAAAGAAAAACAGACCTCGTAATTGTCTGCATTCTTTAATTGGTATGAAGAGGCTTCCAAATACAAGTTGAGAGGAGGAGGGGCGAGATGGCGGAAGAGTAGGGTCCCCAATCACCTGTCCCCACCAAAAAACCTAGATAACCTTCAAATCCTGAAAATCTCTGAATTCGGCCTGAGATTTAAAGAGAGAACAGCTGGAATGCTACAGTGAGAAGAGTTCGTGCTTCTATCAAGGTAGGAAGACAGGGGAAAAGAAATAAAGAAACAAAAGACATCCAAGGGGGAGGGGCCCCGCGAGGAGTCGGGCTGAGGCCGGGGCGAGTGTCCCCAGGACAGAAGAGCCCCGTCCCGGAGAAGCAGGAGCTGCACCAATCTTCCCTGGCAGAAAGGCGCCCGCAGGGAGTTAGAGCAGGACCCCAGGAGGGTGGGGATGCCCTCAGGCTCCCTGGGACAGTAACAGAGGAACTGCGCCCCGGGGAGAGTGCGCCGAGCTCCCTAAAGGGCTGCAGCAAGCACGGCAGGACCCCGGAGCAGCTCGGCAGGGCTCGGGCGGCGGCTCCCAGGAGGGAGCTGCGCTGCCAGGAGCACGAATTCAACAGCGCAGGCCCCGGAGCACAGGGCGCCGGGACACAGCCCAGGATCCGGCCTCCCCCCGGGAGGGCCCAGGACAGCAAGGACGCTCCTGCCCCGAGCTGAGCAGATCAGCGGCCCCGCCCCGGAGCCTCCAGGCCCTGGAGATGGAGAGCTCTGTAGTTACTGCAGGAGCTGACTCCAGGGCTCCAGAGCTGGCCGCCACCACTGCGGTTGTTCCTCCTGGGGCCTCACGGGGTAAACAACTCCCACTGAGCCCTGCACCAGGCAGGGGGCAGAGCAGCTCCCGCAAGTGTTAACACCTGAAAATCAGCACAACAGGCCCCTCCCCCAGAAGACCAGCTAGAAGGACAAGTTCCAGGGGAAGTCAAGGGACTTAAAGTATACAGAAACAGAAGATACTCCCCTGTGTTTTGTTTTGTTTTGTTTTGTTTTGTTTTTGCTTTTTGATTTCTGATTGCTTCCCCCACCCTTTTTTTCCTTTTCTTTCTTTTTCTTTCTCTTTTTCTTCTCTTTTTTCCTTTTTTTTCTTCCTTTTTCTTTTTTTCTTTTTCTCTTTTCTTTCCTTCTTCTCTCCTCTCTTTTTCTACTTTTCCCAATACAACTTGTTTCTGGCCACTCTGCATGAGCAAAATGACAAGAAGGAAAACCTCACCTCAAAAGAAAGAATCAGAAACAGTCCTCTCTCCCACAGAATTACAAAATCTGGATTACAATTCAATGTCAGAAAGCCAATTCAGAAGCACCATTATACAGCTACTGGTGGCTCTAGAAAAAAGCATAAAGGAATCAAGAGACTTCATGACCTCAGAATTTAGATCCAATGAGGCAGAAATTAAAAATCAATTGAATGAGATGCAATCCAAACTAGAAGTCCTAACGACGAGGGGTAATGAGGTGGAAGAACCAGTGAGTGACATAGAAGACAAGTTGATGGCAAAGAGGGAAACTGAGGAAAAAAGAGACAAACAATTAAAAGACCATGAAGATAGATTAAGGGAAATAAACGACAGCCTGGGGAAGAAAAACGTACATTTAATTGGGGTTCCCAAGGGTGCCAAAAGAGACAGAGGGCCAGAATATGTATTTGAACGAATCATAGCTGAAAACTTTCCTAATCTGGGAAAGGAAACAGGCATTCAGATCCAGGAAATAGATCCCCTCCCTAAAATCAATAAAAACCGTTCAACACCTGGACATTTAATAGTTAACCTTGCAAACTCCAAAGATAAAGAGAAGATCCTTAAAGCAACAAGAGACAAGAAATCCCTGACTTCTAAGGGGAGGAGTATTAGGGTAACAGCAGACCTCTCCACAGAGACCCGGCAGGCCAGAAAGGGCTGGCAGGATATATTCAGAGTTCTAAATGAGAAGAACATGCAACCAAGAATACTTTATCCAGCAAGGCACTCATTCAAAATGGAAGGAGAGATAAAGAGCTTCCAAGACAGGCAGGAACTGAAAGAATATGTGACCTCCAAACCAGCTCTGCAAGAAATTTTAAGGAGGACTCTTATAATTCCCCTTTAAGAAGAAGTTCAGTGGAACAATCCACAAAAACAAGGACTGAATAGATATCATGCTGACACTAAACTCATATCTTTCAATAGTACCTCTGAACGTGAACGGGCTTAATGACGCCATGAAAAGCTGAAGGGTTTCAAACAGGATAAAAAAAAGCAGGACCCATCTATTTGCTGACTACATGAGACTCATTTTAGACGGAAGGAGACCTACAACTTGAAAACAAAAGGTTGGAGAACCATTTACCATTCAAATGGTCCTCAAAAGAAAGCAGGGGTAGCCTTCCTTATATCAGATAAACTAAAATTTACCCTGAACACTGTAGTGAGAGATGAAGAGGGACACTATATCATACTTAAAGGATCTATCCAACAAGAGGACTTAACAATCCTCAATATATATGCCCCGAATGTGGGAGCTTTCAAATATTTAAATCAATTAATAACCAAGGTGAAGAAATACTTAGATAATAATACACTTATACTTGGTGACTTCAATCTAGCTCTCTCTATACTGGATAGGTCTTCTAAGCACAACATCTCCAAAGAAACGAGAGCTTTAAATGATACACTGGACCAGATGGATTTCACAGATATCTACAGAACTTTACATCCAAACTCACCTGAATACACATTCTTCTCAAGTGCGCATGGAACTTTCTCCAGAATAGACCACATACTGGGTCACAAATCGGGTCTGAACTGATACCAAAAGATTGGGATCGTCCCCTGCATATTCTCAGACCATAATGCCTTGAAATTAGAACTAAATCACAACAAGAAGTTTGGAAGGACCTCAAACACGTGGAGGTTAAAGACCATCCTGCTAAAAGATGAAAGGGTCACCAGGAAATTAAGGGAGAATTAAAAAGATTCATGGAAACTAATGAGAATGAAGATACAACCATTCAAAATCTTTGGGATGCAGCAAAAGCAGTCCTGAGGGGGAAATACATCACAATACAAGCATCCATTCAAAAACTGGAAAGAACTCAACTGCAAAAGCTAACCTTACACCTAAAGGAGCTAGGGAAAAAAAAACAGCAAATAGATCCTACACCCAACAGAGGAAGAGAGTTAATTAAGATTCGAGCAGAACTCAATGAAATCGAGACCAGAAGAACTGTGGAACAGATCAACAGAACCAGGAGTTGGTTCTTTGAAAGAATTAATAAGATAGATAAACCATTAGCCAGCCTTATTAAAAAGAAGAGAGAGAAGACTCCAATTAATAAAATCATGAATGAGAAAGGAGAGATCACTACCAATACCAGGGAAATACAAATGATTTTGAAAACATATTATGAACATCTATACACCAATAAATTAGGAAATCTAGAAGAAATGGACGCATTCCTGGAAAGCCACAAACTACCAAAACTGGAACAGGAAGAAATAGAAAACATGAACAGGCCAATAACCAGGGAGGAAATGGAAGCAGTCATCAAAAACCTCCCAAGACACAAAAGTCCAGGGCCAGATGGCTTCCCAGGGGAATTCTATCAAACGTTTAAAGAAGAAACCATACCTATTCTACTAAAGCTGTTTGGAAAGATAGAAAGAGATGGAGTACTTCCAAATTCGGTCTATGAGGCCGGCATCACCTTAATTCCAAAACCAGACAAAGACCCCATCAAAAAGGAGAATTACAGACCAATATCCCTGATGAACATGGATGCAAAAATTCTCAACAGGATACTAGCCAATAGGATCCAACAATACATTAAGATAATTATTCACCATAACCAAGTAGGTTTTATCCACGGGACACAAGGCTGGTTCAACACTCGTAAAACCATCAATGTGATTCATCATATCAGCAAGAGAAAAACCAAGAACCATAGGATCCTCTCATTAGATGCAGAGAAAACATTTGACAAAATACAGCATCCATTCCTGATCAAAACTCTTCAGAGTGTAGGGATAGAGGGAACATTCCTCAACATCTTAAAAGCCATCTATGAAAAGCCCACAGCTAATATCATTCTCAAAGGGGAAGCACTGGGAGCCTTTCCCCTAAGATCAGGAGCAAGACAGGGATGTCCACTCTCACCACTGCTATTCAACATAGTACTGGAAGTCCTAGCCTCAGCAATCAGACAACAAAAAGACATTAAAGCCATTCAAATTGGCAAAGAAGAAGGTAAACTCTCCCTCTTCACCGATGACATGATACTCTACATAGAAAACCCAAAAGCCTCCACCCCAAGATTGCTAGAACTCATACAGCAATTTGGTAGCATGGCAGGATACAAAATCAATGCCCAGAAATCAATGGCATTTCTACACAGTAACAATGAGACTGAAGAAAGAGAAATTAAGGAGTCAATCCCATTTACAATTCCACCCAAAAGCATAAGATACCTAGGAATAAACCTAACCAAAGGGGTTAAGGATCTGTACCCTAAAAACTATAGAACACTTCTGAAAGAAATTGAGGAAGACAAAAAGAGATGGAAAAAGATTCCATGCTCATGGATTGGCAGAATTAATATTGTGAAAATGTCAGTGTTACCCAGGGCAATTTACACGTTTAATGCAATCCCTATCAAAATACCATGGACTTTCTTCAGAGTGTTAAAACAAATTATTTTAAGATTTGTGTGGAATCAGAAAAGACCCTGAATAGCCAGGGGAATTTTAAAAAAGGAAACCATATCTGGGGGCTTCACAATGCCAGATTTCAGGTTGTACTACAAAGCTGTGGTCATCAAGACAGTGTGGTACTGGCACAAAAACAGACACATAGATCAATGGAACAGAATAGAGAACCCAGAAGTGGACCCTGAACTTTATGGTCAACTAATATTCGATAAAGGAGGAAAGACTATCCATTGGAAGAAAAACAGTCTCTTCAATAAATGGTGCTGGGAAAATTGGACATCCACATGCAGAAGAATGAAACTAGACCACTCTCTTTCGCCATACACAAAGATAAACTCAAAATGGATGAAAGATCGAAATGTGAGACAAGATTCCATAAAAATCCTAAGGGAGAACACAAGCAACACCCTTTTTGAACTCAGCCACAGTAACTTCTTGCAAGATACATCCACGAAGGCAAAAGAAACAAAAGCAAAAATGAACTATTGGGACTTCATCAAGATAAGAAGTTTTGCACAGCAAAGGATACAGTCAACAAAACTAAAAGACAACCTACAGAATAGGAGAAGATATTTGCAAATGACGTATCAGAGAAAGGGCTAGTTTCCAAGATCTATAAAGAACTTATTAAACTCAACACCAAAGAAACAAACAATCCAAGCATGAAATGGGCAAAAGACATGAAGAGAAATCTCACAGAGGAAGACATAGACATGGCCAACATGCACATGAGAAAATGCTCTGCATCACTTGCCATCAGGGAAATACAAATCAAAACCACAATGAGATACCACCTCACACCAGTGAGAATGGGGATATTTAACAAGGCAGGAAACCGCAAATGTTGGAGAGGATTCAGAGAAAAGGGAACCCTCTTACACTGTTGGTGGGAGCGTGAACTGGTACAGCCACTCTGGAAAACTGTGTGGAGGTTCCTCAAAGAGCTAAAAATAGACCTGCCCTACAACCCGGCAATTGCACTGTTGGGGATTTACCCCAAAGATTCAGATACAATGAAACCCCAGGACACCTGCACCCCAATGTTTCTAGCAGCAATGTCCACAATAGCCAAACTGTGGAAGGAGCCTCAGTGTCCATCGAAAGATGAATGGATAAAGAAGATGTGGTTTATGTATACAATGGAATATTGCTCAGCCATTAGAAACTACAAATACCCACCATTTGCTTCAATGTGGATGGAACTGGAGGGTATTATGCTGAGTGAAGTAAGTCAATCGGAGAAGGACAACAAACATTATATGTTCTCATTCATTTGGGGAATATAAATAATAGTGAAAGGGAATAGAAGGGAAGGGAGAAGAAATGTGTGGTGAATATCAGAAAGGGAGACAGAACATAAAGACTCCTAACTCTGGGAAACGAACTAGGGGTGGTGGAAGAGGAGGAGGGCAGGGGGTGGGGGTGAGTGGGTGACGGGCACTGACGGGGACACTTGATGGGATGAGCACTGGGTGTTATCTGTATGTTGGTAAATTGAACTCCAGTAAAAAATATATTTATTTTAAAAAAATAGTTCAAAATAAAAATAGAAACTCCAAGCATCACAGACTATCAAAAAAAAAACCCATAAAACAAAACAAAACAAAAAAAACAAATATAAGTTGAACTCAAAAAACCTCCTAATTGAATGATTCCTTTATCAATAATGACATTCGTGAACACTGAAAACTGCTTCATTTGAAAAAAATAAAAAAAAACCTGCTTCATTTGTCAATCCACTCAAGTTATGTACCTTTCCTTGTTCTATCTTTTCTTTCATTTTTTTCTTCCCATTCTTCTTTTGAACTCTACCTTTGTATTCCCCAAGAATATAGCCTCCACATGGAAAGGATATTGGTTGTTTGGTAAACTTAGATCCCTGTGACATTGTTAAAGACTTCCTAAACACCAAGACTTACAGGAAATTGTTATTTTAGAGTTCAACTTATTCTAGGCTCAGACCCTCTAAACTGTATTAGTACCTATCAAGCAGAATATTTTTGGGTGGACTAAAGTGGTACAAAATCTAGATTGAGAAAAGATAATTGTCACAACCTTAGCTTTCTTTATCGCCTTGATGGTGGTGATCACCTCATCTACGTATACTTTATGCCTAAATTCATCAAGTTGTATATATTAAATATGTATAACTTTTTGCATGTCCATCATACTTCAATAAAGAAATTTTAAAAATAAATAAAGCTAATGAATTTTTAGGGAACAGTAAAACATTGAAGCTAAATAATAAAGCATTTATTCTAATTAAAGCATTCACAAATTATGTGTATATAATATATACATGTACAAGACTACATGTATTATTGTAGAATATATGTGTATTATTTATAATATATTTAATATACATACACACAGTCATCCAACAAATGGAGAACAATGTGGTATGGTGATAAAAAACCATAAAACTAGCATTCAAACTATCTGAGTTCTTCAGGTGCCTGGGTGGCTCAGTCAAGTGTCCAATCTTGATTTTGGCTCAGGTCATGATCTTAGGGTGCTGGGATTCCTCTCCTTAGGCTCTGTACTTAGCATGTAGTCTGCAGGAGACTCTCTCTCCCTCTCTCTTTCTGTCCCTCCCCCTATTCCTGTGTGCATTTAATAAATAAACAAATAAAATATTTTTAAAAATCTGAGTTCTGACCCTTGCTAGCCTTATTATGTTCAAGACATTTTAAAATCTCAGTGTTAATATTTCTCTTCTTTCAAAAATTTGGTAAGAGACAATAGTAGCTAATAGTAACTTGATTTCCCAAACTTGTTTTTAAATTATGCCAAATATGAAAACACATAAAATTTTCAATAAAAGTGATATAATCCTATACAAATGAAGGATATTATTGTTTTAACTGCACTGTAAACAAGTAACACTTAGCTTTCATTCAACCAGTAATCATGATCATAGCCATTCATGAAAATAAATATGTCCTTGTCTTCCCTTTTGCAATTTTTTTGTATGTAACTATTTTTCTTTTAAACATAATTTTGACTTAAAAAATATGTCTTCTTTTCTATTTCTGCAGGCTGAAACTTGAGAACCATTCTGAAACCATGGCTGCTTTTTCCTCTCTCTAACCTTCTGTATCTACACTGAGAATTGATCTCTTGACTTCTCAAGCAATTTTTTTTCCTTCCAAATTTGTCTCTCTTTCCTTTTACTGATCCCCCATGATTTCTTCAGGGTTTGCTTAGGTCAGCTCCTGGTGTCTAATCTTATGAGTCACTTCAAGAACTACAAATTTGTTCAGATTCCTTTTGTCTGAATTCCTTTCAATCACAGGAAGTCTTATGCTTTTCAATTTCTTTCTTCTCCCTGAGTATTCACTCTTGACCCCTTCCATTGAGTGTCAGCCCAGAGTGAGCTTCTCATTCTCTGAATTCTATTGACCTTAAAATCAGTATCTCACTCTTTAGCTCTTAATTGGTCCTCACTTATTGTCTTCAGGTCTTTGTGAGCAAAGACACTATCTTATATTTTGGTCACCCTTATAGGTCCTTAACATACTTTTGGATACACAGCTTGCACAAATACTAGGTTGATTGCTTGAACTAACTTGTCTTCTAATTCTTACATATAATCATAGCAGTTACTTATAACTACTTAATGACAAGGCATATAAATTTACAGTTGCATATTTGATTTAATATAGATGTAAACTTACTAAAAATTAAGTAGGAATAAATAGTGTTAACTACATCATAAAGAAATGAGCTCTTTCCAAACAGATTATATGGGAGAGAAATGCTATCTGATAAGAATATTGAATATTTAATAGCTTGACAAAGCTAGAGGAATAGAGGGCAATCAAATCGGCTATAAAACTCCCATTTCTAAGAACATGTAACATATATTAACATATGACTACTACTTAAACTTTATTTTTTAAATTATTTACTGTTCTCCTTATAAAGATTTAAAGTCCCCTTTGATCACCAAGCTCAAATCTGTTCCTTGTCCCATTATCCACAAATTTACATAGATACTGTACTTCTCAAAGTGTTACAGTCAAGTTTAATATACCACATTTTGTGGCATTGGAATTTACTTTTAATTGAAACTGGCAATTACTGGCACATGGTAAGGAAGGAGATGTATAAAAAGTAAGCTCCAAAAGTGATTGTACATTTTTCTATTTGTTAATAGCAAAAATTTTAAAGATATATTGATATAGATATATAGATATGTATATATATGATACAGGAAGACATCAAGATCATGACATAGATTGTTTCTGACTCCACTTCCCCTCACAAGAAGAGCAGCTATTATCTGTTCAAGAATAATACACTACTGAGAGAATTTTAGAACATGAGAGTTGGTCTACAGCACCTTTAGCCTTCCACACACCACAACAGACTACATTAGAAGGGTAAGAGAAGTATCTAGGTGAGAGAAGTTGATCACACTGTCCTCCCTCGCCAACCAGGACAGCACAGTATCATGTGGAGAAGTCTCTCTGAGCTTCCAGATCCTTCAATGGCAAAAAGAAACCCAAAGGAGACAATCAGCCACTCCCAGGATTATGAGGGGCTTTGTGGGAGCTCCTACTTGCACCTACTTTGCACCATGGAATTGCAGAAAAACCTGCAGGGCTCAGCCACTAAGAATCAGACTGTTACAGAGAAAGAGGAAGGAGCTTGTAACAACCAGCAAGTGGATCTTGGCAGACCAAATTTATACCTACAGGACCCAAGTAGAAATCTCATCCAGCAGTTTTGCTTATCTGCAGAACCAAGTTAGGGGTATACTTTGATCGGGGAACTCAGTATGGTACAGACATCCTGATTCAATCCTGAAACAAAGAAGCCCCACCTACTGTGGACAGTACCTGCCAGCCCTATCTGATCAGAGGGGCTGATGGCAACTCCTGGAAACTGGGATACAGAAAGGCAGAGCTGATTGCCCTTAGAACAAATTCAGTACTGGGTCTGGAGGCTTCTCATACAATACACAGGCAGGAAGCTTAATTCATGTATAAGGCTGAAGGTAGCTCCCAACCAGGGAGATTATTTGGGAAATTGAGGGTAGCCTCTCCTTTTTCTTTTTTTTAAAGATTGTATTTATTTATTCATGAGACACACACACACACACAGAGAGAGAGAGAGAGAGAGAGAGAGAGGCAGAGACACAGGCAGAGGGAGAAGCAGGCTCCATGCAGGTAGCCTGACATGGGACTTGATCCCAGGTCTCCAGGGAGACCTGTGTGGCTCAGTAGCATTCGAGCTGAGAGAAAGGCCAATAGAGCCAGTAGTTTGCAGATATCAAAGGACATCTGAATACACACACACACACACACACACACACACACACACTAAATGGCAGAATAAGAAGCAAGGAAAAAGGGATTTATAAAACAACCCAGAAAACTATTAACAATGGCAATAATTAGTTCTTAAGTATCAATAATTACTTTAAACATAAATGGATAAATTTTGCAATCAAAAGACAATGGCTGAATGGATTTAAAGAAACTGACAAACCCTTAGTTAGATCAACCAAAGAAAAAAGAAAAGGACACAAATCAACAAAATTATAAATTAAAAAGGAGGCTTTACAACTGATAAGACAGAAATCCAAAGGATATATAAGAGGCTACTATAAACAACTATATGCCAACAAACTGAACAACCTAGAAGATTGGAAAAATTCTTAAAAAGTACAGATTACCAAGACTGAGTCAGGAAGAAATAGGAAATCTGAATAGACCAATTATTGTTATAAGAATTGAATAAGTAATCAAAAATTTCCCAAACAGAAAAGCCTAGGACTGGCTGGCTTCACCGGTGAACCATATCAAATATTCAAGGAAGAACTAACATGAATCCTTCTCAAGCTCTTTCAAAAAAATCAAAGTGAAGGGAACACTCCCAAACTCATTATTCTGATCCAAAACCAGAAAAGAACACTACCATAAAGAAAACTAAAGCCCAGTATCCTTGATGAATATAAATGCAAAAAATTCTTAATGAAATACTAGCAAACCAAATTCAGCAGCACATTAAAAGGAACATGAACCATGATCAAGTAGGACTTATTCCTGGGATACAAGGATGGTTCAATATACACAAATCAGTTAGTTTGATACATAAATGTTAACATGACCTTGTAGATAAAAAGCATTGATAAATACAAGAGTATTCTAATATTTCTAGAATCTTAATATGGCAGCAATATAGAGGAGTTAGTCTAGAGTAGTAATGAAAGCATCAAACTCTGAAGCAGAGTATTTAGTTCAAATCCCAGGTGTTCTGCTAGTAACTACAAGTCCGTGGATAACTTATTTTACCTCTCTTTGTCTCTGTTTTCATACCTATCAGATAATAATAATGACACTTTTATGAATTGAATTAAAATATACAAAAATAGCAAGCATCTGGTGGCTCAATTCGTTAAGCATCTGCCTACAGCTCAGGTCATAATCCCAGGGTCCTGGGATCCAGCCCTATGCCAGGCTCCCTGCTCAGTGGGGAGCTTGCTTGTCCCTCTTCCTACGCCTTTCACCCCTGCTCATGCTCTCTCACTCTCTCTCTCACTTTGCTTCCTCTCAAATAAAAGGATAAAATCTTTAAAAAATAAAATAAATAAAATAAAATATGCAAAACATCATTTATAGTTATATCTGACCTATAGTAAGTATAATATAAGCATTTGCTCTAAATTATTCAGATTTTAAAAGTTTTTTTTTTTTTCAGTTATATGAAGCATTAGTTGGTCAAAGATTTTATTTAAGCCACTTCAAAAAATTTCCTTTCATACATAAATTTCTTGGGAGAGCAAATTTATGATAACTTCCTGAACTAACAATAATTTAATAAATTTAAAGGATACTTGCACTAATATATGCTTTGGTAATTTATATCCCTATTGAAGCAAAATATTATTTCAAAATTTTATTTTGTTAAATCCTCATAGTGACTATTGCATAATAAAAAACCTGAAACATAGTAGTAATATAATTCAAAAAATGAAAAGAGGATCAAAGAAATATATAATTCAGCAACTTAGGGGCAATAGAATATTCATAGTATATACATTTGACTTCTACTCTGCATTTTTTTTTACCTTAGATTTCTATCTCCTTCCTCACATAAACAAGTAAGCACAACCGAAATCTCTTCAAATCTCTTCTTTCTTTTCTGGTATATACATATTCTCATCCACTTCTAATCACTTAACTGAAAGAGTTGACATATTGAAAAATTCCAAGCATGGTTGGAAGGGCCTTGTATTGTATGTTAATTAATAGAAATAGGCAATTTTAGTGTTAGTTAAGTTTTAGAATATCAGTAATATAAAACTAAAAGATTTTTAGGAGAATGTTAATGACCAAAATATTACTTAGTGACAAAAAATCAGAACATAAGTTTGTTAGCTATTTCAAAGCTCTCAATAAATAGCTTTATAGATATGAGTATATTTCTTCCAGATTTTTTAGCTTAAAATCCCAGGGCCACAACTAACTAGCTCTCAGAACATTAGGAATGCCAATCACTCTTTGTCTCATTATCTACACCTGTAGAATGGGCATAAAATTAATAATTGGCCTCATAGATTTGTCAAGAGACAAAGCAGACAATAAATGGAAAGTGCTTTGAAATGTTTCTGGCACATCATTTTAGATCAAGAAATTTTAGCTATTATTATTATCACTATTACCACTATTATTAATTAAAAATCTATTTTTGCTACAGCCAGTAATTGGCCTATCCCTTACAAAATTTGATATCCACAAAATTCTGGATTGATAGAGATTTTTCAGGCAGAAAAATAAGCTGTTAATCAATATTTTATTTTTATATAACTTAATTTTCTCCATCTACATTCTTTTTTATTTAGAGCACCCTATTTTGAAAAAGTCTGCTGCTTATGAATTTCTGTGCATATCTCTTTGTGACCTGGGCATCTTCTTTGTCTTGGCATCCTAATTAGCTATCTACCCTTTTCAAGAAGACGGGCAAGTAGAATCTTCTTATGTGGCCCATCCTAAACTCATGTCAATTAACCGCAAGAGCTCTTTCCCAGTCCATGAAGACTTTACATTTGCTTTCCCAGTCTTGCAACCCACATCTTGCATTTCATACCTACCTGCAGTTAAGTTTCAAACATAAATCACATGGATAAAACTTATGCATATACACCTGCACACAAAGCTGTTTCTTTGTTTTTGTTTTATATTTTTGATCATATACATAAAGATAATTTTATGATTACTGAATAAATCTAGGGAAACTTTTACCAACAGGAACAGGTTAACAAATTTGATGCCAGCACACTATATGCATGTGGCCAAGTTGTGACATTGGTACAAGGCATAATACCCCTGGAAGTTTTTATTTGTCACAACATTCAAAGAAGAGACCTCAATTTTACATGGGGGTCATTCTCTCAACAATTTTAATTTTCTAGTTTCATTGGGAGATAAGAATCATGATAATGTTATTCAGCATATGAGTGTCACGGCCTATCTCATTGGTAAACTGCCCTCATCATCTTTTCCATATTCATTACAGAATAAAAGGCAACAGGATAATGGGTGGAATAGAACATGACATTTATTCCAATCTTCTTGAGGTTGTAAAAAATAACCAGGTGGAGAAAACTTTGTTTGTTCTTCCTAATGGATTTTCTGCATTTGTGGTGGATCATTTTAATTAGTATATAAAGTTCCAGTTAAACTTATAAAAAATATTTAAAACATTTGGTAGAATGATAATTTAGAGTAATCAAATTTCTAATCATAGAAGAAACACAGTGTTTTTATTATATACTGCTATACAATCTGTGCTATTACATCTAATGCAATGATACCGAGCACACTTCAGCAGCCTGGGTTTATCTGCTTCAATGCAAGATTTCACACATGACAGATTGCAAATTATTATTGTGCAGCTCTATCATATAATCAGCTACCATTATCGCATAGTAACCACAGGAAGCTATATTTTAAATGGACTTCAGAAAACAAAACAAAGCAAAGCAAAAATTCTCACTGAAGCAGTCTTTAAACTGAAAGACATCACAATATTCTTAATATTTTAGTGATTTATTTTAGAAAACCTTCACTTGGGATCCCTGGGTGGCGCAGCGGTTTAGCGCCTGCCTTTGGCCCAGGGCACGATCCTGGACACCCGGGATCGAATCTCACGTCGGGCTCCTGGTGCATGGAGCCTGCTTCTCCCTCTGCCTGTCTCTCTGCCTCTCTCTCTCTCTCTCTCTCTCTCTGTGACTATCATAAATTTAAAAAAAAAAAAAAAGAAAACCTTCACTTTACAGTCATTTATATTCTAAATATTGCTTTAATCCTAACTACATAGAAAAATCAAAATTTATGGTTAAATTTCTTTACTGGATGGGGGACTGAGTGAAAGTACCACACTATAAAATTCTATAAAATTATAAGCCATAAAATTCTAAGCTGTTCAAAACAAGCAAAGGGCCTGTTTAAATCCAAATGTGTTATTCTTGATATCCCAGTAAGAGTTTTTATTTACATGGATTAACTTTCTCCTGTTGAAAATAAATGCACTCAACAAGTATACTCTGGGGAAATTGAGAATAGGTTTACTTTTTACATCAGCTCATTTTCAAACCAGGTGTATAAAAGCATTGACATAGAAACAACAAAGTGATTTGTTGGTAACAGCTTTGTTCCTAGACTTTTGTGAGGGAACTCATTGGAAAAGAGTTTGTTCAAGCATGTTCCATCATTTTTCTGTGATACCTACTGCCCCCTGCTGACTCATAACAGATATAGACCATTGCTTTCCTTTGGAAATTTACACAAAAGCTTTGAATAATTGAAAAGACTAATGGGGTGAATATATTCATTAAAAAGTGATATTGTCTACATTTTTCTCCTCTTATTGTTATGTATGAAAAATATTGTTTCTATATCTAAGTTGTGAAGTGTTCCCATTCAATTTGTCTTTTATGTGTTCTCAACTGATTTTGTAAAATCTTCCTTTGGCCCAATAGACCAGCTTATGTTATAAATCCAAAGCTAATGAAAACATAATTAGAAGATACCACTTGAAGTGTGAAGAGCTTAATGTTTTAGGGCAATTGAGCAAAATTTATTCAGTAAATCAGAAATGTATTTTCACTGAAAGTGGGTGTTTCGTGGTGTTTAACTTCAGATAGCCTCTTGGACATGATCTCTTATTGGACAAAGACTTTAAATATATGCGGTAGATTCATGTGCATAGCACATGTTATATAGAACAATTATAGAACCAAAATATTCATGTGTTTATAATCATAAGATAATTTTTCTCATATTTTAAAAAATATTACACAAAATAATTCAATTAGGTACTTACTTTTCTTAATCATTTATGCCATTTGCTAGTGATTTGAGCATAGTAAGAAAAAAATAAACTTGCTTCTTTTAATTTAAATGAGGATTAATGGAACTTTTGTTTCCTCAATACTAATTGATTTGCAAAATGGAACTTGTCTCAACTACACGGAAGAGCTGTTATAAAAAGAAATTATCCAAATTCAGGTCACAAGTCTATGTTATATGAGATGAAGTGTTCTAACAAATTACTGCTGACACCTGCAATAACTAGGGCCCAAGAGAAATCCGCAAAGTGATAGTCTAGTAAGACTTCTGAGGAGTCAGTCACCATTTAAGTTGAGATTATAACTGCAGGAACTTTCTTCATCCTTAATTGTCAACCACAAGAACTGTGTCTCACTAACTAAGTGAAAAATAATACTTGTTATTGATAATAAATTTTGAGATCATCTATACTTAAAATGTCCCTATTTAACTTAGAAAGTCCATAAGAATATGTTATTAAAAACATTAAAAGAAATAAAATCTCAGTCAAAAAAGACAATAATTAATAGTTATTAACTTGTAAGTAAAATAATTATTTTCATTTACTTGTATTTATCATGAGCTATTTTAAAGGAATGCATGTTCTATAAATTGCAAAATTTAATTAGGAAGTAATTAAATATTAATAAGTAAACACTCCAATTTACAATACATAAAATCAAGTTTTTAAACGAGATAATTGGTATTTAGTTATTATATATACTCATAAAGGATTATAAATAAATGCATAACAAAGAATTAGTTTTTTATGTTTATATATTACAATTATTATATATAAGTACTAATGTATTTTTGTTTAAGCAAGACTCTTATATCAATAAGCAGAAGATTACTATCTACTAGAAGCAAATATTTGAAACATACCAGATAATATAGCACACTATGATTCAATTTTTCTCATGAAATTAGGAATTATAGCACTGAATATTCCATGCTTATGACTCAAAAATGTTGCCAAATTTCTTAATTGTTCTTGGATTATCCAGTCAGAAAAGAACAGGGAATTCTGATAGGAGAAAATTCTACAAACCTATAGAACCTACCCCAGGATCCTCTCACAATGAGTTTTCCCTTATGTGTGTATATGTGTGTGTAAGCTGAATACTTTCAGGATATTTAAAGTGATAAATTTAGTGTATTTTCTTTCTAGATTGTGGGTTTTACAAATTATTTTAATATTTCTCTGTATGCATGGAAATACATGTATATTTACTCAACTGACTCCTCTTTTTCCTGAAGAAAGGGTAGGTGATAAAATTATAATCTGAAAGTAGGCACATAATTTCTTGAAATCAATTTTAAACTTCTACTGATTTCTTAGAATACAAAAAATTAAATGTAAAATATCTCTAAAGCTGAAAATTTGCATATGACTCTCAAAAAGAATGCTGAGAATTCAAAAGTGGAGACAAAAGTGTCTTATTGAAACACATTATAGGATAATTTATTATTTTCATCACTATAGTTAATGCTATTTACTCAGTAGAATATTTAAAGAAATCCTTTCTAAGCACTGATTTAGACAATTAAGAATATTTGATTCTAATATTTTCATGGTTTCTAACAAGTTGTATAACCTTGGTAATTAGTTATACTCCATGATCTTTAATTTCCTTATCTGTAAATGTTGGAAAGGGCTAAATACTTTTGGAAGTCATTTCTGGTTATATATTTTATCAATGAACATCAGCAAGCTTCCCTAATGGTCCATTTTAAGTTTGGAAAGGATAATAAGTTTATTGGAGTTCATTTAGTGGTAAATGGTGGAAATAGGTATCTACCTATAACAATGGAAAACAACACTGTCTGTGGGATAATGAATGGCTTTCTCAAAGAGGTTTTTACGGTAAAGGATATTTTTCTAAGAATAAAAAATAATTATATAGATGAATCATTATTGATACCATTTAAAGTTTGTTTAAAGGGCAGCCCGGGTGGCTCAGCAGTTTAGCGCTGCCTTCAGTCCAGGGCCTGATCCTGGAGACCCAGGATCGAGTCCCACATCAGGCTCACTGCATAGAACCTGCTTCTCCCTCTGTCTCTGTCTCTGTCTCTGTCTCTGTCTCTCTCTCTCACGAGTAAATAAATAAAGTATTTTTAAAAAAATAAAAATAAAGGTTGTTTAAAGGTTATTTTCTATGTAAACATATATAGATGATAAGTAGATCAATTTGCATCACTGTATATGCAAATAAAAACCTATCAAGAAAAAAAAAACAAACTTATTAAGCTTTAAAAACTGTATAAATTCAGGAAAAGGTCATAGACATACATCTAAATAATAAAATGAGTCTGTTAATTTGCATAAAATTAACAAAATTTTAATAATAAATTAATTCAGTGCCATCAAGAAAAAAGTTCTTGGGTTATCTAATATATTACACTGGTCGAATTGATCAAAATAGACCAGTGACTGAAACAGAATCATCGTGGTTTTCAGGGACTGAAGTCAGGAAAGAACATCTCTTCTGGATATATGGACTTTGCTGTCTCATCTCATAGAATTTCTCATTATTTAAATTATTTCTGTCATTTAATGGATTTTCACTTAAGAGCAGAATCTCATTACACTAAATTGCAACCAACCTGAAATTTTACCTTTTAAAATAGTCTTTTTTCATCATCCCTGACTAATTTTCTCTAAATTTCCACTTCATTTGCAGTTCTTTTTTTGGTCACTGAGGATTTCCAAAATGAAGTCCAGTTCATTATATGCCTCATTATCAATATTACCATAGCTCTATTATTGTCGTTTACACCAATGACCTTTGATATCTTGAATTCAGTCTTACTCATAAGAACCTTGGAAATGCTACAGCCAGATAATTTGGACCATTTTCAATGCACAGACTGATTTTATTCTGGTAGACAATAAATCTCAGTAGGTTTTCTCAGAAAACATAATTTTCCCACTACCCTTCTAGGTTGAGAAGAGAACTCCTTGTCTCGGATTAATAGGAGTTTAATAGGTGGAAAAACAAACAGAATTTTGATGACATGTATACTTCCTATCTATTTTCTCCAGGAAAATTGAGTAACTCTCTGAAATGGCCCAAACTGTCACCTTAAATCCCATTTTTAGCTAAAGACAAAAAAAAAAAAAAAAAGATGTTGAGGAGGAGGAGAATCAGTTATGGGAAGTTATCAGGCCAAACACAATAAACAAGTGTATGTTTTTATGCAGATTTAAATCTATGCTTTTTACATTGTTAAATTTTTATAGAGATTTAGTCATACGTCTACAGAGATGGAGCTACCATTACAAATGGAGGTTTCCCTTACAAAGGTACATGTATCTTACAAAAAAATAATTTCCACTTGGTTTTCAGAGCTTCATTTGGGTCTACTGTTTTTTTGTTTGTTTGCTTGCTTGTTTTTTTGTTTTTGTTCACATGTTTTTTGTTTTGTTTTTGTTTTTTTACAAATAACCAATTTAACCAAATCTTAATCCCAAAGAGATATATTTGAGATAACAAATTCTGCTCCCCTTAAGTGGATCTCCAGGGAGAATAGTAGTGAATTTAGCTTCTTTTTCTCCTCATTTCTTCTTAGTGTTAAAAATTTAAAATCTCCATAATTATTATTTTTGCCTGATTGGTGTTTTTGTTTATTAGTTTATATTTTGTTTTTGCTTTTGTTTTTGTGGAGAACCTAATGGAAATTAAATATCCAGTCAGAGGTCCCTGGGTGGTTCAGTCAGTTAAGCTTCTGACTCTTGATTTCAACTGAGGTGATGGTCTCAAGGTTGTAAGATTGAGGCCCAAAGCATTCTCCACACTCAGTGGGGAGTCGGCTTAAAATTCTTTCTCTCAGGATGCCTGGGCGGCTCAGTGGTTGAGCATCTGCCTTTGGCTCAGGGCACGATCCGGGAGTCTCAGGATCAAGCCCTGCATGAGGTTCTCCAAGGAGTCTACTTTTCCCTCTGTCTCTGCCTCTCTCTGTGTCTCTTTTGAATAAATAAATTATATATATATATATATATATATATATTTTTTTTTTTTTTTTTTTTTTTTTAAGGGATGCCTGGGTGGCTCAGTGGTTGAGCGCCTATCTGCCTTTGGCCTAGGGCCCGATCCTGGGATTGAGTCTCAAATCAGGCTCCCCACAGGGAGCCTGCTTCTCCCTCCACCTATGTCTCTGCCTCTCTCTGTGTGTCTCTCATGAATAAATAAATTAAAGCTTAAAAAAATTTTCTTTCTCTCCTTCTTCTGCCTGTTGTTCCCCACCCTCAATCTCTCTAAAATAAATAAATAAGTAAATACATCTTTAAAAAATAATAAAAAATAATAAAATGTCCAGGCAGGGTGTTTACCTCAAAATTACTCAGCTTCATACTCTTATTCTAGGTTTTCGTACAACTATTTTCTTTTTTAAATGTTTTGTTGTCTTTTTCAGTATTAATAATTTCACAATTGATAAGCAAAATAATTGAACCCCCTCACCCACATCACTTTAAAAAAATTAATTTGCATGATCTCATCAGCACAAATTAAAATACTAACCTTGGATAGAAATTTTTTTTTATTGTTCGTGTCAACATGTTTCTGATCTGATTATAAATACGGAAATTAAATCAGAGTTATAAAAGTATATAATTAAGGGTGTTAATATTATTTTGGTATCTCTTTTAAAAGACTGGAAATGTAAACCTTCATCATCATTGTTTGAATTATCTAGTTTTCATAGTTTACTTTTCATGAAAGCCTATATGATATAAATTAGATTTTCAAACTGTGCAAAATTCAACTTGACAGCATTTATTGCTACTGAAATATCTTTGTGATATGTAAAAAAATGATAGAACATTTTTCCTTTTTTTTTTTTTTTTTTTTTTAAGTAAGCTCTATGCCCAGCATGAAGCCCAACTGCAGGGTTTGCACTCACGACCCTGATGTCAAAACTAGAGTTGAGATCAAGAGTTGGACACTTAACTGACTGAACTACTAGGCACCACATGGAAGAACATTTTTTTGCATTATGTTCTTGAACTAAAGGAAAATATAACCCAACATCCTCCTAACATATTATTTAGTTACTGGCATTTTTATACAAGTATAAGAAAAAAGGGAAGTCCTGAAATATTACATTTCCCCAAAAATTTGAATCCTAAAGATATCACTGAAATTTGTTCAAGATAATATAATGTTTTTAGTATTATAACTGTAATTCATGTTGTTCAAATGATTCATTATATACATTGACTTTAACAGTCCCTCCAAGTTCAGTAGCTTTAAGATAGATTTCTTACTCACTATAAACTCCTGCCCTCCCTTTTCTGAGAGCATTTACTTTAGAAAATTTTCTACTGTAAATTTTTTTCTCTGCTTCTTTGAGATGCAAATATTTTACAATGCAGAAATGTATTGTCCTCCTCTAGGACCTGGGAGCCATCCCTTTGAACTATAATCATTAGGAAGATAAGGCCTCTGTAGCCCAGTCTCTTTGGGAGAGTAGAAGCTTCATTTTGATAAGTGCCAATTAGCAAACACTGATAACCTAATCACATAGACCAACCCTCCCCTAGGGTCTTTAGGGTTTTTCCATTAGTCCACTTTAGAGTTTGAAAATCCTTCTGCCTTTTGTTTCAGTGGAGTTGAGTTCAATTTCTCGCCCTTAGAATCTTGACCTCTGTTACAATAATCTTGAATAGATACTTCCTTGCCAATTTTAACAAGTGTCTCGTGAAATTACCTTTTGATAGTTTAATGATTAACGTGAAAGTTTTACTCCATGATTATGTTATATTAAAAATATACAACATATTTAAATATATATATTTCAATATATTCCTATTCTTTATTTCAAAAAGTAACATTTTGATTGAAAATCTCAAGAGCCAAAGCTCAAGAAAATGTGATTAAATCAGAGCCCCAAGATGTGTCATACAGCTTTTTTCAGTTTTCCTCTGTTGTCTCATATATTTGGTAAACCACATATGATTTTACCAGGAAAATATTTCTTTTATTAAAATCATATACAAACTGCATTCTGTACTCCTACAATTTTGCTTTTTAAAAAAATTCTATTTATTTCAGATTTGCTGTTATAACAGAACATGTTTCTGATGCGTTTTACATTTTACATTCTGACTTCACAACGGGGAACAGCTTATTAGTGGGTGGTAGAACTGGGATCCAGACGTGACTGAACCAATATGTACATACCTGTTAACTTTCACTCTTTTTCATGTGGGGATATTTGGATGATATAAGTTGTAAGTCACATATACCATGAGGTAAAGGAGGAAACATTTGAGAAGAGAAAGTAGTATATGCTGTTGGCTTACCTGGGCTCTATTTTCACTTATTTTTTAAAAGATTTTATTTATTTCGTTGAGAGAGTGTGTGTACAAGCAGGAGGATGGGGCAAAGGGGGAAGAGGATAGAGAATTCAAGCAGACTCCGCACACAGAGCCTGACACACGGGGCTCAGTCTTATGACACTGAGGTCACTACCTAAGCCAAAATCAAGAGTCAATCCCTTTCCTGACTGAGCCACTAAGGCATCTTCCTATTTTCATTTCTGCCATTGACTTGTTAGTAAATAATTTGTTTCTGTTTCTCTTTTAAGTCTTTCTTTCTGAGAACTATGCATAAGATTGCCTCCTTCATCTAATACTGCAGTAGTGTTATTTTCAAGCAATATTTTAGAATCAACTACACAGACAAATAAAACAACATTCAGATAACATTTGTATCATAGGTCAAATTCATGCTACACTGAATCATGTGTTAGATATAGGTGTAAAGATAAAGATGTTTTGTCTAAATCAAGCAACTGCCCAATATTTCAAAATTTTCCTTTTTAACATTTTACTAAAATATCAGTGGTCCCATGCTATGAATTATTAGTTACACAAAAAGCACTGAAAAGTATAAATCGTCATGTTACTATACTAGATACAAAAAAAAAAAAATCAACTCTACATATTCTAAAGATGCTTGCAGAATAGAAGGGAAACAAAAAACTGCTTAAAAAACAGATGCAGTACAGAATAGGAGAACATTTAAAAGGACCAAACAGATGCAGTACAGAATAGGAGAACATTTAAAAGGACCAACTAATCCATGCTGCTAGAAGGAAGGGACAAGAATGATTTTTTAACAGCGGTGAATTGTTAAAAGAGGAATAAGAGTTTAGTAAGGTCAATAAAAAAAAAAAATTTAAAATGGAAATAATTAAGCCAGGAATAATAGTGTGATATCAGATGGTTCCAGATTCAGAAATAATTTGATCTAAAATTTGAGTCAGGGCAGCCCCGGTGGCTCAGCAGTTTAGCGGCTACTTCAGCCCAGGGCCTGATCTTGGAGTCCTGGAATCAAGACCCACATCGGGCTCCCTGCAAGGAGCCTGCTTCTGTCTCTGCCTCTCTCTCTCTCTCTCTCTCTCTCTGTCTTTCTCTCTCTGTGTCTCTCATGAATAAATAAATAAAATCTTAAAAATAAATAAATAAAATAAAATATGAGTCAAACATGCATTAGAAAGATAACAGATTTTAAGGCCAACGATACTGATTTTGAATGCCACTTCTATCATTTAATTGTATGATTGTTTTGGTGTGTGTGTGTGTGTGTGTGTGTGCTGTTGTTAATTACCAAATTTTAGCTATTAAACTGGGGATAAGCTCTATCTCACCAAATTTTTAAGATAAAATTAGATAAGGTTTTCAAAGTGTGTAGCTTTGTTATTCCTGATACATTCAAGTATTTAATACATATTAGCTCTCTTCTCCATGTTTTATAAAAATTCTTCCATGATCCAAAACATTTCCAGTATTAATCACCGTCTAGTTTCCTAGTGCCGCTTTAACAAATTACCACAAACTTAGTAGTTTAGGACAACACAAATTCATTATCTAACAATTCTGGAGGCCAAAATCCTAAAATCAAAGTGTTGGCAGGGCTGCATTCCTCCCCAGAAGCTTTAGGGAAGTATCTGTTTTGCTTTTTCCAGCTTCTAGAGGCCATTTGCATCTTCCGATCTCTCTTTGACCTCTTCTGTTGTCACATCTCCTCTAAGTGACTGTCCTACATTCCTCTTTCCCTTGTAATGACCCTGTTATGTTATTAGGCCCACCTCGATTATTCAGGATATTCTTTCCATCTCAAGATCATTAAACAGGGGAGGAGGGGCAAGAAGGCAGCAGAGTAGGGTCCCCAAGTCACCTGTCCCCACCAAATTACCTACATAACCTTCAAATCATCCTGAAAATCTACGAATTCGGCCTGAGATTTAAAGAGAGACCAGCTGGAACGCTACAGTGAGAAGAGTTCGCGCTTCTCTCAAGGTAGGAAGACGCGGGGGGGGGGGCAGAAATAAAGACACAAAAGGCCTCCAAGGGGGAGGGGCCCCGCGAGGAGCCGGCTGAGGCCGGGGCAAGTGTCCTCAGGACAGGAGAGCCCCGTCCCGGAGAAGCAGGAGCTGCACCAACCTTCCCGGGCGGAAAGGGGCCCGCAGGGAGTTAGAGCAGGACCCAGGAGGGCGGGGATGCCCTCGGGCTCCCTGGGACAGTAACAGGCACCTGCGCCCCGGGAGATGCGCCGAGCTCCCTAAGGGCTGCAGCGCTCGGCGGGACCCGGAGCAGCTCGGAGGGGCTCGGGCGGCGGCTCCGCGGAGGGGGCTGCGGGGCGGGAGCGCGAATCCAACAGCGCAGGCCCCGGAGCACAGGGCGCCGGGACACAGCCCAGGATCCTGCCTCCCCCGGGACAGGCAGAGGCCGGGAGGGCCCAGGACAGCAAGGACGCTCCTGCCCCGAGCTGAGCAGATCAGCGGCCCCGCCCCGGAGCCTCCAGGCCCTGCAGACGGAGAGCCCCCGAGCTACTGCAGGGGCTGAATCCAGGGCTCCAGAGCTGCCCCCGCCACTGCGGCTGTTCCTCCTGGGACCTCACGGGGTGAACACCCCCCACTGAGCCCTGCACCAGGCAAGGGGCAGAGCAGCTCCCCCAAGTGCTAACACCTGAGAATCAGCACAGCAGGCCCCTCCCCCAGAAGACCAGCGAGACAGACAGGTTCCAGGGGAAGTCAAGGGACTTAAAGTATACAGGATCAGAAGATACTCCCCCGTGTTTTTTGTTTTTTTGTTTTGTTTTGTTTTGTTTTGTTTTCTTTCTTTTGATTTCTGATTGCTTCCCCCACCCCTTTTTTTTCACCTTTCTTTCTTTTTCTTTCTCTTTTTCTTCTCTTTTTTCCTTTTTTTTCTTCTTTCTCTTTTTTCTTTTTCTCTTTTCTTTCCTTCTCTCTCTCGTCTCTTTTTCTCCTTTTCCCAACACAACTTGTTTTTGGCCACTCTGCACTGAGCAAAATGACTAGAAGGAAAACCTCACCTCAAAAGAAAGAATCAGAAACAGCCCTCTCTCCCACAGAGCTACAAAATCTGGATTACAATTCAATGTCAGAAAGCCAATTCAGAAGCACTATTATACAGCTACTGGTGGCTCTAGAAAAAAGCATAAAGGACTCAAGAGACTTCATGACCACAGAATTTAGATCCAATCAAGCAGAAATTAAAAATCCATTGAATGAGATGCAATCCAAACTAGAAGTCCTAACGGCGAGGGTTAACGAGGTGGAAGAACCAGTGAGTGACATAGAAGACAAGTTGATGGCAAAGAGGGAAACTGAGGAAAAAAGAGACAAACAATTAAAAGACCATGAAGATAGATTAAGGGAAATAAATGACAGCCTGGGGAAGAAAAACGTACATTTAATTGGGGTTCCCAAGGGTGCCAAAAGAGACAGAGGGCCAGAATATGTATTTGAACAAATCATAGCTGAAAACTTTCCTAATCTGGGAAGGGAAACAGGCATTCAGATCCAGGAAATAGATCCCCCCCCTAAAATCAATAAAAACCGTTCAACACCTCGACATTTAATAGTTAACCTTGCAAACTCCAAAGATAAAGAGAAGATCCTTAAAGCAACAAGAGACAAGAAATCCCTGACTTTTAAGGGGAGGAGTATTAGGGTAACAGCAGACCTCAACACAGAGACCTGGCAGGCCAGAAAGGGCTGGCAGGATATATTCAGGGTCCTAAATGAGAAGAACATGCAACCAAGAATACTTTATCCAGCAAGGCTCTCATTCAAAATGGAAGGAGAGATAAAGAGCTTCCAAGACAGGCAGGAACTGAAAGAATATGTGACCTCCAAACCAGCTCTGCAAGAAATTTTAAGGAGGACTCTTAAAATTCCCCTTTAAGAAGAAGTTCAGTGGAACAATCCACAAAAACAAGGACTGAATAGACATCATGGTGACACGAAACTCATATCTCTCAATAGTAACTCTGAACGTGAACGGGCTTAATGACCCCATCAAAAGGCGCAGGGTTTCAGACTGGATAAAAAAGCAGGACCCATCTATTTGCTGTCTATCAGAGACTCATTATAGACAGAAGGACACCCACAACCTGAAAATAAAAGGTTGGAGAACCATTTACCATTCAAATGGTCCTCAAAAGAAAGCAAGGGTAGCCATCCTTATATCAGATAAACTAAAATTTACCCCAAAGACTGTAGTGAGAGATGAAGAGGGACACTATATCATACTTAAAGGATCTATCCAACAAGAGGACTTAAAAATCCTCAATATGTCAATATTGTCATATCCTCAATATGTCCCGAATGTGGGAGCTGCCAAATATTTAAATCAATTAATAACCAAAGTGAAGAAATACTTAGATAATAATACACTTATACTCGGTGACTTCAATCTAGCTCTTTCTATCCTTGATAGGACTTCTAAGCACAACATCTCCAAAGAAATGAGAGCTTTAAATGATACACTGGACCAGATGGATTTCACAGATATCTACAGAACTCTACATCCAAACTCAAGTGAATACACATTCTTCTCAAGTGCGCATGGAACTTTCTCCAGAATAGAGCACATACTGGGTCACAAATCGGGTCTGAACCGATACCAAAAGATTGGGATCGTCCCCTGCATATTCTCAGACCATAATGCCTTGAAATTAGAACTAAATCACAACAAGAAGTTTGGAAGGACCTCAAACACCGGGAGGTTAAGGACCATCCTGCTAAAAGATGAAAGGGTCACCAGGAAATTAAGGAAGAATTAAAAAGATTCATGGAAACTAATGAGAATGAAGATACAACCATTCAAAATCTTTGGGATGCAGCAAAAGCAGTCCTGAGGGGGAAATACATCGCAATACAAGCACCCATTCAAAAACTGGAAAGAACTCAAATATAAAACCTAACCTTACACCTAAAGGAGCTAGAGAAAAAAAAAAAACAGCAAATAGATCCTACACCCAACAGAAGAAGAGAGTTAATTAAGATTCGAGCAGAACTCAATGAAATCGAGACCAGAAGAACTGTGGAACAGATCAACAGAACCAGGAGTTGGTTCTTTGAAAGAATTAATAAGATAGATAAACCGTTAGCCAGCCTTATTAAAAAGAAGAGAGAGAAGACTCCAATTAATAAAATCATGAATGAGAAAGGAGAGATCACTACCAATACCAGGGAAATACAAACGATTTTGAAAACATATTATGAACATCTATACACCAATAAATTAGGCAATCAAGAAGAAATGGACGCATTCCTGGAAAGCCACAAACTACCAAAACTGGAACAGGAAGAAATAGAAAACATGAACAGGCCAATAACCAGGGAGGAAATGGAAGCAGTCATCAAAAACCTCCCAAGACACAAAAGTCCAGGGCCAGATGGCTTCCCAGGGGAATTCTATCAAACGTTTAAAGAAGAAACCATACCTATTCTACTAAAGCTTTTGGAAAGATAGAAAGAGATGGAGTACTTCCAAATTCGGTCTATGAGGCCGGCATCACCTTAATTCCAAAACCAGACAAAGACCCCATCAAAAAGGAGAATTACAGACCAATATCCCTGATGAACATGGATGCAAAAATTCTCAACAAGATACTAGCCAATAGGATCCAACAACACATTAAGAAAATTATTCACCATGACCAAGTAGGTTTTATCCACGGGACACAAGGCTGGTTCAACACTCGTAAAACCATCAATGTGATTCATCATATCAGCAAGAGAAAAACCAAGAACCATAGGATCCTCTCATTAGATGCAGAGAAAACATTTGACAAAATACAGCATCCATTCCTGATCAAAACTCTTCAGAGTGTAGGGATAGAGGGAACATTCCTCAACATCTTAAAAGCCATCTACGAAAAGCCCACAGCAAATATCATTCTCAATGGGGAAGCACTGGGAGCCTTTCCCCTAAGATCAGGAGCAAGACAGGGATGTCCACTCTCACCACTGCTATTCAACATAGTACTGGAAGTCCTAGCCTCAGCAATCAGACAACAAAAAGACATTAAAGCCATTCAAATTGGCAAAGAAGAAGTCAAACTCTCCCTCTTCACCGATGACATGATACTCTACATAGAAAACCCAAAAGCCTCCACCCCAAGATTGCTAGAACTCATACAGCAATTTGGTAGCGTGGCAGGATACAAAATCAATGCCCAGAAATCAGTGGCATTTCTATACACTAACAATGAGACTGAAGAAAGAGAAATTAAGGAGTCAGTCCCATTTACAATTCCACCCAAAAGCATAAGATACCTAGGAATAAACCTAACCAAAGGGGTTAAGGATCTATACCCTAAAAACTATAGAACACTTCTGAAAGAAATTGAGGAAGACAAAAAGTAATGGAAAAAGATTCCATGCTCATGGATTGGCAGAATTAATATTGTGAAAATGTCAATGTTACCCAGGGCAATTTACACGTTTAATGCAATCCCTATCAAAATACCATGGACTTTCTTCAGAGAGTTAAAACAAATTATTTTAAGATTTGTGTGGAATCAGAAAAGACCCCGAATAGCCAGGGGAATTTTAAAAAAGGAAACCATATCTGGGGGCTTCACAATGCCAGATTTCAGGTTGTACTACAAAGCTGTGGTCATCAAGACAGTGTGGTACTGGCACAAAAACAGACACATAGATCAATGGAACAGAATAGAGAACCCAGAAGTGGACCCTGAACTTTATGGTCAACTAATATTCGATAAAGGAGGAAAGACTATCCATTGGAAGAAAGACAGTCTCTTCAATAAATGGTGCTGGGAAAATTGGACATCCACATGCAGAAGAATGAAACTGGACCACTCTCTTTCGCCATACACAAAGATAAACTCAAAATGAATGAAAGATCTAAATGTGAGACAAGATTCCATCAAAATCCTAGAGGAGAACACAAGCAACACCCTTTTTGAACTCAGCCACAGTAACTTCTTGCAAGATACATCCACGAAGGCAAAAGAAACAAAAGCAAAAATGAACTATTGGGACTTCATCAAGATAAGAAGCTTTTGCACAGCAAAGGATATAGTCAACAAAACTCAAAGACAACCTACAGAATGGGAGAAGATATTTGCAAATGACGTATCAGAGAAAGGGCTAGTTTCCAAGATCTATAAAGAACTTATTAAACTCAACACCAAAGAAACAAACAATCCAATCATGAAATGGGCAAAAGACATGAACAGAAATCTCACAGAGGAAGACATGGACATGGCCAACATGCACATGAGAAAATTCTCTGCATCACTTGCCATCAGGGAAATACAAATCAAAACCTCAATGAGATACCACCTCACACCAGTGAGAATGGGGAAAATTAACAAGGCAGGAAACCACAAATGTTGGAGAGGATGTGGAGAAAGGGGAACCCTCTTGCGCTGTTGGTGGGAATGTGAACTGGTGCAGCCACTCTGGAAAACTGTGTGGAGGTTCCTCAAAGAGTTAAAAATAGACCTGCCCTATGACCCAGCAATTGCACTGCTGGGGATTTACCCCAAAGATACAATGAAACGCCGGGACACCTGCACCCCAATGTTTCTAGCAGCAATGTCCACAATAGCCAAACTGTGGAAGGAGCCTCGGTGTCCATCAAAAGATGAATGGATAAAGAAGATGTGGTTTATGTATACAATGGAATATTACTCAGCCATTAGAAACCACAAATACCCACCATTTGCTTCAACGTGGATGGAACTGGAGGGTATTATGCTGAGTGAAGTAAGTCAATCGGAGAAGGACAAGCATTATATGTTCTCATTCATTTGGGGAATATAAATAATAGTCAAAGGGAATATAAGGGAAGGGACAAGAAATGTGTGGTAAATATCAGAAAGGGAGACAGAACACAAATACTCCTAACTCTGGGAAAGGAAATAGGGGTGGTGGAAGGGGAGGAGGGCCGTGGGTGGGGGTGAATGGGTGACGGGCACTGAGGGGGGCACTTGACGGGATGAGCACTGGGTGTTATTCTGTATGTTGGTAAATTGAACACCAATAAAAAATAAATTTATTAAAAAATAAAATAAAAATTACATTTCCTTTAAAAAAATTAAAAAAATCAATTTCTTAATCAAAAAAAAAAAAAAAAAGATCATTAATCACATCAACAAAGGCTCTTTTTTCATCTGAGGTAACATTTTCACAGTTCTCCGGGATTAACACATAGACAACAGGCCAACCAAAAGAAAGAAGAAGAAGAAGAAGAAGAAGAAGAAGAAGAAGAAGAAGAAGAAGAAGAAGAAGTTGTTGTTTTGAAAAATGTTAAAATAGCTTGTTTAAAATAAAGTAAATGAAATGAGAGTGATTCCCTTTATTACTGATAATTTCCCTCAGTTTGACTACTTAGAGACCCAGGAGTGCAATTGCATTTGTATTTGTAATGAAAATTTTATACTGAGAGATTAATAATAGATTTTTGTAATTAATAATAGCAAATAAGGAAGCAAATTAAACACAAAACATAACATAAAACTTTTTCATATAGCTAAAATTTAAAAATACAATAAAAGAAGTGAAGACAAATTTGTCTCTAAAGGAGTTTCAATGGAAAAAATTTGAAAATACTTGTGAAGATATTCTGATTAATACAATGAAACCCAATTTAAATGTTATAAAATTGACTTGGTATAAAATCTTAAAACATTTTGGATTCAAGTTTATTGGGGAATTTGCTCTTCATATGACATCTCAACAAACAGAAAAGTGTGTGGTAAAAGGATTATAACAGTGTGTTTTTTACACCTGTTGTATGGTCAGAAAAATTGTGTGAAAAGGATGGATCTGGAGAAAGAAAAACGTATTTGAGTATAATCTGAGCTTTGTGAATGATGAGTTTATGTTTAAGCACTGTGCTCTTGGCAATTGTTTTTGAATACCCTCCTCAGTTTAGGTCTAAAAATAAGGTAACCTTAGGTGTGACTACCTTTACTTCTTTCAAAGCTTGAATTGAAACACTCTCACTCTGCCCGATTTTACTTTTTTCTAACCTCAACACCCTTATTCTATTTAAAATGATTTTTCTTGGACTGCTTATATGAATACTAAGCCTCAGTTCACCTGGTAGCCAAACATTATGCGGACATAAATTTATATATAATCAAATATAGCAGAAGAAGAGCATGTAACTGAGGAAGTTTGATGGTTTATAAAATGTATCATATAAAAGAAAGAAAGTGTTCCTTATTCTGCTTATATAAGAAATTAAGTAGAGCTTGATAGAGATGCTTGCACAGCCTTGAGAAAGCAGAGAGGGATCACAAAGAAGGAGGAGGATATTTCAGGGAAGAAAAGGAAATCCAATGTTAAGGGGACAAGAAAGAACATGGTACCAGGACAAGAAGCAATTTGGTAGGTCTAGAGCAGAGGGTCAAGAGAGCAACAGATGGGAAATTTTTATAAAGGCAAATAAGGGAAACATTGGAGGAACGTGTCTGAAATGCTATGGAGCTTGGGTGTAGTCTGTAGAGGACAGAAATAATAACAGCAGAAGTAGTCTGGAGGATCAATTAGAAGAAGGAATTTGCAGGCTTGGACTGAAGCTAATCACTTGAGGGACTCTTGGTATTGCAGTGGGGATATTAAATAGGAAATAAGAAGATAATGTTTTTACAATATAATCATAAATTTAATTTGATTTGGGAGGCTAGTAACAGAAAGAATGGCATTCGGGATAATGGCCAGATTCCTATCTTCCGTGAGTGGTGATTATACTTACTGTATAAGCAAATACTAAAAGAAATAGATTTTGGGGGTGGGTTAATGTTAGGCTGCATTTGAGATATATTGAAAATGAGATACTTTGAGAACTTCCAACTGAAAATGCTGAATTCCCCAAGTATTAGAAGTCTAAACTGGTCATAATTAGGATTTATCAATGTATGTTAAAATAATGTACATGCATAACATGGTCTAGGAAAAAGTGTGCAAGGATAATATTAAGAATACAATTTCAAAGACATCACTATGGAAAAGAAGTCATTGGCAACACAGTAATTATAGTTGCAGCAAAACTATAGTCCAAGAGATACTATTTTTTTTTGCTTCTTTTTTGTAATCTGTTTTAGAATTCCATTGTACAATTTAATAACCAACCTTCTAGAATTAAGCAAACCAAAATTGTAAAGCACTTTGAAATCTCTGTAAGTGCAAATGTGAACATATGCAGTTATACAAATATTGAATATAACCATAAAACATCTACCAAAAGTATACAAAATTTCTATGCTTTCAACAACATCCTTGCTTGGCGCAATTCAAGACTAAGTCTATTTTCTTTGCAAAGAAGCATTCTCTGTGTTCACAGTAAGTATCTAATATTTTTCACAAAATAAAAAACCTGAAGTGGTTAATATCTCCCTCAATAATTTCCTCCTTTACAGCTGATGTTTGTATATCACCTGAAATGCCGCTGCTGGGTATGAATTAGGAACATTTTGTTCGTTTCTTCTAGGTTATATTTTCCAGGAATTTATTTTTGTCCAATTTTAGCTTAAGAAATACAGCCTTACATGTGGCAATGCTTTGTCTATTCCTATTAATGTATTATTATTTTTTAACTTATATTCTTCTTTATCCATTAGAACATGCTTATAGCTCTCTAAGTCCTATCTTGAAATATCTGATTATTGACACTAGTAATGAAAACTTTAGAGATGATGAGTTAGCCACTGCCCTCAAAGCTGTTGTTGTTAAGATCTATTTATTTATTTATTTGAGACACACAGAGAGAGAGAGAGAGTGCAAGAAAGAGCAGCGGGCAGAGGAGAGCATCGTTAAGCAGACTCCATGTTGAGCATTGAGCACAGAGACAGAGACCAATGCCAGCTTGATCTCATAACCCAAGAGCACCATCAGAGCCAAACCAAGAGTCAGACAATCGACCCACTGAGACACCTAGACACCCCACCCATAAGTTTTAATCTACATTATTCAGAGTTTATTTTAAAAGTTATTATTATTTGTGGTTTCACTATGTTATCAAGAAATATTCTACTTTTTTAATGCAAATAGTCTGTTGTGCTGAATAGAAAGTTCATTTTGAAAAATGGTGTTACTATTTTGACTTACAAATTTTAAAAAATTTTCAAGTTTTTAAAAAATTCATTGAGAATATCATTCTGGCCAAGTATTTTAAAGAAATATTAAGTAAATAGTCCAGGGAACATATAAAGGGAGATGTACAATGTGAGTAAAGGGTAAGGATTTCTGTATCAGTTAGTTTCATTATGTTGATTGGATTGACCAGACCCTCTATGTTTTAAAATTTATGTATTCTTATATGGAGTGAAATGATGATAATGTGTTAAAATATGCCAGCAAAATTGGAAATCTCATCTTTAAATGGCTAAGAGTTGTTTTTAATTTCATGTCTGTTCTTTGGTGCATAAAAGATCAAATTTGTTTTTTTTTTTAAGATTTATTTATTTATTCATTCAGAGAGAGAGAGAGAGAGAGAGAGAGAGAGGCAGAGACACAGGCAGAGGGAGAACCAGGCTCCATGCAGGGAGCCCGACGCGGGACTCGATCCTCAGTCTCCCGCCCTGGGCTGCAGGCGGCGCTAAACCGCTGTGCCACCGGGGCTGCCCTCAAATTTATTTTCTATTCATCATGATGGTGCTTCCCTTCTACTTTTTTCTGACTGATGTAGTCATCTTTTCTTTAATGGAGTACAGATTTCCATAATATAGCTCTTTGGCTTTAAGTTCTTTAACATCATTTTGTTTTAGTCTAATTCTTTAGAATTAGATAACTATATATTTTCCCATTTTTGTGTTTTGATATAATTCCAAATGTTTGTTTTCTATAAACAGAATTTAAACCATAACATTTTGCCATATCTAGTTTTTTAAACTTTTTTGCTGTAAAAGTAATTCTGAAGTAATTTAGAATATGTGTATCCTTGTTTTTAACCTGAACTAAATCTAGCTAAAAATCAGTTTTCCAAATTATTTTTTAGGAATACATTTATCTAATTATAAATCCCGAAACAATAACTTTTGACTTTTCAAAAGTTACTTGCTTAATTTGGTTTGCTTTATAGTTATCTTTTTATTTTTTAAAAAAGTCTATTTACCTTTCATTTTCTCATTAAAAGAATAACTATTTTCTCTTTAAATTTCTTGTGTCTTTATTTCTTCTATATATTTTCCTGTTTCTACCTTCTTCAGTTGGTTTAATTATTCATGACCACTTTTTACTATGACTTTTCCAATTATAATATTTCTATATTAATTTCTCATAAATTTAGGTGCATTTTTTAGTGAGTTTTTAAATGGGTAATATGTTTTATGTTTTCTCAACATTTGAAAATTTGAGAATAACTTTTGATTATCTTAAGCAGTGAAATACACCTGACTCTGACATTCTTGAATGACAACCTTGATGCTACTCTAGGATTTTTCTCCCTTTATTTTCTGCTTTTGTTGTTTTGCTCTTGTTTTGATGTTTTTTTCCATATTTTCTCGTGCCTAATTTTTTAATCTAGACATTGGTTATTAATATTTCTGAACTATGCTTTGAAGGTAAGGTATTTGTCCAGCTTAGGGCAGTTTCTCATAGATTCGATGTTTGTTTCTCCCATTTTTTTTTCTAGTTTCAGGAATAAATAATTTCTACATATTGGATATTCTAATTTCTTCTATACATTTTTTGTTTTCTCATAATTTTCCACACTTTATACAATTTTGCTATATTCTCACATTTATCTTCATCACAAGTTTATTTCTGTAGTGCCAATCCTGCCTCACTAAAATTTATTTTTTAAAAGATTTTAGTTATTTATGTATTTATCTGAGAGAGAGAGAGAGAGAGAGCGCATGAGCATGGAGTGGGGAAGGGAGAAGCAGCTCCTCACTGATCAGGGAGCCCAATGCAGAGCTTGATCCCAGAACCCTGGAATCATATCCAGATGCTTAACCAACTGAGCCACCAAGGCACCCCTTAAAAATGTTTTTAAAACATAATATATATGGAGAAAAATGAAGTTATCAAATACATAATTTAAAGAATTTTCACAGTGAACACAAGCCTCTCAATGCAGATTTTAATTTTATTATTTACTTTTAATCCTTTGCAGTATTTTTTTATACTGGTATATATATATATAAAGGTAGAGAAAACATATATAAGATATATATATATATATATACACCATATTATATATAATATACAGTATCTCTTGATGCAAATTGTTAGTGGCTCATGTTATATCATGAGGTATAATTTTCTGAGTAGGCAGCCAAAAATGAGTTGATAGGCTTTGCCACATACTCTCAGGGCACCCTGTACTTTCATAATTTATCATACTTCTCACACTCAAATTTTTAATGTACTGCTCGACCAGACATTAAGCTTCATAATGGTAAGTAGGAAGACTTTATTATTTATTGCTATATTCCTGGTGTTCTTCAGACTGCCTTGAACATAGTAGGCACTTCATGAATATTTGATGAACACAAGGATGATTGAATAAGTGGGGGGAAAATGAATGAAAAAAATAAAGAGAATTTTCCTGCTGAAAGTGGGCATTAATTTACTATTTTTCTGGATGTATCAGGCTTGGAACTACCAGTGCCAAGGCACAGTATAGTGTGAATAAACTCACAACTAACCTTCTTTCTTGCCAAACATGCTAATTCATTTCAAAACATACAGCAAGTTGTATTTCTAGCCATGCTTCATTCTTATGGCATGAAGCAGAGAAATTTGCCAAACGTTTGCATATTTTTAATCATTATCATCATGGTCTGTTATCTTTGTTTATTTTACCCAAGTGTCTTCATAGGTTTTCACAAAGGAAATGGGGGGAAAAACTTTAGGTATTTATAGTCTGCAACCATATTAACAAAGAAAACAACTTATATCTCCTAAGGAATAGATATTTTTTTGCAAGTTGTTTTGTTTGCACAAAGTAGCTATTTAATGAGAAGAGTTTCCTTCCAATTCCTTAGAAGTTTCTTTTTCCTCTACTATGATTTTTTTCATGAGCCCTTAAACCATGAAAAATATATTTCAGTCAAGTGCAGAACAATAAAAAAGATGAATTTTCCCATTTTTTCCCAATGATGTCTGAAGTTAAAAGACACAAAGAGGTATGTGTGAAACGCCTGGCTCAGTTTTCCAGATACAGCCATCAATCAACAATTCAAGATGATGTGACAGTTTACCGCTCATAGTTGGAACTACTCAGATCAATTTTCCTCCACCCTGATTGGAGAAACCTTTCCTGGTCCAACCTGCGCCCTGCTGACATACAAATGAATTTCCCAACTAGTCTTTATTTTTTGAACTCCATTTTTACAGGAACATATTTTAACTTCTGCTTCCATAATTGAACTTAGCCATACCTTGTGCTTTTAGATTAGAATGAAACAAAAGGGCATAAGTTAGATGCATTTTTCTTTGACAACATGAGTTTACTGACTTTGCTACTGAATAATATAAAAACATTAAAATATGTCTAAAATTGTATGTAAATATTTTGAATGGATTTTATTTCAAATGATTTCAAATCCTTGAGCTATCTAACATACACATCATTTTTCACTCCCAGATTTGCTGCTTTTAAGAAGTCGATTAGTCACAATTGCACTGTGGTGCCCTCACTCAAATTCAAAAGACTAAAACATTATAAAATCACTCTCTCCCCAAATCCACTATTCCTAAAATTAATCACATTCAAGTGTATTTTATTTTAGTCTTTTTAAAAGGAGATTGTATTGTATTTACTGTTGTATTGCAACTGTTTTCATTCCAGGATCATGAATATTGTTGCAAATCTCTTTTGTTGTTTGTGTAATTTGCTTAGTTTTATACTTCAGAAAAGAGCCATCATAATGTGGTATAGGTTTTTATTCTTCAACAAAATTTAAATCACTAGTTATCCTCTAATACTATAATTGTCAATGATAATGTCTTCTATGTAAACCTGGCAATTTTCACTTAATTGCTTCCGTGTTTATAAAAGACATAACATGATTAATGCCTGGCCTACTGTGGACCAGGCTTTGGAAATTACTTAAATAACTTCAGTTAATACCTTAGGCCATAATCACTAATGGCTCATATAACTTGCAAATTATTCAAATCATTTTTCCTGCAAATATTTAGCAAAATAGTAGCAAAAATGTGCTTCAGCTCAAAACTGTCATTTATTTATTGAAGGCACTGCATAACGTTAGCTAATTATGATCGTTAGTTTTAGATAAATGCATTACTAAGTTTCCTTTGACTCTTAAAATAAACGTTCATCAAATCAACTCACTATAGAAAACTTTAAATGATCCTATTCAAAAACATCAAAATAAAGAATACGCTTTATAATTCTCAAATGTCATTTCTATTTTCTCGTTGATTTACTCTATTTATAGTGAAAAACAGAATGGCATGATGTAACATAGGCACCAATGGTCAATGATATGAAATTTAATTCAAAACCTGTGACTTAATTTTAGAAGAACTTGCTATGAAGATACTGTAACTTTTAACACTTAAAACATGAAGGAATAATTCAAATGAATGAATAATTAAGCCACTGACTTTGCTATAAACCAAAAACATATGATTAATATCAACTTTTTACCTTGCTAGGTTACATCTAGATGCTCAACTATTAGGTGTCATAGTATTCATGGTGAAGGCTGTTCTGTAATTAAAAAAAAAAAAAAAAAAGCAGAGAGATTGAGGATTCTGAAAGTGGCATAAGTAACAGTGTCATGTGCAGATCACATTTGTTTCTCTTGAGTTTTTATTACTTTTCTATACAGGCCAAAGATACCTTCTGTATTTTGCCAGAAAAGTTACATCACCAGTATCAAATGCACAGTCTTGAAAAGATAGGATATATGATTTTTGTTGAACTGACAATACACTTAAAAAATTTAATTACTGAAAGGTAACCTCCTTAGCCTACTCCTACCAGAGAAAAAGTAATATGATAAACTAATAAACTAATTTTTATTATATTTACAGAGTTTAAATGATGATGTTAAGGAAATCACCAGGTCTGAATTACGTGCCTTCCTTAATACTTCTATGTCAAATAGTTCTTTATCATAGTATTATTAAAATGCATTGAATGCACTATCATGTCCTGATTGCATACATGCATCTAATATTAGATGCTGAACTTTGGGAGCCATGTCCTTTATCAATCATGTTAGCTTAGCACCCAAAATAATTATTGCTGCAAAATAATTGCTATATATACTGTTTTATTGCATCACAAAAGTAGTGAGTATAATATAAAACTTTAGATTGCTTTTTAAATTAATGGGTTATAATAAATCATTAAACAAAACGTAAAATATATGATTGTGTTATAATCTGAAAGACTAAGATTTTAATTTTGTATTATAAGAATGGTTAAAAAATCAGATAGCTCTGGAATGATCCTTTAAAGGATAGGAGAACTATAAACTTAAGAAAACATCTTCTAAGCTATAAGATGTAACAATATTATGTTCCTTGTTAATATCACTAAGAAATAGCTAACTTTGAGGACTGCCTTATATTGTATTTTTCTCAGTTACATATTGAAATCAATATTTAATGGTAGGAATCATTACCAATTTGGATTTGGATACATGACCTCCATAATAATAAAATATTATTTGGTTCTTGTTGTATCTAAAAACAACTATACTGCCTAATTATTGCTTGGAAAATAACAATGTTACATTAATTATATTTAAAAATGAAAATAGTTGAATTTTATAGTTATTCTTCAAAATTTAAAATAATAATTTAAAATGAGTCCAACAGGTAAGTTCATTTAAAAATTGAGGTATGGGGCAGCTGGGTGGCTCAGTGGTTGAGCGTCTGCCTTCGGCTCAGGTCATGATCCCAGGGTCCTGGGATGAAGCCCTACATCAGGCTCCCCACAGGGAGCCTGCTTTTCCCTCTATGTGTCTGCCTCTCTCTCTGTGTGTCTCATGAATAAATAAATAAAATCTTTAAAAATTTAATTTAATTTAAAAATTAAAACTGAGGTGTGTGTGCATGATGTGATTACCTTCTTAGAAGCCCATAAGTATTTAAAATTTGCATTTTTCAATGGGTTGTTTGAGACACCTGAGATCTGAGTGAGACAATTTAGTGTGTATGTCAGCTATTGATCAATCTAAATCATTTAAACCACATATAGAATTAGCAAAAGCAATGTATCTGGACCACAAGAACTTGTTTCTCTAGAGAAATGTCTTTATAATTTAAAATTTAATGTTATGCACAATTTTATGTAGAACAGTAAGCTTGAATTCTTAATTCTTTCTAGGCATTAGGACTTTGGATATTTCATTTATTTTTTAATACTTTTTATTTCTGTAAAATGGAGATGTTAATAATTAAATAGCTTTTATGGCTGCTAAACAGAATCCACTTAATATGTGATAATCATTAATATAATCTTAATTTTAATTATCGGTCATAATGTCCATAACAGCAGTATATTCATGTTTGCCACACCCCAATGAAGCAAAGATGAAGTCCATAAAAATCATCTTCATTACAAAGAAAGGTTTGGTTGGAGAACACAGCTAAAGTATATAGGAGCAATGTATTTCCTACCGATGAACCACAGATTTTTCTATAATTAGTTATGGACAATATGGGAATGGGACAGTGCTGCTGTACTCACCCCACACTCCACGCTGAGCAGATTGGGAGTTGGGGGAGCATTTGCTTCCAAAGCTCTTTACTGTCAAGTAAAAAAAAGAGAGAAAAGAATAAGGTGCATCACTTTCTTTTTCTTATTATTACAGAAATCATTCTACCCCCAAAAGAACAAAATGAATAAAAGGGTAGAGAGAAGAAAAAAATGATACTTATGAGGCTTCTTTCCTATGGAACTACATGTCAAGGTTGAGGGAGAAGCATGTTAAGTAAAGATATGATCTATTAAGTTATCCTGAAAATTTTGTATTAATAGACCCTTTTAATAGATTTATTTTTTAATTTCTGGATCACATGTATATATATATATATGTATATATGTATATATATGTGTGTGTGTGTGTTTATAAATATATAAAGAAACAAGAAGGCTGTGTGAAAGAATAACAAGGATGTAAATCCAAGATCAATGTAAATGTTTCTACACTTGTAGCCAAAGGATAACTCAGAATTAATGTTTATTTTTTTATTTTATTTAAATTTAATCTGCCAACATATAGTAAATTAGTGCTTATAGTGCTAATGTATGTCACTTAGATTATCTCTTCTATCAGATTTATTTATTTATTTGAGAGAGAGAGAGAGAGCATAAACGGAAGGAGCAGAGGCAGAAAGAAAACATCAAGCAGACTCCACGCTGAGCATAAAGCTCGACAGGGGCTCCATCTCAGGACCCAGAGATCACGACCTGAGACAAAACCAAGAGTCAGGTGTTTACCTGACTGTGCCACCCAGGTGCCCCAGTAACTCAGGTGATCTTAAAAACTGTTAAGTTTGCTTGGAAAATGGAGTACTTAGAAATGTCTTTATTAATTTAAAATTTAATGTTATGTCCAATTTTATGTAGAAGAACAGTAAGTTTGAATTTTTAATTCTTTCTAGGCATTAGGACTTTGGATATTTCACTTATTTTTTAATACTTTTTGTTTGTAAAATGGAGATGTTAGTAATTAAATAGCTTTTATGGCTGCTAAACAGAATCCACTTACTGTGTGATACTCATTAATATAATCATAGTTTTAATTATTAGTCATAATTAATGTCCATAACAGCAGTATATTAATTTTTGCATTTTTATTTTGCATTTTTGTATTTATTTATTAAGCTTTATACTATACTCAAAGCACTGCACACACGCACATACATACATTCGCACATGGGAAAGATATCCAAAATCAGTTTAAATTTTTAAATCTCATCCTCTTGCCTCAGCCTGGCTTTCCCAGAACACAGACACTGAAGTAAAAATATGTGTCATTTAATAAAGAATACAAGCCCTGGGGGATGGATGGAGAAGAAAGGAGAAAGGAAGCATTAGAATGTTGACACTGTTGAGGCTCCTACTAAGTGCTGGTGATGACTTGGTCATGAGGAACTCTGCTGAGAAAATAAGAAACTACATTTTAAGACAATCAATCCAGTGATGTTAAAACAATTAAAAATTTAAAAAAAGGATTTATTTGCTGGCCTCAGTGCCCCTCAGGGCAAAGGTTCTTCCCATGGAATGTTAAATCCCTTGTCCTCATGGGTGCTGCATAGATAGGTACCAAAGTAAATCATGTATTCCCCTGAACCTCCTCATCTGCCGTAGGAACCCTGAATGAGAGACAAGGGCACACGGGCCACTCATGAGGTGAGGTGAAGAGCTGTGAGGCCGCACCTGCATGAAGTTACCAAGGCCAGACCCAAATGGGCAGCTGTGGGATCAGAGATTACTTACTTAAACCGGTGCATGAGAAGTGTCCATTACAATCCAGATCAAAGTTGCAGTTTAACAGTTGCTAATTCTTTAGCAACTGAGGGGCACTTGATGGGATGAGCTTTGGGTGTTATAATCTATGTTGGCAAATTGAACTCCAATTAAAATATATATGTAAAAAATAAATAAATAAAAAGAAAGAAAAATTTTTTTAAAAACCTGCATTAGATCCCACTAACTGCAAGGTGTTCTTTAGCTTTATAGAATTTTATAGAGCATACATTAAAATATCATTAATATATCAACTGAAAAATATGCATTGACAAGGTTCTGTGTACCTTAGGTTCCCAAGTAGACAGATGTCATTCCCTTTAACAAACCAGGACATAATTGGGAAGACAACACATGCTGTGTTCTAAACTCATATATATTTTTAAAAATTAGTTGTGCTATTTTTTCCGAATAGGAGTTTCAAAATTCTATTCTTTTCTTTAGTTACTCTTAAGATAGTGAAGTTCTTCTTCACTTCTTGTGTCCAGTTGTTAGATGTTGATTGATTTTTTTTTTCTTTTCTAACTCCAGCGCTGAGTGGGATTTTCCCCTCCCAATTCAAGAAGCCAAACCTAACTGCTCATATTATTTAGACTGTGGCAAAAGAAGAAATTAAGTCAAAGATGCCACACCACCAGGTACACAGAGTGCACTAAATCCCACTAGAGTTCTACAGAAACCTGAGATCAGAGCCCCCCTCACAACATACCCAGCACAGCCCTTAGGATATTCTTCCTTCTGTTCAGTTTGACTAGTTCCTCAATTCTCCGATTCTCACAACCCTGCCTGAAGTGAGTGAAGATGCTTTTCAGTAGATACATGGTTTCAAGTGTTCAAGTCTTCCCTAGAGAGTCTCTTCACAATTTCACAATAGGCTTTGGAAAGCAAGCTCCCAGAAACAGAAACATTTTAAGTTTTTCTCAGCTGTTGTTAACAGCTTCACAAAACTGATGCCACTACTTGACAGACGTGTCTTTGCTTGAATTGATGGTGACCTGATGGTAGTAAATATGAGAGAAGGAGTCACGTCCATATTTATGGATAGCAGCACTGGCAATGTTTCCATTTGTCAGTTGGACAGGTGGGCTTGAGACTGGCACCCACTCTCTTCATTTATCTAGGAAACAAATGGTTTCTTCTCTTCCACCCACATCTTCCCCTCCCTTCTAAACCTTTGTAAATTTCCCCCATAATTAGAAAAATTTGTAAGCACCTTCCAGCAGAAGAAGCAGGACAGAAAGATGGAAGGTGTGAGGGAGGAAGAGGTGAGAGTGAAAAGGGAAAGAGAAGAAAGGCCTGAAAGGCTGATGGTGATGTGCTGTGTCTGTAAAGTTCTTTGTGTCTCTCCGTACACTTGACCAATTCAAGTCAAGTTAGAATATGCCCATCGTAATGCAGATAGGCACCGGTTTGGGAGAAATTTTATTCTTTGTGGATTTTCAGCTCAACATTTGAAGAAACCCCACACCCCCGCCCCAGTGAGTGGGACCAGGCCTAACCCAGAGGCAGCCCATCCAGGCGCCTCCCATGAATTTAAGCAACAAAAACATTCTGTTTTTCCGAGATAAGAAAACTATCCCCCCCACCCCACCCCTCGCCCTGACTGGAAAGTCCCTGAACATGTTCGTGTTGACCTTCAAAGAAATCAATCATGTCATAACCCAAATGCTATGCTACTCCCGCAGTTTTTTGCCTTTAAAAGATGCCTGAAATTGCCAGTTGGGGCTCTGCCACCTCTGAGGCAGAGAGCCCGTTTGCGCAAACGTCCAATAAGCCCTCTTGCTTGTTCCATCTGCCTGTCTGGGGTCTGAGTCTCTGGGGCGTCCACCGGGACACGTTGGCACCCGTGAGCCAGGGTCCAACACATTCTCTTTGAGAAGATGCATATATATTTCCTGGTATGTTTCATGAGTAAAGTAATGATACAATCTTACCAGGAATTGCTAAAATCTGTTGCATTTTTAAAAAAGATTTTATTTATTTATCGACTGATTGATTTAGGCAGATGTCTAACCAACTGAGCCACCCAGGAGCCCCAGTATCTATTGCATTTTTGAAAGCTTTAGTATGGGTAAGTTCCCAATTACTTTCACCCTTAAAAACAGGTTCTGTACAAGATTTAAAAGTGCCTCACTTGGGGCACCTGAGTGCCTCAGTTAAGTGTATGCCTTGGCTCAGGACATGATCTCAGGGTCCTGAGATCAAGACCAGCATTGGGCTTCCTGTTCAGCAAGGAGTCTTCTTCCCCCTCTCCCTCTGCCCCTTAACCCCCAGCTTGTGCCGTCTCTCATGCGTGCTCAAATAAATAAATTAATAAAAACTTTTAGTTAAATAGATGAATAAATAATAATATCCCACTTGAGGCACCTGAGTGGCTTAGTTGGTTAAGAATTTGACTCAACTTCAGCTCAGGTCATGATCTCAGTGTCCTGAGATCAAGCCCCACATGGGGCTTTTGGCTCAGTGGGGAGTCTGCTTAAGATTCTTCTTCTCCCTCTGCCCCTCCTCTCTCTCTCTCTCTCTCTCTCAAATAAACAAATGAAATCTTTAAAGAAAATATCCCACTTACCTGAATAAGGAAAAAAGATGTATATTATCAGATCTCTTGGACTGGTAGCATATCTGTCAGTCTAGAGTATATATTTAATCTTTGCCCTAGGCATATGAATATAATCTTCCTCTGAAACCAGGAAGTGTGAATTAAGATTGAAAAAAATTAAGTACAGTTTTATTGGAGGGCCTTTCTTACAATCTTGCCTCCATGATCCCTTACAAAACAAAACTATCAGGAAAACAGGAAAATGTTTTCATACAAATATAATATTCAAATTATGTTGAAGATAACAATTTTTAGTTTTATAAATTTAAAATGAGAAAGTCATATTATATTATTAAGGTTTTAAATAGATAAATATAATTTTATAGATATCCTATTGTTAAAGATTTGCTAGTAAAGACTTTTTATGAGTAGATGACTTTTTGTACATTTGAGGCAAAATTGGAATAAAACCTTTGATGTAGAAGAGATGTAAGTGTTCAGTACATGCTTTATGTAACATGTCTGCTGTGGATATTAGAAGACAGGTAGATGAAGTAATAAATGTAGCTAACTATTGACTACCACTAAAGACTCTCTACTGGAAGATAGTCCATCCAGCCAGGCATTACCAAAGATATTCTTTGAATTAGCTTACTTCTAGGATTATGGAGAATAAGAATACAAAATCCAAATGGTGCAAAATGTCATAAACTTTGTGGCTGAAATAATGTGTTTATAAGATTCGATTAAGAATATCATCAAGTTGTTACAGAATATCAATTGTTCTTTACAATTCAGAACTTTTGTTATTGAATAGATGTAAAAAAAGTAAATAAAATAAATTAGTAAAATATTATTTTTAACAAAGTAAAAATAAATATGTATATATTTCTGGGATTTCGTCAATAGATTGGGAAACGTTTTCACATTTTAAAAAATATCTTATTTATTTATTTATTTATTTATTTATTTATTTATTTATGAGAGACACAGAGAGAGCCGCAGAGACATAGGCAGAGGGAGAAGAAAGCTCCCTGCAGGGAGTCTGATACAGGACTCAATCACAGGACCCTGGGATCATGACCTGAGCTGAAGGCAGATGTTCAATCATTGAGGTACCCAGGCATCCCAGGTTTTCACATATTTAAGAGCACAAAATCTTGGGTAGCCCAGGTTGCTCATTGTTTCAGCGCCACCTTCAGCCCAGGGTGTGATCCTGGAGTCCTGGGATCGAATCCTGGGATCGAGTCCCACTTCAGGCTTCCTTCATGGAGCCTGCTTCTCCCTCTGCCTGTGTCTCTGCCTCTCTCTGTCTTTCTGTGTCTCTCATAAATAAATAAAATATTAAAAAAAATAAAAACACAAAAGCTTTAATCCAAGGAATATGATTTTGTAAAAACTTTGCTAAATAATTTTAAAACAATTGTAAATGCCCAGTGTCTAAGCTATCGATTAAGTAAATAGGTCACCAAAGGGCTCTAAGCAAGCCCCCTACCTTTCTTGACCTGTATACTGATAGAGCATCTCCTTTTTTTTTATAACTATTTTTTAAAATTTTTATTTATGATAGTCACAGAGAGAGAGAGAGGCAGAGACACAGGCAGAGGGAGAAGCAGGCTCCATGCACCAGGAGCCCAATGTGGGATTCAATCCCGGGTCTCCAGGATCGCGCCCTGGGCCAAAGGCAGGAGCCAAACCGCTGCGCCACCCAGGGATCCCCGAGCATCTCCTTTGATAGAGCATCTTTTTTCATTCTGTTTGGAGGGTACAAGTTATGAAGAAGCTAGTATGTGCCCTTTTGCATATGATCATGCAAGTATATCCAAGCCCTATCCTCCAAATCCACAGTTAATTATGTGACTGTTATAGTTCTTATTTTTATGTTTACATTAATATCAAGGTAAGAATAATAAATGCTCATATAAAAATTTGGATATACACTTAAGTATATTAATAGAACTTGTTAAATTAAAATAATGACTAGTGAATCTAACAAAAGGCAATTATAGTAGATCTAAATATTCTACAAATGGTCATGCATTAAGAATCTCAAAAGTATCTGGAAATTATTTTTTGGCATAAAGTAAGAAATCTGTGATTTTTTGCTGTTTGTAGTATATATGTATCACTTGCTTTACTTTGCAATTCATATCATTTGTTACAAAATAGATGGAAAAATCATGTAGAATACATAAGGAGATGTCATTTTAACAAAATTTAAATTGTTAAGAACCTAAAATCACAGAGCTAGGAAATGGTACAGCCAGGTTTAAACCCAGAAAGTCAGAGTTCTGAATCTTGCCTCTTAATCTACTGGACTGCAGAGGGGGTTATTTTGTGGAGCAAAAAGTGAAGTCTCTTTTCACCTTCTCACAGCTTCCTCACTTCCAATAGTCACTTAATTTCAAATCTAGGGAACTAGAGCTCCATGTTACATTCTAAATATCCCCCACCTGCACACATTTTAAACCCTGTGCTGCTTATCAATGCATTTTGCTAAACAAAGACCATGACAAGTCTTAAGAATAGGGATCACGTGAACCCCTTGGAGGTAGAAGAAGAGGCCACCTTTTCCCCCTGTCCTCTGATATTTAGAAATACTCTGGCTTCATCAGACATTCAAAATCTCAATTTAATCGGTAGAACTGATCATTATGTAGACAGATCTACTCGTATATAAACCTGTGACATTTCTTCTCTGACATCCACTAGAGAGGTGGCGGAGTGCAGCAAATCATGTTTTAGCATTCTGCAGACTAAATTGATGTTAACAGCTACAGAAAAATACTGTAGATGGCATGACTTCAAAAAAATCTGTTTTAAGATAGAATGCAGATAATATTCCAAATGGTTGCAATTCTTTAGACTTGATGTTAGAGTAAATAATACATTATTAACTGCAGTTAAATAACGTTTGAACACAGTGGGAAATTATATGTTCTAAATTTAGAACAAGAACCTACTAGACCTGAATTTTACTTTTCTCTTTAAACACATGAATTAAGAATAGCTCTTTTTTTTTCTGTCATTCTAAATTATATCTGAAATACTAAAAGGTATGATTTTCAAAGGCAGAAGCATGGCAGTTTTATAAAAATGATTTCCATCCAGTTAGAATGGTAACTAGTATGTTTATTTGAAAGTTTGAATGTTAAAGATAAAGTAATTTACGAAACTTAAAATATTTTTTTTTAATTAAGGACTCCAAGATTATTGTTAGGAAAGACTTACAGTAGTGATGTGATAAGAAACACACATTATAGCCATTAAAGAAAGGAAAAAAAGGACTTGTATATTATAACATAATGCATGTTTATAATTCTAAGCTTGTGAAATTGTGTTTGTTGGTGCTTCTTTTTATTATTTTCTTCAGTGGTAATTCATAAATTTCCCTAGCTTCAATCTTTGTGTTTACTAAATGGTGATGATGACCTTAAATATTGCTTGAGCTCTCTGAGATCTGTTTTCTTCATCTATAAAATCGGAAGTTTATAAGTTCTACTTTTGAGAGTTGGTATGGCATTTGGTATTGAAAATATATATGCGAATTCCTCTTGGCATGTGAATAAGACCTTTGTTGAATCATAAATCAGCCCTCTCAAGGAACCATTTCTCCTCCTGAAAGTGAAAACTGATTGAATATCTTTAACCATCCTTTTCCTTCACCACTTATCATTGCTTTCCACTTCCTTGTTTTTTACCTTAGAAACAAAGGATTTTTGGGATGCCTGGGTGGCTCCGCAGTTGAGCATATGCCTTCAGCTCAAGTCTTTATCCCACGGTCCAGGGATCAAGTCCCACATGGAGCTTCCTGCATGGAACCTGCTTCTCCATCTGCCTCCGTCTCTGCCTTACTCTCTCTCTGTCTCTCATGAATAAATAAATAAAATCTTTTTTAAAAAAGAAGCAAGAATAATTAGAGGAATAAAGGCTTTATAAATGACTGTGCAGGGTGTACAAATTCTATATCTAATCCTGGTCTGATTTTCCTTAACTCAGGATATTTTTTTTTTTTTCATTAAAAAGCTGCTAACTCAATTAAACTTTCCCCTCCATCTAGATAAGATATTAAAAATAAGGATACTTCATAAATTCTAACTTACTAGAAACATGAAAAAAATCAAGCAATTCTTTCTGAGGCCTACTAGATATTAACAAAATTCACCAGCCGCTGACTAAGCTCTTTATCGTCTATGAAAATAAGATTTATTTTATCTACATAATATGCCAGGTACTTTTAAAAGTGCTTAAGTACATTTATCCAATTATTAACTCTACTTCTCAGATGAGAAAACTGAAATACAGGTAGGTAAGTTGTACAAGTTCCTAATACTACTAAAAGGTAGAATCAATAACTGAACACAACAATTTGACTTTAAAACCATGCCATTAAGCACCATTATCTTCTACATATCTAATGATCTGTATTTCTATTTAAGTCGCTAGGAAGTACTTAAATATTATTTCAAATAAGACATAATGATAACATATATATTCATATTTGTGTATTATTATTCTCACATATGGAAGACAGAGTTTTTAGGAGTTTTCCAAATAAGAACTCACCAAACACTTGTATCAACTTATGCCATAAACTGCACCTGCTATACTGGGGAGCTAGAATATATCAGCATTTTTTTTTCTTTTTTACTCATCAGATTTGTCCCCTTACATTCAAAGCCACGTACTTTCCAGATTAATTCTCTGTATAGCAGTATTACAGAAATATAATTCATGGAGTTTCCACAGAAACCTCTACACACTGTGTTTAGAATAGCCCAAAAGCTATATTTTTCATCCTCTGTATTTTCTAAGAGAAAAATAGGTTTTGGTGTCAAAAAATAAAAGGTATTTAATTGTATGTATAATCAATGCATGCATTTATTGTTCTCTATAAAAGCACTCATTCTAAATAAAATATGTATGATATAGTTTTCAAACACTCAAAACTGTATTTAAACAATATGTTACTAAAGCTTTTCAACAAATAATGTATTTAAAAAAAAACACGTTGCCAGAAGCCAGAAGCCAGAAGTTACTTCATTCCTGTGAAAAAAAAATCTCTTTTTATGTGGATGCAAAAAGACATAGGTTTTTCTAGAGTAATTGCCATCCACACAAGAAAAGAGAAAAAAAGAGGCCAGTTTAAAATAATGATGTTTAAAATAATGATGAACTGGAGAGTTTTTTAAAAAGAAAAACATATCCACTTATATGTTAAATTCATGCTTAAGTTGCTTTGCATTTTCTAAAGGCCACAGGATATCTTGATTAAAATCTACTTTCCAGAATGTGTTCTGAAAATTCGAGGATAATAAAGCTTCAGCATTAAGATTTGTATTTCTTAGAATAATTAAAGCAAAACAAAACAAAATAGCCCCTAAAAGAGCTTCCTGCCAACTTAAAATTATGTTAGGCATTAATTTATTCTAGTACTTGAGAAAGAATGCACCACATAAAATCTTCTTGTCATTACTTCTTATCACTCTTTGTCATTTATCTAGGCATATCTCATTTGCAATAGCATGCTGCAGTTAGTAATCTGTTCTCTCCAATTTTTGCATATTTGTTTTTTTTTCCTTTTCTTTCCCTTTTATTCTCTTATATCTAACCAAGTTAAGTTACCTGCAAAATTATGTTTCCTCTTGAAATATTAGAATCTACCTAAGGTGCCATTTTGGAATTTCAGTTACAAATTTTCGCTATTCCTAAAGATAAATATAATCATCTTAATAACTGAAATGGTAAGAAAAATGGGAAGCTTATGAATATAATTTAATAATTATTTAAAATTATAAATGTATAAGCTTTTGCAACAAAACAGAGCAATGATACTCATACCTTTAGGTAAAACTCACCTGCTACTATTAGTGATTGAAAATGCTCTTATCTACTACTATAAAAGTTTATTTAGTACACTGCATTTCTGAAATTCTATAGTTTAGCTCCTAAAACAATAAAAGCATTTTACTTTGTACTAGTTTCTCCCTTCTATTTCAAGAATTTGGCCTTTTACAGATGAAATGTTCTGAATTTGATACATAAAGCTGTTATTATTTTTTTGCAATGTACTAATGCAAAAATGTGATATTTGATATATGAAAGACAATACAAAATTAAAAAGTAGTGTTTTTGTTTTGACACTATCTCATTTTCTGACTAAAAATGCATTGGCTTTTTCTCTAAGTAAAATTTTGAATCTGGTTACTTGGAAGGTAAAAACAAAAGCAACAATTAATTCATTCAATTTTAAAGTTTCAGAAAGACATGTGAGAAATTTCAGCTAGGTGACTTGGTTATATTTGTGTCCTGGAAGGCCACAGTAATAAATATATAAAGGAAAAACTAAGCTTTTGAACAAAAGCAATAACAATAGTATGTAACATGAATAGGGTCTGGCTTGAGGAAAAAAAATTGTATTTTTATTATTGACAAGATTTATAATTGATAAATGTAAGCTAGGAAGGAAGAGCAAGTTGCAAGAAGTACTCCCAGTTCTTTGAAGTGACTTGGAATATTGCAGTATCATCAGTTTAAAAAAGAAGAAAAAAATGGAGAAAAAGTAATTGAGGTAAAGATGATCAGTAAATATTTTGGTACGGCGAATCTGATCTGCCAACTGGTAGTGATGCATACAGAAAACACACACTTGGAGATAGAAACCTTTAGATATTAAGAACATGGACACTGGAGTACAGTCAGGTTAAATTCTTACCTCTTTTTCTACTTCCATGACCTTGGGCAGATTTTTTAATCATTTGGGGCCTTAGGTTTATCATCTGTAAAATATGAGTACTAACTGTACATCCCTTAAGGAATTGTTCTCCAGAAAAAAAATGAGATAATCCACATAAAGCACTTCATCCAGTATCTAAACCTAGTAAGTGCTTAATGGTCATTACCTAATGAAGCTACCATGAGGAGTATAAAATTGAAATACACATTCTGGAAATTCAGCATAGAAGTTTCAGTCATAACCAGGAGGCTAGATGAGATAATCTAAGGAAAATGCATAAAATAAGAAATGGAGGGCCCTTAGATAGCTCAGTCCATTAAGTGTCTGCCTTGGGCTCAGGTCATGATCCCAGGTTGGGCTCCCTGCTAAGTGGGAAATTTGTTTCTCTCTCCTCCTCACAACCCCCTCCCCCCACCCTACTCATCTATTTTTTTTCTCTTTCTCAAATAAATAAATAAAATCTTAAAAGAAAAAAGAAATGGAGATGACTTTGCACCTTTTAGTTATCTTTTCTCTTTTTAAAGAATAATTTTAATTAAGAACTCAGCCAATGAGACATTTAAAAAGAGACTCATATATAAACACTCTGGTTAACTTTTCCCAAGCTAGTGTGTAAATTTAGCCTATCAAACATATTATAAAAGTTTATTTGAATTATAAACAGTTGAAATACAAGTGTATTTTGAAAAAATGAGAAAATTAGTAGGGACTGGACTACAAATGTTAATATAAGATATAAAACTTCAAAGAAAAGGATTGGAACTTACATAAGAATAGACAGCCTAGCCAAAGAAACCCAGAGAATCAGATAGTTTCAAATCAGTGAGAAAGGTGGTGCAAGGAAAATAAGTTAAACATTTGAATTAAGAGCAATGAGTGTTATATATAGCTGATGAATCACTAAATTCTACCCCTGTAACCCTAGTAATACAGTGTATTAAAATACACACACATATATAATACAGTGAATTTAAATAAAGAATTAAAATACACACATATACATAAATTGAGTCCTTATAGCAACATACACACACCCAGGCATGCACACACACACACACACACACACACAGACACACACACACAGCTAATTTCTAGACAGGTTACAGCATTATTATTTATGAAGAAATAATGAAAAAAGTAGAATAACTTTCCGTAGAAAACTTTAGTAGAGTAACTTTCTGATGTTGGTTTTGAGAGATCTCTTTTAGTAGGAAATTATTCCAAAGGAAGAAAACATAAAGAAAAATATGAATAAATTTGACCACATAAACATTTTAGTAACATTAAGAACAGAATTGAAATAGAAATATTGGAAATAAGTGACAAGTATCAGTTTTTAATATGCATATTACCTATAAGAAATAATCAGAAAAGTATTTTGAGAAGACCAAGGACACAAACAAGCAATTCACAATATACATTAGAAATAAATGTTAGAAATAATGGAGGCAGCCCCGGTGGCTCAGCCGTTTAGTGCCACCTTCAGCCCAGGGCGTGATCTGGACACCGGGAATCGAGTCGCACGACGGGCTCCCTGCGTGGAGCCTACTTCTCCCTCTGCCTGTGTCTCTGCCTCTCTCTCTGTGTCTCTCATGAAAAAAAAAAAAAGATTTTATTCATTTATTCATGAGAGACACAGAAAGGGAGAGGCAGAGACATATATAAAGTTATATATAAAGTTATTCACATTATTGCTAGATACCACAGCTGTATAGAACAAGTTTTTGACACACATTAAAACTTGTATAATGCCAGGTCTATAAAAACAGAAATTTACACATAGGCCACTCAGAAATTTAGAAAGATTTAAAACGCATGGAGATATGTACAACCAAAAAGAAAGAAAAAAATATGTATGTGTAGAGTTAAAAGAAACAAACTAATCTGAAACTTATATGTCACATTCTCAATCAAAAAAGTATATATAACTGGACTGAAAGCAAACTAGTGGATAAAAACAGTACTAAATATGTCCTCCCTTTCTTAGTAATAATCTAAGTATCAATGGGGTATTAAACACCAGTTTACTTTTAGTTCTAGAACTTTTGCTTTCTTTCAAAAACTTTTCGGAAACATAGCCATTTTACAATTATGTTAGATTGGGAGAAATATTTTCCTTAGAAATTTTTTAAAGGAGTATTTCCATACTTTTCTATATAAGATTTGATAAACGATAAAAAATAACGCAAGTAAGGCCATTATTATCATCTTGATCAAAAATATACACAGACTGTAATGCTACCGTATTTTGTTATACCGTATTTTTGTGATCATATATATATATATATATATATATATGATTTTAGGGTAGAAATGTATGTGTGTGCGTGTGTGTGTGTGTATTAATGGTAGGCTATAGTGTGAGTATTAATAATAGGCTATAGGTTTAGTAAAGGATAATAGGCCATTAAATTGTAATTGTAATGTTAAGCTATCAGGAAAAAAATCATGTATTAGAAAATTTAACGGCACTAAAAATGTTCATAACCACCTAATGAAAAAAACACTTCATAATATATTGCATATATATTATTATTCTAATTTGTAACATGTATTTTGAATATATGTATATAAATAAACCCTATTTTTTCCTGTATATCTATATCTGTATCTAGTTATAATTGTCAAGAGCTGCTGATACACACATATACAAACACATGCACTAACATATATATTGTGTTTAAAGTAGTAGTATAAAGTACCATTTAGATTTAGTTGTCTAAAGTACTTGTCTCTTAATAGTGAGCTTGTGGGTATTTTAATTTCCTAATTATATATATATATACATATATATATATATATATATATAATATTCATTACCAGATACAATGAAATAGATGACTTAGAAACATTAATGAAGGTGCGCTATAATGATCTATTATAAGAAGAAATGCATTATGTTCAATTTCCTTTTTGGATTTCACAAAATGTTAGGGATATCTATCACCTTTCAGATTAATTTATAAGTATATATATATATATATTTAAATATTTTATTTATTTACTTATCAGAGACACACAGAGAGAGGCAGAGACACAGGCAAAGGAAGAAGCAGGCTCCGTGTAGGGAGCCTGATGTGGGACTCGATCCCAGGACCCTGGGGGCATGACCTTAGCTAAAGGCAGATGCTCAAGCACTGAGCCACTCAGGTGCCCTATTTATATTTTTATATACATACATGTAGCAATAAAAAATTAAAATCTTACGTTAAAATTATTTGCAAATGTTTTTCTTCTCTATCCTCTTAGAAAGATGTAGGCTTCATATTTTCCAGGTCAGCTTCTTAGTCACTTCTGTTGGGTAAACTCTGAATTATGAGGGACAAGAAAATTGAAGTATGTCAGATAAATAAATTACTATGTATAGCAAAGGGATGATAGAAAATGTAGGAAAGAAAAAGATAAACGGATGATCTGTGAGGGTATTTTATGAGTTTGGCGTGGAAAGGACTACTTTGGGTCAACTCATGTTATTAATATTTGCAGTGCAAGAGATGTATAAAGATTTTTAAAAACTTTTATAATGCATATGAATGTATTTCTTTGTGATTTGGCATGAGCTCTATGGAAGGTTAATTAGCTGGGTGTCTGAATCTTGTTTCATTAAATGTAATCCTCTCTTGAGATAACCAAAACAAAAATGAACAATGAGCACTATATAAATGTGGCATACTGTTTGCTGATATCCAATATCTGTTTCCTCTTCTTATAAAACTCTGACCTGGATCCAGTGTCTAAGTCACCTCCCCTCCAAACAACCCCCCAAAAACAAAATGAAACAAAACAAAACAAAAACATGTGCATCTAAAAATATTAACGTTGCTCTAGCTCTGCCAGCTCCAGAGGTATGAATGATTGATCTAAAGATAAGATCGTTCACATGCAAATGAATGATTCAAAAATGGTTATGTAACCCAATTTTAGCCTATAAAGTACCTGGGAAAATTTACAGAGGTTTCCTGGAGAAGTATTACATCTGCCAATAGAGACCATAAAAGAAATTGTATTGTTTCTTCTTCCTCTTGGGTTGTCATCTTTTATCACAAACTCTGAAAGAGTACACACACCACAGCAAACCGGGAGGTAAAGGGAACACTGACAGTAGCAGAGACAAGGAATTGAAAGATTCAGGGGATTTGTAGGGCCCTGCTGGGTGCTAAATAACCAGGTTTAAAATCAGCACTACCTCTAGATTTCCTAAAAATGTCTTTACTGTTTAAATCAGTGTGAATAAATGTCCTCATTAGTTGTAGCCCAAAGCTTCCTGATTGAATCTGTAGTTTACATTCGGGGAGCTATCATTTAGTGTTTTGGCAAAGAATGGCAAGCCAAATTGCCATTTTAGAATTATAATCCAAAAGAGCACAATTTCACTGAACATTGTAAAATTTGGATGATTGTTCAACATCTTCCCCTCCTCTCCCACTGTAGGTGGAGTGTGCTATTCTACTTCATTGATTTGGGCTTGACATACTAATGGTTATGGCCAGTGACATGTGCATTTGTTATAGGTTGTGGTATCAAGAAGCGATATTATTTCTTTTTTTCTTTTCTTTTCTTTTCTTTTCTTTTCTTTTCTTTTCTTTTCTTTTCTTTTTTTCTTTTCTTTTCTTTTCTTTTCTTTTCTTTTCTTTTCTTTCTTTTCTTTTCTTTTCTTTTCTTTTCTTTCCTTTTCTTTTCTTTTTTCTTTTCTTTCTTTTTCTTTTTCTTTCTTTTTTTTTTTTTTTTGCTTTCTTGAACTTTCACAATCACCTTGAGGACATGTCATGGTAGCCTGTGATCGCAAAAGAATGAATGTCATGTGGAGCAGATATAGACCAAGTTAGTTGGAACTCAACCTAGAGCAGCCAGTGAGTCATCACCCACAATACAGACATGTAAATGAGACATAAGTGCTTATTATGTTGCGTGCTAGATTCTGGAGGTGTATGCTATGAAACATTCATCTTTAGCTAACTGAGATAACATGAACTCTGTTGGCTGTAGAATAATACCACAAAATTAAAAGACAATGATGGAAATCGCTCTGAGATCAATATTATAATTTTGGACTCATTGTGCCAAATGCAATAGGATACAGTTTTCTGAGAACCAAATGCACCTCTCTTAATGAAAAAGCCTAAAAATTATCTTAAATGATACTGAGATTTAGAATAAGTTTTAACACAGTCTCCACAGATTCTTCAGAAACTACTCTTTCTGGACAAGGTGGACAATGATGTTAGACATTCCATGTATTAAAGGACACTTTTGTCCAAATTCTATGGGGACTTGGCTCTTCATATAACACATGCAATTCAAAGTCTTTGGGACATGTTACCAAGAAAGACAAAAACAAAACTGAAAATCATCAAGATTTACTCTTCTATAACCTGATGGATGGAGAACCATATTTAGAACACATTATAAAAACTGAGGTGGATAACATACTTCAAATGCAGAGAAATGCCACCAGCCATGTAAGGTTCAGCAAGGCTGTGCCATAGACATTTTTTCATGTACACAAAACCACTGGAAACCCCATTGCCTGACCTAGAAGAGACATGCAGAAGGGCAAAACATTGTTAAGATTCATATGAAGAGTAAAATATTCAGGTTCAGTAACTTGTGCAACCATTTTCCTTCCAACAAGTAGTTGTGTGTGTTTGTAGTTTTGAGCCAAGATGGAAGGGGATGAGGAAAATTGAATAAAGTAGAATGAATTAAGTTGATCTGTGTGAAAAAGAGTTAAGCCAAGGTATTTGAGGCAAGAGGTAAGAGAATTCCCTTAGTGTTCTTTCTGCATGATTTGTTGGACATTGGCATGCAGGTGAGGGACAAATGAAGGAGGACAAAACATTCTTTTCTTAAATTTTACAAAGCTCTCTGTGTATTACAAATGTACTCCTTGGTATTACAGGAAAATATACTTTATTCTATATTATTTTTAATGCTGAATTGCTATTTGTGTGATTTTGATGAGTTAGAAGTCTGTGGCAATTGGGCTTCATAGAGACTACTTTTTAATAAATAAAACTATTTCATATTTTGCATTATAATATATAATTTCAGTTAAAAGAACAAGATGGTTAAAATATCACCAGTGTGTTGGAAATAGGATTTTTTATACTACAAGTAAGGTCATAATTAATTTGCAAAGGGGAACATAGGAAATTTCCTTTCCTCTATTTCCTTTCCAGTTTAATTTCTAGTCTGAATCAGATGCTCTATTACAATCCATATTTTATCCTTTCTTCATCCATTTTATTCTAGATTTATCCTCAACACTTTCATATTCTCTAGGTAGTATAAGAATAAATTCAGAACAAATAGTTAGAACTGCAATTCACTCAAGATGTTAGAAACCCTTCTCATAGTGGTGGCCTAGAAATGACAGTCAGTACACTGGAGGTTCTTAAATGTTGAACTCAGAAGTAAACAAAAAATATCCTCTTATAAAGTATTGAATTGTCATAAAAAATTCTGAGATCTAGTGTTGTATTTGTTAATATATAATATGTACATAAATCACCATGTCAGAAATTAATGTTGCAAATAATAAGATATAAGAGAAAAATAGGGCAGAGATTGAGCTGAGAAGCAAGAAGATCTGGGGATGGGGAGAACAAAGATGATCAGTAGAGGAAGCAAGCAATGCAGACAGCTTTGAAGGATCCCTTGAGATCCCTAGAACTCTTAGGTCATGATCTTCTTAGAGTGCTGATAAGCATTTTTATCAGCATAATAAAGAAGAAACACAGGAGGCTAGAAATTTGAGGAACTCCAGTTATCTGTTGATTAAGCAAAAACAGTTATTTTGTTAATTATGTAATTTGATTTTGCAAAATGGAGAATCAGGGTCAACACACTCTGTAACATTGTCTACATTGAGAAAGAAAGATTTTTAGTTTGAACAACAGCTTGAAAATCTTTTTATTTTTCAGATTAAAAAAACAAAACCAAACCACTTTCACTTGTTAAAATTTAAAAAGCCTTTTGATTTAGTTTTCACTCTATCTTGGCATCTTCGGTCTTTGATCCTAAGGGAGTTATCTTCTGAACTCTGGTCTGTCATACTTTATAACTCTAAGTATTTGTTCCAAGGGACCTTAATGAAATTATCCAGAGACCTAGCCAAGTTTCTTTTTCTCCCTATTACCCGATGTTTTGTCCATCTGCAGTTCTGCTGGGAGACTTTCATTGAGTCATATTTGTACCTAGTCCCATAAATGATTCTCTTTAGATATTAGCTTACCTAAAGTCCACTTGAAATTATGAATATTTTTTTGTGAAATAGGATTAACTCATGCACAATATTTTCTTGATAGAATTGGTGCTTATTACAGAAAATTTAAAAAAAAGAGTTATCTTGACAGGTTATTGAAACTAGACTACATTGACATTGAAAAAAATCATACCCAAACCCAGATGATCATAAAAAAAGACATTTTTATTAAATTATATAATGCTAGATCATTTCTTTATCAATTCTAAGAATAAATGAATGCATATTAGTATTATATTACATAGAACATACTAAGTTGAACTTAAGAAAATTTGAGGTGTAAAAATGCTACAGATATTTTAGACATTACTCCTCAAACTATTGTATATAGTATACATCTATGACAGCAATACTATATACACAAAGATGCAAAAAGCATAAAATTATTCATTTGGTTCTGCTTAGGTGTGGATATTTTTTTTTTTAATTTTTTTTTTAATTTTTTTTATTTATTTATGATAGTCACAGAGAGAGAGAGAGAGGCAGAGACACAGGCGGAGGGAGAAGCAGGCTCCATGCACCGGGAGCCTGATGTGGGATTCGATCCCGGGTCTCCAGGATCGTGCCCTGGGCCAAAGGCAGGCGCCAAACCGCTGCGCCACCCAGGGATCCCAGGTATGGATATTATACCAAAACAACAGATGTACACTAAACACTACTAATTATAAAACTGTGTTGGTACAGGTATCAATCACAGAAGATATAAAACTTCTTTGGTTCAAATATTCATAATATTATGGAAATTTTGGAAATGTATGATGAATCTATAATTTTTAAATTTTAAGTATTTAGTGTGTTGAAAGTACTGATTAATTAAAGATCATAGTTTCAGTGACATATATAGATTATTTTTCTATATTCTATAGCTACATTGAAATCTTAAGATTAGTCAAAGATACTCACAAATGCATAATGCATAAAGGAAAAAAATGCAAGACTGAAAACCGTGGGAAGGCAGGGCCAGTAATATTACTTTGGCGTTATACTTCCATGTGTACCACAACATCTAGCACAGACAAGCACTTGCTAATGATAGATGAAGAGAGAAAGTGTTAATCAAAAATTGACTCAATATACACATATAAACATGACTAGAAAACAAATAGAAATTTACTTAGGTCAAGAAATCTTCACTCATGAAACAGCATAAATATCTATGCTCATACTAAACTAGTTTTGGACAAATATCTTTGGTATTTCTAATACCTAACTGTAGAGGCAATATTACCAATAATATAAAATACATATTTTAAAGATAAAGCATTAGTTAATAATACTGCTCAAATCCTATATTATTAAACAATTAATTTCAAGTAAAATTTGTTTTTTAAAGCTGTGAACAGTGATACACTCAATAATTTAAATTAGGAATCTAAAATTCTATATGCTGTACATAATTTATTGGCAAACATTTTAAAATGTAAAGCTGCATAAAATCAATACATTACAAGGGATATTGTGATATAAATCTAATAAATTCTTAGGCACATCAGGTTTAATTGAATCTTCTCCTATATGAGATGCATTTATTTGTTTAATTCAATAACCAACATAGTGCTTAATACTGTAATTCTAAATTCCACATGAGAATAGACTTCCCACAAATAATCTGAGTTTCTTACTATGACAGAAATATAGGTCAAAGTTTTAGAATATCTTAACATATTGCAATTTTGAAACACATTGTGCATTATATTTTAGGGATAATTTTTTTCTGATTTCACTTAAATGCATAATTGAAAGAAATCTTAATAATAGGGTACCTTTAAGAAAAATTTGTATACCATCTATTTAATGCAATAAAGTGTGTAAAGATGTGTGTCATGGTATTGATTCTTTCAGAAGCTGTAACACAGAGTTCTTGCTGATCCAGGCTTGTTTGAAACCCATTTGATCATGATTTTCCTGAGGCAACTTATGAGAGTGGTTTCACTTGCAGTTTGTGAACAATTCATAATTCTGTCCTTGTTAATCTTTGGGATGAATTTTTTCTGCACCTGTTTTGAGGTTACCTCCTCATTGAATGATAACAGGAATCAATTAGCTTCACTCCATAATCTTACAAAAATTAATTAATATATTTTATGCTTAAGAGGAAAAAGAATCAAAGGTATAAACTATGAAAAATATTCACTAAAATTATGCTTTTAGAAACAACTAAACTTTAGATGTAGAAATTGGTGATATACCAAGGTTTTTGCATACTTAAGATCAATGATTGCAACTTGACATTTTACAAGACAATTTGACAAATTAAATGCTGCTGTTAGTCTGATGATCTGGGAAAATTTGTAAATCTTTGCATGCTATATACTTTGCTGTTTTAAAGGGAAAATAATAACAGTGGCAAAGCTGATCAGACCTAAATGCAATGAATGTGTTTTTAAATATGGAATCAATTACTCAAAATATTTATATTTGCTAATTCTTACTAAATAATTTGATGTTTAAAGAGAAAAAAGCAGAATCGACTGTGCATTTAAGTTAGTACCATTCTGCTGATTATGTGTATTAAAATTCCATCCAAAACTTAGATACCAATCGCTATCAAAATACATATGATAGAAATGGAATATGTACAACATTCAAGGAGCTACTACAGACTTCTCAGACAAACATCCTATGCCTCCTCAAATTCCAGATCATTAGCAACTTACTCTGCCTCAGTTGCATCTGTAGCTACTTCGTTCCAAAGTCATGCTTTCAAATTTACCACTTCAGCTAACTGGGCACTTGCTCAAGAAGATTCATCCTTGGTCCTGCTGCTCCTGAAACCCACTTGTTATATACCTTGACTTTCTGCCATTTCTGATCACTTCCAGGTATGGAGGAGGCCCAACACCTCAGGCTGTGAGTTGCACTTCTAGAGAAGCTGACCAAAGGGAAAGGACCAAGAAAGAAACTCTGAAGAAGCTTGGTTCTTAATTCTTTACAGGATATATTCTGGCCAAAAAGAAACTGTAGAAAGAACAACAAAACTTACTGTTCTGTGACATTTTCTATCAACTGCCTGTCTGATGATAGGCTGTGGTCTCCTTGCGGAGTGACTGCATCTGTTATACTACATGGTGTGAAGTGGTGGCCCACGGAGTAACACATCACCTTGCATTGTTTTCCATTCTGCCCTCTTCCTTTCCTTTTTCCTTCACCTTGTTGCCCTGGGAAGTCATCTACCAGATAACCTCTAGGCACTTAACTCTTGCCTCAAAATTTGTTTTAAGGGAGTGTAGGATAAGATCGTAGATTGTCTGTGAAATTGCCTATGCTATTTCTGCCAGGAAAAGTACAATTAAATTGACCATGATAAATAATGCACTTATATGGGATTTTCTTTAGAAATATTTTCATAAATGCACAACTATTTTTTAAAGATTTTATTTATTTATTTGAGAGAGGTGGAGAGAGACTGTGTTCCTGAGCATGGGCAAGGGGCAGAGGGAGAGGGAGGAGCAGATCCTCGCTGAGCAGAGAGCCCAATGTGGGGACTCTATCCCAGGATCTGAGATCATGACCTGAGCTGAAGGCAGACACGTAACCAGCTGAACTACCCAGGTGCCCCTGCACAATTTTTTGTTTTAGTTTCCAGTTGGTCTTACTAGATCAACATAACAAAAACTATCTCAATTAATTATGTCAATAACATTCAAAGAAGCTGAAACCTTGTGCTGTAGATATATACATATGCATCAATAAAACATGATTAATGAAAGAGAATGTATATTTTAGAAGCAACAAAGAAAATAGTGGGGAAAACACCTCAATGGTTAAAAATAGATTCATCTATATACTTTGCAGTAACCAAGATGTAGTTCATGACATTTTATTTATTTATTTATTTATTTTATTTTATTGGGGTTCAATTTGCCAACATTTAGCATAACACCCAGTGCTCATCCCTCCAAGCGCCCTCCTTAGTGCCATCACCCAGTGACCCCAACCTCCTGCCCACCTCCCCTTCCATTACCCCTTGTTCGTTTCCCAGAGTTAGGTGTCTCTCATGTTTTGCCACCCTCACTGATATTTTCACTCATCCTCTCTCCTTTCCCTTTATTCCCTTTCACTAATTTTTATATTCCCCAAATGAATGAGACCATATAATGTTTGTCCTTTTCCGATTGACTTATTTCACTCAGCATAACACCCTCCAGTTCCATCCACGTTGAAGCAAATGGTGGGTATTTGTCGTTTCTAATGACTAATATTCCATTGTGTACATATACCACATCTTCTTTATCCATTCAGCTTTTGATGGACACCAAGGCTTCCATGACATTTTAGATGTGTGCTGAAATGAGAGGTATGTCAGCCAATTCTTGATATTCTCATATACTCTGACAATGAATTCCTTCAACTTTTATTACAAAAAATTTACTTAGTCCATGGTGTCATTCATTAAGATGACATCACACAATGTCATATACATCTTTTCCCATATTTTCAAATCTTTATTTTCAATTTGTTGAATTTTATTTATGTATGTATGTATGTATGTATTTATTTATTTATTTATTTATTCAATTTGTTGAATTTTAGATAGAATCATTTCACAAATTGAATAAGTAGAGTTTGTAGAAAATTTACTTAGGAGTACTGAGTTTGGTGGAGTTTCTCTTCCTTCAGGTGCCCTGAGAAGCTATGCCCTTACGTTGTTAGAGAGGATTCAACTCATTGCAAAAGGAAACTAAACACAGCCCGGAAGATTCCACATTTTAGAAAATTAAATTATTTATATTATAATTTGATCAGCAAAACTATGTTGATAATCTGAAATTTCAATCAAGATCACTTAAAAGATTAATATTAACTTTATCATAGCATATAAGTTAAGTGTAGTATCATATAAGTAAATGATATGCCTTAATAATCTTTCTATTTTGAGAGTAAACCTCTAGGGAAAGAAATGAAAATAAGTTGTCTATTGATTACCACCTTCATTCATCAATGTAAGACCATTACATTTTATTTTGTATTTTTTTCCTTCTTCCTAGATACCTATGTCTTTTCCCCTCTGTTACAGTTGGAAAGTATCATAGAGATCATATCTACCAATAACGTCATCAAAAGCACAGAGATGGACATGATCAACAACACATGCTAGTTTAGCAGATTTGAAAGTAAAACTCAAATCACCTGAAGTGGTCTTCCTTCCATGGAGGATGTTGAAAGGTACAGTGGTGCAGTGTTTAGAGCAGAGAAACATGTTTTATGCATAACTTTTCACCAACACTCATGTAACTCTTCTAGTCTCACAGTTTTCATTTGTAATATTAAGAAAGCTAAATTAGATACAATACAATGCTCTCTCAAGCTTAAAATTATATGAAACTGTAAATACATTTCTACATTAGTGGCAGTTAGAATGACAAAAGAGAAAAATCAAAATTTATTTTATTTGTTTTCATTCATTTCTTTTCTAAAATGCTACATCAGTTCCAATTTTCCATAAGGATACTCCCTCTCTAAATTGTCTAGGTAGCCACATCCTATATCAATCAAATAATTTTTTTCCCAGTAGATCAGTCTACTCTTACCAGAGTAGACTTACCATAACTTTTTATGTCATAAGCATAAAATGTTCCTCAACATCAATTATCAGTGATTTAATGCACTGCAAAAAAGTCTTTACTATGAACCTCCTTTATATTTAGTTTGTGCATAAGAGAGGATGTATTTGCATAAAAATCTGAAGAGTAAATCTCAATATTAACATTTAATTGAATACTCATAATTAAAATTTTAATCCTGCAAAGTAATTAAATTTTCTTCTGAAATAATTTTCACTTGACTCTTTCTGTTACCACATTGAGAAAATGCTTAGAAAGTCTTAAAGCTCAAAAAAATTAAGTACATCTCCAAGAAAGCTTGTCAATTTCTTAGGCTATGCAGAGTCTGAGCAGGAGATGCACATTGCTTTAGTAATTTGCTCTGCTTTCCACATAAATGATAAGCATTAAAAATGTCTTCCAAATAACTGAAAAAAAAAGAGATGATGTGATGGTTAATTTAATGTGTCAACTGGATTGACCACTGGATGCCTGGATAATATGTCAAACATTATTCTGGGTGTGTCTATGAGGGTATTTTTGGATATGATTAACATTTTAGTCAGTGGACTGAGTGAAGCAGATTGCCCACCCAAATATGGGTTGTCTTCATCCAATCAGTTGAAGGCCTTAACAGAGCAAAAAGGCTAACCCACATCCGAGTAAGAAGGGACTCCTTCTGCCTGACTCCTTTGTCCTGGGACATCAGTATCTTCCTGCTTTTGAATTTAAACTGAAACATCAGCTGGCCTTGGATCTTAAATCTTCAGAGAATTTACACCATTGGCTCTTGTGAGCCTCAGGACTCAACTGCAGACCTTGGGACATCTCAGCCTCCATGAGTCTTTCTTTCTTTCTTTCTTTCTTTCTTTCTTTCTTTCTTTCTTTCTTTCTTTCTTTCCTTTGTCTTCTTTCTTTCTTCTGTCTTCTTTCTTTCTGTCTTCTTTCTTTCTTTCTTTCTTTTTCTTTCTTTCTTTCTTTCTTTCTTTCTTTCTTTCTTTCTTTCTTTCTTTCTTTCTTTCCTCCTTCTTTCACCTAGATATAATATTCATTCATATTCATATCAATTAATATATAAATATATATTCGTATTGATTGAATACAAATTGATTCTGTATTGATTCTGTTTCTCTAGAGACTAATACAGATGATATATGTAAATCTTCTTGTGTTTATAAATTAATTTTGTTCTTTCTATAAAGAAGAAAGTAAAAAGAGGCTTAGTAAATCACCTAAAATATTTAAGGAAAAAAGCTGATAATGCCTTAAGGAAGATTTGAAGAGAAATGGAAAGTTGATAAGAATGCAATCAAAAGAACAAAGGCCTAAGACTTAGAAAATCAGAGTTAGAGTCATGGCTTTGGGGGTTTTGCTAAAACTATAACCTATTAAAATCACTTTTTATACACTAAAGCATACAGGATCACTTCACCTACTCTAGACATATCATTAATTCATTTACTCATTCAATGAAGCAGATGAATGTGCATTTTAAACCCAAGCTGGGATGCAAAAATGTGTGCTTTGATGAAACTGATAATGATAATGCAAATAAAGATAATTAAGGACGAAGAAGGGAATATGAAAATCTGACTTCTTTATAAATTAGAATGATTACACACATACGTCAAAGGGACAAGTATAGGGAGAAGCTATATAAAAAGTGAGTATTCTCTATGCTTTTCAGAAAGAGTATTGTGAGATTTACTTACCCTGAGATTTGGATATTGAAAGAGACCATGCAAATTCATAAATATTTAAGTTGTGGCTAATTGTCAATCAATTATATTTTTTTCAATATCTTGGTATTTTTAAAAGCATATTTAACATCTAATAATGTCTAATTAATGTACTCTTCATCCCAATTTAGGTATTTCCTGTCATTTTATTAGATGCCATTTACTTTCTTATTACAATATACACTTGAAGATACTGGCAATAAAATACCTACTTTAATGAATTAGCCCAATAGTGATAAAAGTCACCAAAAAGTATAAAGACACAAACTTGCACCCAAGCCAAATAATAAATATTCCAAAAATAAAAATCATGACTATTATTAAGTAGTGAACAATTAAGTAGCAATGACAGTAGGCAATAATAGAAGAATTTTTATAAAGGAAACATGAATCTAAAACTAAATAAAAGAGGACAGGGGATCCCTGGGTGGCGCAGCGGTTTGGCGCCTGCCTTTGGCCCAGGGCGCGATCCTGGAGACCCGGGATCGAATCCCACATCAGGCTCCCGGTGCATGGAGCCTGCTTCTCCCTCCGCCTGTGTCTCTGCCTCTCTCTCTCTCTCTGTGACTATCATAAATAAATAAAAAATTAAAAAAAAAAAAAATAAATAAAAGAGGACAATAGGAAGATGTTTACTATTTGAGTAGAAAAAAGCAAATGATAAAAGTTTGCAAATGCATTTCTCATCTAGTTCTCTATTTTTAAAATGTAATGTTCATCATGTAAGAAAGCAAAAAAGAAACCAGTCTGATTAGAAGGGAATGAGAAGAGAACTAATATTTATTGAGCACCTTTCATGTAATAAATGTTGACATATTTTACTCTTTTTAATCCTCTTGACAGTCTCATAATTGATCAATATTTTATGGACTAGGAAAGTGAGTCTATATAACTTGTCTAGTCACAGTGCTTTAAAAAAAAAAGTAGCTGGATTAAAATCCAGATATACTTTCGCTCTGAAAGTTAACTTTACCCTGAAGTCTAGGAAAGCAAATCAAGTACTACTTATAAAAATGACTGAAGATTCTGAGTTCACGACGCACATAACAACCTTAAAGTATTCATTATTTTTTATTTTAAAACCCTGAAATATTATTTATTTATTTATTAAAGATTTATTTATTTATTCATGTTAGATAGAGAGAGAGAGAGAGAGAGAGAGAGAGAGAGAGGCAGAGACACAGGAGGAGGGAGAAGCAGGCTCCATGCCGGGAGCCCGAGGTGGGACTCCATCCCTAGACTCCAGGATCAAGCCCTGGACCAAAGGCAGGTGCTAAATCGCTGAGCCACCCAGGAATCCCCCTGAAATATTATTTAATTAAAATGTATAGAGACAAAAAAAAAATAAGACCCCAACCTTGAAGAACATTGATAAATTCTCCTAGTAAAGAAAAGCAAATTTGAATTCAGGAAGTAGTTTTAAAATAGTTTAATGTTCTGAGAACATCGACGTAGAATTAATGGGTCTACAAAATTTAGAGTGAGGATAGTGATGTAGTTTAGATGCATTTAACAATAAGTGGAGTAAAGGGGTAAGGTCCATGACTAGTAGCAGTTTAAAATTTTGCCAAAGTACTTGTTTGAATTACCCATATTGATGTGTTGAATGATTCACTTAGCTTTATAAATTATTTTAGTAATGCATTTATAGAATCATTAAAAATCCAAAGGGGTCACTTAAGAGCTTCATGTTTTACTGAATTTTATGACAGAAATTACATTCTATAATAGTATTGGGGGTTTTAAAGATTCATGAAATTATCAGTACAGGTCCCTTGAGGAGAATGTCAGTGATCTAGTATAAATGAAATGTCACTTTTTAGGACTGGTGCCCTGAGCCCTCCAGTCAATAGCAGGGAAATCAGGCCAGATTGCATTCTGAAGATAACAGCCCAACATTATGATTGTGCAAAACAGACCATTTAGATGATGAACAATAGCTGGAAAAACTATCAGGAAGGAACAGGACCCATTCTTATAGTCTTACAGAATATTGGTGAGTTTGCACTTAATACTGGGTACTCAAAGAGTCTTTGAATATCACTTCTCACTAGAGAACACCTAACATAGGAACTCCTCATATGTTATTTATGTTATGTCATTTAATCCCTATGGCAATCCTATTAGACAGGTATTAATTTTATTATAATTGCTATTTAAAAGTAAGGAAACTGAAGTTCAGGGAGGTGAAGTAATTTACTGAAAATCATATGATATAAGAAATACACAAGCCTGGGCATGAGTGCCTCTTTATGTTCTAGCCTTCTGTGATGCAGTCAATCTCTGTCATAGCAGGCAATGTGAAGAAGAAGGAAAAGGAAGAAAGAAGATGAAAAGAGGCCTTAAAATATAAAAGTTGAAATGTCAGCATGATTATTTGTATTATTCCTGAATACTGTGGAAAATATCAACATGAAATTACTAAAAGCCATTTTTTTCCTGATAGAGATACATTTATAAAAACATAATTTTTTTGTTTTTAGAGCAGATAGCAAGTCAGGGCAAACCATACTCCTGATGTGCTATGTAAAGACATTATAGAAATGATTAGAGAAAATATTGGGAAACACCTACTTACACAGTATGCCTCCTTTCTTGAGGGTGACATAAATAAAACATGGACATTTTCTTAGAAGAGAATTTTTATTTATTTTTATTTTTATTTATTTTGAATTTTTATTATCACTCAGAGATAGAAGGTAATATGTTTGTAAAGGATTACCAAACAGTATCCTGGTAATCAGGAAATTTGATGACACTAAAATTACAGTGTAAAGAGATCCACCTGCATTTTGAATTCATGGAAATTCATTTCTTTATCCAACAATCATTTCTTAGGTTTCCTGCTAAGGAATGATTGCTACTATAAGAGATGCTCGTGTAAGAATGTTAAAAAAGACACAATACCTTCTTCTACTTTTTAAATGTCTATTGTGAAAAAAAAAAAAAAAGGTCCTAGCACATTTTCAGTAACAGAATGCACTCAGAAAAGTGTAAGATTGGCATAGAACTGAATCTTGGATGAGTAGTAATAATGATAAAACTTCATGAAGAAGCTTTTTTTTTTTTCATGAAGAAGCTTTTTCTAAGCTTATACTTTCATGCATTTGTTAAACAAATATTGGTTGGCAGCCTACTATGTAACAGTCACTATTCTAAGAACCAGCAGTAAATTACAGAGCAAGTTATTTTTTAAATCTCTTCTACTATTGCAAAATCCATATGGATAAGAATAAAGGCATTAATGAAATAAGGATAGAAATCAGTAAAATGGAAACTAAACATTAATGAGAAGGATAACAAACCAATAGCTGGTTCTATGAAAAGACTGTTAAGTTAGAAAAAATTGGCAAGACTGACCAAAGGTGGGGGTGGAGGTGGAGGAAGGCAGAAAAATGCACTATGAAAAAGGAGAGATATCTATAGACACAATATTACAAATTCAATACAAGAATATTATGAAAAGATATATATGCCAAAAATGTGAAAATCTAAATAAAATGGATAAATGGATTCTTTAAGGAATGCCATAACAGACCTTTATTATTCATTTTGGCTAAATAGTATCTGAATTCCCTTCTGTTTGTTCAAAATAATCCTCACCTTATTGGTAGAAAGGGCAAAAGTGTATGGAGAGATATTCTGATAAGAAGAAAACAACATGTGCAAAGGCCCAGAGGCATGATAGAATTATCAGGATTGTGTAGAGAGTATAAATAGCGTGACTAGAGAACTGAATGTAGAAACAAAGGTCCCAAATCATCAAGAGTACCATAAACTATTTTAAAGAGTTTGGACTTTTTCCTGGCATCAACAGAAAGTCACTCTCTGTTTGGGGAAATTGGATCATGATGATAATGATGGTCTTGATAACTTCTAACATTGTTTTAGTCCTTTTCATATGCCAAAGCCAGGATACTCAGTGCTTTATGTTAATTATTTCAGTTAACTCTCATAGGAACTCAGCAAGATCAATATTCCTATTATGTGAATTTTAAAACTAAAAAACAGGTTAGCAACCTTACCAAGTTTAAGAAAAGAATATATAAGTAAAAACAAAAACAATAGCTTCTTTCAAAATACCTGAAAGATATTTGGGTTCAAACATTACATATTGGACATATTATACAAAAAAAGAGGGATCCTTCATCCATTGCCCAGTACTAGAAGAAGCTGCAGCCTCTCAAGCCTGCTTCTCAATTATGGCAGGTGTCCAATGGATACCGACTAAGCAGCACACAAGATTGGATTTATTAATGGAAATATGTCAAATAGTCTGGGGAATACATGAGATACACAGGAGTTATATGGGAGGAGTGACACAGGAAGACTTAGAAAATTCGGATTTTAGATAAAATGCCAAGCGTCGTGGAAGAATTAGTTGAGATTGGGGCCCATGAATTTTTAGTGACCCTTGTCTGCAATATTTCTGTTTGATTCTCTCCAACAATGCAAAGCAACCTGAGTTTAAAAGCAAGGAAGGCAATGCACATAGATTTTCAATGTAGTCTTCATGTTTGGTTTGGCTAAGTTTTTCAGAAAGTGAGATAGCCTTGTGAGCCAGTTACCTGTTTTTATTTCATAGTTTCTACTCAAGATCACGTAGTAAGTGGTAAAAAGGTGTCAGGAGGAGACTTAAATATTCATCCTTAACAGAAAAAAAAAATAAAATAAAATAAGGTACTAATTCTACAGATGGTAGATCAGCATCATTCTGATAAAAAAGGTAGTAGAGTTTATTAGAGTTACACATAGACACTGATCATTTACACTTACCATATCTTAAAATCTTTTCACATTCTTTCTTGATATAGATTTTTTTTTGTAAGAGAAAGTTTTCTAAAGTCTTTCATTTATTTCTAATACCTACATATCTATCACATTAGTTAGTGCAAGATCTAAATTGCATTAAAATGCTTTCAACAAAAAATTATGAATTTGGACGAAAAATCACATATTTATGGATTATAACACAATCCATTTATAAGGCAAAATAATTATGTTGGGGACATAATTAAATCTCTTAACCCTAGGACTTTAACATAAACAAACTATGCGAGCTACAAAATGCCAACTGACGTGCTAAATTAATCAATAAATGACAATATTGTCTATGAAGTTAATAAATATAATAAGCACATTGTAATAGTCTATATGTGATACTCAATTTCATAAAAACTAATATTTATTCTGAGCATTTAACATTCAAATACACCTTCAAAATAAAGAATCCCTTATATCTAACTCATACTTGGTAGTCACCATCCATCAGGAAACTGAAAATAAATCTTATTTTTCAAAAGAGTCCAGTAATTATTAAAAGAAAAAAAAATGCTTACATGTAAATAGCATAAAAATGTCAATGTTTATGTCAAATAAAAATAAAAGCTATTTGTTTGCAAATTTCCATATTTGGTTTGCTCTATTACCCAAGGAGAACTTATTGAATGTTTATTCGACTAGGGAGTAAAAGCAGAAGATATAATCATCAGACCAAACTATCAAACTCAGTTTTGAAAAATGAGTGTAGTCATATAAAACTGCTTTTATCCATGTTCTTTTCTGTAAAAGTACAGAGACATCATTTAGCAAAACAATACTAAATTACATAAGCATTCAAATCATTTTTAAAATAGCTACTAGAATTTTTAAAACTCCAGAGAAGCAGTTATCTGTTGATCCAAGACATGTGGTTTAGTACTTCTTATCAACCTAAGTGAGTATGGAAAAAAGATTTGGTGTGTATGACAATTATTAAAAGAAGAATTAATGAAATCATCTTCCCTTTCTTTTATCTATATACCACTCCTTACAAAGCAAATACATGTAATTTTTCTCACATATGTCAATTTTTATTAATGTATTCAAGTCTTGAAGTAGTTCGATACTTTGAAAATTTTAAAATACATCCATTACCTTTCAGAAGCAGGGCTGTTTTTGTCTGGGCCCATCTGTATGATGACATATATTTAAAAGGGTAGTGTTTTATTGTTATTCATATGCTAAAACTTGTATATAAAAAAATCCATAATATGACAGAAGTAGAGCGGCCAGGGCAATCAGGCTATATCCTTCTACTGATGTGCTAAACCTGAGCTGCTCTTGGTTTATATTAGTTTTTTATTTATTTTTTGAAGGTTTAATTTATTTGCTTTACAGAGAGCACACACAAGCAGGGGGTCAGGAGAGGGAGATGCAGTTTCCCCGATGAGCAGGGAGTCTGATGTGGCTCCATCCCAGGACCTCAAGAGAGATCATGACCTGAGCGAAGGCACATGCTTAACCAAGTGAGCCACCCCGCACCTCTACATTAGTTTTATAGCTGGGGGCATTGAGGGCATAAATTGCTAACTTTCCTTAGAGCTTCCTTTAGTATTTACCTCTTCTAGTACTTACTCAATACCAAAATAAGTTATTGAATCCTAGAGTAATAGAATCTGAGACTTTGGACCTTTAAGGCCTTCTCTAATGGACCAAATGGTGGGCCTCCAAACTATAGGGGCCCGTCCTAAATTTGTACCTGTGAATATTACCTTATTTGGCAAAAGAGAAGCTTAAGAGTCTTGAGGGGAAGATCTTAAACTGAATTATGTGGATGGGCCCTAAATCATAAGTATCCTTATAAGAGAGAGACAGAGAAGTTCTGAGACAAATTACTGAGGATAAGGCCACGTGAAGTGAGGTTAGATGTTAGCAATGCACATCATCCAGTGCTGAGGACTAAGAGAGAGGCATGGAATGCATCTTCCCCAGGATCCTCTGGAGAAAGTGCAGCCCATCTGACACCTTGATTTCAGACTTCCGTTTTCCAAAACTGTAAGGGAATCAATTTATTTTTTTGAGCCACCAAATTTGGGGGCATTTGTTACAGCAACTATGTGAAACTAATACATCATCTACTGCAGCCTGATATATCTTCAGGGGAGAGGTTTATTTGACAAGTGGATGTCTGGTTTCCCCTTGACTGGTTCAAGTATAAGCTGACCTCTAGGTAGCTGAAGAGGATTTTCTAGTACTACCTGGCTTATCAGCACATGCTCCTTTACACCAAGCTGAAATCTGCTTCCCGACAGTTTCCAGTCCCCCTCCCAGACTCAGCACATTTAACAGGTGACACATTAGTTCCCCACTATAAGATAGATCAACTCTCTTACATAAAATCCTTTGTATATTTGAGGACAATATTAACCACCTTTTAACCTTCCTTGCATAACTTGAAATGGTACATATCTCCCCTATCCTAGCTAAAAGCTGTCGTGTGAACATCTCTCATCTTTACATTTTTTCCACTGGGAGTGAAGGATATTTGATTGTGACTTTTATGCCCCTAAGGGTACCTAGCACAGGAAGATACATCCAAACATGAAAATACAATGTCTTGAAGTATCTGAAGGTTGCAATGTGTGAAAATGGCAGAAAAGTAATTTTAGGAATAAGAAAGAGCAGAAACAGAGATAGAACTAGGGATATATAGGTAGAGAGAGATAGAAATAACAGAGTGATAGAACGATAGAGACATAAGTCAGCTGGTAGAGCCATCAGTTCCTCATTTGTGCAGAATCACTGGATCGTAATGAATAGGAATGGAGAGAGCTGGAATTGCAAAGCAAATTTGCTAAGGAAGGATGATTAAGGAAATTTGGATAACACTGATGTATATTCACTAAATGTTTACCAAGTATATAAACCCAGCACTGTGCAAAAAACTGTAAATGTAATATCTCCATTATTATCAGAGTAAATTAAAGTGGTATTTGATTTTAATATATAAAATTAAAGGCTAAGACACTATTTGCTAGTATTATAAATTAAAAATGAAAAAGGCACTTAAATTATTCACTGAAATTATGCTCACAGTAAATTGTGAAGCTGGGATCTGAACTCCAAGCTCTCTGGTTGCTAAGATGACTTCTTAAGCTTTCTGATAATGCTGCCTCTCTTGACGCAAATGACCATGTATCTTCCTATTATTACTATTGAACTGTCTTCATTACTATTTCCTGCTCATCATCCTCTCTTTCTGTCCCCATGCCTTCTCTCTTCTGAACACTAGACTAAGGTCTGCAAAGTTTATTTGAAAGCCAGAAGGGAGTCCTTGAAATATGATTATCAGAGGACTGCAGTCACCAGACCAAAGCTAACATTGAGCACAATATATGAAACAGGTTATGTACCCTATTTATGTTCATCTATATCATACCTGAAATGTGTTTCTAGAAAACACCACAGCACAATCTTGCCACGTGTTATTGTGTGATGTGTATCTGGAAATAGTTTTTTTTTTTTTTTAATTAATACTGCAGTTTTCCTTACCTAAAGCTTAGTTCACTGCCATTTTCCTATAACCTCTTTCATTTAAATAAGATAGAGTCTATTTTCTATATCTTTGTTTAGAGGCTATGGATATTATTACCCTTAAATACTTCCCTATGTGGCTTTAAATTGAAATTACCTCCATGATTACTTTCCCCTGAAATTTCTATGGTGAAGTTCAGCAACTAAATGTTGGATTCCAAATGAAGACATTTGGTCTATGCTGTAATGATCAAGCAGGTAAAAAGATTTTATTTAGTTTTAGAAAGTTGAAACATTTCAAGTAGTCCTGTCATCTCTTTTTACTCATTTATTTATGATTCAAGAAATTAATCCTAACAAAGTAATTTGATTTTGTGTGGTATGTTACTGCCATAGCAATTCTGTTGGTTTTTAATAATTGATATAAAGTTTTAAATGAAGTGTTTGCAGATAGTTTCCTGAGCCATAAATAGACAACTCTTAAAGTCTTCTTTCATTATCGTTGACATTAGGTAATCAACTTGTGCATTCTCATTGAAATGAGGCAGAAGGAGCTTGGTGCCAGCCAGGTCATCACAACTCAAAAAGAAGATGTGAATATTTTGGGTCGCCATGAGTCACAGAGGGCAGATAGAACCTTGCATACAGCCTTACCATGGCAATGTATCCAATAATTATTTTTCTCAGAATCTGCTCAAATTCAAAAGACTGCGCTGATCTCTGCATAGAAATCTAATTATTCTTCCCACTCATAAAAATAGGCCACTCTTGCTGTTTCTCTTGTCACTTGCAGGTCATGTACATGAAAATAAGATTTAAGTAACTCCATGCCATTTGTTATGTGATGTCTGGAAATAAATTGTTTTTCTTTAAAAAGTGAACTCTTACAAAGTTCTCTATACTTGTTTTACTAACCCCAGAAAGTTGTTTGTCATTTGATGAATGAGATGAGGTTTATAAAAAAAATGTAATATTTTAATTTAATCATTATTGCATGAGTCACAGTTTTCCTAAAAATCTGCCTTTAGTTTTAGTAGAATGGCAAAGCTATATATTTGAAAATGACTGATTTTTCATGTTTAGAATCCTAATACTTTTACTAAAAGATGAGTGTGTTATTCATCAAATAAAAAACAAATTTTCATAGGAAGGCATAAGAGGCAGTGCAATATCAGTTTATTTTAAAAACACTGTTTCATTTAGTATCATTATTTGAAATAAGGAAGAATTAAAAGAATATATTTCAGTAGGAAGAATTAGGTGATAAAATGGACAGTGGAGAAGTTAGGCACTTTCTTCTTTTTTTAATTTTTTTTAAATTTTTATTTATTTATGATAAATAAATAAGATAAGTCATAGAGAGAGAGAGAGATTGGCAGAGACACAGGCAGAGGGAGAAGGCAGGCTTCATGCACCAGGAACCTGATGTGGGATTCGATCCGGGGTCTCCAGGATCCCGCCCTGGGCCAAAGGCCGGCGCCAAACCGCTGCGCCACCCAGGGATCCCTAGGCACTTTCTTCTTGATTGTTAATACAAAAAATTGCAAACCTTTAAAACTATGCATTTACATGGAAAGTTGAAGCCTGTGTTTCTAAAATACAACAAATGCAAAACTACTTACAGAACATGATTGTATCCAATTTCCTGTACCCTGGAAAATGGGCTCAATTTATATTTTACTATCTAAAGGACAAACTCGGAACCATGAATATTTCATAATATTTGACTCTGAGACCATTGAAGCAGTAAGGAATCTCATTTGTTCTGAATATATTCGGAGCACTCACCTAGTATTAGAGATGTTAATGCTCTAAAGTGTTAAATATTATAAAGCAACATGATTCCATATAAATATTTTCCAGAAACATATCTAGTGCTACCAGGTATAGCAATGCTTTAATCATGATTTACAAATAATAATAGTAAGCTCTTGTATGACAAATTTTTATAAAAGTAATGGTGATTTTTATGTAACTCAGCATCAGGCCTTTCAATAGACAGACTGTTAAGATTACCATGATGGTCATAGTAGATAGCCTCTGGCATGCAACAATAAAAGAGTACTCAAGTCCTATCCTGGGACTAGTCTGATCTGTCCCAATATACTGCCTATTCTGGATGAAATGGTATTTCTATATGGACACTCACATGTATTCCAACATAATGAAATAAATTTAGTAAGCAGAGTCTGAAGAATAAGGAGCTAATTGTATATTTATTAAAATATACTTCTGAACTCTAGGAAATACTACCTACGACAAATAAAAATAAACTATGAGCATGTCAAGAGATCAGATGATTTCTTAACTTAAGAAATAATCTTAGTTTCATTGTTCAATTTTAAAAAATATAATTTATACAAGTTTACCCAGTTTACTTAGAAGGACTAGACACAATGAACTTGTATGACTACATTATCAAATTAACATAAATAATAGATATTCTAAGTAAAAGAATCTTTATATAAACAAACATTTCTAGGCAGTCTGTAAGTAGTCTGCAACTGGAAATCTCAATCAAACTCAATTATTTAGAATTCATTAGTGAATTCTAATGATAAATAACAAAATCCATAACTGGAAATATATAGGAGGAATATGTTTTTGTCATGGCCTCTGGACAAGATCATAACTTTCTATTCTAATCCACTTGTAATATAAATTATTGCTTAATTTACTGAAGATTGTCCTATTAGCATTCTATGTATTTGATGATATTTTGTAATAATTCTTATTCTCTTTCTTATGAATGGTATGCTACCATAATATTCTATGACAAACATCTTTTTTCCTTTGGGAAGTGTTTAATATTGCATAGCTGGCTAGATGTGAAATACTTTGAGGACCAGGTATACTGTGATAGATGATTTACAAATCAGAATGTGAATTACAATTATTGGAGTAACACATCACAACTCTCCTTCTTTGAAATTTATGTCCACTAATTCAAACCATTTTAATGATAGTTATTGAGCCAATGTGATATTCAGGAAAATGACTTATAGCAAATGATCACTGACCATGTTTTCATATGGTCCTTAACTGTGGGAATTTTTGCCTTTGAGAAAACTAGGGCACAGATTATTCCACCATAACATCAAATTCAGAGTAGAATCAGACTCAGTGTAAGACAGATCATTTCATCTTACACCCAGAAAAAACAATATTGCACCTATTGACTTATTAACTGAATCTGTATCAACATTCTAGAGCTGCTTATCATTTTGTATGTATTTTCATAATGATATGGCAGTAGGAAATAAAATAACCCAAATAAATAAATAAAATTGACTAACAAACCTTAATTCTTAGGCAACATCATTTTTTCTTCTGTAGTTAAATGCTTATAGGAATACTGAAGGGAAAATAAGCAATATTGCCATCCAATGGTGAAATTGTAACATTTAAAGTATATTAAAATTCAAGATAAAATTATAAGACAATATCTCAAAATTAGTAGATATATCTTTCTTTTAACTGCCTGTGTTTTCTGGGAAATATAAATGGAATACTTGGATGTTACCAATACAGTGAATGCTAAAATAAAATAAGAAAAACTGGGGAGCGTGAGCGACTCAGTCAGTTAAGCATCTGTCTTGGCTCGTCATGATCTCATGGTCCTGGGATTGAGCCCTGCATCAGGCTCTCTGCTCAGCAGGGAGTCTGCTTCTCCCTACCACTCTCCCTCTGTGCTCTCTCTCAAGTAAATCGATAAAATCTTTAAAAAGAAAAGAAAAGAAGCGAAAAATTCCCTAAGGGTGAGTTTTCCCCTCTTTCTAGCACAGAATAGGAGAAGCTCTAATTCCTATCATTTAATTATCAAAAAGGTAGCAGACTGGAGCTTGCAAAACTTATTAGTATCATTATTTTAAATATTATTTTACATTATGCTTAACAAATATTTTCCCCTCACAGTCAATTAGGGACCTGCCTGAACTTTGTCATCTCCTAAAAGACTTCAGAATTCATTGTTCTCTTTCTCAAAAACCCAGGCACGTTGTGCCTACACTGTTTTTATAATTGTTTGATTTACCTTAGAATCATTGACATACTCATTGGCACATGTCTTTAACACAGAAAGGAGAAATTATGTCTTATTTATCTGTAACATCTATAACCATCAGTGCCTAACAGGTCAACAATAAAAAATTGTTGATATATTGGAAGTGTCTTAAAATTTGAATGACTCTGGATATATGGATTTGTATGTTCATACTGAAATGCTGTATCTCACTAGTGAGGTGGATTTTATCTCACTTGTAAAATTTAAAGAGCCACTTCAAAATTCCCAATATGTGGACATCTTTGTTATGTTCAATGGCAAGAGAAGATTTAAGTAACTAAATATTGGTTTGTTATAACTGATAAATAATAAGTGCTAGTAAAATACATATGGTTATGCCAATTATACAGAATATACTCAGTAAATAGTAGTAGGTAAAATTGCATTCTTGCCGTAATGACAATGATTATTCAGGCTGCTATAGCTAGACTTTATTAACTTGATATTCTAGAAATGTAAATTTAGAAAAAAGAAGTATATTTTTTATATCTCAGAATTTAATTGCCACAACAATCAATCTATGTATGTGTTATTATTAACTTCCATATTTTTTGCTTGGCTATTCAAGAAATATTTAAAGAATATCTAGTTTCTTGCTGCTCATCCTATTAGGTACTAGGAATGCAGGAGTAAACCAGATAGATGCAGTTTCTGCTCAAACGGAAATAGTCTCATGAATAAATGGATATTGAATATGTAATTACAATTATGATAAGTGCTATGAACATAGTAATTGGATGGAAATAAGGAAATAGTCTACCCTAGAGTGAGACACCCAGGGAATGTCATCTGAAAGAAGCTAAGGTCCAAGGATGAATAGTAGTTAGCTGGGTGACAAAGTCAGGCAGTGGAGGGGGAGTTTCAGGGATAAGAAACTGCAGAAACGACAGTTTGAAGATGAGACAAACCTGGAACTAAGACTAAGAGTTTTATTTGATTTAAGAGAGATAGAATGCAAAGTTAAAGTGAAAACCTAGGCGGTGTCTTTTGAACCAGGTCAAGGGTTTTAGATTTATCTTAAAGGTTGGAGATCCTAGGCAGCACACAGAAGCAAGAAAAATCTCCAAGCATGCTATTCTGAGTAGAAGTATTTTCATCTACAAATGACAAATGTCTATATAAACAATCATGATAAATCTACAAAAAAATCTCCAGAACTAATACATGAATTGAGCTGGATGGCAGGATTCAAGGTCAATTTAAAAAAGCCAGTGATATTTCCATATACAAAATTTACATGGAAATACTAAGGAATCAGAGTCAAAATTCTAAATAACAACACTGGTGACGGATTCACATTACCTGATTTTAAGGTTTATTATAAAGTTACAATAATTCTGTTGAAACTGGATTCCCCAATGTCACTTCAGAGATCATGCCACTTCTATTCTCTCTGTGTGGTTCAGATTGGTTGACCCCATTCCTGCTGTAGTAAGGCCTTACTTAATATTTGGATACATAGACCCTCTGTTAACTAAGATACTCCAGAATACAATCCTGTGTCAGGGTCTTATAAGTTATTTATTATGAAGCACTGTCATGAAGGTTGTTAATAGGTTGGGGAAAGGAGGACACAAAGAACTAATTCAGTCAAAGTCCTGAGAATGGTACCTTCTGAGTGTTCCTGCTGTCTGGCCACAAATTATTCCTATTGAGACCAGTAAGCTGGGCTTTTTCTCAGTTTGTCATTTGGCTTCATTGAGAATTTGGTTGGGCATTCAATATAGACTCTTGTTCTTCCTTTAGTGACTAATTTGAAGCTTAGAGAATGCCAGCTTGCCTTAAACATCTATGAGCATAGTGGAGATATTGAGAAATCAATCATTAAAGCAGAAGGTAGAGCCAAGAGATACAAAGAAGGAAGCAACTATATGACCTTATTTAATCCTGAATGCAGCTCTGCCTAAAACTAGATTCTTTCCGAGTGCTTCAGTTACTCCAAGTTATAGGAATTGACAAATTCTTTTCCTATCTTCTATTTTCTTTGCTCAAGCCAGTTGATTTGGGATTCTGGCCATTTCACAAAATAGTGCAAACTGATACAGGAATCAAAAGAAGTCTTCTAATAAGAATTGCTTCCCCTAGAGAAGAATTTGGAATTATAGACAGATCTTAACTGAATGGTTTGCTCTGAATTCTATTGGTTCTTAAGACTGTGATTAGGAATTGCAAAAAGTGAAGAGAGATAATTTTAACAGCCTTACCATGAAGGAGTTTAAGTATTCATTTATTTTGATGTTTAAAACAGAAATCCATGGAGAAAATCTCATATATATCCATTTATCCATCTGCCAAAATTACTAGGTGTTACTATTTTGTCAATATGAGTTTTTAGAAATACTTGAAATATGCTTCATTCTATTTTTCAGTCAAATACTCAAACCTCTCCCACAAAAATCATCATGACATAAATTTATGTACCTTTCCCATTCATGAGTTTATAGTTATTACATGCCACAAACTATATTGTGTACATATTAACAGAAAGTACACACAACAAAAAATAATATGTAAATATAATAAAATCATCTTGTTTTATGCTATATTTTAATTAATATTAGTTTTTCGAAAGATTTTATTCATTTATTAACGAGAGACATGGAGAGAGAGGCAGAGACATAGGCAGAGGGAAAAGCAGGCTCCCTGCAAGGGAGGGAGTCCCAGATGTGGGACTTGATCCCCAGACCCCAGGATCATACCCTGAGCTAAAGGCTTAACCATTGAGCAACCCAGACATTTCTAACATTAAGTTTTAATATACCCATTTACATAATATTAAATGCTATAGAAATTCAACATAACTACCTCTAACTTATTAACATTTAACAAATATATCTTTTTAAATTCTTTTATCTTCCAGCTTACTGCATTATTTTACAATTATTTTACTTATAATCAGTGAAAACTTGAATTATTAAAAATCTACTCTGAGTCTTTTTATTCTAACAGAAGTAAATTTTATTTAAAAATAAATTGGTTTCTGATACCTTAGGGTTTATTATTGCCACTTTATTTTAGAATTTACAAATACTACATTTTTTTCCTGTTTTCTTCTTTCCTGACTGCTTTTTGATTGATTAGTTTTTCTCTATTTCTTTACTTTCCTCTCCTTAATAACCTTCTATTTCTATTATTCTAATAAATTATATCTAAGTTTTAATATTTCTGTCTCTTTCCTCCCTGCCAAAAAACAAATATTACGGAACATAAACTGTAATTTTAGGAAGTTTATTCTTATGAGGCTGGAGCATCTAAAATATTCCTACTCTGCCTGCATAAGAAAATTATCTCTCTTCTTTACATTGTCTTTTATAAGGGGATCTGGGCACTTTTATAAGGGGATTTTTATAAGGGAACCTGGGCACTTAAAAAGGAAAACTAATAGAAAAACAGTTGTTAATATGATATGTATGTGTATGTGTTGAGTGTGTGTGTGTGTGTTTGTGTGTGTGTGTGTGTGTTGGGTGTGCAGATTTAGGATAGACTCCACATATGGAGTTGCAGTGTCAAATGAACATTTTAAGTGTGATTAAATTTCCAAAAGATTTTTAATGCCTAAAATAGTGGACACATTAGGAATACTCTTTAGTATCAACTCAGCTTATCATTCTAGCCTACCCTCTGAAGCTCCCCACAGGGAAAAATTTTCCTTATCCTCTTTCCATGCCTTTATTATTTTTTACCATAAACAGACAGAATTATATCTATAAAAGGAGTTTAGAAAACCTGTGTGGGAATAATATGGTGAAGACAAAATATCATAGATTTTAGAAATAGATATAGTTACAATGAAGATCATCCTCTGAAGAAGGGTAAGTTCCCACCTGTTTGGTCCCAAATCACAAACACATGTATACATTTTGTGTTACAAAATACAAATGTAAAGTATTAGGGGACTCTTTGCCACTGAAACAGCTTTCTGGGACTCTAATATATAGCACTTGTAGGATTCTTTGAACTTATTTTACCCTTGAATGTTTGTGTGTAGAAGAGTCACACTCTTAGTATTAAGCAGGTGCCTGAATAAAAGCCACCTTACATCTACTTGGCATCAATTACAGTGTGTTTTTATGAAGAAGATTGGTCTTTCCATTGCAGACATCCTGTAACCCATGCTTCCTACTTAGTGCAAAACTGTTGCCTCAGAAATATGTGCTTTTTATGGCTTTTAAAAGAGTAAAGGGAAGAGAGAACTGGCAGGACATAAAAGTGCACTCTAAGATCAGATTTGCTTTGTGTGTGCATTTGCTTATTTGTTAGGTATGTTAGCAAAAACAAAGAAGTCAATAAGGGTTCTACTTTGCCCAGTGGAGATAGGTCATAATTCTGGGGAAAACCATTGAAAATGTCTAGCTTTGTCAGAAATGTTGACACAAGGGCTCCAGATATGATGAGTCCAGAAAGAAAATATCAAAAGGATATTGACTGGATGAATTAAAGCTCACTTCAGTGAGCTTTTTAGGGGCATTTAGCAATGGAGAGCATTAGGAACTCATACCATCGTGGAAGTTTGTGGAAAGAACCACAGTGATCATTGCCTTTTCCTGGATGGTGTGTCAAAGGATGAGGAAGGAAAAAACACTCAGTTCTCTTATGCATGAGGGAGGAAAGAACACTCAGTTCTCTTATGCAAAGACAAAAGACTTCCATTTGAATCATACAACTGTTAAATCTTTATTTTCTTTTAAAGATATAATTTGTAAATAGCCAAGATATGGAAGTGACTTTAGCATCCATCAATAGACAAATTGGTAAGGAAAATGTGGCATGCAAAAACACATGCACAATGGAATACTATGCAGTCCTTAAAAGAATGAGATTTTGCCATTTGAGACAAGAGGGATGGACATAAAGGGTATTGTGCTAAGTGAAAAAGTCAGATTGAGAAAGAAAAATACCTTATAATTTCACTCATATGTAGAATCTAAACAAAACAAAATAAAGGAATGAGCCAACAAAGAGCAGAATCAGACCTATAAATACAGAGAACCAACTGAGAGTTGTCAGAGGGGCATGGGGTCAGGCAACATGAGTAAAGGGGAGTGGGACATACAGGTTTCTAATTATGGAATGAATAAATCACAGGAATAAAAGTCACAGCAGAAAGAGTATAGTCAATGATACTGTAATGGTGGTGGAAGGAGACATGTAGATGGTAGCTACACTTGTGAACATTTATAATATATAAACTTGTCTAATTACTATGTTGCATACCCAAAACTAATGTAACATTGTGTGTAAAATATACTCAAAGTAAAGAATATATATATATATATATATATATATATATATATATAATTTGTATATACACGTGTATACAATTAATTCATTCAATGAATATTTATTGAGTGCCTACTATGTGCTGGGCACTGTGGTAAGATTTTGGGCTGCATCAGTTAAAATAACTAAAAGGGTAAGAAAAAAACCTTATCTTTGTAGAACTGATACTCAAGTCAGATAAGTCACATAGTAAGCAATATATTAAAAAACTAGGAAATTATAAAACAAAAACTTGATGAATAAGAAAAACACACTGCATGTCATAAGCTGGCACATGTTGAGAAATATAGATCATGGTCACCTTGTTCCCAAATAATTTTTTACCTCATTATCCTTAATTAATTAATTAATTAATTACAAAAAGAAAAAAGTAAAGCCCACACCCTCAATATTGGGAATATGTAAAAGCTACTGGCTATTTTTCCAACCCTTATTTTTTTCATTTTATTGATTTGGATGGTTCAGTGAAGAGCATCAATCCAAGGCTGGTAGGTGGACCCTCCTACTACTGCTGAATTCAGATATACACACTGATGTAACTGTCATCTCAATATTACCTGGTCATACTTATGGTGTTGGAACATACTAATTATTTCCATATTTTATATAAATATTTTTTTTGAAAATATTTTTTATCAACCTGGAAATCTAACTTACCTTGCTGTTTATTTCAAGCTGGTAGAAGACACACTTAACTGGGAAATGATTAAAATTAAGAGTGTGGCATATATTCTCCCACCAGAAACCAAAACCAATATATTCTGGACTTTGGAAAATGTTAATGTCAATGATTTGTTTCAAGTCTAAAGTCAATGAGAAGATTTATAAAGGATCTGATCCAATCCAACATAAGCTGTGTAGATGTGATTCATGCTTACTAACAGAAGGTGTACTTATAGTTAATGATAGAACAATAAACCCTGAAACAGGTCATGTAGATAATAGAGGTTTAATGAAGACATACAAATTTGCATTAAAATATACTAATAGGTCAGTTACAAATGTACTAACAATTCCCTAAAATTATGACAAATGTGGTTTAATCTAATAGTTAAACAAATAATATTTATAACAATTTGATCGTAGGTGATAAAATGAATCTATTTTACTCCTTTTATAAGTAAAATAATACCTGGGTAACAAAATACATAGATTACATAATATCCTGACCACTAAACTTTAATATGAGTTTAAAGGATTCAATTTTCTCTAAGATTCATATAATAAATATTGTTACACATGCGTCTTATTTTGCCTTTGTTAAACAATCTAAATCTTGTTGGCATTTTCATAATAAAATTATGTAAGATGTGCTATTTTTAAAAGACCTTTTTTTGGTTTTAAGAATATGGAAAATATCAACAGAGTAATTATAAAATATAAAGAGTTGAGTTTCTGATAACATCAGGAAAAAAATAAGTATTGTGATTGTAAGTCACCCAGAATTTTACATTGATAAATTAAAATGTCAATCCAGTATTTGAAAAAATATGAATAATAACTACAATTTCAGGAATATCTACTCCTGAAAAACTAACAATGGTCATAACCTGTCAGTTTGTTATGGAGTAAAAGATTGTTAGTATGAAGTTAACTTATTCTTCTTGCTTCTAAAAAATTATTTCTCAATGTGGGGGAAAAAAACCCTCAACACTTCACAGCCTAAAGACATGCCGTTTGAAATTACCTCGTGGGAAGAAGAGAACTGCAAAGGTGTTCTCTGAATAGATTTTGATCTCTGCAAGGATATGAACTATAATGATCAGAGGGCATTCTAAAATGCTTCAAAAGTTGTTAAACCAAGGAATAGCTCAACCTGGACACCCTTTATCTTTTCAAGATTGAATGCTAGTGAACAAGAGCTGTAGGTTGCCACAGCAATAATAGTATTCGAAGTACAAGATGAGATATTAAGTAACTGGACAGTCTTTCAGCATAGTGTTAAGCTATTATATAATTTTCAAGATTTAACACATAGCCCATGCCTATGTACAGCTGTACCCTCATACATTATAATTAGACAAGATCAAATTTTTATCACTTGACTCAGGTCTATAGTTCCATATCAAATAAAAACCATAGTTCTGAAAAAGACGGTAGTTTGTTTTTTAAATAAAACAGAGTTCTAAATATTATTGTAAATATGTATCTCATATAATTTGTTAATTTTTTATCATCATTTTTTGCATAAGTAACAGAGATAAAATGGTACTATGTACCATTAAACTTTTTAAAAGACAATAACATCCTACAAAGAGAATGTTTGCAATTTAAAAGATTTAAAAATAATGCACACTACATAGAAGGATTCAGAAAACTGGATTTAGCTATTTCTTCCCCTGTTCCTCATAGTGTAAAATATATTTTCCATGTATTTTGCAAGTCCCCGTTCTGTGTTACCTTTCTTCATGCACCAAAATGTTGGATAAAACCATATACAGGAGATACATTTGAATAATTGGAATACATTTTATTTTCTGTTTAAGGATATTTACTCACTAATATGGTTTTGTGATGTTACATTTTTACTAGAAATAATTGCTTTGAGTAGTAATTATCTAAGTCAGCTCCCTTACATATGTAGTACAGTTGGTTCCTTAGGATTACTGTTTGTATCTATTTTCCCCCAAAAGTGATTGGAGCTTTGTCACATGGGAATAAAAGTTAAAATGGCAGCAATATATTGGCAGTCTTTTAACCAAGGTAACAGCAAGTGCTGGCACTATTCAGTCAACACTCTAGCTACATAAGTTCTTTGCAAATTTTTATTTCTTCGCTTTTCTTAAAGCAGAGATTCATTCCAAACACTTGTCTTAAAAACAAGACTTTGACTTCCAGCCACACTCTATGAGCTATGTGATCTTGAAAAACAAAACAAAACAAAAGAAAACAAAGAAACAAACAAAAAAAGCCCAACCTTATGCCCAACATATGACCTTCTGGGCATAAGGAAGACACTTGATGTAATGAGCACTGGATGTTATATGCAATTGATGAATCACTAAATTTCTATCCCTGAAACTAACAATACAGTATAGGTAAATTATATTGAATTTAAATTAAAAAAATGAACTGTCATAGGGTTTTCTGCCTCACTTTCTTCATCAGGGAAAGAGGACATTTTGATAATTGATTTCCAAAGTCTCTGTCAATGCAATGAATAAGTTCAAATATGCATATTATTCTCTCAGGGCATATTTATCTTCTTGCTGAAAAAATAACTAGATTCCAGGTTTGAATTCTTTTTTTTTTTTTTTGGTATATTTTTTATTGGAGTTCAATTGCCAACATATAGCATATCACCCAGTGTTCATCCCATCCAGTGCCCCCCTCAGTGCCCGTCATCCAATCACCCCATCCCCCGCCCACCTCCCTTTCCACCACCCCTTGTTCGTTTCCCACAGTTAGGAGTCTCTCATGTGCTGTCACCTTCACTGGTATTTCCTACTCATTTTCTCTCCTTTCCCCTTTATTCCCTTTCACCACTTTTTATATTTCCTGAATGAATGAGACCATATAATGTTTGTCCATCTCCGATTGACTTACTTCACTCAGCATAATACCCTCCAGTTCCATCCATGTTGAAACAAATGGTGGGTATTTGTCATTTCTAATGGCTGAGTAATATTCTATTGTATACATAGACCACAGCTTCTTCTTCTTCTTTTTTTTTTTTTTTTTTTTTTTTAGACCACAGCTTCTTTATCCATTCATCTCCCGATGGACACCGAGGCTCCTTCCACAGTTTGGCTATTGTGGACATTGCTGCTATAAACATTGGGCTGCAGGTGTCCCGACGTTTCACTGCATCTATATCTTTGGGGTAAATCCCCAGCAGTGCAATTGCTGGGTCGTAGGGCAGGTCTATTTTTAACTCTTTGAGGAACCTCCACACAGTTTCCAGAGTGGCTGCACCAGTTCACATTCCACCAGCAGTGCAAGAGGGTTCCCCTTTCTCCACATCCTCTCCAACATTTGTTGTTTACCTTCTTGTTAATTTTCCCCATTCTCACTGGTGTGAGGTGGTATCTCATTGTGGTTTTGATTTGTATTTCCCTGATGGCAAGTGATGCAGAGCATTTTCTCATGTGCTTGTTGGCCACGTCTATGTCTTCCTCTGTGAGATTTCTGTTCATGTCTTTTGCCCATTTCATGATTGGATTGTTTGTTTCTTTGCTGCTGAGTTTAATAAGTTCTTTTTAGATCTTGGATACTAGCCCTTTCTCTGATATGTCATTTACAAATATCTTTTCCCATTCTGTAGGTTGTCTTTTAGTTTTGTTGACCGCTTCTTTTGCTGTGCATAAGCTTTTTATCTTGATGAAGTCCCAATAATTCATTTTTGCTTTTGTTTCCCTTGCCTTCATAGATATATCTTGCAAGCTGTTGCTGTGGTCAAGTTCAAAAAGGGTGTTGCCTGTGTTCTCCTCTAGGATTTTGATGGATTCTTGTCTCACATTTAGATGGATTCTGGTCTCACATTTAGATGTTTCATCCATTTTGAGTTTATCTTTGTGTCTGGTGTAAGAGAATGTTCCAGTTTCATTCTTCTGCATGTGGCTGTCCAATTTTCCCAGTACCATTTATTGAAGAGACTGTCCTTTTTCCAGTGGATAGTCTTTCCTGCTTTATTGAATATTAGTTGACTATAGAGTTGATTCCACAGAGTTGAGGGCCCATTTCTGGGTTCTGTATTCTGTTCCATTGATCTATGTGTCTGTTTTTGTGCCAGTACCACACTGTCTTGATGATCACAGTTTTGTAGTACAACCTGAAATCTGACATTGTGATGCCCCGGCTCTGGTTTTCTTTTTAATATTCCCCTTGGCTATTTGGGGCCTTTTCTGATTCCACACAAATCTTAAGACAATTTGTTTCAACTCTTTGAAGAAAGTCCATGGTATTTTGTTGGAGAAAAGAAGAATGAATTAAAAGGCAAGCAGAATGTGTAAATTTCCCTGGGTAACATTGACATTTTCACAATATTAATTCTTCCAATCCATGAGCATGGAATATTTTTCCATCTCTTTGTGTCTTCCTCAGTTTCTTTCAGAAGTGTTCTGTACTTTTTAGGGTATAGATCCTTTGCCTCTTTGGTTAGGTTTATTCCTAAGTATCTGATGCTTTTGGGTGCAATTGTAAATGGAATTGACTCCTTAATTTCTCTTTCTTCAGTCTCATTGTTAGTGTATAGAAATGCCACTGATTTCTGGGCATTGATTCTGCCACACTGTTGAATTGCTGTATGAGTTCTAGCAATCTTGGGGTGGAGTCTTTTGGATTTTCTATGTATACTATCATGTCATCTGCAAAGAGGGAGAGTTTGACTTCTTCTTTGCCAAGTTGAATGCCTTTTATTTCTTTTTGTTGCCTGATTGCTGAGGCTAGGACTTCTAGTACTATGTTGAATAGCAGTGGTGAGAGTGGACATCCCTGTCTTGTTCCTGATCTTAGGGGAAAGGCTTCCAGTGTTTCCCCATTGAGAATGATATTTGCTGTGGGCTTTTCATAGATGGCTTCTAAGATGCTGAGGAATGTTCCCTCTATCCCTACACTCTAAATAGTTTTGATCAGGAATGGATGCTGTATTTCGTCAAATGCTTTTTCTGCATCTATTGAGAGGATCATATGTTTCTTGTTTTTTCTTTTGTTGATATGATCTATCACGTTGATTGCTATACGAGTGTTGAACCAGCCTTGAATTCTGGGGATAAATCCCACTTGGTAATGATGAATACTCTTCTTAATGTACTGTTGGATCCTACTGGGGAGTATCTTTTTTTTTTTTCTACTGGGGAGTACCTTGTTGAGAATATTTGCATCTGTGTTCATCAGGGATATTGGTCTATAATTCTCCTTTTTGCTGGGGTCTTTGGTTTTGGAATTAAGGTGATGCTGGCCTCATGAAACAAGTTTGGAAGTATTCCACCCCTTTCTATCTTTTGGAACAGCTTTAGTAAAATAGGTATAATTTCTTCTTTAAATGTTTGATAGAATTCCCCAGGGAAGCCTTTGGCCCTGGACTTTTGTGTTTTGGGAGGTTTTTGATGACTGCTTCAATTTCCTCCCCAGTTATTGGCCTGTTCAGGTTTTCTATTTCTTCCTGTTCCAGTTTTGGTAGTTTGCGGTTTTCCAGAAATGTGTTCATTTCTTCTAGATTGCCTAATTTATCAGTGGATAGCTGCTCATAATGTTTCTAAAATCTTTTGTATTTCCTTGGTATTGGTTGTGATCTCTGCTTTTTCATTTGTGATTTTATTAATTCGAGTCTTTTCTGTTTTTAATAAGGCTGGCTAATGGTTTATCTATCTTATTAATTCTTTCAAAGAACCAACTCCTGGTTTTGTTGATCTGTTCTACAGTTCTTCTGGTCTCTATTTCATTGAGCTCTGCTCAAATCTTTATTATTTTATAATATTTATAATATTATATATTTATAATATTTATAATATTTTTATAATATTTAGTTTTATTTGCTGTTCTTCTCCAGTTACTTTAGGTGCAAGGTTAGCTTGTGTATTTGAGTTTTTTTCTCAATTTTTTGAGGGATGCTTATATTGCGATGTATTTCCCTCTCAGGACTGCTTTTGCTGTATCCCAAAGATTTTGAATGGTTGTATCTTCATTCTCTTTAGTTTCCATGAATCTTTTTAATTCTTCTCTGATTTCCTTGTTGACCCTTTCATCTTTTAGCAGGATGCTCTTTAACCTTCATGTGTTCGAATTTCTTCCAAATTTCTTCTTGTGATTGAGTTCAAGTTTCAAAGAATAATGGTCTGAAAATATGCAGGGGACAACCCCAATCTTTTTGTATCGGTTAAGACCTGATTTGTGACCCAGTATGTGGTCTATTCTAGAGAAAGTTCCATGTGCACTTGAGAAGAATGTGTATTCAGTTGCATTTGGATGAAAAGTTTTGTAAATATCTGTGAAAGCCATCTGGTCCAGTGTATCATTTAAAGCTCTTGTTTCTTTGGAGATGTTGTGGTTAGAAGATCTTTCATTTGCAGAAAGCACCATGTTGAAGTATAAGTATATTATTATTTAAGTATGTCTTAACTTTGGTTATTAATTGATTGATATACTTGGCAGTTCCCACATTAGGGGTATAAATATTCATGATTGTTAGGTCCTCTTGTTGGATAGATCCTTTAAGTATGATATAGTGTTTCCCTTTTCTGTTACTATAGTCTTTGGGATAAACTGTAATTTATCTGATAGGAGGATTGCTACCCCTGCTTTCTTTTGAGGACCATTTGAATGGCAGTTTTCCAACCTTTTATCCTCAGGCTGTAGGTGTTCTTAGGTCTAAAATGAGTCTCTTGTAGACAGCAAATAGATGGGTCTTGATTTTTTACCCAGTCTGAAACCCTGGGTCTTTTGATGGAATCATTAAGCCCATTCATATTCAGAGTTACTATTGAAAAATATGCATTTAGTGTCATCATAATACTATTCAGTCCCTGTTTTTGTGGATTATTTCTTTGGGCTTCCTCTTTCTTCTACAGAGTCCTCCTTAATATTTCTTGCAGAGCCGGTTTGGTGGTTACATATTCTTTCAGTTTCTGCCTATCTTGGAAGCTCTTTATCTCTCCTTCTATTCTGAATGAGAGCCTTGCTGGATAGAGTATTCTTGGCTGCATGTTCTTCTCATTTAGGACACTGAATATATCTTGCCAGCCCTTTCTGGCCTGCCAGGTCTCTGTGGGGAGGTCTGCTTGTTAATGTAATATTTCTCCCCAGATAAGTTAGGGATCTCTTGTCTCTTGCTGCTTTAAGGATTTTCTCTTTATCTTTGGAATTTGCAAATTTCACTATTAAATGTTGAGGTGTTGCATGGTTTTTACTGATTTTAGGGGGGAATTTCTCTCTCTCTCCTGGATCTGAACACCTGTTTCCCTCCCCAAGTTAGCGAAGTTCTCAGCTATAATTTGTTCAACTATGCTTTCCGGTCCTCTGTCCCTTTTGGCACCCTCTGGAACCCCAATTAAACATAGATTTTTCCTTCTGAGGCTGTCTTTTATTTCCCTCAACCTTTCCTCATGGTCGTTTCATTGTTTTTCTCTTTTTTCCTCAGCTTCCTTCCTTGCCATCAACTTGTATTCTATGTCACTCACTCGTTCTTCTACCTCATTAACTCTCATCATTAGGACCTGCTGTTTGGATTGCATCTTATTTAATATATTTTTAATTCGGCCTGATTAGATCTAAATTCTGCAGTCATGAAGTCTCTTGAATCCTTTATGCTTTTTTTCCAGAGCCACTAGTAGCTTTATCATTGTACTTCTGAATTGGTTTTCTGACATCGAATTGTAATCCAAATTCTGTAACTCTGTGGTAGAGAGTACTGTTTCTGATTCTTTCTTTTGTGGTGAATTCTTCTTTCTAGTCATTTTGCTCAGTGCAGAGTGGCTAAAAATGAGTTGTACTGGAAAAAGGAAGAAAAAAAGAAAAAAATAAGAAAAAACAAAACAAACAAAACAAAAAGCAGGGAGGGGTACCCTCTGTTTCTATATACTGTAAATCCCTTGACCTCCCCTGGATCTTTCCAGTGCTGCTCAGTCATGAAGGTGCTCTTCCCCTGTCTTTCCTCTGGTGTTCTGGGGTAGGGGCCTGCTGTGCCGAAACTCAGTGTGTGCACCTGGGGGAGCTGGCCCCCCTGCCAGGTGTGGGCTCAATGGGCACTGTTTACCCCATGAGGCCTATGTCCCCTGGCAGCCTGGCCCCTCCCAGGCACAGGGTTTCACCAGGAGGAGCAACCCCACTGGTGGCGGCCAGCTCTCCAGCCCTGGAGTCAGCGCCGGCAGTAACTCCCGTAGCTCCCAGTCCACACTGGCCTGGATACCCCAGGGGCGGAGGGCGCTGACCTGCACAGCTCGGGGCGCCCAGGGGCCGGAGCGTCCTTGCTGCCCAGGGCCCTCCCCGCCTCTGCCCTTCCGGGGGGGAGCGTAGGATCCTGGGTTGTGTCCCCCGGTGCCCTGGGCTCCGGGGCCTGCGCCACTGGAATCGCGCTCCCAAGGCCGTACAGCCCCCTTGCCTGGAGCCACCACCAAGCTGCTCCCGGGGCCACCGGGCATGGGCTCCAGCCCTTTACCGAGATCGGCTTGCACGGTGTGGGGGGCTTTTCCCCGGAGCATACCTCCTCTGTTAGTGACCCCGGGAACCTGGGGGCTCCACTGCCCCTCCTGGGATCCTGCCCGAGTTCCCTGCATGAGCCTTTCCATCCAGGAAGAATCTGGTGCAGATTTTTAAAGTTCCAGCTTCTCCGGGCAGGGCTTTCCTGTCCTGGAGGTTCTGGCCGCTGCTTAGCCCAGCTCCTCTGGAGGATCCCTCCCCCACTGGATTCTTTTTAATTTTTTTTCCACCTTCTTACCTTGTTAGAAGTGAAAACCCTTCTCTCTGTAGTATTCTGGCTTTCTCTCTTTAAATCTCAGGCTGAATTTGTAGGTTTTCAAGATGGTTTGAAAGTTATCTAGGTAAGTTGGTGGGGCCAGGTGACTTGGGGACCCTACTCTTCTGACATCTTGCCGAGCCCCACAGGTTTGAATTCTATGTTTCTATATATCAAAAATCTGTACAGTCACAGAAACCTGTGGACAAACTAAAAAAATCAGAACTGTTAGATGACAGATAATCCTAAAATAACAACAACAACAAAACCAAAAACTTGAAAGGTATTTGGTATTTTAGAATCTACATAGTATATAATCATCATCGTTATAATTATTTTATTCTCAAAATGAATTGAACATGTCATGTATTACAGACGCCATGCAAAGATGTTTGAAGTTCTATTTTATTATTGTCTAAAAAAAAAAGATTTACTACAATCTGAAATTTATTTGTAGTTTTACATTTTTACAATATATTTGAACTAAGCTTAAACTATACAAACTATATTTTAAAATTCACATTTTAACTTTTGTTACTAGGTATTTATGAATTCTCTGGTCTCATTTTTATATTTTATTCATTTTCATGCTAATGAAATTCATTAAGGTAAACATAAATAGCTTTATGTGTGAGTTGATTTTACACATGGTCATTTAGGCCCTATGGCTTTTAAGCATTCCTGAAAAGTTTAATAAATGATTATACCAATGAAAAAGCAATTGGTAAAGATTAATAATGTATAGAGATTTGTGAAATATTATATAGCCCTACTTTCTAGTATTTTTTGAAATTACCGGATACTTTTCTTCACCTCTGCTGTCAGCACAGTGCAAACCTGCATTACTACTTCATGTGTGTATTTTACTAATATTTTTTCAAGATTTCTGCCTCTGATTCTTTCCACTCCATTTCATTCGAAAAGTTTTATAGAAAAACTTTATAAGGTACCATACCAAAACTACCTAATACTTAGGAGACTATTTTGCTTTACTCCACCTAAATTAGTTTATATTTCCCTCCTCTACCCCGCTGGTATCAGTTCCCTCTTTCGCATCACTGCCTCAGCAAAAAACATCTCCTGAAAAGGCACAATAACTGTTTTCACAGCGCGAGGCCCTGCCTTATCTTTCTCTATCCACCGATCACTTATTTACAAATGGATCTATCTTGGGCACCTGGGTGGCTCAGTTGGTTAAGCTTCTGCTGTCCTCTGAGGTCATGATCCTGGGGTCCCAGATTGAGTCCCACATCTGGCTCCCTGCTCAGTGGAGAATCTGCTTCTCCCTCTTCCCCTCCCCATTTGTGCATGTGAGCTCTCTCTCCCTCTCTCTTTCTCTCTCCCTAAAAAATAAATAACATATATTTTTAAGAACACCAAACACCTCCCCAGAAACCCAAATGGATATACCTCAAACCCCACCTGTTGCAAGAAACCCTTTCCAAAGTTTCAGATGAAATTACCTGTACTAAATGCTCATCTCTAAATCTTTATATTAAGTCATATGTTATCAGGTAGCCATCCCTATTTGTTATCTATTTATAGCTCTAATATCCTGATAGACACATTTGACCTGACTACCCTTATTATTAGCATCTCTGGGATTTTATCTTATTTACCCTTATTATTAGCATCTCTGGGATTTTATCTCTGGCTTTTATCTTCAAAACCATATAGGATAAAAGCTTAGAGCAGGAACAGTCCGGCTCCTACAAATTCTGTCTTGCCACTGGCCAGACAGCCTTCACCCTCTGGATACCAGCTGAAGTGATCCTTCTCCCACCACTTTCCAGGTTTGCATATGTGCTGTTATACTGCCTGGTGTGTTTTTTCTCCTCCTTTGTCTTGTTAACTCCTAACCAAGGCTTAGATGTAAACTCAGGATCCTTTCGAGAGAAGCTTTCCCTGACCACCATGTTTCTCCTTTCAATCGTCCTTGATGATTTTGCATCTCCATCTTCTACGCTCTCTTAACACCAGGCAGGTCTTCTTTGCAGGTGTCAACATGCTTGGAATTTTACATTTATGTGTTTGATTGTGTTTTTGTCTTCCTTCCTCATTCAATTAGAAAACTTCCATGTCTGATGTCTCAGTGCAAAAACTAATGCCTGAAACATAGTAGGCAGCCAATACATATTTTTAAAGAAAGCCTTAACTCTTCTAGGACTCATGGTATCCAGAAATATGACAGCTATGATACCCTACATGGAAAACTCTTCAACAAGGGACATGCATGCCTATTTGATAGGTCCACCGTGCTTTAGCTCTTCACTTCAGCTCTCTTCAGTAGATGAGAGTATCATTAAGAACACCACTTAAAAAAAAAAGCGCTAACTCTAAATTCTAACTGTACATCCAAAATTATTTCCATTACACAGTAACAAAGAATCTACTGTGAGCCTAGATATCCTCAACTTTAAAACCATCATAAAAAAATAAAAACCATAATAATATCAACCATTCTTTTTGTTAGAATTCAGTTTATATATATTTATAGAAAAATAAAATATAAATAAAAATAAATATTTATATAAGTATATCTTTGCATATTTTAAATTGTATAAATAACACATATGCTGTATATATGTATGTAATAGTTTAAATGTAAAATACTATGAAATAAGTTAAATTATCCTAAAGTGGCATGAAACATTGTCTCAATATCCATGAAAACTTAAGAAGTATTTTTATCATTAACTGAGAATAATGTCAAAATTAAACTTCAAAATGAATTCTGCTACGTAGTAAAAAGTGTTATAGTGAGTTTCTAGGATGCTTTTAATATTGAAACAGAAACTGATATGGCATCAGGCTAAACATTAAAACAGAAGGGATTTTTAAATTCCATTAGATTATAATATCATTGACAGGAGGGGACAAGTATTTTATTCCCCTTGTAACCTTCTGCCTTTCACTATATAGGACAGGATTTTGCACAGAGCAAATGGTCAAGAAGTTATTGTTGTGGTGACTGCTAGATAATGAGTCATGAAGAATAGCTAAATTAGAGTCAGGAAAAATCTGCAGAGCTGTAGCAATCAGGTGTGTTGCAATGAACATCAAGAGACTAGTCAAAGGATGGCAGTGAGAATAAAATTTGTATACCTGGTAAAAGTGTTGCTGTGCAGCTATTCAGGAAGTAACAGACTGACTTAATGTGATGTAAGTGTGAATTCGGGAATATAAAGCAGTACACTCATGATGTGTTATCACAAATTTCAAAGCAATAATTACAACTAGAAGAAAAGAAATCTCACTAGATACCTTTGAAATTATACCATCAAAGGACTTTGCTGTCTTCACCTTTGTATTCATACATTTTAAATAACATTTTTAGAGAGTTAAATTGAAATACCTCTTGCAGGGAGGAAATTGCAGGAAGTATTTATACACCCAAGTAAACATGGAATCGAGAAATATTTTCCTTCAAAGCCAAGAAACATAGTAACTGCGTCTGCATCCTTCAAACTCCAATGATGTTTTTCATTTTAATCTCATAGACATTCATGGTATGTATGCGTGTGTGTGTGTGTGTGTGTGTGTGTGTGTATTTTTAATAGTAACGTCATCACTACATGTGAAATGGCAATTATTTGAAAATATTAATGTTCTTAATATATCAATTAAGGTGATCTTTAAGCATACCTGTGCCTGTTTAGGCAATGGTGGAGGACTCTGGAAAGGGATCTAATTTTGGGGTTGCCAATCCATAAACCTGCAACTCAGTCAAGTAGTCATATCAAATTAAACTGGTTGGAACAACATGGCAGGGGAAAAAGAAGCACTAAGTTATAAATACTTCTATTAGCCGGCTAAGGAAGTCTCCCAGCCAAAGTAGATAGTAAATTCTACCATCAGGTAGCTTTAGCCTTAAATGCAGGAAAGTAAATGATGCAGGGAGGACAGATACAGAGCTGAAAGGAGTAGAAGAGGCGATGATCCCATAGCAGTTCCTTTCCCCATTCAGCTAGATGACATATGGGAAGATGTGGAAAGAAAATGGAGAGTACAGTTCACTTACCTGGTTCCTTCTGGCAATAACTGAGAGTCCTAAAGAGAACATATCTAATTAAGTTATGTTGAAGTTAACAGAAGATAATTAGTTTTTCCCACTATCAAACAGCTAGGAGCTAATGAGGAAGACCAAAATTTTTTTCACAACATAAAGCTGCTATAGACTGTCTACATAAGAACATTACACTTATATTCCTGCCTCCTCCCTTGAAACCTGAAATTCACTTGATATATACCATCATTCTGTACAGACTAGAAAAATATTTGTAAAAATGTGTGTTTCCAAGTTAACTGGGCTATGAAGAAATAAAAAAGATTCCAGAAAAATCTACAAAATGTTGATATTCTGGAAAAAGAAAAGAATAAACAAAACCAGAAAGTTTCCCACACTGATATCAAACAAATTATGTAAATAGAATGCCTGTGATTACGGGTAATTTTTCCAATTTTTTTCTTTTATATTTTTCTTTTTTTATATTCTAAAAGGAATTCATAATTATTATTTAAGAATTTGGAAAACCAAAAAAAATAAAAATAAAAATAAAGAATTTGGGAAACCAAGAAAGTAGCAGAAAAGGAATTAAAAGTATCCATAATACCAACACAGAATCATCATAAGCATATCTTTGCATTACAGTATAGTAGTTTCCAATAAATATATAAGATTATATTGAATACATACTGATATTATTTTTATAATCTAAAAATTAACTATTATTAAAATTATTCCATATTTTTAAAATGGATAACATTCTATTCTATGTATATAGCATAATTAATTTATATATTCTCATAATTTGGACACAATACTCCATTCTATGTCTGTTATATTCAGTGATGGCATTATCTCTTTGATAAAATACACACCCTTATTTCTATAAATGTGTTTTTTCCATACATCCCTGAACAAAACAAAATTGAGAAAATATTAAAGTGAAAAATTTTGTGTAGTTCAATAATTTAAACTTATATTCTCTTCATTTTGTTTACCAGCCATCTTCCCCCTCCAATTCACTTCCTACTTACTATTCAATTCTGAACTTGATAATTAAGTTTTGAATCTAAGTGCCAGTAGGCAGTTCTCTCTCTGCTACCACACTTGACTCAAAATGAGTCTTTCCCAAAATTGAACTAAAACATTATTTTTCTATTCTTCCTCCTGATAATATGGATATATTGACTCCTCAGATGCCCCAAATTTAGGAAAATCTGCAGAGACACTTGAGTCAATGGAATCATAGCATGAGTAGAGCAATTGGTAGTGAGGTCACTTGTTTAGGTATTCTGAGCTTCTCTCCATGTCTACTAATAATGCTCGTTATATGGTTATGCATAATCTACCTTTGCATCAATTAATAATGTGTGTCCTTTTTATTCAGCCATATTTCACAGATTAAACTGTTAGAACCATATTATAACTTATGGAGCATTCCTTTTGATTTTTAATTAACTTAAGCACTTAGAATATCAAACTTCTCCACTGTTAAATGGAAAATTTTCCTGTACTTCTCACATGATGACTAGTAATGTAACTAAATGAGGGTATTTGTCAGGGATAGATTTCTAATGTCTACTTCTGGCACAGGATACAAAAATATAGTTGCTTTGTTTTGGCATGGTTTATTATTTGTGTCTTAGAATTTTGTGACCAAATAAGCAGCCAGTCTCTTGGTATTCAGATAAATTGTTGAGAATTAGTTCTGTGTATTTTATGCTAATATTTAAGGTGGTATGGTCAAATATACCAGATAAGTTATCATTTACTGATAATATTCTAAATACCATCTTTGGTGTATCCTTCTACATAGAGTTAGTTGCCATCATTAAATGTAATACAATTTTACAGGGTTTGATTTTGAGTATACTACAGTTAGGAATCCCACTTGATAACAGAATCTGCACAAAGACAATATTGCACTGAAAGTCAGTATGAAAACTTCTAGCTGTAACTCATTCATGTTTTCTATAATATCTAATGATGATTTATTCTAAAATGAATAAAGAACTTTTTTTGGCAAGTAGGGAGCAGAGGGAAAGAGAAATCAAATAGCCAGACTAAATGAAGTTCTATTATAAAAACAAATACTGTTTAGAATCATTCCGTTCAAGTTTACTTTATTTTTGTGTTTGTCAAAATTTATATTGCAATTAGTAAACAAAAAAATAATTTAAAATAATTTATTATGAAGAGTCATAGGAAAGCCAAGCTTTTTGGTAGTATTCTGACACACTGGGCAGTAAAAATGCAGAAAATGCATTATAAACCACAACAACCTAAGAATCAAGAGCCCCTTGCCGTATTTCCTTTTTCCACAGATATTTTCCATTGAGGAGGTCAGAAATTTTTAAGTATATCAGTGTTTTAGACTTTTTAACCATTACAAATTATTTTGAGACATGCTATTTATTGAATAAGTATCACATGCTAGACATAGACCACTGAAAAATAATGAAACTCATGCTCTATCGTGATATAAAATTAAAATATTTACATATTTGCACCCTTTTACTTGAAAAATTCTTAGGTATTTCCATGATTATTTTCTGGATTTAAATCCAGCATCTCTACTAAATTCAATTTCAAGTAATTTAATTTTTGAACCAGAACCATATGGAAATAATTATTCTGTTCTGAAAGGAATACAATTAAAAAATTACCCCTTCTCTATTTCCCTATATTTTGATAAATTATTAACAAAGCAGTCATATAGTTAAAACAAATGTGAGCTCTTAATTCAGGCAAAAATACTCTTTCATAAAGAAATGACTTAAAGTAGTTTTGAACAGTGCCATATAAAATGGGGACATTTTGACAGATAATGTTCAGGAGAGTATGAGAGCATTCTGGGTAAAGATTGAGCATGAAGCAGTATGTGGTTTGATTTTATCTATTTATCTGTACATCTATAAATCTGCATATGCACATATCTGTATCTATCATCTATCTAATCCATCTATTCACCCATCCATCCATCTATCTATTGAGTTAAAGAGTGAAATAAATCTGAGATTAGAGGGAACTATGGAGAATATCCCATGCCACTGACAAGAGTTGATAATTCCATACATTTTAGGTAGAAAATAGGGTGTTATAGTATGCTTTTGAGCAGATTGATAATATAGGGACATTATATTTTAAGAGTGTAGTGTGGCTTTCCAAATTTTTGAACGTTTTATTCATTAAGAAATATATTTCACACTGAATCCATTCCCCTTACTTATGAAAAAGTTATTTCATGAAACGTTTCTTATCCTATCTACAAAGCACTCTGATATTTTCTATTCTGTTCTCTTACATTTCTGTTTTATTTCATAGTAAAAATGTTAGTCTATTACATCTATTTCATAACGTGTCCCTGGAGTTTGAAAAATACTGCTGTAGCAATAGCAACTATTCGTGATATGTAGGAAAGATTCACTTGAAGAGAGGCTAACGTGGGAGGATTAGCTATGGAATAATAAACATATGAATTAAATTGTGGTGCGCTCTAATGTTATGAGGGAAATCATGAAATATAAGAAAAAACAAACATTAGGGAAGATATTTTTAACTAAAACACTGATGAAAGTTAATGGAAATAAATGGATTTCTGTGTGTGTGTGTGTGTGTGTGTGTGTGTCTATTTGTCTCTCCATCTGTCTCTTATCAGAATATAAGTTTTCCTGCAACAGAGATCTTATGATCCTTGTTCACTGCTGTGTTCTCAGTCACTACAAAGCAATCAGGCACGTAGCAAGTGCTAAAATAGTATTTGTGGAATGAGCCAGACAACCAAGTAAAAGAATTAAAATATGAAAATAGTAAACATCATCAGCCTAAAACTCCCTTTCCATTCATCAAGCCAAAGTGTTTTATGTGTTTTCTCTGTTTTATGTATCTTTCTATTAAAAGTTGTGTAAAACATTGATTTCTTTCTACTAAATAAAAGTTTATTCATTCCCAACTGTGATGAAAATATCTTATGATATTTGAAAAACGAGCTGGTTTGTGATGACATAATCAACTTCAGGGACTCCCATATGATCATTCAGGTAATCAAGGGATTATCTTTAAAAAATTAAAAAAAAATTTATAAAGAGGAGGAAACATTATCTTATTTATTTTAATATCCTCCAAACCTAGCAATGTGACTGGCACATAATAAGGGCTTAATAAATGCTTCAAATATGCAAGACTAATCTTTTACTTATTTTTTTCTTATTGAACCTATCATATAATATTGTAAAGGATTAAAAAATACAAATTAGCAAGAAGAATAAAATGAGTATCACTTGGGATGCGTGGGTGGCTCAGCAGTCAAGCACATCTGCTTCCGCTCAGAGCATGATCCTGGAGACCTGGGATCGAGTCCCACATCAGGCTCCCTGCTGGAGCCTGCTTCTCCCTCTGCCTGTGTCTCTGCCTCCCTTTTTCTGTATCTCTCAGAAATAAATAAATAAAGTCTTTAAAAAAATGAGTATCACTTTACCACCAAAGATAACTGTTAATACTGCTAACACATACACACATATGCTTATGTATTTTAGTTTTATTTTAAAAAATAGAAAAAATATTGTACATATTTTATAACCTTGTCTAAAGTCACTCAACCTGATCAATGTTACCCATTCCATAGGGCTTATTATGGAGAGAAAATGAGGAAAATGAATGTATAGGACTTAATACAGTGCCTAGCATATAAAAATAAATCAACAGATGTTAATAACTACTATTGAAATAACTGTTTTATATTCACGTAATATATAATAAACATTTTTATGCCATTAAATATTATTCTACAGTGTTATTTTAATAGCTTCAGCATATTCCATTATATATAATTATATTTTCACCCATCTTATTTTTGTTGGGCATTTAAATTGTCCTTTTCACTGTTAAATCCATGTTTCAAAGAACATCCTAATAGATGCATATTTGAATACATGAAGCTTATTTGCTTATATTTTAATTTAAAATATAAGATATACATATTGCTTTAAAAGGCAAGTGGTATTGCAAGGTTTATATTCTGAGTAAAAATTATCCTTATGGGATGCCTGAGTGGCTCAGTGGTTGAGTGCCTGCCTTTGACTCAGGGTATGATCCTGGGAATTGAGTCCTGCATTGGGCTTCCTGCATGGAGCCTGCTTTTCCCTCTGCCTATGCCTCTGCCGTTCTCTCTCTCTCTCTGTCTCTCGTGAATAAATAAATATAATCTTTAAAAAATTATTATTAGTAGTAGTAATATAAGCAATATTTTTATTATAAAATAACAAGTTTATGTCTTATTTTTGCCATTCTCAGTTCTGAGTTCTTAAGATCTTAAAACCATAAGCAATTATGTTCATAACCATTAGCACCATATTCTAAGTAATTTCTTCTTCTATATTTCTTTCTTTTTTTTTTTTTTGCTAGAAAACAATTGTTTTTCTAGAAGGAAATCTCCTTCTAGAAGAAATCTCCTTTCTAGAAGAAATTTCCTTCTAGAAGAAATCTCCCTTCACTACCTTTCTTATCATCAATTTCGATAAATCAATATTTAGTGTTTACAATGTAACTTTTTTTCACAGTGGAGCCCTATGTAGTACATGAAGATGTATGTCTTCTTTAAAATATTTTTATTTTTTTAAAAAATATTTTAATATTCTTTGGACTTTATTGTGCCTAATTGCATCATTTTTGCTTTCCATGGATCATTTGCCAATTACTTTAAAAACCCTCTAACAAAATTGAAATTTTTCTCTTAAACTTCAGTTTTTGTCCGTTTTATTTTATACTCAGAAACATATTTTCTGAAAGCCATTTCTCCTTGGTAGCTCTCTGGTAATTATATCTTGCAATTTATTTGCCATTGTGTATATGTGCATGTGCTAGATCTGAGTCCTAGATGCCATGCCTTATACTCTTCTCTTTTTTCTTTTATGTTTGTGGGTTACATTTTTTAATTGATTCCTGTGGATGGTAAACTTTGAGACATGGCATGTCTGATATTTATTTATTCCCTATCTCAGTTGATATTGTGGGTCAATAAAGAATTTGAGATTAAAGATAAATTTATTCTGAGAAGGCTTTGTTTCACTGTTTTCTAGCTCTTACTGAAAACCTCCAATCATTTTGATACTGACACATGAGAACATAACTGATATTTCACTTTGAATGCTGACCAAGAGGACCATCATGTTCCAGTGTGACTAAACTGTAAATCTTCTCCAGCACAGAAATGTCTTTCTCAAAGACTTGGGACCATCCCTTTGAACATAATCATGGCAGGAGATAACACCCCTATCTTTCAGTCTCTGTGGGAGGATAGGAGTCTAACTATTTAAGTGCCAGTTAGCAAACCTAGGTGGCCTCATCACACAGATGGCCCAACTTCCCTTCTCAAGTCTTCCATTTATTTTCCATTAGTTTACCCTGGCATTAAAAATCCTCCTGCCTTTTGTTTCAGTGGACTTGAGTTCAATCTCTCTCCTCTAATTGCAAGGGTCTTGACTCCATTGCAATAATATTGAATAAAATTTTCCTTCCAGTTTTTATCAAGTGTCTGTTTTTCCTTGACAAAGCATTTTGAATTTCCATTTCATCCCTAATATTCTAAACGTATTATATTATGTCTGAGTGTCCTCTCCCCCATACTCAACACCTTAGTACATACACTCTGGACATATACTCTGGGACGTTTCAATCTAGAAATTCATTTCTTCCGATTATATGAATTTTGATTTTTAAAAACAATTCATTCAAGAATCTATTTCCCTCTGCTTTCTTTTTTCTGTTTATGAAATTTGTATTATTAGTTCTTGAATTGTTTAGCTTGATCCTTTAATTTCCTTGTATGTTCTATAGTATGTCCATGGCTTTGCCTTTTTGCTTGAGTTTCTGGGAAACCTCCATTTTAATTTCCAAATCTTATAATAGATTTATTAATACTCTAACTTTCATTTTAGTTTCCAGAACACATTTATTTTTCCCTCTGATATTTATTTTTCTACTTAGTATTGTCTTTCAACTGCAATATTTGATTCTCATATCTAATGTTATAATAGCAGTTTGGTTCTGCATTGCAGGTTTTCTGTTGTCACTTTTTCTTTGAATCTGACATGGTATATTTCATCTGAAGCTTCCCCTCTCATATATTTATCTATATGTGTTTTGTGTAATAGAGGACTTCCTTGGATGCCTGACGGTTAGTGGCCATCACTTTATATTTGAGAGTAAGACATTAAAAGTTGCACCTGGATGGATCAGTAGGTTAAGTGTCTGCCTTTGGCTCAGGTGATGATCTTGGAGTCTGGTATTAAGCCCTGCAGAGGGCTCTCTGCTCAGTGGGGAGTCTGCTTCTCTCCCTCCCTGTTCTTCTCCCCCTTCATGCTTTCTCTGTCTCAAATAAATGAATAAAATATTTTTTAAAAAATAACTGGAAACCCTATGAGTGCATGTGAAGGAGAGAAGGAGTTATCAATTGCTGAACATCATCATGTGCGATTAGGTGGAGAATCTAAGAATATAGTTGAGGAAGGCATTTAGTCCCACCCTACAAAAATAAAAATAAAAGCTTTGGTTATTGGGTAAGAGAATACAATCTTGTTTGCATGTAACTCTGAGAAAAAAAAAAGTTGAAGAAAGGGGCCTGAATTTTAATATGCAAATTATTAAATAACAATTCTTTTTCAATAAGAAAATACTTTTCTTTTTTTTAAAGATTTTATTTATTTATTCATGAGAGACACAGAGAGAGGCAGAGACACAGGCAGAGGGAGAAGCAGGCTCCCTGCAGGGAGCCCAACGTGGGACCTGATCCTGGGACTCCTGTATCTCGCCCTGGGCTGAAGGCAGGCACCAAACTGCTGAGCCACTCAGGGGTCCCAGAAAGTACTTTTCTATTGCCTTCAACCCAGCCAAGTATCTCCCAGTATTGACATTGTGTTTTAATCTCTCCAAATAAACCTTCCAACTTTCATTTGGATGACAGAGAATGAGTGACCAAGATTTAAGTAGTGCAGGCTTCTGTTACCTTAAGTATACTAATTTTTTCTTACCAGTGGGATTAGATTTTCTGTGCCAGGTTTTCGTTTCCATTTGGATGGATACCCCCAAAGCCATTCCATCCTCAAGTATAATTATCTGCATGCAGGACACGTAAGGTAATCAGTACTTAAAACAAGTTTCTCTCCCTTACAAGAAATGTGTTAAGGATCTGAGAAATGGCATTAAGTGCACCCCAGACATGACAGTGGGAATGCAAAGTCCATGGAAGATGCAGCTTGATGTCATTCACTTTCATAACGACTTCAGTTCCACATGTAATGCCTTGGGCATATATACACATTACAAGCCTATAGCATAAGTAGAACGCTTAGAAGAATGCGTGGCCAGCATTATTTTCAGAGTAGATGAATAAATAAAATCATTCTGCAATATGACATTTCTCCCAGTATTATTATTTCTCTGTATGTAAGTTGCAATCACCTTCAAAACAATGTCCACAGGAAGGCATGATTGCCCGCAGTTCTAAACGTATAAAGCACTTTAGGGCTATTAAGAATTGAATTCCTGTGAAATGAACTGGAGGGAAACCCACAAAGTTTCCACTTCATATCCTGCTTAACTTCAGTTATTTTTCCCAAATGGAGTAGCAACTGCCTTGAAGTTCCAAATATTTTCTCCTGAGAATTAGAAGTTCTTACACTTGTAGGGAAGAAGAAAAACCTCACTCAAATACCATTGAGGAAGAAAACAGAACAAAAATAAGTACCTACAAAGATATGGACCAAAATCTTGGAGTGGCCCAAAGAGGAGTTATGAGTTTATATACTTATTTACTCATGTATTTATTTCATTTTTGAAAAAAAGAAGTTATTTAATTTGCTTCGCTTGCAAGTATGGTATTTGAACCTTAACAGCTCATGCATTTATCCAAAAATATTTATTAGTTTGCTACAATGCATCATGAATTGTTCTTATTTTGGGTTAAAATAATCTCATAAATTTTACATCCTAAAAAACAGGAAAAAAAAACAAAATAGCATAAGGTATCAGTAAGATCTGTGAAGAAAATAAACATGACAATGTTGTGGAGACATAGAGAGATTAGGTAGATTAGATGGTTGAAGACAGTCTCCTTGAGGAGGTGACATTTGAGCTGAGATTTGAATGATGAGCCTAGTAGTAAAAATCTTCACCATCGGAAAATTCAAAGACCAGGAAGCGTGAGGGATATGTGTTTGTTGGGAGATGAGCAGAGGATATCAGAGTAGGAAATAGAAAGCAAGTCTCTTTCCACCCTCCACTCCAAAAAATAATAGAGAGAGGAAGCAGACTGGGATGGAGTAGGGCAGTAACCAAAGAGAATCAGTGAAAATAGGTGGTCACGGAGTCCATGGAGGAAAGAGAGGGTGATGTTAAAGTGTAAGTGGCTTGAAATTGAGACCAAGGTTAAAGTCTGTAAAATGATTGGCATCAATATTAGCATGATCAGCCAGCATTGTGGTTATAAACAAGAACTTGTGTGATGCGGCCCTGTGAGCTGTGTGACCACAGCCAAATTTTCTATGGAAGACTGAGTTTGTTCATCTGTGAAGTGGGAATAACAATATCTATGATTAGGGTTATGACAATGTAAGTTAAAAGAGAATGCCCTCAAAGGGTGTAACATTTTGTCTGGCTGGTGGTAAAAGTATAATAAACACTATATGTGCTCTATCACTATTATTGAAATGTGACAAACAAAATTCAGGAAAAAAAAAAGGAAAAGAAAATTCAGGTAAAACAGGTAGCTTTTTTTTTTTAAGATTTTATTTATTTATTCATGAAAGACACACACAGAGAGAGAGAGAGAGAGAGAAGCAGAGAGATAGGCAGAGGGAGAAGCAGGCTCCCTGCATGAAGCCGGATACAGGTCTCCATTCTGGGACCTGGGGATCATGCCCTGAGCAAAGGGTGACCCTCAAACGCTGGGCCACCCAGGCATCCCAAAAGAGATAGTTTTATTCCTCTGTCTTTAAAAAAAAAAAAATCACATGAAAGTGAGGCCTGTGTAGCTTAATCCTGCTTTGAAAGAGATTTATTTTTATTTACTTACTTTTGTGTTCCTTGTTTTTTTGTTTTTTACTTTGCTAAAATCCGATTACTTTTGTAATCTCCTGTTCTACAACCACTTTGCAGCAATTTTATGTGCAAGGTCCTGTGTGGATTTATTTTAATTTGGCCAGATTGTGCTTGGAAGGCTGCAAAACACTGCAAGATCCCAGCACCAGTTTTATCTCCCCTGTGGGCATTGGCCAACGTGACACTTCTTTCGCTTCATGGTCACACCTATTTTTTTTTTCTCCCTTCTGCCTCCCAAGTCCCTGAGCTGTAGGAATTACAATCCCTGTCTGTTTTGACCTGCAAATCCTTTTTAATTTTTTGCTGTCTTCTTGCTCAGGAGAGGATGTGATACTGTTATACCCTCCTATTAGAAGTGAGGCCTCCGGAGAATGACATACTCCAGAGGAGAAATGCACAAGCCAAGAAAACAAAGAGTTCTTGTAAATGGATCCTGAGTCTAATCAAGTGTTGGTAATATCAGTCTGTTACCTTTTCTCTGATTAGTGAATTTTGCACAGCTTAACCCCTGGTTCCCTGATCACTTTATGTATGCCTTTGCTTGCTGCAGCTAATTACTGGAAATTTTCAAATCTTTAACTGGACTTAATTGGATTTTTAAAATAATTTGTATGTGATTTAAAGAAAAAAAAGTGTATTTGTTATTCAACACATCCTAAAAGAATCATTTGTTACCGACAAGGCCAGTACATTCAGGAAAATTTCAGCGTTATTATATCCATCCCTTAAATTTCCCAATACATAATCGGATACTGCTTTCTATACCTCACACCCACTAAAGGAAGGGGATGGGCGTGGAAGACATTTCATTTATCAGGTATTATTTTTTCTTATTAAAGAGAATAGAATAAAACTCCTTCTGTTTGCACTAAACCTTAGTACTTCATATCTTTTTAAAACCAGTCTTCATTAAACCTAAGAACTCCCTGCAATGAATGATTCCTTGCTCCATATGAATATTTACTCATTAAAACTGAAAAAAAATAAGCTGATAACATTTCCTCACTGATATTTACATTTTTCCCCCAAAAATTAGAATTCTAATATAATGTCTCATTTAGCATTCTACTGTCCACTTAGAAAAATTCAATATTGTCACTAATTGTATTTGGCAGTTGGAAAAATAATGAGTCATCTGAGACAGTGTATATTTAAAATACTGCTGAGTCTCATACATTTATATTTCTATAGATTTTCCTAAGATTTTCTTACAGGTTACCTCTTAAACAAGAATTTCATGCTGGTACAACAATGATAATAAGAAAGGAATAAAATTTGGGGAACATAAAATTATAAATAAAACTTCATATGTGAAATTGCCTATCTTTCATTTCACCTGTGTATTCATGATAAATAGCTATATTACAAATGTATTAAATTTTTCTCAAAATAGGCAAAGTTAAATTGCGTTAAAATTTTAATAAAATCACAACTGTCTATCACAAAATGTGACATTTTAAAATAAAGTGTCCAGGGGATTCCTGGATGGCTCAGTGGTTTAGTGCCTACCTTTGGCCCAGGGCATGATCCTGGAGCCCCAGGATCGAGTCCCACATCCGGCTCCCTGCATGGAGCCTGCTTCTCCCTCTGCCTGTGTCTCTGCCTCTCTCACTGTCTCTCTCTGTGTCTCTCATGAATAGATAAATAAAATCTTTTAAAAAAAACTTTAAAAATAAAATAAAACAAAATACAAAAGTGTCCATGGCTTATATGGGCACAAAGATATTCTTTGAGTATAAATCCACATAACTTGCAACTTCTTTTTTTATTAGATATGCCCTATAGTTCTACTACATGGAAATATTTTTTAAAAGACTATACTTAGAACTCTCATGTTGTCACTTAGCATCAAGCTTAATCATTTTCTAAAATTAAAATTATATCAGCTACTCCTACTTTTCAGATTTTCAACACCACTGAAAAAAAGATACAATATAAAATAAAATAACAGAGGGACTAAGACTGAACTCTATTTCTGCTGAAAGATTGCAATTGGGCAATTGACATGTAAATAAAGAACAGATCTGGTGAAATTATAATTCGAAAATTCCAGCAGTATGTTTGTAACATGGTAATGTTTTTAATCAAAACATATAATAGAGAGCTCCATTTTCTTCTTCCTTGTACACTATCCTCTTTTGTAAAAATACAGTCTCCATAGTTACTTCTTGATATTCTGTACAACCAATTCATCATAGCACACTGCAAAGCATCTTGTGCATTTACAATGGTGTAACTTGAGTATCTATAAAAAAGGCATACTTATGATTTCATCTGGCAGGATACTATTATTATAATTCCTTTACTTAACCATGTCATGAAGACTACAATGGAGCATTAAAATATGCTAATCAAAGATTTTACTTCTTAATAATAAAATCCAATTGCCTCACAAACAACCAAGGTTTTTAAATTTCTGAAAGTACAGGGAAATTGTCTTTGATGGTGCATGAGAACCCACTGATACCAAGATACCATGAATTTTTCTCTATTTGGAGAATGATGGAGTCAACACGTTGGGATTATTCTTGGGTAAATTATGCCATGACCTGTGACCCTTTGCAAGATGTCTTTTTTCTATCAGTAGTATGGAAGATACATCATACAATAACTTGGGTGACTTTGTTGAAGTTCTCTGATATGATTATGTTGTGCTTAAAGATCCTATTCAGTAAATCAATCTTATTATATTATTATAAGTTCATCCTTAATTAATGAGTTATTAAGGCATGAGATACATTAGCTGAAATTAAGAAGTGTCTTGTTCCCGATGTTCCAAATGTGGTAGAGGAAGAGTTGTGACCAGATGACAGAGAGGCCCTGGGATTGCAGGGCGAACTCGAGAATGTACTTATAGGAGCTGGGTTGCATGGTATGGATGACATGCTCTGCCATTTTCATACTTTGCCACATGTGATGATTCCATAGCATCTCAGGAATCAAGCTGCCAAAATATTTGAAAACTACCTACTTTAGGAAGAAGGATAAACAACCGTGTGGGTAAGACTAGCGCTGAAAAATGAAATAAATGATAAATGAAACTCATATTGTGATCTGTAACATTATTAGCAGAGGATCGATATGGTGCTGTCCGAGGGTAGTAGGGGGATCCTCTATTTTTTGGTAGCTAGGATCTGTAACTATGGAACTGAGAAGACCAGCGGGAAAAAAAATCTTTCATTTCTTCCACTGCTGGAGATTCATGTAGCCGAGGTTTTCTCATCAGCAGTGAGACATTTGCCCCTGTCAGATGTGATTTTGTCATTGCATATGACAGAAAAGTAGAAAGAAGGATGCAGGGAATGGACATCAAACAAGAGTCAAACAAAACAAAGCTCAGACATATAACAAACTGCCAGTTCAACACTGAAGGATCTACTTTTCATCCTCGCTCATAATTTCTCTCACTGAGTGTCTCTGGCTCAGTAAATTGTAGTTTATAGTGCTTAGGGGATTTATAAATGGTTCTGATGAACATTACCTCAGATACAGACCCTCACAAAAATGATCCCAGTTTTAATTAGATCCCTCATTTCTTTAAAATTGAAAATCTTGCCACCTACTCTGGTGTTTTCAAAAGAATATGGATATGGCCTACATCAATATCAGGGTTTGCATTCTAAGCTCTAAATATAGAACTCAATCTTATACTGTCTGCAAACCACTTCTTGTTAAATATGGTCAAAGGAAGGAACAATACTGACAGAATGATTTACCCACAGTTTTTCAGTGAAGGAAAGTAGTAAAAGCATAGATCCAATAGACAGATCTTAAATTTTCACATCAGTTTCTGCATATATTACTTAACCATCTGTTCAGAGTTTCCTGTGCTCTGCAATTTGGGGGTTTTTTGTAAAGAAAAAGATTTTTGTTTTGTTCTCATCAAAATTAGGGATTTATATTCTAAAACGTATACCAAAACAACATTCCATACAGATGAGAGAATAGAGGAAGATATTCAAAAATATTCCTTATATTACTGAGATAAGACTCAATTGCCCTCCGTGCTTATGTATGACAAAGTTAAACACAGATCCTCCAGATTCCTATTCTTTGCCTTGCAAATGATTAGCTAAACTATTTGCACATGCTGACCAATCTGGACAAAATATCAGACTTGACAAAAGTTACTTTTAACTGTCTCCTTCCACCAGTCCCCTGATCATTCTCCCCCCCACCTAACACTGTGCCAGGATAAAGCACCTGCTTTAGGCAGTCTCCTGAGAATTGACTCACCCCAAGAGAAACATTTTCTGATAGTTTATCCCACTCCTCTACAGCTGGATCATTCTAGATATGTTTATCGTTCTCTATGAAATAAGATTCCATTCTGCTTCAACTTTGAGTTCCTTTCCTCTGATTGCCATGGTCCCCTTCCTCTTTTTCCACCAATTCTTTCAAATAAAGTCTGCTACCTAAGTTGAGGTTTGTTTTAATTTGATAAAACATCCATCAGAGCACATCACTGGTCTGCTCAAAATTCCCCCTTTCATTCAGCATCAAACCAGACTTCACAGTGGTCAAAATGCAAACATTTCTAAGCAGGGTATATAAAGCTTTAGATAACCCAACTGGATAAAATAAAGAGGTTTTTTGTTTGTTTGTTTGTTTTTCCACTTAAGATTCTTTAACACGTTTCTGAATTTCTATTATCGCTAATTTTGCTTATAGTTCATGGAGCTTCTGAACTACCCTTTTTAAAATTTTTCTCTTAGAACAGATTACATATGAGAGATTTAGTCAAATGAGTTCTTCTTTCTTGATTTATATTTTTCTTTATTTCAGTGAAAACTTCCTGGCCATTTTGATAGACTTCTCAAATGTTCACACATTGCTATAAAATCAGATTTCTAACTCATGATATTTGTTTCTGAAGCTATAATTTGAAACTGTGCAAGTTGGTGTTTTTCATTATGTTGCAATAAATATTAATGATAAGAACTATTATTACCAAGGAAAAAGTATGTCTCCTTAATCAAAGACAGAAGTAAAACTCTTTAAAAAGTGATTCTGAAACTCACCCAAAAGGGTTGGGGGGGGGGAGAATATTAATTAATACCACAGGTGCCTTCAGAGTCTTGTTAATTATTTTCAGAGGTAGTATATTAATATTAATCTATACAGAGAAATGACTTGCTTTTTTATCTCTCATTTATCAGGGAGTTAGTTTTGAAACACTTCAAAAAATAGGAACTAAATTCTTTTCAATGTAAGCATGATAAATTAGAAAAAATCTTTTTCTTAAGTTTTTTTTTAAGATTTTATTTATTTATTCATGACAGACACACACACACACACACACAGAGGCAGAGACATAGGCAGAGGGAGAAGCAGGCTCTCTGCAGAGAGCCTGATGCAGTACTCAATTCTAGGAACCTGGGATCACGACCCGAGCCCCCCAAAAATATTTTTGATGATGTTTGTGACCATATATAATCTATATTTTATACATAGGCCCTATATGTGATGTACTGCTTGTCAACCTAAAAATAAAGAGCTACAATTAGAGGCAAGTGAATTTTTATTTGGGATTAAAGAATTGCAATTTCAGGATCACAGATCCCCAAATAGTGTTCCCACTTATCAGGTAAAAACAAGGGGGGTTTATGAAGAAAGGAAGTGAGGGTCGGTCAATTACTTGAGTTAAGAACAGAAAAAAAGAAAAAAAAAGAATAGAAAAAAAGTTTTCTATGGGTATTTTAACTGAGCTACTCTGGATTATACATTGGTTAACTACTCATTCTACACAAAGTTCACCAGCATCAGACTTGTGATCAGGATGTCCATTCTTTTGCTGACTTCTCCACAATTGCTTAACACAACTGTTGTTTTGCCCAATCCAAAAGTTTTGGCACAGTTCAATAAGGGCACCTAAGACAGTTTGTCTAAGCTTCTCTGACTCTATCTTAAAATGGCTTCAGTCTTCTCAGTTTTTCACATGCTATTCTACTCATATGACATTTATAATTGAGTTCACAGAAACTCTTGACAAGAAGTAAACCTCTAGTGGTGGACGTTGAGGATGGGGAATTGATTGCTTTGTTATCCAGCCTAACATTGGGCACCAAAATGCTACCCAATGTAAGCAGGTTAAAGAATAGGGAGAAGCAAATGATATCTTTAGGTATTTTCCAAATGCAGTCTGGGTAAGTATCACATGTTAATAATGGATGTTTACAGTGCACGCCAGAAATTCTGGAAGGCTTAAGGTCTGAAATGGTTCTTGGAATCTCCATCTTTAAAACCCAGGTTATCCTGATGCAGATGATCTACCTATAGTCTTTACTGAGCACATTTCTGAAAAATAATGGCATAGTAGGTACTGTGAAAGAAACCATTAATTTCATATACATTCAGAATTATCCATATAACTCCAATTAGCAAATGGTTCTGTTGAAATTGCCAGTGGGATTTTATCTCAGCAAATAGGTTTCTCTAGTTAAAGCAGGTATTGCTTAAGGCGCACCCTAGGAAACTTAGCCGGCCATATTCAGTGCAGTGAGTTGAATGGTGATCTCCAAAAGTTATGCTGTATTTTAAATTCCAGAACTTGTGACTGTGACTTTACGTGGAAAAAAATCTTTGTGAGTACAATTAAGTATTTTTTTAAATTTTATTTATTTGATAGAGAATGAGCAAGAGAGAAATAGCACACACAAACAGAAGAGGGATGGGGGAAGCAGGCTCCCTGCTGAGCACAGAGCCCAGAAGAGGGCTTGGTCCCAGACCCTGGGATCCTGACCTGAGCTGAAGGCAGCCACCAACCCAGGTGCCCCTGTAATTAAGTTTCTCAAAATGAAATTATCCTGGACCATCCAAACGGGTCCCACAACCGGTGACAAGTATTTTACTTTTTTTTTTTTTTTTAAGATTTTATTATTTATTCATGAGAGGCACAGAGAGAGAGAGAGAGGCAGAGACATAGGCAGAGAGAAGCAGGCTCCATGCAGGGAACCTGATGTGGGACTCGATCCCGGGCCTCCAGGATCACACCCCAGGCCGAAGGCAGGCACTAATCTTTGGCTGGGAATGGACACCCCTATTTTGCATTTTAACTTTCCCAGGTTACTAAGTTGGTTATCACTCATCTCTGGCTTTTCATTTTCCACATTATTTGTATTTCTGATATGCCATCTACTCTCTTATTCATTTTATCCTTTTGTTTTATACTAATCCTTTTAAAAAAATCCTTTACTGAAGGATTCGAAGACAAGTTCACATGATATAGCTCCCACGTTGGCCAGAATTCTCTCTATCCTCCAATTTGTATTCTTAGGACCTTCTCAAAAGAACAAATCTGTTCCTTTACCATTGGCAAATGATACTTTACTTTTGACATTGTTTTAATATATTGCCTTCATTTTGTATTGTTGCTGTGACAAATTACCACAAACTAAGTAGCTTAAATTAACAAATGTATTCTTTTACTGTCAGGGAGTTAAGTGGTCTGAGATCATTTTCAGGAGGCTAAAGTCAAGAATTTGTCATGGCTGTTTCCTTCTAGAGGCTTTGATGAAAGAAATTTGTTTCCTTGCTTTGTTCGGCTGCTTAGCTACCTATAATTCCTTGTCTTGTAACCCCTTCCTCCAGATTCAAAGCACATCAGCCCAACCTCTGCTTCCATCATTACACTGTCTTTGCCTCTTCTGTACCAGGAATGGTACTAACAGGACCCTGCAATTACATCACTGGGTCCACCTAGGTAATCCAGTATAATCTTTCCATCTCAAAATCCTTCACATATTCACATTTATGAAATCCCTTTTGCCATATAAATGAATAGAGTCACAGGGTCCAAGGATTAGAATGTTGGCATTTTGGGAGGGTCATTTACTCAAGCAAGTATAACCAATTCCACTTTTTATAACATTTTACTGTTTTTTTTTTTTTTCAATAATTGTTAAAATATGCCTGGAATGTAGAAACTGGGCCTTCTGGTTTTGTTTTGTTTTGTTTTTTAATCTTTGGATAATAGTGGCCTTACACTGAAAACTACAAAACAAAGCCAGGAATCACTGTGGAACATTTGTATTTTGTCATCTCTATGCTGAAGAAAATGTTCACCATCGTACTTCCATAATTATGTGGAAGTATTGGTAAGGAGGCAAATGAATCATTCTATATGGAGTATGAGAAGATGAGAGTCTGAGATAGTATTTGGTGTACTTAATTAACTCTGTGTGACTTTAACCAGTTAATTTAGAACGTTATGTCCTGGTTTCTCATTTTTTGGGTACTTATATCTCAAGATAACTGTGAACTTGCTCCATGGATTTGTTTTTACTCTCAACACAGACTTGAGATAAATTTTACAACTGATACACTTGGAAATACATCCCAGTTATGCAAATTTTTAGGCTATTTTGCTATATCCTTTGCTGAGGTGTCAATGCAGATCTCTATTATGCCTCCTTCATAGCATTTATCCTCTGATAATCTGTTTATCGGCATGAATTTGGATAAAGTCCAAAAGTATCCTTAAGGAAGTAAAAAATCAAGATCTTTTTAAACAGGCAAATTCAAGACTGGAGATAATCCAGCATCTCTGATGACATATCCTTACAAACTTTACAGAAATTACATGCCTTGACAAACTAGAGAGCTGAGTCAGCATTAACTTTGTAACTCTGAGGACGTTCTTTAAAGTAGAAATCTAAGACCCCAAATAAACTGTAACTTTGATGACTTCAAAACCCATTTTAAAAAAGGAAAAATCAAAATTCTTCAACACAGAGCATTGTAAATGAAGATAGCATCAAAATGTGAATCAATAGGACAAAAAAAAAAACCATTCAAGAGTCATTATCTCACATGATGAGGTCAAGATACTAGGATTTGCCCTACAATATGTTTAAAAGATGCATTTAAAAATAAGGAGATGAAAGAAAATATAAGATTCAATTAAAAGAAGTAACATCTAAAGAATAGTTATTTGAAAATTCCAAAACTCACTGAAAAGAAATATTGACTGGCTACTCCTACAAAAATAATTCTAAAATTACTCACAAGGACAAACTTTCTCAGCCATGTGGAACTTTGATGAAGGATGGTTGGGGGCAGTGGTTCTAAGATTGCTATAGTTAATCACCTGTCCATCTTAAGTACACAGGTAGACTCCACTTATGGGATTTGACACCTTTGCAAATCATCCAAGAGTTCCCAGGTTTTGTCACCTGGGATACCTATGCCCCTGTTTTTCTCTATCTCTGATGAATTGCTCCTCAAAGGTCACACTCTCCTTTAATGATAATTATGTGCTCCTATCTCTCCTTTGAGAAAGCTTGATTTATTGCCCTCAGAAGTTCAGGTCTTTAAAAAAGAAGAAGAAGAAGAAAGAAGAAGAAGAAGAAGAAGAAGCAGAAGAAGCAGCCCAGATCTTTGAAAACAATGACCAGTTCACTGTCTCATGGAGAACCTCAAAGCTAAGATGTCTAGCATATACAACCCATACAATGGGGAAGAAAATATTCACTCTTTATTCATTTCTGTCAAACCTATATGTGTAAAACAAAGCATATTCAGGGGTTAAATAAATTAACAAGTAATAAGTTCTTAGACTGGTATTAGCTGCTAATAATCCTATTGTTCTTTTTCTTTTTTAAAAAGATTTTATTTATTTATTCGTGAGAGACACAGAGAGAGGCTGAGACATAGGCAGAGGGAGAAGCAGGCTCCCTCTGGGGAGCCTGATGTGGGACTCGATCCCAGGACCCCGGGATCACAACCTGAACCAAAGGCAGACACTCAACCACTGAGCCACCCAGGTGCCCTCTATTGTTGCTTTTCATATTTTTAAATAAATTGGAAAAAGAAAGACATCTAAAAAAGCAAAATGAATAAATGAAAATAATTTTACCACTGTGAACCTCTTAATTTTTTGGAAGCCCTCAGCTTCTCTATTTCACATCCCAGTCCTTCAAGCCTTTATAGTAAAGCATAGATAAAGTCAATTATAGGTTAAGCTATGTTATTTATAATTCAGTAACAACAACAAAATGAACTGTATATAGTCACTTTACAGTACATTCATAGAAAAAAATACTATATCAGGGCACCTGGGTGGCTCAGTCAGTTAAGCATCTGCCTTCTGCTCAGGTCAAAATTTCTAGGCTTTGGATGTAGCCAAGAGTCAGGCTCCCTGCTCAGCGGGGAGTCTTTTCTCCCTCCATCTCCACCCCTCCCCCCACTTGTGCTCTCTCTCTTTTTCAAATAAATAAAATCTTAAAAAAAAGAAAAAAATACTTTACCTATACATGCTTTTTGACTTATTATCCTGTCTTTCTTATAATAATATTGATGAATGTATTTTCAAGAGTCCAAGAGTTCAAAACTTACAAACTTACAGAACATACAAAAATTACAAAATAGTTTTTTAAAACTAGTTTAATATTATAGAAACTCAGGAAGAACAAAATATTCCAAGAAAATAAGCAACACATAGGTACAAAAATTATGAGTCATAATACACTTATTGTATCTTTCAGATATCTTGTGCCATCCATTTTCAGAATTTAATTATAAAATGATTAAAGTGATTAATACCAAAATAGAAAATCTGCACTTGCAGTTGAATTCTGTGTCACCTTTCCATTTGAATACCAAAGCTGTTTCTCTCCTTTTCTGCCTTCTTTTTCTGTTGAATGAGATATATTTTAAAATGTTCCTATATTACTAATATGTAAACATAATACGATGAAGACTCTTCATCGTATTATTTGGTGTACACCAAATGTTCGGGATATCACTGGATTGTTTCAAAAACAGTAGCTTGACTAAAAACTTGAAATGGAAGTGAGCTACCCAGAACAGAAGCCAAAAATGGAACACCTGGGATATAATTTATTTTCTCTGGACTGTGTCTTAAAGTTTTTGAAAGGATTACGAACGTTTGAAATTAGTTTTCTCTATAGATCTTGGAGAGCTTGCTTGAGATATCCCTTCCTTCTGGTTTAAAATAAAAAAGCCTTTTTCTGATCCACCATCAAAAATATCACTTTCTTCCAGCTACTTATTCTCTGACACAATCTTCTACTTTATTTTTCTTTCTAGCTCTTATCACGACCTGCCATCATACACTACATTTATCTGTTTATTATGTATTCCCCACTAGTATGTAATCTGGGTTGTTTTTCTTGTTCTGAATCCCTATGCATACAATAGTGATTCAGAGCACAGATTTCAGAGGCAAAAAAAGCCTAACTTTGAAACCAGCTCCATTACTAAACATCACACAAATTAAGGCTGTGCCCCAGTTTCCTAATGTTTAAAATGATGATTATGATGGAATCTATCTAATAGGCTTATGTTGATGATTATATGGTATCCTAGAATAACGCTTAGCACCTGTTTAACACTACATACATGGTTTGAAGTTATTTTCCTTCCTTCTTCTCTTCTTGTGTCTTCCTTCCTTCTTTTTTTCCTTCCTTCCTTCCTTCCTTCCTTCCTTCCTTCCTTCCTTCCTTCCTTCCTTCCTTCCTTCCATGAAGTAGGTTTATGCAAGGTGTCCACAGCTTCCAAGCCCTTTCTTTTTATTTATGAAGTAAAGGTCAGTGGGCATGAAACTTATTCCTATATTCTTCTAAATTTTTTTTTAAAAACCTATTTATTTATTTATGATAGACATAGAGAGAGAGAGAGAGAGGCAGAGACACAGGAGAAGGGAGAAGCAGGCTCCACGCCGGGAGCCCGACGTGGGACTCGATCCCCGGACTCCAGGATCGCGCCCTGTGCCAAAGGCAGGCGCTAAACCACTGAGCCACCCAGGGATCCCCTCTTCTAAAATTTTTGAAAAATTATCCTTTTTCCTCATATTATTAAACTTGATTTCTTAAGCAATACATAGTGATATATAATATTAATAAACTTGAAATAGTTTATTTTTAACTATCATACCTCTTTATAGCAGTATACTGATGCATTTAAATAATCTCTTTGTCTAGGTACTAAAAGTTATTTTGATTTTATTTTTCATTACAAATATATTAGCATACAACTGATTAAAACAATACATTACAAAGTTTGATAAATGATTATTAAACATAAGCAATAAATATTTCCAGAATTGAACCTCCTAATAAGATGTGAGAGGCTTTTTCTTCTAATTAGCTTAATTATGTGAGAATGAAACCTTTGTCAATGCACAAATGAGGAATGGTTTAGCAACAATTCTATTCCTTTTTTCCCAAATGTGTAAGCTCTGAGAAAATCTGTTCACATAAAAAAATAGATGGAAATGGAAGAAATTTTATTGTAGAAGTATAATTTAATTATTTGAACTCCATCCAAAAATCACATAATGATCTACATACCAAAAATCATATAATGATCTATCATCAAAAATTACTTTTAATAACTTATCAGCTGACAGCTAGATTAGATTTTTCTTCAATATCTTTGTTTCCAGAGAATTCTTAATTGCTTATTGAAGCATTTTTATGACGAGTGTTTTAAAATCCTTGTCAGTTAACTTCAACATCTCCTTCATCGTGGTTTTGGTGTCTGTTGACTGTCTTTATTCATTCATGTTGTGACTTTTTGGTTCTTGGAATGAAGAGTGATTTTTCCATTGTTTTCTGAGTGTTTGGGACATTATGTTATGGGACTAGATTCTATTTGATCTTTTTTAGCAAGTGGTCCCACTTTGAAGTGTAGCATAAGAGCTGAGTGGGCGTGTACATTCAATTCACTGATTCATGTTACTTTCTTGCAGAAGGGTAACTCAGAAATTCAGCTCCTGTTTCTAACCCATACCATCTCATTGTTTCCTAGGAGTGGGGACTGAGGGGGGCTTAAGATCAGGTCCTTTTGAGCCTTGATGTGATAAGCACAGGTAAGCAAACAGGAAACTCTTATGCTTTGTTGCTACAGGGTGAGGAGGAAGGGCTGGCTCTGCTGACACCAGGTGAGGAAAAGGGAATGGGGAGAAGCACAGTGCCACTCAGTCCCACTTCCCACCTCCTTCACCTGGGTGATGCCAGGAGAATGTGGGGGTCCATTGCTCTATTGACCCTCCCTGACATCAGGGGTGGCAGATGAGGAGTGCACACTAATCCCAGTTTGCAGCACCTTACTCCATCTCATTAACACCAGATGGAGCTGAAGGCTCCACTGGACCTGCTGACAATGGGGATGGGGTGAAGCTTACTAGTGACTAGCAGCCCTACCTTGCACCACCTTAGCAAATTCTGTTTCTTCCGTTGATGGGGGCCACTGACACTACCCTTGGGTGAAATGTTGAGCACCGCCTATTTCTGTCAGATAGAAGATGGAAGATCAACTTCTTGCTCAGTCTTTTCCAATCAGTGGGAGGGATGGAGAAAGGAGCTAGAGGGAGGGATGGAAAATCAACTCCCTGCATTATCCACCTGAAAGATGATTATTTTGATGAGGTTTTTCCATTAATGGAGTAAAGTATTGCTAAAAGTATTTTGTTGTAGGGCACCTGGGTGGCTCACTCAGTTATGCATCTGACTCTTTTTTTTTTTAATTCATCTGACTCTTGATTTTGGCTCAGGTCATGACCTTGGGGTGGTGAGATTGAGCCCCATGTCGGGCTCCACTCTCAATGAGGAGTTTTCTTGTCCCTTTCTCTCTGTTCTTCCCCCCACTCATTTTCTCTCTCTCTCTTTCTTTCTCTCTCTGTTCAAATAAATAAATAAATAAACAAATAAATAAATAAAATATTTATAAATTTTTTTTTAATGTTTTGTTGTAAGGCCACCCTTTTCCTGTTCTTCTGATCAGAAGGAACAGACCTTCCTTGGAGCTTTCTTGGTGTGGGCCTGGTAGTGGCACTAGGTTGCAGGCTTTTGAAGTGCCCTGTCTAGCATATAGAGAAAGTAATGAAGAGGGACACCTGGGTGGCTCAGTGGTTCCACCTCTGCCTTTGGCTTAGGTCATGATCCTGGGGTCCTGGGATCGAGTCCCACATCAGTCTTCCTGCAGGGAACCTGCTTCTCCCTCTGCCTATGTCTCTCTCACTCACTCTCTCTCTCTCTCCCTCTGTGTCTCTCATGAGTAAATAAATAAAATCTTAAAAAAGGGAGAAAGAATGAGAAAGAGAGAGGGAGAGAGAAAGAGAGAGAAAGAGAGAGAAAGCAATGAGGAAATCCTAGGCACTCACCAGAGTCAGCTCAGGTTCTAAGGATATGAGACAACCCCCATCTTTCCACCTTCCTATGTTTGTGTGATGCACGATTTCCAGAATTTTTTAGTTTTCAATAAGAGAAACTTGAAGAAATGGAACTGTTCTATTTTGGTGGAGACATAACTTTCTTACCTTCAATTTTTGGGAAGCAAAGAATTTGAAACCATGTGGTTTGCAAGATCATCAAGATCTGGTCTAAATTCAGTTCCTTTGTCAATTTTAGGAAATAGTATTTAAAAAAAACTTAATGAAGCTCATTAAATAATTTCTAATTTTATCTGCTATTCTTTCACCTAAAGCCACTTTCTCTAGCCCAATAAAACAATTTCTGACATTTTTTATCTTACACATTTTCTATAAATTGTCTCCAAAATCTTCAGGTAAAGGCAGAGTTTATGGATACTTGTTAGGAGTTCCTTACCAGTATTCCATTATTATAATGACCACTTTGACAACTTGGGAGATTTCAGGCCCCAAGACAATGCACTACAATATGATTTGTGATAAATTTTGTTGGTGGCATAGAGTTGAAGAGGAAAGAAAACCAACCTGATATCCAGACTATAAGCTATTCTAAGGCAGAACCACTTTGTGAAGGAGTGCTTGAGGAACTTGAGAATTTGACCTTAAAACTATCTGTGTCTATATATCTGTTGGAAATTTGGGGAACACAGGGTTAAGGATATGTACCTGGTTCAAAGATCACAGGTTCAGGTGAAAGCTCCTTCTTCTTCTTCTTCTTCTTCTTTTTTTTTTTTTTGTATTTCTAAATTGTTTTGTTTCCCTCTGAGTGCATTCTTCTGAGATGGTGGGACAGAAGTATCAAAGGCCCATATATGGTCATGAGTGGAAGACCTGACCTTTTTATTTATTTATTTTTTATTTTATTTTTTTTAAATTTTTTTTTTTAATTTTTATTTATTTATGATAGTCACAGAGAGAGAGAGAGAGAGAGGCAGAGACACAGGCAGAGGGAGAAGCAGGCTCCATGCACCGGGAGCCCGACGTGGGATTCGATCCCGGGTCTCCAGGATCGCGCCCTGGGCCAAAGGCAGGCGCCAAACCGCTGCGCCACCCAGGGATCCCAAGACCTGACCTTTTTAATTGTGTGTCAAATGCAGTGAGTTCAAGTTTATTTCTTGTGGGTGTATTGAATGGAAATGTTGAAGATCCTTGAGTTTAAGAAAAAATTTCTCCAAAGTGGCCTTCAATCCTAGAAGTCATATATTTTTTTAAGTTTTTGTTTCTATTTTAGGTAGTTGACATATAGTGTAATATTGGTTTCAGGAGCAGAATTTAGCGATTCGTCACTTACATATAACACTCAGTGCTCATCTCAACAAGTATCCTCCTAAATACTCATCACTCATTTACCCCATTCCCCATCCACCTCGCCTCCATCAATCCCCAATTTATTCTCTATAGTTAAGAGTCTCTTATGGTTTGCCTCTTTCCCTCTTTCTCTCCTCTTCCCCTGTGTTCATCCAACTTGTTTCTTAAATTCCACATATGAGTGAAATCATATGATATCTGTCTTTCTCTGACTGACTTGTTTCCCTTAGTATAATATACTCTAGCTCCAACCATAGTGTTGCAAATGGCAAGATTCCATTATTTTTGATGGCTGATTAATATTCCTTTGTGTACAAATATAGCACATCTTAATCTATTCATCAGTCAATGGACATTTGGGCTCTAAGTAAAGTTGCTTATTTCTCTATTTTTATCTGTCTCCCCTAGAATAAATGTCTATTATTCTTGATTCCCAAATGGAAAACATAAGAATACCCACTTGTATGCTTCTCTGTAGTTTAAGAGAATTACTGAGAAGGAACTCAGATGTTACTGAATCATTTTTACTGCTTGTGTGAGTTGGGTCTGGGAGTTATGTCATAATTTTCCTATAGAGTTGCCCCTCCCATTTATTTAGATTTAGGCATTAAATTATTTCTTTTTTGGTGCTTTTTTCTATATATAATTTGTTAGAAGAAAAATATTTCTGACCCAGTGTCATCTATTCTTTATCTGTATGTTGTACATTTTCATTTTCCATTTTTCTTTTATCATGTGTGGAATGATATGTCTAGTCAGATCAGCCAGCAAAATGCCTACTCCCTTTAGTTGCACTGAATATTGTGTAGAAGCAAATAAGTGAAGAATAATGTAATAGGTATGGGTAAGAAAGTGGTAATATATTTCCAGTGAATGGAGCCATTGTAGAGTCCTACAAATAAGAGAGGTTTCACATCGTTCACATATTAGTTTCCTAAGGCTGCTGTACAAATTACCACAAACTGGGTGGCTTACAACAGCAGAAATTCATTTTCTTACAGCTCTTGAGGCCAGAGTCTAAACTCAAGCTATTTTTCAGCAGGCCTGTGCTCCCTCTGTAGGCTTTTTGCCTCTTCTAGCTTCCAATGGCTCTACACGTACTCTGGCCTGTGGCTATATAACCCTAATCTGCCTCTGTGTTCTCAAAACCTTTCCAAGTGTCTGTGTCCTCTCGTTTTCTATCTTTCGTTAAAATACTTGTCACTGGGGATCCCTGGATGGCTCAGTGGTTTAGATTAGCACCAGCGTCTGGGAATACTTTCCCATCATAAAGAACAAGGAAACATAACAAAATTTGGAAAGAACTATTTTCAGATATTACACAACAAAAAACAGATGATGACAGTTCTGTCCTGAAGAAGATACTGCTTGTAAGTCATGACATATTATCAATCCTGTAGAAGTATCTCTGTAGTTCCCCACTCCAATACTTTGCACTATGGTGTGTCTTCCATTACAAAGTAAAAATTGGACTATATCTACATAAAATAAGCACTAACTACATTTTTCCCAATTTTTAAATTATGGTAAAATATATATAACAGAAAATTTACCACCTTGACCATTTTTAAGTGTATGGTCCAGTGGCATTAAATACCTCCATAATGTTGTGTGACAATTTCTACCATCTGTCTCCAGAACTTCTTATATCCTATAAAATTGAAACTATATTCATTAAACAGTAACTCTCTTTTTACTGTATTCTCACAGTCCCTGACAACCACAATTCTATTTTCTATCTATATGATATTGACTAGTTTATGCACTTCATATAGGTAGAGTAATAGAATATTTGCCTTTAAAAAAAGATTTTATTTATTTATTAATGAGAGACACACAGAGAGAGGCAGAGACATAGGCAGAGGGAGAAGCAGACTTCCTGTGGGGATCCCAATGTGGAACTCGATCCCAGGACCCCAGGATCACGGCCTGAGCCAAAGGCAGATGCTCAACCACTGAGCCACCCAGATGCCCCAAATATTTGCCTTTTTGTGACTGCCCTATTCACTTAGCATGATGTCCTCAAGGTTTATTCTTGTTGTAGCATATAACAGAATTTCCTTCCTTTTTAAGACTGAGCCATATTTCATTATATATATATATATATATATATATATATATATATAATATTTTACTTATGCATCTTCTGTCCTTGTATTGCTTTCACATTTTAGCAATTGCAAATAATGCTACTATTGCTACTATGAACATCAGTGTACAGATAGATTTTCCTGACTCTTTTTACAGTTCTTTTGAGTATATGCCCACAAGTAGAATTGCTGGATAATGTGATAATCTTATTTTTAATTTTGGAGGAACTACAATACTATTTTCTACAGTAGCTGTGCCATTTTACATTACCACCAACAGTGCACAAGGGTTCTCACTAGCCCTTGATATTTTCTGATTTTTAATAGTGTTAAAAAAAATGGAGACCAATCTTGACAATTTATCGAGCAGACAAAACTAGTTTAGTCACACAAACAAAGCTTAGTTTAGTTTATTTTGCAAGGTTAACTTGACCTGGGTCATTTCTTGCTTATGCCTCCAAAGACTATAAACAAAACTTAAGGTGTTTTTCCAAGTTGATATGAAGTAACTTTTAACCAATACCTTATCATTCAAGAAAATTGTCATATTATAACCAATCACTGTTAAAAATAAGCATCACTACTTTCTCACTATATACACTGCTTTATAACAATATACACCTGAGCCTCATTCCAAGTTTGTTTGAGTACTGCCAGTATTTGAACTGTCTTTTTGGTGTGTGCACAACAAAATTTTACTAATTATTACTTTGGTAATTTATTGGCTTTATTTCTGGTATTTATGAACTTTGGAAAATAGTAGCCCTCCTAATGGGTGTGAGATAGTATTTCATCATAGTTTTGTTTTGTTTGTAAGATTTTATGTATTCATAAGAGACACACAGAGAGAGGCAGAGACACAGGCAGCAGGAGAAGCAGGCTTTCTGTGGGGAGTCTGATGCGGGACTTGATCCCAGAACCCCAGGATCATGACCTGAGCCAAAGGCAGATGTCCAACCACTGAGACACCCAGGTGCCCCTCATTATAGTTTTGATTTGCATTTCCCTAATGGTTCCTGTTGTTGAGAATCTTTTAAGGTGCTTAGCCATTTTTATATTTTCTTTGGAGAAATGTCTATTCAAGCCCCTTGCCCATTCTTGAACCAGATTGTTCTTTTTTTTCCTGTGGAGTTAGTCAATATAAGGATGGGAAGGAATCCCCAAAACTTTGAAAGTGTGCTGAGAGGAAGCCTGGTTAAAATTTAAACATTTTTCATTGATCTTTAGTTTGAAGTCTTAAGTGATGACTAATGGCTTGTCTGAAAGAAAATGAGACATTTGGAAAGCAGAGAGAAGAGAAGCATTCAAGAAGAAAGCAAGTTTTAAGGAAACTTCAAATTTTCCTAAGCTAGCTAGAATCAGGGCAAGAAACCTCTGGATATCTGCTTATCCTAAAAGCTCTGTAAGTATTTTTAGTACAACTAACAGTTTACAATTTGGCTATGAGTAATCCAGCTGGATGTGTCTGCTTTACTACTAAGGAAATTATTTTTTTTTCATTTACATTATCCATTTCACTGACTATATTAAGTGTAGGTAATATGAATGGTTTCATATAGGACTAGGTGATTCCTTCTGCTGGCCTTGAATACAATTTGCATTGACAATGATCTCTGATTTAAAAAAAAAAAAACATACTTTTACATGAGTTAAATAAATGGGTAAAAAAGGAAGGCTTATTTTTAGAAAGGGTTACAGCTAAAAGTTAAAGGAATGTGTCTTATCTTCCTCCTTGTTTTGAGTAATAAAGGTAAATGAATGAATGGATGGTTAAGATTATTTTCTTTCTTTTTTCTTAAATTAAATTAAGTCTGAATTAGTCCCTACTTACCTAGGTAACTAAATATCTAACTGTAGTCATTTGAGAGGGTTATCTGTTTATTCTAGGATAAAGGCATGAAGAGGAGGTAGGGACAGTTCTTGAACACATTTTGTGATCAATTATAATTTCCATTAGGATGCTCTTTTGCTCCATTATTTGAAACATGGTGAGAGCATGTTTACTCTCTTCCCCAAACTAGGCTACTGGACTTTGAGTACCATTTTTAAGGAAGTGTTATTTAAAAGATCAATTATAGGGCATCAATGCAATCCCCATTTTCAGTATCCAAGCTATCTCTAGGGAACTACATATAAATAAGATACCAATATCCATCCTCTTTCATCCTTCCAATATCAAAGTCATATTCCTTAGCCATGGAACATAGCCATCCTTCTGTTGCTCTTATGTATTATGTAATATGCATTATGTATTAGTTCTCCAAAGTAAGAAAACCAATAGGAGATGATAGATGAGAGAGAGAGACAGAGAGAGACTAGGTGTTATAAGGAATTGGCTTACATAATTATGGAGGCTGGTAAGTCTGCAGAGTGGGCTGGTGGTGATGGAGACCCAAGGAAAGCCAATGTTCCAGGTCAAAGGCCATCAAGCATGAATAGCCAGTGTTGCAGATGAAATTTGAAGGCAGTAGGCTGGAGAACTCGCTCTTATCCAGAGAAGAGTTGGTCTTTATATTCTAATCAGGCCTTTAGTTGGTTGGATAAAGTCCAACTATATTATGAAGGGTAATCTACTTTACCGATTAAAATGTTAATTTAATCTAATGGTAAGTTCTGTCAATTTAAATGTTAATTATATCTAAAAACACCCTAGCAGAAAACCCAGAAAAATGTTTTACCAAATATCGGGACACCCCTGGCCCAGTCATGTTGATACATAAAATTAACTGTCACATCTTATAAACACAAAAACTATTTCCTCACCCAAGAACTACTCTGTAGGTATCTTAATGATCCAATTTTTGAGCAGTGTAACCCAAAAGTATTATCTACTCTCCTGTGGCAAGGAATCATAGAGCTCAAAATTTGAAGTCTTTGCTATCTTTTTCTGAACAGATAAAAAGGGAGACAAAAAAATGGTAGTGAATAAAAAAGGCACAAAAGTAAACACAAATCTAACGTTAAAAATAATTTCCTTTATTCTTTACTAAATGGGCATTTACCAATCTGTAAGTTAAATTAACTTTATATAAAATGGATTATATTTGATATAATTTTTGCATCTTGGTTTTTTTTTTCATTAAATTTCATTACAAATAATTGTAAAATCCTTAATTTTTTTCCTAAAGATTTTATTTATTTTAGAGAGAGAGAAAGAGAGCACGCAATCAGGTGGAGGAACAGAGGAAGAGGGACAAGCAGACTCCATGCTGAATGTGAAGTCCAACCTTGGGCTCGATCCCACCACCCTGAGATCATGTCCTGAGCTAAAATCAAGAGTTAAACATTCACTGACTGAGCCACTCAGGTGCCAAATAACCTATTATTTTTTGTTTAGCTATAATGCATTTATTTTTATAGTATTTTAAATTTTCCATTATATGAATGTACTATATAGTTCATTATCCCTTTTACATTTGAATGGTGTCTGGTTTTAAGTATTGAGAACAACGTTCCTATAAACATTCTTTTATATCTATCCTGATTTTCTTATTGACACATACCTTGATGGTATATATCTTGATTTGAAATTGATGGGCCTATGGTATCTGTTTACCCAATTTGACTAGATAATGCAAATTTATTTATAAAAATATTGTATCAGGGACACCTGGGTGGCTCAGCTTAGGTCATGATCCTGGGGCTCCTGGATTGAGCCCCACATGGGGGTTCCTGTTCAGCAAGGAGTCTGCTTCTCCCTCTCCTTCTCCACTGCTCATGCTCACTCTCTCCCTCTCAAATAAATAAATAAAATCTTTTTAAAAATATATTGTATCAATTTATATTCTCACCAGTCCTGAGAGTTCTTGTTGCAATGTTCTTGTCAACAATAGTTAATGTAAACATTTTAATTTTGTCTATTTTGTAGTATCTCATTAAGGCTTTAATTTTTATCCATTATGTCCAATGTGGTTGATGATGTAGATTTTCTATGTTGATGCAAGTCTTTTGACCCTTTTTCTTTTTACCTTTTCTAGTTTTATTGAGATATAATTGACATTGATCATTTTTCTATTAGTTATTAAGTTTTAGATATTCTTTGCACTTAAGATTTAGTCTTTTTTCTCTCTCTTTTTAATATCTTTGTTTTCTTCAGCTTCACTACTTCTAAAATTTAATTTTATTTCAGTAAGCCACTTAAATGTTCTTTAAATAGCTTTTCTCATATGTTTTAGAATAAGCTTTTATCTTTTAAATATTTTCTTTGTGTATAATTTCTCTCCTCCTCTGTTGGAACTCTGTCTTAAGTTTGTATTAGTGAATTACTGTTAACCAAAAATGATGACAGATTACATCTACTGTGTGTACTTCTTGCTTCTGCTTGATCTCACTAATATTTTTGTCTGAGTGCTGGTGTTGGTCCCTGCCCTCAAAGCTTATTTGTTGAAATTCTTTCAACAATAAAGAGTCTTCACCCAGAGAAGATTTGTGTTTGATTCTTCCATGTAACTGTGAACAACTGAGTGCCACCTCAACCCAAGTGTGGCTTTAAGACACCTGGATTTTGGGACCACTGGGTGGCTCAGCGGGTGAGCATTTGCCTTTGGCTCAGACGTGATCCTGGATTCCCCAGATCGAGTCCCACATCAGGCTCCTTGCATGGAGCCTGCTTCTCCTCCCTCTGTCTGTGTCTCTGTCTCTCTGTGTGTCTCTCATGAATAATAATAATAAAGACACCTGGATTTTCTAGGCTATGGGTGTCGGCTGGAGGTTTGGGGTCCAGATGTAGCCCCAACTTCTCAGGGACTTTGTTTTTTATCTTTAATGTAATATGTCTTCATCATTTAATGCCAAAGAAAACAATGGCACAAAACAAGCAAGCAAAACAGAATAACAGAATTGACAAAAATCCTTCCTGCAGGCTATTGCAGTCAAGGTACGTGCTGGGAGGTGTATATCAGGTTCATACTTACCCGGAGTGAAAGTAGCTTTATGTGGTATCCTAGCTTCAGTGTTTTCATATTATGTTTCCAAGATTTGTTAAACTTCTCTCCTGGATTAATACTAGGTCTTGATTTCTTATTTTTTCACTTTGTGAGACACACACACACACACACACACACACACACACACACTTCCCCTTACCAGTGAATATTGCCAGGGCAAAAGTAGTGTCTGAGCTTGATATTTTACTTATTTTGCTGGATTTGTGCTTGCCCCAACACTGGGCCTGGAAGTTCCCTACAGTCTTGTCAGCTCTTCAACATGAATAATTTGATATTTAAAGAAAAATCTTTTTCTCAGCATTTTAAATTGTTTTCAGGGTAAGAGTTAGATTAATTAGCTCAGCCTACTATTATTGAAAATATAATTCTATCATTTGTTTCTATATTTAATTTGGCTACACAAAGAAAATGTAATAGATCTTTATATAAGAAAGTTATAAGTCAAATTAATAGAGTGCATTTATTTAAACATCTCTTTTACTTAACTTTCCCCAGATCCTGCCATTTCAATTACATTTATAAAGTAGTATTTTTGTTGTTGATTATATTGCTTATGCTGTGCCTTTTATTCCCATGACTTATTCATTCCATAGCTGGAGGCCTATATCCCCCCGTATTTTTTTCTTGATGTCAGCAAATAGTACTTACATGAAGAAATACTAGAGCTATGCCTCATCTATCTACTTTTATTGAAACTGTAACTTGAGTACAGCCTTTTGGCTGAAATTTCAGTACCTCTCCCCCCCACCCCAGCCATTACCAGCCTCCTTAGCAAGCCAGCGCTAATGCTGGCTAGTGAAAAAGATTATTTCTTCTAAATTGTGTTCTCTGGAAACGATCTGTTACCTCGGAACAAAACAGTCATTGGCCATTAGTGATAGAGAGAATAGACTGAGTTGGCTTTTGGTGAGAAATGAAGAATATTTTCTAGTTTGAATGCCAAATGATATTTTTTCAACTCTTTTGCCCAGAAGGCATTTATTTTGTTTTCATTACCTGTAGAATACCTTTACCTGTTTTCCGATCCCTTAGCACAAGCCCTCCTTCCCTCTCACTATTTCATCAATTGGACTCCATATGCCAATACTGGCATCATAATAGCATTCTTATTATATTCTTATACTTATTAGAGAATAATTCAGTGATTTTTATGGTTATTTGGATTTTCATCTGAAAGTTTTAAGAATATTAATAAAAAGCTTATTCTTACTGGAACTGTAACATGTCATCAAATATAACTAATCTATATATCCATTTGGAGTAAAAAGCTGACATTCTCAATTCATGTACATATTGGTAACACCCAGAGATACCCTTTGAGTATTGACACACTCCTAGTATATTTATGTTTATTGAATGAAAATAGATGTTCTGCAGAGTTTTCCACCAGTCACTTTGATCTACTGATATATCACCTATTATAAGAAATAATCTCCTTATTGACCTCTTTGCTGTTGCTGTATTATTGCTTGAGAAAGAAATCACTGTATAATTGAAACAGGGCTATATACATTGTCTCTCTTTATTGTATTCCACTTCTGATACATTAATACTTTCTTCATTACTCTTCCCTTTAACAATAATTATTAAAGACACACACATACTCTCTCACACATCACAGAGCCTCTGTTCAAACTTTGATGCCTTTGTGACAGTAAAAATGACTCAGAGAGAGAAGCACATCACTTAGCAATATTCCAAAGTGACACAGGGCTCTCTAGAAAACTGCTTGATGAAGGCATGACAATTCCTCTGCCCTATACTTTCTGGTGAGTATAAAGGAGACACAGTGTATCTGGAGAAGGGCAATATAAAATAATTGGCTCTGGGCCAACCTAAGCTGCTTCATGCCATCAACCTCTTCACATTTGGATCCAAATTAAAATCTAATTTAGAAGGAGCTTAAATTAAAAAAGCACACTTAATTCCTTCAATTTGCAGAACTATTCCATTCCATTAGGCAACTAATTTCTACCTGTCAGATTTGGAATGAAAGTGGTCTCTCTCAGGAGGAAACTTTTCACTTGTAGTAATTAGGTATGGGGAGTCTGTGATGATGCTTGTGCTTTGATAGCTGCGTGTGGTTAACTCCCCAAGCTTAGGGACCCTTGGGTAAACTCAATTGAAGTGTCAGCTTCAATACTTGCCTGATAGGAAAGCTGAAATGAGGTTACATATTTCATAATTAAATAACACAACTACTTTAATTTTTATTAGAGAATCATGAAAGGTTACCTTATATAAAATCCAAGAGCATAAACTCCTTTGTTGATCTATGATTCTAATAAGCTCCTAAGAAAATCTGAAAAGTTCTTGATTACAACAATTAGATAAAAGCCAGAAGAATGCATGTGTTCAACAATATCAAAGTAATCATTGAAATTAGCAAGCGAGGTGAACTGTAAGTGCTTTGTCAAGCTCCTCTCTTCGATACTATTCTTCATTTGTGTATGGTGGCATGTTACAGTGTGGAAGCCTGAGGCTGGTAGACAGAAGGCTTGAGTCCCAAGCCTTCCCACTCACACTGGCTGTGAAACACTAGCCAGAACACTTGACCTCACTTAGTTTTACTATTCTGTCATCTATCAAGTGATTTTTTTTCTCAAATTCATCAGAGACTTAACGTTTTATAAACGTATGAGGTTGAATGCTTCTTCCCAAAAGCATTTATTATATTCATAGATGAATATAAAAGTTCTTGCTCTTTAAAGCTACATTTTACCATAAGTTATTTTTATCCAAACTGAATCAATGAAGAAAAACTGCTCTCATCACTACTTAATCTTTCTTTCTTTTCTTTCTTTCTTTCTTTCTTTCTTTCTTTCTTTCTTTCTTTCTTTTTTTTTCTTTCTTTCTTTTTCTTTCTTTCTTTCTTTCTTTCTTTCTTTCTTTCTTTCTTCCTTCCTTCCTTCCTTCCTTCCTTCCTTCCTTCCTTCCTTCCTTCCTTCTTTCCTTTTTTCTCCTCTCTTTATCTCTTGTTATTCTAATATAGATGCATGTGAGATATGGGAATTGCCAGGAAGAAATAAGAAAATAACCCCTGTGGAATATTTCAGTGAGTTTAGATATTCACATATTCAGTTATAGAAAATATTATTACAAAAGGAAAGTATGTTTGGTGATACTTAAATTCAAGCTGGTTTTTGCTTTAGATTAAATCTGTCTTAAAACACAAGTGGGCAAGTTACTTTAACTTAAAGAATTTTTAAGTATTAGGACCAACACACATAAAAGGTTTGGGGACAAAGGGTAAAGTGTAAGTTTAATGGGCAGGCAAATTTTTAATTGTTTTTAATTTTAATTTTTTAAACATTTTATTTATTTATTTGAGAGAGAGAGTGAGCATGATTGGGAGGACAGTCAGAGGGAGAGGGAGAAGCAGGCTTCCCATTGAGCAGGGAGCCTGATGTGGGGCTAAATCCCAGGATTGTGGGATCATGACCCGACTGAGCCGGGGCAACCGCTTAACCAACTAAGCCACCCAGGTGACCTTTGACAGGCACTTTTTTTTTTTTTTTGACAGGCACATTTTTATATGCAACTTAAATGTGTTCAGAATTTTAAAATATGTGTTAAAAATATTTGAAAGTCTACCTCAGAATAGAATGGACTTTGAAAACTTTAAAATATGAAAGATTCTTCACATGTCAACTGTGGTAGACTTCATTTTCAGCAGCTTTATGTCCTACTTGATTGTCTTAAAGAAGATGAAAAATGATTCATAATGTTCATGCAGAGCTCTTTCATTTCCAAATTATTTTCACATAATTCAGAAATAAATACCTGTGTTAAAATACAAACAACCCCAGAAAAATGATAACCTCTGAATATAGGACAGGAAGTAAGACTTGTCCTTGATATTTTTATAGCATTAAATATATTTATGTCTCCAAAGAAGACATAAAAATGGCTAATAAGCAAATGAAAAGATGCTCAAAATCACTAATTGGCAGGAAATGCAAGTCAAATCTACAACGAGATACCACCTCTACACATAGGATGGCTACTATCAAAAATCACAAAACGGTAAGTTTTGGTAGGCTGTGGAGCAATGGGACCCTCTTGAGGGGAATATAGAATGGTATAGTTATTATGGAAAACAATATGATGTTTGCTAAAAACAATAAATATAAAATTATCATAAGATCCACTATTTCCACTTTTGAGTATATACCCAAATACGTATGTTCATAGCAGCATTTTTCACAACAGCTGAAATGTGGAAGCAACCTAAGTGTCTGCTGATGGATGATTAGATAGGCAAAATGTGGTAGATACATACAATTTAATATTATTCAGTCTTAAAAATGAAATAAATTCCTATATATGCTAAAATGTAAATGAACCTTGAGGACATTATGCTAAGTGAAATAAACCAATCCCAAAAGGGAAAAATACTGTATGATTCCATTTATATAAAGTACTCAGAGTAGTCAAAATCGTTGAGTTAGACAGATAGTAGTTGCCAGTGCCTGGGGGAGGGAATAATGGGGAGTTATTTTTATTTTTTAAAGGTTTTATTTATTTATTCATGAGAGACACAGAGAGAGAGAGCAGCAGAGACATAAGCAGAGGGAGAAGCAGGCTCCAGGCAGGGAACCCGATATGCGACTCGATCCCAGGACTCCAGGGTCATGCCCTGAGCTGAATAAAGGTAGATGCTCAACCATTGACCACCCAGGTGTCTCTGGGGAGTTATTTTTTTAATGGGTATGGAATTTTACTTTTACAAATAAAAGGAGTTCTGGAGAGAGTGGGGTCAATGGTTGCACATCATTAATACTTTTAATACCATTATTGAACTTACACTTAGAAATGGTTAGGGTGGTAAAAAATGATTTGGCATAGAAATGATATAATATTATACAGAGACATTTCAAACTAATTCATAATAAAAAGAAAGGAAAAGACATATGTGGATATTCATTTGACCCCAGGAAAACTCTACTTTCATTTAAAAAAGAAGATCCCATATAAAATGTTTATTATATAGAAAAGGAATTCCAATTTATGTAGTAGATATTTTTCTAGTAATCAGAATGAATACAGAGGAAAGAGAAGGAGGGAGGGAAGGGGGGAATGTTATAGGGAGGGAAGATTCTCATAGTAGAACAAGTAGCAAAAGCAACAGATCCATACACCTAGGTATGAATTATTGCATCTTTTGAGAAAGAAGCCTGTGGACTTAAAAATCATAAGACATTCACAATAAGTTTTTAAAAAGATTTTATTTATTTATTCATGAAAGACAGAGAGAGAGAGAGAGAGAGAGAGAGAGGCAGAGAGGCAGAGACACAAGGCAGAGGGAGGGGCAGGCTCCATACAGGGAGCCCCAAGTGGGACTCGATCCCGGGTCTCCAGGATCAGGCTCTGGGCCAAAGGCGGCGCTAAACCGCTGAGCCAACTGGGCTGCCCCAATATTCACAATAATTGAGAATATATTTTCATGTCTAAAAACCTATTTTGATAAAATCCATCCCAAACACGTACAAAAATTTTAGCGCAACAAATATCCACTAAACTGCTATTTATCTCATTGAATAACTGTATATAATCTAATGATGTGATTTTTAAAATTACAAGGCATTGTTAGTTGAATTTTTAGTAACACTAGAAGCTGATTAGTAAATAAAATACTTTTGGGGCATCTGGGCTCAGTAGGTAGGTACCTGACTCCCAGTCTCAACTCACGTCTTGATCTCAGGGTTGTAAGTTCAAGCCCCGTGTTGGGTTCCACGCTGGTCATGGAACCTGTTTAAAAAAATAAAAGTAAACAAATAAACAAACAAATAAAATACTTTTGAAAAGCAGAAAAGGAGAACATGATCGAATATGAACTAATATAGCCCAGTATAATCCTAGAGGTGGATATATCAAAATGCTAACAATGATTTTCTAAGGGTATGGAATCATGGCTTTTTGTTCTTTATATGTTGGTATATTTTCCAAAGTATTAACAAATGAATTTCACATTTTTTAAGCTCAAGTGATAAGTGCCTTAAACTAACATATTTATAAATGTGACTCAATCAATTAACTTGTGTTACATTTAGAAGTATAGGAATTTGAAGATTTCAAATTTTAAATAAAACATGTACACATATGCACACTTGACACATATAATTATTTCCATTGATATTCAATACAGCATTTATCTAATATTAAACAGGAGATAGTTTACAATGAGAAACTTTTAAAAATCTAGATAAATATATAATTTTGTTATTGTTAAGAGAGCAATGCAAACAACTGTAGATATTTGAGATGATATTAGCTTCCAATAGCCTTGGGTTTTTCATTCTGGCTTTTGTGATCACTAAGTGGAAAATTGACATGTTGGATGGGCTGGAATAAGATCAAATAGGAAAAATAACAAAATACTCCAAATCATCAAAAGAAAAATTGAAAATATCTTTCAGAATACTATACACAATTCATCAGTATCCATGTGCTAATTGTGTTTTAAACCACCTATACATAACATTTTTTGACACTGTTGAAAACTGGAAAGTAGAAAAAGAAAAGAGCTGAGGCACAACAAAAGTATTTGTTAACTAAAAATTATAAGAAACTATAAAATTATCTTTAAGAAGAGATTTAACTATTATCTTGAAAAATCACAATTATGTAAGGCAGATTCTCTTTCACAGCTGAGTTCATCAACTTGAGAGACAGTTATATTAAACTACTATTCTACTCACTGAAACACAAGTTCTCATAGGATAATATCATATTAGCTTTTTAATTGGTCCTTAACAGTAACAAAATACCAACGATCATATCAAATCTTTAAAAATGAGCATAAACAGCCAAATTCACAACCTTAGTTTAGTTTAATATGTGAATAATCCATAACCTTAATGAAGAGAACCTGTCAATACACTCTAAGATCACAGCTACTCATTCTTTGTATTTGTGAAATTGTTGCCAATATAAAACACTGACAAACACAGTAGCAATATGGATAAGAATGAAAATTTGTTACTGAGATACATTTTTATTATTCAATAAGAATGTACACAGAAAAGAAAATAATCTGTACTTCTGTTTTGTTTTTTTAACCTCATGAGTTTCTCAGATAAATTTGCCAATTATTCTCAGTATAAATACATTTCTGGCAGTACCTGACCTTGAAGTCAGGTATCTATTTATTTCCCCTAAATTTGGTCAAATAGCACAACAATGACTAAACTTCAATTTTATCATTTAAATTTATCCAATTTGTCAAACTGGAGGAAAACGATTTTAGTCAAAATATATTTTAAAACAATTTGTTACTATTCAGATTTATTTCTAATACCTCCATAAGTCTATGCCCAAAAAAAGCAGACTTAAAAAGTGTTTTAGTGAGTATTGTTTTCCTATGTCATGTTTTTCTTTCTCCTGAATAGTTTTAAATTCAGATCAATTTTCTCTGTGTGTGTGTGAGGGTGGATTGTAAGAATGACTTGATTAAAAACCTGTTTACATAGCAGAATATGGTTTATAATTCTGGTAAATGTTACAAAGGAAAGATTAAAATTTTAAATTCTGTTATGCCTCCAATAAATGATGAGGGTTTTTTACAAATTTGTAATGATCCATCTCTGGACTCTCCAGTTTGTGCCATAAGTGTTGAAATTGTAAAGTTATTATTTAGCTACTCAGGGTTTGAGCTGATTCTTCCAGAACTAGCAAAAGTCCATGAGGAAAATACATCTCAAAGGCAAAGCTTATTTTTCTGATTTCTTTCTTTATCAGTATCTTGCATTTGTAATATACTGTTGAGACTTTCTATTTGATCTCAGGAGGAGAGTTGGTCTACCCTTTCCTTCTTTGCCAGAAATGGAAGCCAATATATTGTTTGCTAAACCTATATTTTCTAATATTCCATGTTTAATCAAAAACTAAGATAAGCTGCCTCCCTGCAAAGTGGGTATTGTTCAAACTCGCTAACATTTTAGAATTCACAACTCTCTAAAAATAACTACTTGTTTTGAAGGGTTAGCCTGTGTGCCCAGCAGAATCTGGTAAGTAGATCAAAATTTGAGCTGTAGCATAGGTTCTGTAATATTGAAAACAGTGAACACACAGAGCCTGTGCTAATAGGAACTCTTTCCAGTCACAACTAGGCTTTAGATGCTGATCCTTGATTTTACTCTCAAATCATTAGAGAAAATTCATGGAGAGTGTCTTTAATCATTCAAATATTTAAAACTGACTTAATTCTTAAGGGACCATGTTACCTCCCAAATAACTTTTCTATATAGGATACCTCTCTTTGTCTTAATTCTTAAGTCAGATGCCTATTTGAACTCATGGGATCATCAGCAGAAACTGACGCATTGTTTGAAAAAACAAACTCACAATTACTAGTGACAAATGTTTTGGTACGTGTTTCATACTTAAAAAATTGAACTATCATCATCATTTTTATACAAAACTCTTTCATATATGAACAAGTTATAAGCAAGTTTAATGTTAGCTTTCTGAATGGTAAATTTGGCTCAGCAGATGAAGAAATTTGCTAGAAGAAATGAACAGTTGGTTGAAGAACACTGTCTTACATGTTCAACCCAATTAATGTATTAAAAGAAAAACAATCTCATATTTCCTGACTGTGACTTCTTCATATTTATTAAATTATGCCATCTGCTACTTGACTTGCAGCTATAGCATGTGATAAATTAGAGTGTCTATCTATGACCAGGCCAATGATACCAGTTAGGAAGTTGAGAGCAACAGCAATGAAAAAAGTAGCACAAACAGGTTGGTTTCCATCTTCAATTCCCCTCAAATTATCTGTCTCTATTTCATATTTCTCAGGAGGGCATGTGAATTTGTGCACGATACGATTGCATGTGTTTGACAGAAAAAATTCTATGAGACAGTTAGAGAGGTACTTTTAAATCCAGAGGGTTGATCTAATAGAACAATGAGCTAAGATGATCAGACTGAGTGATCTTTGTTGCCTTTTTGTAGATTTCACAGTCTCTGGCATCATCAGGGGCTATGTATTCTATACATATATATATGGACTATATATTTCTCTTCACTCTTGTCTTTCTACCTGGCTACCTGAAAACTGCATAGCGTGGCCAGTCCATGCTCTCGACTAGCCTTGAGAACTTGACTGCTCATGATACAGAATATAAATGTTTAATTCTCCAGCTAGTTTCAAAAAAGATTTCTCCTGAGGTGCCTGGATGGCTCAGCAGTTGAACATCTGCCTTCAGTTCAGGGCTTGATCCTGGCGTCCCGGGATCAAGTCCTGCATCAGGTTCCCCACAAGAAGCCTGCTTCTCCTTCTGCCTTTGTCTCTGCTTCTCTCTGTGTGTCTCTTATGAAATAATAAATAAATAAATAAATAAATAAATAAATAAATAAATAAAACTTAGAAAAAGATTTATCTAGCAAATACTCAAATAAATTTAAGAAGAAAGAAAAGATAATGAGTAATAATGGAATTCACAGCTTTGCAATAAAATTAAGTTTATTTTGGCATTGAATTTCTCTCAATATCAAGAGTCACATGGGGGGCCTGGGTGGCTCAGTAGGTTAAACATCCACCTTGGACTCAGGTCATGATCTCAGCATCCTGGCATTGATCTTCAGTGGGGCTCTCTGCTCAGTGGGGAGTCTGCTTCTCCCTCTTCCTCTGTCTCTCTCTCTCAGCTAAATAAAAATCTGAATAAGAAAGAGCCACATACAAAAGAGGTGAGAGACCTGAGACAATGAGGCCAAGAAAAATTTGCTTCCTTTTACTTTTTATTTTTTTTAAGATTTTATTCATCATTTACTTTAGAGAGAGTTTGTGCATGTACATGAACAGAGGGAGGGGCAGAGGAAGAGGGAGAGAATCTCAATCAGAGCCCAATATAAGGCTCCATCTCATGATCCTGAGATCACGACCAGAGCTAAAACCAAGAGTCAGACACTTAACCAACTGAGCCACTCAGATGCCCCTGCTTCCTTTTATGGAAAGCAAAACCTACAGGTTAAGTTGAAATAGTCACTCAGTTCACTTGTTGAACACCTGAAAAGACTTAGACTCAAAACATAATGTGATTTGAACGCTAAAAATCCCATCCCCAATCACATGCTTTATCCTATGTTCGGCTTCAGGTTGGAGCCATAGGTACAAGAAAATGAGGGGGGAAAAGTAAATTTTCCCCTTTCACACTGTTAAATTCTAACAGTTTTGTTGACCATTTGGGGCTATGTAGATTTTATAATAACAAATTGGCAAATCTGTGTTGCTACAGCTAACATAAATCTTTAATTTAATATTCTGTATTGAACAGAGCAATATTTCCATGACATTTCATTAAGGAGGTTATCAATTTGATTATTGTGATATTTCTGTGACACTTTCCTAAGTATGGTATCAATTTGATTGTCATAAGTCAAACTGATTTAGAATTTAGTTGATTTTACTTAATAGATTATTTTAATTAAAAAAGCTCAGAGTCAAATAAAAAAAATCATAAAAATAAGCTTCCAGGATTTTTAATTAATCTGACATCTCAGTAATGTTATTAAAATTGAATGGTTTTTCACAAAAAGTTAACTCTTCCTGTTCCTTTCATCCAAACTGGAAGGCAATGGACCTGCCAAAGGAAATGGCCCCAGAATTATTCTTGATCCATGGATATGTTATAATGAAACACTGACATGCAATTTAAAAGAAGTTTTAAGGTGAAACCATTTGCTGAGCATTTTTCATGGCTTCCAATGATCTGTTCCTTCACAGTTTCATCTCCTCCCTCATTCCCTTGCCCAACCTTCTTGATTTGGAAGTGTTCAAAGTCTTGCAGAAGTCTATTGAACCCTGCTCAGAATCTCTTATATAGTGATTTTGAATCCATGGGGAACTTCAAAAATTCTCAATACCCATGTTGTGCCTCACACTAATTAAAAACCTCCTGGGTGGACTCAGACTTCAATAATTTTTTTTAAATGTTCCAGGTCATTTCAATATCCATCCAAGGTTAAAATCCACTGTCAAAAGCAAATTATTTATAAAAGTAATGTGAGAAACCGGTTATTTTCAATCCCGCTTCCAGAGATTCTTTATCTGAAGGGTAGGGGAAGGCATAGGGATCTGACTTTTTAAAAACAATCTCTAAGCGCTTTCAATACAAGTATGTGGTACACACTTTGAGAAACTGTGTCGTGTGGGGACTGCACTTAATCTGTGTTTTAATTCATTGGTTACCCCTCTCTCACTCATGACTTTAAAATCCCCTGTCCACTGACATTTTTATGGATGCTTGTTGATTTCAATCACATAAACAAAATCCTTTCTTCCATGGCTCTCTCTTTTTTACCTACTGCTCTATGTCTGCCTTAAGAAAATTTTAAAACAGAAGTCTTACTCATGTATCTGTTCTTACCTACCCTATTCATTCTTTCACCCTGAACCAGCTTGATGGGCATGCAACCTTCACAGGCTTATAAATGGTCACAAGTTTGGAAGGGCCTGGAACTTGGTTTAGTGCCCTGCTCTCTGGACATTCTTAATGTTTTTTAAGTGAGGGACCCAGCATTTTTATTTTGCACTGAGCCCCCACAATTATGTAATACTGTTTCTTCACTACCTTACCCTTGTAAAAATCTCTGATTTTCAAATTCAGTAAGCATTTTAAAGTTCTGGTTTCTTATTTTGACTCATTTGTAGCATTTAAGACAGTTGATCATTTTGTCCTTTTTTTTTTTTTAAAGATTTATCTAAGTATGTATGTATGTATTTATTTATTTATTTTTTAGAGAGAGAGAGAGAGAGAGAGAGAGAGAGAGAGACAGAGCGAGGGCTTTCAGGTGGAGAGGAGCTGAAGGAGTAAAGCTGATTCTGCCCTTAGTGTGGAGCCCAGCTTGGGGCTCAGTCTCACAACCCTGAGATCAGGACCTCAGCCGAAATCAGGAGTCTGACGCTTAACTGACTATGCCACCCAGGCACACTGATCATTTTGTTTTTGAAAGACTTTGTATCTTCCTTTACTGTGCTTTCTTTTCATTTTTCTGCATCTCAATTACTTCAGGCTTTCCTTCCTCCAGATGTCTTCTACACACTCTTTCCCTTCAAAATTCCATCCTTGGTTCTTGGTTTTAGTACATTTTCCTTCTTCACATGCTCACTAACTGATTTCACCCAAACCTACAGGTGTATATGCCAAAACAACATCCTTCCTCCAGAGTTCTATGCCTGAACATTCCACAGAAGCTAATTATTCATAAAAACCAGGTCTTTTTATTTTTTTCTAAATCTACTCTGACTCTCTAATACTTATCTGATTTATGAACTCCTTGCCCCCTTTGTTATCCAAGGAAAAACTTGGAATCAACCTCAGCAAACTAAGCCAAGTTTATGCTATATTTTTAATATCTCTGGAAAGTCAACTGTCTTGCCCATTTCCACCATCATTATTTCATTTCAGACCTTTATCATTTCTGATCCACAACTGAAATATTGTAAGCATTTTCTTTGCTTCGGACCCTTGAACTCCCTATTTTCAATGCTGCCAGGGAGATCTTTCAAGTATACAAATCAAACCATGGGATTCTTATGGTTTAATCCTAAAATAGCCTCTGATAATTGTTCTCAACCCTAACAAATCGAGTACTTTCTCTTCTAGCAAATATCTTGTAAAAAAAACTATTAACATTAAGATAGTTCATAAAAATTTATATATTTACTCCAACTGTTAAAAAGTGATATAACGTCCTTTTGAATATACAGATGGAAAATAAAACAAAAAATCATTTCATTAAAAGTATATTTACCTCAGTACTTAAATATTTGAGAATGATGGCTTTAGAAGACATACTGAAATAATCAGACTTATAGTTATCTATAGAACTATAATGAATATAGCTAATATTTATAATTTTTATTGAAGTATAGTTGACATGCAATTTATGTCAGTTTCAGGTATACAAAATAGTGATTTGACAACTCTAGATTTGCTAATTAATGTTCATGAGCAATGTTACTGCTATGAACACTGATGGAATTTTGCTATTTTGCAAAATTCTTATAGGCAAAATTCGTAGGCAATTCTTTATAAAATTTTAAACAAAAGAACAGTCTTCCCTTACTTTGTATGGGAGCTGCAATACTGGAAAATTCAACATATAGTATAAAACTATTAAAATATTTTTAAAATCACAAATGGAATTGGTTCTAGGCACATGTAATTATAAATTGATTTGTTTCTTCACGGACAGAGGGGACATTGGAAATCATGTAACATGTGGACCTAGAATTTATGATGCAAGACTATGTTACACACTGTAAGGGTGACAAGCATTGCTGGCATCTATTCACCAAATATTACTTCATAAACTTCCATTGAGAGCATAAGGAGTCAGACTCTTTATATGCCTAGTGCCCATCTCCCGACCCTAATTCCCCTCTCCCTCATACAAATGCTCACTTACTGCAGTATGCAGAATCACTTTGTGTCAGGTGGGTTTCATTGGTGAGGTCATAAAACCCCAGAGGAAAATCTATTTTTCTGAATTCCAAATTACAAACTTTGAAAGAATCTCAAAGATATTCACCATTCAAATTGAGGACTACGGTTTACATTTTTGGTGGAATCTATATTCTTTTCAGGATCACTTTCTTGGTAATGTCCAGACACTCATATCTCAGGGACTATATATTTATGCAAAAAATGAATTCCAGGATGAGAGAATTTCTGACACATATAAATTTTAATTCTCTATTCTATAAACTTGGATGTCCCTTGAGAAGCTCTTCTCTTCCTTAGCTGCTAAAATTATTAAAGATATTGGAATAAACATCCTTGTAAGCCTGCAATACACATTTTTGCTTCAGTAGCCTTTGGTATACATGAATTGAAGCAGCCAAAAGTGGGTATGTATACATTTTCCAGACTTCCTTGTAGCTGTGATTCTGAAGGCACAGTTGTTTTTGTTAGTGAATCTCACTCAAATGAGATTTCAAAGGAGAGAGGAAGGAGGAAATTATCTTCCTTTTCCCATGTTACTGACAAAAAAACAAGTTGTGACAGGCAAGTGTTTTGGTGGCCATTTCCTCTATTCTGGTATCCAGTTGCTAGTCTTCTAGGTATGAGGAAGTCGTGATGTTGTTACTGGTAAAAACCACAGAAGTGGAAACTTTCTGAACTCAGGATCACTAAGGCTTAACCTTAAATTCAGCAGAGGTTTGACTCCTGCTTTTCACTCTTCCAGTCTTTCCAACTTTTTTGTAATATGATATCCTTTTTCACACATTAAAATTCATTATGATTGGAATAAACCACTGCCAACCTACCAATCTTTTTGATTGGTAGGCAATTGTGTCACCTATTCTGGCATCCTGCAGAGAGGTACACTTGGAGCAAAGCACAGATAACCTCATCTACAGAATAGAATTCGCAAGAGTAACTGTTTCCCTGTTGTCATTTCTTCTTATAGGACAAAAGAGCAGCCTCATTAATAGACCCTTTGGACCTAGGTATAATTCATTCAGACTTTAGGTGCTTCCTTTATAGGAGACTGTCAAGGGATATAATTCCATAGAAATGGAGATTTTCTTCATTCCCAGACCTGTGAGGTATGCCCTACAGAGGGAAGAAGTGTCCTCAGTATTGAAAGAAGTTGCAGTTCAATACCAAACAACCCAAAGAAATCCCTGGGATCAATCACTGGACAATCATTACTGTCTTCATAAGCACCTAGAATGCTATTTCTACCTTACAGTAATTGATTTAGCTGCAACTTCCAGTAAGCATATTAATAAATAGATTATGTTATAGAAAAATAGTTTAAAAGTAACTTCAAGCCTAATTATTAGGGAACTTATATGATATGAAAGTTGAGGTATCTAAGCATCATAATTAAAATTCTTCAGAGTAGGATATGAGAGGCTTAAATTAGAACAAAAGTGGCATGTCTATTGCTGATTTTCATTCCTCAAATAAAGCTTTTTATCACTTAGATATTATTAGTCACTGCTAAATTAGAAATCCATGCATAAACCTGTAATAATCATTTCCATCAGAAAAGTTATTTGGATTTTTCAGTGATGTATTTTTATGGTCATTTTTATCTGATAAGTTAGAGTTTCACAGAGAGACTGCATGAAGAAAGAATCTTAAAAATGGGGTTTTCAACCAAGATTTCTTCCCACATACATAAATATGCATAATGTAAACATTCATTGTTCAGGGAAATTAAAAATAAAGTTTCTAAATTAATGGGCTTGAGACCTCAATATGTAGAAATGGCCACAAAATTGGAGATGGGAAGACTGACAAATCTAATAAGCAATGGTGAAGTAAAAACTAAAACAAAACAAAACACTAGCAGCATGACCAGCATATGTATATGCTACTTAGGTGAAAAATCCCCAGTTTGGCAGCAATTAAATGTTCTATGCCTCTGGTGTCTTCCCATTATGATTCTTCCATCATTTTCACAAACTGCATTAGGCTGCTTCAAGATGATTGACATTTCCAGCAGCTCCACACTACTCATTGTGTTCCTGGCATGGAATGAGTAGACCCTTCCTCCCCCCAGAAAATATATTTATTTCCTCCTCTAATTTTGTTATGAGACTCCATATTGTTCACTATAGGAAAAATAAAACCAGATAATAATACAGATACAATTTTTTGGTCCATAAGAAGGAATGAAGAGTGCTGGGAGTGATTAATGTAAATAATAACAAAATGCTTATTTATTTTTTAACGCTTCGAAAATTAATTGACTACTTAAAACAGAAAAGCGATAATGCATCATGGGTTAATATCATAAATAGAAATAAAATGTATGGCAGCAATAGAACAAAGGATATAAATAGATGTAAATAAAATTAACTTGTCATTAGATATGTTTAATTAAAGTGATATGTTACTAATTGAAGGTAATTATAATAAATTACAGGTGAATATGATAGTCCCTAGAAAAATCAATAAAATATAATTTAAAAATTATAAAAAAATGCCAATAGACAAGACAGAATTAATTTTTTTTTAATATTCAGTTAGGGGATCCCTGGGTGGCTCAGCAGTTTAGCACCTGCCTTCAGCCCAGGGCGTGATCCTGGAGTCCTGGGATCGAGTCCCACATCGGGCTCCCTGCGTGGAGACTGCTTCTCCCTCTGCCTGTGTCTCTGTTTCTCTCTCTCTGTGTCTCTCATGAATAAATAAATAAAATCTTTGTGTATGGTGAAAGAGAGTGGTCTAGTTTCATTCTTCTGCATGTGGATGTCCAATTTTCCCAGCACCATTTATTGAAGAGACTGTCTTTCTTCCAATGGATAGTTTTTCCTCCTTTATCGAATATTAGTTGACCATAAAGTTCATGGTCCACTTCTGGGTTCTCTATTCTGTTCCATTGATCTATGTGTCTGTTTTTGTGCCAGTACCACACTGTCTTGATGACCACAGCTTTGTAGTACAACCTGAAATCTGGCATTATGATGCCCCCAGATATGGTTTTCTTTTTTAAAATTCCCCTGGCTATTCGGGGTCTTTTCTGACTCCACACAAATCTTAAAATAATTTGTTCTAACTCTCTGAAGAAAGTCCATGGTATTTTGATAGGGATTGCATTAAACGTGTAAATTGCCCTGGGTAACATTGACATTTTCACAATATTAATTCTGCCAATCCATGAGCATGGAATATTTTTCCATCTCTTTTTGTCTTCCTCAATTTCTTTCAGAAGTGTTCTATAGTTTTTAGGGTATAGATCCTTTACCTCTTTGGTTAGGTTTACTCCTAGGTATCTTATGCTTTTGGGTGCAATTGTAAATGGGATTGACTCCTTAATTTCTCTTTCATCAGTCTCATTGTTAGTGTACAGAAATGCCACTGATTTCTGGGCATTGATTTTGTATCCTGCCACACTACCAAATTGCCGTATGAGTTCTAGCAATCTTGGGGTGGAGGCTTTTGGGTTTTCTATGTAGAGTATCATGTCATCAGTGAAGAGGGAGAGTTTTACTTCTTCTTTGCCAATTTGAATGCCTTTAATGTCTTTTTGTTGTTTGATTGCTGAGGCTAGGACTTCCAGTACTATGTTGAATAGCAGTGGTGAGAGTGGACATGCCTGTCTTGTTTCTATCTTAGGGGAAAGGCTCCTAGTGCTTCCCCATTGATAATGATATTTGCTGTGGGCTTTTCGTAGATGGCTTTTAAGATGTTGAGGAATGTTCCTTCTATCCCTACACTCTGAAGAGTTTTGATCAGGAATGGATGCTGTATTTTGTCAAATGATAAACTCAAAATGGATGAAAGATATAAATGTGAGACAAGATTCCGTCAAAATCCTAGAGGAGAACACGGGCAACACCCTTTTTGAACTCAGCCACAGTAACTTCTTGCAAGATACATCCATGAAGGCAAAAGAAACAAAAGCAAAAATGAACTATTGGGACTTCATCAAGATAAGAAGTTTTTGCACAGCAAAGGATACAGTCAACAAAACTCAAAGACAACCTACAGAATGGGAGAAGATATTTGCAAATGACGTATCAGATAAAGGGTAGTTTCCAAGATCTATAAAGAACTTATTAAACTCAACACCAAAGAAACAAACAATCCAATCATGAAATGGGCAAAAGACATAAGGAGAAATCCCACAGAGGAAGGTATAGACATGGCCAACATGCACATGAGAAAATGCTCCGCATCACTTGCCATCAGGGAAATACAAATCAAAAGCACAATGAGATACCACCTCACACCAGTGAGAATGGGGGAAAATTAACAAGGCAGGAAACCACAAATGTTGGAGAGGATGTGGAAAAAAGGGAGCCCTCTTACACTGTTGGTGGGAATGTGAACTGGTGCAGCCACTCTGGAAAACTGTGTGGAGGTTCCTCAAAAAGTTAAAAATAGATCTGCCCTATAACCCGGCAATTGCACTGTTAAGGATTTACCCCAAAGATACAAATGCAATGAAACGCTGGGACACCTGCGCCCCGATGTTTCTAGCAGCAATGTCCACAATAGCCAAACTGTGGAAGGAGCCTCGGTGTCCATCAAAAGATGAATGGATAAAGAAGCTGTGGTCTATGTATACAATGGAATATTACTCAGCCATTAGAAATGACAAATACCCACCATTTGCTTCAACGTGGATGGAACTGGACGGTATTATGCTGAGTGAAATAAGTCAATCGGAGAAGGACAAACATTATATATTCTTATTCATTTGGGGAATATAAATAATAGTGAAAGGGAATATAAGGGAAGGGAGAAGAAATGTGTGGGAAATATCAGAAAGGGAGACAGAACATAAAGACTCCTAACTCTGGGAAATGAACTAGGGGTGGTGGAAGGAGGGGAGGGCGGGAAGTGGGGGTGAATGGGTGACGGGCACTGAGGGGGGCACTTGACGGGATGAGCACTGGGTGTTTTTCTGTATGTTGGGAAATTGAACACCAATAAAAATAAATTTATTATAAAAAATTTAAAAAATAAAATATTTAAAAAATAAAAAATAAATTATTCAGTTAATCTTAACAAAAACATGGAAGGAAAAACAGAATACTGGAATCAATCAGAAAACAAATAGCAAGATGGTTGACTTAAACTCAAGCATCTCAATCATTACAGTAAATATAGGTTAAAAGTTTGAATAAAAAGAAAACAGAAATTGTAGGACCCCTGGGTGGCTCAGCAGTTGAGCGTCTGCCTTTGGCTCAGGGAGTGATCCTGGAGTCCTGGGATCAAATCCCACATCGGGCTCCCTGCGTGGAGCCTGCTTCTCCCTCTGCCTTATGTCTCTGCCTCTCTCACTCTCTCTCTCTCTCTCTCATGAATAAATAAATAAAATCTTTAAAAACAAAAAACAAACAAAAAAAAATTGTGAGACTGAAGAAAAATAAGCAAGACCTAAAAATATGCTGTTTATGAGAGATATACTTGACATATAAATCCAATACATACCTTGTAATTCTCATCCTATTAACATAACTTAATTATATTTTTTAAGAATTAGTTTTCTCATTTGGATCATTTCTAGCCATCTAAGTGATTTTTGTAATATTAGTAGTAATAGCAATAGTTAAAATTTGTGGAATGCTTACTCTGTATTTCTGGCATTAAGATTTGTTTATAAGCATTAATTGTTAAATAATTACATCAAATTACTACATAGTAGGAATCCTATCATTGTCCTTTCCTAAACAATATAACAGGTACTTATTCTAAGTAGTAACTGAATTCCAACAATGTAACTCAAATAACTAAATTCAAATAATGTAACTAAAAACTCTCTCAATTTTGTAACCTCTGTCCACTCTTCCATGCATCCATCTAAACTCAAATTTGATCACACCTTTCTACTGCTTACACCCTCTTGGTGGCTTCCTATTGCTCTTGATGTAATGACGAAACTTTGCAGTGTAACCTCTACCTATTTTCTAGCCATCCAAACATTCCCAAACCTACCTTTCTATAGTTCAGCTGTGATTCTTCTGACCTGCTCATAAACCCAGTCTTGTAGGTTTCCTTCTAACTTCAGTGTGGACTAGGACCTATCTCATGTTCTACATCTCTGGTTTTTCCAGTCTAGTGCTCATGACTCACTAGATCATTCTGTGCAGTGACATCAAGCACCTGTTTACCTTACAAAAATTTGGTTGATATTGAGTGGAAAGCTAATAATTAAAAATTTACTTTTTTTGTAGCCCTTAAACAGAAGCTCTTTTATATAGTATTAACTTTAAAAAGTACTACACTGAAGGAGGAAAAAAAATGTGTTGTAACCGAAGGGGAGATAAAAAAAAACCCTAGTTCTGTTACTCAAAACCACCGGGATTAACTGGGCCCAGTTAAAACAGAACAAAACAAAATCATTTCTATACCCTAGCAGTGGTTTCCAGATTTAAAAATCTGGAAGTTAGTATTGGGTTAGTATTTCTTTTAGCATTGTTGATGCTGGATGACATTCTATAACCCGTCACCTCCTCATCCTTCGGGACTTCTCCCATCCTTCCCTTCTCTCTTCTTCTGTGGTTCTAGATTGTTCACTGAGCAATGATATGTTTGCAAACCACATGGTATGGGCTATTTAATTTCTTTTTTGGGGGGGGGAACTCATCTTTTTAGTTTTAATTTCAATGTAGTTAATGTACAGTGTTATATTAGTTTCAGCTGTACAATACAGCAATTCAACACTTCCATGCATCACCTGATGCCCCTCAAGATGCGTGCACTCTTAATCCCCATCACCCATTTCACTCATCCCCCCTCCCCATATCCCCTCTGCTAACCATCAGTTTGTTCTCTATAGTTAAGAGTCTATTTTTTTTTTGGTTTCTCTCTTTCTTTATCTTCCCTTTGTTCCTTTGTTTTGTTTCTTAAATTTCACATAAGAGTGAGATCATATCGTATTTGTCTTTCTCTGACTGGCTTATCCCGGGTGATAATAGAAGGTTGCACTATAATTTGGGGTTGTGTGTTCTGTATTTTCCATTAGACACTAAGCCACAGGAAGCAGTGGATATTAACATTTGCACCATCTCAGGTTTTCTCACCACTGTTGAGTTCCCCTGCCAGTATCACCAGCAAAGATGGAAACCATTATATTCTTTTTTTGAATCTTGAGATTTTGTAGTGGAAAACTAGGGCAAGGGATAGGGAAAAGTACACAGGGAAAGCACACATAGTGATTTACAGCACAAAAGAAGTTCGAATTTGGCCAGAGAACTAAGAACAAGGTATTATGGAAGTGCTGAGAGGGGAGAGCAAGAGAATGCTTATGTGAATTATGACCCAGAAAGGCTTTGTTTGAGAGTAGAAGGATTTGTGGAAGAAGATTCTGTCTAGAACAAAGGACGAGAGAAGCAGGTAGAAGAGTGTGAGGCATTCTGCAGTGCATTCTAACGGCTCTCCTGTCCTCTCACTGGTATTACAGAGACTACTAAGTATGCTGTTTGTTTGGGTCAGCACCAATACCCATTGCATCAAGTCAGTTCCAATATTCAGTTACTTTGTATTTGGAAAAAAAACAATTTGCATAGGACATTTTCTAAGAAATTAATAACTTGATTAATGTAAAGTTTTAAACTTTGGTTGGGACCTTTTTTTGAAATGAATTTGTATATTTTATATAAAAACAGAAATAGACACTCAGCATAAAACTTCTTGCAAATGTAGAAATTCTTTCTGTGTTGTATCACCAACTCTCTGCTCTCAAGGAGTTCTTAATACTTGGGTCTGTCTTCTGCAGGTATTTAAATTTAATTGAGGACTATACGCATTTCACCTACATTTTCATTTTCTGGCTATGGCCCACACTAAAAGACATTAGAGTTAATCATCACAAAGTCCCTGGTCTCAATTGTTTTATCATACCTTTTAATTTTTCAGAAGATTAAAATAGCAAGAGCTCCTTGGAGATTCCTGTATCTAGTTTGGCAGGTGGGTAAATGGTGCTCTGGAGTGACATTCTTTCTTACTGATGAAATTGCTTCCATCATCTAAGCACCTGTTAGATTTCTGGAAGCATGGTTTCAAATGACGATTTCTGTGATACCTATAAAAAGCTCAGAAGATATTCCCGTGGTGGTTCCCCTACCCTGTGAGGAAGAAAACAGTGGGTAGAGAACCATACACTTACTTTTCTTTTAAATTCTCATTTACATCTGAGTATAATCGTAGCTCATGATCTTAATAAGTGAATACCTTTCCTAATGGATTTTCCGTGGTCCTCTTCCAAAATAGTAAGGCAATCTTAAAGTTACTCAAGATACAATTAGATCAGAATAAAAAAAATCTTATTACGTATGTACTGTTTATGTTAGGAATTATATCTATAGTTTCTTTTTAGTTAAAATTGGTGCTATGCTTAAAATAAGCAAATATGCCAAAAATAGTACTGTGTTTCAAACAAAGCAACACCTTTCAAATTTGTTAGTATAAAAAACTGTTACTTAAACTCTTAATTTCATTTTCTCATCTTTTATAAATGTAAGTAAGCCACATATTTTTTTGAATCAAATCAATTAGTATAGAGTAAAATATTTAGTACTTTAGCTTTAGACAAATGGTCTAATAACAAAAATTGGTTAATTTATTTCCCCTTCTCTCCAGGATTAACCTTCAGTGGGAGCTTTGCATGCATTTTAATTTATCTTAAATTTATGCAGAAATAGATTAGCATTTCCTAACAATCATTTGTTTTGCATTTTTGCTTTCAGTGATTTTTTAAACCACCTGCTGTATTTGCCTTATGTTCAAAATACGCTGTTGACAGTTACTAATAATGCTGATTAAATTTGCGTATGATGACAGGCAAAACACTAAGCAAAAACAAAACAATATAATCCTGCATTTGTTTTCTCTGTTTAAGTGGTGGCCTAAAAGAAACATCTGATTTGCAAGAGCATTGATTTATTACCATTTGGCAGGTCTTATTGAACCGAGGTATAGACTGTATGTGAAAGTAAATATAATCAATACAATTTCAAGTATTGGTCTATTTTATGAAGTTAAAAATTCGCATGCAGTCTAAAATAAATATCTTGAGTTTGGTTCTCTTTACACTTCGGAAGTCATTAGAATTTGCCACTAATATGTAATACCATTAGTAAATGAAAACATCTAAGCTTCAAGGCAAGCATCTTTTCTGAAGGTGAAAATTGTCAAGGCAACTATAGATTTTCCATTTTGCATGTGCTTCTACCTTATCCTTTTTGATGTACATCTAATAAAAGCACCACAAAGCAAATACTTTTCAAACTTAAACATCAGTGATTAAGACCTGACACAAGCGGTATTTATTATACTTTATGGGGCTGTAGTGGAGAGTAGCAAAAATGATGGATGTGATAGATAATTGTCCCTGAAACCCATGTATTTTGACCTGAAGAATTAGCCTTGCTTTCACAAACCTTCATGGTGAATTGTGGCTATCTCTGATGGTGCCACTTATTTAAAAGAAAAATATATGTATACTCATGATCCCATAGTCCTTGCTACAAGATTGTTTCTTGGATGCTTTTAACTCCAGGATTAATGCTTTGAATGTATTGAGGCAAAAGCAATATAAGCAAATTAAATTCAATTTATCTCTGTAAATAATGTAGAAATTATAAATTATTCAACACGTTCATCTATAAATGTCAAAAATATGTTTTTCATTTTATATTTAACATACTGAACTCATTTTTGCCTATTTATGTTACCCCGATTATATCTTATAAGGTTTGATTTTTAAGGCCAGTCAGAAACATATGGAAGATTTTGTGAGGCCAACTCAGTATTCGGTCATTTCTACCAGGAATAGGAAAATTAGGTTATATTTGACATGATGTTTTCTAACATTTGAGTACTGTGTGCCAGACCTTGTGCTAAGGATTTCTATCATAATTTATTTCATTATCATATGTGTATAAGATAGATAACGATTTATCCCCATTTTGGACATAAAGAAACCAAGCACAAAGGGAATTGTTTTTGGTTTTGGTTTTGTTTTGTAAGGGGTGAAATGTGTTGAATTGGAATGAGAAGACAACCATGCACAGTCAAATGATTTCAGAGCCTATGCTATAACCACTCACTCCACTGTGCCAACTACTTTACTGTCAAAGAGAAGAGGAGGAATTGGAAACATTCATTAAAACTTTGACAGGACCACTGTAGCAGTTCATTAGCTTAAACTTTTTCCTTCTTTTCCCTGACATAAAAAGGAGAGGAGAGAGAATTTGCAAAAAGGGGAGCTATAGAGTACCCTGGAACCAAAGATTCTGACTTAAATCATCCAGTTGTTAGCTCTGTGATATTTAACTTTTCTGAGCTTCAGTTGTTTCATCTGTTGGTGGGGAAAATCTATCCACAGATTTTTCAGCGATGACAATAAGGGCCAAATGGCAATGAAATAACATTTTTAAGGGGGCACCTGGGTGTTTCAGATGGTTAAGCATCTGTCTTTGACTCAGATTATGATCTCCAGGTCTTGAGATGGAACCCCACATCAGACTCTCAGCTCAACGGGGAGTCTGCTTCTCCCTTTCCCTCTGCCTTTCCCCCTATTTGTGATCTCTCTTTCTCTCTCTCAAATGAATAAATAAAAAGTCTTCAAAAAAAGAAATATTTTTAAGGTGCTAAGATAAAATGGTGATAAACATAAAATATAAAAGTATGACGATATTTATGTCATAATATAAAATAAAGTGAAATATGACAACCAACTAAACTTATGAAAAAGAATGAAGTTAAAGTTATTGTTGTGGACTCACAATAGTGTATAGAATTTACCACCAGTGAATCCTTGGAGAAATTCTGAAGAATGAACACATTCCAGAGAGAAGGAAATGGGAGGGATACAGAAGGAATGGCATGAAGATAAGAATGATGCACAAGACTTTTAAACCTGGGGCTGGCCCTTTCTTCACTGAGCTGAAGATCTAGCTGGGAGGGAAACCTTAAACGATTTATAATTCTCCCGGGTATAAAAATGGTTATGGAGTATATAGACAGAGATCCAAGCAGGATTCTTCTTTCTAAATGCTTATGAAATCATGTAGCCTAATACAAGCCCCATGTATGTAATTTAAAGGCCATTAAAATATTTGAACATTGAGCTGGGTGCTCTTTCATCACCAACCTCAACTCCTATCACTAGCCTTCAGCTTTCCTCCTTCCGTAGGTTCTGTCTTCGCTCATAGTGTCTCAAACACACCACACTGTTGCCTTCAGGTTTACTCACTGGTCTGAGAGATGCCCGCACTTTCATCTATGCAATTCATTCACTTCCCTCTGCTTCAGCTCTGGGGTCATCTCCTCCAAGCCTTTCTTGTTCATCCGTTACCTCTCCCAACCTGTCCCTTTCCAATGTTATTCAATTAAGTTAGACACTCCTTTGCTGCCTCTGAGTATACTCTGTATAACACTTCTTAAACTTTCACAAATTGTATTAAACAAATCTGTTTATATATTAGTATTTCATACTAGGTGTGAAAGCACCCTAGGGAAGGTCATACAGTATTAATATGTTTTTTCAATGATTACCCTTGGCCCCATTGAGAGAACATTGTCATAGATGATTACCCAATATTTAAGACCACGTATCATTGGTATTAGAAATAACAACAAAACTACTGAAGTTACTCAGATGGTATGTTATCTATCAATAACAACCTAACTACGTGAAAAATACTTAACCAGTACTGTAGTTGTTGAAGTAGAAATTGCAAGAGCAGTAACATATAAACATTGCTGAGGGGTCTGACATAATTCCAAGAAATTTCTAAAGGTCTGTCTGATGACAAAGTCCTTAGGATTCGAGGAGAGATTCTTTTAATTTTATTTTTTTATTTTTGAAGTAATTTCAAAATTTGCAAAAAGTTCTGAGCATAGTAGAAAGTACTGCCTTTTACCCTCCATCTATATTCACCAGTTGTTAGCATTTTGCCACTTTTTGTTTTCCTCTATCTGTAAATTGTTAGTAGTAGTTGTATTATTTTTACTGAACTCTTTGAGAGTAACTGGAATATATGTCTCTTAATAATAAGGGCATTCACTTATATACCATCCATATGATTATCAAATTCATGAAATTTAAATGTGTATTTTACTATCTAGTAGGCAGTTCATATTAAATTTTGCTAATTGTTTAACAATTTCCTCTATGTATTGTCTTTTGGCAAACTGGAATCCAAACCAAGATCACCCATTGCATTTACTTGTCACCTCTTTAGTCTACTTAAGCTGGAAACAGTTCTTGTCTTTCACGACATTTCTGTTTTTGAAGATACAAATTTGTTCCTTTATAGATTCTGGTTGTCTGGTGTTTATTCGTGATTACATTCAGGTTATACACTTTTGGTAGGAGTATAGCATGAGAGGTTTTACATTCTCACATTAGGAGGCACATCACATCAGTTTTCTCAATATTGGTGACATTAATTTTGTTCACTTGTGAAGTCCGCCAGGTTTCTAAATCATAAAGTGACCACCTACCATTTGCAATATGGGAGAAATGGGTTAGTAAATGTTTCATTCTCTACCAAATTTTCACCCCATATATTTAACATCTGTTGATGATTCTTGGTTATTCTTGATTGTAACTATAATATTTTCAAAAGATATTTTGTCACTATTTCACTCTTTCTACATTTAGTAATTGTCATTACACTGTAAGAAAGAGCTTTTCTATCTTCCTTATTAATTAGGTAATTCATTTATTTATGTACTTATTGTTTTATAAGCTTGAGCTAATTGATTCTTATTATTTTCCTTGGGTTTTCACTGTATCCTTAAGGCAGGCATCTGTTTCTTGGCTCCTTGGTTTATGTATTAATCTATTTCTCTCTACATCCATACCATCCATACTGGCTTTGCAGTATGTGTTATGTTTTGTAGCATAAATTTCCTGATTGAGATGTTAATTAGTAGATTTTTGTTTTTTAGGTTTTCAGTTTGTCTTTGCAATTTGGGAGTTTTATTCTAATTTTTTAAAAATTGTCAACCTCGAAAAATTCTGTGAAACTGAGTAGGAATTGTATTGAATTTATGGATTAAAATAGTGATATTTTAAGGATATTAATTCTTTGCCATCATGAGTAAGTACTAATAACTCTCAGTATTCATGAATTGAAAGATTTAATATTAAAAGAGGTTAACTTTAATGAAATTAACCTAAAAATTGAAAGCCGTATTTATAAAATAATCAGATTTGGGGGGGATTTTATAAAGTGATTCTAAAATTTATGTGTAATATAAAAGAAGGAAAGCAAAGGCAGATTTTTCAATGAAGAAGAAAGCGAGTAGGATTTATCAGAAAAAAATGTATTATAACAGTGAATTAATTAAGACTGAGCTTTTTCTATAAGGGGAATATTAAATAAACCAATGAAATAGAACAGAGACAGAAAGATATAGTATGCTCTCCTGATTTATGACAAAGAATACATTGAAGTAAAGTCAAAAAGAGAATATTCTCAAATTTTATGGGGCCAATTTGTATCTATATTGGGTAGAATGAAAGAATATTGATTTCTATTTTGTATGGCACATAATAATTTATTCCTGATGAAATCTGGCGAAAAATAAAATAAATTGTCTTGAACATATGGTAAGAAAATACATATTAAGATGCAAAAGTATGAGTCATAAAGGAAAAAATAAAAGGAAAAAAAGGAAAATAAAAAAGGGAAAATTTATAGTTTATGAAACTATTTTTGTGGAAAGGAAAAGTTAAGACAATGAAAAGATAAGCTGCAGAATTGGAGTATGTATTATGAATCAATAAGATAAGGAGGAAATTAAACGGATAATTGGTAAAAAGTGCTTGAGCTCTTAAAAAATGAGAATCCCAAATGCCCACTACAAATACAAACAGGCTCAAATTCACTGATTATCAGAGAAAATAAATTCAAAATACGGTACTACTATATACCACCAAAATTCCTAAAGTGAAAATCATAGGTAAGTGAAGAATTAACATAACTGGAATTGTCTGCAGATATTTTCCGAGAAAATTGTTTGCTGATACAGAATAAAGCTACCTGTTGCCCAGCAACTCTACTTCTAGATATAACTTCCTAAATATTTGTGTATAGATTCGCCAAGACACATGTAAGAATCTTCACAGAACTATTTCTAAAATCACCCCAAATTCCACCCATGAATAAATTTGTGATACATGAAGATAATGGAATAGAATCTATTAATGATGATAAATAAACCAAAACTGTAGTCGGTAACATGGATGAGTCTTAGAAACAATAATCAGTAAGAAAAGCTATTAAAAAAAAAAAAGAGTACACACTATGTGATTTTATAAAGTTAACAGACAAAATGGATTCATGGCATTAGAAGCCCAAGACTGGTTATCTCCATGATGGAGAATTGAGACATTAGAATGAGATGTATGAATGAGAGTATGTCCCAATTGATAAAAAATGCCTGCCTCTTGTTCTAGGTGCTTCTTCCACAGGTGTGTTCATTTTGTGGACATTCTTCTTAGATCTTGGCACTTTTTAAAAATGTTATTTCTTTTCTTTTTTTTTTTTCCATTTGTTTTTTATTTAAGTTTGATTTGCCAACATATAGTGTAACACCCAGTGCCCGTCCCATCAAGTGCCCTCCTCAGTGCCCATCTCCCAGTTACCCCAATCCCCTGGCACTTTTCTTGATGTGTGTTTGTATCACACTTCTGGAAAGTTCTGGCAGGAAACAAACAGTACATCAATTATTTTAGCAGAAATACTTCACTGTAACCAATTGTTCACTACTTATTGATGATCCAAAAAAAATTCAAAATGAGAAATCATATCATGTAATCTCAGCACTTGAAAGAGAGGCCTGTGACCAGACAACGTATATGAGAGTGGACCATGGTTTGTTCTGGTATTTCTGAGGCACATGACACAGCTGGTTCTGTATGTAAGTGTTGCAAAAGTACAGCATCACTAACTGGGGTACAGAATATTGAGTTAAAGCAGAGAAGCAATAGCTTAATAATGCCAAAATACAGTACTTCAACAAAAATCACCCTCCCCTCCAAAGGAAAAAAAACACTATACCAGTATTAGAACAAATAATGAAACTTATTTTACATCCCTAATATTAATTGAGACACAAAACTCAGAAGACCCAAAATAAAGACCCTATATATCATACATTAATAAGTTATGAATGTAATAATCAAAATAAGCAAGACTAAAATGTAAGTGATTAAATAAAAAAGCCAAAAACTTGCCATTAACATCTCAAACATCTAATTTTCCTAAAATATAAATAGTTTCTTTCATTAACATGAATAAGACCAATGATCCAATAGGAAAACATGGAAAAATTACTTGAACTCAGTTTATAAAATAGAAAATACATATTTCTCTTAAATATATGCATGACCCCAAATTCATTTAAGATGAAAGTTAAATCAAATTTAAAACCACGTTAAAATTTTATCAGATTGTTAAAAGTCAGACCAAACTATGTTGATAAAGATATGGAGAAACAGCAATTATATATTCCTGGTGGGAGCATAATTGTGTTATTTCTAAAAATAATAAACACTCAAGCCTTTCGACCATTTTATCTTCTAGGAGCCGATCTAAAGAGAAAATCAAATTTATACAACATGTCATATTTAAAAGCAATTCATCTTCTCAAAAAAAATGTTTTAATGCCCATTAAGGAAAAAAAATTCATTATTGTTAATGAAAATGTTATGCAAAGAACAGTATGTATATTATTATAATGTTTTTTTGTTTTTAAAAAGAAAGTATGTTAATCTGTTTTTATATAAAATATCACTCAAATTGTATACAAAGAACCCTGTTTAATAATAGTTATCTGTGGGGAGAGTGATTGGATTGGAGGCAAGATTAAAAAAAGATCTTTCACTGTCTACGTTTTGTACCATGTTCATGAAACAAATAAATACAACTATTTTGTGTTGACAATACCCATCAATAAACAGTACTTTCAGTCTTCTCATGGGTCATTTAATTGACTAGTTTCTCCCATCCATGCTTTATTTGAAATGGAGAATATTTCCCAAAGATATGGGAAATAGAATGATGGTATTCTCCAGAAACAAATATTAACGTCAAACCATTATACTGTGATTAACATAATTGCATTGATTTGAAATAGCATAATACCTCTCTATAGATAAATACTACACATTTATGTTAATGGTAAATACCTATTAGATTTCTAAAATCTGATTGTGTTATTAGTGTGTTGGTGCATTACATTCTATTGACCTTGGTTCCCCATTTTTATTTTTACTTGAAAATTTGATTTTGGTGCATTAACATTCTTATGTACGTGAATAATAATAATAATGATGATAATAAATATGACAGTAGTAATTTGAAGCTCTGAGAGATTTGTTGAGCTCTGAAAGGAATATCACATTTTTCAAGCCAGTTAGGTTTAGCACAGTGAATATTCAAATCTATAAACCACCCTTTTATTTCCTAATGACAAATAGAATTGTTATAATTAAGTTAATGATCAGATTTGTAGCTACTTCAACCATCTGTGAATGAGCCACAAACCCAGAAATGAGCCCCTACTAGAGATTTATCACACTTTGCTTCACAGGGGAGCCACATCAATCTACTGCCTTCAAATACTTATGCATAACAATAGTTAAAATAGCTATTACTCCTTAAGTCCTTATCCATTACAAAGAGTGCGCTATACACGTTATACACCAGCAGTGTAGTCTGTTAGATGACTTAGAAATCATTTTCTGGATTGCCTATGGATGAGCTGGTTGGAAAAATTGGCCTCCCCTTCCCAGAAAGGGAGGCTATTCTTGACTTCAGCTATGAAGGAAAAGGAACCCAGTTTTCCATCTCCAGGGACTACAGCCAGCTCTCCTAACCTTCTCTGAAGAGTTTCTTTCCAAGATTTTTGGTGCCATGACAGTCTGTTTGTCACTGAGTCCTACAAATCCATTTCCATGCTCTTTTCATTAAAAATAAAACAAAATAACCACAAAGGAGAGGCTTTTCCCTGCTAGAATCATTTTACCAAATCTCAGACTTTCTCTGTGGCCTAAGGCCTAGCACATCTCTCCAGAGGATGCCAAGGCCAAGAGAACTTCTTTTGTTCTAGAAGTTCCTGTTCCACATGCTTGTGTTTTCTCACGAATCTCTTTCATGACACATTATCTCATGTAATCCTCATAGCAATGGTATATACAATGATATAGTAGCTATTATAATTTTCATTTTACAAATGAGAAATGCATTTTCGAAGATCATATAACCAGCTAATTATGGGATCCAAATATGGACTGAGTCCATAATTATAGGGTTCATCCATCAGAGTCTGAACACTTAAGCAACTTGCATAATTGTGTGTTTTCTTTGTTGCTACATATCTGTTGTAAATTGTCAGTAGATCAGTATAAAACCAGGTGATAAAGAGATCCTCAGATAGCTACCAAAAATAAATCATTTTGAAATGGAAATATATATCATACTTTATCACATGCTAACACTTTTAAATGCACTTGTTCAATCATCATAAACTTTTCATGGAGTATACAGAAAAGCTATGACAGACTTTTCCACAGATCTGGAATGTAGCCAGAATCCCTTACCACGCTCATTTTGCTTCTCTCTATGGAATGTCAAGGCATATTTACCTTTCATATTTGGAGTGATTATTAAATTGTTCTCCTGGAATCACAGGTTATTGCTTTCCTAGATACTCTCCAGATCATGGCATCTAGTATTATTCTCCCAAACAAAATTTAGACATTTCCTGGCATCTATAAAATGGCTCTCTAGTACACGATCCTCACCTACTGAGCACTCACTCTCTCATTCCTTGAAGCCCTACCCATCCTTGGCAGAAGAGGATTATAGGGGTCTATGTTTCTGAAAGTAAACACTTTTTTTCTCCCTTAAAAAACAGAGGGAAACTGAATCCATGAGCTAGTAAGTCTTGATTTTTTTGCATATAATTTTCCTGAATAACAAAAAATTGTATAATATCACTGGTTCAGAACAATTCTTGATCTTATAGATAATGGCATAGGATTGCTTAATCATAGAAAAATAAATAGTCATAAAATAATCCAAATTTTGCATTAAAAATTTCATACATATAGAATGTATTCTCCTTTTTCTACTTATCACAATATCTTATCACACACTGTGATATTGAACAAATTAAAAATATTATTTTAATCATTGGGAATCTCATATATGCATATACATACACATACACAAACACATATATGTAGAGAGAGATACATAAATAGCACATAAGTACATGAAAAGATACTCCATATCATATCTCATCAGGAAAATGAAAATTAAAACAACGGAATACCACCACACATCTCTTAGAATGTGGACTATGTTAGAACTAATGTTAGAACTATATACTTTGAGTGATTATGAACTGTCAGTGCAATTTCATCAATTACAATAAATGTCCCACTCTGGTTAGGGTTGGTAAAGGAGGAGGCTGAGCTTGTATTGGGGTAGCAGGTATATGGAAAATCTCTGTACCCACCCTTCATTTTTTCTGTGAACCTGAAACTGCTTTAAAAAAATAAGGTCTTGGGCAGCCCAGGTGGCTCAGCGGTTCAAGTCCCACGTCGGGCTCCCTGCATGGAGCCTGCTTCTCCTTCTGTCTGTGCCTGTGTCTCTGCTTCTCTCTCTGTGTCTCTCATGAATAAATCCAATAAAATCTGAAAAAAAAGATCTTAATAAAAAATGTATTAAGAAATGTGACTATTTCTAAGAATGTATCATAAGAAAATAAATTTATATAGCTGTATGTATAAAACATGAAAAGGCATGATTTCAAATCACAAAATTAGGGGGGGGAAAAGCACCAGTTAATGTTATCAGTCTAATATTTTTTAAGCAAATTATAATACAGTATTTCCATGGAATACTATCCAGCCATTAAAGATAATGATATAGATGTGTATATTTGTAACACATGGATTGATGTTAGCGTTCTTTTTTCAAATGATAGTTGACATAGGTTTATATATGTTACATGTCTTCTTAAAATATATATAAACAGGAGCACCTGGGTGGCTCAGTGGTTGAGTATCTGCCTTTGGCTCAGGTCGTGTTCTTGGGGTCCTGGATGGAATTCTACATCAGGTTCCCCACAGGGAGCCTGCTTCTCCCTCTGCGTATGTCTCTGCCTCTCTCTCTCTCTGTCTTTCATGAATAAATAAATAAAATCTTTTTTTAAAAAGTTTTAAAAATGTATAAACACACATATAGACAACATTGGGAAGGTTATACAGCAAGACATGGGATTGGAGATTTACTTTACTTTTTAATTTGTGTGCATAGCAGTTTCTTCTATTTATTCTTCAAAGGACAAATACATTTTGTATAATTAAATAAAGGTTTTTTAGAGAGAACATAAGAAATCATATGTGGCAAAAATCACTTTTTAAATTACTATTGCTTTTGGTAAATATTAACAACGTATTTTCATCTCATATCTGAGCCTACCAATGCTTCTACCAATTTGGATGTCATAATTGAAATTAGAGGCTTTGGTCTTGATATGTCATCTCTAACATTTTACTGATAAAGTGATATGGAAATACATTGCATTTTATTAAGTGTTTATACAACACAAAACACAAAACCATATATAACTTATTTGATCAATGTCATGTTATTTCTTTGGGTATGGAATTGCCTAATTTCCCTCACACATAACTATCAATGCTGAAAAGTTTCCTATGTTAAATTTTATTTCAAAGAGCACTCACAATTATTTAAATGTTTATACGAAATGGTACAATTGAGGTTTTAAGCAATATATTCCATGGTACCTTGAAACAACTAATGTTTTTTTTCTTTAATTATCACTAGGAAAAATTATGGTTTTTGAACAGAAACATTTTATTATTAAGAGTGCTATAATTATCTCTTGCTTCAGTATGAGCTCAGACCAAAACAGATAGACTGGAACAAGAAACAGCTGCCACTCCTACCCATCAGGACAAGGTAGAGACTTCTGTATAAATTCAAATTGTTTCAAGAAAATAAAACAATGCTTTTCATAATGATTTCATAATGATATCACTACCAGTTAGAGCTGGACTGAGGTATGCTGTAATATTTTTTCTCTTTACATAACAAACAAAATGAATGTGAAAATACAGATTTTACCGTATAATATAAATCAGTAAATAATGGCTGGTTTTATTTTATAAAGTATTAAATAAAGTCAGAGTGCTGGTATAGGCACACAGAGCATCCAAAGACAAATGATCAATGATAACCTTTGTTATTTTTCCATTAATACAAGAGGAGTGGGTAGGAAGATATGACAATAACTACTGTATAACTCATTTAGAATTTTTATTCAATTGTCAATGTTTACTTTCTTTTATGATTTCACCTGAAATGTTTAGCTTGATTGATATCTGTTATCAATAGATGTATTTTAGCTTGTGACAGAGATTCACAGAAGTGAATAAGACACAGCTGCTGATATAAATATAATCAATTAGGGGAGATAGACCTGTTATCAAATAAATTACAACAGAGTGTGAAGTACAGCAAAAGAACCAGAATTGAATGCTTACACCCATTGTTTTGATTTTCTTTTACCGAATTACGTAGTTTGATGGTTGTCAGAACCTAACATGCAGTTGAACAACGTGGAGTGTTTGTTATAGCGGAAGTTGCTGGGGATCACCTTCCGAATTTTTGATCCTGAGAGTGCCTGGATGGTACAGTTGGTCAAATGTCCTACTCTTTATTTTGGCTCAGGTCATGATCTCAGGGATGTGGGATTGAGTGGCACATCTGGCTCCATGCTCAGGGGGGAGTCTGCTTAAGATTATCTCCCTCTGCCCCTTCTCTCTCTTTCTGTCTCCAAAATAGATATACAAATCTTAAAAATAAAAAATAAAAAAAGAATTTTTGATCCTGCAGGTCTAGTGTGATGTCTGAGAACCTGCATTTGTTACAAGTTTCCAGGTGGGGCTTTTGGTGTTAATCTGAGATCCCACTTTGCAAACTCAGTTTTTGACTCTTTAATGCAACCATTTCCAATATATAATACAATATTTACTATATAATGCAACACACTCAGCCTGTCTATAATATAGTCATAAAATGTCTTTCTTTTTTTCTCTTTCACTTCTCTTTCTATTCTTTCATTTGTAAAGAACACTGATACAGTGTCTAGGAAGATTACATTTTAACACCAGAGGATAGTTAATGGAAAATGATTCGAATTTCTTTGCCTTCCTTCTTGTTATCAACACAAAAGTTTAAAGAACTCCATTCAAATTAATAGATAAAAACTTGAATCTGCTTTTGAATCTAGCAAGGTTAATCATCTCCTATGATAATAACATCAATATTAGAGTAAAATAGCTAATTTTCTTAGCAGAAGCTAATTTAAATGATAGTGGAAACAACAGAAAATTAAAAGGAATCATGCTTGTATACATATTTTAAACTTTCTCCCTGATCATACACTTAATTTTGCAGATAATTATGAAGAATTCAGTGAACAATGGACTTAGGTGTACAGTTAATAGAGACTAGGTCAAGACTTTTACAAATAAAATTTATAATCTGCCTTAAATTTTTAATTAATTATGCATTAAAACCTTTTTTTCTGTAGATGTATTGTTGCTGGCTTCTGATTGCAAGAAACAGAACACTGCCAGTCAATGGTTTTCTGACAACCCATGATGGTTTTGCTTCGCTCTAGAAGAATCCAAGTCCTTATGGAAGGATTCAGTTGGCCATGCCCTTGTCATACCTGAACATACTAGACGCCAGTGAGTGGGAGGGGAGTATCTAACCCTCTTGGGCTGATGTAAAGAGAAGCAGAGCTCTTACCTCTCAAGTATGTGATTCCTTTCAAACGCAAAGTGTTTGATTCCGTAGTCAAAATGATTAATTTCTACCATAACAGGGGTAAGAGAAAAAACATTCTTGTCATTATCTTTTCTCCTCATGTGTTCATATTTAATCACTTGTTTCCCTCACTCTCATAGCATTTCAGAGCTTCTTAAATTCATAAAAACTTTATGTACGATGTCATCTTTGATTTCACACCATCGGGAACAGGAATCTAGAAGTACTTATTATTTATTTTATTATGTGTTTAATTCTTTTTTTAAGGATTTTATTTATTTATTTATTTATTTATTTATTTATTTATTTATTTATAAGAGACACAGAGAGAGGCAGAGACATAGGCAGAGGGAGAAGCAGGCTCCCCTCAGGGAGCCCGATGTGGGACTGGATGCCAGGACTCCCAGATCACTACCTGAACCAAAGGCAGACACTCAACCACTGTGCCACCCAGGCATCCCTATTTATCTACTCTTTGAAGAATTAGAAAAACAAACCTCAGAGAAGACATGCAACTTCTTCTAAAAACACATATATAGGGCAGTCCGGGTTGCTCAGCGGTTTAGCACCGCCTTCAGCCCAGGGTGTGGTCCTGGAGTCCTGGGATCGAGTCCTGCGTCAGGCTCCCTGTCTGCTTCTCCCTCTGCCTGTGTCTCTGCCTCTCTCTCCTCTCATGAATAATAAAATAAAATAAAATGAAATGAAATAAAGCAAAAATACATATGTAAAGTTTCAACAGAACTAGGCAGCACGTTTTGGCTTCCTTTCTACCACGCAAACTGGCAAATGTTTGGTTCAAAGAAAAGTAATCACATCTTATTTCCTTCAGTAACGGCACTGTATCTGTCAGGATGCTTTTAGATGCAAGCCATATAAAATGCACCAACTAACCTATAAGTGTAAATATTTATTATATTACAGGACAACCAGTTTGAAACTGAGGTTACTCCAGATTGGATAACATACCAAGTTAATGGTAGGAGAGCTGTTTCCTTTCCAATACACTTAGGTTGTATGGACTGTATCTGCACATATGACACTCACAGACAACCCCAACTAAAGACAGGAAGTCACAAGACTTAACTTATAAACCCTTTAATTGACAGACCTTCCCCTCAGCTCCACAGCACTCTTCCCCTTAAAAGCCGAATACCAATACACTAGGGAACATCTAAGCCAATTATTTTTGTTTGAAGATATTAAAATATATTCCTCATTTCTTTCAAAAAATTTCTTGTAAATATCCCAATGATTAGAAAGTTGGCCACATTTTTTTCATTGTGGACTTTGTACTGCATTTATTGTAAAATTGTTCAAACCAGTAGATGACTACAGCTTTCAAGGCCACATACCATAAAATCTCATCAGCTTCAGGTGTATATGAACTTGGTAGGCCATGAAAGTTGTCTAATATTGATTATTTAACATACTGTGTCATGTTAGACATACTATCGATCCTATCGAAGTTTTTGATTTTAATAGTATGAATGTTCCCGTCTGACATATATGCTTACAATTAGGAATGATGGCAGTTGTTTGATATTGATAGTGATTCACTATTGAAAAAAAAATATTTCCTAATACTTTCTCTCAAACTTCTGGATTGATTAAATTGCCCAGGACATGGAAACAGTAGGATAAATTTGCTTTTAAAAACTTCTTATGTGTGAAAATCAGTTTGGGAGGTAGGAGGTGTTGAGGGGGAACAGAGATAAAATGTATTTGTTTATATGTTTGTTTTGAAAATATCAGAAAACATGTTTATTTTTTAAATAATAGAAATACAGAATTGCAAGTTCTAGTTATCAATAAGTTTTGTGAAAGCCAACATGCCAGGCTGAGATAGGAAGAGAAATACTGGAGAAATTGTCAGTTACCTGAGGAGGAAAAAAAAAAAAAAAACAACTAATAGAAGGAATTTCTTCTAAGATTAAACTACATTTTTTTTCTATCATCGATACAAGATTTTCTTCCAAATTTTATTCATTAGTGGGAAGACCTGAGACTGGCAAATGTAATAGTTATGTAATCATTTAAATATTTAAGTCATGTTGTTTTCAGGACACTTTTCATCTATTTGGTAAAGTTATATATTTTGTAGTATATTAAAAATGTTTTTAAGCTGAAAAGGGATCAGACCTTGATTTTGTCTGCTGTATATACATGTTGTATGAACAATTTTTACCCACTACTTAGAAAACTCTCCAACCTTTGGGCCCAAGTTCCATTCTATGAATTTGCAAAAAAGCAGCTCAAGGAAAAAGTGCCCTTATTGGATTCATGTTCAAGCACAATGTGATAACTTGTTATTCCACATTTTTTCTTGTGTTAATGGTGGGGATGGGCTAACCAAAGAAAAAGACTTAACTTATAAACCCTTTAATTCAGTTTGATAGATTAAAAAATCATCTATTTAATTGTTCAATAAGCATTTCTTGAGTGTACTCTATGTGTAAGAAAACAAGAGTCTTTGTAGTTCTAGCTGTTGTCAGTTGGCTTTCATAACTCTGAAGGCAGCTGAAGAGCTGAGCGTCAAAGTTTGAGCAGAGACTAGCATTATTGTGCCCATTCTTGACCAACTCAGCTCTACTTTGACTTGTCTATATTCACTGGCCTGAAATAGGCCACATCCTCTTCAACTCAAATAGATAATTAATAGGCCACAGGTCCCAGGAGAATTTATTGGCTATATTAGCTTATTCTTGGCATTTCAAATGTGTATCTGAGGCCCTGAGGCCTCGCCAAGCAACTTTACTTTCCAAGACCAAAACTTGTTGGCTTAGCTATGTCTATTTAGAAAAAAATAAAGAAAAGACAATTATGAATGAGGGTTGGATAGTGGGTAGAATGGTCAAACTAGTGTCCACAACAGTATTCTTAATAATTTTTTTCTCCCCAACCTATAAATTACTGTGAGTTGTGCAAATCTGACACTACGATTGTGAACCATTACATTGGTTTCTTCAAAGTAATGTCACTTTTTTGCAGTATGCAAATTTCAAAATATTTACATTCATCTTATATCATTACTCCCAATGTTTTTTTTTAATTTAATGCCTATTTTTATGTTATTCTTGCCCACTAGCTTTCATTTTGTCTTTTTTTACATATTTGTTTTCTATCCTTTTAATGTTGATTTTTAATTTTCTCTTAAAGTCATGCGTTTTGAAAACAAAATAAAAAAGCAAACTTTGGTTTTGATCAATCTAAAATGCACTAGCTTTCACATTTCTGATGTAGTTGGACACCATTTTATTTTGTGCTTCTTTACTTTTCTTGGCTTCTTTTATCTTAACAGAGTTCACTCAAATTGGCTACACAGTGAGTATTCTTTATTTTTCTTCTACCATTTTTACATAATTTTTCCATGACTTTAATGAGTACACAAGTATTTGACTTAAAAAGTCCTCTCTTAATTGGAATCTCGCTCTTTATCCTTACAAACCCAAGAAGTTTGTAATATTCTAATGCCAAATACTCTCATCTTCTTTCAATAACTGCTACTTAGTATTTTAGTTTTACCTTGAACTTCTTCATTCTAAATTATACTTAATTTCACCACATAGTCATTATCATTACATATTTAATAATTCTATATTAAACCATCATCCTCATAGAAATAATTTTATTATTCAGCTTTAAGTAGTGAAACCTTGATTATTTATGCCCACTCATTTGCCAATATCTACTCCTATGGCTTCCGCCACCTTATTTCTTGTGGGATAAATCTCCCTCCCTCTCAAATACATTCTTTGGTAGTTCTTTCAATAACAGTTGCATTTGTTTCCCTGAAAATGTGGGTTTTTTTCTCACCTTTAGTTTTGAATGATCATTTAAATAAATTCTTTACATTGAAAATTAGTTTTTCTCAGTGTTTTGAAGATATTATTGCAATATCATCTAGTGTTTTTTTCTTGTTGCATTCAGTCAGTTTAATTTTCCTCTATTTGAGTTCAATATTTAAGAAATCTTTAGAGTTACAATACTTAGGCTGGGTATGGCTTTATTATGATTAATAGAATTTATGAATCTGAAAAATCCTCCTTTTTAATCTCCCAATATTATTCTCCCTTATTTTCTCTATCCTATACTTCTGGAATTTCTTATTATAGGATGAACTTTTTCATCCTACTCTTTATGTCCTTAGCCTATTATTTTTAATTTCCTTCCATATTGTGATCTTTCCATATGGACTTTTGGTAAACATCCTTTTATTTTTCCCAGTTTATCAATTCCTTCTGTAGTTGTCTTAGACCTACTGTTTAACCCTTTTTACCATTGAATTTTCTTTTAAATCATGCCATTTTTTATTCCTGGAACATTTATTTTGTTATTTTGCAAAACTGCACATCTGGTTTCATAATGTTTTGCTATTGTCTCATATTTTTAATTGTTTTTAATTTTAGACTCGATATCAGAAAGAGTTTTATTGTTTTATTTTTCATTTTGTTTAAGATTTTATTTACTTATTTGACAGAGCAGGGGTGTTGGGGAGGCAGAAGCACAAGCAGACTCCTCACTGCACCACTGAATCAGGAGTCCCATTTGGGGCTCATTCTCAGGACCCTGAGATCTTGATCTGAGCTGAAGTTAGACGCTAAATCAACTGGTCACCCAGGGACCCCAGAGAAAGAGTTTTATAATCTGAAATTGCTTGGGATATAGTCTTATGTTTGTAGTGTCTGCTAGTTCTTAGTTGTTGAGGGGGACTGCTCCTTTATAACTTAGGTAATTTTAGCTTGGGTCAGAACCTACAGAAAGGCATTAATTCATTGAAATCCTGCAGGGCTTGAATTCAGAGTGTAGTAGTCCACAGCAATCCTGTGTTTTGTTTTGTTTTGTTTTGTTTTGTTTTGTTTTGTTTTTTTCCTGTGGGGTACCCCAGAGTATTAACAACTGTGAACTGAAAATGCTGTGAATATGTTTCAGCATGTGGGTTGCTAGATGACATGGATAATCTAAATTTGAACTTCAAATGAATGTGAGGGAAAAGCTGCTGGCTGTGAACTCTCAAGGAGTCTTTATCCCCTATAGGGAACTCACATTAAACATCTTATCATTTTTATACATTGGACCAAAGGAGGAATGTTTTGATCCTCTCATTTTTTATTGGTGGTTCATCACTTTAGTGATCAAAACTTTGTGTGGTTTCTCACTTTCAAATCCCACATTTTGAAGCACAGGGTGTCATACCATGTTTCTACCATGAATTGGTTTTAAAACATCAGCCACTAGGCAAGACTTGCAACCTCCCCCGGTGCCAGTTAAATTGTTTGCCATACATCTCTTCAGATTTTAATTGTCCTTTTAGTTGCACCTGGTAATTATTTTATTTTATACAAAGCAAACGTATGTATCTAAAAGCATTCCTTTTACAATCTATTCCATACTTACTGATCTCATAGGTAGAATGTTTTTAAATTTTTTAGGATTCTCATTGCCATTTGAAGCATTGGTAATATGAACTATACCGTGTCAGTGTGGGAAGTGTAATCAAATATTTATTTAGCTCTTCTCCACTGATGGACAGTTATCTTTTGGATTTGGATGAGCCTAAACATACCAACTCACTTGGACAATAGCTCACTTTTTAATCCATCCTCTCATACAGTCCAAACAGTTTTTGCTAACTATTTTTATATTTAAATGAAAAAAAGACAGTCTTTAAAAAAATTTACTGTCTGTGATTTTAGTGACAGAAAGCAGTAATGAGATCAGATATCATGTAGAGTTTATATTTTTCAAAACATAAATGCAACAGCTCATTTAGCAATGTGCTTTAAAATGTGATCGTAAATCATTAAAATTGAACAATAGTTGTCAAGAAAAATGAAAAATGTGTATTTTGTAATGTATTATTTTTTTCTCCTCAAATGTTTACAAAATATTCACAGTTTGGGAAGTTTTTAATCAACTACAAATGGTATGACATTTAAAAAAGAATACTTTGATTTCAGGAGAAAACTGTGACAGTAAGTATATTGCCATTGACTACAGTGCTGGGCAAGAATTGAAATGATTTTTTAAGGCAAGCCTTCAGAAAAGCAATTCAAATTCTGAAAGGTCCAGACTAAGGAGGGTTTCTAACCCAGATAAGAGAGAAGGTATTAGTCACAAAAGTATTTTTTTAAATAAGTGTTTTTCTATTGTCTAGTTGCTTAAGACAAAAAAAAAAAAAAAAAAAAAAAAAAAAAACAGATGCCAGAACCTTTTAAAAATATTACTTCCTAGGGTGTCTGGGTGATTCAGTCAATTAGGCATCTGACTCTTGATTTCAGTTCAGGTCATGATCTCAGGGTTATGAGAGCAAGCCCCATATTGGGCTCTGCATTCAGCTTGGAGTTTGCTTGAGACTCTCTCCTTTTGCACCTCCACTCTCATTCTCTCTCTCTGTGTCTCTGTCTCTCAAAATAAATGAATAAATAAAATCTCTTAAAAAATTACTTCCCCCAATTGTACTTAAGTACCCTTGTTTTATCTATAATATTATAGATCAGTTTACAGTGAAAAAAGAGGCTCATTCTGAGCTAAGTCATTCAAAGATTTGCAATATTATTATATAATTGAAAAATAAAATATTTTGGGGTGCCTGGGTGGCTCAGTGGATTAAGCATCTGACTCTTAATTTGGGCTCAAGTCATGATCCTGGGGTCTTGAGACTAAACCCTGCTTAAGACTCTCCTGTCCCTTTCCCTCTACCCTTGCCTCTCTACTCTCTCTCTCTCTGTCTCTGTCTCTCTCTCTCTCTCTTTCCCTCTCTGCCTCTAAAACAAAATAAAAATAAAACAGTGTTGTTTAAATTCAATACAATCTTTTTCTCAGCAATCTGAAGTTTCCCTGTCAATTTATATTGCTGAGACATCTGTCTTTGTCCCAGTACAAATAAATATCTAAATAAAATTAAATTAATAATAAGGTCAAGATCTTTGGCTTAGAATTCTCTTTAAATCTGAAAATTCAAAAGGCAATTATCTGGGCTAACTATAAGACATAATTCTTATCAAGAACAGAATTTTTTTCTCATCCCATCCTAAGTTATCTTCATCATGGCTAAACAGAGCTATTATCATTTACAAAACGCTTTGTTTAAACATTTCATCATTTCATTAGATGCTTATCACTATGTGATGTAGGTAGAGAAATTGTTACACTGACACAGCTTCCTGGTCCTAGCTCAAATAACATTTTGATGAAATATTCCCTAACCTTCTAAAATCCCCAAGTTCCTTCCTCTGTGCTCCATAGTATGTTAAAAATATTTATTTTGACACTTTAGCCACATGTCTGAAAATGATAAAATATGCTAAAGGAATTACTAAAACAAAACAAAACATACTTGTTGCCCAGCCTAGATCCTTTGCTCTGGAATAGTGCACTTTCCCAGCTGCTGTGAGTAGAATTGCCCTTGGTCAATAGAAGCAGCCTCATCCCAGAAGTTATGTCCTCACAGAATGATAGACTGCTAGAGCAGTGCAAAGCCCTGTCTCAAGGGAAGCTACATTCAGCAATAGCTCTTGTTCCAGATCTCCCGAGTCAGGCGAAAGTTGATCTCTCTGCTTAACTTTCTTCCTCTGCCCTTTCTACTTACTCTCACTTCTGTTTCCTCTATGTTTCTGTTTCTATTTGTTTATTTTATTTTATTAATGTCTATGTTTTCTCCAAATATACTTGAAGCTTCATGAATATTTAAGAGGGAGCCTTTAAAATGCTGGTTTTGTCTCTGTATGTTTGGTTAGGTTTTGTTAACAAGGGAGTGGACTTTTTTCTGGGCCTTTGAAAATATATGCCTTTTAGCTCTGGCCACCATTTCTCCAGGGAAGACATCTCTAATCTACTGCCTGGGCATTTAAGATTGGTTTCCAATATTCTAGAAACTAGAAGAGGGAAGAAAGCTTGGAGGTGTCCCTATTCATGATATAGACTTTCATTTGAGTTTCTTTATTTTTAGTTCATGGCCTCAGTACTGCTCTCAACCTTGCCAACAAATGGAGCATCTTTCAAAGAATGAAACTTTTAGCTTGAGGTGGTAGGACGGTAGTAATTGAATTTTTTTTTCAGTAGGTATAGGGACTACAGACATTAATGAGTCCTAAAACCAGATTTCAATAGCTATCCTTACCACATCCTGCCTCATCCTCACATTCTATGGTATATCACATATCTCAAATTTCTAACATAGGGAATGATTCTTGGGATGACTCATTTGATTTCTTGTTGCATGACCTCTGTAGACACATAGTTTTATGTTTCATCCACTAGACAATAGTCACCTTCACTCATTAACAGGTATGTACTCAACAACTATTATTAGCCAGGTACCATTTGAAACTTTTTTTTAAGGTTTATTTATTTGAGAGAGAATGAGAGAGAGAGCGTGCTGGAGTATTTGTGAGCAGTGGGGAGAGGCAGAGGGAGAGGGAGAAAGAATCTCAAGTAGACTCCCTGCTGAGTGCAGAGACCATTTGGGGCTCCTTCTCATGACCCCCAGATCATGACCTGAGCCAAAATCAAGAGTCAGAAGAGTCAGACACTTAATCGACAGAGCCACACAAGCATCCCTGAACTTTGCAATATACAATATACTTTGGGACATGAACAAAAATTGCTTGTCACCACGAAGCCTGTATTTTAAGAGGAATATAAAGATAACCAAACAAATAAATTACAATACAGTGTTTCAGAGTATGCGAGTGTTATAAAGAAAATTGAAGCAGGGAATGGAGATGGAGAGGGCTAGGACAACTCAATTGCAATTTTTAACAGGAGTACAGAGAAGACCTGCTGTGATGAAAATAGACTGTGGGTGGAAAAGGAAGAAACAAAGAGATCTGTTAGAAGCCTAATTTAGTAATTTAGAAAAAAGATGACAGAGTCTTAGAAAAGATGATAGGGGGCTCCTGGGTGACTCAGTCAGTTAAATGTCTAACTCTTGATTTTGTCTCAGGTCATAATCTCAGGGTTGTGAGATTGAGCCCTGACTCAGGCTCTGTGCTCTGCATGGAGTCTGTTTGAGGTTCTCCCTCTCTCCCACTGCCCCTCTCCTCCTTCAAATAAATAGATAGATGATAGATGATAGATAGATAGATAGATAGATAGATAAAATCTTTTAAAAAGAACAGAAAAGATGATAGGGATTCAGCAGCAGTGACTGGGAAAAATCATAGTGACTTGCTGTTAGTAGTAATAATGATAAGTAATTTTATTTTGTATGAACATGAGGATATGTCCAAAAGAATTTTTAACAGTTCTGATAGGAGAGGAAGGGGAAATAGAAATGTGAAGGGTAACCTTAAGGAGATTTATATATTGTTGAAATAAATTTCTAGCCCTAAAGTGGAGACATGCCTGCCCACAGCAACATGTCAACAGAACTTGGATAACTTTGGTATCCTAATAAATATTCCATTTGACCAGAAATGCAGTCTATGCAGTCAGCCAATGGCAAGCCACTTCTGAACTTTATACTTACCTTCTTGTTTCTTGATCTTTCTAAATAAGGTCAGATATGCAAGCCCAGTTGATCAAATTAAGCTGATTACTTCCCTCCTTGTCTCCTGCTTGCCTCTTTTTTTCTTTTTTTTTTAAGATTTTATTTATTTAGGGATCCCTGGGTGGCTCAGCGGTTAGGCACCTGCCTTTGGCCCAGGGCGCAATCCTGGAGTCCCGGGATTGAGTCCCACGTCGGGCTCCTGGCATGGAGCCTGTTTCTCCCTCTGCCTGTGTCTCTGCCTCTCTCTCTCTCTCTCTCTCTCTCTATCTATCTATCTACATATCATGAAGAAAGAAAGAAAAATAAAAAAAGATTTTATTTATTTATTCATGAGAGACACAGACAGAGGCAGAGACATAGGCAGAGGGAGCAGCAGGCTCCCTGTGGGGAACCTGATGTGGGACTGGATCCCAGGACCCTGGGATCATACCCTGAACCAAAGGCAGATGCTCAACCACTGGGCCACCCAGGGGCCCCTGCTTGCCTCTTTCTATAAAAACTTGCAGTCCTTTCCTTTACTTTGTTGCTCTCCAAACTCTTGAGAGTAAAGACTACCTGCTTCATGAAGTGTTTAATAAAGTTTGCGTGTATGCCCTAAATTTTCTTATTTAATCATTATATATATGTACGTATGTATGAGGTTCACAGATGGATCTAGGTATCTGAAGTTCAGGAAAGAGCTGCACTAAAGAGATGATTTGGGAGTAGTTGGGATAGAAATGAGACTTGTGTGAAGCTTGTAGTATCATTGGATAAGAGTTTAGATAAAAAAAAAAATGAAAGAAAATCAGTGACTTAGCCCTGGGTTTAAGTGGTTGAAGAGAAAAAAGAAATCATCCAATGAAACACATTGGATAAAAAATAACCAGTGGGGTAGGAGGAAATCCAAGAAAGGATAGTGCCCTTGAAGGTGTGTGAAGAAAGTGTGCCAAGGAGGAGGAAGTGATCAATCATGTCAATTGCTATTGATAAGAAAGTCTGAGGCCTGAGAATCACTTGTTGAATTAAAAAACATAGAGGTAATAGATAATCTTGACGAGAGTACTTTTGGTCAGTGATGGAGTAAAATTCTGATTGGACTAAGTTTAAGAGAGAAAAGAGGAAGAAAAATTGGGTAGTGTGCCTAGGGACAGCTTTCCCACAGAGTTGAAAGTCTGAAAAGAAAGCAAATAAATACAGTAATGTTCAGTGTACGTGGTGACATCTAGAGATTGCTGCTATTTATTCATGTTACTTCAACCAAGTTCAGCTGCCCATCACCTGAAAGGTCATCACTCAAGAAATGAGCTTTTATTGGAAAAGAACATAAGCTTTATTCTGGAGGCCAGCAACCTGGGGAGAAGCCTGACTCTTGTCCAAAAGCCAACTCCAAGGTTTTCAAAGAGGCTCAGGTAGTTCATCAGGAAAACGAGTGCAGTGGTCTGCAACATTGCTTGACCACATGCAGACTTGGTAATGCCAGCTACAAACGTTATCTCAGTGCCTGGTGTTTGTGCGTGGGCATCAGGTTCTTTTTCTGTGATGTGCAGGGGTAGCCTGTTCTTCCTGCAAAGGAGGAGGGCAAGGTCTAGACATACACAAAGGGAGGTCAGTAAGATCATTTATGTGAACTAAAAGAAAGAAAAACATTTTACTAAAAAAAATTGCTAGGCTAATCAAAAAGCCCAGGCAGTTCTGGTTCTTCACTCCTTAAGGCCAATGGTCTGCAAATCTCAAAGAAAGTAAATTAGTTCTGTTACAGATCAAGAGCCTTAGGTCAGCAAGTAAGAAGTATGTTAACTTGAATCGAGTTAACCCTTAAGACCAGCTGGCATGCTGTTACATTAATAGGAAGTAGTAACAGCTTTTTGCTGTGCTAACAGGGATGGGAATTGGGTGCCAAAAAAGAGTTGTAAATAATGAATGGGTGCAGCGTCAAGTGGGGAGGTTGTATCTGAGTTAGGTTCCTTGAACAGGCTAGAAGAAATGGAATACAGTGAAGAAATAAATCATTTTAAATAGGAGCATGAAAAGTCAATGTTATTTAGGTAGAAAGGTAGTATAATTATCCCAAGAAAGGGTTCTTATTAGCCGATAATATAATAGATGTTGTTTTTTTAAAGGATTTTTTTTTTTTTAATTTGAGAGAGAGAGCATGAGTGAGAGAGGGGCAGAGGAACCAGCAGACTCCCTGCGGTCTGGGGAGTCCAATGTGGGGATCTATGCCAGGACCCTGGGATCATGACCTGAGCTGAAGTGAGACCCTTAACACACTGAGCCACCCAGGGACCCCTAGATTTTATCTTTAAGATATGACTTTAATTTTTACTTCAAACGTTCCATTTGTGCTTTTGTTTGTTATCCCAACTGTGAATTACTATAATACGCTAGATTTTTAAAATGTCCCCACTTTGAAATTAAGAATCTGTCATTTCTCACCCTTAGGCTTTAAATTTTTTTGAAAGCAGTATTTCTTGCTAGCAGACTGTCTGGCAGTTAGAAATTGCTCAACAGATGTCTTATGAAAGACAAAAAGAATACTAACTTATGATAACATGGTACTTTTTTTTTTTTTTTACAACATAGCAAAGTTGAGCCTGTCCATTCATGTAGTAGGAGATTTTTCTTTAAGACATATGGTTGGATTTCCTACTATCCTTGTGTTGTGTATACTAGTAGTGAATTTGTTCATAACTGTTTTTTCAGGAGTTCCTGCAATGGTCTAACTTGACATCTAGAGTGAATTGACCTCCTCTTTCAGAAGTTTCCTAATGAGGTGTCTAAGTAGCTCAGTTAGTTAAGATTCTGACTCTTGATTTCAGCTCAAGTCATGATATCAGGGTCCTGAGATTGAGGCCCACATGGGGCTCCATACTCGGTGGGAATCTGCTTGAGATTTTTACCCTTTCCCTCTGCCCTTCTCCTGGCTTCCTTCCCTGCTCTTGTTCCTGAGCATGCTCTTTCTCTCTCTCTCAAAAAGAAAAAAAAATAGGCTTTCTGATGCACACATATGTTATTTGATCCAACATCTTTTAACTGACTTCATTCTTCTCTGTTGTGTGCAATTAAAGTATTTTTAATAAAATTAATTTCCATCACATTAACATAAATGTATTATTTATGTATGTGCACTATATATATATAAAATATATAAGCAAACAATACACAGTTTTATTTATTTTTTAAAGATGTTTTAAAGTCTCATGTATTTTTGTCGTTATTTCTGTTTTTTTTAATATTTTATTTATTAATTCCTGAGAGACACAGAGAGAGAGGAAAAGACATAGGCAGAGGGAGAAGCAGGCTTCCCACAGGAAGCCTCACGTGGGACTCAATCCCAGGACCCCAGGATCATGCCCTGAGCCGAAGGCAGATGCTCAACTACTGAACCAACCAGGCATCCCAATACACAGTTTTAAATAGAAGTCTACATTTTATTTTTTTTAAGACTTTTCTTTGTCTTTGCATGAGAGACACAAAGAGAGAGGCAGAGACACAAGCAGAGGGAGAAGCAGGCTCCGTGGAGGGAACCCAATGTGGAACTTGATCCTGGAACTCCGGGATCACGACCTGAGACAAAGGCAGACATTCAACCACTGAGCCATCCAGGTGTCCCAGAAGTCTACATTTTAATAAAGGAACACATAAATGTGTAATTTTATCACATTAAAATAAAACAGCACCTATATTTAGCAATATAATAAGGATGCCCTTTAAGATATGTAGCAATCATATTTTACAGGTTAAAATGCTTCCAGTAATTGCCTACTAAAAGAAGGAAAACAAGCTTGCTTTTTTTTTTGTTTAATTACTTTAATTATTTCCCACTTTTAAGAATAATGTACTTATGATAAAAGTCTTCATATGTTCCAGAATGTGTTTATATTTTAATGAAGAAGAAAAAACATGAATAAAGCACAAAGACAACCCTGCAGAAATGATCTGTGTAGTTTGTCAGTATAATAATAAAGGCTGGACAAATGAAAAACATACTCTTAAGGAGACCACATATACTCAAAACAAATAAAATACTGAACTAAGAAGAAACATGGAAAGGTAGTAAATGATAAAACTGGCATTTTCTACTTTACAAAGAGAAATGGCTGCCTTTTCATTCATCTTGGCCAATTATTCTCATTACAGTTTTCAGATTAGTCTGCCTTTTTTTTCATTTTAGGTCATTGAGAAGAATCTATAACTTACTAGCTGTCTTTATGAGAATTGAAGTTTGTTTACATTAAGGAAAGTTTTCTAAGAGTGTTTTTGTTACTGTTAAAGCTTGTCTACCCTGATTCATTTTTATAAAGGAAAACTATCATATAGTTTGTGACATTTCAAACAATTTTATTTACCATTACATTCTATGGCAGCAGCATTATCTAGCAAGTCAATATACATTTATCAAGCCTCTACTCAATACATTATTCCAAGCATGCTTTTGAAATGTGTACTGACATTGACACTGACACTTTCTACTATCAGCAAGTGATTTATTTTAATTCAAAATGACATAATCAATTGGAAAAGAAACTCTTTCACAGAGAAAATAAGTTACTCCTTTTCTGGTAGAATGTGTTTTTGCATACCTTATAAGTTTGAGTGTATTCTGATAGTTTATATTCAAGTTTGATTAACCTTAATTTTTAAGATTCTACTGAAGGTTAAGTTTTCTAGAAACAGACTCAGTGGTAGAGTTTAGCATACAAGAGTTTTATTAGGGAGTGACCTTGGTTGAAATCAACCCTGAGGGAAGGGAGAGGAAGGAGGCAGAATCGGCAAAAGACTACATTCAGCTGTGAGGCGGGCTTGGCAATGGCACTGACCCAACAGTGAACAGTAAGAGCTGGTGCTAGATGACTCACCAGGGTTCCCAAATGGATACTTCATCACCATCGGACACTGGCTATAGACATCCTGGAAAGGACATGACTTCTCAGAACGGATCAACAACTGAAGGTTATCATCCTCGGCAGCTGGTCATTGAGTCCTTCCACAAAGCAGGATTTGGGCAGCACATTGCCGTGTCTAGCACAGATTCCGCATACCTGTGGTTAGCAATGTACTTAAATCGTGTACTCTATTGTCTAGAAAATTACGTATTTGTCATGATATCAACCTTAAGGATATATTTTAGAGAATTAAATATTAGGGACTTTACTGGGATGCCTGGGTGGCTCAGGGGTTGAGCCTTTGACTCAGGGCATGATCCCAGGGTCTGGGATTGAGTCCCACATCAGGCTCCTTTCAGGGAGCCTGCTTCTCCCTCTGCCTGTGTCTCTGCCCCTCTTTCTCTCTGTGTGTCTCTCATGAATAAATAAAATCTTAAAAAAATGTTAGGAACTTTCCTGAAGAAACAGAGATAAGTGTATTATAATTAACACTTTCCGCTGCTTTCAGTATTTGCATTCCAAATAAGATGTGAAGCATTTGAAAAGGTCTTTCGTAGTCATTGTAGCCTCATTTAATAAACTCTGGGAGGAGTCAGGATATTTCTTATAATTGATCTGGATAATAAAGAACTTTATCAAAATCCCGGCATTAGCTCCCATCTTTCTCAACCATAAGTACAGAGCAAACCTTTATGTACTACTCGCAGCTTCTTAGTCTAAGATAGTCTTGGACATGCATTTGTAATGTGATCTCATCCCCCTTCATCAAATACAGCATAAAATAGGTTTTATCATTTACTGTCATTGAATTTAAGTATAAAGGATGCTTAGTTTTAGTTATTTCAGGCTTGTGTTTTTACTTCTATAGATACCTAGTTCAATTTTACCTCTGGGCATAGACACCTTCTCCTGGTGGTGATTATAAAAGTGCTTCTCTCTCCTTCACTCATGATTCTTTCCATAGTGTCAGTTTATTTTCTTTCCAATGCACTTTCCCATGCAAAATAATTGCTGCAGATTACTTCCACTTTACCTCACTATTTGTCCTTCTCCATTCAGTATTCCTAATAGTGCATAGTCCTGTACATGTGACATGGGTCATGTGTAACACTAAAAACAAGTGATATGATAGGAGATGTAGCTTATCAATCCTGGTGTTTGAAAACATATTAATTTTCAAAAGAGGGCAATATAAAATAAAACCTTTATATCTTTGGAGATCTTAATTGTCTCTGTTACCCTTACAAATTATTAATTGGCTTATTCAAATGACTTCATTGTCTATAAAACTCTTGATGGGACTATTAAATTTTGAAAGCTAGAATTGAAAGATGAATTATCAATCAAAAAAGCTCTCTGAAAGAGAAGTGCTGGCAAGATTCCAAGGGGCTTTTTTCACAATTCCAGAGTGTTCTACCTATAAGGCCTAGTATTGAGAATGAACTTTTCCCCATGTTGTGCTGCTCACTTCAGTTAAGTTAGGAATGAGATCAGATCGTGATCTCAAAACCTTCCAATAAGTTTAAATGTGCATATATGCTTACCTCCAGTTAAATAAAAATATATAGATATTTATTGGATTTGTAATTGCTTTGACAGAAGAATATGGCAGATTTGACTCTGAAATTTCAAGGCTAAGTTCATGCATCCTTTGCTTTGTTCTGAGGAACACTTGCTCTTAAACTCCAGGGAAATGACATAAGAAGTTTGATTATCCTCAGAGGGTCATCATACCTGAGGAAGTCTGAGCCATGTGGAAAAGATTTGGGTAGGAGCTCAGGTCAGCAGACCTAACTGAGCCCAAGTTTTGAGGCACTCAGCTGATGTGCCAAACATGCAAGTAATATAGCCTCCACATGATTCCAGTTTCTGGTTCTTTGAGTAACTCCTCAGTAGCTGAGATTTCCCAGCTGAAGCCCTAGACCTAGAGATAAGCCATCCCCACAGTACATAGTCAAACTCCTGACCCACGAGTCTCTGAGCATGGTAAAAGGGTTATGGGCTTCAAGCCACTAAATTCTGAGGTATTATTACTCAGTAGTAGGTACCTGGAATGCTCAGGTACTGTAATTTTATGAACAATCTTATCCCAATTAAAAAAAAAAAAAAGAAGAAAATCCTTCAAAAATTTCCAGCACAATTCTCTAATTATAAGATATCACAGAGTCAGACCTACAGTAAAAGTCAGAAATTTTTGTATGCAAATCAATGCTTAAAATTATGTTATTTTTTGGAAGATTTTATTTATTTATTTTAGAGAATGAGAGAAAGTGAGTACATGCAAGCAGGACAAAAGGAGAGAGGCAGAGCAGAGTGGGAGGGAGAGAATCTCAGGCAGACACCCTGGTGAATGTGGAATCCACATTGGCCTGATCCTATGACCATGAGATCATGACCCCAACTGAAACCAAGAGCTGGGTGCCCAACCGACTGAGCCACTCAAGCACCCCATTTATAAGCTATTTTTACTTTTAAAATTTATGTACCAAATCTAACTTGAAGCAAAAAACTTTCTATTCTTTTAAATTATTTTTGTCTACTACATATGCACAAAATTATTTTCATATATGTACAATAAAAATCAGATAGAAAAATATAAACCTTTTTTTGGTAGTGATTTAACCAAGATTGCTTGATAAGTACTGACAAGTATGTTACCCAGAAGAATAATATAGCTACTTGATAAATTGATTTTGCATATGTTGCATAGGTGTTTCACTAGGATTTATACTGAATGATAATAGATACTTAGTAAAACCATTCTCAGGGAAAATATTCAATAGCTTTTCCTGTTCTTCTAAGTAAGAAAATTTCAACTTGTGTTAAAAAAAAAAATCATCCTTCCTGATTTAGCAGTTTTTGTAGGCTCTTGCTCAGAATTGGAGTTTACTGGCTAATCAGCAAAACTCTCTTAAGTACTTATTTAAGAAAAAAGAATAAAAAGACTATAAAATGACTACATACATTCAAGTCCTTAGTGACTTGGAACTTTTATTAAAAGTTTACTGAGAATTCCAAGTATTTGCAAGCCTGAAGTAATACCACACGACTGATGTGTTTCCCTGTTCAACTCTCAAAAGGCATTAGTTTTAGCCTCTGTTAGTAGTGTTTCATAAAATGCCCTGGATTGTGTGTAATATTATGGCCAGACCTGTGTGTTATCAGAGCTAGAATTAAACTTGGTAATCTAGTTCAAACCACCAATTTAATAACAGAATTGAATTGCTTCCAATGGAAAACTGTTGCTACCTCAACCATCCTGAAAAGAAGTTGCTTGTAAAATAAAAAGAAAAAAAACAAACCCACAAAGAATGAAGGAAAGAAAGAAAAAAAGAAGAAAAGAAAAGAAATAAAAGGAAAGAAAAGAAGTTGCTTGTGTTGTTTTTACTGGATCATGTTCCAGGAAAATCACAACCAAGTTCATCAGTCAAGTATAACTTGGATTCCTACTACTATAGGGAGTCTGACAGATTCTAGAGTAACTGCAACACAACCAGAATATCAATACTTCATTTTCCCATAGTTTTTGAAAAAAGTATCAGAAGAACTTGCAAGACATTATATAAAAAGAAACATTTATATCTATGCTGAAAGGGCACATTTAATAGTGTTATCATACAAAGATTTATTATCTTTTATGGTTATTTATATTTCTCTGTGAATAGTTGACAATCTCTGTTCTATTCTGACATCATAGAAATTCCTTTGTCTAAATCTTATCACTAAGAAATGGATATCGACCACAAAGCCAATCTTTACCAGTCCATTTTATTTCCCTTCTTAAATCTCTAGGTTAGTAAAATTTTAAAGAGGAGATTTGGCATGAAAATCGCAAGCAGCCCTGAAGGTAAAATGTTATATAGTACCATGAAGAGAAAATAAAAAATGGATCTGATGGGACATCTCAGAAATCTGATACATAAAGCAAACATACATTCCCCTTTTCAGATTTTATTGATATTCTGGACCTGAGCGCCCCATAACACTATATGGGAGTCCTTTATGGATTATGGAGTATTAGGGGCCAATCCTTCAGAGACAGAGCCATGAGTAGACTGCATTATCGCATCTGAGGATATCATATTTTATCAGCCACAACAACTTAAAGAGCTCAGTCAAAAAAAAAAGAAAGGAAAAGAAAAGAAAAGAAAAGAAAAGAAAAGAAAAGAAAAGAAAAGAAAAGAAAAGAAAAGAAAAAAAGAAAAGAAAGAAAGAAGAAAGAAAAGAAAAAAAAAGAAAAGACATGATATTATTCTCTGGAACTTGTCATTAATAGAGTAAATGAGTAATAAATATTACATCAAACATGAGAAATGGAGGTGACACAAAATACAGATATCTTAGGTGCCAAAAAAAACCAATAGGTACTAACTTGCATTACATGGTTAGACAGTTATACTTCCCAATTACAAGCATGTGGTTTGAAAGATGATACATAGAATTTGCTTTTTTTTTTCCATTTTAGTAAACGTGAATTTCGATGACAAAATCTCCACTCTTCTAATCCTGAGTGTAAACACACAAGATGTTTTTATTACATATCTGATGGAGATATGTTTTAATGAGAGCTCAAATTCTGGGAATAATAACAAGTAAACATCAGAAAGCATCTAATGCTTCCCTCTTAGCTGACCTAAAGACAAGTTAATGTTTTTAAGATGGCTATTCTAAAATCTTCTTTTCCAAATAAAGAGCATATTTATATAAATAACCCTTGTACTTTTAGACTGTTAATATACAGCCTTTTCCTACATGAAAAGGTCATATATTATAAAGCATAGACACGTAGTAAGTATAGGATATTAATGAATTTTATGATTGATCTCAAGTCATATGTATGATAGAAACAACCTACATATGATGTTTAAAAAGAACACACAGACTCTTGACACTGTAGAAATTCAGGAGTAAAGTCTCCTTATGGGGAGTTCATAATTTAGTAAGGGAAGAAAAATTTAAGAATGTAAAATTTTAAATATTAAGACTTTAAATGGGTAAACAGAAAGTCAGTTATTTCAAATATAATACAATTTATTCATTGATTTAAAATGATACTCTAATCTTTTATAAAATAACAGAGTGGTAAGGAGCTGAAGGATGGGTGGTGAGCTTTCTCTGGAAGTTAATATTTGAGCTACAACCTGAATAGTGAGTAGGGTCACTGATTCAAAGATCCTGAGTAAAATGACTCCAGGGAAAAGTGTGAGCAAATGCAAAGGTACTGAGGTAGCTGACGGGGGCAAGTGGGAGATAGAAAATTAGAAAAACAGAAAAATTAGAAAAACACGGCGGTTGCAAGACTAATGAGTAATATTTTTAGTGCTCTTTGAGAAATAATCTCTAGCAGAGAGACTTAAAGATTCTTGATCTCTCATAATTTAGTGATTAAAAAGGGATACTGCTTTATTTTATAATCACAGATTAATGAGGTCTGTGACATCTGGGTTTTACAGAGTGTCTGGGTGAACACATTTACACTAGTTTGGGACAGTGTTATGACTGCAGAGAACTGAGATATGTGGGGTAATTTCCTTCAAAAGGCACTGTCTTTGAAACAGCTTTGTGAACCACAGATTTAAACCAACAAGTGACTCAATGTGGTTTATTCACCGTCCATTCATTCATTTATTCAATTGATAATTCCAGAAACAGTTACTGTATACCTGTCTGTTTGCCAGACCCCCTTCTACCTTCCAACAGGGAGACATGCAAAGAGCCTACTACCAGGAGACATTAGGAGGCGTCATATTTAGAAGGAAATCTCAAGTTGGTCAACTGAAGACCAGAATTATATCATGGAGCCCTGTTCGTGATATGATCACAGTCTATAATTGATAAATGGCAGGACTGGTATCTGAATCTGTCTTTTCCTCTTTCATTCTTTCTTTCTTATTGAATTCTTGCTTGCTTGTTTGCTGCTTTTTCTACTTTTCATTTGTTTATACTTGAATTTCCCAGGTTATTTCATCATTTTTCCTGTAACTGTCTTCCCTTATGTAATTTGTCCTTTCATCAAAATCTCTCCCTATGAACCATAAGGGGTGATAATGTTTTCTATAAGGACTCCAATTGGTAGACTGATCAAAACACTGAGATGTCAAGATGTCCAAAAGAACACCCACATGGGGCAGAGTCACAGACAAAAACAGTGGGGCAGGAGCTAAGATCTTCAATGAATAAAGTTGTGGGACCAGGATGTGGGTTGATGATGGGGATTTTTGTCAGATGTCAAAGGATCTAAGATTTTTGGATAGAGAAATGAAGATAAATGACTTGAAAGTGACAATGGGGAGTGAGGAGAGCATCTATTCCATTTCCTGACCCTGTGTAACTTGAGAGGCAAGCAGACAAGGAAGTTTGCTCAGGAAGAGGCCAGATTTATATCAGGGCTAGAAGTGACCAGAAAAGCAATAGAAGAAAATAAGACACCAGAAACATATCCCAGTTTATATATAAGGTTCCTAGGATTTAGGAAAAAAGTGGCAGAAAGGAATATTTGTCTGTTATTGAAATAGACCAAGTTATTCAAAGCCTGTGAAATTTAAAAACTGAGGAAAGGCATGTTTGTGGAAAGGATTACATAAAGGCTGGGGCAGGCATTTTGGAGATACTAAGAGCAACACCATTGCAGATTTCTATGAATTATTCAAAGGAAGATATAAGACAAGGGGAAACTTTTAGCACTTGGCATTATTTAAGGTTTTAAGTAGCAGTTGCCTTTCAAGTATAGAACTAAAAAAAAAAAAAAAAAAGGCCTGAGTTTAGAAATTCTGAGAGAAATCAGAATATTTGTACACTGTGATCAACATGGATATATAGTACTTTCTTAAAGACCATAGAGGACAGGGATCCCTGGGTGGCTCAGCGGTTTAGCACTGCCTTCAGCCCAGGGCGTAATCCTGGAACCCGGGATCAAGTCCCACATCGGGCTCTTTGCATGGTGCCTGCTTCTCCCTCTGCCTGTGTCTCTGCTTCTCTCCCTCTTTCTATCTCTTATGAATGAATAAATAAATTTTTTTAAAAAAAGACCATAGAGGACAGTTTCAGCTGGCCCTAAAAGCGCATTCTCCTCTTCCATCTTAGTGAAGAGCTGGATTCAAGGTTGTTCAGCTGGTCTACATCTACCAGCACATGACACTTAGGTGTGGTCATGTGACTGAATTCAAAACAATGGATATGAGAACAGTTATAGAAATTTTTAATATCTCAATGCATTTCCAAAGTTTCTGCATGAAAATGAAAACAACCATTAACCAGTATTTTCTTTTTCTACATTTTATACAAATACAGCATACTATACCACTCTGCATCATTTTGTTTTGTTTTGTCATTTAGCATATACCCTATAGATAGTCCATAGAACAGAGAAATCATGATCATTATTTGGCTTTTTTGGAGTGCATAGTATTTTGTTTTGTGAATTTATTATACTTTACCTAAACAATCAGCTTTAATGGAGATTTAGGTTTATTAATTAATTCAACAAACATTTATGTGCTACGTACCAAGATTGATTTAGATCTTTATCAATGAACAAAACTGGTAAAGATTAAAACTTTTATGGACTGCATATTCTAGCTGCAAGAGGCAGGCAATATGGAAACAGTGTTCCCATCAAAGGGAAGGGCCTTTTCCAGCACATGCCTGATATGTTGGAAGAACAGCAAGGAAGTCAATGTGCCTGGAGCATAGTAGGTGAAAGGAGAACAGTAGATGATGATAAAAGATCAAAGAGCAACTACTGGCAGTATTAGGGTATATTCTTGGAGTGAAATGCAGATCCATTTCATGCTTTGAGCAGTGAGTTGATTTAACTTGCATTTTTTTTTATCAGTGACAATACTGCTATAAATAAACTTGTACATATTCCATTTATGTAGGTACAAATGTTTTTATAGGATAATTCCTAGGTTTAGGATTGGAGGAAAAAGGATATACACTTTTATAAATATGACAGATATTGCCAAAAATGTCTCCCAATGGAGGTTGAATCATTTCACACTCCTACAAGCAATAAATGAGTATCTGTTTCTATTTTGTATTATTTCTGTTCACTTTTGCTGGTGTTCATATGTGTGTATTATAATTGCTGTATTTTTTTAACGTGAAAGAGCTTGTTTTTTCCTTTTTCTATTTCCTATATTTTCTGGGATTTGAACAAACTCACATGAAAATAGAAAAGGTTTCTGGATAAAAGAGACAATTTGATATTCTAGAAGAATGTGAGTTAATAAATATTAGGTCCCAAAGAGTTAGAGCAAGACACAACATAAAATACAGGAGCAAATACAGACCAGGCATTGGTGAAAGAAATTCCTCTTAATGAAAGAAACAGCTGTGTGTAGATGCAGATGGGATTGCTGGTTAATTGGAAACCAGAATTGGACTTTACTTCTCAGTGAGGTATATTTTCTTCCTGAAAGAGGGAGCTAGATCATCTATTGAGAATAAAGGGGAATGTGGAAGAAAGGGAATCAAGTGCAGAAGATGAAACATTTCTTGTCAGAAATGAGAAGGAACATTGCCGGGTGAAACATAATTCAATTGAAATCACTGTCAGAACACTGATCAAACAGGTGACCATCAACGTGTGGTGTCACCAGTCAGGTGTGTGAATTTCCCCAGCAGTCGAAAAAGTCTGTGTACAGACAAAGCGAATACCAGCAGCAGGATTTGCCCAAGGCTAGATGCTTGTAGGGCAGGTGGATGAAAAGACATTAGGTCAAGGTTGTTTAGAAATCCTTCAGGAAGAGCATAAAGTATTGAGCTATGAAACTGAAGCTAGAAAGTAAGGAAATGCATTGAAAAACTTTAGAGAACTTTAGAGAAAATTCTAATTTTCTCCTTCCATGTACCATGACATACCATGACTTGTACCATTCTGTATATCATCATAGCACAACCTGTGCTCTATTAGATAAAACATATTTGACTGACATCTTTAATTAACAAAACTCATGGAATGAAACCAGAAGGAATTCATTTTCCCAGCATACACACTCTTTAAATATTCTCATGAAGAGTAGTCTGCTTTTTGCCACATGATGACACCAGGAAGTCTCTCAACATTGCTGATCACTATAAGATTTATTTTTTTAAAGTTTTCTTTTTTAATTCTCATTTAAGTTGCAAACAGTCTAAACTGAGTGAATGATTAACAGTAGAAAGATGCTTTAATTTTTAATTTTTTTTCCTCACCAACGTGGTTTGATCTGTGTGAAGAGATTGTTGATTTTCTCTTTCCATGTTTATTTCCCCTTTACTACAAAATGCCATTTTCACATTCCTGGTAAAAGCTTGGGGAGGGAGCAGTGGTAAGGGTACAAGAAAGTTCCTTATTGACTGATATTTTAAAATCTCATTTATGATCTCAGGGCCTGATCAAAACTTAAATCTCACTCTCTCCCAAGGGGCATTTATTCCTAAGATCTTTAGAGAACATAACAATGCCATTGGTCTTCTCACTGTTATTACCCAAGAACAGGATGTATGTGGTTTTTGATGTTTATTTGTTTGTGATGCCTCTCAGGATCAGATGATCAACAGTCAACCTCCAGCTTCTCTTCTGTTAAGACCTGAAAGACCTAAACGATTTCCATGTGTCTCCTTCCTCTCTCTCTTGGAGGTTGTCTTCTGGCCATAGAAAACTCTAATGCAAACTACACTACATTCAGTAGAACTTCACTTACTTCACAAGTCTTGTCCCCCCGCCCCCTATTTCTATATCTCTATGTTTTCATTGGAAACAGCCTCTTGCCTCAGGCTCCTCAGCCACAAGTCAGATACACGACTCTGCCCTCCAAAATCCAAAGGATAGATATTAAACTCTTCTATTTATCCCATGGAAGCCCAACCTCTTATCTTGAAGAGAAAGAGAACATCCTACCCATTTACCTTGTTTTTGTTGGAAGGCTGAAAGGGCAAGTGTTAGAGAACATATTTTTTTTTCAGACATACCTCTTTACAAATTCTCCTTCCCCCTAGTTTCTAATATTAAACATAAGTGTGACTGGGCCATCCCTAGGCTCTGTGAGTCCTTGAGTCTATAGTTTCTGTTGGGATTTTATCTATAAAACCATTTAATTTTAAATATGTTCTTAAAATTGGGACACCTTGGTAGTTCAGTCAGTTAAGCATCTGACTTGGGCTCAGGTATGACTCCAGGGTCCCGGGTTTGAGCCCACAATAGGCTCCCTGTTCAGTAGGGAGTCTGCTTCTCCCTCTCCCTCTGCTCTCCCCCAGTTTGTATTACTTTTCTCTCTCTCAAATAAATAAAATCTTAAAAAAATAAAATATATATTACATGGGCCCATGTGACATATAATCATTCATCAGTAAAGATTTAGAATAATAATATAAGAGAACTTACTTTTTTTAATTGTCCAATTACAGCATGTGAATACTAAATGAAGTATTCAGGCACCATCTTTTTCTCTTTAGATCCTCCAATCCAGACCTTCATTGTCTTTTCATGTCCTTTTTTGTTAAACACACCATTCTTGTTTAATTTCATATCCTCCATTCAAAGAAAAAGGTGGCAATATGGTTATTTTACAGAATGTTCTGACTCTTTGGAAAATTCATTAAAAACAATACATATCTTCTTACCTCTAAATTTCCCTAATACCATGCATTTAGTCCTAGTTTTATCATTTATACATGATGCAGCATCAACCATCCTGCTGCCCATGGATACTATACCTAGACATCAGAGGGGAACTTAAAATTTTAGGAAAGGTATCTCAAGGGGTACCTGCATGGCTCAGTGTTTGAGCGTCTGCCTTCTGCTCAGGTTGTGATCCTGGAGTTCTGGGGTTGAGTCCCACATTGAGCTCCCTGCATGAGCCTGCTTCTTCCTCTGCCTGTGTGTCCCTGCCTCTTTCTGTGTGTCTCTCATGAATAAATAAATAAAATCTTAAAAAAAAAAAAAAAAGTATCTCAAGTGTTGAAATCCTGTATTGTTCCCTGGGGCTGCTGTAAACAAAGTACCACAAAATGTGCGAGTTAAAATGTCAGAAATTTATCCGATATTCTATATTCGATAACCTAGAAACCTGAAATCAAGGTGTTGGTAGAGCCATGCTCCCTCTGAAGACTCTAGGGTGGAATTTTTGTCCCTTCTAGCTTAGGTGCTTCCTGGAGATCCTTGATGTTCCATGTCTGGTAGATACATCACACCAATCTCTGCCTATGTCTTCCCATGGGCTTTTCTTTGTTTCTGGGTCCAAATATGCCTTTCGCTATAAGACCTCCAGATATAGTACTGGACTTAGAGTCCACCCTATTTCACCATGACCTCATCTTAACTTGATTACATTAGCAAAGACCCTATTAGCAAATAAGATTACATCCTGAGATTCTGGGTAGACGAATGGGGGGAGGGGACACTATTCAAACCAGTGCATTCTCTGCGGTATAGAGCCCTAGATAAAGACCCTATCTGCCAGAGTCTAAGGACAGCATCTGGATGAGACAATTAATCGCATAAAGGAATTTGGGGTATTTCTTTTATAAAAGCAGCTTCAGGTGATCTGACACACAGTAATTTTGAAGTTTCACATCTATTTTACCTTTGGCTATACTCAAAACGTTTAATTAAATATCATGTTACAAGCATATATGTTGGGGATCCCTGGTGGCTCAGCGGTTTAGCGCCTGCCTTTGGCCCAGGGCATGATCCTGGAGTCCCGGGATCGAGTCCTGGCATGGAGCCCCCTTCTCCCTCCTCCTGTGTCTCTGCCTCTCTCTCTCTCTCTCTCTCTCTGTGTCTATCATGAGTAAATAAATAAATAAATCTTAAAAAACCAAAACAAGCATATATGTTCAGCCAATAATGAACTTGCAACCATGTCAAGAAAATAATGTCTATATAAAATAACTGGGAAGTGAATATAAAAACTACAATAAATAACATAGTCAAGTAATATAAAGAAATGTAATAACAACATATGACAATATATGTGGCTGATGGTGGCACCACAGCAAATATGAGAAACCACTGAAATACATATTTTAAAAGAGTGAATCTTATGATACATGAATTTCATCTCAGTAAAGCTGTTTTTTTAAATGGTGCAAGAATCATTCTGAGATAAGGTTAATTGAGGCCCACCTTTTGGAGTAAATCCACTTTAAGATGTCTTCAAGAAATTGCAAAGTGTAAATTGGAATTTGTAAATTAGTTTTTAAAATATCTATATCCTAAAGAATGTGTGTGTGTATGAAATTCCTCATTTAGGAGGATTCCTCCTAATTCCTCATTTAGGAATTCCTAAATTCCTTTTTAGAAATGTTTCATATGTAAAAGGCTATTTTTCTATTTCATAGAAATACTGACATAAATTTTTATCAATTAATTAAAATAACAATTCTCAACTTATATATGTCATAGGCTGAATGGAGACCACGAGTCTTCACATTATCAAAGATCAGCAGCCTAATTCTTCACAGGACACTGGACTGAAACCGTATTTTGCTTCTATCAAAAAAACCATATTGCTAACTAGTTGAGGAGAGATACAGGCAGGGTAGGTAGAGAGAGCATTGTTATTAGGTTGTAATCTTATTTAACATCCCTATTAATCATTGAGTAGGGAAAGAGATGCAAGCTAATGAAACTTAAATCACAATAAATTGTCAAGTGTTTTAACAGCAATTAGCACAGAAATGATAAAAAGTGACCTTCAGTGATTAAAGGGCAGCCACAAAAAGGAGATCCAACTTGGAAAGCATAATATGATTGGCAAGTAGCCCTTGGGAATAAAAACAAAAATGTGTAACTGTTTTTAAGGTCACCATTCCAAAGATACATACAAAGATATTCAGTGAAAGTGAAACTCAGCAAAGTCCTTACTTTTTGCATTATTGATTTCAATGTCAGTTTTTGTATTTTAATTTGGTTTCACTTTCAGTTTTTAAATAGAACATCTTTTCTTACTAGATAGATTTGAAATGCATGGTCAAAAAGTTTGCCTCTGGATTCATATTTTTCTTGCCATAGGCTAAAAATTGAGGGATGATAGGGGAAAAGAATGAAAAGTTGAAAAAAAAAAAAAGAAAAGAAAAGACATTTAAGAGGGATGATAGGGGAAAAGAATGAAAAGTTGAAAAAAAAAGAAAAGACATTTAAGAGACATTTAAGTGTTACTCTCAGTAACACTTGTGTAGAAATTAAAATAAAAATTTATAAATATTCAATAAAATCTTTGGAGTCAGTTTGTCCTACTGTGGGTTAAGAGAAGATTTTTACTAGAGATGTCTCAGGAAATGAGCTTTCATTAGCTTATTGAACAATTTCTAATGGTTTTGTAAACTACTCAGAGTGGATCTAGATGTGAAATTTTAATATAATATCTTCAGTTAATAAAAACATTGCTAATTATTTGACATAGAGAGTCTGATAAATGTAAGCCACAGCAGGAGCATTTGAGCAAACAGTATCTCACAGATATAAAAAACAAAACAACAGACCTACAGTGGAGTCACTTATGCTAAGCCCTACGGTCATCAAACCAAGATTTAATTAATTTACAGTTTTTGCTCTCCCAGAAATGGAATCTTAAACCAGTCAATTAGGAACTACCTAATCAGGACTAGTGAGGTAATCAGATAGATCCCTGAGTGCCCTACAGGAAGGTGACCTTGCCACAACCAATCTACTTTTTGTTAGTATAACTTCCTAGCCTGGCTTCCTTCTGCCTATAAAAGTATTATTTTATACAGCTCTTCCAAATTTTCCTAACTACTAGATGGAATGCTGCCAGATTCACAAGTCATTGAATAAAGTCAATAAGATCTTTAAAATTTACTCAGTTGAGGGGCACCTGGGTGGCTAAGTGGCTGAACATCTGCTTTTGGCTCAGGTCATGATCCCAGGGTCCTGGGATCGAGTTCCACATCAGGTTCCCCACAGGCAGACTGCTTCTCTCTCCACCTATGTCTCTGCCTCTCTCTGTGTGTTTCTCATGAATAAATAAATCAAATCTTTCTAAAAAATAAGATAAAATTTACTCAGTTGAATTTTTTTCCATACAGATAATTCCTATAATACATGAAGAATGAGAACTTTTCATGTAGTCATTTCAATGTGATTTTAATCATTAGCTTTTGGAAGGGCTTCAAATACTAAACTTTATACTGTTATCACATATCTTGCTATAAACATATAAAGAAATAGAACTAATTTCAAGACAGAATTTCCATTTGCATGCCAAAAATCTTATCTCTGTAATTAACAATTTCATGCCTTATATGTCTGAGATGACAAACCTCAAGAATAACTTCTAAACACACAATGATAAACTTATCACATATATGATACGTGCCATTTTTCATGTGGCACATTTTTAATGTGCCATTAAATTTTTCTTAATCAATTTCAATAATATTTATATTTTACCACCTTGCACAATACATTAATTACTTTTATTTTTTTATTTTTATTTTTTTTCATTAATTACTTTTAAAAGTGAGAATAATTTCTCTGGAATCGTAGGTGTAGCAATAAAATATTCAAATGGTTGAAAGAGAAGATATTTTGAACTGCCTTGCAGGAATCAGTTAAATTACTGACTCTTGTAATTTAGAAAAACACAAAAGTACAGTGAATGTATGTTATAAAATTGAGTAACAGCTGCATCCCAAATCAGTCCACAGTGGGCTTGATTTACATCAACTTCTGTATCCCCTGCATAATCTTTATTGTGTATGGTCCTCACTTTGAAGCTAATGATAGCATGAGAGCAAAAGAGAAATAAGAATAAGAAGCAGTGCATTTTTCAAAGACAACAGCAGATGGGTAATCTGTATTTATAGCCATTCACCCAAAAATACACCTGGCTATACAATGAATTTTATAAACCGAAATTATTTTTGAATGACAATTTAACTTTGGATAATGTCTATGCTGTACTTTTGGAAGTTAAAAATTAATTCACTTTTGCCCTAAGAATGGATCCCTTAGACGATGTCAATTATATCTAAAGAGAGAGAGAAAAAAAAAGGAGAAGAATGGCCATAAAACAAAACAAAACAAAAAGAATGGATTGTAGACAGGTAGAATTATGCTTTGGCCCTAAATTCTCATTTTTGTCCCACTAATTCTATTTTCACAGCATTCATTAAATTTTGTCCATAATGACATCAAAATGTGTCCGAGCTTAATCGTTTTTTCTTAAATTGTAAGTTTATTTCAGCTAATTCTAGAATATGACTCCCCTCTAGTTTTCTGTGTGCTAAGATATTTATTAGTCTCATCTCTTCCCATAAGCACAATTTGGATGAATCCAGGCATCTCTCCACTTTATATCTAAAAAGAGGAGCCTGTTCTGGGCTCCTATAAATGCAGAGTGCTGGTCTCCCAGTAGAAGTGGAGTGCTATTAGCATGGAGATAAGGCATATGAAAGCCCCAAACTATTGTCATCTTCCTGGAGCAAACTCATTGTTTTCTTATGGATCCCAAAAACTTTAGTAAGGTTTGAGATTAGGAAAAATTCTCTGGAGTCACTGAAGTCTGAAGTTTTGTCAATTTATGCCCATTCTAATTCAAACACTAGAATTTTCATACGACCCCAGGTAGAGTGGTTACAACTGCCAGCATTCGTCCTGGCATTTGTAAACAGATCATCTTAGTATATTTTCACATGAAGGGTTCCAAGCACCTTAATTCCTCTCTTCCAGTTTTTATTAAAATTTCAGTTAGTTAAAATATGTTGTAATATTAGTTTCAGGTGCAGGATCCAGGGATTCATCACCTATATACTACCCCCAGAGCTCACCACAATGAGAGCCCTCCCTGATACCCGTCACCCATTCAACCATCCCTCCACTCACCTCCCCTCTAGCAACCCAGCTTGTTCTCCATAGCTGTTCCGTGGTTTGCCTCTCTCTTTCCCCCCCTTATGCTCATCTGTTCTGTTTCTTAAGTTCTACATAAGAGTGAAATCATATGGTATCTGTCTGTCCCTGACTGACTTATTTTACTCACCATAATACTCTCTAGCCCCATTTGCATTCTTGCAAATGGTGAGATTTCATTCTTTTTGATGGCTGAGTAATATTCCATTGTATGTATGCACCACATCTTCTTTATATATGCATCAGTTGATGGACATTTGGGATCTTTCCATAATTTGGCTATTGTTGATAATGCCGCCAAAACACTGGGGTGCATGTGCCCCTTCTAATCTGTATTTTGTATCCTTTGTGTAAATATTTAGCAGTGCAATTGCTGGATTGTAGGGCAAGCACCTTAATTCTACCTGAATGCTGTGACAAGGGATTTATTTTTTTCAGTGCATTTAAAACATGAAGTAATCTAAGTAGAAATTAGTTTGCAAGTATAATGTGAGGATAATTATTTAAATATTTATACATGACATAAGTAAAGTCAAAATAAAGATTCTACATTCAAAAGTTTGTAATGATTTTATAAAAATAAGAAAAATAACTTTTGGGGCACCTGGGTGGTGCAATGGTTGAGCATCTGCCTTTGGTTCAGGTCATGATCCCGGGATCCTAGAATTGAGTCCCACATCAGGGTCCCTGCAGGGAGCCTGTTGCTCCCTCTGCTTATGTCTCTGCCTCTCTCTCTCTATGTCTTTCATGAATAAATAAATAAAATCTTTTAAAAAAGAAAAATGAATTTTATTCATGGATTAGCTGCTATATGCCAGGTACTATACTCAGTGCTTAGATGCATTAAAACAGTTAATGTTAAGATCTCGCATACAGCAAGTCCACTGTGGTTGTGAGTTTCTCCTTAGGGCAGCTGTTCTTGATGTTTTGCCTCCAAGAGACATTCAAACTAAAGGGGCTGGGAAACAGGACTCTGTGTGTGTCTATGAGGAGGGAGAACCATGGACACTGGTGAGGACATGGAATCTAGCTTGGTAGGTCTCTGTAGAGCTTGCCTCTACACCAAATTCAATTCCTTTTCTTTGTGGGCATATGGCTTGGTGAAATATCCCAGCTGGCTTTGTAGCACTGTGACTGAGTTCCTGAAATGGGAATACTAGTGATAAATTTCATTCCCAGCCTGGTTTATATACAGTTTTCAGGCATAATCCCCCAGGCTCTTTACCCTGCTACCATCTTTATGCAGATGACCCTAGGGACCCTAGATGACATATGTTAAAGATGGACCAGACCCAAGATGGAAAGAATCTGGATCCTTGAGTCAGTTCTCAGAGGGAAGCAGCCACAGTGAGGAATACCCAATACGCATGTTAGTAAGTGAGAAATACATTTGTATTTTGTTTCAGCCCCCATAACATTTTTAGTTTATATAACATAGCTTCCTCACATCATCAAATCTTCTTTCTTTTCTTTCTTTCTTTCTTTCTTTCTTTCTTTCTTTCTTTCTTTCTTTGTTTTCTTTCTTTTCTTTTCTTTCTTTCTTTCTTTCTTTCTTTCTTTCTTTCTTCTTTCTCTGTTTTTTTTTTTCTTCAAAATTTAACATATCTGAAGTCAGGATGTATCATACAATCAAGAGTCTTTAAATTATTTGGCAGCACTTCTTCCTTCATTATAAAGTAGTGTTAGTTCTCACAGTCAATAATGTCTTAGATTTCATGACATATAGTAATCTACAGGTTATCTTGATTTTGAAATCCATGATCTTAATCACTACCTATATTATCTATCCCCTTAAGTGGTGGACTGCATAGTGTCGGATAGCTATCTGACTCATGATATTATGCTCTGTTATTAGATTTTATCTCAGAGTATTTCTTCCTTCCTGTTTAGCAAATCACCTGGAAAATATGAACATTATGGTAGACATCTTTTCTAACAGCATTCCAGGTATGTAGGTACAAATTGATTTTTAAAATGTATTTTCTGCCATTTAGAAAATTCAAAGCCAATGATATAAACTCAAAATCTTCCACACATTTTCCAGAAAAGAAGCTGCCTTGTGCTCACAAATGGAATAAGAATTTGGCACAAATTAAAATAATGTCTACCACAAATTAGAGTTCAAGTACCTATAGTGGTAAAGTCCGCATGGTTAGCATAATAAAAATATGGACTTTTTTCCTGTGATGTACTAGCTTTGTCAACTTGGAGGTGGTTGTCCACTGACTCTAGTTTACTGATCTATAAAATCACAATAATATTTATTTTAAAAGATCATTGTGAGGATTAAATATACTATATTAATAATAGGTGCCCAATAAATGCTAATTCCTCTGCCCCATCTTACTTCACTTATGGGATTTTCAGTTGAACTTTTACGTATATTTGATTTATGACTTAAATAGATGAAAGTGAATGCAAAATTAGCTACAATCTCACATTGCTTGCTTCAATGAAAAAGTGAAAGCAAAACTAAACCTTTTCCTGTGTGCCTCATTAACTCAGTAAAATCTAATTTTCTCTAATTTCTTTCACTTCCTATGGGAAAGACCAAGTGATTATTGGAATTCATAGCCACATTTAATGATCTTTTGATACCTCTATAGATTTTTACTTTGTAAGAAAGAACTGGAATTTGAGTTCAGTTTCAGACCGCATAGGTGACGGGAAGGTGAGGATATATTTTGAGGAGAAATGGCAGAAACTTCATTAGTTACTTGTGAAATTTTTCAAAGTTGCTAAAGCCTCGCAAAGGAATTGGACACATTCTCATAGCAATGGACAAAGAAATAGGCTATTTCCAAAAGCAGAGGCAATAACAATTCCTCTGGGATGGCTATACTTCTATCTTTCTGCATGGGGAAAAATAAACTACTGAATTGGATGGCAACATATCTGTGAGAATACCTCCTACTTACTGTGGGCTAGCAGATAAAACTAGAAAATCCATTTTTACAAATAGTTATGATGGTGTTTTCCCATAGTGCCAGCAGTTTACAATCATCTCAGATCCTATAATACACTGGTGTTAAGAAATTCAAGAGTGGCAACATTCTTTTTCAGAATTTATTGATGGGAGAGCAGTCACAGGAAGTTTCTCCACAGCAGATTTGGGGGGAGATGCAGTGCGCTGTGTCTGAGTTAAGAGCAAAACAATGATTATGAGTTCCTCCTTTTAGAAGGAGTGCTGACTTAAGGAACTATGTAAGTTTCGATAACTTTGGAAGCAAGAAACATTAGTAAAATATGGCAATAAGTGTGATTTTATTAGATGAGGACTTGGGAATCTTACCATTTGGATATTAAGAGAAGTGAGATGAAGACTACAGAGGTTCGTTGAGTTATTTTTTAAGTAAAATTTTTATCAAAGTATAATATAGAATATATAACACAATAGGTAATAATTGCATATACAAACAAATGCAAAAATAACTGCACAGATCATTTATTTTTCATGACTGACTAGACTCATAATCAATAGATCAAAAATAGAACATTATCAGATATCCTTCATTATACCTTTTAGAGTCACTATCTCCCTTCAAAAAACAATTCTGACATTTGTTATCACTTAGTTTTGCTAGTTTTCAACTTCATGAAAATGGAATTTTTGAGTGTGTACTTTTTGATGATGACCTTCTTAGTTTAATATTATAGTATGGAAAAAAATATTATAGTATGAGGTTAAGTTATTCAGTAGTTTATTCATGTTTATTGATTTCTAATATTCCATTAAATGAGTAAATAGTGTCATTATATATTTTACTATTAATGGGCATTTGGGTTGTTTCCATTTTGGAGTTCTTTTCAATAGTATTATTATATTCTTATGCATGCCTTTTGTGAATATATATGCACGATTTGGGGGGTTTATACCTAGGAGTAGATGACTGAGTCATAATATATATGAATGTTTAATAATCTAGATATAGTTAAACAAATTTTCAAAGTGGTTATATCAGTTTGTACTTTTACCATCAACATATGATAGCTCTTACCAACAACTGGAGATACCATTAAAAAACAAAAACAAAAAAACCCAAACTCATCCAGTTTAATGGAAATGTGATAATATATTTAATTTGGTTTTTACTTTGCATTTCCTCTACTACTACTACTGAGGATATTTGACACCTTTTCATATGTTTATTGACTCTGAGTATATATCTTGCAAAGTTCCTCTCCAAATCTTTCATGTATTTTCCTATTTTGTTGCTGGTCATGTACTGATTTGTACAGGACAATTATGTTTTTTTTTAATCTTTTTTATTTTGGCAAGTTCATCTTTTTTGCTCCTCATTCTCTGTTCCTGACTGAGATCATATTTTTTCTGCCTGAGATTTCCCTTTAGCATTTTTTAATTGTTTAAGTAGAGTTATGCTTTTTTGCTTTCTTTTTTTTAAGATTTTTTTTCCCCTGGGAATAGAATAATAGTTTGGCAGTTATTTTCCCGTAGCAGTCTACTGATTGCATGATATTTTCCTCTCGTTTTGGTGATTTTTATTTAAAAAATAGTCATTGGTCTTATATGCTAATATTTTAAGGTTAATTTATCTTTTTTCTCTTGCTGCTTTAAAAATACTACTTGTCTGTCTTTGGCTTACAGCAGATGGGCTATAGTATGCCTAATCATTATTTGCTTTTATTCATCAATGGTGGAATTTGCAGATTTCTTGGATCTCAGTTGAAATTTGTCATCAGTTTTGAAAATCCTAATTTGCTATTATATCTTGAAAAATTACTACTGCCTAATTTTCTGAATCCTTCTAGGAATCCTATTACAATATGTTAGATATTTTATTGATACATGAACATGTGCAAATACACACTCATTTTTTGGTATATTCAATTTTCCTTTCTGTATTTTAGTCTGTATATTTTCTGTTGATTTATATTCTAGATTGAGAACTCTCTCTTCCACTAATTTGATATTAAATCTATCCACAGAGTTCTCTATATTTGTTATTGAATATTTCAATACCAGTATTTTAATTTGACAATTGTATATAAATTCCAAGTATTTGGGAAACTCTCCATATTTCATCTCTTTTCTCCATCCACATCTGCCTCCATTTTCTATTTAATATCCTTACCTGATAACTCCAAAATCTGTTTTACCAGTGGATCTGTTTTTATTCCTATTGACTTGCAATCATTCAGTCTTTCTCTTGGCATGTTTTGTCAATGTTTTGAGTGATATCAGCCATTATACAAAAAGCATTTTTATAGTATCTAGATCAGGTTACTTTTTCCCAAGGATGTTTGCTCTCTCCTTTGTTAGGCAGATAAGGAAGAAGCTGACCAACTTAATTTAAGTACTGACTTGGCTTGAGTGTAGATTGTAGCTTTGGTAAGACTTCTAGTTCTGGTCTGCTCAACCTGTTACTAGGTCATAGCCTTTGAGAGGTTCTATTTTAGATGCTTGGTCATTCAAAGTGTCCTCTTTCTCCATTGATCTCTATTACCTCTTAACTCTTCACAGCTAAGCAACTACTGAAAACTCCATCTACCTTGCTCAGCCATGCTTGGTCTACTAATAAGCCCAGCAGAGTTATTCTTCATTTCTGTAACAGTGTTTTGTTTTGTTTCTAAATATCTAGGATTTCTTTTTGATTCTTTCTTAAGATTTACATCTCTCTGCTTAAATTGCCCATCTGTTCCTGCATGTTATCTACTGTAGCTATTAGAGCCCTTAGCATATGACTCATAGTTGCTTTAAATTCCCAATCTGATAATTCCAGCATCCCTGTCAGGTCTGGTTCTGCTGCTGCTCTCTCTCTCTTCAAATTGTGGTTTGTTTATTTGTTTGTTTGTTGCCTTTTGGGATACCTCATAATTTTTTTCTCGATAGATATGATGTACTGTGGAAAAGGAACTACTGTGAATAGACCTTTAGGAATATGGTGGTGAGGTATGGGGGAGGCGCAGGTTCTAAGGTCCTATAATTAAGTCTCAGTCTTTCAGTGAGCCTGTGCCTGTAGACTGAACTTCACAAGTATTTCTAGGGTTTTGTTTTGATTTTTTTCTCCCTTACTAGGTAGGAAAGCATGGCTAAAGTGGGTGGGAGTTAGATATTTCCATTCCCTACATCAATTAGACTTTGATAATATCCTAGCAGGTTAAGATTTGGTTAACTAGTTTCCTTGTGGGCAGGCCTTGAAACCAGTTCCTTTTTCTGTTCCCTCCTGCTAAAAGCCTGAGGAGATTTTTCTCTTGTATTTACTATGGGAATCTGCTAGAGCTCCTGGAGGACAATCTTATGGGAGCCCTCCTATGATAGGATCCCCTTGGAGTTTTTAACTGTCAAAATTGTCCACTGGGAGCCTGTAGCCATTTGTCAGACACAGCTCAGCTGTTCCTACTGCTGCCTTCGCTCCCACATTCACATCCAGAGTCAGTGCTCCAGGAAGTTTGCCTGTCTTTTGCCAAAGTTGGGGGCACTGGCTTGCCTGTGTACCCCCCTCCTTTTTTAGAGCTCCAAGAGGAGTTGTTGACATTTCAGTCTCTACAGCTTTTTACTTGTCAGGACAGGGAATGGTGACTTCCACACTCCTTCCATGCAGAATTAGAAACCTAAACATGTCTCTTGCATAGGATCCTCTCTTGACTTTTGAGAGCTGTCCTGACTTTAGAATTTAGCAAACATCACATATGGAAAAGCTGGAATGACAGACTTGTTCTCCGTGTCTCCTTTTTTACTTGGAACCTGATCTCCAGGACTCTACTGTGTGTTTCCTTTTTGTCATTCTGTCCGTACGAAACTCCCTAACATTCTGCTGTTTTCCAGATGCTTGGGCGCTGTGTCTCACTTTGTGTGTGACTTATACCCTACACTCACAGAAGGCAAAAACAAAAGCCACATTGCCTGACATCTGAGGGTGCTTCATCTGTCCTCTAGTATTTGAAAATGCACACATGTACATTTAATAACATTTATATTGTCTTTGTCTTTCTAATCCTTGGTAGAAATAGGAAACTAATTGCTAGATGTCTTTTTATAACTTTTAGAGACAGCTACTTAGATTGTTTCTAACACGTTCACTAATGCATTGTATTTTTTCTCAAATTATATGTTCATCATAGCCAAAATGGTCACCACGTCTCACTTTCATTTTACAGCTTAAAATATTTACAGTGTCTTTTGTGATTTCTTTTAGATCCAGGTTATTTAGAAAGATTTGCTATTTTTTAGGCATTTGAGGATTTACCAGTTATCTCTTTGCTGTTTGTTGCTTCTTAATGTAGTTTCATTGTAGCTGATTTATTCTGTATGATATCAGCTCTTTTAAGTTTGTTGATTCCTTCTGTATTGCTCTGTCTTAATCAATTATGGGAAATGGTCCGAGCACACTTGAAAAAACTACATATTCTTCAGTTGTTATTGGTGGTATTCTATTGTCAATCAGGTTCAATTTTTTTAAGTATGTCATCTCATCTATATATTTACTGTTTTTTTTAAATCTCTTTGCTCTGTTACTGAGAGAAAAATGTGAAGTGTTTCCCCAGATTTGTGGTAGTGCCTATTTCTTTCATATTTCTATCAATTTTTGCTTTACATGGTATAAACCTATATTATCACATGCATACAGATTTAGAATTGATGATTCTGACAGATTGACCCCATCATTATGGTGAGGTATCTCTCTTCAGCTCTAGTCATTCTAAATGCTCTAAAGTCATCTCTGACGTAGCATAGCTATACCAACTGCCTTGTTGGTGTTTTGTTTAATTTGGAATATTTCCCATACTTTTGCAATACACGGTGTGCTTTTTAATTTTTTTAAAGTTAAATTCCAGTTAGTTGACATACAGTATAGTATTAGTTTCAGGTGTACAATATAGTGATTCAGTGCTTCCATAGAACACCCAGTGCATTTTACAACAACGTGAATGGAGCTAGAGAGTATCATGCTAAGTGAAATAACTCAGTCAGAGAAAGACAGATACCATATGAATTCACTCATATGTGGAATTTAAGAAACAAAACAAATGAGAATAGAGGGAGAAAAAGAGAGAGAGAGAGAGATAAGCCAAGAAACAAGTGCTTAACTATAGAGAATAAATACTGTATGGTTTTAATTTCAGGTATCTTTTTAGAGCCATCTGTATTTAAATTCTGTTTTTAAACCAGAGTGACCATTTTTATCTGATTATTTATTTTCCTGAGAATTTTTGAATTTATGTATTTAAGTTTATGTACTACCATTTTTTTCTCTTCTTTCTTGCCTACTTCTGGATTGATCAAGTTATTTTAAATTTAGTTGTCTTCTCTATGACACTGTGAGTTGCAGACTTTTTTTATTCCTTTATTACTCAAGAGGCTGCAACATGAATCTTTGACTTAGTAAGATTTACTATAAGTGTGTACTTTTGGTACTACCTATAAGAAGCTAAAATTTTAAAATAATGTGACTTCATAGACCCCCTCTCACCTTTTGTGCTATTGTTGCCAAACATTTTAATTCAATTATACATATAATTCAATGACAAATATTATTGTTAGTATTTTGTATATTTAGGCTTTTTATATTTCTTTGTGTTTTCTTGTATTTCCATGATTCTTTCAGGGTAAGTGACAGAAGCTAACACAGGGATAAATCAAAGAAATTGAAAAGGAAAGCAAAGAGTATTAAAACCCATTGATTTACTACTACATGTCAGGAAGTGTGTGCTGTGTTAGTAACAATAAAATTAATCATTCATTTTCTGCATACCACAAGCCAGGCACTATCCTAACTCTCTACATTCAGTACATTTTTAAAGCTTAGAAAAACCTGGAATTTGGTTTAGCCCCTTATGTATATATGGAAATTAAGAAGGTTCACCTTTCATTCAAGTATATAGTGTGCCCTTTCTTTTATGCGCTAGGAAATGTTTGAAGTGCTGAGGATATAGCAAAGAAGTAAACAGAGAAAATCCTGGTCATTCTGGTGGCTACCTTCTGGCTTGAGGAGATGGGCAATAAAAACAAGCAAGCTAATATATGAATGATTATATAATGTGAAAGATGATGGTAAATGCTATGGAAAAAGTAAAATATACATTTGGTTTGCTATTTTATATAGGATTATGAGATCACCTCAGAGACAAAACTTTATTTGATCAAATTTCTGAAGAAAATACCAGGCTTTAAAAATCAGTTAGATGGAAAATTTAAAAATTACAAAAAATAATAATAATAAAATAAAATAAAACTAATAAAATCCTGAGTCAGTCTTCTTGATTACAAAGTCTAGTTTATCCCACTGGTTCATAGAGATCAGAAGACTAGAAGTAGGGAATACTGGGGATAAAAAATCAGGCCAGGAGTTAATTTTAGCTCTTTCTATTATTAATATTTTCAAAACCTATCATTCTGGTTTTCTTTATTTCATCTATCCTGCTTCCTTGCTTAATAGCAAGGAGAATTCTTATTTCTCAAAATAAATATATATATATATAAGATATCCCAAAAATTTTATTTTTTAAGGATTTATTTATTTATTTGAGAGAGAGAGTGACACCAAGATAGCAAGAGCAGGGAGGAGAGGGAGAAGTAGGCTCCCCGCTGAGCAGAGAGGGAGACACAGGGCCTGATCCCAGGACTATGGGATCAAGACTTGAGACAAAGGCAGATACTTAAGTGACTGAGCCACTCAGGTGGTCCAAGATCCCAAAAATTTTAATGCAATTCTAAACTTAAATAGATAAACAGATAGATCTACCTCCCTAGTCATATAAATAACCAATCTTTTCATGTTGTACTTGAGGAAATAAGGAGTTCGCTTAAGAATTTCTCTCTGTTTTCTTGTAATCAGAGTCAATCACAACCAGTTAAAAATATGTACTATGATGACAAAGACCAGTGAACATTACTTTTAGGTGAGGAAATGTAAACTAACGAAAGCCCAAACTGCAATCTGCTAAATATAATATGTGTGTTTATTTGGGGTCTTAGGGATTGCAATCAGGGAGATGGATTCCACAAATTTTGAAAGTGTGCTCCCGAGAGACACAAGAGGCTAGAGATTTTGAAGTGGAAGGGAGTGAATTTGCAGGTGTTGTTTTGAATGAAATATGATTGGTGCTAGTGTAGCCTTGGTTAACACTAATCTATGTGTGATTGATTGCTAAGGCTAGTGTTGGGTAGAAAGTTCATTTATGTCCATTTTAACATGTAGCAGATGACTTGACTTTTAGCTGCATTCAAGTGCAATTTCTAAGAATTTGAGACAGAAGATACGCATTAGCCTCACTCCCTCAATGCCATCCTGGCTGTTTTCTATCAGCCTCTTAGTAATGCTTACTCCATTTTATTCTCTGTAACTGGGGAAATATAAATTGTGTTTTAAAACATCTCCTAAAAAAAATTAAAACATCTCCTATTATTCATATATTTATGCTCCATCTCTCCTTAAAACTCACTGAATTTTACATAGAAAGAATCTCATTGTGTTGGGGATGTGAGAGAGGGCAGAACTAAGGAAAAGAACCTGAATTCCATGGAAGAGTAATCTAGTATGCATCAGGTAGGGTTGTCAGGTAAAATACAGAATATCCAGCTAAAAGTATCAAATGAAAAATGAAAGGAACTACAAATAAGTTCTTTGTTTAGAGTTTGTCCCAAATATTGCATGGGACACTCTCAGACTAAAATAATATTTATTTTATTTTATTTTTAATAATAAATTAATTTTTATTGGTGTTCAATTTGCCAACATACAGAATAACACCCAGTGCTCATCCCATCAAGTGCCCCCCTCAGTGCCTGTCACCCATTCACCCCCACCCCCCGCCCTCCTCCCCTTCCACCACCCCTAGTTCATTTCCCAGAGTTAGGAGTCTTCATGTTCTGTCTCCCTTTCTGATATTTCCTACCCTTTTCTTCTCCCTTCCCTTTTATTCCCTTCCACTATTTATTTTTAACCGAAGTTCAAATTTAACTTAAAATCTTGTATTTCCGCTTGTTAAGTATGACAATACTAACCGTAGGAACAGCTTATAAGATCCAGAAACTGAGCCAATTCAGCGGATAGATAATTTGAGCTCAGAAGGAAAATAAACTCATGAAATAGGCCGTCTTACTCTTTTCTGTTACTTCAAGAGTTTGGGATGTCCGAAGTAGTAGATAGGATATTGGAAGTTGTGGGGAAGAGGTGGTTGAAACAATCTAATCTAACTACTGGGGTTGGGACAGGAAATTTCACTTGAAATTTATATTCTATTTACTTAAAAAAAAAAACTTTATAATAACATTCCTTCCTCTGAAAACAGTACGTTGATTGAGTTTCCTAGGTCCTTAGTATCTCTCTTGTCTTAATCTCTTTTAATAAATACTTTGGAAGATTCTTTCAGTTCTAGTTTTCTAGTTCATAGAGGCGAATCCACACATAAGTCCAATGTGCCCATTACTGAACCCCTTTAAATGCCACCTATCAGGTCTCCAAAAGATTCTGAAGAGAACAATTTTAATGATTGCCAATCATGGTGATTCTTTTAGAATTTAATTAAAGTGTGCTTTAATTACATGGCATATTTTAGAAAACATCCCATATATTTATCAATTGGCATTTTCAAATGTGAATATATATATGTATGTATGTATAAAACCGTGCTGAAGTTACACACATACAGTAAATATGACTTAATAATACTTGTGGGCGAACTCTTCTGTACTTGAAACCATATTGTACCATGTGTTATATTGATAGAGACTTCAAGTTAAAAAGTATTCATTAACGTTGCTAAAGATGTAAGAACAAAACAGAGAAATAAGGAAACACAGAAATAATATTAAAAAATCATAAATTTATATTGATACAGTGATGAAATGAGTAAAACATTGGCACAAATAACTATGACATGAAGTATTATTTGCTAGTTAACTATTCATTGGATATATTCATTGATTGTGTTTCTTTATCAGTTTTAGTGAGAATAACTGAGAAGAGTGATCTAAATGTGTAATTAAACTTAGATTATTCATTTTTATTTTGCAACATCAAAATGAATTTCTCGTTTATATAATGTTTCACTTGAATATTTAAAATTTTCACAACTAAAATAAAAATACACAAAATGATGGAAACCAACTCCATATGAAAGTAACTATAATTACTAGTAACTGTCAAATAGAAATTAACAAACTTGTTTTTACACAGTAATAGAGGTTTGAGTGCACTAAGCTTGTCAAAAGTGTTTAAAGGCAGTTTGCATTTATATTCCAGCGACTGCTTTTAAAGGTCATTTTTCTAAAGAATGCACCAAAAGACAAAGATCTATTTATTCTCATATTACCCTCTCATCAAAACTAGGACTGAATTGCCATAGGGGAATATGATATTGGCGACATTTTCTAAGACAGTGACATCTATTTTACCTGGAACTTTTAATGTTTCAGACTTAAGAGGTAGAAGAAAAAATCGTATCTAACATTTCATACTGTGCCTACTCTGTGCATGCGTCCCCCAGGTTCTCCATAGGACATAGATTTCACATTTAAACAGGGTATATTTGAAATACATCTGAGGAAATATGAAGGAAAGAGCTGTTTACAAAAATGAGCAGTTAAGGAAAACCAGAAAGAAGAGAAGCATGACAGGGCTAGCGAAAACTGTGAGCTGCTAATGCTCAGACCTGAAGGGCCAAGAGGATGAAGCAGTCACTGGAACCTGGAAAATATAACTATAGTCATAAGAGGAGGCTCAAAGGTCAGATCTGTGGTGTCTAACAGATATTGCAGGAGTCGTAACCCTAATCTCAACTTTCTCCTTCTACCCTATTTCTTGCAGATGCTTCCCACTGGTCACACCCAGCCCTAGGGTAAGGGAGCTCTTTGATACAGTTTATAAAGTTATCTTCCCAGCAAACACAATAGGATGGGAAGGAAGAAGAGGGGATCTGGAGAAGCAAACAACAATATTCAGCACCCACCCACCGCTTTTGCTTTTCAATATCTACTCCTGTTCTTTTTTTTTTTTTTTTTCCTGTTCTTTTTCAGGGTGAAAAAACTTGTGTACCCATACAAAATATTTCATTTTATCTTGTTGCATTTAATCATGGGATGACAGCACAATAGATAGACTCCTAGGTAAAACATAAAATTTTAGGCACCATAATTTCTTAAAAGGAGGAGAGAGGGCAGACCCGGTGGCGCAGCGGTTTAGCGCCTCCTGAACCTCGGGGTGTGATCCTGGAGACCTGGGATCGAGTCCCATGTCGGGTTCCCTGCATGGAGCCTTCTTCTCCCTCTGCCTGTGTCTCTGCCTCTCTCTCTCTCTCTCTCTGAATAAATAAATAAATCTTAAGAAAAAAAAAAAAGGAGGAGGAGGGAAAGAAGCAATTCACATAAAAGTTGCCTTTAGCAGTCCTATTTCCATAACTTCCATCTTTCAACATTGTTTAAGTCCTGTCTTACTCACTGCAATTACCTAAAATAGATAAGATTCTTTACCAAGTGGGGTGGCCTGAACCTTTACTCTTGGGATCTGAATCTTTTCTGGCTGTCTTTATTTGACTGCTGCAGTATTCCATTGGCTATCATAGAGTAAGGGGATGCTACAAGATCCTAAAACCAAGTGAATTCTCTGGCTCCAGACATTGTCTTCCTTGTCCCATTGTGTAGCAGCCGTGTATTTTCTCCTTGATACTGAAGATCGATCACTTCTCCAGGAGAGTGACCCTCTTCTCCGTATGACATGAAAAGCACAGAGAGCAATTTCAGTTACTTATTCAAAGGAGTGTTACTGTGTTCCCTAATAGAAGCATTTCTTCCCTTGGACATTAGGACTTCTAAAGCCACTGAAATCAAAGTCACGGAGACAAGAAGCAAAAAATGTTCCAGTGATTTACTTTGTGTAACAGTAGAACAGTTTCGCTTTCAACCCAATTTCTACATTCTATGTATCTAGTTTTTTTAGTAAAGACAACATAATATAGTGGTTTTTGGTTTATGGCATACATATATGCTACATGATGAGAGGGGATATCTCCCAGTGGTGCGATAACTGAACTTTTACCAGGTTTTTTCACCATTCTGAAAGCTAGCTGAATCATAAGCATATGTTAAATGAATTCCATGGATGTCAACTCCTTGCTTTACTTTTTTGACATAGAAATGCGTAACACACACTTTGACCAGTGGTAATCGTATGTGGCATGTAATAGAAATGAGTATCTGACAGTCCCTGAATAGTGTCACTGGCAGAGATGTTACAGACAGGAAGGCATGTTTGCATCTGAAGAATATATCTAGCCCTGTGTGGGGATAGATACGATCGATATGATGATAGAAGCCAATGTAATCAGCCTGCTACCAGTTGGGTAGCTATTCTTTTGGAAAATAATACTATATCAGGTGATCAGAATTAGTCTCTGGGGTCTGGCAACAGCTAGCTCAGTCTTGGTAAAAATCATTTAAGCTGTAGAAATCATGCATAACTTTTATGCCAACCTTCATGAACTCCCAGGATATATGAATCTGCCAAGAAAGCAGAAAAATATCTGGGAAAGAATCAATGACATCCATCTGAAGGGTCATGGTTTTCATCCTTTTATTTCTAAGCCTTCTCTGAAATAGATCTTTTCTGCTGCTCATCTACAGAGAATACAATTATCTTCAATACCGGTGCCTATACTCAGAAGTCCATTCAATTACTTATTGCCCTGACTTAATCACCAGTCTGGCAAATTATGTTCATTGCCTGAGCCCTGATCCACTGTCCAACTCATTAACTAGCATAGGTATTTTTCTTAGACAGTTTGTCCTTCTGCATGAAGGGGACAAACAGATCTACCATTCCAAGTTCTATCCACTAGGAGGATTCCGCCCCCCCTTTTTTTTAAATAAATTTATTTTTTATTGGTGTTCAATTTACCAACATACAGAATAACACCCAGTGCTCATCCCGTCAAGTGCCCCCCTCAGTGCCCGTAACCCATTCACCCCCACCCCCCGCCCTCCTCCTTATTGTAACATTCAGACCTCCCTTGAGTGGAGCTGTAATACAGCAGCTGTCCACTTCCAGGCAATGTCAACATACTGTGCAGGTGTGTACTTTTCCTCCAAGATAAGGTGAGCATAGAGAACTCCTTGTGAAGCTTGAGCTGTGATATGAAGGAGAGGCAGTGAAGCAGAAGGAAGAGCTATTGTGCATTTCTAAGGCATCTGCTTATGCAGTGTACTTGCTTCTTCTAGTCTAGTTTTGCTGTGTCCTTACACTCTCCATCTCCAGTTTTCAATAGATGTTGGAAATATATACCCGATATTATGGTTTAGTGAATTAGACAATGCATAAATCATCATGGGCATTTTAGGCTTCACTTCTACTTGGTGCTTTATTATTAACAGTTCGGATTCTAGAAACATTCCAGAAGCAACTTTACAAATGGCCTCTGAGCATGGCAGGTAGAACATTTTACAGTGGCAATATGTAGATTACCTGGGGGAGGGGACTCTCTGATGTTGAACCCACAGAAACTTTTATTCCTGGAAAAAGAGAGCATAGCCAGGGTATAAAACTCTGAGTCTGAGCTGTAGTTCTTCTTGAGGCCTGTCAGAGGCTCCACTGCAAGTTCCTGTTTTTTGTTTTTTTTTTTTCTACCTCAGGGAGTGGCAACTTTTTCTATAAAGGGACAAATAGTAAATATTTTAGCCATCATGGGCTATCCAATCTCTGTCACAACCATCCATTTTATTTATTTTTTATTTTTTTTATTTATTTATGATAGTCACACAGAGAGAGAGAGAAAGGCAGAGACACAGGCAGAGGGAGAAGCAGGCTCCATGCACTGGGAGCCCGACGTGGGATTCGATTCCGTGTCTACAGGATCGCGCCCTGGGCCAAAGGCAGGCGCTAAACCACTGCGCCACCCAGGGTTCCCACAACCATCCATTTTAGATTTAGCATGGAAGGATCCAGAGACAATAGATAAAGGAAAAAGTGTAACTATATGCCAATAAAAGTTGCTTTATGGACATGGAAATTGGGATTTCATGTAATTTTCATATATCATAAAATGTTCTTATTTTGATATTTTTTTCAACTATTTAATAATAGAAAAACTATTCCTGGCTCACAGACTGTACAAAAACAGAGGGTCCAGTTTCCGCCAGCTGACTATAGTTTGGCAGCCCTGATCTACTGGGTTGTGAGGCCCAAGTGGCAGGGCAGCTTGAACTACAGGCTAGAACTGTGAGTAAGTTGCCTTTGCCTCTGAAACTAACAGTTTTATGGGCTACCCTTAAAAGCATTGAAGTAGCTAGCATACCAAAATGATTTGTGAATTGCTTTTCTAATCCAAAGCCACCACGAAGCATGGTGACTTTTAGTGGTAGGTGATGGGACAACTTTCCTCTCACTTTAGAAGGGATAGTCTGCTATAATAAAGAACCATAGGCTCCTCACAACTCTACCAATGTGGCAGGCCCCTAAACATTTATAGAATTTATCTCCCATTGTCTGGCATACATGAATCCTACTGGGGCATCTAGAATGTTTACTGCTCCCTGAACACCACATCTGTCTGGCAGAGTATTTTCAATATAAGTGAGTAGCATAGAAGATGTTCTGTGATCTATCAACAAGATCAAGGTCCCTCTAAACTATAGGGATAATAGAGTTGAAGAGCTGACATAGGCCTGTGACAGCACAGTAAATGTGTATTGCTGTCTCTGACATAGAAATCTAAATTGCTTATTTCTGTTTACTTATGGAAGAAAAAAAATTAAATGCTATTTCATTAGGTGCACATCTGGTGATTTGCTTTAGTGATGATAATCTAGCTGGAACTACAGCAATATAACAGAATTTACTTAAATTACTCTGTGTAACAGATTGTATAAACAGTCCAGGGATGATACAGTGATTAAATAGGGTTAGGAACCCATGCCTTTCCATGTGTTGATGAACTCTTCCTGTGTGTTGGGTGTTTTTATCAGCATAATTTACCAGCATGTGTGTATTTTACTTAGCAGGAAAGAGTAAAAAGAAAGTGAAGGGGTATGTCCATTTCTTTTAGTGGAACATCTTGGGAAATAAACATATTGCTTCCATTAAAATCCCATTGGCCAAGAGTTAGTCACCAGGCCAGAACTAGCAACAGGAAGTAAGGCTGGGTAACATATCTTTAGCTGGAAACCTGTGTGCCCCAGACTTAGGGATTCTGCATTAGTGAAAGATGAATGAATGATTGCTGGGCTAGTATCTAACTTATCTTTATATGGGAACAGTTTTTTAATAGAATTCCAAGTTCTTGTCCAAATAGCCAGGACTCATTCATAGATGTGATTAGAGTTAACGTAACAAGTATGTGTCTTAATGGATAATAGACTATTAAAACTAGAGAGAAATTTGAGATGACTTAATCCTAAACTTTTTCACATAAGAATCAAGTGAATCCTAGGAAAAAAGAAAGTTAATGTAGCAGAACTACTTCCTGGAAGAACTGGGACTGCATCCGAGTATTCCAACTGTATAGTCTTTCCCCTTTCCACTAGCGCCTGCTGCTTATTCTGTTACATTTCCATTTCATGTGTCGATAAAAAGGTGTGTGCTGCATAGTCTGGTGACTAAAGTCTAACCCACAGGAACCAATAATCTAATAAGAAAACATTTTTGTAAATAATAAGAAATAAAGAAAACATAATAAGTGTACAAAATATTGAAACAAAGTAAAAGTATTGCATTACCACGTGTGAAAGATAGGATGTCAATGCATGAGGTCTGTTTTGAATAAAATGTATCTTGTAATAACACTATATTAATTATAACTTTAAAAATAATAAATGAAGAGTATCTCTTTAAAGTATTTCAAAGTACTTTAAATTGGACTACATTGGACTAAGCACCAAGCTTATGGTAATGTAAGCACTAAACTTAAGATAAAATTTAGTTTATAGTAATGTATTGAAGACTTAATTAGCAGCATTATCTCTATATTCCTCCAAAAATGCTAATAGAGTTTATTTACATGATCAGCATTTACTATGGTCATGCACTATTCAAAGTGCTGAGTCTAAAATGGTGAACACCACAGAATTTTATCTTCAAGGAACTAAATGGAGTTTAGAGATCTCAATGAGTAAATACACGTAAAGTGCTTATATCGTGCCTGGCATATAAGAAACACTAGATGACTCTTGATGTTTCAGTGTTGTTTTTCAGTATTATTTAGTAATATTGCTTTTTCTTGTAACAAATATTCACATCTACAATTTTGTTGATATTTGATTGGCCCCATGCTAATCATCAAGAAATCCACAATGTTGCACCGAATAATGTTATGCCTCATGTAAATTGTCTTATATGAATAAATATATTCATTCATTGGTCATTTTTTACTAAGTTTCATGGGATGGTAACTATAAAAATGTTATAGGTGCTATATCATGCAATCAAGGCAGTCATATGGGTTGTATAAGTCATATGGGTTGGGAATGCACTATAAAATCATAAATTATAAAATGTTATATATATAGTATACATCAGATTCATAGAGAAAGTTATAGCTAATTTTCTTTTGGAAATAAAATTCAGCATGTATTTTTCTGGAATGTGATACATGAACTGAAACATAAGAGGCCAATTGGTTCTTGCCAAACACATAGGTCAGGAAGGGGAGGAGGGCATGGGGGTGAGTGCAGAGATGGTACATTCCACAGAAGGAGGTAACAGTAAGGAAAAGCATAGGGACTTTGGAAGCTTTAAGTAATTATGGCATGGAATATGGTTCTGAATAGGGTGAGCAGTGAGGTGTAAAAGGAATGCAAAAGCTGGTTCTTGAAATACCTTATATGTCAAGATAGGGAGTTTGATTTCTCCTCTAATCAAATGGAAACCATTAATGGAGAGTAAAATGACAAGACTTGTCCTTTGCAAAAATTTTGTATCAGTGTAAGGTAAAGGTCAGAGAGTGGCAAAACTGAGAGCAAGGAAATTCATTATATGACATTATTGAAGTTTAAAAGATGAAAAGTGTATGAACCAAGAAAGCAGGCCATAGAAAAGAAGATGTTCTTGAAGAAATATATAGCCACCAAGTCTCAGGTTGAATTTAAGATGCATTTCCAGTTATTTTGGGAATAAAATATAAAGAGTAAGATATCTTATTAACCTTGGCACAATTTGGGCAAAAAATATAAGTGCATGTGCACTCATGTGTGCATGTGTGTGTGTGTGTGTGTGTGTGTGAATTGCAATATCTTTAGGAACGCTAATATACTTTCCTTTAAGCTATTGAGGGCATAGAATATCATTCAGTTTTGCCAAAATAATTTTTAGTATAATGGCCTTGCAATATTTGATCTGAAACATGTTTCTACTGGTTTTTCTCTAGATTTCCATGATTGAAAGCAATGTACTGTTATTGCCACTGATATTTCATTTAACATATTGTAAATGAATTTACTCTGAAAGCTAAATACTTGGGTTTTACCCATAAAGTTGATAAGACATATGGCAGAGCAGGTCACAATTGCCATCAATACCATTGATCTTTGGGATGCCTGGGTGGCTCAGCAGTTGAGCGTCTGCATTTGGCTCAGGGTGTGATCCTGTGGTCCAGGATCAGTCCCGCATTGGGCTCCATGTGGGAGGCTGCTTCTCCCTCTGACTATGTCTCTGCCTCTCTCTCTCTCTCTCTCTCTCTCTCTCTCACACACACACACATAAATAAATGAAATCTTTAAAAAATATATCATTGATCTAATGCTGACCTGAAGAGTCTCTCCCTTTAGAGAAGAGAAAGATATTCAGCCTGAATGTTCATTTGATGTTGGCCTTTGTACAGAGATCAGTAATCGCTTTGTCAATTACAGTTCACAGAAATTTCTATTCTTCATAAATAATATAAAATTTAGTTTCCAAATTCTAAGAAATGCTCCTACTATCACTCCCTTGTTCATAATTACTTTTTCATTCAAACATATAGGAAATATGCTGAATTATCTAATGGGCAATCACATTCTCTGAAATCTAATGTGGAAGTTGGAGAACAAGGGTCCAAATTTATGTGTAAGAATTTATTCAAATGTCATTGAAATTGAATATTAAAATAGAAACATGTCATTTTCACCTGGGATATTCAAGGAAGACTTTATTGGATTAGATGAAATTTGAAATGGATTTTGGAGGAAGGAAGGAAGGAATTTTTCTAGGACACATTGTGTATAAATCATCCTAGAAGCTGAATCAATATGTAATAAACACAAGATGAAATCAGTGGGCAATATTTAATAAATTATAATTTTACTATATTAGAGTATTCAGAAGAGAAAATTTAGACAAAATTGAAAGGGCAGCAGAGATTAGATTATAGAAGCTTCTGAGTTGCAGACCTAAGAATTTTAATATTGTTTAGACAACAAGAAGTCTGAGTAGTTTTGTGAGCAAGGAAGGCAACATGATTAAAGAGGCTTTTTAATAATGTTATATTGGTGGCATTTATGTAGGATAAATTGATAGGAGCAGACAACAGAGTTTGGCACAGCTCTCCAGAACTCTTCAAATTTCCAGTTATGAAGACATAGGGCCTAAGGGTAACAATTGCAAGAAATAAATGTTAAAAAATAATGCAAAGTAGTCAAATGATGTCATGATTGATTGTTTATTGAGAATGAAAGGATGAGTGTGTTTCTAAAGATGACTTTAAGGTATTAAACCTGCAAGGCCATAGACTTAGTCCTTGTGAATAATAGTAAGAAATGAGAAGATTATTTAAACATATTAAGACTGAGTTATTCACAAGAAATAGAAGTTAAAATGTCCTTAAGAATTGTATGTTTAGAACACAAATAAGTGGTACTGGAGATATTAATATGAGAAAGTACTATGTTGCATTTACTGGGGAAAGAAAAGGTGTGAATATGTTGGAAAGAAAGAAATAACCAAGAAAAGAGGTAGACTGTAATTCTGATCATTTTCCCCCAGGCCTACTAAAATAGTCTATGTATTCATAACCCACAAATTGTCCTTTTCCTTTATCTTTTTGTTTTCAAATTCATGCCGGTCAACTTACATATAGTTATAATTCTTGTAAGTCCTGATTTCCAGAAGAATAAGGAAAAAGACAAGGACTTAGTAGTTAATGAGGTAATATGAGGTGAAAAACTAATCTGAAAAATAAGAAAATTAATTTGAAGTAAATAAATTACTATGTCAAAAAGCATAGATATAAGTGACTTATTCAGGAAAATACAGCAATGTCAAGAAAGAAATCCCTCACTACAGTAGATTTTCACATTCTGATATATTCTTTGGCTGATACGGATTAGAAAGAGGTGTCTAAGTATGCTCACTTAATGGCAATTACTGAAAATTGATAAAATAATGTATCCTTTTTATTCAACTTTAGGAGGAATGCAAAATCATTTTCCACAAATCTCATGAGGAGTAGATGATATGATGTCAACTGGAAAGGTAATAGTAAGAGGATCAGTCTGTGCAGCAAAATATCAGTGACAAACATTTGTGGATAAACATTTGTTTTTTACCAAAACGTAGCAGCTTAAAACAATATTATTACCCCCACAGTTCTGTAGGTCAAAAGTCCAGGCTGACTTGACTACTTTCTCTGCTTAGGGTCTCACAAAGTTGAGGCCAAGCCAGGTAAGCTCTTATTTGGAGTCTCTGAAGAGGAATCCAAAGAATCCACTTCAAAGCTCATCCAAAGTGTCTTCAGAATCCAGTTCCTTGTGGCCATAGGCCTGAGATCCCCATTTCCTTATCTACTGGTGGCCTGTATGAGCCCCCAAAGGCAATCCTTTGCACATAGCCTTCTACTTATTCAAGCTACCAATGGTGCCTTGAGCCTTTCCATGCTTCAAATTCCTCTGCTCTGCTGACTCCGGCTGGAAAAATAACTCTTTTTTTTTAAGGGTTCAGGTGTTTAAATTGTAAATACTTGGATAATCTGCTTTTTGGTCAACTCAAAACTAACTGATTGCTAACCTTAATTGCATTGACAAGTTCTCTTTGCCCTACAATATAACATAATCACAATCCCGGAAGTTAGAGAGAGAAACCATGGGTAGGAGGCTCCTTTGGGAATTCTGCCTACCATATGGAATATTTATTTTACTTTAATAATAGATTATTTAAATTTTCAAGATCTCTTGAATGTAACATTTTTTTTTGCGTTTTTATGGTTCTGCCATTCATATTTGTCCTATTGGCTTTATGAATCCCCTGGTCTCAGGTGTTAATTCTTACTTTTTGTTTGTCTGGTATCTCACTTTCCTGATGTAACTCAGAGATTTATTGGCTATTTATTTTTGTTTTTGAAAATACCTGTTCTGCAGGTGAGAGTCTATGATGGATGAAGGTGGTGCTGGTTTTCTAGATGCTGACAGACCCCGGTCAAGGTGGTTAGCAGTCCCTTGGAGTACTGCCTTACAACTTAGTCCAAGCATCTCACTCACTGCTTTAGTCTTTGACCAAAGGCCCTGATGAGCTAAGCCCAAGAAAGGGCAGGTTGTGAGGCTGCTCAAACTAAGCTGCGCTAAGGGACTCAGGTGACTCTCCCTCTAGCCTTGAGGCTCCTCCCAAATGTCTCTATTTAAGTACACTCTTCTCTTGTTTATGACCTTTTCCAGAATTGTTTCTCAGTATGTCTAACTTTACCTGCTTTCTAGCTTTCTGGAACTCCTCGACGTGGCATCCTTTCTTGTTTTATTGGAATATGGGGAAATCCTCTCATTTCATAGGATTTTGTATATATATATATACACATACATATTTATATTTCATATATTTGTTTATGTACATGTATATGTATATATATATTTATATTTCATATATTTATATTTTATATATTTATATGTATAAATATATATTCATATATATTTTATTGAAATTCGATTTGCCAGCATATAGTACAACACCCAGTGCTCCCCCTGTCAAATGCTCCCCTCAGTGCCTGTCACCCAGTCACCCCATCCCCCCACCCACCTCCTCTTCCACTGCTCCTTGTTCATTTCCCAGAGTTGGAAGTCTCTCACCTTTTGTCTCCCTCTCTAATTTCATAGGATTTTAAAAGAGTAAGAAGATTATCTTCTTGATTCTATTAATAGGGCATTCACTTGGTAAAAAAAAACACCTTAATATAGCAAGAGCTACAGAGATATATAAGATGTGATTCTTTGCTTTTGAGAACAAGAAATATTTGATAAATAATGAATTCACTCTTTTGAGCCTTACATTTAGTAAATACATATTCAATTTCAAGTTACCAGACATTGTGGTGCTTAGATAAAATGACAATAAATATGGGCATAGTCCCTGCCCCAAGAGAGGTTACAAACTAAATATGATATGCAAAATTAGACAAATATTTACAATTAGCCATGATAAGTAGCATGATAGGTGGAGAATAGCAAGTCACAGAAACACATCCGTAGGCTAGGTGGAGTGGGGGAGAGGATGACTGGGAAAGAACTGCTCTCCTAGTCTGAAAACACACAAACAAGAAAATAATTTGTCTGATAAGACTAATATTCTAGAGAGAGGTGTTTTCTCTGAGTTGAAGTGTCATTTTCGTAGTTGCATGAGTTTCTTTGGTTCTGGCCTTAATGTTACCAAATACTGAAGTGTTCCAGCAGGTTTTCAGCGAACCCTCAGATGAGAACTATATTCCCATTTAATCAGTTATGTGCCAAAGGTGATACTGATATGCATGATATCAAGTTTTTTCATCATATGACTTCCCATACAGAAAAGCAATTCATACATTCCTTCAGTAAGTTATTAAGTACAAGAGGATAATTATCTGCTAAGTTTTGTGTGGTTATATGAATATCTATGCTTATACATACAGCACATTTGACCATAAGAAAAAATAGAAACAAAAAAAAGAAAAAATGGAAACAAAAAAGAAACTTTGCCCCTAAAAATTTATTATAAATACCTTAATTATTTTGCTTCACCTTCAGTTTTTAAATAAAATAAAATTTTTGAATATATTATAGAATTCACTGAGAGCATCCCAATAGTTCTCAAAGGAATCAAATTATATCCTAACTATATGGCTGAAAAATAAAATCACAATTCCTTAGTGATCCATGAAAGGAAATACCTTTATAGAAGAATTTCATCAAGTAAAGGTTTTCTTTCCTTATTGAATCTGAGCTGTATTTAATCAAGGCCTGAGAAGCCTGCCAAGTTCCTTTTCTTATGTTTAACAAAAAAAAAAAAGGCCTCCAAAAATAGACTTCTGTTTCTTAGTACACTCTTACTCACTGACGTTTCAAATCTCAACTAATTTTGTACTTTAGCAGATTAATTCAAGTGGCGGGCAGAAAGAATATTCCATACACCTATAAAAAATAACACTAATTTAACAAGAATGATCACTTTGTATCCTGTGTATATTAAAAAAGGTAATAGATCATTTTAAATAGCTTTATTGATGCATAACCTATATACAAAGAACTGCACATATTTAACGTGTATAATTTGGTGAGTTTTGACATATGAAAACATCTGTAATACCATCACCACAATCAAGGTCATAGATATATCCAGCAGAGCTTTCTTGTGTCTCTGGCTGTGTGTGTGCACATGTGTGTGTATTAGTGTGGTAATAGCATTTAACATGATGTCTACCCACTATACACATTTTGAAATGAAACAGGTCTATTCTTTCGTCTTTGCTTGTAGGAATAGAAGATCCCTCTAGATGATTAAATATCCTGCTAAGAGTGTAAGCAATAAATTGGACTATCTCTTGATTACTTTTCACTGCCAAGTAAAACTTTGCTTCCTGTCACCCCACTAAAAGTATACTGGAATGAGATTGTAAGAATGCACCTAAATGAACATATGGCCAAATGAGCTCTGCAACAAAGGTAGATTAGTTACTGAGCCTTGCACAACAATAAATTGTATGTTTAACTGCCTGAAGCAGTAGTACATGTGACTTATTTTATGGCAATTATATTTATGGAACCAATTCAAACATGAAATTATCTAAGATATCTTTTTAAATAAAGAAATTGTGAGAATAAACTGCACACGTCCTCAGGGTTTGGTTTAATCTTGCAAAAATGGATTGACTGTTCCTGTATTTTTTCCCCCTCATAGGAGGAATATAATTGCTTAAGCAGGTGTCAAACTTAATAAGCAAAAACCATGCCATGGGTCTTCCCAAAAAGAATATTATCTCTCAAAAGGATAAAAAACAGTTGTATTCACAAATAACATTACAGCAAACCATCACAAAGGGAGTAACATTTGAATCACAGAATGCTTTGGTAAGGCTTATTTCATCATATTCCATCTATCTATCTTAAGCCATTAATTGTAAGATGGACTATTATTTTACCATTTATATGATCATTAAGGAAAAAATGCTCCCAATTAAATGATGACTTAGTGTTTTAACAACAGTCTTACTTGATGCCCAAAATAGGCACATTAACTTTTCATCTACTCTGGGCTTTTAGCAATGGCCCCTGCCCTCAGCAGCACCGTGGTGAGCAATATTCTACTACCAATCTCAACCACAAAAGTTAAACATCTTCTCGAGGGCATCTTTCTTTCTAAGATCCTATAAACATTTGGTGGTTGTTTTCAAGAAAAGTGAGGAATTATGGTCATTTCGCTAATGGTTAATGTTTCACAAATACCAAATTTACTCTCCATTGATCACTTTTCATGGTGTCCTGAAATAGACTAACTTTTCATTTAGTGCCAAATCATAGAGTAATTCTTTAAAGACATTTTATAAGGCAATTAAGCTTAACCTGTGCTGTAACAACATTGCATATGATTCTATTAAAGAGAAGAATATATGGTTATAGATAAACCTGCCCACATGCAAGTAATGAAAACATAACTGCCAACTGGTCAAAGTGATTGCAAGCAATTATAGTTCACATCTCAACTGCACATCAACACACGTGCACACACACACACACACATAGCTAAAAAGTAAAATATGATGAAAAATGTATGCCGAGCATCTTACTTTGGTTCATCTGAAGTTCTTTATAATAAATTTTCATCCTCGCTCCTAGAATTTGTTGTTATTCTATTATAAACAAAACTTTTATCTCAAATCCCTGTCTTTCCCTTTGGGCTACCATAACAAAATGCCAGTGACTGGTTGATTTAAGAAAAGAAATGTATTTTCCAGTTCTGGAGGCTACAAGTGCCAAATCACAGTTTGGCAGGATTGGTGTCTGGTGAAGATTCTCTTCCTGAATTACAGATGGGGCCTCCTTTTTATGCCCTCACTTGGCCTTCCCTAGGTGCACGTGCCTGGAGAGGGAGCCTTTTCCTTTTTTTTTTTTTTTTTTTTTGTTAGATTATTTATTTATTTATTCATGAGAGACACAGAGAGAGAGAGGCAGAGACACAGGCAGAGGGAGAAGCAGGCTCTGTGCAGGGACTCTGTGCAGGCTCTGTCCCTGACATGGGACTCGATCCTGGGTCTCCAGGAGCACACCCTGGGCTGAAGGCAACGCTAAACCTCTGAGCTACCCAGGCTGCCCGGGAGCCTCTTCTTATGAGGATACCAATCCTATCCAATTCTATCAGATCATGGGCTCAGCCTTATGATCTTGGTTAACCTTATTCCTTCCTCAGAAACTTCACCTCCACATACAGCCACAATGGGGGTTAGGGCTTCAACATATGAATTTGAGAAGAGGAGCACAAAATTCAATTCATAACACCACTGCTAGTTTAAAAGTTCTACTTCCCCGGTAACTGTAATGTAATGTAATAGCAAGAAATATTGATATGTTTCTAATGCTCAATAGGATTAATAATAAGAAAACTTTTCCCCAAAACCAAATATTTATCTCAGCCACTTCTACTTAGGTGAAGTACAGTTTGTTTAATTCAAGATCAAATTGAAAAATAAATTATTATAAGACACCATATGGTTGACAAGGGTCACAAACTGACATTTGCTTCTCTTGGAACTTGTATGTAGCTAAAACCATCTAAGACCTCTGTTTTTGTTAAGTACTGGGCAGTGCAGAGGCCCGGCTCTAAAAAACTTAAGTCAAGAAGACAATAATGCTTTCTTCCTACAGGCAGCCCACTCCATAGAGAAAAAGGGAAGAAAAAAAATAAATGACTTACACATGCCAATTTCTCCTTCTGGCATCATATATCAGATAAAGAAGTGGAAAGACCAGAAGTCATACTCTAGTGTAGTTGCTTCCACATGACAAGAAACAACATCAGAAGGAAGAAAAATGCATGCCTTCCCACAGACCTAAAACAAAATTTTAAACATTTTATCTGTAATGTTTGGTGCCAATAATTAAGACAAAATACCAAAACAAATTGAAATATCAGTATTACCAGATGAAGGAAGATCATAGAGAATCACTGAACTAATATAGAATCTCTACACAACTCTGTTGTTTGATACACCTACAGAATTCCTGTTGCAGAGGGCATGCGTGGTGTTTTTCTGTTTTTGTTTTTGTTTTTTGTATCCACCATCCAGACTTTGTAATTAGACTCTCAATTTTCTTTTGGGAAAATCCCCTTCCCTTATGGCCTGAAATCTCAGAAAATGTCAGTTAAAGTGACCAAAAAAAATGCTCATATAAATATATAAATCAAATATTAGAGACTCCTTTTAAGGGCTTTTGAATCTTAAGCAGGCTTCCACAGGAGAAAGCAGCCCTGAAGGGATGCTACCCAGATTCCATCACCTGTTCTAGCTTTTTCAAAGCTAGGTTGTTTAGCTTTTGCTTTGATTCTTTAATTATTCTGCAAATTTTAATTAATTTTTAAATTAATCTATGCTTAAATACTTCTATTGATAGAAACCAATTATCTCATCTAATATTTGTCTTTATATGTTAAATATACCCCCTCTCTTTTTTTTAGAACTGAAACTTAAATCCTGTAGCTTCCTACTTTAGTTTGACTTCTTTTTTTTTTAAATGTTTTATTAATTCACTAGAGACACAGAAAGAGAGAAACACAGGCAGAGAGAGAAGCAGGCTCTATGCAGGGATCCCAACGTGGGACTCGATCCCGGGACTCCAGGATCATGCCCTGAGCCAAAGTCAGATGCTCAACTGCTGAGCCACCCAGGCATCCTTAGTTTGACTTCTAAAAGAAGAGAAAAAGAGATCTAGATTTTCTTCCATACTGTCATTCTTTCAAATTATTGAAATCATGTTCTTTTCCATATTGGTTCCATGTAAGTCCCTAAACACTTTGTTATAGGACATAATTTATAAATATACCAACCTTTTGTAATATTTACTAACCTTACTACTCTGAAATTGAAGTGTACAGAATTGACTATAATGTTTTATATGTGCTTAATTGAATACAGACAAAAGTGAGACTAATAACTCCTCTATGTCTCAGGTTCTCCTTCAGTGGGCTTATGTCCCATGAGTAGAAGCCAAATTATGCTAGAGGATGCTTTTGAATATAACAACGTATTATTATTTGTATATGTAACACATAATTATTTTAGGGGGCATCTTGGTGGCCCAGCCAGTTAAGCATCTGACTCTTGATTTTGGCTCAGGTCATGATCTCAGTATCATGAGATCAAGTCCTCAGTTGGGCTTTGCACCTCAGTAGGGAGTCTACTCAAGATTCTGTTTCTCCTTCTCCTTCTGCCTCTCCTCTCCATGCTCTCTCTCTCTCAAATAAAGAAAAAAATCTTTAAAAATATTCTTTCAAATATGATATTCTCTCAAATATGCTACTGAGTGAAATAACTTGATATCTTCACTTGTATAGTTGTTTTCTATTCCTAAGTGAAATAATTTTACCTATTCATTTGTACAGTAAATATTTTTAGGTTGGAATTTACCCAAAATACAAAATAAAAGAACAAAAGAGGTTAATGGGAAAAAAAGTTGTAATGAATTAAGAACAGGAACAAATGAGAGGTAGAAATGATAACTAAGAAGTTTAATATAATAAGCTCTATAAAAATATGCTTGCTACTTCTCTCATCTTCTTTAAAGAATAATATTATATAAATAATAATTACAAAGTGTCACTGAGTTTTTAATGTAGACAAATGTAATATGAATAGCAATATTAGCCGGAGTACCAAGTTAGTGTAAATCTGAAGTAGATTCTGCTGTTAAGTTGCATATGGCAAGCCATAGAACAATCATTAAAAAGGTAACAAAAATAGTAAAACATCATTAAATAACTAAAATTTTACACTACAAGATCTTTATGAAATGCAAAAGAATATAGTAAATTAGTAATACAGAAAGAAAAAGAATAACATGAGAAATAGAGAACAAAAAGTAAAGCGGTGTGGCAATTTGGCAAGAAAAAGAAATAGAAGGTCTCCAGATTGGAAAGGAAGAACTAAAATGGTTTCTATTTGCAGATGGCATAATCTTGTATACAAAAGATGCTGAGGAACACACACAAACAGAAATACTATTAGAACTAATAAGCCAGTTCAGTAAAGTCAGAGATAAAAGTCATAGATTAAAAGTTATGAAGATATAAATGCATAAAATTTGTACTCATATACTAGCAACGAACAATTCAGAAACAAAAATTAGGAAAATAATTCCATTTAGAATATATCCAAAAGAGTAAATTATTTATCAATAAATTTAACAAAAGATATACAAACTCATACTCTCAAGCTACCTCTGTAATAATGAGACTAGGTGTGATTATCTTTGGATTTATACTGCTCGGAATTTGTTGAGATTCTTATATCTATACATTAATCTTTTTCATCAAAATTGTGAAATTTAAGCCATTATTTCTTCAATATTTTTCTTTCCCTTTCCTTCTTTATGAAACTCACAATACATGTGACTTACTGTATTTAATGTTTCTCTGTCATTCATCCTCAGATTAGATAATATCTATTGATCAAATTTCAAATTCACTGATTTACTCCCCTGATATCTTTTATCTTCTGTTCAGCAGTTGTAATGGATTTTCATTTTTTTTTTTGGCTACTGCAATTTAAAGTTTACAATTTTTGTGTAATCTTTTCTTAGTTTTAATCTCTCTACTGTTAAATAATTCAAACATATTTTGAATCAACAACAAAAGCTATAGTGATGCTCAAAAATATTTGTTTAACCCAAAAGAATACAGTACAGGAGGAACTGATAGAAAAACAAAAAAATGAAACATACAAAGTCAATGTTTTTATTGCAATCTGTACAACAGCCAGTAACTTGAAAATACAGTTAAAAAATCTACAGAGAAATTAACATGGTGCACTTAGAAGTATTTATTTAACATAAAATGAGGTAGTAACAGAAAGACAGAACAAAAAAAGCAGGAGATATATAGATAATTAATACCAGAATAGCACATATAAACCCAACCATATCAATAATCATATTAAATGTGAATGGACTAGTCACTTCAATCCAAAGGCAGAGATTATTTGACTGGATAAAAAGCATGACTTTCCTAAATACTCTCTACATATATATGTACTTTATATTCAAAGACAGAAATAGGTAGAAAGATAGAAAAAATATATCTTCTACAAATAGAATCTATAACATAACCGGAGTGACTCTGTTAATATCACAGAAAGTAGACTTGTATTTCTTGCAGAAATACTCTTAAAGAGGGACAGGCCATAAAGATAAAAGGGTAAATACATCAAGAAGATAGAAGAAGATATGACAATTATGAATATATATGCGCCTAACGGCACATAATATAAGAATTACAAATGTCTTTACACCTAAATACTCCTTCTCTGGAAAGGAAATGAGATGAATTTTGCAATCTCTCTACCCTTATGTCCTTGTGCTGTGAGCTCTTTACAATGAAGGAAAATATTTTCCTCTGCTAACATCTGACAAGTGTGATTTCATAAACAGTTTGCTAAAAAAAAAAAAGAATACAGAAGCAACTAAGTATTGAAACTGTGTCCCAAAGTCATAAGCATAAATGAAGAAACCATTTCCTTTTAGCTGATTTGGAAATGTTTGGTTCACAAGGAGACCTATTTATATGATTTATGTGGGATTTTGAACCAACAGTTAAAACATGTAGTTTTTTGGTTCATGCATGATATTATTTCTCATTTTCATGTGTTAGGAGGATTCACTCTGCTTAAGCTGAGTCTGAACTATACCAGGAAAATTGTATAGCTTGGGATTTCACAATATGGCCCACTGATTTTTTTTAGGGAGCTTGTAGATTTGTAGTCATGAAAAGACCCAGCTTTAGAGAGTTATAAGCTACCTCATTTTGAGTTCTGCCTGCCTAAATGAAAGAATATGTTTAGCTGATCTTTAATATCATATATTTTTGTGAAAATGAATGTTATTAATTTATTCTTCTAGCTAGTTTTGGCTAGGACCATTTTTAAAAAATGAAACTTTTGGGGAGTGCAGGGTGATGTGAAGCACAACACATTGTCAGAAGTCTGCTTTGAGACCCAGGCAAGTAATCTTGTGTTGTTTGTTCTAGTCTCTTGACATGGAGCTAATTTTCTCAGTAATAGCTGCAATGGAAATAACAAATATAAAAGCTTCATTTCCCCATCCTTCAAAAAGCCTTTTAGCCTACTTTGAAATCCCCAAAGAATATCTAGAAAAATACCTATCAACTGAAAAATGTCAAAGCTAATGCTCTGCTTCAAAATTAAAGCATAGAGAAAAGGGTTGCAATACAGCTAACTCTGATTTTTCTGACGCATTCCTGCTTGTGTTAATTCAAAAGGGTTCATTCTACTGCTAAAGGAAGTCACACAGTTTGCTCCCACTTCTGCACACACTGTATCTTTTTTTGTAAATAATAGAGTAAGAATATAGGAATTGGGTGCATAAAATGGACAGGTTCCCAGCTCTATGTTTCTTGAAGTATATTAAGCAACTTTGGAAGTTGCATTGATATTTCAGATCAAGCACCATGGCTTATTTATGCATTAAAGGGATCACATGTTGAAACAGAATCTGAAGGTTCTGAAGTGTAAGTCCAAAGTAAGTGTCCCAGCATCTTAGGAATGCCGATTATAAAATACCAGATCTCAAAGTTAAGTAAAATAGTGACCATCTAGATTGTCTCAGCTTAAAGATTTACTTTATTTCAATTTCTTTCTTTTTGTTAAAGGTTTTATTTATTAATTCATGAGAGATACAGAGAGAGAGAGAGACAGAGACATAAGCAGAGAGAGAAGCAGGCTCCTAACTTCAGGAGCCCCATGCGGGACTCAATCCCAGGACCCCAGGATCACACCCTGAGCCCAAGGCAGACGAGTGGCTCAACCACTGAGCCACCCAGGCGTCCCACTTTATTTCAGTTTCTAAAGCATCCCTCCTAGGAGTGCCCTAGTCTTTGGTGTTTCTGGCCATGGAGGCCATATATTCAAATTCTGAGTTAGCCTTGAGAGAGGAGCAAAACGTTTAAGCATTTTAGAATTCTGCATTCTCACTGCAGACTCTAAGTGGTAATGGTGTCACAACTCTCGCTCACCTTAGCTGGTGTTTGGACACTGCGGTCTGCTCAAAGAGCCTTGGATGTCTTTTTTCCCTTTTGTGTATCTGGGGGCTGGGGGAGGTGCGGGAACAGGGAGTGGTCACATTTTGTGCTTTTATTTCCAAAATTCAGCCTGTGCAGTTCGTCTCCAGAGAAGTGTCCTTACACTACTAGAGCTCCCCTGCTTGTCTTGTACAAAGATCAAGAAGCACCTGGGATTTATATCTCCCTCATCTCAGGTCAGAACAAGAGTGAGGCGTGACCTACATTTCAGAAATCCCTTGCAAGTTCAGGCTGGAGCCAACCTTTGCAAGACTTTGCCGCAATGGTACCTCGTTTAGATTATCCATTTCCTACTCTTTCCTGTCCTGCGTTACATACTCTCAGTCAGCTGACCATGAAGTATTTTCATTTATTATTTTTTATTTTTTTATTTTTTATTTATTTATGATAGTCACACACACACACACACAGAGAGAGAGAGAGAGAGAGAGAGAGACGCAGAGACACAGGCAGAGGGAGAAGCAGGCTCCATGCACCAGGAGCCCGACGTGGGATTCGATTCCGGGTCTCCAGGATCCCGCCCTGGGCCAAAGGCAGGCGCTAAACCGCTGTGCCACCCAGGGATCCCGAAGTATTTTCTTAATAAATGTCTCACCTGTCAATTTTCATCTTGGGGTCTGCTTTGGGGAATCTCAACCCATGACACAAACTAGTACCTTGAGATGGTTCCACCCTAATCAAAAGACCAAAGGCATTTTGGTGGGAGTTAGAGGAAGCAGACAATGGGCTAATGTTCAGCTCCTTAAGGACAACAAAGGTGCGGGTATTTTTTGCTGTCATGTATCTTACTCTGCATCCCACTTTCAACTGCACTCTTTTTGTCCTTCTTCAAGATACTGTGCCTCTAAATTCCCCTTAGAATTCCCTTGGGGGAATATCATCCTTCATCTGCTTTCCTTCCATGGACACTTAGTTGTTCACTCTTCTGGCCAGAACTTGGGACAGTCTCCTCTTGTCATATAAAGTAATTCTAGAAAGAAGCTCTTCATAATTGTTATGTATTACTCATCTTATATATTTATATGTACATGAAAATACCAATAGCATCTATATTTAAAGAAAATCATTAAGATAAAAATACTTAGTCTCTATCCTAAAGAAAGGTAAAATATTCTTAGTATAATAAAACAAATTCATGAAGTAGAACCTTTCAAATGTCATAAGAAATGCGTGAACAAAGTGCTATGAATGTTCAAAGAGAGAAAAAGAACTATGTGGCAGGCATTTTTGCATATTGTTTCATTTAGTGTTAAGTTAGATGATATAAAGTCCTGGCTCCCACTTTCCATGCATAAGTAAGTGAGCTAAAATAATTTAAGTACATGTCTGAGACACGTAGCAGGTACATACCAAATCTACAAATGAAGATACTACTTTTTGCATCCAAAGCATATGCCCTTTCTTCTACATTACTTGAACAAAATGCAGCAGAAAGGGGCGCCTGGATGGCTCAGTTAGGCATCTGCCTTCAGCTTGGGTTGTGATCCCTAGTTCCTGGGATTGAGGCCCACACCAAGCTCCCTCCTCAGCAGGGAGTCTGCTTGTTCTGCTCCTTCTGTCCCTCTCCCCACTCACGTTCTCTTTCTCTCAAATAATTAAATAAATAAATAAATAAATAAATAAATAAATAAATAAATAAAATCTTATTAAAAATATAGAAGAGGATGCTTGAAATTTAAGCTATATTTAGGAAGTTGGGTAATAGATATTTATATCAATTGAGCTACCTACTTTAAAAAAAGATTTTATTTATTAGAGAGAGAGAGAGAGAGCATGAGCAAGGGTAAGGACAGAGGGAGAAGCAGACTCCCCCCTGGGCAGGGAGCCTGATACGGGGCTCAATCCCAGGGTCCTGGGAACATGAGCTGAGCTAAAGGCAGATGCTTAAAGGACTGTGTCATCCAGGCACCCCTGAGCTACCTACTTTATCTCTATTATTCATTTTTACATGAACCTTATAGAGTCGATATTATACCATTTATGGATTTAAAAAAGAAATTCAGATGAAATAATACTTGCTCACACTCACACAGGTATTAAGTGACACAGATAACTTTAATCCCCAGTCTTTAATTCCAAACTCTGATACTTTACCCAATTTTGGAGGATTGTATAGAGACTGAAAGGTCAGTCTACCAGAGTAAGTGAAGAGTAGGGGCAGAAAAACAGAGCAGGGAACTCTGAATGTATGTAGGGTGAGGGCGTGTTGCAGTTTGGTTAGGGTATCTGATAAACAAAGAGTAGGAGGATGGCACAGATTGGTAGAATGCACTACTTGGGTCTAAAGAAATTGGACTTCACTTGATGAACAATTAGAGGGTCATTAAAAGTGCTAAAAAAGAAACAACAGAACCAAAATGGAGTCGCTTTCCTAAGGCTCACATCACCAAATCAAGACTTAATATCTGACCTAATTGCAGCTTTAGCCTCTCCCAAGTGTGTAACCTTAACCAGTGAGTCTGGAATTTCCTGGTGAACATGAGCAAGGAACTCTGCTCGATAGACCCCCACTGTTCTCCAAAGGAAGGTGACCTTGCCTAAATCAATCCACTCTTTGAAGGAAATCCTGAATTACAAACATTTCTAACAATGATATAAATTCAGGAGAATTGACCAATGAGGTATCTCAGTTTGTTTGTGACCAGTTTGGGGCATAATTAGCTAACTACAGAGGCGTTGCCTTATTAGGTACTAGCCCTCTAGCAATTCAAAGGCCCAAGGAGAATCATCACCACAGAGATTGTGAGAGATGGCCCAACTGATCCTGTTGGGACACAAACCACTCCTACTAAGGTGACACTGTTCATGGATTTGCTTGTAGGGATTGTCACAATTGCCCATTCAAGCCAGGGGTCAGTTAGGTTTTCAACACACGCTGGAAGTAAATCTCCTAGACTGAAATAAAAAGTGTTTCTAAATTCCTTGCAAAGATGTGTGCTGCATTGAGAACTTTTTGTGACTAGGAAAGATCTAATTTAGATAACCATAAGATTGTGAGGATATAACTATACCATGATTTACATAGGTATTTGTATCTAACAGGATGAGTGAAAACAAAGTACTAGATGATTTGGCCTTAAAAGTTGACTTTGCTTGAAACAATCCATTTTTTGCTAGAATAACTTCCTTGTCCCACCTTCTTCTGCCCGTGAAGGTCTTCTGTTTTCTACAGCTCCTCAGAGGTTTTTTGTTTTTTGTTTTTTTTCTATTTGTTTGGTGAGATGCTGCCCAGTTGTGAACAATTGAATAAGGCCAATTAGATCTTTAAATTTTTTTTAACAAAAAATTTCTAACCAAGAATATAACATGGTTAGAAATGAGTTTTAACATGCTAACTTCTTATAATTTTGTGATAACAGAGGTAGCACATGTGTTAATCATAGAAATAAGTAATATTTACTATTTTGGTCAATGTGTGTTTTTAAGGGGGTAGATTTAAAAATCAAATTAATTTCCTGTCACATCCTTTAAATCATACCATTTAGGATATGGCTTATTTTATCTATGACAGACTGCTTCTAATCCTCAGATGCATTTTTTTCTAATAGCATCATGGTTGAAAATAGCAAAATGCCATTTCCATGGCTTAGATTCCACTGGATCTAAGCCAGTCTATGAGAATGGAAGTATACAACCAAACACAAACCAGCATGTGGGAATTTAGATGAAATCTACTAAACTGTCAATGACCAAAAAGCTTGAGATTCAGCGCTCTGAGCAGTGGTAACATTTAATGTCAGGTGAGCAGTGGTAACATTTAATGTCAGGTGATAGGAAATTGACAAGGGCATTTATTTACTATAAGACCAGAATTAAGATAATTCTTGAGAAAATCAATAGTTTTAAAGACCAGGCAAGAATATCAGATGTCCTGAGCTACTACTGTCTAGGATTAAAGCAGACTTCCAGGCTCCCACTATCTTGCATGTGCACACAGAGTAGTAGCAGAGGTGAGTGGAATGTGAGTGAGTTAGAGGCATGAAGAGACTTTAGGCAGACAGAAACTGACTAGAGAAGACAGAGAAGAACACTAACTCCGATATTGGAGAAAGGATAAGTCACCTGTTATGTGGTTCTCTGATCAGATCTAAGATGCTGTTTATAAGACACAGAATTTATTCCACATGCAGATAGGACATTTCCAGACCTGAGTATCAGGAGAATATTTACTCCCATGCCAGGAAGGACAGACAGAATCAGTGACCATGATTTTTGTTAAAGATATTCAGATGAAAAAAAATCTAAATCCATTCATTTATTGAAACATTATTTGTTCTATAAAAATGAATTGGGTACCTACTCTATACCACGATCCCTCCTAGGTGCTGGGAGTTCATCAGCGCAAAAACAAATAAAGAGGCAAACAAATAATGAAAGAAAAAGATTTCTTCTCCCTGGAAGCTTACATTCCGATGGGGAAGATGAAGAGGGAGCAACGATAGTGAACAAGTAAACACATAACAAATCCATTACTGCTAAGTGCTTTAGAGCATGTAATTATGGTTACAGTGACATTCCTTATTGGTACAACCAGAGGCCAAAATGCTCATGTGAGAAAAGGAGGAGGACAGAAAAGGATGCATAACCCCCAACTGGCTGGTACCAAGGCTGAGTGGAAAGAGAGGTCTCTAAGTGTTTCAAAACAGCCCACAATGTCATCAAGCCATTTGCAGAGCAGAAGGGAGTGTGCTATTTGCAAATCACCATGCCTGCCTCTCTGTCATTTCTGAAGTTATAAAGGTACTAATGCAAGGACCTAAGAATGAATCCATTTCCCTGCCTTTAGGGACAGTATGGCACAGATGGGCTGCTACTTTAAACAGGAGTATTATTTTATTTTTTTGAGTGAAACTAAAGTTATACTTTACATATTACATATCTAGACGGATAAAGTTTTTTTTTTTAATTATCAATTATAGAGCCCAGGATTCTGAATTAATGGACTCTTACTGTAGGTTCATTAAAATAGGACTAATTTTCACTATGTTATAATCCTTGTCTCAAATTTTGAAATAAATGGAAACTCCTGGAAATTGCTATCAAACTTTTAAGGCATTATCTACTATTGAAATATGTACTTCTAAAGCAGAGTCTCTGTGCCTGTTGAACCAGTCAGCCTCACCATATTACCATGAATCCTCACACATTGATTAAATACTAATGTGACCCCAAGGCAATTTCAACTAAAAAGGTTTTTTTTTTCCTTTCTATAAGCCTCATGCCTCCAAAGCTATTAAGCTACTTTGTTCTTCTGCTAATTATCTGAAATGTTATTAATCTGAAGCCTAAAACTCCTAGAACTTCTTCAAAGCTACTCTACAATGACAATGGAACTGAAGTTAAAAATATAATTAAGAGATTGGAGAAAGAGATTCTAATGGTTAATTTCCAAACTTACAGACCTTAATGGGTATGCCATTCTCTTTTGTTTGATTTTGTTCTTGTTACTCCAAATCTTTTTTAAGTGGTGAAATTACAGTCTTTTGCAAAAAGATTGGGAAACATTCACTATTAAAAAAAAAAAACAAATACATTGCTTTCATATCAAAGCTGATAATTTTAGCACTTTTGTTCAGAAATCTATATAACCTATAATTTATATTATTACCTTCCTAGTGGAACCCTCACCTCGCTGCCCTTGCACCAATGAAATTGGCCGATGCCCTTTAGAGAGACGAAATTCTGGTAGCCCTGATATAGAGTTGTCACTCTAACAACACAGGTCCTGAGTCTCAGGGAATGCAGAGATTTAAAAAAAAAAAAAAAGGCATGCATTGTGTCCATTTGTCTTGAGGATAGATAAAAATTCTGGATAGTAAGGGGTTCTGTCTCTTTAGCTCAGAAAAAGACATAAAGAACTGGAGATTTGGGCTTTCTTATAAGCTATAGGCAAGATGAGACTAATTAATAGTCATTTTAATTGTCAGCAGTACAAATTTTTAACATAATAAGTGATCCAAAATGATTGAAATCAAGTTTTAAGGATCTAGTTTGGCTGGTTTCTTGTGTGCATGAAACCTTTAAATATTTTGACAGCTATTCATATTAATAGATGTTTCCAGAAAAAAAATGAAGAATCTTAGATATGAAAGATGTTTCACTTATATCTTCCTGGCCTCATGATGTATTAAGAAAGTGATTATTAAGTTATAATCACTACCAAATCAGTTAGTAAGCACAATAATCTTGACCTGCAGAGAAGAAGAAAAAAAAATAAGGTGCTGGAATTCAGTTATGGAGTCTGTCCCTTCTTGTAAGGGTTACACTGAGCAATGGATTTCACCTTTATAAACTTATTTTTCTGATTCATAACATGGAGAATATAAGAGTACTTATTCATAGCGATGCTATCAGTACCAAATAAAATAATGCCAAGAAAATGTATTTGGTACAATGTAATCTCTTGACAGCCCCCTTGTGCCCTCTATTCTAGTTATATTCATTCTTTTCATTTTTCTGAATGGACTATTTTATTATTCCTGGTTTGTTTTGCTTCTCTATTTTGCACTACCTAGACTGCAATTCTTTCCTATTGTAGGCTCTTATTTAACAACAAAGCTCTAAATTACACATCATCTCTGTTATAAAACCTGTACTGAGCCTGCTTCCTCTCCCCATCCCAACAGGTAGAATTGACCTTCTGCACTTTTATACCTCCTCAGTGTGTTGTGGAGGATTCTATTGTCATAACAATTACAAATTTGTGTTTCGTTTTTTTGTTTATATCTTTGTTTCCTTCATTAAATATACACTGCCGAAGGCTTGGAAATACTTTATATTCATATACTCTTCCTAAGAAAAGTGCCTGAAATATAATTAACAAGCAATAAGTGTTGAATGAGTGGCAGCATGAATATAAGCATATGACCAGGTTGTGCAAAATCCAATGAGCACTCAGAGAGCTTACTACAGTTATATGCAGTTATTGGGCTAGGAGCTTCATAAATAGTATATTATATAACACACTGAAAATTACATTTACAAACAAAAAACAAATATTTGAAAATGAGGTAACTTTCTTAACACCATGACAAAATTGGGATTGGCATTGAAGGCTGCCATGGCTTAAAGTTTCTTTCAGTAAGTGAAAGAGAGAAGATATTTCATATATATACGTATATATGTATATATACATATACATGCGTATATGTATATATGTATTATATGTGTATATATGTATATATATGTATTATATATGTATACATTATATATATTATATATAATACATATCTATCTATGATTATCTATAATTATATTAATTAGCTCTCCATAATTATATGATAATCTAATATATATTATGTTATGGACTGAAATGTCTCTCAAAATTCATATGTTGGAACCTTGAACTCCAAGTCTCCAAGTACCTCAGAATGTGACTGTATATAGAGAAAGGGCTTTTGAAGAGGTAACTAATTTATTTTATTTTATTTTTTTTAAATAATTTTTTTTTTTTTAAGGATAGGCACACAGTGAGAGAGAGAGGCAGAGATACAGGCAGAGGGAGAAGCAGGCTTCATGCACGGGGAGCCCGACGTGGGATTCGATCCCGGGTCTCCAGGATAGCACCCTGGGCCAAAGGCAGGCGCTAAACCGCTGCGCCACCCAGGGATCCCCGAGGTAACTAATTTAAAAAGATGTCATTAAAATAAACCCTAATCCAATCTGACTGGTGTCCTTATAAGAAGAGAAAAATCGGACATACAAAAAGACACCATGGAAAAGACTATGTGAGAATATAAGGAGACAGTGCCATCTTCAAACCAAGGAGAGAAACCTCAGGAGAATATAAATCAGCCAACAGATCTTGGACTACCAACCTCCAAAACTGTAAGAAAATAAATTTCTATTGTTTAAGCAACCTAGTCTTGTGGTACTTTGTTAGGCAACCCTAGAAAACTAATATATTTACACATACACAAACATACACACACTCTTAATGTGTGTTAATATGACATACATACTTAGTTTTAAATAATCAAACACTATCACAACCCTTACAAATAAAATAATGGTCATCTGCCTCACCCTGAATTCCTATTCCCCAGAGACTATCAACTTTAACTTTTTAGTTGTTTCCTCTTATATTTTCTCCTTGCTTCTAAATAGCATGTTTACAATATTATCACATTATTTTTAGCATTTCAGATGTAGATGTTATTAAATTTCAACCAGAAAAGATGGAGATTTGTTTTTCTTACATTCTTCTCTCATCCTTCTAGAATATGTATTTCATAATCTTGACTAAATAAATATGCAGTGTTATCATAATTATGACTATAGCAATGTTATTTTCAGCTCAATTGCAGAATAGTAGAATACTAAGCAGCATTCTCTCAGACACTTCCATCCATGAGAACCAGCAACCTTCTCTTCAACCTACAGAGGCCATTCCTGCCTTGCCTAATGAGTCCATAATGCATTTCCATGAGGCAGTTAGTTACCTTGTAGAACAAAATAATTTTTCCTCATCTATCCCTCCAGTTACAGTGCTCACTGGCTTCCAACATATAATGCTTGTTAGAACACAGTATATTTCAGGAGATCAATTACAAAGTTAAAGCTACAAGACAGCATTACAAATCAAAAGTATTACAAGATTTTGCTAAATTTTATCAACACAAATCTGAAAAAAAATAAGTGTGGGAATGTAATTTTATGATGTTGAATCAGAGAGAGGAAAAATAATTTCAGATATATTGTGGGCCAGGCTACTTGCATACCCACCCTCTATATAGGTTCTATGATAAAATCCATGAGAAAGTTTCCTCACCATGACTTTCAGATACATTGATGAGGTGAGAACTAGAATCTTCGAAAAGTGTATAGTGGTTACTTTCTTTGTTCTTTATTTTAAATATTTCATTTATTTATTTGAGAGAGCAGAAAGCATAGTGGGAAAGGGGAGATGGGCAAAAGGAGAGGGAAAAGCAGATTTCTCACTGAGTAGGGAACCCAATCCTATGTGAGGCCTTATCCCAGGATCCTGAGATCATGACCTGAGCCCAAGGCAGATGCTTAATCACCTGAGCCACCCAGGTGCCTCTGTAATGATTATTTTTTGTAGGCCAAGGGGATAATTGGAAGATACTGTTAATGAAATGGATATCATCAGTAGTGATTTGGAAACACTAAAGAAGCAGCTCTAACTTATTGGATGAATATATATTTACTCTACTCAGCACTAGAATGGTCTGAACTAGATAAATCTTTGGTGGTTACATATTGATCATGGTGTCCTTAGCAATAAGTTTTATGCCTACTTAGAAAGTTCCCGGGAATATTTTATGTATGCTAATCAGAGATATAATATGAACTATCACAAGAGTCATGACCATGCTAATCAGAGATATAATATGACTATCACAATAGCCATGACCAAATTTGTATCAGATCATAAAATCCAAGTCTGTGGAAGGACCCCCAGGTACACTTAAGAAAAGAAACTGCTAATATCCTAAACATGTACTATAAATTTCTTCATAGCCTTCTCTTACGGTTACTTTCCAGGGTTGCTGTGTATTGAGAAAATAAAATGGCCATACTATTTGAAAATTATTGAATACTGATTCTGAACTAACACTTACTTTGGGAGATCCACAAGATCACTGTGGAGCACACGAATAATGTGATCTTTCTTAGTGGGTGGTTGAGGGTAAATGGTGATAGTCAACAATGGTCAGAACCTCTACATTAACTCTCTGACAGAGTAAGAGATACTGAGACAAGAAGTGTCAATTAAGAAGCTCTGGAATTTTTCTTTCCTTCCAAAATAATAAATAAAAAATAATACTTAGAGTGTATTGGAAGGGGAGGGTAATAGAGTATATAACACCAGTGCCAAATATTTGAAAGTTGTCAAAGAGATGACTCCTATCACATTCCCCACTTAACTCTCTGGTTTCATTTGTGCAGAAGACAGATGTATCCTGGAGAATGACAGTTGGTTACTAAGAATGTAAACAAAAGATAATTGCAATAATTTCTATTCTTCCTGTTGTCTCCTTTTGGTAGGAAATCAGCAAAGGGCTTTGTCTCTGTTACATTTGTTTCTACTACCACAAGGAAAAGAACACCAGAAGTAGTTTGTCAGTCAACAGAGATAGCATTGTATCTTTGTTCTTATGCTTTAGAGCTGAATCAATTACAGTGATCTGTGACATGATTCAACTTTACAGAGTACTGATCATCCCCAAATTTCAAAGTAAATGAAGTTGGTCTACTGAATGGATTGATAAACTGTGGTCTATTAGCCAAATTCTACCTACTACCTATTTTTTGTATGGCCTGTGTATTAAGTATGATTATCACATTTGTAAAGTGTTGTAAACCCCCCTCCCACACACACACACACACTACTGTATGACAGAAATGAAATTTCTGAATGAAATGAAATTGGGGATTTGGCCCCCAAACCCCAAGATATTTATTCTCTGGTGCTTTAGAGGAAAAAACAGGTCAATGCATGGTCCACTATATCCATAATGTCATATTAATAGAATCTATTAAGTAGGAAGGGACAGTAATTTGGATGACTTATACTTGTGATGGATTATTGTTTCTATCTGTGATTAGAAGGCCTCTCATGTTTATTTCTGAATATATTTAAATTTATTTTTTTTTAATTTTTATTTATTTACGAGAGTCACAGAGAGAGAGAGAGGCAGAGACACAGGCAGAGGGAGAAGCAGGCTCCATGCACCGGGAGCCCGATGTGGGATTCGATCCCGGGTCTCCAGGATCGCGCCCTGAGCCAAAGGCAAGCGCTAAACCGCTGCGCCACCCAGGGATCCCTATTTCTGAATATATTTACTATTTCTTTTAACTAGACACTTTCTCAAACTTCCTAGGGACTCCATTGTCTGTCACTATTAGTTGATAAATTAATATCCAATATATTACTGTGGGACCCAAGGAATTTAACAAAAATCCCCTACCCCTGGACAAGCAGAGCGGGATTAACTAAGGCACTCGCCCACCCTAGTCAGCACATCCTCTCCGGAAACCGGCTCCTATAGGAATGCAGATCCCCTAACCACCGCCTTGTGCCCGCCAAACCTGCGCGCCAATTCTGACCAGAGTGATAGGCTAGTTGAAACGGTCACTGTAGGGCAAATTGTAATTCAGTTGGCCACCTGCGTGTGGACCGACATGACTGTGCAACTTTCTGTGTGTGTTACAATCCCGTTGGCCACTGGCCCCAATAAAGCTGCTACGCCTCTTAACCTCGGGGTCCAAGTCCCTGCTCCGCTGTGTCGGGTATACTTGGACCCAAGCTTGAGCTTGCTAATAAACCCTCGTGCGCTTGCATCGTGTTGGCTCCTTGGTGGTTTCTCGGATTCGCGATCTTGGGCACAACAATTATATTAAAATACTGTAGCAGCATATTCTTTGAAATCCTCTAACTGAATGATAGCTCTATAATATTTCAAGCCTGCACTGTCACTTTCTATATTTCACTCTGATCACTTATTTCCAGCTATATCATCCAATAATTTCATATATATATTGGGCTGGTTAATTGTATGTGTCAACTTGACTGCATCCGGGATGCCCAGATAGTTGGTTAAACAATATTCCTAAATGAGTCTCTGAGAGTGTTTCTGGAAGAGGTTAGCATTTGAATCAGTGGACTAAATAAAGCAGATGGTTTTCCTCAATGTGGATGGGCATCAGACGATCCATTCAAGATCTAAATAGAACAAAATATGAAGGAAGGTTGAATTCACTCTAATTGCATGAGCTGGAACATCTATCTTCTGCCCTTGGACCTTTTGGTTTTCAGGCTTTCAGACAGACTAGTGACTACACCATTGGCACTCTGGCTCTCAGGCTTTCAAACTGTACCGTCAGGTTTCTTGGATCTCTCAAACTTCTCAGTCTCCATAACCATGTCAGTCAATATTTCATAATAAATCTCTTTATTTATATATACATATATCCTTTATTCGCTCTGTTTTTCTGGAGTACCCTGACTATTATATACATGATGCCACACTACTAAAAGTAATTAAAGTAAAAAAAATTTTCCATTTATTGGTTATTTTCTGTGTGTCAGGCATGTTACTAAGTGCTTTACAAACACTTATTCCTTGGGGATTAATCCTGTGGAGTTGAATATAAACTCCATGTAAAACAGTGTATCCATCTTATTCACTATTGTGTATCCAATAATTAATGTAGTATCTTACTCACATATTATACTCTATTAAATATCTATTGAATAAGTATTTGGCAGATATTATTAAGCCCACTCACAGATTAAGAAATAGGGGCACAAATATGTTATATAACTTGCTTAAACCCAGTTACTAAGGGGAAATCTGTAATTCAAAGCAAAGTACTTCTGATTCCATATTTCACTCCTGAATACTATGATAAATTACTTTTCTTTCATCTTACCACCTTTCTGTTTCCATACTCAATAATTCAACTCTACCTACAAGTTCTTCTTTATCTAACCACTATCTCATTACTTTAAACATGTTCTCATTGAAATCATTTATATTTCATTGTCTAATGAATGTTTTTTTAAAAAATGGAGGATTGAATAAATGGAGACCTATGTGTCACTCTAAGAATGCACAATAATCTTACTATACTAAACAAATAATATATAAATCATTTCATGTGCTAATTAATAATTAATTATTATATTTAATGCTTTAAACACTTCAGAGTAGAGCAATATGCAAAGCATGAGGGTGAAATATACAAGAGCAGGAGAGATAATGTGAAAAGGTGTTACTGTATAAACTTAGTGGTCTATAAACACAGTATACAAATAATATTGTAAATAGCATTAGAGATTCTCATTGTACAGCAAGGAAATTGAGAAAATTCAAGAATTTTCACTGCAGTCTTTTGATGCAGAGAATGTGATGCCCATTAGATACTAATAAATTTTTAAGTGGCCAGCATATTCACATGTTTAGCATTTCAAGCCAACAGAGGATGTATTTATGATGAGATTACCTTACATATTTTAGCTTATGACAGTGTTCAAGGCAACAAGACACATCCATATCATCGAACTATGCACATAATGTTAGTTTTATACTTCAATGCCCAGTTATTTAATCAAATATTAATCTAGAGATTTTGAAGATATAATTAAATAATCAGTTGAGTTCAAGTAAGAGAGATTATCCTAGATAAACTACATGGGCCTGATTCAATCAGTTATGAGCAAAACGGGCTCTCCTTAAGAAATTCAACCTATGGGGATGCCTGGATGGCTCAGCAGTTGAGTGCCTGCCTTCGGCCCAGGGCATGATCCAGGAGTCCCAAGATCGAGTCCCACATCAGGCTCCTTGCATGGAGCCTGCTTCTCTCTCTGCCTATATCTCTGCTTCTCGCTCTCTCTCTCTCTGTGGCTCTCATGAATAAATAAATAAGATCTTTAAAAAAATATTTTAAAGAAATTTGACATTTGGGAAGCAGCTTCCATTCCCATATCTAAGTGTTCCTGCCTGCCCTTCCTAGAGCATGACCCTCTAGATTTCAGACTTGCTTCTCTGGCCCTGCAACAAATCTCTTAATGTAAATATCCTGCAGCTTCTGTTTCTCCGATAGAATCCTGACTAATACAATGCCACATGCTTTTGTGATAAAAATGATGGAGTGGTGTGTGTGTGTGTGTGTGTGTGTGTGTGTATGCTTGGGCGTATGCATGTGTATCCTGATTCACATACATAATGCTCATCATCCTGAGAAATTATTAACAAAGCTCTTCTGTTTTGTGAAGTTCAAGGCTGGGCTATGAGTTAGAGTAAATATAAATTTGGTCTTCTTATCTCCATAATACACACAAGTTGAGGGTTTGTCAATATTCCAGTTGAGTCTTTTGAACATTTATCAGTCAGCATTGGCAGTTTTGACAGGCAAACTACTTGCTGAATACCAAATGCAAAAGCACTAAGCTGTCACTTTTAGACAGGTTATTACTTTGAAATGATTATTATTTAAGATAAGTTCCTCCATATATTTAATTCAGACTCCCTATCATCTCAATTGTAAAGTGCTTTGAAGTAAATTTTATTTGTATGCAGTAAATGTAGTACTAATGCTTTTAATAAGTATATTTTTGTATTCAAAGGATTTCTGATTATTCTTAATACATCAAGGTATGAGATATACTACAATCTGTTTATGTTGATATCATATTAGGTCTTTAACATGCCAAATGGAAATTCCTACCGAATTTGATGATTACATGGGCACAAAAATATGTTCCTTAAATTATTTCTCCAAAATACATTTCAAGTGTCATTATAAATCAGAATTCAAACAATGTCAAGATATTTCAATAATCAGGGTACTTTTTTTTTTTTTTGGCCTAAGAGTAGAAGAAGCTCACAGCAAATTTTATTGAAAAGAGAGTTGTAGAAAAAAATAGACAAGAGAACTGCAGACATATATACACACATACATAGAATGAAACTATTTCTACACCATTACATATGCATACGCTTGATTCACCCTTGTTATGAGTTTGTATTCTTAAGCGAAAGATGAGAATAAACTCATCAACTAGTGAAAAAGTGCATTTGCATGATATCAAATCCTGTAACTCATTAGAGTTTTTCTAATCAACTCATCTGAATAAGATATGATGATGATGGTGATGATGATGATGATGATGATGGTGATGAAAATGAAGATATAAGACAGCAATAACTATTTTTGCATAGTAAGGCTAGTCTATAAGAGTATACTCCAATTAGATGGAACGGAAACATTTACCCCATATGATTTATTTATCTACACAGCTGCATGATGTTGATGGGAATCAGGAATGCCAATTTTATTGTTTGTTCATAATTTTAGGGCTGCCTCTAGTGATTGGAGCCCCTGTTTGATTTTCCCTCAAGCAAGCTAGGATCGAATGTACTCCAAGATGAAGTGAAAAGACAATAGAAGGTTTCTCAGTGTAATTCAGAACTCAATTCATTTATAAAAAAAAAAAAAGATTTACTGATATTATATTGATGACTTTTAGAAAGGAAAATTTAAAAAAGTAAATAAGAGCACAAAAAATGTAATTAAAATGTTGTAGTCAAATATCCCTAATAAAATAATACAAATTACTGTGTAATGACAAACCTAACTATATATATTGTAGTATGGGAAAATGTATATAGAGATTTTAAAGATAGCTTTATTTAAATCAATATCAATTGCCATACTTTAAAACCAGGGATCCACCAAATGCTAAGTATTCACAATAGAAAATCATAATGATCATCTACATCACGATAATCACTCAGATTGTAAGTCTACATTATGCCTTACTAAATTTTAAACTAAACTGAGTAAACATACCAAAGAATTCAACGAACAGAAGTAGAAGTTTTTTTTTTTTTCTTTTTTTAAAGCATAGCCATGTTTACATAATTATCTCTGGCCACAAAATTAAAGGGAGCAATGAATTCAGCTAGTTGCATGGGTAGATGGGTAAGGAATGGCAGAGTGCGTGAAAGGCAAGGGTGGAGGTGAGTTAGCAACTCCTGGAGGCAGAGAGATAGAATAAATGCGGCATTAAATTCAGAAGGGCAGTGAGGATGTTACTCCATTAATAAATCTTTGCTTTATATTAGAGATAACCATCAGAGAATTAATGCAGAAAAAAAGACTCAGAAGATGCTTCAAGCCATGGTTCTGGAGCAACTTGGAGAAGAATACAAACCTGAATTCCAAGTAAGGGCAGAGCCGGGAGTGCTCCCTGGGATAGGGTGAAGAGCAGATACCTCTACTGGGGGAACAACACTTCTCAATAGGAAGTTGGACCTTGAAGGTTCTGTTGACCAAGAAAAAATTCACTGAAAATTTAAGCAAATGGGTATCTAATTGGGCAATAAGAATTGCAATTTAAAAAACATAGATTTAGTTAGAAACTTGAATTGTGTTCTAAGGAAGAGAAAGAGGGAGCAGAATGATAAAAGTGAAGGTTTACAAGGATAGTTCTCTCCAGATCCTCTGTGCAAAATAGGAATCAAAAAAAGGTTAACTGAGATTGGTTGAGTTCATGTACCAATGAGGAACTGAAGCTTGGTAAACTGAATTGGCTCCTTCGGAAGTGGAGAATGGGGATGATCTAGTTGCCATGCTGAGGAGGAAGTTAAGTCCAAGATGAGGGGTCATGGCTAGGGTAAGAGTTGATAGTTCTTCTGATTGAGGATGTGCTTAAGTTCCTCCTTCTTTATGAACTTCCCATTTTTAAGAGACTCTCTTGCTCCCTTTTGAAGCCTCCTTTTACAGTTCTCATGGGCCTAATGGGAAGTTTAGTTTCCTCCTAAATCTATAACTTATTTATAAAAGGCAATGGCGCTGTAGGAAAAACATGCATGTCAAATCTAAAGAATTGGAGTTTAATTCTCTTTAGAACACAGATCTGTGCAAACTTAGGCAAGGAAAGGCAAGGAAATCTAACCACCATCTTGTCCAGTAACAGGATGAGAAGCAGCTACAAAATTCATCATTCAATGACACTGCTGTGAGTAGTCTAAATGCTTACCAGAAAAAAAATAAAGGCACTAAAAGAGATGGAATTACACTTCTAGACCTAGTCAAAGCAGAGAATTTGGTATTTCTCTTAAAGTCATTATAAGAAAAAATTTCTAATTTTAACTTCTTCCAATACAAAGCATTCATTTACTCCACAACTAATATATATTTCTGTAGAAAAATAGAAACTAGAGACAAAAATAAATTATAAGAAATCGTAACATGACAAGATGCTTATCTTCATATATGTGTGTGCATATGTAGCACATGCATATATGTATATTTTTATTTTATGTGCTTTAAAATTATTGTGTAATATATATCTTATATATATTATTGGGTAATATATATTTATTTATATAAACTTACACATAATATAATAAATACATATATTTTTTAAAATTGTGTAGTATGTTTTTTTCTCTTTATGAGAAGATATAATGTAAGCATAGCTTAAGGAAAAATAACAAAAAAAATTCTTAGGTGCCTATTATTAATCTTAAAAATAGAAACAGTATCTCTATCTATTAACTGATAAGTAGTAGAGCAAAATCCTTCCATTTTCTTACTTTGAGTAGTCCATGGTTTATCTTATATCTTATGCATTTCATACATATTTGAAAATCAGCTTGTGATATTTTATTAAAATAACTCCATTAACGTCATATTGGAAATAATTTGATATGCAATCTTTATATTGAACCTTATTTCTTTCTTTCTCTTTCTTTCTTTCTTTCTTTCTTTCTTTCTTTCTTTCTTTCTTTCTTTCTTTCTTCTTTCTTTCTTTCTTTCTTTCTTTCTTTCTTTCTTTCTTTCTTTCTTTCTTCTTTCTTTCTTCCTTTCCTTTCTTTCTTTCTTTATTTTTAAACATTTATTTACTTACTCTAGATAGAGAGAGCATGTATGTGTAGGGGGAAGAGTAGAGGGAGAGAATCTTCAAGCCGACTCCTTGCTGAGTGTGAAGCCAGAATGGATCCCACAATTCATGAGATCATGACCTAACATAAAGACTCCTAACTCTGGGAAACGAACTAGGGGTGGTGGAAGGGGAGGAGGGCGGGAGTTGGAGGGGAATGGGTGACGGGCACTGAGGCGGACACTTGACGGGATGAGCACTGGGTGTTTTTCTGTATGTCGGTAAATTGAACACCAATAAAAATTAATAAAAAAAAAACTCAAAAAAAAAAAAAACCACAAAAATACTTGAATTCCTCATTTTCTTCTCCCCCCACCTGTATTGGTTCTATGTCTCAGGAAAACTCTACAAAACTCTACTACAAAAGTGTGAAGGTCCATATGTTTATGTATGAATAACTTCAACAAAATTTTATTGTTTTACATTTAGTAAATGTAATTATTTGCATAGTATTACATTTAGTAAATGAATCCATGATTCATCTTGGGTAAGGTTTGTATTAGGTGTGAAATTTAGATTGAGGTTCACTTTTTGGCTCATGTGTGTCCAGGTGTTCCCACCCATTTATTGAAGAGGCTATTCCCCCTCCATTTAATTACTTTTGCATCTTATTCAAAAGCTAGTTAGGCAAAAAAAAAAAAAAAAAAAAAAAAAGAAGAAGAAGAAAGAAAGAAAAGAAAGAAAGAAAAAGAAAAAGAAAAAAAAAAAAAGCTAGTTAGGCACACCTGGGTGGATTTATTATTGAATTTCGTCTTCTGTGTTAGAGATCCTTGTTTTCATTTTTACACCAACATCATAGTCTCCTGACCTCTTTCGGCACGTAGTAGAGCTTCACGTGAAATAGAGTGATCCTTCCACTTTACTCCTATTTTTCAAGATTATTTTAGCTGTTCTAGAACCTATGTTTTGACAAATAAATTTTTGGAATAAGCGTTTACATATACAAAATATCTCAATAAAATTTCTTATGGAATTGCAAAAATCTTCATCAATTTGAGGTTAATCAGTATCTTTACTATATTAAGTCTTCCATTCTGTGCACATGATTTGTCTTTCCATTTATTTGTCTTCTTTAATTTCTCTTAGCATCTTGTAATTTTCAGCATTGAGATTCCATATTTTACTATTATAAATTTTCCATTTTTTCTGAAGTGAGTGCAAATGATTTGGTGGTTTTTACTTTCACTGTTAACATATAGAAATGAAATTGATTTTTGCATGTGTTTTGTGGGTTGTGAACATTCTTTTGTCATTCTGTATTTTATCTTATTTTCTAATATGTAGAAGTGCAATTTATTTTGACTACTGAGTGTTTAATCTACCAAGTTTGTTAGATTTTCTATTAATTCAAAGCGTTTAAGTAATTTTGGGGAAATTTTCTATATAAACAATCTGGTCACCTGCAAATATTGACAGTGCTTTTCTCTTTCTTATTTTATTACTGTCTACTTTTTTTATCCTGACTAAAATGTGTACAATACACAGTTAAGCTGTTTAAAAGAATTGATAATAGCAAACATCCAAGTATTCATTGCTTTTTAATAACAATTTCACCATTTTTTTATTATTTGTGATGTTGTTGTTGACTTTATATAAGGAATTCCTATTCTTGGTTTTTAAAATTCATTTATATAACTAGTTTCTTGAATTTTATAAACCAATTTTATTTTATCTCTAGTTTGTTAAATAAAATTTTGAATTTTATGGAATGTTATTACTGCAACTCTGGAGATGATCATGTTTTTTCTTCTTAAAAGTGTATTTGTAGCTAATTACTTCAGTCTTCTGATATTTGGTTAAGCTTGAATTCCTGGAATAAACACAACTTTATCATGGTATGTGATCTTTTAAAAAATTTGCTGTAATTGCTAACACTTTGTTTAGGGTGTTCTATATGTTCTATATGGGGAATGTATGTCATTCTGTCCCTCCCCCCATTTTTTATTTCAAAACTTGGTTTTAAAAGTAGGATTTTATTATTCTCATAAAATACTTTGGAAATATGTTCTATTTTTTTTCAACTCTAAAAGAGTTTCTATAAATTTAACTTACCTGTTTTTTAATACTTAGTAGAACATCCTCTAAAGCCATTTAGGGAACACTAAAATTTAGATGTACTTTGTTTAATGGTTGTGATTCTTTTGGGCTTTCTATTTCTTTTAGAGTCAATTCTAACATATTGCATATTTCTACATACCTAATTCTCTAAGTAATTTTTAAAAATTATTGACATAATTCTTTATTAACTGTAAAAATTTGAATTATGATATTACACATATAGAGAAGAGTGCATAAAATATAAATATAGTTTATTAATTTCCCAACAAGCAAGCACTGTATATTTAAAACTTACAAGAAAATGAACATTTCCAGCACCTCAGAAGCTTACAAATATAAACCCTATTTCCTAGAAAAGTGTATTACTCTAAATTTTGTGGTAATCACCTATTTTTTCCCCATATACTCTTACCACTTAATTAAGAATTGCTCATCATTACAGCTTAGTGATGCCTATTTTTGAACTTTATATAAATGGGACCATTTAGTATGTTCATCTCTGGCTTCTTTTGCTCAGTGTTAGTTTTGAGAGATTCAACCAAATTTTGGATGCTGTAGTATTTCATAATATTTTACTCATTCTCAATTCTGTATATAATTATATTTTTATGATTTTGCACAATTTATTTATCCTTTCAAATATTGATCATCATTTGAATTTTTTCCCACAATGATACCTTTGTCAAGAAAAATTAAGTTGATTCCTAACTTTGGTACTTACTAGTTGTATAAGTTTAATTGACCACTTAATTTTTCTAAGTTATTCCATAAAATATCAATTTTATTATTTGAACATAACAATGTAAAATATCTTCCTTTTCATTGTTATAGTGTAGTGTTTTCTGTTATGAATTTGTAAAGTGTGTTATCACTTGAAGATTTTTAGAAGTTTTTCTCTTTATTGAGCATTAAATATAGATATAGATATAGATATAGATAGATATGTGTGGTGCATAAGGCAGTCTGGAATATAATATATACATAATACATAATATTGATACAATATATCACATACTTCCATCTTAAGTATCATTTTTTAAATGACTACAAAATTAACCACATTTTAAACTTTTTCATTAGTTTTAAATGTTGCAAAAATAAGAGAATTAAGTACTTTAAAATATTTCTTCTCCTTTGGAGTCTCTAAGCATATAATTCTTCAAATATTTTCTAAGTTTTTGAAATTTATTTTTTTATAATTAAGTTTACATATCTAACTCTGAACAGTTTTCCTTTCTTTGAGAATCCCTGTGCACCTCCAAATCTCTAGCATTCTACCTCTTCTCAGTCACACAAAACAAACACACAATCTCTGTCAAAACACTGCACAATCTGTGTAAATGCAGCTTCAAGACCAGTTCTCCAGACTTAGAGTGATCATGTGTGTAGTTAAGTTGCTTGGGATGATCCCCATTTATATATGCTGCCCTGAGGTTATTATTAATAGCCCCTTTACCACCCAAATCTTCCAGTCTGAATAATAAAATATAGGATTACCCTACCTAGGCTTCATTTCAACTAAATTGTTGTTGGCAAACCTATTTCACTAGTTAAGGTAAAATGGCTACTTTCTTCCTATGTCCTCTTGCTGTATGAAATAAGTCTGGAATAATAGTTTTCATTATATATCCCAACACACTAAAGATAATTAAGTATTTCAAGAGGTTTTATTAATTTGCATCATCCAAGTAAAAAAATGAGTGACAGAGGAACTCAGATAGCTGGCCAACTTCAAGGTAGAAGAGGAGACCAACATCCTGATTCCTGAGTTTTAGTTCATTGTTCTTTCCACTAAAGATCAAGTAAGGTGTATAACATTTCGAAACAATTGGCTGAAATAGTAGGCGTTGTACACATCTTGGATAAAAGCTATATTTAAAGAACAAAGAAAAGAGAATTCTCAACCATTAAGACTTAGGTGCATAAATCATGTTTGGTAGGACCAGCAGAATTATCAGTACATTTTTAATTCTTGAAGATTTACATTTGGTAACATTGGAAAATCGGCAAAGATTTTAGAGTCCAAATTGGCCAATTTAAAGCAGGGTTGCACTTACCATGCTAATGTTAATGAACACATGTTATGACTCAATAGAATGTTTGATTAAGCAGTGACAGTTTTTCAACCAAATTAATTGATTTTACCCATGTGCTCACATACAGTCCCTCCTGCTCGCTACAGGACCAGCCTGAGCTATTTCTACAGCCGTTTGCTCCATGTGCCGTCTTCTTATATCCCAAGCCATGCTTCCATAATTTTCACCCAGCTTACTTTGTTATTCTGACCTCTGTGGAGACCCTCTCCTGCTCAGCTCCCCATGCTTCTTTTCTTCTTTGTTCTTTCATTCCTTCAAGTTGGCTACTTGCCAAACAAACAAAAAAATGGTAGAAGGTTTTGTCCATGCTTCCTGGTCTAGGAAGTTTGCGCCCCTATAAAACTGGATTATGTCATGAAAGTTACAAACTTTATTGAGGGCACATATTATTTGAAAGGTGAAACATATAGGAGTAAAGGGTGAGATTGCCAGATAAAATGCAGGATTCACAGTTAAGTTGAATTCTAAATAAAAAGCAAATAATTTTAGTGTAATTTCCAAATATTGCATGAGCCATACTTATGTAAAAAAAAAACACTTCTTTATTTTAATTTCAAATTTACCTTAGTATTCTGTATTTTTCTTTGTTAAATATGGCAATCCCAGAAAAGGGGAAGGCTGTGAGAGTGCTCAAATTGCTGTCTTGGTTTCTGGAAGAGAAGAGTAAAATCCTTCAATAGAATGATTAGGACAGTGGAGATAGCCAATTATCCTTTTTCTTCCTTTTCTTCTTTTTCTGTCTTTTCTATTCTTCTTCCTCCTACCCTTCCCATCCTCTATCTCTCCAAAATAGTAGTAACAGTGGTCGTAGCAGTCATAGTAACAGTGATAGTAGTAGTGGTGGTGGTAATAGTAGCACTAATAGTAAACTAATAATATTAATAATCCCTCCCATTGTATAGTACTTTCAGATGTATACTCTTACTTGATTTTTAGTGATTTATGCTTTTTCATGTAGATACTGAAAATGGGGAGAGAGGATAAATAATTACAGAAATATATTTAAATTTCTTTGTTTAGACCTATTCTTACTGTGAAAGTAACCTCTTATATAAGTAGGGCAGGTAAAATGAAATTGAGACATAATCCAGATTAATTCAGAGCCCAAAGTTTCCTTCTAATGATCAAAGTTGTACAGGGGCTTCATTTCTTAGATGAGTCACTATATTGACTTTGTTCATTAAATAAAAGGATTTTAATTAAATCTATTCACTCTGGCAAAGTATGGAGGAAATTAAGCAGACCATACTCAGACGACTCAATAATAATGAACTGAAGGGGAAAATTGAGGCAAATGTTAGAGGTTAAATCATTTTTTCACTTCTTAGCCTCTTTGATTTTAGTAATATAGGCCAAATATATGCAGACCTTTTGTATAGCCATGTAATCAATCTTATTTATATTCTCTCTTCATTGTAGAGTAGTTCTTTTAAGCATTTGGTCTTAAATAATATTTCTAAAACATGAGGATTTTAGTAGATGATTGAGAACCATGATGTGAAACACACTGATGAATTTTGTGCTACCAAGGGAGAGTGATTTTTAATTAAGTGGTACAACAGGTTGCTTTTGACACAATTCATACTGTTTAGATTTATCATTCTATAATTAATACTGGCTATACAAAATTTAAAAGAATCTAGCACTGTAATAAACATTTTTTAAAGATTTTATTTATTTATTCATGAAAGACACACAAAGAGAGAGGCAGAGACATAGGCAAAGGGAGAAGCAGGCTCCCTGTGAGGAGCCCAATAAGGGACTCCATCCCAGGACCCCAGGATCATGCCCTGAGCGGGAGACAGACGCTCAGCCACTGAGCCACCCAGGCGTCCCTGTAGTAAACATTTTACAAAGATTACTTTATCTTCCAAAACGCCTATAAGGTAGACAGCACCCTTAATTTTTGAAGGAAGGTTGACCTTGGAATGTATTAGCAAGTAGCTCAAAGTCACTCCACTGTAGAGTGGTAAAGCTACTATATAGACAGCTTGTGTTTATCGCTGAGGTATTATGAACATATAATAAGCTCCACATGTTTAAAGTATACAATTTGCTAAATTTTGGCACATATATATATATATATACCCATGAGAAAAATCATCACAATTAAGATAATGCATATATCCATCACCCACAAACATTTCCTCATGCCCTTCTCTGATCTGTCCCTTTTATATCTTTTTTATCTTTTATCTCTTCCAGTCACCCTTCTTTCCCCCAGGAAATTGCTGATCTGTCTCATGTTAGCATAGAATAATTGGCACCTGCCAGAATATTATATAAATGGAATCACACAGTATATAATATTTTTTTCTGGCTTCTGTCACCCAGAAAAATTATTTTAAGAAATACCCATATAATTATGTTTACCAATTCTTTCTTTTTTCTTCTCTTCATATTGCTCAGCAGTATTGTGCTCCATATGGATATATACCACAAATGTCTATCTGGAGTCTGTTACCAAACATTTGTGTTGTTTCCAGTTTGGGGCTATTATAGATCAACTATTATGAACATTCGCATATTAAGTCATTTAATGGGCACTGTTTTCAGTTTTTTGAGTGAATATGTAAGACTGGAACATGTGGACCACAAACTAGGAGTGCTTTTAATTTTTAAAGGAACTGCCAAATTATTTTACAAAGTACTTGAACTGCTCTCCATTTCCACTAACAGTATTTTAGAGTTCTAGTTGTTTCTCAGCACTGAGTGGCCAGGCTTTCTGATTTTAGACATTCAAGTAGGTAGATAGTTGAATCACTTATGCTTTAATCGGAAAACCCTTAATGACTAATGATGTTGAATAAGTATCTTTTCACATGCTGATATGCCATGCATATATTTTGTTTAGTGAAACTAAAAGTCTGTTTGAAGTTTAATCATCTTTACAAGGTAATTTCTGTTTTTTAAAAATTATTGAATTCGGGGGATCCCTGGGTGGCTCAGTGGTTTAGTGCCTGCCTTTGGTGCAGAGTGTGATCCTGGAGTCTAGGGATCCAGTCCCGCATCAGGCTCCCTGCATGGAGCCTGCTTCTCTGTTCTCCTTCTGCCTGTGTCTCTCTTTCCTCTCTCTCTTTCTCTCTGTCCCTCTCTTTCTCTCTCTCTATCTATGTCTCATGAATAAATAAATAAAATCTTTAAAAAAACATTAAAAATTATTGAATTTGGAGGATTCTCTATATGTTCCGCATGGAAATATTTTATCAAGCATGTTATTTGAAAGTTTTTTCCCCAAATCTGCAGCTTGTCTTTTTATTTTCTTAGGAAAGGTTTTTTGAGAAATTTTCCCAATTTTGAAATAGTACAATTTATTCTTTTTTATCTCTCTTTTTTTAAAGATTTTTTTTTTTTTTATTGATGAGAGACACAGAGGGAGAGGCAGAGACAGACAGAAGGAGAAGCAGACTCCCTGTGGAGAGCCTGATGTGGGACTGGATCCTAGGATCCCGGGATCACACTCAAAGGCAGATGCTCCACCACTGAGCCATCCAGGCGCCCCTTTTTTAAAAAGATTTTATTCTCAACAGAGTCAGAGAGATAAGCAAAGACATAGGCAGAGGGAGCCTTTTTATCATCTTTCATGTGTCATGCTTTTTGTGTATTTAAGAGATGTGTACCTAACCAAAGCTCACAAATATGTTCTTCTTTTTGTTCTGTAATTTTTGTAGTTTTAGAGTTTACTTTTAGGTCTGTGGTGTATTTTGAATTAGTTTTTGCATATTGTAGAAAGTATGAGTGAGCATTCCAGTTTCTCCATAGATATTTCCAATTGCTCCAGCATTGTTTGCTGGAAAGACTACCCTTTTTATCCACTAAATGGCCTTTGCACATTTGTTGAAGATCATTGATCATATGCAACTCTCTTTCTAGATGTATACTGCTACACTGATCTATTTGCCAATATTCATGCCAATTACATACTATCTTAATATTACAGCTTTTTGATCTTTTAAAAGATTAATTTGCGGGATCCCTGGGTGGCGCAGCGGTTTGGCGCCTGCCTTTGGCCCAGGGCGCGATCCTGGAGACCCGGGATCGAATCCCACGTCAGGCTCCCGGTGCATGGAGCCTGCTTCTCCCTCTACCTATGTCTCTGCCTCTCTCTCTCTCTCTCTCTCTCTCTCTCTGTATGACTCTCATAAATAAATAATAAAAAAATTTAAAAAAATAAAAAAAAATAAAACATTAATTTGGGTATTCTGAGTTCTTCACATTTCCATATATGTCTTAGAATCAACTCGTAAATTTCTACAAATTAGGGTTGTATAGAATTTATAACTCAATTTTAGGAGACTGGCAACTCAAAAATATTGTAGCTTCAAATCTATAAAAATGAGATGTTTCACCAATTATTTCTGATGCTTTGTTAGTATAAAGAAAAGTAATTGACTTTTAGGATTTGGGAGTAGGGGTCTGAATCCACATTTCCAGCCATGATGTATGGGAGGCTGGTAGAGGCCGCTGCTGTGGTTGCCCATGTGCCCAGTGGAGGCAGTCATCAGGCCCACAGAGCAAGATGTGGTGGGTCCAGCTGCATTACCTAGAACTCCTGTAGTTGCAGCCCAGGTGAACAGGGCCTCAGAGGCCTGTAGCTACTGAGGTAAAGAAGGAAGAATGAGCAAGGATGAAACATAGGAAAAGAGGGAAGGGAAAGAGAAAGAAATATAATTGACTTCAATATTGATCTTTTATTTTGCATCTTTGTTAAATGAGTAGCTGTTGTTGTTGTTCAGGTCTTCTGTCCATTTTTTAATTGCATTCTTTTGGGGGGGTTGAGTTTTATTAAGTTCTTTAGATATTTTGGATACTAGCCCTTTTTTTAAAGATTCTATTTATTTATTTATTCATGAGAGAGAGGGAGAGAGAGAGAGGCAGAGACACAGGCAGAGGGAGAAGCAGGCTCCCTGCGGGGAGCCCTATTTGGGACTCCATCCAGGACTCCAGGATCACTCCCTGAGCTGGAAGGCAGACGCTTAACCGCTGAACCACCCAGGTGTTCCACTAGCCCTTTTTAATTACTATTTTGATTACCTGTGTAATGAATGAGTTACTTAGAAGTGTGTTATTTAGTTTAAAGATATTTGGGAGATGTTCCAGACATCTGTCTGTTAGTAATTTCTAATTTAATGTTATTGTAACTTAAAAACACACTTTCTATTGTTCGAATCATTTAAAACTTATTGAGATTTGCTTTATAATTCAGAATTTGACCTATTTAGGCAAATTCTTCATGTATACTTGAAAAGAACGTATAGTCTGCTTTTGTTCCATGAAGTATTTTATAAATTTCAATTAGTTCAGTTTGATTTATGATGTCATACAAATCTGTGTCCTCTGGTTGTCTACTCATTCTAATAATTAGAGAAGATTTTTAAAAACTTTCTAGGTTTGTAGGTGAAGATTTGCCTATTTCTCCTTAAAATTCTAACCATTTTTGTTTCATGTGGGTGTTTTTACATTTTATTTATTATGTTTTTATTGAAGTTCGATTTGCCAACATATAGTAAAACATCCAGTGCTCATCCCACCAAGTGCCCCCCTCAGTGCCCATCACCCAGTCACCCCATCCCACCACCCGCCACCCCTTCCACTCCCTTTGTCCCTTTCCAGAGTTAGGAGCCTCTCATGTTTTGTCACCCTCTCTAATTTTTCCCCACTCATTTTCCCTCCTTTCCTTTATTTTATGTGTTTTTAAGCTATGTTATTATTAGGTACATAAACTTTTAGGACTGTTAAATTTTCTAGATTGGTTTGCCATTTTCTCATTAAATGACTTCCTTTCTTTCTGCTAATTTATTTTGCTCTGAAATCTACTTTGCCTGATATTAATAGAGCCATTCCAGCTCTCTCTTAATCAATGTTAGGATTATATGAACTTTTCCTTAATTTTACTCTTAAAATATTTGTTTTATATTTAAAGTTATTTTCTTACAGGATGGGTTGAGTCTTCCTTTTAGTCAGTCTGAGAATTTTTGCTTTTTAATTCGTGTGTTTAGATCATTTATCTTTGAGTAATTATTGATATGATTTGGTATAAATTTACCATCTTGCTATTTTCTCCCAAATCTTCTTTGTCCCTCTTTTCTTTTTCTGTTTTCTATTGAATCAATTAAATATTTATTATTTTCTTTGATCTCCTTTTTGATATGTGAGCTGCACCTCTTTATTTGGTGTATTAGTAGTGGTTTCTTCATAGTACATATCCTTAACATATCACAATATGCTTTCACACTATCTTATATTGTTTCATGTATAGAAAAAGAGTCTTATAATAGTGTATTTCTATTCATCCGTCTCAAATTTTGGCTAATAGGCCAAAATTATGAATTTTGAAATAACATTTATTATTAATAATTGAATTATTATGAAATTAATATAAATATAATGTAATATATTATAAATATATAATATAATATAAATTAATTATGAAATAACATTTCATTATTAATTTAAAAATTAATAGATTTCTTAATTTTACTTCCATCCATCCTATAAAACCCACAATATTTTGCTATTACTTTTGCTTTAAAAAGTTGATTCTGTTTTTAAATATTTTAAAAAATAAGAAAAATTCTTCCTGCTTACCCTTTCCAGTTCTCTTTATCCTGTTCTGTACATTCAGGCTTTCATTTGCCATCCCTTTCTCTTGAAGAACTTTCTTTAACATCTCTTATAGAATATAGGTGTATAGATGTCTAATTATTTCACTTCTGTATATCTGAAAAAGTCTTTAGTTTTGAAGGATGTTATTGGTAGGTAAAGATATTTAGGCTGAAAATTCTTTTCTTTAAGTACTTTTTTTTTTCCATTTCTCTTCTAGCTTTCATTGTTTCTGACAAAAAATATATTGTCATCTTTATCATTGTGTATTGGTATGTAAAGTATGTCATTTCTCTTGGAATTTTAATATTTTTATCTCTAGTGGTAAATAATTGCATTATAATGTGTATTGGTGTGTTTTTTGTTCTTGGGTTCATTTAATTTCTTGGGTCTGTGATCTGATAGTTGTCACCAAGTTTGGGAAAAGATGTCAGTCATTACCTCTTCAGATAATTTTTCCACTTCTGCTTCAGGTATTTTAATTTAATCTATATTTAACTTTTGGATATGTCCCATAGTTCATTGAAGCTCTGTTCTTTCTGTTTCTGTATTGCTATTGCTTCAAGTTCATTAAACATCTTTCTGCATGGTCTAATCTACTACCAATCACATCCAGATTATTTTCATCTTAAATGTTATATTTAATTCCCTAGAAGTTCAGTTTCGGTCTATTTCCATATTTTCTATTTCTCTATTTTATATGTTCAATTTTTTTCTCTCTCACTTCTTAAACATATGGAAAACACACATAATAACTGTATTAATGTCTTTTTGTACTATCATCTTTATAATTTCTCATGCAGTTTAGATTTGACATTTCTTCTCATTATGAATAGTATTTCCCGTTTTCTTTGCATACTTGGTAATTTTTGTTTGCTCAACATTGTGTATGCTAGATGGTGGATTTTTTTTTGTATGATTAAAAAATTATTGAATTGTATTCTAGGATGAAGTCAAGTTATTTGAAATCAGTTTGTTCCTTTCAGGTCATGCCTATAAAGTTTGTTATATAAGATCAAAGCAATCTTTAAATCCTTATTAGTATGCTAAATAGTGGTTCATAAATTATAAAGCTTTCTACTCTGGCTGCTTGGAACAAATAATATCCCTGTTCTTTGATGTCCTATGTACTTTTAACTTAATTTTCTGTTTCTTGTCTTTAAGGCTCTGATTGGGTTCCTCTTCCAAGAACAACAGCCTGGAAAATTCTTCCAACAGTAACAGGACAATCATAGGGCTCACTTCATTCATTTCTCATATTTTAGAGACCACTATCCATTGTTGTATGATGTAGAATATCTTGAAAGTCATTGCAACGTATATAATTGCCCTGATTTTCCGTTATTTCATGCAAAGCAGTAAATGTGGTTCTTGTTACTCCATCTTAGATTGAAATGGAAGTCTCTGTGAGGCCAGTTTAAAATGTTTACATTAGGACAAATTGACCAATCTATTTCAGGAGGTGTAACATTGTCATATGAAAAGCATACAATTAAAAAAAAGAAAAAAGAAAAGCAAAGAATTGAAGGCAAAATTTATATGTATCACATGCATATGTTGTTTTGTATTTTAACTTTATTAAAAGATCTTAGAATTTGTTTTTATATTTGAGGAAGTTTTCTGTTTCCTGACTTATCATCCTTAAAAATAGATCAGAACAAAATAAATATTTTTCCTATATTGACCCTGTATCATGTATTTGTCTGTGTGCCATTGGATAAATGATGACTTTTTTATAATTAGCCAAATTTTTATCAATGCCATTACAACAAAAACAACACCTTAATTGAAATACAATATGGCCACCATGTTTATTAAAACAATTTTAAAAAAGATTTTATTTATTTATTCATGAGAGACACACACACACACACACACAGAGGCAGAGACATAGGCAGAGGGAGAAGCAGGCTCCATGCAGGGAGCCCAACGTGGGACTCCAGGATCATGCTATGGGCCAAAATTGGTGCTAAACCGCTGAGCCACCCAGGATCCCCTTAAAATAGTTTTTAAAGTATACTTTTATATTCATCTTTCATATTAGCAGTTATAATTTATGACATACTTTCAAAGGCTGAGACTTCAGTTTCCATAGTAAACAGATACTTAATAAATGATTAATTATAATAAGCTCTCCTGTGGTTTTTCAATAGGTGAGAATCAAAAATGAAACAACTGTTTGCATACCTCAAGTTAAAACAAATAAGCAAAGACAACAAAACCATTATTTGAAATCTTTCTAAATAGGACAAGGAATTAAATTGCTGAGGTAATTCCCTATACAAACCAATTTGCTAATAAACTGTGATTTCATATTTCTGAGATATTGTCCATGCTTGACATTGTTTGCATTTCCACATGCTCAAAGAGGATAAGGGAATTAAGACAAGTATCTGGATAATTCAGAAAAGAATTACAGGCCATGTTAACAATTGTTAGTCAAAAGTCACACATGGCACTTACCAACCAAAAGGCCCGTGACAGACTAAAGCAGTAGTACAAAGCAATTACTTAATTTTTTACAGACAGGAAAGTAATGATTCTATTGTAACCTTCTCTTTCTAGGGAAAATGATGCATTTAAAGTGAACAGAGGGAAATTTATTTAAGTTAGTAATGGAGATATGCTGCCTTATTGAGTTAGGTTTTACAATATAATTCTTACAACTTTCACTGGTGAATTGGCATCATATACTGGTGGAAGATTGCAATAGTGGGTGTGATATATCTGATTTTTAAAGTATAAATAAAATAGTAATTATAAAGACAATGGAATTGGTATGACTATTACTAAATTCCATTGATATTCTAGTTTAATAAAAAGATAACTGATTAGCAGGCAACTGAAAGCCACATATGCAGGCGTCCTTGGTATCATAATCTTCAAGAGAAAATAAAAGAAAGCTGATTATCAACACCAGAATTTAAATGTAAGAGTTACCAAGTTCCAAGAAATGTAAAGGCAGATCTGCATGCCAAAACAATGGCCCTGGTTGAGAAAGAATGGACAGCTAACACATGTGATAGTATTATCTCTATTAATTTCCCCAAAATTTTGAATCTTTAGATTTCCCTGAACCGCTGGAGCCTATGGAAGTGACCTATCCTTATGAAAAGCCTTCCTTATGAAAAGCCAGCTCTCCACATTTACAGAAAGTGAATTCAAAACTTGTCTCTTTCCTCTGATTGCTACTTCCACCACAGCCACAAAGAGAACGTAACCCCTCCTCAGGATCTTCCATCACCCCTCCTCTTTACTAAGTACAGACCTAGTATTAACTAGAATTAATTTAGAGCAGCATGACTCAGTCCAGTATGTGTTGGATCTGATAACTTAGGAAAAGGACTACTCCAAAGAAGCTGTAAGATCAAGCCAACATGTACTGGCAGGATATGAGGAAACACAAGGATAATTATTTTCTGATTGATTAAAGGAACAAAAACAAGTGATTGGACAAGGGGGACCATAGGGAGCATTCCCCTGATATACAGGTTTAATTCCCTGGCAAGATCTCAAAGAGATGGTGTGAACTCTTTGTTAGGATTGCTCCTAGAAGCAGAAGAAAAGAAAATCCCCATATAGAGAGGTGCCAGAATTATCATGGCAAACAGTGGAAGAAGGAATCCAAAGCATATAACAGTTGTCTTTTTTAATGTGTTCACTGAAGTTTCACTATGTAAGACGAGAAAACCAGTAACATAATTATGTGCCACAGAAAAGAATGGAGGATACACCATTTACTAAGGGCAAAGAGAACACACTATAAGGGACTTTCACTAAGAAGCTCAGTGTGGCTGTCTTCTATAGGCTACAGGTGATGGTAGAAAAAAAGGTTATGTGAATGGATTCCTAGATAGAAATGGGAATATAGGACCTTGGAACAACAGAAGCCATGTGGTTGTGCTTAACTCTTAGAAACCAAGTGGATATAATTATCATAATGACAAATGAGGTTGGAGTGGTAGGCAAAGGGCTTGAATCCCAGAGAGCTACACAGATATTTATTAAAGCATAGCATTTCGATGGACAAAGCACATGGGTAACCAAGAAGAGTGCTACTCAATTTGGACCATTATAAATAATTAGGGATGGATGATAAGATTAAAAGTAGTTATCCCCATGAAACAGCACAGTTGTTTGTTCCATTTCTAATCTTGAGTCACTTTTTTTTTTTTTTAAGTAGGCTTCACACCCACTATGGAGCCCAATGCAGGGCTTGAAGTCATGACCCTGAGATCAAGAGTTGAGCTGAGATCAAGAATCCAACATTTAACCAACTGAGCCACCCAGGCACTTGTGAGACACTTTTAAGACTTATATCCCAGTGATCAGAAGAGAGGAACAGTGGCCCAGAGAGAAAATACCATGCAATTCAATGGCAAGTATACATGGTAATGATATAACCAGTCTTAACCAAAAGTGTTTTATAGCCAGTTTTATAGAGTACTGAACATTGAGGAAAGGGAGTGAAAGATACCTAGATTTGTACAACCCTCTGAATATAAACAAATATCTGCTAGGGAAAGATATATCTCTAAATCTCAGGAGTAAAATAGTATCTCTAGCTTCCTAGATATGTCTGCTATTAAAGCCCAGAAGGTATAAAAACATGAAAGTTTTAATGGAGCGTTATCTCTTAATAAGTATGTGGCTATTAATTTGGTGATTGTAATATTTGTTATTTTTTTCATAAAAGAAGATCAGAAATTTTGCATTTACAAACAGATAATATTATACATTTACTTTCCTTACTTCTGTCGTAATATAGTCAGATTATAATATAGTCTAGATGTTCCATGGAACATTACATGTATCCATTATAATGAATGACATCATGCTAACTAGGTCAGTGATCAAGAAAGGTCTAGTACAGTGGAGACCTTGGAAAGATACAGGTGTTGTAAAAAGTAGAGAGTAACCACTGCAGATTTTTATGAGTCTGCCACAACAGCAAAGTTTTTAGTGGTTAGGGGGAGGCTAGAATACCCCATTCAGAATAAAATACAAACTATTGCATCTTGCATCTCAGACCATGACAAAATTAGCAGAAGTCCCATTATACTTCTTTGGGCTCCACAGCTAGCATATGCCATACCTGGAATACTGCACCCATACATATGCTGTGTGATGGGAAAGGCCATCAGCTTTGTATGGGTTCTAGAACAGAAATAGATTAGAGAATATACCTAGAGAATATACCATATCACTTAAGTAAGTGATATGTCCCAGCAGATCCTAAGCAATTAGAAATATCAGTGTTGAGAAAAAGTGCCATGTGGAAATTATGGCAAGCCCCAGTAGGAAAATCAAAATGTCAACATCTGGCATTAGGATAAAAACTATGGCTTCTTCAGTGAAGAATTTTTATATTTATTGTAAAACAATCCTGGCATGTTATTGTGTCCTAATAGAGATACGACATGTGACCATGGCTGTAGAATTACATTTCATGAAGTAGGTTCTCAGAGGGTTCAAGCCAGTTTGTATGAGCACAAAGTCCATGCCTTCCATTCTGCTGTGACTGTGTTGAAGCCACAGCTCATCCTATGGCCTCATGAATTATTTTTTGCTACCAGGTAATGAGGAAGGAAAAAAATCCAAGCTTGGTTTGTAGACAGATTGACCTGGTATATGGGTTCAAGAGAAAAAGGAACCCAATAACCTCACACATGAGTGGCTTTAAGACAAATTTGTGAAAAATTTTCCCAAACAATAGAGCTTCAGGAGGCATAACTATTACCCATTCTGTGTGAAAAGAGAATTGGCCTGACATATGCACAGTGGGGAATGGCTTGGTCAGAAACCTGAGTGGAAACAAATTAGCAAAACAGACACAAAAGGATCTGAAGTAGAGGGTCCTACACAGACAAGTGAAAATGGGAGAAAAGTGTGAGGATCATTGCACCACATGTTAATGCCTACCAGAAATAATTTTTCATGAAAGAGGCACTAATCAACCACAAAGATAAGGGCAGCCCGGGTGGCTCAGTGGCTTAGTGCTGCCTTCAGCCCAGGGTGTGATCCTGGAGACCCAGGATTGAGTCCCACATCAGGCTCCCTGCATGGAGCCTGCTTTCCCCTCTACCTGTGTTTATGCCTCTCTCTTTCTCTGTGTCTCTCATGAATAAATAAATAAATAAAATCTTTTTAAAAAATCACAAAGACAAAAATCACTTAATTAGTTGAAATCATTCAGCTTTTGTCATTGACTATCCTATTGCTGGGACAATGGACGTATGAACAAAGTGGTCATGTTGGCAGAGATGGAGAATATGCATAGTATAGAGGCATGGGGTCTCACTTATTGATGGTTGAAACAGTCCAACCTGCTAGCAACAGAGACCAATGATGAGCCCTGATAAGGTCATCCTTTGATAATAATTAATCACTTGGTGGATAATTGCCTTATTAGACCCCTTTTCTTTTCTGCCAGCAGGGCCTCATTTTACAATAAAGGAGATATAAGAGTAAGCCAATGACCACCACATCCACTGTTATATCACACGCTATGCCACCTAGAATCTGCCTGAGAAAGTATTGGAATAACCTGTCAAACAAATAGTTAAAATCCTAGCTTAAAGGAGAAACATTATGAGATTAAAATGCCATTATCCAGAGGGGCCTGGCTGGCTCAGTCAGAAGAGCATGTGACTCTTGATCTTAGGGTCATGAGTTTGAGCCCCAGTTTGGGTGTAAAGATTACTAAAAAATAGAAATAGAATAAAATACCATCATCCAGTCAGTATATAGTATCTACCTGGAATCAAAGACTTTAAACTGTGTTCTGTCTCTAATATGAAGAATACATAGTTAATAGAACCAAGAAGTAGAATCAGGAGTAGCACAATTTACCTTCCTTCTCTGTCATATTTTTAAAGCATTCACACTTCTTCTCATGGAGTGATTTGGGAAGTTTGTGCATCCCAATGCTATAACTCTGGTTTAGAGTTACTGCTATGCAGAAGGGGAACTCATTTGGACTCATGCCCTACAGTCTGAGTCCTATATTGAACTATAAATGATTTCAGGCTTCTTGTATCTATGGACTGGTAAGGCCAGAAAGTGATCACTATCTTTTGGCAAAGGGAAGAAACCTTTATCATCAGGATGCTTTTACACAATGAGGTCAAGAAAGAATATATGTGAAACCGGGTAATCCACTTGGGTGACTTTTGGTACTTCCTCACTTAATTTTGACTGGCAGTTGCTTGAAAACATCAAGGATACCAGAGCCTCAGAATTCTCAGAAATAAAGGTCCAAGTTATTCTGCTAGGTAAGGCATCAAGACCAGTAGAGGATGTTCATTCTGATCACATATAAAGAAATGGAGCCGAGCAGTGGGGCGCGGGGGGCGGGGAGTGAGATTGTAGTAGACACAAAGATATTTCATTTGGATCCTCTTTCAAGAAAGATTTGTTACTCCAGATGGATAGAATGCTGACAGAGATAGCCTTCAGCTGTCAATAACTTCAGGCATCATCTCAGTTGCAGAGAAAAGCTTTCTCCTCCACCTGCACTCAACTGTCTGTCACGTCACACCCCTGCTGAGTGCCTCGGATATAACAGATGTGGTTATAAAGGTCCATCCATTTCTTCCCAACATGGAACAATTCTGACAGTCCGTTTTAGCTCCAGAGCTTCCCCATGATCTTGGCAAAAAGTACTGCTGTCTTTGTATTACAGATTGACACCCTTCTCTATCTAATCTTGTTTCCTTCCCATTCTTTTCACAACATTGACTTTGAAGATACTCCTTATAAACTAAATTCCACCCAGGAATATGCTTCCAAGAGATAGCAACATACAACAATGGTATAACAGAGAGACCATACAACTTGGAGTCATAGAGAGCTGAGTTTACAATCTAACAACTCCATACCTGTGGACAAGTTACTTAACCCCTATAGACCTTGGTTTCTACATATACTTCCCTCTTTGCTATAGTTTGTCTCAAAACAAAACAACAGCCCTAATGTGTGCATTGTAGTATAGGAAGGATTGCCTCAAATTTTGGATTAAATCTCAAGTACTGCACTTATGTTCAAATATGATAAAATATTATCTTGGTTAAATGTGTTTGCACGTATACAACTATGTGAGGATTTAACTAATTCTTTATGCTCTTCAGGAGATATGACTGTTGTCATATTTTTAAAGCATTAATATAAAGTGGCTATGGTTTGAGCCTACCACTCTCATAGCTGTGTGGTGAAACAGTGCAGAAGAAACTTTTCTTTATCTTGCCAGTAAATTAATTTACACATAAGCTAAAATAGGAAAGGAAAAAATGAATGGAATTATTTACAATTCAAATACTATAACCCAAATGCATATTAAAATAAATGAATTTTGGGTAGTGTTAATGAACCAAAAGTAATTCAGTTCACCAGTTGAAAGATTGGAATATTCATACATCAATTATTGATGAGCTGTACATTTCAAGCTAAGTTGTTTCATTACCAGTTACCAGACAAAGGCTAGTATTATCTTTTAGCTAGACTAAATTGCCTTTCATTATCCTCAAAGTATCTAGACATGCAAATAACTTTCAGTTTCAGGGCATAATCATCCTTAAAGGATTTTGTTTCTAAGGTTTTTCTTCCTTTGAACTAATGCCAGTTTGTATCTATATCACTCCCTTGTTGACTAATCAAATGACATTACTGCTGTTGACTGTTCTGTTTTATTTTTTACCTTTCTATTGTTATTTAACGTTTTATATATTTAGTACTTAGCTTGCTGGCAAAATTGTAAACATATTGAAGGCAAAAGTAGATATTTGAATTTCCTTAATTTTAATGCTGTACTCAATAACACAATTAATATTTTTTAAAAAATCTTTATTTTGCTTTTACTCTTAAATGGTCATAATTAGTTATCAGTCTTCAAATTCCTAAGTAGAACATACCCGATACGACTAGTCAGATTTTAGATCGTACAGAGATAGTAAAAGAAGTCATAAATTTCCAATTAGGAATGGTAAGATCAATTGACTCTCTCCTGGGTAAACTTGTTTAAAAAATTCTGGTTAATATGAGATGGTTATTATTAGTGAGATTATTCAAAAATGTAGTTGAAGGTTCAATAATATAATCAACAAATGGAAAAGACATAAAATCTCTCAAATGTTGGGAGGAAAAAAAATTTGATTTTAAAGCCACAAGTAGAGAGGGTGTTTTTTTTAATGCATCTTGGAATAAAAAATATTTCAATTTTTAAAATGCATTATTACCTATTATTATACAGCAATGTCTAAAAATGAAAATTTTTGAAAAGAACTTCTATTGCATTGGAAGTTTGTTTTTTTTTTTTTTTTTTTGCATTGAAAGTTATTATATAATCTCATGAACCATAAAGGAGCTGCTAGAGGAGAAAAGAAAGGGACATTCTTATATGAAATATACACACAAATACAGTGATATGAGATGTGCACATTATAGTATTCTGCAGATACAAGCACAGTGGATTATCTTCAAAAGCTGGCTACATAACAAAGAACAGTGCGGTCATTAATGTGACCATTTTATATTCAGGTTTACCCAGGTGAGATCTCATGAAGTATTCATTGAAAATTAAATGGGAAGAGAATTGGATTACACAACCATTAAGAGGAGAGGTGCTTCCAGACGATGGCACTTACATCCCTTAGGATGATAGCTCCCCAAATCAGCATTTTATTTTATTTTTTTTAATTTTTATTTATTTATGATAGTCACAGAGAGAGAGAGAGAGAGAGAGGCAGAGACACAGGCAGAGGGAGAAGCAGGCTCCATGCACCGGGAGCCCGATGTGGGATTTGATCCCGGGTCTCCAGGATCACGCCCTGGGCCAAAGGCAGGCGCCAAACCGCTGCGCCACCCAGGGATCCCCAAATCAGCATTTTAAAAAATATTTTATTTCTTTATTGAGAGAGAAAGAGAAGGAGCAGAGGGCGGGGCGTGGGGTGGGGAACCAGAAGCAGACTCCCCTCTGAGCAGGGAGCCTGACACTACACATAGGGTTAATTCCAGGATTCCAGGATCATGATCTGAGCTAAAGGCAGATGCTTAACTGATTGAGTCACTCAGGCACCCCTCCCAAATCAGCATTTATAATAATAGAAAGCGGTCAGAGGAAAGTGGTCTGAGGAAGGTAGAAACTTTGATTAGCTTTATCTTTTGTAAGACCTATTTTTTTAAAAAAGAATAAGCACTAAGTATGTAACTTCCAAAACAATAAGGAGAAAGCATTTACTAATCAGAAAATCTGGTAAAAGAAAGTTAAAGGAAGCAGAAAAACTCATTATAAATAAAAAAGATAGGGGAAATAATTCAAATAAATGAATAATCCACAATGCCAGTTAAAAGATAAATATTCTAATATTAGCTTTTAAAGGTATAGCTATGTAATTTCATGAAAAATATATATAACAAATGCAGAAATGTTGAAAATAAAATTTAGAAAAAATACACCAAGACAAAAACACCTTAAAAATGTACTAGTGTTAATATTATATAAAATATACTTTAGGGGAAAATAGTAACAATGTAGTTTAACAACTACTTAAGAGGCACCTGGGTGGCTCAGTTGGTCAGGTGTCCGTCTTGATTTGTGCTAAGATCATGATCTCAGGGTCAGAGATGGAGGCCTGTGTTGCTCTATACTGGAGATGGAGCCTACTGAAGAGTCTCTCTACCCTCCTCTGTGCATGCGTGTAGGCATGCATGAGCTCTCGAGCTCTTTCAAATAAATAAATAATAAAATGTTTTAAAAACTTAAATTCACCATAGTGATAAAAAACTATACCACCCAGGTGAACATAATAATGTATCTTCAAATATGTAAGGAAACTTGACTGAATGGCAGATAGGTATGAATAAATCTGCATGATAAAATCCCTCTAACATCCCTACTTCACTAACTGATAGGTGATGTGGACAAAATAATGTTTTGAAAGGTTTGAAAAACTTAATTGACAAATTGGTTTAAAAGCTATATCTATGTTACCTAGTTCTAGCAACTATAGAATCCATATCCTTCTCAAGCATACAAGAAACATTTATGAGAAAACAAAACAATATATAGGCTTTAAAATAAGTCTGAAAATCTGAAAAAAAAAAAAACCAGTCCTATAGACCATGTTACTTTATCATGTTGTAATTATTTTTTTTTAATGAAATAAGAAAGAGATAATTGAAATCATAAACAATCCGTATAAGGACATGAATAACTTGTGGCTCATCTCTGATATCTCTAGGGACTCCTAGAAGTCTGCTACTGACCCCTGGCCGAAAGCATAGATAATATAAAATGTACTAGGCAGTGATTTAAAATATGTTTAAAATTCATCTAGAACCAGTCTGTACTAACTTGTGTCTATTATTTACTGAAATATATAGACTGATTCTTTGCATCTGATTTAACCAGTTCCATAGCCTGATTTTTATGACCAGTGAGGTACAAAAGACCCTCTTTGGCTTTGCACCATGACTTCCGTGACACCAAGGCATCTTTGCACGTATCATGTTGGTTAACAATCTGAAGATAAAGCAACCTGTGCAACTGAGAAAAGATGCTGGGAGTTGTGCCTGGAAGCTGATGGACCTCTCTCGATTTACCTGCCATATGATACCTTTAAAAAAGGCCTATGTTAGCATGTTTACCAAAGTCCTCAGGTCCTGTCAATTACTCCACCCTGTTACGAAAGCACTGGTAATGTGAGAACAATTATATGAGGGAGGTTTGGAAGAATCTACCAACTCAGCTCCCACAAATGAAGTTAAGTGAAGGGGAGATGATGGATTATTCGGGAAAAAAAGGAACAATAAAAATAAAAAGGATGAAGAAAACTTCGGACAATTAAACTGGATGGCAATGTTTAGACAATTCATTAAAAATTGTCCCCAAAAGGTGATAGATGGAGTAGCTGCTAACATTTTAATGGATCAGTGTAAGTGAATACATCATCAGCCCCTCAGATCAAACTACAAAAGGACCATATCAGATTCAAATTATCCTAGCTTTTATGAATATTTATAATCTGATAATGACCCAAAGAAAAATCTACAGTCCCTGGGATCTATGCTGATTAAAAATGTGTGAGATCAAGAAGAGAACTATGGGGATGCCTGGGTGGCTCAGCCTTTGGCTCAGGGTGTGAACCCGGAGTTCTGGGATCGAGTTCCACATTGGGCTCCCTCCATGGAGCCTGCAGCTCCCTCTACCTATGTCTCTGCCCCCCTCTCTCTCTCTCTCTGTATCTCTCATGAATTAACGAATAAATAAAATCTTTTTTTAAAAAAATAAGAGACCTATGATTCTGGGGAGTATGATAGTCATAGCTTCTTGGGCAAACTCCAGCAGAGAAATCATGATCATCTGTATAGGTCTGAGTAAAGCAGCCCAGGGCAATGAAGACACTTCCGCAAGGATTGCTGGACATTGGTCCACAACACATTGTCAAAATCTAAATACACTGATGAAAAGTTAAGGTCAATATAACCAAATTAGGGAGAGATGATTATGCAACTGTGGAAGTTTACAAGTGAAAGTATGTCTAAAATAGGAATTTATTAAGAAAAGATATGAATAGTGTTGCTCTCACCTACAAGTGTGCTTATTATTATGCAAGAATGGGAAGCCAAATGACTGATGAACAGAACCTCATACAAACCTATTCTCATTGTGATTTATTTATTTATTTATCTGTTTGTTTATTTATTTATTTAATTTTTATTTATTTATTTATTTATTTATTTTTATTTTAAAGAATTTATTTATTTTAGACGAAGAGAGAGTAGGTGAAGGGGCAGAGGGAGAGGGAGAGAAAGAATCTCAAGCCGACCCCTGGCTGAGCAGGGAGCCCCACCAGGAGCTTGATTCCAGGACCCTAATATCATAACCTGAGCCAAAATCAGGAACCAGCCACCCAACTTGCTGAGCCACCCAGATGCCACTCTTTATTGTGTTTTAAAGGGGCATGTAAGATTGAAAACCATAGAATTAAATATTAATTAGAATTAATTTAAAATATTATATAATACATAGAGACATCAAGAAATTTTCTGGTTCATTTGAGACTATGTTAGACATAGATTAATTTATACTCAAAATTCCTTCTTTAACAGCACAGTATGGCATATGAGAAAGGCTAGTGACTACTGGAGATTGAGAATTATAGAGATCTTAAGAAAGTAATAGCCACATTGGATCAATTATGCCCAGTACAGTAGGAACACTTGATGGTGTGCTACTAGTTATGAAGATTGGTATTCTGTGATCTAGTGTGAAAACTGCTTTTTAAAAAATTTCTATTTCTGGGACGGGGGCAAGATGGTGGAGGAGTAGGGTCCCCAAGTCACCTGTCCTCACCAACTTACCTATATAACTTTCAAATCATCCTGAAAACCTATGAATTTGGCCTGAGATTTAAAGTTTTTTTTTTAATTTTTATTTATTTATGATAGTCACAGAGAGAGAGAGAGAGGCAGAGACACAGGCAGAGGGAGAAGCAGGCTCCATGCACCGGAACCCAACGTGGGATTCGATCCCGGGTCTCCAGGATCGCGCCCTGGGCCAAAGGCAGGCGCCAAACCGCTGCACCACCCAGGGATTCCCTGGCCTGAGATTTAAATAGAGAACAGCCGGAACACTACAGAGAGAAGGGTTTTCACTCTAACAAGGTAGGAAGGCGGAAAAAAGTAAAATAAAAAAGAATCCAGTGGGGCAGGGGCCCTACAAGGAGCCAGGCTAAGGGGGGCAGTGAGAGCCCACAGGACAGGAAAGTCCTGCCCCAAGAAGCGAGAACTTTACCATTCTTCCCGGACAGAAAGGCTCACAGGGAACGCGGGCAGGATCCCAGGAGGGGCAGTGGAGCCCCCAGGTCCCTGGGGTCACTAACAGAGGAGGTGCGCCTGGTGGGAGAGCGCCCCACACACCACTGGCCGAGCTCCCTAAAGGGCTGGAGCGTGCCGGCGGGCCCCCGGAGCAGCTCGTCGGTGGCTTGGTGGAGGGGTTGCACCCCCAGGAGCGGAGTCCAGTGGCACAGACCCCGGAGCCCAGGGCACTGGGGGACACAGCCCAGGATCCTGCGCTCCCCCCGAGACAGGCAGAGGCTGGAAGGGCCCAGGACAGCAAGGAGGCTCCTGCCCCCAGGCGCTCCGAGCTGTGGAGGTCAGCGCCCCCCACCCCCGGAGCATCCAGGCCAGCGTGGACTGGGAGCTGCGGGAGTTACTGCCGGCGCTGACTCCAGGGCTGGAAAGCTGGCCACCAGCAGTGGGGTTGCTCCTCCTGGTGTCACCTGTGCCTGGGAGGGGCCAGGCCGCCAGTGGACACAGGTCTCACGGGGTAAGAATCACCCATTGAGCTGTGCACCCAGTGAGGGGGGGCAGACCCCCAGGTGCACACACCTGAGAATCAGCACAGCAGCCCCTCCTCCCCCAGAAGACCAGCTGGAAGGACAGGGGAAGAGCACGTTCTTGACGGAATAGCACGGTTCTTGACCTGGAAAGATCCAGGGGAAGTTGAGGGATTTACAGTGTATAGAGCCAGAGGGTACCTCTCCTCACCACCCCCCCTGTTTTTCCAATACAACTCGTTTTTATATCAGGCTAAAAATTTCTATTTTTTTTCTCTTTTCCCACCTTAACTACAATATTTTACCACCTCTTCATTTTTAGGTTTCTTTATTTTTGACTTTCATGTCTACAATTACGTGTCTTATCTGTATTTTCCACTTCTAGATTCCCTTCAACATACTCAACTTTTTTTGTTTTGTTTTGTTTTGTTTTGCGTTTTTTATTTTCTCTGCCTCATTTTGTTCTACAATGGTGGAAGTTAATACCTTCTAAAACATGACCAGCGTGCACCCGGAACCAAATGATATACTGTGCTAGTTCATTCTGTGAGATTATATTCTCTTTTCATTCCCATTCTGCCCCCCCTCTTTTATCTCATGTATGTTTTGGTGGTCAGTGTTGGGACTCTCTACAAGTATTTCTGGTTTACATAAATTTGGGCCTGAGCATCTTCTAACATACAGAACTGAATACACTCAGAACCAAGAGGATCACCCTCCAGGAGGCAACATGTAGACGCCATTCTCCCTCCACTACAACTTCATCACCACTGCCATCTCCCAGTAACCCCCCTTTTTCCTTCTCTTTTTTCCGCTTTATTTCTGCTTTTTTCTCTTCTTTTTTACTTTTTTTTTTTTTAATTCCTTCTTCTTTGGGATTCTTGGACTTTTTTTTTACTATTTTGTTTTAAATTTTGTTTCACTTTAGTGGTCCTTTAGTTTTATTTCGTTCTGATCTTTGTTTTCATTTTCTGGTCTCTGACCTTGTAGAAGCATCTAGGGTAAAACCTACTTAGGTTGTGGTTGATGTTCTTGACTCAGCCCACTCATACAGGCACTCTGCACTGAGCAAAATGACGAGAAGGAAGAACTCAGCACAAAAGAAAGAATCAGAAACACTACTCTCTGCCACAGAGTTACAGATTTTGGATTATAATTCAATGTCAGAAAGCCAATTCAGAAGCACAATTATAAAGCTCTGGAAAAAAAAAGCATAAAGGATTCAAGAGACTTCATGACTGCAGAATTTAGATATAATCAGGCCAAAATTAAAAATCAATTAAAGGAGATGCCATCCAAACTGGAAGTCCTAACAACCAGGATTAATGAGGTGGAAAAAAGAGTGAGGGACATAGAACACAAGTTGATGGCAAGGAAGGAAGCTGAGGGAAAAAAAGAAAAAGAAAAACAATTAGAAGACCATGAAGAAAGGTTAAAAGAAATAAATGATAGCCTCAGAAGGAAGAATCTACATATAATTAGGGTTCCAGACAACACTGAGAGGGAGATAGGGCCAGAAAGCATATTTGAACAATAGCTGAGAACTTCCCTAATTTGAGGAGGGAAACAGGCATTCAGATCCAGAAGAAGGAGAAATCCTCCCCAAAAAATAAAAATTGTTCAACACCTTGACATTTAATAGTGAAAATTGCGAACTCCAAAGATAAAGAGAAAATCCTTAAAGCAGAAAGAGACAAGAGATCCCTCACTTATATGGGGAGAAATATTAGATTAAGAGCAGAGCTCTCCACAGAGACCTGGCAGGCCAGAAAGCACTGACAGGATATATTCAGGGTCCTAAATGAGAAGAACATGCAGCCAAGAATACTTTCTCAATTGAGAGCAAAGCTCTCATTCAGAATAGAAGGAGAGATAAAGAGCTTCCAACATAGGCAGAAACTGAAAGAATATGTGACCACCAAACCAGCTCTGCAAGAACTATTAAGGGGGCCCCTGTAAAAGGAAGAGGAAGCCCAAAGAAATAATCTACAAAAACAGGGGTTGAGTAGGTATTACAATGACACTAAATTCATATCTTTCAGTAGTTACTCTGAACATGAATGGGCTAAATTATCCCATCAAAAGACGCAGGGTTTCAGACTGGATAAAAAAGCAAGACCCATCTATTTGCTGTCTACAAGAGACTAGTTTTAGCCCTAAGGACACCTATAGCCTGAAAATGAGAGGTTGGAGAGCCATTTATCATTCAAATGGTCCTCAAGAAAGCTGGGGTAGCAATCCTCATATCAGATAAATTAAAGTTTATCCCAAAGACTGTAGTAAGAGATGAAGAGGGACACTATATCATACTTAAAGGGTCTATCCCACAAGAAGACATAACAATCATGAATATTTATGCCATGTATGTGGGAGCTGCCAAGTATATCAATCAATTAATAACCAAAGTAAAGACATACTTAGATAATAATACACTAATAGTAGGAGAAACATGGCACTTTCTGCAAATAACAGATCCTCTAAGCACAACATCACCAATGAAACAAGGGCTTTAAGTGATACACTGGACTATATGGATTTCACAGATATATAGAGAACTTTACATCCAAATGCAACTGAATACACATTCTTCTCAAGTGCACATGGAACTTTCTCCAGAATAGACCACATACTGGGTCACAAATCAGGTCTCAACTGATATCAAAAGATTGGGATTGTCCCCTGCATATTTTCAGACCATAGTGCTTTGAAACTACGACTCAATCACAAGAAGAAATTTGGAAGAAACTCAAACATGTGGATTTTAAAGAGTATTCTAGTAAAAGATGAATGGGTCAACCAGGAAATTAGAGAGAATTAAAAAGATTCATGGAAACTAATGAAAATGAAGATACAACTGGTCAAAATCTTTGGGATACAGCACAAGCAGTCTTAAGAGGAAAATACATAGCAATACAAGCATCCTTCAAATAATCGGAAAAAACTCAAATACACAAGTTAACCTCTCATCTAAACGAACTGGAGAAAGAACAGCAAATAAAACTTACACCAAGCAGAAGAAGAGAGTTAATAAAGACTCGAGCAGAACTCAATGAAATAGAGGCCAGAAGAACTGTAGAACAGATCAACAAAACCAGGAGTTGGTTCTTTGAAAGAATTAATAAGATAAACCATTAGCCTGCCTTATTAAAAAGAAAAAAAGCCTCAAATTAATAAAATCGTGAATGAAAGAGGAGAGTTCACTACAAATGCCAAGGAAATACAAACAATTTTAAATATGTATTATGGACAGCTATACGCCAATAAATTAGGCAATCTAGAAGAAATGGATGCATTTCTAAAAACCACAAATTACCAAAACTGGAACAAGAAGAAATAGAAAACCTGAACGGGGAAATAGCCAGGAAGGAAATTGAAGAAGTTATTAAAACCCCCCCAAGATACAAAAATCTAGGGCCAGATGGCTTCCCAGGGGAATTCTATCAAATGTTTAAAGAAGAAACAATACTTATTCTACATAGCTGTTCTGAAAGATAGAAAGGGTGGAGTACTTCCAAACTCATTTCATGAGGCTAGCATCACCTTAATTCCAAAACCAGACAAAGACCCCACCAAAAAGGACAATTATAGACCAATATCCCTGATGAACACAAATGCAAAAAATTCTCACCAAGATACTAGCCAATAGGATCCAACAATACATTAAGAAGACTATTCACCATGACCAAGTGGGATTTTTCTCAGGGATGCAAGGTTGGTTCAACACTCGTAAAACAATCAACGTGATAAATCATCAACAAAAGAAAAAACAAGAAACATATGATCCTCTCAATAGATGCAGAGAAAGCATTTGACGAAATACAGCATCCATTCCTGATCAAAACTCTTCAGAGTGTAGGGATAGAGGGAACATTCCTCAGCATCTTAGAAGCCATCTATGAAAAGCCCACAGCAAATATTCTCAATGGGGAAACACTGGGAGCCTTTCCCCTAAGATCAGGAACATGGCAGGGGTGTCCACTCTCACCACTGCTATTCAACATAGTACTAGAAGTCCTAGCCTCAGCAATCAGACAACAAAAAGAAATAAAAGACATTCAAATTGGCAAAGAAGAAGTTAAACTCTCCCTCTTCACAGATGACATGATATTGTACATAGAAAACTCAAAAGACTCCACCCCAAGATTGCTAGGACTCAAACAGCAATTCGGCAGTGTGGCAGGATACAAAATCAATGCCCAGAAATCAGTGGCATTCCTATACACTAACAATGAAATTGAAGAAAGAGAAATTAAGGAGTCAATTCCATTTACAATTGCACCCATAAGCATAAAATACCTAGGAATAAACCTAATCAAAGAGGTAAAGGATCTATATCCTAAAAACTACAGAACACTTCTGAAAGATATTGAGGAAGACTCAAAGAGATGGAAAAATATTCCATGCTCATGGATTGGAAGAATTAATATGGTGAAAATGTCCTTGCTACCCAGGGCAATTTACACATTCAATTCAACCCCAACAAAATACCATGGACTTTCTTCTGAGAGTTGGAACAAATCATCTTAAGATTTGTGTGGAATCAGAAAAGACCCTGAATAGCCAGGGGAATATTGAAAAAGAAAACCAGAGCTGAGGGCATTACAATACTGGATTTCAAATTTTATTGCAAAGCTATTATCACAACAGTGTGGTACTGGCACAAAAACAAGACACATAGATCAATGGAACAGATTAGAGAATCCAGAAATGGGCCCTCAACTCTATGGTCAACTAATATTTGACAAAGCAGGAAAGACCGTTCACTGGAAAAAGGATAGTCTCTTCAATAAATGGTGCTGGGAAAATTGGACAGCCACGTGCAGAACAATGAGACTAGACCATTCTCTTACACCAGACACAAAGATAAACTCAAAATGGATGAAAGATCGAAATGTGAGACAAGATTCCATAAAAATCCTAAGGGAGAACACAGGCAACACCCTTTTTGAACTTGGCCACAGCAACTTCTTGCAAGATACATCTATGAAGGTAAGGAAAACAAAAGCAAAAATGAATTATTGGGACTTAATCAAGATAAAAAGCTTCTGCACAGCAATAGAAATGGTCAACAAAACTAAAAGACAACCTACAGAATGGGAGAAGATATTTGCAAGCGACATATCAGATTAAAGGGCTAGTATCCAAGATCTATAAAGAACTTCTTAAACTCAACAGCAAAGAAATAAACAATCCTGAAATGGGCAAAAGACATGAACAGAAATTTCACAGAGGAAAACATAGACATGGCCAAAAAGCACATGAGAAAATGCTCTGCATCACTTGCCATCAGAGAAATACAAATCAAAACCACGAGATACCACCTCACACCAGTGAGAATAGTGAAATTTAACAAGACAGAAAAAAAGAAATGTTGGAGAGGATGTGGAGAAAGGGGAAACCTCTTGCACTGTTGGTGGGAATGTGAACTGGTACAGTCACTCTGGAAAACTGTGCTGAGGCCAAGCAATTACACTGCTGGGGATTTACTCCCAAGATACAGATGCAGTGAAAACCCGAGACACCTGAACCCCAATGTTTATAGCAGCAATATCCACAATAGCCAAACTGTGGAAGGAGCCTCGGTGTCCATCGGGAGATGAATGGATAAAGAAGATGTGGTTTATGTATACAATGGAATATTACTCACCCATTAGAAACGACAAATACCCACCATTTGCTTCGACATGGATGGAACTGGAGGGTATTATGCTGAGTGAAATAAGTCAGTTGGAGAAGGACAATCATTATATGGTTTCACTCATATGTGGAATATGAAAAATAGTGAAATAGATTATTGGGGTAAGGAGAGAAAAATGATTGGGAAAAACAGAGGTGGTGACAGAACATGAGAGACACCTAACTCTGGGAAATGAACAAGGGGTAGTGGAAGAGGAGGTGGGTGGGGGCTTGGGGTGACTGGGTGACAGGCCCTGAGGGGAGTACTTGATGGGATGAGCACTGGGTATTATACTATATGTTGGCAAATCGAACTCTAATAAAAAATATAAAAAATAAATAAATAAAATTTAAAAATTTCTATTTCTGGGGAAAAATTAAAGACAATGTTCACCCATGAGGGACTGACTCCAGTCAGTGCTCCTACAAGCACTTTACTGTACTCCTACAAGAATACTTAAATTCTTCTATTTTTGATAACCTAGTAAAAATAAATTTAGATTTTATTTAACAGGGAAGTACATTTTAAAAGCAATTATAATATAATACAATGTTGATATTCCAATTAGAATACTAATCTAAAAATGAATTTAAATGTCTGGCTGATCTGATGACCACCAGAGAAGTGCATCAAAATGTTTAATATAATTAATAATTAATTCATTCTTTTAAGTTCTCAACAAACTACAAATACAGGGCAATTCTCTTGGCCTAATGAAAGCATATACAAAACTGTTTAAAAATCACATGAAAGAATCACAGTTTTACAAATTTCAATAAAAGACCAAACAAAGATAAAGATGACTTCTAAATTTCAATTATTTCACATTGAATTTGAAACTCTAGTGGCTAGCCAGTTATGTATGATAGAAAAACAAATATGAGGCAAAATATCTTAAAGGAAGACAAAACAGAGTTATTTGCAGACTCTGTGTATAGGAAAACCAAAGAGAATCTATAAATTATTAGAGCTAACAAGAACATTCAGCAAATTTGTTATGCATAAGACCAGCAATTGACAAATAACTTCCAAAAATGTAGTAGGAAAAACTACCTATTCACAATTAAAAAATAAACTAAAACATGTGGGAGGAAATAGTGGGAACATATGTGCAAGTTCTTTATGAAATAAAAGATTATGAAGTATTGAAGAACAAAAGAAACTCTCAATAAATAAAAGTGTATGATAAGTTCATGGATGGCAGCCTTTATATGGTAAATAAGTAATTTTCCTTAAAATTTATCAATGCAATGCAATTACAGTGAAAATCTCAAAAAGGATGCCTTGTAGATTTTGAACAAACACCCTAAACTTCATGAGAATGAGACAAAAATAGGAAAGATAATTCTGGGGTAGAGAGTAAAAAAGAAGAATGAAAGGTTCCTTCTTGTTAGATAGCACAACTTCTTATGAATGTGAGTCAAGATTAGAAAGAAAACACACAAGTGGAGCAGAATAGAGAACCTAGAAATTGTCCTAGTATATATAGGATTTTGGCAGAGGGAATGCTACCAATCAGTGGGCTAAGATGACACTATTAAGTAACTGATGTTAGAATGATAGTCTTTGCATAAAGGAATTAAACATTTGGTCCTTATATTATACAAAATAATCCCAGATGAAGGGAATAACTTGGGAAAGATACAACTTAAAAATATTACAAGAGAGTGTAAGAGAATATACCCCATGTATAGAAGTGAAAGATTTCTTAAATCCATAAGTAAATCTTATAAAATGAATTTTGATAAATTTGATTAATATAAGGACCATGAACTTTTGCATGAGTAAGGACACCATAGAGAACAGTTAAAAAATAAGCTAGAGCTGTCTAGGAAACAATATTGCTACTCTGTTACAGAAAAATGATTTTTATCCATTAGCAATTCTGAGTTCAATAGAAAAACATAAATCCCAATAGGAAGAAAATGACAAGATTCAGTGAAAAGCAATTCACTGAAGAGAATTCTAAAAGTCCAATAAAAATATGAGAATATGCCCCAAACATTTTTAAGTAATCTAAGTGCTAGTTTACAAAGAAAATATTTCTTATTCATATTGATCGAAAATTTTTAAAAATTTGATAATTTCACATGTTAGAAAGGGTTTGGAGGAAATTGTGATATGTACTTATAAGAGTATAAAATGTCACAATAATTTGGGAAAAATTTGACAATAACCAGTTGTGAATTAATTATATCTCTTCCAAATCAGCCATTCTTTTCTACATATAAACTATATTAAAAATTGGTGCACATGTACACTAAACTATATGTACAAGGGTTTCCATTTTAGTATCTTTTGTAATAGGAAATAATTGAAAAAATATTTTTATGTCCATCAACAAGCTCACAGGTAGATAAAATGTTTTATCTACTCTATTGTGGAATACTATATACAGAAGAAAAAGAATGAACTACATAGCATACTCTGATATAATGGAGGGCAAAATGATGAAAAAAGGAAATTGCAAAATTGTGCTCAATATTTAAATAAAATTCACATAGTAATATGTTGTGCTCACACATATACATACAAATCAAGAAAGATACTGGAAAGTTACACAATGTGTCTTAAGCATTGATTATAGTACAAGAGGGTATAAGCATATAGAATGTGGGAAGAGGGACACAGGTAACTTTAGCTTTATATAAAATATTTTATTTGATTAAAATAGACTTAGGACAAATATGATAACATGTGGCAGATATAGAAGAGCAAAAAAGAAATAAATATTAACACTCCACCATCAAAAGAGCACTAAGTACCATCAAGACAGTTGAAAATTAGGGAACATCATTTCAGAGTTTTGCTATTGTTGTTGCTGTTACTTATTTAATCAGAGAAGAAAAAGGAAAATAGACTTACATCTCCTGAGATTATAGGTTGGATGACTTTATAAATAAAGTAAGAATTTACAAGGGAAAATATTTAAAATATGCCCTATTATTGTGATTCCGAATCTCTTTCCCATCAAAACCACCTCATTAATTTTTCTATGCAACTAATTTGCTAGGCCAACAAAGATTTACAGATTTTGTTACTGTGTTATGCCATTTCATTTTTTTCCCTCTACTACTGACCCAAAATACCAGTATTTCTCACAAACATAGTTGAGGAGATTTTGCCTTAAATATTTTTAGCATTTTGTGTTAAGAATTGAAAAAAAGAAATTGATTTTTTTAGCTTCTTTGTTCAGAGTATTTGTTTAATTCAGTTTAAGTCCCACTGTTTAACGATGAGTTGATATCTTTCATGTTTGTTGAATACGGTTTCTAACACACCCATATATTGACTTCTTCAACCATGTGGTAGTGAATGAGATCTAATTGCAAACTACTGGCAGCAAATAAATTGTGTGATTGATTTTTCTGATAAAAGAAAAGACCATTTTGAACTTTTGAATCTACAAATCCATGGTTATGAAAAAACAGCAGGCATTACATGGCTCCAAGCAGAGTTTATAAAAGATGAGTGAGGAAAGTTTGTTCTATTTTCACATTCAGAAATATGCCTCACTATTACATCCTATAAAAAGGAAAAGAGATTAGTTTGCCTTGATAGCACATAATGGCTTTAATTTGCCACATTAAAAACAAAAACAAAACAAACAAACAAAGAAAACCAAAAACTTCTTTAAGGCTGAGCCAATGGGAGTGCACCACACTTTCTTCTTGTGCTTTCCAGATATAAGTCACTTATAATTAACTTGTTGGTAAGAATATACTTCCATATATGATTCTAATGTTTTCTGGAAATTAAAGAATCATCTGAAAATGAAAATAAAAATAAAGGCACTTCAGTTGCTTGAGATCATCTCAACATGTTTTTGTTGTTGTTTCCCTTGCTGCTGTTTTTGAAACACATCATATTCTTGTTTCTTGGAAGTCATCTGACTGATTTCTCTTCTTTGAGGCATTTTGGTCTTCAAGGATCTTTCAGTGAGTATCCCTAATTTCATAGCTGGGTAATAGTTACTTCTTCAACCATTTTACTTCATTTAAGTGCCATATTACTTGATATTTTCATGTCTATGTGGATCTAAGTAAAAATGTGGAGCAAAATATAAACATAAACACAAACAGGTAGAAATCAAACACCATTTTACATCACTGCATTTAGAGTCTACAGTATAGGAAATAATTTCTGCAGAGAATAGTTTACAGAACATCTTATACTAGCACTGATTCAGGGAACTTATTAGAAGCATATCTATCTATGAAAAATAAAAATTGCTGTTATATACAGACTATATAAATTCATCATTTAGCAAATATTTGTGAACCTATGATATCATCACATTTGTTGTGCTTTGCTGTATTAATAATTTTAAAAGATATGATTTCTGGCCTTGAGGTCTAAATGTTTTTTTCCTTCCTTTCTATCTATCCATCTTTTTTTTTTTAAGGAAATTTTCACTACAGAGACAATGAGAAGTAAACACATGTAATGAGAAAACTAAAAAGTAAGCAGCAAATCATAAATAAATACAATATGAATTTAGTGGGGGTCAAAATTGTGAGCTAATTACAGACAACTGCATCTTAAACTTATTTTTGTAATAAAGGTAAGGTCAGGGTTAGCCAAGAAGAAGTACTCAGAAAGACAAGGATACAGAAATGTTATGGAAAATGCTTACCATCCAAGTAAGTCCTAAATTGGAACATCAGAGATTTGAAACACGAGTTAAAGAGATTGACAAAACAAAATAAAACAAAACAAACACTAAGCAAATAAAAAGAAAAAAGTATATAAGTGTTTAATTGAACAGTTACAAGAAAGTTTTGTGCATGTGATGAATGACTAATTGGAGGACAGGAAAAGGAGAAGTGGAGGCAGTAATATTTAAACACATGAGATGTGTGCGGGGAAGGCAATAAAGAGAAAGATGTCTCTAGCAAGTAGCAAAATAAAGCCTTTAAAACAAATGTTTTTAAGATTTTATTTATTTATTCATAAGAGACACAGAGTGGCAGAGACACAGGCAGAGGGAGAAGCAGGCTCCATGCAGGGAGCCCGATGTGGGACTCAATCCCAGGATCTGGGATCATGACCTGAGCTGAAGGCAGATGCTTAACCACTGAGCTACCCAGGCGTCCCAATAAAGCCTTTTTAAACTAAAGACTTTGAATCAGTAATCAAAAACCTCACAACAAAGACCACGGCTAGATAGCTTCACTGGTGAATTCTATCAAACATTAATACCAATCCTTCTCAAACTTCTCTTTCAAAAAACAGAAAGGGAAGAGAGTCTTCCAAACTCAGTTCAGGAGGTCAGCATTACCCTGATACCAAAACCAGACAAACATGCCATAAAAAAAGAAAATTACAGGCCAATATCCCTGATGAGCATAGATGCAAAAATCCTCAATAAAACATTAGCAAATCAAATTCAGCAAATACCTTAAAAGGATCATATGTCATAATCAAGTGGGATTTATTTCTAGGATGCAAGAATGCTTCAATATTTGCAAATCAGTCAACATGATACACCACATTAACAAAATGAAGGATAATATGATCACCTCAACAGATGCAGGAAAAGCATTTGACAAAAGTCAGTATTCAGGTTTTATGATAAAAACTTCCAACAAGGCAGATACAGAGGAAGCATACCTCAATGTAATAAAGGCCATATATCACAAGCCCATAGCTAATATCATATTCAATGGTAAAATCATATTCAATGGCCTTTTTTCTAAGCTAGAAATAAGGATGCTCATTCTCACTGCTTTTATTCAACAAAGTGTTTTCCAATATTTTGAAGTCCTTTCCAGAGCACTTAGACAAGAAAACAAACAAACAAAAAACACCACATCTGATTAGAAAGGAAGAAGTAAAGCTGTCACAATTGGCAGATGACATGTTATATATAGAAAACCCTAAGGACTCCATCGAAAATGTTAGAACTAATAAACAAATTCAAAAAAGTTGCAGGATACAAAATCAATACACAAAAATCTGTGGCATTTCTATACACTAATTTTGAAATATAAGAAATTAAGAAAGCAATCCTATTTGCAGTTGCATCAAAAAGAATGCAATGTATAGGAATAAATTTAAGCAAGGATGTAAAAGACCCATATATTGCAAACCCTAAGGTTTTTTATACAAGATATTGAAGAAGGCAGAAATACATGGAAAGATACTCCACGCTCATGGATTGGAGGAATTAATATTGTTATAATGTCCATACTACCCAGAACAATCTACAGAATCAGTGCAATACCTACTAAAACTCCATTGACATTTTTCACAGTAACAGAAAAAACAATCCTGAAATTCGTATGGAACCTTAAAAAACCCCGAGTAGCCTAAGCAATCTTGAGAAAGAAGAACAAAGCTGGCAGCATCACACTCCCCGATTTTAAACTATAATACAAAGCTATCATAGTTAAAACAGTATTGTATTGGCATATTAACAGACATGTAGATCAATGGAACAGAAAGCTGAGAAATAAAACCCATTACGACAAAGGAGCCATGAACATCATACAACAAGGAAAGGACAGCCTGTTCCACAATTGCTGCTGAGAAAATTGGACAATTACATGCAAAAGAATGAAACTATCTTACATCATATACAAAAATAAACTCAAAACAACTTGAACATAAACATGATATCAGGCTCTGAGAAGAAAATACAAACAGCCCCTTGACATGGCTTTTGAATCTGACACTAAAAGCAAAATCTGTAAAAGCAAAAATAAAGAAGTGAGACTATATCAAACTGAAAAGCTCTGCACAGCCAAGGAAACCATCAACAGAATGAAAAGACAACCCACAGAATGGAAGAAAATATTTGCAAATCATATATCTGATAAGGGGCTAATCTCCAAAATGTATAAACAACTCATACAGCTCAATAACAAAAAAATAATAATAATCTGGTTAAAAAATGAGCAGAAAATCTGACTACACATTTTTTCCAAGGAGACATACAAATGGCCAACAAGTACATGAAAAGTTCTTTGTCGTTTATCATCAGGGAAATGAAAATCAAAATTGCAATGAGATCTCACTTCACACTTGTTAGAATGGCTATTACCAAAAGACTAGAAATAACAAGTGTTAGCAAGGATGTGGAGAAAAGGGAATCCTTGTACAGTATGGGTCTGGGAATGTGAATTGTTATAGCCACTATGGAAAACAGTATGGAGGATCCTCAAAAAAAAAACAAAACCCAAAAATAGAACTACCATATGATCCAGCAAGTCCACTTTTGAATATTTGTGTGAAGAAAATAAAAACACTAACTCAAAAAGATATATGCCCCTCATACTCACTGGAACATTATTTATTGTGGTAAAGATATGGAAAAAAGCTAAGTGTCATCACTGGTTGAATGGATAAAGAAATTGTGGTATATATATGTACAGTGGAACATTATTCAGCCACAAAAAAGAATAAAATCTTGCCATTTACAACAATATGGATGGACCTTGAGGATGCTATGTGAAGTGAAATACGTCAGACAGAAAAAGATAAAGTACTATCTGATCCCTGCTATTTGTAGAATCTAAAAATAAATAAACAAAAACCAAGCCCAAAAATCCTTTTTTTTCTTTAGATTTTATTTATTTATTCATGCGAGACACACAGAGAGAGGCAGAGACATAGACAGGAGAAGAAGCAGTCTCCCTCAGGGGAGCCCAAAGAGGGACTCGATCCCCAGGACCCTGGAAAATTGATGTTCAACTGCTGAGCCACTCAGGTGCCCCCAATCTCACAAATTCACAGAACAGATTCGTGTTTGCTAGAGGCACAGTTGGGGGATGTAGAAAAATGAGTGAACTGTTTTTCAAGTTTTTTTTATTTTAAATAAATTGATTAGATAAATAGATGATAGATTATAGACGATAGACGATAGATGATAGAAAGACAGATGGAGAAGTAGATAGATGTAGCAAAGCTCCAAAAGTGGACAAAATATCAGCTTCAGAATGTCTTTCACACGAAGTGAGGACCTTAATTGTGATGGCCTGCAATTCTAAAAAACAGGACAAGGAAATTTAGGTCAGTGCACTAAAGAAACTTGAAATCCTAAATTCCCTTGGGCCTATGGAAGTGACCTAAAACAAACAAATAAACAGGCTTTCAACTTAAAAAAACAAAACAAAACAAAAACAAAAAAAAAAAACAAAACAAAACAAAAAAAAAAACTTGTTACTAGCCAAGGCAAAGAAAATACAGGTATATGAATAGAAGTTCCTTTGGTTACAAACTCTCAATTCTTTAAGAAAAGTTGAACAGATTTAATTCCATTAATGGAAAGGTATTTCTTGGCAGATTAGTATGGTGATGTCTTAAAAGATGGATTCAAGAGGAACAAGACTTTGTTTTTAAATAATCTTATGCTGTCATCCAGATATGAGGCATTCATAAATAACAGGACAACATCAAAGTTCAAGTAAACTGGGACAGTCTTAGTTCTTATTTTATCAAGTTTATCAAGTATTTCAGAATAATATTTGGAAACCATAGGTCAGAACTCTAAATTAAGATCACTAAATCCAGTGTTCCCTTATTTTGCTTACAGTTTTTACCTTCCTTTTTTATTCCTCATTGTGATTATTCAAGGTTTTTCTTGTTTTTTGGGTCATTCAGTCCTGCAGGCAACAATTGTGTTCAATTATTTTGCTTTCTGCTGTTGAAATTACCTCTTTTTCGGTAATGATGCTTGCCTGAGATGTGAAACACCCAGATGCTGCAATGATGAACATCATTTAAGTACCTGAATAAACAAACTTATCTTAGGGCTATCAATTTTTCTTTTTGAAGCTCGCTGAAACATTTCTTAATGTATCACCTTTTGTTAACAACTTCATCATGTTTCTAATTAATTGTGTCCCCTTCTGGGCCAAGAAGTATGCTAACTGAGCATTTCTTTGGTTGGGGAGGGATGTATAGAGAATTTTCCGGCAACTTTATTTTCTAGACGTCACGAAGAAAACAGAAGTAAACAGCCATGTCCTATGTGGTTCTCAGTAAGGTAAATACTGATAAGGAGTATTTTCTTTTTTCTGTCTTTTTTTTTTTTGATAAGGAGTATTTTCAACAGAAAATAATTTCTAGGCATCTCTTATTTACGCTCATCACATAAATTTTACTCATTTCTGCATCCTTTTAAAAATAAGCCCTCATTCCTGACCCTTCTTCTTCTGCCTTTAGCATCTGTTTATCCCCATGACTGGCTTAAGAATTGAAAATCATGGGGATCCCTGGGTGGCTCAGCGGTTTAGCGCCTGCCTTTGGCCCAGGGCGCGATGCTGGAGTCCGAGGATGGAGTCCCACATCAGGCTCCCAGCATGGATCCTGATTCTCCCTCCTCCTGTGTCTCTGCCTCTCTCTCTCTCTCTCTATGTCTATCATAAATAAATAAATCTTTAAAAAAAATAACTGAAAATCACTGCTAGTTGGTAAATTGTTATTGCAGTGGGAATCAACCTTGAGTCTCCCACTTCTCTCATCCAATCTTTCTCTTTTTAGCTGTTGGAGCCCTTTTCCTTTCCTGACCCACGAACCACCAGGACACAAGCCTTCCTCCAGATTGAGACATTGATACCAGGCAAGTGTGGTCTCAAGCATTATTAAAATAATGCATATATGTTTACCAATATTATTGCACTGGGGAGGCAGCAAACTGAAACCAAGCTTCCAGTGCAAGACAAGGAAGGTATAATTGTGGGGGCAAATTCCAGGAATGGGAGAAAAAAAGAACAGAATACACTACAGTAGTGGAGAGAACAACTGTAAATGGGAAAAGGGATGTTTTATCCATTGTAACAGAGGGAAGGGAGTATATATAAAGTACAGTTAGAGATCCATTGGTAGATTTTTAGTGAGAAAATGTATACATTCTCTTTTCATTTTTCTGTTTGTTCAGTAAAATAAGAGTAAAATAAAAGGCCAGTCCATCAGTTGAGATTGGGTTGTGTAAGAGATTACAGAGATTTAGGAAGTGCATTCATTAAGGAAATAGAGTTTTCAGACATGACAGAGGACCCTGCTAGAGTTTGTGATCACAGATCTATAGTAGAACCCTCCATTCATTTTTTGTTACTCTACATATCCCTCACTATAACTATTGCATTGAAGAGAGGGAGTAGACAGGAGAGAACAGGAGCATGAGCATTAAAGGACAATGAAAAGATAGTAGACTCCATGGATTAAATTTTCACACATTTTTCTATTTGTTTAGTCCCCATAGTCACTATTTCATCATTTGATGCCAATTACCCAGGTTTATGGCTGCTAAAGCACAGAGGAAATAATGATTGTCTTGTTTTGTTATAGCAACTGCGACAGTATAGAGCATTTCTGGCAATCCTAAACAGATTATATATTATATATATATATATTATATATAATATATTGGGATCAAGATTTTTATATATATATAAATACATATATAAATATATATATAATATATATAATATATATATATAATAAATATATATATATAAATTTTGATCCCATAACCCTGAGATCATGACCTAAACTGAAACCAAGAGTCCAATGCTTAAGTATGTTAGGCACCCCAGAGACAGTAATTTTAAAGACGTGTGAGCTCTGGAACCTTTTAAAATAAAAAGAATAAACAAGTTGAAAGTATGTGACAATTGTGCTTTACTATAGTTATAGTATTTTTGTCTATTACTAAAATAAACTTGCCAACTACAGTTCCCTGAGACTTCCCTCTAAAGGAATTAAATTTGCAAACAGATAGTCTTCTGGCAAAAAGTTTCTCTGAAATGATTGGCTGCACATGGCCAGCTGTTCCTCAGTTTTACCCTAGAGTTCCTTAAAACCCTCGGGTAGATACCATCTGGTCTTAGTGATTAACCCACATTTACTTTGTCAATTTTGGGAAAACATCCTGAGTATTGACCACTGTTTGATCTTGTATATCCAACCTGCTCATTTTCTGGAACAATTTGGATTTGGGAATCTCCCTAATATCTTCCTAATTAAAGTCTAAGGCAAAGCTCTAATTCAGTCTATCAGGCATCACATTTTTTTATCTGAAGGTACCCAACCCTACATGGATTTCTGTATTAGGGAACACTGAAACACTTTTTATTGGCTTTTGATTGTCTCATGAGGCACTCTTTCCCCAACTTGTTTGTAGCTTATGTCAGTTAACTTCACTTTTCTCCTTATTCTGTCCGTCTTTGCCCCTCTAGCATATTTGACAAGAAGTTGTGGTTTTTTGTTTTTGTTTTTGTTTTGTTTTGTTTTGTTTTGTTTTGCAGCTCCTTGGTATTTTTGGTAATTGGCACATATCTTTTGGTTTCACAATAAGGCATATATCAGTATAATCCGAATATTTTGTACATGTTGATCTGAAAAATATGCCATACTTTTTTTTTCCAGTTGTATAAACACTTTTTTATTTTGCCCCTTTTCCATTCAGGTGTTGAACTGAATTTTCATAATAATTATTGCTTAAGAAATTAGAACTATTACTATTAATGTTTTTTTTATTCCTTTATCTAAGTGCCTGAAATTTCTGATACTGTCAGTTGTTGGTTTAGATGCACACTCTGTTGTGAGAATATGATAGCAATGATTGAATTCCTTGGATAACATCATAAGAATGACAAAGAAGCTTTGATATAGAGAAGGCCACATATCTTTTCTGAAATTCCATTGATAAAGGAATGTCCAAAAATACTAAATTCAAGGTGACTAAATATATCTGTAGATTTGCCTCATATAAGACTAATATTAATAAATTATGATTATTTTTATCTGAAAAACACAAAACAATAAACAGCTTTGTCACTTTATTTTTTTTTTAATTTTTTTTTTTTATTTATTTATGATAGGCACACAGTGAGAGAGAGAGAGAGGCAGAGACATAGGCAGAGGGAGAAGCAGGCTCCATGCACCAGGAGCCCGACGTGGGATTCGATCCCGGATCTCCAGGATCGCGCCCTGGGCCAAAGGCAGGCACCAAACCACTGCGCCACCCAAGGATCCCAGCTTTGTCACTTTAAATCTCCCAGCCAGTTCTTAGCTAGAGAAGAGCAAGCAGAGAGGTTGGTCTGGTCAGTATGCCCTCCCTGACATTGCCATTCTTCACTACTGTTTTTACTCTGCTTGCGATGGACATGCCAGCATTTTTAGCTCTGACACCACAAAATATTCAATGCAGCAATAACCCACTAAAGCTCCTCACCGGTGCAAAAACCAAAAGTCATTTTACTTTCAGCCAAAGACAAACATTTATAAATGTAACAAAAAATAAAACTCTAGTAATTGAGCAATTTCCATTCAGCATTCATCTGCTTAGAAATTATTGCTTGCAGTAAGTCAACAACGAAATCTAATAAGTAAATGAAATTGGGACACATTAATGAACACAAAGGAAGTGTTAGCTGTAGAGGAAATAGTGAAAACTATGATTTGCCACAGTATTCATTTCAGCCAGGTAAATAGCTGCTTATTATACTCTCCCTAAGGGATCAATTAAAAATGAGTCTCAGGTGATGAAATATATTTTCAGCAATGGAGACAGACTCATTTTACTATTGCTCCTATTTTGTTTGCACATACTCACCATTAATTAGCATAATAATGTTTTTCTACATTATGTACATTAAGTAAAATACATAACACCAAATGCAGAAAAAAACACACATACCAATTACATGCGCATACACACAGACATCACCACACATGTATACTTTATGGCTTTGTATAGCAGAACTACTGGTGAATTTTTGCCTTGGATCTATTGCTGACATGATGTGCAGCTTTAGGCAAATTATTTTAATGCATAAATTTTAGAAGTTCTTGAAAGCAGTTAATTTCCATGAGATCAATGCTACAGATTCAGTTTTTAAATTGCATTTACATATTGGATTTATGTTTAAAATGGATAAAAACTGATTTGGATTTTCATAGTATACAGTTAATGGCACTTGGCTCTCTGGGAGAATAGTCTGGACCAGCTTTCTTTCTTGCTAAGAAAGAGACTTGCTAAGAGACTCCGACCCATTGCCCTATTTCTATTCATTCCAGTCTTCTGCCTTTGTATTTTGAAGTTCATACTCATTTCTGTTCAATCACTGTTTGTTATAGCCTACAGCAGCTCAATATTCCCCTTTACTTCCTGATTGAAATGTTCATTTTCACCTCCCTCCTGCCATGACTTCTGCACTCACATAGAAAATTTGTTACACCCCACTAAATTATGATACATATTTGACTTTGTTGCCAGAAGGCACCATTTTACTGTTTAATTCTCAGGGATTATTTATTGTATTTGGCATCTGTTCTACTTTCCACACCTAGCAAATATGCTTCACACTCCCTCTGGAGCATTCTATGTTTCAAAATTACACCCTTTTCTTTGGTTGTGACCTTTTTGGCCACACAAGATTTTCCTCTAAACCTTAGTGCTCTATAAATAGTTGCTTTAATAGCACTGTAAATAGTACATGAGACTCATTCCTTCCTTTCACCTTTTCTAGATTGAGAGTTCCTCTTTTGTCAAAGACTGTATTAGTCATCTGTGTGTGTGTGTGGCTTTGCAGCCAGCATGGTACTTTGATCTTGATAGATACTCAGTAAAGTTGTGAAGTTCAACTGAATTAAGGAATGTTGAAAATTATAGGAGGGACCTCTATTTCCAATGATAAATGCCTCTCCATATACCACTGAAGTGATAAAAATGATGCTTTTTAAAGAATTAATATATAACCTAGAAAATAAGAGTTTCTTCAGCTCATTAAAAATTTGTGAATGTTTCTTTTTTTAATTTCAATTCCAGTGTAGTTAACATACTGTGTTATATTAGTTTCAGGTGTACAATACAGTGATCCAATAGTCCCATATATTACTTAGTGTTCATCAAGAGAAGTGTAATCTTAATCCCCTTTACCTATTTTGCCAATTTCCCCAACCACTCCCCTCTGGTAATCCTGTTTGTTTTCTATAGTTAAGAGTCTGTTTTTTTTTTTAAATCTGTTTTTCCAGCTTTGTTTTATTTCTCAAATTCCACATATGAGTGAAATTATATGGTTCTTGTCTTTTTCTGACTGGCTTATTTCACATAGCATTATATTCTTTAGCTCTATCCATGTTGTTGCAAATGGCAAGATTTCATCCTTTTTTATATTTGAGTAATATTTCATTGTGTATATACAATATATATACCACATCTTCTTTACCCATTTATCTACTGGTGGACACTTAGGATGCTTCCATAATTTGGCTATTGTAAATAATGCTGCAATAAACACAGGAGTACACCAAAAATAATAAAATACTTAGAGATAAACTTAAACCAAAGAGGTGAAAGATCTGTACTCTGAAAACTATAGAACATTGATGAGAAAAAATTGAAGATGACAGAAACAAATGGAAAAACACTCCATGCTCAAATACTGGTAAAACAAATATTGTTAAAATATCCATGCTACCCTTAGCAATCTACAGATTTAATGCAATCCTTATCAAAATACCAACAGCATTTTTCACAGAACTAGAACAAACTATCCTAAAATTTGTTTGGAAGTGCAAAAGACCCTGAATAACCAAGGCAGTTTTGAAAAAGGGATATTTCTATATATATGAAAAAAAAAAAAACAAAAAAACAGTTTTAAAATGATGTTGGAGACATATCCGAGAAACCACCAACCATGGGGATCCCTGGGTAGTTCAATGCTTTAGTGCCTGCCTTCGGCCCAGGGCATTATCCTGGAGTACAGGGATCAAGTCCTGCATCAGGCTCCCTGCATGGAGCCTGCTTCTCCCTCTGCCTGTGTCTCTGTCTCTGTCTGTCTGTCTCTCTCTCTCTGTGTGTCTCTTATGAATAAATAAATAAAATCTTTAAAAAACAAACAAAAAAACAATAGAAAAAAAACACCAACCAAAAGCTGGTACAGAAGAAAGCTGCTACACATCTCTCTGTCCTTCCTCTTATTGAGGCTTGGAGAAACTCTAAGCTCAGAGCCAGCAAATACAAAGTGTAGTGGTGGCCTCAGGAGCAGTCAGGAAAGCAAAGAGCAAAAATATATAAAAATGTAAAGTGTTATAATTATAATTCATATATAATACTAATTTTTAAAAGAAGCCTGAAAATGTTTATATTTTTCATTAATTAAGAAAATCATAAAGCTTTATTTTGGATTTGTTTTTTTATTTTAATTTTTTTTTATTTTTTATTTATTTATGATAGTCACAGAGAGAGAGAGAGAGGCAGAGACACAGGCGGAGGGAGAAGCAGGCTCCATGCACCGGGAGCCTGATGTGGGATTCGATCCCGGGTCTCCAGGATCGCGCCCTGGGCCAAAGGCAGGCGCCAAACCGCTGCGCCACCCAGGGATCCCTTTATTTTGGATTTGAATTGAAAGAACTTTCCATCTTTAATGCAGAGCTTTTATTTTTCTTGCTTTTTTCTTTTTTTAACAATCCATTATGTATTTGGCAGACATGGTTTCCTAATACCTTTACTGACTTCTTTCCTGCTAATAAAATCCAATGATCAATGGTCATGGTCTTAACGAATAAAATCTCTCCCACTTCCTAATTTCTAATCCTCTCTAGAAGGTAGCATTTGACTGTATAATTCAGTCCTGGCCAATGAAGAACTCTGAAGTTTCCTGGTAAAATCTGATAAAGAGGACAGATGTTCCAGCACAGCTTCCTTGTCCTTGGTCCTGCTTTGAATGTGGGCATGATGTCTGGGGCTATAGCAACAATTTTCATACATGAGGAAACAAGCACGAGTATAAAGGAACACAACTGTTGGTGAAGGGGAAATTCCAAAAGACTTAGGGTTGCTGATAACATCTTTTGCCTCTATGTGGCTGGTTGCACTGCTGGTAGTCCCTCAAGACTACTGCTTAGGTGAAAAAATCCAGTCCCCATTTGTTTCTGTGAGTGTTTTTCTGGTTAACTGCTGAGTGTTAATCATTTCATCATTTTTGAGACAAAACTATAACATGTTCCAGTTCCTCTGTTTTTAAAGCCTCATTGGATGTACATAATAAACATATATTGTAAAAATGCCTACAAAGATATACAAACGTATATATAATGAAATAATATGGAATAAACTAGACCTAGCACAGGCCAAGATGGGTTGATAATTTTCATGTCAATTTACTACGAACTTTTTTATTATTCAAAATCTTAAAATTAACATTACATTGTCAGGTGCCTGTCAAGCTCATTCAACTGAAATTACTTAGTAGCGCTCTACCAAGTCACTAAAATGTTCCCAAATTTAAAAGGATGTCAGTTTTTCATCTAGTTTAGCCCTAAGAGGATATTCTGTGATATTAAGATCCTGGACGTTCCAAACTTAGAGTACCTAAGTAAATTGGCACTGCTGTCATGCAAAACACATCATATTTTATGACTCAGGGTCTGCTTCTTTGTTTCTGACAAATGCAGGCATTATCAAAAAAAAAAAAGCTGTCAGTTCCTTAGATGTGTAATTTTATAAGGGGCTAATTTTTTCACACTGCCTAATGAGATTTTGCTAGCAAATAAGTGCCTAAAACATATGGAGATAATGTTCATTAGATCCAAGGGAACTGTTATCTTTAGAACTGTCAGAGTTGAAATTTTAAAGGGATAAAACTTATTTTTTTTTCCAAATTAATTGCTTTTGTCTACTGTTCAACACATATGTTAGGGCTAAAGAGAGAATTTGTGAATTTGTGCTAACATCTACAACTGTTTGACAATTCATTAAACAGCATCATGTTTATACTTTTTTAGAAAACTAACATCTCGCTTGCTCCGTCCAGGCCACTTGACTTTGTTATTGGTAATGTTATATCAGGAAAATATGATATATCCCTAAATTCTTATCTTTCTCTGGGCCTATAACATATATTAGGCTTACAAGTATCATTTTTAGTTTAATGTATTTTTATGCATATACTATCTCTCCAAATTGATCGTAGACCCCATAAGAGAGATTATATGTTAATTTTATTTTTCAGTGAGAACATGTAACTGCTCTGACACATCCAGAAAAAGAGTTCAATGTATATATCTTGTGGTTGATGCTGATAATTATGCTCATTTAATGATAATTAGGGTAAGAATAATTTGCCCGCATTCAAAAAGTATGAATTGCACACACCTACCTCTTGGTTGGGAATTTGCTTCAATCAATGTATTCAATGTCATCACAGAATGGGAAACTCAGATAGAAATTGGCTTAGGACTAAGTGCCTAGGTAAGTAAATAACACTTTCATACCCTCATAGAAGTATCCTAAATGAGCAGTAGCCTGAGTGGGATTAGCATGGGGGTTGGTGTCTTAGTAATTATCAGAAGAGAATCTGATTGGTGGAAAGACATCATCACGAAGGAAACAACTTCCCCATATGTAAATAAAGCCTATAATAACTCCCCCCACCCCAGAGACCAGGATGTGTACAGCATGCAATCAGATATGCAAGTTTTTCTGGCCCTGAATCACAAGACATATTTCACAGCCTTCACTATAGTGACAATGAAGATCTTGTCAGGTCCTTTGAGAAACCCAACCTGGGCCCTTTCTCAAGTTATTTTTATAATCCTGTGTCCCCATCCAACTGTTCTTAAAGGTATCTAGTTTTCTCTGCTATCCAAAAGTAAACCTTTTCTCTCGAAACTTTTGTAAGCCAAAATAGTGTAAAGTGAAGAAACAATCACTATTAATTTACGTGGAGACATTTTTGAGCATTCCTAGACCCCAAAAATAACCTCTTTTAGGGCTTTTCTAATACCCTAGGTCACATTTTGCTAGTGAGATGCACAAAATAAATGGAAATAAGGCACAGATGATCACAGACACAGTTCAAAATTATGAGACTTGAGTAAAGTGCTGAGTGCAGTTCTTGGGGAAAGAGCTTATCGGGGCCACTGTCACTGCTAGGGGTGCTTTGCCTGCAAAACAAAGACTGAATGCTTATTTTTGCTCTTCACCTCTTTCATAAAAACAGAAATCCTCTTTGAAGTTCTTTCGGTTAGCAAAAACAGATACTAATTTAGGCCTTTCACAATAGCAAAGTGCGAATGCCTGGGTGACTCAGTGGTGAGCATCTGTTTTTGGCTCGGGCGTGATCTCAGGGTCCTGGGATCAAGTCCTGCATCGAGTTCTCCACAGAGACCCTGCTTCTTTCTCTGCCTATACCTCTGCCTCTCTCTGTGTGTCTCTCATGAATAAATAAATAAAAATTGTTTTTAAAAAAATGGAATAATATGAACTTTCGAAAAGCAAAGGATATCTATATGGCAATTCTAATATGTACCAGTGGGCTTACCTGCACCCAAAGGTGAACCATAAGCAATACTAGACACTTACTTTATGGGCATAAGGGTATCTTACCACTGGAATATTCATTTCCATCATTCCTATCATCCATGTAAATAAGACTTTCTAGTCCTTACTGGGTTAAATATGAGATAAATCCCAAATGTCCCTGGGATGCAACTCAGAAGGTCTAAAATTTAGTCTTATCTGTCAGGGTTGGGTTTGTGTCTGCATCTCCTAATTCATCTATTTAATATGTATTCTTGGACAGATGATTTCAGCTCTTGAGTCAGGCTCCTAGTGGCAAAGAGAGCTAAAAAGGCAATATAATTATGTTTTTATAAGATTTTATTTATTTATTCATGAGAGACACACACACACAGAGGCAGAGACATAGGCAGAGGGAGAAGCAGGCTCCCAGCAAGGAGCCGGATGCGGAACTTGATCCCAGGACTCTGGGATCACGACCTGAGCCAAAGGCAGATGCTCAACCAGTGAGCCACCCAGGTGTCCCAAAGTCAATATAATTAAATGAGATAATATACACAGCTTTAGAATGGTACTTTGCATTTTTTTTTTTTTGTCTCCCAAGGCATAGAGGAAGAGAAGCTAGTTCTATTCCCACATTTCCTGAATGTAATGAAAAAGGGATTGTACTTTCCATCAGAGTTATAGATTTGATTTGGTCTTCAAATCAACACAGTATCAGAAGTGACAGAGTTAAAATCCAATGAAATTTCAGCAAAGCCACAACACTATAGTCACAATTCTTTTCTTCTCTATCATGCAGGTCATGAGTCTACCCCTCGGTTAATGTTTTACTTTGCCTATATTTTCTGGAATCAAAAATGCAAAGGGTTTTTTGTGATTATCCATTTAGTTACAAGGAAAGATTGTTATTCCTTCAAATAAGCAAAATCTTTATATTTTTTAGCATGTAAACTTTCTTAAAAATTTTTAAATTAAGATCTTTCAAGACTGACCATGCATTCTCTCACTAGGATTATTTTCTGCTTTAATTATAAGTGTGGCTGTAAAATAAACAAAAATATTATAATCAGGTATTAGGGCTACCTATTATATTCTATTCAGAATATGAAAATTTGACTTTTCTTATTTGAGCATGGGCAAATACATCTGAGTATGTGACTGTGCCATGCACCTGTAAATAATGAGTGGGGAAATTCACTTAACATATAACATGTCAAATCAATCATTACTTCCTAACAGACTCTGAACTGAGTGATCAACTTCAATATTAGGAAAGCTAAAATTTATTTGTTTTCTTTAATGGAAGGTGAGAAACTCATTCTTATTTCAATGTTTTTGTCAAAGACATGAATTTGGTTTACAGCTTCACACTCTGTTCTTTTAGCATCATTCAGATAGAATTAGAAAGAAATAAAGCCAACGCTGATGGCAATGTTGGCCAAACTGATGTCAAGAAAATCTGATAAGAATATTAGAAAAATTGAGGACATAATAGAGAATGATGAATTTTAAAAAATCTCCTGGAAACACTAAGCGTTAAAAGAAAGAGCACAGTAGCTAGAAGCAAGAGTACAGGGGGTAAATATCACTCTAATCCCTTGCTAATTCTCACAGATCTGAGTTCTCTGTGGAAACTGAGATATGAAGCTCACTGGCCTTAGGCATATAAAAAGCATCAAAAGTGAAAAATATCACACCAAGTTTCGGTTAAGGCTTGATCTTTATGCTAAAAAAAAAAAAATGAGAAAGCCTAATCTTTTGCTAGCTCAGTATATGATGAGAGATTTCCAGACAAATCACAAATGTTAAGAAAATACTTTCAAAAACAAAAATAGCATTTTTGAAAACATGAAATTAAATGTAACAAAATAAAATTATTCAGGTTTTCAAAGAACACACAGAACTACTCTACTAAAATGGTTATGATTTTTTAACAATAACATATAATAGCACCTGAAAAAAATAAATTTAACAGCTATATTTGAAGATTTAGGTGATGAAAAAATACCCTGCTGAATAAAATATAAATATGTAAAATATTTTCATTTAGTTTTATTTAAAGGGTTTTCTATGAAGCTGAATTGTTCAAATCAAGATATTTGAGATTTAACTCAAGTAACAAAATAAATTTTGATCATTGAAAAATGTATGATAATTAAGAAAAATCAGAGTTCCCCTTAATAGTAGCTAACCTATAGGTCTTAACCACAATTTACTACTTCTTATATTTATTTTATCCACAATATTATAATTCTGAGTTAGGATGGATACAGAAGCTAAGAGGCCAAATGATAAAATCTCTATGAAAGCTCATTCATCAGTGTCTGTGTTTGATCTGAAAGACTGCTATGTCATTTAGAAGCCAAACCTAGGGATCCCTGGGTGGCGCAGCAGTTTGGCGCCTGCCTTTGGCCCAGGGCGTGATCCTGGAGACCCGGGATCGAATCCCACGTCAGGCTCCTGGTGCATGGAGCCTGCTTCTCCCTCTGCCTGTGTCTCTGCCTCTCTCTCTGTGTGTGTGTTAGTATCATAAAAAAAAACAAACAAACAAACAAAAAAAAACTATAATTCATGGAGAGAGAACCACCATGAATTTTTGTCATCCTTTTTTAAAATTTTTACTCCTATCATGTTAAAGAACAAGTAGTAGCAGTCTTTAATGAACTGATACTCGATGTTGCCTATGGCCTGGATGTTACCTATGCTCAGGTCATACTCTGGAGATATTGATTCAGTGGGTTGGCCGGAGGCCTGGAATCTATAATTTATACAAGTTCTCCAGGAGGTTGGGTCACAGTTGCATATTGGCTCTCAATTTAAGAAACAGTATTTTTGAGGCTGAAGTAAAAACCCAATTACCATATTTGCACTCCCTCATAATAGAGAAACCTCACACCCTTTCTTTTTCTTTTTTTTTTTTTTTGTATATTTTTTATTGGAGTTCAATTTGCCAACATACAGCATAACACCGAGTGCTCTTCCCGTCAAGTGCCCCCTCAGTGCCTGTCACCCAGTCACCCCATCCCCCCGCCCACCTCCCTTTCCACTACCCCTTGTCAATTTCCCAGAGTTAGGCGTCTTTCAAAATACAGAGAAAAGACTATTATTACATCGGTAAGTTCAGGAAAGTCATGGCAGGGAAGCTATATGTCCACCAAAATCTATTCTCCTCTTTGTCCATACAAACTATAGCTATAACATGGTTGTCCAGTCAGCTACATTTGCTAGATAGATGAATCACATTATTAGCTCTCATCAATAGAACATGAGCGGAAGTGATATGTTCCCTTTCTGCTCAGTGAATATAAGAATAGTATCATATTTCTTCTACAGTCCTTCGCCTCTTCATGAGGTTAGAATGGCGATGATCGGAGAGAATTTAAAAACCATGTTTTAACATTGGAAGAGCTGCCATCAGCCTATCCCCAAAATGACTGCCAATTGTTATAGATCACCATCCCTGGACTGTTAAGAGAGAGAAATAAACTTCCATGTTTTAAAACCTCTTAAATGTTTTTGGATCACTTATTAGTTATGCCATTATACGAAGGATACAGGAAAATGTTATTATTATAATACTTTCATTGTAATTAATATTATTGAACTCATACGATAGGCCAAGCACTGAGTTATTGCTTTAAATATCATCTCATTTGAACATCTACACAAGCTCATGACATGACGCTTATTTTCCTCATTTTACCAGTAGACAACTGAAGGCATAAAGAGGACACAGAACAGGCTTCAGTTTACTCCTACAGGATTCTAACCCAGATGTATCTATTGTGATTTTTGCTCTAGCCACTATAAATTTAGGAAAGATTTAATATTTGCATTCATTTCCACAGAAAATTTAGTGATTTGTTGCATCTGTAGACTTAATGATATTTGTCAGCATCATATTTAAACTGATAATCTGAAAAAGATTGTCACTTTCAGCGACACAAAGATTAATATTTCATTGACAGAGAAGGTACTTAAACAGCAAAATAACCTGAAGGAGAGATCTGAAGTAAATTATCCCCAAGAGGATTGGTCATGCTGGCTTCCACAGCACATACACTAAAATTGGAATGATACAGAGAAGATTAGCGTGGCCCAAGAGGATTGATCAACAGTGTGTTAAATTGGGGATGCTGTGGGGGTGAGGCTTCCTAGAACCATACCAAATGGATCATCCAAGCTTTGCAACAAGATCAAACTGTAGCTAAGAAAATTAGTGTTTTATGTTCAGTTAGAGGAAATAAACTGGGTAAACTCTGATTTCTGGGTAAAGTAGCAAACTTAAAAAAAGTATTTCCTCTGGTTTCTTAATTCTATTCTTTTCATAATTCTTTTTGCATTTGGCTGTATTTTGTTGTTAGGAATAAATGTTGAAAATTGTGATAAGGAATAATTATCTACTCCTGGTCAGGCAACACTGTAAAACATACGAAATTCAGTGGCCAAGCCCATGTTGCCAGCAGAATCCTACAGGGAAGACTTGAAAAGTTTGCTGAAGCTGCAAGACCCTTATGCTGTAAGCCACGAGAATTCAGGGTAGCAAAAACTGCTGTTTCTTCTTCACAGGATCAACTCAATTAAAGTCCTTCCTGAACTTGAAATTCTGGGGTCCTGAGCAATTCCCTTTACTCATTTTTTTCAGGCAATATAGAGAACAAACCAGAACCAAAAATAGGTTCTGTGTTCTGATGGGACAATAAATTGATGATCCTTCACACAGAGACATTCAAAATAATTATTCATCATTATTTTAGAAAAGCAGTTGAGTAGTCCAGAGTAAGGTAGAGGAAGACATGCTGAGGCCGTGCTTCAGGGCATAGTCTCTAACACAGAAGAAGTTCTGTAGTTCACAGCAATCTTGCCTCAGAAGACATTTTCTGAGACATGTTGGAGGCTAGGGTCCTTTGGACAATCACAAAGTCTGAGGGGGACTTGCTGAAATTGGTTGAAAGAGCCATGAATAGTAGATAGTTTGCAATGTATAGAATAGTTTTTCACACAATGAGAACCTTACTCCTTGTCCCACTGACTTTTAAATATCTTATAGGATCTTTATGGATTAAAAAATAATAATTTGTGACTTTCCGAAGTTATTTTTGCATGATCTTAAAAGGTACTAAATTCTTTAATTATATAACTGGTAAGTTAGGGAAAACTTTAACACTGCTCTACTTAGAACATTACCAAGTATTGATTAGCATTTTGAAAAATGATGTATCAATGGTGGTTCTTTTTTTTTTTTCCCGGGGAAAGGTGAAGTTTTTTGAGAGGGAGAGAGAGAATATGACCAGTGGATGAGCAGTGGACAAGGGGCAGAGAGAGAGAAGGAGAGAGAGAGAATCTTAAGTAGGCTCCATGCCCAGGACAGAGCCTGACTCAGGGCTTGATCTCATGACCCTGAGACCATGACCTGAGCCCAAATCAAGACTTGGATCCTTGACTGACTGAGCCACCCAGGCACCCCACCGGTGGAGTTTGACCATTTAAACATTATCTATCAGTTTGGATCTGTGGCTCTTGTATTCATGGTGATATGTACATTTACATACATGAGATGACTACGTACATGCATGTATGTATGTGTGGGTGTTCAGTTAGTCCTCATTTCAAAATGTCAAATAAAGGAAAAATGTTGACAATATTCAGGTGAATATTTATTTATTTATTTATTTATTTATTTATTTATTTATTTTTATTCACAAGAGACACAGAGAGAAAGAGAGAGAGAGAGGCAGAGACAGAAGCAGGCTCCATGCAGGGAGCCCGATGTGAGACTCAATCCCAGGACTCCAGAATCATGCCCCGGGCGAAAGGCAGACGCTAAACCGCTGAGCCACTCAGGGATCCCCCACAGTTGAATATTTAAATATGGTCTTTACAGCCTGTCCACAAGTCCATAGCTAACCAATTCCTTACTCTGCTGACACTTTTTCCTCTCCTGACACTTTTTTCTTTTTCTAATTAAACTATGGGATGGTTAAGATTAAGGGTACATTTTACAAAGAAACACACTATTGAATTTGACAAAATTATACTTCCAGTATTTAAAGTAATGTCTGAGAACTGTAATACTTCTCTGGCATGCTTATAAATAGTCTTAATCAAAATGATAAAACACTCATTTCTTAAAGAATAGCAAAATGATAGCAAACATCAAAAGCTGAAAAACATTAGAGAAACAATAAATTTATCAGCTGCAGCAGGTCATTAGTTCAAGAAAGGAGAAAAATCTAAATCAAATTACTTTCTTCTATTGAATTAAGCAGTGAACCTGATTGAAGCAAAATCAATGAGATAGTGAAAGTTGAAAAAAATCCATTTATGTAATGAACAGTGGATAAGCATCTTTTCTTTAGAAGTGAATGAAAGCAGCCTGCATAAAAATAAAGTCCTGCTGATTAGAGTTGTATGGTTTATTACTAATTAAAAAGTCACAGAGGAAATGTGATTTTCAGAATTACTAACGTGGCAGCCAGGGAAATGTGCTGCTCAGATCTGCTACAGGGGTCATCATTCACTGACAGCTTCGGCAGGATCCATCTATCCTCGGGATTTACCATCGTGTTCACACTGAGACTGTGCTTCCAGCAGCTGTCTCACTGCCAAGCACAGTGTGGGGACCAGCACAAGTCCATTCCAACAGGACACTGGGCTCTTCTAATGGGTGACCTTAATTGAGGATCTCACACATGCCTGTTCAGATATCTCTTAGAGCTGTTCCATAGTTCAGGGTTCTTTTTCCCAATCCTTCTTCCCTCTCTCCTTTCACAGATGTCAGACCTTCACTGCATTCTGAAGATACTCCCTGCCTTCTTCTGTTTTCTCCCATTTGTCTTTCACATACCATTTTGCCCAATACATTTTTAAATGTGTAATACTACTTTAGTGTTTGCTTCTTGGGGAATCTGAACTGATTCACTAACCATAAGTATAAAGAAAATGACAAATTTTATAAACTGTTTATATTAGTTTGGATGAAAAATTTTCTCTAATTTCATTGTCTATGAAACAGAGAGCTGCACGTGTGGTTAGTTAGTAAGGTGGGTTTAAAGTATCATTTTAAAAACTGAATAAAATGTTTTAGCATTTGTTTCACTATTCATCAATCACACTGAGTCATGAAGAATTTTAGTTAAAGACTTTACAAATTGAAGAATGTTGCTATCAGCAATATTCATATAATTACTATAATCCATCGAGTGATAAATTTCATAAACTGTGAAAGATAATAAAGAAATGAACAATTGATCCTAAAATTATCCTAAAAGGATTTTGCTCACTAATTGATTCTGTTGCAGAATTGTTTTAGTTAATCAAATAAAAATTGAATACCAAAGTTAAAATATTATGAAATGATATGACATATTTTTAATATGTATGTGAAAAGATAAATGAGGTCCTTCTTATGCAATAAAGTAAAAAGAGTATTAGTAAATTTAGAAACAATCATATACTATTTTAAAAACCCTCACTTGCCAAGAACTTTCAGTTTCTATCTTTGCAGCAGTTAAATAAGGATAAGATCCAGCACACGAAAATGGAACTATACTGCTCTCATTTGTGTTCTATTTAAAAAGATATAATGCTTAAATTAAAATATCTGTATGAACATGTGATACTAGATTGGATGATTAATCCATTTGAATTGGATGTGAAACATGTTAGCCAATAATTCCGGAAGAATTAATTAAAAACGATTTTGAAGCCAAAGCAAGATTTAATATATCTAATTATGATAAGTTTTAAACACAATTAAAACTTACATAACTCACTCCTTGAAAAGAACTAAATTTATTATTAGGGCATTTCCAACTACATATTTCAATTAAAACAGGTGTCTGTATGCACTATATAGTTATTTGAAGGAAAAAAAATTGCAAATATACAAGAAAGAAATTTGAGAGTTTCTTTTTTAACAATGGAAGAACCAAATTAAATTAGTAGAGATGCATGAAATGCATTGATTTATAGGTGATTTTAAACAATGTTTATATTCACTTACTATTAAGTGGAAATTATACCTTGGGTAGCCTGAGTGGCTCAGCAGTTTAGTGTCGCCTTCAGCCCAGGGCCTGATCCTAGAGACCCGGGATCGAGTCCCACGTCAGGCTCCCTGCATGGAGCCTGCTTCTCCTTCTACCTGTTTCTCTGCCTCTCTCTCTGTCTCTGTGTCTATCATGAATAAATAAATAAAATATTTCTTAAAAAATATACCTTAAAATTAATGGTTAGAGGCATTTTGGCTTTCTTCTGTCCTACACTGACATAGTTCCATGGGATCTATTCCATATCTCTAAAGCTCTTTGTAGTATTGTTTCTTTTTTCCTACTTTTTTTTTTTTTAGTTCTCTAATGTCTTTTTAAATTATGAAACCTAATGTGTTGAGACTCATCACTGGGATACATCTAGTTCTTTAGTTATTCAGCTCTGAAGTATCTACACCAATAAGAAATGTTTCAAAGAATGTGTATCACGGAAGAAGTTAGATTTCACTTAAAGTGAAGTGGTGAAAGTGGTATAAGATGACAGTGTGGACAATATTCAGGAATCTGTTCTAGGAGAAGAGAAATACCACAAGAGCCAAGGAACAGAGCCCCTGGGCTAGGATAGATACATTTAGAATGGGATGTGGAGTCTCATAAAAAGTTATTAGGATCAAAAACTGGAAAACAAAGGAAGGAAAAAAAATTCAACTCAAGAAGAGCAACATAGGAGGGATTTTCATGTGTCCATTAACACATTTGTGTTGCATCTTTCACAGATTGAAGTAAGTACTGGAGAGAGAATGAAGAAAAATGACTCATAATTCTTAAGAATCTTGTAGTATAGTGGTTAGAAATATGAACTGGATTGACTTTGAGAGGGTGAATAGCTACTACTTACTGAAAGATTATTGTGTAATATGCAATAGACTAAGCAGTTTCTATATATTTTCTCATTCATTGTCAATATTCATTGAATTATATACTTTGAATTATAAACTGTATTGTGTAAATTATACTTCAATATTCCTGATTATAAGAAACAAACAACCTCCATGTGTACTAACTTAGATGAGACTCTATTACCAGAATCAACTAGAGTATATTTATTTTTCAATTTGATTAATTCTCATGCTGGGATAAACACATGAGTTCATTTATTTAGGGAAAGACAATATCTATGAGTCTTGATCTGATTGCAAAGGATAGTGGAAACAAGAAATTATGTTGCACCATTCAGAAGAAGGACAGGTACTAAAAGGATATGATATAAGTGAGTTTCTGTACTTTTCAATTTGCTTAAAGCTGTCCCTGAACAGACCATTCTGAATCAAGAACACTAATTTTGATTCTATTCCCTCTAGACTTTATTTGCATACATTTATCTTACACTGCATTTAAGAAAATCAGACTAATTACTATAAACAAACATACATGAGAAGCAATATTTGGACAGTGATGATCATCTTAAAATGTGACTGCATAAGGTGATTGGAATTTCATTAAAGTTAAAAACTAAAGTACTTGAGGAAGAAAACTTACATATGAATAAACTTGATTCTTTAAAATGATATTAACTGAGCATGATATTATTACAGCAGGGAAGGAATACATTTCTGCCACATGCTCATTCAGACTATTTAATATTCTTTTGGTGGAATGAAAGAGAGATATAATATTTGGTGCATAGATGGTTTGAAAAATGTTTACTTTTGTACATTGCCTTGACATTAAAGAATTATCATTAAAAAATCATTATCACAATCTGAAAGATAGAATTACAAAAGTAATTTCTCGCAACATATAAGTTTGAAATGTAAGCAAAATGATATTTAACAAATTTCAGGAATGTATATTTAAATAGAGTGATGAGGTCATTAAATAAACATTTAGTGAATCTACTTTATGCTTCAAGCACTTATATTATTGGATATTCCACCTCTTGTACTTTTCCAGGGAAAAAATGTTGATGAAAGTATTTAAATATTTCAGACAAATTACTTTAGTCATTATACGTACAAATACACATTAGTTTTAAGAACTTTCAAAGTCTGAATAAAAGGACAAAATTTTTAGTACAAAGAAAACACTAACTTAAAGATTTTAACTCTAAATGACAGTAACAGGGAGCAGAATTTGCCACCCCCCAAATATGCCTGTTCAGCATAAAGTTTATCTTGAGCTGAAACTGATCACAGAGGAAAAGCTCTGAAAACCAGTAGGAGTTACTCCTTGTTTGTGAGAGAAATCTATATTTACAGAGAAACTTCCACCTGGAAGGGTATCTCCCTGTACAAGGAAAAGGGAAATGACTGACTAAATCTCTAGAAACTTGTCAGTGGAGCAGGCACAGATTCCAACCTGCATAAAAACCATATTTTTGTTTTCTATATTTTATCTGATAAGCTTCCATAACCAGTTCTACTTACCCTCAACATCTTCTTTTGTCTCTAGATGGAAATAGTATTTAAGGTGGTGGTTTGGGTCATTTTGGGGAATTACTCAGTTTTCCTGGGTATCTCCTCTGCATACAAGAGGTGTACATGTTATTAAACTTCTGTTTCTTTCCTGTTCCTGTCTTTTATTTTTATTTCCTGTTTCCTGTCTTTTATTACAGGGGAAATCCCAGCCAAGAACCTAGAATAGTAAAGAAAAAATTGTTTTCCTCCCAACACAATAGTATACTGTTCTATAGAATTGTTATAGGAGTGTTAAAGTCTATTTTTAAATTAGTGTTATTATTCTGTTCATAGCACCCCTTCCTTGTCCAGAGTTTTAAATTATATTCACAAATTAATTATAGTGATAATTTTATCACAGCTTTAATTATATTAATTAGATGCAATGTATCAAATGTTTACTAGGTGCCAAGTGCTATTATAGGTAGATATATTGAAGACTAAGAAAAAATTAACCTGTCCTTACAGAGCTACTATTTATGTAGTATTTACTTGTTTTTTTGTTTGCTCATTTAATATCAGTCTTTTATTCTACATTATAAACTCATGAAAATAAACATCAGAACCATTTTATTAACTACTTACATTTAGCACATTGCACAGTACTTGGCATATAGTAATTATTCATTAAGTATTTTTAAATAAATGGAGGAACAAATGAAATAATGTTTATTTCAAAAGCTTAGCATTATTGCTAAATAATGTTAGTAGTCATTTTAGTCATAAACTCTTTGGACCACATCTATGTAGGATGCCTGCATTGATATATTCAGCTGCTGTTTATTGTATGTGTGGGATGGCAGTGAGCATGATAATATTCAAAGTCACTTATTGTAAAACTCCGAGTACATATTCCTGCCTGAGTGACAACACTAGTATGATGTTGGGGAAAATAGGAGCAAGGAAATGATATTTGAAAGTGCAGCACTTTCAAAACATTAATATTAGCAAATCAAATAGACTTTAATATATATGTGCATATATATAATCATTATTTTAACACACAAAAGAAAAATTATAATAATATATCATAAATTCAACATTCAGAAACATGTTACTGTTTGTTTTCCCAATGAAAACTGTCCTACAAGATAGACATAACAAGATAAATATCACTATGAACATGAATGATTTTATTTGATTCAATGTTTGCATGTTCAATGACATTAGGGAGTTATACAATCCCTTTGAGCCTCAGTTTCTTTGTTGTTGTTGTTGTTGTTGTTTTAGATTTTATTTATTTATTAATGAGAAACACACAGAGAGAGGCAGAGACACAGGCAGAGGGAGAAGCAGGCTCCATGCAGGGAGCCCGATGTGGGACTTGATCTCAGGACCCCAGGATCATGACCTGAACCAAAGGCAGATGCTCAATCACTGAGCCACCCATGTGCCCATAAGCCTCACTTTCTGCCTACTCTCCATCTTTCAAAGCATTTTTTAGGTTATGCAAATTGTAGTATGCAAAACAAAACCCCTGGTCTCAAGGAGCTTATCTTCCAGAAAAAAAGATAAGAAAGAAGATAATAAAATAATACAAATAAAATAAAGAAGATAAATAAATGATAGCAAATAAATGTGTGCCAGGCAGTGATGAGTGTTACGAAGGAAAAATAGTGGGGTTAAATGACGACTGAATGAGCAACTCTCTAAGAAGGTGCTAATACATCAGGAGATCAGAGGCAAGACGATCTGAATGACTAGAGGGAGACCAAAATCATGGGGCTAGCTGGGAAAATTTCACTTCAGGCTAAAAGAAAGTTAAGTGCAAAGCTGGGAGTGTGATTGATCTAGAAACAGAAGAGGGCAGTGTGACAGGAATAGCAAGAACAGGTAGAGAAGTTTGGAAATAAGATAAAAGAAACAGGAGCCTACATTGACTTGGACCTTGAAGTAGAGGAGAAAGCCCTGGTGGGTTTGAGCATAGAAATAATAAAACTTTATTTATATTGTAAAAGATTTTGTTCCTACTTTCCAGAGAACACTATTATAAGCAAAAATAGAAACAGAGAGACTAGTCCAGATTCACTTGCTAATACCAAGATGAGGGGAAATTGGGAAAGGAAGCAAATGATTGTGACTTTTAGAAGTGAAGATGGTGAGATGTGGTCAGATTCCAGATATATTTTCATGGTAGAGCCCATAGGTCCAGCTGGGGAACGGGCTGTGTGATGTCATAAAAAGAGATGGACCTACGGCAATTCTGAGTTATTTTTTTTCAGCTTTTTTTTTTTTTAATTAGTACTTACAGAGATGGGAAATAATGGAGAGGAAAATAATAGAGTGGATTGGGAGTGAAAGTCAAGAGTTCTTTTTGAGATACATTCAGTTTAGAGATGTGTACTTGACATCCAATTAGATATCTCAAACATAAGTTTTGGTGTGTCAGTCTGGGGGTGGAGAGTGGAGACACACATTCGGTGGTACTCAGTGAAGCAATATTTAATGTCATGCAACTCGATAAGATTTCCCAGAGGATTTTCAAAGATAGGAAGGAAATAGGTTTAGAGACAGAACAAGGCAGGGGCCTCAAACTGTTTTCTATTTCTTGAATGGATTTCAAAAAACTTATCCCATTGCACATGTTAAAATTGACACTATAACTTTTCATTATGAGCCCAAGGTGTTATAAGGAATATCATTTTAGTGTATTATAAATATTGACATTTTAAAAGTTTAAAATAACACTGTTCTATCACCTTTGAAATATACTTAGTGATTTTGAGACCACATACTTTGATGGTTACCCCTGTTCATCTAAAAATATCTGACCAAGACTTCTTGAACAATCAGGAATTCTCATTTTTTTTCCCTTTTGAACTGACATTTCTGTTCTATTTCTTTTGCAAAATGTGTTGAAAATTATACAGTATTATGCTTGAAAAAGTGGTAAAGGCTATCCACTAAAACATTTCTATGACAAAAAATAAAAGCCTTTGTATGTTTTCAGATGTAAGTTTGTAATGCCTTAAAACCATTGGGAGATAAGATTTCTCTGTAAAAATTTCCATAAGGTTCTAAATGTGAAAATTATTTTCTGATCAAATTATTGTTATCATTATTAGGAGTACATTATATATAAAAATAGAGTATTTGTTCTGATTATAAAGCTATTAATGAGGTAGAGTTTAGCAACAATTCTATTAACATCTTTCATTATGTGTGTGTGTGTGTGTGTGTGTGTGTGTGTGTGTGTGTGTTTATAAAAGCTCCAGAAAGACTTGCTCACAGGAATAGATGAGAACCAACAGGGTCACTTGATTTTAAAACTCCTAAGTTTTATGCCAAAAACATAGGATTGTTGAATCACTATATTATACCCTTGAAACTATTATAATCTGTTAACTATACTGGATTTAAGATGAAAAACTAATTTAAAAACCAAATAGTACTCTATAGTCAGAGATTGTTTTTAATGATCAGATGCCAGATGCCAAAACATCACTACATAACCTGTTGATAAGGCAAAGCTGATTTTATTGCTAAGCACAGTAAGAGAGAACACCACCCAATCAGAACATCAGTAGTTTCTCACAGTTATGACCAAAAAAAAAAAAAAACATCCCGCCAGATTTGATTGAAAATGTGAACTTTGATTTAAGGCAAGAGTGTCAGTGCAGACAGAAGGAGGGTGGAGGGGCTTCATTAGAATTGAGTAAGGGATGTGCAACCCCAGTGGCCCAGTGGTTTAGTGCCACCTTCAGCCCAGGGTGTGATCCTGGAGACCCGGGATCAAGTCCCACATCAGGCTCCCTGCATGGAGCCTGCTTCTCCCCCTGCCTGTGTCTCTGCCTCTCTCTCTCTGTCTCTGTGTCTGTCATAAATAAATAAATAAAATCTTTAAAAAAATGAGTAAGCGTCTTGTTATGGAGGGTTTATACTTATTGGAACCAGAATGCAAAGGTTACAGTTTCTTTTGATGCTTTCTATTGAAGAGTTGATAAGTTCTTCTAGAAGTTCCTGTAATGAACAATTAAGTTATTTGCCTGTTAATATTCTCTCTTGAATTAATAAAGTTATAAGTTCTTATGACTTTAACTCATTGAACATTGGCATAGTAAAGTTGTATTAAAGCTGTAAGATGTGTGCATGCTGGCAATAAAGTTGGGGATAAAGTAGGTAATTTTGATCCTTAGTGTCCAAGCTGTGTGTGGTTGGTACCTTGGTACCTGGTCTCCAGTTCTCGTAAGAGTCTACCAAACAACTCAGTAGCTTCTCCTTCAATCTTATTGAAAATAATGATTGGAGAGACATGGAAAGCCTTGATTTGCAAAACTGTTAATCACTCAGTTATCATAACTTTTTCATTTTCTTAACACCAACATTTGCATCTATATGGAACCCTGGGGATGCCTGGGTGGCTCAGCGTTTGATCATCTGCCTTTGGCTCAGGACATGATCCTTGAGTTCTGGGACTGAGTCCCACATTGGGCTCCTGCGTGGAGCCTACTTCACTTCCCTCTGCCTATGTCTCTGCCTCTCTCTCTGTGTATCTCTCATGAATAAATAAATAAAATATTTAAAATAGATATATATGGAACCTTGATTTTTGGGTAGGTTACCTGGTGGATTTCAGGAAAGGTGAAAGTGTATCTTTCTTTTGTAAAGTGAGAGAAAGGTGAGTGTAGAAGGGAACAAAATGGAGCTAGCATGAAATGGTCTCAGGCAAAAATAGAATGGATCTGGTGGTTCCCTTAAAACTCTTTATCACTGTAGCCCTTGAAAAGTCTTTGTATAGCCCAAAGGGTATGGACTCATACATTTAGAAATCACTGCTGTAAAGGAGAAGGCCTCAGAAAAGGAGAATCAACTGTGTGTCCAGAAAGTTAATTGAAGAGAGAGTTTTAAGAAGGGGGAGGTGGTCAACTGTATCAAATAAGACAACTGGGTTGAGTAAAATGAGAATTAAGTATTGACTATAGGATACAGTGTATAGACCATTTATGAGCTTGATGGTGGAGTTTCGATATTGTGGTTTAAGAAAGAATAGAATAAAAATTATTGGAGCTAATGAAACTGTGTAAAATTTTAAGGGGAGTAGATATATAGGGCGATAAGTTGCAGGGGAATGAAAGGCAAAGATTTTGCTTTTATTATTCTTCAATCACAGCATATGTACATATACGGCATATTTGTGATTTTAATTATAATGCATAATTACAGTACATATGTACATGCAGAGCATACACACACATATATATGCATATACATGTATGTACATGCATGTAGTCAATACTCATTGTTCACAGATTCTGTATTTGCAAATTCACCTACTTGCTAAAATTTATCTGGAAGCTCCAAATCAACATCCATGGGACCTCTCCACTCATTCACAGGCTTGCAGTGATGAAAAATTTGATTAACCTGATGTTGAGGTCAAACAAGGCAGTAATCTGCCTTCTTGCTTTAGCTGCTATACTGTAAAAACAAATGTTCATTTCACCATCTTCTTAGAGTCACATTCTTTTTTTGCATTTCCATGCTTTTTGTTAATGATTTCCCTGTTTAAAATGCTCCAAGTGTGATAGTGAAGTGCAGTTATCTAGCACTCCTTGGCATAAGAGAGCCATGGGATGCCTTATGGATGTGTGTGTTAGATAAGCGTTATTTAAGCATGAGTTATAATGCCAATGGCTCTGCATTCAATGTTGATGAATCAACAATTTGGTACAATCAGAGAAGGACGAGAAAATTCAAGTTCTTATTTGTGAGGCTACTCTAGAAAGTGATAAAGTGACATCCATAGTACATGATAGAGCTGTGGTAAAGATGGGAAAATGCCCCAATTTGTGGATTCATGAGATGACAACTAATTAAAAAAAGCATGGTGCACCGTATTATTGTGAGGCTGAAAGCCAAAGAGATTTACAGTCATAACCAGGTTCAGGAAAATGTGAAACCCATCTCAGCTAGTGCTGGCTGGCTTGCACATTTCAGAAGGAAATCTGGCATGACGCTGTTAAACTTGAAGGCAGGGCAGATTCCACAGATCAGGAGGCTCTGAGAGAAGTTAGTTCCCTGCTAAGTGTTATACGGGAGAAGGGTAATATGGAAGAGTAGGTTTTTGACACTGATGAGACTGGCTTATTTTACAAGGACACTGGCAAACAACCTACATGACACAAATAACTTCCAAAGCTTCTGGCTTTAAATCATTCAGAGACCATGCAATTAGTTCTATGTAAGAGCTATATATTAAATCGAGCATATTTAAACAGAAACACATGTGAAGTAAAATTCTGTGACCTGAGGCTCTCAGGGACCTAACTCTGTATTCTGCTGGGAATGATAGTTCCAGATCTGTCAATTCAGTATTCCCAGCAGATTTAGAGAATGTAACTAGTACAAATAATGGAAATTGAAATATATACACATGCACACACTCTTTGGAACGTTCCAGTAGAGATGAAAAAGCTGATAATGACTGAGAGGAGGAACTACTAAAAGAGGAAAGTATAAATTAATGAGACGTTGGAATCCAATGCACAAATTGAAGTACTGTCATTTGATTATATCAGTCAGCCCATCCACTGTCACATGAGGATAGACAAAATATGTACGTACAGATACAGTTAAATTGGTAGACATATAAATGGAAGCATCTGGAAGCTTTCCAATTGCTCTGTTAATGAAAGGCATGATTAGTAACTGACAGAAGCAGTTGTAGAAGTTTGAGGAAAGAGGAGCAGATGAGAAAGAGTTGAGTGATGGAGAAAATCTACCAGGGAAATATAGAGTAGGATTGCCTAGCAGGACCAAAGTCCCTTTGAGGTTGGTAATCATGAATTTAAAGTGAGTCCAGTCAGCATCTTTATGGCTTTTCTCAATCCACTTTCAGTTTTTCAAGTGCAAGCAAAAAAGATGTGTAGAGTTGTATTTAACCATGTTGAAATTTTGCTGGAAGGAAGATTGTTAAACCTATGATTTGAATATATTTTTAGAATTTTTGAATTGGAAGAAACTTTAGAAATTTTTTATTACCTTTGGGAGAAAAAAAATTTCAAAGCACAGATATTGAAGCTGGGTGAACTTGTTTCCAGATGCCAGGTACATCTATTATTAGACTTAGCAAATTACTGGGTGTTTTAAAACAGTAAATTAGAAACAATAACATTTCCTCCAGAGTAATTCAGAATATCATATGACAAAGAAGAAAAATATAAAGAGAGTACCTATTGTAGGACCAGGCACCTAATTTGTGTTCAAGACATGTTAGTTTTCTTTTATCTTTGTTTGCATTCATAAATGATAGACTGAGGATGTTTAGAAACATTTTTAAAGTCTCAAAAATATTTATAGCTTTTTTCTTTGCTGTTGCTATTTGTTTGTTTGTTTGTTTGTTTGTTTGTTTGTTTGTTTTTAATTCTTCAATGGCTTGGGCCAAAAAAAAAGAAACTTCAGTGGAAAAAGTACAGTTTTCTGACTTATTAATCAGACAAAATTTGCCTTTGCTTAAGGCCAAAGGGTGAGCATCATGTCTCTGTACTGTTTTGTCCTTTTGTGTCTTGCTCATTACAAGAGCTCGTTTCTTGACCAATATTTGCTATAAAGCAAAAAGCTTTCTCTGTTGCCAGTTTGCCACCAACAGAGAAAATGGTAACTTGGAAGCCCATTCAGGAAAAGTATGAAGCTCTTCAAAGAACATTCTATGGCCCCTGAGTTAACTTCAGAATATATGTTTCAGTACAAAATTTTTTCATATTTAACTAATTGCCTTTGGATGATCATCCTTTCTAAAAAAAAGTCCATGAGATTCTCAGAGCAGGCTTGGGTCCTTGGCTCTGACATTCAATCCTGAGGTTTGAGGTTTTAAAATCTCTCCACTCCACTATGCTGGATATATAAATAAGCCATCACCCATGTTGTTAGTTCTTGTCTGATGGTGTACCTCAATTCTATGTACAGACTCTTGTTCTAAAAATAAGCTCATCCGCTTTCCTTCTGACAAGGCATAACTAGTCAGTAAACGACCAGGTATTGTCTCATTTGTGCAGTTGCTCCTCCAACATATAATACAGCAGTTATAGTGACATTATTTTAGTAAGAACACACTGTGTACAATTCATCTTATTAAACAATTTTTCTGAATTATCTATTTATTACCATAGTAGAGGCTGCTATTACAACAGTCTTACACATACAGATACTGAAAAAGGAAAGTTAACTTGTCTTTGCCCTCTTGAAGCTAAATTCTAACAGTGGAGATAATTATTAAATCACTAATTACAAACCTAATCAGTAAATGATAATAGTGATAAATGCTATGACAAGGCCTGATACACCAGGAATGCGCCACATACTGCAGAGCTGATGATTCTAGGGAGTATGCAAAGTCAGGGAGAATTTCCCGGGGGAAATGTTATTTGAGCAAAATTCCAAAGGATGAGCTCAAATTAACTCTAGCAATGGGAGAGGAGAAGGATGGGCATTTCAGAAGATGAAACATCTTTTCTGAAGAAAGGGTGGAGCAGACTGAGGTGAACACCAGGGGACTGGAGGAAGGAAGAGTGGTGTGAGATGAGGCTAGAGAGAAGCCAGATTGTGCATGACCTTAGGGCTGCCCCAGAACTTTGTTATTTATCCTGAAAGCAAGGGAAAGCCTCTCTGAGTGATCAGGGGAGACTGAAGGAAGGTAGCTAGACAAGAACAAGGAGGCCTGTTAAGAGGCCATGGCAGTGTCCCAAGATGACAAAAGATGATAGCACATGGATCACTATGGTGGCAGACAGGGTGGAAAAAGTGAATGGGTTTAAGAGAAATTTGATAGGAGGAATCAACTGAATATTATGGCTGCAGTAATTATAAGCATGAGGATGATAAATAAATACCAGCTAGCTAGATGGAGTGTCCTAGTGACATACCATTAATAAACCAGAAAAACTATGCTTGTCACCCTTCAGGGTTTACAGGGGATACATTTTAGAATAATCACCTGTCATAGCATTTAAAAAAAACCCTCTTATCTGAGGATATGTTTTGGGGGGGGTTGAAATGTTTCCTACCATGATATACCTCTGTCACCTGGGATTGGGAAACAGAGAGTGGGCCTAAGATTGACAGGTTCAGAATGGAAGATCAGCTGTTGGGAGGACCCAGCAATTAGGTGGCAAATTGTCAAAGATCAAAACCAGGGGTTTAATTGTTTAATTACCTGACAATGTGGCTTTAGGCATTGAATAATTTATTTAGGGCTCTGTATTCTTGACTCCTTTGGATTATATAAATTATTTGTAAATAATACATACTTTCCATCACGTATACATATTACCTGATTTTATCTATTCTTATGCTAACCCTCTGTGCTAACGTTCTTTCCCACAGGACCTTCCAAAGTTAGAAAGGTGGTAGGTGGCAGAGGCAATATATGACCCAGGTGTGTGTGGCTCTTCTGCCTGGCTCTACATTGCTCTGCATCACACCAAAGCACCAACGGAAAGTCTGAGAGCAAAGGGTCTCCATGTCCTCCCATTGCCACCTGCTGTAACTCAGAACTAAAGTCTCAGTTGTGAGCCAAATCTAGTTAAACTCCAGGATGAGGTTTTCAAGGGATTAGAAATCCTCCCCTTTTCCTTTTGATTAGTTTCACATTCTGATTTGTCTCCCCGAAAATGGGTTAGGTGAATCCATTCCTGCCTATTATCCAAAGCTTTATACAGTGAGGAGTGGGCATAGGCAGCAGCTGTATTTGAGGTAACTATGATTGAAAAAACTGGGTGCATTTTGGGGATGATAGACAGAACTGTATCAAGAATGAGTTGTCAGGGAAGAAGGGCCTGACACTAGTTTAACACTTGCAAAGTCTCAAATGAAGGCACAGTTATAGCTTGTTTTATAGTCACTCTCTAAAGATAAATCTATTGTTCCCCAGAAAAGAAAAATCTTTAGTTTCTTTTCAGATATGGAACACTGAGAGTCTTTGCCCATGTTACTTCAGTGTGCATAAGTCCTTATCTTCCAAATCGCTTTTTAGGGTTTCTTAATGAAAATTTCTCTCCCTCCCAGATTAGCCAGATACTTCTAGTTTTTAAATGTCCCTTTAGCACAGGAGATTCTAAGCAGCCAAGATTATTTGTGAATCTACAATTTATATGGCATGATTGTTCCATGTGTTTTTACAGTCTGCTTTTTTTTTTCTTTTGGTGTAAAAACTACAATCCAGTCCTGTCCTTAGGTTAAGTCTGCGGAGTCTCCTTTCGCATACACTACCATACCTAAATTGTCTGAATGCTGGAATGACGAGTGCAAAAAAGACAATGGTAAACGTTGGAACCACCTTCCCTGCCCTTTGTTAAACTTTCTCTTGAGCTGTGTGTGGCTCCACAGGCAATGAGTTCCATCTGTGTGTCACCCCCTTCTCCTACAGAGAAATAGCATTCAAATGTTCAGAGTCAAGAACTACCTTCAGAGAATATGTAAAAATGTGGAGCTAAGAAAAATTAAGAAGCTTATTTTTGGAGCCCGGTGGCACTCCCATATACTGTCACCTTAGCTCATTCTCCGCTAAATGAAGCCCTTCAGAAGAACTAATAAAGAAAGCCATCCAACTAAGTAGCTCATAATCAAATACCAAAATAAAGACTCTTAATATGATTTCCTCCAACTTACCTTTATTTAGTGTGTGATTGGGTCAGAGATCTTTATAATGAGGAAACTAAATCCATTTAGAATTTTTACATGCACCATTAGAACCACAGAAGTTAGAGCTGAAAGAGCAAAAGCTGGTAAAACTTAAAATGAAGTCAGTCTTTCACCATGGGTACATCAGCGGCAGTGGGCTCTTTGCCCTTGGGGAATATTCAAGGGTACTTAGGTGACTCACAGCTTGAATTGAGACAGAGAGAGAAATGAATACAGGTGATACTAGTAATCAAAAAAAACAAAAACAAAAACAAAAACAAACAAACAAAAAAAAAACATTTGGGTCAAAACACTGGGATGAAACTTATTGCAAATAAGCCATGGCAAACTAGTTTTCTGATTCCCCCAAACACTGTCTAGGAGGAAATTTGCTCAAATTACAAAAGATATTTGGGTCAAATAGAAGAGCAGCAACTTGGCACTGTGGTATAGTTTAGGGGACTTCTTGACTATAGAATCTGAGGTGTTTTCTTAGAGATCGCTCCGTGCATTTGTGTAGCATCATAATGAAGATGCAATTATCCTTGTTTTACAGATGGAGGAAGTAAAACACACGGAAGTGTCATGACTTCTCTGGTATCAAAAAGGCTGTAACAGAGTCTCAGAACTAGAATTCAAGTATCCAGGTTCAGTTTAATACTTTCAGTCGTTAGATTTCAATGTTTCCTGACCTTGGGCCTTACACAATACCTGAACGTATTATTAAAGTGCTCTGTAAAAAGTTCCCTGAGGATCTCCAAGAACAATCCACACTGTTGTTTTGCTTTTGGTACAGTCTTACTTAGAAAGTATAGGAACAGTATTTCCCTGCATTTTAAGGACGGAATCTTTCTATCTCAAAACAGGTCAACAAAGAGTATGCGATTTGCTAATATTGAAAGCACTTTATATCACCCACAGTGGACTTGAACTTCTGGAATAATGGTTTTACATTGGCCTGGTTCAATTTTATTTTCTCAAAAGGCTATAAGGCCCATCATCTAAAATTGGGTTTATATGGTACCAGTATAAAAAGAGTCTATAGTAGACTCTTTAGCCTGTTCAAGCACCAAATAACTTCTAGATCTGTGCTTGTTTTGTATATTTTGTATGCATTACATTTTATTGGGAATGAAGCACAGACTGATCCAGACAGATCATATTAATAGAAATCCAAGATTAGCCAAATCTCAGAACCAAAGGATCTTAGAGGTCATCTGTATCAATTCTAACTCTGGCTCTATAATATAATCTGGGAGATTTTAAAAATCGTATTTCCAGAGTCTCATCCTACACAAACTAAATTTGGTCTGAGGTAGAGAGATTATATCAGTATGTATTTTAAAGTTCCCCAGCTGATTTAATATTCAGGCAGGTTTGAAAGACACATAAGTATAAGAACTCGGCCAAGTTGAGAGGGGGACATAAAATTTAATTTTTAGGAGAAAAACCAGTATCCTATGGGCTGGTGAAGTATAAAGGGGTCCTCAAACAATCTGTTGCAGGGAAAGACCACAAGATCTCAGCATCATAGCTTGGAATTGATACCCTCAATCCCTGAATCCCAGTATTTAAAAACTGTCAATTTTACTTAAAATAGAAGTAGCTATAGTTCCAGGGGTGCCTGGGTGTCTCAGTTGGTTGAGCCTGTGACTTTCGATTTCAGCTCAGATCATGATCTAAGGGCTCTGAGATCGAGCCCTGTGTAGGGCTCTGCACTCTGTGGGGAGTCTGCTTGAGATTCTCTCTCTTTCTCTTTTCCCTATATCCCTCCCACTGTGCTCGCTCTCTCAAATAAATAAATCTTTTTTTTTAAGTAGCTACAGTTCTATTAGATTTTTTTTGTTTTTAACAAAATGCAACATTACACAAAATAAAATTTGTTGAAGAGTGTCAAGAAATACACACAAAATATACAATTTTAGCCAGAATCATAGAGTCCTGGATGCTGAAAAAAAGTTCCTATTTCAGTAAGAACTGATGTTTAACTTAACATAGATATGTATGGTCACACATAGAAATGTTTGTAGGTAAGTGAATATACATGCACATAATATTTTCTTGCTCTGTCACCTGAAAGGTCTTGGAAGCAGTGATATTCCAGTTTCAATGAGTGTGCCTCGTATTGAACCCCTGTAGTACTAGAAAGTAAGTACTAAAAACAAACTAACCAAATTCAGAATAAAGCATTGTTAAGGGGGCACCTGAGTGGCTCAGTCAGTTAAGCATCTGCCTTAGCCTCAGGTCATGATCCCAGGGTCCTGGGATTGAGCCCTGCATTGCTTTTCCCTCTTCCTCTGCCTGCCATTCTGCCTACTTATGCACTCTCTCTCTCTGTGTCAAATAAATAAAATCTTTATAAAAAATTAAAAAATAAAACAATGACAAGAATATGTTAGAGATACAAGAGCCAACTAATGGCCAAAAAGAACTCACTAGTGGCCAAAACTAGAACTATTTGAATAACAAAATAAGAAAAATGGTATTGAATTACAACCCAAGGCAGATGTTCATGAGTCTGCTATGTCAATAAATGATGGATTAAATAAATAAATGGAGGAAAAGAAACAAATCTCCAGTACAGAAGAATTCCAAATAACTGATATAGATGCTCTCAGCTTTTAAGGAGGAAGGGCATAACTCCCCACTCCATAAGTGTGGGCTTTGTGTAGTGAATTTCTTTCAAATAATACAGTATAGAAAGACAGAAACAAAGTTAAGCTTATAGGCAAAAATGGACAAACATTACCTCAAGTTGGGGGATGAAGGTTAACATCAACAATAAATCATATCAATAGTATACACCCTCAGGGCACCTGTTTGGCTTAGTCAGTTAAGAATCTGCCTTCAGCTCAGGTCATGATCAAGCCCCAAGATGGGTCCCTACTCACCAGGGAGCTTTCTTCTCCCTCTTCCTCTGTCCACCCACCCTGTTCATGCTCTCTCTCTATCTTAAATAAATAAATAAATAAAAACTTTTAAAAAAATAGTATTTACCCTTGACATGATGTGAGGAAAATGGCATTTTACATCTTTGGTCTTCCTCTCAGAAATATATCTCTTTTCAGAAAGGTATCATGAGAAAATACCAGACAAATCCCAATTTGAGGATATTCTACAAAATACCTGACCAATACTCTGCAAAATGGTCATCATCAAAGGCAAGAAAAATCTGAGAAACCATTACAACCAGAAGGAATGTCAGGGGACATGGCAAATAAATATAATTAGGTATCCTGGATAGGATCCTGAAACAGAAGAAGGACATTAGGCAATAACTAAGGACATTTGAATAAAGTATTAATGTTAGCTAATAATAATGTAACAGTTCATTGTTCATTAATGGTGACAAATGTGCCATTCGAAAGTAAGATATTCATAATAGGAGAAATTGAATGTGGGGCATATAGGAACTCTTGCACTGTCTTCACAATAATTTTGCAACTTTAAATCTGTTCTAAATAAAAAGTTTATTTAAAAAAAGTTTTTCCTTCCTTATGAAAAAATGGATTACTAACCAGGATATCCTAAAAAGGATAGGATTACTAACCTATCCTTTGTTCTTGCACAGTTACACATGATTCCTCTCATAGAAAGTAAAGGTCATCATGGTCTCTATCTGGAGTTGCCTTGATATTATCAGTAATTTCACAATCTAATGATGGAGAAATTTTTCCATATTAAATCTGGAGCCAGCCATTACAAGTATTTTCTCTGCCATAATAGTTTCACATTACTGGGGGCTAGTTACATATTCTATGGAGCATAATTCAGATTTTCAAGATAGAAAATCTCCAAACATTGTTCCCCCACTAGTAATGAAACCTATATTTTTTCATGGTCACTAGCTCTGCCAAGCTATTTTTCTCTTGGATATTCTCATGGATTTTTTTTTCTCCAACAGTGGCTGCTGTTCAAACTTACATAATAGAATTGTCACACTTTATAAACTGTGTTGAATATTCTGATCCCTTTCATTTGAAGAGGTCCTCTATTTCATGCCCAACTAGCTTTGAGGTCCTTCCGAGATAATCAAGTAGTCATTGGCACCTTGCATGTAATAGCCACTGCTGCGTGAAGAGTCCATAAATTCAATTCTCTGTGCAAAAGCCATGGAAAACAGAGCCTTCCAGCTTAAATCATAGGCAAGCTACTCTATTAGATTTTTGAGGCTGATCCTGATAAACAAAATTTTGGAGGAAATCTTCTATTATTGATTGCACACTATCAAGTAGCTTAGATGTAAATTTCAACAACTGCTTTCTCTGCAGAGTAATGTTACACACTGGTTTTCGAAGCTACATTTTATTATATTGATGCTATTTTAGTGGCTTGGCTCCCTCAATGATTTGTGATCATAATCCCTGCAGCTGTAGATAGACCATTGTCCTGATTCAGTGTGATAATATGATCTACTTTGAGAATTCAGTCCATGCTATTATTCCCGCTACACATGAGATAGTGAGTTGCTGTTGCAAATCCTAAACTAGTTACAAGTAAGAACTCTATCTAACTAGCATAGATTGCCATGTATTTATAGCTGACCTGAGGCACTTTCAGACACAGATGACTCTCCTTAACTTGTTCTAATTGAAGTTTTTCCACGGTCTCCTGAAAAGAGGTATTAGAGTCAAAACTTCATCACTATCATGACCATTATGTACAAATCCCACCCTAAACCCTGCAGTGTTTCCCCAAAATACTTCAGTTGGAAATATCTTTTTAAATATATATTTCTACTTTTTCAGAGCCGTACATCTTCCCTTATCAGTATCAAATCACAACAGCAGGTGGAAAAAAAAATGTCCTCTTTCTCATCTATCTTTTTTAATAATGAAAGATTGTATGACATCACTAAGGTAGCTTAAGCAAACAATAAACAGAAACAAAAACTTCAATTCCTCTGAGGACTAGATGAAAATAAGCATAGCTGATACACGTATATGTACATATATATGTACAAATACATGTATGTTCATAGCTAATGCATACATGCAGATGAAAATTCCTGAGAATTCACATAAAGAGAACCATTAATTTCTTTACTTTTTATTTTCACCAGACCCATTTAAACTTAATAATGAGGATTCATTTTTTGAAGATACATTTTAAATTAAAGGATGAATAGAAGAAGAAATTTTTTCAAATTGAAAAAAAAAGTGAGCTTATACGTTGACTCATTTCTTCTTATCAAACAATGCTGGCTTTATTCTATAGCAGTAGAATTTCTAATCAACATTTTTCAATATTTTTCTATTCCTTTATTAATCTCAAACTTAGTACTTCTCCCCATCAGGACCATAAACAATGGAAATAAAAAGCAGTTCTCACTTATACTTAGTTAGGATTCCGTTTTATAAATTATTTCTGTTATCTTAAATAATTAACAGTATATCAAATCATCGTAAATTTTTCAATAAATTCTAATATTTATGTACCAAAGATAACCTTGGTAACACAAACACAAACACAATATAAAACATTTATAGTTATCAATGATCTAAACAGTGATCCGTTCATAGCTCATCTGAATACAAGACCATTATTTTTGTGTCTTTCTGCCTTCTTCATCAATTTATGCTGGAGAGAGTTTTGAACTTATTAAGCTTTCATTCCTTGTTTATTCAACAAATATATATTGATCACCTTAGCTATGCCAGGCACTGTATTAGGCATTAATTACTTCAGTGGTAGACAGGAAGAGACATGGATTCTACTTTAATGTATCTTGCATTGAAATGAAGAATATTTACCTGTTTGACCCTGAGCAAGTGACTAAACGTACTTTTCCTATAATTTCTTCATTTTTAATAAGAGATTATGACTTTAATATCACAAATTTGAAATTAAATGAGAAAGCAAGCGGGATCCCTGGGTGGCGCAGCGGTTTGGCGCCTGCCTTTGGCCCAGGGCGCGATCCTGGAGACCTGGGATTGAATCCCAGGTCGGGCTCCCGGTGCATGGAGCCTGCTTCTCCCTCTGCCTGTGTCTCTGCCTGTGTGTGTGTGTGTGTGTGTGTGTGTGTGTGTGTGTGTGTGACTATCATAAATAAATAAAAATTTAAAAAAAATAAATGAGAAAGCAAGCATAAAAGTGAACTGTGAAGTATAAAATATATAGAAAACTGAAATCATTTTTATGTGTTCAAAAGAAATAAATATTTATAGAAGCTACGATAGTAATAGAAGAAGACAGAAATACTTGGCATTTCCCAAATAATTTTTGGTAAGATAATGAAATAATTTATCATGCTTATAAAAACAAAAATACTTATCATGCAATTAGATTTGTACACTGGAAACTTTATTAGTGACAAAACACACTGATCTATAAGCATCAAAAAAATGTCAGGGATGAGTCTATTCTGTTCTTTTTTATATCTCTACTGAATGTCAGAGAAAAATTCTCTTTTGCTTCCAGCACTGTGAGACAAAAATTAACCATTTTGTAATACACCGGCGCATTCTTTCTTCTTAAGGCCTGTCCTCAGAAGAAACTGTTTTACCAGAGACTTGAACTGCTTATATTTTATCATGGTCTAACCTACTCTGGGGAAGGGAAATACCCCATTCCAGCCCACTCTAGCCATCTTGTTCCATCTAAGGGGAGAGGGGAGGAAAGAGATGCATTGGTGAAGGTCACAGTCCAGGAGTACAGGCTCACAAGAAGACTTAGATTTAATTGTAGAACTAAAGTATACCTCTCCTCCTCCTCCTACACCTTATAACCACAATACTAAAGGCCATTTACTACAGTTCCTTTTACCCAGAACATCACATGCACCTTTCTACAAAAAGTTACAAGTCATACCAAAAAAAAAGAGAAAACACAGTTTGAAAAGACCATGTGAGCATCAGAATGACAGCAATAATATAGGGACGAAAGGAAGGAATTGGGATTATTTTGTTATTATGAGATATTTGCACAACCCACGAAGTAGTATAGTGTTACTTAGTGGACATTGATTAGTTGTAACTGTATATTACAAACTCTAGAGATTTTTTTTTAAAGTAGAATTGATATACTAGAAAAGGGAGAAAATGGAATCACATAAAATGCTCACTTAGAACTGCAAAAGGGAGAGAAAGTATAGAGGACAAAAATAAAAAACAAAGAACAAGGGTACAGGGGCACCTGGGTAGCTCAGTGGTTGAGCATCTGCCTTTGGCTCAGGTTGTGATCCCGGGATCCTGGGATCAAGTCCCACATCGGGCTCCCTGCAGGGAGCCTGCTTCTCCCTCCTTCTGCCTCTCTCTGTGTGTCTCTCATGAATAAATAAATAAACCTTAAAAAAAAAAAAAAGAACAAGGGTACAAAGAGAAAACAGTAATAAATACAGTAGAAAATAATCCAACCATATCAATAATCACTTCACATATCAATGTTTAAATCTGCCAATTAAAAGATAGATTGTCAGAATAGATCAAGAAACTATACCAAACTATATGTTGCCTACAAGAAACCCACCTAAAAAAAAAGACATATATAGATTACAGTTACAAGAATGGAGAAATATATACCGTGATAACACCAATTAAAAGAAAGTAGGAGTACCTACATTAATTTCAGATAGAACAACCTTCAGAGCAAAGAAAGTTGTCAGGGATAAAGAGGGCAATTACATAATGATGAAGAGACCAATACTCTAAGACATAACAATCCTTAATGTACATGTACCTAACAACAGAGTGTCAAAATATGTCAGGCAAAAACTGGCGAAACTGCAAGAAGAACTAGATGAATCTACGATTATAATTGAAAACTTTAAGATCCTCTGTCAGAAATAGATTGTTCCAGCATGCAGAAAATCAGTAAGGACATAATTGAACTCAAGATCACCATCAATCAACAAATGTAATTGACATCTGTAACCTACTTCATCCAACAAAAGCAGATTATATATTATTCTCAAGAACATGTGAAATATTCAGCAAGATAGAGCACTTTCTGGGCCATAACAGACATCTTAACAAATAATAATAAAAAAAAGATAGCATGCAATTTCTGCCCTAGAACTACAATGGAATTACCCTGGAAATCAATAACATATAGACTGCCGGAAAATTCCAAAATACCTTGAGATTATATATGACACTTCTAAATGATACATGGGCCAAAAAGGAAATTCAAGAGACATTTGTAAGTATTTTGTACTATCTGAAAATGAAAACACAACTTACCAAATTGTGGGATGCAGCAAAGCAGTGCTTAGAAGGCAATTCTAGCATTGAATGCATACACTAGAAAAGAAGAAAGGTCTGAAGTCAATATTATAAGCTCCAATATCAAAAAATTAGAAAAAAGTGCAAGTTAAATCTAAACCAAGGAGAAATCAATGAATTTGAAAACAAAAAATCAATAGAGAAAATCAACATTACCAAAAGCTGGTTCTTCGAAAAAATAAATAAAATTGATAAACCTCTAGGCAAACCAACTGAAGAAAAAAGGGAAAAGGTACCACTGCTAATACCAGTAATGAAAATGAAGATATCATCACAAACTCCGTAGACATAAAAAGGATAATAAAAGAATATTAGGAACAATTCTATGCCCATAAATGTGATAACCTAGAACAAATGAATGAACAAACGAACCAATTCCTTGAAAGACACAATCTGTCAAAACTCATATACACAAAAATACACAATCTGCATAGTCTTATATCTACTAAAGAGATTGAATTAATAGCTAAAAACCCTCAAAAACAGAAAGTACAAAACCCAGATGAATTCTCCAATAAATTCTACCAAATATTTAGGGAAGAAATTATGCCAGTTAAATACAATCTCTTCCAGATGATAGAAGCAGAGGGACTACTTCTGAAACTCATTCTACGAGGCCAGCACAACTCTCATGCAACACCAAAGACATTGCAAGGAAAGAAAGCTACAAATCAGTATTGCTTATGAACACGGATGAAAAAAAAAAAACCCTCAAAAATATTAGCAAGTTGAATGCAACAACACATAAAGAATATTACACCATAACCATGTCAGATTTATCCCCAGTATGCAAGGCTGGTTCAATATTTGAAAACCATAGCAACAAGCTAAAGAGAAAAAAAAAAAAAGATTACATGAACACGTCAGTAGATGAAGAACAAACATTTGATGATATCCAACACCCGTTCGTAATAAAAACTCTCAGTAAACTAGGAATAGAAGCAAACTTCCTCAACTTGATAAAGAACATCTACAAAAAAACTACAGCTAACATCATATTTTATGGTGAGAAACTTAAACTTTTCACTTTAAGATCAAATACCACACAAAGTTATTCCCTCTCACAACTCTTAATCAATATCATATTGGAATTTCTAGCTGATGCAATAAGACAAAATAAAACATATAGAGACTGAGAGGGAAGAAATAAAATTTTCTCTGTTCACAGAGGTCATGGTCATCTGTGTATAAAATCCTAAAGGGGATCGCTGGGTGGCGCAGCGGTTTAGCGCCTGCCTTTGGCCCAGGGCGCGATCCTGGAGACCCCGGATCGAATCCCACATCGGGCTCCCGGTGCATGGAGCCTGCTTCTCCCTCTGCCTATGTCTCTCCCTCTCTCTCTCCCTCTCTATCATAAATAAAAAAAACAAAACAAAAACTTTAAAATCCTAAAGACTCAACAACAACAACAAAAAACCTATTGTCACAAACAAATTATTGCATCAAGGTGGCAGGATATAAAGCTAATGTACCAAAGTCAATTACTTTCCTATAAACCAGCAATGCACAGGTAGATACTGAAATTAAAAACACATCATTTACATCAACACTGCTCAAATGAAATTCTTAGATAAAGTTCTAACAGAATCTGTACAAGATCTATATAAAGAAAACTACAAAACTCTGATGAAATATACCAAAGGGGAACTAAATAAATGGAGAGACATTCTGTGTTCATGGATAGAAATTTTCAATACTAGCAAGATATCAGTCCTTCCCAATTTAATCTATAGTTTAATAGACTCACAATAAAAATCCAAGCAAGTTATTTTGTAGATATAACAAATTGATTATAACTTTTATGTAGACAGACAAAAGACCCAGTGCAGGCAACTCACTACTGAAGGAAAAAAGTCAGAAGACAGGAATTGTCTGATTTCAAGACCCATTATAAAACAGTAATAATCAAGATACTGTGATATTGATAAAAGAACAAACAGACCAAGAGAACAGAATAAATAATCTGAAGATAGACTCACAAAAATACAGTGAACTAATCTTTGACAAAGAAGCAAAGACAGGAACACCTGGCTCAGTAGTTGAGCATCCGCCTTTGGCTCAAGGTATGATCCTGGGGTCCTGGGTCAAGTTCCACATCAGGCTCCCCCCAGGGAACCTGTTTCTCCCTCTGCCTACGTCTCTGCCTCTCTCTGTGTGCCTCTCATGGATAAATAAATAAAATCTTAAAAAAAGAAGCAAAAACAATATAATTCTATTAAGTATATATTATATATAATATAGAACGTAATATATATTACAGATGTTTATGTTAATAAAGTATTCACTAAAAAATGATAAATACAAACCAAATAAAATTTCTAAGGTAGCAATTTCAATATTAAGTAAAATAAAATAGATGCAGAAATCATACAGTATTATAGAGGAATATATATTGCAAAAAGAAAAAAATTTCAAGAGAATATGCCACACATACAAATATACACATTTAAATATAACTTATACATTAAAACAATAATTTATATGATTATATGGAAGAAATGGAAAAACAACTATAATTAGACATTTCAATATACTATTTAATTAGTGAAAAGACCTTGCAATCAAACAAATTATTGGAAAGGTAAAAAAAATAAAATTTATAAATTTCAATTTATACATATATGTAAATGCACACATGAATACATGTTATATATATATTTATATTTATATATATATATATATATATATATAAAACACAACCTCTCACACAAAAAAAAACACACAGTGTTTTTTGAGCCTATGTGGAAAATAAACTATGTACCAAGCAAAGTTATAAAGTTTCAAAAAGGCCATAGAGTACAGACTATTCATTTTTTTTCAAATGGGTAATGAAATTAGAAATCAATGGTAAAAATTAATTTTGTTACATGTGATGTCTGAAAATAAGAAATAATAACCCTACATAGCTTTTAGCTAAGTAACATTTCTTTTAAAAATTACAAAACATTTAACATTTAATGACAGTGAAACCACTAAATAAAATTTGGAGGATATAGTTAAGGCAATACTTAGTGGGAATTTTGTATATGTTCATCTGTAAGAAAATAAAGACTGAAAATAAATGAGCAAAGATAATGAAAAGTAAGAAAATAAACCTAAGAAAGCCAAAAAAAGCAATTATAGACAGGCAAGACAATGAAAGTTGATTATCAAAGACAAAGTTGGTTCTTTGCAAAGACACATAAAATAGACAAAGGAATAAAAAAAAAAAATGATCACCAAAAAGCAAACAACAAATATACAAAAACCCAGAAGGCTAGGGACAGAAATTAAAGATAAAACAAAGAGTAGAGTTACAAAACATTATTATGAACATCTCTATGTCAAGAAATTTTAAGACTGTGTGAATTTTGGAAAAAAAATAGGCTTACTTTGTACCACTAAAAATTATAATTCAATAATTCTGTAATAATGCAAATTTCAAGCGCCGACACAAGTATTATTCCCTATAGGGTCATATCAATTCTAAAATGAGGCTTCTGAATTTAGCCATGTATTCTCATTTAGAAAATATATTTTGACTGCTATTAAGGTAATTTTGGGGAAAAATCCAAATGTGTTTATTAAAAAAATTAGGATTTAGTCACTTGAACTCATTTTACCATGTGTTTTCTGAAGATAAGGACCATGATTTATGCATCTTTGTGTTGCTAGTGTCTACTATAGCAATATGTTGCACATAGCGTGTGCTCAATGGATGATCATCGAGTGGATGAATAAAGTGAGATCAACAGATGAATGGATACGATTTATAATTATAACAATGTGATTAGCAAAAATATCTAGTTACAACTCAGATATTGATTAAAATGAGATGTCGATACTCCTATGAGATAAATGCTTATGTTTATGTTTAATTGAATGAATAGATTCTCTCTCGTTCATAGGAAAGTTGCAAGTGTGTGTTGTCATTTTGGACTATCAGATCTTACATTCAGCCAAGATAACTGGTCAGGCATATCCTCCCCCTTTCCCTCTGCTTCTTTTCTGACTGAGAGAGGTGTTGTACTATTCGTTAGATATCCTGAGTATTATTATTTTGTAGAAAGCTAATATCACTCCTCTTTGTCCAAATTCAGAATTGGGTTTGGGGATGGGGGAGGAGATATGACATATCAAGTCAAAAGTTGAAGATCATGATATTTTTATTACTGTTAAATCTCATTGAAGACACAGTTTTCAATCTTTGGTCAGATGGTTTGCTAATATATTTGCTTGAATTAGCCAGATTTACCTAGCAGAATATGATACAGGGACATATCCTATACCAGTAAGCCTCCCACAAAATAAGAAGCAGGCCAGGACACACTTTCTCTGCAGACAACTATTCTTAAGGGGAAGAGGGAAAGAGTTAAACACATTTTTTTCCCCAAATACACCACAGAAATATGTGAGAAGTGAAGAAAGAAGTCAGGAGTGGCAGCCAATGACTAATGGAAGTCCCTCCAAAAAGAAATGAAGTCAAAGAAAAGGGAAGTTTACCCCTACCAGTGAACATTCAGAGCATTTTGGTTTCTTAAAAGAAACACCAAATTTAGGATTCTTATCTTTTCTAAATATGCAATGAAGCATTATTCTATGTTTCTGGATTAAAGTCTATTTCACAAAGAGGAATAAAGGTAAGATGAAAAACACTCTTACCTACCCAGATTCATTAAGTTCCAAAACCAATCATCTGAAACAGAACCTACATAGACACGAAAGAAACTATCAAAAAGGTTGTGAATGTCTAAAGAGCAAATGTATACTGCATGAAGCCAGCAGCTAAATTAACTGAATACTGGCCACATCAGGTTGTTAGCACTACCCCAGCCCTGTACTTTAATAAAACCACTCTTTTTGCACTGAAAATCAATCTTTTAAAAAATGCCAATAATCCTTAATGTTAAATTATGCTGATTGTGTTTGCATCATATTTCGAAGCTCACAAAACATTAACGTCAATTTTTAAAACTTTATCTCATAAAACTTTAAATGAAAAAAAATTAAGTGTAGGAGACACACATAATAATGACTTTTCTGGGAAGAGATTTCATTTACGTGAAATGCTTTATCTCTACATGACGCCAGAGGTAGGCCATTGTTTTACTCTGGAGCTAACTAAATCTCAAACTCTTCAATTCTGTAAAATTAACCATTGGGATTTTAAATGCACTCAATTCTGCTGCCTTAAGACAAATAAACATTTGTTTTACTTATCTGATCATTTGTCTTACCCACTAGAGGATGAGAATTTTTGTCTGTTGTTTATTATTATATCCTTAGCACCTAAATTAATGTTGGCACATACTAGTTGTATAATAATTTTTGCTTCTGATTTATAATTTATGAGGACATATAGGAGCATTAAATGCAGATCTTGTGACACCAAACTGCAAAACTGGTATCAACCCCACCATAACTTTGCTATTTATTTAGCTCACTGGGATCCAAATCTTCCTTAGCCAAAAACCTTTCTTAAGAAGATTAATAAAACATGAATAAATAAAATGATGTTTAATGCTAATAGAATAAATAGTAGTAGACCTAATCCTAGTTGGATTTCTAGAATGTGAAATAAAAATTTTTCTCTGTATATCCCTGGTAAAATTTTTTACCTTGTTTTTGTTTCTCTACTTTGTTTTATTTTGTCTTTCTTCACTTTAACAATTAAAGAAAACCCTAGATTTTCCTAATGTATTGGAAAGGAAAACCAAAAAGGAATACATGGACAGATTTTCTTTCAAACCTATGACCTTTGTACACGAGTTGCCACAATTGTACAAAACGCATGTGCATACAAACAAAAACTATGTGAGTTTACATACAACAGTTTAGGGCTACTTTTTACAACACACAAAATAAGGTGGAGGGTACTTCAAACAGTGCAACTGATTAAAATCATTGTAATAGCCAAAGAAAATATCATATGGTTAGAATAATAATTATGATTTACTAATTCTCTGAAATATGTCAGCTAATCTCATTTAATATCCATGACACTCCTGTGTTAGTTTCTTATTGGTGGTGTGACAAATTACCACAAAATTAGTGGCTTAAACACCATAAATTTATCATCCATAGCTCTGTAGATTTTTTACTCTGGTTCCTCTGGCATAAAATCAAGATGTTGTCAGGGCTGTGCCACTTCTGGAAGTTCTAGGGAGCATAAAAGTTGGAGTTAAATGGATACAGGCTTGAAACATGTCTACCTTTTACTAGAAGGATAGCTTTGGGCAAGTTATCCACAGTAACCTCAATGATGATAATGATTATTTCCTTGTAGTAATTTTGTGACAAATAAAACATTATGTATATAGAGAATCCACCACCATGACTGCCACATAATAATTACCTATCCACATCGTGAACTTCACTTATTATGCCAATCTTCACCAACACACCTAATTTTTGAATTTCCGTTTGTTAGCTGACCTAGAACAAACTACTTTGCCCCTTCGATCCTTGAAAAAAGAAGAACTTTAAAAAAATCTATTTACCCTGAAGAATAATGAGAGCCTGAATATGAAATCATCTGTAAACTGTTAAGATGATTCGTTAATGTTATTCAGGCCCACTGGTTTAAAGTTCAGGAATTCTTAAATCTTCAACGATTATTGGTGTTCCACATCTCAGAATATCAAGTGTCAATGAGCTGTCTCATTTTTAATCCCAACATTGCATAACTATTAAAGCAAAACCCAAGAAACATTTCCGAGCCAAAATTCAAGTTTTTTCTGGGCTTCTAATGCCAGTTGTTCTTCTAGAGTGTAATACACTCTAACAAAAAAATTCTAGGAGCTGTTCTCCAAGTGTATGTCTGCAATTTCAAAAAGACTCACGCTGCCATCTGCTTCTTCTGATAAGAGACTCATCTGTCTGCTGCAAAGGTAAGGAAAAGGCTCACTAAGAAAGAATAATGGGACTCTGCAACCCCTAAAGCCTCGCTGGGTGGCTCATGGACATGCACCAACTAATTAGGGGTCAAACCAACATTTTTAGGATGGGATTTGAATTCATTGTGACTGCACTCTAAACAGCACTGCGTACAGCTACTGGTATAATTTGGACAATGAGCCCAGCATCTCCTACCTTTCAGCAACAAGGCATAACAAGGGAGAAATGTGATTAAGGGAATTCACCTACCTCAATGGTTTTTGTGATTTTAAAAAGCTGGAATGAGAAGTATTCCTCTGGCATAAAATCAAGATGTTGTCAGGACTGTGCCACTTCTGGAAGTTCTAAAGGAGCATAAAAGTTGGAGTTATAACTTGGGAATATATATATATATATATATATATATATATATATATATATATACACACACACACACACACACACATACATACATACATATATATATACACATATAATTTGTTTTACATATATATGTAAGAATAATATATATATGTATAGTAAGAATAATTATAATGTAGCTTCTCATAGTAATGAAAATCCTAAAATTAAACTTTTTGAAATAATCTAAATAGTAAGTGTTCTCCAATTAAAAATAATTAGCAGGTTTTTAGTTGTTAATGCGACATATTGAATTATATAACCTATATGTATACATATTATTCATGTCTACACTGAGTTTATATTTAGAAAGTGAATTGAAGATATATGCCTGCATAGGCACAGAAAATTCCTGGGGGCATACATACAAAAACCTGTTAATAACACATATCTCTGGGTAGTCGAATAAAATTTTGGTTGGGAGGAAGTTTGGACAGGAGAGATTTTAAGTTTTTACCAATTAGCTTCCTGTAGTCTGATTATTTTAAAAACCTGAACCTATATTACTTTATATAATTTAAAGAAATGTTCACCTAATTAACAAAAGAGAATTGGAAATTAAATCTAATTTGATCTAATCAGTCTAATTTTAAAGTAATTTTACCCTTGGAATCAAAAAACAAAGTTCTTTCTCTTCTACTAACAGTACTGCAATTGATATTGAGGGACTTCATCTAAAAGATCTTCCTTTGTTATTAATTAAATTGGACCAATATAATCAGGTCTAGTCCACCTTTCCAAGTTGTGTTATAGGTAAAGCCAGATTTCCTGTAATATACTGAATTATTAGTGTTATTATGGTAATAAACTATGGTCAAGTGTCTAGCTTCCAAGTGGTGGAGGCAATTTTGTACATAATTCAGAAGAAAATTTCCATTTGCTTGAATAATTCAGATAATGCTACCAACAAAACCAGCTATTCATTCAAAATACAAAAATTACATTTTAAGCAAATGCTATATGCTGACAACATTGCATAATATTTGTACCCTAAAATAGCTATTTCATAAGTTTTCAGGACAGAAAGTACTGGATGATCGATCTTATTCTTCGGAATCTCACATTTGACATTTCTTCAATTTAGCACTCATTCCAACTCATTAGAAAAGACTAACAAAAAATGAGAATAAGAACATACTTTTTTCAATCTTTGACTTTTTTACCTATGTTTTACTCTTTTTTTCCCCCATAGGCTGTAACAATTGCAATTCTTGATTTGTATTCTTGAAATTGCTCCTCCAAGCTTAAATGGGAAAGTAGGCTGTAAAATGGAGATAAAAGAAGGCTGCACTTTTCCATTTTTTCATCTTTCTTTTCACCAGCTAATTCTGAGCCTATCTGGAAGGTTAGGGTGAAAAGAGTAAAAATCAGTATAAATGAATGAATGAATACATTAAAGAATAAACCAATCCTGGCAGCTTTGGTTTCATTGCTTTAGATACAGAGGGAAGAAAAGGGATATTTATTTGTTTCAAGGTGGAGAAAGACAAAGAGTAAATGTAGCTTGCAGGAAAATCTTCACCAAGTTTGCAGGACCTGTGATTTTTCTGGAGTTCTGTGAACGCTTAAATTCTATTGCTCACACTATACCTGTGCTACTGCAGCAAGTGGTGGATGTGTGTGTCCTTTGTTAAAAAAAAAAAAATTTAAGAAATATATATATATATATATATATTTCTTAAGTTCTAGACTGCTAGTAGTTGTGTTATGAAGCTAAAAGGCTCATCACATGTCTAGCTGATTGTGTGTATACTATGACTGGATAAGTTGTATGTCTCAGTAGAAAATGTCAAAATGGAATAGTGGAAACAATAATGGCAGAAATGCTGTATGCAGGGAAAAGGGCTCCTCTTCTTCCGGTAGGTTTTTAGAGACTTAAAGGAACAAACAACATTCTTCCCAATAGGATATTCTTTCCTCCCAGCCAATGACAAGCTAATAATAATATAATACCTAGTATATTTCTAATACCTCTTCCCCAAGGAGGCCACAGCATTTTGCAGATATTATATCATAAATCTCGGCTTTCTGTGAGCTTTGGAGGAACCATGTATTATTAAAGTCACTTTACTTAGCAGAACCAGGGCACAGAGAAGGATTATATATTCCAAGAAGAACAAGAAGACAGCTATTGGACTTAAACTTCATCTCATTGAGGTTGTGCTTCTGTTTGTTCATGGGGACTTATTTTCACATAGTAGAATCAGATTAACTACTGTTTTGCTCCTGTAATCTGTGGACCAGAAGCTTCAGCATCACCTGGGATCCTATTAAAAATTAGAATTCTTAGGCCCCACTTCAGACCCATTGAACCATAATCTGCATTTTTACTGAGATAGCTTAATGATTTGCATGCTCACAGAAATTGAAGAAGAGACTTTTTAAATGCATTAAAAAGGCCCAGCAACATTTTTTTTTTTCTTTTTTGGCAATACTAGGTAGCTATTGACCAAACTCATTTCCCTTTCCTTCTGAGCATACTGCTAGATTACGCTTTCGACTTTCTTCTGGAGTTAGGTGTGATCGTGTGATTGAGCTTTGGCTAACTAAATGTGAGTGGAAGTGATAATACTTCTTCTAGTCTTAGCCCCCGTGATCCTATGTGCTTTCTCTGATTCTTCCCTCAACCTACAGAGTCACTGAGGAAGTGGTGAATGCACTCAGGTTAACAGCGCCTTCTGCATCTTGATCCCTTAATGACCACCATGTGGAGTAGAGGTTTTCCCACTCGTGCATCTTTGGGCTGTGTGTGATGGAGTGCAGATGTTCTAGAGTCAGGTTGTTGGGTTCAGGGTTTCTACTAGGGTAGTATTAGTATAACATCGTAAACATTTTGAATGGTTCATTATAAAATTTTAGAAATAGTGGCTTGAATTGTGAAACAATTAAAAGAACGATAGATAACTAATACTGGGATATTTAGGGCCCTTTTAGCTGACGGAGTAGAAACAATTCCACAATTTTATGCCATGTTTCCCTTTCTTCATACCTTCCCTATTCATCTCTCCTTAAGATCTATTATTTATAGCCCCTGGGATCCTAGAATTCTTCACATTGCTTAATTATTCTCATCTTCAAAGCCAGGGCAAATTTAGAGAACAATTACCATGGTTCCAATTTTGTAAATGTACAATGCCCTCTGATCTGTATTATTACTTATGTATTTGTATTATTATTTATGTATGGCACCAGGGAGACTATGGCAATTTATAAGCATATTAGCCTCCCTTATTCATTTTTCTTTTTGGAAATATGTTTAATAATTTATATATCATTCAGAATGTTTGTTTATTTGGTCTTTATTATAAGTGAGCCACTTGTGGAAAAATTAGAAATCCCCACTGGTGGAAAAATTACCTCTTCTGAGTGATGGAGTTTTAATAAATGATTTATAATTAGCTTTCTGATTTCTCGTTATAACTGGCCTTCTCAAACCCACCCCCCTTACAAACCTAGATATAAGCACAGTTTCTGTTTCAAATGGAACTCTGCATTCATGTGGAGAAAATGATCTAAAACGGAGAATCATTACATACCTTTTTATAAATTTTTCTCTGCAGAATAAAACCATAAAATGGGCATTGTCTGATTAGGTCCCACACAGCTCAAACTATTTGCCAGCCATTCACTAGAGGCAACAGTTTATTAGCAAATTTGAATATTACTGCAAAGAAGGGAAATAAAACCTGAGAAAAAGCTAAAAGTTTTAAAATAAAGATTAGATTTTTGAAGAAAAGTGTGAAAGCAAATGCTAGTTGCTCCCTTACATTTTGTTTTACTTATAAAATATTCATAAATTGAAACATATAAAAATCAGTGCTGATTAATAGCCATAATTAATGTAAAGTGATTTGGTTGTGCTATTTAAGCTAAGTTCATTTGCAACTAATAAGAAAACAAGACTATTTTGAACATTTTGAGGTGAATTATTTTTTAATACTATGTGGGTTGCCCAATTGTTTTCTTTGTTTAAGATAATTTTAATTCTTGTGCAAAGATTTTGAAAAGAATAGTAAAAGCTATTGTGTTTTTATAAGTTACAAGTTGTTCATTTGCATCTTTTTCATTATTTATCCTGTTTCCTCTTATACTTGAGAACACTTAAACACATTATACCATCAGCTTCTTTCCCTTTTGCCTTTCTGTACACCTTTCAGATTTCTGAAAAGAACAGACACAAATTAAACCATCCTCTTCAGAGACCCAGAACCTGCTTCCTGCCGGCTATTGCTAGTTCTCGGGGGTGATGTGCTGTTACTGCTTCAGCTGTCTGTGATTTCTAGAGCCTCCTGCTCAGGAACTTTGAGGATCTGGCCTGAGCACAGATTGTTCTCTATCACCATCTGCCTCTCACCCCTCCCCTCACCCCTACTCCATCCAGGAGTCACTCTAAAAGTTCTGATTTGTGGAACTTAATGCCTATCTCACTAGAAAACTGAATATTTTGTACAAACATGCAGTTCTGATGATAGTTTTAGTAGGTCCACGAATGACTTAAGGCATTTGCATTGACTTCTGGTTAAAAACCTCTGCTTTAAGGCATTTGACTTGTAAATCTTACTTTTTAGTTTCCTTCTTGGATTGGATAGAGCACTGCCTGCACTTCTCCAGCATATACAGTCCATTAATGGGGTAGGACTGGGAGCATGTCACTCCAAGATAGAACAGATTTGAGAAGAATTTCCAGTTTTGAGTTTCAGGAGAAATAGTCACCTGTCTACTTAAAGCCTGCAACTCCACAAAGCTGATCATATTTACCCACTCTTTTGCTGGGGCCTTTTATCCTTCCCTAATATTAAGCTAACCACAGTTATGGAAAGCATTCCAAAATGCTGTTTCAAACCTGTATCTTTTTTTTTTTTTTTGTAAACTGTGAGAGAGAAGAAAACAGGAAAAATAAATAAACATACCCAAATGCCTTTAAAAGAGCAATGTATTTTTGCCTATGTTGTTGGAACAAAATATTCTACTTGAGAGAAAAGTTAAGAAACTTTGATTAGGATTTTAGAACTTAAACCCCACGCTGTCACAGCTATTGATGGTTTGGTTTGTACTGAAGACTGACTTTGTTGTTCTCCTCCTTCAGCAAGACATGACACGTAAATAAGTCCCTTTGTTCATTCTCAAATGTGGGGAAGCATCAGGGAAAAATTAAAGGGGCAAGTACCCATTCCTCTCTTCTCTGGGAAGCTGAATAGGCGTTTGTGTTTGTAATGTCTGAGTTTGGCAGAGCTATACTCGAGGAGGAAAAATAAGTATTTGTGAGTTTCTAGGGGGAGTCCTTTGTAATGGGCAATGAAACATAGTTGTTTAAGAAGAAATCATTAGAGAATGGGATAAATCCTTTTGTAATTGAGAGCCAAAAAGAGGATGACTGGGGTCCTAAAAAGAGAATTTTGGAAGAAAGATGAAAAGGATCTGACTCCAGGGGCAGCCAGATTTCTGAGCCATATCCCAATAAGGGTTTAGGCTTGGAATCTTCCTTTTTTTTTTTTTTTTTTTGGAATCTTCCTGATACAGAGGGGGCTGGAGGCAGTAGACAGGGATAACAACCATTTCAAGGAATACCATTTGATCACGTACGCTAGAGGGGCCCTCCCAGACAACATCCTCCCTGCTTCACCATGTAAGGAGACTTATCAACATTTCATTTTGCTGTCATCACTTGGCCATTTTATTAGCATGATAGGATATTTAAAAAATAAAAACCTATTCCAATATATCTGAAAACATAAGGGAAATGTAATGGTTTCAGAAGTTTAACTATCTAAAAAATTATTGAACAGAATTTGGAAAATTATAAATCTTCTTCTGACAACTAAGAGGAATAGAGACACCTATCACATGTACTATGTTCTAAGAATTATCCTAGTGTTATTTGTACTAATATTTCTAATTCAAATGATTGAATTGAATAAGTAAGTGTATTAAGTATATTGTATGTGATAGACGTGTACTAGTTCCAGTATGACAACTTTGAAGTAGTTATTGTCATCCTCATGCAACAACTGAAGAACTTGGAATCCCTAGGGTTAATTAATTTGTCCATAGTTGAGCAGCTATAAAGCTGCAAAGCTGTGATTTAAATTGAGGTATATGTGAAATGCATATTTTTACAGAGAGTTAGATGCTTTATGTCATATAATTTTACCTTTAGATGAAGCACCTACTCAAGTTACTTTAAAATGATATTATCATTTTGATGGTTCTACAGATTTTAATCTTCATCAGATATGATTCTTAACCCTGGCCAATTAGAGTAAGCAATTAATTATCTGGCTATGTACTTCTCTTGGTCACCACTGGGTACCTAAATATGTCTAGCTTTATTTCATGTTAAGAACTCAATTCTTTGCCTTTCCTATTCCTTGTAAGGTCTCTTTAAAAAGATATAAAGATATTCTCAGAGCAGTATTAGCATATGACAGGAGTTGAAGCAATCTCCTCACACAGATTCATAATAACGTTATGGTCATCTACTGTAGGACAAGAGTTTCCAAACATCATTATAACCCCAAATTCCAAGGCCTGGATCTCTTTAACTTAATGAATCCATCTACAGTCTTTAGCCATCCACCCTTCCCCACCCCCATTACACATGACTATGTCTTTTACCTTGCCAATGGCCAGAACAAAGGCATTGCAGAAATCTTTGATTCCAACATCCCATTCTTTAACTACACCAATAGTTGCACAACTATATTACTCCCAATAAACCTGTTCATCAAATCAGAAATTTCCAGGCTCCAGATTGCCTGATTTTTAATCCAAGTCCAATACAGCCACTTGGGTCTCCTTTTTCTCTTCTCTATATTAAAATCTGTGATTGAGCATCTGAACTATAGTTGCAATAATACTTTATCTTACAATTTTATGTTTTATTTGTACCTAGTCAGCAGAACTCTGCCCTTGAGTCCTTTAGTTCAATAATACCATCCCCTACCTTCCTTTTTCCTATAGCATTTTAGGTCACTGATTGCTAGTATATGGATTAGACCTGAACTGACATATAGATTAGCACCGGTAAAATTGCAGGGTATTTCAGTTATAATTTTAGCTGATCCATTTATTCATTTTATTTATTCTTATTTTACTTCCCTCTTCTTGAAAGTTACTTCAATATCTATCAATTTCACTATTAGCCATATAAAAATTATAACCCGTCTTATTTCTTCCTTTCTAAATTAAAAAAAATTCATAATATCATCATCCTTACCCCACTCCTAGTTGAAAATATAAGAGGATAAAGCAACCTACCTCATAATAACATGGTTCATGCACCAAAGCCTTTGACATCAAGACCTCCCATCTTTTACTTTTTTTTTCAGAGCTTTGTTCCATCACTCCCATCACTCTCCAGCTGTTTCTTTTACAACCCATATACATATCCAAATCTCTAGTTCATCTTTCAAAAAAAAAAAAAACTATCTTAACCATGTGCCCTCTTTATTCTCCTGAATAATCTTTTTTTTGCGTCTACACAAATGTCTGAAAGAAGCAGTCACATGCACTATTTCCATCTACTTACCTCATTTCCACTCAATGAATTCCACTAACTCAGCTTTTATCACTACCACATGAAGCACCACTTTTTGAGGTCACCAGGGATGTCTTGATTCCCACATTCTGTAAATACAGGTAACACACGTAACTCTGCTAGACCTTGCTAACTGTATTTTCTACATGGTCACTACCTTCTAAACATTGTTTATTTCCTTGGCTTTTATGATTCTCTATTCTCCTGGTTTTCCTTAGACTTCTCCAATAATTCCTCGTCTGTCTCTAAAAATACATCCTATCATCTCTATAAATTGCTTTTTCTTCCAGGAATATTTTGCCATCTAACTCTTTTTATTTTATTCATTATTCTTTTACTTTTTTCATGATTTTAATGCCCACCTGTATTGGCTACTGCTAAAATTATATATCCAGATCATATTTCTACCATATCTTCAGATTTATATTGTAAAAGCAATTTAACATAGTGGCTAAGAGATAATGTTCTTCAGCCAGATTTCCTAGGTTTAAATTCTGGCTCTACTACTAGAAGTTATGCGACTCTAAACATATTACTGATCATCTCTAAGCCTCTGTTTCCTCACATGTAAAATGGAAGCAATAATAGTCTCTGTTTTGATATTTAATGCATTAATGTAAATAAAATGTTTTCAACAATACCTAGCACATTGTGAGTCTTGTATGTATAAAAGCTGATCTTAATGATAGCATTTTCAGATGTGTGCACTTACATGCCCCCCAATCACTTCAAATTCCAGATGCTTAAGACTCATCCTGTCCTCTTTCCAGTTCAGACATTTTCTGTCCACCGGTGCAAACTAGAAAGTAAGGAATCATTCCTCTATTCTCCCTTGAACTCACTTCCAATGTTAATCAGTGTTCAGATCTATTGTTTTTTATTTCACTGCTACTGCTTGGATCTGTGTTCCATATCCATTCTTTTTCTGTTTGCCTCTTTTTTGTTTATTTTGTAGATATATCCTTCTCTATCTGACCATCAGTATCAGCATTTCTCAAGAATTGTCCTACTGCTTCTTTTCCTATCTGTACTTTCCAGTAAATTTCAGCCTCAAACATAGCTCTAATCACATTTTTTATGCAGATAGCTTCCAAATTTCTCTTTCCAGCCAATTCCATTCTGAGCACTAGATTTATACGTTCACCAGCCTCATTGACATAGTGATTTAGATGTCTTAAAGGTATCTCAAGTTCCTATATTAAACCAAATTCTTCCTATGGTCTTCTTGTCAATGACTGGCACCAACATTCATCAATTTCCACAAGATGGATGCTTATTTACCACTCATGACACTTCCTTCTATAATCACCACAACTTCCTCCAAATCTAATTTATTATCGAGTGCTATAATTTTTCCACTAAACACTAAATATCTTTTGAATATATCTATTTCTCTCCACCTCCATCCCTGCCACTAGTGAACAAGTTACCATCCTTTGTCAGCCAGACCACACTGGTAAGTTCCTAAAATATTTTTTTTATGTTTACTCTTTTCACTTTTCCAGTCTATTCCCCATAATGGACTGCCTACAGCCAGAGTTACAGATAAGTTCCTAAAATATTTTCCTTATGTTTACTATTTTCACTTTTCCAGTCTATTCCCCATAATGGACTGCCTACAGCCAGAGTTACAAGGGTCTTTGAAACTCATAGTGACTCTCCAAAATCCAACTCTGGTTATTTTCTTCTCTCACTTATAATCCTTTAATGGCTTCATATTGAACTTAGGTAAAGAACACAGTTCTTAATATGATAAACAAAAAACTATGTTGTCTGGCATCTACTTAACTCTCCAGGCTTATTTTGATTCTAGCACATTTAATGATGCTCTCCACCTCACATTCTATGTGGTAGCTTTGCCAACCCTTTTCACTATACCTCAGTTGTACTATGTTCCCTCTGATCCGTAGGTACTTCACATTGTACACATTGTAGGAGGCACCACTTGTGCATCACTTCACTCCTCATAGCATGCATGGTAGTAACCATGTCAGTACATACCTTGACCAGCTTCCCACAGGTATATCTGATAGCCCCTAGACTTGACCTTGACCTGATATTAATTTTTAAGTATCTCTCACGTCCTCTCCAAAGCCTCTCTGATGCCAATGTTTGCATACTCAAAGAGAAATTCTGAGATGCATTTCAGAAAGTCTCATATGAGCTGCCTCCAGTGAGACCAACAAGATAATGTATATTTGGTTTTTCTTCCTTTTGGCTTCACTCTCAGTCGCTTGCTGTTCCCTGGGATCACTTTTCAATAAAATACTTGCATGCAAGCATTAGTCTCAAAAGCTCTCCTTTGGTGTAATCCTGTCTAAGGCTTATAGATCATTCCCTATGGTTAGAATTCTTCCCCCTCAACACCTTCCCCTGGTTAATAATCAACAATGACTTGAATCTTCCTGAGAAGATCTTCTCTAGGCTAATATTCTCATTCTCACTTCCTTTGTCTCACATTCCTTTTTTTTTTAAGATTTTTTTATTGGGATCCCTGGGTGGCGCAGCGGTTTGGCTCCTGCCTTTGGCCCAGGGCGCGATCCTGGAGACCCGGGATCGAATCCCACATCGGGCTCCCGGTGCATGGAGCCTGCTTCTCCCTCTGCCTGTGTCTCTGCCTCTCTCTCTCTCTCTCTCTGTATGACTATCATAAATAAATAAAAATTTAAAAAAAATTAAAAAAATTTTTTTATTTATTTATTTATTTATTCATAGAGACGCAGAGAGAGAGAGAGAGGCAGAGACACGGGCAGAGGGAGAAGCAGGCTCCATGCAGAGAGCCCGACGTGGGACTCGATCCCAGGTCTCCAGGATCACACCCTGGGCTGCAGGCGGCGCTAAACCACTGCACCACCGGGGCTGCCCTGTCTCACATTCTTATAAGCATATTTATCTGCTTAATGTTTCAGTTGTAATTTTATAATCACCTGTGCCAGGGACCAGAAAATATTTTCTGTAAAAAGCCATTTAGTAAATATTCAGGGCTTTTTTTTTTTACAATATAGTCATTGTCTCAACAACTTAACTCTGCCATGGAGAAAACAAACAAATAAACAAATAAACAAAAAAACCGATGTGTCTTTTTAAAATAAAACTATATTTACAAAAACAGATATGTATTAGTTTTCTAGTGCTACTATACCACAGTGCCAATAATTAAGTGTCTAAAAATAATATAAATTTATTATCTCATGTTTCTAGAGGCTGGAAGTTTTAAATCAAGGTGTCAGTAGAGCCATGCTCTCCTTGGCACTTCTGGGGAAAGATAACTCCCTTCTTTCCTCTAGCTTTTGGTACTTACCCAGAATCCCTAGCATTCTTTGGCTTGTAAATACAGTACTCCAGACACAAAGCCATTCTTACCTGGATGTCTTCACATCTCTTTTCCTCTTTGCAGGTCTATATCCAAATTTCCTTTTTTTATAAGAGTATCAGTCATATTGGATTGGAGCCCCACCCTAATGACCTCATTTAACATTTTAGCATCTCATGATCATCCCTTCTTTCTAAAAAAAGGTCACATTTGGAGGTATGGGAGGGGCAGAATTTATCATATCTTTTTTGAAGGGACATAATTGAACCCATAACAAAGCTGAAGACCAGATTTGACCTGAGAGCTACTGTTTGCCAATCTGTCTTCCTTACTACACTGTTAATCTCATGATAGGAAGTATATCTGGTTTTGCTCAACTTTGTATTCCCAGGATTTTAGATATTACCTAATATAAAGAAAACACTCAAAAAACTTAGCTTAAAGAAAATAAAACTGGCAAAATTCAGTCTCAAAAAACTCATGTTAGATTATTAATGAGACTCACTAAACATTCTCTTTTCCTACATTCCACTTTCTCTAAAATCCATCCACATAACAGATAAAGTTGACTGTCTTGAATGCCAAATTAACAAATTATCTTCCCTACATAAAAAAAATTGAGTGATTTTTATCTCCATGGACACATTCTGAAATTCTTAAGATGATTATTGGCCACCTGTCTAGCTAGCCTCATCATTCATTATTCTCCAGCTGACACTTTGTGATGCAAGGGCATTATAGGAGTTGACATTTTTGAAATATACCAAATTGTTTTATATTTGAGGCCCTTGGTTTATGTTGCTTTCCAGGCTTGAAATTTCTGGGCTATTCTCTTTGTCTAACCATCAGTTATTTAATACAGAAGAGTCAATACAGGGATTATCTCTCCCAAGAAATCATCCTGAGTTTTCCTATGATGGGTTAAGTACTGATATTTATTATCTCCATAAATGTACATATTTCTTAAGCGTAAAAATTTATTTTATTTATCTGCTCTCTCAGTACTTTATACAATGCTTAGCACAAAACAAAGTATGTTCAGTTAATATTTACTGAACAAGTAAATAAATAAATTAGTGAATGAAGAAAGAGAGCTGCTGTTAAGTGTTTAAACCCTTTTCAGAATCTACCATAATGTGCCCTGACAACTCAAAATGAAGAGACCGAGAACACTAAAATATTTTTTTCTTATTTTTCCCTTATTTTAGACTTATTAAAGGAATGTTCTAAAATAAATCATTTCTTCCAACAAATCCCCCTCTTTGCTGGTAGTAGAGGCAAGTAGAAGAAAAGAACTTCCCAAAAACAGAAAGCCTAAGGCAAAGGTACTATGACAAAGAGGAGGAAAATAATGTGTGCCAAGGCTTAGCCTTCAACATTCTGTGCTGGACACCCACTGTTTCCCACCTCCTTGTGCATTAACTTCTAAGTTACTTCTTTTGGTCTCTTATCTCCAATAATATAAATAAATACCATCGATACAACTGACAGGATATATTTAAGAAGTTCCCAATGTCTAAAGACTTGATTCTTATCTTACTTATATATGTTAGAGAAATACTTTAATAGCTAAATACAAAGTGATAAGGTCAGACAATCAAGAAAAAGGAAAATACAATAAGGAAAAATGATGGGTTTCAGGCAACTTTCAGATAATTTTCCAACCAGATTGCATTTTACTTTCCATACAAGAATATTTTTGACAACTTCAGAGTTACAGCAAGGCCACTTAGTAAATATTATCTGTATATAAAGGAAAATTTATAAGATAATATTCCTTTGATAGAGCCAGGGTAAACAAGGGAATCATGGATGAAATTCAATGTTATACTGAGCAGAAAGAAGTATCCTGAAAAGGCCGTATTTAGAAGTTCACATATAGTTTTGAAAGGAAGACTATAAAAGCAAAGATCTTCTGAGAAAAATAAATCTAATGGGGAAAAAAGCGTCATCTAAAATATAAAACATTTTCATCTAAACAATAACATGCTTTGGGTAAACAGAAAAAAAAAATCTCAAACCATCTCTTCTTTTCAAAGATTCTTTTTTTTTTTTCAACAATAGAAGGGTCAGAAACCAAATCTAAATGTCCAATTCTGCCCAAAATATATAATTTTATGAGCCAAAAATAAGACTTTTATAGAATGCTTTCTTTGTAATTATTTGGGCATTCTACAAAGAAAACTCATATTTGATTCTTTATCTTCTTTTATAAAAACCTGAGAAAATGATAAAAGATAAAAGTGATGAAAGCTACTAAGTCTTTGGAAACATTGTTTTTATTTTAAAGTTTTATTTAAATATGTTAGCATAAAGTGTAATTATTAGTCTCAGGTGTACAATATAGTGATTCAACACTTCCATACAATACCCAGTGCTTATCACCACAAGTGCACTCCTAAATCCCCGTTTACTACTTCACCTATCCCCCACCCACCACCCCTCTGGAAACCATCAGCTGTGGAAACATTGTTTTTAAATAGTTTCTGTGTCCTTTAACATCCACATAGCCATGCAAATGACCCCTTACCAAAGTCTATCACCTATGTGTATAGATTTGCTACAAAAATGTTCACTATCACTTCCTGTCATTGTACTTGGGCATATTGGATTTTTAAAAAAATGCCTAAAGAATTTTATTAGAATGGCATTTAATTTTACCCACATTAGTAAAGTTAACTAGAGTACCAATGTTTAATTTTCTGTGGCTATGCTTTTACTTATATTGATATGTTTCTAGCTACATTTCAACCCACTTATAATTTACTAAGAGTTGAATGAAGTCAAGAAGAAATCAGTGATAGCATGAATAAGGATCTGAATTTCTGTATCTGTCACATTCCTCAAAGAAAATATAAATTGGAATTTTATTTTAAGAATTTTATGTAGCACTCATCACTTCTATAAGTTTATATAAATGGTAATTAACTGTATATATTTTTGAGATGTGGACATTAAAATAGATATTTTCCTTTTAAAAGATTCATTTATGTATTTATTTGAGAAAGAGAGAGACAGTGAGCCTGCCCTTGTGAATGACTAGGGAAAAGGGTGGAAGGAAAAGGAGAGAAAGAACTCTTCAAGCAGACTCCCCATTCAGTAGGGAACTCGACATGGGGCTCCATCTCAGGACCCTGTGATCCTGACCTGAGCTGAAACCAAAAGCCAGCTGCTCAACCAACTGAGCCACCTACGCACACCTAAAAATACGTATCTAGACATATTTGTACTAATAATTTTCAGCTGTGCATAAGATGAAGAAGGATAATATGGATGAAAAAAAAAAAGATAATACGGATGATGTGATAGGTATGTGGCACAAAGATCAAAATAGGTAATGTGCCATTAGATTGGAGAGTAGAGCTAAATCCAACACAAGGGATATGATAACCCTTGGCTATTGTACACAGGAGTGTTGGGTTCAGTTCCAAAGAGGAAAACAGAGACAGTAGAGGAATCTAAGAGGGAAATTATCAAACTAGAAAGGAGAATCACAATCTCGTCATTTCAGAAAAAAATAAAAATACTACTCTGGAAAGTGAGACATAAAGTTGTCCTCAACTATTTAAAAGATTTTTACATGGAGTAAGGATTACATGCTTTCTTTATAGTTCAATGAGGTGGGTCACAACTGGTATCTTGGATTATTATTGTTTGTTTTGTTTTTCTTGGATTATTCTTAAAAGGAACTTTCAGTTGGAAAGATTAGATGAAATTATGCAGGAAAAGTTGTATAGTACAGTAGTTTATACATAGTAATAACTCATTTAGTATATTCCAGTAGTGCTACTATTCATAGTAGTAGTAATAGCAGCAGAAGCAATAAAAATAAATGATCCTTAACTCAGAAATGCTGTGATTTACAGATTGACAAAATGGAGTGAATTTATTTTAACATTTTGATACTATCTGAATGTTGTAAATAAATATGATTTTCCATTTATTACCATGTCAAGTTTTAAAGGAACATTTTAGTTCTCTTTCTGCCCCTCTTACAACTACTTAGAACTTCCAGTTTCATGGTTCTAAGGGACATACAATGAATACCTGAGTACTTAGATTAGGAAGTTGCCTACCGTCACAAATCATGAAATTAGCGGAAAGAACTTTGTCATTTATCCAAACATAATTGAAAGCAACTATGATTCTATAGTAATTCACATTCCTAACATATGATTTCAGAAATTCTTAATAAGGATTGGGTTTCATAGGCCTAAAACTGTGAAATTTTGACATGAGATGTTGATATATCAGAATATCTGGCTCTAAGAGTGTAGCATTAAGCTTGAAAACATTTCCCAGCTGATCCTGACACATACCCAATCCCTCTGCTAAGCAGTGAGAAAAACAGATTCAAATACTAATAAATTAAAAAAAACCCTTGCCCTCTCCCCATGAGAAAAATGGACTCAAGAACTGAATTCATTACACAATGAATTATGTGAATTTGTAATTCGGGTCAGTTAAAAATTTTGTTTATAAAGTTTTTATTGTTATGACCTTTGTATATCTTTTATGTATGCATTTATCACTGTAGGAAGAAAGCCAACATTAATAGATTAGCTGAAGCATGCCTGGCACTGGGCACTCTGCTTACTTTCACAGCTTAATCACTTTAACACACAGATTCCATTCTTTCAGAGGTGAGTGACAATGTTCCCATTTTACAGATGAGTCTGTAGTGTCAGAGTAATTGGTTCTCTCAAGGTCCAGCCAAGCCTGGACTGGCTGATTACAGTGCTAATTTCATAACACCTAGATATTCAGTGAACATAGAATTCAGAGGAGATGGGTTGTGAGTCGTGTGCATTTTTAATAGGGGAACAGAACTCATGATAGCACAGCAGAACAAAATCCACTTGCACCAATATCACTATACTGAATTCTTCTAAAAGAATTGTGTTTCTTAAGACCTTCCTTCATAATAAATTTTTACTGAGTTTATTCCCTTTATCTTTGAAATTATAATGGTAGCTTTTCATAGTTTTGGAAAATGGAATCCATATCAGATCACGCAGAAAATCTAGCAAATGACAAATGATCATAAACAAAAGTCCAATTTTTTCACAGGTTTCTCGCAGAAGCAGAAAGTGTAATCATCTTAATCCAGGGAAGTGTAGTAATTAACAGATAAGAGGTTTGTTAAATGAATATGCAGTGTCATGATGTTGGACTTTGGCATTGATCACTGTTAGCCTTCCAGGTTTCCCCCTTGCCTGGAAATTCTGACACCACATTTATCACTCGCTCTATTTTTAGAACTTTAATGAGCAAATAACCAAGACTTACCTCATTAACTTAGGTTCTGAAAAAACATTATTTACAGAGATAATACTTGGTTAGAATAGTCACTGTTCCTGAACTTGTTAGAAAATATACATGTGAGCCAAACTAACATATATTTCAGAGGGGGAAAATTTGTCCCTGTTTAGCAGTAAGCTTTTACTACATTTGTTTTCCTAGAATTAATCCATCTTAAAAATATGCGAATTTTCAAGGACATGTGAAACATTTACCTAATTCTATAGTTCCTATGGCTCACAAAAGCACATCATTTAAAGTAATATTTAGCATTTTTCTGATTTTTGAAATTAAGTAATTATTGCCATTCCTAAGGTCTATGCTATTTTCAAGAAATATTGAAGAGCCATTCTAGTCTGACTTTGTTTAGCTACAGTAATAGAGGTTATATTACAATTATATGAATTTTTTTGTATATTTTGAAGTTTAAAGTCACTAACTCGGTTTTTATAAATTAAATGCAACATATAGAAAACATGTGCCCCTTCCCCAAATTCTAGAAAAATGAAAGTAAACAATTTTAAATTATCATATAAACCCAGAGGGACAAAGAAAGGGGAAAGGGTGATAGGAAATGTGAGATGTCTTCCATATTTTGGAAGTTGAAAATAGACAGAGATGGCAATGAACTAGCAAGTCAGAGTAAACTGAAGGACAATAGGTGACTATGGTAAGGCATTTCAAGTCCCTGCACAGAACCAAAGTCTGGGGGATGAAAGCAGGAGGGAATTTTTGAAGAGATGGACAAAAGAAACCATGATACCTGATTGCAAGTCATGATAAGGTGCAGTTATACCCAAGATTCTCTTCTTGAGTCCATTACAAAATTGCCCCACTCCCATCTGGCAAAAAAGCAAGTTTTCCCCCATGGAAATGTTGTATAAGGGCAAATATGGATTCCATGACACAGGCTGGAGCTGGGAGTGGTGGTGAGGGAAGCTAGGGAAAGAGGGGGATCTGCCAACCACAAATGAATCAAGGGCAAGTTTGGGTACTAATTCCTGAAACCCCCAACCCCCAGTCTTGCTCAGCAACGAAGCAATATATAATTTACCGGCATATAATTAAAAGAGTTTTCTCTGGGGAAAATAACCAACCCCAGAGAACTCGCCCACAGATACTGACAGGTTTGTGCCCAGTCATGGCTGAATCACTTTCAGGGAACTCACATCAGCAAGATCTACTCAAGCATTCAGTTTTCTATCTGCTTTTACTATGTCAATCTAAATATGAGTTAGCATTCAAAGATCATCAAGCAATCAAGCAGTGCCTCCAACTGGAAACACAGAAGCTTAAGAAAATAAACAGAAAATAAGGACTCCAGAGAAAAAGGACAACGGAAGGAGGAAAATTAAAAAAAAAAAAAAAAAAAAAAACACAAAACTTTAATGTCTTCAGAGACATAAAAGAAGATGCACATCCATTCAGAGCAGAGTGCTTTTTAAAAGAAATATTTAGAGAGAGAGAGAGTTCTTGAAATTAAATGTTATATGGCAGTAATATTTTCAAATCCACTGGGGATGTTGAAATAGAATGTTGAAAATTCTCACAGAAAATAAAATATAATATATAAAAAGATGGAAAACTGGGTAAAAATAAAGGCTTAATTCAGAAGAGTTGACATACTAGAACTAGAGGTTCCAGAGGGAGAAAATACAGAAGGAAAAATGATTAAAGTAATAATACATTTTTAAAAATGGATCTTAAAATCATCATTTTCCAGATAGTAGCAACTCTTTAAGTGTTTTACACAATAAATAAAATAAAACTCATGCCAAAGCATTCCAAACTCAATAAAACTTCTGGCAAAGCATCCACAAAGTTTCCGAATTTTGGAATGAAAATAAGAGCTGAAAAGCTTTCAAAAGAGTAAAAAACATTTTAAATAGCAACATTAGAATTTAAAAGGAGAAAAATATATTGAAAATTCTGGGGAATAATGATTTTTAACCTCTATTTTTGTTTATCGAACTATGAACTGATTCTAAAGGAAAAATACAATATTTTCTAATTTGATAGGTCTTAAAAAATTGTAACTATGTACTATGCATTCTTAAAATTCTATTGGACCATGTACTATACTGAAAAAAGGAAGCAATAAAGACTATAAAGTGTGTGGGACCTAGGGAAAAGGGTGGGAGATAGGCAAAAGAAATTCCCAAGATGGTAACGGGTCATCCCAGGTTAGTAGCTGTACAACAGGCTTAAAGAGTCACTAATTAAGACTAAAGATTTCAGGAAGAGTATCTGTGTGTTGATTAAATATTGTTGAGTAAAAGCCAGCCCAAAACTTGATTGCTTAAAAAAATATTTTATTATTTCTGACATGTTTATAGACCAGCTGAGCAGTTCTGCATATCTGGGCGAGGCCAGAATGACCTTGGCGAGACTTGCTCATCCATGTGATCTGCTAGTAGGTTGGCTAGGGGCTGACTGTGCTATATTGGTCTTGGCAGACAACTCAGCTCTTCTTTATACTTCTCTCATATCTTAACAGCAAACTAACCAAAGAATAATCTTGTGCGAGCAAGCAGAAATGAACAAGTACTTCCTCAAGCTGCTCTTTGTCTCAAGTTTGATACTTTTCTAGAGGCCAGTGCAAATCATCTGGCGAAGCCCAGAGCTCTATCAAAGGGCTTGGAGATAGGGTGATGGGCAGTGTGAAAAATTGAGGCAATTAACGCAATCGCTCTGTCATAAATTCTAAGAAAAATATAAAATGATACCTTTTTGCATTTCCTGATATTTGGGGAGGAGTTTTACAGTTCTGTATGGACATTTAGGGATAAATTAGTGGTAGGCACTTAGAAAACCAAGCACACAAACACATGCAACTGTTATTAATTCTAGGAAAAAATAGATTATAGTAGGAAAGAAAATATAGTCATTTCATTTTATGTGGCTTAATTGTGAATATTATTTGCAAAGTCAGAATAATGTAATAACTGAATATTGATCTAAACTAAATCTATATAACCATATTAGAGGTTGGGGGACAGGGAATGTGTGTGTGGCCTAAGGGGGGAAAAAATCAAATTTGAGCATAGGAAGTCCATAATCATGTTGATACTTGAAAAAATCAAGAACTAACATAAGTATGTAATTAAAATCATAAGAAATGTCTGGTGGACAGGCAGATGTGAAAAAGATATTGCTGAGTTTGTTACAAGCCTTACAATGACATTTGAGTTTTTAAACTTGGTACATGTATTTATTTATTAAATAGCCTTATATATAAAACCCAGATAAATCAAAACAACGGTAATATATATGTTCAAAAAGAACACTTTACAAAGATATTGAATGCTGAATGACCTTGAACTTCCTTATCCTTATTCTTACATTCTTTGTAGGAAAAAACAAATGGATCAATCTCTATCATTCCTTTTTATTTAAAAATTCCAAGATCCACAATTCCAATAAATCTTGCCAAAGACTTATTCCTTGAAATAATGTATCCTTGATTTTATTTTTAAATAATAATTTATTGTCTCTTAATTTGATGTCCTTTTTCTTTTATGCATTTGTTCTATGTTTGCCTATATCAATTTAACCCAAAATTATGTTGTCGAGATCATTACATGTTTAATAGCAGAACTTCTGTGTTTTTTTCCCAAGCAACTGAATCAAAATTACTCCTTTTATTTCTAAGATTAAAAAGATTTTCAAAAAAAGCTAGTACCTTAGGCAGGGTGGTAATTTATAGCTCTTTTAAACAGATGTCCCTTATGTATCGATTCAATAACCATATAATTAAGATATGGCCAAATATGTCATGGATATATCTTGTCTATAAAAGACTGTAAGCTCCTGGGGTGCCTGAGTGGCTGTCATTTGAGTAGGTTGAGCATCTGACTCTTGATTTCCACTCAGGTCATGATTTCAGAGTCCTGGGTTTGAGCTCCTTGTCAAACTCCCTACTCAGCAGGGTGTCTGCTTCTTCCTCTCCCTCTAGCCTTCCTCTGCCCTCCCACTTATGCTCTCTCTCTCTCCCACATAAATAAATGAAATATTTTTTTTAATAGAGAGTAAATTCCTCAAGGCTAGAGATGCCATCTTTTGCATATCTTTGGCTGTTTTTAGTTCACAGAACAATCTAAATTAATTCTTTGCAAAACTTAAAGATTTACTGAAAAAGGGTTGTGACAAAGTAAAGAAAGATTGTGTTCCTATATTATTCCAAAAACCGTTTTATTTTTGTGGCACTAGAAATGAATAAAACTGATTAAATCAGTCATATTTGTATTTTTATATACATAAAACAAGATCATGGGAATTTATATAATGACTTTGCAATTATATGTAATCCTCATGAAAATAGTCTAAAGAATTTTGTAAATATTCTCAGTGGGGTAGGAAATGAGCCAAATCTGATTAGTTTGTTAATGTCAAGAAAGGCCAAGCAGTCTATTATATAACAATGCAAAGTCTATATCTACCATTAAAAGAACATAATCAAAGAGACTACAGAAAAGACAACTGTAGGTAGAATAAAACAATAATATAATACCCCTTAAGGGCAGAGGCTAAGTTGATTTATTCCTTTGTAAAAAAAACTGGAATAGCCATGATTACCATTTATTCATTTAAAAATTAAAATATCTTTTATAATTTCAAAATTGATGCATAATAATTTTGGGAAGTGTAGTAAAGTATAAAACAAATAGTCAAAACTATCTGTGAACACTCTACCCAGAAATTGTCAGTGGTAATCGTTTGGTATATAATATTCCAGTGTTTCAAGGCACATAAAAATCTCAGGGCACTTGTCTTGCTGGGAAATTAAAGAAGCTGAAGAGAAAGATGAAATCAGAGCTAGAGTCTTAAAGGCACCCTGGGAGATATAACATTTTCTGCCATATCATGATTCAATCTAATAGTGTGGAAGCAAGACACACCATATAAGAGACTCATTGGTAAATATTTATTGAGTTCTTACCCAATTCCAAAAAATTGAGCCTGACAGTATGGAATACAAAAAAAAAAAAAAAAAAAGGAAAGAAAGAAAAGAAAAATTCTGTCCTTGTTTTTAGGAAATCACAATGTCATTAGAAAGATAATATAGAAGAACAGATTACCAAATAAAGTCCACAGATGATAATTGCCATTTGAGTTCACAAGCACTCGGGTATAATTCATGGCGAGGAACATTTTTAAAAAATATTTTATTTACTTATTCATGAGAGACACACAGAGACACAGGCAGAGGGAGAAGCAGGCTCCACACAAGGAGCCCAACATGGGACTCGATCCTGGGTCTCCAGGATCACACCCTGGGCTGAAGGCGGCGCTAAACCGCTGAGACACCCAGGCTGCCCGGCAAGGCACATTTAGATAGCAACTGTATTATAACCCTTACAACTTCCCAGGAGAGCTCCATGGATAAATGACATGTGCAGGTATACTTTCAAGTGTGCATTGACAAATAGAAGGTGTTTTATTTTGGCTAGTTTGTCATATTTCTCCCACTTTTTTGCATCTTAAAGCATATCTAGATAGAGAAATCCAGTAAATATATACAATATTAATAACAATAGGCAGTACTGATTGGCCAAGGGAGAAGAATCCTGACCACTGAGATTCACATTCTTGTCCAACCATCTACAATGGTTTTAGTTATCTTCTACAAGAAAAATCTATATAACAGAAAATCAATCCTGACAAAAGCAGTCATTACTATTGTGTGGTTTTACACACACACACACTCACACACATGCACACTCAGTCATGTGAAAGTCTGTGTTTTTGGTAAATTAGCAGGAAGTCTAAGTGAGCTCCCTTTCCTCTAAGATCACTGACATTAATATAATATGGAGGGAAAAAATGAGCTCTGTGAAAGCATCCTGAAAATCAGAACTCCAGAAAGGAGATTGTATTTCTTTCTAGGTGCCACTATAGCCCTCATCTAGTCCAGATATCCCGGGTTGAAGAGCCAGTGGTCCACTCATAAGTATAAATGGCCTCTGTGCTATTATACCACAGGATCTGAGAAAGGAATGAACCAATCTCCTAAGTGCCTGGGTCCCAAAAGACAGCTTCTTCTTGAAATCACTCTCTTGGGCTTGGGGAATTGCTGAGAGTGAATTACATTCATCCTGAGAGAATTCCTATAGCTTTGGAGCCCTAAAAGAGATAATGACCATTTGGTATCCAATTTCAGTTTTAGACCAGGCCTCTCCCCTTCAACACTTCCTAATCTTGTGGATGGAATAATGGTGGATAAGGGATTGAAAAGAAGATAAAGATGAGATTTTTGGTCCTCTTAGAAGCCAACAACAGAGGCTGAGAGAAAACCATATAAAAGCACTATACTAAGATTTTCAGAATTCTGCCGTTGTTCTTTCTAGCACCCAAGGCTCCAGAGAAAATCATCATAGGCTGTTGGCAGATTGATTTCTACTGGCTCAGAAAAAAAGTTAATTTTTTTCACTTCTACCTTTTAAGTGTGTAACAGATATTATAAGGTAACTCATTCAACACCCTCTGTCTTCTAACTTATGTTCATGTAATGTGAGGACTAGAAAAGTAAAATAGCATTCTCCAGGTTCCCTTCAGCCCAAGATCTTCCATGTCATTTAGCATTTCATCAATCACATAACTGCAGCACAGTGAGCACCATCCACAGTGGATTTTTCTAACTACAGTTAAGATTGCTGACCTATTTGGAGAAAGTTTACGATTAATTAAGAGCAGTTTATCTGGTCATCCTGAAACCAAGATTTTAAACAAAAGGCACAGATCAAAATATCATTCTACAACTGCAATGCATTTAACCATCCATGAACATTTAATGAGCACTGGTGTGTGTCCAGTGCCATGGTAAGTATCAGGACTATAATGATGAATAAGATGTAGTCCTCATTTTAAGAAACTCACTGGTGAGGGAAACAAATAACCTGTAATAAGGGCAGTGATAGAGGAAAACAAAAGCATTATAACCTGGGAAAAGTAAACAGTTTGTGAAGGTCCAGGGTGTCAAGAAGCCTGCCCTGAGAGATGGAGGTCTACTTAAAGCTGAGAGTAGAGATGTGGCATATTTTCAATAGATCAGAGGACATGGAGGAAGAAATGAATTCAAACAAAAGGCTGGTGTATGTTCAACTACTAAGTGAAATGGTTCATGGGGAGAGCTAGAGAATGAAGGTCAGAGGTAGAGGGAAATAGGAGTCAGATAATGGAGGGCATTGTAAACCATGCTAGGGGGCTCAGATTATACCTATAGTCACTATATGGGAAAGAGGTGTAGCGTTTCAAAATGACTCTAAAATGCAGGTGTAAATTTGAGGTAGGTCACTTAACGACAGTGTGAAGAAGTTAGGGATAACAGTGTAAAGGCTAGTGGTGTATATACCCTGTCTGTGAAACAACACGGCTTTGAAGTCCAACAAACAAACTAACTAACTGTCAGCCATATTTGAAAAATATTTCAGAGGTACATGATTCAGGACCTGCTGTTAAAAGCACAAGGAGGGCAGCCCGGATGCCTCAGCGGTTTAGCGCTGCCTTTAGCCCAGGGCCTGATCCTGGAGACCCAGGATCAAGTCCCTCGTCAGGTTCCCTGCATGGGTCCTGCTTCTCCCTCTGCCTGTGTCTCTGCCTCTCTCTCTCTCTCTCTCTCTCTGTCTCTCATGAATAAATAAATAAAATCTTAAAAAAAAAAAAAGCAAGGAGACTCTTCCATGACTCAGTTTATTTCATGAGCACGTAGATAGAAGATAAGCAACAAGGAACATCACACCTATGCATGTTAGACACTCAGAAAGCATATTGCCCAACTGTCGATAGGTAGAGTCTAAAAGTATGGCAGCCACACTAGGAGAAGATTACATGGGGACAGTTTACAGTCCCGGAAAAGGTGCTACAAAGTGTTGGAATGGTGTGATGTATAGAGGCTTTTCTTTCCTCAATATTGCTTTTTTCTCTTTGTATTCTCGAAACAACATGCCTTAGTAATCTATTGACCCATGCTGCTAACAATATAACTGGGCATGTACAAAAGCAGTAAAAACACTACACCCCTTCTCACAGGAGGCAAGAAAACATAGTAGAAAATGATTAATAAACAGTCCATATCAACTTCAGGGTAAATATTTGTTTGAAAACAAATTACCCATATTACTGATACGGGCATGAGGTGAGCTTCACACCTCACTGGCAGATGGAAGTAGATGCTATATTGCATTGTTAAAGAATTGTGAAATTATCCCTCTAATATATCCGTTTCATGCTTCCTACATACTGCTCAAATTTAAAAAGATTGCCTCTCACAAAATTCATGCTTAAACAGCTTTAATGTAATTTAGTGATTCTGCCAAGTGAATTCAACAATGAAAATGCGAGGACACTCCCAATTAATTTGACAGAATGGCACAAGAAGTGGCTAGCTGAACAATATTTTTTTTACCTCTGGATGTTGTCTTCAATTAAATTTTCTATCAAATGAGAGGATTGATTAGTCTCTTCAAGCAAGAAGTCTTGCTTCCTGCAAGTAAACAGAATTGTTCCCATTAGCACTTTCAGTGCCTTGAAGAGATTGTCATCTCTGGCTGGTGAAAACAGTTTACGTTGTCCCAGCAGCTGTTTTCATTACATGCAGCTACCTGGCAATCAGTTACATGCTGCAAGTTCAGGAGCGTGTTCTACAAAGGCCAGGGTCGGTCCGCTGAAAAAGTGACCCAAAGGTCAGCCAGTTATTGCCGAATTTTGTGACATGTATTTCTATGCTTTGATATATAGTTGTGCATTCACAATCTAATTAGTGTCGGCGATAGCTTTCTAATGAAAACAATCCATTTTCATTCATACTCAGTATCTAATTTTCTCATTTGCGACATCTTTGATTAAAAAGAGCACAACGCATGGTCTTGTTGATTGCAGCAAGGATGGTGCTCATTATTACATTATTAAGGCAATACACTAGGTGATAAAATGAATTTGGCCAGGAAAAAAAAAAGATCACATTTAAAATAATTATGCTGGAGTGGTTTTAATGGAGATAATCACACATTTATTTAAAAACACACATGAGCTTCTTTCTAAAGCTTGAGGTAAGCTTGGAGCTGAGATTTCTTGGATATTCAATACATAAAAAGGTGCGAAAGTAACAAAGATGAATTTGGTAGTCCTCATTCAACCTTATATCTAAATGATTCAATTCATGTGTTGACTATTCATGTATCTTAGTCATCAATTATTTAAAAAATTTTTTTAATTGTGCTTGTGAATAATAACTGTCTTTAATTACTTATACCAACATTCTGATATTTATTTGAGCTATGCCTTCTCATACTCATTTAGGTGATGTACTGTTATATAGTTACAAAGAGCTTCTTCCAACCTATAATGAACCTCTGTGGTAAAGAATATTAGGCTTCCGAGATTTTATGTTTATATACCATTTCTAAGAAATAGTGGTATATAGACCACATAAAAGTGGTCTACTATCAGAGCTAATATAGCAATCAAAAGATTTTATCAATATTTGGCTACAATTATTGAGTCTCATTTACAACTACCATTCATGTGCCTGAAAATGTGTAAGCAGTGAAGATAAGGAATGTCAACATCTAGTTTAAAATGAACTTACTTATAATTGTGTATACATGTAATACTAACATATAAAGAAAGATGATGTTTTTGCTTCAGAAACTTATGGCAGCTACCATTCAACATTGTATACAGGATGAGTTCAGGGACATGTTACAAAGAGTACTCACAAATAGAATTCTTATAAAGTCTAAGACCATCTATCACAAAAACAGAAAATTATGCTATGAGGTAGCTATTAAATAAAAGCATTAGCTGAAAATATAATTGTATTTTCATTTATTCTTACTTTGATTTTTATTTTGATGATTTTGTCTGTGTGTTCCTTTAAGTATGTTTTATCAAAGGAACACTGCCAGGAATAGTGCTCTATACATCTAAAACACATGCATTTCTTAGTTCTTTGATTTATGAAACATCTTGATTTTCTTTTTATTATGAAATGAATATATATCATTAAAAACTTACAAACAGCTATGGGGGGATTACCATGTCATACCATCTAAACACAGCTATTAGAAAAATTTTGTTGTATTCCTATGTTTTATTTTCTAATACCTGTTTTTATTCTTAGGCAATTTTCATACTAGATATATAATTGCATGTCCTAATTTTTTTTCTATTATACCACAGACACTTTCATGGTCTTTTTTGATAATATACTTTATATTTTAGAATAGTTTTAGATTTTCACAAAGTTGTAAAGACAGCACAGGGAGTTCTCAGATATTCAACACACAGTTTCCCCAATTATGTACATCTTACATTAGTATATTTGTCACAATTAATAAAATTATATTGATACATTACCATTAAATAAAGCCAATACTTTATTCAGATTGCAATAGTTTTTCCTGTGTCCTTTTCCTGTTCCAGCATCTCATCCAGGACACCACGTTGCACTTAGTGGTCATGTCTCTATCAACTTCCTTTGGAAGTGAAAGTTTCTCAGACTTACCTTGTTTTCAGTGAGTTTGGTGGTTTTGAAGACAACATTTACTTTTTTCATAGGATGCTCTTCTATTGGAATGTCTCATTATTAAACTAGGATCATATGAGAAAGACGTCAGAGGTAAAGTGCCATTTGCTGTCATTACATTATACCCAGGGTACACTGTCAACATGACACACCACTGCCGATGTTGACCTTGTGCACCTGGAAAGGTTATTGTTTGTCAGGTTTCTCCACTATAAAGTTAGCCCTTCATCTCCCTTTCAATACCGTACTCTTTGGCAGGAAGTTATTATGTGCAACCTATCTTTGAAGAGTGGGAAGCTCTGGTCCACTCTCTAGAGAACAGAGCAGCTTCATAAATTATTTAAAATACTTCTCATGAGAGGCCTGCCTCTTTTTCTCCATTTATTTGTACAGCTATTAACTTATTTACATCAGTCTGGACTCTGGGTATTTATTTTATACTTTGGATTGTAATCCAGTACTACTTTACTTCTTTTGTTGTTCAAATTCTTCTAGGCTTGACTATTGGGAGCTCTTCCACATGGTACATGTGCCCCTTGGATATACCCCTAGTAGTGTGTTGGGTGCTTTTTAACAGTTTTGTACTTACTGGCACAAGAATGAACCACCTTTTCATCTGCTTCTATGCGTCATCGATTATCTACTGTAATACTTTTGTTCTTAGACTGCAACAGCTGGGGGTTCATTGAGTCCTAATAACTGTTCATCAAGTATTGGGGTCTTAGATACACCATGGCCCTGTAGCAGAATCAATGGCATGCTGATTTAAACTTCTCCCTTAAGGTTCAAATGAATGGCAGAGGTTTTCTTCAAGGGATCAGGAATAACCATGAATGGCCACATCTCCCACTTCATAGTTTCAATCATCTATTTATCCTGAGGGTTAGCTCTGTATTCACTCCTAGTGACAAGTGCAGTTCATGTCATAATTCTTTATATGATGTATGCTGATAAACCTTGGACATGTTAATTCCTTCTCTGTTTCCCTATCTGCCAACTGAGAGAAAAAAATATGCTTGCTCGGAGAACTATAAGGAAAACTAAATATTGTATACATTGAATATACAGTCTATAACTATACCACATAATGTATATATGTATATATAATCACATATATGTGATATACAGTTACATAATTTATATAATACACAAAAATTAAAAATGCAATCTTTACACACACAGGTGCACCGTAGATATTTAATATATATAGGACCCCCATCTTTGCTCTCACATTTAATGCATCTTTGTAATAATACAACAGCTTCATTAGATGGCTTCTTTATGGAGATTTTCTCATCCAACATATTAGACTATATTCAGGAGGTCTAGTAAAGAAAAAAATTGAATACCACTTAGAGATAACCAATCCTGAGCCCAATCATTGTCCTGAACTAAGTTTTGTTTAGTCTTGTCACCCTCCTTTGCCCTCAATTAGACTTCCTTAGCAAAAAAATATACCAGTCATAATGTTTCATAAATGCTCAATAGGTGGAACACTCTTAATATTTCTTGTGATTAGGTCCATGAGGGGGCACCTTAGACTTTCTCATGAATATAGTGCCTGACCTTCCTGTACTCTCTGTATGAGCAGATAGGTCTGAATCCACGGTGGCGCACAGGCCCCTTGCTCTGGGCCCTCTACTATACTTCATTTTTAATTATTTTCCTTCTACATATCTATAATGTCATTACCATATTCTTGAAATATTACTTAATCCTTTCCTCCTTTATGAACACTTTCCTGTCAAAATGGAGCAAGATGAGAAATGCTTGTGATTCCTACACAAGCTTCCAGTTCCTAGCTGAAGCCACATGGATAAAAGACCTGAAATGATGAGAAAAATAACCAAAAAATGTAGAGCAAAGGGGAAGAAACTCATTTGAATGTTTTTCCTTCTTTCTTAGCTCTTATATATCATTGTGTTTTGTTAAGAGCATAATAAAACTTTTATTTTGATTTTTGATAAACTTTCTAAGGTTTACTATCACTTAACGAAAAAAATATTTACCACTTTCTACATGGAAAGTTTTTAATACAGACAATAGTAGAAAGAAATTAATGCCCGTGAACTCATTACCCTATTATATTTTAAGATTCACTTATGTGGAAAATATGGTAAATTGCCTAACCATCCCACCTCTTATTTGTAAAGAGGATACTGATTTGTGGCCCAATGGCAAAATGTCCACTGTGGTAAGTTTAAACTCACTTGCTGTCTTTTGAAAGACACTTTTGTAGCCATCCCTGCAGGAAGAAATGGGTGTATGATTCAGCTGTGGCAAATGAAATGTGAGGAGAGTCTTTCTCCTTGACAAAAGAAAGACTCATTTTGTCATTAAGTATCCTGTCTATTTTATATCATAATATGTGGGTGCAACATCTGGCACTCTGGCAGCTATCCTGTCATCATGAAGTAGAGAAAGTCAAGGGAATAACTGAGATGTCAATAGAGGGAACTAATATTATCCAATCACTTTACTGATCATAGAACTGCCTACCTCCTCCATGTTATTTGTTGTGTGAGATGAGAAAGTGGATGAATCACTGCATCAGTGTTGCAGGGAGCTGAAGCATTCTCAGTGGCCCTTCAAATCTTTTGGTTCTCTTTCATAATGGATTTGCATATTTGGTTTTGCATCTTAAGAAGTTATACAGACTCTCCAAATTTACCATATCCTAGATTTTGAACTGAAATGCACCTCACAATGTGACTGGTATATCAGTGAAAGTCCTTAATTAAAATTCCTACGTGGGAGCTAGAGGGAAGAGAAACTACAGTGAGTCCCAAAAAGAATGGTCAGAGAAAGATATCTGGAGACATATTAAACTTGGCTTTAGACCTGGAACAGCAGCTCACCCAATGTGAGAGATTTACGTTTTCCTCTTTGTCCTGGTGGTATAATGATATTCACTGCTATACATCTTGGAAACAATACTGACCAGCTAATGTGGCATATTTTCTGTGGCAGCATCTTCTTTCCAACTACTCCCTGCATATATACACTGATTATTTTGGCCTAACTATGCAAAGCAGTGAAGGCATTTGGAGAGGCTAAATTCAATTTAACTTATTTTTAAAACTAATGATTACTTACAATTGTTAACTAATAACTATCGAGTTTTGATTATTTTCTTTATAAATTTTCTTTTGAGGATGAAGTTGTAGGGGTGGCCCTGGTTTCATATAGGTCCCCCACTCTGTGGTCCCTCTTCTAGGAAACTCACCCTAGTAACCCTCTTTCTTTGTTCATCATCTCCCTTGGCCACAGGCATTGGTTATACCTATATGTGTGAGTACAGAGCCTGTTCTCACTACTTCAAGATCTTCACATTGTGCAGAGACACTTCTGATATGTCCAAGAACCGTCCTTTTCAAAATTCCAGGGAAGAGACTATGTTTCTGTGCCTACACCTAATTTTCAGATGTCCAAGGCCATATCCAGTCCTCATATAGCTCCCACACACTTGGCCCTTCCTAGGCCTCACTAATATACTTATTACTATCATGTCGGAGCCAGTCAGGGCTTAAATGGCCAACATTCAAGCAAAATATCATTTAGAAGATGGTTCCAAGATATGTCTTAACCCAAAGTAGTAGATGGAAGTAGGGAATAGGGCAGGAGGAGACTTATATTTATTGGGTGCTTATCACATGTCATGATCTGAACTAAGTTCTACATCTAGGACATTCCAGCAGACTAGCAACACAGAACCAGGAATCAGGAGACACGATCTAATGGACTGATGGTACAGCACTCAGATGCCACCACCAGCCAAAATAAAATAGAAACACTCACTCCTCTTCAGTGATTGCATTTGGCTAAAGAGAGCTTACTTAAGATCATACCCTTCAACCTCTTTTTCAAGGATACCCTGTATCCAGTGATTGGTGGGTACAAGTGTATGGGAGTTCCCTTGCCCCAGTCTGCAAGGCCTTCTCAGGCCCAGGGTCTTACGGTTGATGACTTTGTTGTGACCTTATTGCAGCTTGACTTTCCTCTCTATCTAATTTGGTTTTCTTCATTCGCTCAGGCATGTTGATTTGAGGGGCACTCCCCAGTAAAATTCCTACACACTAGTTACCTTCTTAGTGTCTGCTTCCCAGAGTAACCCACCTACCACATCTGACTTCTGCATGTACTGCTCAACATGTTGGGCCTCGTGTTTCTCGTTGGAAAATGAAGGAAGCTGGTTGAGCTCCCAGAGCCTCTCTCCAACTCCCTGGTTGGAACCAGAAAAGAGGAGTAGGGCTGGGAGACACACTGGCAGCCTTAAATTACAAGTAGCTTCCTAATCCTCAATCAAAGCTTGGGTCCGAAAGCTGTGTGGGGACCTGTGAGGGTCAGAAATCCCTATAGTAATTCTTCACTGTCATTGATCAGTGTGACCTATTATGTATTTTGTTCTTTCCTAGGCTTTTTGTTGTTGTTGTTTTTCAACATGTAGTTATGTATGCCACGTGTGAGATCATTTTTTCCCTTTCAAATAAATCATGTAACTTCTGTGTTTGTCAAGAAACCCGAAGTAGAGAAATGTGAAATGTGAATTGAGAAAAGTTCAGCTGACTGAGTTCCATTAATTCTCAGGAATGACAAGTCAAGGTCAAAGGAAGAAGAATGAAAAATATCACAAAGTGATTTTCTTTTAAGTGAGAGAAAAATAAGCCATAGGAAGGTGTTCACCTTGGTTCTTTTGAAAATATTTATAGGCTATAAAGAAGATATAGGACTTTATAAAACAAAGCACAAAATCAATACTTTAGAGAAGTAAAAAACTTGACAATTTGATATATTTTGACTATATTTAATATCATTTCAAATGAAATCATTGTATTCTCAAGCAAAAGTTCCTAAAAACTGTTAAAAGTTATTCCATTAGTGGAGTATTTTGTGTTAAACTTGCAGATTTCACTAAATGGATATTAATATATTTTTATGTTTGTATTTAATATTTAAGGTTATGTTTGACATAATTTATGAAAACATTGAGTTAATAATATAATTTTTAATCCAAATATTTTAGCACCACATAAATAAATCAGGGCTGGGAACAAAGCCAAAGTTATGAAAGCATAAAATTCCCCCAGATAAGTTTTGTAAGGCATTTTCACTGGACCTTTTAATCCTTCTTCCTTCTTTTTTTAAGTCCCCAGACATCTCAATAAACAAAGTGAAAAATTATGCTTATTGGTCCCAAACCAACAACATTTCTCTAAAAACTGATATTTCTGACAAACTTCAGTGTATTACTTAACTCCAGTGTTGAAACCAACTCCCAAGTTTTGTTCTGAGATGTAAGAACAGACCACTTTGTTGTTTTTCCTAGACAACTGCCATAATGTCCACATTGATTGCTCTGCTTCTTTTCTTGTCTTTCTATAATCTAGTATTCAAACAATAGCCAGTGATGTTCTGCAGCATAAACATACCAATCTTTTGCTTAAAATCCTCTGAGGATCTTCATCACTTGGAATAATTATTTTGTACCATAGTCTCGAAACTCCTACATGTCCAGTTACTCCCCTCCCTCTCTCTCTCTCTCTCTCTCTCTCGCTCTCTCAAGCCACATCTTCTAGTCTCTCTCCTCTCTCTTCTTGTATCTATGTATCTATGTATCTTTCTCTGTACATACGGTACAATGAAAGTTCTCCTTTAACACGCCAAGGTTGTTGCCACTCCAGGGCCTTTGCACTAGTCATTCTATCCAAAATCACTATTTTTATTTTTACTACACTAAGGAGCTGAATTATAAACCCTTTATAGGAACATTTTCTTTAGATTTGCATGCCCCAGATTTTACGTGACTGGCTTCCTTTCATAATCTTATATCTCAGCTTCAGTTTCATATTCAGAAAAGCCCTTCCTGACCACTGAATCTAAACTGCCTCCCCAGCATACACTACCACATGAGTCTTTCTTCTTTATTACTACCTGAAGTGTTTCATTTAATTTGTTTGTTTAATGTTTAATGTTTGTTTTCCCTCACTAAATAAAGGTCCATGAAGTCAGGGAACTTGGCTGTATTCTTAATATCTAAACAACTCTCAGAATATACCAGGCACTATGATCTGTGTTCTAACAGATATTGAAGCATAAAGGGGAAAAGAAAACAGCTTTTGCCTCGTAGCTTTAATAAAAGATTTATTACCAAGGGAGGTAATAAGAATATATTAATTGAATCATTATAAACTAGCTTTTAATCAATTCCCAAATAAAGTATGTTATTTTTGATGCTTGTCTATGATCTATTTTTTTCTACTCCCTCAACATACTGAATTTGTTTACTCCCTTGAATGACCAATTGACTGGTAAAAACCAATTTTTAAAATGCTGACAAAAATGATAAGAATAATCTGTGATTTTATTTAATGTTAGTTGAAATTTTGTGTGCAATTTTCTAGCTTTTTGTTTCTTTGTTTTGGATAATTACAGGATTAGCATTTTTGACCTACAGTCTTGGAAAATTAATCCATATTCTTTGAGTAGAAGTTACAAGATTAGAAAAAAGATCATAATCAGTAGTAGTGGAAGGTTTTGCAATAATGAAATTGAAATTTAATAAGAGTGTAAATTTTGATTGAAGTAGTGAGAACACTAATACATTTGAAAGATCACAAAATCATTTAAAACTATTATATTTGTGGGACAAGAAAGAAAAGACATCAAAATTAATATGGAGATCCATGAATTCATTTATTTATTGAATAGTTTTTTATAATGAACATTACACATCAGATATTGAGATAGACATTGAAGTCAAACAGAAAAAAAAAATAGAAAAGAAACATTTTCATAGAAGTTTACATTTGGGCCTGGGTGGTGTTCTAAACAGAGAGACATAAAGGGAAAAGATGTACATTCAGTTATGGAAAATGTGGTTGGTATTGGAGGAAACAGGTGGTTAGTACAGGGAGTTAAGTGTAGAATTCTTATCCAAGTGAGTAGAGAGGATACTGAAAAGGGCACAAAAGGGAAGCAGAGAACTTCCTGGCCAAGAAAGAGACCCAAACCTACTTAAACATATCCAAGAGTAGGATTGGTGTATGACGTTTGTGAATAGGACACATTAAGCCCCAAAGCCTGGAATCAGTGCCATGTCGCAGACGAGTCAGGGAGTGGACCACTGTGAGGGCCATTCCTGAGTCCTCCAGGATCAAAGCATTCAGCTTCATGCAGCTGAGCATACAAGAGCAAAGTTGGTCCCCTTCTACAAATCAAGATCTGGCTTTCCCCTCTCCCCCAGTTTTCTAACAACACATAAACTCTTGATCATAGTATAATCCATGGGAAGCAAAAGAGGAAAATGACAAAGATTTTGCTTTTGAAATGAAAATGTAACATTCCTTAAATTCCAGTATTATACGTAGAAAATCATACTTGCTACTCAAAGAAAGAGAATAAAAGATATGGTCCATAACCCTCAGGAAAGCTTACATTATAAGAAATAGAAGAGAAAGAAAATAAGAGGAAGAGCAGAGTAGAGTGGGCTATTGAGTAAGAGTCTATTAAGGACACTTTAATTAATAGGTAATCAGGAGCATCAAGATGAATCAATATCAAATACTATGAAAGGTCAAGATATAAAACCTCAGTCGAGTCCCTTAAATGTGCCATTTTAAACCTTAGACATCTTCAAGAGAGTGATTTCTTACTGTGATAAAAATAAAAAATGAAGCTAGTGGGCTAACATTTTTTAAAAGATTATTTATTTATTTAACGGGGCATCATGGTTTGGCTCAGTTGGTTAAAAATTTGCCTTTGGCTCAGGTCATTATCCCAGGGCCCTGGGATTGAGCCCCGCTTTAAGCTCCCTGTCAGTGGGGAGCCTGCTTCTCCCTATTCTCTCTACTTATGCTCTCTGTTGCTGTCTCTGTCTCTCTCTCTCAAATAAATAAATAAATAAATAAATATCTTAAAAAATAAAAGAAACTGTTTTCTTTTTTTTTTTTTAATTTTTTTTAATTATTTATTTATGATAGTCACAGAGAGAGAGAGAGGCAGAGACACAGGCAGAGGGAGAAGCAGGCTCCATGCACCGGGAGCCCGACGTGGGATTCGATCCGGGGTCTCCAGGATCGCGCCCTGGGCCAAGGCAGGGGCCAAACCGCTGCGCCACCCAGGGATCCCAAGAAACTGTTTTCATTCAAGAGTTATTTCAAAGAGCATCCCAAAAGAGTTAGAATATCATACGAAAGAGACAACTTTGCAGTTTGAAGTGCTCAACTGATACTGAACTGTGCTGATATTCTCAGGCACTATGACTTGCCTTACCCTCCTAATTCACTTTTCCTTCTTCTCCCCTCTCCCCCAAGTGCTCAGTGGGAGACAAGGAAGAGCCAAAAGGGAAAGAGGCTGTGTTAACTCTTCCCTGCTGCCTCTGCTTGGGAAGTAGTTGCAACATTTGTCCTCCGTACCCATGACTGTAATTCCTGCAGGTCACCCTGGTTCTTGACTCTTGGGTCCAAGGGACCTATCCCTGTGCTTTCCAACCTAAAGTTGTCAATAGCTTCCCATTGCTGTTGATAGTCTCCAGTGTTTACTGTTCTTTTTCTATTCCTTAACCCTGTCCATGCTTTTGTAAGTAGCCCCTGCAGTTAAAATCTCTGGAGCTGGGGATCCCTGGGTGGCTCAGCGGTTTAGCGCCTGCCTTTGGCCCAGGGCATGATCCTGGAGTCCCAGGATTGAGTCCTACATCAGGCTCCCTACATGGAGCCTGCTTCTCCCTCTTCCTGTATCTCTGCCTCTCTCTCTCTCTCTTTCTCTCTCTCTCTCTCTGTGTGTCTCATGCATGAATAAATAAAATCTTTAAGAAATAATAAAATAAAATCTCTGGAAAAAAAATAAAAAAAATAAAAAATAAAAAATCTCTGGAGCCATCTGAGGTGGATACAGTTCCTTTCTAGGGCCCAGACTGATACACTAGAAGTTTCGTGTAAATCATGAGTTTGAATTATTATTTTTAAAAGATGCCACTGAAGGTTTGTTAGGTCAGGAACTTTTGTCTCTTTAAAACAGCTTTGTTTCTTCATTGAAGCTTTTGCTTATTCTGGATTCATCTCCTGTTTATCACAAAAACATTTACAGCAATTCTAGAAAGTTTTGAGCAAAATAAACAAATTGCTTCTAATAGGAGACAGCAGGAACCTGATGGAATTAGCAAGCTCCAATTCAAACTCGTACCTTGTGTTAAAATTGTTCCTAGCCTAAGGCGCTAATACCATAGCTAGTTGTGAATTGCTGCCCTAAACACTGAGGCCAAGTTCATTTCTGTCTTATATTATGAATGTGTTATTGTCACAGTGTGCAATAAAAATTACTCTCAGGGTGCACACGAAGTCTGAATAGCAAATTGTCCCCCAAACAGGCTTATCTTCAAATTGTGATTTTGCGGGCTTTACCTCTTATAGTGATTAATATCATGACACCAGATATGGCTTGGGTCATTCTACAATGCAGCCTCCATATTTCAGAAGTCAGACAGTGGAAAAGCACTTACTGTGCTATGAAAATCACATCCTTTGACAGCCTGATTAATGAATATTTTTGTCATATAGAATAAAGATGCAGTCAGTGAGTATCAGGAGTTAATCTTATAAAACACACACAAAACCTTCTTTCTAAAAGAAGAGGTAATTGCAAAAGATATTTTTGGCAATAAAAAAGCAATAACTCAGAAAGTGAACTCATTTAAATTAATGAAAATTCCAGGGGATTAGAAGGACAATTTCCATCAGTGAGAGGGTCAGAAGATGAGGTAGGACTAAGTAAAAATATGACTGTGGAGTCTTGGGTCCAGACCTATTTGGTTAAAAAGTTTCCTAACACTGGATGGAATACATTGTAGGTTAAATGAGTGAACGTCTCACCAAATAAAGACATTTAAAGGAATCTAGAAAAAATTCAAAACCAAACTTAAACTCCAGGAAGCCTGTACTCACCTAGGTCATGTAATTAAAGCAAACTTTGTCAAAAGAAGTTTTTGTAGTTGTTTTTCATTTGTTTACATTTTCTATTTTTTGTTCTGAATTCTTTTTTCTACACATTCTAATAAATATTGTCAAGTTACTGAGGACTTTCTTAAACTTCAGGTGAAAGCCACTTTTCCCTTGTCAAACACCCTTTTGAATCAATAGACTACCTTGTACTTTGTACCTATTATTTACTATTTTAATATAATTGCATTGAGTGCACTGTGAACTACAGGCTAACAGTCTGGTGTTGAGGATGCTTGTCCCACCCTCAAGAGAGGCATCCTCTGCAGGAAGAGAAACTTTATTTCAACAAATAAGTCCATTAGAATGTTACATGGTAGATGCAGAAAAAGAGAGCAATGGTGGAAGAATGATGATTACCTGAAGGAGACCAGTGATGAAGTGAACTGTGAACTGCATCTTGCAGTTTTAAAGTCCAAGAAAACAGACATTGGGCAAACATATTTTAGGCTATGAGAGTACTATGATCGAAGGCATTGATATCCTGATGTAGCCTTGACATTGGGGCTATGGAATGATGAGTTATTTCATTTTAACTCACATATTCACGTGTTTTCATGGAGAGTGACAGTGCAGGGAGAAGGGTGGTTGAAATAAAGCCAGAGGAGCCTGCAGGAACTTGACTGTGTAATGGTAGAGTCCTTAATGAGAATTTTGGACTTCCTTCAATAAGCATTTGAGGATTTTTGAAGAGTTTAGAACAATCTGAATAGCTGTTTCCTCTGTCCTTTGAAAAATGGAAACAATAAAAAATATACCTCACAAAAAAGATGAAATAAGGAAAAATGATATAAATCTCTTAGCTTTTTGTAACTCTCAGTTGTTATCATTACATATTTGGTGTGAAAAATTTATATCAGTCTTCTAAATGAGCTTGTAATGGAATAGAAAACATCTTTGCAATGAGATAAAATAAATTCCTTAATAGTAACATATATAATTATCTTTCCTGTGAACATCTTTTAAACCTTAGCATTTCCTAAATCCTCAAAAAGTGGGATCAACTCAAACGGTCATTCATTCAAGTAATTATACTTCACAATGCATGTGATTATCGATCCTAAATTATTACAATTAAATTTTCAGTGTTTTCTTGGCTGTTTGAAAATCATGCAATAGTGTTATATTTTTGCAGGTTAAAGTCTAGTTCCTATGAAAACTCTAAATTTAATCATTGAATAATTCAAAAATTTTTCTAGAATTTCAAATACCAATCCTTGCACAAGTGATGGTGTAATGATTAGTTTGTAAGAATATGGACATAATGGTGTTCAATAAATATTTATTCAGTTGAATAATATTTTTATGATGCATGAAGAGTGGTGTGAAATTTGTATTGACTTATGCAGAGCTGGAGGTCTGACTCTTAGGATACTGAAAAGATTAATTTTTATCAAGTTGACAACTGATAAAACTACACAATTGCTGTAAATCTACTCCTACCTGCCAATATAATCTGCAGTAAATGATTTTAAGTGAGATCTGCAAAATGAGGATATCAGCATGGGCTAGAACAGCCACCTTCTTGTCCAATTTATTCAATCCATTTGGTCTCGACAATATGAGACACTCAAGCTGGCAGCTGACCATATTTTGAGCTCAGCCAGGTTCACAGCCCAGTCAGGTACTATTTAGAGTCTTGTTGTTATGGATCTATGAGGGATAAGAGTGCTGTAGCTTTCAATGTTTGTGTAACAAGGAACATGAGGAATTGACTCTTGTAAAACTCATTTTATGACTTTATCAGGAAAGGCTTTCCATAGTTCATTGGTCTTCTGCCACTCATTAGCAAAATTGCTTCCCAAGGTCAGTGTGACATGCCTCAGTATTAGAGTGCATTGCTCATACAGCAGATGTCCTATGGCGCATGGGATGGTAAATGGTGAAAAATTAGCTGTTCTTCAGGGATGGAAGCTTACTGTTATTTGCCAAAGGTTCAGATTAAATAAGTACAGTAGCTACTGTCCAAATGGATTAAAGCAAATTCCATTTGTGATTTACAAGAGAAGGTAAGAAATGAGTATGATGGAGTTTTATTTGCATATTTTGTTCTAGGAGATTTATGGATAAAATTTTCTCTTCAGATTTACATAAAAGGTTTACTGCTTCAGGTGTATATTTGAGCAGAAAATTGCTTTTATTTAGTGATGATGTTTTCCTAAAATGATACTTCAATGCAAAATTCATTCATCATAATTTCTAAAATTCATATGGATCTTAGTTACTCCAAAATTAACCATAAATGTATTTTTAATCAAATAATAAATAAGTGATTTTTCTCAATGCAAGTGCGCTGGCTTTTCCTACAAATCTTGTCACAATGTAGATGGGGAAAAAATGACATTTCCTAGGTATTCAAATTATGCAAATTTTCTTTGGGTTCAACAATGAATACTGCTGCTGTCTTTGTTAAAAAACAGTAGACGCAAATCTCACTTTTCTCATCTGAAAAATGAAGATAAGAATGGGCCCTCCCTCATCAGAGCCCAGGAAACACATAATCAACATTCAAATATTCCTGAGTATTATTACCTCAAGGAATTGAATGTTATCTTTTTTGTAATTGTTTGCCTTGTACTTTTATATTTTTGCCTTATTGGGTTCCCTATCCAATAAAAATGTAATAGCTGCATATGCTACTTACAGAAATGAAAATTTTTCTATTTTCTGCCTACTGTATTGAACTATTTGATGTTGATTACGAGGTTTTATTAAGTGAAGTGATGCATACAATCAAATGACAAACACAAAGGAAAGTTGAAAATTAATCAGGCCTTATACATTGTGCCTTAGCCTGGTAGCTTAGTATTAGTATGAATTTTAAAAATGTATTTTTCATATTTATTTACAGTACATGTTACATTGGTCCATCTCATTTCAGCTTCCTGCTTTATCCAAAAACCTGCCAAGTCTTCTCTGGCAAATTTGAAATTGGTCTTTCTGATTTTAGTTAACATCATGGTAAGCTAACTCGACATTAATACATAAGATTAGTAGGGAAAAAATTACAGACATGCACGTACATATACAGTTACACAAAATGAACAAAATTCCCACTCCAATGTCTTAAATGGATAGATATAATCTTATGGGTTTTGTTTTGTTTCATTTTGTTTTTCAGGTGAACATAAATATAATGGCAAAGCTCAAAACCTTTGTCTTCAAACAAATTCAAATAAATTTCATTGTAGTCTCAAAGTAATGAGATTTTGAATATAAAGCCTCTAACAGTATACCAAGTAGTCACTTTCTGAGTATCTACCAAATGGGACCATACCCAGGGTGCCTTAAAAATCAAGGTAACCTCATGAACAGAAAATCTGGACGATAATAGTCATGTCTCAAGAGGTCATTGCTTTAGAGATTATTTGAATTACAAAAAAATAAACTACCAGATAAATCAGTGAACATTCATCTGAAGTCTCTGTAAAGGGGAACTACCCTTAACTGATGATCAGTATTGGTTATTTTCAGACTATCATTGCTGTAAATCTCCTCCTTAAAGCAAATTCCAAACTGGTATAAAAAGTTAAAATTTCCTTTGAAATATAAACTAGTTTTTAATATCAATCACTCCCAACCTGACTTGAAGCAACTTAAAAAGTAACATAAAGAGAAGGAAGTTAATACAATTTTTTAATCTATGAATATGTTTTGAAATATTTGTTGTCAAAGAACCTAAAGTATGTTATTTCTGCTAGTTTTCAGTATTGGACATCCATTTTGACTATATTATGGTTGATCAATCAAGTATTGATTACTTATTATCTTTGAAAACAGAAAACCAGAAATTTTATAATTAAGTTGAGAACCTCTGGAACAATTATTTTATATGATACCATGATGGAATGCACTTTAAGTCTTTGAAAATATTGTGTGTCCTATGATACCATGATGGAATGCACTTTAAGTCTTTGAAAATATTGTGTGTCCTTCCACATTCATATGAATTCTTAAGATCTGCTTTTGGCCTTTAACTTTTCATGAATAAGGGCCTGGGTAAGGATGTGCCACACTTAACTTATGATTTAAAGAGATAACTAACATGTATTTGTTACAGCCAAGAGAAAATTCACTGTCCAAACTGGGACATACCAGGACAACCAACATAACCAAAATGTGTCTCAGCTCATGAAAAATGATCACTCTAGAACAAGAAATAATAGTTTAATTTAATCTTTGATTAACATATATGTAGAAGAAAGGCTTTAAAATGCAAATGGTATAGAATTTTTGTACTTTCTTTTTCCTTTACCTAAATTATGTTCCACTATTCAAGATACATAGTTTCACAACATACAACATATACTGTAAAGGATTAGGCATCCCACAGAGGAGTTCCTCCCTAATGTTGAGAATGTGGTAGCTAAGAAAGTCAAGACTTCACATCACTAGACTGCCACTTAGAACATACAACTTTAAGGAGTTATAGATAATTTAATTAAACCCTAGCTGATTAAAGTTAATATGTTATCTCTCTCTAAAACCTCAATAGGCTAGATCTTCATAATATAATAAATAAATAAGATAATTTAGCCTAATTTATTAGTCTATTTTTATTTTGTTGTTTATTTTCATTCAAAAGTTCAGTTTGTCTACACTGACTGATACAATAACTACTTTGATAATCTTAGGTCACCATTCTAAAAATGGAACAGAAAAATAATTCATTAGAGAACATTCAGTATATATTGCCTAGTTTTTGACATTTTAACATGTTCATCTCTTTATTGATACAGAACTCCACAATAATAAACTGGAAACTTTGAATATTAACTCTTTCCTCTTGCTAAGGTGGCTGAGAGCATTATTGTAATGACCTAAAAAAACTTAATATGCTTCTCAAACTTTCTAATTAATCAGGGACCCAAATCATAAATTATATTAAATTTCAGAGTCATAGAATCCTACATTCTGTGAGAACTTTAGAAGTCATCTATTCAAACCTCCCACCAGGTGAAGTCAATGGAAGCAATGGTTTGTTCTCAAAATGATTAACTAGCTCATTAGTTCTATAATTACCTCACATACCTCATCTCGGTTCTATGCTGTATTAATCCATCCTCTTTAACCATGTCCTTGTCACTTTCTTTAACAATATAGTTCAAACATCTGAGTATTAAATCTATTTATCTATAAATATTTTCGGATAATTTAAATAAATCAGAATATTAGAACTTGAATTTACATTATTATTTCAATGCCATGGAGCTGTTTAGTAGTTGATTTCTTATTAGTACATTAGTAGTTAGTAATAGCAGTTGTAAGTAGTCAGTTTCTAAGTCTAGTGCTGTAAGATGTTAGAAAAATTGAAATATACATATATATTGCAATTAAAATGCACATATATGATTCATTCTGTTCTCAGAGAAAATGTAAAATTGGCATTTTGCATCATTATGGGAATGTTTTTATTCTTCTTCTTTTAATAATGATTTATTTTAACTTTTGGATTATGGTAGATTGATTCACATTGAACTAAAGTTAATTTTTCCCCAGGAACTTCATACCAAATTTTATATCAAAGTATGAAATATATCAACAATGAGACACTGAATTATATTTTATTGAGACTGAATTAATAACAAACATTATTACTAAAATAATTATTATGAGAAATCAAGAAGAAAGAAAGAAAAAAAAAAGCACAAAACAAAACAAAACAAAACAAAAAAAAACAAAAACAAAAAACAAAAACAAAAAACACGGGGGAGTATCTTCCGATTCTGTATACTTTAAGTGCCTTGACTTCCCTTGGAACTTGTCCGTCTAGCTGGTCTTCTGGGGGAGGGGCCTGCTGTGCTGATTCTCAGGTGTTAGCACTTGGGGGAGCTGCTCTGCCCCTGCCTGGTGCAGGGCTCAGTGGGGGTCGTTCACCCCGTGAGGCCCCGGGAGGAAGCCACAGTGGCGGGGGCAGCTCTGGGGCCCTGGAGTCAGCCCCCACAGTAGCTCCGGGGCTCTCCGTCTGCAGGGCCTGGGGGCTCCGGGTGGGGCCGCTGATCTGCTCAGTTCCAGGCAGGAGCGTCCTTGCTGTCCTGGGCCCTCCCGGCCTCTGCCTGTCCCTGGGGGAGGCCGGATCCCGGGCTGTGTCCCGGCGCCCTGTGCTCTGGGGCCTGCGCTGTTGGATTCGCGCTCCCGCCCCGCAGCCCCCTCCACGGAGCCGCCGCCCGAGCCCCTCCGAGCTGCTCCCGGAGCCACGCAGCCCCCTCCGCGCGGAGCTTCTTCCTCCGCCCGAGCCGCAGCCCAAGCTGCTCCTGGAGCCCCGCAGCCCCCTCCACGGAGCCGCCGCCCGAGCCCCTCCGAGCTGATTGCTTCCCCCACCCTATCCCCGCCTTTTTTTTTCTTTTTTCTCCTTTCTTTCTTTTTCTTTCTTTTTCTTCTCTTTTTCCCCCTTTTTTTCTTCTTTCTCTTTTTTCTTTTTCTCTTTTCTTTCCTTCTCTCTCTTTTTCTCCTTTTCCCAATACAACTTGTTTTTGGCCACTCTGCACTGAGCAAAATGCCTAGAAGGAAAACCTCACCTCAAAAAAAAGAATCAGAAACAGCCCTCTCTCCCACAGAGTTACAAAATATGGATTACAATTCAATGTCAGAAAGCCAATTCAGAAGCACTATTTTACAGCTACTGGTGGCTCTAGAAAAAACCATAAAGGACTCAAGAGACTTCATGACTGCAGAATTTAGATCCAATCAGGCAGAAATTAAAAATCAATTAAATGAGATGCAATCCAAGCTAGAAGTCCTAACGACGAGGCTTGACGAGGTGGAAGAACGAGTGAGTGACATAGAAGACAAGTTGATGGCAAAGAGGGAAACTGAGGAAAAAAGAGACAAGCAATTAAAAGATCATGAGGATAGATTAAGGGAAATAAATGACAGCCTGAGGAAGAAAAACCTACGTTTAATTGGGGTTCCTGAGGGCGCCGAAAGGGACAGAGGGCCAGAATATGTATTTGAACAAATCATAGCTGAAAACTTCCCGAATCTGGGAAGGGAAACAGGCATTCAGATCCAGGAAATAGAGAGATCCCCCCCTAAAATCAACAAAAACCGTTCAACACCTCGACATTTAATAGTGAAGCTTGCAAATTCCAAAGATAAGGAGAAGATCCTTAAAGCAGCAAGAGAAAAAAAGTCCCTGACTTTTATGGGGAGGAATATTAGGGTAACAGCAGACCTCTCCACAGAGACCTGGCAGGCCAGAAAGGGCTGGCAGGATATATTCAGGGTCCTAAATGAAAAGAACATGCAACCAAGAATACTTTATCCAGCAAGGCTCTCATTCAAAATGGAAGGAGAGATAAAGAGCTTCCAAGACAGGCAGCAACTGAAAGAATATGTAACCTCCAAACCAGCTCTGCAAGAAATTTTAAGGGGGACTCTTAAAATTCCCCTTGAAGAAGAAGTTCAGTGGAACAATCCACAAAAACAAGGACTGAATAGATATGATGACACTAAACTCATATCTATCAATAGTAACTCTGAACGTGAAGGGCTTAATGACCCCATCAAAAGGCGCAGGGTTTCAGACTGGATAAAAAAGCAGGACCCATCTATTTGCTGTCTACAAGAGACTCATTTTAGACAGAAGGACACCTACAACCTGAAAATAAAAGGTTGGAGAACCATTTACCATTCAAATGGTCCTCAAAAGAAAGCAGGGGTTGCCATCCTTATATCAGATAAATTAAAATTTACCCCAAAGACTATAGTGAGAGATGAAGAGGGACACTATCTCATACTCAAAGGATCTATCCAACAAGAGGACTTAACAATCCTCAATATATATGCCCCGAATGTGGGAGCTGCCAAATATTTAAACCAATTAATAACCAAACTCAAGAAATACCTTGAAAATAATACACTTATACTTGGTGACTTCAATCTAGCTCTTTCTACCCTGGATAGGTCTTCTAAGCACAACATCTCCAAAGAAACGAGAGCTTTCAATGATACACTGGACCAGATGGATTTCACAGATATCTACAGAACTTTACATCCAAACTCAACTGAATACACATTCTTCTCAAGTGCACATGGAACTTTCTCCAGAATAGACCACATACTGGGTCACAAATCGGGTCTGAACCGATACCAAAAGATCGGGATAGTCCCCTGTATATTCTCAGACCATAATGCCTTGAAATTAGAACTTAATCACAACAAGAAGTATGGAAGGACCACAAACACGTGGAGGTTAAGGATCATCCTGCTAAAAGATGAAAAGGTCAACCAGGAAATTAAGGAAGAATTAAAAAGATTCATGGAAACTAATGAGAATGAAGATACAACCATTCAAAATCTTTGGGATGCAGCCAAAGCAGTCCTGAGGGGGAAATACATCGCAATACAAGCATCCATTCAAAAACTGGAAAGATCTCAAATTCAAAAGCTCACCTTACACATAAAGGAACTAGAGAAAAAGCAACAAATAGACCCCACCCCCAGGAGAGAAGACAGTTAATTAAAATTCGAGCAGAACTCAATGATATCGAGACCAAAAGAACTGTGGAACAGATCAACAGAACCAGGAGTTGGTTCTTTGAAAGAATTAATAAGATAGATAAACCATTAGCCAACCTTATTAAAAAGAAGAGAGAGAAGACTCAAATTAATAAAATCATGAATGAGAAAGGAGAGATCACTACCAACACCAAGGAAATACAAACGATTTTAAAAACATATTATGAACAGCTGTACGCCAATAAATTAGGAAATCTAGAAGAAATGGACGCATTCCTGGAAAGCCACAAACTACCAAAACTGGAGCAGGAAGAAATAGAAAACCTGAACAGGCCAATAACCAGGGAGGAAATTGAAGCAGTCATCAAAAACCTCCCAAGACACAAGAGTCCAGGGCCAGATGGCTTCCCAGGGGAATTCTATCAGACGTTTAAAGAAGAAATCATACCTATTCTACTAAAGCTGTTTGGAAAGATAGAAAGAGATGGAGTACTTCCAAATTCGTTCGATGAGGCCAGCATCACCTTAATTCCAAAACCAGACAAAGACCCCACCAAAAAGGAGAATTACAGACCAATATCCCTGATGAACATGGATGCAAAAATTCTCAACAAGATACTAGCCAATAGGATCCAACAACACATTAAGAAAATTATTCACCATGACCAAGTAGGATTTATCCCTGGGACACAAGGCTGGTTCAACACTCGTAAAACCATCAATGTGATTCATCATATCAGCAAGAGAAAAACCAAGAACCATAAGATACTCTCATTAGATGCAGAGAAAGCATTTGACAAAATACAGCATCCATTCCTGATCAAAACCCTTCAGAGTGTTGGGATAGAGGGAACTTTCCTCGACATCTTAAAAGCCATTTACGAAAAGCCCACAGCAAATATCATTCTCAATGGGGAAGCACTGGAAGCCTTTCCCCTATGATCAGGAACAAGACAGGGATGTCCACTCTCACCACTGCTGTTCAACATAGTTCTGGAAGTCCTCGCCTCAGCAATCAGACAACAAAAAGACATTAAAGGCATTCAAATTGGCAAAGAAGTAGTCAAACTCTCCCTCTTCGCCGATGACATGATACTCTACATAGAAAACCCAAAAGCCTCCACCCCAAGATTGCTAGAACTCATACAGCAATTTGGTAGCGTGGCAGGATACAAAATCAATGCCCAGAAATCAATGGCATTTCTATACACTAACAATGAGACTGAAGAAAGAGAAATTAAGGAGTCAATCCCATTTACCATTGCACCCGAAAGCATAAGATACCTAGGAATAAACCTAACCAAAGAGGTAAAAGATCTATACCCTAAAAACTATAGAACACTTCTGAAAGATATTGAGGAAGACACAAAGAGATGGAAAAATATTCCATGCTCATGGATTGGCAGAATTAATATTGTAAAAATGTCAATGTTACCCAGGGCAATTTATACGTTTAATGCAATCCCTATCAAAATACCATGGACTTTCTTCAGAGAGTTAGAACAAATTATTTTAAGATTTGTGTGGAATCAGAAAAGACCCCGAATAGCCAGGGGAATTTTAAAAAAGAAAACCATAGCTGGGGGCATCACAATGCCAGATTTCAGGTTGTACTACAAAGCTGTGGTCATCAAGACAGTGTGGTACTGGCACAAAAACAGACACATAGATCAATGGAACAGAATAGAGAACCCAGAAGTGGACCCTGAAATGTACGGTCATCTAATATTCGATAAAGGAGGAAAGACTATCCACTGGAAGAAAGACAGTCTCTTCAATAAATGGTGCTGGGAAAATTGGACATCCACATACAGAAGAATGAAACTGGACCACTCTCTTTCACCATACACAAAGATAAACTCAAAATGGATGAGAGATCTAAATGTGAGACAAGAGTCCATCAAAATCCTAGAGGAGAACACAGGCAACACCCTTTTTGAACTTGGCCACAGTAACTTCTTGCAAGATACATCCACAAAGGCAAAGGAAACAAAAGCAAGAATGAACTATTGGGACTTCATCAGGATAAGAAGCTTTTGCACAGCAAAGGATACAGTCAACAAAACTAAAAGACAACCTACAGAATGGGAGAAGATATTTGCAAATGACATATCAGATAAAGGGCTAGTTTCCAAAATCTATAAAGAACTTATTAAACTCAACACCAAAGAAACAAACAATCCAATCATGAAATGGGCAAAAGACATGAAGAGAAATCTCACAGAGGAAGACATGGACATGGCCAACAAGCACATGAGAAAATGCTCTGCATCACTTGCCATCAGGGAAATACAAATCAAAACCACAATGAGATACCACCTCACACCAGTGAGAATGGGGAAAATTAACAAGGCAGGAAACAACAAATGTTGGAGAGGATGCGGAGAAAAGGGAACCCTCTTACACTGTTGGTGGGAATGTGAACTGGTGCAGCCACTCTGGAAAACTGTGTGGAGGTTCCTCAAAGAGTTAAAAATAGACCTGCCCTACGACCCAGCAATTGCACTGTTGGGGATTTACCCCAAAGATTCAGACGCAATGAAACATCGAGACACCTGCACCCCGATGTTTCTATCAGCAATGGCCACAATAGCCAAACTGTGGAAGGAGCCTCGGTGTCCATCGAAAGATGAATGGATAAAGAAGATGTGGTTTATGTATACAATGGAATATTACTCAGCAATTAGAAATGACAAATACCCACCATTTGCTTCAACGTGGATGGAACTGGAGGGTATTATGCTGAGTGAAATAAGTCAATTGGAGAAGGACAAACAGTGTATGTTCTCATTCATTTGGGGAATATAAATAATAGTGATAGGGAATATAAAGGAAGGGAAAAGAAATGTTGGGAAATATCAGGAAGGGAGACAGAACATAAAGACTCCTAACTCGGGGAAACGAACTAGGGGTGGTGGAAGGGGAGGAGGGCGGGTGTTGGAGGGGAATGGGTGACAGGCACTGAGGTGGACACTTGACGGGATGAGCACTGGGTGTTTTTCTGTATGTTGGTAAATTGAACACCAATAAAAATTAATTAAAAATAAAAAAAAACAAAATAAAATAAAATAATTATTATGTTACATTAATTATAATATTCCCAATAATGTATATAATAAATATATCTTATATTTGAGAATTATTTGTAATAATTTAAGAAACAATTCATTGTTATCCTTGAACACAGTAGTACCATTTTTCAAAATAAAAATAAAAGAGTATTTCATAATCATAAAATATTTCATTGTCATAGCTTATATGGAATATTATATTCACCAAAGAGTTCAATTAAACTATGTAATTTTTCTTAATAAAAACTTAGGATGTTTATTAAATTACTATTAAATTGGTGTGTGTGTGTATAAAATTAAAATTCAATATAGAAAAATTTATAAATAACTCCTGATTTAAAAGATATGGCTATCTGGTCACTTACACAATTTCCCTGTAATTTGACAAGCTTGTTTCTAAAAAATTGATCTGGACCAGGAAAATAAAAGACAATGATATTGGTGAACTGCCCATGAACTCGTTTATAAGGCCTCAATATTGATTTGATTACTATCAAGACAATGATCAGCAGCATGTGATACAAAATAAATCAGAGAAATTTTAGTTGAAAAACTGATCTGTAGTTAAATAATAGGTGAACTTTACAAAGTAAAATAGTACAGATAAAGAACTCTATACAGAAAGTTTGTGTTTAGCCCCAACCACATTAATAAAACCTTTTTAACATTCCTCTGAACTATAGCAATAAAAAGAAGCAGGTCACAGATTGTGTCAGAGTACTAAATATTTTATTTCATTCCCCTTTGAATAACATCTTTTTAGTGCCATAGGTGAAACTTCCCATTATTTCAACATTTTAAGCCTGAGGAGTAAGAAAGCCAAGAGAAGGAAAAAAAAAAAAATGTAAAGGGGAAAGGAAGTCAGAAGAGGTGAAGAAAGGACACAATATCAAAATGTTGTCTTCTTTTCTTACTTTTTCTCTCATTTTCATTGTTTTCTTCTATATATCACATTTATAGCTGAATTGTAATTCTTTAGTAGAAAAAAACAGATCCAAAAGTTGTTTGCGTGTGTGTGTGTGCATGTGTGTGCTTGTTTCCGTAACATGAGTAGGAGGAAAAGAAAAAGTGAGCATTGAAAATGACACAGAGGCAGAGAGACAAAATAAAGAAAAAGGGGGAAATGAGTTGAATAAATGTCAAAGTAGATTAAGAACAAGACAGGGATGTTTACTTTACACATTTATTCAGCATTTTACTATTAGTCCTAGCCAAAGCAATTAGGCAAGAAAAAGAAATAAACGGCATCCACATCTAAAAGAAGTAAAATTGTCTCTATTGAAAGATGGTATGATTTTATATAAAGAAAACCCTACAGACTCCATCAAAATACTGTTGAATTAATGAATAATTTCAGTAAAGTTGCAGGATATAAAATCCATACAAAAATGTGTTGTGTTTCTACACACCAACAATAAACTATAAGAAAGAGAAATTTTTAAAAAATACATAATTGCATTGAAAACACTAAAGTACTTAGGAAAAAAATTAATCAAGGTGGTGAAGGACTCTACACACACACACACACAAATCCTATACAACTTTGATGAAAGAAATTGAAGAAGACACAAATAAATGTAAACGTATCATGTGTTCATGGACTGAAAAAATAATATTGCTAAAATGTCCATTCAACCCAAAGCAACCTACAGACTTAATATAATTTCTCTCAAAAATCCAATGATATTTTTCACAGAAATACAAAAAAATCCTAAAATTTGTATGGAAACACAAAAGACTCAGAATAGCTAAAACAATCATGAGAAAGAAGAACAAAGCAAGAGGCATCACACTGGATGATTTCAAAATATATTATAAAACGATAGTAATCAAAACAGAATGATAATGGCATAAAAATTGACACACAGATCAACAGAACAGAATAGAGAGCTCAGACATAAACCCATGCATATATGGTCAATTGATTTTTGAAAAGTTAGTAAAAATATAAAATGGGAAAAGGATAGTCTCATCAATAAATGATAATAGGAAAATTGAGTAGCCAGATTGGAAAAAAAAAAAAAAAGGCACTAGATCCTGATCTTATACCATACAAAAAAGTCAACTCAAATGAGCTAAAGACGAACCAAAAAAGACCCTGAATAGCCAAGTAGTGTTGAAAATGGAAACCAAAGTTGGAGGCATCAAAATTCCTGACTTCAAATTGTATTGCAAAATTGTAATCATCAAGGCAGTATGGTATTGGCACAAAAACAGACACATAGACCAATGGAACAGAAGAGAAAACCCAGAAATGGACCCTCAACTTTGTGGGCAGCTAATCTTCAACAAGGCAGGAATGAATATCCAATGGGGGAAAAAAAACAACACAGTATCTTCAACCAATGTTGTTGGGAAAACTGGACAGCCTCATGCAGAAGATTGAAACTGGGCTGCTTTCTTTCACCACACACAAAAATAAATTCACAATGGATTAGACTTAAATGTGAGACAGGAAACCATCAAAATCCTGGAAGAGAACACAGGAAGCAACTTCCTTGTCCTTATCCGCAGCAACTTCTTGCTAGGCACATATTCAGAGGCAAAGGAAACAAAAGCAAAAATGAACTTTTGGGACTTCATCAGGATAAAAAGCTTTTGCACAACAAAGGAAGCAGTCAACAAAACTAAAAGGCAATCTACCAAATGGTAGAAGATATTTGCAAATGATATATCAGATAAAGGGCTAGTCTCCAAAATCTATAAAGAACTTATCAAACTCAACACCCTAAAAGTAAAAAGTCCAGCCAAGCAATGGACAGAGACAAGAAGAGACATTTCTCCAAAGAACACATACGAATGGCCAACAGACAGTGAAAGAGATGCTCAATATCCTTCATCATCAGGAAAATACAAATCAAAACCACAGTGAGATATCACCTCATACTGGTCAGAACGGCTAAATTTAGCAACTCAGGAAACACAGATGTTGGTGAGGATGCAGAGAAAGAATGCTGATGAGAATACAAACTGGTGTAGCCTCTCTGGAAAGTAGTATGGAGTTTCCTCAAAGAGTTAAAAATAGAACTACCCTTGATCCAGCAATTGTACTACTAGGTGTTTACTCAGAGGATACCAAAATACTGATTCAAAGCGATAAATGCACCCCAATGTTTATAGCAACAATGCCCACAATAGCCAAACTATGGAAAGAGCCCAGATGACTATTGATAGATGAATGGATAAAAAAGATGCAGTATGTATGTGTATATATATATCACATATGTGTATATATCATATATCACATATATATATCACATATATATGTATATATATATACGTATACATACATACACACACATACACATACTGTGGAATATTAGCCATCAAAAGAAAGAAATCTTGCCATTTGCAATGATGTGGATGGAAGTAAAGTATTGTGCTAAGCAAAATAAGTCAGAGAAAGGCAGATACCATATGATTTCATTCATTATGTGGAAATTAAGAAACAAAACAGATGAATATAGAGGAAGGAAAGGAAAAATAAAATAGGATAAAACATAAAGGGAGAAAAACCATAAGAGACTCTTAACCATAGGAAATAAGCTGTGGAGAAGGTCGTAGGGGGATGGAGTAATTGGATGATGGGCATTAAAGAGGACACTTGGGGGATCCCTGGGTGGCTCAGCAGTTTGGCGCCTGCCTTTGGCCCAGGGCCAGATCCTGGAGTCCGGGATCGAGTTCCGCGACAGGCTCCCAGCATGGAGCCTGCTTCTTCCTCCTCCTGTGTCTCTGCCTCTCTCTCTCTCTCTCTCTCTCTCTCTCTCTGTGTGTGTCTATCACAAATCAATCAATCAATCAATCAATCAATCTTTAAAGAGGACACTTGATGTAATGAGCACTGGGTATTATATGCAACTGATAAATCACTAAATTCTACCCTGAAATTAATACTACACTCTATGTTAAGAAACTTGAATTTAAATAAAACAAAAACAACAATAAATTGTTCTGTTTATATTCGAAAATCATACATCTTCTGTTCTTGTAGGATGTAGGATTCTATACACCTCTATGATATCAAATTTTTTAATCATGTTAAACTTTTTTATATTCTATGTGTATTTTATCAGTTAGCGAGAGGGAAAAAAGATAAATATTTGAGGTAATAGATGTGTTATCTGACTCAGTATGGGGAATCCCTTCAGAGAGTACACAGATATCACATCATCGCATAGTGCACTTTGAATACTCTTTACAATTTTATCAATTATACATTAATGATGCTGGAGAAGAAAGTCAGAAAGAGCATTCCTGATTAGTTGCTGTATTATAGATCACCTTATAATAAATTCCATTCAATTGATCTTTCATGTCAGTTCTAAAATAAGCTTCTAAGGAAGCTTCTATATGCTGTGATTCTCTGAGCTAGTTGCAAGGCATTTATTTAACTTTGTTCATAGCATAATATTATTATAGGTTAAGGGCCAATAATTTTAGTGTGGACTTTGCAAAACTGAAATGTACGCTTGTCACATATTTCCTATTTAATCTTTAAGCATGTTTTTCATCTGTTAAATGAGTTCTTAATATCTCCTCAAATTAGTTTAAAGTATAAAACGAGGTAGCAGATGAGAAATTATTTGCAAATGTAAAGGTCTTAAGGGCAGCTTAGTGATGCATCTGTCTTTTAAAAGCAAAAATAGGAACTTAGAAAACAAAACTGCTATCAAACTATTGTCTGTGCATTGACATTGAGCCAAATGTGTATTTATCTAGAATGTTTGTGATAAGATTTGCTTTCATTTTTGCTTGTTAAAATGCCCCCAAAGCAAAATCATTACTGATATACCTAAGTGACTAATGGACTAACAGAATTTTACTTAAGTACCTGAAAATTACACTTCCTAGCATGATTATTTTTTTTAAGATTTTATTTATTTATTCATAAGAGACACAGAGAGGCAGAGACACAGGAAGAGGGAGAAGGCTCCCTGTGAGGAGCCTGATGTGGGACTCGATCCCTGGACCCCGGGATCATGACCTGAGCTGAAGGCAGATGCTCAACTGCTGAGCCACCCAGGTGCCCCCTAAGATACAGAATTTTTAGGAATTCTGGTTTGAAGGAATTATACATAGGTGTGTTAACATCACAACATGTCAGAAGAAACATAAGTTGAAATAATCTTTGAAAGCCTAATAGCACCTATTTATTTAAATGGTTCACATATAGAAATGTGATAAACTTTTTCCCCCCACAAGCCTGCTCATTTTTCTGTTTTCCTATCCATTCTATTACCAAACACAGTAATCATGGAATTATTCTAAGCTATTCCCCATCCTTTATAGAACATTATCAAATTGAATCAATTCCATCCCTTAATTTTCCCTTCCATTTATTCTCTCATCTCCTTCCATGTGGCTACTATTTTAAATAAGGTCTCTGTATTTCTTGCCAACATTTCCAGTAATTTTACCTTGTCTTCCTATCCAGTCTCTTCCTACTCCATATTCTTTATATGTGCCAGATTTCACTAAAACACAGTTGATTTGAGCATCTCCTTGTTGAGAAATCATTTGGAGGCTCTATATACACATAAAGAAAAGTCTAAGTTTTTAATAGAGTTTAAACAGGTTGTTCTTGACCCTACTCCTACATATCTGTTCAAGTCTATCCTTTACCCCTCCACTCCATGCTCCATGGTTAAAACCCTGCTCAACTCAATCTGTCCACCTTTCTCAGATGCCAGCATTCACTCAAAAACCCAGGTTTTCCATGGCTTTCTCTCCTAATTGGTAATAAATTAATCACTTCATTTATATGCTAACTTAACCTTGTGTACATACTCCTATGACAATGTTTGTCCCCCTGTAATAATATAATTGTTATGAGACTTGGCTTTGGAGTCAGGGAACCCAGGGTTTGAGTATTTGCTCTGCCATGGACTTGCTAGGATACTCAGAGCAAGTCAGTGTCCTACGCCTCAGGTTCCTAATCTGACAACAACATTATAATATCTACTTCATAGGATTTTGGTGATAGTTAATAATGAGATCATTCATAGAAAATAGAATGTACAATTTCTGGAGTATAGTAAGAACTCCAAATATGAAAATTACTATTTTTATCATAGTTTATCGCAGTTAGTAATAGTATTAACTATTACCGAACTTCTCTGTTGGATAATTAGCTATTTAAAAGGAAAAACAATCAGTTTCATCAGTTTCATCATTGTATCTCCAGTCCTTGATTACACAGTGCTTGGTATATCCAAGGCAACTTATTAATATATACCAAATTAGAAAAGAACATAGAATAAAAATATCAAAGAAAAATTAAAATTTTACAGTCTTTGAATTTATCCTTATTACATCCTAATTGAACTGAACTGAGTGTTTTACAGTATCACTAAGAAACTAATGATATCTTGATTCCAAAAAAACAAGATAAGAGAGTATATATTTAAGCAACAATAAAGTACATTCTTTCTTCCTCCTATCTCTTCCTCTTCAAAGTAGGCAACTTTTTTTTTTTTTTTTTTTAAGAGAGAGAGGTGGGAGCAGAGGTAGGGGTAAAAGGAGAGGAAGAAAGAGAATCTCAAGCAGACTTCCACCTGAGCATGGAGCCCAGAGACAGAGCTGGGCTTATTCTCACAACCCTGAGATCATGACCAGAGCTGAAATAAAAAATCGGATGCTTAACCAACTCTGCCACCCAGGCCCCCAAAGACTGAGCAACTTTTTGATGCATGAATTTACTCCACTGAGACATAAAAGGTGAGGTATTTTCTTTACACATTAAAAGGAATGGCTACATTGGAAGTGGATAGAAATAAACAATATGACACTTTGCAAAATCATATTCTTTAGAAGCACAGCATCATATTACCAACTTTCAAAGCCCAGTTGCAATATAAATTTTGTTTTATTAATGTCCTACATATCATGTCTGTCTTTTCATTTACTTACATTACTCATGCTCCATTTAATAATTTCTCTTTGCTCTGAAACTTACACTCTGTCACTTCTAGAAGATTCATAATTATTTTTTATAAGACTAGAAAAGAATTTGAAAAGTTAGGAGTGATGATATGATAGTGTTCAAGAAGATATATTTAGTATAAAATATCCAGTTCAGTTAAAGTGCATTCATCACTTAACTGCATAGATAGTGATGTCATTTTTTTTATTAATCTGGCAAAGACCAGAGAACTTGGAGAGTGACAAGCATCCTGTGTGTGTGTGTATGTGTGTGTGTGTGGGGGGGGGTAATTTATAAATTGCATGTTTTTTTTTCTTACCAAAACAAACATGAAAAGAAAACCTTACATCAACCTGGTGAAACAATCACTAGTATTTTTGTACTCAAGTGGATTTTTTGAAGCATAGTACATGGCTAAAGTGAAATTAAAAAGTGCCAAACTACATTGTTTTACTTTTCATTTTTTTAAAACATTTTATTTATTCATGAGAGACAGAGAGAGAGAGAGAGAGAGAGAAAGAGAGAGAGAGAGAGGCAGAGACACAGGCAGAGGGATAAGCAGGCTCCACGCAAGGAGCCCGACTTGGGACTGGATCCCGGGTCTCCAGGATCACCTCTGGGCAGAAGGCGGGCGCCAAAACGCTGAGCCACCCAGGAAACCCCTATACTAAGTTTTAAATAAAATTTTTGAGCAGGTAGCAACACTAGACTCACTACATCTATCCCTACAGTTCGCACATGAGAAAAGTAAGACCCAGGCATGCTAAGTATTTTTTTACATGCTAAGTTTTGATGTTTAAATCAGGTTGATTTAAGAGATGAGTAATGTGTATATAAACGTGGGTATTGCTTTTATCAATATACTTAACCTTAAGTTCATACGTTAAGTTTACCCTTTCCACAGGTTTCAGATAATATCTTGTGGGCCATTGTTACTGTGGTCAATTTAATGATGAGGAAACTAGTTCCTAGTGTCAAAGAAGGGTACCTAAGGTCACACGGCCAGGTAATTCTCTTGTCAGGTCCAGTTCCTTGATGATCTTCAAAAACGTATTTGGTAGGGGGATCCCTGGATGGCTCAGCAGTTTGGCGCCTGCCTTCAGCCAAGGGCGTGGTCCTGGAGACCCGGGATCGAGTCCCTCGTCGGGCTCCCTACATGGAATCTGCTTCTTCCTCTGCCTGTGTCTGTGCCTCCCTCCCTCTCTCTCTCTCTATCTCTGTCTCTGCTGAATAAATAAATAAAATATTTTAAAAAATATTTGGTAGATAAAGAAGGAGATTTCTAATTAGTGCAATAAATAATTGAAATTTTAGATCACAGTAGCTCCTTTCTAAATATACTACTTGTCCGTGATGAGTTGAAGACAAAGTATATTTTTCATTCTTGAGTAAATTGACCTATGATCAACCTATTCACAAGTCCTCTGAAAAGAAAAGAAATATAGTTTCTCAATCTATAACTTACTAAAGTAATAGGCCTATCAAAAATTTAAGTGAATTTTACTCAGAGTGAAAGTCAATTTCTTAATGAATATATTATGCCACCTGCAAATAAATATTAAGCTAATAGTGGACATGCTCGATATTTTCCAAAATAAGCATATCAGAGGAAAAGAGACACTTATTTACAGATCTAATGCCCTATTTCTTCTACCTACCCTCCACAGACTTATAATTACTTTTAGATATATAAAAGCTTACAAACTGAAATAAATTAAAGAACTTTTTAGTGGTTTATTAGGAAGTAATGCACCCCTTTCTAATGTATCTTTTATTCACCAATGGGCAACATACCCCTGGTTGTAAAAGACAGTGTTGTGGATAGGGGCATAAATCTTATCATGAATATATGCCAATACCTCCCAATTTTCCACTCTTAATGTTCACTATAAGACAAATTTTCTCTTTCTTGATAAACAAAACAGAATTGAGAGCCTGTAGCATTATTGAAGGGATAAATAAATTCTTCTCTGCCTAAAAATATTACTCAGAATCATTTAGATTTTTAGAATTAAAAGCCATCTCAGAAGTCATCTAGGTTAAAGGGTCAGCTTCCGCACTTCTAGAAAGGGAAATCTTTATCCTTGAGTCACATTTTTGCCATTTCTAGTTATGATAAATTCAAAGTCTCCCTGCAGCTTTTATACACTTTAAAATATTTTTCCCTGAAAAATAAAGAATAATTCCAATCTCTTATACATAAGAGCCCTTGAGATGGTTGAAGTCTGCTACTAAGCTCTCCATTTCCCATAAATTTTACATCCCTATGACACTCTAAATAGACATTTTACTTGATTTTGTTAATTATAGTTTTTTATAGCCATGAAAGTAACAAGACTGTATTGAAAGGAAATGATAAGTAGCAAGGTTGGATTAAAGACAAATGGCAATTAATATGATAGTAGTTTATGCTTATAAGATTCTAGGACTTTGAGCCAGGAACGTTTTCAGAATTCTTCTAAGAGTGTCTTGTGTAATAATATTTATGTATTTACTTATTTATTTAAGTTCAATTAGGCAACATATAATACATCATTAGTTTCAGATGTAGAGTTCAGTAATTCATCAGTTGCATAACACCCAGTGCTCAGCACATCATGTGCCCTCCTTAGTGCCCATCACCTAGTTACCCCATCCCCTCACTCAGCTCCCCTCCAGCAATAATATTTAATCTTCATAGTAATCCTATGAGCTACTATTATGAGTACTATGAGTTTACTATTTCCATTCTATAAATGAGTAAACTGAAGCACAGAGAGGTTAATTGATTCCTTCATGTTCACACAGTAAACGGCTAAGCTGGAATTTTAATCAGGGCAGTCTAGATTCATAGATATATGCTTATTCTCTCTGTCTTACTATAGAACTTTCAGAGAACAAATGGGGCAAAGCAGAACTCCAAAATGTAAAGCAAATTATCAGTCAACAATCCGAATATTAAAAAAAAAATCCAAATATATGGCAACAAGGAGAAGGAACAAACTAGGAAATAAAGTTAGCACATACTGTCAGATAATACAATTGAGCTAATACAGTAGTATATTTAACTTGTAATTTCAAATGAATTTAAAATTTTTAAAAACTCCAATTCATTATTTATTTAAAATATTTTCTCCTGTGGTAGGTGGTATCATGTGGTCTCAAAATTGTATTATTACTAAGAAGAGAAACCTACAAATATATTAAATCGGTCTTGAGTTGTATCTTCAGTGACATCTTAATAATACATACCATCCTACCATCCTCATTTATAAATATAATGGGATAAAAGCAATTTTCCTCTCTATTATTGGTTCATTTTGCATAAGACCCAAACACTCATTGTATGAATAATTATTGTGTCATTACTACATACCAGGTACAACTGAGCATCAAACTATCATAACAAAAGACACTATCTCAGTCTTAAAATCATTTATAGGCTGGTGGACAGAACAGAGAATAAATCATAAATTACAATCCACCATAAATTATAGGATACATGTAATCACAAGTATTGTGAGAACAGGCATGGTTTAGGTGACCCTGATGAAAGGAGGGAATCATTGCACTGAGTCTTTAAGAATCTTTCAAGTTAACTATGGGGAAAAAATGGAGCGAATAAGCCTCTGAACAGAAGTAAGACATGTTATAAAACCTAGAGGGAATAGAAAGAATTGAGCATTGGGAAAATTGCAAGCGATTTATTGTAGCCAGAAGTGAAGATGTGCCTAGACTGATTGATAGTAGAGGAATCTGTCAAAATGTGGAAGAATCAGATAACTCAAGATCTGGATTGTGTTATCTGAGCAGTTTGGCTTTTGTTCTGCAGAAAATGATGAGGTATTCCAAGATTTTACTTTCTCAAATGTCCTATTTGACAACATTTTTTTAAATTAAAAAAAATTAAATTTAAAAAATATGTTTTTCTTTTTAAGCACTTTCCTTTTTATTTTGAAGGACTTCCTATGTATCTTCCCACAGTTTCTCAGAAGGTTAACATCTTTCTATGTATATAATTATTGAAACTAGGAAATTAACATTGATACATTACTATTAACTAATCTACAGAACAGAACTCAAATTTTATCAAATTTTATCAGTTTTACACCATCATTTTCATGGTCCAGGATTCAATCCAGGATCCCACAATGCATTAAGAAGTCATGTCTCTTAGGCTTCTTTCATTCCTTAGTTTTTCTTTGTCATTCATGACCTTGACAGTTTTGAAGAATACTACTTAATTATTTTTCAGAATGTCTTTCAATTTGGAATGTTTTGATATCGTTTCCTAATTAAATTGAAATTATGTCCTTCTCAGTGGATCTATTAGGAGTTACAGGATGGGAATATGTCTTGTTACTGGTGATTTCAACTTAACTCACACTGCAAGTGTTATACACCAGATTTCCTCACTGTAAAGCTGATATTTTACCTTTTGTAATTACAAGTATTTGGTGAGTTGATTTTGGATCTATATAACTATCTTATCCCTTATCATCTATTAGCTAACCACCTTAGCATCTAGTGATTTTTTTACCTGCAAAAATTATTGCCATGTTTATTTAATTGTGACTCCCTATTTCCATTATTTCTTCTACATTTTTTTAAGTAAATTCTGCCTCCACAGTGGAACTCAAATTCATGATCCCAAGATCAAGAGTTACATGCTCTATCAACAGCCAATTAAACACCTCTATTTGTTCCACATTTATTGATTGGAATCAATAAGAAAGGGCTGTATAATATCCTTTTATTATTTTGTCAATTATTTATTCATATCAATAGAATCTTAGATATTTAGATTATTCTGTGGCTTGTATTCCATTGCTACCATTATTTTATTTTTCAAATTAATCGAAACTTGATCATTAAGAGCATGTTGAAGTTCCCCCCTGTGTCTATTTGACGTGGACCACCCTGCATGCCTTTTTGAGCACTTCTTTACTTTCTGATATCATAAGATATTCTAGGCACATCTTACATATTTTCTGGCCAAGCCCTAGAATCAGCCGTTTCTGCCATGGAGCTTTGGAGACTTTTATTAGAGAATGGTGTTAAAAATCAAGATCTGGAGAGGTTTTACATTATTTAACAACATCTCTGATAGAATTATGGAATATTGATCAGTCATGTAGTGTAAATAAAATTAAGGCAAATTTAAAAATTATGCTCTATGTAGGATAAAAATATTAAAGAAAAAGAATGAGCATAAGTTGATTAAATATATCAAAACAAAAAATAATGTTATTTAAAGGAAAAGCTATTTTAGTATTAAGTATATTTCACCTACTTGTCCTAATGTACTGTTGAGTATGACACATCCACTTGCTCACTGAAAACTTTTCAATCCAAGGTAATATGGAAGGTAAACTATATCTAGATCATTTTGTTCTCATTTGTTTTCATAGCCAGAAAATGAAAACAAAACAAAACCCACAACACTTTAAATATGTATGTTTTTTTTCATTTTCTAACAACATGGCAGGAAAACCCCTTCTCAGAAGACAATTAGTTATGCTAGATAATACATAAGAAAGCTTACTTTTGAATGCAAAGTTAAGCCCTTTTAATACAATCAAATCCTTGGGGCCAAAAATGAAAAGAAAAATGTAAATTAGAGCTGTTGTCTGACAATGATAATAAATTTGTATTTTGTGTAGTGTTTGTTACTATTTGTAGGAGTTATGATGAGTAAAAGGAACTGTTAGATAAATCCTTCCCTAGATCTTCTCCCAGATGGATATTCCAGAGATACATTTATTATGGTAGTAAGAAATGAAACAACCAATCTTCTAAGGTTTCAGGCAACTAAATAACATATTTTTGTATTAGCTCTTTCCTTACTTGCTGCACTCATCCTATCCTTAACTTTTGTTTTCTGGATTGCACTCCTCAATGAAGCATTTAGACTTACCATCGCTTCAGGTCCTATTTGGGGGGAATCCAGACAAAGATAAGGAGCCAATGCTCACACTACTAGAAATGGAAAAGACATAACCACAGATAATGATGACATTTTAAAAATAAGAAAATATACTTTAATAAATTTGAAAAACAATAAATTATATGCCCAATTTTCTTTATAATACAACCTGCTAGAACTGATTAAGAAAAATATGCAATGCCTTAATTTACACTATTATCCAACTATCTATATCTATAATCAATTAAAGAAACATAATAAGAATTTTTTAAATATTTTATTTATTTATTTATTTTAAATATTTTATTTAGGGATCCCTGGGTGGTGCAGCGGTTTGGCGCCTGCCTTTGGCCCAGGGCACAATCCTGGAGACCCGGGATCGAATCCCACATCGGGCTCCCTGTGCAAGGATCCTGTTTCTCCCTCTGCCTATGTCTCTGCCTCTCTCTCTCTCTCTCTCTCTGTGACTATCATAAATAAATAAATAAATAAAATTTTAAAAAATATTTTATTTATTTATTCATGAGAGACACACAAAGAGAGAGAGGCAGAGACACAGGCAGAGGGAGAAGCAGGCTCCCTGCAAGGCACTTGATCCCTAATTTCGGGATCAGGACCTGAGCCAAAGGCAGATGCTCAACCACTGAGCTATCAAGGAGTTCTGAAACATAATTAGAATTTAAAGAAAATCATACACACATACATGCAAACCCAAGGGAACTGACAAGTTCAGATAATTTTAAAGGTGACATTTGCAAGACACTCAAGAACCAGATCACATTGCACTATTATGCAACTTATTTAGAGACTAGATAAAGAGAGAATGCTGAGTCACATTTCCAAACACGATGGACAGAAGTAGATCATATTTACCTTCTTGTCTTGAAAACCAAAAATAGATAAAACACAAAACTTGTGAAAAAAATTATTTTAAAGACACTGCACATCAGCCAGTAATGGAAAGTGATTCCTTAAAGACAGAAAACCAACAATATGAGTCCTATGATTGTCCCAGCTTACTGACTTTAAGGGTATTTCCAGGTCACAGTGCAGGCAGTGGGAACCCAGTGGTATACTTGTGTTAAACTGAGAATTCAGGGTGACCAAAATGGTTATAGCTGACAGGACTAAGTACCAGTGAACAGAGAGCTGCTCATATATTCAATTATTCAACTGAGAACTGATCAGCACACACACATAAGAAAACTACCTTAAGACAGATAATAGTCCAACAGGATTAAAGGGAACAGTACTGATGCTTATATGTGATAGAGAATAGTGCCTGATCCCATTAGACTGGAAAACCTCATGACTCATTGAGCATCAGCTGGAGTACTCAGGAGACTTCTTGCCTCTGAAGTAGAAAATAGTCACACACTGAATCCTGGCCTGGTCCCATATAACAAATCTTCAAATCAAGACCTTAAAGGATAAAACTGTTCTAAGTACCTAGATGCATGCTACAACAAAACTGAATAATATTTACAGAAATACAAGAATATCCAGGAAGAGCAAGTTAAAATTAACAATGTCTGAAATGCAATAAAAAAAAAAACCTTTCAGGTATGCATAGGGACAGGAAAATATGTCCCATAATAAGAAGCAAATCACTTAACCAAAACCAACTCATAATTGTCACAGCTGTTAAAATTAGAAGAGTATCACATAAAAGTAGTCACTATAACTATATGTTTAAAAACATGTTTAAAAAGTTAGGTGGAGACATGAAAGAATATAAAAGATCCAATCTGGAAACAAGAACCATCATGTCTGTGAGAAATATACCCTATGGGATTAGTGAATTAGTAGACATTAGAATATCTAGAAAAAAAATGGTAAACTTGAAAATAGTAATAGAAACTATCTGAAATGCAACATAGAGATAAAATAAATTTTAAAAATAAACAGAGCATCAGTGAACTATGGGGCAAATGTATGTGGCCTAATAAAGATATAATTAGAATCTCAAAAGGAGAGGAGAGAGACAGGTGTGTTGAAAAAGTATTTGAAGAAATAATGATTGAAAAATTTCCAAATATGATGGCAACTATAAAAACAAGAGTCCAATAAGCATCAGTCACAATCACATGAGGAAAATTATACCATGGTACATTATAATAAAATTTCTCAGAATCAGTAATAAAGAAAAAAATCTTAAACTCATGCACAGAAAAAAGACACAACATATATAAGAACAAACATAAAAACATCACATTTATTATTTAAAACAAAACAGCAAGCGAGACAGCAAAAAACATCATTAAGTACAAAAAGAAAAAAATGTCAACTTAGAATTCTATACCCAACAAAAATAATCTTGAAAAATTATAGTTAAACAAAGCCCTTTCATATGTATTTCAAACATATGTTTCAAACATTGATAACCAGCAAGCTTGCACTACAAGAAATGTGAAAAGAATCTCTTCAGGTAAAATTAAAATGATTCCATGTGGATTCTGAACATACAGAAAGGAATGATGTTGGAGATGGTAACAACATGAGAAAAATACAATTCTTTATTATTATTTTAATTTTTTAAGTAATTACCTTTTTAAATAAAATTAATATTAATCTTCGTGGAGTTTATTATATATTGATTCAAAATGTATGATAACATGAGATGCCTGGGTGGTTCACTGGTTGAGCTTCTGCCTTCTGCTGGAGGCGTGATCCTGGTCTGGGGATCAAGGCCCACACTGGGCTCCCTGTGAGGAGTCTGCTTCTCCCTCTGCCTATGTCTCTACCTCTCTCTGTGTGTCTCTCATGAATAAAAAAATAGCATCTTTAAAAGAAAAAAAAAGAATAAAAAAAAAGTATGATAACATAATGGGATGGGAGAGATCTAAGTATACTATTGACTCTTCATATTGTATATTAAATGCTACAATGTCACTTATAATGTCATACTATATTGTGATAACTTAAGATGTATGCTATAAACCTTAACGTAAACACAAAAATAACAAAGCAAAGAATATAACTAATAAGACAACAAAGGAAATAAAATAAAATAATAAAAAATATTTAACCTGAAAGAATAAAGAAGGGGAGAAGAGAATAAAGAGCTGTTGGAGCAAATAGAAAAAAACATCAAGAAGAAAGACAACAAATCTTAATAATTGCATTAATAAGCTGCCTAAAAATCCATTTCAATCACAGAAATTGTTAGATTCAATAATAAAAGCAAGACTATTTATGAAAAACACACGTTACATGTAAATATGAACATGGATTAAAAACTAAAGAATGGGAAAGATACATCATGCTAGTATTAATCTAAAGAAAATTGGAATTGTTATATAAATATCAGATAAATCAGAGTATAAAGCACAAAACATGGCCAGAAGTAAATAAGATCATTTCATAATGATAAAGAAGTCAATTTATTAAAAGGATTTAACAATCCTCAAAATTTATGAACCTAAAACCTAAAATTAAGATAAAACCTAAAAACTGAGATACAAAATGTTCATAAAAAATTTATGGACAAATTTTGTAGGAATTACAAAAAATTAATTATCAAACTATATCAAGGGGTCCTACGAATACTAAGAAAACATATAAACCTTTTTGCAAAGTGAAAGAAACAAGAAATTTTCAGGAAAAAAATAGATATCCAAATAGCCAATAAATAAATGGAAAAATGACATTCTCTCTAGTAATCAGCAAAAGGAAAACAAAAGTAAGGTAATATTTCACAATAATCTATTAATAAAAACAACAATAAGTCACATAATACCAAGTGCTGGTGATGATATGGGGTAATTTAAATGCTCAGGCACTTACTGTGAAGCATAAATGAGTAAAACTTCAGAGAATACCTCTTCATTAGCTAGCATACTTGAAAATGTACAGCACATGGTCAAGCAGTGCCATGCTCCCATGTGCATGAAAAGATGTCATGTAAGTGCACGTTGCAACGTTATTTATTAAAGAAATTTTAAGATGCAAACAACCCAAATTTACTATGATGAGAAGATGTAGAAAAAATGGTCTTATCTGTACATCAGGGTATATTTATGTAATATTATATAATAGTCAATATATCATACACACTACACCATGTTGAGAGATTATTTAGATGTTTTGACATTTCATTATATTCTGATTTCTAACTATTGGCAAGATTTGTCAAGCTTTTTCTTTTTAATGTATTGCAATTCTTTAGGACTAGACATCTAGTAGTATAAACTGTTACAAGTAATCTTTTTTTTTTTTACACATCTGGGTAACAAATGCCTACAACAATATTATTTCATCCACAGAATCACAGATAAGGCTAAGTAACTCAGATTATAATATTTATGGAGCAAATGAAAAAAATAAGTATAATCAATTTTTATGTCAGTAGACTTTTCAGTGTAAATAGAGGATATTGCATGTCTCATATACATGTATTCTAATATAGTTAAGTGATGATATTTAAATACAATTGTGAGTTTTGAAATAGCACAGTTGATGTGATACATAATTTAGAATCCCTAATTTCAATTATGTGAGAATACAGGCATGATGTACTTCCAAAATTATACTGATTATAATCCCTGTTTTTATTCACATGTGATTAACCAGGCAATAATGAAAGAAAATTTTTCTATTACAATAAATATGATGATTATACCAATCTAATTTATTTTGTCATGGGATCTCTTCTTTGCTCTCTTAGGCATTAATATATGCTGCTTGAAAATATTGCAAGTGTATTCTCTATTGTTATTGTGCAAAAACTAATAAAAACATAAAAAAGAACACTTAGAAGCATCTACTGCCAACTCATGATTACTCATGAAATTTATTGTCAATGAGGGAACAATATTTTAAAGCTATAAAGGCCAATAAAATTATTGAAATTTTAAAATATAAATCTTTGGTTTTCATAGGAGAATATAATGACTCATTTTTCATGCCCCTCGTGGCAATTAAAGATTTTAATTGAATATTTTTATCATCAGAAATCTAGCAAAAGGCATGCCTGGGTGGCTCAGTAGTTGAGCTTCTTCCTTCAGCTCAGGGTGTGATCCCAGGGTCTGGGAATGGAGTCCCACATCAGGGTCCCTGCATGGAGCCTGCTTCTCCCTCTGCCTATGTCTCTGCCTCTCTCTGTGTGTCTCTCATGAATAAATAAATAAAATCTTAAAAAAAAATCTTAGCAAAGAAATAAAAGATGCATAGGTTCTACTGTTGTTAAAGTAAAAATAAAAAATGTAGTGATGTGTTTTATACAAAAACCATTTTGGCAGATACACACCATCACTAAAAGACCACCCACCTATATTTGCCACCATCAAATTCATTGGACCAAGGTCTGCCTTTGTGCTCTGATGGGTTTCTCTAACTTGAATGGAGGTGAAACCTAGTGTGATCCATGTGGAATTTAGAGATAAATTTAATTTAAGCATCCATATAGAGAACAAGGCAAAATAAACTTTTTTTTTTTTGTAAAAATGTGAAGTTGAACATGCTATTTATTAAAAACATAAAAGAGGGTGGCAGTCATAGGTCATTTAAATCTCATTTTTTAGGAGAGAAAAGTTGAGTTTCCACATATAATTGCTATGCTCAAGTTCTAAAGTTTACTTTAATTACAATGTATTCTTCTAAGTGTTATTTCTTATTGCAAAGACAGCCGCATTCTCTGACTTAGAATTCTATGCTAAATTAGGCAGCACTTGTGGAATCTAGTTGCTATGAAAAATTCTAAAGACCCCTTGTTTTATTGGACAGAATTGCATTCCTCAGTGAATGAGTCATTAAGATATGTATATCCACCTCAGCTGTGTTATCACTGGAAGGGCTGAAAGCTAAAGGCAAAAACCAAACCCCTTCAATATTTAAAAAGTGGACATGTGCCTAAAAAGTAAGTGCTTTTTAAGGACTTGTGCTTACTTACAAAAGTAAGTGAAAATCTGCATAACTGATTATACCTACAAAGTGAATTTTCATTAGCATTTTTAAAAGCAGTTATTCTCTTCCATGATTTTTAAATTTGCATTAAACTCATAAAAGATTATGTAGGAAGTACATTAATATTTTAAAAGTTCTTTACTGTTTTTTTTATCATGTTATTTTCTTTTGCTTTGGAGAGTATGAATCTTACCTAGATTTTGAAATTTGTTGCAGCTTCTAATATTCTCCTACTTGAGGCTAAATTGAGGAACTATTTAAAATTGTCAAAATAATTACCTGTCAACATATGATATTGAAAAAAAGATGAAAAAGTAAAAGTTTAAACCCATCAAAACTATGCTTTGACTTACATAATGACATTCAAGGTATGAAAATTTAAATACCCTTCCATCTCAGCAACAGGTATATTCCAGATACAGTTAATCTTCCCTAAAAAGAATATAAGAAAAAAAAATGAGACCCAAAACTTATTTCAAAACATGGTGAAGCAGAATGAGAATGTCCCTTATTTGTGCAACATTTTATTAACTTTATGCTATCTTTAGATTTCTAACCTCTTACTCTACATCACATTTTACACTGTGCTATATAATGCAGTTCAGAAATGGTGGGAATCTTAAGAATGTACTGGGGAACTTTTGTAAGTTCTCTGTAAGTCCTGTTAATACAAGAGAACTACTTATTTTAAAAATGGCTTATAAAATCCAAATTACTAAGATGAATCTTACACAGACAGCTCTTAACATGCAAATAGAATTCATTCTCAGACAAACATTCCACACCATCGTGAATGCCACTTCATCCTTCCAGTCTTTTAGCCATTGCCTTCACTCTGTGCTATTATAATTTCCCCTACATTATCCACATTACCAAAACTGCAAAACAGGTATTTGAGCTAAGATGTGGGGCCCTTGAAGAACTGTATTTTTTTATGTTATTTAATTCTCTTTCTGTCTACCTTCCTTTCAACCTGGGACTGCTGGATGAAACTCTTTCCATCTTAATCTCTATGCTAAAACTATTCTCATTGACCATGTCTTATCCATCTTCTTTCCTTGGCAGAAATTCTTTGTCATAGTTCCAACTTTTATGCTTGTCCCTTTGAAAAGATGGAAAACTGAAAGGAGAGAAAGCAGAAGATAGGTAGTGAACCTGTGCCCTCTACTCATTCTCTTGTAATACCAAATTTCTATTTCTCCACCTACTGTAACTAGGATGAATGTTACTTTAAATTTTCTAATAAGAAATTAATAAACTATCTACAATACTATTTCATTTTCCACAGTATCATCTCTCCTTTGCAATCATTATTTTCCTGTTTCTATATCTTTCCTCCTGTTTTCTGATATCCAATAAGAGACTTAAGGGGTTAGGCTACCTTTTACTCTGTTATCCTTCTGAAACTTTCTTACAATTTTTATGTGGAACTAGTCCATCAAGACAATGATGTGTATATTATTCCTATATTTCATTCCTTGAATGCCTTGGCTGGGTAGTGACACTTTGAAGAAAAAAAGTAGGTTTGGTTCCATTATGTTCTATTGTATCTACACACATTACCAGCTCTATCACATATTAAAAAGCATTTCTTTAAAAAAAAAAGCATTTCTTGAATTTTTATAGGAATTTAATCCCACTAATGATACAATGTATGATTCTCCTTAGAATAAAGCTGACAAATTGAGAGTTATCCTTTTCAGTAGGACATTTTTCACCAACCATTAGTTAATAGTCTTACCAACTTTTTATTTCAAAACAAAACAAAGGATCTGAGCTTTTTTGGCAGAAAGGAGTATCTTACCTTCATTCCCTGAGTCTCTTGACACTAAGAAGCTCATCATGGTGATGATGGGTTTCATTCTTTCATTGAAAGTCATGGTTTTCTGTGTGTGTACAACATATTACTAAGAAGTTTCTTAGAATCTGAGCGTATAGCACCATAACTGCTGAACCACTAAGTTATGATCTGAAAATAATACCTAAAATTACTTATGCCTGAACAGTAAAAGCTTACTTTATCACCTTGTTTACAAGAAAGGAATAAAAACACAAAGGTTTTGTGAAGTCACTAGTCTATAATGACCTGTTTAAATTGTTCTTAAGGTCTGGCTTAGTTCATGGAATCTATGGTTTAATTCTTCATTAAGGGGAAACAAAAACTGACCTTTCACCACATAAGAGGAAGGACTCAGGAAAAGTTGAGTTTATTTGCCCAAGAGCTCTGGCAGACTCATAAGGAGCTAAGAAATGCAATTTAATTATGTATGAGTAAGGAAAAGCCAAAATTCACAGTAAAAGCACGTGTCAGTGATTTAGCTCTGGCTGGAAGTTTCAGGGTCTTGGAAATGATAACTTTACATAGGCATATTCTTTCCTCAGGACTTCTCTTTCAAGTTTAATAAATTTTAAAACTGTTCTTCAACTGTTAAAGTACTATTCCATTTAGGGATGAAGGATCTTAGTGTAACTACTGATATGGAACTATCTTTATTTTAGCAGTAAAATCTCCTGATGGAAGAGCCCATTGTGTTGAGGGGTAAGAGGAGTAGAGTGGGCATTTTGATAGGAATGCATAGAGATAGCATCTCCATCTCTAGCCCTGGAGTAATTTCTGAGAAAGCGGAAAGAAATCCTTTCCTTTGTTCCAGAAGAGCAGACATTCACAGGAAGTTCAAAAGGGTTGGGGGAAATGGGGCCTTTGAAGGAGATCAGGATTTTATTTTTGTGTGTGACCTAAATTCTTATCCTTTGTCTCCCTAATAATTCTTTGGTAAAATCTACATTATTCAAGAGTACTTGGCAAAATCAGATTTTTTAAATGTGACAAAAATGTTATTTCAATGTTGGCACAGAGGGGAAAATAGGGGCTGCCTCCAGGACAGTCAACCATAGCTGGATTAAATGTAGCATGAAATAAAGAGATTGTTAAAAAGCAGCAAAGATAAATCTTGAGTCTCAAACTCTGTTTGCCTAGATTTGTGGGAAAGCTGAGAGCTGAAATGCTCTCTCAGCTTGGACATAAAGACATTAAGAGTTTCTCTTAATAACTGGGGCAGACACAATATGTGTAGTCACCAAAACTGCAAAAAACACTCCTGAGAAGGTTGCAAATATATCAAAAAACATCAGGCTGATGGTGATCAAGATGGTCTTTAAGTTCCTCTCAGCTTGCCTAAACTTTAGACAGATTTCTTTCTGACTATAAGCCCTGACCTTCCTTTTCTTAGAACATTTACTTTAGAAAATTTGTAGTTGTAAATTCTTTCTGCCTCTTTGAAATGTATGTAAAAATCATCCCTTGCAAGTTCTAAAACCCAGGAAATGTCTTTCTCAAGGATGTCTTTAAAATGTAAACATTAAAGGAGATAACACTCCTATCTCCCAGTCTCTGTGGGAGGTTAGGAGCCTAACTTGGATGGGAGTCAATTAGCAAAAACAGATGATCTCATCATAAATACACAAACTCAGGAAAAATTCCATGTGCTCTACCTATACCGTTGGTCAACCTCCCCACAATGTAGTCCAGGACTTTTCCAATAACTCTACCCAACACTTAAAAACCCTCCATCCTGGGGATCCCTGGGTGGCGCAGCAGTTTAGCGCCTGCCTTTGGCCCAGGGCGCGATCCTGGAGACCCGGGATGGAATCCCACGTCGGGCTCCCGTTGCATGGAGCCTGCTTCTCTCTCTGCCTAAGTCTCTCTCTCTCTCTCTCTCTCTCTCTCTCTCATAAATAAATAAAAATTAAAAAAAAAATACTTTAAAAAAAAACCCTCCATCCTTTGTTCAGCAAAACTGACTGTCCAGATTTGATTTGTGTCTGTCCCCTATTGCTGGCAATGATATTGGAATAACACCAAAGATTTTACTTATTTATTTGACACAGAGAGAGAGAGAGAGAGAGAGAGAGCGCACAAGCAGCCTGAAGAGCAGGCAGAGGGAGAAGGAGGCAGAGGGAGAGGAAGAAGCAGGATCCCCACTAAGCAGAGACCTTGACGTGGGGCTGGATCCCAGGACTCTGGCATCATGGCCTGACCTTAAAGCAGAAGCTTAACCCAACTGAGCCACCTAGGCACCCCATACCATCAACTGCTGTATTACTTGTCTAGTCTGCGGCAATTTTTTCTTTAACAAAGATTAATTAGCTCTGGAAAGATACCAAGCACATACTTAAGAGAAATATGCTTTAGGAAAAAGAAGTGAGAAAATTACCAACTATTTATAACCAAGCCTTCTTGTTTTTAAATACTTCCTATAATGCAAAAATATATTATATACCATTTTTAGAGGTTACCATTCAAAAATTGTTCAATTCCAGGATGCCTGAGTGGCTCAGTGATTGAGCATCTACCTTTAGCTCAGGGTGTGATTCTGGGTCCAGGGATCGAGTTCCACATCTGGCTCCCTTTAGGGAGCCTGCTTCTCCCTCTAACTATGTATCTGCCTGTCTCTCGTGAATAAATAAATACAATCTTTAAAAAAAAAAAAGTTTAAGGGATCCCTGGGTGGCGCAGCGGTTTGGCACCTGCCTTTGGCCCAGGGCGCGATCTTGGAGACCCGGGATCGAATCCCACGTCAGGCTCCGGGTGTATGGAGCCTGCATCTCCCTCTGCCTGTGTCTCTGCCTCTCTCTCTCTCTCTCTCTATCTCTGTGTGTGTGACTATCATAAGTAAATAAAAATTAAAAAAAAATTTAAAAATCGTTCAATTCCATTTAGAGATCTAATTCTGTTGAAAGAAAACAGGTATATTTCTGACCCACAAACTCCAGAAAAGTTTAGTTCTTAGCCTAACATAGCCCACTTGGCAACATATCTGAATTGTAAGCTGAGCTTCAAAGAAACACACACACACACACACACACACACACACACACATTTATTTAACATAGACATTTAACATAGCTCAAGTCATTTCAATAGTGTCTCTGAGTTTTAATTAAATAATGTGAGCTAAATTTTTAGCACAGTTCTTGATACCTAAAAGATGGTGAAAATTTAGGCAAGTCATCTATCTTCTTTCTTCTTTCGTTATTTTAGAGAGAATGAGAGTGCATGGTTGGAGGGGCAAGCAGATGCCCCTCTGAGCAGAGAGCCTGTTGTAGGGCTCCACTCCATGACCCTGAGATCATGACCAGATCTGAAAATGAGTCTTATGCTTAATGGATTGAGGCACCCAGGCACCAACCCCCTAGGCAAGTCTGTCTTCTATGAGACTCAGTTTTTCCATCTGTTAAAAGGTACTAGTAATAATGTCTACTTCATAAGGTGATTGTGAGGAATGAAGGAGAGAGTGTGTATTAAGTACTTAGCAGATTATTAGACATACTACAGCTTACTAAGTTTTTTGTTGAGTTGTTATTATTAATAGGACCCTAAAATCAAAATGAAAGCAAGTCCACCACACCATGTAATCTTAGAGATTGCTACTCAAGCGACTTCCTGCATGAGGCAGCTCTGTTACTGGATTTGCTTTCTAATCCTATCCCACCAAAGTCCATCAATACTTTCAAAAGTCCTCTCATAAGCCTGAGGTTCTAGTAGAGTTCAAGCAATAATCTTCTTCATTCACACCTTATTCAGAGAAAATCACAAAGTTGAGATTCATTCACTATGATGAAGAAAACACATTCTGGGCTTTGGCAAGTCCATGGTGTGCAATACATGTTTGTTCAACAGCTCCTTTCAGAAGCCTACCCAAGTAGACCAAATTCTATCCACCCAACAACTTTCTTCAAGCCCTCCTCCATCACACTTCCTCAAATACTGACACTGTTGGAAAATAATGCAAATCACCAAAGAGTCAGAGCTTCTCCAAATTGTTTCCCTTAGAGGACAGAGATATTCAGTCACTTACTCTAGAGTTCTTCCAGTTTCTCTAGGTCTTGACTATGTATAGGGATGGAGGCTTATTAAGAGGAATAACTTCATTTTCTTGATGATTGCCTTAATATTTCTGATGAAGGGTTACTGGTCCTATGAAAATTTCCCTCTAAGTATCTCTTTGATTCTGTGATCCTTGTAGATGCTTAGCAGTGCATCTATTATATCTAGCACCATGCTGCTTGGGGGGTGGGGTGGGGTGGTTCCTGAGCACTACAGAGTCTCCCAGTATGCTACCATGATGACAGTGTCCCTCTGGTAACTTCTGTGGTTTTACCCACTTACAGTCCTCTGACAGCGGCATGTGGTAAAGTGAGGGAGGAAGTAACACTTGATTTCTACTATTTCACTGTGGTTCATTAGTAGGTGCTCATGGTTGTATTTGTTCTCCCCAGTACTGATCATGGGCCCATAATTCAATCATACTAAAAAGGATATACTTGAAATATATTCTTTTGAATGATATTCTTGAATGATAGTCTTTTCAGAAAATCATGTTTAGTATTTATGGCTTATTCTTTCCTCTGGTTAAATAAATTCTCCTCAGAGACTCCTCATTCCCCATGTAGCTAGAATGCTGACAACAACCCAAGATTCTGGTCTCCTTCATTTTGCTAGATTTTCATCTGATTTTTATTTGGTCTCCAGAAGGGTACCTGAAACATCAAAACTAAAATTATTGAATTTTTACCAGCTACATTTAAATGTAAAGTAATGGTCACCTTATTTTCAAACTTTCTTTCATCACATTACTTTGTACTTAATTAACATTATCTAAACTTTATCAATTTCACCATTTAACCAATTTTTCTTTCTAATCATTTCCTACATTCTCTACTCAACTACAACTCAACTTGATTGTTTTAATTTCAACGTTAAAAATACATTTATTCTTTTGAATTCAATCCAGGCACAAATATGCTAATATTAGAACTCATATACGTGCTGGCCAGTATTATTGTGATAGTAAAATAAAGATGAACTCTCTAAAAATAAAAAAAGTAACTAAACCTTCTTTTAAGATATGTTTTTGGTTATTTTTTTATGAGGTACTATATAGGAACTTAAGTGTATCTGCTGTTATCAAATAACTTTTTTATAGTTAATCATATTGGCAATTGACCAGATTATTCTTTGTGTAAATATACATAAGTGACTGTACTCTCAACTTTTATATTTGGGCCAGATATTTAGAAAAAATGGAGCATAAAGAATATATAGTTTTCAAAAAATAGCTTTATTACACAAATATATCTTGAAAATATGCTTACTTACTCCTCTCTCAGGCAGCATTTACCTGGTATCTGCAAAGCAAGTGTTCTAATTTGCTTGGTGTATCTAAGCATGTGCCTTAATGCTGAAGAAAATATATTCTGTAGAAGGTGGAAAGTCACACTTTACTGTAACAGAAAAGTATCATTAGCATCTTCTAATATATGTTTAGAAGTGAAAATGGTATTTCATGATATTTTCAAGTTTTATAGGAAAATAAGTATTTTAAGAATCAATTAACATTGCATCTCCAAATGCAACATCATTTTGCTTCTCTGCCAGGTAAAATCAAGTTTTTGGATTGAAATTAATTATATAATAAATAAAAAAAAAACCTCTAAAGAATAATATCTTTTAGTAATTCTAAATCAAATATATTTTGTCACCAAGGAAATAGCATACTTTCAACTTGTTTTTCATACCAGATGTCCATTTAGGCCCATTTCCAATTTTAAATAAATCTTAGAGACATCAATGGATACCAATTAATCTGATACCACACACAAAGGTTAGCATCCATGTCATAAAAATTTAAGAAATTCAACAAATAAAACTGAAGTGTAAATACTTACAATGACATGAATGGAAAGAACTGTGGAAATTAAAGAAGTAAATCCTGCAATATTATCCTAAATCCTAAATCAGCAAAGCATGAAATCCTAGGTCTTGGAAGGATTTTGAAAATGTATTTAACCCAGCAACATTCCTTGAGCTTCATTCAGACCCACTTTTGCTTTATGATTTACACTGTGCTAATCACATAATTTCATTTAATCTTCACAGTAACCCATGGAAGTAGATATTATAATTACTTAGCAAGTTGGTACATGGCAAGGCTGGAACATAACTGCAACCTCAAGTTTCATCTTCTGCATTTTTTCCATGGTATAACACAGGTGACAATTTATTCTGTTTTTATTCAGCTCCAGTAACCAAACTTTAATTATCAAGAATTATTATGCACCATCTGTTATAATAAATATGTACAGATTTAGGCATGGAGGAAAGGTAACCCAGCCCAAGGGGTTTTGTGGAAGCTTGACTGTTGAAATAACACCTGAACTCATTGAAGAATAAATAAAATATGATCAAAGGGGAAAGGAGTCTAATCAAGTTTGGGATTGGAAACTTGGAATCAAAATCAGAAATTCTGACATTAGCCCTTCTTCCCTACTTTGCTACTATTAATTTAGGCTGCACTTATGTAAGAGAAAATACAAACTAAAAATAAAAAGCTTAATTCTTCCTGTTAAGAATAAGGGAAGAGATTCCCTACTTCCCTTCTCATACCATTTATTTTAGAAGACTTGTAATATGTTCTTACTCTGTCTCTTTGAAAAAATTGTAAATTATTTTAAAATTAAATTAGCCTTTTACCACATTAAGGACCCAGGAATGTCTTTCTCAAGGATCTAGAAAATATCCCATTAAAAATTAAACATGATGGAAAATAGACTGTGAGCTCTCAGTTTCTGTGGGAAGGTATTTATATTAATAGTTATATTTTTATTTTATTTTCCATTAGAGCAATTATAACTACTATTTCAAAACCATGATTTTATGGGGATTTGTCCTTAATTTGAGAGTTCCCTGGCTTGAGGCTAAAATGATATAGTAAGCTGGTTTAAGATTAATTTAAATAAAAATATTGCTATCTTTCAATAAGACCAAAATATTTGTAATTTGGTAAAATACAGCCAATAAATTTTAAATCAGATTTGTATGTTCCTCAAAGCCCTAGTTAATATATTTGGACGAAAAAAAGAAGGAGAAATGAAATAACCTTGAAATCATTGTATAGAACCTATGATTTTTAAACTTAGATGAAGCTTGTTTTCTAAGAGTTAGATTACTAAACACAAAGCTTAAATATTATCATATAAGAAAGCAATTTTGATTCCACCTAAAAAATTCACTATAACTCATAAAAAGCTGGTGTGTACGGGACTGCATACTGGTCTTTTATTGAGCACAATACAGTAGATCTGGTTATACAATTGTTTAATATTCATTTATTAATTCACCCATTCATTAATAAATAAATATTTTTTAAACTTGTCTTATGTTTTTATTGACATATAACACACATATAAAAATGTATACAAGTCACAAATTTTACAGCTCACTGAATTAGCACAAAATAAACACTTTTTGGTAACACAATCCAGACCACGTACCTTTGAAGTACACTACCTCTCCTCCCCAAAGTCATCACTGTCCTGATAGTGTTTCTTGATTTTTAAGTTTTATATAAATGGAATCATACAATATGTAATTATTTTGTATCATGCTTGCTTTATGGTAATCCATTGTTTGAATATACCACAATTTCAACATCTGTTCTACTGGTTTTTTTTTTTTTTTTTTCGGAATTTGGGGTGTGTCTAGCTTAAGGCAATTATGAATAATGTTAGTGCAGACATTTTTGTATGTGTCTTCTGGCACACATATAAATGCATTTTTTGGGTGCCCACCCAGTTGTAGAATTGCTGGCTATGCCAGTGTTTAGCTGTACAGCGAATGCAGACAGTGCTCTGAAATGGTCATAGGTTCACACTCTCACCAGGGCTTCAGAAAGCTGCTTCATATTCTTACCAGCTTTGCAGTTTTTGCCACTCTGGTGGTGCTCAGTGCCATCTCATCATGATTCCAGTATGCGCTTCCCTGGAGAGAAGGTAGAGCACCTGTCCATCTGTCAGTTGGCCTTTCTGCTGCCCTCATTTGCAATATACTTTCTAGCCTCTTGCCCATTTTTTAAGTTGATTCATAATCAATTTAAAGTTGATTTATAGTCATTCTTGTTACATTTGGATATGAGTCCTTTGCCTGTTGTATGTATTGTAACTACCCTCTCCCACTCTGGCCTTTTCATTGCTTTAATGTGTCTTTTGATAAACAGAAGCTTTTAATTTTAATGTCGTCCACCTTACCAGTCTTTTTTCTGGTTGATGACTTTTGTGTCCTGTTTAAGAAATCTTCTCCTATCCTAAAATTTTAATCCCCTTCCCCTGTTTTGCCATCCTTCCCACTTCTTCCCCTCTGACAACCACTAAATTGTTCTCTGTGTTTATGAGTCTGTTTCTATTTCAATCACAGATATTCTTGAATGGTGATTATAAGCCAGACTCTGATCTAGTGCTGGGAATATAATGATGAATGAGAAAGACATAGAACCTTGCACACAACCAGTATGGAAAACATGAAATAACTGAATGTCTACTTTGTTATAAAACACTACTGTGTTTTGAATTATTTATAGATTTTATACTTATATTCATTCTATTATCATTGGAATGGTTATCATGTTAGTAATTTTTTAAAACTATTTTGATATAGATAATACATTTTTGACCAATAAGGTCAAATTGAAAGATTCCAAAATGTGGGCACAGACGGCTTTTAATATGTATCTTTGTAAAATATAACAGTGAACTGATATATGTAGCATTGGCCAAAACTTATTTTTCAGTATATAATTTCACTAATCTAAATGCTTAAGAATGTGGGCTTTCAGTATTAGAATCTCAGTTGTGTTAACTTAGGGAACACCAGCTCCATCTGCTCTTTCTTGTTAATGTTGCAATCACCTTTGTTTTAGAGCTTCTGTCTAAATCATATTTTAATCAGCTCTTATTTAAGGAGTAGAGAATACTTTGTAGGCTTTTCAAAAAAGTACAATTTCTTTCTTCTAAAAGATTCAAAACAATGATCTTTTAGTCTTGTGTCACTCTTCTAGATAACTGTCTAGTTTTGATTTTAGATTTCTTCTCTTCAGAATGAATACAAAAATTAGGAAAACTAATTTTTATAAACTCATCTTTGTTTTTATTGTCCTTGAAAACAGAAGTCAAACAACTGCACCAAATTTAAACATAGAAAAATAGGTGGGACACAACTTTGCACATCTAAATTCTTATTTGGCAGCATTGATTAGTGAAAAAAACCTATTTTTCAGAGAATTGATGGATATACTGTAGTGTCATACTACTACCATCACTTCAAGTCAAGAAATAATTTTCTTTAGAGAGCTATCTGTCATAGAAGTGAACACAATTAATGAGTTGTTTTATTAATTGCCATTATTTCTACCATTAAGATTTCTTTGTCAAGAAACCAATTTTAGGAAAACTTAAACCTTAGGTTAGGTTATTTCTTCTGCTCATTGACTTCAGCTTACCTTAAGGTTCTGGCTGTATAATCCATTGCTTCAGTTTGCTCACTACAGTAATTTGGATTTTTGTAATAATTCCAACACATGTGATAATGAAGTGGGGGGACACAAATTGAGAGACTAGATAATGATCTACACTATTGATTTCACTCAGGAGAATTATGATATGTTGGGCAAAAAGTACCATTTTGGGACACCTGGGTGACTCAGCGGTTGAGCGTCTGCCTTAGACTCAGGGTGTGATCTTGGAGTTACAGGATCAGTCCCACATAGGGTTCCCTGCATGCAACCTGCTTTTCCCTCTGCCTATGTCTCCGCTTCTCACTCTCTCTCTCTCTTATGAATACATAAGTAAAATCTTTTTTAAAAAGTACCATTTCTGTCAGAAATTGCTAATGCAATGAATTGAGGGATTGACTTATCTTAACTTTTTCCTTAAAAAAAACAATCCCCAATCAGTAAGATAATTAGTTATGCATATGTAGAAATTAAGGCATTTTTGTTTGTTTGTTTGTTTAACAAAGGTAAAGATCTGCTTAGTCTTTTGAGGTTCACAACATAACACATTGTATGTTAAATCTAAATAGGTATAGTCAGGAGAGCTTCAGTCACTTAGGAAGCCTTCCTGGAAGCTACATATGGGTGAAGAAGAAGCAGGAGATGGGGGGCAGGGAGGTGAAATAGATAAAGGGGTTTAAGAGATACTTCTAGCTATAAAATAAGTAAGTCATGGAGATGAAAAAGTACAGCATAGGAAATATAGTGAAAAATATTGTCATAACATGATGATGGCCACTACCTTTATAGTGGCGAGCACTGACTAATGAATAAAACTAATGAATCAATATGTTGTATACCTGGGTAACCCCGGGTGGCTCAGCGGTTTAGCGCCGCCTTCAGTCCGGGGCTTGATCCTGGAGACCTGGGATCGAGTCCCACGTCGAGCTCCCTGTATGGAGCCTGCTTCTCTCTCTGCCTCTCTCTTTCTCTCTGTCTTTCATGAATAAATAAATAAAATCTTTAAAAAAATATGTTGTACACCTAAAACTGATATAACATTGTATATTAATTATACTTCAATAGATTATTTTAAATAAAATAAATTTTCTTTAAAAAAAGAAGCAGCAGGTGAAAGCATTGTAAATATCAGGGCATAGCAGTGTTGACAAAATGTGAAAGCCTAAGTAAATATGCTCAGGGCACAGGTTTCTGTAAAAGTGGTGGTTGTTTTAAACACTGGGTTTGAATTCTACATAAAATGCTCAGAAACTTAATGTAATACATGGGAAGAGAAACTTGATTTTTTTTTTAAGCTATGGAATGAATTTATAAGATAAATACTTATTATGGGTTATCAAAGTAATACCTCTAAATGACGAAGTATGATCAAAACTTACTTATTTTTTGTATTCCTAGATATTCTAAGAACATATAGTAGCTGAGTGTTCTTTGCCTATTGGTAGGATTACCGTTACATGATGGAACCAACTAAGTGGGCAGAGTCAAATTCTTGCTTTTGAAAATCAAACCCATTATGATGAACTGACTCTATTTTGAACTTGTGCCACAGGCTAAGAACATGGATATCCTGAGGGTGTGCACATCAACTCTGTTTAGGAACTCAGAGCAACAGAAGCTCTGAGCTACAGTGCAAAGTCCTAAATCCACAACATAGTCATTGTCCACTCTAGCTTTCAGAAAGCATCTTAGAATAAATGCTTTGTCAAAAAGAATTGTAAAAAGAGATAATGAGTGGAAAACTCTAGAGGAATTAAAGAAGGAAAAAAAATATCCCCAAACATGAACAGAATGTTTAAGATTTGGAGAGATTTGACAACACGTGTGCAAAAGCAGATAGTTGAGACAAAGTCTGTTCGATATAATGATGGTGAACTAAAGGATGAATAAATCTTAACTTAAAAAAATTCACAGATAGGAAAACCTTCCTTGCCAGAGCAATATTTCTATTCTGTTCTTATATCTTAAACCAGTGAAAAATATTCCTGATCTTCTATCCCTAAAGTAGAATGAAACCAGAAGAAATCTCTAAAAGGCAATGTCTCCATCTCCATAATAACTATGCATTTAAAATCTCACCATTTTCTACTCATCAACACAGTCAGAACTTTAGATTATTTCAAGCAGAGAGCTCATTCCCCCTCAAGTCCTGGCACAAGAATCTGGACTTATCTTTGTGTTGCACAAAGGTTTTCTTGACAGACTGCTACCCTAGGGGAATCCAATATCCCAATGTAAGGCCCTGGATTGAACCACCTGGTCTCAATTTCAAAACCTTCAAGTTAATATCTGTAGCAAATTCAAAGTTTTGGATAATAAATTATACAGGCCAAATTTTTGAAGGTTCAGAAAGGAAATAAGGAAAGGAAAAAAATAACAAAACAGTTATTGAGCTTAATTGGCACAGAAATAGTCCTCTATATAAACCTCATATGTATCTCATCTTGTGAGGTTTCTACTTTGTTCAGTTTTTAATATTTGCTATTATAGTCCTGATTATATGCCAGAAATTTCAATTTAGGTTGAAACAGAATTTTATGAATATGACTTGTGTTCAGGACCAATTTGGAAAATGGAGGAATACATCTATAAAGGCAAATTTTTCTAAGGGCTAGAAAGGGAAGGAATTCTTGTCACTAAAAGTTAACACAGAAGTTCACTTTTCAAGATGCATGGACTACCTCAGAGGTCAGTACAGGACCTCCCAAGCAATTGTGTAGACTGAGTTATCAAACTGAGCATCCCTTTAGTTACTTTGTTATACTTCTCTGAGGTATTCAAAGACATAGCATATCTGAAAGTTATGAAGCTAGAGATTTGGGGAATGCAACACCACCCTGGAGCATTGAGATTACACGAGAGTCATAGAGGAAGCTCTTCTTCCATCTGTCACCCAGCTTACAGGATAAATGAAGGAGAACATTTTTTGTTTCATACTTAAGGAGTATAAAATAAATAATTCTAATTTAGATCATTACTTCATGTTAAACATTCTTGAATGTATATTTCTTTGGTCCTATCAAACTTGATTAAGTATTCAAAAATAAAATTCTCAACCATGACTAATGAAGAATTTCTAGTTATTGTTTACCTTGGTTCCATCTATAAGCAGAACTAAGTTTAAATGGTGTTTGTTTTAATAACTTTTGAAACCCTCTTAATCTATTTTAAATACAGTTAAAATGTGGTGAATACAACTGATTACATAGTTGCTGATGGTGTGAATGGAACAAAATTATTAGAAATTTTCCAAAATGGTAGGAAAATCTTGAATTAAGAAGATATAGGACTTCTGGGGAAGATGCCAGTACAGATAGGATCCTACACTCACCTTTTCCCATGGATACAACTAGATAACATTGACATTAGTGTGAATAACTCAGAAAAAGACTCAAAGACTCCCAGAACAGACTCTCTGCAGCTAAATATAGAGAAGAGGCCACATCAAAAATGATAGGAAGAGTGGATACACAGTTGAGAACCAAGCTGATCTGAAAGACTATCCATAGGAGGGAGGACCCCTGCAAGCATGGAGAATGGAAAGAGGCAGACTCATACCAGGTACTCCAGACATAGGGGATCCTCACTGGGAAGGCAAACCCCATAATATTTGGCTTTAAAAACCAAAGGGTCTTAATTTCTTGAGTTCTTATAATGAGTGGGGCTTTACATGTAGAACTTTAAAAATCAGTGACTTTGCTCTGGGAGAGCCAGAGGCTGACAGGAAACTGAATCCGCATGCTTAAAGAGATAGCACAGCAAACAGCCCCTCTGAGACACAGCATAAAAGTAGTAATTTGAAAGATGACTAGAATATACAGGAAGGATATTTGTTTACTAATCTCAGAGTGTCTGCTGCTACAGGAATAGGGATCTTTGGGAGACTTCTCCAATAACAAAATAGCTGGTGAGCATCATTAACTCACCCTGTTTCCCAGCCTAAATTATGGACAACTGTGAGAACCAGCATAGCATCAACACTTTCTAACTAGCTTGCTATCAGCATGCTGCACCTTCATGCTTTTCTGTGAACTTATCCCCTCCAACACATTCAGCAACTGTCTAAATCAGTTCCAGGACTTATCCCACAGCAGATCTGTGTAAACCTTGCTAATACCATGTGTCCTGCCCTCATGCTCTTCTGCAGACTCACCCCTTTTCACTTGGTCTTGGCAAGAGTACATCCAAAACTGCATCACAAGCATGGCATTGTGCAAACAACCTTTCCAAGGGCCAGCACCACTCTGAAGTGATCCCTGACCCAGAGAGAGGGGAAGGTAACCACATGCACCAGTTCAACTACAGCCCCAACAGTGGGCTAGGGCCAGACACCTTGTCTGACTGCAGTCCCTGTCCACTAACAAAAGACTCCCAAGGGAAAACACCATGACTGCCATGCAGTTCAGTGCAACTGCAGCTCTGGCAAATGCCTAGCCAGCTCAAACCTAAGGCAAGCCCAGATGGGGCCATAAGAACACAGTGCAAAACACTGCCTAAAACAAGCAAAAAGAGCCATTACAGATGACTGGGCTGAGGCAAATCCTGCTTAGCCATGAGTAGGGTGAAAAAAATACACATAAGAGATACCCATGAAGTACAAAGTGCCAGTGAATAGGGGACAGTTCCAGTGAATGTCACTATAGGACTTCTTCTTCATAAAACCATGATTTCTAGTGCAGGAGATGTAACTGACTTTCCTAACACAGAGAAACAGACACATAGAAAGTTAAACAAGGGCAGCCCGGGTGGCTCAACAGTTTAGTGCTGCCTTCAGCCCAGAGTGTGATACTAGAGACCTGGGATTGAGTCCCACATCAGGGTGCCTGCATGCAGCCTGATTCTTCCTCTGCCTCTCTCTGCCTCTGTGTGTGTGTGTGTGTGTGTGTGTGTGTGATGAATAAATTAATAAAAAAATTTTTTTTAAAAAAAGAAAGTTAAACAAAATGAGACAAAGGAATATGTCCCAAATGAAAGGGCAGGACAAAATCATGGCATGACTAAATGAAACAAAGTAATAAGCCAGATAGGAAACTTACAGTAATTGCTATAAAAAATACTCAGTGGACTTGAGAAAAGGGTGGAGGACCTCACTAAGACCCTCAACAAAGATATAAAAAAAAGGAAAAATAACCAATCAGAGATGAAGAAATTGACACCTGAAATTAAAAATACCCTAGATGGAATAAATAGTAGACTAGAGGAAGCAGAAGAATGGATCAGTGACTTGGAGGACAGAGTAAAGCAATCAAGCTGAATAGGAGAAAGAAAATAGAATAATAAAGAATGAGAATAAATTAAGGGAACTCAACAACACTCTTAAACATAACAACTTTTGTATTACAGGGATTCCAGGAGAAGAGAAAGAAAATGAGGCAGAAAATTTATCTGAAGAAGTAATAGCTGAAAACTTCTTGAATCTGGAGAAAGAAACAGAAACAGATCCAAGAAGCACAGAAAGCCACCAACAAAATCAATCCAAGGAAGTCCACATCAAGATACATAACAACTAAAATGGTCAAAAGTAGTGACAAAGGGAATTTTGAAGGCAGAAAGGGAAAACATTTACATACAGGGGAGGCCCCATAAGACTATCAGTGGATTTTTCAATATAAACCTTGCAAGCCAAAAGGGAGTGGCATGATATATTCAAAATGTTGAAATAAAACAACCCTACAATGAAGAATACTCTGTCCAACAAAGGTATCATTCAGTATAGAAGGAGAGAGAGTTTCCAAGAAAAACAAAAGTTAAAGAAATTCATGACCAGTAAACCAGCCCTACAAGAGATGTTAAAGGGGACTCTGAGTGGAAAGGAAAGAACATAAGTAGGTATAAGAAAAGTAGGAAACACAAAAGGAGTAAAAACAAGTAGATCTGAAAAAATCAGTCAAGTGACTCACAAAATAAAAAGATATAAACTATGACACAGTATACCTAAAGCAGGGGGAGGAAAGGAATAAAGAATGGGTTCAAACTTAAGCAACTATCAGGGCACCTGGGTGACTCAGTCAGTTGAGCATCTGACTGTTGATTTTGGCTAGAGTGAAGATCTCAGAGTCCTGGGATCAAGCCCTACATCGGGCTCCACATTCAGTGAGGAGTCTGCTTGTCCCTCTACCCCGCCCCCCCCACTTGTGCTCTCTGTCTGTTTCTCTCTCTCTCTCTCTCTCTCTCTCTCTCTCTCTCTCCCATGTAAATAAATCAATAAAATCTTTAAAAAATACCTTAAGCAACCATCAACTTAATATAGACTGCAAAAGAGCAAGGGATAATAAATAATAACAAGACAGAAGTCACTATCTTCTTTAATTTGATCTAGGAAGAAACATCCTATAATTTTTGACATATGCTATTTATAAGAAGTAGGTAACTAAGCCTAGTCCATACACAAGGGCATAAATACCAGTAGATTGAGATCACTGGGAGCCACTTTAGATTCAGCCTATCATATTATGGAAAATAAAACTTTGTTCCATTGACTCTTAGGAATAAAACTATGCATGCTTTTTCAGAGATTTTTTTCCTACTATTTTCTTACTTATTTGTAGGTTTTCTTTAAAAATTACCATTCAACTGCTTCCACATTTCGGTTCCTGAACTCAAGTAGTCTATCATGCTTATTAATTTAGAGTGTATGCTTCATGCTAAAGGACAATATCCTTTATAAAGGATAGTATTTCAAGCTGGTGCATTAGCAGAATATTGGAAAGACTACACAACTGTTTTACTGTGTTGACAATTTCAGAGTGGTATGGCATATGACAGACCAGTGGAGGACATGCTTTTCTGCTCATTGCTGTGCCTCCATTGCTGTGAAGTGGGTTCCTTAGTTTGATATTATGTAGCATTCAGTATCAGCATTTGAAACTGTAAATCCTTAAACATGGCGCAGGAAGCAAAGGAAACAAAAATGCATCCTTAGAATATATGTGCTATATTCTATATGCTTGTGTCCCCCCACATTCATATGTTGAAATACTAATGCCCAGTGTGATGATATTAGGAGGTGGGGCCTTTAGAAAATGCTCAGGTCATGAGAGCAAAGCCCTCATGAATGGGATTAGTGGCCTCTTTATGGAAGAGACCCTAGAGAACTAGCTTACTCCTTTTACAATGTCAGGACACAGTAAGAAGTCACAGTCTGCAACATGGAAAAGGGCCTTCACCAGAACCTGACCATGCTGGGACCCCAATCTTGGACGTTCAGCTTCCATAACTGTGAGAAATCAAATCTTGTTTTTGATAAGCTACCCAGTCTTTAATATTTTATTATAGTATCCCAAACAGACTAAGACAATGTGGAAAATTTCAATCAAGAGGAATTTCTTCCAGGATGGAAGCTGTTCAAGAGAATCAATTGCCACTGAATTGGATGACACTTCATAGGATGATGCCATATGAGGGGCTTACCACTGGTCTCTGTTGCTGGCAGGTGGGATATTTAGCAGGTGGGGATCTTCATGGGGTGACCCATACTGTTGGGTCTCTCTATAGCCCTCATCCCTGTCGTCATGGCTGACATATCCATTTTTAAATTCTCCAGCAATAAGTGGCCAATAACTGATGTCACTGGGCTGTGTAATTCCATCTACTTGGTTATTTAGTGCTTCTATTGGTAAAGGTGGACCTATTCTAGAAGGCATAAATGAGTGATACAAAAATTCTATACACTTTCTATCCTCTCCCATTTGTCCATCCACATGACTTTTCCACAGGCCTCCTGCCCCTAACCTTCCAAACTTTATGCTCCAAGCCCCTGTCTACACTCTTGCTTTAGCACATCTCTTGCTATACTATGTTTATGACCAACTAGCGTGGAGATCTTCCCTTTGTGTAGATTTTCCATGAACCAGCCTTGATTCTTTACATTTCTGTCAACTTGTTATAAAAGAACCTACTCCCTTTTGGCACAGATATACTATGAAGATAGGCAGCGCTGTAACTGTGGTGGATAACTATAGTTGGGGTCTGGCCCACCTGTTAATGCAACTTCTTGTGCCCTTGACATTAAATATGCCTATCACGGATATATCACTCTCATCTAAAAGTGTATTTCTAAGCCTGCCTAAATTCATGATTTTATTCATTTTACCCATGATGGGCATCTCTGACTGCATAGATGCTTACCCAGTCCATCAATATTAAATATTAGTGGAATAATAGAAGATGCCTTATGAATGATGCTACAGATGGCATGGGGCCTTTCTCTAGAAACTCAAAAGTGTTTACTGTGATTTTTCTATTACTGCTTGACATGACACTTTCTTCCACCACAGATACAAAAAGACCTGCTAAATCTATGACAGAAGTGACAGAGCTACTTGCATCATACCTTGAATCTGCTTCAGAGTCATACTGAAATCTCAGACTTCCATGTTATTTCTGTATAAATTAGTTGGAGTAGTATTCTATAGTACAGAATATGCTACCTTCAGAACTTGAAAATGCCTAACAACTGTTTTTAAAGTAAACCTGAAAGATGCCCTTTTGGCTATAAAAACACACACTTACCCATATGCAAAATATACTCATCCCCACTTCATCCCCAGATCCTCAAATGTCTTATCTAATCATAATATCAGGCTCAAAGTCTGGGATCTAGTGAAGTATTTCAAGTTGAGACATACAGTCTCTTGATTCAGAGATCTATGAATAGAGAGAAAGAAAAAGAAAGATAAATATACAAGTAAATTTTTGACCTCATGCATATATCATATAATTTTTGAAATAGAAACAAGTGAACTCTAAAAAAAAAACATTCCCATTTGAAGAAAGAAAAAAAGAAAAGTACCATAGGAATCACCACTCCTTGGCAACTCAGAATTCCTACTATGCAAATGTTTCCATGCCTCCCTTTTCTGGAAGTAAAAAATGTCCCTTGATTAGATCCCAGTTCTACTTTCTGAGAGTGGCTTTCAGCCACTTTGGTTGTCATCTTTGTCCAATTCTAAAGAAGTTGTTAGAGGATGTACCCTCTGTATTCTCAGCCTAATCTCTGCCTGAAAAATTAGGGACCCAAAAGGTATTTTAAATATTAAGCAGTTTCAGTCCCTTTTAGCTTTAGCTGGTGGTACTTTAGCTAGCTGTCCCCAAATCTGAGTGTTTTATATACTTGATTACAATCAACACAAACAAAATCAGCACATACAAAAGTGACAAATTTTTGCCTTTTATTATATATTCCATTTCCATGAACCATAGTTATAAAGGCCATAGACCTTTGCATGCTTTGGGTAGCACTGGCCCATTAAGAACCTGTGCTTTCAAAAAAAAAAAAAAAAAAAAAAGAACCTGTGCTTTCTAGAGGCCATTTTATTCCCTGCAAGACATACTAGGTGCCACCATAATTCTTTTGAAATCTTAAGAAAGCACAGGAGGGCTACTTCTTGATTTGGTCTACATCCCTAAGATACATCTTAAAGGCCCTTGATTTTATCTTTACCTTGAGGCTGTATCTATCTTAATTTGAGAATATTTTACTGTTTTGCAAAGTTAGAGAGGCTGAAGAATTTTAATAAGTTTTATAAACAGTACATTATGGAAGCTCTCTATTGCCTCTTCATTCTATTTACTAACCAGGTTATTCTTCTCTGAGCTCAAGTCTTACTTTTATTACCTCATTAAATCCATCTAAACGAAGTTACATCTCTCATTCTGCACTCTGCCTGGAGTCTGTCCTGCCCTAATCTAGAAATTAACTACACCTGATATCAGTCTTCCAGAGGATCACGGAAGACAGTTTTTACAAATATTTCATGACTATATCATATGGGCTACCATTTTCTAAGCCTCCTATGTCAGCTTCTTTCTAACTTGCCATCCAGGCTTAAAACCAATGCCATGTATTTTAGGTTTTTGTTTTATTAGCACTCCAAGTACTGATGTTTCCATCAGATAACTTTGGATATTTACTGCAAAATTCAATGACACACCAAAACAATAATTTATTTCTCATACATCTTACCAGGTTGCCTCTACTTGTGTCAATAGAGTTCACTCATATAGCAGTGGACCTACTGAGTTTGTTTGGGTTCCCCTGGGTAGTTCTACATCAAACCTAGGTCTGTGGATTGGCTCTCCTACTTGATTCTCATAACTCCATGGACCAGCAACCTAGTCAAGGTGTGGTATTCTCGTGACAATAGTAAAGGTGCAAAAGAACATGTCCATGTACACTTCGGTCCTTACATGCTGAAAAGATGCTTTTAGCATCTCATTGGCCAGACTGAGATTCTAGCCCAGAATCTAAGAGGGGAATACACTTTGTGTTTTGGGGTAGGAATTTCAAAATTACATGGAAAAGGATGTAAATCAAGGAAGGAATGATATCTACGTTACTACCAAAGCACTTTTGTAGAAAAGATAATAAATGTGACACATTTTATACTCCGAAATACATATAAACATTCAGAGTATATCCAGGAGGCAACCAAGGTCAAAGACTTGGTGATATCAAAGCTAAAAAAGTATATTTGGGCATTATTTGGTATATAGATATGTAACAATTTTGCAGTGCACACAATATCATAAGAGTAAAAGGATTATGTTTTGGAATAAATACAAGTGCAGGGGGATAGACAGCAAATAAGAAGGCAGAAGAAGATGCTAAAAAGGACTGTTCACATATAAAGTACTAGTGGATGTGTGGTGGACATCAGGAATAAAAAAGGATTTGAGGAAGGAAGAAGTCATAAGATGTGCAGAAAGGTAAATAAGGCTGAAACCTGGAAGCCGATAATTACATTTGACAATTAAGAGGTCTAATTTCCATTTTACACATAAATGAAATAATTGCATAATTTATACATGGTTTAATGATATCTAAATACAAATCATGCATCATAGCATCTGACTTTAGGGCTGCCTGCCCTAAGACCAATTTAATAAACATAAGATCTTGCTTGTCATATTCCTAGGGGCAAATTAAATATTAAGATTCTTGGATATCTACATCTAAGAAATTCTTATAATTTGATATATGTGGAAAGAGAGTACTCCAAATTACAAAAGCTGAAAAAAAAAATTAGTCTGGCAATGCCTCTTCAGCTTGTCTCATTTACAATATGAGTAATAAAAAATATAATTAGAATAAAGCACTTTAGGAAGAACAAATTCCCCAAGCCTACCTTACAAGTTTTGACTCTACATTCCAGGGGAACTTATCTAAATGAGCAAAAAGAAAATGCAGCCCACTGGGAATAGCAAAATCATAAGTAATATTAGTAAAGGTATTTGCTCCCCACAGGAGCACACTCAATAATATCAGTTGGAATTCCGTACAAAGAGGAGAGAGTGTTGGATTATGGACCATTAGGAATAATTTACTATCTATCTGAATCTAATTTGTTCAGATAGGTTAAATAGTTAAAGAGACGCTATGAAAGAATACGCCTAGCAAAGCTTTATCTACTTTTTTTACAGACATGACAAGAAACAAAATTATTTTGATTGCACAGGTTGATTTTTTGTGTGCAAGTGTTATGTGTTGAACTGTGTGCCCCTCCAAAATATGTTGAAGTCCTACTCCCCAGTACCTAAGAATGTAACTTCATTTGGAAATAAATTTATTGCAAAGGTAACTAGTTAAAATGGAGTCATGCTGGAAGAGAGATGGCCTTCAGTCCAATGTCGCTGTTGTCCATATAATATGGCCCTGTGAATATGGAGACATAGGGAGAAGATCATGCAAAGACAGAGGATTGGAGTAACATATGGATAAGCCAGGAAACATCTAGGATTGCCAGCAAACCACCAGAAGCTAGAAAGAGGCAAGGGATGATTCCTCTACACATTTCAGAGCCAGCATGGTTCTACCAACATCTCTACTTCAAACTTCTAGCCTCTAGAAGCATAGAAAATAAATTTCTGTTGTTTTGAGCCACCCAGTCTGTGGTAGGTACTTTGTTATGGCAGCCTTAAAAAACTAGTACAGAAAGTCTCAATCTGACTGAATATAAGAAATTTAAACATACACATATATCCTGTATGAAGAATTGGTGGTGACTTTAAAGGTCTCCATTTCATAAAATGCTAACTAGTCAAACACAAATTAATAAAAAGCAAGATGATCAAAGTTATTGATGAATATTCAGAAGGTGAGGATGTATATTAGCAATTGGTCTAAATGACTTAACAATGAAATACTCTCCATTGTTAAGGAGGCAAATTTTAACAAGGTATGATGTTTGGTGGCTTTAAAGTCAGGCAATCTTGATGTAAAAAGATCCAGTTCCACCTCATTAACCAGCTGCTTGACCTCAAGCAGTTTATTTGAATTCTCTAAGACCCAGTTTCCTCATCTGTAAAATGAAGATTATAATAATATCTGTCCTATAGAATTTTTATGATGACTTAAGTGTATTCTCTTTCAAACATAGTTCCAATGCATAATGAGGGTGTTATTCTTATTCTATTATCTGATAAACTTTTGTGTATTTTTAGAAATCCTTATTCCTCACCATTGAAAACTCAAAATATTCTTCTTTCACTTTCTTTTACCATCCTGTTTCCACATCATTCTCCAGCATAACTGCACTTCAGAGATGAAATGTAGGCTCTAGTTTATCAATGGACAGAAGAAATATGTGATTAGGTGTAAAAATATATAGTTTCTACAGTCAGACAAATCTAGTCTTCCTCCCTTGTCAGAAAGGAAAATTTTGACAATTCATCTAACCACTCAGAGTGCCTATTTGCTGTGCTATAGCATAAAATTATGATAATGTCTACCTTATATTAAGCACAAGATATAGACAGAGCATCTGGCACAATAAAGATTAAAACTTGCTGGGCAGACCTCTCCAACCCCTCAATTCATTCAAGCACCAGGTTCTATTCAGGTCATCTCCACAGCTCTTAGTTTGCCAAGGCCTCATTGCCTCATGACAGGATTACTCCAACAGTTCTCTAAACTAACTCCCATGGTTTGGACCTCTCCACCAAGCCCTATGCAACCTACATCCTGGTAAAGGAATGAACTTTGTGGTATTGTTGTGCCTTAAAAAAAATGACACTGGGGAGCCTGGGTAGCTTAGTCAGTTAAGCATCTGACTCTTGATTTTGGCTCAGATCATGATCTCAGGGTCATGAGATCAAGCCCTGCATTAGATTCTGCAAACAGTAGGGAGTCTGCTTGAGATTCTTTCTCTCCCTCTGCCCCTCCCTTGGATCACATGCTCTTGCTTTCTCTCAAATAAGTAAATTCATCTTTAAAAAAAAAAATGATACGTGTTCACCATTCATAATTTTATCTACTCTAAATCTTTCTTTCTGATTTACTGGTCTTTATAGTCTAGTTCCACCTCACTGTAATAGGCACTGTAAGACACACCCCAGATCCCTACTGATGAATAATTATATCAATGAAGCTGCTCTGGTTGCAGAGTGCTGACAGTAGCCAGCTTTCAACTGCCAGAAACATCAGAGATTGCCTCAATTGCAGAGTCACCTTTTGCAAGATCATGCCCCTTCCCCAGGGTGCCAACACCCAATGACTCAACAGTGCAAGCATAAAGAATCCTGATCAATGTGGCCTATAACACTAAAAGGCCATTCTAGCTCCAGAGCTGTCCATAGGATTGGAGCTGCCTTCTCAATGTCTCCGTTTGTCCATGCCTGCTACAGTGCCTCCATTTCACAAATGTTGACTCCAAGGCTGTCCTTATGTAAACCCCTACTCAACAAACTCCATCTCACAGTTGGCTTCTCAGGAAATGAATCTGAAACATCCACCTAAGCCAGCTTTGCTTCAAAGAAGCCATTACCATAAATGCAAGTTCTCCCTTTCTTCTCTCTTTAGCAACCTAATTTCACACAAGCAATCATTTGTTCATGTATTCATTTATTTTTTGAAAAGGAATAAAGTATGCTTCCTTCCCTGTAGGCTTCTTTCCTATAGACCAGGAGAGGAACATAAGAATTTAAAATAAATATGACTAAAACAAGATTGTAGTTCTTCTATAGGTAAGTGTGAACTCCATATGAGCACATATAAGGAGCTAGAAATTGCTATTGCTGTGCTAGTTCACAGGCAATTGTGCAGCTTCTTTTCTTCTTTCTGTTAATTACAAACTAGATATTCACCTCTTTGAGGAAGTTTCTCCTGTCAAGCCTTCTCATTCTATTTATTTAGATTTTTGCTGCTAATTTTAGAAGTCTTTCAGTTAAAATATCATTATCTTTACTTTTAATTCAAAATATGTGCCTGCAGTAGGCAAAGTATAAAGTACAGGGATTCACAGAATTGATTGGAAAGATAACATGCATAAATTAACCATTTTCCTGAATATCCTAGTTGTCAGGATGAAACAGCATTCTAGAATGTATAGAAATGGCAATAAGAGGTTTCAAGATAAAACATACAGGTTTCATAAAGACTGGGTTCATTATTTTCCAAAGATAAAATAATATTGATTTCTACAGCTCTGCTAAAATGCTCTTTGTCTCTTTCCATATCTCTAGGTAAGGGAAGACAAGGTTTTAAAAATCTGGGAAAATAACAGAAGTTAACTGTCACCTTACCTAGTAATTTTTCACTTTTTACTCCATTACTAAGATGTTCTACTATGTCGAAATGACATCCTTTCATCTTACCCAGAATCCATAGAACAAAGTAGGAAGACAGTAAACATGCAAAATGAATAATGAATAAATTAATTGAAAGTCACCTGCAGCTTCTTTTCTATCAAAATACTCAAAAGTATATTATTTGAAAAGCATTTTTGAATGTAAATATATAAGATTTTGCCTTGAAATTTCTAGGGTTAAAGGAGTAAAAATTAGGGTGCCAAAACACGACAAACTATGCAAGTAGGAAGCCATGTTCCATAGATTTGTGGAATTGCTACCATATCCCAGAAGAAGCAGTACCATATGTAGAGAAGTTCTACTTTGCACCTTTTACCATAGACAATTGCAGTTTCGGAAATTATACATTTGAAGTTTTTCTGTACTATTCTATTTATAGAATATTTCAGTGATAATTATGCCTAAAGTCATGTCTAAATCACCATTCCTGTATAATATTGCTCTAAATTTAATACTCTACTCAACAGCTGTTCCTATGTTTTCTGGCAACATTTCAATGATTTAAAAAGAGAATATTTAAGAAAGTTGTAGATATTCTGTTTCAGATGAACACACCAATCAATTACTCTTTCTAAGACACTTAAGTATACCTCAAATAAGTAAAAATTCCTGGCTTTTTTGTGATAGGTGTGGGTAACATCAATAGCTTTGAAATAATAAATTGCAGTGAGCCGACTATTCCACCAACATTATACTACTATAAATACAGGAAATACCAACCAAGGCTTAGCCCCTTGGGTGTTTCTCCCACAATTAGATTTTTACTGATAGTCCAAGACTTTTAAGGAAGTACTGATATTAGAATACTTAGTCTGTGTTCTGTAGTATACTGCAGAAAATGAAGAATTTAGGACTGAAACAGCACAACAGGACCTGGAATAAAACAATAACAGAAGATAGTGAACTTAAATCTAATTCTTTAATTTTTTTAACACATTTTATTTGTTTATTTGAGAGAGAGAGAGTGAACACACAGAAGAGAGAAAGAAAGAGGAAGAAGCAGACTCCCCACTGAGCAGGGACCCCCACCCCAAGATCATGATCTGAGCTGAAGGCAGATGTCTACCCAACTGAGCCACCCAGGTGCCCCTCAAATCAAATTCTAATATTTAAAACCAAATGTCTGACATTTTATCACTTATAGCTATATTAATCTAGAAAATCAGTCATTAAATGCAACAAAGAAAGGTACATTTCTGTATAAACTGGACAAATTGACAATTTAATTTATCATACATATTTTTATTACTCTGTGTCTATCATTTTTAGTACATTTGTATACACAGAAAGAAAGGTGTTGCTAAGAGTGTCTTCAGAGGGCAGGGCTACAAATTGGGTGGGCATATTTAATTTGCAGGTGCTTAATTCCAAAAAATGTGAAAGCAGGATGATGGAAGGGAATAGGAAAAATATAAGGAGATAAAGGAAACATTCTTCCTAAGAAGACTTTAGAACTTCTTTCCTCAGTTTTTCATGTCTAGAGGCTGGAACACTATGTCTCATTCTTTGGTTGACCTTTCTTTCCCACTTAGTCAATAAGCAAGCAAATCCTGCAGGGCATGTTTTACAAAACAAAAATTTAAAAATGTGAGCAACAACAAGCAAAACCTATAAGGAATTCACTATAAAGATCTCCCCAGGACTTGTCAGTCTTGAAAATGAGTATAAAGTCTACTAAAGTTTATAAATTCTTGACTCCTGGCACTTCTTTATCTTGAAATATTTTACAACACTTAAGTGTTGCCTAAGTTCTTCCTGTGATCAAAGTAGATCTTTCAGTGAAGACTCTATATATGAATTTGTTTTATCAATTTAGAATGTATAAGGATGTGTGTGTGTTTGTGTGCATGTGTGTGTGTGTGTGTGTGTGTGTGTGAAGTAAAAGGAGAGAAAACAGAGAAAAAGAGAGAAACAACAACAACAAAATAACCAGAGAAACATGAGGCTTGAGCATGCTGGTTTCTCTTAGGTAACTATCATAACTACAGAAATGAAGATAGGAAGAAAGAATCAATGATTAGCTTTTGTACAAAAATTAAAAATCAACCCTTTGGCAGATGCTTTAGCTTTTTATGTTATAAGAGGCCAGATCCTTATAGCATCTAGAGCCAAATTCTTTGTATCAATATAGGTACCGAGTGAGCAAATAATTGATTGGTAGGTGCTATATCCAGGCACCTGAAACTGATAAAGATTTTTGCAAGTCAGGAAGAAGTGAGAAGAATCAGTGAGAGTTATTGAAAAGGTATTGAAGCCTGTCCTACCTAATGTTAACTCTAGAGTACACATGCACATGAGGGGTAGATTGATCTCACAGATGTTTCAGGAGGAAACATGTTTTTTGCATGCCAGGAAGCAATCTGAGGCAGGGTCATGAGAATCCTCACATACTCTGGTAGGACACAAGGAGAAAGCAATCCCTCACCCCCTTCCATGGTCCTTGGTTGAGAATATCAAGGGTGTGGCACCCTGAGCTGGCCATCTGAAAAAGATTTGCAGTGGTTACAAAGACATGCCTTTGCACCAAGAATGGAGAATGAATCAGGTGAGAGGTCTCTCAGCACAAGCCAATAGGAAAAATGTCAATAACAGTGTCTGAGAACTTCCAACTCTTCCAGACTTGATGATATTTTTGGTACATAAAGGAAAAATGTCCCTGAGAAGATACAAGATTGAGGAAGAATCCTACATTTTTAATCTTAATTTGACTAAATTTATATTAATTGACTAAGAATGATTACATTTTCTCCCATTAAATTGAATGGGAGCATTTCTATTGAAAAAAAAAAAAAAGTCACCACTTAGCACATTTGAGTCATAGCCTGGAACTGTGTTCATGCAACATGTGTCTTCCTTTTTCAATTATTTACTTAGGTTGTCTTTTGGGAAATTCCAGTCTAGTATCTTATTCAAGTTACTTGTCCTTATTATAATTCTGAAAACTTGAATTATGCCTATGGCATTAATTTGGCACTGAACAAATATATATGCAGAAAGGGACAAAGGAGGGAAGGAATGGGGGAGGGAGGGATGAGGGACACTATAAAAGTAATGCCTCCCCGTATCTTACTCAGTACCTCTTGATGTATTGGAAATCCACTACTTATTTTGCCATCATGTTTTTTTATATGTCTACTTGTTCATTTTAAGAAGAAAGGGTAAAGCACATTTGGGAAGGAATAAGATACCAATAAGGACAAGTATTCCCATTAGAGGGAATTCTGTATTCTGTCCATGCATCTGACTGAAACTACATGTCTGATGGTTTTTCAAGGAACTAAAAGAACAGTCAGGTTACCATTTTTAAAGTCATGAGGAGGATGAATTTTTTAGAACATCAAATCAATACAGCTATCAATAAGGAAAATATTTTAGATTACATAACACCACAAAGAAACAGTTGGAATATATACTCCAAATAGAGGAAACTATTGTATACATAGGACAAAAGACTGTTGCAATAATTCTTTTAAGTCAAATAGGAAGAGATAAAATTAAAAAGAGAAAGAGGAGAGAACAGACGATGGAAATGTGTAGGAAATAATTATGAAATAATTTTTAAAATGTAGTCATCAAAGTATGAGAAATATTCAACTTCACTAACAATCCAGTAAGTGCACATTAAATGATTTTTTCAATATTTAGTTTGAAAAATTTTTAAATGACAAAAAAGACATGATAAAAAATGAGAGCAAAAATGATAATACCTCAGTGCCAGGTACAATATTTTGGAGGGCAATTCGACAATAGGCATCAAATATTTAATGTGTGAATACCTTGACCTATAAATGCCACTTCTGAAAATTTAACCTAAATAATCAGACACATTGTAAGGTACAAGAATCTGTACATCTGAGTTGTTTAGAGTACTGCAAAATAACATTAGCCTAAATGGTCATTGATAGTATTTAGATAGTCTAGATCCATATTGTAAAAAATACTCTGTGGAAATAAAAAATTACTATGTAGTTGGCTTTTGGATGTGCCCAAACTATATCAAGTGAAAAAAAAAGAAAATCCCAAAACATTCAATCTAGGATGGTACTTTTGTTTTAGAAGGTAGAGAGGAGACAAAGAGGGATGGGGCAGGGAAAGAAAGAAAGAGAGAAGAACAACAGAACCTAGAAATATATTCAGCAAATATATTGAAAATGATTATTCTTGGATTATGGATAATTATAACTTTCTTCATTGCAATTTGTGTTTAATAGCTATGAAAGTGTGTTAAGTTTAATGTCAGAAGAAAAAAATTATTTATGAAAAATAAGGTTAATAATAATACCCTTACCAACATCAAAATGACTGCATCAGAGAAAATGGTGGCTCCAGCAGCTGGAGGTCTTAGGATGCAAGCTGTGGGCACACTGAGACTGGTTGTGGGAGCCTCTACCAACGGGGGGCGACCACCGTTGGATGGCCCATACGTGCAGAGTGATCAGAGGCTTTGAGTTCCTAGGGCAGCACCTGGTGGAGCAGTTTCTGGCAAGAGGCCACACTGTCAATGTATTTGATATGCAGCAAGGGTCCGACATTCCTTCGGAGTCCTCTGTAGCCAACGGGATCTGTACCCAACTCTGAAAGGTGTAAGCTCTGTTGTCCACTGTGTGTCACCCTCACCATCTAGTAACAACAAAAAACTCTTTTACATAGTGAATTACATTGGCACCAATAATAGCAATGAAACTTGCAAAGAGGCTGGGGTTCAGAAACTCATTTTAATTAGTAGTGCCAGTATCATCTTTGAGGGTGTCAATCGAAGTTGGAATTGAAGACCATCTATTTGCCGTGGAGCCCATAGACTACTATGTGGAGACAAAAAATCTTATAGGAGTGAGCAGTCCTGGGGGCAATGACCCTGAGAGACATTTCTTAACCATGGCCGTCTGCCCTTATGGCATTTTAGGTACAAGGAACCCTAGCTGGCCCCCGTCCTCATTGAGGCATCCAGGAAAGGCAAGATGAGGTTTGTGATTGGAAATGGGGAGAATTTGGTGGACTTCACCTTTGTGGACAAGGTGCACTGACATCCTAGCTGCAGAGCACCTCTCTTGAGATGTGGCCATGAGTGAGAAAGCTCCCAGGTACCACATTTCCTACGGTGTGGCCATGGCAACCAGTTCTATAACCCAACTGCAGCCCACTTTCCAACCAGTGTGGGTCTCACTGGATGGTACATTCACAATTACAGCTGTGAAAGGACCAAAAAGGTCATGGACCCCCAGCCACTGGTCACAATGCAAGACGCCATAGAAAGAATCATGCAGAGTTTTCACCACCTGAGGAAGGTCGAGTGAGGCACCCCAAGACTGAGCTCTCTCCATGTATCATCCCCTGGCTGCTAACTCTTCCCTGAGGACCAGCGAGCAAATCTCCTTCAAGTGAATTTCTTCTGAGCTTCAATCTAGTCCTGTAGTTAGATGAGAACACACCCAGCTCTTCCACAAAGGTAGAGAAACAACAGACATTTTTTTCCCTTAGTAGGATTCGATTTCTATTTCTTAAAGCAGGCAGCTTCATATTGTTTGTGTTCTCTCCTTCCCTACCTATCTCCCTTCCTCCTTCCACCTCTCCCTCTCCCCCACCCCTCCTGTCTCCTGGATTACTTATCATTCCAATGTCCTTATATATAATGAAGGATGCTGTAGGGAAGAAACAACTCATTTGCTAATTGATGATGGAAAACCAAATTTACTTCCATGCAAACTGATACTAGAAGAGGGCCACAGACTGTTCAAGGAGTCACATATTACAAATATCCTAGAAGAAAAGTAGAAGCTATAAACACATGGTGAAACTTCAAATGTACATTTCAAAAAAAAAAAAAATCAGAATTAATGAATTCACCACCTCCTCAATCTCCAGAAGGAAAAGACTGTTGGTTGTTCACCTCCTTATATATGCTTCCAAGTTCTCTCTTTGGTACAGCTGGTGTGCTTGCCTGCTTTGTTTTTTCATAAAACATTCTTTCATGGAACCGACCCTCTTGATCAACAGAGCCCTATTGTCCTTCTTAGTTGTAAGGTGGTAGTCTGTCCCAGTGGCCTACTGTTTCAGCTGTGTGGCTTCTCTTCTAATATGGGACATGGGGCTAGTTGACAGGAACCACTTGAAAAGGTCAGAGGGAAGAGTCTCTTTAATCTGTTTGGAGTTTGGGCAGAAACTCCATGAGATGATGCAGAAAGGACAATTTCTCTGCAGCTCATGCTCACAGAACCCTTCAGACCAATTTCCAAAAGGTAAAGAACATGCAATTCACTGTCTTCTATTTTTTGGTGATGTTTGGCTCAAAGAATTTAGTTTCTTCCCAGACTAATCGAAATGTCATGTCCAAGAAAGAAAAAAAAACTGCATCAAAACATATCAGAAAAACGGCTCTATTAAAATGATGACTTCATTTGCTACTTTAGCAAATCCATTTCTTTTTTTTAAAGGTTTATTTTTTAAAGATTTTATTTATTCAGAGAGAGAGAGAGAGAGAGAGAGAGAGAGAGAGAGGCAGAGACACAGGCAGAGGGAGAAACAGGCACCACACAGAGAGCCTGATGTGGGACTCAATCCCGGGTCTCCAGGATCACGTCCTGGGCTGCAGGCGGCGCTAAACCGCTGCGCTACCGGGGCTGCCCAGCAAATCCATTTCTATAAGCTCCTTAAATACTGCTTATGTGTTATAAATATTTTTAGAGTTTGTTGTCTGTCTTTTATTTTCTGGTGTGTTTTGTTAATTGCATGTCTATTTTATTGTCATATATTTTTCCTTTAGGAATTTTTTGTTTTATATTGTCCTTAAGACCATAACCAACACTAAAAAAAATAGGAAATAATATTTATGTTATCTTCTAGCATTTCTTATTGTTTATTTATACATGTAAATTGATACAGAGTTAATTCTAATACAAATAGTAACATATTTGGGCAGCCTGGATGGCTCAGCAGTTTAGCCCTGCCTTCAGCCCAGGGCCTGATCCTGGAGACCCGGAATTGAGTCCCACTTCAGGTTCCCTGCATGGAGCCTGCTTCTCCCTCTGCCTGTGTCTCTGCCTTTCTCTCTCTCTCTCTCTATCTCTCTGTCTCTCATGAATAAATAAATAAAATATTTAAAAAAATAAATAGTAACATATTTTGGATGTAGCTTTTAATCTGTTATTAAGTTATCCATAATATCCCCCATTGACTTAAAATGCCACAATCATAAATTATGAGATAAACCTAGTCTTCTCCTGGACTTCACATTCTAATCTCTTGATCTGTTGATTTTTTATTTTTTAGTCTGTTTGAATTAGCTAGTGGCATTCTTTTTGTTCTCTTGGACTCCACGTGTTTATTTCTCCAGATTAATTTTTCATAATCATTTCACAAAATAAAAAGGAGGAATTTTTAAAATGAATCTGTTTCAGTACAAAATTATTCTAAATTCAGAATTATGCTAGCTTTACAATGTTGAGAATTTTTGCCTACGCAAAAGGAAAGCTAGATAGAGTCACAGAACAAATTTAATATTAAAGTTCTCTAAAAAAATAAAAATAAAAAAATTATTAAACCTATCTTACTAATCAATAATACAAAAAATATCATTTAAAGGAAAAGCAAAGTATATGAATAATAATTTCAGAGAAACTGAAAACTAGATGGAAATCAATTTAGAAATGTTCAGACCTTTCACATACACCAAAAAAGAAATATACTATAAATAGCAACAACGCCCCATTTCTAAACTTCCAAATGAAACAAGACAAAATATTTTAATAAGATCTTATGTTAGTGAAGCTATGACACAATAGGTATTATTGTCTTTTGTGGATGGAATATGTCTATTTTGGGGAAGTAATTTAGAAGTATAGATACAAAAATTCATATTGCAAATCAATACACCAATAAGCCCACTTTTAGGAAACATCCAGCAGCTTTCTCAAAGATAAAAATATCTGAAAATTCAGCTGACCATGTTAATATCAAGAAATAGGTGACAGGGGCACCTGGGTGGCTTAGTGGGCTAAGCATCTGCCTTTGGCTCAGGTCATGATCCCAGGGTCCTGGGATGGAGCTTCTCCCTCTCCTCCCCAGCTCGTTCTCTTTCTCTTGCTGTCTCTATCTCTCTCTCAGATTTAAAAAAAAAAAAAAAGTGGAAGACAGATCAGATAAATTACTATAAAGCTGTACAATAGAGGATTATGCAGGGATTAAGAAAAATGTAGTAAACTGATATGAAATGGCATAAAAAGCTGATTGCAATAAATGACCAGTAAATATCAAATGTAGGGTGAATCACGGAATGGTGGGTTAAAAAAATTCTATTGTATAAAATAAGTTATTTGTAAGTACATGTTCTATCATACAAAACTGACTAATTGTGGGCAAGAGAAGAGATGATCACAAAGACTGACTTTTTTGAACTATTATTTATATAATGTTCCTTCTGTATCTTTCTATGTGTGTTATTATTTTGTCATATATTGAAGCATGTATTACCACCTATTCAATAAACTATTTTAAATTATTGTAAAAACTTAAATAAAAAATATCAAACAGTGATAAAAATATTGTTTTTTTGTATGTGTTATGGTTAGATTTCTCTTTCTACACTTATTCAAATATAAAAGCCATTATCAAATGGCTTTTAAAATTCAAAACAGAAATAATACAGTCTGATAATCTGATGCTTTTATAACTTTATATCTTAATATTCCTAGTGCTAGAAAGACACTAAAATTAAAGATAAAAGTATTTTGTGTCATAACTATGAAGTAATTGTTAGTACTAATACAATAATAGTATTTATAATATCTAACATTTTTTAAAGTTTTTGAAGACTTATAAGGTGCATTATCTTATTTGAGTCTCGTAACAGCCCTATAAATTATAAATGAATATAATAAAATTTTAATGGAAATTACCCCTAAATCTCCCATATTCCACAAACATAAACATCTTAGAAACAGAATATTGCAGTTTAAAATGCATTGTAAATATAAACTGAAACACAGGTTTCAAAAATGTATCGATCTTAAAATTTACCTCACTAAAGGTTTAGTGGTATAAAAGGACCACATTAACGTAGCCTATGTACAATAGCAAAATGTTTATCCTTATTTAACACCAATGCTTAGGATTATTTTCATATATATTAGTATATAGTGAATTTGTGTAAAACAAAATTCCCTTCCTCCTTGTTGCAGCCATATCTAAAGCTGCTGCAAGCCACAGTTGTCACCTAGAATACCACACAAGTCGGACTCATGGATGCAATAGTGAAGCAAACTTTTTTTTTTTCCATTGTTCCTGCTAACCATTTCAGTGAGGCTTACTTTTCTCCTTTTCTGGATAAACCTCAAGCAAAGCCCATAACTTTTCCAGTCATTGTCTGCTTTATAAAAGCATCCTGTTACATTAATTGCTCCAATGGATCCAGGAGATACATTCCAGTAACTTTTATGTTCAGGCAAAGTAATAATCAAACTCCAACCTTCATTAAAGTTCAAAATTACTCCCCTCCTCTTCTTGGGCCTACCAAAGCCAGAAGGGAGTGGAGGGCTGTCTGGCGTCTCTCCTTTTCTTTTCCACCCTCTCCCTCTCCTTCCTCCAAGCGAGGAGAAGAAGCAAGAGATCAGGAGCATCTTATTTCTGTCTACCTTGACAATACGGTAAGCTTGACAAGCTCCCACTTCTAGGAAACATACCCTGTACTCTAAGATTTCTTGTCCTTCCAACATACTTCACATCACTCCAAATGACTATTGGATAAGAAATATATATTTCCATTTAATTTGTCAACTCAAAACACTGGGGAGAAGCATGAGGGTGAACATGACTGAAGACAGCAGTCCTGGACAAGGAATGGAGATTTCTAAACATAGAAACAAATGCAACTTGTTTGGGAGAATCATTTTCACATATGACTACAACTAAGCCAGCATCTATGCTTGAACTCTGAAAGTATTTGTAAAAAGTTAGTATCCAATTTAATCTTATTCATACTACTTCTCAAGCACCTATCTTCTTATTTTAATCTGGCAGTGATTACATTTATGTCTGTAAACTTATTTATAAGTATAAATATAAGATTTATGTATATGTGTATATTAAAGATATGTGATGTATTAAGGTTTTTTAAAGCCAACTTGAGCTTTACTTTTTGCATTGAGCAGTACACAAGAAATTTTTTAAAAATATTCTCTGGATCAGGGAAGACCCAAGAATAAATTATTTTAATGATATTTCTCCTGTATATGTATAGATTACCTTATCAGGAGGATGACTTGAACATAACATTTAGAAAGAGAAGTAATTTGTCAAGTGAGGAATTTTCAAGTCAAAGTAAGTTGACATTGTCACTTTATACTAAAATCTTTGTAAAATTTGCTATTTAAATAAAAGCACTTTGGGCAGCCCAGGTAGCTCAGCGGTTTAGCGCCGCCTTCAGCCCAGGGTGTGATCCTGGAGTCCGGAGATCGAGTCCCACGTTGGGCTCCCTGCATGGAGCCTGCTTCTCCCTCTGCCTGTGTCTCTGCCTCTCTCTCTCTCTCTCTCTCTCTCTCTCTCTCTCTCTCTCCCCCTCTCTCTTTCTCTCTGTGTCTCTCATGAATAAATAAAATATTTAAAAAATAAAAGAAATTCAAGTTTCATATTTATTGACAAAGCTAATATGGGACACATAATGTAATGTTCACTTCTGCATCCTTAGCAACCACCTAACTATGTTATCTCATCAATAAATTCGCTATCTACCGGCTATAATCAAAGTTTAAGTTTTTGAAATTGATAATGTATCTTGTCCTATTCCTTGTAGGGGAAAAAAGAGATGAGTATCTTATCATTCACTTAATGCCTTAGGAAAATAAAATGTACTTTTTCATCACAATTTGAGTCTCACAGAACAAATATAAGTGTCTGAATTTAGGATTCCTACACTCTAATAGATAAGATTTTCCAGTTCATATTCGTCTGACAACCAGTGAGAAATGATTCCCTTATTACTGTTTATCATCATTGGCAAAAAATGTGGCGATGTCAGCATCCTATTGTAGTTTGTCTCTCACAAAGACCAAATCATTTTAAAAGCTAGGGATCATAATGTGGCTATGAATGTGAAATTATTTAATATTAATCACATCTTGGAAAACCTATAATGTTTTTTTCTGTTCTTGCAGCCATATAAGAGATTATTTGGAAAATTTGGTTATTCCACAAAATATGTACTATGTGTCTACTCCTTTCAAGCTCTATATTAGGAACTCAAGACACAAATATGGAGGATGGGATTGGTGTCTACCTTCCAAGACCTTATGAAATGGAGATAGAATGGATATACACAGTGACTAAAAAAATGCAATGTGCTGTTGCTATATTAAAGCTATATGCCAGATACAGGAAGAACTTAAAGCAGATAGCTGACAGTTATCTAAGAAACTCCAAGATGTGTTTAAAGAGCAGAGGAGACTTGAGCTAAGACTGACAGAATGAAGAGCAAGTGGGTAACACTCAGCAGCAGACGTGACAGATGAAAGGAGTATCAGATATGAAAGCACGAGTGTGATGAGGTCTGGGAACACTAAGCAATTCAGAAAAGGAAAATGGAATGTTGAATCAAGTAAGATACTACATTTATGTAAGGTTCACACTAAGAAAAATGTGGCATATTATGCAGAAGATTAGCTTATTCTCTAAGTTTTTAATAATTATATTTCCATTTGTTGTTGACTCATCAGATACCTGTGTTGGAGAGATCATTCTGGAGGGGATATTGAGGATGGAGTAGAGGAAGGTAAGTATAGATGAAGAAATATAATTAAGGAGAGTAATACAATTATCCAAGTGAAAAGAATGAAGGAAGAGAATTAGGACAGGGACATTGAGGATGGAGAGGAAGGGACCAAGAAGAGAGATGTTTAAGACTGAGAATAAGCCAAGTCACTGACTCTAGAAGATAACCAAGAAATCTAGAATCCAGTTCCTCTGTTTCTGGATTGGGCTAATGAGAGGATAATGTTTATTCATGGGCTGCTCGGGTGGTCCAATATTGACAAATCAATCAGTGTGATACACCACATTAATAAAAGAAAGGATACGAACCATACCATTCTCTCAATAGATGTGGAAAAAGCATTTGACAAAATACATCATCCATTCTTGATAAAAACCATCAACAAAGTGGATAAACATGACATCAAAAAAAGCCATATGTAAAAGACCCATAGCTAATATCACCCTTAATGTGGGAAATCTGAGAGCTTTTCCTCTACAATCAGGAACAAGACAGGGCTGTCCCCTCTCACCACCTCTATTTAACATAGTACTGGAAGTTTTAGACTCAACAAAATCAGCAAAAAAGAAGTCAAACTTTCACTATTTGCAGATGACATGATACTCTATGTAGAAAACTCAAAAGATTCCACCAAAAAGTTGCAAAAACTAATACATGAATTCACCAAAATTGCAGGATATAAAATCAAGGTACAGTAATCGGTTGCATTCCTATACACCAATAAAGAAGCAGCAGAAAAAGAAAACGAGGAATTTATCCCATTTACAATTGCACCAAAAACCATAAGGTACCTAGGAATAAAACTAAGCAAAGTAGTAAAGGATCTACCCACTGAAAATTTAGGAAAGAAATTAATGAGGGCACAAAGAAATGGGGAAAATTCCATACTCATGGATTGGAAGAACAAACATTATTAAAATTTCTATATTACCCAAAGAAATCTACACAGCTAATGCAATCCCTCCTCAAAATACTACCAACACTTTTTTTAGAGAGATAAAGAGAGAGCATGAGAAGTGGGAAGGGCAGAGGGACAGAGAGAATCTTAAGCAGGCTCCAAGCCCAGCATGGAGCCCAACACAGGGTTCAATCTCACGACTCTGAGATCATGACCTGAGCCAAAATCAAGAGTCAGATGCTTAACCAACTGAGCCACCCAGGTGCTCGCACCAACATTTTTCACAGAACTAGATCAAACAATACTAAAATTTGTTTGGAACCACAAAAGATTCCGAATAGCCAAAGTAATGTTGACAAAGTAAAGCAAAGCAGGGGACATCACAATCCCAGGCTTCAAGCTGTATTACAAAGCTGTGATCATCAAGGCAGTGTGGTGCTGGCACAAAAACAGACACAGAGACAATGGAACAGAATAGCAAACCCAGAAATGGACCCTCAACTCTATGGGTAGCTAATCTTGGACAAGGCAGAAAAAAATAGCCAGTGGAATAAAGACAGTCTCTTCAAAAAATTGTGTTTGAAAAACTGGACAGCAACATGCAGGATAATGAAACTGGACCACTTTCTTACACCATACACAAAAATAAATTCAAAATAAGTGAGACTTAAATGTGAGACAGGAAACCATCAAAATTCTAGAGGAGAATGCAGGCAGCAACCACTCTGACCTTGGCCACAGCAACTTCTTCCTAGACATGTCACTGGAGGCTAGGGAAACAAAAGCAAAAATGAACTATTGGAACTTCATCAAGAGAAACAGCTTCTCACAGCAAAGGAAACAATCAACAAAATTAAGAGGCAGTCTAAAGAATGGGAAAAGGTATATGCAAATGACATATCTAGTAAAGGATTAAAATCCAAAATCTATGAAGAACTTACCAAACTCAACACCCCAACATCAAATAATCCAGTTAAGAAATGGGCAGAAGACATGAATCAACATTTTTCCAAAGAAGACATCCAGATGGATAACAGATGCTTGAAAAAAATGCTCAATATCACTCATCTTCAGGGAAATATAAATTAAAACCACAATGAGATACCACCTCACACCTGTTAGAATGGTTAAAATTAACAACACAAGAAACAACAGATGTTGGTGAGGATATTGAGAAAGGGGAACACTTTTTTCACTCTTGGTAGGAATGTAAACCAGTGCAACCACTCTGGAAAATAGTATAGAGGTTCCTTAAAAAGTTAAATATAGGACTACCTTGTGACCCACCATTTGCACTAGTAGGTATTAACCCAAAGGATACAAAAACAATGATTCAAAGGGACATATGCACCCCAACGTTTATAGCAGCATTATCAATGATAGTCAAACTATGGAAAGAGCCCAAGCATCCATCAACTGATGAAGGATAAAGAAGAATTGGCATATATATATGTATACATATACATGTATATATATAATGTATATATACACACACACACACATATATATAATGTATATATACATACATGTATATATAATATATATACATATATATACATGTATATATATAATGGAATACTACTCAGCCATTAAAAAGAGTGAAATCTTGCCATTCACAATGATGTGGATAGAACTAGAGTGTATTATGCTAAGGAAGATAAGTCAGAGAAAGACAAATACCATATGATTTCACTCATATATGGAATTTAAGAAACAAAACAGATGAACATATGGGAAAGAGGGGGAAAGAGAGAGAGAAAGAGAGAGAGATTGACAGAGAGAGAGGGAAACAAACCATAAGAGATTTTTAATGATGGAGAACAGAGGGTTGATGGAGGGAGGTGGGTGATGAGTATTAAGGAGGGCACTTGCTATGATGAGCACTGGGTGTTACATGTAAGTGACATACCACCACTCAATTCTATTCCTGAAACTAATATTACACTATTTGTTAACTAACTAGAATTTAAATAAAATTTGGGGAAAAAAAGCAAGATAGGTAGTATAAAATGGAAACAAGTTTGTTTTGTTTTGTTTTGTTTTTTGTTTTAGTGAGAGTTTGAGGGAAAGAAAGTTCTCTAGATTATACTGGATCAGAAGTTCCTATGAGAATCTTTATGGATTTCCCCATTGTGGAACAAAATATAGTTTAAAAATCTATTTTTCTTTCTTTTTTACGTGAATGGGGATTTTCATGAAATCACTATAGATGATCGAATAAAGTTGATACCTAATGTTAATAATATTTAAATCACTGATATTAGGGTAATTGAACCAGAAGCTATATTAGAACTACATAACATACTTAAAGAAAATATGTTTTCTTTTTCAAGGCAAGGTTCCCTATGCCTTGAAAAAGACTATTTATTAATGCCAGGTTATCCTTTGTAGTATTTTCTAAGCCTTTGAATTTTTGAATTTGGCCCACCAAATGTACCTTTCACACTTTCTGCTGGAGTCAGGGGGAGGTGGAAGGGAGAAAATCCAGTGATAATAAGACTGTCATCTCATCAGTCAAATTATACCAGGGCCACAAGAAAGTGGACACAGCCCCTGGAGTGTAGTAGTTCTGTGCTTACCAGAACTCATCTGGAGCAGAATATTGGATGTAGATGGAAGGAAGATATTGATAAATCATGTAGGATCAGCATGGAGGTTAATGAGAATCCAACGGACCATTCTTGAGTAACAACATGGTCACTAAATGGTCTTCCAAGAAAGGTGGGTTCTATTATATTTAAGGTCTTTCTGGGGGGAAAATGCAATTTCTCAGGCAGAACTAATATTTTAGTTATAATATAGGAAACACTGACTCTCTCTCCATGGGTCCTCCAACTCTGCCTTGGTCTCAGCCTTTCAGACAAAAACTTTCAAAATTGTGTTTAGAAGGATGCCACATTTCTTGGCTAATGTGAGGCATCCAATTATTAATATTCCTAAAGTCGGCCATGCATTTATTCCCTTAGTCCAAAGAAATACATGTAAAGTGTTCTCACTGTTCTCACTGTCTCCTCCCCAAAAAAGCCCTTAATGGGCTGAAAGATATTCTCTTTCCTTCCTTTTTTTAACTCCTACCATTTGCTATTATCTATGATGTGTTTGAATGTGATAGAAACACCTCTTTTAGGGTCAGCATGTTTTATATTGTCATGTTTACCTCTAATATCCAAACTTGAACAGTTTTATGATTATGAAAAAGAGGCTATATGCTGGGGATATTAGTACATAAATCATTGTCAGGAAACCAATCCTGTGTTTCAAAGCAGCAAAAAGCTTTTAAAGTATTGATATAGGCCCAACCAAAAGGGCATACAGGATTTTCTCTTTTGTTCTAACTGGATATCTCCTAAAGGTTTAGCCTCTAAGTCTGGAGAAATCACTTAATTAAACATACTTCTAAATAGATTCATTTAATGGACCTTAATTAAAGAAAGGCTGTCAAAACTGATTTTTTCCCTTAATATCTGCCATTTTACACATCACTCTTTAAATGTTAGAGTTATAAATGTAAATTATTATTTTAGGACTAAAGCACTTGCCCAAAATATTTTTCTAAAATAGCAGAAAGACAGTCATTCTAATTCATGTTAAGACTTTAAAAAAGGAGTAAAGATTTATTGTTAAGTTCTATCATGTCAATTATGCTGAGACATTCTAATAGTGTGTATTTTTTAAGCATCATTTAAAAAGTCTCTATTGATGGGATCCCTGGGTGGCGCAGCGGTTTGGCGCCTGCCTTTGGCCCAGGGCGCGATCCTGGAGACCCGGGATCGAGTCCCACATCGGGCTCCCGGTGCATGGAGCCTGCTTCTTCCTCTGCCTGTGTCTCTGCCTCTCTCTCTCTCTCTGTGACTATCATAAATAAATAAAAAAAAAAAATTAAAAAAAAAAGTCTCTATTGAGACATCTACATTTTCATGAAAGTATTATTTCATCCCTTGGCTTTATGAAACAAGTTTGCTGGATGATGAAGTAAGAATGATCTAAATGACGAGATTGGATAGAACTTTTAAGTCACAATTATTTACCTCGTTATGAAGATATTTTCATATTTTCTCCTTAGGTAAGATGAGCTCAGAAGAAGAAAATGTTGGGACACATGGGTGGCTCAGCAGTTGAGTGTCTCCCTTTGACTCAGGGCTTGATCCCGGAGTCCTGGGATCAAGTCCTGCATTGGGCTCCCCAGGGGGAGCTTGCTTCTCCCTCTGCCTGTGCCTTTGCCTCTCTATGTGTGTGTCTCTCATGAATAAATAAATAAAATCTTCATAAAAAAGGAAATGTTTTTTTAAATATCTAATTAAATTATTTTTTAAAAAATCATTAAGTTGGTATCAAAAGAATTAAGACTTGTTTCTGCTATGGGTTATTTGCATCTTGACTTCAGATTAAGTTTTAAATCTTTGTATCACAGCCTTTTCCCAAATAGCAATGAGTAGGAAAAAACAAAGCTATTTGTATACATCCAACCTATTTCACCGTTCTATTTTTTTTTTATGATGAGAATAAGTTTAAACAATGAATTATTGTACTATTTATTTCCCAATTTTATATATTTATGCAATATTATCTAACAATCTTTTTTTCTTTAAAAAACACTATTCTATGTGATGAGGGTAAAACATTTGCCTTTACCTCAGTAGACACCATGGTTATTTCTATGGAAAGCAATTATAGGAAAGAAACCCACATCAAAGAAAGCATCAGAAGTACAAGGAGAAAAAAAGAATATGAATTAGAAACACTTCTTGCCTAGATGCAATACATGGTACAACAGAGTGGTTAGCAGATAATGAAAATAAACCTAAGTTTGGATTATGATACCATAACTTCCTAATTGTACAACCTCAATCAGATAAATTACCCATTCCTTTAAACCTCAGTTTTCTAATCTATGCAATGGAGATAAAAATAGAAACCAACTTTTGAAGTTATTTTGAGGGTTGTATTAAATAATACACTAATGCTACTTGGCACAGTGCCCAGCAAATGCTCAATAGCTGGAATGGGTCTCAAACATATCTGGAGTTTGGTCTTACTAGAAACATTAAGAACTTGAATAAATAGCCTTCCTGTTACTAGACTCCTGTAAATAGTCAAGAAAGAACAAAGATAGTTTTGTGACATATCCTTGCTCGTGGTGACCAGCTAGACATATAGCTGCATCTCTAGAGATGCAAAAAAAAAAGCAAGACAACGCTGAGAGAATGGGAAACAGCAAACTTTTCTATCTGTCAGAACCCTCACCTGTCAGGGTGGTAGCATCAGTAATTTCAGCCCCTGTGGGGAACTGTGCAGTGAGTGAGAAAGATGTATCTTCATTTTGGGATTATGATCAGCTTAGGTTGTATCTCAATTTATATATCTTTTGCCATTTAAAAAAAAGATTTTATTCTTTAACTTTTTGTCACTCTTATTTTCTCCCCACTTTTTCAGTCAGAAGAAAAAATATCAAATCTGGGGTTTCCATTTAATAACCTTTTCCCACTTTGACAGAAGGTCACCTTCAATACTAATCTTGTTTAGAAAATCTCATGAGGTGTCTTGCATAGTGGCTGTGAATTGGACCTGAAAATTGCTCAGATGCTCTAGCAGGGCAGGGGTATTGAAGGTAAATGAGAGGTATGTTTAACAGTCTTTTATCCAGGCTTCAACCTCCTGAAACTAGGATTCTCCTGAATCTTTGCTTTCCTTTAGGTTTAACTGCTCAGCTTCATCTTATTTCCTCTCCAATACACATTCCCCTCAAGCTCCCTGGATACAATTTGTTTATTAAAACCGTTGATTTACAAGTGAGTGCTCCGCTGTATGTTATTGGCGGAGACTTTCAAGTAATGATCCCAGTCGAATGATGTGTTACCTTTAAATGGCTATCCCCAGGGACGCCTGGGTGGCTCAGTGGTTGAGCGTCTGCCTTGGCTGAGGTCATGACTCTGGGTATGGGGACCAAGTCCTGCATCAGGGTCCCTGCAGGGAGCCTGCTTCTCCCTCTGCCTATGTCTCTGCCTCTCTCTGTGTGTCTCTCATGAATAAACAAATAAAAATTTAAAATTTTTTTTAAAAAGATAAAGCTCTTTCTTTAAAAAAAAGGAATAAGTAAGTAAGTAACTAAATAAATAAGTAAGTAGCTATCCCCAAACTGTGAGAAATCCTTAGCCTTTTGTTTTGTTTTTTGAGACTGTTTACTTTTAATAAAGATGTTGCCTGTCCTTTTCGTCATTTTTATATAAAATCCAAATGCCCTTAAATGGAATTATTACTGTTATTAAATTAATAACAAAACAATATCCAAAGAAAAATTTTAATTACAGTGAGATTTTTAACTTAAATCTAATTTTGAGGGGCTGAAACTTTTCAATGAAGTTTGTGTTGTTAAATTCAGCTTTTCTTAGTCTTGGCAAAGTGAATTAGAACAACAGGAAACTGTCCAAACTTTTAAATGTAACATTCTTAGAAACAAGCTCTATGTTTTACTTGGTTTGTCACCGCCCCATTCATGCTATGACCATAGTAAATACTTCATGTATTTTGTTGGATGAGTCTTATCAAATCCATACTAAAACCATATAAATCATGCAGGAGAAGGTACATTGATTTATATTACATTATCTAAAGTGATTTTCTACACTGATCTAATTAAAAAGATAATAGGTTTTTTTTTTTTCTAATAGCTTATTTTAACCCTCTTCTCCTTGTTGTAATGGTTTTTCTGAGGGGTGGAGTATGGGGGGAGCTTGTATTACAAAATTGAAATTTTTTGGACCATTGCACAAGTGGTAAGTATGAGTAGTAGAAAGCTAATAAAATCATTGGGAATTAAATGATGTCTTTGAATAACAACAACAGCAATGAAAAATGTATGATGTATGGGCAGGAGTATTTGGATGCTCCTATCCAGAAAGGCGCTCAAATTATTGCACTAGCTTGAGCAATGAGCAAACTGGTACTTCCAGGTTTGTTTTTAGCTTTTGGAAATTGCAAAAAAAATGAAATAAATATGTGCCACTGTAGTCTTTGAAATGTTGAAATGGAAGAGTTTGGAAGATCATAAAGTTAACATTTTATAATTCTGGGAGTCTATAACAATCATTAAACACTGTGATAAACTTGTAATTCATGGTAACACCTCTAGGCTTTTATATAAAAATTTTTAAAAACCCCTCCCACTCTTTGTTGGTCTTTGTGAATTTGTAATGCAAGATTCTCCTTGATACGGATGTTGGAGAAGAGAAGGAAGGGGAGAAGATGTCATTAATGAATCATTAAAACCAGAAAAATTAAGTGGAACAGGAGATCTCAGGAAAAATATTTCAGCATTAGTAAGACCAGTAATTGTCTGTGAGTTTTGGTCTGCCTTGAGACCTATGGCAAGGAGTAACAGACTCCGAAATAGGAAGAAATAAAAAGATTGACTTTGGACTTTGAAAGAGGCTCTTCTAATGAAGATGAAGACAGTTTACAAGCAACAATGTTACTCATCATGGATATCATTCTCAAAAGCCAGATGCAAGAGTCGGGGAAAGTGCTGAAGGTCACTGATCTTTGTGACCACTCTCCATAGTGAAAGGAGAAAAGCATGAAGAAAAAGCTACAAAAAATCAGATTTACATAAATACCCAATGAGTGTGAGAAGAATGGAGAAGTTAAGCCCAGCATAGTTTTAGGCCACCAAAACCTCAGGATATAAATTTTTAGGACATAAGGAAAAACTTTATCTACAGAGCTGGGGACAAGGGGTGACTTATAATGGTGTAGCATAATCCAATAAGAGAGAAGACTTTTAGGAGATCTACAACCCTCTTTTTTTTTTTAAGATTTTATTTATTCATGGGAGACAAAGAGACATAGGCAGAGGGAGAAGCGGACTCCCTGGCGGAAGCCTGAGGCAAAACTCAGCCCCAGGGCCCCAGGATCATGACCTGAGCCAAAGGCAGATACTCAACCACTGAGCAACCCAGGTGCCCCAATCTTCAATGCTCCTAATGTCAAGAGGCATTCTCAAATCCCTTAGCAGTAATTGACCAAGTATCCATCTACTGTTCAGGCCAAAAATTGAACTATAACCAGGATAAACCTTGAAAACATTATGCTCAGTGAAAGAAGCTAGTCGCGAAAAACCACACATTGTATCTTTTCATTTATATAAAAGATCGAAAATGAGTGAATCTAGTGATTGCCTTGGTCTGTGAGGGCCTGGGACTAGGAGAAAATGGGGAATGACCGCTAATGGGTTCCTTTGGGGGTGCTAAAATAGTCCTGTGAAATTAGGCAGTGATGATGGTTGCACAACTCTGCGAATACATTAAAAACACAGTGAATTGTACTTTCTAAATGGGTGAATTATATGATATGTGAATTGTATTTCAATAAAGCTGTTATAAAAAATGAAAATGAAGAAAAGGCTGCCCACAGTCTTGGAAGAGATCTGAGAGGTAATTGGAGTGCTCACTGCTAAAATAATTCCTGTGGCCGGGAAAATGACAGCATGGGCTGGCAAAGCCTACGGATTACAACTCTATTTGTAAGAGCATAGGTAGAATACATTTCTAAAGAACCACATGGATGTCCAAGTGCAATTCAGGAGTTTTTGAAAGGAGACAGTGGGGGTAAGGAACGCTAGAGAGACATATGCAAGTGTTATCCAATAGAGCAGTCACTTTTTTTTCTTTTTATTCATTTTTCTTGACTGAAGTAGGGATTATTCTACTTCTTGGTAAAGAGAGAGAATTCCACGTGTGGCTTTATTGAAGTCTCACAAAAACTTAGTTACATGAAATTTTTCTTCTTTAATCCTTATTTTCTGGATGAATAACTGAGAAAATAGAGAGACTGAATGATTTGAACACTCTGGAGCCAGTAGAGAAAGAAACCCAGATTGGAATGTAAGCCTTTTATCTCTAGTCCCTATTGTCTTTTCTTATGTCATGCTGCCTGACTCCTTCAAGATTCTGCTGACTTATCATATGTGGAGTTCTATCTTGTTTTGAAATCAACATCCCCTTGGAAATGACTACAGAGAGGAAACATTCTACTTTTTTTTTTTTAAGTTTTCATTTAATCTATATAGTAGAACGAACATAATTTGAAGATGATGGCTTTAATTAAATGACGGCTGTATTCTGTGCCTACATATTTCCATAAAAAGTGGAAAAAATAATATTGCAAGGAGGCTACACTTCTATTGGGAGTAAAATTGGCATGGTCACTTTGAAAACCTGTCAGTATTGATTTGAGGTGAAGAAATGTGCATTCTGAGTCCAAGCAATTCTACTCCTACCGTGGTCACCAATGACATGTACAAGGATATCCATAGCAGCCTATTCTTAATAGTCCCTAAACCTGGAAATGATCCAAATGGAATACATGTGTTCTATTCAATTAGTGGAATACTATAGAGCAATCCCCCCAAATTTTAGCTATATGCACCACTAAAAGAAAAAAGTCAAATACAAATGCATATACACAGTACAATTCTGTTTATAAAAAGTTGAAAATCGGACACCTGGGTGGGTCAGTTAGTTATGCTTCTACCTCCGGCTCAGGTCATGATCCCAGGGTCCTGGGATGGAGCCCTGCATTGGGCTTCCTGCTTAGTGAGCAGTCTACTTCTCTCTCTCCAACCAGCTCCCCTTGCTTGTGCTCTCGCACACACACACACACACACACACACACACTGTCTGTCAAATAAATATATAATTTATTTTTTAAAGTTGAAAATCAGGAAAAGCTAACCAAATCTCTTAGAAGTCAGGATAATAATTACACATGGTAGTGGGTGGAGAGGTAATAGTATCTGGTAGTGGAAAAAGGGTAGCTCTTTGGATGCCAACCATGCTATTGCTTAATATGGGTGCTGGTTCATGGGTATGTAGATGCAGTAAAAATCAACCAAGCTACACATTCATGATTTTGTATTTTTATGTCTGTATAAGTATTCATATTCAAATATATGCTATTTGAGCTCCTAAAGGAGAGGTATCCTGAATTTCCAGATTTTTGCCTATTGAAATATCCCATATAAAATATGCATATGACACATTTTCTCTTTACAGAGTAGAGCAGACTCTGGGAGAAATCCTCCACTATAGTGAATTATATATTCAGTTGTTTGTTTCAAACTAACACTTAAATACAATCACACTACATGGTACTATACATGAATGACAAATTGCTCCCAGGCAGATACCTAAGGAGGACTGCTGTCACCTGAGAGGTGGGTTTGAAACTAAAAAGATATAATGTAGTAAAAACAACAAATAAATCTTAGTGAAAGTACTCCAGGAAGCATTCATGAGCAGGTGGCTTTGAGGAGGTGTCATTTAACAAGAAAGAGCTAGCAGTGTGAAGTCCTCAAGCCAAAGCTTTCTCGGCAAGAAGAAATAGTAAATGCCAAGCCCCTGAGGTGAGAATGAACATGGAATTCATGAAAAGTAGAGCAAGGCCCGGTTGTTGGCTCCGGTGGGGGTACAGAGAAGAGATGGTCGGACAAGCAGGCTCTGGTTGGGTGACTCCGGTCAATGCAGCTGAGGAAAATGGATTTTTGTGCAACTCTGAAGCATTGGAAGGTTAAAACAGGTCAATAACATGATCTAATTGGCATTTTTAAAAGTTCACTCTGACTGTTCTACAGAAAATGGATTGTAGGGGGGGAAATGAAAGCAAAAAACCATTATAGGGTTACTGCTGTAGTCCCGATGAGATCTCGACCAGGAGGCACCAATGAATTGTATGGAGGGGTGACAGATAGAGAAGAATCAAGAGTTTGAGGGCTTGAACAAGTCAAAGGAGGGCAGTTACATTTCCTCAGAAAACTTGGAGAGGCTGAGATGGATTGAACAAATGCACTGCCAGCACTTAACATAAAGCACGGAAATGTTTAATTCATGTCATTTTTGTTGTTGTTATCACTGTTGCTTTGGCTGTTTTGATAGGCTATAAAAGTCTTAAAATAAAGCATGATTTGTGCACTTCACTATGGCAGCCATAAGAAGTCCCATTCAAGGTTCTTCAACATCAGTGTCTTTACTTAAAAGGAATTCTGAAATAAGCTCCTCTTTTAACAGGTAATGAGATTAAATATTAGCAAGCTAAATGATTTTTCTCAAGGCTAACTTTACTCTCAAAAACACAGAGTCCTGAAATCTTCTCTTACGAACATGAAATCTCTTTAAATTGCTATATAGTGGAGCGGAAATATTCGTTATAACCAAAATGGCAGTGCAGAAGTGCAGCTCATGTGAGTTGGAAATTCATCTCTATTTTGCAAATGCCAAAACTGCTTCTATTTCTTCTATGCTGCTAAATGATGGAATCTAAAGTAGATAATTTATCTGTTTTCGAGCAGAGCACTTTGATGAGTCTTTTTTATGGCAAGCTAGCAGAAGGAGTAAAGAACTAAACTTCTTTCTATGTTACAGCAAATGGAATTGAGTTTGCAAGAAATTTATTCTTTGGTAGAAAAGGCCACACGCAAATGTTTTGCATGAAAATTTTGTTTATATTTTTGTACATTAAAAATGGGCGAATGTTCCATAGCTGACTAGATAGAAAGCACAGGAAATGAGGCAGTGGGTACGTAGAGGCTAGGTAATAGATCGTACTAATTTGAAATACACACCCCAAATTTTAATTACTTAAAATTCAGTGGTAACTCTAGCACTTTTATTACTTAGATCAAAGATATACCCAGGGAGGAGAAATTTGTTATTGGCATTATTTAAAATTCTTGAACTTTGGTGATAAAAATATCACTTTTAAGTTAGGTTTATTATTTTTAATTATCTAAAGACAATGCTTCTATCAAGGATAGACCATACCCACTTAACTCCCCTGGCTTTGCCACCATAAGGAAATAATATGTAGATTTAGATGGTTACTAAAATCATATTTACATCATATATGCATTATCATGTATATATGTTATAGCATGTATACCTCACATATATATTTCTCAAGGAGTTGACATCTGTGACACAGTTAGAATGTATTAAATGTGAAAGACTAACTTTTATGATAAGATCAATGATTTCTTTGTTTTTGAGATCAATAATTTCTAAGAGATGCAAAAATACAAGCCTACAATATAAACATCTTTCTTGAAAGAGTAATTTTACATTTTATACAGAATAGTTTGGCTTTCAAAATGTAACCTGACACTGTATGCAGTATTAAAATATATAAGTTTAATTTTATACCTAGTATCAGATTCCATATAAAGATAATTATTTCTCATGTTTATATAAAATGCGTGTAATAAAATTTTATTTATACATTATGGAAATTCATACAAAAAAGATAGAAGATGCCTATGCACAGAAAAACTTTCAAGTCCTCATAATTCTAAAAAATCTCATTTTTTCCATAAGGAATAACGATATATCAGGATCAACTTCCTAAATTTCAAATTGTTCTTTCAATTTGTTTGTAATCATGTAAAAGACACACACACACACCCACACACACACAAAACAAATGCCACGAGTCAAAATGAGGAACTTGCTTAAAATTTAGTTTAATAAAAGTGTTTCTTTACATAAACATATCATAGAAGCAGTAAATCTTCTGGAAGTTTCTCCTCATGTGGACAAGTTGGAGCCTTCCACATGGAGCTGTCCTTTACATTTTCAACAGAATTTGGAGGTGTGGAGCAAAAGCCTAGAAATCTGGATTGACACATACACTTGAAAAGAAAGCAACTGGAAGTGGTGGAGATATCTTTGTGCCATTGTACCAATCAGTCACATGTCTTCAAAATGGTGTGACAGAAAATCAATAAAATACATTAAGACTGACTTGGTTCCACTAGTTTAAAAAAAAATAACTAAAAATGATAGCAAAACCTATTATTCCAGTCAAAATGCATGGTAACCTACGTGGTCTCAATCCACACTAAGTTTTGCTATAGCTGCAAATAGTATTGATTTTCTTCAAACAGCTGAGAAGTATTTGATGTAAATCTTGTTTGGCCCATGACAAAGAAGTGCCAGATTTGATCCAAATTGTTAACATATTGCATTAAGGACTAACTACTTTTTTAAATCCCAGTTCTGGTTAGTTTCTTTGTACTCAGCATCAACCAAAGCTATCCTGCAAAAAAGCAGTTACTTTGCAGAGACACTTCTAAAGAAAAGACTTTGCCCAAGGCTGATCCTATGTGTACTGAGTCGCTATCTCAAAGAGATGTTTGGTGTTCTCTCTTGCAAAAGCTGCTGCTTTTTTGTAGATCCACCTGCTGTTTTAGACTCCGCTTGGTCCTTTGGTCGCAGGTGGTTATCTATTGCTCTGATGTAAAAGAAAGCATTTTGTTTCTGTACAATTTGATGTGGACCCTTCAATCTGCAGACATTCTGAAACCATCATTTCTTTGTTGGTTTTTGTTTCTTATCAGCCTGCATAGAGTATACAAAATTTCTTACACCACCATGTGCCCAGTACAAGAGTAGAAACCCAAGTTCCCTTCAGCTTCCAGCTACAGTTAGCCTAGTGGACGCATCTTGCAATTTGTTGCAAGAATCCTGATGGATTGATTGACTTTGCTCCATGACTTTGGTAATCAACTTGTCATGTAATGTTAAAGTTTCTTCCAGAACTGAGTGTCCTTGAACATAACATTTCATGTCAGTGGGTCTCCAATTATTCATTGGTAAAATGGAGGAGGGAAAGGGTAAACATATTAATGTGCTTTTCTAAATGTGAAAAATGAAATAAATCATTATCATCTCTGGTAGATCAGTCATTCAGAAAAAAAAGGCAGTTATGAATTGTTACTCATATATTCATTTGCATATTCATTCACTCATTAAAATATAAACTCCTTGCAGACAAGAGATTTGTTTTTCTTCTCTGCAGATCCAGTACTAAAAACAGTGTCTGGCATGTATGTTTATATTAAAAAGATACAAAGATATATTAAAAGAAATAAAATAGGGGCTCCTGAGGGGCTCAGTGGTTGAGCACTTCAGCTCAGGTTGTAATCCCAGGGTCTTGGGATCGAGTCCTGTATCTGGCTCCCCGCAGGAAGACTGCTTCTCCCTCTGCCTATGTCTCTGCCTTTTTCTCTGTGTCTCTTATGAGTAAATCAATAAAATCTTCTCTTAAAAAAAGAAATAAAATGACGGTAACTTCCTGCCCTCAAAGATCTGACCACTCCATAAGCCCTCCTGCTGTGTTACGGTGAAAAAAGCTCAGGAGCAGTGATTCAGAAAGCCAGAGCTCCTCCTTCCACTTTGAAATCTGCTCCCTACATATATTTGACCCGTTTAACCTCTAGATGCCTCAGTTTGGTCATTTAGAAATGGAATACTATGCACTGGAAAAGGATAATACATTGAGTTCAGCCATACATAACAGAAAATCCAAGTAAGTAATAGAGTAAGTAAAAGGCTTAATGAGCAAGATAAATATATATTTTTCTTCCAGGAATGAGAATTCCATAATGAGCAACTTCAGTCAGGCTTAGCAGCTCCATGATAGTATCAAAGACTCAGTTTCTTTTTGTCTCCCTGCTCAGCTGTCCTTAGCATGTGCATTTCATTTTATGGTGACAGATGGCCTGTTGGAGCTTCAGTATCACAACCATATTCCGACCATATTCCAGGAAGAACAAAAGGTGAAAGGGTCATTCTGGCCGAGTTGGCTTTGTTTTAGGGAGTTAGGCACATGCCAGAAATATTTCATATATTTATTTTTTTAATGCTAGGAAATGTAGTTTTGTAACTGGTCACTTGCACATCCAACAAGATCAAAACCCTGTTAGTAAGGAGGTAGGGATGAATAAATATTGAGTAATAAACTAGCTGTTTTAGTCACAAGTGCAATCTGTTTCTTTATACAATAAACATTTATTGCATATGTATTTCGCTTTAAGTATTTTACAGTGGTTGAGATGGAGAGAAAAGAGTATCCAGCAATGAATAAAATGCTTGCTCTGGCCGGAATGTTTGTATTCTCCCAAATTCATATGTTGAAATCTAATCCCCAATGAGGTGATTAGGTCGTGAGTGTAGAGTCTTCATGAATTGAATTAGTGCCCATATAAAAGAGACACTTTAGGAATTCCCTTACCCTTTCCATTATGTGAGGACACAGGACTGTCTATGAATGAGATGGAAGTAGGCCCTCAGGAGATACTGGATCTGCAGGAGTCTGATCTTGGATTTCTCAGCCTCTGAGCTGTGAGAAATAAATGTCTGTTAAGTTACCCAGTCTATGGTATTTTAGTATAGCAACCCAAGTTCAGACAGCGAGGCACTCAATATCTTGAAAAAAGGAGACGATGAAACAATATTTATGAATCTTTTTATCTTTTTTCCATCGGCAAGTCCATCTTAAAGGCCTGATAAAAACCAGGTGCCCAAGGTTAGCCTGTATTTAAGGGTCAGGGAAGTGAGCTCTACTTCTTGGCTGGAGAAGCATGGCAAGAATAGTTACAACCATTTTTGAAAACAATTTCATAAAGTCATTAATGTTATTTTAGTAGGCTGAGTGGCTAATGGCCTATTAGGCTAGCTTTCCTTACTACAGTCAAAATTCTAAACTACAGGGATCCCTGGGTGGCGCAGTGGTTTGGCGCCTGCCTTTGGCCCAGGGCGCGATCCTGGAGACCCGGGATCGAATCCCACATCAGGCTCCCGGTGCATGGAGCCTGCTTCTTCCTCCGCCTGTGTCTCTGCCTCTCTCTCTCTCTCTCTGTGACTATCATAAATAAATAAATTAAAAAAAAAATTCTAAACTACACACTCACTAGAAAAGGAGTAAAACTTAAGACTACTAATTTTAAACAACCTCATAAAAAGCATAAAATTCTCTACTATGTGATTTTGTTCCATTTAATTCAGTTCTAAGTTTCAAATTGGGTATCTTGATTATGATGGCTAAATGTTTTCTGAGTTTCCTCACACTTAAAATTGGAATGATAGCATCTTAACCAAAAAAGTTTACATATCAGATGAACTAATGGATGTTAGAGTTACTCACCAGCTGAAAATTACTATACAAATATGAATTCTTACTATTGTCATTGTCATACCTTGCTTTGGCTTGTCTTGCCCCACTCTTCCACGAAAAATTCTTTGCCCAGTCATGATTTAATAACAACATATCTTCTTATAGCATGGCAATCCCTTATACTTAAAATAAAAGTGAAAAGGGTTAAACGAAGAAATAAGATTATTTCTTCCTGAAAATTCTCCTCTAATTTGACATCCTACTTGTTACCTTTGCATCTCACTGTACTAACCAATGTGAATTACCAAGCTACTTGAATATTTGAATAATTATTTATTCATTTCTATAATTTACATTCTTTGTTTGCTGTATATAGCCTTATTCAAACAATTTATTTACAGGAAATTCAACTATTAGTTGTAATGAAGGGAAGCAGCACACTGATAATCTAAAAGTGTTAAGGGCAGTTTATATTTGTTTTGGGAATGGAGTTTTTTCAGGGGATTTGCTTTCATAATTGCACTTTTGTCTTGCCAGTATTAAAATTACTTGCATTCCTTGGGCAAAGAAGCAGAAGATACTGAGTAGAATTGTGAGTACAGAGAGAAGATGATCTGGATATAAACAAAACTCCATCATGAAGAAGACACACAATTTCAACATATACTAATCACTGAGATTTGATCACATAACACATTTGCTTTTGTTCATTCCATTTCCTTACCACACTATAAAGTCCCAGAGTAGAGGAGTCAGCTGCAATCAAACTCTATAAATATTAAAGTGAAAAGTACCATACCAAACCTTTACTCTGAATATGATAAATAACTCTCAGTGGCAAGAATATAGTTATTTAATTCTGGGGTTGACCCAAAAGCATATGGGTTGATATTATTTTATTATGTCTTTTATCCTCTTTGATATAGATATTTGGATGTACATGTGTGTGTATGCATATGGCTATATGAAGAGAGAGAGAGAGAAGGAAAATTGAATAGAAAATGAGAGAAGTGACGCCTGGGTGGCTCAGGGATTGACCATCTGCCTTTGGATCAAGGTATGATCCCAGTCCCGGGGTCAAGTCCCACATCGGGCTCCCTGCGAGGAACCTGCTTCTCCCTCTGCTTTTGTCTCTGCTTCTCTCCGTGTGTCTCTCATGAATAAATAAATAAAATAAAATCTTAAAAAAAAAGAGAGAAGACAATATCCCAACTAACGTTAATGCCAAGATTCATAGCAGCATAGAGTGATTTCATAGGAGAAAAATAATAAAATAAACTTTTGAATCTTATATTTCACAAATATAAGGTGATTTTAGAATTTACCTCAGTGAACATAATGGAACACGTATTGCTTTTATTTAATTTAGAATAAGATATGCATTAGCTGTCTCTTAGCTAGGTTCATTTATAAACTATTAATGATTTCATTTCCATTTTTACCATGAACAAAAAACATAGTTATTGCATAGGTCTTTTTTTCTCTAGACACTGAGTCATTATTTAATTAAGTACTGTTTATAGTTTTACATATCACATTTGCATTTTTATCTAGGTACTGCAATTGAGTAAATATATATTTTAATTTATCATCTCATATATTTTTTAATCTAGGCAGATGAAGATCATTAGTTTTTTTCATAATGGCATGTTTCTTTAAATTCTTTAACTCATAAACAGGAGTTTCACTTCCTTTTCTTTGAAAATAGTGTTAAAAAGTTAGAGAACAAATGAAAATCAAAATATTCTGACAGTTATTCAGTAACATAGCTTACAGATTCTATTTTTAAAGTAATCGCATTTTTACTGTATATTGTACAGTGTTTTCAATTACTTTTTTACACAGACTTGATTTTCCCATCGTGTGTCTCCTTTTAAAAGCTATGTAGTTAACCATGTTTTGAAAACTCTGCAAAATCCTTAATAAAGTTTAAGGTAATAGAACATAAGAGAACATTATCAAAATGGAAGAAATGGATGTAATATATAAACTCAGGAGGCTGTGATCATTATCTACAATTACAGGAAGAATTCAAGAAACAGAAGTATAACACTATAAAATGAAAATTGATTTTGAATATTAGGAAAACTGTATGAAAGCCTTTAAACTCTCTGAAACTCTTCTGAGCTAGGAAAAATAATTCCCTGCTGTAGAATAGGTTTATTGACACTTCTGGTGTAGAATAGGTTTTTTGGCACAACATGAAGGCAAAATGCCAGAAAAAAAAAATATAGCTACCTCTGTATCTATCTTTGTATCTATCTATCATCTATCTATCATCATCTATCCATCATCTAGCATACATCATCTCTATATCTCAATAGTGCATGAGTTTGGGGATCCCTGAGGGGCCCGGCGGTTTGATGCCTGCCTTCCTGCCAGGGCGTGATCCTGGAGTCTGGGGATCAAGTCCTGGGATCGAGTCCCATGTCGGGTTCCCTGCATGGAGTCTGCTTCTCCCTCTGTCTATGTCTCTGCCTCTATCTCTGTGTGTGTGTGTGTGTGTGTGTCTCTCATGAGTAAATAGACAAAATCTTAAAAAAAAAAAATGTGTATAGTGCATGTGTTTAAAACGACTGAAGCTGATAGTTTGAAAAACTCACCAACACTTGACCAGAGTGGTGATGTCTCCCCAATGAGACATTCACTCTTTATACCATTGCTCTCTTCACCAATGTTAGGAGGAATCCCCGGGCTCAATTTTCTCAAAAACAAACAAACGGGCACTGAGGGGGGCAATTAATGCGATGAGCACTGGGTGTTATACTATATGCTGGCAAATCGAACTCCAATAAAAAAAATACCAAAAAAAAAAATAATAATAAATTCAATTAAAACCAACAAACAAACCAAAATGAACCTAAGCAGGTTTAGAGAACCAAGAATCAGAACTTCAATGGCCTGGAGTTGGAGCACTGAAAAGCTGGATTTGGAAGTGAGGCTGAGTCTGAGAGGCAGAGGGCCTAATACAGAGAAGCAAAGAGTTGGAACATACAGGCTGATAGGCTGGCCAGAGCCTTGATGCCTCTAATCAGAAGACTGTAGGAAGGGTATTGAGTGATGAAGTTGAGATGGAGATACCTCTTCTAAGTTAGTAGGGTACTGAAGTGATTGTAGATCTGTGTTAGCCACTCTCAGAATTAGAAACTATATTTGGAAGAAAATTTGCCCAAATACCTTTAGGATTAAGATCACAGGTGAAGGGGATCCCTGGGTGGCTCAGCGGTTTGGCGCCTGCCTTCAGCCGGGGGCGTGATCCTAAAGACCCAGGATTGAGTCCTATGTTGGGCTCCCTGCATGGAGCCTGCTTCTCCGTCTGCCTGTGTGTCTGCCTCTCTCTCTCTCTCTCTCTCTCTCTGTCATGAATAAATAAATAAAACCTTAAAACAAAAAAGATCACAGATGAAGATTTCCAAACTAGAAGCCAATCCTCTATGATGATAAACAACAGAAACAAGATACAAAAATTTGAAAGCAAGGACTGCAGATTTAAGAACTGCCAGATAGAGAGGATAGAATAGCTATGTAGAAAATATAAGGAAAAAAATGCAGTTATAAAGTAGGTATAGAACAAGAAGACAAAGAATGATGGTCAGAGATGCAAATTAAGTTCTAGAAACAAAAGACATAATCACTGAAGTAAAACCAAATTCAATGGAAAGTTAAATGAGAGATTAGGAGCATTTGAAAGAAAATTTGTAAACCTGAAAAATATACTTTGAAAAAATATATACATTGAAAAAATACTTTGAAAGCAATAAGGAAAGACTAGGAGGTAGAGTTTAAAAGACCTAGAACAGAGAATGAAAATTTCTCATATATACTTAGTTGAAGTTCTGGGAGCAAGGGCTAAGCAGAAAGCTAAAGAGACGATATTTTTTTAAGATTTTATTTATTTATTCATGAGAGATAGAGAGAGAGAGAGAGGCAGAGACACAGGCGGAGGGAGAAGCAGGTTCCATGCAGGAGCCCGACGTGGGACTTGGTCCCCGGTCTCCAGGATCACACCCTGGGCTGAAGGCGGTACTAAACCGCTGAGCCACCCGGGGTTGCCCAAGAGACGATATTTAACGTCATAATAAGAACAAATCTTCCAGATGTAAAAATAAAGACCAACATCCCAACCAAGATTAATAGAAAGAAATCTATGCCAAGACATGCTGTTGTAAAACTGAAAAAAGATCAAAGACAATTTCATGAAATAGAAAAAAGAAAGACTGCTTATAATGGAATTACTGTTGAAAGGACAATGGAATTCTCAATAACAGTAATAGCCAGAAGATATGAAATGTTATCTTTAAAGTATTAAGAGATGGTAACTGTCAACATAAGTTAGTACTTAAAATATGATACATCATGTCACATCATTATGATACTCTATTATATATTCCAAATTAGTCAACAAAAGCCAAATATTTTAAATAGGACTGCATATGTATGTGATAAAACCATACTTAGTATAGTATAGAATAATGTAGCATAGTATAGTATGGTATAGCACAGCATAGTATATAGTATAGCAACTATAATATACTGTTTTCAAAATGGTGGCTATCCTAAAATGAGGGGAGGTAGGAGAATAGGATAGGGGAAGAGCACATCCACAGATAAATGTTACAAGCAGAGTTGAATTTTTGATATGTGTGTTGGTTCATGGCTTTACATTGTATCATAACAAAGAAGCAAGCAAGCATAGACCAAGATAATAGTGCATTGTTAACTGAGGACTCTGTTAAAATAAAATAGCGAGCAAAAATAATCTTCATCCATTAAGTAGTTGAACATAAGAAATACATAATGGCATAAAAATAATCAGTAGTATTATTTAACTGCTAATAACAATCTTTAAAATGTTACAAAAGAAAAATAGCTACTGAGTTTATAGATGCACTGTGGGAAAAGGCCTTCCTATCAACATCGATAGCTTTTCTTCCCTCAGGGTTGAGATGGAAAGCACAGCTACAGAATGATTTCCTACCATCATGGACTCTGAATCTTTTTTCTATTACACACAGAAAAACACCTATCATCAAAATAAATAGTTACTAATCTGCTTCTAATGGTTCCACACAGGCTCAGAAAGAAATAGGATGAAGTTGAAATGCTGCATTAAGTATAGGAGACATAATACATGGAAAATAGCTTAAGGGCAGTATCAAATATAAGTTGCCCGGAGATAAATGATTCAGTATTACTATGTTCATGAAAGTTCCCTGATTTTATTTTGCAAATTATTGAGTGGTATTATTTTAGGTCATGATGCCTTTTCAACTGGTTGTTTCCATTAGATCCACAGCACTTAATATTTTTTTCTATCATCACCTTGGTCCTCTGCAGCAATATAGGGAAGTAAGACATTGATTTGGATCAGTGTTTCACCAGAATTTGTTGATTCCATGATGGCTACAGACATTAAGGAAATAAGGATGTAGATAAATTCAGCCAAGCTTAAAGGATACGTTTTTGCCCAACATATATATTAGCTAAACACATACACATTTCCAATTTGTTTTTCATTATAACAATCATGTCTTTTTAAAGGAAATTTTTTAGTCCTTGTATTGACTGTTAGTTTTTGTTTGTTTTGGTATGGAACCCTGGCAAATTTGCATGTCATTCTTGCATAGGAGCCCTAGCACTCTTCTCTGTATTATTCCAGTTTTAATGTATGTGCTGTCAAAACAAATACACATTAGTTTATTTCTTTATGTGTTAATAGTTTTTAACAACCATTGTCAAGGACCTATATTAAACTCTTACATTTTCTATATTTGTATTAAATTGACAAGTTTTTCATACATGAAAATATAGATATCAGATGTTCATATTAGCATGTTGTACTAGAAAATCGTTGATAAAATTTAGTAAAAGTAAATATGTTCCTGGAAAGCTTAAGTTATAGATTCTTTCAGAAAACAGTACTACTTCATATAAAAAAGATTTGAAATAAATCTGGTACAAAAATAATGCTCTTTAGTGATAGCTGCTGACAAAACAAGAATAAAGCTATAAATAAGTGTGGCTCAGTTGAAAGGGAACACTTGCTATAATTTACTTATTTAATGATGTAATGATGTAAGGATTTCTTATACTATTAAAAATTTCAAATCAACAACCAATAAATAAATAAAGCAATCAATGCCCGTGTTATATCATTACATAAGTACTTAAGTAGCTCTACAGAAATAGAATACTTAGGCTAATATGATATGCAGGCATAAACAAATGTAACATATGAGGCAGATTATTCAACATAAGAATATATTTATTCCAGATTCAATCACATCACACATGGTAGGATTTCTTTCTTTTCTAAGACTGAATAATACTCCACTGTATGTATATACCACTTTTTCTTTATCCAATCATTTGCCAGTGGACCTTTAGGTTGCTTTCATGTCTTGGTTTTTGTGAATAGTGCTTTAATGGATATGAGAGTTCAGATAGCCCTTGAAGATCCTGATAGCAATCCTATGTGTATATATACACATGATATATATGAAACATATATATGTATATGATTAATGAATTATATGGCCCTTCTCATTTTAATTAATATGGAGATTAATTTAATCTCCATACTGTTGTGCATAGTGGTTTGATCAATCTACATCCTCATGAAAAGTATGCAGGGGTTCCCTTTGCTCCACATTCTTACTAATGCCTGTTACTTTTGTCTATTTGGTGATAGCCATTCTAACAGCTGTGAGATGATATCTGATAACTGCTTTGGTTTAAATTTCCTTGATCATTAGTGATGTTGGACACCTTTTCGTATACCTGTTGGTCATTTGTACTGTCTTCTTTGAAGAAATGTTGGTTCAGTTCCTTTGCTCATGTATTAATTGGATTATCTGTTTCCTTGCTATTGAGTTTTAAGAGTTTCTCATGTAGTTTGGATATTAACCCTATATCAGATATAAAGTTTGCAAATATTTTCTTCCACTCTGTAGTTTACCTTTTAATTTTACTGATTGTTTCTTTTGTTAAGAAGCTTGTTTTTAAATTATTCTTTATCTCTCTTTTCCTTAGCCATTTCATTGAGGAATGATTGATGTACTAACAGCTATACATATTTAATTTAGACAATCTGATGAGTTTGGATGTAAGTACACATCTGTGAAAGTTTCATCATAATCAAGGCTTTTTATTTATGAGGAATTTATAAGGCTTTACTTTTATGAGATATCTAAAATAATCAAACTCACCAAAGTAGAGACTAGAATAGTGGTTGCCAAGGGATGAGAGGAGGAGGAAATAAAGCACTATTAGTAAAAGGTTACAAAGTTTCAGTTATAAAAAGTCAGTAAATTTTAGAGGTCTACTGTACAGCAAAGTATCAATGATTAACAACATTGTTTTATATATTTAAAAAATTTACTAAAATCATGTTAAGTTTTATAATAATAATAATAATAAAAGGGATTGGGGAAACTTTTGATATGTTAATGGCAAAAATTGTGATGGTGTTTTCACAGGTTATACTTATCTCCAAACTCATCAAGTTTATACATTAATTATGTATGGTTTTTATATATCAATCATACCTTAATAAATGCTTTTTAAAGAAAGAGTATATTTTTCCTAAAATAAATCCTACCTTTTCCTCTATGGTTTCATATATACAACCAAAGATCTCAAATAACGCTGATTGAATTATGATCACTTTATATACACTGTAATAAATTAATTGTTTGGAGGAGATCTAAAATATGATGCAAAATCTTTGGAGATACGCAATATAGAATAAAAGTTTGTAAATATAAGCCGTTAGGACAAATGTCATTCTGTCTATGAGCAACAGGCATAAGAGATGACTAAGTCTGAAACTTGGCTCAACTGCTTCCCAGCTGGTGACTTTGTGCTTGTGTCCTTATCAGCAAATGAAGATGATAACTACCCTAGAGGTAGATTTCTAACATTAAATGATAAATGCAAATCATGATTTCGCAGATTGGCCATTTAATAAGCATTCAGTAAACTGTCATTATGTCACCAGCGTATATTGAAGGATAGCATGAATGAGAAATGGAAAGTAAATGCCAATCCAAATGCTGATATCCTAAGTATTCAGTGAGCTTAATAAAGTTCAGGGTTTAATCTGAGAAAACTCAATTAGATACAGTCATTCTCTCATTTCTGTTCCCGTACAACTCAATTTTGGAAGAAATCTGTTATTTTTGAGTTGATAGGCTCTATTTTCTTGCAAGTCCTTGCTTTAGCCTCATGATGTGAAACAGCAAGCAGATAAAATGCTAGAAAATATGAGATGAAACAGTGCAAATTTGGTGGGCCAAATACAATTTCTGTAGGTGTAATTATTTTTAGAAACTGACAACAAGCTGTCTAATATCATATTTCCATATTCATCTTCAAGTAACATGAATTACAAAATGCTTAGCTTAAAGCCTTCCTGATTGGCTGGGTTATGACTTTGGAAAGTTTGATAGCTGAACTTTAAAATAAATCCTCATAATTTTGGGCTTCAAATTCAATACTTGGAATATTAATCTAAGAAAACAACAGGCATTTATTCCGTCCAAGTGTGCTATTGGATGTCTTAAAACCATGCCGCACAATTCTCCTGTGAATGATTGAGAACTTTATATTGCCTCTTGTCACTGTAAGTTCCATGAAAGGCAGTAACTCCTTAATGGATATTTGTTCACCTGTCTCATCTATTCCAATAAAAAGCTGAAATAAATATACACTTGAATTGCTCTGAGGATTTATTCACAGAGAAATTATCTGTCAGGAAGTTAGTTATATCCATGAGACATTCATCTCTTCTCTGTGTGTAGTAGGCCACCAGATGGTAGCTCTCCACAGCTCTCGTAGGCTGTGAATTGGCACTAATTGAAACATCAACGCTCACTTCAAGGCTCCTATAGAGAAACCTCATCTCCAGATCCTAAATCCTCTAAACCACGAATTTAGACTGTACTGCATTTAATGTTATTGTTTTTATTTTCAAAAATCAATAACATCTTCCCAGAAAATGCTACACATGTGGTAGAAAAAATCCTTGAAATTTTATCATTTACATTTTACATAATTTTGTCTTGATTCTAAATGGCTCCAAAAGGCATTTTTTTTTTCAAGATGGTATAAAACACTGCATGTGATGGGTTTTGCTCTAAGAAGAATATTATTTTGAACATTTTGATTCATTGAAGACATGCATAGGTTTTTTAATGATGGGAAATAAAACTAAATTACTCTTTGATTATCTCCTCTATCATTTTCATGGCCATGAGCTAGACAGACAAAAACACACTTAAATGGATAATAACTACTCAATAAATAATGTCCTATCACATTATTTTGCAAGTAAATATTTGATATTGGTCAAGTTTCTAATTATTGACAAAATACTGTAATGAAACCTTGATTTAATTTAGCAAATATCTATTGAAAACTCACATGTGCTATTCATTGTACTAGGCATAGTAAAAGAACAAATACATCCCTGAAATAATTCCTGACAGTTTGGGGCTTCCTTTCAATGGGAGAAACAATCACAGATGCAAATATAAAGGATGATCTCAGAAGAATGATAGTTATAGTAGAAGCACAAAGAATAATTTGTCCCGGGAAGACTCAGGAAAAACTTGGAATATAAAAAAAAGAAAAAAAAAACTGGATTGGAATAGATGAAGTAGGGGCAAGATCACTCCAGAAAGAGAGAACAAGATTATTAAAGAATAAAAGTCCAAATATTAAAAAAAAAGTCAGTGAGATCAATTCCAGAAAAGAGGTTCAATACACTGAATAAAATTTAAAAATGGACTCCACACTGGAAGTTAATTGGTAACTTTACATGAATCATGGTTTTCAGAGGCAAGGAATTTTCTTAATATTATCAGGAAAGGATTCACCTTGTATCTCAAGGCAAGTTCCTTTTTTACATCACACAGCATTTCCTCAGTATAAAATGGTAAGGTTGAAAATCAAATTACAAAGGAATCAAGGACTACCTGGTAACCAAGTAGATCAGCATAGGAAGTGTTGATGGGATGACATAGGAAAGAACAGCAGCAATTACAGATTAGATATCATGGAGAAAGAAAATAGCATAGTTATAGGAACTCTGTTTTCAATTAATTGGTTAGATTTCCCAAAAACTTGATATAGCAAAGAGATTGGCTTTAGCACAGAACATGAGAGCATGAGAAATTCTGAGAGGCTAATAAGAATGGTACAGTGGAAGAAGTTAAGATCGCATTTTGGAGGCCAGTGGACCTGTGTCCTAATTCTGGTTATGTAACATCCCACAAATTCCTTGATGACTCTGCTTTCTCTATGTAATGAGGTAACTAATAGCTACTTCAGGCATTGCTTATAGATACCGTAAACAATACACATGCTCCGAATGGTGCTGGAATGTAGCAAGCCTTCAGTAAAAAATAGCTATACAAAAATGATCCTGGTTTACAAACTGCAAGTGAAAAATGTATTACAAAGATCAAATTAACTGATAAAAGAATCTGCAAATTCCTCTCCCCATACATCAAAAAAGAATTGAGATCTGGGGCACCTGGGTAGCTCATTGGTTGAGCGTCTACCTTTGGCTCAAGTTGTGATTGAGTCCAGAATCGGGCTCCCCACAGGGGCCTGCTCCTCCCTCTGCCTATGTCTTTGCCTCTCTCAGTGTGTCTGTCATGAGTAAATAAATAAATAATCTTTAAAAGAAAGAACGGAGATCTTTTTAAGTCAAATGTTCTTCCAGAGTTTAATTTCCACCAATTATTCTGTCTCTCTTCAGAGGGACAGACATGACAGCAACATGCTCCTAACAGTATTTTGAGTGATATTAGTTACTTCAAATAACTTTTCAAAAAAATATTAGTATATATTTAGCATCTTCTGAAGTCCTAAAGGTAAATGAGTTGAACTGCAAAATACATTGCAGGGATTCCAAGGACCAGTATTGAGGAAGGTCTTCAGTCAGGTTTGTTTGCTATTCTCATGGGATCTGAATCAATCTCCCTCTCTCTCTGTCTCTCTGTCTCTCTTATCTCTCTGTCTCTGTCTCTCTCTTATTTTTCTCTTTCATTCCTTCCTCACCTCCTCCTATCCATTAACCTGCAATTCTGGACATCACCATTGGCCTCATCAACAGAGTTATTGCTTCAGATCAGGGATGTAAGTTTCATAAAGTTCACTTCTTTTAGTCAATATTTATTTTTTGTATTTTTTAAAAGATTTTATTTACTATTCATGAAAGACACAGAGAGAAGGCAGAGACAAAGGCAGAGGGAGTAGCAGGCTTCTTGCAAGGAGTCAGATGTGGGTGGGACTCGATCCCAGAACTCCAGGATCACGCCCTGAGCTGAAAGCAGACGCTCAACCGCTGAGCCACCCAGGCATCCCTCATTCAGTCAATATTTAGAATGTTATGTTCCACAGGCATTTAAAAAATGCCTTTTAGAATTGTCAGTGAAAATAAGTTCAGTAGTTTGTGACAGCAAAGAATCAAAATGTATGTATCCCGCAGACACAATTCATGTAGATAACTTCAAGTGAAAATAACAATCAATTTATTTGTTTGAGCAAGTTTATTTTATGGACACTTAGAGTATTATTAAACTTCAGAAAGAAGTCAAAGGTATACACCATTACACATCAATCAATTTTGCATACTATGCAACATTGTTTTCTATCATCTTCCCTGCATATATGGCATACTCAATGTATTTTTTCTATATAAAATGAATATTGAGAGCTACTTCAAAAAGCCAGGAAAAAATTTTGAAGTCATTATGTATAAAGGGTAAGACATTCTGACTGTCTTGTCTCTAATTCCAACATGACCACTTTCTGTGGTCTACCATGGTCTTTCAAATAAGAACAAGAATCAGGTTATGGTAACTATCAATTAGAGGAATGGTTGCTAGATCATTAAACATTTACAGAAAAAGTATGCAGCTTACAGATTACTCAGGCAGAATATTTTTTAAGGTTTTATTTATTTATTCATGAGAGACACAGAGAGAGAGGTAGAGACAGGCCGAGGGAGAAGCAGGCTAGACTCCATGCAGGGAGCCCAATGTGGGCTGAGCCACCCAGGGGTCTCATGCAGACAGAATTGATGAGGTGATATATTTGAGTTAAATTTTAAAAGATAAGTATAGTTTTTGAATTTATTTTATTTTTCATTTAAAAATATTTCAAACAGGAACACTGGGGTGGCTCAGTTAAGTACCTGTGTTTCGCTCAGGTCATAATCCCAGGGTCCTGGGTTCGAGCCCCACATTAAGGCTCCCCACTCAGCAAGGGAGTCTGCTTCTCCCTCTCCCACTGCCCCTTCTTGTGCTCTTTCACTCGCTCACTCTCTCTCAAATTAATAAGTAAATTTTTAAAAAATAAACGAATAAAATAAAATATATCAAACATACAAGAGAATGTATACATATAATCTATAGTTTAAGGAATAAGAAATAACATTCATGAGCCCACCACCTACCTTAAGTAATTAAACATTATCATTACCTTTGAATGTGTTCGTGTTCCCTTCTTCCTTCATATCTCCCTCAGACATAACCACTACCTTTGAATTGTAGGCTGATTTTTTTCTTACATTTCTGTACACTTTTACCAAATATATATGTGCAGCCAAGAAATATGCCATCTTTTTTTGTCTACTATTTTTGCCTTTATATAAATAAAATAATACACTGCATTTTTCTAAAACTTGCTTTTTTTGTTCAATATTAAAGTTTTGAGATTTAATCATATTTACTCATGTCAATATTAATTTGTCTTCACCTATGTTACATACCATTCTATAAATAGACCTCAACTTATTTATTTATATATTCTTCAGCCAAAAGATTTTGGGGTCATTTCTCAGTGGCTTTCTGTTACAGAAATGCTACTATAAACATTCCTACCACATCCCTTGGTACATTCGTGCAAGAGTTTTTCTAAGTAACATTTTAATTTCCCATAGGATATGTGCACTTTCAATCTTACTACATCTTGTCAAATTCTTCCCCAAATTGTACCAATTTCCATAGTATTCAAAAAAAGATCCCATTCTTACATAGCTCTTCTAATATTTTATATCTTTAGACCCCTTAATTTTTGGCACATGAATCTAACCTTTCAGACAGATTCATGTTGAATAGAAAAAGAAAACAGAATTTTACATGATCATGAGGATTGAGTCCTGATGAATAGGAGATCTTTTTTATTGTTTAGGTCTGTAACTCCTATTTGAAAGGGACCCTTGTAATGACATGGATTTAAACTCACCCTGATTTTTCATTAGTAACTAGGATTAGAAATAGCTCTTTGCTATTTTTGCTGATTAAGAAGGAAAGAATAGCAGATGATAGTAAAATAACACAGAAAAATTCAAAAATTACTTCTACAGTTGAGCCTTGAACAACATGGATTTGAACTGAACCCCCCTTACATGCCATTTTTCAAAATAAATATAGTACAATATTGTAAATCTATCTTCTCCTCCTTATGAATTTCTTGATAACATTTTCTTTTTTCTCTTTTGCTATATTGTAAGCATACAGCATATAATCCATACAACATAGAATTGATTACTTATTATTAGTAAGGCTTCCAGTCAACATAGGCTATTAGTAACTAAGTTTTGGGGAAGTCAGAAGTTATACATGAATTTTCAACTGCACAAGGGTTGGTACCCCTAGCCCACCAGATGTGCTAGACATATACACAATCTTCCCATATTGTGCCAAATGAATATTATACATCTCTTCAATGTCTAGCCCCTGTCTGTCCCTGGAAGCTCAAAACATACTTAATGCCACTGATACCTTGATGTGACATCGTAATAAATAATCATTTGACAAAAGCAATTCAATTACGTGACATAATTATTTCAAATTAAGAGAGCATTCGTGTACTTGCATATGAGAGACATATCCCACAGTACTGGAGGCTTTGCATTGATTAACTTTTCAACTCTATTTTCAATTGGTGAACAGTAAACAGAATTATTAAAATCACAAAGACTTAATAAATTTCATGTTTCTAGTAGCCCAGTTTCATCCTGAGGAAATAAAATATTTAAAAGTTGATTGATAGGGATCCCTGGGTGGCGCAGCGGTTCGGCGCCTGCCTTTGGCCCAGGGCGCGATCCTGGAGACCCGGGATCGAGTCCCACATCGGGCTCCCGGTGCATGGAGCCTGCTTCTCCCTCTGCCTGTGTCTCTGCCTCTCTCTCTCTCTCTCTGTGACTATCATAAATAAATAATAAAAAATAAATAAATAAATAAATAAAAGTTGATTGATTAAGGAGTAGTTAAGATGGCAGAGTAGGAGGGAGAACCTGAGCTTGCCTTGTCCCTTGAACACAGCAGGATCAACATCAGATCATTTTGAACTACTAGGAAATTGATCTGAGGATTAACAAAGCAATCTGCACAATTGGAGGGAGAGAACAAGGCAGACAGGAAGTTTGGAGATGTGAATCGGGGGAGAGAAAAGCCATAGCACCACAGAGAGGAGAGAGCCCTTTTTTGTGGAGAAGTCAGGGAGAGAGGGTGAGAGTGGGAGAGAGAGCAGCATGTAGGGTTCGAGCAAGATGCATCCCGTGGGGATGCCCTGGGTCTCACTGGGAGACAATGTGCCCCTTGCTGGAGCAAATTAAGAAGGTATATTGCCTCTCCAAGAGTAAAGGGACTACCAGATGCCAATGAAAGGCCATTCCACAGCAGGGCACAGAGACACACTCAGAAGGCTGATAACCTTGTTGCAACTTCTCACTGTACTTCACCAATGACTCCAGGCCCCTGCGCATCCAAGAGACTCCTTTTTTGGAACAGAATGATGCCAGGCGCAGCACTGTGAGCCTCTCCTCTGGGGTGGGAGAGCGGGTTGCACCTTGTGAGGTCCTTTAAAGATTTGGAGTTTTGAATCCAGGCTGCTGGCTGGAAATGAAACAGGAGAACTGTGGCACAGGGCATGCTTTCCACCCAGGCACAGATAAGATCGAGGGCAGGGATCTGAGGAAAGCCTGGGACACAGGAGAGAAGATAGTTCGCTTTTCTGTGAGGGCCTCCTGAACCGTGGTGGACATGAGCTCCCCTCCGAGGGGACAAGAGGGCAGGTGGTGCCATCTTCCACCACCACCCCCAAGCTACCCCCACAGGCCCACTAGCACTGTCCGACTTCAAAGAAAAACACAGTGCCTCTAGTGAAGGCCACAGTTGTTTACACCAAACCCCACACCCCTGTACTGCAGAGACATCTTTACTAGAGCAGGTCTGACCATGAGCCAGTGCAACCCGCCTCTCCCTCAGAAGACCAACACAGGCTGTCCATATGCACCAAGTATCTGATTACGGAATGCTCCAAAGCATCAGATTCAGTTCTGGTGGAAATACGACTAGGCTCTCCTTTTATTACTATTATTATTATTATTATTATTATTATTAATTATTTAATTTAATTTAAGTTTTCTTTCTTCTTTGGAATCAGGCTTATAGTTTTTTGTTGGTCTGTTTATTTCCTTTTTTGTTTCCTTTTAATTTTCTCTTTTCTTAGATCAGGCTTTTTTTTTTTTTTAATCAGTCTTATCTTAACAAAAAAATCAAAGCACACTGGTTAAAGTTACAAACACTCCCCATCACAAGCAAGGAGGAACTCTACAGAGGATTGACCCCTGGGAAACAGCAGTCAAAACACAACAATGGAGGGCCCATATCATACACCAGAGATACTTCCTGAAGTGTCAGGCCCTGGACAGTGTATAACACCTTCTCAATATAGTAATTATTCTCAGGAGCAAGAAACAAACATGGTTTTATAACATGCAAAATAGAGAAACCTAGACATAATGACAAGATGGAGAAATTCTCCCCAAAAGAAAAAATAAGAAGAAATCACAAGTTAGGATTTGTTCAAAACAGATATAAGCAGTCTATGTGAATAAGAATTTAGAACAGTCATAAGAATACTAGCTGGGCTTGAAGAAGCATAAGAGACACCAGAGAAACCCTGGCTGCAGAGATAAAGGACCTAAAAATTAGACCAAAATTTGAAAAATGCTATAACTGGGATGCAAAACAACCAACTGGATGTAATCACACTGAGAATGGAAGAAGCAGAGGATCAGATAGATGATACAGAAGATAAAATTATGGAAAATAATGAAGCTTAAAAGAAAAGGGAAAAAAAACTATTAGATCATGAATGTAGACTTAAAGAACTCAACAATTCCACAAAGCACAATAATATCTGTGTCATCAGAATCCCAGAAGAATACTGAGGAAAATCAGCAGAAAGTTTATTTGAACAAAGCATAGCTGAGAACTTCCCTAACCTGGGAAAGGAAACAGGCACTCAAGTCCAAGAGGCACAGAGAGCTCCCTTCAAAATCAAGAAAAATAGATCAACACCAAGACATATCATAGAGAAACTTGCAAAATACAAAGATAAAGAGAGAATTCTGAAAGCAACTAAGATCAAAAGTCATGCCAGAAGAAAGTGGCATGAATATTCAACCTGCTGAATGGGAAAAATATGCAGCCAAGAACACTATACCTAGCAAGGCTGTCATTCAGAATAGAAGGAGAGGTAAAAATTTTCCAAGACAAAGAAAAACTAAATGAGTTTGTGAGCAATAAACCAGCTTTGCAAGAAATATTAAAGGGGACACTTTGAGCAGGAAAGAGAGACCAAAAGCAACAAAGACTAGAAAAGAACAGAGGCAATCTACAGGAATAGCAACTTTACAAGTAATACAAGGGCACTAAATTCATATCTATCGATAATTACTCTGACTATAACACTGGATGTAATCACCATAAACTAAATGCTATAATCAAAAGACATAAAGCATCAAAATGGATTGAAACAACAACAACAAGGCCCATCTATATATTGCTTACAATAGACTCATTTTAAATCCAAAGACACTTCCAGATTGGAAGTGAGGGCCTAGAAAATCATCTATCATGCTAATGGACATCATCAGAGGATAGCTGAAATAGCCATACTTATATCAGACAAACTAGATTTTAAACCAAAGATTGTAAGAGATGAGAAAAGACACTCTATTGTAATAAGAGTCTATCTAACAAGAAGTCCTGATAATTGTAAATATCTGTGCCCCCAACTTGGGAGCAGCCAATTATATAAGTCAATTAATAACAAACTTAAAGAAGCTCACTGATAATAATACAATGATAGTAGGGGACTTTAACACCCCACTTAGAACAATGGACAGATCCTCCAAGATCATATAAGCAGAGGACCAACAAGAAAACAATGGCTTTGAATGGTACACTGGACCAAATGGACTTAGCATTTGTATTCAGAGCATTTCATCCTAAAGCAGCATCATACACATTCTTCTCGAGTGCACATGGAGCAGTCTCCAGAATAGATCACATAGTGGGTCACAAATCAGGCCTCAAATAGTTAAAAAAAGATTGAGATCCTACCATGTATATTTTCAGAACACAATTCTGAAACTTGAAGTCAACCACAAGAAAAAAATTTGGAAAAATCACACATACGTGGAGGTTAAAGAACACCCTACTAAGAAACAAATGGGTTAACCAGGAAATTGAAGAAGTAAAAAATACATGGAAGCAAATGAAAATTAAAACATGACAGTCCAAAACCTTTGGGATTAAGCAAAAGTTCATAAGAGGAAAATATATGGCAATATAGGCCTTCCTCAAGAAGCAAGAATAGTCTGAAACATAACAGCCTAACCTTAAACCTATAGGAAGTCGGAAAAGAACAGCCAACAAAGCCTAAAACCAGCAGAAGAAGGGAAATAATAAGATCAGAGTAGAAATAAGTGATATAGAAATTTTAAAAAATAGTAGAACAGGGGGCACCTGGGTGACTCAGTCAGTTGAACATCTGACACTTGATTTTGGCTCAGGCCATGATCCCAGAGTCCTGGAGTCAAGCCCCCTGTCAGGGTCCAAGCTCAGTGAGGAGTCTGCTTAAGGATTCTCTCCCTCTGACCCTCTCTCCACTTGCATTTGCACCCCCCCACACACACACACTCTCTTTCTTTCTCAAATAAATACATAAATTTTGTTAAAGTAGAATCAATGAACAAAAGTAGGAGCTAGTTCTTTGAAAGAATTAACAAAATCGATAAACCCCTAGCCAGACTTATCAAACATAAAAGAGAAAGGACCCAAATATATAAAATCAAGAATGAAAGAAGAGATGTCATAACCAACACCACAGATATACCAAAAATTTTAACAGACTCATATGAGCAATTCTATTCCAATAAACTGGGCAATCTGGAAGAAATTGATAAATTCCTAGAAACATAGAAACTATCAAAACTGAAACAGGAAGAAATAGAAAATTTGAACAGATCCATAACCAGCAGAGAAATTGAATAAGTAATCAAAAATTTCCCAAGGAACAACAGTCCAGAGCCCGATGGCTTCCCAGGGGAATTCTACCAAACATGTAAAGAATTAATAGTTATTCTTCTGAAGCTATTCCAAAAAATAGAAATGGAGGGAAAACTTACAAACTCATTCAATGAAGCCAGTATTGCCTTCATTGCAAAACCGGACAAAGACCCCACTAAAAAGGAGAGTTAAGGACTAATGTCCCCAGTGAACATGGATACAAACATTCTCAAAAAAATCCGAGCTAACTGAATCCAACAGTAATTAAAAGGATTTTAGCATGATCAAGTGGGATTTATTCCTGGGCTGCAGGGGTGGTTCAATATCCACAAATTAATCCATGTGATACCCACATTTAAAAAGTAAGAATAAGAACCATATCATCCTCTCAATAGATACAAAAAAGCATTTGACAAAATGCAGCACCCATTCTTAATAAAAACTCTCAACAAAGTGGGTGTACATAGAATGTACCTCCACATCATTAAAGCTATATACAATAGACTCACAGTTAATATCCTCAATGGGGAAAAACTGAGAGCTTTTCCTCTAGTGTCAGAAACAAGACAAGGATGTGTACTCATCATTATTATTTAATATAGTCCTGGAATTCTTAGCCTTGGGATTCAGACAACAGAAAGAAATAAACAGCATCCAAATTGTCAAGGAAAATTCAAACGTCTACTACTCACAGATGACATGATACTCTATGTAGAAAACCTGAAAGACTCCACTAAAAAATTGCTGGAACTAATACATGAACTAAGTGTCATAGGATATAAAATCAATGTAGAGAAATCTGTTGCATTTCTATGCACCAATAATGAAGCAGCAGAAAAAAAAATCAAGGAATTGTTTACAGTTGCACCACAAACCACAGATACTTCGGAATAAACCTAACCAAAAGGGTAAAAGATTTCTATGCTGAAAACTATAGAACACTTACAAAAGAAATTGAAGAAGATACAAAGAAATGGAAAAACGTTACATGCTCATGGATTGAAAGAACAAATATTGTTAAAATATCTATAGTGCCCAAAGCAATCTACACATTCAATGCAATCCTCATCAATGTAACACCAACATTTTTCACAGAACTAGAGCAAACGATACTAAAATTTGTTTGGAACCACAAAAGATTCTGAATAGCCAAAGTAATATTGAAAAAGTAAGGCAAAGCAGGGGACCTCACAATCCCAGGCTTCAAGCTGTATTACAAAGCTGTGATCATCAAGGCAGTGTGGTACTGGCACAAAAACAGACACAGAGACAATGGAGCAGAAGAGCAAACCCAGAAATGGACCCTCAGCTCTATGGGTAGCTAATCTTGGACATGGCAGAAAAAAAATAGCCAGTGGAATAAAGACAGTCTCTTCAACAAATGGTGTTGGGAAAACTGGACAGCAACATACAGAAGAATGTAACTGGACCACTTTCTAACACCATACACAAAAATAAATTCAAAATGGATGGAAGACCTAAATTTGAGACAAGAAAACTTCAAAATCTTAGGGGAGAAAACAAGCAGCAACCTCTTCATTGAGCTCAGCCATAGCAACTTCTTCCTAGACATGTCACTGGAGGCTAGGGAAACAAAAGCAAAAATGAACTATTAGGATCTCATCAAGATAAAAAGCTTTCTACGCAACAAAAGAAATAATCAACAAAACTAAAAGGCAGTCTACAGAATGGGAAAAGATGACATGATCAGATAAAGGGCTAGGATTCAGAATCTGTAAATAACCCATCAAAATCAACATTCAAAAAAACAAATAATCCAGTTAAGTAATGGGCAGAACAGGGATCCCTGGGTGGCTCAGCGGTTTAGCCTCTGCCTTTGGCCCAGGGGCGATCCTGGAGTCTCAGGATCGAGTCCCGCGTTGGGCTCCTGGCATGGAGCCTGCTTCTCCCTCCTCCTGTGTCTTTCCCGCCCCCCCCCCTCTATGTCTATCATTAATAAATAAATCTTAAAAAAAAAGAAATGGACAGAACATAAGAACAGACATTTCTCCAAAGAAGACATACAAATGGTCAACAGACACATGAAAAAATGCTCAAATCACCCATCATCAAGGAAATAGAAATCAAACCTACAATGAGATATCACCTCACACCTGTCAGAATGACTAAAATTAACAATACAGGAAACAACAGATGTTGGTGAGGATATTGAGAAAGGGGAACACTTTTGCACTGTTGGTGGAAATGCAAGCTGGTGCAGCCACTCTGAAAAACAGTATGAGAGTTCCTCAAGAACTTAAAAATAGAACTACCCTGTGACCCAGCAATTGCACTACTAGGTATTCATTCAAAGGCTACAAAAATGCTGATGCAAAGGGTCACATGCACCCAATGTTTATAGCAGTACTATTAATAATAGCCAAATTATGGAAAGAACCCAAAAGTCCATCAACTGATGAATGGATAAAGAATATGTGATATACATACAATGGAATATTACTCAACCATTAAAAAAGAGTGAAATCTTGCCATTTATAATGATGTGGAAGGAGCTAGAGTGTATTTTGCTAAGTGAAATAAGACAGATAAAGATACTATCTGATTTCCCTCAAATTTGGAATTTAAGAAACAAAACAGATGAACACAGGGGAAGGGAAGGAAAAGTAAGATAAAAACAGAGAAAGGCTCTTAACTATAGAGAACAAATTGAGGGTTTCTGGAGGGGAGGAGGATGGGAGGTGCCCTCAAGGGGGGCTAGGTATTACGGAGTACACTTCTTGGGATGTGCACTGCGTGTTATACACAAATGACGAATCACTAAATTCTACTCTTGAAACCAATACTCACTGTATGTTAGCCTACTTGAATCTAAATTAAAAAAAAAATTACTTAAAAGAAAACCACATTGAGACATATGATAAGTATACTATACTGACAAAACCCAGAATCATTTATCCCAAAGTTCTAGAAAGTAACTCAACTATACAAAGTTTTATACTTAAAATAAAATTTCAGCTTCCAGAAATTTTACTTCCATAATCCCATGTAACTGAAGTATTCTGTAAAATTATATCAATTAAACTGTCTTCCTTCAAATTAAAAAAAAAAAAACTGATTACATTAAACCACAGAATATCTTAGAAAACTATGGGGCTAGGAGGCTAGGAAGTTAGGGAAATTGGTATTAATTTTAAATGGGTTGAGTTCATTTCCATGTTTATATCTGCTTTGGAGGCTTCTGTTTAGATGTAATATAAAGACAGAACAACTATTCAAGCTTTTTATTCCTTTTTCTTTTTTTGTACAATGAATGTTTTAAGTAATGTTCAATATTCTTTAAGTATCTCACTGGCCTACTTTGCATAGTATTCTGCCTGTATTGTTCATATTACTTCAATGTGTCTTTCTCGGTTCTCATTGTCAAAATTAGGACAGAATCTATATAAATCTATAAAATCCTTAATCATTAACACTATTTCCCTCAGATTAAACTCCAACTCAGTCATGAAAATACTAATGAATGTTAATATGGCTTCATGAAAAGTCTCAACTGTGACGGTCCTGAATGTGTGACCACTGTGTGTGCCAAGCTGATTGAACCGTTTTTTTAACAATAGCTTTTTAGTTCAGTGTAGGAAAGGAAAGAGCCTGCTTTTTCACACAATGCCAAACCCTGAATAGTTCCAATTTCAGCCTAATCACACTGTCCTTAAAATTTCACTCTGCTTGAATAATGAAAAAGGGTGATATGAAAATTGTATGAAACTAGCATGCCCCAGGACAGGTAGGGTAGGATGTAATTACATATGCTTCAACAGCTGGAGCAATGTGCTGTAAGAAAGGCTTTTAAGGTGACAGGAGTTAATTGCACAGGTTTTAGGGCAGAAGAAAATGTATGTGAAGAGGCAAAGGGGAAGGACACAAACCTCAACAGCGTGTCAGATTTCGAAATTTGAGGGAAAAAGGATTATTCCAAATTAGAAATGGACGTAAAAAGGTAAATGGTAAGCCACTTTTTTCCAATAGATGAAATAAAAAGGCGAATGTTGGTGAGGAGGGAAGCAGTGTATTCCTAGCTAGCCTCCCAAGCATAAAAACTCTTTATGATGTACCTGCATATAAAATAGGACAGCCTCCCATAAACCAGGCTGGGATATTTCCCCAGTGACACCGGTCCACAAGGCAGCACAGAAGAAATGGGACATTTTCCTGCTATATCTGTAATGACAGTGGTGTCTCTCTTGGAAATTGTAGGGCCATAGAAACCATGATTCATTCAGTCTTGTCTCCAGCTGAAAAACACAAAGCCTTTGAAAGACACCCTTTGGGTGGCATTCCTCTAATGAAGGCTGAATCACTTTTTGCAAGCTGTGTGAGTTTGTCAAAAGAAGAGAAAGGGACTTTGTATGATAGTAGGTGTCACATTGAAAATAAAACTTTCAAAAGGAAAAAGGGAGTAAGTTGTGGTATCAGTCTTGGTCTTATCCATCTTCCCCACGGGGCTACCTTTTCACAGAGCTAGTTGGACATGAGCTGTGCTGCTTGCTCCTGGTGGGTGCAGAATAAACACAACATCTTACCTACATATGCCTCGCTCTCTGAATGTTTTCAGAAATAGTGTGTGATAAATCACCAAAAAATAAATCTTCTTGGACATTGTGTAATTATGATCTCTTCAACGAACATGGTCAGGTAAAAAAATATATTTTTAATAAGCTTGATATTGTATGTTATAACACTTGCTCAAGGATATTACCACTAGATCTTTAATTGATACTAATAAATTAATTGTGTGGCACTAAAATACTTAAAGACTGAGGCTTGCTCAGAGAATGAAAGTTTATTGTTGAATTTTAATGCATAATTCAAATATATTGATTTGATTGCTCATTCTTCCCCATTCTTTGGACACTTCATTTTGATTAGCTAAATGTGTTTTGAAGACATTTCTTCAGTTTGCTGAAAAAGTCAAAATCTTTCCTAAGCTAGAATGTAAACACAAACACTAAATCATTTACTAAATATCTGTCAGCAATTTACAATCCCATAACCTCATTTCAAATTAAAATCTCTTAATGCTCCATCATTCCCCCCTGGGAGAGATCAGCTTGAAATTCTCAAGGCAAATACAAATTTCTTCCCCAGATTCAACTTAATCCTGATTTCTCATTAGAAGGCTTATTTAGAGTAATATGATGTAATCTGCTTTCTCATCATGGACAGCTGTGTTTATCAGCCTTCAGACATATTAAAGGTACAGATATATTTATTTGTGATTGAAAAAAAAGTAAAGCTATTTCAGTCATTTTTGCGTGTCTTCTGTATACCTTTACAGGATAGACTTTACCTTAATTTTGTATTTGGTCAAGTTCATTTTCCTCTTAATCATTCTGCTGTTATTTTTGTTTCATTTTTTAATTTAAATTCTAGTTAGTTAACATATAGTGTAATACTAGTTTCAGGAGTAGAATTTAGTGATTCATCACTTATATACAACACCCAGTGCTCATCCCAACAAGTGCCCTCCTTAATACCCATCGCCCACTTGTCCATCCCCCCCACCAGCAACCCTCAGTTTGTTCTCTAGTTAAGAGTCTATAACAGTCTTAACTAGACAGTTAAGAGACTGTTATAATGCTTTGCTTCTCTTATTTCCCATATGTTCATCCGTTTCATTTCTTAAATACCACACATGAGTGAATGCTGTGATTAAAAAGAAAACAAAAAAAAACAAAAAAACAAACAAAAAACAAAAAACTCTCCTTTTAGGAAGGAAAGTATGACCCAGATCTTACTTGTCATTTAAGTGTTTTTAATGAGTGGATCTGTATACATATGTACAAAATTAAAAGGATCACACCACATTTATGCATACTATACACATACACAAATATTTGGGGGGGGGGGTTCATGGAGGAGGACAGTTGAAGTGAATTAAACATCAAGTATTCTCCAGCCTGTAAGCAAGGCTGTACTTAAGTCATACCAGAAGAAATTTTTAAGAAGACATCCAAAGAAATTCGTTCACTGTCCTATCTCCAAAAGACTATTTATGTATACATGAAATCTAGCATAGTGACAGCACATTTTTCCTTATTCTTTCTTGGTATTAATGAAGAATAATATGCTACAATTTCAAAATAATAATCTTTTCAGGCCAGACATCCTGCAAAAGGAGTCATGGATCAGTTACACCTTTGTATCTACTAGTTGGTTACCAGCTCTAGTCCATACTTTTCACAAGCAGAGAATCAGTCTGAAAACAGACCTACATCTCTGAGACTGGCAGGGAAGCAGAGAACAGTCCCCTCCACCCCATCTATATGTTGCTTGGACAAGAGTTTATAAACTATGCTTTATAAACTTTTTTTTTTTCATCAGAATTGCCATTTATTCCCGAAGTCGCCGAAATTGTCACCAAGGATTCACCAAGGGGTGCGCATGGGGACAATGAGGCTCAAATACTGATTGAGGGGCCAGATAGGAGAGAGGCCGATGGTTGGGGGGACCCCGAGATGTCCCTCTCCTTTCTAACGCCACAGGAAAGAGGTCCTCCTCTAGCCAGCACCTCTCGCCATCCTCCATGTCCATGTTCTCTCCAGGGAGGTGCGGGTGGGGGCATGGAAGAGGGTATAGTGTGAGTGGGCCCCAGGAGGAGGAAGGCTGGGGGACGGGAGGGGTCCCCCACTTCACATGCACTCACAGCGCTGGTCCAAGGAGGGGCAGCATGACAGTGGGAGTACAAACTAAGAAAATGCAGACCACGGGGGCACTAGTCATTCATCCAGCTCTGATTCATACTGCTCTATCAGGGATCTAATCAGGCTTGTGTCTGCCTCCCTCTTGGTAGGCCAGAGATCTCATCTAAACAGCGATCCTACAGCAGCTCCCCACTCCAGGTGGCCCAACAGGAGTTCCAGACCAGTGCTGTATTCTGGGCCATTGACAAAGCAGCCAAATCTGTTGGCACTTGGGCTGCCACCGTGGTGTGGCTGGTTCAGGGGCTGGCACTGGGACAGCGTTTGGCAGCTTGACCATTGGCTATGTCAGGAACCCCTCTCAAGCAGCAGCTCTTCTCCTATGCCATTCTGGACTTTGCCCTATGGAAGCCATGGGGCTCTTCTGTTTGTTGATGGTCGCCTTCCTCATCCCTTCACCATGTGAGGCTCCATGAGGGTCACCTACCATCCCTGTTGCTTCAACTTCAGGCTATGCCTGATGCTGGAGTGTGTTAAGCTTTGCCATTAAATACAACATTTCTCTGACCCCACCACCACTCAAAAAAGGATACTTTATCACATAGAGACAAGAATTAGCCAGATATGGCTCTTTGATATTGATCTATTTTTAACCCTTAAATCATCTTATGATTCTAGAATAAATTCTCTAATCTTTCATTGGTTGTTGATATTTTTAATTGTTATAGCACCAGTCCATATACAGGAAGATCATTCTGATATCCTTCTTATTTGGAATTATTTAAGTTGATTAAAAAAAGAAAAAACAACTTGGTACTACATTTGCTTTCTTATGGTAGCCAAAGGTTGTTTGAATGCATTTTTTACAAGTGAAGTATTTCTTTACTGAGCAACTATTTTTTGAACACCTGTTATATGACCATGATTGTTGAAGACATTTTGGGGATAGTAAGGAAAGATGAAAACAATGCAGTTGCCAGTCCTTAGGAATGTATGGTTTCTGTGGTAAGTATAAGAAGCTTCTATAATTATTTATATATGTATATCATATATGTATGTGTGTAAGTGTGCACATGTGTATATACACACAAATACACACATTTACATATACATATAGGATTCATAAGTGATCTAATATTGGACTAGAAATTCCTAGGTTGACAAAGAGCCCTTGTTAGAGCTTTATATTTTAAATTGAAATTTTAAATTAAAGTTAATTTTAATTAATTATATTAAGCTGCAGTTTTAAATTACATTAAAAATTAATCTAAACACAAAAGGTTTAAAATGAATTGAGACATCTAAATTACCTTTCCAAACTCTCCTGTTACTTCCAATTCCTAGACCATTCTGTTGGCAGTGAGTGGACTTCAGGTTTTAGGTCATCTCTTCTATCAGACTTATATAGGATGTTTGATAAAAGGAGAGGGCAAGAGAGTTAAAAGGAACTTGCTGCTTTATTGACACATTAACTAACAACAAAAGAAACAAATCCAACCGTTTTCTTTCTCCTCTTTGTATCCATTATAAGACAAAGTAAAAACTTTTTTTCTACTCGGCAGAGAACTTTATTAAACTTCCTTCAAACTTTATTCCCAGGCCTCTTCAGCTTAATTAGCTGCAAAGAATAAATCGTGTATAAGCAAAAACTGCAAAGAGCTGCAGTGTCCAAGGGCTTGGGCTTAAAAATATTAGAGATCTAGATTTTCGGATACATGAACAAAATTTTAAAAAGTAGTTATAACATAAAATAGCAGCTTCTGGTAGCATCTTCAAGTTTTATTTTCTCCAAAAGTTGACTCAATTCAGTTGGCTTAATTCTTGGAAGCCTCATCAAAATGTTCCACAAGATTTGAAACTTCACCATCATCATCATCCTTTCCAGAAGCAAGTGGTGCTTTTCCATCCACAGGTTATGTGGGTAGAGCTTCAGGTCTTCTTAAACAAGTCATATTGTCTGTACCAAGTTGGTTTTGAGATATCAGGTAGCATTTCTGTCAGTTGCTCTGTGTGAGCACGGCCTGGAATGGTGAAAACATTCGCTGCCAGGGATACTTGCACTTAGGACTGTGACACTGGATCGCTGTTCCTTGGTGGATGAACATAGTCATTTCTTCAATACCAGATATATTGTCTTCCCCTAGCATCTTCCCCTTCTTCTTTAAGAAGAACTGAGGTTTTTTTATTCTCTCCTGTAGCTGTTTTATTTTTTAAAGATTTGTATTTATGTCATGATTCTTAAAAGATATTTATTTACTTGAAAGAGAGAGAGCAAGAGAGAGAGAGAGCATAAGTGGCAGGGGGGTGGGAGGTAGAAGAAGAAGGAGAAGCAGACTCCTCACTCAGCAGGGAGCCTGACTGGGAGGTTGATCCCAGGACCTTGAGATCATGACCTGAAGTGAAGGCAGATGCTTAACTTACTGAGTCACCCAGGTGCCCCTGACTTTTCTGGTCTTAACAACTTGCTTAGCTATATCCATAGTATCTGATGGACTTTTCTGGCCAGTCAGGTTGATCTTACTTTTGTTGATCTAACCTATCCTCTAGTCTCCAAATCCCTAGAATGACAAAAGGGTATCCTTCCTTTACCCAGATGATACCAGTTACTATCAGTCTTCCATTTCTCCAAACCTATCAGTTACGAATAGACAATGCAATGAGAATCATAAGCAAACACAATATACACAATAGTACTCAATGGTCACCAAAGAACAAACTAACAGTTCCCAGGTAAAAGTTTAGGAAAACTCATACATTTAAATATGGAAACAATACCTTCCTTGGATCTTGAGCAAAATCAAGGTTACAGTAAACAATACATGGAAAACAATAGAGAGAGAGGATATCTGTATAAATCTGTATTTATTTAAATCTGTTTATGGTGCTCAGAGGCTTGCAAAATTATTAGGGCTCCAGTCAGGATGGAGCATTTATCTGGATTTGCCAGGGACCATTGTGAATGTTGCCTATTCCTGTTATAATCATGAATAGCATCTTTCTTACTCTTGTTTTTTTTAAGATTTTATTTATTCATGAGAGACAGAGAGAGAGGCAGAGACATAGGCAGAGGGAGAAGCAGCCCCCTCCCGCAGGGAGCCCAACGTGGGACTCCATCCCAGAACCCCAGGATCATGACCCTGAGACAAAGGGAGACGCTCAACCACTGAGCCACCCAGCTGCCCGCTTTTTCTTACTCTTAAAAGTATACCAATTTCGATAATAAAACCTCATGATCATTCTATCATTGGAGAAGTAGTCATGGTGAGGATGAATTATTATAAAAAAAAAATGTCAACTTGTGGAAAGCAATGAGTCAGCATTAGGCTGTGAAATTGGAGACCAGGATTCGAAGTGAATCTGCAGAGCTTTGCATGGGTAAAAATGAATATATTTGCTTTTGTGGAGAGCAGTGTTTGACTTTAAATGTTACAGAAAATGAGATCAACTAAGCAGAGAGAATCCTAGTGATTAAGAATTTTGAAGCCCATAATTTAGAATTCTAATTAGACTTTAGCCAGTAGTTATTTTCTTTCTCAGAAGAGGAGCTTTCCTCCAACTTATATGGAAGGATTCTTGATTCTTGTGGCTTCAGCATAGTGTAGATGATATATGGACGGTGTTGGTGTCTATGCAAATTAAGAAGAGTCAAAAGTAAGAAATCAAAATCTTAACCACAGCCACTGTGAGGGTAAGACAAAAGCAGCATCTCCTCTCAAATGACACATACACATTCCATTTCCTTCTAAAATATCAAGAAAGAGAAAAGCACTCTAATTATGAATTAGTAATACACAGCGAGATTTTTAATTCCAATGGACTCTAGATCTTTATTGACTTTTCTCCTATTTGTCTCTCAGTAAAAGAAATAAAAGTAAAAGAAATAAAAACCAGAATAAAACACATCTTAGGTTTTTTATTTATTTATTATACCTGCGAGGCTTATATATTTGAGCAAACAACAAAAAATCAGAGTTGTGCTGTTCTGAGCCCTAGACTAAAGACATTATATCTTCTGGAGCCCTCCCGATCAGTGCCTGTCGCCTGGTTTGAGGTTCCCAGGGGCCTCTGTAATGACTATAGCTCACATGAAAAATCTCACTGTGTCTTGCTGTATGTCACACCTGAACAGCACAGCACACTATGGGCCAGGTTGGCTTGCACGTTGTTTTTCAATCTCCTTAAATGCTGAATATATGGGGTGGGGTGACTATTTTCCTAAATGCTCACAGAGCCATCCTCCTCTCTTGCACTTTTCTCTTATATCACTGGGGAGCTGACTCTGCAAAGTATTATCCCCAGGTCCCCTTGGGAGCTAATCTCTGGTTCAACCAAAGACAGAAAAGACAGTAGGGGGAAGGGAGAAACCTGGGTTAAGTCCCACTCCTACTTCTGCCTCAGAGATGTGCTGATGGCAGCTCTGTCTCCATGTGGTTCCTGCCTCCACAAAAGGCTCATTTTATCTCTCTCCCAACTCCTGGCTTGACAATTCCATAGTAGTTCTGATACTTCCTGGGAAGTTACAATTCCCTACTTCTGCTAACAACACTCATATTTGGTTACAGGCCTGGGGAAATATCAAGGCAATTTCTACGTTGCCTTGTTGTCCTTGTTTTGAATTTCCTCGCCTCTAAGGCTTTTGTGACATTAATCTCTACTGATCTACAACACAGCCTGAATGGACTTCTCTTCCCCAACACCTTTATTCTAACAGAATGCCCTTCCCTGATGACGTAGAGGGAGGTGTAGATACAAAACTAATGTTAGAATAAACTTTTTATTATGTCTATGATCAGAGTGACTACATTCTGACTTCTATAGAAGATTCCCAGTTTTATGCCTGTTGTCCCAGCATATTTATGAAAAACAGCCCCTTTTATTCAAAAGCATTTCGGTTCATAAATTATATGGTCACTCTATCAACTGGCACCCTGAATTTATCACAATTTTCAAAACCTTAAAGATGACAACATGAAACATGGAATTCACTACACTTCCTATTACTTGACAAGCCCCAATTCTTTCCCTGTTTATGGGTATTGAGTTTTTGTCTTACCCAGAAACGGTAGAGTATGACTGCTTATGTTTTCACAGTGTGCAGATAGTGAATAAGTTCTGGAAATATACATGAGCAGATACTCTCCTGAAGAGTTAGGATCCACATTGATTATAATTATATAAAATGTATATAACTGGATAAGTAAACCCAAATATTTGGTTACAAAAGAAACTGGTATTTTTATATTTATTTATCCATTTAGCAATAACTTTAAAGTGTTTACTTTGCACCAGCTTTATACTAAGTGATGAAGAAATAGTAAGGAAAAAACAGAAAAATATTTATTTACCTTCAATGATGTTCTATTACTAATAGCATGAGGAATTAGTACCATGCCTTTTGAGGAAATGACATAGAAATACATATCAAGAGCATATATGTCCATATCTTTTAGCTTATTAATGCTCCTCAAAAATTAATTCTAATGAAATAAAGATAGCTACAAATACACAAAACCCAATACATAAAATATTACTTGCAATGGTGTTTGTAATACCAGAAATTGAACAACCTATAGAATATTAAATAAACACATACATACACATAATTGCATGTTTGCTATTACTATACTTACATTAAAAACTAGAGTGTAAGAATACAAAAGTAAATGCAAATTTTTTGATTTAGTGATTTTAAAGATTTTTCTCTATTTTAAAAAACGTCCTGTAATACCATGTTCTCAAATTAAGTCCATTTTAAAATAAAAACAAAATAAAGAATTCGCATAGGCCTACCTAACAAATAATTAAGAATGTAAGACATTAAAGCTTGAAGTTATTTTCTGTAAGATGAAAAATTAAGCAGTTGTGAAATGAATATTTCTCTGTTTCTTTCTATACATAATAATGAGATAAAACCTCAGTGTGTTGAAAAAGACCATACACTGAGTCACAGGCTAGGGATTTTGTCACTTCTCTGCCAATAGCTAATTTTGACTAAAATTACTTGAGTGGTTTCTCATCTGTAATCTGATGAATCTGAACTCAGCAACTAGCAACTATCTGTCTATAAATTTTTTAAGAAGAATAAATTTTAAGTCTATGAACGGCTGTTATCACTAACAGCTATTATATTAATTACACTGCCATTGTACATTACATTTGTAAATCTGCATTTATCATTTTATGCTTACAGTGTACTTTTGATCACCGATAAATCCAAGAATACACAGTTTTAATATAAATGCTATAAAGGGACGCCTAAGTGGCTCCGTGATTGAACGTCTGCCTTCAATTCAGGGCGTGATCCCAGAGCTCCAGAATCGAGTTCCACATTGGGCTCCCTCTAGGGAGCCCGCTTCTCCCTCTACCTATGTCTCTGCTTCTCTCTGTGTGTCTCTCATGATAAATAAAAAAAAAAAACCTTAAAAAAAAAATAATAATAAATGCTATAAAAATGGTAGAGTATCATCCTCACCTTAGGAAATAATAGCTCTTGTCTCCCTTCTTATTATATGAGTCCTGGTATATTAAAAAGCTGTTATGCAAAAATAAAAAATAAAAAAACACCTCACTTGCCATGTGACATCCTCACTCTTTACTAAATGAAACAAAAGATAAAAAAAAAAAAACCCTGGGTAGAATGTCCCTAATGAACAGAGTTGACATTAAAATGTGACAGGCTGATAAACAGAATAACCTGAAGAACTCAAACATTCTTATTGCATGTGTATGGATAATCAAGAGATGGGAGACAGACCAAATAACTATCTTAATTTATTTTGTCAGTAAAATATACATTTAATTGACACAAAAGTTGCTTAAAGGTTCACTTTTGAAGACTATTGAGTTCATAATAATGCATTAATGTGGAAGGTACATGATAAGTAAAGGTAGGGCCTAGGCCATATACATAGACGTATTTTCTTGTGTACATAGCAAGCCCTCACTGTATCTTTATTTAATGAACAAGTACTAACTATATTGAACTAGTACTAACTAATACTGAAATGTAAGTTCCACAGGAGCAGGGATTTTTCCTCTTTTGCTGACTAATGTACACCTAACTCCTAGAACAGTGACTGGCAGATAGTAAGTATCAGTAAATAAAGAGATGACACATAAGAAAAAATATCCAGCTTCTCACCTACTTATTGAGTAATATTATTGCTAAGATGTCTTTTTAAGAAATGTAGTGTTTAGGGGTACCTGGATGGGTCAGTTGGTTAAGTGTCCAACTCTTGACTTTGGTTCAGTTCAGGATTCAGAGTTGTGAGATGGAGCTCCACATCAGGTTCCATGCTGGCCATGGAGCCTACTCGAGATTCTCTCTCTGCAACACTCCCCCTCCTAAATAAATAAATAAATAAATAAATAAATAAATAAATAATAAAAATACATAAATAAATAAATAGTGTTTAGAAAGAAGCTTAGCAATTTAGCTGTGGGGATAACAAAAAGATCATGTAAATGCAGAAGTAAATGAATGCAGGCCCATAAACTACCTTCAATCTTCAGCATGAATTATTAGATTACTGGACATATAAAGGTTATCAATAATTTCTTTATAAAATAGAGTAATAAAGACATTAGCAAGGAATATAGCTATATAATTGCATTTACTGGTTATTTGCTGGTGCATATCCAAAACCTAGTGGCTTAAACAACAATATACTTTAACAGCTCTTATGACTTCTGTGAGTCAGAAATTTGGGGATAGCTTGACTGGGCATTGCTGACTTGGTGTCCACTCAGATGTCAACAAGGCTGAGTGTCATCCAAAGGCTTGTTCAGGATTTGAAGATGTACTTTACAGGGGGCTTACTCTCATGACTGACCCACAAGAGATCTCAGAGTTTCCACACCTGGGCTTTACCAGGGCTTCTGGAACACATTCACAACATGGCAGCCTACTTCTCCCAGAGTAAGTGATAAAGCTGAACAAAGAAGTCACAGCATCATTTGCGACCTAGCCTCAGAAATAACAACCCTGTCAGTTCCACATATTCTATTCCTTTGAAGAGAGTCACTAAATACAGCCCACATTCAGAAGAGGGAGGAGTTAGGCTGCTTTTTTTTTTTTTTTTAAGGGAGGAATATCAAAGAATTTGCAAACAAACTTTAAAACTTCAAAAATGTGAACAACTGCTGAGCTGATTTTTATATAAGCTCCTATCCACGGCTATAACCATATAGAGAAATAAATGAGGTTGTAAGATCTTCAATTTTATAATTAATTGAGTCATATAACCTTCCAAGTAGATATTCCACACACTAAGGATTTTTCCCCCAATACTGGCCAAATTATTATCTCTATTTTCCATTTCATTTTGTCTGTGAGTATACATTATATATATAAGGAAACTTGATTACCAATGGATCTAATATTTATTGTTTCAATTATTGTAGATATCCATAAGAACCTCCTGGGGACACTTCTAAAAAATGTAGATCCTTGGGTTCCATTACAGCCTGAGTAAATTAGAATCTTGTATATGAGATGTTGGAACCTTCATTTTTAACAAGCTCCTAAGGGCGATTTTGATTGAGGTGGTCTACAAACTCTAATCTAGTAGGCTCAGGTAGAAAGAACTGGTAAAACAGGGCATCACTTGTAGTGTAACCACGATAGGAAAGAAGTCTGGATATGATGCCTCATGTCAGAGGCTGGTTAATGGAAATAGGATTGCAAATGTTTTTTTGTTTTTTTCAATTATATGAACTAAAGCATCAAACAGAACTTCTGGAGGAAAAATCATAATGTTTTTCGCGACTCAGCTGTAGGCTAGAAACTGAGCAGAAAATATTGATAGGCTTAAATCATTACAGAAACCTGAGAAAGTCTTAAAATGAAAAATTACATCATTTAAGATTAGGCTTCTGAGTCACAAAGCAGGAAAGGCAAAGAAATCAAGCATCACTCATCACATTCAAAAGGACATTATGAAAACGTTGCTTCATAACAACAAAAGGAATGAGAAGCCCCGACAGTGACTCCTTCTAGACAACAGTAATGTTTGCAATTATCTTCTTCTGAAAATAAAGAAATAAACCATTGTTTAATATTTATAAAATGTCAGAAAATAATTAAATGAGCAGTTCGAACTTTATTAAATTTTAATTGCATCGAAACAATTTTCAATGCACATAATTTCACACTACTTCTTCAGTAAATTTGGAGCTTTGTGGACAATGGCCTACGGCTGTAGCTTTCTCCATTCATTCACAATACTGGAGGAACAAGGAACAATAGATGACAAGGATGTAAAGGAATGACACATTATTTAATAAACACCTTCTGAACACATACACAAAAAAGATAATTGCAGATACTCCTTCTTTTCAGATCATAGACTTTCTGCAGATACCACTCATGCACTTAAGGGTTACTTTCAAAATAGTAAATTATGAACAAAAGAAAACAATACTGGGGAGCCCAGGTGGTGCAGTCAGATAAGCATCCTTTTCAGCTCAGGTCTTGAACTCAGGGTTGTGTATCAAGCCTCCCACTGGGCTCTGCATTCAGCTTCAAATTCTCTCTCTCCCTCACCCTCTCCTCCTCTCACTCACCTATTCTCTCTCTCAAATAAATAAATACATCTTCAAAAAAAAAGAGAAAACAATGTTATCTTTTTGACTTATAAAGGATACTAATATGAGTTCCAAATACAAAGGCTACTGCATCAGATCTAGTATTTGAATCATATTTTCTCATAGCATCCTTTCTCCTCAGTGTGATACTTACATGTTACTTTTGACCATAGATTTCTTATTCATTTGAATTCCCACATTCTCACCAAATCTTATGTGAAGTTTCTATTTTTCTCTTGTAATTAGTCTTCTCTTAACTATAATTGTAAATCTTCCTTCCAATGTATATAACTTCTTACACAGAATTTGTATACGTTCCACAGCCGAAAATATAGGTGATGGTGGTCACAACAGGAATCAGTTTTTAATCACAAATATATTCTTTTTTAAAAAGATTTATTTCTTGATTTAAATTTTTTTGACACACACACTCACAGAGAGAGAGAGAGCACAAGCAGGGGGGAGCAGGGAGCCCAAAGCAGGAGTAGAACCCAGGACCCTGGGATCATGACCTGAACCCAAGGCAGATGTTTAAGCGACTGAGCCACCCAAGGCCCCTAATCACAAATGTATTATTGAAGGACACGTTCTATAAATGAATTTAGGAATGGAATTGTAATGGTAACTTAAAATGTGTAAGGATAATTATAATTCATGACATGCTTTTACACATATATTATATAAGATACATATATGTATATATGTGTGTATATTCATTTAAAACTTCTATTTAGCTATATAATAGGATAGACCTTATTAACTAAAGAACAAGGACCGAACAAGTTAGATAATTTGATTAAAATCTTAATATTGTTAAACCAGTCTATCTGATGTAGCTTACACCTAAGAAATCAGAAGTCTTATTTTCACCTTTCACATCAGAAGGACCTTATCTTGTTTATCACTGTCCTCCTGAAAAAGAAAAATTTGTTCTTACTTTTCTTTTTTTTTAAGATTTATTTACTTACTTGTTTACGATAGAGAAAGAGAGAGAGAGAGAAAGAGAGGCAGAGACACAGGAGGAGGGAGAAGCAGGCTCCATGCCAGGAGCCCGATGTGGGACTCAATCCCGGGACTCCAGGATCGCGTCCTGGGCCAGAGGCAGGCGCTAAACCACTGAGCCACACAGGGATCCCCTGTTCTTACTTTTCAACACCTACTGACTCTATGTAAAAGAAAGAAGAAAAAGTAACTAATTAGCAATAGGTGAATAATTAAGTGTTTAAATTTTAGTAAGTAAAAAATATATTTTTTCAGGTTATATATTGTGGCATAAGTACCTCAAAACCTAGCTATTTAGTATATCTCACAAGTTTGTGAATCAAGAATTTAGTCAGGGCTCAGGTGGTGATTCTTCTGGCTCCATGTAGTATCACTTACAGAGGTCACTCTGGTATTTTGCTACTTATTTTCTCTGATTGAATGGGTCTCAAACGGAGAAACTAGTTTGGAGAATCCAATACAGCTTTTGTTCCATGCCTCATGCCTTGGCTGGAAGGCCATTCTCAGCTGAGACTGTTCCCCAAAGCACTTACTCGAGGCTGCTGGACTTCTTCCACAGTGTCTCAGAGCTCCCAGAGATTATATTTCTGCCAGTGTCTTAAGGCCTGGAACTAGAAAGCTGGCACTGTGTGTCTCTGCCGTTTTCTATGAGGCATGGCAGTTTCAGAACCCTCCAAAATTTAAGGGCAAAGGGAGGGGATCACAGAGTCAATCTCTAAAGACAATATGAAAGAACTTGCAGCCATCTTTAATTGGCCACAATTACCCAGGGCTCTTTTGGTTGCAAATGATGGAAAACTAAGTTTAGTTGAACTAAACAATAAGAAGAAACTGTTGGTGACATAACTGAAAAAAATCCATGGGCTTTGGATGCAGCTTGAGGTAAGGGCTTGCCTTCTGGGTTTAGGACCTGCTCATTTTCCAACTGCTGGCTCTGTGTTAACAAGTTTATGCAATATCTGGTAATACCATCACTTCCCATGACTTTAGATCATATTTTCAGGTTCAGATCCTATGAAAAAGAAATTTGTTTTTTGTGGGTTTTTTTCCCAATCTCTCAAACACACAAACAAAATACTGGGGTATCTCTTGGAATTCTTCATTGAGTTGCTTGAGACAGGTTTACATTCTCATCCCAATTCACCATGACTAGAGGACTGATAAACTCCATTTGCTTGAGCTCAGTCACCCATGACCACTCCTCAAGCCAGGAGCCAATTTAGTTCCATTGAGGAACAGCTGTAGGGGAATAAAGATGAGAACAGATCCCTAGAACCAAATCAGTTTACTCTTCTCAGAAGAGTGAAGGATGCAGAGCAGCAGAAACAGAAATTTTTCATCACACAATTACATCTTCATACATGACAAGCAAATATGTGCATGCATTCATAAATTTTTAAAGCATAAAAAAAAACAGCTGCTAGACACAAGACATACAGAACAGATTTGGAATAAGAAAGGCTAGCTGTTACCCAATTCAAACCTTGGAGAGCAGTGATCCCGGTTATGCCATCTCCCAGAGTCTGGCTATTGCCACTTTCTGGAAATTATCTCTACCATGAGATTGGATTGTCTTGGATCTCCAAACCTGGCAGGAAAATATTAGAGTGTCTCATGCTCTTTGGGGGTACTGTTTCTTTTTGCTGTCCATTCTTTCTGGAAGTTAGTTCTACACCAGATTCTGCCTCCCCCACGACCCACCTCCAGGAATCCTTTTTTATTACCATGCTTCATCCTGCATCCGGCAGCCTTGCTTATGTTGAAGCCCAGCTGGATTGTATTCACATCAGAACTTCTACATTAAAACCAGTCTTCACTTTCTAATGAATTGCTCTGGGTGACTATGCCCCCATTCCAATAATGTTGCATTGATAAAGACTTTCTGTAAGTCATCATTTGAAATAGTTCTCATAGGGGATCCCTGGGTGGTTCAGCAGTTTAGCGCTACCTTCAGCCCAGGACGTGATTCTGGAGTCCTGGGATCGAGTCCCAAGTCAGGCTCCACGAAGGGAGCCTTCTCCTTCTGGCTGCCTCTCTCTCTCTCTCTCTCTCTCTCTCTCTCTCTCTCTCTCTCTGTCTCTCATGAATAAATAAATAAAATCTTAGAAAAAAAAAGTGAAATGGTTCTCATAGCCTGCACGCCTACTTCTGAACATCTTCAGTAAAAGGAATTGTTGACTATTTTGAAATAATAAAACTCATTGATAACCATATTGCAAACCTGCCTTGTGATCAATGTCCAATGAACTTGTCCTATAGGACTGCACTATACTATGGTGAGTTCTCTAATTTAGTCATTAAACTCAATTCATGTTATATATATATATATATATATATATATATATACCCATTTTATATGGATAAATCTTAAACTAGATATCTTAATTAATTTTATTATTTTCCTTGTTATTGATTTTCTCTAAGTGATTGAGTCTAACAATAAAATGTGCATTAGAGCCATATAAGGAGCAGTTTAAAAGTTCCTGAGACTTTCATCCAAAAGATTAAAGATTTTATTTATTTATTCATGAGAGACACAGAGAGAGAGAGGCAGAGACATAGGCAGAGGGAGAAGCAGGTTCCCTACAGGGAGCCCGATGGCGAACTCAATCCCAGGACCCTGGGATCACATCCAGAGCCAAAGGCAGACACTTGACCATGGAGCCACCCAGGCATCCCCAACCCAGAATCTTTGGGTTGAAAATTCTTAGATAGGTATCATAGTTTACCTGGTTGTTTCAGGTTTCTTTTGTAAAAATTTCCTTCAGTTATTTGTAAAATAGCACATACTTGTTTAAAGAAAAAATTAAAATTCTAAATATTCATAAAGAATAAATTAAATATGCCCCTGTGTTCTTCCTTTTCCAGACCTGTTAGGTAAGAATCTGCTGTGAATCCCTCTATGATTTTCTGTATGCTCAAATAAACATACTTTTGTTTAATTTTATTTGTTTTTAAATGAGGTCACATAGTACACATTCTTCTCCAACTCCCAGAGGTGAAATCTAAAAGAATTTTTTTAGGTAACTTCCAAATCTAATATATCCTTGGACTCAATGTACTTTATTGATAATTAAAGAAATAGATATAGAATTAAGGTTATATAACAGCAACACAAATGACTTTAGCAGGAACATTAGTCATCATCTTTTTTATATTGTCTCGTATTCCTACTAAGGAAAATAATGTATTCAGTATGCAATATCTTTATCTGCTGGTGTTTGAAAATGTGATTGCTAATCAATGCTATTTGACTTTTAAATTTGAGTAGAAATTTCCAAGTTACTTTTTTAAATGTTGCATCAATTCTTGCTTCATAAGCAATGTAAGGAAATGATGCCCATTTCCTTGCATCATTTCTAACACTAGATATTATTACTCTTCATAATTTTTTATAAATCTGATGAGAAAATTATGATACATCATTGTTGATTTAATCTACAAAATATGACACAAATGCTCACTATCTCCAAAATACAAAACCTCCTATAAAGTAATAACAGAAGAAAATACCCCAGTAGGAGGGTACACGAGGATTGTGAATAGGTAGTTCGAAAAAGGAAACCCAAGTGGCCAAAAATCAGATTTAAAAATGTTCAGCCTCATGAGGAGTAGAAGAGATATCTCCCCTATTAGGTACAAACTCCTGAGGAGCTTACGTGATGTGCCTGATGCATCCCTGACGTGGAAAACAACGCCTGACAGTGATTGCTGCTCAGTAAACATACGGTGGGTAATTGGTGACCGTGCAGTGAGAGTAACAACCGTGAGAAAAAGGAATACGCTTAAAGAAAAAAAAAAAATAAACAACAACAACAACAAAAAAAAACAGAATGACCCCAAACTCAGTTATGTCAGGTTTAACTCAGGAAGAAAGTAAAAAGTGGGATTTTAAAAAATCAGGCACTAGCCGAATACTGTGACATGTAAAAAATCCAATAAGTAGGCTTTTAAACACAGGAAAATTTGTGGAAATTCTGTGCAATTTTTGTGTGGTATAGTGAAAGAACACCCTCTAGATTCAGGCGTTTGAAGAGCCATCAGTGAAATAACCAATTCCCCACATACTAAGCAATACTTACCGCCCCAAAATTCCATGGGTACATGGAAACAGAAACTCAAGCCAGTTTCCCATTCTTTTTACTCTCTCTCTTTTTTTTTAAGTGAAATATAGTCTACATACGATGTTACATTCGTTTCAGGTATATTACTTAGGGATTGACAACTGTGCTTGTCATGCTGTGCTTACCACAAGCCTAATTACCATCTGTCATCATACAACACTGTTACAACACCAGGGATTATATTCCCTCTGCCGCACCTTTTATCCCCATAAATTATACATTTCATCTCTAGTCTGGATGCCCTCTACCAGTTAAGCTATCAAAGGGTACCCATTCATTTTATTTTAGTATGAATGATCAAATGAGAACTATTGGATATTTAAGGAATGGAGATAAAAAGAAGATGGGCTCTAGAGAATACAAAGATAATTCGGGGAACCAGAAAAACTCAGTGAAAGAAAAAAAAGAAGAAAGGAAGGAGGGAGGGAAGGAAGGAAGGAAGGAAGGAAGGAAGGAAGGAAGGAAGGAAGGAAGGAAGGAAAAGAGACAGAGAGGGGGCATAAATAGCATCTTCATGGATATTCATCATTACATTCACAAAGGAAGAATCAGATCCTGTTAAAAAGCAACAATCAAAAAGTGAGGACTAAATCCCAGCACAGCACTATGCTAAAACACAAAACTAAAGTTGAAAATCAGGAAAAAGAAGTATTAAGAAAAGCGATAGTAGCACAGTCATTTTTTAAACATTAAAAATATAAGAAAAATATATGTAGTTAAAAATAGTTGTGTCAGTGGAGTGAAAAAAGTAAGGAGCAGTTGTACTAAATTATTCTGGGATATTTAATTTATCGTACACATGTATGAGCATAATTTAAAACATTTAAGTGATAAAAGGATACCTCTTCGTAGATTATGGAGAAAAATAAGGACCTGAACTAAAGTGGTAGCTATGTCTCTACACTTCAAAATAGCATTTATTTTTTGAGTCAGATTGTATGAGAACAGTATCAGGTAGTGTGGGAAAAAGCACTTGTGACTAATTTCAGCCTTTGCCACTATTTTTCTATTCATTGATCCACTGTTTCTTAGAGTGATAATAAATAAATCACATGGAATGTGCTAGCTTGGTGATATAGCATTGTGAGAATTGAGTGGATATCCTAATTGAGGAAGTCAGAATGAAATTAAAATTCATTAGTAAACTACTCATTAGTCAAATAATATCCCACAGGATGGCAAAGACAGATTATAACCCATCTGCAAATCCCCACTGCATAGACGTCACAGAGCAGGTTCAAGGTGAAATTTTGAAAGATTATTGGATATTTTAACATAAAGCTGCTTCGATTTCCAAATTATGAAAAGTCTATTTTGTTAGAAAGTTAATTCATTATGTCAAAGCTACAACCTCAATGCTTGAAAAGCAGCATATCAATAAGATTATACTTTACTTCTTTTATGCCAGATTAGAATTCCAAGCTATCCAAGCAGCTGGATAATGTGGAAGAAGGAAAATGCTAAGGAGCCACTGTTTCCAGCATGAACTACAGGAGTAAAATGGAAGTGTGTGTGTGTGTGTGTGTGTGTGTGTGTGTGTGTGTGTGTGTGTTGAGCTTTACTGACCTTCTATCTCCATCAATAGGAATCTGGCTTGAGTTTCTTTGGTTTGAGAACCTTTTGTTTTCCAGGTATCCGATAAGCAGATCTGACAACCTCCCTCACACAAATGAAAATAAGGACTAATGCATGTAATATCTTTCCTAGATAATATATACTTCAATAGCTAATTAATGTAAATAGTGCCTTATGCTAGGAAGAATTTTGGTGGTGGAAATTTTACACTAAAATTTAGGCTGATGACTGACATGTTCTCATGTAGCAACCCTTTTAAGCCCCTGGAACTTATCACACAGTTGGTCACTATTCTGCTGTAGGACTTGAAGAAGTGAACACATCCATAGACTGAGTAACAGTGCTGATGGAAATATATGACAAATGGTTTCATTTTCTCACAGAGAGAAAATACACGGATTTTGAATTTTTTTCTTTTTCTGAATTTTTCTCAAAATTTTCTATCTTCATATTTATTGAAACTGAGACATAAAATCACTTTAATGATGTTCTTGTATATAAAAATGAGATAAAATAGAAGTAGAATTTAATTAGTCTCATAAAACTCAAAAATTTTAACTTACTAAAGCATAAAAAAGGAAATGCCAATCACTAAAACAATTCTGGACTAGAAATTGATGATTATAGATTCTAATTCTGTCTTTGTCACCAAATCTGCATATGATCTGTACATGTCATGGTGTCACATGTAGATCAATGAGCAATTTGAAAAGGAAAAGAGGGAAAGGAAATATTTATATTTTACAGTTATTATTGAGTTATTTCATAAGGTATAAAATATAACAATACCTATTCTATTGTTTTGATAGAACTAAATAGTTAATTAACAACTGCTAGCATGTCCTCAAACCCCAAAACAAGGTGCTTTTAAAATGTATTTTTTCGGGAATCCCTGGGTGGCTCAGCGGTTTGGCGCTTGCCTTTGCCCCGGGGCATGATCCTGGAGTCCTGGAATCGAGTCCCACATCAGGTCCCTGCATGGACCCTGCTTCTCCCTCTGCCTGTGTCTCTGCCTCTCTCATTCTCTCTTTGTCTCTCATGAATAAAGAAATAAAATCTTTAAAAAATAAAAATAAAATAAAATATATTTTTTCATTTTTGAGATAGAAATCACACCACAAATTGTCCTTAAATACTATAAAGCACCAAAAATGGAACAGTGCTATCATCCTAGGAGAGGTTATACTTGTGTACCAAACTTTATTTTTAAAATATGGTTAATTTCTGAGGGCTCCTGAGTGGCTCAGTATGTTAAATGATTGACTCTTGATTTCAGCTCATGGTATCATGGTATCATGGTTATGAGATTGAGCCCTGTGTCCATCTCTACACTGGGCATTGAACCTGCTTAAGATTCTCTTTCTCTCCCTCTTTTCCTCTTTACCTCCACTTTCTCTTTGGCTCCCTCTTCAAAAAAAATGAAGAATTGCCATGTACATTTCAATTATAAAAATTATTTTCCTTGATGTCAGAGGTGGAAGATAGAAACAGTATTTGGTTAGACACAAAAACAATGTTTCCATTTAAAATATTAAGATTGTAGGATCAAAAACTCTATGTTGAAGATGTAGGTTAATTTTAAGAAAGCAAAATTGTTTTAGGGAAACTATTTTGAGAAAAGGGATAGAAATATTAGTTCCATAAAAAATTGTTTTTATCTCCTCTGTATAATTTAGCCAAATAAGAGAAAACTAAGTAATTAAAATTCCTCCCTGGTTTGGCTAGGATAAAGATAATGAGCAAAGATAAAATCAGAGAAGTAAGGAGGAATCACATTTATAGTAGGTAGATTCCATAGGGAGAATTTGAGACATTATTCAGTAGGCAGTGTTGAATTATAGAAGAGCGCTGAGGTGGGAGTGTCAAAATTATAGGCTACTTTAAAGAAGATTGATCTTGACTACATATGGAACAGGTCAGAATGAAGAAATATTAACAATAAGAAGACCCATTAGGGAACAAAGGAAGTGTTATAATCCAGATGGAAAAAGGACCTGGAGTATGTATGCAGCAGTAGAAAAGGAAAGGACAAAACTGATCTTTCAAGGAAAAAGTTGAAAGGCTTGGGTATTGATAGGATGTGCTGGATAAGGTAGGTAATTCAAAGATAGCTCTAAAACACCAGGTCTGGACAACTAAGAGAATAATGATACCCCTAAGAATTCAAGAAAGTCAGATGATAGATCTGATTTGGAAAAGTGGGAGGGCAATTTTGTGTAAATAAGCCAACTTCAAGTGGCAATGTGCTGGACTTCAGACTGCACTTATATCGTTGGCTATTGTTTGCTGTTCAGTGCTGGCCCTACCCACATTATTTTTTTAATCCTTAGTGGGTTATATAACCTCTTGAAATCCCAGTGTCTGTTATTTGCAAAATGGGGATGACTTGTGATATTTTGCAAAATGTGTAATTATATCTGATAAATGGTCCTAGTAAATGCAAGTTTTAGACCTGAGATCCTGGAACCTGAAAAGTCGGCATGGTTTTCTGTTTTTTCTCAGCAGTGGTGAGTCTCCTATAAACCGGAGCAGAAGGAAGAGTAGAAAAAGTAAACAAGGAATGCCTGGGTGGCTCAGCGTTTGGGCACCTGCCTTCGGCTCAGGTATGATCCCGGAATCGGGGATGGAGTCGGGCATCGGGCTCCCTGCATGGAGCCTGCTTCTCCCTCTGCCTGTGTCTCCTCCTCCTCTCTCTCTCTCTCTCTCAGTCTGTGTCTCTCATGAATAAATAAATAAATCTTAAAAAAAAACAGAAAAAGTAAACAATGGTGATGACACAATGTTTGTAACATGCTTCAGAGGTAACAAGGGAGTATAGAGGACTTAATAATGATGATAGCAGGAGCACAGTTGATGGCTTCAGCCTGCAATACACCTCTAAGACTTACTGCATTCCAGAAAAGTGTGGTAATGAGTTTCTGCTCTATGCAGCCTCTAAGAAGGAAAGGTAAATGAAGGAACCTCCATTCTGATCCTGCCCTTTAAATCAACAATCACTCAGCACTATAAAATGTCACACTGATGTCAGAACATCACCTTTGTAAGCTAGGTATACTTGAATTAAATGTTTTTAATATCAGGTCATTATTAACAAAAAAAAGATCTGCAAATGTCTCAGATACACATTTTCACTGTCTACGTTGTCTGAGGGGCATCTGCTTCCCTGCATGGTATCTCTGGGCTTCATCATGTCTCCCTAGATGTGAATCCCAGAAGAGTGAGTGAGATGGCCCCAAAGTCCTCTCCCACAATGTCTCATAAGCATAGTAAATTTCACCAGAGGAGATGAAAGAGTACTTATATCATATATTCCCAATGCCTTACTTTATCATATATATATGCTTTCCCCTACCTATGTTTTGATACCAGACAACATTTGTGCCTCCCTGCCCCCATGTGTCCTACGACTGCATACAAAAGTGTTTCTAAAAAAGATACCTATCTTTCTCAAAGGTGTTTAGTGCTAGCTGGTAAGAAAAAGGAAAAATTTCCTACCCTGCAATTACTCCAGGGTTGAGATTAGGGCAGTTAGCACTGCAGCGGTTGAGTAAGGACCCTTGGATTCCATGAGACCTGGGTTTGGTGTCATCCATAGCTATGAACAACTTACCTATCCTCTCTAAACTTCAAAAGTAATAACATCTACTCTCAAATGTCGTGGAAATCACATCAAGGATGTCTTTAGAGTGTCTAGTAATATGTTTAATATGTAATAGGTATACAATAAAGAGTGAATGTCATTTTTTTTCAGCTTCATTGAGTTTTGGTTAACATATAAGGTTGTGTAAGCTTCAGTTGTGCAACATGTTGATTTGATACACATATGTTGCAAAATGATTACCACCATAGTAGCTAACACGTGCGTCATGCCACATAATTACCATTCCTTTTTTGAGGACATTTAAGGTCTTAGCAACTTTCAAGTATACAATACAGTATTATTAACTACAATCACCCTGCTGTACACAACAAAGATTGAATGCTATTTCTTTAATTTGGGGGAGTGGGGGGTGTAGTTTGAATCCACCTCCAGACTTCCATTTTTTACCTCTTTTTTATATCTTTCTAGTGTTTTATGAATGTGCTTCATTGACTGCATCAAAGAATAAGACCCTTTGAGAAGAATTAGCACAGTCCCAGATTTAACCCCAGGGTCTAGTCTTTGCATCTCTCTGACTGTAGTCTCTAGAAGTAACTTTCCATGTGATTGTATCTTGATTTATGTCTTATACTGGATCCAACAACCATAAAAGGCTCATAATCAGTAAACACAAAGAAAACCCAGAATTTGCTTTTCTCTGATCTGAGCTGTAACTCAAGTCTGAGACTAATGTGCTTCCATTATGCTAAGGAAAAAGGATGCTAATGTCTGGCCAGAGTCCAGTAGAGCTATAGAGGAAAAAAAAAAAAAAAAAGATTATTTCAAGAAAAGACTGTTTTGCTTGCCTGGTCTCAAACTTTGGGAAGGGAAATATTAAAGAAATCATAGTCTGAGGTTGATTTTGGACTCTTCATTTACATTTGCACACATATACGTATATACCTGTCTGCTCACTCACATACACATGTTGGTTTGTTTGTGCAAAGTGATTTGAAATAAAAGTGCTGATACCCTGGGCCTAATAAGGCTATTCTGGTTTTTGTGAGCACGGGTACTTTTCTCTGACTGGTTCATAAACTAAGCTTTACATTAAAAAAATAAAGAAAGAAAATACTGTTGAACAATTCAAAGTAATATTTTGTAACTATAAATAATATATGAATTTTATAGGCAAAAGTTTCATCTTTGCACATATGAGTACTTTTTCAAGATGAGTAAATAGAAGATTGAAGTGTTATTAGATGCTGACACTGAATCATGACTCATATGGCTACATACCATGCTTGACAGAAAAGATAGACCTACTTTTTAAAGTTGACTTGATAAATCTACATGGAAGTAAAGAGTTCAGAACTTTAACTGTAATTCCACTGAGAAAGCATGATTTCAGATGGAAAAGAAGAAAGATATATTTATAAGGAACATGTCATTATTCTCCTATTAACAGTATCGTTATCATGGTTAACATTTCTGAGCAAATATCATGTATCAGCCACTGTACTTGAAGATATAAACACTTGCTTCAATTAATTGTTGCAAAACCTCCATTTTACTTTATTTTTATTTTAGGATAGTTGATGCATAATATTACATTAGTTTCAGGTGTACAGCATAGTGATTCAACATCTCTATACATTATGCTGTGCTCACCACAATTGTAGCTACCACCTGTCACCATACAACTACAATATCATTAACAATATCCTCTCTATGTTGTGCCTTTATTTCTATGACTTATTTATTCCATAACTGGAAAACTATATCTTCCATCCCTCTTCACCCATTTTACCCATTCTCCAATCCCATTCTTTCTGATAACCATCAGTTTGTTCTCTGTATTTGTACATTTAATTCTGTTTTTTTGTTTGTTTGTTTGTTTGTTTCTTCACTTGTTTTGCAGAAACCCCATTTTAAAGATAAAAAAATAAGCTTCAGCATTTTCAAGCCAGTGACTCAAGGCTGCAAAACCATAAAATGGTAGGTTCACAAGGGCCCGGGGCAAGACTCCCTCCTGCCTTCCAGAACACATATTTCATGCTTATATAAATATGGCCTCCTGAGAAGCAGACACATTGGGACCGTGGAAAAATTCTGGGTGGCCTAAGGCATATTAGCTACTTCTCTTCTATAGAAAGCACACTTCCTTATCAGATTTAATTTGAACATACTTAGATAACAGGAGTTAGATAACAGGAGCAGTTTTTTTAAACAGAAATTTTGCTCCAAGAATCCCATGTTTCTATAATTTGAACTAATGAAGTGTCTAGGTGTCTTGGCATAGAGCAGAAAAAAAAAAGTAGAAATGAATAAGACAAAACAACATATTCTGGGGATGATTGGCTTTGTTAGTCTGATTGTGAGTGATAATTTGAATTTTATTATCATTTATTCAGTATTGGTGTGTAGCCTGTCTATCATGAATCATTGTAGGTAGCTACATATAATGAATGTTTTATCATTTTGGTAAAATCTGCCTAGTTGCTATAGTGATAGTCATTATAAAATGAGTAAAATAAAATTCAGACCTCTACATGTCTAGAATAAAATCAATGAGGTAATAAATGCAAAAGTAGGCATTTGTTACTTTATATATTGTTAGAGCAATGAGATAAAATTACCTTTGTCCTAAAAGTAGGTATTTCCAATTTTACATTAATTCAACTGAAAGAGGTGAAAAGAAGTGCTAACATAGAGTGAATGGAAAACTGAGTTATATAAGGTGCTCCATAATGAAGGTATATAATAAAGCATACTGGTTTTAATTTAGGAATTATAAAATCAAATATTTCAAAAAGCAATTCATGCCTCATACATGTTTTCCTAAATGTATGGTTCCCCCACTTTTTGCTCATCATTACTCAACAAAAGAAAATGGAAAATACCCTCTTTTTTTTTTTTTTTTTTTAACTACTGACTCACCTGGGATTGGCAGACAACCAAAAATGGATGATTTTCCAAATGTCAGTTTTATTTTTTCACACATTCATCCTCCCTAAATTCAAAATATGTGTTTTCTGATAACAACAGATTGAATATAGATTTGGAGAATTTGAGAAAATACCCTAGAACCCAAGTGCTGTCACTATCTCCTGTTTACATCAAACAGTGCTGTCCATCCCTTTCACTGGATTGGAAAAGCTTGTGAGAGCTTGAAGAGCAGGTTCCAGAAAGTCGAATTTGCTCTCTTGTACTATGAGAAGTTGTAAATTGATTCCTTACCAGATGTTGTAATCCCTTTGGATTGAAGAGAAATTGTTGACTTCCAAAAGAACACAATACAAAGAAAAGCATTAGCCTCGACAATTCATAGACAAAATAAAGCACATTATTCTTCTGCTGTTCTTGTAAAATAGTATCAGACTTTAAAAGTAAAAAGAATGTTAATGTAAATCTTTTCACCTACTCAGGAAAAATAAGTGGCTTATTTTTTAACAACAAGGGCGCAGATTTTGTTGAGAAATGTAAATGAAATTGGAGACGAGAGCTAGGTAGCTGATAGAGGAGGTAGCAGAAACCTATCAGTTTTGTTGGTACAGTTTCTTTTTTCCATTTTGCTTTTGCTTGTATTATTACTGTTTTTAATAATCTTGGTCTGGCGACCTTTTTCTCAATGGAAAATATAAAGAATCAGAAGCCTGTTAACTATTGGAGATGATGTCTTAAGGTTTTCATTCAAAAAACCTCCAAGTTTCCCTTCCACGCAGAAAAAAGCCCAGGATTTAGGAGAGAAGACTTCTTATTTTATTATCACACACACACACACATCTCCAGCTTCTGTGAATTTATCATTCCCTCGATCGCTGCTTGTCTCACCTTAGAAATTAACATATATTTTACTTTTCCTTCTCTAACATTAAAAATGCATTGTGATGAATAATATAGCAGGGCTGTGTATAAAACTAAACCTTCTGCATCCTCTTTTAAATGTTTGTTCTTCAGCAGAGATCCTCTGAGGAAAACATATTGAAAGGATGAACAGTAATTTAATTTTTTATCATAAGCATTAGTGGCAAAGAAAGGACAAAAGTACTTTGCAGTGCTAAAGAAAAAAGATGAGATATTCATCAAGGGAAAATATTGCCTTCAGATTGACTGCCAGGTCATGCATATTCTTTTTCTTTTCAAATACAGAAAATCACAAGATTAATATGCAGACCCTGGAAATATTTCCTATGTATGTTACAAGTAGCAAATACTGAAGATACTGTTGGTGCTTTTAGAGAGCTATCTAAAAGCTTTTATGAAAAAAAACTGAGGTTACCACACATTTTTATTAAAATATGAATCTAAATTTCAGAATTACATTGTTTCCTCAAGTCCCTTGAATTAGTCTTCCCTAAAAAATATGATAAAGAAAAAATCTGCTGTCAAGTTAGATGGTTAATTAGGTACGTAAAGTAAGAAAAAAACAAAAGCTCAATTTTGACTGGTGCCCAAAGTCATCATAACATTTGATGTTTCTACATTAATTTCTTTACTTTGACTGATAAAAAGCTTAAAAATGCTGATAGCAACTATAGGTAAAATTCAGTGAAACAATACTGTCAATCATGCCTTTAGAATTTTGCCTCAGTATTAAAAAGGATAAAAATAAAGTATCATCTTACATTTCAAAAGGGAAGTTTAGAAATTATTTTATACTTGCTGGTCATATTTCTAGGATATCTACTCCATGAGTAATGAAAAAAAATATTTAATTGGGGAGACTTTATGGTCTGTGAGGAAATAAAACCAAGTCTCATGTAGCAATAACTCTATTAAACAATAATATAATTAAATTGTTCACCTAGACTTGAATTGAAGGTCTCTGTTTAATTATCTGTCCTGACCTTCAACTGTAGACTAATGTTCAGAAACAAAACTGTAATCCTGGCAGCATCTCACATTCAAGAACTTGAATCCTAGGCCCCATTTCTGGTTTTCTATTTTTCACCCTTGAGCAGAGGGGCCCTAAACTTTTTTAGTTCCCGGGACCCTTAGTATCTTAGTAATTTCATAACAGTGCCCTTAGGCCAAAAGAAATATCTAACAGTTCCATTTATTAAGTTGTGAGATGCAAGCAATTTAATCAGTATTTACATCCTAACAAATTAGTAGATATCTAAAAAGATAATGCACATAAATTGAAGGAAAAAATAATAGTAACAATTAAGTAATTGCAATTCTTTACTAATGAGATGCATGTTTCTGTTGGGCACTGCATATCTTTTGAAATTTTGAAACCAGGTTGGACATCCCAATTTTCATTTGGTACCTGCTTTTTAAAGCAAAAACTAAAAAAGAAAAAGAAAAGAAAAACCCACCAACTTTTCAAATATAGGATATAATTGAAAGGAATGTAATATGATCTAATGTTGAGTCTGTAAACTATCTTGAGCTAGTATTTCTCCTAGCATGAAACACATGTCAAATGTTGGTGATCCCCTCAAAAAGATTAAAACTTCTATAGTACCTTTAAATTTGTTGATGCACCCAGAGAATCAGTACTGAGTTTGGGACCCACATCCCCCAAGAAAATTCTAAAGGGAGTCAAACAAGCTAGTTGTATGTCCAGTCTTTCCCTTAAAACTCAAATGATCATCTCGTCTCTAATTTCATCACCCTTTCGATCTTGTCCCTCTCTCTCTCTCTCTCTCTCTCCACACACACACACACACACACACACACATGCACGCACACATTTGATCACCTTCTATCACTCATTCCATGCATTCATTCATTCAAAAAATATTAAATATTATTAAGTGCCTACTGTAGACACATTGCTAGGTTTTATGGACATAGCAGTAAGATTCAATCTTTGCTCCCATACAGCTAGTGGAAAAGCTAGAGAAGTAATCAATTATAATACTCTTCTAAAGATAGGAAAGAGTGTGGAGTATTCCTATATAGGAGTACCTGTGTGGGAACGAACAGGCAAGACAACAAACCTAATCTGGGGTATTTGAAGAGCAAGCTTATAAATCAAAAGTTTGCAATTTTCAATAGCTATCATATACAAATATTATTCTTTGTAGAGCTTTATGTTCTCTTAAATGATGTACTTTATCATATAAAGATCAAGTGTCTACCCTGTAGAGAGAAGAAACTGCTGGGCGCCAAAAGGAGAGAGGTGAGGAGATGGATAAAATGGGTGAAGTAGAATGGGAGGTATGGTCTTCCATTTATGGAATGAATAAGTCACAGGGATGAAAGATGCAGCATAGGGAATAGAGTCCATGGAATTGTAATAGTGTTGTATGGTGACAGATGGCAGCTACACTTGTGGTGAGCAGAGCATAACACGTAGAGTTGTCAAATCACTATGTTGTACCTGGAATTAATGTAACATTGTGTGTCAACTGTACTTCAGTTAGAAAAAGAGAGGGGAAGTGTAGATAAAATGTCTAAATTTGGGAAGTATTTGGGGTACCTGGGTGCCTCAGTCAGTTAAGTGTCTGACCCTTAGTTTCAGTTCAGGTCAAGATCTCATGGGTTGTAGGATTAAGCCCAGCAGTTAGCTCCATGCTCAGCAGGGAGTCTGCTCTAGCTTCTCTCCTTCTGCCCTTCCCCCCAACTTGCACGTGCTCTCCCTCTCTCTATCTCAAATAAAATAAATATTTTAAAAAATAAATAAAAGTAAATAAAACTGGAAAGTATTTGAAGGAATTGAACCTTTTAAATTGTTGAAAAACGTAAAGCCTACATCAAACACTAATGCACACACACACAAAAATGGTATCAGAAATAAACATATAATTGAAAAGTATGTAAACCTAAGAGGATATTCTTTGGCGATAATATTTTTTTAAAAAAGGACAATTGCTCTGTGGGAATTCTGAGGAAGAGAATCAGATTCACTAACTCATTGAAAAGGTTCATTAGGACCCAAAGTATACCTAAACGCATCCTTTGGTTTTTGTCTTCATTTTTAAGATCATATATGTATGTCCACTTAAGTATGTGATGATCTCAGTACAACTATACCAAACATTTGTTTTTTCTTTCTAAAAACATTTATTTTCAGAAAATCATTTAGTGCCTTATTAAGTATATAGTTGACAGGCTCATTGTCTGGCTGTCAAGTGTTAAATTATTGCCATCTTTGATATTCTTGTTCTCTCTGTCTATGTGTTTACACAGTGAAGCTGAAAGCACTAGTGATGCCAGAAGTCTCAGGGCACATTTCAAAAAGGGATCATGACCTAGCATAGAGAATGGGTTTCATCTGAAAGAAAGCATGCTCACTGGTCAAGCTGCTCTTCACATCCTTTCCTAGCCTTCCCTGAATAAGTGGGAATAATAATAATAGTAAGCTCTGATGCTACACATAGAGGAAAGTTTTCATCACTCTTTACCTATATAAACTCATTGACTCCATACACCCCATGACTTAGGTACTTTCATTATCCCCAGATGAGAACTTGAGACACACAAAAGAAGCCAGCAAATGGTGGAACTGGATTTAAAATACAGACATGGTGGAGGGGGAGGAGGGCGGGTGTTGGAGGGGAATGGGTGACGGGCACTGAGGTGGACACTTGACGGGATGAGCACTGGGTGTTTTTCTGTATGTTGGTAAATTGAACACCAATAAAAATTAATTTAAAAAAAAATAAAATAAAATAAAATAAAATACAGACAACTGCAGCCCGGGTGGCGCAGCGCTGCAGCCAGGATGTAATCCTGGAGTCCCAAGATCGAGTCCCACTTCAGTCTCCTTGTATGGAGCCTGCTTCTCCCTCTGCCTGTGTCTCTGCCTCTCTCTTTTGCCGTCTCACCTGCACCCCGATGTTTCTAGCAGCCATGTCCACAATAGCCAAACTGTGGAAGGAGCCTCGGTGTCCATCGAAAGATGAATGGATAAAGAAGATGTGGTTTATGTATACAGTGGAATATTACTCAGCCATTAGAAACGACAAATACCCACCATTTGCTTCAACGTGGATGGAACTGGAGGGTGTTATGCTGAGTGAAGTAAGTCAATCGGAGAAGGACAACAAACATTATATAGTCTCATTCATTTGGGGAATATAAAAAATAGTGAAAGGGAATAAAGGGGAAAGGAGAAAAATATGAGTGGGAAATATCAGAAAGGGAGACAGAACATGAGAGACTCCTAACTCTGGGAAACGAAGGAGGGGGTGGTAGAAAGGGAGGTGGGCGGGAGGTGGGGGTGACTGGGTGACGCGGCACTGAGGGGGCACTTCATGGGATGAGCACTGGGTGTTATTCTATATGTTGGCAAATTGAACACCAATAAAAAATAAATTTATTAAAAAATAAAATACAATCAAATAAATAAATAAATAAACAAACAAACAAACAATACAAAATAAAATACAATCTGGTTTCTGAGTCTGTTTTCAAACCGGCATATTACAGTGCCTCCCACCATAAATCTTTAGGCCGCTTCCTCCCAACAGAATGAAATAGATTTACCTACAACCCCCAGAGAAGGAAAACTTAAGAAGAAATGTTGGGGATTTTTCAAACAAGAGAGCAAAGATATTCTCAGCTCAGTGGAAAGATTCAAGCTTACAATTATTGCTAATTAAAATTCTCTTCTTGTCTGAGCTTCCTCCAAAGAATGTCACCATATAGCACAAGACATAAACAGATCTTTCAAGCTAAACACAGTTCTCCCAAATTGGCGTTAACCAATATGTTAATAAGAGGCATCTGGACCTCTCTCTCAGCAACTATATAAAACAAGCCCTATGTACTTTGGCTCTTGCTGCCTAGATATTTAGTCAGCCCATAGTTTCTTTGATTTGACTTTTAGCCCTAAACCTTATTTTTAGACTTGAAAACTGCTTTGCAATATTGACCTGTTTCCATGATATTGCAGATGATTCTAGGTGACTCTGCTCTCCTCTGTGTCTTTCTCATTCTTCCCAGGGTCTTTCATAAAGACATGAGACCATGCCTGCATCTGGTATTCATCATTCCTCCCCAAAATGGTGTCCAGGGGTCTTTGGATGTTACCATGATATTGTTTGACATGTGCAAGGGAAGACAGGCTTCTTTCCCAGCACCTGAACTTGCTTGATTATTATGCCATAGAAGTATGTATGTAGTGAATGAACTAGAGACAAAAAGGTTTTTTTCAACATTCTGTGTTCCTGAAATATTCATGTTCAAATGCAACAATATTGCATTGATTTTAAATGTCTGTCTTTTTCTTGTAACCAGTGAGTCATCCAGGCCTCTGGATGCTTTACGGTCTTGCACAAAATGTTAAACCTCACTGAATGAAAGGAAACAACATGTAGTATATTTTAGAACTTATTTTTTTTCACACAGCTTCCAAGATTTACATAAAACAGTAAGAATAACATGGTTGGAGCATTCTTCAGGTCGATTCTAAGAAGAGAAGTAACTGAAGTCAAATGCCAGAATAAGTTCCAGTTGACTGTTATTTTTCTTTCTCTCTTTAGTAGAGACTTGCTGCAATGATAACTTGATCATGAGTTTCATAGAAAAAATGTGGGGCTGTGTATTGTTCCTAATCAACAGCACCACCTTCTGTCTGTAGAAATGTCAGATCCTAGTGAATGGATAGCTCACTTTGCCCTATGTCAGCTTAACCGGGGGCTTAGACAAATTATGTAAATCTTATTTTCTCTTTACCTTGATAACAATGAAGTCAAAGTAATTTTTAAGTAATGCAAACTGCATGTCAGGGAAAATAAACTAAACACTTCAACCGAGAATAGGACATGGAAAGAAACATCACAGCTTCCATATAGTTCTAGAATAGCTAAGCTCCTCCAGGTGTATCCTTTTATTTATTCCTCCCATGTGGAAATTCTCCAAATTTTGTGGGTTTTACAGAAGAGAAAGTGTAAGCTCAAGTTTGTTACAATTGGAATGATTTAGAAAACCGTGTCACCAATCTTACAGTCACATCATAAGGGAGAAATAAAGAGATCTAGAGGTATGAGTAAAACCACAGGCTCTTTATGTATGCCTGCCTTCCAAATAAAAAGCGATGTGAAACACACATAGATGCTCTTTTCTACTCTCTAATTCAGATAAATAGAATAACTGAAGCCTTGAGCAATTACAGAAATTATAAAGGAAAAGTTAATTTGCTATGAAATTCATAAAACTCATGAAGTCATGTAATAAATAGCAATGCAAATAGAGTGTGGAGGAGGTCCCAGCACAATCTAAATAGTACTTAGCTATATGGGGGTAAGTCTGTAAAATAAAGAAAGAAGTTTTCTAGAAGTTTGTCATCAGGAAGACTCTTAGAAGAACTCATCCTGAGGTGAAATAAACCCAGGCACCATGATCCTAAACCACTCATGCATCTTCAACTATTAAGAGTAGGAAGATTCTGAAAGCATGATTTTTGATCTTCAGATCTGTCTCCTAAATACTTCTTTTATAGACCAAAAAAACCTATGTAAAACCCAAGAAAGCTATGGTACTAAAACTTGGTAGCATGTTGAAACTCTTGCCCATCTACACCTATAAGAGCATCACACGAGGATCAAGACTTTCTTTTTTTAAATATTTTATTTGTTTATTCATAGAGACACAGCTAGAGAGAGAGAGGCAAAGACACAGGCAGAGGGAGAAGCAGGCTCCATGCAAGGAGCCCAACGTGGGACTCGATCCAAGGTCTCCAGGATCACACCCTGGGCTACAGGCGGTGCTAAACCGCTGCGCCACCGCAGCTGCCCCGGATCAAGACTTTCAAATGTGTTACTCAACACAGTGCAATATTGGAGTTGTAGAAATCTTCTTTATTCTTGATGATAGTGTCCGGCAACGCATCTCCAGTGCTTGGGGGGAGAACTTTGCTGAAGATATTTTTGGTGAATCCATTTTTAAAAAACATCCTAGTGTGGTGGAGGGGTGCCTAGGTGGCTCAGTGGGTCCAGAGCACTGACTTTGGATCTCAACTCAGATCTCAGTCTCAGAGTTGTGAGTTCAAGCCCTGCATTGAGCTCCACACTGAGTAAGGAGCCTACTTTCAAAAAAATAAAAAATAAATAAAGGAATACTAGTAGGACTTCTGAAAATAGGTGATAGCCCAAATGGGTGGGAGGGTATTTGTAAAGAGGAAAGGTCTGCAAGAGATAGAGAAGTCACCATTAAAGAGAGAGAAGGAGAGAGAGAGAGAGCAACATCAGTTACCACTCTAATCATAAACTCATCTGTTCCCACTGATAAGGTCACAGAATCCAGGTGTGAATACAGGAGGACTCAATTCTGAAGGGAAAAAGGAGAAAAGGATACATATCATTGATAGTTTATATTTCTCAAAGGACTTCAAATCGTGTAACTACTCTCTGAATTACCTCAACATAGAGTACTACAGAAAGTTATGAGTTAATTTAGGATGGATCCTTCAGTAAAAAATGAAATTATTGCCTTAAAAAATACCTACACTACCTGTAAAGTCCACCAAAATTCACTGGAGAATTATACACTCTCCATTTACTTTTGGCCAGATAGGTAGACCTTGATGTTATTAAAAGGTTAGTCTTTTTCATGGCCTGAAGACGTGGAAGGGAATAAATGATCTCTTGATGTCCCTTCCTATCTGTGATTCTATTTGTTACATTGATTACAACTTTCTACAGAAAGAAGTTCCAATTAGAGCCAGGAGTTTCCAGATAAATTAGTGACAAAACCCTACCCAAGTCCCAAAGTCATTGATTCCTAAGGACTAAACCACAATGCCAATATGCCTCTGCATACTACAGAAACTAAAATTATGCCAAGCATTGAAATGTAGGCATCCTGAATGTCATTTCAATGGAAAGCAAGTGACTCTTTTTCTAGAGTAGAAATGCTTACATATGTTTCAATCATTGCAATTCAATTTTTAAAAACTATTGGTTATGGGAACTCACTGATCAATGAAAATATGAGCAGAATAATAGGTTGCTATAGAAAGCATATAAATTAACCACCAGGTAGATATAGTAGTGAATATCCCATAATTTATAACTCCCTTTAATTTTTCACATTCTGCATTAAAGCGTCATTATAAAGTTCTCAGAAGTAACATTCAGATGCTATATTTTCTTAGTTTTACTCTTATAATAACCCGGTCTCCTAGCAAATTATTTTTGTTGTAAATATCATGTTAAGATATACCTGCTTTTCAAAGATGCTGTTAACGAGAGATAAGAATGTTTTTTTTAAGAGAATATGCCTTAAGTTTCCCAAAGCCTATTTCAAGCTATTAGTTAGGGACATAAATTGCAACTTGGAGAATTTTATTTGTTTACTTACTTTTTACTTCTGATTATCTGAACAAGTACCTCTCAGCACAGTTGCCTATGTTGAAGACCTCTAACAAATCTATCAGCAACACACAATGGCCTGAGGCAGCACAGCCACAGCCACTCAGTTTACCAAAGTACCATCTGTTTTGTTGACCAGGCTCTAGGTGACTATGTCTAGTATTTCCCTTAGCCCTTATTCTCTTCCCCTTGTCAATCCAGGGAATACAGGACATTTCACACTGGAATTTAGCTTTCCATTCAAAGCTGTCCTTTGTTCTCCCTTAGATTTTAATCATATTCTTTTTATTTTTTTAGATTTTATTTATTTATTCATGAAAGACACAGAGAGAGAGAGAGGCAGAGACATAGGCAGAGGGAGAAGTAGGCTCCATACAGGGAGCTGGAAGTGGGACTCAACCCTGGGACTCCAGGATCAGGATTACACCCTACGCCAAAGGCAGGTGCTTAACCATTTGAGCCACCCAGGGTCCCAGATTTTAATCATATTCTTAATGTGAAATGGCATCAGGGACAGATCCTAAAGGATGGAAGGCAAAATGTTTCGTTCTTAAGGTCCTTGCTTAACTATAGCATTGCCTTATTTGGCTGTTACAGTATTGGAAAGAAATTAAGCATGTAAACTCTTTCTGACCAGATCCAGGGCCTTAAAGATTAAAAAAGCTACAGTTAGTTCTAAATAAATCCTTATATGATAAAAGTTTGTCTTATAAAACCAGCCTTTATCTACCTCCTAAAACTCAATACTGATCAAGATGCTGATTAGAAAACACTAGAGTTAAGTGAACAACTTAAGGAACACTTCAAAGGGAGAGGCTTTCTGGCTTTCCCTTCCCTCCTCAAATATTGAGGAACACTGATACTCATTGGTTCTTCTAATACAATTTTCTATTTGTTGCTTTGTAAATTTCCACATCAAGTGATGGATAAACTCAAGGCTAGAAACCGATCAAAATATATCCCATAATGTGATCATTCCATAAATATGGTATCTTTTGTAACCAGAAAGCCATAAATAGGAGGTTTTGCTACTGTCTCTTTCATAAATACAAAAAAATATATTATTGGTCAGAACATAATCAGTCCTTACCACATTACATATTTAATTAACTTCTTTTTAAAACTTATGCTATTAGTTTCTGCTATTAATCATAATTTTTCATTTGTATAGCAAAAAATACAATTTGAATACCAATATATAATTCAGAAATCACCCTGCTATTTTTTCCCTATTTGCATTAATCCAACTTCAGACAAATAGTAAGACTTTCTTAGGCCAGCACCAGTTTACTCCAGTATTAGTTGTGGATAAGTAATCATTAATTAAGAACAGAGCTATACATCTAATGTGAAAGGCAAAGTTTCAGCTTAAAAAGGAATTTTTAGAATTTACTAATGTTAAATAAATGAAAATTAAACTGTTCCTTTCTGAGTTGTTAAAAGAGCAAATGTCAAATCTTCGTATATTTCACACATTGCTTCCTACTCTCCCAACCTTCTGCTAAATCACGTAAATAAGTATTAAAAGTATTTATCATATTTATTCTTTGGGTATTTGCTCAAATATGTGAGCTACCTCTTTGAATTATCCTCCTGGTCATAAATTCCAAAGAATTCACTGTCTTTGTTCAGAACATCTGCTAGAAACTTTTTGCTTTTCTGTCAAGAAGGCTCCTAACCAAACATGGACAGGAATCATTTTAGAAGATAAATAAAAGATTATTCATTTACAATTAGATTATAAGGAAAATCAAGTCATTTGAAGTAAATGAGAGCTCATTTTTTTTTAAATGCAGGGGAGCTAAGAGCCTGAAAAATCATTATAGCTTATTTTACATTGGAGAATTGGGAGGTCAAGCCATTAACTTTGTGAATTTGTGGAGGTTTCCCAGAAGCTTACTCAAATCCACTTGTAGGCCAATGTTAAACTTATTCAACTTATTAGCATAATAACATAAATGACCATTTGCAAAATGAAGACCGACATGAGTTTCTAAACACTGCTAGTAAAACCTCAAAGTCACATTGAAAGGTAATAAAATGGTAAATAAGAGTCTACACTAGAACAAACCAGGCAAGAGATAAGTAGGTTTTTAATTCTCCTATAAAAATGACTATCCTTAATTCTTTGCATACACTTGTTTTTATAATAATCACTAAAATTAAAAAATAGTAAATTCTACCACTAATTAAAAACAGACATAGGCTGAAAAGAAAATGAAAACACCATGTATTTTTATTAACTCTCTTGAAGCGCTTACTAAGTAAGTTTTAAATTGCTTTATGTTGCTTGCCAATTACCAGGAAAAAATGAGTTTGCAAATAATACATTTTAAACAATACTTTCCTTCATTTATGCCAAGCTAAATCATAGCTGCATATAATTCAAGGAACTAAAGGAGATGAAAATGTTTAGTCATGATAACTCTTGGCATTCATAACCAATTCTGAGTCAAAATTCATAGTTTTTATGTATGCTCCGTCATGATTTTTCCTCCAGCCAAACATCTAATACGTAAGAAAAGATATTACTTCATCAATGCTTGAGAAATGCCTGGAGAGCATAATGTATATCAAAATTCCTATATATGGCTTGGTCAAACCACAGAATCCAAGAGGACTGTATTACCATATGAAAGCAGAGCACTTATTCAACTTCAGATTAGAAATGCTGACAGATAATCATTTAAACTGTGTGGATTATGCAGAGATACATTCAGAGAGACCTAAATTCTGATCTCATTTCTACTAATCTCATATGGTTGTAGTCAGGATTAAATTGGGTAATATAAGTAAAGTACCTATAGCTCTACCACTGCAAATAAGATTCTCTTGCATCCGATTCAAATACTCGATAATGAATAAATGCTTAGGACATAGTTTGTAGAAAACACTCTGCTAGGCTTTATGGGGATACCATGAAAGTGTATGACATAATTTCTTCCCTTAAGGATGTAAAGATGGGCAGTTAAGAAACATATGGCTAAATTAAGTTTTGGATAAATAACATCTGTAGGAGTTCAGAAGAAATAATGATCAAAGAAAATAGGAAAACAATCATAACATCATAAAATATTCTAACTGGAAGAAATCTTAGAATTATTATTCGGAAAAAAAACAAAAACAAAAAAAAAGAATTATTATTCGGAAAATTCACCAATATGGAATTCTTCTGAAGTCCTCTTTTATTTCCCAAGTGATAAAGATCTCTAGCTTTTTTTTTTTTTTTTTTTTTTTTATGATAGTCACAGAGAGAGAGAGAGAGAGGCAGAGACATAGGCAGAGGGAGAAGCAGGCTCCATGTACCGGGAGCCCGACGTGGGATTCAGTCCCGGGTCTCCAGGATCGCGCCCTGGGCGAAGGGCAGGCGCTAAACAGCTGCACCACCCAGGGATTCCTAGATGTCTAGCTTTTTAAGTCAAGATCTACCTTTTTGGTATTCCTAGCACCAGATTCAGTTTTGTCTTCTGGAGACTACAAAATTTAGATATCTTAATGTTCAGAGATTTTCTGAAAGATAAAAGTTTAAAATAAATATATTAACCAATACGATTAATAAAATTAGGAAAATCATTTTATTTCTTTTAGCAACAGAGTTCACCATTATTTTATATTGTGTTTTAAGAAATTTATTATCTATGCGTTCGTCCTCTAAGTCTGCAGTAAAGTTCATTCTTCACCAGTTATTACACTTGATGCCATCCTGAAAAGCTACATATGACTAACACAGGTTCCTTCACTTTTTTATTTATTCAACAAATATGTATGGAATGCTTCTATGTGCTAAGCAATGTTATAAGCCCTGAGGATGGAGCAGTGAACATACTAGATGAAAAATTTGTTGTCAATTCATCCCTCGGAGATCATGTTGACAAATGTGGCAGTGATTTTACTTACCTTCCATTTGCCTGACTTTCTCTTCCCAATATGTAAAGAAATAGAAAAGTTCTGTGCCAGAATACCTCACAGTGTGCATGTAGACAGCCTCACTAATAGTGAATTCCTGAAGCCTAGGTTGGGAGTGAAGTAATTTGTATCCTAATTCCAAATTCATGAACAGTCTTAGAGTGTCAAGGAAAATTGTACTCTTTGAAGATGATCTAAGTAAAGATATACAGTTCTACCAAATATGCTCAGATTACTATAAACTCTTTTCCCTTACCAATTCTTGAAAATGAGGATATATTTTGCTTTGACACTTGTTTTATATTACAGTGATATATCTTAAAGAATTGGTCTTGGCCAAGTAAGAAAAATACTAAACCTTTGTTTTGTGTTTATGTATACCTCAGAAAGTATCCTGTCTGTTGTCATTAAAACTGCTGGGCTAATAGTAAAAAACTGAAGAGTTTGACCATTTCAATCAGATCTGTATAGATAATTGAGAGTTCTGAATGCTTAGCCACTTCTATAAATCACACAAAATCCTTGAAACTTTGCAACTGATATGCATCAAAAGAGAGGAATCAGGGGATTTTTGTCAAGTAAATAGGGCTGAGAAGTTTGACATTTTTGCAATTTATTTTATTTTGCTAGTAATGTATTGAAAATAGCTCCTGGAAACACAATTTTGTCCCATTTGCATCCTAAAAGAACTCAAAGAAATACCATATGAACTTGTGTCTTCACAAAGGCTAGATAAAATAACATCTAATAGCATATTGAGGTAGCACCCTGCCTGTCTTCTTTTGCAAATTCTAATACTTTTCCCCTAGTTTCACAGAAGAAGAAAGATTATTTATTTATTTACACAGTTAGCAACAAAGCATTGACCCTTTAGTTCCTTCCAGTTCTTTTCCTAATAAATGGTCATCAACCATATCATTAGGCCAACATTAAGCATACAAAAATGCTATTTCACCATAGTTGAAGAAGCAATGTGTAAATTATACATGGGGGGCCTAAAATTTATCTCCATAGACTACAGAGAAGGAAAATAGATAACATTCACATTTCTTCAGATTATTTCCATTCTATTCCCCAAAAACTTCCTGGTCTAGGTCTGTCTGTTTAATTACTCCTGTAGTACTCTGTATATAGGTTTCATCTGTTCCTATTAGCAGTACCAATAGTTGTGTTCTTCCTTTTCCTCCAGAAATTTATGTAAATATTTTTTCCTCCCACTGGATATTGTAAGTAGTCCCCTGGCTTCTCATTCATCTGTATAATCTTATAGATGTCGTTAGCCAAGCAAATCTTCTGAATCTGTTAATTTACCTAAAAAACAGGAATACAATTCCTAGGTCATAGAGTTGTTAGAAGAATCCCACTAAATATGATGTGTAGGGACACCTGGGTGGCTGAGTCAATTAATCATCTGACTCTTGATTTTGCCTCAGGTCATCATCTGAGGGTCATGGGATTGAACACCTCATCAGGCTCCCTGCTTAGTGTGAAGCCTCTCTCTCAGCTCCTCCTCCACCCCCTCTCTCTCAAATAAATAAATACATATATTTTAAAAAAAAACTAAAATAAGTAAATATGATATGTAAAGCACTAGCACTACATTGTGCCAGGCTGGCAAAACGTAGCTCCTATGCTTGTTTTGTTACTTAAGCTTCTCTTCTTTACCTACTGCTCACAACCCACACCAGCTTTTCCCACTCATCACTTAGTTGCTTGTGTGCTGTTCTGTTTTCAATAGATCAGTTTTTGATTCATTGTTCTGCTGATCATTTATTGCTTATGAATTTATGGTTACATCTGCTTCATTGTAATTAACATTTATATGAGATTTTTCTAAACAATAACATAAATATAGAGATTCCCCATATAAATTTATTTCTCCTATCAGAAAGTACTTGCTCCTTTCTCTATGTTATTGTAATCTTCTTTTGTAATTATAAGTATTGTTCTTGTCAACATCTACATTAAATATGTGTGTGCTTATGTGTATATATAACATAAATACACAAATGTGTGTGGGTTGTTGTGTGTGTAGAGAAAGAGAGACAGAAACAGACAAGACAGAGAAAGACACAGAGATAAAAAAAGGAGAGAAGGACATTAACTTTTGAAGATCGCGATTAAACTCTATCATGATAATAATGAGACCCAACATGGTACATTATACAAAGCAGCATATTCTTAAAAACGTTTGCTGAATTTAATAGGGACAAGCCCCACAAATCACACAAAAAATAAAATGCCGCAAAAGTGTCACTAATCTCACTACATTTATTCAATTGGCAATTCCATTCTTGTCCTTTGAACCATGTTTCATTATACAACTTAGACTGATGTCTTATCTAACTTCTGCTCTATCTCTTGTTGCCTGGGCCCAGTAGAGGACCTCTTTTTGCCATGACTAGGAACCCCTAAGAGGCAGAAAGAGATTGTTTCCTTCTGTTTCTCTCTGATCACCCACAGTGCCTAGGGCTCTGAGCAAATTGGGCACTCGCTAAAAGTTATTAACTGTCACATTCAGTTAGCTGAGCTCTCTCATATTCCCAGCGTCTGACACCTGCCTGAAGAGCTCTGCCTCCAAAAACTCACTGGACCCATACTGATGGGACCGTGGCAGGGGATGTGGAGGGAGACACGGTTGTACTTTGCCAGTGGCCAAGTACTGCTAGGCTTAGGTTCTGTCAGATTTTCTGGGAGGAAAACATTTTGGCTGTGTTAATAAAATCATATTAATTATGTTAATTGACTTAGAGACGCCTGTCCAAGTCAATTTTATTGCTATCACAGAAAATTGCTTATGAAGTCACATGACAAATATTTCCCTAAAATGAATTGAGAATATAAAGTCTCATTCTTTCTTTATCCCCATAATACACATTCATGCTGCCACAATGTCAGACTCCATAACAACCCATTTGCAGTAATTCTGCCCATGCATAAGTTAGTGTTATATTTAACAACTCTCAGTGCTTTGAAGTGTCCACTTCCTAACTACATTCGTCATTTCTTGGCATCTCTAGCCATCTTTCAGCATGAAATAGACACAGTAGAGGTTTACCAATCATCAATAATGAACCAAGAGCAAAATAAAAAAGCTTTAGTACTATAGGGAGAAAGGATAGTTCTCCTGATGCACAGGAGAAAAAATAAATACATATCAATTGTGAACCACATAAAGAAACCCTGACCTAATTTGGGCTTCAGTTTGTTTCTGGAAAGAAAAGAGAAACATTATAGTTAAAATAAATAACAAAGGACATGCATGTTGATTAAAAATGGGATAATTTACTTAAAATACAATTCATTTTTATATTTTAGGACAATTAGTGGCCAATTACAATGGGAAAAAGAAACATTAAGGGATATATGCAGGTTTTTTAAAAAGCACAGAAAAAAAGAAGAGAGACTCAGAGGAATATGGATACAAACAAAATGTTTTCATAGAACAGTTTTTATTTTGTAACATAGAAGAAAATTCTTCCGAGGGGTGCCTGCGTGATTTCAGCTCAGATTATGATCTCAGGGTCCTGAGACTGAATTCCCCTTGCCATGCTCTGTTCTCACTGGGGAGTCTGCTTCTGCTCCTCCTCCCCCTAAAATAAATAAATAAATCTTTATAAAAACTTAAAGAAATAAAAATTTTAAAAAATTTTCCCAAAGCTTTTTGAACTTCTTGTGTTCTTGCCAGGAAAAAAAAAGAAAGAAAGAAATTCCAACACTAAGCACCTGAGTTATTGGTACAAGAAACCATGAGCCATATTCAGGAATTGAATGTTGAAAAGGCAAACTGTTTTAGTATTTTAATAGGGCTTAGTTGTATTACTAAATTAAAAAGGCATACACTAACACATGAGATGTGAAGTAGGGCAGAAATTATTCTTAAATATCTTTCAGAGTTTGTATCCTGGAAATAAGTTAGAATTATCAAAAAGAAGGCAATGTTAAAGCAGTAAAGCTTAGATATGTGTATTGTGTTTCACATTAAAGGACCATCCCACTGACAACACCACTGAGTAGGTGTCCCACTTTCCATGACTATAGTTGGCCAACAGAAGCTCCTCTGAGAAGATTCTCCAAAATTGACACGGTATCAATAAAATTTTAATGATGATATACTGACATGACCATTACAATCATGATGAAAAGTAATTACAGGAAGCAGTATGCAAACAAGTTCATAAGAATCAGAGAGTTTGTAAGTAGAAGAGGCACATCTCAGGCAAGTCTTGTGCATCCCCCTCTGCCATCTCCCAGAGTTCCCCCCACTCACTTCTATTTCTCTGTACTAAGAAGCTTGTATAGATTGAAAACTAAAAATATTGAAGACATGTAGAAGTCAGTTTGGGTTGAATTGACTTAAAACAGTATCTTCTCATACTGTGTGAGAGCACTTTGTTAACTTATACTTAGATATGTTTAATCATGTTGTCTAGAGAGAGCTCTTAACTTAAAAGTAAAATTTTAAACATCAGTACGATTGATAGTCAAATTATATAAATTTAAGACACAGTCCTCAGAGTCTATTCTCAAAGTTAACAGACCAACATATCTGACTCAATTATTTTGAAATCTAACTATAATCATGAACTATGATCAAACGAATGCAAAGATTAAAACAAACCAAACCAAAGGTATGTAGTTACTTTGTGTGTATTTGAAGAGATGTCTGGATTGCATCCTAGTGCATTTTACTATGTATACATTTTAGGTATTCTGCATCACAGTGTTTTCATAAGTGTTTCTAAGGAAAACATTCTAATTAAAAATTGGAAAGGAAAAAGTTGTTCTGATCTAATTTTAATATTTTAGTTGGAAATCAATCATCTATATATATGAATTCAGCCTGTACATCTATCTCTTAGCTGGTTGAACATTCCAGAAGCACTGATATCTTCTGAAGATATCAAGGAGTAACAAGATTTTTTGTGTTTATTTTTCCTAAATATTCTCCAAAGTACTCTATTATACTTTATTATGTAATATAGGATGATAATGATTACATTGGTACCATTGATACAAATTTTATACACTTACTGATCAAACTTTAATAATTTTTATAAGAAGCATAATTTATGCTCATTTAAAATATCTGGAATATAATTGAAAAATTATATAAATAATTTAAATATTCCCTCACCCTCTCATTTACCAAGATAGCCTTAACATGACCCTCAGGTTGACCAAACTGTAGACGGGTTTCTTCCTGACTCTAGACCGCTGATTTCCCTTTGCTTATAGCATGTACTTTAGAAAGTTTGTAATTGTTCTTTCCCTACCACTTTAAGGTATAAATATTTTCCCAACTTCTTGACAGTTTTACGAGCCTGGAATATCTTTCTGGAAGACCTGAAAGCCATTCCTCTGACATTGAGTCATCAAGAAAGACAATACCCTTCTTTCCCAGTCCCTGGGAGATAAGTGATAACTGAGAATTCCATAGTGATAATTAGCAATCAAAGAAAGCCTAATCATATCCAACATAGTACAATAGCCAACACCCGCGCCTAAAACTTCTTCATCTTTTCTGTTTCAGTGGACTCGGGTTCCATCTCTCTCCCCTATTACTAGTCTTCAATAAAGTGTTCTTTCCATGTTAACCATTCTAACTTAACTTCTCTTTGACTCATTACACCCAGTGTCATGTCAGTGGGGGACATTCTCTAGGAAAAGCAATATTTTAATAGAATTTTTCAGAGTAACACATTGATATGGCATTTTTTAAATGACTATGATGCAAAATAGCAGATGAAACAATGTAGAAGCCAGACTGTGGGATGCATAAAGAAGGTGTTTTATGAAAGAAAAAAAAAAGGGTGTTTATGTGCTCATTCCACACCTAGATCTGGCCCTAACCATAGCCACAACCTGACCTCACCCTAATACTGTGACATCCCCTGAGTTAGAATCCGGCTATACTTCTGTGAACCCCAAGGATCCCAAACTGCTTGCAGGCAGACTCCAGGTAGGATTCATGTTTGGTCTAGACTGCTTATGAATTCAAATATCACAGTCCACCATTACCTACATATCTTATAGTTTTATTTGTTTACATTACCTTCCTGAGTCTATTTGAAATATTAAATCTTTTAATATATAGCACCTTTTAAAAATTGGGTCAGCACCTTTTAGTGAAACAATATTTTTTCCTAAAGTGGAAATGATTTTAATATTTACTAGGTTCAGGCTTACGTGCTTTTTTTTTTCCAAAATGTAGAATTATTTTTCTTCTTATGAAAGTAAATTTATACTCTTGGTTTAAGGTAGTGGACTGAGCACATGAATTATTTACTAGCCCTACCAAAATTTTATTGAAATGAAACTGCAAAGTTACACTAAGGAATAAATCATAAGAGTGCTGAAAACTGCAGAGGGAAAGAGGACGTCAGTGGACAACAGGTTGTAAAGTATTTTTAGAAAAGATAGATAAGTTGTATTAAGAAATAAAGTGGGGTTGAAGAGCTGAAATTTAGAACATATACTGTAGATGGCTTCAAAATATATAACACATACTCTTCCTGATTGAGCCTTGGAAAATTTCTAAGCTTGTAGTTGCCAAAGAACACTGAACAAGTGTGAGATACAGGGAAGTTAACAGATTAATCCCAAGGGAAAACAATGCTAGTTAGTTCCTGTCATCTCCCTAACATCCAAAAATAGCAGTCAACAAAAAATACCTTTCTATTAGGATATCTCTGTATCTCTAAAGAAACTGAACAATTTGCATAAGGCCTCTGGTAAAAAATGGTTATTTCATTCCAGAACCTCCTAAACCCACAAAAACAATACCTACAAAACTGGCTGCCATATTTTATTTAAATAGTCTAAATGGCTATCCATGCCATTTTGAATTATTTCATATTGAACATAATTCTTCAGATAATATCACTGTATATACTTGTGTATGTTCTTTGAGATTAAATTCACAATGATTTTAACAAGTTGATAAAATCCTATTGGAAGTGGAAATAAATTCTATGTCTAGATTAATTTGGAAAGCATTGACATAATTACCAAAGGAACATCTAAAATCGACTAACTCTTATATTGACTTGTAAGAGGTTCAGCCCTAAAATTAAAGTTTGTTGATAATGGTGTGGAAAGGAAAGCTATTGGTAGCAATATATACTATCACACTAATTATTTGAGTGGGAAAAAGGACAAAATCATGTAGGTAGGAGAAAATAATAGCAGAATTGAGGAGAACTCCAACAGCTGAATGACTATGAAACTATTAAAATTATAAGTTACATACATCTGTTCTGTGAGAATATAACTTTTCGTCCCTAATATGGAGAAAAGGTATAATCATGGGCAATAAAATCAATCTTTTATTTGACAAGTACTAAGCAAGGGACAATATTATATGAAAGTTAAAAAGAAAAAAAACCATGAAACCAAGAAAATTTGTTTTTAAATTATGGAAAAGTTCAGAAAAAGAGAAAGAAAAAGAATTTTTAAAAAATCAGAAAGAGAATTGTCATCTGAATTTTATGTAGCCCAAGATCCAAAAGACAAAGGCAGAAAACTGCTAACAATAGCTTTTAAGTTAAGGCTTCTATGAGAAGGCAAAGAGATAAAATGGAACATCAAAAGAAGGAGAGGAAAAGTAGGTACATGAAATAAGAAAGGATACAAATAAACAAAAAAAAAAAAACATAAACTATTTCAGAAGCTACAAAGTTCAGAGGATATGAACACCTATATGTGGAACTCAATAAATATGAGTTAAGCCATTCAGGTAATAGAAAAATAACTCTGAAGCTGCAAACCTATGCTTTCTTGAAATGGAAAAACAAGTAGATAAAAGCAATGGAAGATGATCTGATAGATAAGGAGACTAGAGAATGGAAATCCTTATTTACATGTGATAAATTTCCTTAGAACTGATTAAAAGAGGGACGCCTGGATGGCTCAGCAGTTGAGCATCAGCCTTTGGCTCAGGCATGATCCAGGGTTCTGGGAGCTGAGTCCTGCATCAGGCTCCCTGTGAGGAGCCTGCTTCTCCCTTTGCCTATATGTCTCTGCCTCTCTCTTTGTGTCTCTCATGAATAAATAGATAAAATATTGTTAAAAAAGAACTGACTAAAACAAATGACACAGAGAAAATATTCAAAGACATTTTTGGAAAGATATTTCCCAGAGAAAAGAGAACTGCATCTGATAATTATAAAAATTCAATATATTTAAAGCTAAAAATTATGTGAGAGATGTATTTTTACACATTGTTGTAATGTGCTAATGACAACAGTAAGGTCCCCATCATGAGTCAGGCAGCTGATGCAAAAACACAACAACCGAGTTACTTACAAAAAAATAGAGTAGTGTTAGGCAAAAACGTTCATAAAAGTCAATGTTCAAAATAACATAAAACTGAAAGCTCACAAATGTACACTGTCAGGAGGATGGCTAAATAAATCTTAGTATGGTCATAAAATAGAATATTAATAAGCTATAAAAATAAATGATTCACAACTAAAAAATGTGGCTGAAACTTAGAAACTTGATATTAAGTAATGGAATACTCATTTTTGTACAGCCCAAAAATACTCAATAAATATTATATTGATTAAGCATACATGCATTTGATAAACCGATTTGTTGATATCAAAGTAATAATAGACATAAAAATGAGGTAATTGTTAATACTATAGGAATGATAGTGTTCAGAAGTTGAATGGCATAGACGTAAACAGAGGTAGCTACAAGCCATTTGTAATATATTTCTTGGGTCACATGATGGATTTACTAATGTTACTTATATTGTTCTTTATAATTTGAGTACAAGTCACATATATTCTTTTTCTGAATCAAATATCATAATAAAAAATAAGAGATTTTCACTTCTGGCAAGATGGATAAGCATTGGATTTTTCTTCCTATCTAAACTACTGAAAAATAAATTAAAATACAAAATGAATGGTTTTTCAGGTATTGGACATCAGGCAACAGTAAAATGTAATATCTAAGATGTAGACAGCAAATAAGATTACTCTTATTGTTTCAGTTTAAAGCATTAACAGAGTTTTCAGGCTGTGGTACAGGAGGCAGAACACAGGTAGATCCAATAAGACCAAAATGGTTAGAGTTTTCGAGGCAGAAAACTGGAGAAGTGAAAACTGCCCAGAGCAAGATTCTGGACATATGCAGAGGATCCACCTCAGGATTCAGCAGAGTAATGATTAGTACATGCAGGTCAGGAAATTAGCTATGGCCAGGAAAAGTGCTGCCTGAAGGGATGAGAGGGTGTGGTATTCAGAAATTACACAAAGCAAGAAACCATGTTCTATCACCAAAAGCCAAGTTGGAAATCTTCCTAATTTATACAGAATTGGGCACAATATTCAGAAGAGTCTTGCTTCAGTAAAGGAGAAAAATTAGCACTATACTAATTACTGCTCCGGTTGCACATAACAAACCTTAATGACAAGACGAGAATAAAAACAGTTTCCAAGTCACATAGCTGTTTCCCAGAACAAAGCTCAAAAATATTTATAGAAATTCAAAAATAGCAAGTACCCAACAAGGTAAAACTTACAATTTCTGGCATCCAATAATAAAAAAATTATCAAACACGCAAGGAAGTTTCAAATTATTACTCATAATGAGTTGAAAGATCAATCAAAACCAACGCAGAATAAACACAGATAGCAAAATAATCATACAGAGGTGTCCGATCTCCTCATTCCCTTTCAGCATTATACTGGAAGTCCTTGCTAATTCAATAATGCACAAAAATGCAATAAAAAGGTATACAGATTGGGAAGTAAGGAGCAAAACTCTTTTTCACATTCTGGAAAAGAAAAAAAAAGGAATAAGATCAGCAGTTGTTAGGAGTGGGGGAAGGGATGGATGAATAAGGAAAGCACAGACTTTTAGGGCAGGAAGATACTCTATAAGATATTATAATGATGGCTATATGTCATCATACATTTGTCCAACCTATACAAATGTACATGCAGCACCAAGAACAACCAATAAGGTAAACTATGGATTTGGGGTAAATTTGATGATTCGTTGAATGTTCATCCTTAGTTACAAGTTTACCATTCTGGTAGATGATACTGATAAGATGGGAGTGGGTGACATGCATGTATAGGGGCAAAGGATAGATAGGAAATCTCTTTACCTTCCTCTCAATTGGTTGTGAGCCCAAAATTGTTCTGAAAAAATTAATTCTTTAAAACAAAGAAAAAGAAAGCCTTGTATCTGGAATATAAAAAATAATACTCAAACCTCAATAATAAGAACAAATAATAAAGTTTTAAACTAAGCAAATGATTTGAACAGGCACTGCACCAAATAAGCACATGAAAAGAAACCTCAAATCATTCATCATTATTTAGAGAAATGCATAATAAAACTTCAGTGAGATACCACTACACTTCTGCTAAAATAGCTAAAATTAATAAGACTGATCATAACAATTATCATTGAGAATGGGGAGGAACTAAAACCTTCATATACTGCTGTTAGCAATATAAAATGCTGCAGATACTTTGGAAAACAGTCTGGGAAGGTTTTTTTTTACAAATTTAAATATATACCTATATATTTTCCTGCCATTCTACTCCTAGGAATTTACCCAGGAGAAATGAAAGAATATGTCCCATACAAAGACTTACACATGAATATTCATAGAAATTTTATGTATAATGCCCACAGTCTAAAACAACCTAAATGCCCACTAACAGGTGAATGAATAAACAAATTTTAGGATATCCACACAATAAAATAAAGCTCATCAATAAAAAAGAATAAACTATTGAAACATGCACCAATATGGATGAAACTTACAGTTCATGATAACTTAATGAATCTCAAACAGCTGAGTTAGTAAGGTGGGAAGATATAAGATCACCATGCAAAAATCAATCCCATTTCCATATGGTAACAATGAGTATACAGAGATAAAAATTTAAAACACAATGCCATTTACAAACATCTTAGAAAAATGGAAATACTTAGGAATAAACTCAACAAAACAAGAGCTGATAATTACAAACTGCTGATTTAAAGAGAAAATCCAAGAATACCTAAATAAATGTAAGAACAAATCCATATTCAAAGACTAGAAGACTCAATATAGTAAAGATGTCAATTCTCCACAAATAACTCTGTATTTTAATGCGATTCTTACCAAAATATCAGCCAGGATTTTTGCAAACATTGACAAGCCTATTCTAAAATTTATACGGAAAAATATTGTTGGTTTGTAAACTGGCCCTCTTACACAGAGGGCAAGGAGAGACTGAAAAAAAGAATCATGCCGCTCCACACTGGCAGGTGGGAACTGAAATACAAGGCTTGTCTTGGGTGGCCACAAGACCAATAGATATCAGTATCCACCTGTCAGAATCTTAAAAGTTTATATAGGGGTCTTAACTGGATTCACTCATGTGTCCAGTCCACATTACCACACCACATTACTCACACAAGGCTGTATGCTTGAAACAGCTCCTAGTGTGGAAATGGTGGGCAAAATGTACTTCCAAGGACAGGAATAAGGAGCCTCCAATTGCTTGGGTCTAACTTGTGGATCAATTGGTGGCCACATTCTCTCAATGACATCCTCTAGCAAGGCCCTAGGATAGTTAAATAGCTTTTATAGAGAACAAAATGGGAGAAGTCACGCTAAACAATACTAAGCCTTCCTATATAGCTACAGTAATCAAGATATGTGCTATTAGTAAAGGATAGGTACTTAGATCAATAGGTCAAATTAGTATACCCAGAAATAGACCCACAAAAATATGCCTAACTGATTTTTTACAAAGATGCAAAGCCTATTTAATGGAGAAAGGATAGTCTTCTCAATAAATGGTGCTGGAGCTACTGGATATCTTTAGGCAATTGATGAACTTCAACCTAAACTCAAACTGGATTATGGATTTAGTGTAAAATGTAAAACGGTAATATTTTTTTAAATGAGAAAAAAAATTAATGAGAAAATGTTTGAGATCTAGAGCTAGATAAAGAATTTTTAGACTTGATAACAAAAGCACAATCAATAAAAGGAAAATTTAATAAAAAAGTGGGTATTTGGGTATTAGCAAAATGAACACTTTCATTCTGGCAAAGTCTGTGTTAATCAGAGAAAAACACAAGTTATAAACTTGGAGGCAATATTTACAAACCACATATCTGAAAAAGGATTAATATCTAGGATACATAAAGAATACTCAAATCTCAACAGAAATAAAATGATCCAATCAGAAATTAGGTAAAATATGCGCCAGGCAGATATTTCAACAAAGAGGATATACTCAATGGCAAATAAGCACAGGGGAAAAAAAGTTCAACATGACTAGCTTTTAGGAAATGCAAATTAAAACCACAAGATATCACTACTTACCATCACAATGCTAAAATGAAAAATAGTAACAACACCAAAAGTGGTGAGAATACAGAGAAACTGAATCATTCATAGATTGCTTGTGGGGAGGTACAATGGCATAGCCTTTCTGTAAAATTGTTTGGCAGTTTCTTATAAAACTAAACATGCAACTACCATAAGAGCCAGCAATTGCACTTTTGGCCATTTGTATCACACAGTCAACTGCATGTTCACACAAAAACCTATACAGGAATGTTCATAGAAGCTTATTCATAGTAGCTTAAAACCAGAAACAACCTAAACATCCTTCAACAGGTGAACGGTTAAACAGTAGTACATCCATACCATGAAAAACTAATCAGCGATAAAAAAGAACAAATCACTGATACAGGCAACATCCTTGAAGAAGCTCCAAGTGCTGCAGAGGGGGGAAAAGCCATTACATATTATATTATGTCATTTGTATAACCCTCTTGAAATGACAAAATGATAGAAATGGAGAACACATGAGTGGTTCCTAAGGTTTAAAGAGAGAGTGGAGGCAGAAGTGAGGTAGATATTGCTATAAAAAGTCAACATGAGAGACCTTTGCAATGTAAATATTCTGTACCTTGACTGCATCAATTTCTACATCCTTATTGTGATGTTATACTATAGTTTTATAAGATATTACCATTGGGTGAACCTGGGTAAGGGGTACAGGAGCTCTTTCTGTCTTATTTCTCACAACTGGTTGCAAATCTAAAACAATCTCAAAATATGAAGTTTGATTTTTAAAAAGGGGGAAGTTTAGGGATCCCTGGGTGGCTCAGTGGTTTAGCGCCTGCCTTCGGCTCAGGGCATGATCCTGGAGACCCGGGATCCAGTCCCACGTCGGGCTCCCTGCATGGAGCCTGCTTCTCCCTCTGCCTGTGTCTCTGCCTCTCTCTATCTCTCTGACTCTCTCTCTCTCTGTCTCTCATGAATAAATAAATAAAATCTTTTTAAAAAGGGGGGGTAGTTTAGGATCTGCATATTTCATAGTAAGCCATTTGTCGAGTGTGAAACAAGAGCAGAGCTATAAAAATATACCATTTCTTAAATACTTGAAGATATATTATTATCAAACAAAAAATGAAGTAAAATTAAGTTCTCAAAGATAGGATATTCAGGGCATACTTTTTTAAGTGATAAGCTCTGAAACCAGTGAAACAAAAACAGAAGTCTAAAGAAATGCTGTGTATCTGGCTAAAAATTGATGTGTATAATAAGTTGCCTTTAGAAGGAAAGATATAACTGAAAATACCATTTTAATAAAAGTAATCTTCCTATAAATATCAAATGTTCTTTTAGAAACAAAATGTTAAGGAAGGGGCCCTTTAATGGCTTCTGTTTCACATTGAAGTCTAAGAGTAAGAGAAATCCATGTCCCAAGTCATGACACTATGATAGCATTTGAATCTAGGACATTTTTCTTTCATCACTTTCTCACAAATAACTATTATTCACCACAGCTTTTCTCAGAATGAAAGCAAGATCAGATAAAAATCAGAATTGCCCGGGGCGCCTGGTTAGCTCAATAGGTTAAGGGACTGACTCTTGGTTTCCGCTTCAGGTCATGTTCTCAGGGTCATGGGATGGAGCCCTGCATGGGGCTCTGCCCTCAGGTAAGGAGTCTGCCTGAGATGCTCTTTCTCCCTCTCTCCCTCTGCCTCTCCCCACCTACTTACATGCAGTCTTTCTGTCTCTCAAAGAAATAAATAAATCTTGAAAAAAAAACACAAAATTTCCTATAAAATGTATACAAACTCATGAGTATCTACGTGCATTCATTGTTAAGTACCTAAAGTTAAAATGAATGTTTGCAATACTTACTGTCACTTTCACATCCAATTATGAATCACAATTCATCTAGGTAGTTAAGGTCAATAAAGCTTCACCATCAAGAAACAGTATTTATCGATGGTTGGTCTCTATGTGCTGTTGTTTGGTTCTATTGTTTGCTTATGGTTTTGCATTAGGTGCTGTAAAAGTGAGGGATAGCCTGGCTGGCATGGGGCCATGATGAACCTGTAAGAACAGAACCAGTAATATCTCAATCCTTTAATTCAGTGTTTATTAGTGACTAATCCTATTGGGTAACCATATACAAAATTATTCTATGACTTTGGCACTCACTCTATGACATTCATTTTAGGAAGTGGTAGTTCTTAAAAATCTTTTAAAGATTTTTATTAAATGATCAAAAAAAAATCTGAAATAAATCCTACAGTAGAAATGCTTAGATCTTAGGCCCTGCACATCTGATTACCACATCCACAGCAGAGCTATGAAAGTGTCTTTATTCAGAGGAGAGAGAGAGAGATGAAACTCAGAGAACTCAATCCAAGGGCATTATAATTGGATACTAAGGCAAACATTCAAATGGTGCTCAGAAATAAAGCCTGAGGCCTATCAGTGTTATCCATCTAATTGTCTCAACTATTTATCGGGTTTTGTTTGAGATCCCTTAGTTTATATGTACCCTCTCTTTGGATTCTTAACATTCACAGTCAGAATAATCTTTTCTTACAGCAAAGTTTCCATTATTAATTCTAAGGCCCAAAAGTAAGCCTGTGAGTTGACCTAAACAAAATCTTGATCTTATCTGTTTTCTGCCATCCATTTTCTATACTACCTTTATTTTTAAAGCTGCTCTTAAAGATGTTCTACTATATCCCACAGCGTTTCCTTAGCAACTTCTATGGTGCCCCTGAGCTACAGACCTTAATTCCACCACATGCTGTAAGTATTTTTTAAAAGTGTAACATATCAAAGGCTTAAGCTTTAGTATATACAAAATTCAGTGCATTTTTAGGTTTTCCAATGGGCACGCATAATAGCATCTGTTAGTAGCTGTAGATAGAAGTAAGACAAGCTCCAAAAAAGACAATGAATAGCATGATTTTGTAAGAATAACTACATTATGATTCTTTTGAATTTAACATCTAAATCCTCTTATAAAGATCCACTATGTTGGATCCACATTTAAATCTTGTTTCTGTGCTTGGTCCAAATGAAGAATTACTGTCATCAGAATAGCTTGAAATGCATCTCCCATAGATAGCCCAAGGATATTACTTTCTGAGCCCCTTAATCCCGAACCACATGAATGTTTTTGTATTTAAACTGAGTCCAAATGCTTTTAAGCTTTAATGTGTACAATTATATAACAATGATTTTGCACCATCTTTTAAAATTCAATCCCTATTCATTGCATTTCGAAAGAAAATAGAAAAATGCAAGAAAATTTCCACTCCATTATTAATTTACCATTCTTTTTCTATTAAAGTTATCACCCATTTTCTCCATAAAAACAAAAGAACAGATGTTTTATCACATTAGGCACTCAATAGGAGTAACCAAGATAGCAATAATGTGTGCATGTTGACTGCATCTACTTCCCATATTAAGTCTATTTGTTCTGTAAATGCAAAATCTCTCTCAGTTCTATATGGAAGATGCAAAGTGGTGACAAGGAGAGAACGTGGACTGAATGAGCTGAGAAAGATGGGTTCAAATCCCAATGTGAGGCTTTACCAACTTTTCCATTTGGAAAAGCATTGTCTTCGCCTACTGCCTGGGCTATATAACTGAGTAAAATACTTCAAAAAGCTATGAAGGGATTGTTTTGTTTTTAATTGAACTTTTTTGTTTTTACATGTCATGTCCAAATAGCAAGCACTGTCTGGGATAATTCGTTCTAGAAAGATAGATCCATCTACCGTGGTGAAGCCTACATGCTTTGCATAGTGATTGGAAGCAGTGGCAGGAATTACAGAGACCATATTTCCAGATCAGACCCTACTGTATGAGCACACATGGAAAAAGCACACATGGCTGCATTTTGATGGGTGCTTCCAGTAGAGCTGATGGTGACCCATCTTGATTTCAGTGGCACAATGCAAAGGATACAACCATTTTGGGAATTACATGAGACAATATAATATTTGCAAGTAGAACTATTTATAATACTTATCAGGCATTTGGAATAAATATCAGTCATCCTTTGTTTTGCCCCTTTAATTTTCAAATAGCAGCTTCTGAAAAATAATATTGTAAATGTGAACATTTTTTAAGCGATGCCATATGTTATATACACATTTACATAAATAGAAATATAGATACTATGCAGATAATCAGATGATAGCTAATAGTGGATATTCCTTCACTGCCAAACCCTATGCAGAAAGCTTTACATTAATCCTCAAAAGAGCTTTATGAGATGGGTACTATTATTACTCTACTTCGCAAATGAGTAAACCAATATTTTTTCTAGAACAAATTACATGGCTAGGAAAAGTGGCGCCAGGAGTGAACTGTCCAACATCTACTTCCTAACAAATGCCAATAATAAACCACAACAGATACTCCAAATACATGTTTAAAACAGAAGTTTGATAAGGCTAGACACATATCACTCTGCAACATATAATTTTTCATTTATTTCAAAATCTGCTAGCTTCTCATACAGCTATCTTAGGGTTCAGGTTATAATTCTAATGAAAACTGCAAAAACCAGCTCAAATCTCATTTGTCATTCTTACAGCTTTTTAATTAGAATAGTCAGGCTTTTGTCAGGAACTGTGGTGATATAATCTTAAACTACAACTATGGAAAAGAAGTTCCTGCTTCAAGAAAAACTCCTAGAATTATCAAATTCCTCATATAAATCCCACACCCAAATTTAAACACTGTCTTTTTAAAAAGCTGTGCCCTGGATTCTCAGAAAGATGAGCTATCTGTTGGGAAAGACAGCCTGTCTTAGAAGTCAACCCCAAACTATCTAACTCTGTAGGAGATAAATAGAGATTTGCCTGGAGTGGGAAGCAAAATATTGCCATGAATCACCTCCCTCACAGCAGTTCTGAAGCTTTTAATTTTCAGCATTGCTGGTCTCCAGGTATGAGCAGTTGATTAACAGTCAACAGAAATTGAACCAACTCCATGCAGAGTCCTCAGTGTTAGCAGGTAACGCTACTTTAAATGACTTCTCTCTTCCTTCTCTTCACTCTTCCTCTCTTCCTAAATCTGTCTTTGTTTTTCTTGCTTTATTTCCTTTTAATAATTTCTGCATTAATTACTTGTCACATGGGTATCACCGATGTATCTCAGATAAACTGAGAAAATAATATATGTTGGTGTTTGGGTTTAATTACTCTTTTTCTTTCTCTGCCACTGTCACAGTCCTCTCTCCTAAACCTTATAAGTAAACGGATCAGATCTTCGCTGGGAAATGATCCAGCAATGATAATACATGCAAACCTCTGCCGAGAATATTCTCTATCTTCCCATTCTCTCCTTTGTTTCTTGTTCATTTTTTATTCATCACTCTAGTTCCTCTTATATCAATTATCCTGTCCTTTATCTCCTTAGGGTATTTGGCTTTCAGAGCGTTTAAAATACTGAAAGCTCGGATTTTCCAAGATCGGTGCTCAGAGAGCCTCTCAAGAAATTCAGTGGCCTTGTTTGTGTTTGTAGGCAGCATAAATTTTATGTATTTTCTCTCTCTCTTTTATCTTAATACAACCGTATGGATTTGGAGAAATGTGTCGCATATATTTGTAGACAATTGTGTGAGTATATTTAATTAATTCCTCAGCAACCAAAAAAAATGATAGTAGGAAAGATTATAGTTTGGAACACCACTCTAACCTCTGCCCAGAAACTTAGAGAATACGTCTGCTGGGCAATCTGACACCTACCATGCTATTAAATTTGCACAGTGTGAGAGATGTTATTCAGAAAACAGTATCAACTTCAAATTAGGAAACAGCCTCTAGAAGTAAAGAGCCCAGAGTGTCATATAATAAATATCTCCCAATATCAATTATAAGCACTAGGAAAAGCATGTAAATAAAGCAGTATCTGGTCTTTGACTTCTGAATCTCATACTAAATGCAGAGATAAAACTTCATTCTTGGCCTCGGCCTCCCATTGTCAACCCAGTGACCTGCTTCTGCGCCTACTTTTGCTGTAGATCTGCTTCCTAGTAGGTAAAGGTAGCTGCATTTGTGATTTTCTAAAGCACTATCACCTACTCACCTATCTTCAGACAGTAGTCAGCTTTTGTGTCCTTGCCCTCCTTCAAGTTCTCAGGGCTGGTATTGGCCATTCCATAGAAACCAATGCTGTTCCCACCTCTCCTTAGTAAGCCCATCTGGGTTAAGCAACTGGCCCATCCACTTCCTGCAATAAAGTCTAGCTCTTACACCAAAATGCCAGAATCCAACAAGAGAATGGGAAGTTATCCAGAAGAGGTCCTGTTTGTATGCCTTCCCTTTCCTTTGTGGCTTGCCCCATTGCTTCTCCCCCTAATACTCTCTCACTTAGCCCTGAGGTAGGTACTATGTGACCAGAATCATGAGTCCTTTTAACACTCTTTGGCATAACTAGAGTTGATGCTCAAATGTTGTGTAGCTCTAAGAAAAACTCTCTACTTCTCAGAGTTCAAACACTTTTACATTTGTGATCAAAACATACAAATTCTTAGGTAAATGCATGTTAAAACCAGGCAGAAGAGAGCAAAATGATAAATTGTGTATGCATTGGCAATAAATGTTTTTATTTTTATTTTAAGATTTTATTTATTTATTAATGACAGACACACAGAGAGAAAAAGGCAGAGACACAGGCAGAGGGAGAAGCAGGCTCCATGCAGGGAGCCCGACATGGGACTTGATCCCGGGACTCCAGGATCGCACCCTGGGCCAAAGGCAGGCGCTAAACCACTGAGCCACCCAGGGATCCCCGAAACAAATGTTTTTAAAACCCTCTGCTTTTCATCACTAAGATTTTTATTAAATGTCAATTATATGCTTTTACATGCCTAAACATGCTTTCTAATATTAATTTCCCAAGGAGGTAATTTGGAGTTAATTGCATGGCAAATGAATTTTGGTGTTGCATACTTAAGAAACCTCAAGCCATTTTCTTCCTGGAATCAATAGATATTTGACATATAATAGCTGCATTTTGTAATCTAATTAAAGGATTATTTGACACACTTATAGCTTTGGCACATTGAGTCAAGACTTTCTGACAGAGAACACTGATGTTGAATATTTATTTTGTCAGGAAATCCTCACTTATTACACTGAGGACCTGTTTCGTAACAAGATACCTCATGTATCTAACATTAATAATCATTTGTATCAGGAAGAGTATTCTATAACTTTTATATTGCCTAATACTATCCATATGATAGAGACTTTGTATCATATGGAAAACCAGAAAAATCAATAATTCTACTTAAATCTCAAGACTGAAAAGCCTTCTGAGGAAAAAAAATTAACAAAGTCACTTCCAGTTCTTCAAACTAGTATTTGATTTTGCATAACCAAATTTTATGCCCTATTTCTCGTGTAAACATAACCCATTTGATGCAATTTACCTCTTCCACTTGAAATAATATTTATAGTATTTCCACAAATGTAATAATAGTGTCTTTTATTTGTTTCCTTTTGGAATACAAATTTTCATAGTATACCTACCACTTGTGACATAGATTATATTGATCTAGTTTTATCAATAGTGAACTTAAAGTCCGGACAGCTTGTCTTAGGTCTTGTGGCTAAAAAGTGTTAGAGTGGGGACAGGAATAAGATCTGTTTTCAATGCAAATATTCTTAAAAATCACATACTCTCTTATTGTGCCCACTGGGGAAGCTTCACAGCAATCTGGAGATGGGACCCCAGTGGGAAATGTGTTCATCTAGTCATGTGTCTCATTTCCTGGTGCTTTCTTTTCAGATTGTTGTGGAGGACTTTGACCTAAATCTGAAGACCATTCATAGAGATCACAGATAAATGAACACGACTTGATAAACACCAAAGTTCTTGACTTTGGGAATATCGCTTTGACTTGCCATTCATGTAATCCAATCAGTCATCAAATTCCTTCACTTACAATTATAATGAGAGCAGTGAAAATAGTTATATTTACCATCTACATACCCACATATTTATCCAGTAAATATTATTGATTGTGTATCCTGTACTTCTCTAAGACCTTGAGGTGCACGGAAGACAAAAACAGAACACTGTAGTCATTCAATTTGAATTACTCCAATCTCTCAAGTCGCTATCATGACTTTTTTAAGATTTATTTCTTTATTTTAGAGAGAGAGAGAATGTCTTAACATTGTTTTTTCAACTTCCCCTCAGTACCATGTGCATACTTAATAAACACTATTGATGTAATTCATTAATATAGTAACCATACTTAAAATAATTAATATAGTTCTCATTCAACTCAGAAATAAGAGATGGACTATAATTTGGACAGGAGAGTTTTTGTTTGCACACACAATGACATCTTGCTAGTATTGTATTTGATTGAAAAAAAATCATATACCTTGCCATTTTACCTATATCTTTAACTGCTTTTTGTTCCATTAACTTACCAAATATTTCTATTTAGTTACCACATTTTTGATATTTTCATTTGCAATGCCTTTTATATTTGACCTTCCTTTGTACATTTGTGGTATTACTACTGTAGTACAATCTTTTGGCATTTTATTCCTGACTTATATTTATAACTCTCTATGAAACAGTAGTCGACCTTATTAACAAAAGAAAGAATAAATAATGTCAAAAGAAAAACTCTCCAAACTTCAAGCAATTAAGAGATATGGAGGCTCTGTACTCCAAGAGCTTACAGTCTATTTATGAAAAGCAGGCAAATAAGCAGGTAATTACGATACAGATATGATAAAGTAAATAGAAAAAGCATCAAAACAAAACGCAGGGGTGGGAAAAGAAAAGTTGACAGAGACATAGAAAATGGGGAAAAGTATAAGAGAAGGCTTTCTGGTGAAAGATGCACCCAGGATGAGTCTGGAAAGATTACTAAACTAACCCTAAGAAGATAGGAAGATTTAAGGGAGGCATCCAGGGCATAAATAATTCAGATATTCTCTCAGTATATTTATACTTCTTTTCATAGAATACTTAAGATTACACAGGTCATTACTGACCCATTCAAGGTCAACAGCAGGACACAACACCCTCCAAGTAGGGTAATTGACTATCACAGGTTGTGGGCAGGGTTAAAAGGAAATCAGCAGGGAATAACTCATACTAGGACTAGTGACACTCGGAATAGTTGCAATCCTTGCGTGTACAAGGGTAATGGGAGGGAATAATTACCTGAACCTGGAGAAAATCAGTTCTGAAAGGCTCTGAAAGGAGCCATGGCCTTTGGCAGAAAGACACTGCCAATCTGCCACACCCAAGCAGAGAAGGAGCCAGAGTAATAAAAATCTTGGGCTTGGGGCACCAGGATGGCTCAGTCAGTTAAGCATCTGCCTTCGGCCCAAGTCATATCCCTGGGTCCTGCAGTTGAGCCCCACATTGGTCTCAGCGGGGACCCTGCTTCTTCCTCTCCCTCTGCCCCTTCCCCTGCTTGTGCGTTGTCACTCACTCTCTTTCTCTGTCAAATAATAAATAAAATAAAATAAAATAAAATAAAATAAAATAAAATAAAATAATAAAATAGAAATCTTAGGCTTAATTTTTCCCCAACATCTGATCTCCTAATACTGTTTCTCATGACTGTAGCCAAATGGAAGCCAGTAAGAAAATGTTGCTGCTTTTGACAGGTCCATTCCCCAGAGCACACAACAGAGAGGAAGAACAGAAAACAGATCTGGAGGGACAAACAGAAAATATCCGGCAGAGTTCTTTAATTTCCCACAGCACAGAGAAAATCAGGCTATACGATTTAAAATATTCCACAAAGCACTTGAGGATAGCAACAAAGAAAAATATCCTTAGAATCTCTCACAACTGGCTCTCAGCAATATTTCTCCCATAGTTTCAAATGTTGGCTCCTCAGGGGTTGTCTACACACCTGCCTCACTACCTCAGGCAGGTTCTCCTCCTTCCTTGCTCCAAACTTGTTTTCCCATGACAGAGGTACACTATCGTTTCCCAGCATACAGGATGGTTCTAAACACATGCACACTCTCTGGAGTCCAGACCTAGAAAAGGAAAACCATTGGCCCCAAGGCTTTTTCGCCATCAGAGGACTTGCTTCTTCCTATGGTGATTGAAATTGGAATGCACACTTGCTTTAGCGGATTCCTCACCATCTACCTTGACTTTAACCTATGGTCTTAGCAGAATACTAATATGCAATTGAAATAGCCTAATATTTATACAAGGGGTGTAGGAGCAGAGGGTTAATTTTATCATATTTCTTCCAAATTATCAAAAGAAAAGACAGTTCTGTCCTCTTTGACATTTGTCAACATTTGGGTGATCCAACTTTAATAACCATGGATGTCCTCCCCCAACACTCCAATCCTGCTAGAGCTGCACAAAGCCAGAGTGATGGGGGTTTGTCCCTCAAAATAAGATAAAGAACATAACTCATATCCTTCCTGCAGTTTGTGAGTCTCTCACTTCCAGGCAATTCCAAGCTGCATCTCAAACAAAAATATATGTATCTCTAAAAAACAAGCAACAATTTGCAATCACACTATAATTAAAATCCATTTTGAAAAAGATACTTTTCTCAAGAGAAAACATAATATAGAGATGCAATTCTGCTTACAACACAAAAATACTATACATTGTTACCTAAGGTGATTTAACTACTTAGAGTCGCAACTTCTCATATATCGCAATTTCTGCTAGTTCTAGAGACCCCAAGACCCCAAGACCACCCTCGGGTTTGATGACAGGCTAGGATTCATAGAACTTAGAAAGGCTATTTCATTCAAGATTACAGTTTATTACACAAAAAGTTGCAGATTAAAATCAGCAAAATTAAAAGGCGCCTAAGGTGAAGTCCAGAAGCCAGATGCAAGCTTCCTGTCGTCCCCTCTCAGTGCAGTCACAGGAATAAAACTTACTTCTCCCAGTACCGTGTGTGATGAGACCTTCAGAGTCTTGCCAACTGGGGAAGCTCATCAAGCCTTGGTGTTCAGGGTTTTCACTGGGGCTCAGTCACCGAGATGGAGAGCCCCTGCCATAAGGACCTCAGCTAATCGGTCTCCAGCGCCCCCAAAGGCCAAAAGCACAGTCTATGACCCCAAACAAAGAAAAACAGATATTCACCACAAATCACCTCATTAGCATAAAATCTCTGGTATGACCCAAGATGCCAAGTATACAAAGATACTCTTATCAGGCTGAACGTTTCTGAGGACTCTGAGGTTATTCCCCAGGAGCTAGTTAAGGTCCAGTCTTGAAGATCTTCCAAGCGTACAGTTTAGACAACTAGGCTTGCTGGGTTAACCCTTTAATACACAGTGTATGAACTTGTTAAACAGATTTAAGAAAATGGTCCATTGCTTTGATCTGCCCATTACAAAAACAAAAACAAAAAAACTGCTGAAGTTCTTGCTGAAGTACATTCAGAGCTTTGTTTCTGAGATAGAAAACTGCTTGTAGTTTTAAAATAAGAAAGTTTTTGGAATCTCTTCTCCCCCACACCTACTCTCAAGGCCAAGTCTTAGCCACAGCTCTAACTCAAAGTACCTTGTTCTTCCATTTTCCCCAGTACCTGTTAAAAGGAGAAAACCTCCACCAACTATTATGGCTGGAAAGAAGCACTCAGATCCAGGAAAATGGCAAAAGAAAGTGAATTCCCTTTGGCATGTTGTTCTACAGATTCCTGTCATTTCAGCTTTTAGGAGCTGCACCCTGGCAAGTCTCATTTTGGACCCAGCAAATCAAATGCATTCTCAGTCAAGTCAAGTACATAGAAATCAAATAATAATATCCTACCAAACTAACAGTGGGAACTCGATGTAGCTCAAAAGAGGGAGCGATGGATAAAATGAAAATGAAATTCAACGCTATTAATATTAAAACCAGGTAATCTTAAATTAGTAATAAGCCAATGTAAATTCTTTATCTTCTGTTTTATAAACATTCTTTTTGATAAATACTATTTGCTTTCCTACATTTATTACATTTGAGGCACTTATTGATTTCTATTGAAACATTTCTAAAATATTCATCTTTTAGACAAATTATAGTTGAATTAAGCAGTTTTATGAAAAAGATACAGTGTATTTATAATCTAGTCTTTTGAGTTGTATTCTACTGCCCCTAATGGGTCTGAAATGAAAAAGGTAAGATAGAATGTAACCAAAATAAATGGTTCATTTGAATGTTCATTTAATGTTCATTTTTACATCTTTTATTTGGTGACACTGTAACAGAACATGCTGGTGTTTGCATACTTTAAAGAACAAAACTGAAAGACCAGCACTTAAGTACTTGGGTGGAAGTGAGGAGGATAGCAAGTGTTCTGACTACCAGGCTTTGCTAGAACTGGAAATTAGCCAATAAAAGTATAAATTCAATTGCATTACTTTGAAGCAATTAAACTTACCTGATCACTTCGGCTGTGATAGAAAAGGAGCATTTGCTGTGTCAGGATGAGACCAGTTGAGAGGCAAGATAGTACAGCATGAGGTAAAATACTGATTTAAATTTTGCCTCAAGGTCTAGAGGGACTTGCTTTCATTTACTAGAAATAAGCAAAACACAAGAAGGTTTAGTGCCGCATATAAACAGTTATCAATCAAGATCTCTACCTAATGCCAATAGACCTCAGGGGAAAGTTAAATGACTTGTATGCAACACAATGCTTGCTGAACATCAGAAGAAAACAACAGCATGAGGACAAAAATTATATTTTATTTTTATTGAACCATTTATTGTAAATGATAAAATAATAGCAAAGAATAAATGGGGGAAATGTCTGCTGTTTAAATTAAAGTATTTATCTTTCTCCTTTCAAGAATGCATAAGGCTTATACATTTATCCTGACACTCTGAGCCCAAAAGAAGCATGTGGTCAAGTGCTTCGGGTTGGATTTCTTGGCCTGAGTTATGAAGGAATTAATTTAACAATTTATTTTTAATGATGCATCACTATCCTGTATGTTTTTGTGCTTGGATGATCAAAATATCTTTAGAGATTGAACACAGCATGATTTCCTTTTCAGAGCTTCCTGTGTAGTAACTGCATGAAAAAGGTTTTTTAAACCCTCAGCGCTTTAGGCAATATAATGCTTAGTAAAACCATTCGGCTGTCATTTTCATCCAAGCATCCAGAGATGCCTTCGCCTCTATAACACCACTGTATTCTCCAGGTGACCAACAAATTTATAATTGCAGTGTTAACACTAAGCAAAACTAACCCTTCTGAAACATCTTCCTTCTCCAGACTTCCGTGTGGCTATTTTTGTCAAGCATTCTCCCTTTACCTAACAGATCCTTTCTACCACTTATTGGACTTTTCTTTCTCTCACTGGTCCATAAAAAAAGGGTGCTCCCCACATTCTAGGTCTCCACTTCTCTACTCTTTTTCCTTAAAGTGATTTCTCTTAGTGGTATCGTAACTCCCATGGTAGGGAAATAACCCCCAACTCAATGCCTCTCTCCTGTCCCCTTCCTTCATGCACCTGATAAACATTTGCCAGTCCATAATCCCCTGGAATTTCAAGCTAATTGTATCACCAACAAAAATGTGTTACCTTTCCACAGTCATCTCTTTTTCTTTTCAGCCCTTCCTTCCACAAATAATCTTTGAAGATCTGCTACATGCTGACTTTCTTCTAGTTCAGGGACCAACAAACTTTTCCTGTAAAATCCAGATAACAAATATTTCCAGCTTTGCAGGCTCTATAGCTCTGTCATGGCTATTCAAGTCTGCCATGGTAGCCCAAAAGCCACATCATAAACATAGCTGTGGCGATCAAACTACTCACAGATGCTGAAATTTTTTATTTATATCTCATATAATTTTAAAGTGTCATGATTATGATTTTTCTTTTGATTTTTTGACATGGGCCATAGAAAAAGTAGTGGTGGGCTGGATTTGACCTATAGACCACTGTTGGCCTACCCTTGTCCTAGCTACTGGAGATTCAGTGGTGAATAAGAGAGGTAAGCTTCTTGCCCTAAACAATCTAAAATTAAAAAAAAAAAAAACTCCTATATCAGCTAATAATGACTTTTTCTAGTAACAATGCTAATAATGCTATATGCACATAGCAACCTGTATCAAGTTTATTCCTTATTATCTAGGCTAGAACCCACTCAGTGATTAAGCACTTTTTCTCAGGTTCTGACCTTATCAAACAAGTTTATAGCAGGAAAAAAAAAAAAAAAGAATCCTCTAAGTATTAATCTCAGCTTTGTATCATTCTAAATTCTCTCAATACTGACATAGAAATGTTTGTATTTATAAATCATTAAAAATATTTCATATTTCAAAATCTAACTTTTTCACTTTTTATCTTCTATCTAGGCATTATCTTTTTAAGGTTTTTTTTAACAGTTTTGTTGAAATATAATGGATGTGTGATACATTATGCATTTTTAAAGTGTACAATTTGGTATACTTTATGTATTACTTATGTAGTACTTATGTAGTACTTATGTAGTACTTTTTTTTAACATCTTTATTGAGATATAGTTCACATACTATAGATGTCATCCTTTAAAGCCAACATTTCCATCTAGTATATTCAACTTAGTATATTCAGAATCGTGCAACTTTCATCACTAGCTCATTTCACAATTAGATCAGCACAGACAGCCCATACCAACTGGCGGTCACTCCCCATTCCCTGCTCCTCCCGGCCCCTGGCAACCACTAATTTATTTGCTTTCTCTATGCATTTGCTTACTCTGGACTTTCCATACAAATGGAACCACAGCCTTTTGTGTCTGGTTTCTGTCACATAGAATGTTTCCAAAGCTCTTCAGCATTGCTGCATTAGTACTTCATTTCTTTTCGTACTGGATGATATGCCTTTGCATGGATATACCACATTTTGCTTTGTCCTGCAACAATGGATGGACATTTGAGTTGTTGCCACTTTCTGGCTATGATGAATAATGCTGCTATGAACATTTGGATACTGGATATTGTGTAAATAGATGTTTCGTTTCTCTTGGGCCTACCCCTGGGAGGGGACGTGCCAAGTCCTGTGCTAACTCAGTGTTTAAAATCGTGGAAACGCAGCTGTACCACTTTACATTCTCAACAGCAACATATACGGGTCCCAGTTTCTCCAAATCATATGTATAACTTTTGCTTTCTCTGTTGAGGTGCAGGTTCAAATCTTTCTCACCTTATTCTGAGATGATCGAAATACCCTCATTTTTATTTATTCTGTCTTCAGCCTTTCTCCATGGCAATTCACATAGTCCCATTAACATCAGCTGCATCCACCTAAGCATGACTCTGCCCCTGCCCTATACCACCAAACTCTTGATAGTCATCCACAACCCAGGAGATAAACTATTAATAGCTTATCTTGCAAAAACCCTCAAGGTTCAGGGGCACCTGGATGGCTCAGTGGTTGAGCATCTGCCTTTGGCTCAAGTTGTGATCCCTGGGTCCTGAGATCAAGTTCTGCAGCAGGCTCCCCAAGGGGAACCTACTTCTCCCTGTGTCTATTTCTCTGCCTCTCTTCCTGTGTCTGTCATGAATTAAAAAAAATCATTAAAAACAAGCAAACAAACAAAACCCTCAAGGTTCAAAATCAGCACAATTAGATATTTGCTCCCCAATAACTTACCACAACAAAAACTGTTCAACTCAACCAAAACTGTTGATGCATAGCCCTTTGATGAGCTGAGCCGGCTTCACCAACCTACAACCTGTGACCTGTGCATAAAATACCTTTGAGTTTAGTTTCTTGTCACCATCTTAGAATTTTAGTAACATTTTAACATTTGCATTTGCAGTGGACCCTGAAAATTATATAGCTAGTCCTATCTATGAAAGTTGGGTTCTGGGTTTAGCGCCACCTTCAGCCCAGGGAGTGATCCTGGACACCCGGGATCGAGTCCCACGTCGGGCTCCCTGCATGGAGCCTGCTTCTCCCTCTGCCTGTGTCTCTGCCTCTCTCTCTCTCTCTCATAAATAATAAAATCTTTAAAAAAAAAAAAAAAAAAGAGAGAAAGTTGGGTTCTAGTGTAAAATCAAATTCAGGCCCTTTTGGCAACTCAGTTGCTTTTGTCAAGATTCCAAAGTACTTGCATGCTGTGTTTCAGGCCTAGTCAATTCTTAATGTCCCTTTTACGACATTAATGCCCACTCAGTTTGCATTCTGTGTTTGATTTTCATCTTTATTCTTTCAGAGGAGTCATGATACCCATCATTATTTTATTTTAGTTCATAGCCCAAGTTGACATATAACCTGAAATAGTTTAGCAACTTTATCTCTGACTTCAAAATATAGACTCTTTGGACATTTTTTAAAAAAACAACAACAAAAAAGTACTTGCTTAGAACAAAGGCTGTCATAGTAGAGGTTTGATCAAATATATACCTTGATGATGTCAAAGCCCCTCAGGCAAAAAAAAAAAAAAAAAAGAAGAAGAAGAAGAGGAAGTGTGGGGGTAAAAGTAGGCATTATCTAAGTGGAAAAAACTTCTTGCCTTTAAGTTTCTTTTCTATCCTAAAAAGCAGATAGTCCCTTTCAGCTTTAGCAAGCACAAGATTTTGGCCCAGTCTGTAAGCATACTTCACTTTCAGAGAACTTGTACCTCCTAAATGAGTATATGTGAATTGAACTTTTATAAATTAGATACATTCTTTCATTGCTTTAAACTGTAATCTCAGAGATAGGAGGTAGAATTCCACAAGAAATAATTTAAAAGGAGGCTTTGACCCTGCATTTTAAAGTCTAATCTTTTTCATTTGACTGCTGCTAACAATGGTACAGCCAACACTGGAATAAGGCCATTTTCAAACTAGTAAAATTGTTTGCATTTGTTGAGATTTTAGATACATTAAAATGGATTCAACTTTTCTGATTTTTTTTAAATGCAAAACTTCGAACTGCCACAAGATAGCAACCTTCTTTTCTGTCCCACAGTTAGCATAGATTTTTTTTAAGACTTTATTTTTTTAGAGAAGTCTTAGGCTCACTTGAAACTTGACCGGAAAGTACAGAGATTTCCCATATACTCCCTGCCTATGCATGCATAGATTCCTCCAATATCAATATCCCTCACCTAAGGGCACATTTCTTACCAATAATAAGCCTACTTCAACGTGTTATATTCACCCGAAGTCCATAGCTTACTTGAGGATTCATTCTTGGTGTTGTATATTCTATGGGTTTGGACAAGTGTACAGTGCCATATATCCATCATTATAATATCCTACAGAATATGTCACTGCTCTAAAAATCCTTTGTGCTCCACCTTCCCTTCCCTCATCCCTTCCCTCCCCCATCCTTAACAACCACTGACCTATTTATCATCTCCATAGTTTTACCTTATCCACAATGTCATATAGTTGGAATCGTATGGTCTGTGGTCTTTTCAGATTGGCTTCTTTCACTTAATAATATGCAAATAAGATTACTCCATGTCGTTGCATGGCTTGATAATCCATTTCCTTTTAACACTGAATGATATTCCATTATCTAGATGTACCAGTTTAAATGTTTTTTAAGATTTTGTTTATTCATGAAAAACACAGAGAGAGGCAGAGACATAGGCTGAGGGAGAAGCAAGCTCCCCACAGGGATCCCGATGTGGAACTCAATCCCTGGACCCGGGATCACACCCTGAGCCAAAGGCAGACGCTCAACCACTGAGCCACCCAGGCACCCTAGATGTACCAGTTTGCTATCTATATATACCTACTGAAAGACATCCTGGTTGCTTCCAAGTGTTTATAATTATGAATAAAGTTGCTATAAACATCCTTATGCAGGTTTTTGTGGGGACGTAAGTTTTCAACCCCTTTGGGTCAATATAAAGGAGCACAGTTGTTAGATCGTGTAGTAAGAGTGTTTAGTTTTTTTGTAAGAAACCATCAAGCTTCCTTCCAAAGTGGCTGCACTGTTTGGCATTCCCACTAGTTGAATTCAATTTTGGCAGTGTTTTAGACTTTGACCATGCTAATAGGTATGTACTGGTATCTCTTTGTTGCTTTAATTTGTATTTCCCTGATGACATATGAGGTGGAGCATATTTTCATATGCTTACTTGCCCTCTGTATATCTTCTTCAGTGAGGTAGCATGAGGTTTTGCTTTCCAATCTTCTTTAAGATGGGGCTTTCCTTTCTTCGTAACTGTCACTGACAGTATTTAGCCAAAATTAAACACAATCGCTCTCTGTTTATCAGACAACACATTTTGGTAAAGTTTCTCTGGATATGAAATAAGTAAGTGAAAATGAAGCATGAGAGATGTATTGTTATTTGTCATCAAACCTTAAGAAAAAAATGGAATTCCTGGAAACTGGCTTCCAGATTGGATTTTTGCATAGTTGAAAATTACCACCTTCTAATCTATTTGCTAAGTAACCTTACCAGCTTATTTAAGCAGAGTAGATCTGTGAAAACACCACATCAATCACTTTACTTAAAGTATGAAAGAATTTCCTCTGTTCAGCCAATTTATCTCTTCAGTCAGAATAATTAAATTCAACTTCTAGGAGTCTCTTACAGCAATATAAAAGAGAAAAAGGAAGAAAGACTGAAATTTCACTTCGTAGTGCTTAACTTCAGCAGCTCTGAGTTGCTTAAATTTGAAAATCAACTGGATAGTTTATCTTTACTAACTATTCCGCAAGAGAACAGCCACTAATTAATTACTCATCAACAAAACTATCTCAAATGAGAAGACGCGTGGAGAATACACACAGCTATGCTGTGATCTCAGACATAGAGAGAGTGATTCAGTGGCTTTCGGTAAGACTGTTAGAAACACTTACCGTCTATAGCAGAGGAAAGGCAATGAGTAGTGGTGCAAACATACCAATGCCTGAGTCCTACTCTCAGAATTCCCCATTTATTTGATCGTGGCAGAGCTGTGGCCTGAATTTTTTTTTAAGTACCGCAGATATTTCTAACGTGCAGCTGTAGTAAATAGGATTTTTTTTTTAATCTCTATAGGTTTCAATGCAGGATCAGACATATGATTCATGGGTGGGTTGTGGCCACACCTATAGGTTTGTATGAAATGGTTTCAATATTCTTTGTCCATGTAAAAGAACTTGCTCTGTCTCATGCTGACTGCAGGCACTTTCTGTAGTGCAAGATCCGGGATTGTGATGGTGAAGTTTCTGTTTGCTTTATTTCACTTTGTGTTTCGTCTATGGGTAACATAATTACGGCTGAGTCCCAGCAGCATATGGCAGTGGGCTGGGGAGAAGAGAACCAAATGAGGACAAAAGCACAAATACAAAAATAAACATAAGTCAAGTTTGTGCTGCTGAGTAGTTTTCTTTCATCTTTCTGTGAGGTTAATTAACTGCACAATATGTCTTTGCCACTCTGATGCATCCAAAGCATCCCAGAAGACTCCTCCTCCACAATCTAAATTATAATGATGCTTGAGTGATAGCAGAATTTTTAGTTTAACTAGAGTTAAGTGAATGAGTCCAGGCAACATGAAAGTGGACCTTCACCACCATCCTTATTGCCAACTGAACCTCCATTGTAGGGTCCCAGTGAAGCCAAGAGCCAGAGCTGGTGGATGCCCCCCACGGGCACAGGGCACTCTGGCAGTGGGAGGCCTCATCCCACAACGTATCAAATCTATCAAATGCTCCTATGAACCACATTAGATTTGCTTTAAAAACTTTGCAAGGGGTATCATGAATTTGCTTTTAAAATTATTTGCCTATGAGCACACCTCTTAATTATAATTGGCTATTATTTCTCTGCAGCTATTGCCAAGTGAAAAAAATTTAGCCCACAAATTGTTTTCAAATTATGAAGATGACATAGTATTACATTTTGTGGACACTTAATTGAACACTATTTATTTTGTTTGTTTAGATGTTCTTGTTATGTCTTGCATCCAACACTTCTTTTCCAGTTCAAGATATGTTCATAGGCCCCTGAAATCTCTTGAGGCCTAGACTCGAACCTAAGTGTCTGACAGATAAAATGAGTCTCTGTTGCCCCAACTCTAAGATTCCAGTAAGGGACTGAATATACAAAGAGACAGTGGCCAGACTGTATATGGCAATGGAATTCAGAGCCACAACCTCCACAGCAACAATCTCAGAACAGTCATGACTTGGTCATTGACGGCTGGTTTCTCACTGCACTGTCTTTTCCAATCAGATGTGCCTAAAGCCTTCTCTTTTTTCCACTATGTAACTTTCCCACTTCCTTACCTGCCTTTAAGTCTCTGCCAAATGCAAGGGACAGTGGCCGATTGATTCCTTTGCTATAGCAAACTCTGAATAAAGAGCCTCTGCATATTCTTACTGGAGTAGCCCTCCTTGATTCCTAGACAATGAAGAAATAGTGTAAAGGGACTGGGGATTGAATCTATATCCAACTTCAAATGGTATCTCTCATTCCTGCTTGCATTTATGTTTTTTAAAAAAGTCTAGGTGATATTATACAATCAATGAAGGAGGAATAAACCAGTGGTTTCCACTGTATGGACTGAAGAATTTGTTGATTTTATGCCATAGAAATTAATATTCTGTTTTAATTGATAAAAAGCTAAATGCATTTTAAGATAATAAGGTTCTTACCAATCAGATTTGGAAACAGATTAACCCATTAAAGAAGTGGCTCATATATAACAAGCTAGATAAGCCCTGCCCAAAGGTAAGAACAATTTAGGATCATCTAAATCCAACTAGAAGTAGCAACACAAGGGGAAATGGCTGTCAATGAACTGAAGGTCAAAATCGTTTTTATTTGACAATTTGAAAAAAAAAATCCTTAAAGCCATAATGTTTATATTAATGAACATAATTAAGTGAAACTAGTCTAATGTTAACCCATTTATTATCTTACCCTTATTTACTGCCTTTCACTGTATTATCATTCTCAATCCACTGCTAACTCTATACTATAGGAAGTCGCAATTATCCATTACCTGAAAAGATAATAATGAAGCTGTTGTGATTTATATACGGAAATTTACTTGTCTGTAAAAGAAACCTATTTCTGTCCAACCGGACTATCATTTTACATAACTAGCAAATAAATGGATATACAGAAAGCATTTGGAACGATGGTTGAGTCACAAATTCTACATGAATAACAAATACAATAATAATGTGGATTTAATACCGAAAGAAAAAAATTATTACCTAATGGAAAACTTCTCAGAGGTGTAAAGTCAAAAGTCTCAAAAGCTGAGAACAAGTAATTTTCATATATTATTTTGTAGCTGGATGTTAAACCTACCCTTTCCTATGAAAAAAAGAGTTTTAGAAACAGAAAGATTCTAACTGGGGCCTAATGCTATCCTTCTTAGATGGCTCAACAAAACCATTCATTGTTAATCAGGTGACTCCTTTGAGTTAAACCAGGCTTGGAAAGGAATCAACAGCTCTTAATCCAACAATGCCAGGGTTGTTAATGAACAAACTGTAGGGTCAACTTTATCTTAACGGGAAGGATATATGCTTTTCTTATATGAGACCAGAATGTGTTTTCAGATATAACAGCCTTCTTAGTAACTAGGGAGAATGTTAAACCTAACTTATCTTCCTCACTGGCCCAAAGGCTATGCCTCATTAGCATTTAGCAGAAGACCAAGGAATTTTTTTTTCACTTTTAAAACTAACATTGTTCAATGTGCTTTTTTTTTTTTTTTGCAAGTCTATTGGTAATAGTATTATCTCTTCTTTAAAAAAATCTTTTTTTTTAATTTTTCAGAAAAAAAACTAGAATTTCGAACATGAGAGCTTCAAAATGGTCATTTCAGGAACAGGAGCTATGAAAAGGGACCATTTCAAGCTGCAACAACTTCAAATGATTAGCCTTTTGAGACAGCAGGTGTTAGATTCAGCAAGGTCCTAATGCCAGGAACACATTTACATTCAAATTAAACTGAATGTAATTAGAAGTTATTTCTTCAAAGTAGGAACCCCTTTGTGTAAGAAAATAATTGCAACTCCCATTTCCGCAAAATTTGAATTAAATTTTTACACTTAAAACACCCATCTTGGCCATACTAATAAGGATGCCAAAAATTGGCTCAATATTTTTCCCTTTTGTGTACTACCTACCTACTATGTATTTAACCTTCTGTTAACATTCTTATCATTTACTTTGAATACCAATGTGAAAAACCAAAAGCATACGTCCATAAGTAAGACAGTGACTAAAAACCTAGTTTTCATTATGATTGTCAAAGTTATTTGAAACTTTTTAAGACAAGGAGACATAAGCTTATGTGGCTCAAGCAAAACTCATCTTCTTGCCAGAAGCCACTATCCATACCTCTACTGAAACAGGTAAACTTCCCCAAGTGTGAAGTCTGATGGCAATTTGTGTGACCTAATCTCTTTGCAGTATTGTCCTGTGATCCCCTCCTTAGAAAATCTCTTTCTTGTTTTACTGTCTGCTCTTTCTTCTATTTCTCTTCTTCTATTTCTATCTATTCCAGTCCAGTCATCTTGGCTGGCTTCTCTTTTCTTTATTGCCTGTACTTTGAGTCCTTCCCAGAGCTCTGTCCCCAGTTGATGTCTCTTTCCAACCTTCACCTACAATCTCACACACAACTTTGACTCTCATTTCTGCTGGTCACTTTCACCTTTCTGTCTTCTAGGACATTCTAATTAGCTCACATGCTCTACTTTCCTTTTCTTGACCAGCAGATGTCTAGGGTGATTATTTTTGAAGGTACATCTGCTGCCCATTTATAACTCAATGTCCCAAAAAAACTTAAATTCAGCCTATTAACACTGATCTCATTTTCATATTCTACCTTTATCATCTTCTCATCACAAGAGCCTGTTTCAATAAATTATGCTGCCATTCACCTAGTTAATAAATATTCGAGTCTTCTATGCTTCCTTTTGTCTTCACGCTCATGTACAAGTCCAGTCTAGTATTCTACTGCTAGTGTTTCTTTAAGCTGCTCTTTTTTGGCGACTACAACTTCCTTTGGGTTGTCATCATTTCTTACCAAGATTCTGTATTAATTTCCAAACTGAGGTCCCTGTCTTCCAACTATGTGTCATGGTGGGCAGAACAGTGACCCTTCAAAGATGTCCGAGATCTAATCTCTTTTACTTGTGGATACATTACCTTTTATGGCAAAGGGACTTTGCATATGTGATTAAGGTCAAAGGCCTTGGGTTGAGAGGTCATCTTGGATTTGTGAGCTATGCTCAATCAAATCACACAAATAATTAAAAACAGGACATTTCCAGGATGTAGCCAAAGAGAGAGATGTAATGACAGAAGAAGAGTCAGAGAGATGCAACGTTACTGTCTTTAGAGATGGAGAAAAGGGCCAGAAACCAAGGAATCCAGCTTGTCTTCAAAAGCTGGAAAAGCCAGGGAAACAGGTTCTTCTCAAGAGCCTCCAGAAAGAAATGCAACCTGCTGATGCTTTGATTTTAGTCAAAAATCACAGTTTTTAGTCCTGTGTCCATTTTCTGGCCTATAGAAGTGGAAAATAATAGATTAGTGAAGATAATAGATTGATAATAGTTTGTGGCCATTTGTTAAGGCAGCGGAGGAAACTAACACCTATCTCTCTGAATTATTTTTTTTTACCCCACTATCAAAGAATCTTTCTAAAATGCCAATATGCTCATATAAACACGTGTATTGATTTTATATGCTGTGTAACAACCACAAATAGCTGCTAGAAAACAACACACATATATTATGTCAGTTTCCGTAGATGAGGCCAGACTTAGCTGAGTTCTCTGCTCCAGGTGTCATCAGAGTTGGGACCTCATTGAAAGCTCTATTCATCTCCCAAACTCACTAATCTCAGTTCTTATGGTTGCTGAATGGAATGGAGGCCTTTAACTTCTAGAAGCTTTGAAGTGTCCTGCCAGGGACTCTTTCTACATACCACAGATTGTTCAGGTCAACAAGGGAACAGCTATTATTGCTTCCCTTTTCTGTGACCTCAAGATATTTTCTTAAAGGGCCCCCTGATTAGGTTAAATCCACCCAGAAATCTTTTCCTTTTGTGCACATAGGGGTTTTGTTTGTTTGTTTCCGGCTTCAAACAACACAAATTTATTTATCTCACAGTTTCTATGGGTCAAAGATCTGGGGACAAGTTAGCCAAATCCTCTGCTCAGGGTGTCACTAGACTGCAATCAAAGTGTTGACAGGGTCTGTAATATCAACTGAGGCTCAAGATCCTCTTCCCAGCTCATATGGCTGTTAGTAGCTGTGTAGCTGATGTCCCCATTTTCTTGCTGTCATGGAATGGAATGGAAAACTACAAGAACCAGAAAAAAGACAGAATGATAGAGAATTCAGATCATTTGGGAAAGAAAGATTGGATCACTCCACCAAGTAAGGAACCAAGAACAGTTGGAGTTCTGGCTGTAGGCAAGGGAAACATGGAATAGATAGTTGAAGGTAGAAACTACATATATCAACCATGGCTTCATGACCAATTACAGAAACCAGGGCTCTGGTAGTTTTGCATATTTTGTCTTTGCTTGTTAGATATGTGTGTTTATTTTTTCCAGCTTTATTGAGATATAATTAACATGAAGCATTGTGTAAGTTTAAGATGTTCAACATATTTACATGATGTTGCAAAATGACATCACAATATGGTTAGTTAACACCTCCATCACTTTGCATAATTATCACTTTATGTGTGTGTATGTGTTTGCGTAGTGAGCAATTAAAGATTTTCTCTTTTAGCAACTTTCAAGTATATCATACAGTATGGTTAACTATAACCACTGTGTGGTGCATTAGATCCCCAGAACTGATTCTCCCTATAAGTAGAAGCTTGTATCCTATGACTAATATCTCTCTAACCCCTGATAACCACCATTCTAATCTCTGTGTTTATATAATGAGGCTCTCAGGGGGACCAGGCAGGTCTCCCTAGCTAGTATGCCATGGCTTGAGGGAGCAAGACAGGTAGATTGGTTTGGAATTTTTATTGTGGTTAAGAGTTGAAGCCAGGCTGAGGGACCCCACATGCAGGCAGGAGCTAATGGGGTTTGAATTTTCCACCAGTGACAAAGCAGGAAGAATCCAGGTTTTCCTAACTTGCACGGATATAGAGAAGAAAATCAGCAATTAAATGTCAAAACCACAGAGTCCAATCATTTGTTGCAAAGGAATTTGGAAGATTTAAGGAGATTGCCAAAATATGATCCTAGAGATGCATTTGCAGAGAGATACTATAAAGACATATATCTGAATTATTACATGCACCATATCTAGTTTTGCATTACCTACCCAACTCCCAAGGCACGCAGGAACACAAGTAATTGCCTATTTAACATGCATATTTCTCAGCACTAGACTTTGAATAACCTTAGGGCAAGGATCACATTTTATGTGTCTTGGTATTTCCAGGTTCTAACATAATGTCTGGCATATAGTTAATGTTCAAGAAATGTTTATAGAATAAATGAGTCTATCAATTCTCATACGCTATAACATTTATTTTTAAAATACTTGAGCATAATTAGTGTGGTGGTTGGTCTAACAGTTCAGCCTATGGGCAATTTGATAAAATGCACAATATTTTAATCAGGATTACATACTCTAAAGTGGTTAGTTAGCATTTTAAACACTCTTATCAGGAGTTTTCATTCCAGAGGCAGCTTCTACAAAAGCTTTAAGTATCTTTATTTTATCATAAGCACTTAAAGGGTGGCATAATGGATTTTAAAATCTTTAATTAGTTGAGTGAATTTTGTCCACAAAATGTAGATTGACTAGAAACACATCATAGGCCCCTCAGTCATGGCATGAATGTGGTATAGAATCTAATACACCCAGTAGCCTGTGATGTTTATTACTGAAGGCTCTGATCAGCCTTCTGCTTAAAAATGTACATAAGAGGGACACCTGGGTGGCACAGTTGGTTACGCATCTGCCTTGGGCACAGGTCAGGATCCCAGAGTCACAGGATCAAGCCCTACATCCGGCTTCCCGCTCAGCAGGGAGTCTGCTTCTCCCTCTGACCCTCCCCCCTCTGTGCTCTCTCTCTCTCTCTCTCTCTGATAAATAAATAAAATCTTTTAAAAAAATGTACAGAAGAATCTGCACCTCAGGGCTCCTGGGTATATTCTTAGGTGGCTGGCTGAAGCCCAAAGACTCAGAGCTAGGGTCTCATGGAGCTTAAAAGAACAACATAAATGACTGTTTTGGGGTCTGCTCTCTAAAATATGCCTTTAAATATGCAAAGTTTTGTCTGTCACTTGCTTTGCTTTAATATACAAACACATAGTGAGATTGCGTGGGAGCCTACGACCATCAGCTGCTTCCAATAATTAAAGGCTACTGGTATCAGCAGAAGGAAATATAATACATAAACCACCAAACTGGCTTAGCTAAGTTCATAACATCCCATCTCTAAAATATCCTACTTTATCATAATAAAAAGGAACATTCCTTAAGACCCTGTCAGACTCATAATTAAGAAATATTTCATGAGGAGGGTCTATATTAATTTCCTGGTGCTGTTGTAACAAAGTAATACAAACTGTATGACTTAAAACATTAGAAATTTATTGATTCACAGTTCTTGTTGCTAGAAATCCAAAATCAAGGTGTTGGGATTCCCTCTGAAACTTATACAGGAGCCTTTCCATGCTTCTTCCTAACATCTAGGCTTGCTGGCAACCTTTGACATTCTTTGGCCTGTAAAGGCATCACTCTGGTCCCCAGGAATTACATGGCTGTCATCCTGCATCTTTGTTTTCCCATGCTGTCTTCTTACAAAGACACCAGTTGTATTGGAGTTGGGACCCACCCCCTACTCCAATATGACGTCATCTAAACTTAACCAATTACTTCCGTAATAATCCTACTTCCATAATAATCCTACTTTTAAATAAGGTCATATCCTCAGGTACAAGGACTCAGGATTTCAATATACTTTTGTGGGAGGGGACACAACTCAACCCCTAGTAGACTCTGTGAACTTGCCATCTGAGTTTCAGTTCCCAAAAGAGAGCTGATTTTTAATTTTTAATCAGGGGACATTTTTTTGAGTTTTTCTTATGTAACAGAACTAAAATCTTAGTCCTTGTTTTTAATGAGTTGTTAGTCTCATGATAAGGCAAACATGTAAGCAAGTGAATACTGCAAAGGCACTGTTCCAGTGAAGGAATATGCCTCATTATAATGACGCATAAAATTTGAGAGTTGAAAATAATTATAACAGATTGTGTTATCCCTTTATTGAAAGTTTTAAAACACACACACACACATACACACACATACACACACACACACACACACATTGCCCTGAATTCTAAAATGCTCTAAGCACCTATTAAGAATTTTCATTTCCCCTGAAAAGAAAGTAAGACTTTTTTAATATCTTATCTCAGAGAGAATAAGGCTAATAGCATAGTAAGATGATTCAGCAATTTAGAAAGTAGTTTTGAATGCAGAAACCCAGCATCAGTTTATCAGCTCCCACCTTGCTTGTGTTATAGGAAATAATCAGTACTGTCAGCCTCAAAGAGGAAAATACGACAATAGTATTTTTGTTTTCCCTGACAGGTCAAATCATGTTCCAAGCCCTTCACCAACAAAGAAAGGCTTTCCTTTGAAATATAATTTCTAATAAGTTGAATGCTTGTATAACCCCTATTTACCATGCACTTAACATCAGAAAGTCAGGCCAACACATTCATCTCCTATGAAGAAAAAATGAAAACAGTAATAACAACAAGAAAATCTCAATTTTGCTTCTCAGTAGCATGGATGAGTTGGGTCTCAAAAGGGATTTCAGAAAAGATCCTAACTCCAGGCTTTGGCCAGGGGTGGCAAAGCACAGAGTGCTCCAAAGACAGGAATCAGGAGCTCACCCACTGGTCCCTCAACAGGTGAGCAGCCTGGTTTTCCTGCCTACAGCCTCCTAGGCCCTTCCCAACTCCCTCCCTCTCCCCCCTGAGACTCCTAAACCTTTTCTCTCCATCCTTCTCTCTCTCCCTCCCAGGTATCTCCTCTCCTCAGCCTTAGAGCCAAGTGCCCAAGTATTTCTTTTCAGCAGCTTTATTTTCTCTGATGCTGAAAAGGACTGTAGAACCCTTTGCCTGGTGGCATTTTTTTCCCTGCAATATGCTGAAAATGCCTGTGTCTGTCTTTGTTTTGAACTGTATTGGATTGAGCTCTCTCTTCCCTTAGTTTTCTTAATCTGGGAAATATCTGGAACCAGAATTGGAATTAGCAAGTACCCTTCCCCAGTTACAAGGGAAATGGAGAGAAAAATTCTCCCACACTCAATTTTGGGGAAAAATTTAATGTTGTATTCAACTTAGGCAGGTGCACGTAGAGATTCCAACCATGTCCTTTTACATTATAATTCTTGTGTATATGTGTCACAGGAAGAGGCTCTGTGAACAAAAGAGAGAAGGAAGAAGGATGAAGGAAGGAGGAAGAGAGGAAGGAGAAAAGCAAGGAAAGAGGGGGGAAATAGAAATTATCCTCTAAGAATATAACAAAAAGGTTTTTACTAATATTGACATTATGGGAGATGGGATGAAGGACAGGCATTTCCATTATGAAATTAAGATATGAAAGACTAATATGCCAATGCTGACCATCTTTCTCCCTTTGCATCATTCATGGAAAAGTTAATATGCATCACTTTTTGACAGTAATATTCGATATATTCCATTTATTTTTAAGTAAAACAAAAGCTCATGTTAATGATTTTTTCAACCTTATGATTATCTTCTAATATCCTAAATGTCTTAATAGTCTAAATATTTTCTCTTTTTTTAAGATTTTATTTATTTATTTGAGACAAAGCACAAGCAGGGGGAGGAGTAGAGGGAGGAGCAGAGGAAAAGGGAGACGGAGACTCCCTGTTGAGTAGGGAGTCCAACACTGTGGGGCTCCATCCCAGCACCCCGGGATCATGACCTGAGCCTAAGGCAGACGCTTAACCAATTGAGCCACCCAGGAGCTCCTGTTCTACATATCTTCCCATTCTAAGAAGTGTTAAGAAAAATTCAATTCTCTCTTCCCCTTTCACCTTAAATAATTTTTCTGAGCAACTATAAGTTAATAGTAAATAGTCTTTACACCCCAAGTCTAGTTTGTGCAGAAAATGTCAAATGGTGTGATATAATTATCACATATGATTATCACATATGATTATAACAGGGAGTTGTCCCATGCATATGGTGCTTGGATGAAAGGATTTATCCCCTAGCAGGATCCTTGCTGGTAAGTTTTTACATTCTCAATGGTCCATTTGCTACCCACAGATACAAAAAGGTTTAGGTGATCAGATCTACTCAAGCTTTCATCATAAAAGATATCTATTGAATTGTACCACTCTGTGAGTAAGATACTTCACTAGCATACATAAAGATCATAACCATTTTCCAAGATATGTTCTAAAATGTATTTTTTTTACTTCAATATGAACTTGGTAAGCAAAATAATGCCCCCCCCCCCCCAAAGAGGCTATATTCTGCTTCTTTACATGGCAAAGAGGACTTTGAAGGTGTGACTAAAGTAAGGCTCTTTCACTGGAACATCACAAGGTCTTTATAAGATGGAAGCAGAAGGGTCAGGTGGGAGGAAAAACATCGATAAGAATGCACCGTAGGCTCTGGAGAGTGGAAAAGGCAAGGAATGGATTCTCTTCTTCAGCCTCCAGAAGGAATTCAGCCATTGATTTTAATCCCTAGACCCCATTTCAGACTTCTAACCTCCAAACTACAAGGCGATAAATTTGTGTTGTTTTAATCCACTAAATTTGTAGTGATTTGTTACACTTGGCATTAGGAAACTAATACAATGGATTTTATCATTTGACATAAGAGAATCAATAAAGTATAGTATTTGAGAGCTGAGTCTTTGAATTCACACAGGCCTAGTTAGAATATGCGGCTCCTGCCATGTACTACTAGGCTCATTAATTAATATCCTCAAGCCTAAATATTTCTCATTTGTAAGATGAGTATTAAAAACGAAGTTTTTGAGAAGATTAAAGGAAGTATTTGTAAAGCACTTTAAATAATTCTAATTCTTAACAAGGCCCTGCTACAAATACTAGTCACTGTAATCATACACTATGAATATATTATATTTACTATTTTTTACTGTTGTCAGGTGAACCCTGGAACCACCTTGTCTTAGGTAACTGTTATTATCTCCTTGTTGCTGTAAAGGAAATGAAACTGCAAAACAGAATTGAACCAAGTTATCCAGAGCCACTCTCAGAATTTTATGGTTAAATATGAAGCAAAGATAGAAGTGCTGAATCTGGGAAATATGATCCATCTATAATATTGCAAAATGGAGGGAAGAATAGAAGATTAAATTGTAACTTGGATCACATTTTTTTTTGAATATTCTTTTTCGGAAACAAAAGCATAATCAGGCAATTTGTAGTCAGCTTTCTATTATAGATACCAAATCATACTCTTGGAAAACTTGAACGTAATTGACTTTTTATTCATTTTTAAATACCTGGAGTCATAACTTTAACCTACCTTATAAAACAAATGTGGCTTTTTATTTTCACATCAGGATATTTTTAAAAGGTTAGTGTGAAGTGCCTATAAATATGCAAAGATTTCAACAGCTAAGACAAACATCTCAGTAAATAACTTAATTGAGCTGTGAATATTTAGTGATTGAAATCCGATTACTTTGTGGCGTAATTTGTGTACTGCTTGACTGCTCTGCAGTTTCAGGCAATTTAACAATGTAGACAGTATATGAAGATGGAATGTTAAATAGTGACTGAGGCATTCTAAGTAAAAATGTCTGTGTTGTGTTCATTTTTTTAAGCATACCACTGAGTAGGATGCAAGCTCAATTCAAAGATTCCAAGTAGACAGAATATATAAGTCATGGAAGACACAGATTCTCTTCCCCCACATCTTTGGATAATTAGTTTTACCTTCCTGTTGAATTTTGGCGATCATTAGACTCATAAAGATTAATAGCATAGCACACAAAATCACCTTCACTCCTGTAAAATACAGTTCTCTCTATGGTGGAAAACACATCAGGTCAGTGAGTTTTTGTGATGACCTAATGCTTTCAGAAGACATATAGAGCTACAGGCTCTTTGGGGAGATTTCTTGTTGTTCTTAAACCCAGCTAAGTGAGTTTCTGATATTTTACAAGACTGTGTACCCAGCCATTGAATTTTAAGAGATTGATAATAAATTAGGTCAATAAAGAGAGCAAATTTGGACATGGCATGTCAAACAAACTGAGTCTTTTTCCTCAGTTTGTCTTTTTATAAACAAGTTCCAGAATATGGCTTCTATCATCAGTTCATTTTATTCTTCCTTCCATATAAAGCTTTAAATTCTGTCCATCTCCACCCTCGGCATTCTATATAAGCCATGTGGGTTAATGCAAGAATTCCAGTTTTCTGCACCAATCTCCTGTTACCCTTAGTTCATTCTTCTCACAGAAGCCAAATGATTTTTCAAAAACCAATTATGTTATGACCACCTCAAAACCTGTCAATATCTTCTCATTAAGCAGTTAGGAAAAATTCCAAAGTCTTTACTATAAGCCTCAGGGCTCTGCTGCCCACCATCTTTATTTACTCAATATATCCACTTATCATTATTTTGACATGTAATCAATTTCACAATATCAATAAAATATTTCATCTTCCTTTTGTCATAAGAACTCTCCAAAAACTAGATCAGCACTCTTTTCTTAAAAAAAAGATTTTATTTATTTATTCATGAGAGACACAGAGGGAGAGGCAGAGACATAGGCAGAGAGAGAGAGAGGCAGACTCCCCACAGGGAGCCCGATGTGGGATTCGATCCCAGGACCCCGGGATCACAACCTGAGCCAAAGGCAGACAGTCAACCACTAAACCACCCAGGTGCCCTTGGATCAGCACTCCTAATTCAAGTTGGCCACATCTCTACTACTTAATAGCCACATGTGACACTCACGCTGGATAGCAGAGTTTCAGAGAACCAACTAGTTGATGTCAATGAGTGAACCAGATGAGAAACCTAAGTCATCAAATACATGGTTTCCAGGCAGCCTGGGTGGCTCAGTGGTTTAGCGCCACCTTCAGCCAAGGGTGTGATCCTGGAGAGCCGGGATCAAGTCCTACGTTGGGCTCCCTGCATGGAGCCTGTTTCTTTCTCTGCCTCTCTCTCTACTTCTCTCATAAATAAATAAAATCTTCTTAAAAAATACATTGTTTCCTTTCACAAGCAAGAAAATACTTTTCCAGAGTCAAAGAAAATGCCTAAGAAGTAAAATTTTCTCTCCAAACTATTAAGTATTCATTTCTAAGTTAAATTATTTTATGTCAAATAAATTACAATTAACCATCCAATACATTCTAATACCTTACATTTAATAGTTGTTCCTTTTTTGAGTATTAACTTTCGCTTTGTAATGATTACATATTAATATAACAATGATGAAGTTTCAATATAACTACCTCACACTAAATGTCGTTACCAACAAAGAAGATTTCATTCAAACCATTTTGGCATTTATAATCAAATTAAAGCCACAGCAAGCACAACAAGTTCATAATTACTGTGATAAATATGGACTGATTGAAGGGACTAATAACATCCATCCTTAATATATTGTAACACTGCTATAAAGGGAACTTCAAATTAATTTAAACACTTTCTAATTTCTAATTTCAATCATTTTAAAAGACTGCAAACTACGAAAATGGATTGCAATGTGCACAAAACTACATTCAATTCATTCTTCCCTGAGTTCACTTTTTGTCTGGTTGATTAAACTTTTTTGGCTTTTACAGCACTGAGAACTCAGCAATTGTTCAGACGTGAAAGACCATTTAAATTTGGTGGTTTTAAATGGTCGTTTGGACTTACTAAATAAAATTATGAATGCCAGTATCTAAATCGCAGTGATCATTTAATAAGTAATGGATCATCTCTTTCTATAGCAGAAAAAAAAACACTTCTTCAAATTAATAAATGGTCACAGGCATAGCCAGAAATAGAATTTTAAGTATAACTTCAGCTAAACCATCTATATCTCAAACACGGAATTAATATGAATCATTGACACCCTGAAATGAGAAGCTATTGTTGGCAACTTACTAGGATGGAGCCCAGTTATAAGGATTTGGCAAACTTTGCATTCTCCATACTAACATGTTTTAGCTCCAGCCTGAGCAGGCTGGTTTTTGAGTTCTTGATATAAACAAGGTTTCCTTGTCTGTCAGTCAGATGTAATTTCAGGCTTCACATAGAGATTGCTTTCTTAAAAGCCACCTGCAACCCCAAGCTGCATGAAATTATAAACGGAGTCCCATACACTCCTCTGCCTTGGGGCTCCATACTAGGTACAATTTCATTGTCATTCTTCCAGCTTTATCAGGTTTGATTCTAATCTTTCCAACTTTCTTTTCAGTCTCTTAGGTCTTCAGATGATGTTTCCAGATCCTCTACCATTTCCACCTTCTATCTTCATTCACACTTCCTTTCCAGTGATTATATTAGCCCTAAACTTTCTGCCTATGATCAGTATTCCTCTCTCAGTAAGTTTTTGTAGTAGATAAGAATAACCTTCCCAAGATCGATAAGTGCACCTACATATTCATGAGGAAACCTGTTACCTTGTTGAAACAGGTGTCCCGGTTGTCTTTAGATTTTGCAGAAGAAACAGAAGTTTCTCCAACAGAATGTGAGGAAGAAACATACACTGGTGTCTGTAAAGCAGCACTTCTTAACCTCGGCTGTATGTAGGAATCACATGCTGGGACTGGGGTGTACCTCAGAGATTCTGATTTAAGTGGCCCCAGGGTGAGGCCCAAGCATCTGTATTTCTGAAAGTGATTATAATGTGTATTCAAGGGTAAAAATCCACCCTCGAGTGTCAGATTGCAGCACTCTGGGCAAAAAAAAAAAAAAAAAAAAAAAAAAAAAAAAGCCTTAAGTAAGGAAAGTACTACAGGTTTAGACATCATGGAGAGAAAAAAAGGTGCAGAGGACAGATGACGTGCCAGAGACTTGCCTAAGAGCAGCACACTGAGAATAACAAGTGATGCTGCAACCAGAGAATGCAGGAAGACTGTCCATGTTAGGACTTATGAGCCCTTGCTGAGCAATTTATACTCAGAATTAAACCAGAATTGTTAACAGAAAGATGCCAGGGAGGTATTTAGTGACTTAAACCAGAAACAGAGTATAAGCCAAACCAATGCGTCAGGCCAGAATAATTAAAAATGTATCTCATCATAGGTCCAAGAAGAATAATTAACTCAGAGATACGCTCAAAATCAATGTGCAAACAAGTCGACAAAAAAAAAAAAATCTTTCTCTGGACCTGTGACTGCTTCCACCAATTTGCCTCTTCTTCCTCCCACAGCCCAGCCAGCATCTCAGAAATATTGTCCTACTTCATAGCCTCCAATTCATTCATCCATTCACTGGGATGCTAAAGCCACTTTCACCAAGGTTATCAGTGAACTTTTTATTGGTAAACCCCATGGATCTCATTCAATAATCTTACAGAGCCTCGAACAGGTTCGGACAGAGTTAACTACTCTCTTCAATTCCTCTCTCTTTCGTTGTCTTTTGTGATGCTACTATCTTGATGATCATCCTCATCTACCTTGGAAAAGTCTTCCAATGTTTTCCTAGGTTAACCTGTCCCTTGGTGTCTTGTTCTTAATGCTGTCATGTATTCAGGATTCTGTCTTTGGCCATACCTTACAAACCACACTTTCCCGTGGCATTTTCACCAACTCTTATGGTTTCAACCACTCTCAAGAGGCTGATGACACACTCAGCTTTGTCTCCTGCCCAAACATCAAGGCCAGCCTCTAGAACTTGCATGTTGACTCATGTCGTTCTCAGCCACTTTATACTCTACATGTTCAAAAATGAATTTACGATCTTTCTCCAAGTTTTCATTACCAAACTCTTAGTCATCCTAGTTGGAATTTAGCAACCATTCTTGACTTAAGTACAATTTCATCATCATACATATATATGTATGCATATATATATGTGTGTGTGTGTATATATATGTGTGTGTGTGTATATATATATATATATATATTCTTGCTCAACAAGGTATGGTTTAAGGATTAAAAGCTTTGACATCATCTGAGAGTTTGTCAGATGTGCAGATTCTCAGCCCGCACCCCAAACCTGCTAAATCAGAATTTCCTTTTTCCTCCCAATATTTTCTGTTTATTCTCCACACAGTAAAGTTTAAGGGGCACTGCTCTATAATTTATGCCTTAGAAACTCTCTGATTCAACTTCCACGTCTGTTACTACTATTATAATCTCATAATCAGGGTCAGAATCAGACCCTGATTCTGAAAATTAGCTGCATGTTATGATCACTTGGATATATTTTTTTAATATCCATGCCAGATTCTATCCCTGGAGATTCTGACTTAATTAATCTACAGTGGAGCCCAGGAATCAGTAATTTTGAAAAACTCATCAGGTTATTTTACTATGTTGCCAATGCTGAGAACCACTCATTAAGGCCACAATCACCCTCCAATGAGATTATTATAATAGTTTCAACTGGTGTCTCAGTCTTCAGTGTTTCCAATTTTCCTTCTTTCTAATAGAATGATATTTCTTAAAATCTAGGTTTAGAGCCTTTCAGTGGCTAATGTTGACTACATGTTAAGCACATACACTAAAGGTGGACACTCATGGCCCTTCATCATCTGTCCCCCGTTTATTCATTCAAAGCCATTTCTCATCTTGACCTTCCCTCTCCTTGTATTCTTCTGCATCACAAAGCGAATTGTTTGCAGTTTACCAAATGGGCCATGATGTTTTTGCCTCTGTTACTGCTTTTTTAAAAAAACACATTTATTGAGATATAAATGATCTACAAAGAACTATACATATTCAATCTGTACAATTTGATGAGTTTGGACATATGCGAACACCCATGATACCATCACCACAATCAATGTAATAGACATTAACAGATATAGCCAACATCTTTCAGAGTAGCCTTGTGTCCCTTTGTTTTTATGTATATGTTTTTTTGGCTATCTGTGTGTTTTTGTATGTGTGGCAATAACACTTCACATGAGATCTACCCTCTCAAAAAATGTTAAAGTACACAACTTTCAACAATTTCTAAACCTCACTGTGCTCACTTATAGTGAAAAGACTGTTATCATAATAACACAAAGTAAAATGAACTATTTTGATGCAGTGTTTAATTTTGGTAATAATAAATTTCTAGTTTCCTCAACTAGTCTCTAAGAACTGTACCTGTTGTGACCTCCCTATCCAAAGGAGACACCATTAATCAATTGATGGACACTATCTGAAATTGAACTTGGAAAACTTAAATATCTAAGCTATATTAAAAGGAGGAAATGATGTAACATAACAAAATTTTGTTACAATGCATTTATTAAATATTTATTGAGGACTTCCCTTATGTTAGGCACTGTAGAAGACACTAAACGAGTTCCTGACATTAAAGATGTTAATATGCGGGGAAAATAAAAAGTGCATGCAACAACATGTAATATCGACTTAATACTTTATGTTAGTGCATATAACCCTCATTTTAACTCTAGAAGACAGATGTGATTAAAACCTTTGTATTATATATGAAGACAGCAAAGTTTCTTAATTTTCTCAAGGGTACCAACTAATAAATGCGGGAGGTCAAATTCAAACCAAGTACCATCTGATTCCCAAGGCCCCACTCTTATGCACAGCCCTCTGCTAATTCTTTATGATCACGAGATGATGGCTAAATGTCATCTGAGTGCTGCATGCATTGGCAGTATAATAATCTCCCAATCTTACAGTCAAACAAGAAGCTAATTATCCTAAGATAAAAATTCACTCAGTCTTTCGATGCTGAAAATTTTGATACTTGGACACATCTGGTTGATTCGCAGAACTTTTACTTTTTATCCAGATTGCTTGTCATTATAAATGCTGTAACATAAACACAACCAAACTTGAACTGCTCAAGCTTTTCTAAATGGACCTCAAAGCACTCATTGCTCTTTCAGAAGTGTAATGTTGATTTTGATGCACTATCAGCTTCTGTGTGATATCCTATAATTAAAAACTTACAATGCCTCATTACGAGGATAGTAATGAAACAAACCAGACAATAGAAAGTCGTTGATGAGAAATCTTAACATTTCGTTCTTTCTGAAGAGTCTAGGAAAATGAGGAACATCACTGGTGTTGCAGTCACCTCCATGGACTGAAGAGGTGTTAAATTCAATACCTCATGCTCTAAATAAGATGAATGGAGGTCCAGACTCCTAACACTGAAGGCAAAACACAGCAAAAGAAAAGTTATGGCAAAAAAAAAAAAAAGAAAGAAAAGAAAAGTTATGCAACAAAATCTACCCACTAGGCAGAAAATAAGACAGGAAACTTACAGGATTAAAAACCCTTTTTTTTCCCCCAAAAAAGACTGAACATGTTGTGTCCAGGGTGTATATAAAGTCTAGAGCAACCTGGTTCAGTAATGGCACCGCCCTGTTATTTCACAAGGTCTGTTCCCGGATAAGACATCTTAGAGTACAGATGCTAGCATTAAACTTTTGCTTGAAGAATATCCTAACGAGTCAGATTTTTCCTTTGTGTGGAGCCTCCCACGCACCCTATTCTACTACTTTGATAGTTTCACTGCTTTTCCTTCTTAAGAAAGGTTTTGGCTATTTGTATAACTATTTGCCTAGTAGGTATTGTTACTCATATACTTATATGTTCTTGTTTTATTTTTTTGGGGGGGGTGTTGAGTTTCAAAAGCTCTTTTTATATTTTGGATACTAACCCTTTATCAGGTAAGTCCTTTGCAAATACTTCTCCCATTCTGTAGATTGTCTTTTAGTTTTATTGATGTTTCCTTCGCTGTGCAGAAGCTTTTTGTTGTTGTTGTTGTTGTTGTTGTTGTTGTTGTTGTTGAGGTCCCAGTAGTTTATTTTTGCTTCCACTGCCCTTGCTTCAAAAGACATGTCTAGAAAAATGTTGCCAGAGCCTGTGTCAGAGACCTCACTGCCTGTGTTCTCTTCTGAGATTTTTATGGTTTCAGATCTAACCTTTAGGTCTTTAATCCATTTTGAATTTATTTTGTGTATGATGTAAGAAAGCGCCCCAGTTTCATTCTTTTGCATGTAGCTGACCAATTTTTTGAACACCATTTGTTGAAGAGACTGTCTTTTTATGATTGGATATTCTTTCTTGCTGCATCAAAGATTAATTCACCATATAACTGTGGGTTTATTTCTGTGCTTCTTTATTCTGTTCTATTGGTTTATATGTCTGTTTTTGTGCCAGTACCATACTTTATAGATCACTAGAGCTTTGTAATATAATTTGAAATCTGGGATTTTGAGAAATATGTATCCTAATTATAATTTGTACATTGGCATCAATATCTACATTGATGTTAACCTTTAACTCAACTACCTTTATTAGGTATACATGAAATTCAACCATATGATTCCATTTATTTTCGATTACTTATGGTTTTCTTCTCTTTATTGAGATTTTTAATGAGATCATTGTAGATTCACAGATAGTTGTAAGAACCCTTGTACACTTTTCATTTTCTCTGGAATAAATTCTTATGAGTACAGTTGCTGAGTCATATAGTAGCTGCATGTTGGTTTTATAAGAAACTATCAAATTATTTTTCATAGTTTTATTTCACTTTTTGTTTTAACCATTCTGATAGATATGTAGTGATATCTTGTGGTTTTAATTTTCATTACCTTGATGTATAATCATATTAAATGTCTTTTCTTTGCTTTTGTCATCCATTTTATCTTCTTTGTTAAAATATCTACTAATGTCCTTTGCTCATTTTCTAATTGTGTTGTTTGGTTTTATACTGTTGAATTGTGAGTGCTTTTTTATATACTCTAAATACTAGTCCTTTGTTGGAGATGAAATTTGGCAATATTTTCTCCCAGTCATAGTTTGTCCTTTTTCCAATTCCCATGGGCTTTCCTCAGAGGAAAAAGTTTACATTTTAGTGAGTACCAATTTATCAACTTCAATTGTGCTTTTAGAATTCTTTGTCTAGCCCTAGATGCCAAAGATTTTCTCCTGTTTTTTTTCTAAAAACCTTATAGCTTTACATTTTACATTTAAGTCTATGATTTATTTTTTAGTTAATCTTTGTATAAGGTTTGCATGTAGGTCAAGGGTCTTTGGTTTGGTTTCTGCTTTTGTTCATATTTTTCCCATGCATATTCAACTGTTCAGGCAGCATTTGTCGAAAGGCCATTTTTCCTTCATTTAATTGGTTTCTTGCCTTTGTCAAAAATCAACTGGGTGTATTCCTGTGGGTGTATCTCTGATGTTCTATTCTGACCCATTAATCCCTATGCCTGTTCTTCCACCAATGCCACATTGTCTTCATTGCTATAGCCATATAGTAACACTTAATACCAAGTAGAATAATTCTTCCCACTTTAGTTCTCTTTGTCAAAATTGTTTTAACAGCTTTAGGGCCTATGCCTTGCCAAAAGAAATTTTAGAATGAGTATGCCTACCTCACACACACACACACACACACACACACACACATACACACACACACACAAAAAAAATTCTTGCTGAAGTTTTTTGATATGATTTGCTTCATTTTACTTTTATAATACTAAGAACTATTTTAGTTATTACTAAAAACTGGTTTTTAAAAAAGACAGGTTCATACACAGATGCAGGTATCTTGATGAATGCACTCATTGAGATGTTCCACAGATTATACAAGGGTATGGCTAGGCTTTGTTAGAGTAGTAGGAGAATAGGTCACGATGTTATACATCAGGTAATTCAGTAATCAATATTTTTTTACTTTCATACAGACAGCCATGATATAAAAACAAGATGAGCTTTATTGTTCTTCAGACATACATCTTGTGAAAAGGGAATAGTAAACCTGTCTATGTTTATACTCTCACAGAACTAAGATTAGGATGAATTTATCTGTTCTCTTCTTTGGAAAAAGGAACTGGCATCTTCGCTAATAGTCATTATTTTACAGTGATTAATTTTAAGCTTTTATTCACATGCATCATAATTAGAATCAGAATTCTATGTGAGGTACTAGTAGCCTCCTTTAGAAAATCAAGTGGATTGCAATTAGGAATTGATGAGAGCTTTGGCAGAACCATGGAGCCTTCTGGGTCACTTTTGGCATGTTCTTTGTGAAGAGCCATCCACATGAAGCAGCTGGAGTTCCAAAAGAACATTTGACTGGTAAATTGACTTGATTGATTCAAATTTGATTACATACCAGAAACACATTTAGTTCAAGTTAAGCACATTAATATATATCAGTTAGAATAAAGACCCAATTGCTTCTTTGTTATTCATTAATGAAACTTAATGACTTCAACAAAACATTAATGAAGAAAAAATATTGGCTTGCATAATTCATTTGGAAAAATTAATTAATTGTTGTATTAAGGGCAGCCTGTTCCACAAAGTAATTACGAAGGCTTTGATGGAGAATTGCTTTATGTTATTTATTTAGCAAGCTGTTGTTTACCTTTTTCATTTTATATTGATTAGTTATGCATATAGTTTTTTCCCCTACAGAAGCAAATAAAGTCAATTTACGGTGATGATGTAACTATGTTCTTATAATTGATAAGGTGACCGTATTTTACTATGTCTACTAAACTCAACGGGCATTACAAAGATGGCAATGTTCTACCCAACCAGATTTTCAACAGTAATATCTTGCAAATAATATCCTAATTAAGTAGGTGACTAAAAGGCAGAAATGGCATAAAATAAACTTTAGCAAGTTAGCATTATGGCTCTTTTTTTGATTAGGCAAAGCCATGGTTTGTTAATATTGTAACATAAAAGTGCCAGAACTAAATATTTAATAAGAAAATCGCATTATTTAAAGTTTTCTGAAATGTAATATCAAGGGCCATATGAATGAATAATTAAACATAAGGCTAAATCAATAGTTTAGAATTCTAATTTTTTTCACTTCTGTTTCCCTCTACGACTTTGATCTATGCACTAAAACTCATCATATCTACTTATGTAAAATAGAAATACTAATAGAAAAATTGTCCCTAAGTATAGACTGGCTGACTAATGACTTTAATTGGTTGGACAATTAATACAAGAGTAAGAATTAATATTATTAAGATTAATCCTTAATATAATGCTCATTAAGTAATTTTTTCATTAGATACAACTAGGAAAGAGGAAGTAATTTGTTTTAAATTAGAAACAGGTGATCAAAAGCTACCCTTCTTTTAGAAGATAATTCATTATCTGCTGTGAATAAATGAAAGCATTCCTATATTGAATTGCCTCAAAGAGACTTCCATTCCATCACAGGGTAGATTATTTTGCAGGTAATAGCAAGACCACTTGCATAATGGCACCATGTTTCATTAAGATAAAAAAAGATAAAACCTGAAGTAGTCGCATTCCAAAATAAATCAGCCCAGCTCTCTGCTGATCCGCTTTAGCTTTTTCATTACTATATGGATATGATGGATATTTTTCAAGACCTAGTTTAGACAAACTGTTCAGAAAGGAATGAGTTCTCCTGATCAAATGAAAATTAAGGTGAAAATAGATTTCCTTCCTTCCTCCCCTCCCCCCCCCCGTGGAAATATTCAAGAATAAGAAACAATTATTTCTCTGAACTGTTAAGTCCTCTCAGGACTTTTCTCCTTCATACATTATGCAGCAACTATTTTAAACTCATCCCATCTCAGAGGGATGAAAGAGAAAATAAATGAAGGAATGCCACTGAATATCATTCTTTCCAGGGACAGGGCACAGGTCTGCTCCTGTCCCTTATTCCTGTTATTCCCTCCTGTCCCTTATTCCTGTTATTCCCTCCTGTCGCTCATTCCTGTTATGCCATGGAAGCAAACAGCTCAAATCTTTTTTTAAACATGGGATCTTCCCCACTTCATTCATTTCTCAAGTAACCACCGGATGGCAGCATAGGACGATAAATCAAAATTGATCGCTTAATTCAAAGCCATCCACCAGAGGTTATTAATCAGGCGTGAATCGTTTTGGTGCCTAACACGTGGAACTGGTAACACATTCATTCGTGGGGAAAATGTGTGTGATATTTAGCCCACCCGTGTGTGGTTGCCGTGACACCTCACCAAGTAATTTCTCAATTTAGTCCAGCAGAAAACATAAGAGCATCTATCCTTCATGCTGTAGCGTCTTGTAGGGTCACGGCGTTATCAGTGTGAACACGGATTTGTGGTGAGAAGTATTAGAGCTTCAAGAAATGTGAAATATCTGCCGTACAGTCTGCTTTTTATTTATTTTTTTTTAATTTATTTATGATAGTCACACACAGAGAGAGAGAGAGAGGCAGAGACACAGGCAGAGGGAGAAGCAGGCTCCATGCACCGGGAGCCCGATGTGGGATTCGATCCCGGGTCTCCAGGATCGCGCCCTGGGCCAAGGGCAGGCGCCAAACCGCTGCGCCACCCAGGGATCCCCCCCAGTCTGCTTTTTAGAAACCGATGCCCAGTTTCCTGCCTCTGGTGCCATTCCGCCTCATAAGAAAGAAACTCAAATGTTCAAAAATTCATTCCGATTAGGTCACGTTCTTTTGCCTCATTAACGCAGGATTTTTAATATTCCCATTATCTTCTTGCAGACGGGATATAATTTATCTTCGAGCGGCATGAACTACCAATGAATCTGAAGTTTAAAAATTGCTATGTTTTCAAAAATTAGTTTAGATGTAATACCCCTACATTCTACATTTTGTTACTTCACATGTGTTTCCTATTTCCTTCACATGCCTACAATCACTTCTAATGATATTAGTTGTCACATTTAGAAATCTTTACTCAGAACCCCATTTTCCCTCTGATGCTAAATACTAATCTGTAAGGAAATGTTTCATAAAAATGTTCCACTCTAAGGAATTCTACATACTTTTCCTTTTGAGGAAAGGAATACATATAAACATATTAAATCTCTGAAAAGTCTTACTAAGAAGAATTAGTTTATCTTGTATGAATCCAGCTTTTAATCCCTGCTACTATCATGTACTAATAAATGCTAATTTAAAAAAAAAAGAAGTCAAAACATTAAGATTACACTTCAAGACCCATAATATGATTCAAAACTGGCATTTGACATCAAAAATACTGACCATCCAATCCACTTAGTTGTCCGCCCAAAATATATAACCTTGAAAATTTCATCAATTCTAAAATTCCTGAGACAATTTTAAATCTACTTCAAAAATTTCTCATCTATATTAAATAATATAAATAATTTAGCTTATCTAAAATAAAATTTAGAAAATGAAATAAATTTTTATGTGAAAATTGTGCACTATGTAATAACTTGGACTTACTGTGAAAAATAACTTATCAACATATGTTGCCATCTAGTGGCCATTTCTGAAATCATAGTTTGGGCTAAATGGAGCGGACATTTGGCTCAAAGATACCAGGCAGCGATTATACCCAGAAATAGAATTTTAGAGTAGACCCTCATTGAACTCCAATTAATTTATAATCTGAATTAAATTACTATGAGAATCTTATTCCAGAAACCTTCTATTCAGTTATTTCATTTATCAATTTTCTAAATATATTGAGTGCCACTTTAGTGTAAAGAAGTTTATTATTTCAAGGGGGTTGGATGTTAAGCTGATTTTGATCTGCTTGTTCATACATATTTCTACTTATATGCATTTGATCTACAAGTTTGCCAATCACACCAAGTTAGTGATTGTCACATTACCTTTCAGAAGAAATGATGTCAGAATATATCAGCTGTGAAAATTAAATGTGTTCAGTTCCCCAAATGATGGAATGTGCCTATCTAAAACCTTTTTTTTTTTTTGCCTATCTAAAACCTTAAAAAATAATTACAATTTCAGTCATTCAACAAATACTTTTTAAATACTAACTTTATGCTTTTTTATATGCTAGTTAGTAGAAATAAAGAATGAACAGGATATACCCAATCTCTGCCTCATGGGCCTCTACAGGAGAAAGCACGCTTTGAGTGATGATAATGCATAGAAAGTACTTACTTAGAATTTGACCTAAGAATCAGTTCCATCTACTCAATAGCCACCTTCCTGAGTGTATTGAGGCAGAAGGGGTTTTCACACATCCACCTATTTGTGTACCAGTAGCTATTTCTCTGCTTCTATTCCCTGCTGGTCAAGCGTGTATCACCCATTATCACTCAATATGGTGTTGCTGTCAACTATAGGACTTAATCAATGTGGGATAGCCCACTCTCCTTCACTGGTTTCCATATATATATCTATATATATATATATAGATATAGATATAGATATATAAAGAGATAGATATAGATATAGATATAGATATATAGGTATATATAAATACATATAGATATCTCAGAACAGACCTCTCTGGGGTTAGACCCAAGTTTCTAGTAATGCCATTCTGTCCTCAGGTTCATGTTCTTCTCAGACACCTCCTGACTTTGCAAACTCTTACACAAACCCGTATTGTCTTTAGGAAAATCTCACACTCTATCATCAGGGGTTGGTCTTCTCTGAGACCCCTTAACATCCAACCAGTAACTGTAACTCTCCAGCAAGACACCCAAAACTGTTTAGAGTGGATGACCGCCTCCCCCCCCCAAAGTCAGTTCCTACTGAAACCTGTCCACAGGGAGGCGTTCCGAGGTACTTTGTTCTTCTAGGCATCCACCCGGCTGGTGATGAATCCAACACAGGCTTCCCAGTACACAAGCATAAACACGCACTAACTCTCAGGGCAGTACAGCCTGAATTTACAATACGAAAAAGACATCTTTTCCTAAAGCAATCCCTCAGTTGCCCTACAATACAGGCAAAATTTTATGTATGCCAAAGAACAATGGCAGTTCCCTTTTGGTTCTTCTTTCCTTTTTTCTAAGCTACGTCCCAAGGCCTCCTACTGTGTAAGACAAACAAATAATAAATTGAGTCCATTACAGGACCAAACACCCTTTGATGGCTATCTTTTAGATACATGGAGACACAGAAGACATTTTGAAACTAAATTTATTGGGAGCTTTTCCCTTTTATATGCCAGATCAGGTTTATGAACAATGCATCCTCTGGCCATTTGTTTAGGTAAAAGGAAATAAAAACTACTTCTTCCTCTACCCACTCTCCTACCTAAGCAACATGTAGAGGTAGGTGCTAGTTAGTGATAGTGATGACGGTTGTATGGTAGGGAATAGTGGGTGAATATCCTCCCGTTACACAGTTAAAATAAGCATTAATGGGGATATCTAATCCAATATTAAAGATTTGGAGGACCATAACATTTAAGATTCTTGAATAATTAATAGAAATTAGCTTGAATAAAGGGGATCAGATTTGTAAGGGAATGAGAATTCTAAATAGACCAAAAAGCATATTCGAAGGCCTCAGTGTAAAAGGGGCATCAGTTGGTAATAAGTACACATCGCCATGCTTAGCAGTATTATGATTACTTCAACTTTTTTTGGAATATGTATTTCTTCCAGGGAATCGTATAGACTATATTATGTTACATCTCTTTGTGTTACTAAAATTCGGGCTTGGTTATACTCCAATGGTATCTACTCCCCATGTTCCTCAGACTAAGCACAATAAACTACTCAATCCACCCCTGAAAGTACAGAAATGAGAGTCCAGTTGCAACCACATACCCACTGCACCAGAAGCCTGCTTGGAGATTCAGGTGCTGGGGAAATTGTGGAGCAGAAATCCTCATGAGATAAGCATTGTGGTGTAGCCTTAAGTCATTGCAGGCTGTTCATCCCACTCAGCTATTGGACATGAAGTGCAAGTTTTCTTGGGGCAAGTGATGTGACACTTCCACTTACATGGGAACAGGACAGTTGACAGTTGAGGGCTCTTGATGTAATTGTAGGACCTCTCTACTCACACTGTTCATAGCTAGCACCTAGGAGTCTCTGCTCACAAACAGCAAAAGGTCAGCTTCCAAGGCTGACAGTGGCATCACTCAAAATGAAGCTGACGCATTCTGGATGGGTTCATCTTGCCCTAGAGAGTCACCCTCCCTTCAAGAATAGACTAAATATCTTTCTTCACTACAGCCAGAGTGTAGGAAAGTTCTCATAGCTTGTTCACCTGGAAAGAAACCCAAAAGTACTTGAGGGAAGATAAGCATCAATTAGCAAGGAAGAAAGTAAAAAAGTGAGATATGTAATAAAATTATTATAGGAAATGATGCGAGGCACCTGATTTTGGCTCAGGGTCATGAGATCAAGCCCCATTGGGCTCCATGCTCAGTATAGAGTTGGCTTCAGATTTTGTCTCTCTCCCTCTGCCCCTCATGCTTGTGCTCTCTCTCTAAAATAAAAGATAAATAAATCCTTTTAAAAAATGATATGTAACAATGGTAATATGACCACTGACTGAAGTTTAAGACAGTTGGCCTATGAAACAGTGCAATGAAAGGGAAAATGAGAGACAGAGACAGAGACAGATTGTTATTTTCAAAGTGATTATTCTTATCAATCCTTATCCAACAGAGTTTCAAATTTTCAAAACTTGGCTAAAATTATAGAAGTGTCCCCATTTGATTCAAATACTTTAATCTTTGGAAGTTTTTTTAATCTTATTTTATTGTGGTAAGAACCCTTAACGCAAAATCTACCCTCTTAACATTTTAAGTGTACAGTACAGTATTGTTGACTATAGTGTCAGAGTTGTACAGATCTCTAAAACTTTATCATCTTGCATGACTGAAACACTACACTCACTAAACCGCAACTCCTCATTTCTTCCTCCCCTAGTCCCTGGACACGACCATTACACTCTTTGTTTCTCTAAATTCAACTATTTTAGACAACTCATATAAGGAGAATTACACAACATTTTTCTATGACTGGGTTATTTCACTTAGAATAATGTCCTCATTGTTCATGTATATCGTTGCATATTGCAGAATTTCCTTCTCTTTTAAGGGGAAATAATAAATATTCCAGTGAATGTATGTAGTACATTTTCTTTATCCATCTGTCAGTGGAACCTTGGGTTTTTCTACATCTTAGCTATTGTGACTAGTGCTGCAATAAAATGGGACTGCTACTATGTCTTTGAGATCCTGATTTCATTTTTTAATAAATACCCATAAGTGGGTTTGCTAAATCATAGGGTAATTCTATCTTTAATTTACTGAGGAACCTCCACACTGTTTCCTATAGTAACTGTATCATTTTACATTCTTATTAACAGTGTAGAGGAGTTCTAATTTCTCCACATCCCAGCTTATTGTTGTTTTTGTGATAATGGTCATCCTGAGAAGTGTGAAGTAATATTCACTGTGATTTTGATTCACATTTCCCTGATGATCAATGACACTGAGCATTTTTCATATACCTATTGGCCATTTGTATGGCTTCCTGAGAGAAGTATCTATTCAAGTCTTTTGTCCATTTTTATATCAGGTTATTAGGGATTATTTATTATTGAGTTGTAGGAGTTCCTTGTATATTTAGGGGATTAACCCCCTGCCAGATATATAGTTTGCAAATATTATCTCTCATTCTGTAGGTTACTTTTTTATTTCATTGTTTTCTTTTTCCCTCTGCTATAAATCTCTGGAATCCTAAACTAAGATACTTGGAAGCTATCAGACTCCCAGCCTGCCAACAAAAAAGTGAAGTGCTTTTTCAATGTACATACTAAAAACTTAATACAACTGAATAAAAGTAGGTAAAAAGAAAATATCTATTCTTGAATAACAAATTATCCCAAAACTCAATGGCTTAAAAGGACACATATATATTATCTCACAGTTTCTTTGTTTAAGAAATCTAGGACAGCTCAGCTGGCTGTTATGCTTTCAAGTCTCTCACATGTTTCAGTCAAGGTACCAGCTTGGCTGTAATCATTACAAGGCTCCAATGGGCAAAGATATGTTCCCCCAAGTTCACAAGGGTGTAGGTAGGGTTCAGTTACTCATGAACTATTAGAATGAGGGCCTTGGTTCCCTTCTGGATATGGGCATCTCCAACATGGAGGCTTGCTTCATCAAAAAGTGCAAAAAGTACAAGAAGGCAATAGAATCTTCAAGCAAGATGGAAGCCACAATATTTTGTAACCAAATTACAGAAGTAACATCTCATCAACTTTGTTGTACTATATTGGTTAGAATCAAGTCACTATGTCCAGTGCATACCCAAGGATGTGAATACTAGGATATGGGTGTTATTGGGAACCATTCTAGGAATCTTCCTACCACAGATGGGATGAAGCTTCTTGATGAGGTTTCTGGTCATCCTGAAGACCTGTTTTAGTCTCTTACTACATATATTCATACACACAAGAGACTGGAATCTGCCCTTCTAACTGGAATGATGCATCCACCATGTCTTTGAGGCCTGAGAAAATGTCTTAAGTCTCATTCCAAAGGAAAAGTAAGGATGTGTCTCAGCAATTGGATAATATGCAATCCAATCACACTAGTGATATCTGCCAATGTGCACATGTCAGCAGCCGGCCTCAGAAGTTTCAGAACCACCTAAAGTCAAGCCAGTATTTAACTTTATCAATATTTAATCACACTGATTCAATCACCAATAATATTAGAAGTTTGGACTCATCATTGAATAGGGGGCTGTATGCATCAGGGTTTAGGGAAAACAATACATTTAAGCTAGTTTTAGCAAAAGAAATAAGGGAATTAAGTGCTTACGGATTTGTGAAGCCTGAGGAAACAGATTGATTGAATTGAACTGAACCGAACAGTTTGAATATGTAGGAAATAACAGAGAGCCACACTGAAGAACAAAGGTACCATGGGAGCTGCTTCTACAGTGCCTGGCTCTGGGAATAAGCCACCACTGCCACATTTATGAAATTGCCACTATCAGGACAAAGCCACAGTCAAGAAGCATCAATTATCAGGAAGTTGTCAGAAGAAAATGAGACACCTCTAAAAGACTTATTTTCAGAAGAAAACCATGGAAGAAACATAAACCAGGCCTCTTCCTGCCTTCTACCTTTCAGCATCTATGCAAAAGTATCTGATGGATGGGAACCTAAATTGTAGCCAAAACCCAAAATGCAATAGGGGCTGAGAAATGTAGCTTTTATTTTTCTAGCTTGTACACTATAGGACAGTGTAACAGAAGGCAGAGGGAATGGATGTTTTGAGTGGTTCTGGGTCAATATGAGTGACAGCTTGTCAGGCCTTTGAATCTGACTCAAAGGAATTCCTGGCACCATCAGATGAAAGACTATAGCCACATGTCTCTTTGCTATCATTGTATCAGCTTCTGGCTTCCCTTCCCTGTTTGTGTTCCAGGAGCAGATGCTAGATCATCCATATCTACATAGTAAATAGTAAGAAAGAGAACTAAAAAATGCAATAAACTGAGATCCATGTCTGCTTACTATACACTGTATTTTGGCTGTAACCAGTGTGCTTCAGGTTAAGAGTTTTTAAACCATCATATTTGAAGTCAAAGGTGGTTGCAATTGTTACATTTACTTTTAGTAAACTATTTAGAAGCAAGAGAAAACCCATGTGATCTGGAGAAGAGTTCGTGGTCATACATAAAGCTATAGACCTTATCCTTTAGCAGCCAAGACAGAAATTGAAGAAGCATTCACAATCAGTATTACATGATGGCGTCCAGAGTACACACCCTGATCTGTTGACTAGATTAATTTCAGTTTCCTCTTGTTAACCAGCACTACCTAATATATTGCCACTGGACTGTAGACTTTTCCCCCAAATTTGATTTTATGACAGTTGCACCTTCCTCCCACTCTTCCTTCCTTCCATCGTTCCTTCCTCCCACTCTTTCTTTCTTCCCTCCTTCCTTCCTTCCTTTTTCCTGTGGTTCTACATGCATTGCTGTTTTGAGTACATAACCACATCAACACATGAGTCCAAACTCATGGTTTTAAATTAACTAGCTGGTCCACCTGATATATTTTTTTTAATTATAGCTGGCAATTTCCATCTCCCTCCCCTATTTTTTCTTTTTGCTCTCTTTATGAAAATGTCTTTCCGGGATCCCTGGGTGGCGCGGCGGTTTGGCGCCTGCCTTTGGCCCAGGGCGCGATCCTGGAGACCCGGGATCGAATCCCACATCAGGCTCCCAGTGCATGGAGCCTGCTTCTCCCTCCGCCTGTGTCTCTGCCTCTCTCTCTCTCTCTCTGTGACTATCATAAATTAAAAAAAAAAAAAAAAAAATTAAAAAAATAAATAAATAAAATAAAATGTTTTAAAAAAAAAAAAAAGAAAATGTCTTTCCCATTGGGCCTCAGTAAAACCAACAATATATTTTTTAAAACAGAAACATAAAAGTATAATGAGATAATCAGAGATATTTACAAACTATATGCACAAGAAGGTTTATCATGATACTAAGTAGTGATTAACTCATTGGGGCATTAACATCTTGCCACACTTCTATATGCCATCAAAATCATAAAGCAACTCAACTCTCTCCAGTGTTTATTCCTTGTTTCATCATTTAATCCTTTAAAGTTGTCTGGTTGGCCATTCTCTCAAAATGATCCCTTTATTCTCAAAGTTATATTTGTACAAATTTTTATCCATGAAGCACTTGTAAGTTAATTGAAAAGGTAATTGAAAACAAAACCAACTTTGAAGCCTACTTGTGAAGACATCTTATAATTACAACATTAATTGAGTTGATAAAATCAACACAATTCTGAAAACTATCTTCACAAAGATAGTCCCCATGTTCAAGTATTATGGTTTCACTTTCAGAGAGAAAGTGCTCTTTAAAAAGAGAAATATAAGAAATCTCCAAAAACAGAAAAAAGAGATTTTAAACATGAAGGCAATACTACTAGATATACTAAATATTTTAAATTGTATTTTAAAAAAGAGAAATAGGGGCACCTGGGTGACTCAGTTGGTTGAGCGTCCGACTCTTGATTTCAGCTCAGGTCCTGATCTTGGGGTCCTACGATCAAGCCTCTAAGCTGGGCTCCAACTCTTCGGGGAGTCTGCTTAAGGATTCACTCTCTCTGTTGCCTTCTGTCCTCCCCCCCACTCATGTGCACGTGCTTTCTCTCTCAATCTCAAATAAATAAATAAATAAATAAATAAATAAATAAATAAAAATCTTTTTCAAAGAAAAAAGAGAGAAGTAATTATTCCTTCTTTTAAATTGAAAGCAAAAATGAGGCACCTGGGTGGCTCAGTTGCTTAAGGATATGACTCGGTCCTAATATTGAGCTCAGTGTTGGGCTCCATGCTCAGGAGGGAGTGTGCTTGAGATTTTGTCCCTCCCTCTTCCTTGGTCCCTCCCACTCATGCTTTCTCTCTCATAAATACAGAAATAAATAGTAAATTGAAAGCAAATAATGTTATGACTTGAAATAAAATGTAAGCAATATATGAAGTTCATATTAAAGCATTTGAAATATAAAGATACTTACCAACTCTACGGGAAAATCACATGCAGCATCATAAGATGTTTTACATAAATATTACACAAATCAGAAAACATTTTATAAATAATTTCTGTGGAAAAATGCTATCATTGCACCTGAATCATTAGGACTTAGTATTTTACTTTTAGCACATAGAGAAAAAGCTATTCTTTTGCACAATAAACCATACATCCTTTGATTTTGTTTTTATTCCCAAGCTCATCTTTCCACATATGAAATGCCAGAAAATAGGGAGAAACATGAAAAAAAAAACTGGAATTATTTGGGTAGCTAAAAACCCTTACAGAATCCAACATCAGCAAAATGGCAGATTAAGATGGTCCTAATTCTCCTTCTCACAGAAAACATTGATAAAACAACCCATAGCTACCTAAATCAATTTTGTAAGAGCTCTGGAAACAAAAAGATTGCTACCTAGCAAACCCCCAGTCAAGAGAGAACAAATTCCAAAATGGCAGGGAAGTTTTATATTTTTATTTTCCCTCACCCACCACTTCCCTGGTCTTGGGCAGCAATAGCCCAGTTCTCAGATACCCTAATCCTTGGACATGATTGTGTATGTCTATGCTAATAAGGCTGCAGGATATCTGTATAACTGACTTGTTAGTCTCTGTCTCCTGTAACTGGGAATGTAGGCATGAAAAAGTGGCAAACACTCCTCATAAAAGCTACAAAGTGAGTATCCACCCATGATATCTAGATTATGGGCAAAGACATATAATAGATTGATCAAAAACCTAAATGTAGAGTTAAAACTATAAAATGCTTAGAAAAAAATATAGAAAAAAATCTTTGTGACTTTGTGATTTGGCAATGAGTACTTAAAAATAAGACCAAAACTATAAGCTACAACATAAAAAATAGATAAATTGTACGTCATCAAAACTAAAAATGTTTGTATTTCAAAGAACACTATCAGGGATGCCTGCCTGACTGGCTCAGTCAGTAGAGCATGTGACTCTTGATCTTGGGGTTGTGAGTTCAAACCCCATAATGGGTGAACAGATTGCTTAAGAAAACAAAATCTTTGAAGAAATAAAAAACAAAAAAGAACTGTATCAAGAAAGTTAAAAGGCTATCCATAAAATGAAAGAAAATACTTGCAAATTCCATTTATGATGTATATCCAGAATATGTAAAGAATACTTCGAACTCAATAATAAAAAGAAAACTTACTTTAAAAATGAACAAGGGATGTGAAGATATGTGGAGATATGTCTCCAAGGAAGATATACAAATGGACAATAAACACATGAATTAGATGCTTAACATTATTAGACAAATAAAAACCACAATGAGATATGATTTCACATCCTCTAAGATGGCTACAATGAGACAGATAATAAACATTACTAAGGATGTGGAGAAAGCACAGCTCTCACCCACCGTTTGTGGGAATGTAAAATGGTACAGCTGCTTTGGAAAACATTTTAACTGTTTCTTGAAAACTTAAACATAGAATTACCATGTGATTCAGTAATTTCACTCCTAGCTATATACCCAAGAGAAATGAAAACATATCCACACAGAAATTTGTACATACATATTCATGGAAGCATTATCCATAACAGCCAAAAAATGGGAAAAAAATCATAATGTCCATCAGCTGATGAATGAAAGAACAAAATGTGTATATCCAGACAGTGGGGTGTTTTCAGCCATAAAAGGAATGAAGTAATGATACCTACTACAATCTTGATAAACCTTTAAAATATTATACTAAGTTGAAGAAACTAGTTACAAAGGACCATGTATTATATGGTTCCATTGAAATAAAATGTGCAGAATAGGCAAATCTGTAGAATAGTAGGCTAGTGCATAAGGCCAGAGGTACTGGAGATTTATAACTAATGGATATGAGGTTTGTTTGGGGGTGATGAAAATTTATTTAAGTTGATTGTAATGGTGATTGCACAACATTGACTATAGAGAAAACTATTCAATTAATTGCACATTACAAATGCATGAACTGTATGATAGTTAATTTCTTATCAAAAAGCTATATAAACAAACAAATATATATATTTGAGCCAAAATCAGACATTCAACTACTGAGTCACCCAGGTGCCCCATAATGAAACAATGTTTAAAAACTGAATTAATTAGGAGTGCTGTGTGGCTCAGTTGGTTGAGTGTCTGACTCTTGATTTCATCTCAGGTCATGATCTCAGGGTCAAGAGATCAAGCCCCATTTCTGGCTCCACACTGAGGTGGAGCCTGCTTGGAGTCTGTCTCTCTCCCTCTCCCTCTGCTCCCCACCCTCTACGCATGCACTCTTTCTCTCTCTCACAAAATCAAATCCAATAAAATATTTTAAAAACTTAAAACTGAATTAATTAAAATGAAATCATGGAAAAGGAATAAGGTAACAAACAACAGACAGGATAAAGAGAAAACAAACAGCAAAATGGTAGACTAAAACTCAATTATAAAATATTTGATTGTATTAAATGTGAATGAATTAAACACTCCTATTAAAATATAAGAATTTTCATTTAATATGAGATCAAACTACATGTTATATGTAAGAAATACACTTTAAATAGAGACACAGATGTGATGAAAATAAAGGAGAAATGCCATACACTTAGCAAAAGAAAGCTGGTATAGCTACATTGCTACTACACAAATTAGAATTTTAGGCAGAAAAATATTACAAAGATAAAAAGAAACATTTCATAATGGCCAAATGATCAATTCAACAGGAAGATATAAAAATTCCAAATTCATATGAAACCATCAAAGACATGAAAAAGACAAATCCATAATGACAGTAGGAGGTTTTAACATCCTTACCTCCCCCAGTACAGACACGTGATAGAGTGGGCAGACAAAATATGTGGAAAGAAAATACAATATTTGAACAACTTGGTTACCCATATGGACCTAAATGACATTCACAAAAAGCCAGCTATGGCAACCTCAGGATGTGCATGTTTTCCAATTCTGAGAAGCAGTAGAATACCCCATTTTTGAACAATGTCAAATAATGAAATGCTGACTGTACTAATCTGAGAAGTTTCCAGTATGACTTACAGCATCGTAACCACTTAGGAACGAAAAACTGGGTAGAAACTGAAGAAGCATCCTAGGGAGAGAGATGGAGGTTTGAACTTGAGCTACTCCAGTCCCATGCTCTTCCTCAACTATTTCTCTGGCTCGGGGTCAGTTCCTTAACCTCTGACCTCAGGCTTCTTCAACTAGAAAATAAATATAACAACATGTCTGAATTAAATTCTAAGCTATTCAACATGTACTCAATGATACTAGTTTTCTTCCTTCCTTCCCTCTTCCCAATCATCCTAAACATGATGGATGCAAATTATAATCTTAGTTGCATCTAGACAGAACAGCTACAACAGAAAAATGCCATGTGTTTGGTACATAGATGTAAGATGTTACATACCCAAAATATAGCCTATAGAAATATGGCTAAAGAAATTGTATCCCTCAATAAATCATTAAAAGTTCTAGCAACGGGCTTTTGGGTTTTTTTTTTTTTTTGTATATTTTTTTTCCTAGAGCTCGATATGCCAACATATAATATAGCACCCAATGCTCATCCCATTAACTGCCCCCCTCAGTGCCCATTACCCAGTCACCCCATCCCCCCACCCACCTCCCTTTCCACTACCTCTTGTTCCTTTCCCAGAGTTAGGAGTCTCTCATGTTCTGTCTCCCTCTCTGATTTTTCCCATTCATTTTCTCTCCTTTCCCTTTAATCCCTTTTACTACCTTTTATATTCCCTGTATGAATGAGACCATAAAATGTTTGTCCTTCTCCAATTGACTTACTTCGCTCAGCATAATACCCTCCAGTTCCAACCACATTGAAGCAAATGGTGGGTATTTGTTGTTTCTAATGGCTGAGTAATATCAATGGGCTTTCAGTATAAACGTAAGAGATCTGTTTTTTAATTGTGTCAATGCATCTTTATTTTGACTTGATTATTTTTTCTTTTTTTCATATTTTCATTTAAATCCTAGTTAGCATATAGTCTAATTTTGGCTTCAAGAGCAGAATTTAATGATTCATCACTTATATATAAGCCCCAGTGTTCATCATAACAAGTGCCCTCCTTAATACTCATCAACCATCTAGCCCATCCCCCACTCACCTCCATAAACATAAAGATCTGTCAGTGGTTTTCTACCTTTCCTTTCGAAATTCATAAGACAGCAGTAAGAAATACTGAAAACAAAGCAGAATAGACATAAAACCTTAAAGCTCCATCTTCAATGAGACCAGGAGACAGGATGTGGTGACAGACCGGGAAGTAACCCCCTGTGATTTGCTAGTGTCTACGCCTTTGTGTCGTTCCCCCTCTCTGCATGCAGATTAGACTTGTGATTTGCATCTAGCCCATAGAGTATGGCAAAGATCATGGCATGTCACTGCCATGAGTAGGTGGTTTTATGTAAGTCTCCTACTTAGGTTGGAGGGAGAGACAAGCAAGCAGCTGTGTGGAGGAAGCCCCCAAGGCAAGGAAATGGAGTGGCTTTGAGCACTTGCATGGCCTAAAGAATCTGAGGGCAACCTATAAAGACAGTAGTGAGTCAAAAGTGAAGACCCTCAATTCTACAGCTACAAGGAAATGAATTCCGCCAAACACCTGAAGGAGCTTGGAAGTGATTCTTCCATAGTAAGCCTCCAGAAGAGCCCATCACTCAGCTAATATCTTGATTACAACTTCATGAGACCCTGAAACACAGGACCTACCTATGCTGGGCTCACACTCCTGCCCCCTGGGTTCAAGAAAACAAATGTGTGCTGTGTTAAGCTGCTAAATTTGTGGTAATTTGTTACATGACATCAGAAAATGAATATACAAAAATAATTCTCAGACAACAAAATATATACCTGGACTAGTAAAATCAGTGGATCAGTGAATTAGGACTAGTGGAATCAAGTAGAAATCTCCTGAGGAATAAAGAAGTAGTGTTTTGAAAAGTGAGGGTGGTGAGAACCTCAGAAAGTACCAATAATAACGCATTCTTTGAAAGTAAGAGCTAAAAAACAAAACAAAACAAAAAAAAAACCGAGAGCTCATGCTAAGGTACAAAAAAAAAGAGCTTTAGAACTTGTTCTCAAATATTGTGTAGGATCTGGAGTAAGTAGTTACCATTGAGTTAGTTTATAGATAAGTGCAAAGAATGCAGGATTATGGATGCCCCATAACTGCAAGAAGCTGAAGAAATAGAGAGGGTCTTCAATTGAGGATGTGACTGTGCCCTCTCTTCCAGAGAAGCTCCTCAACTAGCTGGCTTAATAAATCATGTCTTCTCTAATGCTAGTGGAATTTACTCTTCCAAGAGTGGAAAAAACATCATGAATTGCATTGAAAGGGGCAGGGATATTTTAGGTTAATAGAAGGAACTTGATCAAGGATCACTGCAGGGTGTAAACTATATGATGAAGAGTATAACATTACGATTTAACACATAGCATCTTAACCCTTGTGCCAAGCCATTCGGGTGATTAATCATCAAATAGGCTTTTTGTTTGTTTAGGCTCTTGGACCACTATGGATATGATGCCAAATAGTGATGAAGGTTAAGCTTCTAAATGTAACCTGTTAGTTTATAACCCTCAAAGTATTTTTTGTTTTTAAGAGAGCACAGAAGGGACAGAGGGAGAGAGAAACTCAAGCAGACTCCATGCTGAGCACGGAGCCTGATGCAGGACTTGATCTTATAACCTTGAGATTGTGACCTGAGCTGAAATCAGCTCAGAATAGGACACTTAACTGACTTAACTGACTTCACCAACCAGGCATCCCGACCCTCAATATGTTTTTCATAGGGTTGGTCCAGATACTCAGTTTACTGTGAGGACCTTCACAGTATCATAGATGAAGGAGTCTAATAAGTGATGAAGCTGGGAATTCAAGCCCAATTCTGCCCCTGCACCTGGTAATACTAAATAGCCAAACAAATGCTCACATTTACTGAATGCTCACTCCAGGCTAGGCAATGTGCTAAGTAGAGTTTATGTATGGCTGGGTTAATCTGCAGAGCAATCCAATGAGGTGGGTACTGGGATCACAACAGACTTCTATCCTCTGATTGAAAGCCACCAGCAGACTCAGGGTGAAATCTGACAAGAAATGTAAGAGTTTGTATGTCACTTCCAAAAAACTACTTCACAAAAATTCTTGAGAAATTTCAAAGTCTGGAAATTATGCCAACTTTATGTGTAGTGTTGCTATTAAAGAATAGAAAAAGACCTGCCAGTTAAAACTGCCTCGCATAAAGAATAAAGTAATATATTTGGTACCATTGTCCATTATCTCTGTCTTAAAGGTCATAGTGAAATTAGTGAAATACACAACTCTGCTTGGGGAAAAAACTCAAAATACAAGGATTCTAGAACTTCTCTGATATTGAAAAAAAATTTTTTTAAGTCATCTTACCAACAGAGGTATAAGTGGACAATATATACATATTTATATATGTATATATACATATTTTTATACATATTTTTAAGTGGAAAATAATACTCACTAAATAATACCAATATATTGATCTCTATCCTGAATTTTTAACCACATTAATTTTAAAATATAATTTTAGAAAAATAGCCAATAATCCAAAACTGGGATTTTCATCTAATGTTGGCAAGGTATGAAAAATAAATTATTTTCTCACTGAAACCACCTCAAGTACATTTATTTGATTCATCTTTGGTATAAGCAGCAGCAACAGGAAAAAAGCACTTACAAATATCTATCCACCACACATGAGTTGCACTGAGCTTTTACGGTGTGTGAAATAAACCATTTGATTTTAAAGAAAGAAGAAAAAAAGAAAAGAAAACCAAATTAACTGTGAGCTTGGGTACCACTGATGTAATCATTAATAGATAAAATGCATTAATAATCATTGGATCATACACTAGTCACATTGATGCTTTCCTAAAATATCCAAAACATATTATTTGGACATATAAATAAATCCAAAAGGAAAATTTGCTCTCTAATAAAACAATTTGACAAGTATCATTTCTTCTTATATAAAGGGAATGTCAGTAAACACAATGGAGATGATTTTTAATTTATAATAAATTTAGATATATTGCCAAATTTTATCTCCTTGAGATCTTTGCAGATTAAAATCTGTCTAATCATGGAGAAGACTGTTCTATATATTTATTTGGTAGGCTCCTGGGAGCATGAATATTTACATCTTTTACGCTTCTTACCAGCACATAAAATTACAGAGCTGCTGCTGCAGTGATGAACAGAAATCAACAGTGGAATATAAAGGGCCCATGTCATGATGTAAGGTTAGTAAGGACAGGAAGGCTCTGTTTAAAGGGGCATTTTTCAAGCACCAAAGCCAGAGTGGATTGACTTGAGGTGGAGACAAAACATCAAGGGTAATGTAAATTAGCCAGAAGGCAAACACCAGATCTGAAATCCAACCAGGCTCCTAGCTGTAAAGACATGTCAGAAGGCAAGTCAGATCCCCATTGTCAGAAGAAGAACAAGAGGCCAAATGCTGATACTAGCTGTTTAGGTTCTCAAAAAGACTTGCTAGTTCATGCCTATCTATTTCTCCTCTGCAATATTCCAAAGTCACTCACATGGGCACCACCCCTGTGACACACAAACAAGGGAATCTGCCAAGCAGGAAAGCTAGGATGCAAACTCAGTTCTAATTCTGGGAGGCAGTAACTATAAGACAAAAAGGAGTGGGAAAAAAAGGAAAAGGAGGGGAAGGTGGTGGAATAGGAGGAGAAGAAGAAATGAATAAAAGAAACTGAAGAAGAAAAGAAAATTTTAAAAAGAGAACAAGGTGGCGGAAAAAGAGGAAGAAGAGGACAAAGAAAGTCTTTTATACAAACTAACTCATTTCACCTGTAGCATAGAGATTGTGATAACTCATGCCCTCTAACAGGCTCTTCCCTTATTCAAAGTAAGGTCCCAGGGATCCCTGGGTGGCGCAGCGGTTTGGCGCCTGCCTTTGGCCCAGGGCGCGATCCTGGAGACCCGGGATCGAATCCCACGTCGGGCTCCCGGTGCATGGAGCCTGCTTCTCCCTCTGCCTGTGTCTCTGCCTCTCTCTCTGTGTGTGACTATCATAAATAAATAAAAATTTAAAAAAACAAAAAAAAACAAAGTAAGGTCCCAGACCACCCTCACAACCACAGAACCCTAGGCAACAGGGCTTCCCACTGCCCTCCCTGCCTCACCTCCTCTCATTCTTCCTCTCCTCCTCCCCAGTTCAGCTGTACTAGCTCTACGAATATACCAAGCAAAGTACTACTTCAGGGCCTTTGTGTGAGCTTTTTCTTTCTCCAGAATGTTCTCTCCCCTCATGACAACATGATTTGCTTCTCTTCCTTCAGGTTTTTTGCTCAAATGCCACCTCACCAGGACTTTCTGTAACTCTTAATAAAATAAAAACCTCCCATAATTCTCTTATTCTGTTTTTTCTTAGTATCATTTACTACAGCATGACATTATACACATATTTGTACATTTATTGTCTGCCTTCCCTCCTTTCTTGGGATGCAATTGTTGCAAAAAGACAGACTTTGGCTATTTTATTCACTGCTGCATCTTTTTCTTTCTTTCTTTCTTTCTTTCTTTCTTTCTTTCTTTCTTTCTTTCTTTCTTTCTTTCTTCTTTATCTCCCTTCCTTTCTTTCAATCTTTTTCTTGTGATACTCCATTATTGAATACCTAATACACTTTGGGATCAGAACTTAGTCTTTAAAGAAAACAGTATGAGTGTTTGATCCCAAGAAATGTATGATCCAGTTGGAGAACCAATTAAGTACACACACAATAATAAGTCAACTTTCTTTCTTCTTTCTTTCTTTCTTTCTTTCTTTCTTTCTTTCTTTCTTTCTTTTTCTTTCTTTCTTTCTTTCTTTCTTTCTTTCTTTCTTTCTTTCTTCTCTTTCTTTTTTTCTTTCTTTCTCTTTCTTTTCTTTCTTCTTTCTTTCTTTTGAGTGGTGGGAGGGGTAGAGGGAGAGGGAGAGAATCTCAGGAAGTCTCCATGCCCAGAGCAGAGCCAAACGTGGGGTTCAATCCCATAATCCTGAGATCATGACCTGAGCCAAAATCAAAAGTTGGATGCTTAACCTATCGAGCCACCCAAGCACCCCCCACTGCTGTGTCTTCAGCATCAAGAAATAGGCTCATCATGTGCTAAGTGACCAAGAAATAATTGTCCACGACTGATTAACTCACTGACTGGCCAACTCACTGAAGAACCTTGCTTTAGACAATAAATTGAAGCACAGAAAGACTACGGAGCTTCTCCAGGTTACTTGGCAGGTTAAATACTTTTCCCTGCCAAGTCCAACAAATCTTGTACCTATTTAGAACAGAAATTCCATTCAAATTTGAAAGTTCTTGTTGTGTTATCCGTGGGTTTTTTCTGTTTTGGTTTGTTTCATGTTCTTCTCTTTAAAGCATTGTTCTTATGTTGTCTTAGCCCCATCTATCAAGATAATAGTCTTATTCTATTATTATATGTTTGGTATGTGTGTTGGTGTGTAGACTGGAGATACGAAATTAGACTAATTGGCTGAGATAATACTCTGATTCAATAATTTGAATTGATTCATATTCTTAGATTACTTGGTAAATCTGGTCAGAAAGATGGGCTTGAGGAGCATACAAGTTTTTCAAGAGTCAGCAAATACTGTGAAAAAAGTTGGGGGGGGGGGCACCTTGGTTCTCAAGATCTCAGGAATAGAAACCCTGCATTCTGATCCCCAATTACTATAAGTGGTATAAACTCTCTGAAACTCAGACATAATCCATGACTAGAGACTGAGGGAAAACCCTAAATTTAATCTGACTGATTTAATTTAGATTTTAAAAAATATCTTATTTATTTATTCATGAAAGACAGAGAGAAAAAAGCAGAGACATAGGCAGAGGGAGAAGCAGGCTCCCTGCAGGGAGCCCGATGCAGGAATCGATCCCAGGATGCTAGAATCATGACCTGAGCCAAAGGCAGATGCTCAACCACTGAGCCACCCAGGTGCCCCAGAAATTTACTTTTTTATTTCATTTTTGCCACCCAGCTGAATGGGGGGGGTGATTGAGGATGTCAAGACAAAGACAAATTAAATTATGAAAAAAATATTGACATTTTCTTCATCTGATTTTGTGATCATGGATATAATTTATAGCCTAAGTAAACACATATATAACAGAATTCCTCGGAAATGATATATAATCTTTCTGAATCAAGAGGGTGTGAGGAAGTGAGGGCCTCTTGTAAAGAATACAGTGTTTTGAAAACTGGACTAGAAATCGTATTTTTGCTTCACTCTGAGACACATTGCCCTGGTGGATCAGATGCATCCAGCCTCACCAAGTTAGAATCACAGAACAGAAATGTGACTAACCTGGTTTGATTCCAATAAAATTCACATCACTTTTTTTTTTCTACTTTTTGCTCTCCCTTTGCCTAACATACTTGAGGCCATACTTGCCTCTCCCCAAGTAACCTTATATAATTATATATTTGCTTTAACTTGTCTGTGATGATCCATATTGAGAAAAAAAAAGAAACAAATTTCAGTGAGAAATTGAAATTAGGAATTTCTGTGAAATGCCCTTTAGCTTGGAACCTGTCACATCCTGTCAGAGAAAACTTGCATAGTCTATGAGCCAGAATGCCAGTCTCAGCAGAACTCTATAACCAGTATACACTTTAACTCCACAGATTCAGGTTTACTTCTACGCAGGAAGTGAATCTATTAAAGTTCAAATGTAAATCGATCTTTTAATAAATGAAATGTAAATACACTAACATCACGCAGCATATATTTCCCTTAATGTACATTGAAAAGAAAACAAGGAACCCAATACAAATTATGTGGGAATTTAACAGTTTAGTAATTTATTCAGGTGTCTGCGGGCATCATATTGTATCTGTTCGCTTCCAGGGATGTGAACTACTGGCTCAAAATGATCACAGTGCAGATTAACCTCCCACTGTGCTTGCACAGTACACAGGAGACAGAGAACGATTGTGGACGAGATAGGCTGCAGGTTTTCTGCCAATGTTGGGCTTTTTTCAAAACTGGCTTCCAAAGATCCTTCTGCTCTTGGAGTCACATGGACAACAGCAGTGCCAGAGCCTGGCACTGGCCACATGTCTGTGCAGCCCCAGTGTCTCTACCTGCTCACGCTCAAGCACAGCTTAAGGGCGCGTCCTCCACGCTCCTCCACGCGAAGGAAGCAAGGCACTGGGAGCTGGGGAGGTGCAGGCAAGGGCACCCAGCGCCTCCCACCTCGAGGACTTCTGGCAACGCCCAAAGAACACTGCAAAACCAGTTTATCTTGAAGGGAACTATTTTCCTTTTATTGGTGTTATTTTCCATTGTGGTGAAACACACTTAACCTGAGACCTGCCCTCAACCAAGGTTGGCGCACCCAGGACGGTGTTAACCATAAGCACGGCGTCGCGTCCTCATCGTACATGACAAACTATCCATGTGGAACAGTGACTCCCCGGTCCCCCCACCCAGCCCCTGGCAACCACCATTCTCCTGCCTGCTGATTAGTGGTTGCCAAGAGCAAAGGGAGTGGGGAAAGGGGAAAGGCAGCTTAAAAGGTTTGCTTCTTGGAAACTGAAGGATAAAAATGTTCTGCTTGCACAGCATTCCGAATGAATGTCACTGAACTGTACACTTTCAAATGGTTCAAGTAGAGGCACCTGGCTGGCTGGGCCCCTGCAGCAATGTGACTCTTGATCTCAGGGTTGTATATTTGAGCCCCACGTTGGGTAGAGATTACTTAAAAATCGAATTGTTAAAATGGCTTGAGCAGGTGAATTTTATGCTATGTGAACTTTACCATAATTGAAGGGAAAACAGCAGGAAAGAGGAAACAAAAATCCTGAGGCTCAAATTGATGGCATCAAAATAAGCAATCGGAATAGCGAGACCTGCAAACTTAATCTGGATCCTATTCATTTAAGTCACTGGCCATCTTGTTTTCTGTCCATGCAGCCAACCTTAATCCTAATACAAGAGCCATAAAGAAGTTGTCTGGAGCCAGGATTAACCCTTAAAAAATTTTTAAAATGTTATCACTGCTCATCATAGAAAATGAATACAAAATACAAATCTACTATAATCCATTATCTGAAAAGAATCTGTTTGGATCTTTTATATATATATATATATATATATATATATATATATATATATGCATAAACTCTTCCCTAAAGACAGATTAGATGTTACAGTATATTCAACTACATGATTTTATTGCCTATATACCTGAAACATATCTTTTACTATGTACAGGCAGTATTCTATGTGCTATAAATATAGTAACTCACTTAATCATGCCAACAATCCCTTGAGATTGGTACTGTTATTTAATTTTAAAGATGGAAAGATTCAGACTAAGAACGGTAATAAGTAGCCTTTCTAAAGTCACACAGATAGTAAGTGGCCGAGCCAGGATTCAAACGCAAACAGTCTGACTCTAGACTAGACCGTTTCCCTTCTCAACCGCTATGAGCCAATATTTAATCAAGTCAATTCTCCTGAATGCTTGGAATTTTCTGAATTGTTTGATATCAGAAACAAAATTTCAATAAACATTTTTAAAACAAATATTTAGACATAAAAACAATAATCACAATAAAAGTTCCTGAAATTGAGATTGTTGTTCAAGTTACATTACAATGTAAAGCTTTTGATACATGTCTATTTTGAAATGGGTCAGCAGCCTTACCTTTGTGGGAAAGCACTCACACACCCAGGGAAAAGATTCACTGTGAAATACACAGCACCATAATTTGGTTGTGAACACAGTTAAAAGGTCATATATTCTGTAAGTGACAGAACAAAGACTGGAATACCTCTTGCCCTTTTTTTTGTTGTTGTTGTTAACTCCTAATGTTTCCCCTTGAATATGCTGCTCCAAGTAAGAATGCTATGACAGCATTTTATTTCTGGAACACTCTACAATTGCAACTACCTTCCAATACTTCTTTGCCCAATAAAAATCAGACAGAGAGAGAGGTACAGATTTTTGATATAATTTGGAAAGCTGTGCCCCAAATAGTGATATCCCCCCACACATAGTTTAATATATAGATAATGTTGACAACTTGGTAATGATTCATTCTCTAAAATATTCCCCAGGAATATAAGGAAGACATTATCAAGGATCTATTTTCCTGCCAGTCTTAAGCACAATTTTATAACAGTTCATCTTGGAATCATTTAATCATTAAAGATAGCAAAGACAAGATATGGAGTTAACAGTTTTATTACATCCTGTATCTGCATCTATTACTTTACACATCCCCTTTTTACTTATTTTAACCTGCCAGGTTTCTTTAAAAGCAAAGTAACTTCTCTTAATAGCACACTTAAAGTTCTATTAAAAATGCTGCAAACCAAACCTCACTGCATTTTAGACATTTAACTGCTTCCTTATAAAAATATGAAAAAACAACCTGTACATTTACATTAAAAATTCAAGAATATTCACTGGAAAAAATGAAAGCTATTTTCACACTGAAATAACATAATTTCCCCCTTACACATAAAAGGAAAGAATACCACATGTTAAAAATGTTTACATTAAACATAAGACTTTAAAAGGAAAAGCACCCTTTTAAAAGCCTAGGTCTGAAAATCTAGATTTCAGGGGGAAAATTAGAAAACAGGAAATGTGGCATCAGGTAAACAATTTAGATACACACTTAACTGAACACCCTCTATCTCAGTGCCCAGAGGACTGCATAAGGAAGAAAGTATTCCCCATGAATGCCTTGATTGTTCTGCACAGCCAGTTCGGGCCCATCCTGTAAATGCCTGCAGATGCATCACGCAGTCATGCAAGCCCTTCCCTTGATTCCACACTCCAAATAAGGTGAGGTATGGAGAAAGGGTTGGTGATATTCCCCTAAATTCAAATGGGAGCTGCCTTTGGCCTGAGAAAAGAAGCAAAAGGGAGGGACTGGCCTAAGAAAACTTAAGTAGCAGTGTTGTCTTTACTACCAGTGTCCCTTTGTTGGCTCTCTACTTGCCCTTCAAGGCCTGGGTTTTCATGTTGCTGACTGTCCAAATATCCTACTTGGGCTTGCACTCTCCCCAAGCTCCCTGTGTTCTCAAATGATGACTAAGTTTTTTCTTTCCTGTATTCAAAATGCCTGTTTCTTCTATTAACTTGAAAAATCCTTGTAAGAAAGAAATCGCATAAAAATTAAGTCAAACTATAGGGTGATTGACAGCCTGGAGCATTTGCCACCTAAGTGTTACTGGCAACACTGGGAGAGAGGTTAAAGAAAGGGGACTGATGGGAGGGCTAGATGTCTTTGATTCACTATGCCAGTTTAAAACAGGGAAGTGAGTGGGGAAATGGCATTTTACAATTTCCAGGCTCAAATTAGAACACAGCAAATGGCAAGGAGTCTTAGGATGGTCATGCCCCTCTCAGTCCCTTCAGTAAGATTTGTGCTCTCACCCTGTTCCCTTTATCCCCTGAAATCTGACCAGCGGAATATGGCTATTTGGCTCTGAATTTTTAAAATGTTGGTAGATAAGAGAGAAAAAGAACATGGTGATAGAATCCTTTTTCCAGAATTGGGTTTTAAAAAGCTTTCAGTATTAGCTCCAAGAAAAGCACTGCATCTCTGGAACTTTGCCACTGGAAGTCAGGCAGCCCTAGCTCTAACAGCTTTTGCCAGTTTGTGCATGCAGAACCAAACTGCAAAGCAAAGCTACTGTTCCACCTACTTGCCTCCTTCCTTTCCACTGAAACCAGAGAAGGTTAATTAGCTGTATACGATTTTAAAGAAATTATGCAAATGTACATGAACTATCTTCTGATATGCTCAGCTCTGCAGCACAGACCAAAGGCTAAGAGGCTCTCTTTTTAAAATCCTGGATTCCTACTGTAGGACACATCTACCTTATTTTATCAGATTCCCCTTTGGTTTTCATTTTATTTTAAACGTTGCACTAATAGTTTTATATAAATATATATTTATTTATTTGTGTGCATGTGTGTGTGTGTGTTTACCCTTATAGCATTTCTGTGAAAACTTTCTAAGCCAAAATGGCAGAGAGCAAAGAAGCAATCACCATTCATTTATATGGAAATCTTTTTAGTGTTGTCAGATCCAAAAATTAACCATTCTTCAGCTTTTCTGATACCTTAGGACACATTTTACTAAGGGATGCACAAAATAAATGGAGATCAAGCACAGACGCTTGCAGACGTCATTCAAAGCCCTGGCAATGGATGCTGAGAAACAGTACAGTTCCTGGGGAAGGCGCTTGGCAAGGCGGCTCTCTGCTCCGGGTGCACGCTGCCTCCCTAAGGCTCACTGCAAGACAAGCCCTAAATGCTATTTTCACTTTTTGCCTTTATTCATATAAGTGTAAATCTTCTTCAGGTATCATTAGGTTAGCAAAAACAGTTGCTAATGTAGGTCTTTGTGAAACACAAACTTTTGAAAAGCAGGGGATACCACTCTCTCTCTCTCTCTCTCTCTCTCTCTCTCTCTCTCTCTATATATATATATATATATATATATATATATATATATATAAAGAGAAAGAAAAAGTCAGGTAAGCCTATATTCATATTGAACATTGTCCCCCATTCTTTATTTGACTGTGAGGCTCACTGTGTGAGTTAGCCCATGTAGTGGCAATGTCACAATTCGTCACAGCTGCAAAATTTTTAAGTTAATTTAGCTTTGTTTCTCTTCCAAAATTTTCTTCAATTGGTGATACATAATATTTCTTCTCTATTTTTTAAACTAACGCATGAAGTGAGTATACAACAATGTGATATGAGATTCTGCATAAGATTAGGTGTTAATTATTTTAAGTTTAAACACCCTCTCTTTAGGGTTTTTTTGCAAGTCCTTTGCAGGGGCTCTATCACATGAACAAATCTGAGCAGCACAAAATTTTAAGCAACAGTTTGAAAGATATTAAAATGCTCCGAGGGGTTCTTTTGATTGTTTATAGCATTTTAAAATATTTATCTGCTTTAATAAGGAGCAATTTATGTGAAAATGATAGTGAAAGGAAATGCACACTCAGCCCTCACTGCTACGCATAACTATGACAAGGTCTGTTTCTTCAGAATGTGTGGCACGGCATACTCCGTCTAAGGAGAACATATTCTAATTGCAAATAACTACTATTGAGAGAAAATAAAAAGCCAGATGTGCTAAACTTGCAAATAAAAACATGAAAGTACGATATTAAAAAGAAGAAAAACAACTTTTTCTCAGCATAATGTTCAGCACTGCACATTACCAATAGTAGTCCTGAATCTCAGGGAAAAAGATGTTAAGACTTGTGATTACAATCTCAATAGGTCTTTGGCATTTTTCCTTAAAAATATGATTACAGTGTAGTCTAACATCATATTTTTTAAGACCTTATTGGGGCAGTCAAGTAGATAGACCTGCTCTTCATGATCTAGTTGCTAGCCAGAAGGAAAATGAAATTCTAGTACTCTCTGGAACTACCAACTTGGTGGTACTGATTCTTTAAAGAGCTAAAAAATGTGATATAATTTAACAAAATGTTTGATATAATCCTATTCGACTTAAATCTAAATCTGGAAAAAGAACAGAATTTCTAGCCCACATAGCTATTCTATATTCAATCAAGTACAGCTTAGCTATCATTGGACTAATATTAACCTAACACATTTATTGGTAAAGTGTCTATGAAGAATGGCAGGTCCTTTATAGACCTTAATTCAAATGCTACAGCATGAGATCTGCTAGCTGTCTATTTACTTGGCAGTAAAGAAGACAAGAGACATTTTAACATTTCAAATTCCTTGGAAAACATTAGCAACAAATTGCTATAAAAATACAACTTGGTAAATAGTACAATCCAAAATTTAGAAAGTTATATATTTTTTTCTAATGTATAGATATATTAGAAATATATCTATATGTATCTTTATATATATTAGAAATTGAAATTGAACTTTACAATATCCCTTTGCTTTTGGAAACCTCCAGAATGTTTGGCAAATACATGTCTAATTGTAGCACTTTAACATTATCTCTTTGTGCATGTCTCTGCTAATGTAGTAAATTTGGCTCCCAAATTATTTAAAAAGTCAAGGCCATCTTCTTCCTGTTTTTCACTGCAGCAACCCACAGAACCAGCTGGAGATCCTCTTCCTTCATAGTTATATGTAAGGACATAATCTTGAGATGGCACGTGGTCTTCATTCTGGTTACACAGATGCAATTTCTATAAAATAAAAAAAAAGGATTCGATTATTGTTTTAAACACTCTTAAACATATGAACATAAAATTTATTTTTTTATTTACCTTTTATGTTTAATTTCTAACCAGTGTGTCCTCTAATGGAGTCCTACATACAAAAAATGCACATGATTGGTTGATATCACAACCGTACCACAAAGTCAGTATATTTTACATTTCTAGTAATCAATATAAATTTTAAAAATTACATATATACAAATGTTATATTTAAGTACATTTAAATTACCATTAAATGCTTAATCTAAATTTTGTACCGAGAGGTGAGGCTAACCCACAAAATGGTGACAGTATGCATGGCAGGCAGTTAAGAATTTGATTCTGGATATTTGAACAGTCCTGACTCTGAGTCATATCTCTGCTTAATCACTATGTATATGACTTTGGGCAAGTTACTACACATCTTGAAGTCTTACTTCTAACTCTCCTTATGTCTAAAACAGGAATATACACAGTGACTATCTCACAATATGGATGAAATAGAATACTCTTATTTTGCCCAGCACATAGTAAATATTCAATAAACGTGCAATTAATAAAGTAGGCAAGAATTACCACATTGGCTTCAGAATCAAGTTTCCAAGACAGCCCAAACGTGACAAAAGTAGAGAGATGCACAAAGCATTTCAGTGAAGTTACAAAGAATCAACATCACCCACGTTGCAAAAACCAGGCTTGGGAATGGAGTGGACAAGCATTCAGCTACAGCCATCCTCACTGGCTGCTACCCACCTCTCTGCCAACCTATCAAACTCCTTCGGCTCCTTCCTCCTCACTCCCTCCCTAACTACAGTTTTTCTTTCTTTGGCTTATGTTACCAAGTGCCTTTCTTCACAACCATTCCAGCCTCATATCCCATTACCTGCTGTGCACATTAAAAGACACCCTTAAGAGCACTTCTTAGGCTCCACTATTTCCCAACCTGACCTTACATGAATATTGAATAGAAACTTTTAGAAAAGAGATGAACACTTGAATTTGATGGGGAAAAAAATGCTATGGACATGTGATAAGCCACAGCTGCAGCACAGAATGATGCTATCTTCAGTCCATTAAAGGATTAAGGGTTCTGGTCCACTGTAGGTGTTACAATAGTATCAGTACACTCTGATAAAAAGAAAACTTAGTCCCAGATAGAATATTTAATCCAGTGCTTTCTCTACCCAGGTGGTACATGTACATCACCTGAGGAGCTTTAAAAATAATAATAATAATAAAAAGCCAAACCAATTAAATGCAAATCTTTCAAGGTGGAGCATTTAAAAGCTCCCCAGGGGATTTTGATGTGTTGCCAGGACAAAATCCATGATTTAATCCCTCTTTTCTTTTATATCCTTGCTTTCCCCTGAATAAAAACACTTTATATTTGAATAGTGCTTTTTACATTAAGTATAGTTCCTATAACTCATATTACTTAACATACCCCCTAGAATTGTGTACGGACGTTTTGTTTTCAGAGAGAAATGCAGATTTGATTGGGGGAGTTTTGTGATTAGAGGGAATGAGATTTTTTTTCACATTTCTCTATATTAAAATAGTTCAGGAGGTAAACAACATCTATAAACAGCATGCAACTTTAGTGGTGATATTAGAAATTTCCAATTCTCATGAGATTTTAGAAATTAAAAGAAATGGGACAGATGGGATTAGATCTCTCTTATGTTAAACAATGTGACAACATCGAAGCACAGTTGGTGGGGGCCATGCAGGGAATGACCAGAGAGTGGAAGAGAAAGGACACATTGAAAAATATGCAAAAACATCTGTGGAAACTCTATGTCAACTTCAATTTCCTATTGTTCATTTAAACTGCAGATGCAAAACATTCAGGAAAACTCACTTCACCAAGACGGGGCTGAGTGAAACTATGCCACTCGGAGTAGGTGTATCTGCAGTTGTCCACCTCTGTGGGTCCTCCTCTGCAGGAATCCAGGGTGTGATGATGCCCGGTTCCCCGGCAAGATTCCAGTGTCTGGTGTCCACCTTTCACCATTTCAATGGTCTCCTGACCTCCATTTTTCACTCCTGATCCCATAGTACCGCAAAAGCCTTGGCCAGAGTTGTTGACTGTCTGGGTCATAAACCCATTGGCAGAACACTGAAATGAAATAAAATAAGACCATTTGTATTGAGGAAACAGATTCCAAATAAAATTGTAAGAAGACAAGGGAGAGAGGATGTTCATTTAGCCTTTTATTGATTCATCCATTCATTAACAGACATTTTTGTTTTCTAATTATGTACCCAGTGTAGGATGCAAAGATGGACATGATACCTCAGTGGCTCCAAGAAGTTCTTATTCCAATGAGGCAGAAAAACAGATAATTACTTCAAATACACACACACACACACACACACACACACACACACACACACAGAGTGCTATAGGAACACAGAAGAAGAGCCTTAAAATCCAAGCCCTGGGCAGCCCAGGTGGCTCAGCAGTTTAGTGCTACCTTCAGCTCAGGGTGTGATCCTGGAGATCCAGGATTGAGTCCCACATTGGGCTCCCTGCATGGAGCCTGGTTCTCCCTCTGCCTGTGTCTCTGCCTCTCTCTCTCTCTCTCTCTGGTATCTCATGAATAAATAAATAAAATCTTTAAAAAAAAATCCAAGCCCAGAGAGAATAAGTGGAGAAGACTAGAAAATACTACACTGAGGGACTTCTGGACTCCTACTTGAGAAATGGGAAAAAGAAAGCACTACCTGCAGGAAGGCCTACACGTAAAGGCAATGGAGTACTTTGGGGGCCTTCAACTTTCAACCTGTTGAGAATGGCTACCACATAGAGTTCACAGTGAGAGAGAAAGTGGAGAGGTCACAAAAGGCCAGAGAACATAAAGATCCATATGCCATGCAAAAATTTAGACTATCCTGAAGATCATGGGGACTCAAAGAAGGATTTTAATAACAGGTAAGGGACATATTTTTTACAATAATTCTGGGCAATAATGTAAAAGACTAATAAGAAGACAAGTTGAATATCATGGATACCAGAGAGGTTTCACTAGGTGAAACATGATAAGGACCTAAGCCAAAGTAGAAGCAATGATGATTCAAAGTAGTTGGATCCCATACAAAGTTTACTGGTGGTGAGATGGATGAAACAGCAAAGGGAAGAGTCAGGAATTATTACTGAGTGCTCTGCTTGCTTGTGCAACTAGACAGATGGTATAAATCACTATACCATGTAGTGATGAAGGATGCACTCATGGGTGAGAGGAGGGTGAACAATTCAGTTTTAAACATAATTACTTTAAGAAATTTGAGAAACCTATGGATGCCCAAAATAAGTACATGGATATGAATTGATGAATCAGTAATGATGAATATGTGAGCCTGGAGTTCGGGTGGGGGAGCTGAGCTGGAGCTATAATACTGGAAGTCATCACCATTTAGGAGGTAGTTGAAGCCATGGGAAGAAATTATAACTCCCAGAGAAAATGGTAGACTAAACAAAAAGAAGGCTAAGAATAGAACTACAATCATGAAATGGGCAAAAGACATGAACAGAAATCTCACAGAGGAAGACATAGACATGGCCAACACGCACATGAGAAAATGCTCTGCATCACTTGCCATCAGGGAAACACAAACAAAACCACAATGAGATACCACTTCACATCAGTGAGAATGGGGAAAATTAACAAGACAGGAAATCACAAATGTTGGAGAGGATGTGGAGAAAGGGGAACCCTCTTACACTGTTGGTGGGAATGTGAACTGGAGGTTCCTCAAAGAGTTAAAAATAGATCTGCCCTACGACCCAGCAATTGCACTGCTGGGGATAGATACAGATGCAGTGAAACACCGGGACACCTGCACCCTGATGTTTATAGCAGCAATGTCCACAATAGCCAAACTGTGGAAGGAGCCCCGGTCCATCGAAAGATGAATGGATAAAGAAGCTGTGGTCTATGTATACAATGGAATATTACTCAGCCATTAGAAACGACAAATACCCACCATTTGCTTCAATGTGGATGGACCTGGAGGGTATTATGCTGAGTGAAGTAAGTCAATCAGAAAAGGACAAACATTATATGGTCTCATTCATTTGGGGAATATAAAAATTAGTGAAAGGGAATAAAGGGAAATGAGAGAAAATGAGTGAAAATATCAGAAAGGGTGACAAAACATGAGAGACTCCTAACTCTGGGAAACGAACAAGGGGTAGTAGAAGGGGAGGTCGGCAGGGGGTTGGGGTAACTGGGTGATGGGCACTGAGGGGGGCACTTGGCAGGATGAACACTGGGTGTTATGCGGTATGTTGGCAAATTGAACTCTAATAAAAAAAATTTTTTTTAAAAAGAATAGAACCACAAGGAAAACAAAACAAAACAAAACAAAACAAAACATGTTTTAAGGGTGGATAAGTGAATTAGAGGACAGAACTGATCTGAAATAGCTATTGAGAGAACAGAGGAACCCAAGAGGCACAACTCTGAAGTCATGCAGAGAGGATTAGCGTAAGGAGAAAACATCAAAGTAGTTTAAGAACTGGTTCAAATAAAGTAATCCACCTATTAGATTCAAGTAAAAAGGTGGCCATTGGTAACCTCTGTCAAAAGAATTTCCAAGAAGTGCTGAATGAACAGGAAGTAATGCCATGGACAAATCAAGTATAATCTCTCAAAAAGCTGTTTCAAAGAAAAAGAGATAAGAAGGGAACTAGAGGAGAACAGAGTCAAGGGAATGTTTGAAGATAAAAAGACTTGGCTAAGCATCGACGAAGGCCGGAACCTTATATGGAACTCTGGGCTGTAGGTGGGAAGTCTAGTTAGAGCGGTAACCTCAAGCATGTCAATTCTAATTATAAACTATTACTTTCAGACAAGACGTCCAATAAAATCAGGCTCCATTGTGCCATCTTCTTACCAATTTGCTTTTCTTCTATTTAATATGCAGAACCTCTAACTAAACTGGAAGATTTTCAATTTCAGATGATCTGGAGTTTTGGATATTTCAGAATCTGAAATGTCCCTATAGATGTCATACATAATGTCTCACTGCCTTAGAAAATTATACCAGAGAAGAGAACTGAAAGTAGCCATTTGGTGGCACTGCTACCCCATATTTTTTGCTTGGATTGCTCCTACAGTGAAATTCTATTAACAAAAGAAAAAAAAAATAATCCTGATTATCAAATCTCCTTGATGGTATAGTTTTTGTCATTATACATACATGCTCAGAGATCATGCAAGCTAATACCAGAATTCAAACTAAACTAAAACCAAGGCCTAGCCCACAATGCCATGTTTCACATTCTATTTTCTGTTCCTTCCTGTCACCATGTGCATTCTCACAGGGTATCATATACTCCTTTTCCACACCCATGATTTCCAGATTTAACTTCTCTAGTCCTGACTTTTCAACCAGCGCCTAACCTCTTCTGAACCCCTTTGACTTCAACTTAAGTCCAGAACTAAAGTCATCACCTGTACTCACTGTACAAAAATGAGCTTACATATTCACTATGAAATTCTGTTACATTTTGTAAAAATATACCTAAATCAAACTGCAGTATAAATTAATAATTCTGAGAATTTTGAAAAGTGTTCCTAACAGAGAACAGGCAAAGGTAGGTCTGAGTATGTTATGGTGAAATTACCAATTAATGCCAGCAGCTCTAGTATCAAATGGCAAAGAACAAGTATTACAAATATCTCCATCATTCCCTTCTCAGGTATAAGATAAGAATTTACTAGGAGTTAAAGACTATCAAGGGACTCAATGTATTTTCTGAATGGAGAAATAATTACAAGGTTCCACATGGAGGCATGTCAAGCATAGTGGGCTATGATTTTACGTGATGGTGGGAGGAGGTGAAAGAGGCAAAGTCCTTAAGAAAGGTATCCCAACACAGAGATACAGAAAAGGCTTGAAAGGCTTAATATAAAGTCCTTGTCCTTGGTTATGGCCTCTGTTGCTTTGACTTCATTTTTTATTTTGTTACTCAAAAGCTAACAACCTTATCATTTACACATTTAAAATATTTATTATCCTTATTTTAATTTTCCAGTGACCATTATCCATTCTCGTAGAGTTACCTCCTGCTTCAACTATTGAAAGATTCTAATCCTTTCTCTTTCCTATCCCTAATATCTTCCTCTTCTCACTGATCATCCTACTGACTCAGCATCACACTGCTCCCATTATGCCACTTCTGTGCAGAAAAACCATCACCTGCTCTTCCTTACCAAGAGAATAAATCCCAAGTCCTTAACAACAGCCCCATCTCCTACTCCTCTCTTCCAAATGCCTAACGAGTTTCAAGCTTCTACTGCAAAACAGCATTTCTTCCATTTCAAATCAATTTCTTTACTATTTGTTGAAGAATCCCTAAACTTTGTCATCTCCTTTTTTTTATTCTTAAGGCTGTTTTCCACCTCTATAGCTATTCCCACCATCTTTCTACTTTGAAACCCTTCCTATTCTTTAAGTTACCAAGGCTTTCACCAAGCCTTTCCAGTTGATCCAGACAACACGAATGCACTTAAGTATCACAAGCACCTTTGAAAGACAACAGTTTTCTATCATATTGGTGCTAATGGTTTACTGGCATGTTCCTACTTATTTTTCCCATAAAAATAGATTCCATTTCTCATCAATACTTTGAAATCTTTTTGAGGGAAGAACATGCCTTGTAAGAACTTTTTAAATATACATCTCCCCAGACAAGAAGCCTAGTACAAAACACCTCAGCAGTCTCAAGAAATCTATATGGAAAGAAAGTGGCAATAATCTTCCAAGGAATCTATCCTCCCCCCACATACTTTTATTAAAAATATGTATCTCTTTGGTATTTTCTTAGTTGATCTTGAAAACTTTTAGTAAGGTTTTTTTTTCCTATTATCAGTGGTCAAGAGTCAGAAAAACAAATAATATCTGGAAATGTACATTGTGGAGAACAGCTAGAAAATTGGTATTATAATAATTTCACATCAAAGAGCAAGTTTTAAATCATAACACTAGAGAGTGGAAGAATAAGAATGAAAACAACGCATCTGATTTAAGAAGTTCAATAAATGCCACCTACATAAATATTTGAATATTGACAGATAAAATACTTATGCCTATAAAATCTGACCAAACTAAAAATATAAATATTAACTTCTAAATTAAAAAATAACTTCATGAGAATCAGTACAAGAAATTAAGGGAGATACTCAGAGATAAATACTCATTTTAAAAAATTACTTACCACCTTATCATCTCCAGGAGCTTCTGTGTTTGATATAATTAAGTTTTGCTGTGCTAAATCTTCAGGAAAACCTTTTCTTTTTTTGGCACCAACAACTCCACATACCAAAGTTAGCAATACAGCTGCATTGAAAAAAAAGTTTAACAAAATAATCATCTCTTATTTTTTTATTACCTCAGCTACACAGGAGGAAAACCAAGCCAGTAAACATGGTCTTGTGAATTACCTTGGCCTTTCTAAATTAATAGGCTGTGACTTAGCTTAGACTTTCAAATCTGAATTATATATATATTTTTATTATAGCTCTTTTTAAGAGTTTGAATTCAATCCGTAATTTTAAAATATTTACAATTGTAAGTTAAGTCATACATTTTCAAAAAATTCAATGACATTTATTTAAGACAGAGACTTTAAAGAGATTTACTGATTCCCAAAACACTGATTTGCCTATATGAAAACATGACAGACTTTTCTCCCCAGAACAGATTTATCTCCAAGTATCTTCATTAAAACTACTCTGTAAATGAAATAACATATGTAAAAAAAAAAAAAAAAAAAAAAAAAAAAAACTACTCTGTATTTTGTCTATTCAAAATTTTCTTTCTAAAAAGAAAATTCAGCATACCTGTGGGAGGTTTAAATATGTGATAATTAAATTAGCAGTAATAATAACGACAGTTCTCACAATGTCCTACCAGCCCCTCTATCAAGGGTGGCCAAACTACAGCCCCAAATCCAGCCCACCACATGTTTTTGTATCATTCATGAATTATGGTTTTTAAAATCAAAAGAATAGAAGTTCAGTGCATGTGAAAATAGTACGACATTCAAATTTTAGCCTCCATAACATTCTACCGGAGCCCAGCCATGCCCATCACTGAAATGTTTTCTATGGCTACTTTCCTACTAGAAGGGTAGATTTCATTGGTTACAAGTGAAATCACAGTGTCTGCAAAATATAAAATATATACTAACTAGCGCTTGACAGAAAAAGGGTGCCAATCCCCGCCTCCTCTATGTGGTCCCTTGTTACCTTTCTGGTTCCATGTCCAACCCCACTCTCCTGATCCACTCCAGTCCAGCCACACTGGCATCCCTGTCATGCCTTGACTTCTCCAGCCTCCCTTTCACCTAAGAGCCTTCGAGCTGATTTTCTCCTCTGAATGAAAACCTTTCCCCCAAGTACTGTACTTGGCTGACTCTTTCACCCTTCCCCCAAATCGTCAGACAGCCTTGTCAGTTAGCCCTGACCAAACCATCCGCAGACAGCTGCTGTCACTTGCACTGATCCCTCATACTCACTCACACGTGCTCCACAGCACTACAGCTCCTAATTCTTTTGCTCTATTTTTCCCTCCACGGCATTTCATTTATTTATTAGTTCACTGTCACAAGGCACACTGTTTGCATTTGGTTTTGTCTGTTTTGTTCTCTGATGACTCCCAACACCTAGCCAGTTTCTGGCATATAGTGGCATATTTATTTTGTTGACTTGCAGAAAAATATTGAACACTGTACTATTCTAAGCTCTTCACATGCGTTAAAGCAATTAATGCTCAGTGCTGCCCCCTAACGTAGGCTACTCCAATTATTCCCTCTTATAGCTGAGGAAACTGAAGCACCATTAAGTAACTCGTCCCAGGGTGCATGGGTTGCAAATGGTAGAGCAGGGTTACAAATCCAGATAATTTGGTTCCAGAGTCTTGCTCTTAACCCTAGGGCTATCACAGAACAAAGAAACCATTGGTCATCTAGACTGTAGGAGTGGATGGAAATGGAGGGAAAAATATGGTGCCATTGGGAACTACACAACTGGCAAGGAGAGGGTTAAAAGAATTCAAAACAGACAAGATACACGCAAGATGGGATATTGCTGTGATCTGGGTGATTCCCAGAAGCCCTGGGCTGAATGGCGAGAAGAGGTCACAGTGGCTCATAGTGGACTTTTATATTGCAAAAGTTTTGATTGTTTTATTTAGCCCTAATAGGGGTAGTACCAGGACCAAGAAATGAAAACTATTTATTGACAGATTTGGTACGGTCTAAGGAATTTTAAACAGCTCTGTCCAAGTATGAAATCATATCTCAAAAAGGCTCTAGCTTCTCCCTCTCCCCAAAAATATTCCATCAGAACTCAGGTAACACAAAAGCAATTTATAAAGAGGACACTCCTGATGGATAGTTGGACAAGATTACTTTTTAAAGAACTTTTCCTGCACTCACATATTTATGATCCATTTTAACTTTCAGTAAGTAAAAGGACTTACAAAATAGTAATGCTATACCCAGCAGTATTGCTAGGATCGCCCATTTTCCGAGTATTACTCCTGCACTCCTTCGAGCTGCCCGACATTGACTTGGATGAGTACAATCACACAGATTAACTGTCAGGATTTTTGTTGTAGATTGACCTTCTCTATCCTTTACAGTAATAGGAACACTATATTCCTGAAATTCAGCATTTTTCCAATATGAAAGACGGGCAGCTGTATCTGAAAGAAAATGAAAGAATTATATCTTTAATGGACATGTATTTCTCTCTTACCATTTGTTTTGCCACACTTGCTTCTAAACATATTATTCTCAAGGAACCACCTGCCACATGAAAATGAATAAAAATGGACAACTGCCTACAACCTTTTCAGCAAGAACACTACCATGTATGTGTTGTCCATTGTAACTTTTTGCACAAAAGGATTAAAGACATAATTTGACATCGGAGTGACCCAGTAGCATTTCAGTAATATTTAACATTCCTTTACTTTTCCCTTATCTGTAAACCAATGATGCTAGATTGGCCCCTGACATGCACTTCAAGCATTTTTCTACAGTACCAGTTTTTGGTATTCATAAAGAATTAATGCCAATTGTTAGGCACAAAGTATGTCTTAAGTTGACCTTCTCTTATCTATTTACTTTCTGGTATCTGTCCGTTATCTTTTTTTTTTTAACAATTTTATTTATTTATTCATGAGAGACACACACAGAGAGAGGCAGAGACATAGGCAGAGGGAGAAGCAAGCTCCATGCAGGGAGCCCGACGTGGGACTCGATTCCGGGAGTCCAGGATCACACCCTGGGCTGAAGGCAGGTGCTAAACTGCTGAGCCATCCAGGGATCCCCCCATTATCTTTACATATAAAGTAAATTTTCAAAATACAATAGACCCTTTGTTATTCTGCCTTCCCTACAGAAGTGATCTCAATACCAGAAAGCTAATTAATGTCACCCAGGCTAGGTATAAGGTTCACATAAAAACAAATGTATCTGTATCATAAAAAAACATTTTTATCAACTATATTTCCCCAGTAGTCTTGATACCTATTTTAATGACTTGATTATCAACTGACCAAAAGCTCTGCCCACTTTTAATGCCAATTACAGCCTTCTGAGTTTTGCAGTAAGTGAAATGACAAAGTAGCACAATGCATATCCTGGAAGTCATCTGTAACTTTTAAGCCTTTCTTAAATGTACTGTTACAACTGATGAGAACTTCAGACTTTTGGCTGCACTTCAAATGCAAAGCTCCCTGGAGGAATGTGGATTACTACTAAGGTTTAGACGGAACCCTCCCAGATCATATTGTGGTTAAGGTAAAATCCTTCAAATTTCTCTCTTCCCTCAAGACATGCTCAGCTCTGGTCACATCTTGTTTGTTCATACAAGTGCAGCAGCCTCTGATAACCCTGCCACTCAACTCTTGCCCTCCTCGATCCTGTCACCAGTGTCACCTTGTTAAGACACAAATCTGGGCACAGCATCCCTTACTGGCACACTCCCAGTGCACACCTGCTGTCACCTACTGAATATAAGTCAGTCTCTTCAGTCATAGATAGGCCCTGCATCCCCAAACTCCACCCATTGTCCCACCCAATCTCTCAGCAGTTCTGCTAAAACCTGAACTCTAACAGCACCAGTTTACTTATTCCTTTAGAATTTTCCTTCTTTGTGCAAATATACTAATCAATTATTGATTAAACAAACACTTACTAAGCAGTTAGTATCAACTAAGCTCTAGGCTATGTGCTGGAAATACACAGAAGAATCACAAATATACTGAGAAACTCATATATTGGAGGAGAAAGGTAAACAGATGATAATACAACATGAAAGAAGCCATAATAAAGGTAGAAAAGGTCATGGTGCTACTCCTTCTATTTTGAAAAGGGCTTCATTGACGTGAGCAACCGAGCTGCAGTCATGTCTGTCTTGTTAATCTCTACATACATACCCAGGGTTAGAACAATGCATGATAGATGGCAGGTGCTCCCCAAGTATCATGAATTAGTATCGAACTATGAAATGGGAAAAGTATTCAGAGCAGAAGGGTCAGCATACACAAAATTCCACTTACATGAAAGAGCATAATACAGTAACAAAACAGGAGTGAATGGTGGCTAAAATATAGAATATTCTATTCCCCCAGAAACCACTATCATAGGAGGCTGTCCTGATTGCTCCAATGCTACACCCCTGTCCATACCCCAATATGTTTCCTTCCAGAATACTATTGAGTCCTTGTCTCATACAGCCAGATTCCTCATTTCCAGTTTGCTTATACTAAAATTTAAACTAAAATTTATACTAAAATTTAAACTGTCCATCTCTGTTCTCCCCTCACCTCACTGGAGTCACTTTAAAAATACATCAGGGGGGGATCCCTGGGTGGCGCAGTGGTTTAGCGCCTGCCTTTGGCCCAGGGCGCGATCCTGGAGACCCAGGATCGAATCCCACGTCAGGCTCCTGGTGCATGGAGCCTGCTTCTCCCTCTGCCTATGTCTCTGCCTCTCTCTCTCTCTCTCTCTCTCTCTCTCTGTGTGTGACTATCATAAATAAACAAAAATATAAAAAATAAAAAATAAATAAAATAAAAATACATCAGGGGAACCTGGGTGGCTCAGTGAATTACATTGGACTCTGGATTTTAGCTCAGGTCATGATCTCAGGGTCATGAGAGGCCCACATTGAACTCCATGTTGGGCTACACACTGGGCATGGAGTCTGCTTAAGATTCTCTCCTTCCCTCTACCCCTACCCCATCCTCTTTCTCTTAAAAAAAAAAATACACCAAAAACAATTTATCTTAATGATAAGCTGCCCAATATTTTAACAAAGCTTTGTCTTTGTTGTAAATGGAAGTTTGCCTTAATAAAAATTTTTTTCATTTTTTATGCAATAAATAACACAGACCACATACAGTATTTGTAAAAGACTGAGTTAGTCTTCTAAAATATATTAATGAGACTATTACACTAAACAACAAAATCTACTCTCAGTTATTTTAGAGCATGTAAAGCATTACTTTTTATTAAATACTTCAGTGTGCCTGGGTGGCTCAGTTAAGTATCCGACTCTTGGTTTCAGCTCATGTCATGATCTCACGGGTCGTGAGATCCAGCTCTATGTGAGGGCTCTGTGCTCAGTGGGGAATCTGCTTAAAGATTCTCTCCCTCTGACCCTC